>NC_143249.1:161575417-163975417 GCF_984573655.1 Nuphar pumila | reverse complement strand
TGTCACGCTTTAATGCAAATATTGCTTAAAATGCAATGCATGAAAAAGTGAGAGCGAAATTATAATTTTGCACATGCATGTAAGGATATTTATCTGTAATAATGATAAATAATCATAATGCTCCCTCTATTATGTTTGTATAAATGCATGAAGGGATATTTTATTTTTCATGCATAAAATGCTAAATGGTGTTGGTTAGTCACTCTTATGACTATTTGGATCCGGATATACTGATCTAAACTGATCAGGTAGTGATTAATATGTGATAATGCATATGAAAAGTGAAAGTATTTGTTATGTTTGGCAAATCATGAATTTATGAATTTCATGGTACTCCACTAGAGTATATATCTATAGTAAGGTCATGAAAGAGACAAAGAACCCCATACTATGTGCGACCTACATTATGATGTATTCATGGACTGCATGACTTAATATGCATTGAATGATGAATACTTGAAATTTATGACATGATGGAAAAATAACCTAGTTTGTGAATAACCTCATGATAGGGATATATCATGAAGGAAAAAATCCAACTAGCGTATGTAAACCTCATAATGTCATGAGTGCAATACATAATGCACTGGTTATGATAAATATAGGTGTTCGCTCCATATGATCAAGTGGAAGATGTTGGATCTTGGTATGGATCTAGTATGACCAAATGGGTCTCACATGGAATCCAATGACCCACTTAGTGGGCCATTGAGATATACACCACCAGAATCGTGGTGGGGCCCATTATACATTGGATTCCTTGTTTGTTTGAGAATCTAATGAGACAGTTAGGCTAGATAACGACTACCTAGGGGAGGTTAAATTCTCCAGGCCCCTGCCTCTGCAGGATAATCCCAAGAGGATCAAGGATCCCTCCTGATGCAGGCCGTTAATCAACCCTCAACCCTCCTTCTCCTCAAATCTTTCGTGCACACCCCGATCCTAAAACCTACAAGATGATGTAGTGAGGGGGGATCGTGAAAGCGGGAAGGTCGAAAAAGCCCTAAATAATGGTATGAAAAAAGAGGAAAGATCACTTTGTCCTTAGGGGTGTCAACAGGTTGGGTTTGGTTCGGATCAGGAAGAACCAAACTTGGACCAGATTTTTGGGTATGGTATTGGGTCCAAACCCGGGTCTACTATAAGACAAACCATACATAGACCCAATAATAACTAAATGAATCAGACCCGAACCATACTCGGTAAAATAATATTTTTATCATTTTTACATTAAAAAATTGCAGGCCTTAATCGAAACTCAGGTCGGGCCCGAGTCTGGTATAAAATTCCACAAACTATACCCAGGCCCATGTATTAATAGGACTTTCGGGTCTGGACCCATGTCTTAACCAAGTTTAGTTATTTGTCACTATACCCGAAATCTATAGGGTTTGGTCTGGGTAAACCAGACCCGTTGACACCCCTACTTGTCCTCTAATCCCCTCCCTTTTGTTAAGGTTTAGGAAAAGGTCAACCCAAGGAATGACCTGACCTGACAGCCTCATAAGGGGTTTATCCTTATCTAAACAGGTCAAGATCCGGTTTCATATTGAGCTCCAACGGCCTATAAAAAATATTTTACTGTGAAAAGTATAGGAAAAATATCATTATTGTCAAACATTAGAAACAATGAATTTATTGTGATAATGTTGGAATGAAATTATGATATACCCAAAATAGGCAATCTTTTGAATCTCTCACAATTTGTCAATGTTCCCGCTGCTCATGAATTTCTCACGATAAAATTGAGAGAAATTGTAAGTATCGTCAACATTTGTGATTATGATGTGAACTAGAGATGAAGCTCCTTTCAAATGGGACGTTTCTCTGCAAAGGGGAGATCTCATGATAAAAATCAAAATTTCTATTTTAGGGGAAGACACCCAAAGTCTCAATTCTGCAAAAGTAAGAATAATAGAAGCAATTACATAAAAAAGTATGATAATATGTTTATTATGATCCGAGAAAAAAACCCTGTCCGAGTTGAATAGGGATCATATCATACAGTGGGTGACATTAGCAATGTCACACTGTGTCAAGAGTCGACCCGGGATCATAGTGACAAAAGTTTTTATCGGCAATTTCTCGTTTTTCAAAAACTCGTGAGAAATTAAAAGAAATCCATAAATCTTGCATTTTTTGGCAAAATCTCTCAATAAAAAATTAATTAAAAAATATAAAAATTATTTTTACAAGAAAATATTAATAATAATTATTTTAAAATAAAAAATATAGGATTTTTTTTCACAATAAATAGCCGTTTAAAACATAAATATCACATTTAAATCATGGTATTTATATATTTTTTTCATAAATCTTGCAATATTTTAAAAATCTTGCGAGAAATTGCCGTTTTAAACTTTCAGGCAATTTCTGGCGATATTATCATGAGATTTTTCATAAATCTTGCGATATTTGTCACACTGCCCGGGATAGGTCGGCCCCTTTCCACCTCTTCTTTTATTTTTTCAAGTAGACTTGTTTTTATTTTTTTAGTTTTTTTTTTTGCTGTTAAGATGCCCACAAGGGAAAAAACGAACTCTAGATTTTTAAAGCTTATTGAAGCATGAAACTGCGGTCTTGTCTGTCCCCGTCGGATTAGTGAACCAAGGTAGGTCTGCTTTGCATTAGTGACATGCTTAGCCACGCATTTGAGTGAACTGTTTTGGGATTTGTTTGTTATTGTGAATATGTGCAGCGCTTATGCTGCAGCTCAGTATGAAATCGACAGAAAATCAGAACCCATTGACTGATTACTCTATTGAAACGAAAAAAAAGTTAGTTAAACTCTGTGGGCTACAAGTCGGTTAACGACTTCACTGCCACTGAGTGCTGGCGAAGCAGAAAGCCAAATAGCGAGATAGTCCGTATAATCTGACCTTCCCTACCGGTCACCATCGTCCTTATGTGGGGGTCCCACATGCATCCCAACGTCAGAGGAAGGAGAATTTCCCCAAAATACCCTTAAATTTACGCTCTCTAAAGGGTTGCAAACGGGTCGGATACGGGCTGAATAATAGCAGGTCCGAATTCAAATCCCAAATTTAAGCAGCAGATTCAAATCCCAGCCCGAATGCAAATAAAGTCTGATATACTAGAATTGAATCTGGATTCTACCTTCATGTGGTATGAATCCAAGGGACAGCAGGTTTTAACATGCACAATGCGCAAACAGATTGGATTTAATATGAATCCAGATATGGGTCCGGCACAGAAAATATTGTTCAGGATGTGAAATCAAATATAGAAAAATCCATTAACAAAGTCCAAATCCAAACACTTATTCTGGTTTTATGTTGAGATCAGTGTTGTCAATATCAGTGCGTATTGGCCTGAATCGACTGATAGGTATAGTATTGCCAGAAATTGATATGATAGTGACCTGAATTGGCTATATTTAATAAATAAAAAATTAGCTTAAATTTAATTTTTTAATATTATTTTAATAACTTTAACATGTGTCACGTTGACACGTAATATTTTTTAAATTATTTTTTTGCCAATTCAGAACGATTCACTTGAGAATCGGTCCTATTCGATACTGTCTTTTTAGGGTCCAAGACCCAATTAGTCCTTTCTGACCGTTTTCGGGGGTGAAAACGAAACACGACGGCTCAACAGCATTATCAGAGAACGACGAAAGTGTTCTTTGACCTTCTTTTGTCTGCATCGTTGTCCTTCTTGCGCCTTTCAAGAAAGTCAAATTGTGATCGTTAATAACGAAATTGCCCATGTATGTAAGATTTATAGTTTACTGATTTTTTTTAGAAAATTTTAATGTATCGTAAGATTTCCGTAGCTGAGAAAACCATCTATATGTCGTGGAAGGGAAATAGTACTGATGCCCGTGGAAACCTGGGGTTTGACATGAAGGTGCATAACAATCAATGCATTCTTGTGGGCCTGCCACACATTCTGAACTCTACACCCCCACCTCCCCCGCAACCCCATCGGTTCCCCTCATCCCCAAAGGCATCCCTATCTTTACACCCCCCCTCGGTATTTCATTGATGCAAGTTGTTTTGATTAAATCAGACTCCATATATATGATCTACATGATTCAGTTAGCGAAGATCAACATTTAAATCACCAAAATCCGACTTGTGTACAAGATTTACAAAAATCAATGGTGAACAAAACACAAAATTTGATTTAAAAAAAAATTTATATTTTTTCATCCAAAAAATATAATCCAAGAGTTTATTCTAACTAAATCGATCATGCTTAATGCCTCTATAAGGTTAGATTTGATCAGAATAACCTATATCATAAGATTTAAGAGGGGCATCAAGATAGAGAATGACATAGGGGGTGAGTGGACGCTACTGCCCCCACCCTCCCCTATTCCACAATCCTTTTTGGGAAGGGGGGAACAGATGGCGCCTGCTTTGGCCTCTATAGAGGAGACTCTGCGCTGGGAGGGTGGTGTATGTTCCCCCCCGATGATTCACTGAATCCCACGTCTGTGTTCGGGGCTTTGAATGAGCACCACGTATACAAGCACATGGGGCTCGTATTCCCGTGTATGTTGACATAACTTTGCATGGGACTCTGGTGTTGTTGCAAAGACTTAAGTACCCTTTCTTGCTATTCTTCTCATAAAGTGATGGTTTGAGAAAATGACAAAAATGCCCTTCATTCAAAAAAGAAAAAACAAATAGTTTAAAAATAGGACAAACATGTCCTCCATCCAGAAAGTCGAGGATGATGTTGACTCTTCAAAGTCTTCTTCTTCTTTCTCCGTTCAAAAAAAGACAAACATGTCCTCCATCCAGAAAGTCGAGGATGATGTTGACTCTTCAAAGTCTTCTTCTTCTTTCTCCGTAAAACACTGTAAAACCCTCTCTCTCTCTAGAGAAGAAATCAAGAGAGGCAAAGAGTTCTCCCTAGAGAAGGCCATGAACATCAACCCTCTCACTCTCTCTCCCTTCTCTTTCTACTTCTGTGCACATCCAACAGACGATCTTACATTGCTCCATCAAACACCTACTGACCTGCACACTGACTGTAGCATCGTTCAACTTGAAGAGTTGATATGTATAGAAGAATACAAAGATGCTTCTCAGATTCATTGGAACCTGTTATTTCTTTTTCAATGTGCAGTTGGCTCTTATCATTTTCAGTTGTTTTTTAGATTGTACTTTTAATTCTAGTGTATTTTAAATCCATTAATTTGTATGTAATCAGAGCTCATTTCGATCTGAATTTTTTACTGCAACTTTATGAATATGTCTTCATACTCTCCACCAAAAATCAGATCATTCTGAGTTTGTTTGTCCCACTTTAAAAATCGAGGTTCAGAACCTGTTATTTTGTACCGTCAGGATTTTAGCAGAATCAGGACCAACTTACGGGAGTGATTTCTCCCTAAACAGGATGATCTTTCTGATCCATAAAAAAAGTTGTTTTCTAAATTGAATCTAGTTTGTCCATTCCGAATTTCAGTGATTTCTATGGTGTTTTTTTTACCAGTTTTGGGTCAAAAACCACAACCCTGTCACCCTGTGTCATTTTAATGGCTTAAATTTTGATCCATTTTGTCAGAATTTTATTTCCCTAATGAGAGATCATTTTTTAATTTCGTAAAATGGGTTCTCTTCTTTTATGTGTCTAGTTCATCTCTGTAAATTTTCAGAAATTTTCATGATCAATTACTATTTTATTTTGATTTAATACCAGAACTCTATATCCAAATTTTGTAAATGTTCTGATTTTGGCCCCCATATCATGATTGTTGTAGCCCTCCTTCAACAAATCGCTATTTGATTGACAATATTTTTCAGCAAGTCGTTGTTATAATTTTTTTAGGTCTCTAATGTGTCCCTACTACGATTTGTAGTATTTTCGGGTGTCCAACGACCACTATAATGATTTATAGTGTTGTCTGGTCTTTTAACAACGATTTGTAGTATTTTCGGGTCTTCAACGACCCCTACAACAATTTATAGTGTTGTTCGATCTTTTAACTACGATTTGTAGTATTTTTGGGTCTCCAACGACCCCTATAACGATTTATAGTGTTGTCCAGTCTTTTAACTACGATTTATAGTATTTTCGGGTCTCCAACGACCCTACAATGATTTATAGTGTTGTCCGGTCTTTTAACTACGATTTATAATGTTTTCGGGTCTCTAACAAGACCCACAACGATTTATAGTGTTGTTGGACCTCGCTATAGCGATTTGTAATATTTTCCGCTAAACACTACAACGATTTGCGATACAAATCGTTGTATATTGCTACCCAAATTATGACCAATTTGTTAGGGCCATATCTCCCTAACCAGAGATCAGATTTCAAATCCGTAAAAAGTGGTGTCTTTGTTATGAAGTCTAGTTTATTCTTGTAAATTTTCAAAGATTTCTATGGTCATTTTAAACCCCATTTGGATAAAAAACCAGACCTCTATCAGATTGCCTTATTTGAATGACACAGTTTTTAGTTCATTTTGTAAGAGTCATATCTCCCTAACGGGAGATCATTTTCCAAATCCGTAAAAATGGTTTTATTCATCTATGTGTCTAGGTTATATTTGAAAAAATTCATAACTTTATATGCTCATTTGATATTTCAAACCTGTTAAAAACCGAGACTGGTTACAGAATTTTAAATTTTGTAACAGGTTCATTTCCTGTTTGGAAACAGTGACTTCTCGAAGTTGCCATTTTCAAACCAAAATTGATTTTTTAATTATGTAAATTGGGTTGGTTTTTTGATTGAGTTAAGTAACTTATTCCTCAAATTTGGGAGAAATCGGGTCTGTTTAGCCTCTGCAACATCCGGTTTACTGAAACCTGCCTGTTAAAATCCAATTTTTTGTTTTTGAAATTAATGCTCTGATGTTTTGATTATAACTCTAGTTTCAGAAATGATTTTGATATTTTGTAAAAAGGGAATGCTTCCTTGCTGAGCTGTGAGTCCATGAATTCATTTTAAGCTAAACTTCGGCTGTTTAAGACTCCCATTTATCTAAAAATGATCTTTCAAATGCTTTCACAAAATCATGCATTATATATGTTTATTTTGTTTAATTTTCTTTATCTCTGAGGCATGAAAGTCTAATTTTGGATGTATTCTTCAATTTTTCAATAATTGATAAAAAATTCATAAAGGCCTACACTTATTTCTAACAAGTTTGCTCATTTTGCAGGATTTTCTATTTTTGTTATTTATTTTTCAATTGTTGTATCAATTCAAAGGTTGTAATAAATCAATTAATGAGAAGTTTACTTTATGCTTAGATTATAATGAATGAGCATGTAGTTTAATTTTTCATTTCTCATAATCAATATGTTGCATTTTTATTTTCATTTTCAATAACACTATAGTGAAACACGAATGACACAAGCACCATTCTAATAAAAGGTGATTAAATCCTAAGTTGACGATACCAAATTTTGGGTCAAAAACTACAACTCTGTCACCACAACAGGGTGACAAGTTGGTCTTCCGCAAATCGCTATAGCGATTTATAGTATTTTTGAATCTCACTATAGCGATTTGTAGTGCCTTCCGCAAATCGCTATAACGATTTATAGTGTTATTCAGTAAGCAAATCGCTGTAAATCGCTACCCGAATTAGGACCAACTTGTTAAAATTTATAACTATTTATACATATTTGATATTTTAAATTTGTTAAAATTCAGGACTGGTTACAGATTAATCTTATTTAACCATGATTAAACAAAATAGTTTTGGTTTTTTTATATATTTGAAATATCAAATAAAAATATAAAGTTATAAAAAATTTCAGATATAAACTAGACAAATAAAGCAAAAAAATGCTTTTTACAGATTTGAAAAATGATCTCCCTTTGGGGAGATATGACTCTTGCAAAATGAACTAAAAACATGAGTAACTCAAACGATATAGAGTGTGATAGGGTCTTGGTTTTTGACCAAAAATAGGTATGAAATAACAATAAAAATTGCTGAAAATTGGCAAGAATAAACTAGACTCAATAAAAAGGATACTGTTTTATACAAATTTGAAATCCGATCTCCGGTTAGGGAGATACGCCCCCGACAAGTTGGTCTTGATTTAAATAGCGATTTACGCGTGACGGCTATAGTGATTTATAGTGTTAATCGTGATAGCCATCACGCGTAAATCGTTATTTGAATCAAGACCAACTTGTCGGGGGCATATCTCCCTAACCGGAGATCAAATTTTAAATCCATAAAAAGCGGAGTCTTTTTTATTGAGTCTAGTTTATTCCTGTCAATTTTCAGCAATTTTTATGGTCATTTGTTTTCCCATTTTGATTAAAAACTAGACCCCTATTATTCTGTATTATTTAAGTTGCACATATTTTTAGTTCATTTTGAGAGAGTCATATCTCCGCAATGAAATATCATTTTTCAAATCTGTAAAAAAGGTTTTCTTTTTTAGGTGTCTAGTTTATATCTGGAAATTTTTATAACTGTTTATACATATTTGATATTTTAAATTTGTTAAAATTCAAGACTGGTTATAAATTAATCTTATTTAACCATGATTAAACAAAATAGTTTCAGTTTTTTATATATTTGAAATATCAAATAAATATATAAAGTAATAAAAATTTTCAGATATAAACTAGACAAATGAACCAAAAAAACCCTTTTTACAGATTTGAAAAATGATCTCCCGTTGGGGAGATATGACTCTTGCAAAATGAACTAAAAACATGAGTAACTCAAACGATATAGAGTGTGATAGGGTCATGGTTTTCGATCAAAAAATAGGTATAAATGATCATATAAATTACTGAAAATTGACAAGAATAAACTAGACTCAATAAGAAAGACACCACTTTTTACGGATTTGAAATCCGATTTCTGGTTAGATAGATACGCCCCCGACAAGTTGGTCTTTATTCAAATAGCGATTTACGCGTGACGGCTATAGCGATTAACACTACAAATCGCTATAGCCGTCACGCGTAAATCGCTATTTGAATCAATACCAACTTGTCGGGGGCGTATCTCCCTAACCGAAGATCGAATTTCAAATCCGTAAAAACAGTGTCTTTCTTATTGAGTCTAGTTTATTCTTGTCAATTTTCAGCAATTTTTATGGTCATTTCATACTTATTTTTTGTTGAAAACCAAGACCCTGTCACACTCTATATCGTTTGAGTTACTCATGTTTTTAGTTCATTTTGCAAGAGTCATATCTCCCCAACGGAAGATCATTTTTCAAATCTGTAAAAAAGTTTTTTTTTGCTTTATTTGTCTATTTTATATCTGAATTTTTTTATAACTTTATATATTTATTTGATATTTCAAATATATACAAAACCAGAACTATTTTGTTTAATCATGGTTAAATAAGATTAATCTGTAACCAGTCCTAATATTTAACAAATTTAAAATATCAAATATGTATAAACAATTATAAAAATTTCCAGATATAAACTAGACAAATAAAAAAAAACCCTTTTGACAGATTTGGAAAATGATATTTCATTGGGGAGATATGACTCTCGCAAAATGAACTAAAAATATGTGCAACTTAAATAAAGCAGAATAATAGGGGTCTGGTTTTTAATAAAAATGGGAAAACAAATTACCATAAAAATTGCTGAAAATTGACAATAATAAACTAGACTCAATAAGAAAGACACCATTTTTTACGGATTTGAAATCCGATCTCCGGTTAGGGAGATACGCACCCGACAAGTTGGTCTTGATTCAAATAGCGATTTACGTGTGACGACTATAGCAATTTGTAGTGTTAATCGCTATAGCCGTCACGCGTAAATCGCTATTTGAATCAAGACCAACTTGTCGGGGGCATATGTCTCCAATCGGAGATCGGATTTCAAATCAATAAAAAGCGGTGTCTTTCTTATTGAGTCTAGTTTATTCCTGTCAATTTTCAGCAATTTTTATATTCATTTCATGCATATTTTTGGTCGAAAACCAAAACCCTATCACACTCTATATCGTTTGAGTTACTCATGTTTTTAGTTCATTTTGCAAGAGTCATATCTCCCCAACGGGAGATCATTTTTCAAATCTGTAAAAAAAGTTTTTTTGCTTTATTTGTCTAGTTTATATTTGGAAATTTTTATAACTTTATATATTTATTTGATATTTCAAATATATAAAAAACTGAAACTATTTTGTTTAATCATGGTTAAATAAGATTAATTTGTAACCAGTCCTAAATTTTAACAAATTTAAAATATCAAATATATATAAACAGTTATAAAAATTTTCAGATATAAACTAGACACATAAAAAAAAGAAAACCCTTTTTACAGATTTGGAAAATGATATTTCATTGGGGAGATATGACTCTCGCAAAATGAACTAAAATTATATGCAACTTAAATAATGCAGAATAATATGGGTCTGGTTTTTAATCAAAATGAGAAAACAAATGACCATAAAAATTGCTGAAAATTGACAAGAATAAACTAGACTCAATAAGAAAGACACCGCTATTTACGGATTTGAAATCCAATCTTCGGTTAGGAAGATACGCCTCGACAAGTTGGTCTTGATTCAAATCGCGATTTACGCGTGAAGGCTTACTGAATAACTCTACAAATCGCTATAGCCGTCACGCGTAAATCGCTATTTGAATCAAGACCAACTTGTCGGGGGCGTATCTCCCTAACCAGAGATCGGATTTTAAATCCGTAAAAACCGGTGTCTTTCTTATTGAGTCTAGTTTATTCCTGTCAATTTTCAGTAATTTTTATGGTAATTTCATACCTATTTTGGGTCAAAAACCAAGACCCTATCACACTCTATATCGTTTGAGTTGCTCATGTTTTTAGTTCATGTTACAAGAGTCATATCTCCCCAACGGAAGATCATTTTTCAAATATGTAAAAAAAGTGTTTTTGCTTTATTTATCTAGTTTATATATGAATTTTTTTATAAATTTATATATTTATTTGATATTTCAAATATATAAAAAATTGGAACTATTTTGTTTAATCATGGTTAAATAAGATTAATCTGTATCCAGTCCTGAATTTTAACAAATTTAAAATATCAAATATGTATAAACAGTTATAAAAAATTCCAGATATAAACTAGACACATAAAAAAAGAAAACCCTTTTTACATATTTGGAAAATGATATTTCATTGAGGAGATATGACTCTCGCAAAATGAACTAAAAATATGTGCAACTTAAATAATGCAGAATAATAGGGGTCTACTTTTTAATCAAAATGGGAAAACAAATGACCATAGAAATTGCTAAAAATTGATAGGAATAAATTAGACTCAATAAGAAAGACACCGTTTTTTACGGATTTGAAATCCGATCTTCGGTTAGGGAAATATGCCCTCGACAAGTTGGTCCTAATTCATGTAGCGATTTACGCCGTAAATCGCACAACGATTTACTGAAAATACTATAAATCACAATAGCGATTTACACATAATGATTTACTGAACAACACCATAAATCACTTTAGTGACTCATGAAATACACTACAAATCACTATATGTAGTGTTATTCAGTAAGCCGTCACGCGTAAATCGCTATTTGAATCAAGACCAACTTGTCAGGGGCGTATCTCCCTAACCAGAGATCGGATTTTCGATCCGTAAAAAGCGGCATCTTCGTTATTGAGTCTAGTTTATTTCTGCCAATTTTCACAAATTTTTATGGTCATTTCATACCTTTTTTGATCAATAACCAAGACCCTGTCACACTCTATATCGTTTGAGTTACTCACGTTTTTTGTTCATTTTGCAAGAGTCATATCTCCCCAACGGGAGATCATTTTTCAAATCTATAAAAAGGTTTTTCTTTCTTCACTTGGCTAGTTTATATTTGGATTTTTTTATAACTTTATAAACTCATTTGATATTTCAAATATGTTAAAAACCGGAACTGGTTACAGAATTTCGGGTTCTGTAACAGGTTCTTTTCTTGAAATTGAACAGTAACTTTCAGAAGTCACCATTTTCAAACCAAAAAAAAAAAATAGAAAAATCGTGATAAAGGGTGTTACAAAAACCTTTAGCAAGAAACAACCGAAGGAAACATGAGCACCATGATTAAACAAAACACTTTATTGCGCCAGGGGAAGCCCCGAAACCCCCCTCATGTAAGGGAAAAATCTCTGAATCAGGCTTCACAACTCATCAAGTTGAACCATGCTACAGTCAGTGTGCAGGTCAGTCGATGCTTGATGGAGCAATGTAGGATTGTCTGCTAGATGTGCATAGAAGTAGAAAGAGAAGAGAGAGAGAGAGGGTTGATGTTCATGGCCTTCTCCAGGGGGGATTCCTTTCTCGAATAATCCTGCAGTGCATCAAGTTGAATGATGCTACCCATGCTGGGAAGAGCCCCCATACCCCCCTCCTGTAAGGGCAAAAACTATGCTACTCACGCTGGGAGGAGCTAGCCCCCAAACCCCCCTCCTGTAAGGAAAAAAACTCTGAATCAGGCTCCACATCTCATCAAATTAAATGATGCTACCCATGCTGGGAAGAACCCCCAAACCCCCCTCCTGTAAGGGCAAAAACTATGCTACCCACGCTGGGAGGAACCCCCAAACCCCCTCCTGTAAGGGCAAATACTTTGAATCAGGTTCCACAACTCATCAAGTTGAATGATGCTACCCACGCTGGGAGGAGCCCTCATACCCCCCTTCTGTAAGGGTAAAAACTCTGAATCAGGTTCTACAACTCTTCAAGTTGAATGATGCTACTCACGCTGAGAGGAGCCCCCAAACCTCGCTCCTGTAAGGATAAAAACTCTGAATCAGGATCCACAACTCATTTAGTTGAATGATGCTACCCACGCTGGGAGGAGCCCCCAAACCCTTCTCCTGTAAGGATAAAAACTCTGAATCAGGCTTCACAACAGTCAATGTGTAGGTCAGTCAGTGCTTGATAGAGCAATGTAGGATCTTCTGCTGGATGTGCACAAAAGCAGAAAGAGAAGGGAGAGAGAGAGTGAGAGGGTTGATGTTCATGGCCTCTTCCAAGGGAGATTTCTTTCTCGGATAATCTTACAGTGCAGAGTCTGGGTCTTAAATAATCATCTTTGGGGCACTTAAGTCTTTACAACCACTCCTTTTCTAGAATCGTCATTTTTTTGGCACCAATGGAGGAGAGGGTACTTAAGTCTTTGCAATCGCATCAAACTCCAACGCTAATTAATGTTGACAAACATGGGGATACGAGACGCACATGCTTACATACGTGGTGCTCTTTGGGCCCCCCGAACATGAGATGTAGCTAACTGTCCTCTTCGGGGGGGGGGGACATATAACCTGCTTCGCTCTGCGCTACTAGGCCCATTTGTTTCATTCTCATGGAAGGGAAGGCCCTTTCATGGGAACACTACAACAAAGCAGTAGATTAGCGATGACCACATTCCGTCGCTAATCCGTCGCTAACATGGTTAGCGACGGATT
Source organism: Nuphar pumila (assembly GCF_984573655.1). NCBI lineage: Eukaryota > Viridiplantae > Streptophyta > Magnoliopsida > Nymphaeales > Nymphaeaceae > Nuphar > Nuphar pumila. Next base: position 163,962,037 of record NC_143249.1, on the reverse strand, counting down.
AGTGACAACGAGGCGACAGTATGCTTACGTCGCGAATATTTCAACGCTAACTGGCGACAGAATTATTCCGTCGCTAATTGCGACGGAATAACGAGCGCTATATTCCGTCGCCAATCCGCCGGTACTAAATGGCGACCACGGCTTGGCGACGGATTTACTTCCGTCGCTATGCCGTCGCTAGATTAATATGAATAGCGACGGATGGTTCCGTCGATAATCCGTCGCAAACACGAAAAAAAATTTAAAAAAATTTATTTGAAAATTAAATACCGAGAACTGTACAATTTCTATTTCCTGTACAATTTATATTTCCTGTAAATAAAAAACAAACCACACAAAAAAATTCATATAACAAGAATCTACAACAATTAATCGTTCCACCTTAAAATTAAGAAGTTTAATTATTTACAATTCAACAATTACAATTAGGAAAAATAAAAAAATAGAACTTCTTCAACACAGTCCTCTAATCATCGCCAAGATTTTGTGCGTCTTCTTGTTCATTGTCTTTATTTGTCCGTTCAGCTCCACTATGCTGATTATCGCTAGCAGCCTACACAAGAAAAGAACAGTCAATATTGATAAACAAAATATAATGAAATAAATTACACACTATATGTGATTCTATCATGTGCTCATGTGTGATCTAAGGCAATAAAAAAACTCTATATGTGATTCTATCATGCTCATATGTGCTCTAAGGCAGACAAAAAGTTATATATATATATATATATATATATATATATATATATATATATATATATATATATATATATATATATGATTCTATCATGCTCATATGTGTGCTAAGGCAGTCAAAAAATTGAATATGTGATTATAGCATGTTCATATGTGTTCTAAGGCATCTAGAAAAACTCTAAATGTGATTCTACCATGCTCAGATGTGCTTTAAGGCAGACAAAAAACTATATATCTGATTCGATCATGCTCGTATGTGTGCTTAGGCAGTAAAAAAATTGAATATGTGAATATAGCATGCTCATATGTGCTCTAAGGCAGGCAAAGCAAAAAATTTTATATGTGATTCTATCATAAATGATATATAGCATGTTCATATGTGTTCTAAGGCAGTAAAAAAACTCTATATGTTATTATAGCATGCTCATATGTGTGTTAAGGCAGTCAAAAAACTGAATATGTGATTATAATATGCTCATATATGTTCTTAGGCAGTCAAAAAACTGAATATGTGATTATAGCTTGCTCATATGTGTTCTAATGCAGTCAAAAAAACTTTATATGTAATTCTATCATGCTCATATGTGTTCTTAGGCAGGCAAAAAAGCTTTATATGTGATTATAGCATGCTCATATGTGCTCTAATGCAATAAAAAAACTCTATATGTTATTATAGCATGCTCATATGTGCTCTAAGGCAGTCAAAAAACTGAATATGTGATTATAACATGCTCATATGTGTTCTTAGGCAGGCAAAAAACTAAATATGTGATTCGAGCATGCTCATATGTGTTCTAATGCAATAAAAAAAACTTTATATGTGATTCTATCATGCTCATATGTGCTCTAAGGCAGACAAAAAGTTTTATATATATATATATATATATATATATATATATATATATATATATATATATATATATATATATATATATATATATATGTGATTCTATCATGCTCATATGTGTGCTAAGGCAGTCAAAAAATTGAATATGTGATTATAGCATGTTCATATGTGTTCTAAGGCATCTAGAAAAACTCTATATGTGATTCTACCATGCTCAGATGTGCTTTAAGGCAGGCAAAAAACTATATATGTGATTCGATCATGCTCGTATGTATGCTAAGGCAGTAAAAAAATTGAATATGTGAATATAGCATGCTCATATGTGCTCTAAGGCAGGCAAAGCAAAAAATTTTATATGTGATTCTATCATAAATGATATATAGTATGTTCATATGTGTTCTAAGGCAGTAAAAAAACTCTATATGTTATTATAGCATGCTCATATGTGTGCTAAGGCAGTCAAAAAACTGAATATGTGATTATAATATGCTCATATGTGTTCTTAGGCAGTCAAAAAACTGAATATGTGATTATAGCATGCTCATATGTATTCTAATGCAGTCAAAAAAACTTTATATGTGATTCTATCATGCTCATATGTGTTCTTAGGCAGGCAAAAAAACTTTATATGTGATTATAGCATGCTCATATGTGCTCTAATGCAATAAAAAAACTCTATATGTTATTATAGCATGCTCATATGTGCTATAAGGCAGTCAAAAAACTGAATATGTGATTATAACATGCTCATATGTGTTCTTAGGCAGTCAAAAAAGTGAATATGTGATTCGATTATGCTCATATGTGTTCTAAGGCAGACAAAAAACTGAATATGTGATTATACCTGAGAGGGACCTGGAATCGAAGATCCCCTATCCTGAACAGCGGCCTTGATCTCATTTCGGAGAAAGGGGGCGACGGTGTATTGAAAGTAGTTATTCAGTGATTCATTAATGATCTCGCGTACATCATCACCGGAAAGAATAGTCGGCTGCTTGGAGCTTATGTCGGCGCAAGAAGTCGGTGAGCCGTAACTGGAAGAACCAATAACTGGTGAAGTGTTCATATTACTCCCAAACCCGAACACGCGACCTTTTTTGGGTTCACCTGCTGCAGTCACCAATGCTGTAGGATCAAATGATGGATGCTGAGTAGCGTCATTGCCATATCGCTCTACCATCTGTTGCTCATATGCCTCCTACAAAATAATGTTTAAAGTATTCATTAATAATTAATGATAACATTATGATAACTTGCATATATATTGCAATGATTATTAATAGAATTAATACATACCGTTGTCGTTCTCGCCTTCTCTGATACGAAGACTCCCGTGGTCTTCCGTTTATGTGTTTCTACAAACACATCCTTATATGGTACACTGCCTCCTTTTTCTGCTTCCTGCGAAGTTAAATGACAAAAGATTTAGTACACAAGTTTGCAACAATACTTATAAAATTAATATTATATATTGATGAGTTACCATTTTCTTTAGGTGGCTCCCAAATGTCTTAGATCCACCTGTGTGTAGATGGGCTTCGGGCATCTTCGATCGATTTTGTGCAGCCTTCGCAGAGCGATTTCTAAATGCATCTCCCACCCACTTATCGCACATTTCATCCCAGTAATCTCTCCTGATAGTAATAGGACCATGGCCCTTCCACAGTAATGGATCATCTACTACGCCAGATGCTTTTTTTGCTGCAGTCTTCATAGTGTGCAGCATGTCTGCAAATCGATTGGCAGCCACCTTCTGCCACACCTTCCTTGCATCATTTTCTTCCACCGTAGTTGCGAAGCGATTCGAAGCCTACAAATATTTTCAGAAAGTTAGTAGACATTGCTTAAATAAATTAAATATGAAACACATTAACTATGAGGAACAACTGTATACCATGAATGAGGACCACAATCTGTCTAACACCTCCTTTGGGTACTCTTTCCATTGAGCAACTGGTCCTGGTAGATGTTGAAGAAGTGAATTCCTAATCTCTCGTACTACTTCTTGTAGCTCAAACCTCGTGCTGCACATGAATTGTTACACAGTAAATATCAATATAAAATATTTAAAAGATATACAATAATTGAAAACAAAATACTTACGGTCGATTATCGATATACACTATTCAAATGAGTCTTCTTGTGCTAGCCTGAGAAGACCCTGTTTCCTGTGTTGGCTGTTGACTTGTGCGATCAACTGGTGTAGGTGGGTCGTGTACAGGCGCAACATCATCTGTAAAAAAATACATTAGAAATTCTCAGAATGCGCATTTGAACTAATCAAGCATCCAATTAGTTATATGATATACCTATCACAGGAGCCTGTGAAGATGAAGGCTGAGCCTGGCTACTACTGGATGAGCGACCACTATAACCTCCACGAACCATATTCTAACAAATAACATATGTCATACAATACATTCAAATAATTCACATCAAGTATTATAATGCATTCAAGTCATTCACATCAAGCATTGCAATGCATTCAAATAATTCAAATCATTCACATCAAGTATTGCACTAATTCAAATCATTCGTTAATTGCATAAATTATAATACATTCAGATAATTGAAATCATTCACATCAAGTATTACAATGCATTCGAATCATTCGTATCAAGTATTAATATATATTCAAATAAAATTTTTAATCATTCACACCAAGTATTGCAATACAACTCACATCAAGTATTACAATGCATTTAAATAGAGGTTTGTAGTATAAGATTTTGCTCACTAGCTTGAGAATTCTTCCTCGTCACTAGTTTGACTTTCTTCTTCTTCTTCTTCTTCTTCATTGTTTGCCCATCCACTTGGTACATCATTTGGATCACATTCCTCTATGAATGTTTCATCGGCCAATGGAGATATGACATGCATATCATGCGCAACATCGTGACCATAAGCGAAGTCATAGACATCATCTGATTGATAGTAATCACTGTCTTCAGCTAACTCATCTTCCTGTAACTGATCATACTCGGGGTATAGTTTGGATTTCACCTTGCAAACTGCCCACCATTCATTTCTATCTGACTTTTTTATACTCGGATATGAAGTATAATAAACTTGTTGAGCTTGAAAGACTAATATGAATGGTTCATATGTTCAAAACCTGGATTTATGATTCACCTCCACAATGCCTGAAGCTTTGTCGAGTCTTGTTGCAGTTGGATCAAACCAATGACACTTGAATATCGTAACCCTGTTATTCATGCCTAAGTAAGTCAACTCCATTATTTCCTCTATAACACCATAGTAATCATGTTCATTTTCACCGTAGCTACTACCCTTGACACACACGCCACTATTTATCATTGATTTGTTTATACCGTAGTCTTTTGTATGGAATCGATAACCATTTACGATATACCCGTTTTAGCATTGCACAACTTTGGTCGGACCATTTTCTAAATCACATATGCCTTGATCTTTAACATCACCATGACGAACCTACGCACAGACATAAACAATTATTGTGATCACGATCAATTAAGTAACTTAGTGTTGTTTATGAGTACAAAATTTATGTTAGCTTCTTTACCAACTGTTTCAACCACTCCACAAACTTAGTTTCACATTCTTTTTGTACTTCTGCATCAGTGAGATGTGAAACTTCGCTTTGCAACTCCAGATCAAATCGTCTGCAAACCACAAATACTTATATTACCGAGCCATGTATCCACATATAGAACATAAAAGGATTTATAATTGAGTTGCATATACATATACTTACTCGATGTATGGGTCGATCGCTGAGCAATTAAAAAGAATATAGATGTGTGCTGCATCTTGCTCTCGATCTGTCAATAGCCTTGATCGGCAACTACCAAATGCATGCCCAAGTGGTTGAAATATCGACAGTTTGTCAGCTACAGTTACTTGTTCTCCATCATCGTTACGGGGCGGGCATGTGTAACGTGTTGGAATATGAGGTTCGAAGTACATAGATGAGAAATTTGAAATCTCTTCTAAAGTGTACGCCTCACAAATAGAGCCTTCTACTCTTGCTTTATTACGAACCTTTTTTTTTAGTTCGAACATGCATCTGACAAGAATATACATTTCAAATTTTAAATATCTGTCATTAAAGAGACAAATATAAAAAAACATATACCTTTCAAATGGGTACATCCATCGATATTGTACAGGGCCACCAACCCTTAGTTCATATGGCAGATGTATGATCAAATGTTCCATAATATCGAAAAATGCTGGCGGAAATATCTTTTCTAACAGACAAACAGTGGTGATGACAGAGTCCTCGAGATTCTTTACATCTGATACAACGACCTCCGATGCGCACAATGTTTTGAAAAATCCGCTCAACTCAGACAATACCCCCCATATAGGTTTGTCTAACATATCATGGAATGCTAGGGGTATCAATCGTTGCATAAAGATATGACAATCATGGCTCTTCAACCTATATAACTGTCCATCGTCAATCTTCATAGCCCGAGCAATGTTAGAGACATATCCATCTGGAAATCTCAGTTGTCTCAACCATTGACATACATGTTTATTTGATCAGGTCCGAGCACGTACTTCGCCTTTGGTTTCAGTACTTTGCCATTATACTCTTTGAGTTCCAATTCTGGTCTTTTACATATTAATTTTAAATCCATACGGGCCTTCGGATTATCCTTCGTTTTTTCTTTAATATTCATTACAGTATTGAACACATTATCAAACACATTTTTCTCTACATGCATCACATCCAAATTATGTCATATCAATAGGGTCGGCCAATACGGTAGTTCCCAAAAAATAGATTTTTTCGTCCAATTGTGATCCTTCCTAAATCCACGGAAGGGTGTAGGACTGCGGGCATCTGTTAATATATCTGTAAAGTATCGTAATCTTCTTAGAATCTCTATGCCGGACAATCTTGAGGATGGACCTTCCGTTTCAGTTGTGCCTGCTTTAAATGCATTCTTTTGACGTCAGAACGGATGATCGCTGGGTAGGAATCGACGATGGCACTCAAACCAGCAAGGCTTCCTTCCATGCCTCAATCTAAAAGCTTTGGAATCCTCCATGCAGTACGGACAAGCCAACCTCCCATGTGTGCTCCAACCAGATAACATACCATATGCAGGAAAGTCACTGATTGTCCATAGAACAACGGCCTTCATGTTGAAATTTTGTTTTTTGTGGGCATCATACGTGGTAACACCGTCATCCCACAGTACTTTTAATTCATCAATCAATAGCCTTAGATATACATCAAGATTTTGGCCAGGTGAGGTTGGACCAGGGATCAACAAAGACAAGAAAAGATTTGGACGTTTCATACACAAGCTTGGTGGAAGGTTGTATGGAGTAACAAATACTGGCCAGCATGAGTATGAAGTTGATCTACCCCCAAATGGATTAAATCCATCTGTACATAGACCGAGTCTAACATTTTGCACTTCCATTGCGAAGTTCTGATGAGTACGATCAAAGTGCTTCCAAGCTTCAGCGTCAACAGGATGCATGATCTTGTTTTCATCGTGTCGAACTTTATTTGCATGCCATCTCATGTGTTTAGCTGTCCTTGAAGACATATACAATCACTGCAATCTAGGAGTGATAGGAAAGTAGCAGAGCGACTTGTATGAAACTTCCTTTGATCTCGTGCTACCATTGCCTCTTGTCTTTGGCTTGAACCGAGGATGCCCACATGACGGGCATGATATGTCATTTTCCTGCTCCTTGAAATACAACATGCAGTGATTTGGACAAACATCAATCTTTTTGTAACCCATACCTAGAGCGTTGACCATAACTTTCGCACGATAGAAATTTTTTGGCAATTTCTCATCTTTAGGCAACATACTCTTCACAATCATGCACAAACGGTCAAAACATGATTGACTCAAATTATACTCGAACTTCAAATTCATTAGTTGAAGAACTGCAAACAAGATAGTGTGACTCTCACAACCGTTCCAAAGTGGCTCATCAGCATCTCTAAGTAAATCATAAAATCTACTAGCTGCATCGTTTGGTGATTCTTCATTTATGACAGTTCTTACATCATTAGAACTCATAGCAGAACCCAGTTCTGTTCCTACGGCATCAAATATCAAATTCGTATATGGATTATCGTGCACCACATTCACCCGTGCATCAAAATCGTTTCTAAATTCTTCTCCATGAAACGTCCAGTTCTGATAATCACTCACAAAACCCTTCCTGTATAGGTGATGTCTAACGCCATGAGGTTCTACAAATCGATTATTCTTACAAATCTTGCAGGGACACCTAATCCGACCTGTGGGATCTACTGTACTGACACTTGCCATTGCAAATTCAATAAAACTGTCAACACCATCCATATATTCATGCGATAACTCATTGTCCACTATCCTACGGTACATCCATTCACGGTTTGCAGTCATTTTGTCGTATGATGTTGCAAATAGTATCCTAACCAGTTAAAAGAGAACCATCAAAATGCTATGATGAAGAAAATATCAAATTTATCATGCAATATATGATGTCATACAATCACAAGAATTATGATACATGTATTGATAACTTAATATTTTCATGTGCAAACTATTCATGACACGATACATTCATTTGAAGCATGCTTTCAGTATACAATTTCACATGGTAGACATAATCAAATTGAAAGTAACTACATGTAAGCATGGATACAATCACATCAAACATTGCAATACAATGAAATAATTCATATCAAACAAATCTCAAACATGTACCTGCAGTAAACACACTTCAATATCCCACTAACTACTACCATGCCTAGCATGGACTCCGTACTCCAAAAATAAGAACACTTCCATATTCATACATTAAAATCATGCTCAGCATGATCTCTGAACTCCAACAAAGCAGTCCTAGATATCAACAACTAAGTGAGTGTGTGAACAATAAAGTGTTACATTCAATAAATTAAATAACATGTGATGCGCTTGCATCACTTACTCACCACGGGTATTTACCCGATTTGCATTGTTTTTGTCACTTACTTACCAGAGGTGGCGGGGCACAAGCGAGTTTCGTTGAAAAATCTGCATAAAAACACACTGTTTTAAAATGAAGTCACCACGGAAAAAAAACTGTTCTGGCAAAAGGTCGACTCCCCTGCTGTTCCGGCAGGGGGTCGACCCCCTTACGGAACATAGGGGGTTAACCCCCTTACGGAACGTAGGGAGTTAACTGACCCCCTGTTCGGGCAGTGGGTCGACCCCCAGCCTGTTATGGCAGGTGGTTAACCCCCTGCCGGGGTCGACCCCCTACCGGAAAGGCAGGGGGCAAGGGTCCCCTGCCGAAAAATGCAGGGGGTTAGCCCTCTGCAAGAAACGCAGGGGGTTAACCCCATTCCGGAAAACGCGGGGGTTAACCCTCTGCCGGAAAACGTGGGGGTTAACCCCCTCCGTTTTCCGGAAGGGGGTTAACCCCCTGCCGGAAATGGGAGGGGGTTAACCCCCTGCCGAAAACGGCAGGGGACGCAGGGGGTTAATCCCTTGCGTTTTCCGGCAGGGGGTTAACCCCCTGCGTGAACCGGGAGGGGGTTAACCCCCTGCCGGAAACGACAGGGGGTTAACCCCCTGTGTGAACCGGGAGGGGGTTAACCCCCTGCCGTCCGACAGAGGGTTAACCCCTTGCGTGAAAACGGGAGGGGGTTAACCCCCTACCGGAAACGGGAGGGGGTTAACCCCCTGCCAGAAATGGCAGGGGATTAACCCCCTGCGTGAAAATGGGGGTTAACCCCCTGCGTGAACCGGGAGGGGGTTAACCCCCTGCCGGAAACGGCAGGGGGTTAACCCCCTGTGTGAACCGGGAGGGGGTTAACCCCATGCCGGAAACGACAGGGGGTTAACCCCCTGCCGGAAACGGGAGGGGGTTAACCCCCTGCCGGAAACGGCAGGGGGTTAACCCCCTGCGTGAAAATGGGGGTTAACCCCTTGCCGGAAACGGCAGAGGGTTAACTCCCTGCGTGAACCGGGAGGGGGTTAACCCCCTGCCGGAAACGGGAGGGCGTTACCTTTCTCCGGGCGGCGAACGGTGGGACCGGCGGACGGTGGGACCGACGAACGGCGGGAGCGGGACTGGCGAACGGCGGGAGCGGCGAACGGCAGGAGCAGCGAAAGAAGAAAAGGAAAAGCTGCCTGGGATTAGGGTTATTCGAAAGTTAGCGACGTAAAATCAAATTCGCGAAAATAGCGACAGATTATATTCTGTCGCCACATCCGTCGCTATTTAGCGACGGACTAGGTTCCGTCGCTAACATCGTCGGTAAATGGTGCGATCGTACCGACAAACCAGTCCGTCGCAACATCCGTCGCTAATTTTCATAAGATTCAGTAATTATAGCGACGAAAATTTGGCGCTCGCCAATCCGTCGCTAACTAGCGACGGAATCTTTTCGTCGCTAACGTCCGTCGCTAACAACGTATTTTCTTGTAGTGGAAAAAGAGTTTCTAGAAACTCCTCAGCTTTCTCATGAAAATCCTTTCCTACGAGGTGATGTAAGTAGGGTTGGCAATCGGGTCGGGTTGGTGGGTCATGTCAGTGGGTTGGCGGGTCAGCATACCTCAACAAGAACCCGACCCATTTATTAATCGGGTCAACTGTGACAAACACGAACCCGACCCATTTATTAAACGGGTAACCCGACACAACACGGTTAACCCGTTTAATAAACGGGTCGGGTCAGGTCTGGTAAACGGGTTGGTGGGCAGGTCGGGTCGGGTAAACGGGTTGGCGGGCGGATTGTGGGGTCAGGTTCTGGTAAACGGGTTGGCGGGCGGGTCGGGGTCGGGTAAATGGGTTGGTGGGTCGGGTTCGGGTAAACAGGTTGAACCGCCCGCCTAACCTGTATAATAAAGGGGTCAGCCGGGTTGGCATACCCCTAACACGAACCCTAGATGTATGCAGGGATCCTTTTCATATGTATGTATGGTGTTTGCACTTGAAAACTACCTGTAACCAAATTAAGGGCCCTTTTATATGGTAGCAAAAGTTCAAGCTAGTGAAGAAATCAATTTTTAGTCCACAGTGTTTCTTATATTTGTAATTCAGTTTGGTGGCCGCAGGCTGGGTGGTCGTGTCCTCAATCTGTAGGGAGGTGGGCCCATTAAATGACCTGCTTCTCGGTCAGGGTTCCTTCAGCATCAAAAAAGAAAGATGAAGATGACTAAAAAAAGTGCCTGAGATACATGACAAATTAACCAGTGATGTTCTCTTTTTTTATGTTAATTTATCGTCATACGTATTGGAAAACAAAAGAAGGATATTTAAAAAAAAAAAGTTCAAATTAAATCAGTCCACAAAGCCGACTTTGGAACTGTCCGGTTGCCATTTTTATCCTAAAATCATTAAAGATATGCTATAAATGAAAGCGAATGTAAATGCCCTTATCCTACCACCAACCGAATTCATTCTCAAATTCCTAATATGTTGATTATAGGATCAAAATAACGTCAAAAATAACATGATCACGTGGAAAGAAAAACCAGCAAATGCTTGAATACACACTTGGAGGAACTGAAGGAACTAGCAGGATGAAATCATACCCTTTACAGAAATAGTGTAGGATCATTTTTTTATCATGCAACATATTTCCTTAAATGAATACTTCCTCCTCATTAATAAGTTTGCATAGAGAGACCTAAAAGCAATTATTTGGTTAAACTTAGAGATAAGGCTAGTGGCAAAGTAGGCTTTACCCGGAGTTCATGTAATTAGTGGGAGCCTGATCACCTTCCCTAATCATGTGAACAGAGGTAAATATTTTCTTACCGTAACTGGTTTTTACAGTACACTTGTTTTATCAAAAACTTTTTACCAAAGTAAAAAATTCAGTTTTGGATAATCTGCACACACCCATCATCTAAACAGGTAAGATATATTCTAGGTGGGCAGTTTCTGCAAGGTAAACGGCTCATAGGAAAGGGAACTCAAGAGATAAAGTTTAAAAAATCCTGGAAAGATATACAGTGAAAATTCAGAGAAAAAGGTCGATTTGAAAAAACCCTATTGATTGCTGACCTTGTTGAGTCCCAGTCTAGCGGCATTCAATTGCTCACTGAGTTTGTGGCCTGCCCTGTTGCATGCTTCCCTGCCATTAAGCCAACAATGTTCTTATTCATACTTCTTGAACAACGAGAAGGAAAAATTACACAGAAATGGTGAAACCTCCCAATACTTTTGTAGTTCTATGCATGTGCATGCGATCTCATATTAATAGGTAAAGAAAAAAAAAGCCCCAAATGGTTTTGTTACTGTTTCATTTTTTTGATTGTTTTTTTCTCCCTCGGATGAATCTAAAATTCCAGAGTATTTATTTTCACCAGAGTATATGTTTTCATGAGTCGAACCAAAAAAAGAAACTTTGAATATTTTCCTCTTTCCTCTTTAACTTAATTAACCGGTAGAAAAAAAGGATAACTCTTTCTTTTTTGTTCGCTATAGGAAACTAAAAATGAACATCCTAGGCAGCTAAGCGGGCAGTCAAGGTTCCATTCTCATGGGCTTCATCCCCTTGCATTAGCTGGGGCAAGGTAACTCTCTGGGGGCTAGGGGTGTGCCCATGAGTTCTACTGTACCGAGACAGTGACCGTATGGCAGGCTAAGTTCAGTGCGACTAGGTCTTCTCCTTCCGAGGGTGTTTTCTTTGTGTTATAAATCGAAAAATATTAAAAAACAGAGAGAACGGCTGGTAAGAGAATTTAGAGACAATGGCCATGAAATCTTTTTTGTTATTACATAGGAAAACCGATGCCAAGAGACTTGCCTCGCTGGAAGGTTTTGTCGATCTATGGTCGCACCACTTGTCTACTAGGGAGCCTGCTGCTTCAGCTTCGTTGCAAGGGATTCACACCATAGGTATCGAACTCTAGACGTCCTTTAGCTTGAATGCGTTGAGCTGAGCAATTTAGCCAGGTCTACGGATGGATCCCTTGTGGGCACAAAAGCGATGACATTTTAAATTGAAAACTAATAGAAGAACATGATGGCTCCTTTCGTGCTTGGTGGGAATGAAACTGATTACTGGAAAAATTCTTGTTGGCTTTCTCTGATGGTGTTATTTTGAGTAAAGAAAAGGTGAAAGGCGTAAGAGAGAGAGAGAGAGAGAGAGAGAGAGAGAGAGAGAGAGAGAGAGAGTTTACCGGGCATGCAGAAAAAGTGGGAATTGATATAATAACCAATTAAAGGATTTTTGAAGAAAACCATTAAACAAACTAAGATGAACAATAGAAGGTCAAGATGCATAAAGAAGGGAACAGAAAGCTAGAGGAAATTCCTCTCACTGGCATTAGAATTTTTTTAGTCATGCTGGTAGAATTACATCATATTGAGGCCCTCTTTCTCTCCTTTTGTAGTCCTAATACTAGTAAAAAACCAAAATAGCAAGAAAAACTTTATACAAGATCATATGAAGAGCTGCTTTCGTCGTTCTTCATTTTCTTAACCGTAGTACTATCTGCCTATAAAATCTCAGAGAAGAGAGCAAAAGAAGAGAAGAAAAAGTGTATATTTTTATTGACCTCTAATAAGATAATTCCTCTTGCAGCATATATAAGAAATCACCGAGATGTGTCTCACCTAAAAGCCAACAAATTTTCAGAGGAAATCTCTCTCTCTCTCTCTCTCTCTCCTACCTGTTGTGCAAAGGGTTAGGCCCGGTGGGCACGACTCGCTTGTCATCAACCAATGTGCTGGTGTCGGAGCCATTAAGATTGGACTCCGGTGGAACCAAACCCACCGATCTCTTGATCGCATGCACCACAGCGATGTCTCTGGCATGCAGGGAGCTCGAACTGAGGCTGTACAGGATCAGAATGCAGGAGAGGAATGTGACTCTAATGAGATTGTTCATCCTTTTTTCTCTGCTTGGATTAATGGAAGATGGGGGGTCTGAGAAACTGAAGGGAATGGGACAAGATAATCAGATATAGGAAAAGGAAAGGATGGGGGATCTCTCTTTATTATTTTCCTAGAGAGAGAAAGAGAGAGAGTAAATGAAGAGGAAGGCAAAAGGAATAGGGAGGAAGTGTTGTGGAGATGTTCAAGGGGTTCATTAAATCGGGCACCTCGGATTATTGCGGTTGGATATGAGACATCCACATCCTCGTTCAGAACTCCACCAAACACCATTAATTCTACCTTCAATTCACTTTCTTCCATACACAGCAAAAGAGAGAGAGAGAGAGAGAGAGAGAGAGAGAGAGAGAGAGAGAGAGAGAGAGAGTTTAAATTCGAATGAGGAAGTACGCGTGTGTGCTTGTTGCTCAATGAAACATGGCAGAGAGAGAGAGAGAGAGAGAGAGAGAGAAATTAAAAGAAAAAGAAAAAATATCAGTGAGGAGAGTCCAAGGAATATTTAGAACATTTATTATTTAAGTTGAAAAGTTGCTTTCGTTTGTCATACACCAGTTTTTGTAGTTTGTAAAAGGATGATCAAATCAGCGGTATCATACCTTAATTTTCTTTTGGGATGGACTTCATGATTTTTTTTTTCTTTTTCGACAAGGAAAGCTGGGGTTATAAGCAGACCCCTACCAGTTTGTTGAAAGAAAACTGAGATGTACATATTTACATTGGTGGGATCCAATCCATATCCGTCCTTTGCTGGTCTCCATCACTGATAGCCAATCTAGCAAGGAATTGGGCTAGCCCATTGAAATGCCTGGAAACCGGCCGATTTGATGAGCACTCTTGGAAACCGTAACAGTTTCTACACTAGTCGATCCAAAAGGTTATTTGATGGGCCTCTTCCCTCCAACCGGTTATTAAGATAATGGACCTGATCTATACGAGAGGCATCGATCATAAGGCACTACTAGTCTTTAGGGATGAAGTTCAAAATCTTCTCCCAAACTCTCCACTCTGTCTCGCAAATTCGCGTTATCTATACTCGATCCAGTTTTAAGAAATCGGCCAGCCGAATCCCGGATTGTACGTAAATCCCATTTGCCACCGATTCCTATATTGGCTGAAAAGATTCACCTTGGTCCAGTTAATCGGTGGGGAAGACCAGTTACATGCATTGCGCCATGCATGTCCACACAATTGGATGATCAATCTTGCGACATATGCGAAGAACACGCTATCTCACTGCTTGGAAACAAAAGTTCTGAATTTGCTGATCATTGAACCTCTGATTTTCAAATATTATACAATTTCATAGAGCCCAAATCTTCCAGATTATGACTTGGAAGGCTACAATCCACGAAAAGCCGGATAGGTTTGCACTGAAATCCACGTCTGTCCCACCTCTCTAGCGAGTATTCAAGTGATATGTGATTAGAGCACCACTGCCCAAACATTTGGATAGTATGATGCAACACTCTTTGCGCTACCCTGCATTGGATGAAAAGGTGGTACACCGATTCCACCGCATTCTCGCATAGACAACATCTACTGGACAGAGAGAATCCCATAACTTGGAGTCTTGCCTGAGTAAGGAGCCGGTTATGTTATGCAAACAGCAAAGTGATGGTTGCCCACGAGTAGTGTCCCTTGCTCCAAATATGAAGGGCATGGTGCATCTTAGGATGGCGAGTCTGAACTGTTTCCCATGCTGATTTAATTAGTTGAGAAAACTTGAGACCCCACTTTCCATTTGATGTTCCCTTGGATGTTATGAAGACCATGACAGGCTTCTCCATCCATGAGACCCATTGTTAGAAATTTTAGGGAGCCAAACTGAAGAGTTTTGGAGATACATTGGGTGAAATGGACAAAAGGGTTTGGAGTTTCTTGTAACACCGTCCAATCCAACTTAGCCAAACATTCTAAATTGTGCTCTCTTAAAGGTTTGATTCCCAAGCCTCCATCTTTTGGCCTTCACACCTTCTCCCAAGCAAGCAAGTGGAAGTGACGATTGGAAGCTGAATCATACCAAAAGAATTGATTCATAATCACCGAACTTGGCAGAAGAAAGCAGGACATCCAACATATATATGAAAAAAGAGACGAACAAACTTGATAAACACCAACCATCCTGCCACAGAAAAGGTCCTACTGTTTCAGTTTTTCAGACTGTCGCAGAAACTTCTTTAAGAAAGGTTTTATTTTAGTTGACCTTTGAAAAGAGTCGAACCAAATACTTGATGGGAAGACGATTTCTTTGCCACCTGCTTAAATGGATAAATATAACGCAGTCGCTTTGAGAAATGTTAAAGGAAATGAACACTGACTTTTCCGGACTAAGATGAGTCCATATTTCGCTTAAAAATTCGTGAACTTTATATGAACTTATAATCATCATCACCACCATCAAGATTTATCTTAATCAATGTCACAAATCATATTTTTTTTTTAAGAAAAATCTCAAAGACCAAAAATTCTGGTTAAATTATTTTGAAAAAACTCAAAAAATTATGAACCTATATATAAAAAGTGCAAATTATAACAATATATCGTCCACATGGAAGATAAGTTCTTGTTTGTTTTGTGTAGCATTTTTCAAACTGAAAGATAAGTTCTGTGCCTTGGGATCACCGAATGACACCCAGACTGCGATTCTTCTTCAAAATGACGATCGTGTCCTTCAATCAGGTTCAGGTGAATGGCTTGTCCTTCCAGCAACGGTGGCGCACACACACACATTAATATCGTGTTAATATATGGTATATTGAAAATATCGCTGTCTTTTGGATCATGTTGGCTAATTATAAAAGTATCGCGATAAACTTGAGATATTCACACAATATCACCAATACTTATTATGGTTTAAATGAACAACCAAATATTATGGTTTAAATGAAAACTATTGGTAATTCACTTTTGTTCTGCCAGCTCTCTCCAGTTCATCCATGTTTATTTTCTTGAAATAAGATTTTCTTGCCTTACCACACAAGGTTATAGATTTGCTTGTAGAGCATCAAATTTTTCTTCTTCTGAGCGAGTTTAATTTCTTGAATGCGTTATTTGATCTTTTTATTATTACTCTTACTCTCTCTCTCTTAAGCCAACACTGTGCCTTTCATTCATTAAATGCTATCAACTCGCTTACTAATCTTCATGTTCTTAACTTCCTCTTATTGTGGCGATCAGAAAAGCTTGAAAAATAGGACCATAGGTGGAGGGATTGAGACAAGGCAGTAGGGTGAGGAAGACAAGCTGTATGGTTTGACTGTTGGTGAGAAGAAAGTGACAATGAGAGAATCGAGGAGTCGGTTTTTGGTCAGAGGGGATTCGTTACAGTATTGATTAGACTTGTTGCCAAAAGTGGGAGCCAGTGGTTTTAATGTCTGCAGTGGGGTCTTAATGGTCTCAACGGATGCAATTAAACGCAGAGTTAGGGTTTGGTGAGGCTACGCTGACATTCATATTTCCTTTATATATATATATACACACACTAGACAACAGCCCGCCCGTATGGCCGGGCCCTGATAAATGAGGTTTAAAACTCTAAATCAAAATTTCAGTTATAACAAAAAATAAAATTAAATGTAAGATATAAAATTAAGTGTATATAAAGGAGTAACCTGTAACAGTGGTTATTGGTCAAACGTCCACAGCTGATCGGGCACGGATCACTGGACATTTTTTTTAAATGAAAACAAGAATTACTGCGCTAATTCTCATTTTTTTGCCCAGACAATTAGCGGCAGTTGTGACCACCACCATGGATTAATGCTGGACATGTGTTTGTCGCCGTCCACTCTTATGGGTTTTCCATAGAAAGAGTATCTCATCCAAGGTTAGGAACAACAGATGTGCCAAGGCAAGCACGTGGCAACCATCAAATAGTATTTTTTTAATTTTTATTCGAAAAAACCACTTGAAGTGTTGACTTTTTTTAACACTCAAATTGAGATATGAAAACTAAAAACTTTATTTCGGGATCTCTTCATCTTTACAATAGCCTTTGATTCCCAGAGCTTAGATTACAAGTGAGAAGAAAAAGAAAAAATAGAGAAATAAATGGAGAAGAAGATGAGGGCTTGTGAGTCGATCAAATCTTTGTGTTTTCTTGGGCTTCCTTGAATTCACTGTCACTTTGCCAATTTGCTTTTTTCTTTTCTCTATCTTTCCTTTTTCTCCTCAAATTTACATAACTTCTTTCCTTTATAAAGTTGTTTCCTTAAGTTTAGCATCTCATGATGGAAGTTATTCCATCATAGATACTATTTTTTGCTGGATGGATGTCGTCTATACTTGTAACCACCCAATCCTCTTTGCCTTCCTACTTTATGAGTAATAGCCACGACATGAGTAGATGCTTATAAGCTAGGGTGATATGTGATTGATTTACTGCAACTAGCATGAGTTACCCTTCATTACCGTAACCAGTACAAGTTACTCTCTTTTACTGTAACCTGTAAGGGTGGTTATTATAACCAACACAGGTTACTCTATTTTACCGTAAACAACACAAGTTACCCCTTTTTATTATAACCTATAAGGGTGGTTATTGTAACCAACACCAGTTATCCTCTTTTACTGTAACCAGCACAGGTTACCTTATTTTGCATTAACATGTAAGGATGGTTATCGTAACCAGCACAGGTTACCCTCTTTTACCGTAACCAACACAAGTTACCCTCTTTTACTGTAACCTACAAGGATAGTTATCGTAACCAGCACAGGTTACTCTCTATTACTGTAACCTGCAAGGGTGGTTATCATAACCAGCATAAGTTACCCTCTTTTATTGTAACCAACAAGCACAATAAGAGATGTTTACTATAACCTGCGTATTTATCTTATCATGTATAAATGAGTGTATATTTATTAATTTTGACATATTTGCACATGTATTTAAATTATTTATTTATTTATTATATATATATTATGCAAATAGTTTTCCCCTCGATTTCTTTATGTTTGAATATAATTTCAAATGTAAAGAAATTACCTTCATTTATTTAGCTCTTATTCTTTCTTTTTTTGCTAAATAAATTTTATTCATTTGGATCATGGAGTTGACACATGATCCATTCATATTTAAATTTCTATTTTATTCGAGTTTGAATTTTGATCTATAATTTGGAAATAATTTATTAGATCTAGGTTTATAATTTTTTTTTTATTGTGCGGAATCAACTCTCACTTTTTGGACTCTTCCCTTTTTTTATGAGAAATCTCCAACATTTTATAGGATTCACACCCTCTTTTTTTTAGGTGTGTTTTTCTATTTTGTAGGGCTTCTTAATTTTATTGCCCAACATTTTGTATTTTATTTATTTATTTATTTATTGTTAATTATATGTTTATCTATGGCTTTGATAATTTAGGTTACCAATTTTAGGATTAGAAAATGAGAGACCCAATGCCTTTTTGTAAGATTTTCATCTTTTGAGCTAGTTAGAAACCCAGTTAATTGAGATTCCTTTCATATTAGCATTATCACAAAGACTCTCTTACTTATCTCTTAGAAAATCATCTATTAATAAGCATCCCTTGACACCAAATAGCAGAAGCCTTCCTTGAGTCAAATTTTGATCTATAATTCAAGGCTATGATCCAATGTTGAGTTGATTGATGAAGGACACCGATTAGGCCCACTAGGTATGTATGAGAACCATTTTTGTTCTTTCTCTTCCTTTTTTTTTTATTTCTTTGCTTTCTTCTCTCTTTTTTTTATGGGGAAGCCAAGAAACTAAGGTATATGTGCACCTCTTTTTTTTTATTTCTTTCTTTCCCAACTATAGATGTTGGTTGAGTAGCAGTCTCTATATCCACAAAATTTCCAGTTTCGTGATTAGGACATCTTCTTTGTTATCTTAGAGACCTAAAACTTACGATTGGAAATTTCTTGGTTATGACCTTCGGTTCGGGTTTGAGATTGGCCATGATACTTGGATTAAATCTTTACCCACTTTATGAAATGGTGTGAGGTTTAGATATATTATACTTTCTAGACCCGAAATTACTAGAATTGGATCTTCACTAACTTTTCGAAAGGGCATAAGGTTTGGATTCATTTTACTATTCTTATTAATCCGTAAAGGGCTTGAGTTAGATCTTAACTCACTTTTCGAAAGAGCATGAGGTTTGGATCAATTTTTTTTAATGAACCCAAAAGAGATTGAGTTGAATCTTCACTAACTTTTTGAAAGGATATGAGGTTTAGATCTCTTAACTTTTCTAAGAACCGAAAGGGCCTGCACTAGATCTTTACTCACTTCTCAAAAGAGCATGAGGTTTATATCTTTTTACTTTTTTAGGACCTAAAAGGGCTTAAACTAGATCTTTACTCACTTCTTAAAAGGGCGTGAGGTTTAGATTCTTTTTCTTTTAGGGCCCAAAAGGGCTTAAACTGGATCTTTAATCAATTCTGGAAAGGGTGTGAGGTTTAGATCATTTTCCTTTTTAGGATTTGAAAGGTCCTAAATAGGATCTTTGCATACTTATCAAAAGGGTTTGAGGTTTAGATCCTTTTACTTTTTTAGAACCCCAAAGAGCTTAGACTGTATCTTTACTCACTTTTTGAAAGGGCGTGATGTTTAGATCCGTATACTTTTTTAGGACCTGAAAGGCCCTAGACTGCATCTTTACTCAATCCTCAAAAGGGCATGATGTTTAGCTCTCTTTTCTTTTTTAGGACCTGGAAGGGCATAGACTTAATCTTTAATCACTTCTTGAAAGGACATGAGGTTTAGATCCTTTTTTTTAGGATTCGAAAAGACCTAGACTGGATTTTTATTCACTTTTTGAAAGGGTGTGAGATTTAGATCTCTTTACTTTTTTAGGACTCAAAAGGGCCAAGACTGAATCTTAAATCACTTATAGAAAGGAAGTGAGCTTTAGATCCCTTTACTTTTCTAGGACTCAAAAGGACCTAGATTGGATCTTTACTCACTTCTTGAAAGGACGTAAGGTTTAGATCCATTTCTTTTTTAGGATAAAAAATGACTTAAACTGGATCTTTACTCACTTCTCGAAAGGGTGTGAGGTTTACATCCCTTAATTTTTTTAAGACCCAAAATAGCCTAAACTAGATCTTTACTCACTTCTCTAAAGTGCGAGAGATTTAGATCTCTTTACTTTTTTAAGACCCAAAAGGGCCTAAATTAGATCTTTACTCATTTCTCAAAAGGGTGTGAGATTTTGATACTTTTACTTTTCTAGGATCCTAAAGTATCTAGACTAGATCTTTATCTACTTCTCGAAAATGCATTATGTTTACATCATTTTAATTTTTTAGGACCCAAAATGGCCTAGATTGGATCTTTACTCACTTCTCGAAAGGGCATAAGATTTATATGTCTTTACTTTTATAGGAGCCAAAATGGCCTAGACTAGATCTTACTCACTTCTCGAAAGGGCATGAGGTTTGGATCCCTTTACTTTTCTAAAGACCCAAAAGGACCTAGACAGGATCTTTACTTACTTTTCGATAGGGCGTGAGGTTTAGACCCCTCTACTATTTTAGTACCCAAAAGGGCCTATACTGAATCTTTACTCCTCAAAATAGCGTGAGATTTAGATTCCTTTACTTTTATAGGACTTGAAAGGGCTTAGACTTGATCTTTACTCACTTCTCGAAAGACGTAAGGTTTAGATCTATTTTCTTTTTTAAGTCTCGAAAGGACCTAAACTAAATCTTTACTAACTTCTTAAAAAGGCGTGAGGTTTAGATCTTTTTTTTTAAGACCCGAAAGGGCTTAGATTCAATCTTTACTTAATTCGGGAAAGGGCATGAAGTTTAGATCTCTTTACTTTTCTAAGACCCGAAAGTGCCTATATTGAATATTTATTCACTTTTCAAAAAGGGCGTGAGGCTTAGATCTTTTTACATCTTTAGGACTCTAAAGGACGTAGACTGGATCTTTACTTATCGAAAAAGTGTAAAGTTTTGATATCTTTTCATTTTTAGGACTTGAAAGGGCCTAAACTTAATCTTTACTCACTTCTGGAAAAGACATGAAGTTTATGTCCTTATTTTTATTTAGGACCCAAAAGAGCCTACACTGAATCTTTACTTACTTTTCGAAAGGGCGTGAGGTTTAGTTCCCTTTAATTTTTTAGGACCTGAAAATCCCTACACCAGATCTTTACTCACTTCTCAAAAGGAAGTGGGATTTAGATTCCTTTACTTTTCTAGGACCCGAAAGGGCCTAAACTAGATCTTTACTCACTTCACAAAAGGACGTGAGGTTTTGATCACATAACTTTTCTAAGACTCGAAAAGGCCTACACTGAATCTTTACTCACTTCTCAAAAGGACATGAGGTTTGTATCTTTTTACTTTTTTAGGACTCGAAATGGTTTATACTGGATCTTTACTCACTTCTTAAAAGGGCGTGAAGTTTAAATTCTTTTTCTTTTAGCACCCAAAAGGGCTTAAACTGAATCTTTACTCACTTCTCCAAAGGGCGTAAGGTTTAGATCCTTTTTTTTAGGGACCAAAAGGTCCTAGACAGAATCTTTACATACTTCTCAAAAGGGTGTGAGGTTTAGATCCCTTAACTTTTTTAGGACGCAAAAGAGCCTAGATTGTATCTTTACTCACTTCTCGAAAGGGCGTGATGTTCAAATCCCTATATATTTTGAGGACATGAAATGGCCTACACTGTATCTTTACTCAATCCTCGAAAAAACATGATGTTTAGATCCATTTTCTTTTTAGGACCTAAAAGGGCATAGACTTAATCTTTACGCACTTCTCGAAAGAGCGTGGGATTTAGATCCCTTTTTTAGGACCTGAAAGGACTAAGACTGGATCTTTACTCACTTTTCAAAAGCGCATGAGATTTAGATCCCTTTACTTTTGTAGGAATTGAAAGGGCCTATACTGAATCTTAAATTACTTCTTGAAAAGAAATGAGGTTTAGATCCCTTTACTTTTCTAGGACCCGAAAGGGCCTAGATTCGATCTTTACTCACTTCTTAAAAGAGTATAAGGTTTAGATCCATTTATTTTTTAGGACCTGAAATGACTTAGACTGCATCTTTAGTCACCTCTCGAAAGGGTGTGAGGTTTATATCCCTTAACTTTTTTAGGACCCAAAAGGGCCTAGACTAGATCTATACTCACTTCTCGAAAGTGTGAGAGGTTTAGATCCCTTTACTTTTTTAAGACCTGAAAGATTCTAAATTAGATCGCTACTCATTTCTCGAAACGATGTGAGATTTTGATCCCTTTACTTTTCTAGGACCCTAAAAGAACTAGACTAGATCTTTATCTACTTCTCAAAATGGCATTATGATTCGATCATTTTACTTTTCTATGACCCAAAATGGCCTAGACATGATCTTTACTTACTTTTCAAAAGGGCACGAGGTTTAGATCCCTTTACTTTTTTAAGACCCGAAAGAGCCTAAACTGGATCTTTACTTCTTAAAAGTGTGTGAGGTTTAGATCTATTTACTTTTTTAAGACCCGAAAAGACTTAAATTAGAGCATGACTCACTTCTCGAAAGGTCATGAGGCTTTGATCCTTTTACTTTTTTAGGACCCGAAAGGACCTAGACTAGATCTTTATCCACTTCTTGAAAGAGTATGAGATTTATATCTCTTTACTTTTGTTAGACCAAAAATGACCTAGACTAGATCTTACTCACATCTCGAAAGGCCATGAAGTTTGGATTCCTTTACTTTTCTAAATACCCAAAATGGCCTAGACTCGATCTTTAGTCACTTCTCAAAATAGCATGAGAATTAGATCCCTTTACTTTTCTAGGACTCGAAAGGGCTTAGACTTGATCTTTACTCACTTCTTGAAAAGGTGTAAGGTTTATGTCTATTTTCTTTTTTAAGACCCAATAGGACCTAAACTAGATCTTTACTAACTTCTTAAAAGGGCGTGAGGTTTAGATCTTTTTTTTAAGACCCGAAAGGGCTTAGAGTGAATCTTTACTCAATTCTCAAAAGGGTATGAGGTTTAGATCTCTTTACTTTTCTAGAACCCAAAATGATCTATATTGAATATTTATTCACTTTTTGAAAGGACGTGAGATTTAGATCCTTTTACTTTTCTAGGACCCGACATGGCATAGACTGGATCTTTACTTCTCGAAAAGGCGTAAAGTTTCAATATCTTTTCTTTTTTAGGACCTGAAAGGGTCTAGACTGAATCTTTACTCACTTCTTGAAAAGACATGTGGTTTATATCTTTTTTTTTTCTTTAGGACCTAAAAAGGCCTAGACTGAATCTTTACTTACTTTTCAAAAGGGCGTGAGGTTTAGTTTCCTTTACTTTTTTAGGATCCAAAAATGCCTACACTAGATCTTTACTCAGTTCTTGAAAGAAAGTGATGTTTAGATCCCTTTACTTTTCTAGGACCCGAAAGGACCTAAACTAGATCTTTACTCACTTCTCAAAAGGGTGTGAGGTTTGGAACCTTTTCTTTTTTTGGATCCAAAAGGGCTTAGGCTGGGTCTTTACTCACTTCTCGAAATAACATGAAGTTTAGATTCCTTTACTTTTTTAGGATAAAAAAGGTCATAGACTAGATCTTTACTCACTTCGCAAAAGGACGTGAGGTTTAGATCCCTTTATATTTTTAGGACCTGAAAGGGACTAGATTTGATCTTTACTCATTTCTCGAAAGGGCATAAGGTTTTGATCCCTTTACTTTTCTAGGACCCGAAAGGGCTTATACTATATCTTTATTTACTTCTTGAAAGGGTGTGAGGTTTAGATCCCTTTACTTTTCTAGTTCCTGAAAGGGCCTATACTAGATCTTTACTTACTTTTTGAAAGGGTGTGAGGTTTAAATCCATTTACTTTTCTAGGACTCGAAAGAGCCTAGACTAGATCTTTACTCACTTGTCGAAAGGGCGTGAAGTTTAGATCCCTTTACTTTTTTAAAACCCAAAAGGGCCTAGACTAGATCTTTGCTTATTTATTGAAAGGGTATGAGATTTATATCCCTTTTCTTTTTAAGACCCGAAAGGGCCTAAACTGGATCTGTACTCACTTCTCGAAAGGGTGTGAGGTTTAGGTCTTTTTTTTAGAACCCGAAGAGGCTTAGACTAGATCTTTACTCACTTCGCAAAAGGACGTAAGGTTTATATCCATTTACTTTTGTGGGTCCTGAAAACGCTTAGACTGGATCTTTTCTCACTTCTCAAAAGGGTATGAGATATAGATCCATTTACATTTTTAGGATCTGAAAGGGCCTAGACTAGATCTTTACACAATTCTCAAAAGGGTGTGAGGTATAAATCCTTTTCTTTTTAAGACCTGAAAGGGCCTAGACAAAATCTTTACTCACTTCTTGAAAGGGCGTGAGGTTTAAATCTCTTTACTTTTTTAGTACCCGATAGGGCCTAGGCTGGATCTTTACTTACTTTCGAAAAGGGCATGAGGTTAGATCCCTTTACTTTTCTAGGACCCGAAAGGGCTTAGAATAGATCTTTATTCACTTCTCAAAAGGATGTGAGTTTTAGATCCCTTTACTATTTTAGGACCTAAAAGGGACCTAGAATGGATCTTTACTTCTCGGAAGGGTGTGAGGTTTAGATCTATTTACTTTTCTATGACCCAAAAGGGCCTAGACTGGATATTTACTTACTTCTCAAAAGGGCATGAGGTTTTGATCATTTTACTTTTTAGGACCTTATAGGGTTTATACTGGATCTTTACTCACACCTCAAAAGGGTGTGAGGTTTAGATCTTTTTCTTTTATAGGACCCGAAAGGACCTAAACTAGATCTTTATTTACTTCTCGAAAGGACATGAGGTTTAGATCCCTTTACTTTTCTAGGACCAGAACGAGACTACATTGGATCTTTACTCAGTTCTTGAAAGGGTGTGAGGTTTAAATCCTTTTCTTTTTTTGGAACCGAATGGGCCTAGACTGGATCTTTACTCACTTCTCGAAAGGGCGTGAGGTTTAGATCTCTTTACTTTTTTAGGACCCAAAAGGGCCTAGAGTAGATCTGTACCTACCTCTCGAAAGGGCTTGAGATTTAGATCTCTTTACTTTTTTAGGACCCGAAAGGGCCTATATTGAATCTTTACTCACTTCTCAAAAGGACCTGAGATTTAGATCCCTTTCTTTTCTTTAAATTCAGTGTTGTCAAATCATGTATCTAGACTCGATCCTCAAAAATGGCTCAAGCTAGATTCGAACCTGAATGTGTGTGCACCTGGGTCTGGGATTATCACTTGTAAGTATTGTATACTTTAGTTGAGTCTATGAACAATAACAAATAGGTGAATCCAATTTCAATAAGTCAGAACTTTAACTTTAATATTAACTTCTAGTGAATTTGTATTATCCAGCAAGGAGAGAAGAGTCACAAAGAGCGCATTAACATTTTTATGAGATGTTTAGCTTGTAGCTAATGTCGTTAGCAACACTAAAGCTAAATTATTCAAGCTATGAATAATTGTTTCTTTCTTTTCTTTTTGTATGGAGAATTGATATTTGCATAAATTTTGGAGTGGTTTAAATTTGTATTGTTGTTTTCAATGGCTTTCTATATTTCAAACCTTTGACGCTTCTTTAACAACTCCTTGGCATTTTTTTTTGCTCATCAATAAACCGTATTTGTTATTAGGCCATATATGAGAATGACCTAATAATTACCATGTAGTTTAACCTCATGTGGTAAGGAGGAAAAACAATTTAATTTAAACTTCAAAGCAATTTATTAGGCATATTTTTATTAGCAGTTTATACTCATGCATAGAGTTACTACATTTAAAAGAGAAAGCAAAACTATTTGATGCCCCTAGGTAGTTTATACACATGCGAGGCTTTTTCTCAGAGTAATTATGTAAGACCCACAAATTTTCTGAGAAAATTCAATTTATGATGTGAATTCTGAGATAAATATTTTTGTATGGTTACGAGGATTTTTGCACACACACACACACACACATATATATATATATATATATATATGAAACCCTAATGTATACATATATAGATATACATGTACGAATTGATACGAATGCGAATTCACAATGCATTATTCATCGAAACCCTAAATTCAATTCAAATTGCATAAGATCAATCAGATCTCGAATCAAAGAATTCAAACGAAGCTAAAACCTATCATTTTATATAAATTAATAAAGAAAGTATTTCAAGAAGTATGGGTTATACCGGAGATGGTTTTTCATGAAGAACATTAGCTTAAAATATATTTTTAATTCAAGCTAAATTGGAATTTAAATTGTATTTTTCTTCGTAAGTGAGCTTAGGTCCGACTAGGAGGTTGACTTTAGCCCTTGGTGGACCTTTATTTTGGGATTTTAGACAGCTCTAGCCTTGGAAGACCAGCTGGTCAAGTTGACCAAGTTGGGCGGTGGCACTATGATAAGTTTTGTGAGAATTTTTGAAAGAAAGACTCAGATTGGCCAAGTGGGCGGTAGCCCATGGCAATCTTGAAAGGTTTTTAAGGTAGCCAAAAAGGGTGAAACCCTATTGACCATAGGGGGGGCGGCAACCCTGGGGAACCTTTATTAATTTTTCAAACCTTAAGAGGGCATTTAAGACCTTATTTTATGGCATTCTTAAAATGCTTTTGGGTAATTTCAAAAAGAGGAGCATGATTGGAGGATGTGGGCGGCCATGCAAGGAAACCACATCCTTTCCATGGCATGGAGGGGCGTGAAACACTCCTAGCCGTCCATTCTTCCAAGATCTAATCCTAGCCACAAGATGAGATTTCACTTGCACATAAAAGCCTTCAAGAAAGAGAGAGAGCCAAGTTGGCAATTTTTTTTGGTGGAGTCTTTCTCTCTCTCCCTCCCACTCTTTCTCTTCTTATCTCCAAAATCGTGTGAGTGTGTGTGTGCTTCCAAAGGGTGTGTTGTGCAACCCTTTTGTGGAGGCCTCTCAAGCTAGTATCCGATCTCCTCCTTCCCATATTCGAGCTAAGGTGAAGATTTCAACCTTATTACCATTTTTTTTAAGATTTGCATGTGGTATGTATCATAAAGCCAAGAGGGCCGGGTGCATCCATTGCATGCATGGCTCTTGGCAAATTAAGGTGCTTGACAAGATTGTTATCTTCTTTGTTTCTTTTCCTTCCCATTGAGCACCACAATTTCTTATGCTAAAGGGGTTATGTTGGTGTTTTGAAAAGTGCTTGAGCATCCCTTCATTTTGTTCCATGAAAGGAGAGGGGCTCTAAGCAACCGAATCCCCATTCGGTTCTCATGTTTTTGCTTTTGTTCCATACTAGTTTCCAATCAAAAATATATTTGTATCTTATGTTTTTCTTTTGTAAATGTCTTTCAGCCAACAACTGAAAATGCATTGTACGCTTTCTCCTTCTCATGTTGCTTGCCTTCAACCGAAAAACATTTTGTTTTTTTTTTTAGTTTTGCACGTGTAAACTATCTTTTTCTTTTTGTCGTGTTTGCCCTGTCCATAGCCTCCTCTCACTGTTAAGAGGTCGGCTAAGGCAGCTCTTGGGTCCCAGAGTTGGCTGAAGTGGCTGGACTGGGCTTGTTTGTAGCTCAGCCCAACCATTGCCACCTTCTCCACCCCCGGTTCGCTGCAACACTTCTTGCTGTTTATTTTTTTTATGTCCATTCAGTTGTTGTGCCGGCTGTGGTCTGCAACCATCTGGGTTGGACCCAGCTAGGAGCACCCTGGTTCGAGCAGGTGCTCGACCAGGTGCACCCAGTTAACCCTTGGGTGCGACAGTAGGCAACCGGGTGCTAGTTGCACCCGAATGGCCTTGCCAACCACTATTTTTGGCCTTGGAACCAGGCTGCATTCTGTTGCAGCACCTGATCTGAACCTTCTGGGTTCATACCAGGGTCCCCTCTGACCTATAAGGTCTGTTCCGAAGGTCTAGACCCTCTGGTCTGGGTGCCTCTCTTGCTGGAAAACCCGAACTATTTCAATGTGGGGGTGTTCCAGCCGGTTCCTCTCTTTTGGCACCCACCTGGTTTGAACCACCCCAGTTCCGACCAAGGTGTGAGTGAGCCCAGCTAGGTCTAGACCCACCTGGACCAGACCTGGCTGAGCTCCCTTTTGGTGCTCATCCACCGGCCTTCATGTTCCACCCTTGCCGCCAACCTACAAAAAAAAAAAAGTAGAATGATTAAAGTTTTGCAACGGGTGAACTGTGCACTTGCTGTCTAGCAAGCACTGGCCTAGATACTTTGCACGGGCTGTGCATGTGCAGACCAGTGGGCTGTTGGCCTCCTTGGTCGCATCCTGCACCCTTTGTGTCGACAACTTTTTGCCTTTTTGCTTGTCACATTCAACCGAATGTGTGTGCTGGCCCAGGGCACCCCGTGACCCCCCCTTGCTGTCCCATCATGGCAGCGAGATGATGAGTAGAGCGGTGGGTAGTATGCTGCCCACCCGGTGTGCTCTCTTTTTCTTCCGCTATAGATTTTGGCCGCTTTCACCGGAAACCCAAAATTTGCATAGTTAGTTTCTGCAAGTGCGGCAATCACCTTGGAAATGCTAACGTAATCCCCATATGTATGCAAATATTCAAAATTTTATTCCTCAACACTCGTGTGTGTTGTTGTCATGAGTTTTTATGCAAATGGCCACACTATACAAATTGACCTATGAGCGATGTTTTGAATGCGTTTACTTGGAATTTTATGATCATGGCTCATGCACAAAGTATTCAATAACTATCTTATCTTGATATATATGCAATCATGACCAAGGTACGCATTGTTAAATCTTGTATTGCATAAGAATGTCAAATGATACACTCACTTGCATATTTTCACCTGTTGCAATGTGTTTACATAAGAATGCGTAAGTGCCATTGTTGTTGTTTCGATATATGTGCAAATAATTGGAATTATGTGTGGTATGACTTCGCACTTACACGTTGGCACATCATGACACATGTACTATCCATTTCTTACCTCGAGTGTTACACTTTAGTCTTGTAGTCGAGATAACAAAAAATGCACCAAGTGCACACTACACACTCGATGTAACAAATGATTGAGACTTGAACACCATAGGGTATTAGCACAAACACTTTTTGAGATTGTACGACTCTACTGGAGTCTTTGGGCGATGGTCCCATGTTCATGAGAGAGCTCACGTATTGTGATACCCTAGAAATAAAAATGAAAAATGGTGTTGTATCACCTTTACCGGCGATGTGCTCTTTCTTTGGCCATATGAGGCCGAGCACGTGAATGGGTAGGCTAAGACCTCATTTGCATACCCCATGGGGACCACAAGGCATATAAATCTCGAAAATAGGTGTGATTGTCAAATCAGCTTAAGAAAGATAAACCCACCATCGCCCCATTCACAAGAACAATTCACCTTAGAAAAGGTGGATGATATAGCTCTGAGTGACAAGTCGTTACTGCGACACATTTTATAGGAGCTAAGGCGTCCTTTGACCTTCAGTCACTCAGAGTTAGAGAGGTCAAGGTTACCTGTTGAGGTACCTCCACTACTGCAGTAGTGAGGATTACAATCCATTACCTATGTAAGGTTTCTCTCAGCCGTGAGATGCCTGCATGAGGTTACTCGGTCTATAACATCCTCGGTTACCATATTAGAATATGAATAACAGACATCAGGTGCATGTCTCATAGAATGCGAGGTTCCTTCGCGTACCCGAAGGAGTAATCAAAAGAACATAATTACTAACCAATCATATACTAACTTACTTTGTTAGTTGCCTTGTTTGCTTACATTAGTACTGTTCTTGTACTGACTTACTTATGGTTTCCTTAGTTGCACATTCAATAGTTGCTTTGCTTAGTTTCCTGTTCTGTTTGTTGTATCCTGTTGCACTTGTTATTTTTTTTGTTGCTTAGACTATAGCACTTGCACTTATCTGCCATATACACATATACTTGTAAATTAATTGTTTTCATGCTTCATGCATTTCTCTTTTTAAAATGGTAATATATGGTTGTTGTTCTTCACCAACTCGCAAGAGTTCTGACCCCATTTTATGGGGATACAAGTGATGAATAGGTTCAGCTGTGATGTGACGGAGCACAATTGGAGGCTTGGGACCCACACTTAGTCTGCTGATCCTGACTTCTTCTTTTGAGGTTTGAGTGGATTTTTCTTCTTATTTGAGAGACTGATAGAAAAGTTGTATAATGTCTCATTTTGTACTTTTGTAATTATTTGACTTTGGACAGTTTGGATTTTGGTTTGTATATATTTCATTTGTGGCCCACTCAGACTTGCGGCCTTTGCCTTTCCCTTTTCCTTGTATTTCCGTTGTTTCACTTAAACACATTAAAAAAAAATGCTCAAAAACCAAAGGTTTTTCCAAGGTCGGGGTTTGGGGGCGTCACAAAGATTGGTATTAGAGCAGAGTTCTAAGTGTGGTCCAAGACTTCAGCGTGCATTGTCCATCGCATTATAAGTATGCTTAAATTTGTAATTATGTTATTTGATGTTCTTTACTTCTTTAGTTAGACTTGCATGCATATTTGAATATATGTTGAATAGATGTCATCCGGATTGAGGCACGAAAGGGTTCTTGTAGCCTTGCAAGACTTGGTTCAAGGCGTAGAGGCCCTGGACCAAGCAGTTCAGAAGATCGTCAGTAGTGCCCAAGTGATTGCAAATCAGGCACCTCCATGTGCAA
Source organism: Nuphar pumila (assembly GCF_984573655.1). NCBI lineage: Eukaryota > Viridiplantae > Streptophyta > Magnoliopsida > Nymphaeales > Nymphaeaceae > Nuphar > Nuphar pumila. Next base: position 163,931,057 of record NC_143249.1, on the reverse strand, counting down.
GATGTCAGTTAGAGCATGTGGGATAAATTTATCCACGCAAGCTGAGTGATTGCCCTTATTGTGGTCTTAGAGGGCATATCGAGGATGAATGCCACATTAAATTGCGTGATGCAATATTAAAGAGGAATGCCAAAATAGTAGAGAACGTGGCATCTGAGGCCAGTCTAGTGCTACTAGAAGTGGAGCATGGGAGAAATTTATGGTTTTTGATAAATTCTCCCCAGTACTCACCAACTGCTTATTCCTCTTCTATTTCCCCTCAGTATGTGCCGACTTCACCTCTCCTATCCCAAGCTCTGAGTCCTCTGAAGTACTCCTGCATCTCCTTCTCATCAGAAGCGGAGACAGTGCGAAAATCGAAACAACTACCACGACAAATACACTAGTCAGAAATGAAGAAGATTGTTGATTTATGAACAATTTGTGAAAACACTGAGTGTTTCATTTTTGTTTCCCAACATAGTTGGATATATTTTATAACCCTATCTTAGTGAAAAGGGTATTTTGGACTTGTTATGTAATGGAAATCATGATTTGTTTTGCTTATGAATGGAAAAATTGTGTTCTTGAAGTTATACTTTCGCTTACACGAGTCTTTTCTTGTTCAAGATGGCATGGCGAGGCCGTTGTGATGATTTGATGGAGTCGCTAAACAACCTTGCTGAGGTTGTTGGCCGATAGGTAGAGACTATGCGTACCATGGGTGACCATCTTTAGCAAGCCACCCAGGGATGCGAGACGCCTGCTCAGGCTCCAGCTAGCTTAGTACCCTACAAGCAATTCATGAGCATGAACCCTCCAACCTTCGATGAAAGGTCTACACCGGAAGCAGCAGAAGATTGGGTGCGAGAGATAGAACACATATTTTGTGTTCTGCAAGTCAGCAAGGATCGGAAGGTAGACTTTGGGATGTAAAGACTCCAGAAGGATGCAAAAAGGTGTTGGGCGACCACCTGGGCGATCAAGTTCGTGAACAAGCTGATAACATGGGAGCAGTTTGTGGAAGTCTTTTATGCAGCCTACTTCCCGACACACGAAAGGAGCCGTGAGATGCAAGAGTTCCTCAACCTACAACAGTGGAGCTCTATGGTAGCCGAGTACGTCACCAAGTTCAAAGGTCTAGAACGCTATTGTCCTAATGTTTACGTGATAGAGAAGGACCGAGAGATGAAGTTTGCTTGTGAATTGATGTCTGCCCTCCGTATGAAGGTTTACACTCATGCTCCCATGACACTAGACGAGGCTTTAGAGACAACTACACTCCTGGAGCAAGACTGGTATGAGTCACAGAAGACACAATAGTTTAGAGGATCCCAGCATCAAGGCCAAAAGAGTTGGCCTAAGAGGAGACAATTTTAGAAAAACCTCAGTGGAAAGAAGTTTCATCTACCAACAAAGAAAAATAGACCACAAGGCAACAACCACAATAACCATCAACAACATCAGTATTGCTAGCCTCAGCAATGATATCAGCAGCAGAAGCAAATAGCGACAACACTCGATTGCCCTAAGTGCCCCGTCAATCATCCGGGACGATCGTGTCCTCGCGACACAGAGGGATGTTCCTATTATGGCAAGATGGGCCACTACATCAAGAACTGCCGGAAGAAGCAATGGGATGATTTAAAGAGGAATGCTCCCGAAACATCCCAGCCGGCATATCAGCCACCACCTCAGCAGCAGCAACAACAATCGCATCAGCAGAGACCAGGCAGTCAGAAGATGATAGCTGGACGAGCCTACGCAACGACAGTCAAGCAGGTGACCAAGGGAGAGTTGGTCCAAGGTACGATTCCAGTTGCTAGACAAGCGACTTTTACATTATTTGATTACAGAGCTTCTCATTCTTTCATTTTTGTTAGATTTGCTAGAACTTTGCCTTTGTTTGTTGAATCTTTAAATTACCCATTGGAGGTTCGTACTCCGACAGGTGATCAGTCTTTGTGTATGTCATATATTTTGAGCATTGAGGTGTCAGTGGCAGTGCAAAACTTGTCAACTGACATAATCCTACTAGATATGACCAAGTTTGATGTCATTCTAGGCATGGATTGATTGTTTGAGTATCATGCTCAAGTTCTTTGTAGAGAAGGCAAGGTGATTTTATTCCAACCCGACCATTCGATTTTAGAGATCAAGCTTTCTCGACCGTTGTGAGACAATCGCTTGATTTTATCTTTCAAGGCCCAAAAGTACTTACGGAATGGGGGTCCTGCATTCTTGGTCAGTATCACCCCAGTTGAGCCTGAGATAGTTCAAATCAAGAACTTAGTGAAAGTATTGTAGGATCGAGACAACGAGCACTAGAGGGGGGTGAATAGTGCTTTTAAATAACGTCTTTAGAATTTTGAGATTCACAAAGCAATCACACAAAGAACACAAGAATTTATCCTGATTCGGTCTTCCAGACCTACATCCAGTCCCCAAGCAAAACCTGCTTGAGATTTCCACTATCAACCTTGTGTAACCATAAGAACATTCAGACCAAATCCGGTCTCACTTTCAGTATCAACCCTACTGAAAGCAAACAACTCCTTTAAACCAATGAGTCCTTTCCTTTTACAGAAAAATAAAATAATCAACTTACAATCAACCTACGAGCCCTTCTTATGAATGCAAATGGAATGCAATTGACTTTTGAGGTTGTTGAAATACTCAACTCACGAATTCACAGTCTCTCAAAAGAATTTAAGTGAAAAACTGGAGTGAAAATATCAAGTGAGTGAGAAAATGAATACTTGAATGAATATAAGTGAAAAGCAAAGAATAATTCAATGTAATTTAATTGGATTTGATATTTTTGAGTGTGGAATGCACTCATATTTATAGTTGAAAGATTCCATATGTTGAGAGTATAAAAGGGTGTCAAAACAATCACTTTTGAATGATCAATTCGTTTGAAAAATGAAGATACGCCTTTTAAAAGTTTCAGGACAAATGACAAAATTAGTTGACTGGAACAATAGTTAGTCGACAGAAATCAAATATTAGCAGACTGACAGTTATCGTCGGTCGACTAATGTGTTTAACAGAGCCGTTTGAAACTCTAAAGTTTGAAATGTAGTCGACTAAAGAAAAAGTTAGTCGACTGATAATATCATCAGTAGACTGAAAAACCTTTCAGTTGACTGCTGCTAAATTTTTCTAAAAACAAACATTCTCTCCAGTCGACTGATAAAACCTTCAGTTGACTGCTGCTAAATTTTTTGAAAACACACATTCTGTCCGGTTGACTGATAAAACCTTTAGTCGACTAATTCAGGAAATTGACGTTTTTGCTTTGAAAAGTTGGCGCGAGAAAGTTGGTCGACTAATAAACATGAAAATTTAAGTAAAGAGTTTTAAAATGATTTTCATTAAGAGTTCCTTTAGAAAAGTTTTTTTAAAGACTTTTTAGGTGAAATGCAGTTGAAATATGCACTCTAAGTAAGGCTCTTACAAGAATCTAAGACATTTAATGAAATTTATATTTGCACACTAGTCTTCAAAGATTCTTCATCGAATTCTTCAATTCTTGTCGTATTTCTTCATTGTCTTAGCTAAAATACAGTTGATTCACTTGTTCATCATCAAAACCTTGTACTTGAAGTATCGTGTATGGCTTCATTGTCATAACAATCTCCCTCTTTTTTATGATGACAAACTAGTCAAAGATGGAGCATTTAGACGCATAAATGGAGATTTTACTCCCCCTATCAATATGCTGCAAAACATAAGAAGTTAGCATAATCAAAGCACATATTGATTGTTTTGCATTTCCATCATTACTTCATGCATTGCAATTTTCAATTTCAATGCTTTCACATGCAATTTTCTTTTTCTCCTTTGTCATAATCAAAAGGAGTAGGTGCAGTCATAGCATAAGCAAAATGCAAATTCAAGTTCAAAATATTATAACCCAAAAATTAACAAAGTTCATGTAAAGTAATGTTGTTTTATCAAAGCAATAACAGTAAACAAAGTTCATGAAAATGTTAGTCTTAAAAAAATTTCAAGTAAAACAAAAATTTTAAAAAAATTATAAGTCCAATAATGAGCAAATACCAAGTTCTAGAAAATTTCATAGTCTTTCATATCATGCTCTTGGTGCTTGTTTGAGTACGTACAAAGCTCTTTTTAATTTGTAGACCTTTTCTGGATATTTCTCATTTTCAAAGTTTGGAGGTTGCTCTACATAAACTTCTTTATTGATGTGTCCATTTAAGAATGCACTCTTAACATCAATTTGATATAACTTAAAATTCATGTAACTAGCAAAGGAAAGCATCATTCAAATTGAATCTAATCGAGCGACTGGTGTATAGGTTTTATCAAAATCTATGCCTTCTTCTTGATTATAGTCTTGTGCTACTAGCCTTGCTTTGTTTCGAATGACTTCACCATATTCATTTAGCTTATTTTGGAAGACCCATCTTGTCCCAATTACCGGATGATCCTTTGGTCTATCAACTAGATCCCATACATCATTCCTAGTAAATTGATTAAGTTCTTCAAATATGGCCAAAAGCCAAAATTCATCATCACAAGCCTCATTGATATTCTTTGGTTCTATTTTAGATATGAAAGCAATATTTGCAATATATTTTTCTAATTGCCTTCTAATTTAGACACCACTCTTTATTTCGCCAATAATTTGCTCGTGGATGACTGAGAACTTCTTTCCAAACCAGTGGAAGAGGAATATTTTCTTGAGAAGTGCTCTCTATCAAAGGTTCTCCTTGAAGTATGACTTCTTCTTCTTCACTTAGAGGTATAACCTGCTCACAATTCTTATCAAATGCAACATGTAAAGATTCTTCAATGCAAGATATTCTTTTATTAAAAACACGATAAGCTTTGCTTCTAGAAGAATATCCAAGAAATATTGTTTCGTCTGATTTTGAATCAAACTTATCAAGATTATCTTTGGTATTTAACAAGAAGCATTTACTACCAAAATTTTTGAAATATGAGATCTTTGGTATACGATCATAATACAATTCAAAACATATTTTATGTAAGCTTGGTCGAATAAGAACATGGTTTAAAACATAACATGTATTTATTGCTTCAGCCCAAAAGTATTTTGGTAAATTTTTATCTTGAAGCATGGTTCTAGCACATTCTTGCAAAGTTCTATTCTTTCTTTCAACAACTCCATTTTGTGGAGCCTCTCTAGGAAAAGCAAAGTTGTGAGATATACCATGTAAATCACAAAACTTTAAAAAAGATTCATTTTCAAATTCACCACCATGATCACTACGAATTTTAATAATAGATGTAAATTTTTCATTTGTAATTCTTCTACAAAGTTTAGAAAATTTAGAAAAAGCATCATTTTTGCTTTTTAGAAAAATCACCCAAGTAAATCGAGAATAATCATCTACCATAACAAAAGCATACTTGCTACCATTCAAACTTTGAATTCTAGATGGTCCAAATAGATCTAAATGTAAAAGTTCAAGAGGACATTTTGTTGAAACTATATCTTTTGCTTTGAAATAACTCTTGATTTGTTTACCCATTTGGCAAGCATCACATAAGTGATCTTCTTATATGGTATTCTAGGTAGGCCTCTGTGAACACCCTAAATTTTCCAAAAAATCCAAAAAAAACCCCATTTTGCCTCTGACCTTCATCTTCTGAATAAATTGGGTTAAATCTCTGACAAAATTTCATTTATTTCTCAGATTCACTGGAATTCAAATTCAAAATTCTATATCTGACCCAATCCTGGATCCAGATCTGATATCCATATCCAATTTTGAGTCCGAATCTCTTATTCTTCAAAAAAATAAAAAAAATCAATTCTCTGGATTTTCTCGGATGCTTTATCTGGATTCGATCTCAAATTAAGATCCAAACCCAATATTTCCTAATAATCTTGGATCCAGATCCATTTTTGAGATTCATTTTTTGAAATAAATCCTGCATTTTCATAAAAACCTCATTTTAGAAAAATCTTGAAGTCTTAAAACAAAAATTTTATAAAAATGTTTCAAAAAAACCTCATTTGGGTCCCGCTTGTTAAAATCCTCACATTTTCCTTACATTTTCGGGTCTTTTTCTCAAAAAATCAGAAAATTAGTTGCCCGCCCTTTTTGAAACCCCTTTTAGCTAAAAAAAAACCGCTTTTGAGAAAACTTTATAAAAGAAACCATCTTTTTGAAATTTCAAAAAATCCCAAAACAGCTTGCCGTTGCAAGGAACCGCAGGGAAAGGCGATGGACGGCATCGCCTCAATCCTCTTCCTCTCCCGCTCATCTCCAACTGCCTTCCAAAGACTTCCTCCTCCTCTTTTAAAGGGCACACAAGGGACTCCACTCCTTCATCGCCTTCACCTCTCCATGTTAGACACTTCTCTTCTCCATTATTTCTTCAGCATAAGATCGCTTTTCCACCCCCGCACCTTCTCTTCTTTCTACTTCATAAATCGCCTCTTCACCTCTCTACCCACATCTTCTGCCTTCTTCTTATTCCTCTCTCAGCTTCTCTTTTCCTTTTCACATATGATCAATTGAAGGAATCAATCATCCCTTGCAAATAAGAACAAAGGAGACGCCTCTCCTGCTTCAATTAAGATAAAATCACCCGCTAAGAATCTTTTCCCTTTACTTTCTTTGCTTTGCTTCCGATTTTCTGGTTTTTGGCCCCCATGAAAGCACCATTGGTGGTGTTGAGTTGCCTGTGCAACGTCAACCCACCTCTGTGCTATAATAAACGGAATGTGCAGTTTCTACATCGATTTCCATTTCCTTTTCCTTCCCTCAATGAACTGTTGTTAAATTTCATTTGGTTTTTTATATACTCTTTATGGTGTTGCCATTGAACACATATTCTTTTTTTATTAGCGTTCTTGTTATTTGGTTAAATTCCCATTACATTCCGTGCGAGAGATTCTATTTTCGTGTTATCATTTTCCAGCATATATGATTCCTGTTTTGCATTGAATTATTACTCTGTTATTTTCATTGTAATTTACTGCATACCATTTATCTTGTTAAAACCCATCGGGTAATTTTGCTTGTTCATTTCAGTTGTTACATTTTCTTTATTAGTTTCATTGGTTAAGTTCATTTGTCCAAACACGATTCTCTATATTTGATCGCTGGTTTCATTTGTCCCAATCTACCGTTTCATAAATCAAGGTAGTTTGGTGGATTTAATATATACCCTCTATTATTAGATCTGCATAAATGTGCTTGCATTTCATAGCATATCAATCATAATCTGAATGTCACGTTTTATCCAGCACCTGCTCTCATAAATTGTGCACTATCCTGCATCATATGGTCATATTTTGAAATTTTGTTCTTAGTCCAAGAGATCTGAATCATACTCGTATAATGTTACTCTTAAAATTCAGTTCATAGCTTTACCCTCCCTAATTATCTTTGAATCACCCGAACAGAGGAATCCCCTTTCCATTATTGATATGCATTTTTCTGAAGATGGATTGAAATTTTGATCAAATTAGTTGTTTCTGGAAGTAACTTCGATGCCCACCCAATGGAGTAAACCCATATATCTTCCCTTGCATGGTGTTTTCTCTTGGATATTTGGTTTGGCAATGAATCAGATTGAAGATTGCTCACTCTTGAGGTATGGTGGAGAAGAACTTCTGCTAAGACAATTTGTGGATTGCGCTTTCAAATTCTGAAGGCTGCATGTCCAAGTCAAATAACAGGATAAAACGTAATTCAATATGTACATTTGTATTGGATTTGCACCCCTTCTCTGCGTTGCTTCACAGAAAAGTTCTTTTATATGATTTGCTTTGGTTGGAGCTGAGCAGCTGGTGCATCTAGTCATTTGGTGGTTCATCAAAATAGTCATTCGATTGTTTGACAGAAGACGCTCCATGTGGCAGTTCTGCTTTGACGTTTTAATCCTGAGGAAAAGGTACACCCTGAATTAGGTAATTGTTTGCTCTCTCGTAGTTGCTGGAGTAGTGGTAGCTATTGCAAGTGGGGAAAATAATGACCATTTGTTATTCCAAAGGAAGGTTACATGGATAACATTGATGGTAGTTTCACCTGCATTTCAAGCAAGTGCGTCAGTTCTCAAGGAAGCTCATCTTATTGATGCTGCAAACAAAAAAAAAAAAACAAATCAGGTTGGGGTAGTATCCAGCCTATGGTCTGGATTTGCTGTGGAGGTCAATTCGATACTGATTCATCTCCTCCCAAATCACGGTTCAAAAGATTGAACTTGCTTTTCTCAAGCAGAAATAAACTCATCCTGCACTTAGAAATCCATTTACTGTCTAAACTCTAGGAGTTTGATGTCAAGGTCTGATTCACTGGTTAATTTGTTGCTAAAAGTTTCATGCCTGAGATTGACTGGCCAATCCATTTGTTATTTGAATTTCGGAAGTCTGATAGTTAAAATTGATGTGTTAAATCTGTTTGATGAATCAAGGTTTCCATCTGTAAATCCCTCCTTTAGTTGCTGCAAATTCCCATTTCTATGTACTGTTAAAACTTGTTACAAATCAGTATGAAAGCCTGCTCGCTGAAAGGATCTGCTGATCATTGCTGCAAAAGGGTTTTTTTTCACTTCAAAATAAAATTCGAGTATGTTATGAAAGCAAAAACGTGATCTGCTCTGATAGTCTTCCAGGTCCAGAAGTTGGTGCTCCATTGGCATCTCCTCCTCAAGTAGACAAGGTTGCCTTTTAATAGAAGTATTGCAACAGGGAGAGCAATCATGACAGCTGCTCCTCAAATGGTTGAGCCAGTTTCACTGGAACTGGGTGTGCAACATCTCGTCTTCTAATGCAGATACTGGAGGGGAAGTCTGTGCTGGCTAAGCTGGAGGCATGAGACTGTGGGAAGCCTCTCGATGAAGCCGTATGGGATATGGATGCTGTTGCAACCTACTTTGAGTACCATGCCAATCTTGGAGAGGCATTAGACCAGAAACAAAAGACTCATGTTTCTTTGCCAATGGAAACCTTTCAAAAGTCATGTTCTTAAGGAATCAATTGGAGTGGTTGGATTAATTATACCATGGATCCATCACCATGCTGTATCTACCTTATGCTGTATATAATTTCTGCAAACATCTTCACTTTCCTCAGTCACCCATTACACAACCCTCATGCTGTAAATATCAATTTTTTCACAGCACCTTTCACAGCACCCCCTGTTACAACTGCTATCCACCTGCTAATTGCTCTTACTACAAGCCCCTGCAACCTGTTACCTATGTCTTTCCCTGCACTTCCCACTTGCCATCATTCCTTCATACCACTTTAGATTGAGAAGCCCAGTCCTTGCATACAGTCTCACAGTCTTAGCCAATGTCCTCATTTGCTGTAATCCCAGTCCATCACTATACTCACTAAGTGCATATGCAATTTTATGTAAGTTTTCCCCTCATTAGCATATAGGCACCTTACCTATACATTTTTACATATACACATGTATAGCATTTAGGCATATACACGTGTATCTTCCATGGGCCCTGTAGTTAACAAAGTCATTTACATCTTATCACTAGCCTAGACATAGGATCACATGTATGTTGGTCTTTGGCATAGTCTGTCCCTTTTTCTTTGTATTTTGCAATTTTACCTCGTGCTAACTCAGTTTTTGTAGGAAATATATGGAAAATGTTATCTTCTTTCTTAGCTTAGGATTTGTAGTTTCAGTTTCAATTCCAATACCGTAATAGCTAGATCCTAAATGAGAAACTTACATTTCTAGTGTTAGATTAAAATGTATGAGCATATAAATATCATGAATTGCTTGTTTCCATATCATTTTCCCTTTTATTTTAGAAATCATGAATAAAAACACGAATGACACGTGCACCATTCTAATAAGAGGTGATTAAATCCTAAGTTGATGATTTGCATCAATGGCCATAGTCAAGGTGTGAACAAAACTTAGAATTTTCACCTTTTATGGAACACCATTGGATCCACACTGAATCTCCTTTAAAAAATCATCATATTTTTAAATATTTCCTTCCTTTATCAGAGTTTAACTTAAAATTAACTCAAAATATATATCAATGGCCATAGTCAGGATATATTGAGAGTTAATTTCATTTTAAACTCTATAAAGGCACCAAAAAACATGTTTTATTCTTCACTTGAATTTAAATATGATTATTATATAATACATTTTATGACCATAGTCAGAAATGTATTATATATTCAATCTTATCTCAATTCACTTGAAGAATGAAATAGGATTTTCAAATTCAATTTTCAAATTCTTTAATTCATTCCTCATTTAGGATAGAATTGCATCATATTTTCAAAAGTCTTTTTCAAAATCCAAGTGATTTTGAGATAATTCTTCAAATATCTTCTTCATTTCTTAAACCAATCTCCAATTTTTACTCCAATTTATCCTTCTATTCTCAATTCTATCTCACTACAAAATTCAAAAATTCAATTTCAAAGTCCAATTTGACTTTGAAGTTTCAAAGTTCACTTCTATGTTCCAAATTCAATTTCCAATCCAAATCCAATTTTAGAGTTCAATTCAACTTTGAAAATTCAAAATCATTTTCATTTCCAGGATTCAATTTCAAAATTCAATTTAGCATTTCAGATCAAATTTCAAAGTTCAATTAACTTTGAAATTTCTGATTCATCTTCTGATTTCAAAACTCAAGCTTTAAATCAAGTTTATCATTTATTTTTCAAAATCTTCAAAGTTCTAAAGACTGAGTCTTGATTCTCAATTCAAAACCGAGGCTTTGCGATTGATTCTGAATCTCAAAATTTGATTTTCCTAAATTAAAAAGCCCACTTTTAAATTTGATCTGGGTTTCCAAAATCTAGATCCATCTCCAAATCCCCATTTGGATTTTCAAAATCCAATTTCCTCTTTGATTCTAGATTTAAAATTCAATTCCACCCTGGATTCAGATTTTCAAATACAACTCCATTTGGGATTCCAGATTTCGGATTCAACTCCATCTTGGATTCCAGACTTCGGATCCAATCCCATTTAGGATTCATATTTTTCAAATCCATCTAGGATTCTAGATTTTAGATCAAATTCTACTCCAGATTTAAAATCCAGTTCCATTTTCGATTCTCATTTCCAAAGCCAATTTTAAATCTATTTCTCAAATCTAAATTCAAATTCGATTCCTATTTTAGGTTCTGACTTCAAAATTTTCTTTTTCAAAATTGATTCTTGAAAATCAATCGAAATTCAAAGTCCATTCTGACTTTGAAAATTCATTCTTATTTCAAAATTCTGACTCTAAATTCCTTCTCTCTTCATCTAAAGGCTTATCTTTCCAAGTTCTGATCATTCCGAGACTTGGGAATTTCAAGTCTATTCTTCCAGATCTATTTCAAATTTTAAGTTAGATTCAAAGTCTAACTTTTCCAAATCAATTTCAATCTTTTGAATCATTTTTCCCAAGTATCTTCAAACTCATCTCAGAATCACTTGGAAAATCTCTAAACTATTTTCTCAAAAGCATACATTTCTGCATTTGCATTGCACAAGCATGATTCTTTGTGCATTTAGACTTAGAATAAATTCTTAGATAATAATAAGGCAAAGCAAAAGGCATAAGTTCGATCCTTGGTTCGATTACCTCTGGTAAATGCGTCAGAAATGGTCGAACCTCGTACTGACGAGCGAATCCCGTCTCTCCCTTTTTCCCGCAAATATCTCAAAACAAAGGTGAGTAATCTTTTAAATCTTTTCAAAATTAAGGTCAAATGAGACCTTCGCAAAAGTGTTTCTCTCTCTCTTCTTTTCTATCTTTTATTTTTCCCTCAAAAGGGGAGATAGAGTTAAGAAAGGAAAAGAGAAAGGAAGAGAAGGAATACAAGAGAAAATTTTTTGCGATGATCACAACCTCTAACAAAATCATTCTTGGATAACTTAGAAATTAATTTAAAGTTAACATGTCCAAGTCTCTTGTGCCATAACCATTGAATTTCATTTGAAACAATAAGACATTTTTCATTAAAAGTGGGTAACTCATCTAGATAAAGTTCATACACATTATTCCTTCTTTTACCTTTAAAAATGATCTTTTTAGATTGATAATCAGAAATTAAGCATAAATCATGTTCAAAAGAAATGAGAAAACCTTTATCACATAATTGACTAATGGATAATACATTATGCATTAAATCATCTACTAAAAGAATATTTTCTATCAAGAGAAATTTTGGATTACCAATGTTACCAATACCGATTACTTTTCTCTTGTTATTGTCACCAAAGGTGACAGTTCCTCCATCCTTACTTTGGAGGGTGAAAAATAACTCTGGCCTTCCAGTCATATGTTTGAAACAACCGTTGTCCAAGATCCATTTGCTCCTTATTTTGTATACCTACAACAAAATTGGAAGACAAAGCATTTGACCCCTTTCTATTTTCGGGTCCAAGAGAGTTAGTCTTAGGAACCCATATCCATTTGGATTTTGGTTTCCTTTGAGAATAAATATTCTTTCTATAAAAAGATTTAGCATTTTTAGAGTAATCATGTCTAGGCTTATAAGCTTTATAACTACCATGATTAGATGCATTTCTATTATAACTAGAAAATTGAGTTCTTTGAACAGGTGATTGAGATTTTTGACTTTGATTCTTTACCACATAATTTGGTCTATTTTGAGTATTAAAAAAACTATATCCCAATCCAATTTTATTAACTGAGCATCTTTGAGAACCAATAAGTCTTTCTAGATTTTCTTGGCCATTAGTGAACTTGGTCACTATAGAAAGAAGATAATTTGATTTTTCTTTCAAACTTGATATTTTTTTTGTAAGATATTGGTTCTAATTTCAATTTCTTTTATCTCAGATGCTTGACAAGAGTTTTTCTTCTTGAGATCTTCTATCTCTTGAAGTAACACTTTGTTTTGAGAGTCAAGAGTTGAATTTTCAGTTTTTAATTCTTTGTTTTTAGAACTTAGACTCTTAAATTTAGCATATAAATCATTAAATACTTCTAATAAATTGTCATACTCAAATTGACTTACCGAGTCTTCTTGTGCTACAAAGCACATGTTGGTGACTTCTTCATTAGATTCTTCATCGGAAGAGGAGTCACTATCATCCCAACTTGCTTGAAATGCCTTTTTCTTCTTGAATTGGTCCTTAGTCTTGATTTTGAGAAGAGGACAATCTTTCTTGATGTGTCCTACCTTTTTGCAGTTAAAGCACTTGACTTCATTAGGATTAGAAGAATCCGTTTTTTTTTACCTTCTTTTGAAATCTTCCCTTTTTGATGAATCTTTTGAATTGCCTGGTGATGAGGGCAATGTCTTTATCTTCTTCTGAATCTCCAGAGTCAGAAGTGGCATTGAAAGCAAGAGATTTATTCTTGGGTTCTTCTTCTTGTCTATCATGAAGTTGGACTTCATATGCCATTAAGTTATCTACCAAATCTTCAAGAGAAAGGGTGTTTAAATCATTTGCTTCCTCTATTGCTGTGGTTTTTCTTTCTCATTCAATAGTTAAACACCTTAGGATTTTTCTAACTAAATCCACTTGTGAATATTTTTTTCTAAGGGATTTTAGAGTGTTAGTAATATCGATCATTCTTGTTACCATGTCCGATATAGACTCATTTTGCTTCATTTTAAATAATTCAAATTTATGAACTAAAGAAGCAATCTTAGATTCCTTTACCTTTGACGTACCTTCATGAGTAACGAGAAGAGTATGCCAAATTTTATTTGGTGTAGAGCATTGAGAGATGCGATTGAACTCTACTTTGTCAACGGCACAATACAACACATTCATAGCTTTGGCATTGAGTGAATCCGTCTTTTTTTCTTCATCGGTCCATAGGCTGAAATCAGTTGATGATGTTTGGTACTTTTCTGAAACAACTCTCCAAATTCTGAGATCCATGGATTGTAGAAATATTCTCATTCTTACTTTTCAATATCCATAGTTTGTTCTATTGAAGAGAGGAGGATGAACATAGGAGCATCCTTCTTTATGTTGAGATGATGTTGTTGTCATACTAGATGATGGTAAGATCAAAATATATCTAACTTGACTCTGATACCAAATGAAAGTGCTGTATGATCGAGGCAACGAGCACTAGAGGGGAGAAGAATAGTGATTTTAAATAACGTCTTTGGAATTTTAAAGGATTTTGAGATTCGCAAAGCAATCACACAAAGAACATAAGAATTTATCTTGGTTCGGTCTTCCAGACCTACATCCAGTCCCCAAGCAAAACCCGCTTGAGATTTCCACTATCAACCTTTTGTAACCACAAGAACATACAGAACAAATTCAGTCCCACTTTCAGTAACAACCTTACTGAAAGCAAACAATTCCTTTAAACCAAGGAGTCCTTTCCTTTTACAGAAAAATGAAATAATAAACTTACAATCAACCTACGAGCCGTTCTTATGAATGCAAATAGAATACAATTGGCTTTTGAGGTTGTTGAAATACTCAACTCACGAATTCACTGTCTTTCAAAAGAATATAAGTGAAAAACTTGAGTGAAAATATCAAGTGAGTGAGAAAATAAATACTTGAATGAATATGAGTGAAGAACAAAGAATAATTCAATGTAATTCGATTGGATTTGATATTTTTGAGTGTGGAATGCAGTCATATTTGTAGTGAAAAGATTTCATACGTTGAGGGTATGAAAGGGTGTCAAAACAGTCACTTTTGAATGATCAATTCGTTTGAAAAATGAAAAGACATGCCTTTTAAAAGTTTCAGAAAAAATGACAAAATTAGTTGACTGGAACAATAGTTAGTCGACTGAAATCAAATATTAGCAGACTAACAGTTATCATCGGTCGACTAATGTGTTTAACAGAGCCATTTGAAAATCTGAAGTTTGAAACTTAGTTGAGTAAAGAAAAAGTTAGTCGACTGATAATATCATCAGTAGACTGAAAAACCTTTCAGTCGACTGATGCTAAATTTTTCTAAAAACAAACATTCTGTTCGGTCGACTGATAAAACCTTCAGTCGACTATTGCTAAATTTTTTGAAAACACACATTCTGTCCGGTCGACTGATAAAACCTTTAGTCGACTAATTTAGAAAACTAACATTTTTGCTTTGAAAGATTGGTGCAAGAAAGTTGGTCGACTAGTGAGTCTATTGGTCGACTAATAAACATGAAAAATTAAGTAAAGAGTTTTCTAAAATGATTTTCATCAAGAGTTTTTTTAGAAAAGTTTTTCTAAAGACTTTTTAGGTGAAATACAATTGAAATAAACACTCTAAGTAAGCCTCTTACAAGAATCTAAGACATTTAATGACATTTATATTTGCACACTAGTCTTCAAAGATTTTTCATCGAATTCTTCAATTCTTGTCATCTTTCTTCATTCTCTTAGTTGAAATACAGTTGATTCACTTGTTCATCATCAAAACCTTATACTTGAAGTATCGTGTACGGCTTCATTGTCGTAACACTTAGATGTAGTTTGGGAGTTCCACGATGTGTTTCCTGAGGAACTGCTCTGATTACCTCTGAAGCATGAAATCGAGTTTTGTATCGAGTTATTGCCTGAAACTACCCCTATTTTGAAAGCGCCGCACCGTATGGCTCCAGTAGAACTTGAAGAACTGAAGCGTCAGTTGGAGGAGTTATTGGAGCAAGGTTTTATCAGACCCAGTGCATCTCCATGGGGTGCACCTGTTTTGTTCGTAAAGAAGAAAGATGAATCATTGAGGTTGTGCATTAGCTACCGAATGCTCAACCAAGCAACAATCAAGAATAAATATCCGTTACCGAGAATTGAAGACCTTTTTTATCAGTTACAAAGAGCAACGGTTTTCTCGAAGATCGATCTCAGATCAAGCTATCATCAACTTTGAATTAGAGAGGAAGATGTTGCTAAGACAACTTTTCAAACAAGATATGGGTTGTACGAGTTCATAGTGATGCCTTTCGGGCTCACAAATGCACCAGCTGCATTCATGGATTTGATGAACTAAATCTTTCATCCATTCATGGATACCTTTATGATCGCGTTCATCGATGATATCTTGATCTACTCAGAGAGTTTTGAGCAACATAAAGAGCATCTGCGTATTATTCTGGGAGTACTTCGTGAGCACAAATTGTTCGCCAAGTTATCCAAGTGTGAGTTTTGGCTTGAGCGAGTTATGTTTTTGGGTCACGTGATATCCAAATATGGAGTGTCAGTTGATCCAGCGAAGGTTGAGGCCGTGTTAGGCTGGAAGCAACCTCAGAATATCTCAGATATTTGTAGTTTTTTTGGATTAGCGGAATACTACCGATGATTCATCCATGATTTTTCTAGAATTGTGTTACCATTAACAAAGTTCTTGCGTAAAGGCATCAAATTTGAGTGGGCTAAAGCTTATGAAGAGAGTTTCCAGATCCTGAGGTCGAAGTTGACGACCTCGTCGATGTTAGCCTTACCTTCTGGTAGATGTGGTTTTGTGGTGTACACAGATACCTCAGGAACAAAATTGGGTTGCGTGCTAATGTAGCACGATAGAGTGATCGCATATGTATCGAGGCAGTTGAAGATCCATGAGAGGAATTACCCAACTCATGACTTGGAGTTAGCAGCCATGGTATTTGCCTTGAAATTTTGGTGACACTATTTGTATAGAGAAACGTTCGAGGTCTTTTCTGACCACAAGAGTCTTAAGTATTTATTTTCTCAAAAGGAATTGAATATGAGACATCGTCGATGGATTGAGTTTATTAAGGATTATGATTTCATATTGTCTTACCACCTTGGTAAGGCAAATGATGTGGTAGATGCAATTAGTCACAAATCGAGCAGTATTCTCGCTAGTCTTGTGTGGAGCTAGAAGTTGATTGAAGATTTCGTGGCTTGGAAGCCATTTTTTATTAGAAGCGGAATGATCAGATTGTCTGGTTTGACCATTCGATCAGAGTTTTTGCTTAAGATTATTGAGGCACAAAAGCTTGATGCCCAGTACATGAAGCTTCTAGCTCAAGCAGAGCAGGAAGATACATTCTTTAGAGTGGCAGACGATGGTAGTATTCGTATGAAAGATCGACTTTGGGTTCTAAATAACCCTGAAATGAAGAAGGATATTCTCAATGAGGTTCATATGTTGAAGTACACTGTTCATCCTAGAGGTACGAAGATGTACAAGGATCTATAAAGGAAGTATTGGTGGAACGATATGAAGCAAGAAGTAGCAGTGTATGTCTCGAGGTGCTTGACTTGTCAACAAATCAAGATTGAGCACCAGCGTCCTGGTAGCTCCATGCAGAGGATTGAGATTCCTCACTAGAAATGGAAAGATGTTACTATGAATTTTGTGGTAGGATTACCGCAAATCAGACGTAAGCATAATGCGATTTGGGCAGTTGTGGACAGACTCACCAAGTCTGCCCATTTCTTGCTTATCAGGACCAGTCAGTCTCTTGAAAGCTTAGCCGATTTGTATGTCAGAGAGATCGTGCGGTTACATGATGTACCTATGTCGATTATTTCGGACCGTGATCTCAGGTTCACGTCGCGATTATGGGGACAGTTGCAGTCAACTTTGGGAACAAGGTTGAAGTTTAATGCAACCTTTTGCCCTCAGACTGATGGTCAGTTAGAAAGGATGATTCAGACGATAGAAGATATGTTGCGAGCTTGTATGCTCGATTAAAAAGGCAAGTGGGATATACACTTGTGTTTAGTCGAGTTTGCGTATAATAACAATTATCACACCAGTATTGGAATAGCTCCGTACGAAGCACTATACGAGAGACCTTGCCGATCACCATCATATTGAGACGATATCGGCAATAGATTCACTAAATCATCGATTGTTCTTCAGCGCTACACTCAGCAAGTGCAGAAGATTCGAGATAGAAGAGTTACGCCGATAAGAGACGACAAGAGCTATATTTTGAGCTTGGTGACATGGTCTTTGTGAGAGTTTCACCGACCAAGAGCATGTTTCATTTCAGAAAGAAAGGAAAGTTGAGTCCCAAATATGTTGGACCATTCAAGATTCTATAAAGAATCAGAGAAGTAGCTTATCAGGTTGAGCTACCTCAACAATATGCCCAGATTCATAATGTTTTTTATATGTCGATGTTAAGAAAGTACATTCTTGATCCATCACATATCATTCGGTATGAAGACGTGGAAGTTCAGAAAGATCTGACGATAGTTGAGCAACTTGTCGAGATCGTTGAGATCAAATTTTGCGTACGAAGACTATTCCGTTGATTAAAGTGCGTTGGCAACACCATGGCATCAAAGAATACACATGGGAGCCTGAAGCGAGGATGAGGGAGAAGTACCTTGATCTTTTTGTAAACTGATGTTTGTGATTTCGTGGACAAAATCCTTTTTAAAGAGGGAAGGATGTAAGACCCACAAATTTTTTGAGAAAATTAATTTCATGATATGAATTTTGAGATAAATATTTTTGTATGGTTACAAGGATTTTCACATATATATATATATATATATATATATATATATATGTATATATATATATATATATATATATATATATATATATGTATATATACATGTACGAATTAATACGAATGTGAATTCACAATGCATTATTCATCGAAACCCTAAATTCAATTCGAATTGCATAAGATCAATCGGATCTCGACTCAAAGAATTCAAACGACGCTAAAACCCTATCATTTTATGTAAATGAATAAAGAAAGTATTTCAAGAAGTATGGGTTATACCGGAGATGGTTTTTTACGAAGAACATTAGCTTAAAATATATTTTTAATTCAAATTAAATTGGAATTTAAATTGTATTTTTCTTCATAAGTGAGCTTAGGTCCGACTAGAGGGTTGACCTTAGCCCTTGGTTGACCTTTATTTTGGGATTTTGGATAGCCCTAGCCATGGAAGACCAGCTGGTCAAGTTGACCAAGCTAAGAGGTGGCATTATGATAAGTTTTGTGAGAATTTTTGAAACAAAGACTCGGATTGGCCAAGTGGGCGGCATCCCATGGCAATCTTGAAAGGTTTCTAAGGTAGCCAAAAAGGGTGCAACCCTATTGGCCATAAAGGGGCGGCAACCCTGGGGCACCTTTATTAATTTTTCAAACCTTAAGAGGGCATTTAAGACCTTATTTTATGGCATTCTTGAAATGCTTTTGGGTAATTTTAAAAAGAGGAGCACAATTGGAGGATGTGGGCAGCCATGCAAGGAAACCACATCCTTGTCATGGCATGGAGGGGCGTGAAACACCTTTAGCCGTCCATTCTTCCAAGATCTAATCCTAGCCACACTATGATATTTCACTTGCACATAAAAGCCTTCAAGAAAGAGAGAGAACCAAGTTGGCGATTTTTTTTTGGTGGAGTCTTTCTCTCTCTCTCTCTCTCTCCCACTCTTTCTCTTATTCTCTCCAAAACCATGTGAGTGTGTGTGTGTGCTTCCAAAGGGTGTGTTGTGCAACCCTTTTGTGGAGGCCTCTCAAGCTAGTAGCTGATCTCATCCTTCCCATATTTGAGCTAAGGTGAAGATTTTGACCTTATTACCATTTTTTTTTGAGATTTGCAAGTGGTATGTATCATGAAGCCAAGAGGGCCGGGTGCATCCATTGCATGAACAACTCTTGGTGGATTAAGGTGCTTGACAAGATTGTTATCTACTTTGTTTCTTTCCCTTCCCATTGAGCACCACGGTTTCTTATGCTAAAGGGGTTATGTTGGTGTTTTGAAAAGTGCTTGAGCATCCCTTCATTTTGTTCCATGAAAGGAGAGGGGCTCTAAGCAACCAAATCCCCATTCGATTCTCATGTTTTTGCTTTTGTTCCATACTAGTTTCCAATGAAAAATATATTTGTATCTTATGTTTTTCTTTTGTAAATGTCTTTCAGACCCAAAAAAATGCATCTTTAGTTTTTATCTTTCTTTTGTATTTGCATACAACTGAAAATGCATTGTACCCTTTCTCCTTCTCATGTTGCTTGCCTTTAACTGAAAAGCATTTTGTTTTTTTTTAGTTTTGCACGTGTAAACTTCCTTTTTCTTTTTGTTGTGTTTGCCTTGTCCGCAACCTCCTCTCACTGTTAAGAGGTCGGCTGGGGCAGCTCTTGGGTCCCGGAGTTGGCTAGAGTGGCCGGACTGGGCTCGTTTGTAGCCCAGCCCAACCGTTGCCACCTTCTCCACCCTTGGTTCGCTGCAACACTTCTTGTTGTTTTTTTTTTTTATGTCCATTCGGTTGTTGTGCCAGCTGTGGTCTGCAACCATCTGAGTTGGACCCAGCTAGAAGCACCTTGGTCCGAGCAGGTGCTCCGCCAGGTGCTCCCAGCTAACCCTTGGGCGCGGCAGCAGGCAACCGGGTGCTAGTTGCACCTGGGTGGCCTTGCCCGCCACTGTTTTTGGCCTTGGGACCAGGCTGCATTCCGTTGCAGCACCTGGTCTGAACCTTCTGGGTTTAGACCAGGGTCCCCTCTGACTTTTAAGGTCTGGTCCGAAGGACCAGACCCTGTGGTTTGGGCGTCTCTCTTGCTGGAACACCTGGATTGTTTTAGTCCGAGGGTGTTCTAGCCAGTTCCTCTCTTTTGGCACCCACTTGGTCCGAACCACCCCGGTTCAAACCAGAGTGTGGGTCAGCCTAGCTGAGTCTGGACCCACCTAGACCAGACTTGATTGAGCTCCCTTTTGGTGCTCAGCCACCGGCCTTCATGTTCCACCCTTGCCGCCAACCTAAAAAAAAAAAAGAAGTAGAAAGATTAAAGTTTTGCGACGACTGTCTTGTGCACTTGCTATCCAACAAGCACAGGCCGAGACACTTTGCACGGGTTGTGCATGTCCAGACCAGTAGGCTGTTGGCTTCCTTGGCCGCAGCCTGCACCCTTCGTGTCAGCAACTTTTTGCCTTTTTGATTGTCATATTCGACCGGCCGCATTCGGCCGAATGTGTGTGCTGGCCTGGGGCACCCCCGTGACCCCCCCTTGCTATCCCATCATGGCAGCGAGATGATGAGTAGAGCGGTGAGCAGTATGCTGCCCACCTGGTGTGCTCTCTTTTTCTTGTGCTATTGATTTCAACTGTTTTCACTGGAAACCCTAGATTTGCATAGTTAGTTTTCGCAAGTACGACTACCACCTTGGAAATGCTAACGTAATCCCCATACGTATGCAAATATTTAAAATTTCATTCCTTAACACTCGTGTGTGTTGTTGTCGCGAGTTCTTTATGCAATTGGTCGCACTATACAAATTAACCTATGAGCGATGTTTTGAATGCATTTACTTGGAATTTTATGATCATGGCTTATGCATAAAGTATTCGATAACTGTCTTATCTTGATATATATGCAATCATGACCAAGTTATGCATTGTTGAATCTTGTATCACACAAGAATGTCAAATGATACATACATAAGAATGTGTTAGTGCCATTGTTGTTGTTTCGATCTATGTGCGAATAATTGGAATTATGTGTGGTATGACTTCGCACTTACACGTTGGCACATCATGACACATGTACTATCCATTTCTTACCTCAAGTGTTACACTTTAGTCTTGTGCTCGAGATAGCGAAAAATGGACCAAGTGCACACTACACACTTGATGTAACAAATGGTTGAGACTTGAACACCATAGGGTATTAGCACAAACACTTTTTAAGATTGTACGACTCTACTGGAGTCTTCGGGCGATGGTCCCATGTTCGTGAGAGAGTTCACGTATTGTGATATCCTAGAAATGAAAATGAAAAATGGTGTTGTATCGCCTTCACTAGCGATGTAACGCCCCGGATTTCCAAAACAAAGCTAAGTTAAAATTTTCATGAATTTCTTTTTTTTTTCTTTGCAGCGGAACTTACAAAAGCTTTTAGCAGCGGAATCAGACAATAATGAGTCGTCAGTTTTAGAAAACTCCGAGCACGTTGCAGGTATGTGGCCAAGCAACTCATTGACCACCAAAGTGTTCCATTTTATCGAAAACATATGTTTATTACAACACTACTGTTTAGGAAAGCAGTGTAGGTTCAATAAAAGGAAGCAGTACAACTCTGTCTAGAGAAACCCTGGAACTCGATGCCGCCTTGCTCCGTATATCGTCACGCAGGTCCAACACCTGAAATCCCCATAAAACGGGGTCAGAACCACTGATGGTCTGGTAAATATACAGTCATACATCCATTCAACTCAAGTACGGTAATGACCACTTAGGGTCGCAATGCGCAATAACGACGCTCAAGCCTCCAAGACCTAGCGTATATCGCAAGAGCCTCCTCAGGGCTATGAGTTGAACATCCGCTCGAGTCTTCATGACTTAGAGCAAGCCTTTTCAGGGCTGTGATTTGAATAACCGCTTAAGTCTTCACGACTTAGCCATGACCTCTTCCGGGTCTCAAAGTGATGTCTAGCTCAAGTCTTCATACTTGGCACATCCGTATCCCACGCATCTAAGGACAACTCCTCGAGCTTCGCTTAGTCGTGCGGATACAACACGGGTCTTTGCCCAGTCGGTCCAGTAGTATACCGAACATGACACCTTCACAAAGGTTATGCAGGACTGACTCAACACGTCATCCACTCATACATTCAAAGCATCGCTGTACCTAGAACTAATGCATTGTTTGATAATTAATCGCTCCCGCCTTTGGTACGCAGGTAGAGCTATTGTCCGGGCATCAACGCGACGTTCTGGGGGTTGATTATTCTATGTATTTTAGATACCCCAGAGGCCTGTTGACCCTATCCATAGTAGGGCAGTGTGTTTCAACTGGGAGAACCCTACTAGGCTCATATTTGCGTGCATCCTCTACTTGCAGTAGTTGGGTTCAATCCTTAGATCTTAAGGATAACCACGACCCCAAAACCCATGAATGACTGAGGCCATCGTGGACTCTATCAGGTCCAAAGTAAAATACATGTCACTCAAGGCTGTACCATCACTGTCATTCCACAGTGAGCATAATTCCTGAAGGGGTCTGCCAGTCTTACAATTACTTAGACAGAATCTGCATGCCATTTAGGCAGCCCGTGCTTTCAGCACTACGGGAGTGTGTACCCGACCCCATTCAGTCCGCCCCAACACAATCATTACTGAGGGGGTACCCCTAACACGATTTTCAACCACGGGGTATGTGCGACCTTAAGTCTTATTCATATGCATGCAGAACACCGCTCTTGGCACTTCGGCCACCACGAGCATCACACCTCTTTGGGTGGAAACAACACACTCTGGCTCTTCGGCCCTTACGAGTCTGGTTATGTAACCGTTCTCAATGAGCATGCATATGACTCGATCTAAATAGATGGGCTACTCGCCGTATTTTTACGCGACGAGTACAAACCTAGCCAAGGCGCAACCTCTACTCCGGCTCAGCGGCCCTTACGAGCAAGGTGCCCTTGTAGGCACAAGGATACAAGCCAATCTGGCATCGTTCCATCAATGGACATCATTATGCCGTTCCATTGGTTCCGGCAGCTCTTCTGCCGACCATTTCGTCAGCACCTCCCCTGCTCTATCGGCAGCGGTGCGACGAACCCTTCTACGTTTGTAGAAGGCAATACATGAACCGGGTAGCACTCTGCTATATGTCAGAGTATCCTGCTACGTTCTTTCTGAGCTTTTCTTAGCTTCTTCAGAAATTTCAGCAGCACTTCCTCTCTTTTACGGAGAAAGCGTGCGTTTCTTTTATCCATTTCAGCGGCATCTCCCCTCTTTGGTAGGAAATCGCCACGCTTAATTCGGGGAAATGGATGCGCACCGTTGTGCGTACTTTGCATCCATCAAGGTTGCAGGAACCCTGGGCCATAGCCAGGCCATACGTAATTGACTTAATTTTTACGTAAAGAGCATTTTGCCAAAAAGTGAAGCCTTTCCAATAGGGGCTTCATTCGTCAAGCAGAATCTTGAACGAGGAGCGGTCAGGGAATCGCATTGGCGATTTGGAGTTTGATCTCCATTTGAACGCTCATTTATGCGCTATATATGTAGTATAAGCAGAAGCCTGTGCTTTATACAGCGGCGGCGTAAAGAAATGCATATACTATTGTTCAGGGTGTGTAACTGAACGAAATATTCTACATATATAACAAAGCAGAAGCCTTGGCATCGTTCAACGCGACGGCGTAAGTAAATACATTGCAGAAAGCAGGAGCCTTGGCATCGTTCGACGCGACGGCGTAAGTAAATGCATAATCGGAAGTGCAGTAATCGGAAGTGCAGAAAACAGGGAGCCTTGGCATCATACGACGTGACGACAAAGGTAAATTACGTAGCCTGTGCGATATAAGACGCGTCGGCAGAATCAACAGATATACACCTAGATCCGTATCCAACGATAGTTACGAGGCGAGCGGGTGAACACCGAAGTGTTCTGAAGGGCTCAACCAAGAACTAGGGCGAGATACCATTTTAAAAACGCATATACTGCATGTTTGAACATAGATATATTCGACGATAGTTACGAGACGAGCGGGTGAACACCGAAGTGTCCAAAAAGGGCTCAATCAAGAACTAAAGCAAGATACTACTTCAGAAAGTATATTCTATATACAAACAGTCAAATACTTGAGAGAGATGGATCAACGAAGCGAACTTACTTTAAATCGTGGAAGAAACGGCTCTGGGTTGCTTCTTTGGCTTCGAGCCTTCCTTCGAGAGGTCAGACTAAGTCAGATGAAGCTGACTTAGTTGAGAAAGAGGTAGAGTAGGTCAAGCTACTCAACCTAAGTGGTTTGAACCAAACAGGGTTCGATCCAAGTCAACTGGGTTCAACAGGTTCGAACTCAGCTCAAGTAGGCTAAGTCTGGGTTCAGAAACCCAAACCAGAATCAGGACTTTGACTTTGACTTTAAACCCAACTAGGTTCAAGTCAAGTCAACTGGGTTCGGACCAGGTCAAGTGGGTTCAGACCCAGGTCAGGTGGGTTAGGACCAGGTCAGGCAGGCTCAGGCTAAGTCAGGCAGGCTCAGACCAGGTCAGGTGGGCTCAGGTGGGCTAGGCTAGGTAGGGGAGGTTTAGGAGAGAGAGAGAAGGCAAGAGAGAGAGAGGGGGTCGATTTTTATGAGAAGAGAGAGAGTGGGGAGGGCTATTTATAGCCCAAGCCCACCTCCTCTTGGGAATTTTTATCCCCCCCTTGCCCCCTTGGCTTCTTTTTAATTCCAAGAGGTTCCTTGGTGTGGGGCCCACTTGGATATTCCATGAGATATTTTTGTGGGTCCCACCAGATATTTTCTGAGGAATATTTCTGTGGGTCCCACCAATATTTCCGTGGGTCCCGCAAGAATTTCGGGTTTTCGGTGATTTTTTTCTGAAAAAATCTGAGTACGCCATTCCCTTCGTATTGACGTAACTAAGAAAGTTGGCTCGCAGGAATCCTTTGATTTCATTCAGGTAGAAAGTTATGGCTTTCAGAGTGTTTGAGCATATATTCGCGATTCGACGAATATCCTAAGTATAACTGGCTCGCAGGAATTGATTCATTTTGCGTTCTGAGAAGAAATGCTATTTTTACCGGTAAATGCCTCATGAATTTTATTCAGATATTTTCTGAAAAATTGCGGGTCTTACATCATTACCCCCTTAAAGGAATTTCGTCCACGAAATTCAGCTAAGAGTACAAGGTGAAGAGTTCAGGATATTTATCCCGCATATCCGATTCAGGCTCCCAAGTGCAATCATCGATTCCATGATGCTGCCACCTCACTTTAACAAGTGGGATGACCTTCGTTCTTAGCACTTGCTCCCGTCGGTCCATGATCTCCACTGGCCTTTCTTCTACCGTCATATCTTCTCGGATGTCAATGTCTTCATGTTGAATGACGTGAGAAGGATCATGAACGTACTTTCGAAGCATTGATACGTGAAATACATCATGTATTTGCGCGTATTGTGGTGGCAATGCTACTCGGTAGGCAGTCTCTCCGATTCAGCTCAAAACTTCGAAGGGACCAACGAATCTGGGGCTGAGCTTCCCCTTCTTTCCAATACGAAACACACTCTTGGTTGGAGAGACCTTGATAAAAACCTTATCTCCAACCGCAAAAGTGAGTTCCCTACGCCGCTGATCGGCGTAGCTCTTCTGTCGACTCTGAGCAGTCAGTAGCTTCTTTCTGATCATGTGGACTTGCTCAGTATAATACTGCAACACAATGGGCGAGTCCAAGGTTCGCTCACCCACTTCACCCTAATGGATTGGTGATCTACAGGGTCGTCCATACAAGGCTTCATACGGCGCCATCCCAATGCTAGCGTGGTGGCTATTATTATAAGCAAATTCAGCCAACGCTAGGTGGGAATCCCAATCACCTTTCCATTCCAGCATACAGGCTCTTAGCATATCTTCAAGAGTCTGTATGGTTCGTTCTGATTGCCCATCTGTTTGGGGATGGAATGCTGTACTGAACTTGAGTTTCGTCCCCAGGGCTTTCTGAAGCTGCTCCCAAAAGTGAGAGGTGAACTTCGGGTCACGATCCGATATGATCGAAATCGGCACTCCATGGAGTCTAACGATTTCCCGAATGTAGATCTCTGTCAATCGTTCAGTTGAGTATCGAGTGTTGATTGGCAGGAAGTGAGCAGACTTGGTGAGTCTGTCCACGATCACCCATATCAAATCGTGTTGTCTCTTGGATCGAGACAATCCAACGATAAAATCCATCGTAATGCCTTCCTATTTCCATTCTGGAATCTCGATCCGTTGCATCTCTCCACAAGGTCGCTGATGTTCGATCTTAACTTGCTGGCAGATTAAACACTTCGAGACAAACGTAGCCACATCACGCTTCATACCCTTTCACCAGTACTTCCTCTGCAAATCTCGGAACATCTTCGTACCTCTAGGGTGAATGGTGTACTTGCTATTATGAGCCTCCTGGAGTACTTCCTATCTTAGCTCACGGTTATTTGGAACCCAAATCCTTTCTTCCATCCATATTCCTCCATCTTCTTTCAAATGGAAGAAAGTGTCATCTTTTTCAGCACGAGCTTTCAATTCCAAGTACTGGGGATCCTTGAACTGTTCGGCTACGATGCGATCGAGAAACTCAATGTGGATCGTCAAACATGACATTTGGATTCGGCCAGAATCAGCCAAAAATGGCTTCCAGTTGACGAAATCCTCCATCAACTTCCATTGTCCGATTAGGCTGGCCAGAGTGCCAACAGTCTTGCGACTAAGGGCATCTGCTACAACATTCGCCTTTCCAGGGTGATAGGAAAGCGTGAATTCATAGTCTTTGAGGAATTCCAGCCATCGCCGTTGCCGCATATTGAGTTCTTTTTGAGAAAAGTGGTATTTTAGGCTTTTATGGTCCGACATGACCTCAAATTTCTCTCCATAAAGGTAGTGTCGCCAAATTTTAAGTGCGAACACTACCGCGGCAAGCTCAAGATCATGGGTTGGATAATTTTTCTCATGGACTCTCAACTGTCGTGACGCATAGGCGATTACTTTGCCATGCTGCATCAACACACAACCCAGACCTGTTCCCGAGGCATCGGTATAAGCCACGAAGCCTCCCTGACCAGAAGGTAAGGTAAGGACAGGGGCAGTTGTAAGCCTCTGTTTGAGAACCTCAAAGCACTCCTTACACTGGTCAGTCCATTCAAACTTCACTCCCTTTTTTAGTAATTTCGTCATGGGTACGGCGATTCGGGAGAAGTCTTGTATGAACTTCCGATAATATCCGGCAAGTCCAAGGAAGCTACAGACCTCAGTAATATTTTCTGGCTGCTTCCAGTCCATCACAGCTTCCACCTTCGTAGGATCTACTGCGATTCCATCTTTCGAGATCACATGACCAAGGAACATCACTTTGTCTAGCCAGAATTCACATTTTGAAAACTTAGCATAGAGTTGGTTATCTTGAAGGGTTTTCAAGACGATTTTCAAGTGCTCCACGTGTTGTTCCTTGTTCTCAGAATATACGAGAATGTCATCAATAAAGACAATGACAAAGCTATCCAAATATGGTCTGAATATCCGGTTCATTAGATCCATAAAGGCAGCAGGCGCATTAGTGAGTCCGAAGGGCATTACTACGAACTCATAATGGCCGTATCTCGTTCTGAAGGCTGTCTTGGGTATATCCTCTTCCTTTACTCTGAGCTGATGGTACCCAGACCTGAGGTCGATCTTGGAGAACATCCTCGTTGTTCTGAGTTGATCGAATAAGTCCTCAATCCGAGGCAACGGGTACTTATTTTTTACAGTTGCCTGGTTAAGCATCCGATAATCGATGCATAACCGAAGGGATCCATCCTTCTTCTTTACAAACAGCACTGGGGCTCCCCACGGTGACACACTCGGTCGGATGAACCCTTGTTCCATCAGTTCTTCCAACTGACACTTCAACTCATTGAGTTCAGCTGACGCCATTCGATACGGGGCTTTGGATATCGGCGATGTTCCAGGTAAGGATTGAATTCCAAATTCAACCTCACGAAGTGGCGGAAGTCCGGGCAATTCCTCAGGAAATACATTGGGAAACTCCCGTACCACTTCCAAACTCTTAGGGGGTTGGTCGTTGGATTTTTCCACCGAGAGACTCAACAGGAAGGCCACACAACCCTTCCTAAGGTATTTTGGTACCTTAAGTTCTGATATGAGCTTTTTCTGTGGCACTGGTTTGGATAACCGGTATTCCATCTTAGGCAATCCGGGTCGAGATAGAATCACTCTGCCCTCGCGGCACAGAATCTTGGCATTATTCTGAGCCAACCAATTCATTCCCAGAATGACATCGTACTGTATCATATCGATCAGGATGGCGTCAGTAGGCAAGTGTTGCCCTGCTATCTCAATATCCAAATTTTTCACACACCGGATACATTTGGTGCGTGAACCCAATGGGTTATATACTTCGATCATTTTATCAATCGGTTGCACCGAAGCGTGGAGTTGTTCGGTGAAATCGTCAGAGATAAATGTATGAGTAGCACCATAATCAAACAAGACGTAAGCTGCATGTTCATTAACAGGTACGGTGCCTTCAATCAGGTCACCATTTTCGACTTGTTCAGTCGTTACAGCGTATACACGACCTGCAGCAGGCCTTTGTTCTACTCTAGGTGGAGGTCGTTGAAACTGAGAACGTTGTGGTGCTGGTCGAGAGGGTCCGGCAGATCCGGCATTACTCCTCTGTTCATCTGCAGCTTTCTTGGCGCAATCCCTTATAAAGTGGCCCATCTTGCCACAATACAAGCACCCACCAATGTCACGAGGACATGGCTTTCCGGGGTGGTTCATACGACACCTTGGGCAGCTGAAGTTGGACTGCTGACCATTCGGAGTTGGGTTCTGTCTTGGCCTCACGACTTGCTGAGTGTTGTTCCCTCCTTGGAACTTCTTCTTTTGAAAGGGTTGTCGTGAACTCTGGCCACTTGGGAATGTCCTTTTACGATTCCCACCATTCACTATGGGCTTCTTTGCTATGATCACTTTAGATCGCGCCCAATCCTCTTGGATTTTTGAAGTTGCTGCTACCGCAGCCTGAAAAGTTGAAGGCATGCTTGTTATCACTCGAGATCGCAGCCCTTCGCGCAGACCATTCACATATTTGTCGGCCCTTTCTTGGTCTGTTTCGAACAATCGAGAGCAGTAGCGCTCTAGATTCTGAAATTTGGTGGTATAGTCCATTAGACTCATACCGCCCTGTTCCAACTCCAGAAACTCCATCTTTTTCTTGTTTCTGGAATGCAACGGGAAGTAGTTATCCATAAAAGTCCTCCGAAAGTCAGTCCAAGGAATGACTTCGACTTGTGAGAACTGGATAAGTTTAGTGGTATCCCACCACTTTCGTGCATTGTCTTTCAACCGATACGTGCCAAAATTGGTCTTTTTTTCCTCTGGTACTCCCAGTACTGAGAAGGCACGTTCTGTCTCTTCGATCCAACTCTCCGCGAGCTCAGGATCGGCTCTGCCAATGAAAACTGGCGGGTCAAGCTTGAGAAACTTCTCATAAGTCACTCCTCCCAGGTGCTCGTTTCGTGGTGCGACTGGTTCTGGCCTCGTTTCACGGATGGCGGTAACCAGGTTGTTGAGGGTCTCCAACAGGAATCCTTGCGTATGGGACTCCTCGCTTGGTATGGTTCTTCTCGTCGTAGGAGCCATTTATCTATGCACACACAAGCACTTGTTTTTAGTTTCTCGATGTATATGAGGAAGTAAAAGCTTGATTTACTTAATATACATCACATTTACACAAGCATCGCCTTAAACAAAACGTCATGCCGCACTGGCAGACTTTAGGCGTTGAGAAACTATATACATGAGTCTACTGACTCCAAAACATCACCAGTCTCTTTAAGACTTGGATTTCTTTGATGAAGACGAACTCCAAAAGGTCCATCTATTGCCACATGGCCTTGGTGCAGGCACTACTAGCTTTGGCTTGGGCGGCACTTCCGCACTAGCAAGCGAATATTAGGGATATATGAGGGACTCCAGTCCACTTTCCCAGTCAGCAAGATCAAGACTCTGGGAGTCTGGAATAATGATCGGCGAACAGAAAGAATCCCCTCTTTTGTTCCTGCCATTTAAGCTCGGCGTATGTGATGCCGGATGGTAGCTTGGCGAGTGATAGACCTCCGCAGGGAAGTTCAAATCAAAATCCCTCAACCTTGGTAATTCATCAGAAGATGTTGGGGTATGGTTGCTCCCAACACTAGAGTGATGCGGTCCACTGACACGCGAAGTCTCATCCTTGAGACCCTTTGATGCCCGCCGACCTATATCGGCGGTATATTTCCTTTGGCATTCGTTGGCGGAATGCCCATCCTCGCCACAGTATTGGCAGTCTTGGACTTCATACGGGCATATCCACTCATCGTGCATGACCTTGCAGCGATAGCAGTATCCACGCGAGTCATGAGTTGCCATCTATACAAAGATGCACCCAGATCAGAACCAAAGTATAAAAACATATACTTACAGTGCGATATCGGGACCATGACGGATCTTGAACCAGGTTTCTCAGACTCATGCTCTGATACCAATTCTGTAACGCCCCGGATTTTCAAAACAAAGCTAAGTTAAAATTTTCATGAATTTCTTTTTTTTTTCTTTGCAGTGGAACTTACAAAAGCTTTTAGAAGCAGAATCAGACGATAATGAGTCATCAGTTTTAGAAAACTCCGAGCACGTTGCAGGTATGTGGCCAAGCAACTCATTGACCACCAAAGTGTTCCATTTTATCGAAAACATATGTTTATTACAACACTACTGCTTAGGAAAGCAGTGTAGGTTCAATAAAAGGAAGCAGTACAACTCTGTCTAGAGAAACCCTGGAACTCGATGCCGCCTTGCTCCGTATATCGTCACGCAGGTCCAACACCTGAAATCCCCATAAGACGGGGTCAGAACCACTGATGGTCTGGTAAGCATACAGTCATACATCCATTCAACTCAAGTACGGTAATGACCACTTAGGGTCGCAATGCGCAATAACGACGCTCAAGCCTCCAAGACCTAGCGTATACCGCAAGAGCCTCCTCAGGGCTATGAGTTGAACATCCGCTCGAGTCTTCATGACTTAGAGCAAGCCTTTTCAGGGCTGTGATTTGAATAACTGCTTAAGTCTCCACGACTTAGCCATGACCTCTTCCGGGTCTCAAAGTGATGTCTAGCTCAAGTGTTCATACTTGGCACATCCGTATCCCACGCATCTAAGGACAACTCCTCGAGCTTCGCTTAGTCGTGCGGATACAACACGGGTCTTTGCCCAGTCGGTCCAGTAGTATACCGAACATGACACCTTCACAAAGGTTATGCAGGACTGACTCAACACGTCATCCACTCATACATTCAAAGCATCGTTGTACCTAGAACTAATGCATTGTTTGATAATTAACCGCTCCCGCCTTTGGTACGCAGGTAGAGCTATTGTCCGGGCATCAACGCGACGTTCTGAGGGTTGATTATTCTATGTATTTTAGATACCCCAGAGGCCTGTTGACCCTATCCATAGTAGGGCAGTGTGTTTCAACTGGGAGAACCCTACTAGGCCCATATTCGGATGCATCCTCTACTTGCAGTAGTTGGGTTTAATCCTTAGATCTTAAGGATAACCACGACCCCAAAACCCATGAGTGACTGAGGCCATCGTGGACTCTATCAGGTCCAAAGTAAAATACATGTCACTCAAGGCTGTACCATCACTGTCATTCCACAGTGAGCATAATTCCTGAAGGGGTCTGCCAGTCTTACAATTACTTAGACAGAATCTGCATGCCATTTAGGCAGCCCGTGCTTTCAGCACTACGGGAGTGTGTACCCGACCCCATTCAGTCCGCCCCAACACAGTCATTACTGAGGGGGTACCCCTAACACGATTTTCAACCGCGGGGTATGTGCGACCTTAAGTCTTATTCATATGCATGCAGAACACCGCTCTTGGCACTTCGGCCACCACGAGCATCACACCTCTTTGGGTGGAAACAACACACTCTGGCTCTTCGGCCCTTACGAGTCTGGTTGTGTAACCGTTCTCAATGAGCATGCATATGACTCGATCTAAATAGATCGGCTACTCGGCGTATTTTTACGCGACGAGTACAAACCTAGCCAAGGCGCAACCTCTACTCCAGCTCAGCGGCCCTTACGAGCAAGGTGCCCTTGTAGGCACAAGGATACAAGCCGATCTGGCATCGTTCCATCAACGAACATCATTATGCCGTTCCATTGGTTTCGGCAGCTCTTCTGCCGACCATTTCGTCAGCACCTCCCCTGCTCTATCGGCAGCGGTGCGACGAACCCTTCTATGTTTGTAGAAGGCAATACATGAACCGGGTAGTACTCTGCTATATGTCAGAGTATCCTGCTACGTTCTTTCTGAGCTTTTCTTAGCTTCTTTAGAAATTTCAGCAGCACTTCCTCTCTTTTACGGAGAAAGCGTGCGTTTCTTTTATCCATTTCAGCGGCATCTCCCCTCTTTGGTAGGAAATCGCCACGCTTAATTCGGGGAAATGGATACGCACCGTTGTGCGTACTTTGCATCCATCAAGGTTGCAGGAACCCTGGGCCATAGCCAGGCCATACGTAATTGACTTAATTTTTACGTAAAGAGCATTTTGCCAAAAAGTGAAGCCTTTCCAATAGGGGCTTCATTCGTCAAGCAGAATCTTGAACGAGGAGCGGTCAGGGAATCGCATTGGCGATTTGGAGTTTGATCTCCATTTGAACGCTCATTTATGCGCTATATATGTAGTATAAGCAGAAGCCTGTGCTTTATACAGCGGCGGCGTAAAGAAATGCATATACTATTGTTCAGGGTGTGTAACTGAACGAAATATTCTACATATATAACAAAGCAGAAGCCTTGGCATCGTTCAACGCGACGGCGTAAGTAAATACATTGCAGAAAGCAGGAGCCTTGGCATCGTTCGACACGACGGCGTAAGTAAATGCATAATCGGAAGTGCAGTAATCGGAAGTGCAGAAAATAGGGAGCCTTGCCATCATACGACGCGACGACAAAGGTAAATTACATAGCCTGTGCGATATAAGATGCGTCGGCAGAATCAGCAGATATACACCTAGATCCGTATCCAACGATAGTTACGAGGCGAGCGGGTGAACACCGAAGTGTTCTGAAGGGCTCAACCAAGAACTAGGGCGAGATACCATTTTAAAAACGCATATACTGCGTGTTTGAACATAGATATATCCGACGATAGTTACGAGACGAGCGGGTGAACACCGAAGTGTCCAAAAAGGGCTCAATCAAGAACTAAAGCAAGATACTACTTCAGAAAGTATATTCTATATACAAACAGTCAAATACTTGAGAGAGATGAATCAACGAAGCGAACTTACTTCAAATCGTGAAAGAAACGGCTCCGGGTTGCTTCTTTGGCTTCGAGCCTTCCTTCGAGAGGTCAGACTAAGTCAGATGAAGCTGACTTAGTTGAGAAAGAGGTAGAGCAGGTCAAGCTACTCAACCTAAGTGGTTTGAACCAAACAGGGTTCGATCCAAGTCAACTGGGTTCAGCAGGTTCGAACTCAGCTCAAGTAGGCTAAGTCTGGGTTCAGAAACCCAAACCGGAATCAGGACTAAAAAGGACTTTGACTTTGACTTTAAACCCAACTAGGTTCAAGTCAAGTCAATTGGGTTCGGACCAGGTCAAGTGGGTTCAGACCTAGGTCAGGTGGGTTAGGACCAGGTCAGGCAGGCTCAGGCTAAGTCAGGCAGGCTCAGACCAGGTCAGGTGGGCTCAGGTGGGCTAGGCTAGGTAGGGGAGGTTTAGGAGAGAGAGAGAAGGCAAGAGAGAGAGAGGGGGTCGATTTTTATGAGAAGAGAGAGAGTGAGGAGGGCTATTTATAGCCCAAGCCCACCTCCTCTTGGGAATTTTTATCCCCCCCTTGCCCCCTTGGCTTCTTTTTGATTCCAAGAGGTTCCTTGGTGTGGGGCCCACTTGGATATTCCATGGGATATTTTTGTGGGTCCCACCAGATATTTTCTGAGGAATATTTCTGTGGGTCCCACCAATATTTCCGTGGGTCCCGCAAGAATTTCGGGTTTCCGGCGATTTTTTTCCGAAAAAATCTGAGTACGCCATTCCCTTCGTATTGACGTAACTAAGAAAGTTGGCTCGCAGGAATCCTTTGATTTCATTCAGGTAGGAAGTTATGGCTTCAAGAGTGTTTGAGCATATATTCGCGATTCGACGAATATCCTAAGTATAACTGGCTCGCAGGAATTAATTCGTTTTGCGTTCTGAGAAGAAATGCTATTTTTACCTGTAAATGCCTCATGAATTTTATTCAGATATTTTCAGAAAAATTGTGGGTCTTACATCATTACCCCCTTAAAGGAATTTCGTCCGCGAAATTCAGCTAAGAGTACAAGGTGAAGAGTTCAGGATATTTATCCCGCATATCCGATTCAGGCTCCCAAGTGCAATCATCGATTCCATGATGCTGCCACCTCACTTTAACAAGTAGGATGACCTTCGTTCTTAGCACTTGCTCCCGTCGGTCCATGATCTCCACTGGCCTTTCTTCTACCGTCATATCTTCTCGGATGTCAATGTCTTCATGTTGAATGACGTGAGAAGGATCATGAACGTACTTTCGAAGCATTGATACGTGAAATACATCATGTATTTGCGCGTATTGTGGTGGCAATGCTACTCGGTAGGCAGTCTCTCCGATTCGGCTCAAAACTTCGAAGGGACCAACGAATCTGGGGCTGAGCTTCCCCT
Organism: Nuphar pumila; assembly: GCF_984573655.1. Lineage (NCBI taxonomy): Eukaryota > Viridiplantae > Streptophyta > Magnoliopsida > Nymphaeales > Nymphaeaceae > Nuphar > Nuphar pumila. The sequence goes on along the minus strand of NC_143249.1, from coordinate 163,895,989 downwards.
TCTTTCCAATACGAAACACACTCTTGGTTGGAGAGACCTTGATAAAAACCTTATCTCCAACCGCAAAAGTGAGTTCCCTACGCCGCTGATCGACGTAGCTCTTCTGTCGACTCTGAGCAGTCAGTAGCTTCTTTCTGATCATGTGGACTTGCTCAGTATAATGCTGCAACACAATGGGCGAGTCCAAGGTTCGCTTACCCACTTCACCCCAATGGATTGGTATCTACAGGGTCATCCATACAAGGCTTCATACGGCGCCATCCCAATGCTAGCGTGGTGGCTATTATTATAAGCAAATTCAGCCAACGCTAAGTGGGAATCCCAATCACCTTTCCATTCCAGCATACAGGCTCTTAGCATATCTTCAAGAGTCTGTATGGTTCGTTCTGATTGCCCATCTGTTTGGGGATGGAATGCTGTACTGAACTTGAGTTTCGTCCCCAGGGCTTTCTGAAGCTGCTCCCAAAAGTGAGAGGTGAACTTCGGGTCACGATCCGATATGATCGAAATCGGCACTCCATGGAGTCTAACAATTTCCCGAATGTAGATCTCTGTCAATCGTTCAGTTGAGTATCGAGTGTTGATTGGCAGAAAGTGAGCAGACTTGGTGAGTCTGTCCACGATCACCCATATCGAATCGTGTTGTCTCTTGGATCGAGGCAATCCAACGATGAAATCCATCGTAATGCCTTCCCATTTCCATTCTGGAATCTCGATCCGTTGCATCTTTCCACCAGGTCGCTGATGTTCGATCTTAACTTGCTGGCAGATTAAACACTTCGAGACAAACGTAGCCACATCACGCTTCATACCCTTCCACCAGTACTTCCTCTGCAAATCTCGAAACATCTTCGTACCTCCAGGGTGAATGGTGTACTTGCTATTATGAGCCTCCTGGAGTACTTACTGTCTTAGCTCAGGGTTATTTGGAACCCAAATCCTTTCTTCCATCCATATTCCTCCATCTTCTTTCAAATGGAAGAAAGTGTCATCTTTTTCAGCACGAGCTTTCAATTCCAAGTACTGGGGATCCTTGAACTGTTCGGCTACGATGCGATCGAGAAACTCAATGTGGATCGTCAAACATGACATTTGGATTCGGCCAGAATCAGACAAAAATGGCTTCCAGTTGACGAAATCCTCCATCAACTTCCATTGTTCGGTTAGGTTGGCTAGAGTGCCAACAGTCTTGCGACTAAGGGCATCTGCTACAACATTCGCCTTTCCAGGGTGATAGGAAAGCGTGAATTTATAGTCTTTGAGAAATTCCAGCCATCGCCGTTGCCGCATATTGAGTTCTTTTTTATAAAAGAGGTATTTTAGGCTTTTATGGTCCGACATGACCTCAAATTTCTCTCCATAAAGGTAGTGTCGCCAAATTTTAAGTGCGAACACTACCGCGGCAAGCTCAAGATCGTGGGTTGGATAATTTTTCTCATGGACTCTCAACTGTCGTGACACATAGGCGATTACTTTGCCATGCTGCATCAACACACAACCCAGACCTGTTCCCGAGGCATCGGTATAAGCCACGAAGCCTCCCTGACCAGAAGGTAAGGTAAGGATAGGGGCAGTGGTAAGCCTCTGTTTGAGAACCTCAAAGCACTCCTTACACTGGTCAGTCCATTCAAACTTGACTCCCTTTTTTAGTAATTTCGTCATGGGTACGGCGATTCGGGAGAAGTCTTGTATGAACTTCCGATAATATCTGGCAAGTCCAAGGAAGCTACGGACCTCAGTAATATTTTCTGGCTGCTTCCAGTCCATCACAGCTTCCACCTTCGCAGGATCTACTGTGATTCCATCTTTCGAGATCACATGACCAAGGAACATCACTTTGTCTAGCCAGAATTCACATTTTGAAAACTTAGCATAGAGTTGGTTATCTTGAAGGGTTTTCAAGACGATTTTCAAGTGCTCCACGTGTTGTTCCTTGTTCTCAGAATATACGAGAATGTCATCAATAAAGACAATGACAAAGCTATCCAAATATGGTCTGAATATCCGGTTCATTAGATCCATAAAGGCAGCAGGCGCATTAGTGAGTCCGAAGGGCATTACTACGAACTCATAATGGCCGTATCTCGTTCTGAAGGCTGTCTTGGGTATATCCTCTTCCTTTACTCTGAGCTGATGGTACCCAGACCTGAGGTCGATCTTGGAGAACATCCTCGTTGTTCTGAGTTGATCGAATAAGTCCTCAATCCGAGGCAACGGGTACTTATTTTTTACAGTTGCCTGGTTAAGCATCCGATAATCGATGCATAACCGAAGGGATCCATCCTTCTTCTTTACAAACAGCACTGGGGCTCCCCACGGTGACACACTCGGTCGGATGAACCCTTGTTCCATCAGTTCTTCCAACTGACACTTCAACTCATTGAGTTCAGCTGACGCCATTCGATACGGGGCTTTGGATATCGGCGATGTTCCAGGTAAGGATTGAATTCCAAATTCAACCTCACGAAGTGGCGGAAGTCCGGGCAATTCCTCAGGAAATACATTGGGAAACTCCCGTACCACTTCCAAACTCTTAGGGGGTTGGTCGTTGGATTTTTCCACCGAGAGACTCAACAGGAAGGCCACACAACCCTTCCTAAGGTATTTTGGTACCTTAAGTTCTGATATGAGCCTTTTCTGTGGCACTGGTTTGGATAACCGGTATTCCATCTTAGGCAATCCGGGTCGAGATAGAATCACTCTGCCCTCGCGGCACAGAATCTTGGCATTATTCTGAGCCAAGCAATTCATTCCCAGAATGACATCGTACTGTATCATATCGATCAGGATGGCGTCAGTAGGCAAGTGTTGCCCTGCTATCTCAATATCCAAATTTTTCACACACCGGATACATTTGGTGCGTGAACCCAATGGGTTATATACTTCGATCATTTTATCAATCGGTTGCACCGAAGCGTGGAGTTGTTCGGTGAAATCGTCAGAGATAAACGTATGAGTAGCACCATAATCAAACAAGACGTAAGTTGCATGTCCATTAAAAGGTACGGTGCCTTCAATCAGGTCATCATTTTCGACTTGTTCAGTCATTACAGCGTATACACGACCTGCAGCAGGCCTTTGTTCTACTCTAGGTGGAGGTCGTTGAAACTGAGAACGTTGTGGTGCTGGTCGAGAGGGTCCGGCAGATCCGGCATTACTTCTCTGTTCATCTGCAGCTTTCTTGGCGCAATCCCTTATAAAGTGGCCCATCTTGCCACAATACAAGCACCCACCAATGTCACGAGGACATGGCTTTCCGGGGTGGTTCATACGACACCTTGGGCAGCTGAAGTTGGACTGCTGACCATTCGGAGTTGGGTTCTGTCTTGGCCTCACGACTTGCTGAGTGTTGTTCCCTCCTTGGAACTTCTTCTTTTGAAAGGGTTGTCGTGAACCCTGGCCACTTGGGAATGTCCTTTTACGATTCCCACCATTCACTATAGGCTTCTTTGCTATGATCACTTTAGATCGCGCCCAATCCTCTTGGATTTTTGAAGTTGCTGCTACCGCAGCCTGAAAAGTCGAAGGCATGCTTGTTATCACTCGAGATCGCAGCCCTTCGCGCAGACCATTCACATATTTGTCGGCCCTTTCTTGGTCTGTTTCGAACAATCGAGAGCAGTAGCGCTCTAGATTCTGAAATTTGGTGGTATAGTCCATTAGACTCATACCGCCCTGTTCCAACTCCAGAAACTCCATCTTTTTCTTGTTTCTGGAATGGAACGGGAAGTAGTTATCCATAAAAGTCCTCCAAAAGTCAGTCCAAGGAATGACTTCGACTTGTGAGAACTGGATAAGTTTAGTGGTATCCCACCACTTCCGTGCATTGTCTTTCAACCGATACGTGCCAAAATTGTTCTTCTTTTCCTCTGGAACTCCCAGTACTGAGAAGGCACGTTCTGTCTCTTCGATCCAACTCTCCGCGAGCTCAGGATCGTCTCTGCCAATGAAAACTGGCGGGTCAAGCTTGAGAAACTTCTCATAAGTCACTCCTCCCAGGTGCTCGTTTCGTGGTGCGACTGGTTCTGGCCTCGTTTCACGGATGGCGGTAACCAGGTTGTTGAGGGTCTCCAACAGGAATCCTTGCGTATGGGACTCCTCGCTTGGTATGGTTCTTCTCGTCGTAGGAGCCATTTATCTATGCACACACAAGCACTTGTTTTTAGTTTCTCGATGTATATGAGGAAGTAAAAGCTTGATTTACTTAATATACATCACATTTACACAAGCATCGCCTTAAACAAAACATCATGCCGCACTGGCAGACTTTAGGCGTTGAGAAACTATATACATGAGTCTACTGACTCCAAAACATCATCAGTCTCTTTAAGACTTGGATTTCTTTGATGAAGACGAACTCCAAAAGGTCCATCTATTGCCATATGGCCTTGGTGCAGGCACTACTAGCTTTGGCTTGGGCGGCACTTCCGCACTAGCAAGCGAATATTGGGGATATATGAGGGACTCCAGTCCACTTTCCCAGTCAGCAAGATCAAGACTCTGGGAGTCTGGAATAATGATTGGCGAACAGAAAGAATCCCCTCTTTTGTTCCTGTCGTTTAAGCTCGGCGTATGTGATGCCGGATGGTAGCTTGGCGAGTGATAGACCTCCGCAGGAAAGTTCAAATCAAAATCCCTCAACCTTGGTAATTCATCAGAAGATGTTGGGGTATGGTTGCTCCCAACACTAGAGTGATGCGGTCCACTGACACGCGAAGTCTCATCCTTGAGACCCTTTGATGCCCGCCGACCTATATCGGCGGTATATTTCCTTTGGCATTCGTTGGCGGAATGCCCATCCTCGCCACAGTATTGGCAGTCTTGGACTTCATACGGGCATATCCACTCATCGTGCATGACCTTGCAGCGATAGCAGTATCCACGCGAGTCATGAGTTGCCATCTATACAAAGATGCACCCAGATCAGAACCAAAGTATAAAAACATATACTTACAGTGCGATATCGGGACCATGACGGATCTTGAACTTGGTTTCTCAGACTCATGCTCTGATACCAATTCTGTAACGCTCCGGATTTCCAAAACAAAGCTAAGTTAAAATTTTCATGAATTTCTTTTTTTTTTCTTTGCAGCGGAACTTACAAAAGCTTTTAGCAGCAGAATCAGACGATAATGAGTCGTCAGTTTTAGAAAACTCCGAGCACGTTGCAGGTATGTGGCCAAGCAACTCATTGACCACCAAAGTGTTCCATTTTATCGAAAACATATGTTTATTACAACACTACTGCTTAGGAAAGCAGTGTAGGTTCAATAAAAGGAAGCAGTACAACTCTGTCTAGAGAAACCCTGGAACTCGATGCCGCCTTGCTCCGTATATCGTCACGCAGGTCCAACACCTTAAATCCCCATAAAACGGGGTCAGAACCACTGATGGTCTGTTAAGCATACAGTCATACATCCATTCAACTCAAGTACGGTAATGACCACTTAGGGTCGCAATGCGCAATAACGACGCTCAAGCCTCCAAGACCTAGCGTATATCGCAAGAGCCTCCTCAGGGCTATGAGTTGAACATCCGCTCGAGTCTTCATGACTTAGAGCAAGCCTTTTCAGGGCTGTGATTTGAATAACCGCTTAAGTCTCCACGACTTAGCCATGACCTCTTTCGGGTCTCAAAGTGATGTCTAGCTCAAGTGTTCATACTTGGCACATCCGTATCCCACGCATCTAAGGACAACTCCTCGAGCTTCGCTTAGTCGTGCGGATACAACACGGGTCTTTGCCCAGTCGGTCCAGTAGTATACCGAACATGACACCTTCACAAAGGTTATGCAGGACTGACTCAACACGTCATCCACTCATACATTCAAAGCATCGTTGTACCTAGAACTAATGCATTGTTTGATAATTAACCGCTCCCGCCTTTGGTACGCAGGTAGAGCTATTGTCCGGGCATCAACGCGACGTTCTGGGGGTTGATTATTCTATGTATTTTAGATACCCCAGAGGCCTGTTGACCCTATCCATAGTAGGGCAGTGTGTTTCAACTGGGAGAACCCTACTAGGCCCATATTCGGATGCATCCTCTACTTGCAGTAGTTGGGTTCAATCCTTAGATCTTAAGGATAACCACGACCCCAAAACCCATGAGTGACTGAGGCCATCGTGGACTCTATCAGGTCCAAAGTAAAATACATGTCACTCAAGGCTGTACCATCACTGTCATTCCACAGTGAGCATAATTCCTGAAGGGGTCTGCCAGTCTTACAATTACTTAGACAGAATCTGCATGCCATTTAGGCAGCCCGTGCTTTCAGCACTACGGGAGTGTGTACCCGACCCCATTCAGTCCGCCCCAACACAGTCATTACTGAGGGGGTACCCCTAACACGATTTTCAACCGCAGGGTATGTGCGACCTTAAGTCTTATTCATATGCATGCAGAACACCGCTCTTGGCACTTCGGCCACCACGAGCATCACACCTCTTTGGGTGGAAACAACACACTCTGGCTCTTCGGCCCTTACGAGTCTGGTTGTGTAATCGTTCTCAATGAGCATGCATATGACTCGATCTAAATAGATCGGCTACTCGGCGTATTTTTACGCGATGAGTACAAACCTAGCCAAGGCGCAACCTCTACTCCAGCTCAGCGGCCCTTACGAGCAAGGTGCCCTTGTAGGCACAAGGATACAAGCCGATCTGGCATCGTTCCATCAACGGACATCATTATGCCGTTCCATTGGTTCCGGCAGCTCTTCTGCCGACCATTTCGTCAGCACCTCCCCTGCTCTATCGGCAGCGGTGCGATGAACCCTTCTACGTTTGTAGAAGGCAATACATGAACCGGGTAGCACTCTGCTATATGTCAGAGTATCCTGCTACGTTCTTTCTGAGCTTTTCTTAGCTTCTTTAGAAATTTCAGCAGCACTTCCTCTCTTTTACGGAGAAAGCGTGCGTTTCTTTTATCCATTTCAGCGGCATCTCCCCTCTTTGGTAGGAAATCACCACGCTTAATTCGGGGAAATGGATGCGCACCGTTGTGCGTACTTTGCATCCATCAAGGTTGCAGGAACCCTGGGCCATAGCCAGGCCATACGTAATTGACTTAATTTTTACGTAAAGAGCATTTTGCCAAAAAATGAAGCCTTTCCAATAGGGGCTTCATTCGTCAAGCAGAATCTTGAACGAGGAGCGGTCAGGGAATCGCATTGGCGATTTGGAGTTTGATCTCCATTTGAACGCTCATTTATGCGCTATATATGTAGTATAAGCAGAAGCCTGTGCTTTATACAGCGGCGGTGTAAAGAAATGCATATACTATTGTTCAGGGTGTGTAACTGAACGAAATGTTCTACATATATAACAAAGCAGAAGCCTTGGCATCGTTCAACGCGATGGCGTAAGTAAATACATTGCAGAAAGCAGGAGCCTTGGCATCGTTCGACGCGACGGCGTAAGTAAATGCATAATCGGAAGTGCAGTAATCGGAAGTGCAGAAAACAGGGAGCCTTGGCATCATACGACGCGACGGCAAAGGTAAATTACATAGCCTGTGCGATATAAGACGCGTCGGCAGAATCAGCAGATATACACCTAGATCCGTATCCAACGATAGTTACGGGGCGAGCGGGTGAACACCGAAGTATTCTGAAGGGCTCAACCAAGAACTAGGGCGAGATACCATTTTAAAAACGCATATACTGCGTGTTTGAACATAGATATATCCGACGATAGTTACGAGACGAGCGGGTGAACACCGAAGTGTCCAAAAAGGGCTCAATCAAGAACTAAAGCAAGATACTACTTCAGAAAGTATATTCTATATACAAACAGTCAAATACTTGAGAGAGATGAATCAACGAAGCGAACTTACTTCAAATCGTGGAAGAAACGGCTCCGGGTTGCTTCTTTGGCTTCGAGCCTTCCTTCGAGAGGTCAGACTAAGTCAGATGAAGCTGACTTAGTTGAGAAAGAGGTAGAGCAGGTCAAGCTACTCAACCTAAGTGGTTTGAACCAAACATGGTTCGATCCAAGTCAACTGGGTTCAGCAGGTTCGAACTCAGCTCAAGTAGGCTAAGTCTGGGTTCAGAAACCCAAACCGGAATCAGGACTAAAAAGGACTTTGACTTTGACTTTAAACCCAACTAGGTTCAAGTCAAGTCAACTGGGTTTGGACCAGGTCAAGTGGGTTCAGACCCAGGTCACGTGGGTTAGGACCAGGTCAGGCAGGCTCATGCTAAGTCAGGCAGGCTCAGACCAGGTCAGGTGGGCTCAGGAGGGCTAGGCTAGGTAGGGGAGGTTTAGGAGAGAGAGAGAAGGCAAGAGAGAGAGAGGGGGTCGATTTTTATGAGAAGAGATAGAGTGGGGAGGGCTATTTATAGCCCAAGCCCACCTCCTCTTGGGAATTTTTATCCCCCCCTTGCCCCCTTGGCTTCTTTTTAATTCCAAGAGGTTCCTTGGTGTGGGGCCCACTTGGATATTCCATGGGATATTTTTGTGGGTCCTACCAGATATTTTCTGAGGAATATTTCTGTGGGTCCCACCAATATTTCCGTGGGTCCCGCAAGAATTTCGGGTTTTCGGCGATTTTTTTCTGAAAAATTCTGAGTACGCCATTCCCTTCATATTGACGTAACTAAGAAAGTTGGCTCGCAGGAATCCTTTGATTTCATTCAGGTATGAAGTTATGGCTTCCAGAGTGTTTGAGCATATATTCGCGATTCGACGAATATCCTAAGTATAACTGGCTCGCAGGAATTGATTCATTTTGCATTCTGAGAAGAAATGCTAATTTTACCGGTAAATGCCTCATGAATTTTATTCAGATATTTTCTGAAAAATTGCGGGTCTTACAAGCGATGTGCTCTTTCTTTGGCTGTGTGAGGCCGAGCACGTGAATGGGCAGGCTAAGACCTCGTTTGCGTACCCCGCAGAGACCACGAGGCATATACACCCTGGAAGGAGGTGTGATTGTCAAATCAACTTAAGAAAGATAAACCCATCGTCGCCCCTTTCACAAGAATGGTTCACCTTAGAGAGGGTGGATGGTACAACCCTAAGTGACAAGTCGTTAGTACGACATGTTTTATAGGAGCTAAGGCATCCTTTGACCTTCAGTCACTTAGAGTTAGGGAGGTCAAGGTTACCTGTTGAGGTACCTCCACTACTACAGTAGTGAGGATTGCAATCCATTACCTTTGTGAGGTTTCTCTCAGCCGTGGGCTGCCTGCATGAGGTTACTCGGTCTGTAGCATCTTCGGTTACCACATTAGATTATGAATAACAGACATCGGGTGCATGTCTCACAGAATGCGAGGTTCTTTCGCGTACCCGAAGGAGTAATCAGAAGAATATAATTACTAACCAATCACATACTAACTTACTTTGTTAGTTGCCTTGCTTGCTTACGTTAGTACTATTCTTGTACTGTCTTACTTGTGTTTTCCTTAGTTGCTTGTTCATAGTTGCTTTGCTTAGTTCCTTGTTCTGTTTATTGTATCATGTTGCACTTGTTCTTTTCTTTATTGCTTAGACTGTAGCACATGCACTTACCTGTCATATGCACATATACTAATTAATTGTTTTCATGCTTCACGCATTTCCCTTTTTAAAATGGTAATATATGGTTGTTGTTCTTCACCAACTCGCAAGAGTTCTTACCCCGTTTTATGGGGATACAGGTGATGAATAGGTTCAGCTGCGATGTGACAGAGCACAGTTGGAGGCTTGGGACCCATACTTAGTCTGTTGATCCTAGCTTATTCTTTTAGGGTTTGAGGGGATTTTTCCTCTCATTTGAGAAACTGATAGAAAAGTTGTATAATGTCTCATTTTGTACTTTTGTAATTATTTGACTCTAGACAGTTTGGATTTTGGTTTGTATGTATTTCATCTGTGGCCTGCTCAGACTTGCAGCCTTTGCCTTTTTCTTTTCCTTGTATTTCCGCTGTTTCACTTAAACACATAAAAAAAAACTTTTTTGCTAAAAAACAAAAGGTTTTTCCAAGGTCGGGGTTTGGGGACGTCACAAATTATCCATACAGTTTATACTCATGTAGTAAGAGTGGTCTTTGTGCAACTTAGGCTCTTACGACAAGGAGTGCTCTCCATGTAGTTTAGGCTCTTGCAACTCGGAGTGCTCTCCTGCAATTTAGGCACTTGCGGCTAGGAGCGGGTCTTTTTATGTAAAGTATTTTTCCAAAAAGCAGACATTTACGACAGGAATAACATATTCACCCTTTGGAGATGTCATCCTATAAGCCCTATTTGCAAATACCTTCTAGACCACATACGGTCCCTCCCATTTGGGCACGAATTTACCACGAGAACGTCGAGATGAAATAATAGTTCATCACATCATCAATACTAAATCTTTTTTTGTGAATGACCTATACTTTACATTCTGATCATAGGCATTAGTCATTATTGATTGATAAGCTTGTAAAGATTGATGAGCTTGCAATCTTCTTTCATCTAAAGAATCGAGTTCAACATAACAAATTTGAGCTCTTTCTTCTTGAGTCAACGAGTTACTAAGTGCTACCCTTAAAGATTTGAACTAGACTTTCAAAGGTAATATTGCTTTAAAACTGTAGACAAGGGAATATAGGGTACAATTTATGGCTGTTCTGTATGTCGTTCGATACGCCTAAAGAGCTTCACCCAACTTTTTATGCCAATTTTTTTTGTTGTCAACATTTTTTTCAAAAACTTGCACAAAGTTTTATTAAATGCCTCAACCAATCCATTTGCTAGGGGATGATAAGGCGATGAGAAATTTTGCTTGATTTTGAACTTTATTCAAAGTTTTTCTACCACTTGATTTTTAAATGGAGTCCTATTATCAAAAGTTATTGACTTTGGGATTCCAAATCGATAAATGATGTTGGTCTATAGAAAATTTGCTACTATTGCCATTTAAAAAAATAATTAGTAGTTGCCAAAATATATTGATGATTTGCTGATAATTTGGGAGCAATAGAACCAATAACATCTAGGCCTCAAGATACAAAAGGCCAAGATGAGGTCATGGCATGTAAGTAGTAATGCGGTTGGTGTATAAGGTCATCACGAATTTGACAAACCTTACAACTCCATGCAAACTTAATTGCATTTGGCATCATGGTAGGCCAACAATAACCAATTCTTTATAATTGATTACCCAATTTTGGATCGGGTTGGTGAGCACCACAAGATCCTTGTTGTACTTTATGCAACGCTATAGTAGCTTCTCTTCTTGTGAGACATCTCAAAAGAATTTCATCATAAGATCTTTGATAGAGGGTGTCATTTAACACCATGAACTTGGGGGCATCCTTCTGATTCATATACATTTTTCTTTCTCTTGAGGTAATTTCCCCTTTTGTAGGTAGTCATAAATAGGTTGTTGCCAATCCTCTTCAATGAATTGTAATGTTACCATATTAACTGTGCCTACCTCATCCTCATCAGGAATTAAGGAACAACTACTTTTTGAACTTTGAACTTCTACAAAATCAGAATATTGCACATTATCTCGTATGCTTTGAGAGGCAATTTCATTTGGCTGTGATTGATAGGTCGCTTTATATTTTGCTCAGCTAACTATGTCAGGTCTTCGAGAAGGTTCTGCTCACCCCATTATATTTCCTTCATGCTCAATATGTCTTGGCATGGAATGAGGCCTAAATGGTATTGGCATATGATTATATATCCTGGGTAGGACTGTTTAAGTTCCTATGCTTATCTGGAATTCACTTTCTTCTGGAATCGATGCCCTTTTGGCATATCGGGCTAATTACAGAGCATGATCAAGTGAAACCAGGTCATTTATACCAAAAGTTAGGATACCAAATGAATTAGCTAGTTCTTTGAGTATCCTATGATATATGGCAAATTGAGGCCATTCAATGCCATTTAAAGCATTGATGTGTTCCCTTTTGACTTGATAATCTCTATGGATGATGAGACACAAATTTCTTTTTTTTAGCCATTTTTAATCCTACTATTAATGCCTCATAGCTTGTTGAAGGCAAATCTATTACACTCGTGAGAGTGAAGGCATGTAAATACTCTTTTGCCCCAGATAGGATAATGCCAACATATCCTCCTTGCACGTATATCACTTTGTAATGCAATTTCCAAATAAGTTGTTCTCTAGCAACATCACTCAGGTCAGTGTCATCCACATAAGTGATGATGTTCACAGATGCATTAGGAACATGCTGCTGACTTGGTTCTGAAATTTATATTTCTTGATCTTTTGGTAGTGTGTGATACAATGCCACCAAGATTTTTTCTTGTATTTTCTTGTTGATGTCAAATGATGTTGCTAACTTTGCAAGTGTATCTTCCTGAGAATTAAAACTTTTTGGTATATAAGTAATGTTGGCTTCATCAAAATTATTCAGTAAACCTTTTACTTTTAAGTAATGAGAAACAAGAGTGGGTTTCCGAACCTCATATATGCCTTTCAATTGATTGATTACCAACTGTGAACACTATAAACTTCAAGTTTCTTTATTTCCATGGTACCAACAATTGATAATACTAAAGTGAGATCAATATACTCGGCCTTTTTATTAGAACAAGAGGTAGAAATTGTATATACATGGGGTATCATAGCATTTTCAGGCGTAATAAATACTATGCCAACTCCAGCTTTGTTGTTTTGTGATGCCCCATCAAAATACAATTTCCATGAAGGCTTTTCTTCTACAATTAACACATCTTCATCTGGTAGATCACATAAAGGTGAATTGTTTGGGACTAGATGGTCAGTAAGAAAATTCGCCAATGCTTGCCCCTTAATTGCTTTTTGGTGGACAAAAGAAATGCTAAATTTTGATAACATTATTGCCATTTTGCAAATCTACCAGACAAGACTATTTTTGAGAGTAGGTGCTTAAGAGGGTCTATTTTAGAGATTAGTTGGATCTCATGTGCGAGTAAGTAGTGCCTAAGATTTTGATTTGAAAACATTAGTGCTAAGTAATACTTTTTAATTATTAAATACCAAGTTTCTGCATCTAGCAGAACTCGACTAAGGTAGTGTAGAGCATTCTCATACCCCTTGTCATTTTGTTGGGCAAGAAGTGCACCCAATGATTTATCCAATGCTGCACTATATAGGATGAGAGATTGCCCTTTAATAGGAGCTGACAACACTGGAGGTGATAGCAAGTATTTTTTATGGCATCAAACACATTTTGACATGACTGGTCCCATACAAATGGGACCCCTTTTTTTGTCAAATGTGAGAAGGGTTGACACCTATGAGCAAGATTTGATATAAATCTTCTGATATAGGCTAATTGTCCTTGCTGACTTCTTAATTCTTTTATGGTTCTAGGTGGAGGCATGTCCACAATAGCTTTTATTTTAATTGGATCAACTTCAATACCTCCATGCTGGATAATAAAGCTAAGAATTTTTTTTGAATTTACTCTGAAAGCACATTTTGATGGGTTCATTTGGAGCTTCATTCCATAAAGTCTGCAGAAAACTTTACGCAAATGAGCAATATGATCATCTTTATTTGCAGATTTGACAACCAAGTCATCAACATAACACTCAACAATTTAATGAAGCATGTCATCAAATATTACTTGCATTACACATTGATAAGTTGCACCTATATTTTTTAATCTGAAAGGCATAACTATATAACAGAATATACCTATTGGTATTTGGAACACTGTCAACTCTTCATTGTCTGGATGCATCTTGATTTGGTTATACTCTAAAAATCCGTCCATAAAGGATAAGATTTGTTATTTTGTTAAATCATCCATAAGTAATTCAATAATTGGAAGATGAAAGTCATCTTTTAGGCATGCAACATTTAGATCCTTAAAGTCAACACAAATCCTAATTTGGCCATTTTTCTTTCTTATAGGCACAATATTTGCCTGCCAAATAGGATATTTGACTTCACGGACAAAACCTACTGTAATTAACTTTCTAATTTCAATTTTGACTTTCTCAGTGAGTTCTTGTCACATTCTTTGTTGGGTTTGTTTGATCAACTTTTTACCTAGTAAAACCGATAATCAATGCATCACAACACTTGCATCTAATTTTGGCATATCTTGATAAGACCATGCAAACACATCTTAAAATTCCTTTAGTAATGCAATATATTTCTAAACTTTTGTTTTTGTTAGAGATGCACTTATAAAGGTAATCTTTGAATCTTCTTTAGTACCAAGGTTTACTTCTTGTAATTCATCAATTGTTGTCTTTGTTCCATCTTCGATGCTAGGAGGTGCTAGTTGTTCTTGAATAAACTCTCCATCCTCCTTTGTTTCATCTGCAGAGATGTGATATACTCTATACTTCTTTTCAAACATGATGGTCTGATGGTACCCTATTCCCACTTTACCTTTTCGATTTAAGACTTCATCTTTGGCTAGAATCTCTTTTTCTTAAGATAGGGCTATACAGGCTTAATTATTCCTCCAGCCTTTAAGCCTTGAGGATTATCAAGGTCATATCCCATCTTTTGCATTATCTTTCTATCATTTTGACTATATTTTTGAGTAGGGATTTTGACTTGCTGAGGCTCTTCTTCCTTTTAGGGGCATTTTATATCTCTTATTGTAGTATTTCTTTCTTTTAGGAAGAAAATTGTCTTATCTTTCTTTCTTCTTGGAAGGATCATTATGGTTGGAGACTGAACCATTTCTTGATCCATATCAGTCAATATACAAACCGCACTCCTTGCATTTTTTAGATAATAATATTTTTTTTATCAATGAGGAGGCAATTTCATAGAAATTTTTAGCGAAGTCAGCTTTAATTCCAAAAAATGGGTTAGGATCAGCCTTCTCTATTTTCATGACTCCAGTTTTAAGGAATTTAAAACACTGATGTAGTGAAGATGTCACCACTCCATTATCATGTATCTATGGTCTTCCTAAAAGTGCATTATATGATGTGGTAGCATCAATGACATGAAATTTAACCATTGGTGAGAGCTCTTCAATGGTTAATTTAAGTTTAATAGCCCCAAGGGATTTTTGACCATCTTGATTAAACCCTTGTATCATGAGTTTGGATCTCATCAGTTGCCCCATAGAAAATCCAAGATCTGTTAAGGCTTTTAAAGAGAGGAGGTTTACTCCAGATCTGAAATCAATCATGATTTGGGAAATCCTTTGTGATTCAACTGTTCCTGTGACAAACAAAGGTCGATTATGGGGTTTCTTAACATTTTAGAAATCTTTTTCAAAAAATGATAAGATGGCAAAACAACTTAATATCTCTCGAACAAGTTCATCACCATTTTCCTTAATTTCTGTCATATAACACTCTGATTGACTAAGTGCTTATATTAATGATTGATGTATCTCAAGAGATAACATGAGGGCATCATATATACTTAATAATGTATCATCTTTTTGAGATGAGCAGTTACATTATACTTGACAAATGCTTCAACATTTTCATAAACTATAGGTGGATGCCCCCTTCGGTTTTGCCTTTCTTCTTGAACTGGTTGATGAGTAGGTATTTCTCTTTCTAGCAATTTCCTGTCTGACCTCAGTTTCATAGTTCCTACTTCAACCACATCGATATGATTGCATAGTATGATGAATTTTGATCCTTTATCTTTTGCTTGAATTTCTTCAATCTTTACATTATGAGGTACCATTTCAACTTCAAATTCTTCTACTCACCCTGTAGGTATAATGGGTTCAGAATTTTGTTTTTGACTTTCTTCAATCCAAGCACAAACATGCTCTTGATCTTGCGACTTTTAGGCACGTGTTATATACCTTGGATTGGTACCATACCCATAAGCCAACTCATCCATTGTATATGAAAAAGTACCAAAACTCTCATAGCATGAGTTCAAATCCCAACAACAATCTCTGTTTATTTGAACTTGTTATGTTACTAAAGAATCTAGTTCTATTATTATTTGAGGTTTAGAGAGGGGAGTCATCTGGGAATTAAGAGGCTGTATTGGTTGAGCCAGTACAACTTGTGGCAAGTCTATTGGAGGAAGTGAACCAAATTGTATGGTGGTCATATTTGCAGATAGTTCCACTTTGGATGGTGCCCATCTTTCCAAGCTTAGCTCCTTTTTATTGATCTTATCTTAAATAAAGTCCTTTAGAATAAAGTGATCTTCTGTCTTGTGACTAGTAAGACAATGATATTTGCAGTACTTAGGACTGTTTATCTGTTTCACTTCCCTTGGTCTCTTTCACTCTAGAAGCTCAACGATTTCCATTTCTAACATGTATTTCAAAATCTCTTCTACATCATCATCATTAAAAGAGTACTTCACGGAAGTCTTGACCTTACCCTCTTTACTACCTTTCTTGTTACCATAATCTTTGGTGTCTTTAATCTTTTCATTCTTAGGTTCATTAACTTTTGGTTTAAGATTCGACACTAATTCAGCCACATTGCAATATGCATTACCCTTATTGCGGGTATTTTTTCTCTTTTCATTAGTATTTATCATAAACCTATCATAGGTCCTTTCAATGTTTTGAGCAATGATTGAGAGTTGATTAAATGTTTTTGGTTTTATTGACATCATATAACATGAGATAGATGCTTGCAAGTTTTTCATACACATAATTACAGCTCGTGCTTCCATCAATTGCTCTTCGCATAAGACAATCATATCCCTCCATCTGGATATAAAATTCATGACTGGTTCATCTGATCTTTGCTTAGTTTCCACTAAATCAGAGGTAGTGATGATTCTTTGTTGACTATAAAACCTAGCCAAGAATTTATCCTACATTTCTTCCCAACTCATTACTGAGTGTGGACTTAAATGACTATACCAAGTAAATGTAGGTCCTTCCAATGACAAGACAAATTCTTCAACTCAGTGATTAGCCTCGTTGAGTTGTCTTTGTAGATCTCGAACCTCATAACGATGATCACGATCATCATTTCCCCTATTAAAGTCATTTTGACCTCTACTTCGACCCGCCATGGTGAATGGTACCCTAAAAAAAAATTTGACCTCTCACAACACAAGGAATCGTATCAGATTAAGAAATTCGGCAAACTCGCTCTGATACCAAATGATGGGACTCAGCACAGGAACTGATCCATGATCCAAGATCCAAATGGATCTTGATACATGCAGAAGCTATTAATATGCAGACGAGTCTGAATAGGACTCGAGAAAGCAAAAATTTGGGCCCAAGAACTCTGTTTATACAAAGGTGGTCCAAAGGAGAAAGTTGCACGATGCATGTACCTTTCTAACGGATCTAAAATCATAGGAATCAGAGTTGTACTGTCTATTCCACAGATGTGTGATTGGACCAGTAAAACTAGTCTTCGATAGACTGTCCAGATTCGGTAGGCAGTCAGTTTGAGAGGGATTTTGAACCCTCTGACGATAGAGTTTCAGAAAACTCTGAACAGAAGATTTAGAGTTAGACTCGAGACCTTTCCAAAGAACTAAGGTTTGAATTTTTTAGAGATTCCTACGGGTCTCTATGAATTTTTGAAATTCTGGTACACTATGTTTTATCCATTGTAAAACATCAACTAAAGTTCTAATCATACAATCAAACTAACATGGATTTCAGGCATTCAGATTAATGAATCACGTAAAACTCAGAACAACAATAAGACTCAGCAAATTGTGAGCTAACTAGATCAAGTTTCATCTTTAGAACTAACGTAGTGAATATCAAGATATTAAAAAAATACAGAAACCTATTCAGTAAACTATAACAGGAATTTGAAATAATGATGTTCTAAAGACTAAAAAAGAACTATATTTTTGAGTAACTTACGAGATGATTCAACAAAATCCGTAACATGAAAGTTATAGACCCATGTCTTAACTTTCCACAGACATAAACTAATGAGGATTTTATGCAGAGAATAGGAAAATAGCTAGATAATATGGAACACTGTCAGAAGTGTTTTGTACTAGATAGGATACAGAAGGGTTTCGGCTGTCCAAGACTTCACAATAATTTTTAGGGATACAGATGACCGAATTGCATAAAGGCTTTAACAGTAAAGTTGCAGGTCTATGTCTTAGCTTTCCAGAAAGCCCAAGAACACCAGAATCAAACCAGTATCTAGGCAGATACAGTCAATTCTTTGGAGTCATTTCAGACAACTTGAGAACCGAATAACTCGTTTCTTGATAGAAACTGAGTTAAACAAAACTACGATGCTCAAAAATAAAATATAAATAGGAATCACACTCAATAACATAAAACACTTTGAAACATTCATTCAATCAACAAAAACCAGTTTGTTTTGAAGCTTACAATCAACAAACATCAAGAATTCATAGAAGAGAACAACAGACCATAAAATGAAACAAGTAATTTATCTGTGTGAAAGCAAAGATGAAATGTCACTAAGAAGCAACATACATTAGATGGAACAACATGAGAAGCAGACTAAACAGCCCCTTTCAGATAATTAGCCACCACGAACAAGAACACCTACATGCCAACCACAAGGACCAAATCTCACAAAGAGAAAAAACTCCAAGACGAGTTTCTTTTCTCAAAAACTTGCTGACAAAAGTTTCTTTAGACAGCCACCCCCTTGGTCGACCTCCATTAGGGTTCTTAAGCACTCAAAGAGAAGATGGTTTGATTGTGCCATCCCCTTCCACCACTCACACATAGCTGGAGAGGCTTCTCCAAAGTTGCCGCCCACTTGACCAATGAGTGTGCAAGTTTTGAAAAAAATCATTATTCCTTTTCAACAGCCACAAGACTTTCAAAGTCAAACTAGATTTTTAAGTGAAGTCGTTGGCTGTCCACTTGAAATGGTGCCATTTGGATCCAAGGTAGTTTGGATCCTAGGCAAGATTCAAACTAGCTATAATGTGGATCCTGTAAAAAAAAAGCATGTGAAAAAATTATATAAAAAGAAAAACTACCCTATCAACCCCATACACTCTCTAGTGCCAAAAAACAATCCTACAAAGCACTAGAACTATCCGGATCCAAAGAATTCGGCTCCTAAAAAATAAAAAAAATACATAAAAAATTACTTAAAATAAATACTAAAGACAAAAATGTCCAAAAGATGATTCCATGCAGAATGCCATGGAACCAAAATATCTAGCGAAGGAAAATGATGAGCATCGGCTAAATTGCGGATCCACTAAGACAAGAGACATCCTGCAGCCAGGTGGATCGCCTCAGGTAGCAATGCCCAGATCGGGTTTGGAGAGTTGGATTGGGATCCAACTCTGCTTCTGAAATCTGAACCTCTAGATGCTCTGCATTAATAAAGAACATTGTTCACATGTTCTGGATATGGTTTAGAATAACTTTGAGAAGGTCTAAAAGTCATTGTTACCTTAAGTTGCTTAAATTTTCTATTGAGCTCTTCTAAGAACCTTTCCCTTGTAAGGAAGGATCCTCCTCTGAATTGTGATACTGATGATGTTGCATGAAGAGGATTTGATGTTCCTTCTTTTTCCATCACTTTATTAAGTAAAATATTTATTTTAATTTCTTTCTCTTCTAATTTTTTTCTGAGTAATGTTAATTGCTATTTTGGGGTCAATATTTGTCCTGCTCCAGCCATCATAACAAACACTGCCACTAGACTATTTGAAAGTGAGATTGGATTTTTTTTAAATAGTGGGTTTGAATATTCAATTCTAGGAGTATTTTTCCAAAATCCCTTTTTACATGGCTGGCTAGGAGTAAAATAAGGCATGAGATGGTAACTTTTGCCAGTTAATGCAACCTTGCATGGTACCTCCAGTTGTGCATGCGTTAAGAGAATTTGGCAAGTAGGTGATGTCATCACTTTGTATCTAAGTGTTGTAACACTTTGGCTGGTTGATGATGTCACCATTCTCCAACCAAAAGTTACTTGGCTTTGGCTGGTAGATGACATCATATTTCCAACTCATGATCTCATCTGTGCTGACACAGGTGCTAATAAAGTTTGGCTAGTTGGTGATGTCACCTTTGCTTTGGGTGATGTCACATTTTCTAACACAAGTGTTGTAGATCCTTATTTGGTTGGTGATGTCACCTTTTCTATTACAAGTGTTGTAGAGTCTTGGCTAGTTGGTGATGTCACATTTGCTTTGGGGGATATCACTTTTTCTCTTAAAGAACTTTGGCTTGTTGGTGATGTCACCTTTTGTAAACACCCCAAATTTTTACCCTCATTCACAAACACCTAGCTCCTGCCACTGGGACCCACTCTTTGCAGTCTTCAGGGAACCCGCTGGTCGAAATCTGAGTCAGGGTTGTTCACATCCCAAATTTTATAAAAAATTTCAAGTACTCTATCTTACAATCAAGATTCAATCCTTATTTTGGCTCAATTTTAATTGTCAGTTCCCATCCTCAGATGAGGGTCTTCAGATTCTTTGTCTCTGCTAGGGGTTCGGGATTCCAAGTCCCACATTCAGAGTCTACATTTCATGTGTCATTGCATATCACTACATGCATTTGGCATATCATCTCATATCATTTCATGGCATTACATGTCATTGTATCTCATTTCCGAGATCCAACACTCCTGTTTTTCAAATTCTTTGAATCCATATTCGAGTTTAAAAACTTTTCTTTTGAAGTCAATTTCAAAACCTGGGTTTTGAATCGACATTTTTCATTTGTGAACCCCCAGGATCTTATTTTTTTCAGAAAAACAATTTGGATTTGTTTTAAAGTCAATTTTTAACCGATTTCAATCCTCATATGAGACCCAGCTAGGTGGTGTCACTTCTAGATTCTTTCATTTATAAAATTTCTCAAAAATCATAGAGTCCTAGTTGGATCAGGACTTTTTCTTTTTATTTTTTTTAAACCTTTTTCAAAATTCTATTTTAGTTTTAAATCAAAGGTGATCTTATCCCCTGTCCATTTCTGTTATTTTGACCAAAATCCCAGAGTCCTAGTTGGATCAGGACTCTTTTTCCAGAGTCCCAGTCGGATAAGAACTCTGCCTTTTACCACCCTTTCTACCTACTTTTGATAAAACCTTTCAAAATCTTTTGTCTTGGCCAAAATCTTAGAGTCCCAGTCGAATTAGGACTCTTTTCCATAGTCCTAATTGGATCATGATTCTATCCCGATTTCATCCTTTACTCCTGTTCTTCACCTGTTTTCGAAAACCTTTTCATTTGACTTTCAAAATAGCCAAAACCTCAGAGTTCCAGTTGGATTAGGACTATTTTTCAGAGTTTCAGTCAGATTAGGACTCTATCTTTCGTTGTTATTTTTACCTGTTTTTAACCAAATTCTTCAAAATCTTTCGAAAGGAGTCAAAAACTCAAAGTTTTACTTGAATTAGGACCCTATTCAAAGAGTCCTAGTTGGATCAAGATTCTAAACTTGACCTCAATTTTGAGAGAATCTTTCAAAAATTCCTTCATTTATCTCTTCAGAAACCAAAATTGTTACCCTTTTATCACAGAGTTTCAAAGTTCTGGGACTCTATCCCAGAGTCCTGATCAAACCAAGACTCTATCTTGATTTCATTTTCTACTTCATTTTCACCTATTTTCAAAAGTTCTTAAAATCTCATCATTTGATTTCCAGAAAACCAAAAATTCTCAAAGTTCTAGTCGAATTAGGACTCTTCTTTAGAGTTCTAGTTAGACCAGAACTCTGAACTGGACTTCAATTTCTACCTTATTTTCAACTGTTTTTCAAAATCCTCTCGTTTGTTTTCTTAGAAAATCCAAAATTTTAAGAGTCCTGGTCAAATTAGAACTTTGTCCCTAGAGTCCCAGTTGGATCAGAACTCTGTTCTGATTTCACTATTTGTTGCCATTTTCACTGGTTTTCATAAATTCTTTCATCTGTTTTCAGAAAAGACCCAAAAATAAGAGTTTCAGTCCGATCAGGACTCTGTCTTAGAGTCCCAATCTGATAAAGACTCTATTCTGAATCTTGTTTCTACCTTCATTTCCATTTTCTCCATTTGTTTTCGAAAATTAGTCTATTTTACAGAGTTCCAGTTGATTCAGGACTCTATTTCAGAGTTTCGGTTGAGTTAGGACTCTAACCCTGACTGCATTTTCTGACTTATTTTTACCATTTCTGATAAAATCTTTTAAAAACTCCTTTATTTGGCTTTCAAAACCCTAAATCTCAATGTCTTAGTTGGTTCATGACTCTGGTCTAGAGTTTCAGTTCACTTAGAACTCTATTTTCAAAACCTTTAAATTCCATCGGTTGATTTTAACTCATTTTCAAAGCCATTTTCAATCTTCATTTCAATTTTTTCAAAACCCTGATGTGGAACCCACTCAGTTGGTGCCATATCTTGAGGAGTTCTGACCCAGCCAGGACTCTGTGTCATTTCAAAACTTTCAATTTCAAGTCTACTTTTGAATCTCTTTCGAAAAACCTCTCATTTTCAAGTTTTAAAATCATTTTTGAAAAATCAAACAGGGCCCACTCGGGGTGGCACTATATTTGCATAAGTCAGGGTTAGACTAGGGTTAGTCAGTGTCCTAGTTAGATTAGGGGTTTAGAAGAGTCAAAACCAATTTTGAAAATCTATTTTTATTTAGGTTTTTAACCATTGGTTTTAAAAAGATTTAAATTAGAGTTTTAAAAATCCAATGTGGGCCCACACTAGGTGGCACCACATTTGGACCTTTTAAGGTTTTATTAGGACTCATATTAGGTAGTTAGAGCTAGGGGTAGGATAGTAATCTTACAAAAAACAATCGCCCCCCATAGGCGGAGTACTAGTTAAACTAGAACTTCCCCCAATTAGACCTAGGTTTTTTTATTTAAAGAACCAAAGAGGGGGTCGACCCCTATTCTCTCCCTCTCACTTTCTTGGAGCTTCTCTCTCCTCCCAGCACTCTCTCTTCCTCCATTGCAGGAGCAGCCTCCAAGGTAAATTCCTTTAACATTATTTCATAGTTTTTATTAAATTTTTTATTGTATTTCATGTATTCCATCATTGCCGCCCCCTTGTTCATGGATTTTAAGTTGGGTTTTCATTCAAGAACCTCAAAATCGGTTGAAGAAGATGCTTTAACCCTGTTTGATATTGTTTTACAGGATTCTAATTCATTAGAACCGTTTATAAATCCATTTTTTATGTTCTTAACCAACGAAAGATGAGATTTGCCCATTAAATGAGATAAATCCATCTTTTCAAAAGGTAAATCAAATTCAACCATGGATTCTCTAGATTTTTTTTATTTTCTTATCATATTAGTGTTTATTTAACATGTTATAGCATCAACTTAAAATTCATTATGCTGTTTACATATATTTTTTTTATTTTTCATGTTTAAATCATAGTTTTTAGTGTTTTAATGGATATTCGTGTGTTTCGATCTTGGAGTCATAAAGATCATGTTATTTTATGTATAAATATTTGTTAGAAAATTTTATTTTTTTTATGGTAGGTTCACGGGCTTGTCATTAACTCTCTGTAAAACAATCAGATGGTTTTGGGTTCGAGAACCTTATTAGAAAAATAAAAACTCGAACTATGATTTCTGACCCTTGAAATCACTATTGAGATTCAAGCATAACTTGCAGATGCAATATTTCTGTCCTCCAAGATCTAATTCATGATCCATAAACTGCAGTAGCTTTGTATTAGTGTCTATTATTTTCTCTAATTTTATCATATTTGTCTGTTTCTGTCTGCTATTTTTCCTCTATCAAAAAGTAAGACCAATTTATCAGAACTTGTTATGCTTCATTTAAACCCTAGATCAATTTGTGTCAATTGTATCTCCCTAACCAGAGATCCGATTGACAATCTGTAAAAAGGAAAATCTTTATATGTATATCTTTTATTCAGTGTTAAAATTCTAGAATTGTTGGATGAGATTTGTTATTTTTCCTTGTACCTAAAACTGGAAGTACCTATTTTAATATATTTTATATTCGTTAAATTCAAGCATAGATTGCCGGAAAAATATCTCCCTAACCGCAGATGATTCTTACGATCTGTAAAAAGGAAAATCTTTTTTTTTTGTCTAGTATTATTCTGTAAAATGTTATAAATTTCTATGATAGTTTGATCCCTAATTCAGGTCTGACACTGTGGCAGGTACGTGCCCGCGGGTAAAAATCATATATTTTAGGGTTTTTATGTAATTTTTGTATTTGAATAATGTTAAAAATAGATTTTTTTAATTACAAATTAATTTTAGGATTATCAAAAGTGCATGTGTTGATTTTTATTAATTTTAAAATTTGTTTGATCCTTGGATTGATTAAATTGCAAAAACAGGGTGCCCGCGGGGTCCCAAAACACTGGCAAAATTGTGATTTTTGTTCTATTTCTGATTTTTTTTATAGAAGTGAAAGTACTGTAGGATCAAGGCAATGAGCACTAGAGGGAGGTGAATAGTGCTTTTAAATAATGTCTTTGGAATTTTGAAGGATTTTGAGATTCGCAAAGCAATCAAACAAAGAACATAAGAATTTATCCTGGTTCGGTCTTCCAGACCTACATCCAGTCCCCAAGCAAAACCTGCTTGAGATTTCGACTATCAACCTTGTGTAACCACAAGAACATACAGACCAAATCCGGTCCCACATTCAGTAACAACCCTACTGAAAGCAAACAACTCCTTTAAACCAAGGAGTCCTTTCCTTTTACAGAAAAATATAAGTAAACAACTTACAATCAACCTACAAGCCCTTCTTATGAATGCAAATAAAATGCAATTGGCTTCTAAGGTTGTTGAAATACTCAACTCACTAATTCACTATCTCTCAAAGGAATTTCAGTGAAAAATTAGAGTGAAAATATCAAGTGAGTGAGAAAACAAATATTTGAATGAATATGAGTGAAAAGCAAAGAATAATTCAATGTAATTCGATTGGATTTGATGTTTTTGAGTATGAAATGCACTCATATTTATAGTTGAAAGATTTCATATGTTGAGGGTATGAAAGGGTGTCAAAACAATCACTTTTGAACGGTCAATTTATTTGAAAAATGAAAAGACACGCCTTTTAAAAGTTTCAGGAAAAATGA
Source organism: Nuphar pumila (assembly GCF_984573655.1). Lineage (NCBI taxonomy): Eukaryota > Viridiplantae > Streptophyta > Magnoliopsida > Nymphaeales > Nymphaeaceae > Nuphar > Nuphar pumila. Next base: position 163,871,093 of record NC_143249.1, on the reverse strand, counting down.
CAAAATTAGACGACTGAAACAATAGTTAGTCGACTGAAATCAAATATTAGCAGACTGACAGTTATCATCGGTCGACTACTGTGTTTAATAGAGCCGTTTGAAAATCTGAACTTTGAAACTTAGTCGACTAAAGAAAAGTTAGTTGACTGATGAAAATCATTAGTAGACTGAAAAACCTTTCAGCCGACTACTGTTAATTTTTTCTGAAAACAAACATTATGTTCGGTCGACTGATAAAACCTTCAGTCGACTAATTCAAAAAATTGACATTTTTGCTTTGAAAATTTGGCACAAAAATGTTGGTCGATTGGTGAGTCTGTTGGTCGACTAATAAACATGAAAAATTAAGTAAAGAGTTTTCTAAAACGATTTTCATGAAGGGTTTTTTTAGAAAAGTTTTTCTAAAGACTTTTTAGGTGAAATGCAATCGAAATATGCACTCTAAGTAAGACTCTTAAAAAAATCTAAGACATTTAATGAATTTTACATTTGCACACTAGTCTTCAAAGATTCTTCATCGAATTCTTTAATTCTTGTCATCTTTCTTCATTGCCTTAGCTGAAATATAGTTGATTCACTTGTTCATCATCAAAACCTTATACTAGCGGTATCGTGTACAACTTTATTATCGTAACAAGAAGTTCATGTTTTTAGGGTTTGTGCATGTTCTTAATCATATTAGGGTGCTTCACACCCGATTTTGTGGTTATTTGGTTTTATTTGAGCCCTAAATCTAAAATTTTACCAAAATATTTTTTGAAAACCCTGATTTCAAGGCCATAGTCTTGTTTTCAGGGGTATTTTTGTCAATTTTCCCCAAATTTTGAATTTTAAAGTTATTTATCTTTATTATTTCTTCAATTTTACATTATTCTTTATTATGTTTATATCAGGAAAAACATGCAAAAAGGCTTATATCTGGATAAATGTAGTAATTTCCAGATATTACTAGATAAATCCAGAAAAGCCAACATATGTTCACTAACAAGTTTTCTAGTTTTGCAGGGATATTCAAGGTTGTATTTCTTTTATTTTCTTTTATTTAAATTCAATTAGTGATGTAAATTGTAAATAAATTTAGAATAAGAATTTAAATTTCTACTTAGATTAGGGTTTGCACGTGCATATAGTTTACTTCTTTACGTAAATGCTAATGTGTGATGGATGATAATTCATGCATGTTCAAAGTCACCATGGTCTACACGAATGGCATGTGCACTAGCTTCTAGGGAGTTGGTGAACTCGATTGAGTTAGTATTTATGGCCATAGTCAGAATACGAACAAAATCCATATTTATCATCTTCTTTTAAGTCACAATCAGCCTACACTCTTAGGCTATCTTCAAAAACCATTGCCTATTTCAATCTTTTACAAATGTTTTTCTCCTTTTAGAATCAAATGGGTTATATTCAATCCATATTTGTAGCCATAGTCAGGGATATGTAGAGAATTTAATTCATGGGAATTCTATAAGGTACAAAAGTTCCTTTTCAAACAATTTTCTCAGAAATCTTCAGAAATCTTTTCTTAAAATCATATTCATACATCATTTAGGTTTAGATTGCATCATGAAAATATTTCACAGGGCCACACGCCCCTTTCTTTTGATTTGTTTCTCCACTTCATCTCAGAAAAATTGATTTTCCTTAAATTTACCTTGATTTTCCTCAAAATCGATTTTCTTAAAAAACCCTCTGGTTTTTCAAGGATTTCTCAAGTATTTACCAAGCTCAGATCACAATTTTCCAAGTCATATTCTCAATCTTAAAGTTCTAATTCAGAGAAATCAAATTTTTCCAAAGTTATTTGAAATTTCTTCAGAAATCTATTTTCATAAAGCATCAAGGATTTCTTCAGAAATCGGTTTTCTTTTTCTTCAAAATTTTTTTCCAAATGCCATTCATGATTTTCAAGGTGCTCTTTTTCCCAAGTATTTTTCAATATTCAAAGCAAGCATCATGTTTTCAAATCTGCATTTTCTGAAATTCATAGCACATGCCTGATTCTTTGTGCATTTAGGAAATAGAACATGATTTAGACAAGTTGAGCAAAACAAAGCATTAGATTGATCCTTTGTTGAATTATCCCTAGTAAAGGTGCCTGAAATGGTTGAACCTCGTATTGACAGGCGAGTCCCATTATACAAAATTATCCTGCATTTTAAAACGGAAGCGAGTTATTTTAAAAAACTTTTTCAAATGTCAGTTTGACTTGCAAAAGTAAAATTTTGCAATGATAACAGGTTTGGCGACCGTGATGGGACTTGTCTTCGTCTGATCAATCTAATGCTCTGCTTTGTTTAAATTATCAAAATCATGTTCCACTAATGTCAACTTTTATTTCATGATATCATGTGAACCTAGGAGCCTAGAATCAAACCCAGCTGACATGGAAGCATATAGACTTAAGCATGGTTTGGTAGGACTGATTGATGAGACATTATTCATGCTCACATAGACTTAGGTCAAATACAATCTTTCTCAATCTAGGATCTGATTGAAAACAATGTTTGCTTCTCATAAAATTTTTAAAATTCTACTTCTTTATGTCTTAGAGCCTTCTGTTTTCTTGCATGTGATCATATTTCTAAAAAAACCCACCTATCTTTACCCGGTCTTCACGTTGCTGGGTTTTCTTCCAGAACCATAGTTCGGGACAAAGCCTCACAACTGGGCCACCTATTTGGGTTAAAAAACCCCTGCCATGTACCGAGGGTCATAGTCCAAAGTATATCGGTAGGTGCTCAAGGATGTTGGAAAACATGAACCTAGAACCAGAGAAATTTATTTTATGCAACGTACATCGGGCCTCGGCTCAAGTATATCGGCATAGCATGATTGGATACAGATGACCTGAGCCTTAGAGTTAGGATTAAGGTCCTACAACAATTTCAAAATTTATGCATTTAGAATCAGCCTTTAGGGAATGTTGTATGTGCATACTTGTCTGTGCAGGATGTGATTGAATGTACTTTGGTTATTTCCTTTTATTCTTTTATTTTTCTCATATTTTCCATAATTTTTCCAAAAATACAGGACGATTTTCAAAATCCCCCATCACCAAACATTTTCCTCTTGTTTTCTTCAAACCCTGGACGGTTTTCTCAAAATCTCGCTTTTCTTCAAAACTCTAAGTGATTTCCATCCTTCCTTTTCTCTGGATCTCAAAGTTCCCACCTTGTTTTATCCTGCCTGCAATTTCTTCAAAATCATGTATTTTTCTCAAGTCTTGTCCTAATTTCCTCTTTATTATCCAGTCTATCATGATGGCATCCAATCAACTTGATTCAGTCTTTCCTGAGGGCCATATCTCATATGAGGTGCGATAAGGTCTCTCCAATCATCGAACTCTAAACACCAAACCTTTCATTCTCTAGTGGTACTATTCTTGGTTCAAGAACTTCTCTCATATGTTCTCAGACCATCTGAGTGACTGTGGATTGGAACTGACATCAACAATGGCAGAGCAGATCATCAACGATAGTTTAATTCAAGCATTAGCAGAGTGATGGAATCCGCGTACCTGTACCTTTTGGTTCCCGTGGAGAGAGATGACTCTACTACTGGATGAGTTTTCAGATAGTATGGGTCTACCTGAGCTAGTTGGTCAGCCCGATGATCCGATGGAGCAGCAGTTTTTTATCAACGTCAAGGGATTGGACCCCCGAGATGCTCTAGCCCGTATGACTGGACGTAGATCCTTCCCATTGATAGAGGCATATGAGAGTCAATATGTCGATCTATTCGAACTATATCAACATTATGGAGCATTTGAAGAAGTCGACTCCTTATTCTGAGCAGCGCGAGAAAGGATTCAACATGCGATGGTTTTGTACATCGTAGGGCTAGCCTTCTTCCAGGACAGACAAAACTACATTGATATCAGCACAGTACAACTTTTATGAAGATGGGAAAGTTAGCAGACCAACCGTCTCTCGATCGCTATGGCCGCGCTTGCCTTCTTATACCGCGGCTTGACCCGCTTCATGCTTAAAGATTCAGTCTTAGTAGAAAGGTGCAACTATGCCTTACAGTCTTGGTTCCTTCGGCATGTACTGACACGAGCCAGCTCATTCAGATACAATAGTAAGAAGCCACTACCTATACCTCATTACAGATTCTTGATTGAGAACCTCCAATGAAGAAGAAATTGTGTGGGATTACATCGACCGTTAGGAGTCACTCCCACAGTACACTTATGCATATGGCAAGCGATTCAAGTTACTCAGACCTTTCGTCTTAGTTTATTATCAGCCAGAGCGATGTGTCAGACAGTTCTCGCAGAAACAGAAGTGCATTGAAGTCCGATTATTGTCAGGTATCATGCCAGAATTTGATTTGAAGTCTGCTTAGTGGTCCGGAACATACCATTCTGCCAAGCATAGCTGAGACTCTTTTGTCACCCTTACTATTTTTTTTGGTCCTCGAGTGTCTTCTGATTATAAGGAGTGGTGTCAAATTGTTTGTCCGCCCACTCTTTCCCAAGTTTATTATTAATAAAATTATTTTCCTTCATGATCCTTCAATAAATCTCATTCTATTATGGTTTGGCGACCTCGCCTAGGTAATAAGACATATCTTAGTTGTTTATCTCTTTTACAAAGAATATCAATACAATTGTCGTGATTCCAGTGACGACCCAATTCCTGATAATGGGATATCCTTCAAATTGTCAACCTAATCCTCACTGAATATTTTCCCCCCTTACTTGCTTTATCTCAAAGACGTTCTTCAAAACTAATTGCCCATTTAATTCTGCACTTGCAATCTTATATGGTTCAAACAAGGTCCGGCAGGAAAACTCCACCCGTCCAACACATTAGCTATTCGTCAGCATCTGAACAGGAAATGACCTCTCCATGATCTGCTGAGAACAAAAGCCAACAAGGCAACAATGACATTGACCCGCAGATGTACTCACTATTTCAGGGAATGATGAGCAAAATGTTGTCTGAATAAACAGAGGCCAGCCCAAGAAAATCTCAGAATAAGAAAAAGGTCAAGGGCCAAAAAATGAAGAAACCAGTAAAGATCTCCAAAAGGTAGAGTCGTCATGAGGACGCTTTTGACAAAGCAGAATCAGTGGGTGATACAGATGAGGAATGTGAGATTCAGTAGGAACTTCAAAGATTGACTCAGGGACAAGGGTGTTATCATCGCAAAATTTTACTTTTGCAAGTCAAACTGACCTTTTGAAAAAGTTTTTGAAAATAACTCACCTCCGTTTTAAAATGCGGGATAATTCCAAAGAATGAGACTCGCCTGTCGGTACGAGGTTCAATCATTCCTGGAGTCTTTACCAGGGGTAATTGAACCAAGGATCAAGAGTTTGTTTAGCTTTGCTAAACTTGTCTAAATCGTGTTCTATTTCCTAAATGCACGAAGAGTCAGGCATGTGCTATGAATTTTCTGAAAATGCAGGTTTGAAAACATGATGTTTGCTTTAAAGACTGAAAATAATTGGAAAATTCTTGGAAAAGAAGCCCTTTGAAAATCGTGAATCATGATTGAGAGAATGTTTCTGAGAAAGTGAAAATCGATTTCTGAAGAAATATAAGGGTTTTGTGAAAATCGATTTCTGAGAAATTTGAAATAACTTTAGAAAAACTTGATTTTTCTGAATTCAAACTTTGAAATTGAAGATATTAGGACTTGGAATTGATTATATAACTTGAAAAATCGTGATTTAAACTTGAGAAATACTTGGAATATCACTTGGAAACTTAGAGTTTTGGGAAAATCACTTTCTGAGAAAGACTTGAGAAATTTTGAGAAAATTGATTTCTCTGAATTGGAATTGGAATTTGCAAATGAGTGAAATGAATGAATATGGATTTGAAAGACTTGATTTTGAGGAATTGAGAAAATTCTTTTGTATTTTTTTGAGAAATGCAGTGCATTTTGAAGTTAGCCTAAGAGTGTAGGCTGAATGTGGCAAATACGAAGATCACAAATCTGGGTCTCATTCGTATTCTGACTATGGCCATAAATACAAATTCCACCGAGTTTGTCAACTCCATAAGAGCTAGTGCACGTTTCATTCGTGTAGACCATAGTGATTTTGTAAAAATATGCATGAATGATACATTCATCAGATATTAAAAGTTGCAGAATTAAACTATATGCAATGCAAATCCTAATCTAAGCAAAAATTGAAATTCTTATTCCAAATTTAATTACAATTTACATCACTAATTGAATTTAAATGACTGAAAATAAAGTCTTCAATGTCCCTGCAAAACTAGAAAAATGGATTAGTGAAGATATGTTGGCTTTTCTAGGTTTATCCAGCAATATTTGGAAATTACTGGATTTTGCTAGCTATAAGCCTTTTCCCATGATTCCCTGAGATAAACATGATGAAATAAGAAATAAAATTGAATAAATAATAGAAATGATATTTGGAAATTCGAAATTAGGGTCAAAATGACCAAAATACCCCTGATAGCAAGACTATGGCCTTGAAATCAGGGTTTTTAGAAAGATAATTTGTAAAATGCAAGTTTTAAAATTCAAATAAGGATAAATCAAACATAACATGACATGATATGGTTAAAAACATGAAAATTAGGGTTTTAAAATTTTGAAATTGAGGTCAAATGACCAAATTGCCCCCGATAGCAAGACTATGGCCTTGAAATCAGGGTTTTCTGAAATAAATTTTTGTAAAAACTTTGAATTTATGATTAAAATAAACATAAAATAAAACATGAAACATACTAATATGATTCTAAACATGAAAAAACCCTAAAATTATGAGTTTATACACGAAAATCGAGAAATATCATAAATATCACGATTTTGGCAATGTTTCGGGACCCTGTTTTGCAATTTGATCCATTCAAGCATCAAATAGATTCCAAAATTCTTACAAAATCAGCACTTGCACTTATTATCATCTTAAAATCAGATCGGGATCACAAAAATATATTTTTGATATTATTTCAACTCAAAAATTGCATTAAAACCCTAAAATAAGCTATTTTTACATATGTTCACATACCAGTTTCAGTGTTAGACCACAATCAGGGGTCAAACCACCATAGAAATTTCTGAATTTCTACAGAGGTAAACTAGACAGAAAAACAAAGAATCTCTTTTTGACAGATTGGACAAATCATCTTCGATGAGGGAGAAACTTTTCCAGCAATCTGGACTAAAATTTAATGAGTATAAAATTGATTAGAACAGGTACTTCCGGTTATAAATACATAAATAAATAGCATACTTCATCAAAATTTTTTGAAATTTCAGCAGTGAACAGTAGACAAAAAAATAATGAACTTCTTTTTTTACATATCATGAATCGGATCTACGATTTGAGATCTATGATCAGTACAAGTCAAGTTAGGGTTTTTATAAATCATAACGAGTTTTAAAAGATGGATCAGACTTTCTGTTAGAGGAAAAATACTAAAAAGAGACAAAAAATCATGAAAATTTTACAGTAAATATCCTACATCAACATAAGCTACTGCACTTTATGGATCTCGAATCGAATATCGGATAAGAGAAATAACACATCTGCAAGATAGGCTTGAAATTAAACAATGATTTTAATCAACAGAAATCCCGATTTGACTTTGTATTTTATTAGTAGGGTCCCTGAATCCCAAAACATCTAAAATTTTTATAGTAGTTCACTGACACATCCGTGTATCACATATAAAAAAATCAATAATTTCTAATCAGTATTTCAATATAAACTAACATGCTTTCTACTGATTTGAAATTAAAATCTACAGAAATTTAAGAAACACTAAAAAAATATGATTTAATCATGAAAAAACATAAAAAATTACTAAAACAGCAAAAAAAATTGATTTTAATGATAGAATACATGTAATAAACACTAATATGCTAAAAAAAAAATAAAGTACAAGGAATCCATGGCTGGAATTGTTTTTACCCTTGAAACCATGGATTTAATCCATTTAATCAGATAAATCTCATGTTTTCTTGGTTAAGAATTCAAAAAAACAATGCAATAAATGATTTTAATGGATTAGAATCATGAAAAGCAGCATGGAATAGGGTTAGATCATCTTCTTGAATTGAACTTGAGGTTCTTGAGGTTGAATCTATGGTTTAATCCATGAAAGGGGAGGTGCCAATAGTGAAATCTAATATAAAATGATAAAAAACTAATAAAACTAATAAAATAATATTAAATAACTCACCTTGGGGCTGAAGCTACAATGGAGGAAGGTTGAGGTGCAGGAGAGGAGAGAGAAACCACGAAAATTTGAGAGAGAAAAGAGCTCTCTTTGACCCCCTTTAGGTCCCCTATTTATAGATTTTTTTTTTGGGTTTGTTTAGGAAGAGTTTTGATTTTTTGGACTCTTTTTATTTGTTTTTGATAAACCACATGGGGAAGACGATTTTTTTGGAGAATTATAAACTAAATGGACTTTAATTAATCCCTAATTAACACCTAATTAAACCCTAAAAAGTCCAAATGTGGCACCACCTAGTATGGACCCACATTTGGTTTTTAAAACTTGAATTTAAAACCTTTAAAAACCAATGGTTTAAAACTTAAATAAAATGGATTTTTAAAATTGCTTTTGACTCCTCTAAACCCCTAGCCTAACTAGGATAATGACTAACCCTAGTCTAATCTTGACTTCTTCAAATGTGGCGCCACCCCGAGTGGGCCCCACTTGAATTTTCAAAAATGATTTTAAAACTTGAAAATAAGAGGTTTTTCAAAAGAGATTCAAAAGTAGACATTGAGATTGAAAGGTTTGAAATGATACAGAGTCTTGACTGAGTCAAAATTCCTATGGATATGGCACCAACTAAGGGGGGCCCACATCAAAGTTTTGAAAAACTTGAAATAAATACTAAAAATGACTTTAAAAAAGGGTTAAAATCAACGGTTGAAATTCAAAGTTTTGAAAATAGAGTTCTAAGCGAACTGGAACTCTGAGCTAGAGTCCTGAATTTTTAAGACTCTGAGATTTTAGATTTTAAAAGCCAAATGAAGGAGTTTTTGAAGGATTTTATCAAAAATGGTAAAATAAGGCAGAAAATGCAGTCAAGGTTTAGAGTCATAATTCAACCGAAACTCTAAAATAGAGTTCTGAATCAACTGAGATTCTACAAAATGACCTAATTTTAAAAAAAAATGGAAATAAATGAAAATAGAAGTGAAAAAAAACTTCAGGATAGACTCCTAACTGGATTAGGACTCTGGGATAGAGTCCTGATTGGATTAAAACTCTAGATTTTTTTGGTATTTTCTAAAAAACATATGAAAGAACTTGTAAAAATAGTGAAAATAATGACAAATATTGAAATAAAATAGAGTTCTGATTCAACTCAGACTCTGGGGACAACGTTCTAATTGAACTAGGACTCTAAGTTTTTTGGATTTTCTGAGAAAACAAATAAAAGAATTCTGAAAAACAGTTAAAAACAAGATAAAATTGAAGTTTTGGTTCAGAGTCCTGATCTGATTAGAACTCTGAGAAAGAGTCCTGATTCGATTAGAACTCTAAGAATTTTGGTTTTCTGATAAGCAAATGATGAAATTTAAACAAAATTTTTGAAAATTAGTGAAAATGGAGTGAGAAAACAAACTTTGGATAGAGTCCTGATTCGATCAGGTCTCTGAGGCAGAGTCCTGATTCTATCAAGACTCTGGGATAAAATCCCAGAATTTTGAAATTCTTTGATAAGAGTGTAATAGTTTTGATAGATGAAAAGATTTTTGAAAGATTCTCTCAAAATTGAAATCAGGATCAGAGTCGTGATCCAACTAGGACTCTCTAAACAGAGTCCTGTTTTGACTAAAACTCTGAGTTTTTGACTCATTTTGAAAATTTTGGTTAAAACAGGTAAAAATAGTGACAAAAGACAGAGTCCCAATCTGACTAAAACTCTGAAGAAGAGTTCTAATCCGACTGGGATTCTTGAAGAAGAGTCCTAATCCAACTAGGACTCTTGGATTTTGGCCAAAATGGAAGATTTTGACAATGGATATGACCATAACTGGTTTAAAATCAGAATAAAGTTTTGAAAATGTTTTAAAAAGATAGAGTCCTGATCCAACTAGGACTCTGAAATTTTTGAGAAATTTGATAAATGAAGGAATCCAGAAGCAACACCACCTAAATGAGTCTCATCTAAGATATGAAATCAGTTAAAATTTGAGTTTAAAACCAATCCAGATTGTTTTTTGAGAAAAACACTTCAGAATATAAGGTCCTGAGGGTTGGCAAATGACAGAATATTGAATAAAAACCCAGGTTTTAAAATTGATTTTTAAAGAAAAGCTTTAAAACTCGAACTTGCATTAAATATTTTGAAAACAAAAGTGCTGAATCTCGAAAATGAGATGTAATGACATGCAATGCAATGAAATGGTATGCCAAATGCATGCAATGATATACAATGACGCATGAAATATATAAACACTGGATGAGGGTGAAAATTTGGGGTGTTTATAGATGCCCCTCTTTGCTACTAAACTGGTTGGAAGTCAAGCTTAGTGGCAAAGAAAAACACACCAAATTTGGGCTATAAAAATGCCCCAATTAGAAGGATCTGACTGGTTATAAAGAAATTAGCCTTGATAAAAATGGTAGATATGAAATGGAGAATAAAGAAGAAAGAATTTACTTCAAAAGAGGTGAGATTCAGGTTTTGCCCTTAACCTGGATGAGACGAGAAATACCTCGTGTAGAAACGAAGCTCAGGTTTGACCCTTAACCTGACCGGGCAATGAAATACCTCATCAGAATGAGGCTCAGGTTTAACCCTTAACCTGATTGGAAAATGAAATACCTCCTCAGAGGAAGCTCAGGTTTGTACCCTTATCCTGATTGGGCGGAAAATGAAATACCTCATCAAAGGAGGCTCAGGTTTGTACCCTTAACCTGATCGGGCGAAAAATGAAATACCTCATCAAAATGAGGCTCAGGTTTGTACCCTTAACCTGATCGGGCGAAAAATGAAATACCTCATCAAATGAGGCTCGGGTTTGTACCCTTATCCTGATTGGGCAAAAAAATGAAATACCTCATCAAAGAAGGCTCAGGTTTGTACCCTTATCCTGATTGGGCAGAAAATGAAATACCTCATCAAAAGAGGCTCAGGTTTGTACCCTTAACCTGATCGGGCGGAAAATGAAATACCTTATCAAAATGAGGCTCAGGTTTGTACCCTTATCCTGATTGGGCGAAAAATGAAATGGAGTCCTCGAAGGAAGAAACCATGATGGAACCTTCGGATTTCCGCACAATGAATCTGATAGGGGTTTTGCAAAAGGATGAAATTGGGGTCCTTAAAGCTTGAAAAGGGGTTTGATTTTGGGTGCCTCATTACTGAGACTAAATAACTTTTGAAATTAATGACCTTTTGCGAGAAAATGATTGGTGGCTTAACTGCAAGCCGAAATTGAACTGTCTATGGTGGGACAGTGGGGACACAGGGAAGTGTGCGAATTTGAGAGCCCATGCGCTTAGATTATACCAACAAAAGGGAAGGAATCTTGAAAACTCTTGTTATCAAGTCCTAAAAGGGATAATAACTGATGTCAGGATACACCAAAGATGAACCTCAAGCTCTCGCTTCATGCCAGGATAACTAGAAAATATTGTCAAAATGTTAAAAATCGTTGTTGAGTCTAAATAACTAAAAATGATGCTCATTGTTTTGAAAATATTCCCTCTTTTCTACCTGAAGTATTACCTCTGTCTGAGCTTAACTCCGTAGAATCTAGATTCAAATTCAAACAGCTTGCGATTGGCTTTCTTTCAAAGAAGTTATCAATTTCCTTGATATGAGCAGAAAAGAGAGTGTTCTTGATATTGTGAAAACAATTGGTGAAAGGATATTGATAAAATAATTTCACAAAATTAAATAAGATTCTTGGCAAATTCGGCAGTTTGATATCCTAAGATTCTTTTCTCATGACGATCTTTCTGTCCACTTTTTTTTTCCTTTTTTTTTTCTGGCAGAATTAGAGCTTTCTTGGGTTTTTGGGGATTTTATTACATCATCCTTCATTTTGGAGATGTCCTGACTTTTCTCTCTCTTTTTTTTTGGAAGGGTACGTCACAAACTCCTTCATCTTGAAGATGTTCCGATCCTTCTTTTCTCTCATAGATTATATTGACGATTATTGGCTCTTTGGTTGGAAATCTCTTGATGATAGCAGAAATTAAATATCCTTTAGGGTTTGTCGGAAGGCTCATCGCAGTCGCCTTCATCGACGGTGCTCTGAACTTTCCCTGGAAGGATCCGTCACAAACTTCTTCATCTCGGAGATGATCCAAATCTTCTTTGGCCCCGGGGATCTAGCTCGCATAATTCGTCTTCATCTTGACGACAATTAAGAGATCCCTTTTGCAGATATTTAATTGCAGCTTAAGTGTTTGAGGAGATATGAAAATTGAATGGATTTTTCTGTATCACCCAGGATATTTCGACTGCTTTGTTTTCCAAGAATGATCTTTAAAAATGTGCCATTGACTGCGATCAATACCGGTCACTTATGGCTTTACAACAACCTTGAATTTTCTTTGCTGGCCATATCGAGGATTTATTCTTCATCCTTTTGGTCGGCCAATTGAAAGATCTTGAATTTTGAATCCTTCTTTGTGAAAGCTTTATCCTTTCAGAAATAATACTGTAGGTATTCTGAGGTAATTCTTTTGTGCAATAAAGATTTTTGAAATCAACAAATATTTAATGACAAATTGGCAAAATTTTCTTGAAGTCCTTTGTGAAAGCGAGCATTTAAAGCACGACTCAATGCATCCATGACAAAAATTTTCTTCTCCTTTCCCCAAAGGAGAAGATTCGGAAATGGGAAATAGAAATTACTCCTCTCTTCCCTGAAGAGGAGATGTCTGCAAAACAAACTTTCGAAGAGAAATTAAGCTTTCGTCAAAACTTCCTAACATTAGGCTTCTCTTATGGAAAGGGGGCCGGTAATGGTGAGGTCGGTGAATTGGTCATGAAGGAGCGAGTCCATCACACTCTCTCTGAAAAGAGGGTCCTCCATGATGAAATGGCCTAGTATGAAATTGTGATCACAAGGAAAGCGAACTTCTATCGAAGCTCTCCCTGAATTAAGTGTTCCTTGTATGAAATTGGAATTTTGTTTTGCAAACAGTTCACAAAGACACGAGTCCCTTCAAACTCTCTCTAAAAAAGGGCTAAGTGAACAAAGGATAGCATGCAAAAAGAACGAACTCCCTCAAACTCTCCTTGTGAAAAGGGTCTTTCGCAAGAGAAATGATTGAAATTGGTATTGAGTGACCAAAAGGTCAAAATTGGAATTTGGAAATTGGAGATTGGAAATTTGAAATTTGAAATTGGAAATTGAAAATTGATTGACCCGAAGGTCAAAATTGGAAATTTGGAAATTAACTGACCCAAAGGTCAAAATTGGAAATTGGAAATTGGTTGACCCGAAGGTCTAAATTGGAAATTTGGAAATGGGTTGATCCGAAGGTCGAAATTGGAAATTTGGAAATTAGATGGCCCGAGGGCTGACATTGGTAATTGGGTGGCCCAAGAGCTGAAATTGGTAATTGAAACTTGAATTTTGATGAATGATCAACACGAAGACTGAACCCAAGAGGTCGACTGACATGATCAACCAGTGAGACACTAACACGAATGCTCAATTTTAAAAGAATACCAGTATGAATACCAGGTTTTGAAAATATGCCAACAATAGACATTGGATTTTGAAAATATACCAGTTTGAGCGCTGGGTTTTGAAAGTGTACCAGTTCGAGCACTGAATTTCAAAATATACCAATTCGAGTACTGGATTTTAAAAATGTACCAGTTCGAGTACTGGATTTTGAAAACATTATCAATACAAGATTTGTTAAAGCAACCAAGGCGAGATTGGATATCATAAAAGGACCAATTTGAAAATTGGATTTAACCGAACCGTTGGAAAACTAGGTTCGGTCGGAAGCATTGAATCAGAATTCAAATCTTCAAGGAAAAACTAGATGAATTGGATTTTGAAAGAGAATTCGGGTCGGAACTCGGATCTTCTAGACCAATTGCTAAATTTGCAGGAAAGTTTGAGTAGAAGTTCAAACTTTTAAAGAAAAGCTAAACGAACTGGATTTGGAAGGAAGTTCGAGTCGGGACTTAGATTTTCTAGACCAATTCTGAATTGGATTTGGAAGAAGATTCAAATCGGAACTTGAATCTTCTAGACCAATTCTGGAGGCAAGAAAATTAGATGAACTGGATTTGGAAGAAAATTTGGGTTGAAACTCTAACTTTCTAGACCAATTCAGAAGGAAAAGAAAACTCGGGTCAGAACTCGAATCTTCGAAGGAAAACTAGATCCATTGTGGAAGGAAAAGAAATTTGAGTCAAAACTCGAATCCTGAAGGAAAAGTAGATCAATTTAGAAGGAAAAGAAATTCGAGTCGGAACTCGAATCCTGAAGGAAAAATAGATCAATTTGGAAGGAAAAGAAATTCGAGTCGGAACTCGAATCCTGAAGGAAAAATAGATCGGTTAGAAGGAAAGGAAATTCGAGTCGGAACTCGAATCTCGAAGGAAAAATAGATCGGTTAGAAGAAAAGGAAATTCGAGTCAGAACTCGAATTCCAAAGAAAAACTAGACAAAAAGAAGGAAAGGAGATTTGAGTCGGAACTCGAATCTCGAAGGAAAACTAGACAAAAGAAGAAAAGGAGATTCGAGTCGGAACTCGAATCCCGAAGAAAAACTACACCAATGTGGATACTGAATTTTGAAGTATACTAGTGTGAATACCGGATTTTGAAAATGAACCAGTATAAGCATTATATTTTGAAAAATTACCGGTACGAATACTGAGTTTTTTTGAAAAAAATACCAACACGAACACTAGGTTTTTAAAAAAATTACCAGCACGAACACTGGGTTTTGAAGAATTACTAGCACGAACGCTTGGTTTTGGAAATTTACCAGTACGAATACTGGATTTTTGAAAAGTTACCAGCACAAACACTAGATTTTTTTAAATTTTGCCAGTGCGAACACTGGTTTTGAAAATATACCAGTTCGAGCACTGGATTTTGAAACTATACCAGTTCGAGCACTGGGTTTTAAAAATGTACTTTATTTTTAGATTGAGTCTTTGAAATTTTGAAAGAGACCGATGCTTTAAAAATATTTGGGAATTATGACAGGAATGATTGCTAGGTTTTAAGGATTATCCCTTATCTTGAATATGTAGCTCAGGTTTATCCCTTAACCTGAAGGGGAAATGAATTTAATGCAAATGAATGTATGCAAATGCAAATGTATGCAAATGAATACAAAATGATATAAATGGGGTGCACATGCGTGCAAAATGGGAGATTTGTTTGATCCTGCCAGCATACATAACATTTTGAAAAATAAATTTTCAAGAAAAATGCCTCAGTGTAACTGGGGAATAAGATGTTGGACGAAAGGATAAGTAATTGATATTTGATGAGAATTTTCTGAAGATAACGAGGTAAAACTGACAATGAGCTTCTTGGTTGATCAGAGAGGCACTCTGAAAAAAAAGTTACCCCTTATAAGAAGACATTTAAACATTTGCAAATGAGGAATATAACGCCAGGCCATAAGAAAGATTGACGAATTTATTAATGCATTGAAGAAAGAAATACCAAATTGATAGAAGAACTGAGACTACATTGTTCCTTCAAAATGATAAAATGATGAAAGTGACATAGTCTCGACATTGTCAATTTTTTAGAAAACTTGCTCAGGATGGTCGACTTGTGTCTTCCTTATCTTCAACAAGGAGATTCTTGTTGATGCGATTTTGAATGATGTTCTTCAGGACAAAACAATTCTCAGTGTCATGCCCTACTGCCCGATGAAATTTGCATAATTTTTCTTTGAATTTGCCCATGACTGTTGCAGGATCAGCTACTTTTGGTAAACAGATCATATCTTTTGCGAGCATGTATTCCAGAACACTCTCTAGTGTCTGATCCAGAGGGGTGAACCTTCGATCCGTACTCCAATCCTTGTGCTTTGGCTTTTCTTGATCTTTCTCTTTATGCTGAGGACTACATTGAAGAGTCTTATCATTGTTGGAGAACTTTTCTTTTTGGCCCTTAGATCCCTCTGAATAGTTATCATGATTGCTATCATTGGCAGAAAGAGTAAAGTGAGCCTCTGGATGTTCGACCATATCTTTTGTGAGCATGTATTCCAAGAAACTCTCGAGTATTTGATCCAATGGAGCCATCTTGCGGTTCTGGTTCTGACCGTCATGATGTTTGCGGATTGCTTGACTTCTGTTGAGACTTGGCCAAGATAGTCGACCAATATTCTTTCTCATTCTCAACAAAAAAATTCTTGTCGATATAATCTTAGACAATGTTCTTGAAGATGAAACAGTGGTCGATATCATGCTCTACTTCCCGATGGAATTTGCAGAACTGGTCCATGAATCTTCCATGATTGTGGGAAGATTTGTGACTTTCGGGAGCTTTACCAATTCTTTGGCCAACATATATTCAGAGATTTCATCGAGAGACTGCTCGAGAGGGGTAAACTGACGATCATAACCCCAGTCGTCCCACTTTATCTTTTCTTTCTGTTGACTCAATTTTTCACTCTGCTTCGAGGATTTCTCTTTCCGACTTGTATGATTGCCTTTGTTATCTTTGCACTTATCGCGGTTGGCATTGACGAAGAAGGCAGAATTCATCTTCTTTTTTGAATCCTGATTATTCCTGACGGGGGTGATGCCCTCATAGAGGTCTTTGCTCATGAAGACCTTTTTGCCCTTGTCACAGTCTTGCAAATCTTTAATCACCTCAGCCATTTTCTTCAACTGTACTTGGACTGGATCATCCATTGCTTGATTCTGCCATTTATAAGATATCTCTTGTTTATAAGGGGATCTTAGAAACACTTGTTGGGCTTCATATTCTTTATCAGTGTCTTCTACTGATTCCTCTTCATTCATTGTATCAGTATTCTGAGCGTGCTTCTTGGAAAACTTTAAAACCCTTTTGACTACCCGACCTTTTGCTTTTTGCTTGACCTGTTTTTTTTCTGCACTGGCTTCAGCTTGGTCTGCCAACATCTTGCTCATCATCTTTTTAAACATGGCATATATTTGAGGGTCGATGCCATCATCTGCTTGCTTTCCTTGACTTTTAAATGACCACAAGAAATCTATTTCCTCTTCTGAAGCCATTGAGTACTCTGCGGTCTTCTTTCCTGACCTTGTCTGAACCATTGAATATCACGAACACTCTCTGTAGGACAAAGTTGAGGATTAGGTGCTGAAAATGGTTTTTGAATAGGAAACATTTGCTGGATATCTGGTAGATAATTTGAAAGATGTCCCATTACTAGGGACTGAGTCGTCGTTGGAGTCACGACAATTGCGCTGCTATTCTTTGCAAAATAAACAATTGAAAATACGCCTTGTTCCCTAGGCGAGGTCGTCAAACTAAGATGAAAATTAAAGGAATTGTATCGAAGGAAAAACATGATTTTATTAATAATAAACTTGACAAAGGGGAGGGGGTCGAACAATTTTCCACCACTCCTGATAATCATTGGACACTCGAGGACCAGGAAAAATAGTGTGAGTAACAAAAGAATCCCAGCCATGTCTAACAGAATGGTATGCTCTGGACCATTGATATGATGTGAGATCGAACTCTGGCAAGATCTCTGATAGTAGACGAATTTTTATGCGCTTCTGTCTCTGAGAGAACTGCCTGACACACCGCTCTGGATGGTAGTATGCACAAAAGAATAAGCCAAGTAGCCTGAACCGCTTGTCGTATGCATAAGTATATCTGAGAGGTGATTCTTGACGATCAAAATAGTCCCACACGACTTCTTTCTCCTGAAGGTTGTCGATCAAGAATCAGTATCACACAACTGGAAGAAGTTTTCTACCACTGTATTTGAATAAAGTGGCTCGGGCTGGCACATGCCGGAGGAACCAAGATTGCAATGCATAAGTGCACCCTTTGACTAGAATTGATTCTCCGAGTGTGAAACGGGTCAACCCTTGGTATAGAAAAGCGAGTGCGGCCATGGCTATGGAGAGGCGGCTGGTTTGTCAACTTTCCCACCTTCGTAGAAGTTGAACTATCCTGATATCCATGTAATTTCGTCTGTCTGAAAACAGAGTTAATTCCACAGTGCATAAGACCATCGCATGCTGGATTCTTTCTTGAGTTGTTCAAGATAAGGAACTGACTTCCACAAATGCCCCATACTATCTGTAGATTTCGAGTAGGTTTACATATTCATTTCCATTCTCTTCGATCAATGGCCATGACTTGCGTCCTGTCATGCGAGCTAGAGCGTCTTGGGGATCCAGACCCTTGACATTGATCAAAAATTGCTTCTCCAATAGATCTCCAGGCTGACTTGTTGGTTCAGCTAATCCCATAATCTCTGAGAATTCATCCATCAATAAAGTCATTTCTCCCCATGGGAACCAGAAGGTACTAGTGCTTGGATTCCATCGCTCTGCCAGTGCGTGGATCAAATTGTCGTTAACTGTCTGCTTTCCCACTGTAGATGTCAGTTCTAACCCACAATTGCTCAAAATTTTCAGAAACATACGAGAGAAGTTCTTGAGCCATGAATAATACTACCGGGGAATGAAGGATCCAGTGCTGAAGACTCGATGTTCAGGAAGACCTTGTCGCACCTCGTAGGAGATGTGACCCTCAGAAAAGACTCAATCAAGTTGACTGGATGCCATTAGACTGAAAAATATGGAAAATTAGAATAAAACTTAGAAAAATATAAGGATTTTGAAAAAGATGCAGGCAGGATAAAAAAATGAAGCAAGAAATTCGAGATCCAGAAGAACGAAAGGATGAAAAATCACCTGGAGTTTTGAGGAAAATAAATGTGAATTTGAAAAATCATCCAGGGTTTGAATAAAGAAATACTTCATAAATTGGAAAGTGAGGTATTTGAAAAATCGTCCAATATTTTGGAAAAACTGGGGAAAATATGAAAAAGTAAAGAGGAGATTACTACAACATATTCAATCACATCCTGTACAAACAATCATGCACATACAACATTCCCTAAAAGCTGACTCTAGATGCACCAGTTTTGAAATAGCTGTAGGACCTTAATCCTAACTCTAAGGTTCAGATCAACTGTGTCCAATCATGCTATGCCTATATACTCGAGTCGAGGCTCGATATACGTGGCATAAAATCAATTTCACCGGTTCTAGGTTCAAGTTTTCCAACATCCTTGAGCGCCTGCTGATATACGTTGAACTATGGCCCTTGGTACGTGGCAGGGGGGAATTAGCCCAAATAAGTGGCCCAGTTGTGAGGCTTTATCCCGAATTATGGTTCTGGAAGAAAGCCCAGCAACGTGAAGACCGGGTAAAGATAGGTGGGGTGGTTTTTGAAAACATGAGCACATACAAGCAAACAGATGGCTCTAAGTCCTGAAGAGATAGAATTTTGAAATATTTGAAGAAGCAAACATTGTTTTCATACAATTCATAGATTGAGGAGTGTTGTTTTAGACCTAAGTCTATGTGAGCATGAATAATTCTCCTTAATATGGTCCTACCAAACCATGCCTAGTCTACATGCAATCCATGTCAGCTGGGTTCAAGTCTAGGCTCCTAGGTTCACATGATATCATGAAATAAAAGCTGACATTCCATGGAACACGATTTTGACAATTTGAACTAAGTTAAGCACACAATTGATCAGGCGAAGACAGGTCCCATCACGGTCGCCAAACCTGTTATCATCGCAAAATTTTACTTTTGCATATCAAACTGACCTTTTGAAAAAGTTTTTGAAAATAACTTGCCTCCATTTTAAAATGCGTGATAATTCTGAAGAATGGAACTCGCCTGTCGGTACGAGGTTCAACCGTTCCTGGCGCCTTTACCAGGGGTAATTGAACCAAGGATCAAGAGTGTGCTTAACTTTGCTCAACTTGTCTAAATCATGTTCTATTTCCTAAATGCACAAAGAGTCAGACATGTGTTATGAATTTTCTGAAAATGCAGGTTTGAAAACATGATGTTTGCTTTAAAAATTGAAAATAATTGGAAAATTCTTGCAAAAGAAGCCCTTTGAAAATCGTGAATCATGATTGAGAGAATGTTTCTGAGAAAGTGAAAATTGATTTTTGAAGAAATATAAGGGTTTTGTTAAAATTGATTTATGAGAAATTTGAAATAACTTTGGAAAAACTTGATTTTTCTGAATTCAAACTTTGAAATTGAAGATATTAGGACTTGGAATTGAATATATAACTTGGAAAATCATGATTTAAACTTGAGAAATACTTGGAATATCACTTGGAAACTTAGAGTTTTGGGAAAATCACTTTTTGAGAAAGACTTGAGAAATTTTGAGAAAGTTGATTTCTCTGAATTGGAATTGGAATTTGCAAATGAGTGAAATGAATGAATATGGATTTGAAAGACTTGATTTTGAGGAATTGAGAAAATTCTTTTGTATTTTTTTGAGAAATGCAGTGCATTTTGAACTTAGCCTAAGAGTGTAGGCTGAATGTAGCTAATACAAAGATCACAAATCTGAGACTCATTCGTATTCTGACTATGGCCATAAATACGAATTCCACCGAGTTTGTCAACTCCATAATAGCTAGTGCACGTGCCATTCGTGTAGACCATAGTGATTTTGTAAAAATATGCATGAATGATACATTCATCAGATATTAAAAGTTGCAGAATTAAACTATATGCAATGCAAATCCTAATCTAAGCAGAAATTGAAATTCTTATTCCAAATTTAATTACAATTTACATCACTAATTGAATTTAAATGACTGAAAATAAAGTCTTCAATGTCCCTGCAAAACTAGAAAAATGGATTAGTGAAGATATGTTGGCTTTTCTAGGTTTATCCAGCAATATCTGGAAATTACTGGATTTTGCTAGCTATAAGCCTTTTTCCATGATTCCCTGAGATAAAAATGATGAAATAAGAAATAAAATTGAATAAATAATAGAAATGATATTTAAAAATTCGAAATTAGGGTCAAAATGACCAAAATACCCCTGATAGCAAGACTATGGCCTTGAAATCAGGGTTTTTAGAAAGATAATTTGTAAAATGCAAGTTTTAAAATTTAAATAAGGATAAATCAAACATAAGATGACATGATATGATTAAAAACATGAAAATTAGAGTTTTAAAATTTCGAAATTGAGGTCAAATGACCAAATTGCCCCCGATAGCAAGACTATGGCCTTGAAATCAAGGTTTTCTGAAATAAATTTTTGTAAAAACTTTGGATTTATGATTGAAATAAAGATAAAATCAAACATGAAACATCCTAATATGATTCTAAACATGAACAAACCCTAAAATTATGAGTTTATACACGAAAATCAAGAAATATCACAAATATCATGATTTTGGTAGTGTTTCGGGACCCTGTTTTGCAATTTGATCGATTCAAGCATCAAATGGATTTTAAAATTCATAAAAATCGGCACCTGCATTTATTATCACCCTAAAATCATATTGGGATCACAAAAAAATATTTTTGATATTATTTCAACTCAAAAATTGCATTAAAACCCTAAAATAAGCTATTTTTACCTATGTTCACATACCAGTTTCAGTGTTAGACCCGAATCAGGGGTCAAACCACCATAGAAATTTCTGAAATTCTACAAAGGTAAACAAGACAAAAAAAACAGAGAATCTCTTTTTTACAGATCGGACAAAACACCTTCAATAAGGGAAAAATTTTCTAGCAATCTGGACTAAAATTTAATGAGTATAAAATTGATTAGAACAGGTACTTCCGGTTATAAATACAGAAATAAATAGCATACTTCATCAAAAATTTTTGAAATTTCAGCAGTGAATAGCAGACAAAAAAATAATGAACTTTTTTTACAGATCATGAATCAGAACTACGGTTTGAGATCTATGATCAATACAAGTCAGGTTAGGGTTTTTATAAATCATAACGAGTTTTAAAAGATGGATCCGACTTTCTGTTAGAGGAAAAATACCAAACAGAGACAAAAAATCATGAAAATTTTACAGTAAATATCCTACATCAACAGCAGCTACTGCACTTTCTGGATTTTGAATCGAATATTAGATGAGAGAAATAACACATCTGCAAGTTAGGCTTAAAATTAAACAATGATTTTAATCAACAGAAATCTCGATTTGACTTTGTATTTTATTAATAGGGTTACCGAATCCCAAAACATCTGAAATTTTTACAGTAGTTCACTGACATATCCATGTATCACATATAAAAAAATCAGTAATTTCTAATCAGTATTTCAATATAAACTAACATGCTTTCTACTGATTTGAAATTAAAATCTACAGAAAACTAAGAAACACTAAAAAAATATGATTTAATCATGAAAAACCATAAAAAATTATCAAAACAGCAAAACAAAATTGATTTTAATGATGAAATACATGTAATAAACACTAATATGCTAATAAATAAATAAAACACAGAGAATCCATGGTTGAAATTGCTTTTACCCTTGAAACCATGGATTTAATCCATTTAATCAGATAAATCTCATGTTTTCTTGGTTAAGAATATAAAAAATAATGCAATAAATGATGCTAATGGATTAGAATCATGAAAAGCAGCATCGAATAGGGTTAGATCATCTTCTTGAATTGAACTTGAGGTTCTTGAGGTTGAATCCATGGTTTAATCCATGAAAGGGGAGGTGCCAATGGTGAAATCTAATATAAAATCATAAAAAAACTAATAAAAAATAATAAAATAATATTAAATAACTCACCTTGGGGATGCACTTGCAATGGAGGAAGGTAGAGGTGCTGGAAAGAAGAGAGAAGCCACGAAAATTTGAGAGAGAAAAGGGCTCTCTTTGACCCCCTTTAGGTCCCCTATTTATAGATTTTTTTTTTTTGGGTTTGTTTAGGAAGAGTTTTGATTTTTTGGACTCTTTTTAATTGTTTTTGATAAACCACATAGGGAGGATGATTTTTTTAGAGAATTCTAACCTAAATGGACTCTAATTAATCCCTAATTAACACCTAATTAAACCCTAGAAAGTCCAAATGTGGCACCACCTAGTATGGACCCACATTTGGTTTGTAAAACTTGAATTTAAAACCTTTAAAAACCAATGGTTTAAAACTTAAATAAAATGGATTTTTAAAACTGCTTTTGACTCCTCTAAACCCCTAGCCTAACTAGGAAAATGACTAACCCTAGTCTAACCTTGACTTCTTCAAATGTGGCGCCACCCCGAGTTGGCCCCACTTGAATTTTCAAAAACGATTTTAAAACTTGAAAATGAGAGGTTTTTTAAAAGAGATTCAAAAGTAGACATTGAGATTGAAAGGTTTGAAATGATACAGAGTCTTGACTGAGTCAGAACTCCTTTGGATATGGTGCCAACTTAGGGGGCCCCACATTGAAGTTTTGAAAAACTTGAAATAAATACTAAAAATGGCTTTAAAAAAGGGTTAAAATCAACAGTTGAAATTCAAAGTTTTGAAAATAGAGTTCTAAGCAAACTGAAACTCTGGGCTAGAATCCTGAATTTTTAGGACTCTGAGATTTTGGATTTTAAAAGCCAAATGAAGGAGTTTTTGAAAGATTTGATAAAAAATGGTAAAATAAGGCAAAAAATGCAGTCAAGGTTAGAGTCCTAATTCAACCGAAACTCTGAAATAGAGTTCTGAATCAACTGGGATTCTATAAAATGACCTAATTTTTTAAAACAAATGGAAATGAATGAAAATAGAAGTGAAAATAAACTTCAGGATAGACACCTAACTGGATCAGGACTCTGGGACAGAGTCCTGATTGGATTAAAACTCTAGATTTTTTGGTATTTTCTGAAAAACATATGAAAGAACTTATAAAAATAGTGAAAATAATGACAAATATTGAAATAAAACAGAGTTTTGATTCAACTGAGACTCTGGGGACAGAGTTCTAATTGAACTAGGACTCTCAAATTTTTGAATTTTCTGAGAAAACAAGTAAGAGAATTTTGAAAAACAGTTAAATACAAGATAAAACTAAAGTTTTGGTTCAGAGTCCTGATCTGATTAGGACTCTGAGAAAGAGTCCTGATTCAATCAGAACTCTAAGAATTTTGGTTTTCTGATAAGCAAATGATGAAATTTAAACAAAAATTAAAAAATTAAGTGAAAATGGAGTGAGAAAACAAACTTTGGATAGAGTCCTGATTCGATCCGGTCTCTGAGACAGAGTCCTGATTCTATCAAGACTCTGGGATAAAATCCCAGAATTTTGAAATTCTTTGATAAGAGTGTAATAGTTTTGATAGATGAAAAGATTTTTGAAAGATTCTCTCAAAATTGAAATCAGGATCAGAGTCCTGATCCAACTAGGACTCTCTGAACAGAGTCCTGTTTTGACTCATTTTGAAAATTTTGGTTAAAAACAGATAAAAATAGTGACAAAAGACAGAGTCCCAATCCGACTGAAACTCTGAAGAAGAGTCCTAATCCGACTGAGATTCTTGAAGAAGAGTCCTAATCCAACTAGGACTCTGGGATTTTGGCCAAAATGGAAGATTTTGACAAGGGATATGACAATAACTGGTTTAAAATCAGAATGGAGTTTTGAAAATGTTTTAAAAAGATAAAAAGATAAAAAAGATAGAGTCCTGATCCAACTAGGACTATGAAATTTTATAGAAATTTGATAAATAAAGGAATCTTGAAGCGACACCACCTAAATGGGTCTCATCTGAGATATGAAATCAGTTAAAAATTGAGTTTAAAATGAATTCAGATTGTTTTTTGAGAAAAACACTTTAAAATATAAGGTCCTGGGGGTTGGAAAATGACAAAATGTTGATTAAAAACCCAGGTTTTAAAATTGATTTTGAAAGAAAAGCTTTAAAACTCGAATCTGGATTAAATATTTTGAAAACATGAGTGCTGAATCTCGAAAATGAGATGTAATGACATGCAATGCTATGCAATGCAATGAAATGGTATGCCGAATGCATGCAATGATATGCAATGACACATGAAATATATAAACATTGGATGAAGTTGAAAATTTGGGGTGTTTACAAAGGGTCGACTTACAAATCCAAGGATCGGTCTGTTGATGACCCCACTTAGTCACAACTCAAAGACGTGGTTAAGATGGTCAAAGATCTGCAAGCTCATGATAAGGGCAAGAAGGTCTTCACAAGTGAAGACTTTTATGATGGACTAGATGGGGACGACAGTCTCGATAATCTCCCCAAGAAATTTATCAAGTTTGATGGTTCTGGTGATCTAAAAGCACATCGCGCCCTATTCTTCTCAGAATATTCCAGGTTCAGAAGGAACAATCTAGCCCTATTCTTTTGTTTTTCCTGCAGTCTGGAGGGTATCACAACAAAGTGGTATTCAGAACATATTAACCCCATTGAGCTAAAAGAATTCAACAAAGTGGTTAATTTATTTATCGAACGCTTTCTCTTCAATGTTGAGGCACTGGCAACCCTCAGCCACCTCTGTAGTCTCAAGCAGAAAGAGAACGAGAAGGCCAAGAATTTTATTCATAGGTAGAGATCAACTTGTAATAAGATGAGGGATCCAATATCGGAAGGACATGCATTGTCCTTAATTCTGAGCAACTTTTCCCAACCCCTAAGGGGACTAATTTCTACCTCTCTATCAAGGACTTTCATCGAGCTGACGGAACAAGCCGAATGACTCGAGTTGAGTATGGAAAATGGATTCTATGAGGGTTTCACCTTCACCAAGAATATCAATCAAAAAAATCGAAAAAGAAAACCCACTTTACCTACTCCACCAACAATAAGAACCATCATAAGGGAAATGCGAAGGACCACAGTTATGGATTAGGGGGTTCAAACCCCAGCAAAAATGAGCAAAAGTGCAAGTCGATGCCTCAGCATGATAAACAAACTCAGCAAACTTTTGAGCAAGGGTCAAGACCTCAAGAAAAACCAAAGCGCGAAGGGTGGAGTTATAATCGTAAGTTTACCCCCTGGATCAGTCACTCGAGGCAGTGCTTGAATATATACTTACAAGTGATATGATCAAACTCCCAAGGGTAGCCGATCCACCAGTGGTCATTGAAAAAATGAAGAATGAATTCTGCAAGTTCCACTGAACAGTGGGACATGACACTAAGAATTGTTTCGTTCTAAAGAATATCATTCAGGATTATATTGATAAGAACCTTCTAGTTGAAGGTGTCGAAGATGAGAAAATGATGATATTAAATCAGTCTTTCCTTCAGCACTCGATCGCGATGATATTTGACCAGCCTTTCCAACCTCAAGATCATATTAAGCCATGTCCCAGCGAGGACATTCATATTCAACATCAGGTCTTGGTGCTACAGCGGGCCCAATCTAGTGCCCAAAGGATGGACCTCGTTTCAGCTTTCAGCAAGCTGAAGGTCTCGAAGGAACCTGCCAAGGCATCCCCTGAGGTGGTCAGAGGAATTCCAGGGTTTCCTAAGTGCTTCATTAAAATTGCCAAAGATGAGAGCGGGACAGTCAAAGGAAACACTAAGTCGGTCCAAAAACCAGTCACTGCCCTCTCGAATGTGTCAATCCTCGAATTGGCGCATGCTTCTTCAAAGCACCGGCAGGTCTTAGATGATCTGTTGCAAAAAATCAAGGTGAAACCAAGCACAACTCTAGAGGATATGGCCCAGATTGTTAATCAGACCATGACTAACTTTCCAATCACCTTTTCGGATGAAGATCTGCCAAAACCACATGCATTCCATAATAATGCCTTTTACATTGTGGTTTGAACCAGGGGAATGATTATACCGCATGTGATTATCGATGGAGGCAGTAGCCTCAACATTTGCCCTGAGATGACTGCCAAGGTTCTAGGTATAAAAGAGGAAGAGTATACGCCAGATCCAATCACCATCTATGGGTTTGACAACCATGGATAGACTGCGAAAGGCAAGATTTTTCTAGAGATATTCATCAACTACTCTATCCACACGGTTCTCTTCCATGTTGTCAATGTGTCGTCAATACATAATCTTTTATTAGGGCGAATGTGGATTCACAACGTAAATGCAGTGCCATCCACTCTACATCAATGCATCAAGTGGTCCAAGGGCGGTATGATCACTACTATCCTGGGGGAAGATCCAGAAGAGAGGTTGCCATAACCTATGATTCCCAGACCAACTTATACCACTAACATCCCTAGCATCAGGGAAAGTGAAGAGGTTATTCTCAGCGAAAGCCTCGAGATGCTAAAGCTTGAGGCAGCATCAGACACAGAACACACTGCAGTGATGGTCCGATGGCAAGGGCCACATTTTTTTAAGATTGAGGGTCATCTTGATTATAGCACTTTCAGGGGTCATCCTCTGTTCCCTTGGTTTTTAAAAGCCAAGAAAGGATATGACCTCATATTAAAACACAACTATCAACCTTTCAGGGGCCTAGGCAAGAACAGAGATGGCTGGTTAGAGCCAGTAATCCCTGACCATCATCTGCGTAGGGCAGGATTGGGGTTCACGGGCAAGAGATTTCATAAGGATATTGTCTTCATCAAGGGGATCCATTAAAAGCGTTTGCCATCATTCTTTTTCTACTTCATTTCTTTGATTTCTGCATTTTGTGGGGATGATGTCCCGTTTCATTTCATTTACTTTAATGTCATCACTTCATTCAAGGCTTCAATAAATTTATCTATTTTTTTCATCTATCTGGATGTCATCTTTCTCTTCTCTCTATACAACTTGTCTTTAAAATTCATTGTTATTTTCTTCTCCATTTTGCGCAATTTGTTTTATGGTGAGCAAGTTTTTCTAAATACTATTCCTTTCCCAAAATTTTAGAATGTCTTCCCAATCAATAAGGAGACTAGTCGTAAATCCTTCAATAATGTCGAAGCCTACAAAAATCTATAGGGTCAAGGCAAGAACAGAGGACAATAATACAACAAAGCAGTCAGAAGAACTCACAGAATTTGATTCATCTCTTCAGGAATTGCCAGAATTTGCAGCAATTCAGAAGCAAGATGAGCCATCATCTCTGGTTTAGGATCCAACTAAAGACATCAATATTGGTTCAGAGAAGAGTCTGAAGATTCTCAAGATCGGTACTAGTTTGAGCGCAGATGAGAAGGAAAGGCTCATCGATTTTTTCAAGCAATACCAAAAAGTGTTTGCATGGACTTACGAGGATATGCCAGGATTAGACCCCAAATTAGTTGAACATCGCCTAATTTTAAAACCCGATTTTAAACCAGTTAAGCAGAAGTTGAGAAAGATGGATCCTCAAATCGAGCAACAAGTTAAAGAACTTAAGAATTTACTCAAAGCTGGATTCATTTGAGCAATAGATTATCCGGATTGGTTAGCAAACATCATAGCAGTTTCCAAGAAAAATGGTAAAGTTTGAATTTGCATCGACTTTTAGGATCTCAATAAAGCTACTCCAAAGGATGACTATCCACTCCCCAATATTGATCTCTTTATTGATAGCATGGCTGGTCATGCCATGTTCTCCTTTATGGATGGATATTCTGGATATAATCAGATCAAGTTGGCCGCTCGCGATCAATCCAAAACATCCTTCACCATGCTTTGGGCACTTTCTGTTATACAGTCATGCCATTTGGGCTTAAGAATGCTGGAGCAACCTATCAACGCGCAATGACCGTCATTTTCTATGACCAGATGCATAAGATTATGGATGTGTATGTTGATGATATCCTGGTCAAATCTAAGGAGGAAGAAGACCATATTGATGCTCTTCTCAGTGGACTTGACTAAGAGCATCAATATGGTCTTCTTCCTTGTTAGATTTTATGACCAGATGCATAAGGTCAAGTCATTTCGTTCAAGTTGCGATTCAATCCTCAAAAATGTGTTTTCGGAGTAGAGTCAGGCAAGCTACTTGGTTTATGGTCAGCAAAAGGGGGATAAAAATAGATCCTGCCAAGGCAAGGGATATCATTGATATGCCACCCCAACCAATCTCAAAGAGTTGCATAGTCTTCAGAGATGTATGCAGCCGATCCGACAATTTATATTCAATCTAGACATAAGGTGTGAACCTTTCAATCATCTACTTAGAAGAAAAGTGAAGTTCGAATGGGGACCAGAATGTCAGCAGTCGTTCGAGCGCATTAAGAAGTATCTTCTCAATCCTCTTGTTCTAAAGCCGCTAGATTTGAGGAAGCCCCTTTTATTATATGTCTCAGTCAATCAAACCGCTTGCGGCGGATTCTTGGCCCAATATGAAGAAGGTAGCCTGATAGAAAATGTCATTTATTATGTGAGCAAGACCTTCATTGACTATGAAAAAAAGTATTCTCAGATAGAGAAGGCATGCCTAGCATTGGTCTGGATATGTTAGAAATTGAGGCATTACCTATTAGCATCAGAAGTCAAGGTTTTATCAAAGCTCAATCCTCTCAAGTATATTCTTGAACAACCATTTCTCAGTGGACGGATCGCCAAGTGGCAAGTTCTGTTGATGCAATATGACCTAGAGTATGTTTCTCAAAAGTCAATTAAAGGGCAAGCCATCGCCGACCAGCTAGCCGATTTTCCTTTGTCAGATGATGTGAAAGCCGAGGACGATTTTCATAATGAGCGCATTCATAATGTTCAGCAATTTTCAGTCTGGAGTCTATTCTTCGATGGTTCCAACAATATGGCTGGTATAGGAATCAAGATCCTTTTAATAACGCCTGAGAAGGAGATGATCCCTTTCTCCCTCAAACTTGATTTTCAATGCACTCATAATATGGCCGAATATGAAGCTTTGATACAAGGTTTGAGGATTCTGCAGGACTTCAGTGTTAAGAGAGTGCATGCTTTCAGCGATTCGCTGCTCATTGTCAGCCAAGTCAAAGCCGAATGGCAGATAAAAGATCAGAAGCTACTTCCTTATCAGAAGATTATTCTAGCTCTCATTGATGGCTTCGATGAATTTCAACTTTTTCATATCAAAAGAGAATTTAATCAAATAGCTGACAGCTTAGCCAGCCTAGGCTCCATTATGTCTTTCAGAGACGAGGAATCCTGTCGTTCTTTTGAAATTGGCAGACTCGATCAACCTGCCTTCATTCCAGTTATGCAAATCAACCAGGTGTGAACACCCCAATTTTTTCAAAAGGTTGTAAATATTCCCTTTTTGCCCTTGGCCTCGTTTTCTGAGTAAATTGAGTCATTTTCGCTCAAAATTCCAGTTGATTTCTTGAATTTACTAGAATCAAATCAATTTTCTATATCTGGCTCAATTTCAGATTCAGATCCAATATCAAAGTCCAAATCTGAGCCTCATTATCTAATTTTTAAAACCAATTTTACAAAAATACCTAAAATAATTTATGAAAGGCTCAGACAGTCCATTCGGCATTCGTTTGGATTCAATACTCTGTATTTCTCAATTTGAGGTTCAAAACTCAAATATTTCCTCCAAAATCTTTCTTTTGTAAATATTTTTTTTAAATTTTTTGCAAAATTAGCTTAAATCCTGTAGTCTTCAGAGTTTTTATATCAAAAATACAAAAAAATCAGAAAATGCAAAGAAAATACAAAAAAAATAGTCTAAAGACCTCTTTTATAAAAAATTTGCGTAGTTAAAACCTTGTTTTGGGAAAACATTTGAAGAAACCACTATTAAGAAAATACTAAAAATTAAGGGGACCATTTTAGAAAGTTGCTCTCTTTCTCTCTCTCTCTTTTTCTCGCCCTCTCCTCCTCGAACTTTCCCAATGACTCCTCTCTCTTCATCCGCCTCTATATGCGACCCATCTCCGATGATCATCAGCCTTCCATCCTTTGGTCAAGCCTTCCACCCGTCCATCCCTAACCGCTGCTCTCCATTCTTGACCCTTCCTCCTGTTTCTACATAAGCAACTGCAGGCCCCCGATTCACCCATCACGTTTCACCCCCGCATAGCCTCTTCTCTTTCAGGATCCATTTTCTCACCTCCCCATCTCCACGATCGCCCTCATCCGCTTCTCCCCTAGTTCCTCTTCTCCTTTTCTGGTTTTCCCTTCCAGCCGACTGAAGGATCCATCCTCATCGCATATGATCTCCTTTTCCCTTGTACCTCCCCTTCTTCCTTTCGAACCAAGGTAATAAGCCCCTCCCCATTTCATCTTTTACCCATGGATTCTTTTAAATTTTAACGCATGTTTTCTATTTTGATTTTCATTAACCGTTATCCGTAATTCTTCACTTGCATTTTTTATTTCCAGTGTTGGTTTATGTGGATTTTTGTTTTTTGTCAAATATCTTTCCTTATATATAAATGATCGACAATGCCTCATAATGGCATCGTCGATTCATCTGGATTTTGATCTTATCTCTGCACTTTACTCTTTTCCCTTTACTTTCACTGTGTTGTTTTGATTTTTGCCCCATTAACGCACCACAGATGAATGTTGGGTTGTTTGTAGCAACCCCAACACATCTCTGTGCTACAACAAATGGAATCCCCATTCCAATACTTTTTCTGTTGTTTTTATTTCTCTCTCTTTTTCATTTATTATGTCGTTTACACTACCTTTTAATCCATAATTGAGTCGATTTCTGATTTCATTCTGTCATCCCAATTTACATAGGAATTTTGGTTCATTTATGATAGATCGGCCTACATTTTTTTTATTGGATTCATTTTCCTATTAGTAGCGATTATCTATACATATTTGGTTTCTTGTTTTTTATGATGCTCGACTCATTGTTGTCATTTTCACCGCGTTCTTGTTGATACATCATTTTCGCGCTCTAGAATTTGGAAGCTTTGTTTTCGTCATCGGCATATGGCCATTGCCCCTGCATGTATGTTAAAGCGTTCCATCATCTGGTTTTATTTATTTACCTGTTATAATTCAATATCGTTTCTTCGCTCACACTTGCATTTCTTTTTACAACAATTTGCTTTGGGTGTACCTGGATCCCTTGCATCGCTATTTTTCCACTTTCATATATATCATTATATTTCTTGTTCATATCCGATTTGATGCAACATATAACATTAATCCTCATGCATTTGGGTCATATTGTCTTCCCACCTCATTGAAAAAAAAAATCCTTGTAATAACCATTTAGCATGATCGTTTCTTGTTTAAATGTCCTCTGTGTCATAATCTTGCATCCACATCGATTGCTTCCTGGTTGGTGTTAGAATTTTCCTGTAAGCGATTAAACCAGATGCAATGTGATAACGTCCTAATCGAACGGAGGTCACCCATGAATATCAATGAGAGCCCTGGCTAAAGTTCCTATAGACAGGCCAGCCGCAATATAGAACATTTGTCGTGTTATTAAGACGCCCTTGTATTCTCTGAATCTCGGTGTCATATGTACATTCTGTTATATCCTAATGTGTATTCACTGCTTTGGTTGAAGGTAGAGGGCGATCCCTCGAGGCTTTAACCATAGAGCCATCACAAATTTCAATAAAGGTTTGTCATACAGGATGTGTCTGCTGGAGGTTATAAATTCAATATAGGAATCGATCTTCTGTCAAAAATGGGAAATTAAGAAATTCAGAAATTCAGAAGGAATTTCTTCTTTGATCTTGCTGAGGTTTCTTTTCTTTTGAGTACCTGCTTTCTGATAGAATAATCTGAGATGTCGATGAAGGTCTATATCTTGATATTTTCAGTGGCCAAGAGTTTATCTTGAAACACATGGTCGCCGCAATCATGGTTGACAAAATATCATCAAGAATTGTGTTTGGTCTTACAGGACCAAGGACGACTGGGGAGAGGCAAGGCCTCAATTTCTGATTTTGACTTGAAGGTTACTATGTTTAAAATTCAGTGTGTTTTATCTTCTGATTGAGGATATGCATAACCTTTTGTCCTAAAGCTGAAATCAGGTCTATAGTAAAGAAACACTCCCTGTAATAAGAACAAATAAGGAGACACTCTTACCATTATTGAAGTTCTTATGCACGATCCTCTTTACAAATGGTCCCTCTCTCCTCTCAAGGCCGTGTAGCATTAAAAAAAAAAAAATAAATAAAATTTGATGATGATGTTGAATCTAGTTCTGGGGATTCTGATGTTAAATGTGAAGAAAATAAAGATGCAGTACGTGCTTTGATCTGTGTAAAGCAAAAGTTGGATGGGCATGAAGAGGGTCAAATGAGAAGTGTTTAAGGAAAGGTACAACCGCTCATCCCTGCAAAATTCTAGGTAAGTCCAAATTTATCATTTTACTCACAAGTAACCCACTTTACTTTATATTTTTTTGTTTAAATTTATCGTTAATAATAAGATATACAATGTGGAATGGTCTCTGGATTTTATTAATGATTGATGTTTTACTGCACTCTACATACTTTTCTTTTTTCCTTTCCATTTATTTTCTCTTTCATTTTTAACAGTCTGGATACGACATTGAAAAGGTAAAAAAAAAAAGCGTGGTTTGACAAAGCAAATTGCATGCATATATCCAGCCTCTAAGTTTTTTTTTTCTTATATGTTTTATAGGGACTGCGTTTCAAAAATAATCGGGCCAGAATTGAAGGAGTAGATCTTATTGGATACATGATTGATTGACAGGGGTCAGAGATTAGCAAGCAAGCCTTGCAACTTGTTGCTGGTTTGACATTTGAATGTGATGGTAAAATCAGGAAGGCGGCATTGAATACAATGGCAGCTGCATACAAAATCCTTGGTATTATCTTCTCTGCATTTGGATTATATTTCAGTATTTTGCCCTTGTTTTTCAAATACAAAAGTTGTGATACAATGTTGACACATGGCTTTTCTCATGATGAGTTCACATTCTGCTTAAGCATGTACGGGAGTAGATGACCTTTTTCTCTAAATGCCTCTGAAGCATTAGTTGTTGTTGTTAGGTGATTAGGTTATATCTCATCCGATTCAAAATCAATTGTGGTCCTTGGATCGATATCTTATATATATGACCTTAGAGTCATAACCATTTTTTTTAGCCTAGAGCTTGAGAGACTATCTAGGTACCAGTGTTATCCTGCTGATAAGCTTTTGCTTCATCCATTGGATGTATATACTATCTGGTTCATTTGTCTTCTCTTTGCATCACATTCCATGCACTGTACATCATTTCATGGCATTTGTCTTAATTAGTATTTATTTGATTCACATGGTAGTCGAACTGTCTAAGAGTTGGCAGGATCCCTGTTGTGTGGTATATACCTGGTTACCGTGCATATTTCTCTGCTAACAGAGAAGCTAATATATCAAGCTCCATCGTATGACATAGTGATGTTTCTCAAAACAAATAGAAGGTCTCTGTGTTTCCATTTGATGTTAAATCATAAAAGGTCGGTTCAATCTGATGCTCCTATGCCAGCAATTATGAAAAGAATGCAAAATAAGGTGAATTTGGGCGAAACTGGCTTATAGATGTGGAAGCGCTGTTGAAGCTACTACATCAAGCGATCAGCCACCCCCCCTTCGCAGCATCAACACCGGTATTGCTTCCCCCTTTTCTGCATTGTTGCCTTCAGCCCCTATGACTTATACTCACACATCTACAATACCTATCACTCTTCACTTCCCTATGCTCTTTTCTTGCACTGTGTACATTTTCCTGTAAATATCTCCACCACACAGCCCCACATTCTACCACACTTAGCTTCATTCACCCACCATCACCCGTCTACTGCTGTCATCCGTTTCTCTTCACTTATTTACACTACCTCACTTGTTGTATGCTCCCCACCCCAGCCACACCTTGCATCTTTACATATCACAGCATTGCTGCACCCTTGCTGTAACCTCACTACCTTCAACACTATTGACAGTAAATAGTCTCACTTGCATATCTGTTTGCATAGCCCCTACTACCACATTGCTGCATTTCAATATATGTTTGCATCATCTTTTTCTATCTTTTCTTGCACATTGCTGGTAAAAATGTGAATGGATCATGAAGGTTGCCCAATCGTTATGCATTTAGGCATATTAAACCATTCATATGTCACCCCTTTTTTGCAAAATTGTGTGATATTCAATCTTATAGTTGATAAATACATTAATCTCATCTGTTATGCCTCTATACATGTCATCTTCATTTCAATTCCCGTTTCACCTCTGTTAGTGTTTCTAACTTCTTAGGTACATGTTATATGCGTTATAGTCTCATTCATTATGAATAAGCATTATATTTAGATAGGCATATCTACATTTAATATTGGCCTGGACATGACCATGTGGTTGTTAGTCTTTCAACGTGATACCTCTTTTCCATATTACTTGGCTAACTTGGAATTTTGCAGAAAATATGCAAAAGTTGTTAGGTTTCTTTTTAGATTCTGAATTCTATCATATTCAATATTGCAATAGCTAGATATTAATGAAAACTTTACATTTCCTATACTAGATTAGAGGGTATGAGCATGCATATTTTCTAGAAATGTTTGTTTCATATTATTTTTCTCTTTTATTTTAAAAATTCACGAATGAGAACACGAATGACATGTGCACCATTCTAATAAAAGGTGATTAAATCCTAAGTTGACGATTTACATCAATGGCCATAGTCAAGGTGTGAACAAAACTTAGGATTTTCATCTTTTATGGAATACTACCGAATCCATACTGAATCTTTTTTAAAAGTCATCATGTTTTCTAAATATTTTCTTCCTTTATCAGAGTTTAACTTAAAATTAGCTCAAAACCTATATCAATGGCCATAGTCAGGATATATTGAGAGTTAATTTCATTTTAAACTCTATGAAGGCACCAAAATGTATTTTATTCTTCATGTGAATTTAAATATAGATTATTATATAATACATTCAATGACCATAGTCAGGAATGTATTATATCTTCAATCTTATTTCAATTCACTTAAAGAATGAAATATGCTTTTAAAAAAAAACTAATTTCAAATTCTTTTAATTCATTCATCATTTAGAATAGAATTGTATCATATTTTCATCATTCTTTTTCAAAATCCAAAGTGACAATTCTTTAAATATCTTCTTCACTTCTCAAATCAATCTTCAAATTCTTATAAATTCAAATTCTTCTTTCTATTTCTCAAATTCTATCTTAGTTCAAAAATTCAAATCTCCAATTTCAAAGTCCAATTTGACTTTGAAATTTCAAATTCATTTCTATATTCAAAATTCAATTTCCAATTCAAATTCAATTTCAATTTCAAAGTTCAATTCAACTTTGAAGTTCCAAATTCATTTCCAGGATTCAAATTTCAAAATCAATTTAGCATTTCAAATCAAATTTTAAAGTTCAATTTAACTTTGAAATTCCTGATTTACCTTCTCATTTCAAAATTCAAGTTTAAAATCAAGTTTATTTTTTATTTTTCAAAATCCCCCAAGTTCTATCTAAAGATTGAGCATTGATTCTCAATTTCATTCATTTATCCAAAATCAAGGTTTTGAGATTGATTCTGAATCTCAAAATCTGATTTTCCCTAAATTCAAGCCTACCTCCAAATTCAATCAGGATTTCTCAAATCCAATTCCATCTTAGATTCCAGATTCTCGGATTCAACTCCATTTTGGATTCCAGACTTCAGATCCAAATTCCATTTAGGATTCTAGATTTCAGATTCAACTCTATTTTGGATTCCAGACTTCGGATCCAATTCCATTTAGGGTTCCAGATTTCGAACTCAACCCCATTTTGGATTCCAGACTTCGGATCCAATTTCGTTTAGGATTCCAGATTTCAGATCAAAAGTCCATTCCAGATCTCAGATCAAAAGTCCATTCCAGATCTCAGATCAAAATTTCATTCTAGATTTACAATCCAGTTCCATTTCCAATTCTCATTTTCAAAGCCAATTTTGAATTTATTTCTCAAATCTGAAATCAAATTCAATTCCTGTCTTAGATCTTGAATTCAAAATCGATTCTTGAAAATCGATCCAAATTCAAAGTCCATTATTACTTTAAAAATTCATTCCTATTTCAAAATTTTAATTCTAAATTCCTTTTCTCTTCATCTGAAGACTTATCTTTTCAAAAATCTGATCATTCTAAGACTTGAAATTTCAAGTCTCTTCTTTCAAATCTGTTTCAAATTCTAAGTTAGATTTAAAATCTAACTTTTTCAAACCAATTTCAAATCTTTGAATCATTTCTTCATTCCATTATCACATTTATTTCAGAATCACTTGGAAAATTCCAAATTTCTAAATTGTTTTCTCAAAAGCATACATCTTTGCATTCACATTTTCACAAGCATGATTCTTTGTGCATTCTTAGACTTAGAATAAATTCTTAGACAATATTTTAGCAAAGCAAAAGGCATAAATTCGATCCTTGGTTCGATTACCCCTGGTAAAGGTGTCAGGAACGGTCAAACCTCGTACCGACGAGCGAATCCCGTCTCTCTCCTTTTCCCGCAAATATTTCAAAACGGAGGCGAGTAATCTTTTAAATATTTTCAAAAATTAAGGTCAAGTGAGACCTTCGTAAAAGAGTTCCTCTCTTCTTTTTTGCCTTTTATTTCCCCCTTAAAAAGGGAAATAGAGGCTAGAAAAAAAAAGATGAGGAAAAGAGAGAAGGAATACAAGAGGAAAATTTTTGCGATGATCACACCAGACCGAGCAGAAGAAAAAGCCCTGGTACCAGGATATCAAGAATTTCATCGAGACCAGTGAGCTTCTACCAGAATTATCAAAGAGGGAGCAGAAAGCGATTCAACGCATGTCTGCCTGATATTTTATTCTTGCCGATGTGTTATATCATCATGGGTTTAGTGCCGAGTATTCCAGATGCTTGGACGAAGATGAAGCCAAAGAAGTCATTCGAGAAGCGCACGAGGGCATTTACGGTGGTCACGTCGACAACCAAACTCTTGTTAAGCAGATTATTCGGGAAGGGTATTATTGAAAAACCATGCAATAAGACTACTATCATTTTATGAAAAAGTGTGTTCAATGTCAGATACACGCACCTTCCATCCATGCGCCAACCACATATTTACAATCAGTCGTATCTTCGTGGCCATTTTCTATGTGGGCTTTCGGTGTTGTAGGCCCAATTACTCCTTCTGCTTCTAATGGTCATAAATATTTTCTAGACGCAATAGAATACTTCACCAAGTGGGTTGAGGGCTATCACTCTGTGTATAGTGGAAGACCGACATGTGGTCTCATTTATCCACAAGAACATTCTTTGTCATTTTGGCATACCACATAATATTGTTTTAGATAATGGTACTCATTTCAAGAATGAGAGAATGAAGACCTTTTGTTCGAAATTGAGAATTCATCATCACTTGTCAGCTCCCTACTATCCCCAAGGAAACGGTCAGGCAGAAGCTACAAATAAAATTTTGATTCTCATTCTGGAAAGAACCATTAAGACAGGTCATGATTGGCACGAGAAAATCCATGATGCACTCTGGGCATATCGATCTACCATTCAGACATCGACCAATGCAGCTCTTTCAGAGCTTATTTACGAAAGTGAAGTGGTATTACCTCTTCATGTTCAAAAGCCTGCTCTTAAATTTGCATCTCTCCTAGAGCCAGTATCAACAGTAGTGATTGATATAACTTGATCTACTCGATGAAAGAAGACTCAAAGCAATAGAGCATGCTCAATCTTATCGTCAGAGAATAGATAGGCAATATGCCAAGTCAGTCATCGAAAGAAGATTCTGAGTTAACGATCTGGTCCTTAGATCTACTGCTCATCTCAAGCACCGCCCACGTGGAAAATGGTCACCAAATTGGGAAGGTCCCTATGTGGTCAAAGAAGCCTTACCACGCAATTCATATCGTCTAATTAATGCAGATGGTGTAGAATTACCCGATCCTATCAATGCCCGACATCTGAAGAAATTCTACACTTAGAAAACTTTCATTCTATCTTTTGTATTCTTCAATGAATTTCCTTCAATGATGATTAATTATTCTTTTATCTGAACATTTTCCTTCAAGATTACACTAGGGCATCTTTTGTTATGAAA
The DNA here is from genome assembly GCF_984573655.1 of Nuphar pumila. Taxonomy (NCBI): domain Eukaryota; kingdom Viridiplantae; phylum Streptophyta; class Magnoliopsida; order Nymphaeales; family Nymphaeaceae; genus Nuphar; species Nuphar pumila. Next base: position 163,832,212 of record NC_143249.1, on the reverse strand, counting down.
CTTGTCTTTTATTCGAAATGTTCTATATGCAGGCAGGATCAAACAAAATCTTTCATCATTCATTTGCATCCATTTTGCATTTGCATCAGATTTATTTACCCATTCAGGATAAGGGACAAATCCTGAGACCCTAACAATTGTCCAAATCATCGTGAGAGTAAAGATTGAAAATCTCCCATCACAATCAACGGGCGATTTTTCTAAAATCCAGTGCTCGTATTGACAATTTTTTAAAATCTAGTGCTCGTACTTGAATTTTTTCAGTGCTCGTACTTGTAGTTTTTTAAAATCCAGTGCTCGTACTGATAATTCTTCAAAGTCCAGTGCTCGTACTGGCAATTTTTCAAAATCCAGTGTTCATGTTGGTACTTTTTCAAAATCCTGTGTTTATTGGTCAAACTATTCCAAGATCTAGTTCCTTACTGGTTGAGCTAGTCCAAAATGTCATCTTTACATTTATCGAATTTTCCTTCCTTCAGATTCCAAAACTGGTCTAGAAGATCCGAGTTTCGACTCAAATTTTCTTCCAAATCCAATTCAAATGTCAGAATTGGTCTAGAAAATCAGAGTTTCGACTCAAATTTTCTTCCAAATCCAATTCGTTTGACTTTCCCTTAAAGATTCAAACTTCTACTCGAATTTTTCTGTAAATTTAGTAATTGGTATAGAAGATCCAAGTTCTGATTCGAATTTTCTTTCAAAATCCAATTAATCTAGTTTTCCCTTGAAGATTTGAATTCCGATTCGAATCTTTCTGTCGAACCCAGTTTCACACTGGTCCGGTCAAATCCAATTTCCAAATTGGTCCTTTTATAAAATTTAACCTCGCATCGTTCCTTTCAGAAACCTAGTGCTTGTGCTGGTACTTTGTTTTAAAACCCAGTGCTCATGCTGGTACTTTGTCTTCAAAATGCAGTGCTTGTGTTGGTACTTTATTTTCAAAACCCAATGCTTGTGCTGGTACTTTATTTTTAAAACCCAGTACTGGTACTTTGTTTCAAAACCCAATGCTCATGCTGATACTTTATTTTCAAAAACCAGTGCTCGTACTGGTATTCAGTTTTCAAAACCCAGTGCTTATGCTGGTACTTTGTCTTCAAAACCCAGTGCTGGTACTTTATTTTCAAAACCTAGTGCTCATGCTAGTACTTTGTTTCAAAACCCAGTACTCGTGCTAGTACTTTATTTTCAAAACCCAGTGCTCGTACTGGTACTTTGTTTTCAAAACTCAGTGCTTGTGCTGATACTTTGTTTTCAAAACCCAATGCTCGTGCTGGTACTTTGTGTTGAGAAACTCTGTTTTGATGTCACATAATATGATACACTGTCTTATTTAAATGTCATATGATATAATAATATGTCTTCTTGAAAAATGTTATATAATGACTGGATATGTTTTGCCATATATCTAACGAGTATTTGATGCAAGGATATCTCACTAAAAAAGGATGGAGACCTCTTGTTCAAGTACAACTATGATGCAATCATACTCCTTGAATAAAAAGCTTGTTGAGCCATGCACTCCTAAAGACCTTCTAAAGAGATCGGCTTCCTCAAGTTGAAGTTTTTTTCTTCTTTAGAGTCATTTGTAACAGAACCTTCAGAAGGATGCATATTGCATATTACATACTCACTCATAAAAGCTATTTCATAAAAGTATACGATAGTTTCAAAAAGCTCCTTTTTGAAAACAAATAATTGTACCTTCTTACAACCCTTTATGAAAAAGGTATTTTGACATGATTTCAAAATGTAATAATTGTACCTTATATCATATACAAAACAACATGAAAAGAAATGATTTCAAATATAGAAAAAAGACAAAACATGAAATCGGCTACACAAAGAAAACAAATATAATATGTTTTGAAAAGACTCTAGTTACCTTCTTTAAAGAAATGATTTCAAATATAGGAAAAAGACAAAACATGAAATCGACTACACAAAGAAAACAAATATAATATGTTTTGAAAAGACTCTAGTTACCCTCTGTAAAGAAATGATTTCAAATATAGGAAAAAGACAAAACATGAAATCGGCTACACAAAGAAACCAAATATAATATGTTTTGAAAAAGACTCTAGTTACCTTTTTACAAACTCATAGAATGTCGACTTACTTAAATTCATCAGTCTCTTTGTATAGCATTAAATACCTTCTATAAAGAATCCTTGTTAAATATCCTTCTCAAAAATGTCGACTAACTTGTAGTCTTCATTCTCTCTGTAGACTTTGAAAAACACAACATAAAGAAAACACTTGACATGACTATGTACAAATAAATATCTCAAAGCACTCATTGTACTTACACTCATTTAAAGTAAAGAAGTACCTATGTACCACAAATCATTAATTAGGATAAAGACAAAACCACATGACAACCTACAATCCAACGTTCAATGTACTATTGTAAGAAATAGACTTTTTACATAAAATATATATTACCTAAAATATTACAACGACTAGTGTACCCCATATTTTACTTTTATGGATAGAAGACTTTCTCGAATCTCTCTAAAGATGTTTTTTGAAATGACATGGCATTTCACATCTCAAAAAGGCTACGATTTCAAAAAGCCAACGACTATTTTTTAAGCTATAAAAACACACTCAAATGAACTATTGAAAGAGAAGGGAATGAAATAGACAAGTGAGCTTACAACGAGAAAAATACCTATTCGATATTTGAAAGAGAGCCTAGAAAAAGAAAGAGAAAAAGTCAAAAATAACTCTTTGACAAAGAGTATCTTCTGAGTGACAAACAAAACATTCTGAGAATCCTTCATTCGTGCATTCATATCATCCTGAAGGTTCTATAGGAAGTATTGTAACTTTCTGTTATTCACTGTAATCCTTCTTTGTTGAAAGAAGTAGACCTCTGTGAAAGAGGGTGTTGCCCTTCTCTATTGAGAGAAGAAGACCTCTGTGAAAGAGGGTGTTGTCCTTCTCTGTTGAGAGAAGAAGACCTCTGAGGAAAAGGGTGTTGTACTATTTATCCGGTGACTCGGATGTTATAGTGGAAAGCTCAAGTGGTTTGCTTGGGGACTGGATGTAGGTCAGGGTTTTGACCGAACCAGTATAAATCTTGTGTTTATTGTGTTGTGCCTTATTGCTTTATTTTTTATTATATCAACTTGCATCGTATTTCACTATTCACCCCCCCTCTAGTGGAATTTTATTTGGTATCAGAGCAGGTTTGCTGGTTTCGACATAACAAGTCTTCGAGCACATATGACATCTATCTTTTATGCTCGTGATATTGAAGGTCAACACTCATCTCGTCCTCCTTTCTTCAACGGCTCCAACTATAGATACTGGAAGTGCAGAATGACTATATTTCTCAAATCCATAGATTTTGCTGTATGGAAAATTGTTGAGCATCCATACACATCTCCTTCCGCAGACTATAACTTATGGTCTGATAAAGAAAAGAAAATGGAAAACCTAAATGCAAAGGCTATGAATGCCTTATATTGTGCCATCGATCAGAATGAATTCAATAGAATATCTATATGTGAATCTGCATATGATATTTGGCATTCTTTGGAGGTTATTCATGAAGAAACCAACAAAGTGAAAGAAGCCAAAATCTCATCTCTTGTCAGAAAATATGAGTTGTTCAAAATGAACAAAGATGAACCCATCACAGAGATGTTCACTAGATTCACCAACATCACCAACGATCTGAAATCTCTAGGTGTAACCCACTCTCAGACAGAAAAGGTGAAGAAAATCTTGAGATCTCTCACAACTGATTGGGAGAAAAAGACTACTGCTATTGAAGAAGCTCAAGATTTATCCAAACTTTCCCTGGACGATCTAATAGGAAATCTTATGGCATATGAAGTCCACATGAAGGAAAGAAGGGAAGAAGAACAACCTTTGAAGAAAACTTTAGCCTTCCCAGCCCTTTCTGAGGATGAAGACTCAGAAAAAGAAACTGAGATTGCGCTACTCACCAGAAAATTTCAGCGCTTTATGAGAAGGAACCGGCTTCCAAATAAGCACAAAGAAAGAAAAGACCCAAAAGAAGATTCTATGTGCTACCAGTGTAATAAGTTAGGTCACCTGAGACGTGACTGTCCTCTTCTCAAAAGAAAATCCAAGACTGAGGAACCAAAGAAAAGGTTCTTCAAGAAAAAGGCTCTGCATGCTCAATGGGATGATTCAGAACCATCCACCAGTGAAGAGTCAAATGATGATGAAGCAGAAACCGCCAACATATGCTTCATGGCAGAAAGCTCTGTAAGTGAATCTCTTGATTTCTCCTTTGAAGATCTTCAAAATGCTTTTCAGGAACTTTTTGAAGAATCAAGGAAAACGATTCTAAAAAATAAACAGTTAAAATCTGAGAATCTAGAGCTCCTTTTAAAAAATGAAAAACTCAGTATTAAAAATTCTGAGTTACAAAAGAGAAATCTTCTTATTACTTCTGAAATCTTGTCTACTAGCTTCAAGACTAAAAATCTGCAAGTAGAAATTTCAGAATTAAAAAATAAAACTGAGAACCTTATGAAAACGGTTTTCAAGTTTACTAAAGGAAAAGAGAACTTGGATAAACTCCTATCCTCTTAAAAAGTCTCTTTCTACAAGAATGGTATTGGCTACTCTCATTTCAACAAGCCTTCTTGTATGAATCAAAAGACCACTTTTGTGAAAAGTTCTTCTGAACAAAATAAGGAGTATTATAATTTTAACTTTTTGAACTCCTCTAAGGCTGTAGACAAACCCAAATCCAAATGGATATGGGTTCCAAAGTCTAACAAAAAGGGACCCGATTGGGTACCAAAAAGAAATTTTACTTAATGATTTGCTGGCTCCAAACAAGAAGAACAGATGGATTCTAGACAGTGGATGTTCAAAACACATGACTGGACATTCAGATCTCTTTGTTGTTCTTCATAAAAAAGGAGGAACCGTCACCTTTGGAGATAACAACAAAGGTTTGATAATAGGTATTGGTAATATTGGAAATATAGATAAACCTCTTATCAAAGACGTTCTCCTGGTTAAAGGCTTAAAACATAACCTTCTAAGTATTAGTCAAATGTGTGATACAGGTTATAATGTTAGCTTTAATCATAATGCTTGTCTTATAGCAGACACCAACGAAAATATTATCTTAAAAGGTATAAGAAAAAATAATATATATGAACTATACCTAGAAAACATCACAGAACATTGCCTCATAGCTAATAATGACTCTCAACATCTATGGCACATGAGAATGGGTCATGTCAATTCTAAGTACATGTCTAAATTAGCTAAAGATAAGTTAGTACGTGGGTTACCCAAAATATCTTTTAAAAAGGATTATTTTTGTGATGCATGTCAATTAGGAAAACTGTCCAAATCATCTTTTAAATAAAAAAATATCATTTCAAGCAAAAGACCTTTAGAGCTTCTCCACCTGGATCTCTTTGGTCCTTCTAGAGTAGCTAGTCATAATCACAATAAATACGTTTTTGTCATTGTAGATGACTACTCAAGATTTACTTGGGTAATATTTTTGAAAAACAAAAGTGATACGTTTTGTCAATTTGAAATTTTATGTAAAAAATTACAAAATGAAAAATCTTGTTCTATTGTTAAAATCCGTAGTGACCATGGAGGAGAATTTGAAAATGAACTTTTTGAAATTTTTTGTAACTTGCATGGTATTTCTCATAACTTTGCCTTTCCTAGAGTTGCACCTCAAAATGGTGTAGTAGAAAGAAAGAATAGAACCCTTCAGGAATCTGCTAGAACTATGCTCCAACACAATAATCTTGCTAAATATTTTTGGGCAGAAGCTGTTAATACTGCATGCTACATAACAAATAGAGTTCTCATTAGACCCTTATTAAATAAAACTCCCTATGAACTATTCTATGACAGAACTCCAAGAATAGACTATTTCAAAGTCTTTAGATGTAAATGCTTTATCCTAAACACAAAAGATAGCCTAGATAAATTTGATGCTAAATCTATTGAAGGCATATTTTTAGGATATTCAAGTCATAGTAAAGCATACAGGGTTTTCAATAAGAGTTCTAAGTCTATTGAAGAATCTATGCATGTTAGTTTCTGTGAATCTATTGATCAATCTGTTCATAAGCAAACTAACGATGATGATGTTGAAAGTACAGATTTATTTTTAGATAACACAACTAAGTCTAATGAAGATGATCATCAAAGAACATTTGTCGATATCAAAGATCATCCTCAAAAGCAGATTTTGGGAGAACTGACAAAGGGGGTTCAGACTAGAGCTCAGCTAGAACGGATTGCAAATATGGCATTCATTTCTCAACTTGAACCAAAGAAGATTGATGAAGCCATCATCGATGAGTTCTGGATGCTAGCCATGACTGAAGAACTGAATCAATTCCAAAGGAATGAAGTTTGAGATCTTGTACCAAGACCAAAGGATCATCCGATCATTGGGATAAGATGGATCTTCAGAAACAAGCTAGATGAAACAGATAATGTTATAAGAAACAAAGCAAGACTAGTAGCTCAAGGATACAACCAGGAGGAAGGTATTGATTTTGATGAAACATTTGCTCCTGTTGCTAGACTTGAATCTATTAGAATGTTTTTAGCATATGCAAGCTATATGGATTTCAAATTATATCAAATGGATGTTAAAAGTGCCTTTTTAAATGGTTTTATAAATGAAGAAGTTTATGTAAAACAACCTCCAGGATTTGAAAATGAACAATATCCAGATCATGTTTTCAAACTCAAACGTGCTTTGTATGGATTAAAACAAGCACCTCGTGCTTGGTATGATAGACTTAAAACATTTTTATTAAAAACTGGTTTTTCTGTAGGCAAAGCAAACTCTACTTTATTTGTGAAAATAGTGAATAATCATACCCTAATTGTTCAAATATATGTGGACGATATCATCTTTGGATCTTCTAACAACACTCTCTGTGAAGAATTTTCTAAGTCCATGCAGAAGGAATTCGAAATGAGTATGATGGGAGAACTCAACTACTTTCTTGGACTGCATATTAAGCAAACCAAGGATGGAGTTTTCATCAATCAATCTAAGTATGCTCGTGAACTTCTGAAGAGGTTCAACATGAACGCAACTACTTCAAAAACCACTCCTATGAGCACTACTACTGTTTTGGACAAAGATGAAGATGGTAAGTCTGTGGATACAAAGGTATACCGAGGTATGATAGGATCATTACTATATTTAACTGTTAGCCGTCCAGATATTATGTTAAGTGTTTGCTTGTGTGCTAGATTTCAGTCAAATCCAAAAGAATCACATCTTAAAGCTGTAAAAAGAATAATGAGATATTTAAAAGACAGTTGATTTTGGATTATTCTATTCAAAATCCTCTACATTTGATTTAATCTCATACAACGATGCTGACTTTGCTGGAAGTAAATCTGACAGAAAAAGCACAAGTGGAACATGTCATATGCTAGGGCACTCACTTGTATCATGGTTCAGTAAGAAACAAAACTGTGTATCCTTATCTACTACTAAAGCCGAATACATTGCTGCTAGCCTAGCCTGTACACAAGTTATCTGGATGAAACAAACCTTAAAAGATTTTGGTTTAAATTTTGAAAGTACAACTATTTTCTGTGATAATACTAGTGCTATAAACTTATCTAAGAATCCTATTTTCACTCACGAACTAAGCACATTCAAATAAGACACCACTTCTTAAGAGAACAAGTCTTAAAGAACATAATTAAACTCGAATTCATACCAACTAATCAATAGTTAGCAGACATATTCACTAAACCATTGAAACATGAAGACTTTACACGAATTAGAAGAGAACTAGGAATATGCAAACTAAGTGACTTATAAATTAATCACACTTATTATAATTCTTCTTGTAAGTTTTGATAAAATCTTACTTTAAAAGTTTTTTTCTTCTTATCGATTTTTTTAAATTAGGTTTCCATATTCACGTATACTCTAAATTCTTAAGACACATTTTTTATGTCTTTCAACTTGTCATCTTTCAAGTACACCTTCATAATGACTCCTTGTCCTATCTCCTTTCACTCATATCCATAAGAACTAATTATATTAAAAGCTATCATGACAGTGTCCACATCACTCATCTCATAACACCTTTTATCACTTTTGTCTTCTTGTGAAAACCTCTCTTATGATAAGCTATCCGAGATTCAACATGATATTGTGTTCCTCACTTATGTTATTTTTTCAAGTGATATATCCCTTTTCATGACTTCCTTTCCTCCTATTAAGACACTTCACTAAACTTTATGGTAAATAAATCAAGTGTTTATCTTTCTCATTTTCTTCACCACCTTTTTCAAAATCAAGCTGTCATATTTCACGTAAAATCTTACTACATCATCTGTTATATCATATCCTAAGTATAATCTATTATCGTTCTTTCATCCTTCACACCTTTTATGAAAAATTATTCGAAAAACTTGTCCTTTTTTATTATTCACATTAGTACCTTTAGTACTCTCTCTCTCTCATACGAATTGAGCCTCCAATCTTTTCAATCCGTGATTTTGACTCCTTTACTAGTTAACTTTATTCTCTAAAAACTATGAACTTCCTCCAATCGAGTTTCTTTAAAAATATGTTTATCAAATAAACATTAATTCATGTCAATCATAACTTTATTTTATGTCTTTTATCTCATATCAATCATGAATTTTGTTTTCTCCTTTTTTATTATTCCTATCCTACTTGAAAATCCATATATGTCATCTCACTTTTCTCTATGACTACTCTCACTCCTTCCACGCATATCCATAAAAATATTTCTTATATAAGCAATTATTACTCTTCACTCATGAATATCTTTTGTCTCCTCATTTCATCTCTCGATTACATTTTTTTTTTATTTTTGAATCTGACTCCTCCATGTCTATTCTCATTCTTTAATCTATCATTTATCAATTCTTATTTTTTTTAAAATATATTTTTGACTCTTTCTCTTTTTGTCTCATCATCTCTCTTACCACTATTCATAGTCAAAGTGTGTCCTTCTCATATTTACGTATACTCATAAAAATTACAAATGTGAAGACACATTAATCATGACACATTTTTTAAGTCATTCTTTTCTTTCAAAAATGTCATATCTTTCAAAGTAGACATCACATGATCACCCTATGACCTATTTCCTTTCACGTATATCAAAATATACACTTCTTAAATAAGAAATTATTGTATTTCCTCATACTCTTATGTTTGTCCTATTCCAAACTCCCTCTTCACGATTTTGGAATGCTTTCACATAAAGTAAACCTTTGAAAAAGTTGTTTGTTCTTATTAGGCCATTACTCACTCTCTATCTATTCTCCATGATCTTCACGAAAACCTTTAAAAACTCTTGAATCATTCTTTCTCTTACGTTTGAAATGACACTCCATATTCAATTCATGACTCTTCTCACTATCCAACAAGATTGCCCATAGAAAATTTGTTACATATTATTTCGAAACTGTGTCCTTAATATCTTCACTAATATAAGACACTATCTTCCGAAATTGATTTGATGTGTCATTCACAAGCTTCTAAACTTACAACTCACGCATTTCCTCTTTCCACTAAAATCTAAACATCCTTCACTTCCAATGTCATTCTTTTCTTATCACCATTATTTTTCTTCTATTTATTAGATTGATTCATATCTCCTTCCCACGATTTTCTCTATTCTCTTACAAACTCTTACTCCTTTCCAAGCCTTTCTCTCTTGCTCGTTCTTTCTAAGTCCTTGCCATGGCTTCCTCCTCAAACAATACAATCACTGCCGCAGACCTAAGGGATCCCGATCTATTTCACTTCTACAACTCCCTTTTTTCTCGACCAATTCATGAAAATAAATTGGTTAACTACAACGACTTCGTATTATTTGACCTAGACAGATCTTTCCCCGAACTCAAACACTTACTAGGATCTTCATCCCAAGCTGCTTACTATCCCGAACTCGTCCGACTCTTCTACACAAATTTTTCTTCTGATCATGAACAAACTACCATCACCACCAAAGTACGCGGACGCCTGATGTCCTTTCATGCTTCCTCATTAGGCAAAATTCTTAATCTTCCTTCCACCGGCATAAACCTAGACAACATAGTACCACTCGAACGGTCGGTACTTCGAAAAATTCTTCTCTGCACCAACTGCTCACAACTTCCCTCGCACATGAGGAATCTCCAACCTCATGCTCAACTTCTTGCCCAGATTTTTTTCCACAATATCTATCCCAAGCCTCCACGCAAGGGATTAGTACCAAGAAAAATCTCTCTCCTTCTCTACGCAATGTTTTCTTCTACTCCGATAAACTGGTCCAACATTCTTTTCGACCTTTTTATTCGTTATAAAAAATTTCAGCCTCTTCTTTTCGGGTGTTTTATAACTCCCATTTTAAAATACTTCAAAGTACCCCTTCAAAACGAAGTTATCCTCCATCCCTCTCAGGTCCTCGATGCTACTTCCTTCAATCTCAGGTCCCTGCACCTGCCCGGCTCTGATGAAGATGCTCCAACATCCAACAACTTATCTTTTAGACTGTACTAGCTGTATTTTTTTCGGTCTGTAATAACTTTTAATTAATTCTGGTCTGTAATAACTTTACAATTTTTTTGGTATGTAATAACTCTGCTTACTCTGATCCCCTCCTTTTTGTCCATGACAAAGGGGGAGAAATATCATGTCTCCATTATTGGAGAAAAATACTCTCTTTAACATTTTTTTCAATAGTTTTATGATATTATTATTTCTATGCATAATGTCTTTTTGACAGGGGGAGCATATTTTGTCATCATAAAAAAGGGGGAGAATGTTGAGAAACTCTGTTTTGATGTCACATAATATGATACACTGTCTTATTTAAATGTCATATGATATGATGATATGTCTTCTTGAAAAATGTTATATAATGACTGGATATGTTTTGCCATATATCTAACGAGTATTTGATGCAAGGATATCTCACTCAAAATGGATGAAGACCTCTTGTTCAAGTACAACTATGATGCAATCATACTCCTTGAAGAAAAAGCTTGTTGAGCCATGCACTCCTAAAGACCTTCTAAAGAGATCGGCTTCCTCAAGTTGAAGTTTTTTTCTTCTTTAGAGTCATTTGTAACAGAACCTTCAGAAGGATGCATGTTGCATATTACATACTCACTCATAAAAGCTATTTCATAAAAGTATACGATAGTTTCAAAAAGTTCCTTTTTGAAAACAAATAATTGTACCTTCTTACAACCCTTTATGAAAAAGGTATTTTGACATGATTTCAAAATGTAATAATTGTACCTTATATCATATACAAGACAACATGAAAAGAAATGATTTCAAATATAGAAAAAAGACAAAACATGAAATCGGCTACACAAAGAAAACAAATATAATATGTTTTGAAAAGACTCTAGTTACCTTCTTTAAAGAAATGATTTCAAATATAGGAAAAAGACAAAACATGAAATCGACTACACAAAGAAAACAAATATAATATGTTTTGAAAAGACTCTAGTTACCCTCTGTAAAGAAATGATTTCAAATATAGGAAAAAGACAAAACATGAAATCGGCTACACAAAGAAACCAAATATAATATGTTTTGAAAAAGACTCTAGTTACCTTTTTACAAACTCATAGAATGTCGACTTACTTAAATTCATCAGTCTCTTTGTATAGCATTAAATACCTTATGTAAAGAATCCTTGTTAAATATCCTTCTCAAAAATGTCGACTAACTTGTAGTCTTCATTCTCTCTGTAGACTTTGAAAAACACAACATAAAGAAAACACTTGACATGACTATGTACAAATAAATATCTCAAAGCACTCATTGTACTTACACTCATTTAAAGTAAAGAAGTACCTATGTACCACAAATCATTAATTAGGATAAAGACAAAACCACATGACAACCTACAATCCAACGTTCAATGTACTATTGTAAGAAATAGACTTTTTACATAAAATATATATTACCTAAAATATTACAACGACTAGTGTACCCCATATTTTACTTTTATGGATAGAAGACTTTCTCGAATCTCTCTAAAGATGTTTTTTGAAATGACATGACATTTCACATCTCAAAAAGGCTACGATTTCAAAAAGCCAACGACTATTTTTTAAGCTATAAAAACACACTCAAATGAACTATTCAAAGAGAAGGGAATGAAATAGACAAGTGAGCTTACAACGAGAAAAATACCTATTCGATATTTGAAAGAGAGCCTAGACAAAGAAAGAGAAAAAGTCAAAAATAACTCTTTGACAAAGAGTATCTTCTGAGTGACAAACAAAACATTCTGAAAATCCTTCATTCGTGCATTCATATCATCCTGAAGGTTCTATAGGAAGTATTGTAACTTTCTGTTATTCACTGTAATCCTTCTTTGTTGAAAGAAGTAGACCTCTGTGAAAGAGGGTGTTGCCCTTCTCTGTTGTGAGAAGAAGACCTCTGTGAAAGAGGGTGTTGTCCTTCTCTGTTGAGAGAAGAAGACCTCTGTGGAAGAGGGTGTGCCCCTTCTCTGTTGAGAGAAGAAGACCTCTGAGGAAGAGGGTGTTGTACTATTTATCCGGTGACTCGGATGTTATAGTGGAAAGCTCAAGTGGTTTGCTTGGGGACTGGATGTAGGTCAGGGTTTTGACCGAACCAGTATAAATCTTGTGTTTATTGTGTTGTGCCTTATTGCTTTATTTTTTATTATATCAACTTGCATCGTATTTCACTATTCACCCCCCCTCTAGTGGAATTTCAATTTGTTTCAAAACTCAGTGCTCGTACTGGTACTTTGTTCTCAAAACCCAATGTTGATACTTTGTTTTCAAAATCCAGTGCTGGTACTTTGTTTTTAAAACCTAGTGTATGTGCTGGTGTTTCTTCAAAATCTGATTTTCATACTAGTTGCAATCAAAATACTAATCCCGCATTAGGGTTCAGGCTCAATGCCAACCTTCAGATCTGCGAGCCAAACAATTTTTATCAGACCCTCGGGTCACTCTAGTCAATCATTTCTAGGTTTCTAGGTCATCAATTTTATCAAGCAAACCTTTGGGTTATCAAATTCTATCAAAGTCAATCATATTTTTCCGACCTTTGGGTCGCATACAGAAACTATGGTCTTTCAAGATTCGACCTTTGTGTCAAACTCATATGCCAATTAGCTCAAAATCAATTATCAATCATTTCTCTTGCGAGGGACCTTTTTTCCAGGGAGAGTTCGATGGAGCTCGCTCCTTTCGCTTGTCTTTATTGTTCGTTCATTGAACCCATTTTTAGGAAGAGTTTGAAGGGACTCGTGTTTCACGTACAGTTTGCAAAACAATCTTTATTATCACACAAGGAACCCTTTTTCTAAGAAGAGTTTCGATGGAAGCTCGTTCTCCTTGTGACCCCCTAAAGTCTTTTGTTAGTCCATCTCGTGATCCAGGACCCTTTTTCCAGGAGAGTGTGATGGACTCGCTTCTCTATGATATCCTTCCTGACTTTTGTCATCGGTCACCTTTCCATAAGAGAAGCCTATAGATAAAAAGTTTTGATGAAACTTTATTTCTCTTCGAAAGTCGTTTTGCAAACACCTAATCTTCAAGGAAGAGAGAAGTATCTTTTATTACCCGTTCAGGTAAGGGTCAAGCCTGAGTCTCTCCTTTGGGGAAAGGAGAGGAGAATCTAGCCAAGGATGTGTCATTTAGACCTCAAGCAATTTCTTTCACCAAGGATTCCAAGAATATTCTGCCAATTTGTCACGAAAAATAGTTGTTGATCTCAAAATCTTTATTGCACAAAAGTTTACCTTATATTACCTTCAGTATTCTCTCCAAAAGGACAACTTTTGCAAAGAAAGAAGAAAATTTAAGCTTTTCTGTTGGTCAACCAAAAGGATGAAGAAAAATCCTCGATATGACCGGCAAAGAAAAAATTCAATGATGTTGAAAAGCCATAAGTGAACTAATATTAATCATAGCTATGGCACATTTTTAAATATTATTCTTCTGGTAATAAGGCAATGAAAATATCCTGGGCCATATAAAAAGAATTCACTCAATCTCAATATCTCTTTAATCAATCAAGCTATAATCAACTATCTGAAAAAGGGATCTCTCAATCATTGTCAAGTTGAAGGCTGATGGATGGGTTAGACCCCCGGGGCCAAAGAAGACTTAGATCATCTCCGAGTTGAAGGAGTATGCGACGTGTCCTTCCAGGGAAAGTTTAAATCATTATCAAGTTGAAGGCTGATGTGATGAACCTCCCACCAATCCCTAAAAGATATTTAATCACTGATATCATAAAGAGATTTTCAACCAAAAAGACCATTTTATTAATTCACTTCTTGGGAATAAAAAGGGATGTAAAATATCTCCAAGTTGAAAGAGCTTGTGGCGTGTCCTTCCTAAAAAAATCAGAACACAACTAAGTTGAAGGCTGATGTGATGAGATTCTCGCCTAATCCCAAGAAACTCACTCTTCATGTCTCAAAAGAGCATAAGAGATTATAAAGATACTTCAATTAAAAGAGACAACATCCTTAATATAATTCTTGAGACTAAAGAAGATGCAGAACATCTTCGAGTTGAAAGAGTTTGTGACATGTCCTTCTAGGGAAAATCAGAACACGGTTAAGTTAAAGGCTGATGTGATGAATTTTTCGCCAAACCTCAAGGAAAACTCATTCTCTATGTCTCAAAAGAGTGCAAAAAGATCATCATGGGTAAAACCCAGATATCAAACTCCCAAGAATCATCTTTATTTGTGTGAAATTCTTTTATCAATGTACTTTCATTGATTGCTTTTATGATATTGAGAACATATTCCTTTCTTTTCATATCAAAGAAATTGATGGCTTCCTTGAAGAAACTCAACAGGAATAATTCGATTTTGATTCTAAATTCTATGGAGCTAGCCCAGTTGGAGGTAATACTCAAGGTAGAAGAGGGAATATTTTCATATAAATGTGCTTATTTTCAATTATCTGGAATCAACCACAATTTTCATCTTATTGGCAATCTTTTCAAGTTATCCTGACATGAAGTGAGAGCTTGATGTCTATTTTGATATATCCTGGCGT
Organism: Nuphar pumila; assembly: GCF_984573655.1. Lineage (NCBI taxonomy): Eukaryota > Viridiplantae > Streptophyta > Magnoliopsida > Nymphaeales > Nymphaeaceae > Nuphar > Nuphar pumila. Next base: position 163,817,168 of record NC_143249.1, on the reverse strand, counting down.
TGTTGTTGTCCCTTTTTAGGACTTGATAATGGGAGTTTTCAAAATCCTTCCCTTCTGTTTTAATCTAAGCGCTTGGTCTCTCAGATTCACACACTTCCCTGTGTTCCTCACCGTCCCACCATATACAGTTCCCGTTCAGGGTAAGGGTTAAACCTGAATTTTTCTACAAAAGGTCATCTGTTTTAAATGCCATTCAGTCTCAGCAATGAAACGTCCACGATCAATCCCTTTTCAAGCTTTAGGGAACCCCCTTTCTTTTATTTGCAAACCCCTCTCGGATTTATTGTGTAAATTTCGAAGGTCCCCTCATGGTTTCTCCTTGCGAGAATTTCGTCATCCCTTTTAGGTTAAGGGTTAAGCCTAAACCTCATTTTTCTATGAGGTATCGTCCCTTTCAGGTTAAGGGTTAAGCCTGAACCTCATTTTTTCATAAGGTATCTTCCCTTTTGAGGTTAAGGGTTAAGCTTGAACCTCATTTTTCCATGAGGTATCGTCTCTTTCAGGTTAAGGGTTAAGCCTGAGCCTCATTCTTCCACAAGGAATTTTTTGTCCCATCCAGGTTAAGGGCTAAGCCTAAGCCTCGTCTCGATGAGGTAAATTTTCTTCTTTATTCTCCATTTTATACCTACCAAATCACTAGAGCCAATTCTTTCATACCCAGTCATATTCTTCTAATTGGGGCATTTTTATAGTTCAAATTTGGTGTGTTTTTCTTTGCCACTAAGTTCGGCCTTCAACCGGCTTAGTAGCAAAGAGGGGCATCTGTAAACACCCCAAATTTTTACCCTCATTCACAAACACCTACCTCCTACCACTGGGACCCACTCTCCGCAGTCTTCAGGGAACCCGCTGGTCAAAATCTGAGTCAAGGTTGTTCACAGCCCAAATTTTATAAAAAAATTCAAGTACTCCATCTTACAATCAAGATTCAATCCTTATTTTGGCTCAATTTCAATTGTGAGTTCCCATCATCAGATAAGGGTCTCCAGCTTTTTTGTCTATGTAGGGGTGCAGGATTCCAAGTCCCTCATCCAGGGTCTACATTTCATGTGTCATTGCATATCACTGCATGCATTTGGCATATCATCTCATATCATTTCATGGCATTACATGTCATTGCATCTCATTTTTGAGATCCAACACTCCTGTTTTTCAAAATCTTTGAATCAAGATTCGAGTTTTAAAACTTTTCTTTCGAAGTCAATTTCAAAACCTGGGTTTTGAATCGACATTTTTCATTTGTTAACCTCTAGGATATTATTTTCTTCAGAAAAATAATTTGGATTTGTTTTAAAGCCAATTTTTAATTGATTTCAATCCTCAGATGAGACCCAGCTAAGTGGTGTCAATTCTGGATTCTTTCATTTATAAAATTTCTCAAAAATCACAGTCCTAGTTGGATCAAGACTCTGTCTTTTCATCTTTTTAAACCTTTTTTAAAATTCTATTTTGGTTTAAATAAGAGGTGATCTTATCCCCTGTCCATTTCTGTCATTTTGGCCAAAATCTCAGAGTCCTAGTTAGATCAAGACTCTTTTTCTAGAGTCCCAGTCGGATCAAGACTCTACCTTTTACCACTTTTTCTACCTACTTTTTGAGAAAACCTTTCAAAATCTTTTATCTTGGCCAAAATCTTAGAGTCCCAGTCGAATTAGGACTCTTTCCCAGAGTCGTAATTGGATCGGGATTCTATACTGATTTCATCCTTTACTGTTGTTCTTCACCTATTTTTGAAAACCTTCTCATCTTACTTTCAAAATAGCCAAAACCTCAGAGTCCCAGTTGGATTAGGACTCTTTTTCAGAGTTTCAGTCGGATTAGGACTCTATCTTTCGTTGTTATTTTGACCTATTTTCAACCAAATTCTTCAAAATCTTTCGAAAGGAGTCAAAAACTCAGAGTTTTAGTTCAATCAGGACTCTATTCAAAGAGTCTTAGTTGGATCAGGACTCTAAATCTGACTTCAATTTTGAGAGACTCTTTCAAAAATCCCTTCATTTATCTCTTCATAAACCAAAATTGTTACTCTTTTATCACAGAGATTCAAAGTTCTGGGACTCTATCCCAGAGTCTTGATCAAACCAGGACTCTATCCTGATTTCATTTTCTACTTCATTTTCACCTGTTTTCAAAAGTTCTTCATAAAATCTCATCATTTGCTTTCTAAAAAACCAAAAATTCTCAGAGTTTTAGTCGAATTAGGACTCTTCCTCAGAGTCCTAGTTAGATCAGAACTCTGAACCAGACTTCAATTTGTACCTTATTTTCAACTATTTTTCAAAATCCTCTCATTTGTTTTCTAAGAAAATCCAAAATTTTAAGAGTCCTGGTCAAATTAAGACTTTGTCCCTAGAGTCCTAGTTGGATCAGAACTCTGTTCTGATTTCACTGTTTGTTGCCATTTTCACTCATTTTCATAAATTCTTTCATTTGTTTTTCAGAAAAGACCCAAAAACTAGAGTTTCAGTCCGATCAGGACTCTGTCGCAGAGTCCCAATCTGATCAGGATTCTATTCTAAATCTTGTTTCTACCTCCATTTCCATTTTCTTCATTTGTTTTTCAAAAATTAGTTTATTTTGCAGAGTTCCAATTGATTTATGACTCTATTTTAGAGTTTCAGTTGAGTTAGGACTCTAACCCTGACTGCATTTTCTGACTTATTTTTACTAGTTCTGATAAAATCTTTCAAAAACTCCTTTATTTGGATTTCAAAACCCTAAATCTCAGAGTCTTAGTTGGTTCAGGACACTGGTCCAGAGTTTTAGTTCGCTTAGAACTCTATTTTCAAAACCTTTGAATTCCATTTGTTGATTTTAACTCCTTTTCAAAGCCATTTTCAGTCTTCATTTCAAATTTTTCAAAACTCTGATGTGAGGCCCACTTAGTTGGTGCCATATCTAGAAGAGTTCTGACCCAGCCAAGACTCTGTGTCATTTCAAAACTTTCAATTTCAAGTCTACTTTTGAATCTCTTTTGAAAAACCTCTCATTTTCAAGTTTTAAAATCATTTTTGAAAAATCAAACGAGGCCCACTCGGGGTGGCGCCACATTTTCAGAAGTCAGGGTTAGACTAGGGTTAGTTAGTGTTCTAGTTAGATTAGGGGTTTAGAAGAGTCAAAAACCAATTTTGAAAATCCATTTTTATTTAGGTTTTTAACCATTGGTTTTTAAAAGATTTAAATTAGAGTTTTAAAAATCCAATGTGGGCCCACACTAGGTGGCGCCACATTTGGACCTTTTAAGGTTTTATTAGGACTCATATTAGGTAGTTAGGGCTACGGGTAGGATAGTAATCTTCTAAAAAAAAATTTCCCCCCATAGGAGGAGTTCTAGTTAAACTAGTATTTCTCCTAATTAGACCTAGTTTTTTTTTATTTAAAGAAGCAAAGAGGGGGTCGATCCCTACTCTCTCCCTCTCACTTTCTTGGAGCTTCTCTCTCCTCCCAGCACTCTCTCCTTCCTCCATTGCACCTTCAGCCCCCAAGGTAAATTCCTTTAACATTATTTCATAGTTTTTATTAATTATTTTATTGTATCTCATGTATTCCATCATTGTCGCCCCCTTGTTCATGGATTTTAAGTTGAGTTTTCATTCAATAACCTCAAAATCGGTTCAAGAAGATGATCTAACCATGTTTGATAGTGTTTTACAAGATTCTAATCCATTAGAACCGTTTAAGAATCCATTTTTTATGTTCTTAACCAACGAAAGATGAGATTTGCCCGTTAAATGGGCTAAATCCATCTTTTCAAAGGGTAAATCGAATTCAACCATGGATTCCCTAGATTTTTTTTTCTATTTTCTTATCATATTAGTGTTTATTTAACATGTTTCAACATCAACTCAAATTTCGTTATGCTGCTTACATATTTTTTTTCATTATTTTTCATGTTTAAATAATAGTTTTTAGTGTTTTAATGGATATTCGTGTGTTTCAATCTTGGAGACATAAAGATCATGTTATTTTATGTATAAATCTTCATTAGAAAATTCTGATTTTTTATGGTAGGTTCATGGGATTGTCAGTAACTCTCTGTAAAAAAATCAGATGGTTTTGAGTTCAGAAACCCTATTAGAAAAATAAAAAGTTGAACCGTGATTTCTGACCCTTGAATTAGCTATTCAGATTCAAGCATAACTTGCAGATGAGATATTTTTGTCCCCCAAGATTTGATTTATGATCCGTAAACTGCAGTAGCTTTGTATTGGTGTTTATTATTTTCTATAATTTTCTAATATTTTTCTATCTCCGTCTGCTATTTTTCCTTTGCTAGAAAATAAGATCAATTTATCAGAACTCGTTATGCTTCATTTAAACCCTAGATCGACTTGTGTCAATCGTATCTCCCTAACCAAAGATTCGATTGACAATCTGTAAAAAGGGAAATCTTTATCTGTATATCTGCTATTCACTGTTAAAATTTCAAAATTGTTAAATGAGATTTGCTATTTTTCCCTGTACCCAAAATTGGAAGTACCTATTTTAATATATTTTATATTCGTTAAATTCAAGCATAGATTGCCAGAATGATATCTCCCTAACTAGAGATGATTCTTCCAATCTGTAAAAAGGAAAATCTTTGCCTTTTTGTCTAGTATTCTTCTGTAAAATTTTATGAATTTGTATGATGGTTTGGTTCCTGATTCGGGTCTGACACTATGATAGGTATGTGCCCATGGGTAAAAATAATAGATTTTAGGGTTTTTGTGTATTTTTCATATTTAAATAATGTTAAAAATAGATTTTTTTAATTAAAAATTAATTTTAGAATTATCAAAAGTGCATGTGTTGATTTTTATTAATTTTGGAATTCGTTTGTTGCTTGGATTGATTAAATTGCAAAAACAGGGTGCCCGCGGGGTCCCGAAACACTAGCAAAATCATGATTTTTGTTATATTTCTGATTTTTTTATAGAAGTTTATATTTTTAGGGATTTTGCATGTTCTTAATCATATTAGGGTGCTTCACACCCTATTTTTTGGTTATTTGGTTTTATTTGAGCCCTAAATCCAAAATTTTACCAAAATATTTTTTGAAAACCCTGATTTAAAGGTCATAGTCTTGTTTTCAGGGGTAATTTTATCAATTTTTCCCAAATTCTGAATTTCAAAGTGATTTATATTTATTATTTCTTTAATTTTACTTTATTCTTTATTATGTTTATATCAGAGAAAACATGGAAAAAGGCTTATATCCAGATAAATCCAGTAATTTACTGATATTACTGGATAAATCCAGAAAAACCAACATATCTTCACTAAAGAGTTTTATAATTTTGCAGGGATATTCAAGGCTGTATTTTTTTATTTTTCTTTATTTAAATTCAATTAGTGATGTAAATTGTAAATAAATTTAGAATAAGAATTTAAATTTCTGCTTAGATTAGGGTTTGCATGTGCATATAGTTTACTTCTTTACATAAATGCTAATGTGTGATTAATGATGATTCATGCATGTTCAAACTCACCATGGTTTACACGAATGACACATGCACTAGCTTCTAGGGAGTTGGTAAACTCAATTGAGTTCGTATTTATGGCCATAGTTAGAATACGAATAAAGTCCAGATTTATCTTCTTTTAAGTCACAATCAACCTACACTCTTAGGCTATCTCTAAAAACCATTGCATATTTTAATATTTTACAAATGTTTTTCTCTTTTTAGAATCAAATGGGTTATATTCAATCCATATCTGTGTTCATAGTCAGGGATATATAGAGAATTTAATCCATGGGAATTCTATAAGGCACAAAATTTTCTTTTCAAACAATTTTCTCAGAAATCTTCAGGAATCTTTTCTCAAAATCATATTCATACATCATTTAGATTTAAATTTCATCATGAAAATATTTCATAGGGCCACACTCCCCTTTCTTTTGATTTGTTTCTCCACTTTATCTCAGAAAAATCGAGTTTCCTTAAATTTACCTTGATTTTCCTCAAAATCAATTTTCTCAAAAAACCCTCTGGTTTTTCAAAGATTTCTCAAGTATTTTCTAAGCTCAATTCATGATTTTCCAAGTCATATTCTCAATCTCAAAGTTCTAATTCAGAGAAATCAAGTTTTTCTTAAGTTATTTGAAATTTCTTCATAAATCAATTTTCATAAAGCATCAAGGATTTCTTCAAAAATGTTTTCTAAATGCCATTCACGATTTTCAAGGTAGTTTTTTTCTCAAGTATTTTCTAATATTCAAAGCAAACATCATGTTTTTAAATCTGCATTTTCTGAAATTCATAGCATATGCCTGATTCTTTGTGCATTTAGAAAATTGAACATGATTTAGACAAGTTGAGCAAAACAAAGCATCAGATTGACCCTTGGTTCAATTACCCCTGGTAAAGGCGTCAGGAATGGTTGAACCTTGTACCGATAGGGGAGTCTCATTCTACGAAATTATCCCGCATTTTAAAATGGAGGCGAGTTATTTTCAAAAACTTTTTCAAATGTCAGTTTGACTTGCAAAAGTAAAATTTTGCAATGATAACACCTTTGCTTAAAGTGATGTTACTTTTCTTTTTGGAGAACTTTGGTGGGTTAGTGATGTCACATTTGCTTTGGGTGATGTTACTTTTCTCCCTAGAGAACCTTGGCTGGTTGGTAATGTCACCTTTGCCTTATGTGATGTCACTTTTTCTATGATGATTTATGCATATTCAAATTTACCATGGTATACATGAATGACATGTGCACTAGCTTCTAAGGAGTTGATAAACTCAGTGGGTTTCGTATTTGTAGACATAGTCAGAATACGAACAAAACCCAGATTTATCATCTTTTTCTAAGCCACAAATGGCCTACGCTCTTAGGCATTTTGAGAAATCACTGCACATTTCAAAGTTTTTTCAAATATTTTTCTCTTTTAGAATCAAATAAACTATATTCCATACATATTCATGGCCATAGTCAGTGATATGTAAAAAAATTATTTCATCTAAATTTTATAAGGCACAAAATCCTTTTATCAATGATTTTCCTTAAATTCTTTAGAAAATATTTTTGCAAATTACATTCATTCATCTAGGTTAGATTACATCATAAAAAGATTTCACAAGGTCATACACCCATTCTTTTGATCAATTCAAGTGTTCAAAACTCAGAAAAATTGATTTTCTAAAAAATCATTCAAGTTTTCTTCAGAATCGATTTTCTCAAAACATTACAATTTTTCAGAAATCGATTTTCCTTTTCTTCAGAAATGTTTTCCAAATGCAATTCATGATTTCCAATCATCCCTTTTCCAAGTATTTCCAATATTCAAAGCAAAGATCATGTTTTTCAATCTGCATTTTCTAAAATTCATAGCACATGCCTGATTCTTTGTGCATTTAGGAATAGAACATCAGTTTAGACAAGTTGAGCAAAGTAAAGCAAAACACTAGATTGATCCTTGGTTCGATTACCCTTGGTTATGGTGTCATGAACAATTGAACCTCGTACCGACTAGTGAGTCTTATTCTTCGAAATTATTCTGCATTTTAAAACAAAGGTGAATCAATTTCAAAATCTTTTTCAAAGGTCAGTTTTACTTATAAAAGTAAAATTTTGCAATGATAACAGGTTTGGCGACCATGATGTGACCTGCCATTGTCTGATCAATCTTCTGATTTGCTCTATTCAATTTGTTAAAATCGTGTTCTACAATGTCAACTCTATTTCATGTGAACCTAAGAGCCTAGAATCAAACCCAACTGACATGGATTGCATGTAGACTTAGGCATGGTTTGGAAGGACCGATTGAGGAGGCATTCTTCATGCTCACATAGACTCAGGACAAATACAATCCTCCTCAATCTAGGATCTGATTGAAAACAATGTTTGCTTCTCAAAAAATTTCAAAAATCTACTTCTTTAGGTCATTAGAACCTTATGTTTTCTTGCATGTTGATCATATTTCAAAAATAACCCCACCTACTTTTACCTAACCACTACGTTGCTGGGCTTTCTTCCATAACCATAGTTCAAGACAAAGCATCACAACTGCGCCACCTATTTGGGTTGACCCCCCCTGCAACGTACCGAGGGCCATAGTCCAAAGTATATTCACAGGTGCTCAAGGATGTTGGAAAACATGAGCCTAGAACCAGAGAAATTCTTTTTATGCCACGTACATCGGGCCTCAACTCGAGTATATCGACATAGCATGATTGGACACAGATGATCTGAGCTTTAGAGTTAGGGTTAGGGTCCTACAACTATTTCAAAACTTGTGCATCTAGAGTTAGCTTTTTAGGGAATGTTGTATGCGTATACTTGATTATGCAGGATGCAATTGAATGCATTTTTAGTTATTTTCCTTTATTCCTTTTATTTTCTTATATTTTTTCATAAATTTTCTAAAAATACTAGACGATTTTCAAAATCTCCTATTTTCCATTTATTTTCATGTATTACCTGACATTCTCTTTTATTTTTTCAAACCATGGATGATTTTTCAAAACCTCTACTTTTCTTCAAAAACTGCAGGTGATTTCCATCCTTCCTTTCCTCTGGATCTCAAATTTCTAGCCTTATTTTGATCTTGCCTGCTATTTTCCTCAAAACCAAATCTTGTATTCTTTTTCTCCTCCAATTTTAATCCTATTATCTGAACTCTTCACCTTATTTTCCTCGTATTTTCTAGTGAATTCTCATATACTAGTCAGTCATCCCGACCGAGCTTTTTCTTGATCATTCGAGACATTGATAATATCCGTGCTTTCTCGTTTCCAATCTTGCTTTTGTCATTTTGAAGGGATGAGGTGATCCTGTTTCCTTTCTTTGATTTATCATTCTTCCTCCAATGCATCAATAAATTTATCAATTTTCCTCATAACTTGGTGCCATCTTTTGTATTTTTTCTTCTTTACAAAATATTGTTTTGCAAGGAGTAACCTCTTTTAGAGTGCCTCTCAAATCGATCAAGAAGTCTCTTACCTTGTTACCTTGTTACCTTCAGAGAACGTTCGTCAAATACCAATTATTTATCCTTTTGTTCAATATTTTACTCCCTGGTCATACTGGGGCATTTTTTGAAAAATCTATCTTTACTTCAAAACATCTTGTATACAGGCAGGATCAAACAAAATCTTTCATCGTTCATTTGCATCTATTTACATTCATTTGCATCTATTTGTATCTATTTGCGTTCATTCCCATTCATTTGCATCTATTTGCATTCATCTGCATTTTGTATTTATTTGCATTCATGTGCATCCACTTGCATCAAATTTATTACCCATTCAGGATAAGGGATAATCCTGAGACCCTGACAATTGTCCAAGTTATCGTGAGGGCGAAGATTGAAAATCTTTCATCACAATCAACAAGCACTTTTCAAAACATCGATCTTTTTCAAACTTGACCTTCGGGTCGAGTCTTTTATCAAAACCATTTTCGTTGGTCTTGCCAAAATCAACCTTCGGGTTAAACCTATTCTCTAAATCCAGTTTACTGGTCGAACTCTCTAAATCCAGTTTTACTGGTCAACATTTTCGAAGCCAGTCCACACTGGTCTAGTTTTCTTTCGAAGATTCGGGCTCCGACTCAAATTTTCCAGTCGCCTCTGGGATTCGAGTTCTGACTCGAATTTTCTTTCCTTCAATTGGTATAGTTTTCTCTTCAGAGATTCGAGTTTCGACTTGAATTTTCTTTCCTTAAAACTTAAATTGGTTTAACTTTTCTTCGAAATTCGAGTTTTGACTCGAAATTTATTTCCTTTAAATCCTAATTGGATTAATTTTTCTTTTGGGATTCGAGTTCCGACTCGAATTTTCTCTCATTCAATTGGCTTAATTTTCCTTTGAGATTCAAGTACTGACTCAAATTTTCTTTCCTTAAAACCTGAATTGGTTTAATTTTTTTTTGGGATTCAAGTTTCGACTCAAATTTTCTTTCCTTAAAACTTGAATTGGTTTAATTTTTCTTTGGGATTTGAATTCTGACTCAATTTTTCTTTCCTTAAAACTTGAATTGGTTTAATTTTCCTTTAGGATTTGAGTTCCGACTTGAATTTTCTTTTCTTAAAACTTGAATTGGTTTAATTTTTCTTTGGGATTCGAGTTCTAACTCAAATTTTCTTTCCTTAAAACTTCAATTGGCTTAATTTTCCTTTGGGATTTGAGTTCCAACTCAAATTTTCTTTCCTTAAATCCTCAATTGGTTTAATTTTTCTTTGGGATTCGAGTTTCAACTCAAATTTTCTTTCCTTAAAACTTTAATTGGTTTAATTTTCCTTTGGGATTCGAGTTTCGACTTGAATTTTCTTTCATTAAAACTTGAATTGGTTTAATTTTCCTTTGAGATTCGAGTTTTGACTCGAATTTTCTTTCCTTAAAACTTGAATTGGTTTAATTTTCCTTTGAGATTCGAGTTCTGACTCGAATTTTCTTTCCTTAAAACTTGAATTGGTTTAATTTTCCTTTGGGATTCGAGTTCTGACTCGAATTTTCTTTCCTTTAAATCCTAATTGGTATAGTTTTTCTTTCGGGATTCGAGTTTCAATTCAATTTTTTTTTTCTTTAAAACCTAATTAGTTTAGTTTTTCCTTCAGGATTCGAGTTCCGACTCAAATTTTCTTTCCTTAAAAATCGAATTAGTTTAATTTTTTCTTCAAAGATTTGACTTCTGACTAGAATTTTCCAACTCTCTTTTAGAGATACAAATTTCGACTCAAACTTTCTTCTCAAAGTTCAACTTTTGAGTTGATCTTTTACTGAGTCTTTCCAGGATTTAATCTTTAGTCATGGACGTGTCAGTCAGACATCAAGTAATTTATTTCACCAAGGATTTCAAAATATTTTGCCAATTTGCTATAAAAAATAGTTGTTGATCTTGAAACTTTTATAGCATAAAGATTTACCTTAAATTACCTTCATTATTCCTTCCAAAAGGACAAAGCTTTTACGAAGAAAAAATAAAATTCAAGCTTTTCTGTTGGTCGACCAAAAGGATAAAGAAAAATCCTTGATATGATCGATAAAGGAAAAAATTCAATGATATTAAAAAGTCATAAGTGAATTGATATTGATAATAGCCATAGCACATTTTTAAAGATTATTCTTCTGGTAATAAGGTAGTGGAAATGTTGTGAGCATAAAAAGAATTCACTCAATCCCAATATCTCTCCAATCGTTCAAGCTGCAATTAACTATTTGTAAAAGGGATCTCTCAATCATCGTCGAGTTGAAGATTGGTGGATGAGTCAGACCCCTGGGGCCAAAGGAGTCTCAGATCATCTCTAAGTTGAAGGAGTATGTGATGTGTCCTTCCAGAGAAAGTTTAAATCATCGTCAAGTTGAAGGCTGATGCAATGAACCTCCTTTCAATCCCTAAAAGATATTTGATCACTGTTATCATAAAGAGATTTTCAATGAGACAATTTTATCAATATAATTCTTGAGACTAAAGAAGACTTGAATCATCTTCGAGTTGAAAGAGTATGTGACATGCCCTTCTAGGGAAAATTAGAACATCACCAAGTTGAAGGCTGATGTGATGAAATTCTCGCCAAACCCCAAGAGAGCCCACTTTTCATGTCTCAAAAGAATACAAAAGATCATCAAGAGATTTCAATCAGAGAGACAATATTATCACTATAGTTCGTGGGACCAAAAAAGACTCGGATCATCTCCAAGTTGAAGGAGTATGTGATGTGTCCTTTCAAAGAAAATTAGAACATCACCAAGTTAAAGGTTGACTTGATGAAATTCTTGCCAAATCCCAAGAAAGCTCAATCCTTATGTCTCAAAAGAGTGCAAAAAGATTATCATGGGTAAACCTCAGATATCAAACTGCTAAAACTACCAAGAATATTCTTTATTTATGTGAAATTCTTTTATCAATATTCTTTCATTAATTGCTTTTATGATACTGAGAACAATTTTCTTTCTTTTCATATCAAGAAAATAGATAGCTTCCTTGTAGAAACCCAACAACAACAATTTGAACTTGATTCTGGATTCTACGAAGCTAGCCCAATTAGAGGTAATACTCTAGGTAGAAGAAGAAATATTTTTTTGCACGGATGTGCACATTTCAATTATTTTGAATCAACTGCAATTTTTAGCATTTTGGCAATATTTTCTAGTTATCCTGATATGAAGCAAGAGCTCGATGTCCATTTTGACACATCCTGGCATCACCTTATGCCTTCTTTAGAGGATTGCCTTATTTATCTTTTGCGTTGTTGAAAGATTTGTCACACTCATCTCTGAAAGGATAGCCATATTCGTCTTTCGTATTGTCAAAAGATTTGCCTCACTTTTTCTCCGAAAGGATAGCCTTAGTCGTCTTTCACATTATTGAAAGATTCACCCCACTTTTTCTCCAAAAGGATAGCCTTAGTCGTCTTCCGCGTTGTCAAAAGATTCACCCCACTTTTTCTTTGAAAGGATAGCCTTAGTCCTCTTTCGCATTGTCGAAAGATTCGCCCCACTTTTTCTCTAAAAGGATAGCCTTAGTCGTCTTTCGCGTTATCGAAAGATTCACCCCACTTTTTCTCTGAAAGAATAGCCTTGGTTGTCTTTCGCGTTGTCGAAAGATTCACCCTATTTTTTCTCTAAAAGGATTGCCCTATTCGTCTTTCGCGTCATCAAAAGAATTGCCTCACTCCTCTTCAAAAGAGTCACCTCATTCATCTTTTGTAATTGTCGAAAGAACCACCCTTGCCCCTCTTTGAGAGAGTTGCCTTATTTGCCTTTTGCGCTAATGAAAAATTTGCCTTATACTTCTTCGAAAGAATTTCCTTACTCATCTTCTGAGTTGCCTCCTGCAAACCCCCATTTTTTTCCTTTTGCAAACCTCTCTCGGATTTATTGTGCAAAATCCGAAGGTGCCATCACGGTTTCTTTATTCGAGGATTGCGTTATCCATACCCGTTCAGGTTAAGGGTTACACCTGAGCCACATTTCACGAGGGATATCCATGCCCTTTCAGGTTAAGGGTTACACTTGAGCCAACTCCGTGAGGTATCTTTCGTCCCATCCAGGTTAAGGGCTAAGCCTGAGCCTCATCTCGATGAGGTGAATTTTCTTCTCCATTCTCCATGTCATATCCACCATCATCACCAGAGCAAATTCTTTTATATCTAGTCAGATTCTTCTAACTGAGGCATTTTTATTTTCCAAATTTGGTATGTTTTTCTTTGCCACTAAGCTCGTCTTTCAACCAAATTAGTAGTAAAGAGGGGCATCTGTACACACCCCAAAATTTCTACCTTCGCTCACAAACCCTTTTCTCTTTCCACTAGGACCCGCTCTCTAAATCCTTCGAGGAACCAGTTGGCCAACATCTGAGCCAGGGCTATTCAGAGAATGAATTTTGTCCCAAATTCAAATATTTTAGAATTCAATCCTTATTTTGGCTTAATTTCAATCATCAATTTTTGCCTTCGAACATAAATGTTCAATTCTCTATCTCTGCTAGGGGTCCGGGACTTCAAATCCCTTATCCAGGGTTTGCCTTTTGCATCTCATTTCATATCATTTTGTATCATTGCATGCCAATTCATGTCATTTCATTGCATTGCATGTCATTTTTGAGATCCAACACTCTAGTTTTTCAAAATCTTTCAATCCAGATTCAATTTTAAAACCCTATTTCGAAATCAATTTCAAAAACCTGGGTTTTAGATCAATATTTGTCATTTACAAACCCCCAGGATCTTATATTCCTTTATTTCAAAATAAAAGCAATCTGGATTTATTTTAAAATCAATTCTCAGATGAGACCCATCTAGGTGGTGTCGCTTATGGATTCCTTCATTTCTCAAATTTCAGAGTTTTAGTTGAATCAGGACTATGTCTTTTCACATTTTTGAACCTTTTTAAAATTCTATTTTTGTTTTAAATCAGAGGTAATTTTATCTCTCATCAATTTCTTTCATTTTGGCCAAAATCTTAGAGTTTCGATTGGACTAGGACTCTATTGTAGAGTTTTAGTCAGATTAGGACTCTATCTCAATTTTATCATTTATTCCTGTTTTTCACTTATTTTCCAAAACCTTCTCATCTGACTTTCAAAAAGACAAAAATCTTAGAGTTTCAGTCGAACTAGGATTCTATCATAGAGTTTTAGTCAAACTAGGACTCTGCCTTTCATTTCTATTTTACTTGTTTTCAACAAAATCTGTCAAAATCTTTCATTTGGATCAAAATTTTAGAGTTTCAGTTGGACTAGGACTCTATTTCAGAGTTTCAGTCCAATCAGGACTCTATCTTTCATTGCTATTTTTACCTATTTTCAAGAAAACCTTTCAAAATCTTTCGAAAGAAGTCAAAATTTTAGAGTTTGAGTTGGATCAGAACTTTGCTCCAGAGTTTCAGTTGGATTAGGACTCTAACCCTGACTTCATTTTTGACAAAATCTTTCAAAAACTTATTCATTTATCTTTCAAACAATCAAATTTCAAAATTTTAGGACTTTATTGTAGACTTCCAAAATTTTAGGACTTTATTGTAGAGTTCCAAAATTTTAGGACTTTGTCCCAGAGTTTCAATCAGTCAAGAGCTCTACTCTAATTTCCTCTTTGTACTTTTATTTCACTTGTTTTTCGAAAATAGATTCAATTCTAAGAGTTTCAAAATTTTGGGACTCTATTCTAGAGTCCCAGTTGATTAGGACATTAACCTTGGTTTCGTCTTTTGTTCATTTTTACTAATCTCTAAGAAACTCTTTTAAAATCTCTTTGTTTATCCTTCAAAAACCAAAATTTAAGAGTTTCAAAATTTTAGGACTCTAGCTAGGAGTTTCAGTTGGTTTAGGACTCAAATTTTCTTGAATTTTATCATTTACTTTTATTTTCATCTATTTCAAAAACTTTTTTTTAACCTGTTCAAAAACTCAAATGCGGGGCCCACATACCTAGCGCCAGATTCGAGAGACTTTCAATTCATCTGGGACTCTAGACGATTTAGAATTTTAATTTTTACATTTTTGTTTTAAAACCCTTTTTTTGAAAATCTTGTTTTTAACCCCTTTATTTTCAGGTTTTTAAAATCATTTTCTAAAAAACAAGTGGGGCCCAAAATAGCTGGCGCCATATTTGAAAGTATCTTGGTTTGCATAGAAATAGCTAGTGTCCTAGTTAGGTTAGAGTCAAAATCGATTTTAAAACCTCACTTTCATTTTCATATTTTTAAAACCTTGTTTTTAGTTTTTATTTAAAGCTTAAAAATCAAATGTGGGCCCACAGTAGGTGGCGCCACATTTGGACTTATTTTAGATTAATTAGAACTCAATTAGGTTATATAGAGTCTAATTAGGAAGGTTGAAAATTCAAACCCAACTGAAAAAATCTCACCCCTTAATTGATTTAATTAGAAAGAGTTTTAAAAAATAAAAACTCATTAATTAACACTAATTAAGGAGGTTTTGAAAAACTATAAATTGGGGACTCTAGGGGGGGTCAACCCATGATTTTTCTCTCCTCTCTCTCTCCCAAATTTCTGGCTCTCTCTCCTTCAAGCTCCAGCCATCTCCATTAAAGCTCCAAGGTAAGGTCTTCTCCCCTTTTCTTAATTTTTGTTTATTTTTCATTAAAATCACCATTGTCGCCTCTTTTACCATGCTTGTCCTTTTTTTTTATTTCAAAAAAATAATGTGAGGACCTCAAGATGATGATAAGATGATGTTTGATGGTCCCTTACATATTTTTTATTTATTAATAATATTTATTTTTCATTTATAATGTTAAATGCTCAAAAAAGATCGAGATTCCACCATTCAATGGTTGAATCACTCTTTTAATGGCTAAATCAAATTCCAACCATGTTTTCCCTAATTTTTTTTGTTTATTTTATCATGTTAATATTTATTTTATATGTAAAAACATTAAATCTAATTTTTTTAGGTTATTTATTGCTTTTTCTTTATTATTTTTCATGTTTAGATTAGGTATATTCATGCCTTATCGATAAACTGTGCATCTCAATCCCAAGCACACAAAAACCATATTATTTTATATTTAATTTTTTGTCAAAAAAATACAATTTTTTTAGGGTTGATCTATGCATTTGTCAGTGATTTTTTTATAAAAAATCAGATTATTTTGGGCTCTGCAACCCTGCCAAAAAATTGAAAACCGAACTATGCTTTTTGAACCATGAAAACATTATGTGGATTTGAGAACAACTTGCCGATGCGATATCTCCCTCATCAAAGATCTGATTGATGATCCGTAAGTTGAAGTGTATTTGTTATTTTGTCTAGTATTTCCTGTAAAATTTTCTAATTTTTATATATCTGTTTGCTATTTTTCCTTTGACAAAAAGCATAAACTGTCTTAGAGAGCCTGTTATGCATTGTCTAAACCGTAAATCGACTTGTGTGGATCATATCTCCCTCATCAGAGATCCGATCGATAATCTGTAAAAAGTAGCATATTCATATATGTGTTAACTATCATATTATAAAACTTTATAATTTTTAATTATAGTTTGATATATTTTCCTGCACCTGAAACTAGATTCATTTATTTCAACTTGTTGTATATTCTCCAGAATCAAGCATATATTGTCGGAGGGATATCTCCCCAACCGAAGATGATTTTTCTGATATGTAAATAGTAAAATTTTTGTTTAGTTGTCTAGTATCTCTTTGTAAATTATTATGAATTTCTATGGTAGTTTGATACCCGATTCGGGTCTGACACTGTGACAGGTACGTGCCCGCAAGCAAAATTGCATATTTTTAGGTTTTATTTAATTTTCTTATCGAAATAATGTCAAAATTTCTATTTAGTGTTATTAGAAGTGTCCATGCTGATTTTTGTTAATTTTTGAATTTATTTGGTAGTTTATTTGGTTAAATCATAAAAACAGGATGTTCGCGGAGTCCTGATTAAACTGAAACACGAACAAAATTGATATTTTCATGATATTTCATTTTTTTAGAAACAATTTTAGACTTTTAAGGTATGATTATGTTTATAATCATGCTAGGGTGCTTTATACCCGATTTGGTGTTGATTTGAATCTGTTTGATCCCCGAATCAAGTATTTTACAAAAAACTTTTCTGAAAACCCTAATTTCAAGACCATAGTCTTGTTTGCAGGGGCATTTTTTGTCATTTTTCCCAAATTCTAAATTTTAAAATTATTTATTTTTATTATTTATTCAATTTTTATATTATCTTTTATTATGTTTATCTCAGAGAAGCATGGAAAAAGGCTTATATTTGGATAAATCCAGCAATTTCTAGATATTGCTGGATAAATCCTAAAAAGCCAACATATTTTCACTAACAAGTTTGCTAGTTTTGCAGGAACATTCAACTCTATATTTTCTTTATTTCAATTTATTATTGATATAAACTGTGAACATTGAAATAAGAATTTAATTTCCTGCTTAGAAAAAGGTTGTATTGCATATAGTTTACTTTTTTATATAAATATCAATGTGTGATGGATGATGGATAATGGATGATGGATGATGATTCATGCATGTTCAAATTTGTTGAGAAACTATGTTTTGATGATACATAATATTATATGCTTTAATATGATATGATAAATATGATATGCCTTCATGAATATGTTATATTATGACTGAATATGATTTGTCATGCATTTAATGAGTATTTGATGCAAGGTTATTTCACCTAAGAGGAATAGAGACAACCTGATCAAGTACAACTATTTGGTGCAATCATACTCTCTGAAGAAAAAGCTTGATGGGCCATACATTCATAAAGATCATCCAAGGAGATCGGCTACTTCAAGTTGAAGATTGTTTTTCTTCTTTAGAGTCATATGTAACAGAACCTTCAGAAGCATGCATATTTCATATTTCATATACTTTAAATATCATACAAGTCATCCATTTACAAAAAGCTAAGCTTTTCATAAAAGGATACGATATTTCAAAAACACCTTTTTTGAAAACAAATCATTGTACATTCTTACAAGCATTTATGAAAAAGACAACTTGACAAGATATAATAGTTAATGATTTCAAAAGCATTAATTGTACCTTCTAACATGCATTTATGAAAAAGACAACTTGAAAAGATATAAAAGCCAATGATTTCAAATATGAAAGAAAAAGACAAAATGAATTTACTCATAATACACAATCGTCTATCTTGAATTGACAATTTGAGAACACAAATATTATTTTACATACAAAATTACTTATTGATTAAACAAGACAATTGAGTTTGGAAAAGACTTTATTTATTTTTTAAATACACACTCAAGAATGTCGACTTATGCTTAAAGTCATCATTCTTTCTGTAAACATTAAATGCCACCTCAAAAAGCATTTGAGAAATGACCATTTATTTATTTAATAATAAAATCCATACTCAAGAATGTCGACTTATGCTTAAAGTCATCATTCTTTCTGTAAACAATAAATGCCACCTCAAAAAGCATTTGAGAAATGACCATTTATTTATTTAATAATAAAATCCATACTCAAGAATGTCGACTTATACTTAAAGCCATCATTCTTTCTGTAAACATTAAATGCTATCTCAAAAAGCATATGAGAAATGACCATTTATAAATAAAGTACTTAACAAAGCATTTATTGTACTTACATGCATTTAACTAAAGAAGTGACAATTTGTAAGAAAAATATTAATATACTACAAATCATTAAATTGAGTAAAGACAAAATTACATGATAGATTATACTCCAACGTTCAATGTACTACAAATCATTTATTATGAGAAAGGACCCATTACAAATTATATCTGATTTAAAATACAACAACGAATAGTGTACCCCAAATGCTATACTTATAGAAAGAAGACTTTTTAAAAAAGCAATATAGTACACATATCATTTCACACAAAGTTGTTTTTGAAATGACCTAACATCTCATATCCCAAAAGGACAATCATTTCAAAAAGGCAACGACTATTTTCTTAAGACTACATATATACAAACAAAATAGTATTTCAACAGACAAAAGTGAGCTTTCAAAGAGAAAAAAACTCCTATTCGATATTCTGAAAAAGAGCTTAGGAAAAAAAGAGAGAAAAGAAAGAGAAAAGGTCAAGAAAAGCTCTTTGACAAAAGAATCAACTGTGTGTGAAAAGAAAAGAACATTCTGAGAATCTTCATTCGTGCATTCTTATCATTCTGAAGGTTCTATAGGAAAGTATTGTAACTTTCTGTTTTCTGTTGTATCCCTTCTTTGTTGAGAGAAGTAGACCTCTGTGAAAGAGGGTGTTTCCCTTCTCTGTTGAGAAAAGTAGACCTCTGGGAAAGAGGGTGTTTTCCTTTTCTATTGAGAGAAGTAGACCTCTGGGAAAGAGGATGTTTCCCTTCTCTGTTGAGAGAAGTAGACCTCTGAGGAAGAGGGTGTTGTACTATTTATTCGGTAACACAGATTTTATAGTAAAAGGCTCAAGTGTTTTACTTGTGGACTGGATGTAGGTCAGTAACTCGACCGAACCAGTATAAATCTTGTGTTTACTGTGTTGTGCCTTATTGCCTTTAGATTTTATTTTATCGATCTATATTGTATTTCACTATTCACCCCCCCTCTAATAGAATTTCAAAATTCACCATGGTCTACACGAATGGCATATGAACTAGCTTCTAAGGAGTTGATAAACTTGGTGGGTTTCGTATTTGTGGCCATAGTCAGAATACGAACGAAACCCAAATTTATCATCTTTTTCTAAGCCATAAATGGCCTATACTGTTAGGCATTTTGAGAAACCATTGCATATTTCAAAGTTTTTCAAAATATTTTCTCTTTTTAGAATCAAATGAACTATATTTCATACGTATTTGTGGCCATAGTCAGGGATATGTAAAGAATTTATTTCATCTAATTTCTATAAGGTACAAAATCCTTTTATCAATGATTTTCCTTAAATTCTTCAAAAAATATTTTTGTAAATTGCATTCATTCATCTAGGTTAGATTACATCATAAAAAGATTTCACAGAGCCACACACCCATCCTTTTGATCAATTCAAGAGTTCAAAACTCAGAAAAATCGATTTTCTTAAAAATCATTCAAGTTTTCTACATAATCGATTTTCTCAACAACTCGGACTTGGATTGTGGGGATCGCCGGAATACTTCCTATCAACAGATACTCGGTATATCAATATCGATTAGATCCGAGATCTGTTATTGAATTGCTCATTCAATGAGCATTCTCAATATTATGCCTTGAAGAGGACTCGAACCTCCACGCTCTTTAGCACGAGATTTTGAGTCTCGCGTGTCTATCATTTCACCATCAAGGCATCTTGAAAGTGAATCGTATTCCATGAATATGATATCTATCTAGTATGATATATGGAATATATGACAAAGATGGAGTGTTGGAGTATTTCTATCGATCGGTCATGTCATATAGGGCCGAGTCGGACATCAAATTACTTCGATTTGAATTATCTGGAGGATCCCTTATATATATAAAAAAGATGTACAATCAAACCTATTTCTCGATTCAATAGAAGCCCAAAGAAGTGAATATGGTACCCAAATAACGATAGATATGTAAAAAGCATGTTCGATTACGCCTCTTCCTAATCCTAAATGGAATGTAACAATGCGGGGATCCGTATCTGTATCTATTTACATACGTTCGAATGACCCCTTCTCATAACATAATGAGAATGTACATAACCCTATTTTGTTCTGGTCCGCTATGGAATGAACTTATAATCTGATGATGGAACATCAAAATTTCTCAAAAATCAAATTTTCTTTTCTTCAGAAATATTTTTCAAATGCAATTCACGATTTTTAATCATCTCTTTTTCAAGTATTTCCAATATTCAAAGCAAACATCATGTTTTTCAATCTGCATTTTCTAAAATTCATAACACATGCCTGATTCTTTGTGCATTTAGGAATAGAACATCAGTTTGGACAAGTTGAGCAAAGCAAAGAAAATCAAAGCACTAGATTGATCCTTGATTTGATTACCTCTGGTTATGGTGTCAGGAACGGTTGACCCTCATACCAACAGGCAAGTCCCATTCTTTAGAATTATCTCGCATTTTAAAACTGTGGCAAGTTATTTTTAAAATCTTTTTCAAAGGTTAGTTTGACTTGCAAAAGTAAAAATTTGCAATGATCACACAGTTGTATATTTCTATCATGATTAGTTGTACCATGTTATCGTAGATGGTAGATTATGTTGGTATTCACAACCATGTTGGCACAATGCTTGTGTTTCTTAGTTATATGCTTTGCTTAGTTGCTCAATTGCATGGGTTGTGATTTCCATGCACGATTGTTACATAATGTTTAGTATTGCTTATGCTTATGGTTATACCTGCTTCCATGTGATATTGTTGAAATAGATCAATGTGTATACATTGCATATGTTTTTCATGTGATGGTAGCTATGTGATTTCTCACCAACTCGCGAGAGTATTGACCCCATTTTATGAGGATGTAGGTGATAACTACTAGAGCTACGATGGTGACAGTTGCACTATAGAGACTTGGGACCCAAACTTTAGACATATGCGGTTCAGACAGTCTATTTTGGGGGAAAACCTCTAGTATCTTGCAAGACTTTTGTAAAGTGACCAAATGTATATCGTTTGTCTCATACTTATAAAGCATTAATGATTTTGTGGTTCTATATGATGATCTCCCTATAACCTCTCCAAGGTTCCAACTATTTTCCCTTTTTGCTTTCGTTTGCACAAAAGTTTTCAAAAAAAAAATTAAGTCTAAAATCTAAGGATTTTCAAAGTTGGGGTTTTGGGGCGTTACAATTCTGGTATCAGAGCAGAGTCCAAGTGTGATCCAAGACTTTAGCGTGCATCATCCATCACACTATAAGTATGTTTAACTTAGTAGCTTTCTATGTTTCCTGCCTTATTTACTTTCCTTGTTGTACTATATTGTGTGTGGCTAGATGTAGTCCGACGAGAGACTCAACATAGTACTTGAGGCTTTGTATAGCTTAGCTCAAGGTATCAAAGGTCAGAACCAAGCAATTTAGACCATTATGAGCAATGTTAGAGCGATTGCACATCAAGCACTTTGTGTGCTAAATGCAAGCTAGGACATGTGGGACAAGACTATTTCTGTGAATTAAGTGATTATCCATACTATGGCATTAGATGGCATAGCAAAGCAAAGATGTTGGACATCTCAAAGCGATTATTGTAGATTTTACTCATGTCGCCATTGAGATGGTGTTACTAGGATACAACCCTGTTTGAAGATTATAAGCGATGAATCATATGCTTTTGTCATCCAACTCAGTTGGATATCTCTTTGTGACCCTCTCATAGTGGAAAGGGTATTGGGTATAAAGTACTGTATTAGTTGCTGGACAAACAACTTTTGCTTGTTTGATCATGATGCTTCACATTCTTCTATTCCTATTAGATTCGCTAGGAGTTTGTCTACTCCTGTCAAACCGTTAAGTTTTTTGTCGGAGGAGCATACTCCGATTGGTGATCCTTCTTTTGTGTAGAATGCATTCCTAGTATTTCTATGTCAGTGGCAGGAAGGAATCTACCAGCTGATATAATTATGCTAGACATAACCGAATTTGATGTCATTCTAGGCATGGATTGGTATTTCAAATATCGTACTCAAGTTTTTGGTAGAGAAGGCCGGATAGTGCTTCCTCCGCCTGATTTCTCTGATTTTGGAGATTCGTCTCTCCCGTCCAGTGGGAAGTCATCGTATGATCTCAGTATTTAAAGCCTAGAAGTACCTGCATAAAGGTGGTACTGCTTTCTTAGTCAGCTCAAAGCTGACTAAATCTGAAGAACCTTTTTATCAGAAGCCTAGATGTGGTTCGAGAGTTCCAAGTGAATTCCTTGAGGAACTGCCTAGACTAACCCTGAACAAGGAATCAAGTTTTGTATTGAGTCATTACCTAGAACAACTCTGATTTTTAAAATCACCTTATCGTATGGCTCCAGCCGAACTCGAGGAGCTGAAGCGTCACCTGCAGGAGTTAATGAAGCAAGGATTCATCTGACTGGGTGCATCTCCTGGGGGTGCACCTGTTTTGTTTGTAAAGAATAAAGACAGATCTATGAGGTTGTGCATTGATTATAGGATGCTCAACCAAGCTACGATAAAGAATAAGTGTTCATTGTCGAGAATCAAGGACCCCTTTGACCAATTGCAGAGGCCGTAGGTGTTCTAAAAAATTGACCTTAGGTCAGGTTATAATTAGCTCCAAAATTAGGAGGGATGAGGTTGTAAAGATAACTTTTTCCACTAGATTTGGGTTGTATGAATTCATAATGATGCCTTTCGCCCTCACTAATGCCCCGGTTGCGTTCATGGATTGGATGAACCATATCTTCCATCCATTTATGGACATCTTTGTAATAGTGTTCATCGACGATATCTTGATCTACTCAGAGAGTTCTGATCAACATTGAGAGCATTTATGTATCATCTTGGGAGTACTTCAGGAGCATAGATTGTTGCCAAGTTCTCCAAATGCGAGTTTTGGCTTAGACAAGTCATGTTTTTGGGTCACGTGATATCAAGTGATGAGTGTCAGTTGATCCAGCAAAGGTTGAAGCCGTGTTAGGCTAAAAGCAACCTCAGAATGTCTCAGATATTCATAGTTTTCTTAAATTAGCAGGATACTACCAGCGTTTCATTCCAAATTTTCCTAGAATTGCGCTACCGATGATGAAGCTTTTGCGTAAAGGAGTCAAGTTTGAGTGGACTGACTTATGCGAAAAGAGCTTTCAGATCTTCAAGGCGAAGCTAACGACATCTTCAGTGTTAGCTTTACCTTCTGGTAGAGGTGGTTTTGTGGTGTACACAGACGCCTCAGGAACAAATTTGGGTTGCATGCTAATGCAGCATGACAAAGTTATCGTGTATGCATCAAGAGAGTTGAAAGTTCACGAGCGAAACTATCCAACTCATGACTTGGAATTAGCAGCTATAGTGTTTGCCTTGAAGTCTTGGCGACATTATTTGTATGAAGATACATATCAAGGTGTTTGACTTGTCAACAAATCAAGATTGAGCACCAATGTCCCAGAGGTTCCATGCAGAGGATCGAGATTCCTCAATGGAATTGGGAAGATGTTACTATGGGTTTCGTGGTAGGATTACCGCGAACCAAACGAAAGCACGATGCAATTTGGGTAATCATGAACAGACTCACCAAGTTTGCTCATTTCTTACCTATCTAGATCAGTCAATCGCTTAAAAGCTTAACCGATTTGTATATTTGAGAGATCGTACAGTTACATGGTGTACCAATATCGATCATTTTGGATCATGATCCCAGATTCACATCGCAACTGTGGGGACAATTGCAGTCAACTTTTGGGGATAAGGTTGAAGTTCAGTACAACCTTTCACCCTCAGACTGATGGACAGTCAGAAAGAATGATTCAGATGTTAGTAGATACGTTGCAAGCTTGCATGCTCAAATGAAAGGTGATTGGGATACACACTTGTGTTTAGTCGAGTTTGCCTACAATAACAACTATCACGCTAGTATCGGGATGACTCCGTAAGAAGCCTTATTGAAGAGACCTTGTCGATCACCGTCATATTGGGATGATATCAATGATAGATTCAAAGAATCGTCGATTGTTCTTCAGCACTACACTTAGCAAGTGCAGAAGATTCGAGAACGTTTGAAAGCAGTTCAAGATAGACAAAAGAGTTACGCCAATAAAAGATAACAAGAGATTCATTTTGATGTTACCAACGAAGAGTGTCTTTCGTTTCAAAAAGAAAGAAAATTTGAGTCCTAGATACGTCAGACCATTCAGGATTCTCGAGAGAATCGGAGAAGCAACTTATCGAGTTGAGCTACCTCAGCAGTTTGCCCAACTTCATAATGTTTTCCATGTATCGATGTTAAGGAAGTACATTTCTGAATCCATCACACATCATCCGATATGAAGACATGGAAGTACAAGAAAATTTTACGATAGCCGAAAGCCTGTCGAGATTGTTGATTGTCAAAAATTAAGTTTTGCATACCAAGACCATTATGTTGGTTAAAGTGCCTTGACAACACCATGGCATCAAAGGATGCACATGAGAGCCTAAAGCGAGTATGAGGGAGAAATACCCTGATCTCCTTGTTGATTGATGTTTGTGATTTCGCAAACGAAATCCTTTTTAAGGAGGGTAGGATGTAAGACCCATGAATTTTTTTAGAAAAATTCAATACATGATGAAATTTCAAAAAAAATATATATGTGTTTATGTGATCTATGTATATATATATATGCGTGTGAAACCCTAAAACATATATATATATATATATATATATATATATATATATATATATATTGTTATGCATTTTTCATCGAACCTCTAAGTTTCATTCAAATTGCATAGAACTAATCAAATTGCATATCAAAGAGTTTAAATGATTTAAAACCCTTTTATTTTATGTAATTTGATAAAGAATTGAGGTTTGTGAAATTCTTAAGTTTCACCGAATATTAGAAAGAATATTTCAAATAAAGTAAAATAAATAAAAATATTCACTCAAGAGGGTGTGTGGGGCCATTTCTGAAAGGTTTTCAAACCCTAGAGGGCATGTGGGGTAGTAGAAGGGCATTTTTGAAAGAGTTTTCAAAAGAATTTAAATGAAATAAGCCTATAGGGGCGGTTTTGGGCTGGAGGGTTTATTTACAAAAGTGCCACCGCCTAGAAGGGTGTGACACTTAAGTGAATGAACCACAACAGTTCATTCCTTTGATTATGTCCCAACCCTTGGATCAAAACCCTAAGGGAGGAGGAGGAGCCCATTCTCTCCTCCATTTTTCTCTCTCCCTCTCCCTTCCAAAAACTGTGGGGGCCTTCTTAAAGGGAACCGCCTTGGTATGCCTTAGTGTAGTGGTGGGTACCTATCATGGGACTCCCCCCTACACTATAGAACAAGGAGAAAGCGGTTTTTCTACCTCCTCCATCCGACGACTTCATAAGGTGAGGAAAAACTATGTCTTTCATGGCTTCTGTTCTATGAAAAATGGTTTAGTTAGCATGAAGTCCTGATTTTTCCATGGGGTTCTATGCCACATGTGAAAGGGGATGAATTAGATGTATTTTAAAGGTATTACGGTCTGTATTTTCCCTTCTTGATCTTACCCACCATGTTCACGCATCTTGCACCATGGATTTGTTGTTTCATTCTTGCAAAATGTGTTGGGTTTCCATTTTTTTTTTTTTGCATCCACGAGGAAACCGTGTGGTGGTGGTGGACCAAACTCCCAAGGTTCGAACATGCCCCTCTTTAGTCAGCCATAGGCCTATCTAGGCTGCAGGGAAACCACCTATAATGGTCGTTCTGCAGCAGGGTGACCCCTCTCGCCGCCATCTCCCCCTTCATGCTTGTTGAGAACCTCGATTGATGGTGGTTCTGGTGCTTCAGAAGCACCTGGTCCTTATTGTGGACTAGGCTTGGGTTTTGTCCGAATATGGCAACAATCCAGACCGTGAAAAGCAACAAACCATTGGCAGCTGTGATGCCATAGCCTGGGCCCTAACCGGTAGCTAGGGCCACTCTTCGGAGTTGGTTTCGGCCAGCCTGCTGCCAGATCAGGCCGAGCTCCATCAGTGTAGATCCTCCTCATGTTGTTCCTCCTCCTTTCCCCTATTTTGTCATGATTCCTAGCAAGCTTTGTAGCAAGTTGTTCTCGTCGCGAAATTTTCCCCCGTCTTCCCTCCCTTGCGGAAGAGAGAGGAAAACACTTTCGCGCTTCAAACTTGACCGGATTTTGGAAAATGTTTTTGAAATACTCGCCTCCATTTTGAAAATTGCGGGAAAATCCATGGGATGGGGCTCGACCTGTCGGTACGAGGTTCGACCGTTCCTGCCGCCTTTAACAGGTGTAATCGAACCAAGGACCAAAATTGTGCTTGACTTAGTTAAATCATCAAAATCATGTTCTATCCTAAATGCACAGAGAATTCAGGCATGTGCTATGAGACTTTGAAAAATGTAAGTTGGAAAACATGATGTATGCTCAGAAAACATTTTGAGTTGAAAAGCATTTCCCAGGAAATCAATCTTTCAGGAAACTCAGACGAAGAAGATTTGAAATCTCTGGAAAGTTTATAAAGATTTGGAAAATCTCGAAGAAGTGAGAATCTCGAGAAAATCTTGAGAAAGTTTATAAAGACTTGGAAAATCATGAAAAAATGGGAATCTCAGGGAAATGGAAGGAATTCTGGAGAAAAGATGAATATTTGAAAAGAAAAACACTGGTCAGGAAAACTCGGACTTTGAGAATTTTCTTAAGAAAATGATGGAAATTCATTGGAAAACTCTTTGAAGAAGGAAAATCAAGACTTGGCAAATTGAAATCCCGAGAATCTTGTCCTTGAAATATCTGAAAATCAACTTTGATTCTTGAGAAAGATGAGAAATTCATTTTTGAAATTCTTAAGGAAATAACATTTCCAGGGAAAATCAAGGGAAAACTTTGATTTTGGAAATCCAACTTCGGAAATTTTAGAGGTTTCTTGAGAAACTGATTTCCATGAAAGATTGTGAAAAACTTTCTTTGGGAAAACCGATTTTGGAAAAATCTTCAAAATTTCTTGAGAAATCGATTTGAGAATGAAATTTTCTCAAGAAAATTTTGAGAAAACCAATGATTTCATGATGCAAATGATATGAGTGAATGAATGCACTTTGAGAAGATTTTCTGAGAGATTTCATTGGAAAATGTGTATTAAGTCGAAATGAATCCTTCCCATATTCTGACTGTGGCCATGAATATGTTCAAAGTTCATTTGAATTAATTCACAATATTTTGAAAAACTGAAAATATGATGTGCATTTTAAGATAGCCTAAGAGTGTAGGCTCAATGTGACTAGTAGAAAGATGATGGATCTGGGTCTCGTCCATATTCCGACTAGGGCCGTAAATATGGATTCCACCGAGTTCATCAACTCCCTAAGAGTTGGTGCACGTGCCATTCATGAACATCCATAGTGCTTTTGAAATAAAATGCATGAATCATAGAAACAGGATATTGCATGAATTTAAACTATATGATATGCACCCTAGTCTAAGCAGGAAATTAACTCTCTTATTCCAAAATTTACATTATTACATCACTAAATAAATGAAATAAAAGAAATTTGCAGACTTCAGCTCTTTCATTTGAATGTCCCTGCCAAACTTGAAATGGGGTTAGCTCAAATATGTGAGTTTTTCCAAGATGTTCCAATAATATTATGAAATTATTGGACTTAATTGGATATAAACTCTATTCTCATACTTCCTTGATATTTGAAATGATGAAAATGCAATAAATTCAGTAGAAAATAGTTTGAAATTCGAAATGGTGGTCAAAATGACCAAAATACCCCTAATTATAAAGTTATACCTTTAAAATCAGGGTTTTTTGAAGGAAAACTTGGTAAAATTGAGATTTCGAAATTCAAATTGAATCAAATGATGATGAAATGCAGTATGAGACATGATGACATGCTGATAAACACATTAGGACTGTAAAAGCATAATTTGACATTTTGCAATTTATCCAAAATAACGAATTTCTCTTATTTTTCACTTGGATCCGGGTCCCGCGGGGCCCTGTTTTGATGATATGGCTAAATCAAGCCTCAAATGAATTCCGAATTAAACCAAATTCGGTATGAAGCATCTACCTACTCTGATAAACAGCCTAGAATGCTAAAAAACACGAAATGATATGATTGAAATGCTAAAATTTGAAGAAAATCTTAAAAAGGGTGGATTTCGCCTACGGACCCGAACCAAATGCAATGCTTAATATGATAATGAAAAATTTACAACATAAAAACTTTTGATATTTTTCAGACTTATAAAGACCCGAAATGGAACATTTTTGGTTTTTACATCCTTGGGATTTTAGCCATGGTGAGTTCGGTAACAGGGATTTGGTTCTGACGGAGGTAAAAATCAATCTAATCTAATATAAAATGCTAAACAAATAGAAAACAGCCATGGAAATTTCTGATATTTAACAGAGCTACTCAAGACACCCACCGAAACAACTTTCATGTTCATGAATTTGGCATTTGATCAACATAAACATGGATAAAAAATATAACTTTTCATTCCTAAATCGATAGAACAGACAAATGTGACCAAACAGGTGACTGACAAAAAAAATCCGAAACAGATATCACAACTGTTCAAAAAATCACAGGCTTTTAGGTTCAAATAGAGTACATCTCGGACATAACATTCAATTTTTACAGATTTGGATTTGGATCAATACCCAAAGAGAACCCATCGACCTAAGTCGATCCAAAGTCTCAGAGGCCCAAATCAGGCTCTGACACGTGTCCCGCCCTATCGGATTTTAGTCAGACATAAAAAAAAACTAGAAAAATCTGAGAAAATCCGGTTGACAACTAGACATCCGTTCGAATTCAGAACATCTTTCGGATCGAAAATCGGATCTCCCATGAGGGAGATCTCGATTTTACAAGTCAAAAAAGACATTTTAAAATGCATCCCGGGTAATAAAACCCGACTCACCCTTTTGAATGTTTACCCCAGTAAACGAATTCAAATCTCTTCGAATTTTGGCACATTTCTAGGGACACCTAAGGGCGCATTCCAGGATTTTTTTGGATTTTTTAACAAAAATTACACGCATGAAATGACGTGTGGACTGACTGACAAAAACAGAGAACTACTGAAACTGAGCAGAATTGAAATAAATGCTAAATGAATCCTAATTAACTCATGAAACATGCTAAATTAACGAAATAAAATACAAATTAAATCTAGCTAAATGCATGAATGCTAAAAATCATCAAGGAAGCATAATTATGTATTCTTATATTTGTCGTTTTATGAGAATAACTCAATCCATTCCTCGGATGAGCTCTTTCTTCAAACGACACCTGAATCAAATCATGATATGAAATCAAGAGGAAAAGAGGTGCACCTTGCTTCGTTACGCAGCTTTGAAACTCTTGAAAGGGACCGCTATCAAGGGCTTCGTTCGTCCTTCGATCCGGGCTTCGGATGATCCACCAAGATCGACCCATGCTTGAATCGAATTGGCCACAACACGAACAATGTAGGTACTTCACTGCACCTCCTCCACTGAGCCCAAGGGGGTGTGAATTCCAAAGTTCAAAATCGGGTTCTGAAGAAAGTCTAGGTCGAATTTCAAAATCCAAAAGAAGCTCTTCTAGGCTGGGCATGGAGCCTTGTTTTTATAGATTTTTTCTGAAAATTTTGAATTTCAAACAAGCTCAATCTGAGCCCTCCACGTGGCGCCATCTCAGAGAGTGCTATTTTGATTTTTTGAGAAAATAAAATGGGAAAATTTGTGGGTGAAACACCTCAGCAGAATTTGAAATTTTTTAAAATTGGGGTTTGCTTGATTTTCTTTGCAGAAGGCTCCCAGATTGCGTCACCTCAGAGGGTGCTCTCTTGGAGTTTGAAATTCAAATTCCTAATTTTCTGAAGCTTCTCAAATGGTGCCACCTTAGGGGGCTAATTTTATAAAAAAATAAAATAAATAAAAGAAATGAAGCCAAGTGAGGCTCTGGAATGGCGCCACCTCAAAAGGAGGTTTGAGGTGTAAAGTTGGAAACAGTAGGAGCATGCCATGTGGCACCACCTCTGGAAGCTCTTGACACATGTCAGAAGGACAGGAGTGGAAGAAACAGACTGTGCCACCTCAGGGGAATTCAAATTCTACTTTTCTACACGAAAGGAGAGGCTGACATGTGGCGCCACCTCCAAGTTGCTCCACACTGCCATGTGGCAGGAGAACAAGGATGGAAGAAGCAAAATGTGCCACCTGAGAGGGGGGTTTTTTCTACTTTTTCTGATGCAGGGAGGTCTGGACATGTGGCAGACAAGTGTCAGCTGTCTGGAGAAACCTTCTCAAATGGCGCCACCTCAGAAGGTGATTTGAATTTCAAATGGGGGGTTGGCTCTGGAGGAATGGAGGATGGACATGTGGCAGTTCCTCAGAGTGTCTCCTACAATGCCATGGGGCAGGATGGAAAAGCAAGGAACATGTGGCGCCTTCATAGACAAAGTAGAAAAAGGTAGAACTCCAGGATTTGCGCCACCTAGCTCTTGTCTGAAAATTTTTGAATGGTTGCTTTTTCTGAAGAAAGCCAAGAGTGACATGTGTTCTCTACTTTTTCTGAAGGAAGCTAAACATGACATGTGTCATCTACTTTTCTGAGAAAAGTAGGGGAAAGACATGCGTCATCCTGCTTTTTCTGAAAGAAGCAGAGATTGACACGTGGCAGAGGGAAGAGAAGGAGGTCCAAGCCATGTGGCGCCATCTCAGACAAAATGGAAAAGGTGAAGTTCAAAATTTGCGCCACCTCTGGAGAGATTTGATTATTTGAATTCCAGTTTTTCTGAAGAGAGCAAGAAATGACACGTGGCATCTACTTTTTCTGAGAAGAGCAGAGAATGACACATGTCACCTGCTTTTTCTGAAAAGAGTAGAAGATGCCATGTGTCCTCTGCAGGAGACAAACTTCAAATGGCGCCACCTCAGAGGAGACAAGCCTACCTTTTCTGGAGGAAGCTAGGAGTGACACGTGTATCCTACTTTTCTGAGAAAAGTAGGAAGAGACATGTGTCAGTCTACTTTTTTTTAAAAGAGGGAGAGGTTGACACGTGTCCTCTGCAGGAGACACTCTTCAAATGGCGCCACCTCAGAGGAGACAAGTTTTTCTTTTTCTGGACAGAACAACACATGACACTTGGCATCTCAGGATGATCTTTGGAATGACACATGGCGCAGGGTGAAGATGGTGGATGCTGATGCTTGGTGGAAATGTTAAAGAGATGAATGAAAATTTAGGGTGTTTACAGATGCCCCTCTTTGCTACTAAGCCGGCTCGTGGCCGAGCTTAGTGGCAAAGAAAAACACACCAAATTTGGGCTATAAAAAAATGCCCCAGTTAGAAGGATCTGACTGGGTGTGAGGAAATTAGCCCGAGGAAAATGGTAGATATGAAGCGAAGAATGGAGAGAAAAGATTCACTCTATGAGAGTGAAGTTCAGGTTTTTATGCCCTTAACCTGGATGGGACAGAAATACCTCGTATGGCACGAAACTCAGGTTTGACCCTTGACCTGATTGGGGATTGAAATATCTCATAGAAATGAGACCCAGGTTTATACCCTTACCTAATCGGGTGGAAGATGGAATACCTCTTTGAATGAGGCTCAGGTTTATGCCCTTATCCTGATCGGGCAGAAAATGGAATACCTCTTTGATTGAGGCTTAGGTTTGTACCCTTATCTTGATCGGGCGGAAAATAGAATACCTCATCAAAGGAGGCTCAGGTTTGTACCCTTATCATGATCGGGCGGAAAATGAAATACCTCTTTGAGTGAGGCTCAGGTTTATACCCTTATCCTGATCAGGCAGAAAACGGAATACCTCATCAAAGGAGGCTCAGGTTTGTACCCTTATCCTGATCGAACGGAAAATGAAATACCTCTTCAAAGGAGGCTCAGGTTTGTACTTTTATCCTGATCGGGCGGAAGATGAAATACCTCTTTGATTGAGGCTCAGGTTTGTACCCTTAACCTGATCGGGCAGAGAATGGATGGAATCCTCGAAGGAAGAGACCATGATGGAACCTTCGGATCTTGCACAATAAATCCGACAAGGGTTCTGCAAAAGGAAGGAAAATGGGGTCCCTAAAGCTTGAAAAGGGATTGATTTTTGGCGTCTCATTGCTGAGACTAAATAGCTTTTGAAATTGCC
This sequence comes from Nuphar pumila, assembly GCF_984573655.1. Lineage (NCBI taxonomy): Eukaryota > Viridiplantae > Streptophyta > Magnoliopsida > Nymphaeales > Nymphaeaceae > Nuphar > Nuphar pumila. Next base: position 163,784,526 of record NC_143249.1, on the reverse strand, counting down.
TTTTGCGGGAAATGATTGGTGGTTCGACCTCGAACCAAAATGGGACTGTCTATGGTGGGACAGTGGGGACACAGGAAAGTGTGCAATCTGAGAGTTCATGCTCTCAAAGAAGGGAAGGAATCAAGTCCTTAAGAGGGATTTAAAATTGGTGTCAGGATGTATCAAAAACGGACATCAAGCTCTCACTTCACGTCAGGATAACTAGAAAATATTGTCAAAATGTTAAGAATTTTGTTGTTGATGCAAAGTATTTGAAAATGATACGCATTGTTGCAAAATATTCTTTCTTTTCTACCTGAAGCATTACCTCCAAACAAGGTTCACTTCGTAGAATCGAGATTGGAAATCCAAATTGCTTGCGATTGACCTTCTTTAAGGAAGCTATCAATTTCCTTGGTATGAGCAGGAAAGAGAATTTGATATTGTGAAAGCAGTTGATGAAAGAGTATTGATAATAGAATTTCACAAATTTAAAGAGGATTCTTGATAGATCTGGCAGTTTGATATTCTGAGAGCTTCTCTCATGCTAATCTTTCTGCACTCTTTTGGCTTTCTGGTGTTTTGGCTACATTCTCCTTCATTTTGGAGACGTTCTTACTTTTTCTCTCTTTCTTTTCTTCTCTTTCTCTCTTTTGGAAGGGTACGTCACAAGCTCCTTCATTTTGGAGATGTTTCGATCCTTCTTGGACGATATTGACTCATGGGCTAAAGATCTTTGGATGATAGCTAAAATTAAATATCTTTTAGGGATTGTCGAGAGGTTCATCGCATCTGCCTTCATCTTGACAGTGCTTTCAACTTTTTCTGGAAGGATCCGTCACAAACTCCGTCATCTTGGAGATGTTTCGAATTTTCTTTGGCCCCCGAGGTCTACTCGCTTAGTTCGCCTTCATCTTGACGATAAGTGAGAGATCCCTTTTGCGGATATTTAATTGCAGCTTAGGTGATTCTGAGGAGACAGGACTTGGGTGAATGCTCTCTTTTCTAGCGCTTAGGATATTTCAATTGCCTCATTTTACAAGAATAGTCTTTAAAGATGTATCATTGACTGCGATCAGTATTGATCATCTACGGCTTTTCAATAACCTTGAATCTTCTTTTCTGGCCATATCGAGGATTTATCCTTCATCCTTTTGGTTGGCCAATAGAAAGAATTTGAATTCTGAATCTCTTTTCGCAAAAGCTTCATTCTTTTGGAAGTAATGCTGAACGTAAATTGAGATAGAGATTAGTGCAATAAAGATTCTAAAATCAACAAGTAATTTGATTAACAGACTGACAAAATTTTCTCGAAATCCTTGGTGAAGGTGAGTATTTGAAGTCCGGCTCAATACATCCGTGACGAAAATTCTCCTCTCTTTTTCCCTAAAAAGAGAGACTCAGGCTTAGCCCTTACCTGAATGGGAAGTGGGAAATACTCTTCTCTTCCCTGAAGAGGAGGTGTTTGCAAAACGGACTTTCGAAGAGAAATTAAGCTTTCGTCAAAGCTCCCTAATATTAGGCTTCTCTTATGGAAAGGGGGCCGATAATAGTGAGGTCTGAAAATTGGGTCATGAAAGGAATGAGTCCATCACACTCTCCCTGCCAGGAGGGTCTTTCATGACGAAAATGGCCTAGTATGAAATTGGGGGGTCACAAGAAAAACGAGTCTCTGTCGATCCTCTCCCTTAAAAAGGGTTCCTCGTGTGAAATTGGAAATTGTTTTTGCAAACGGTTCACAAAGACGCGAGTCCCTTCAAACTCTCCCTGAAAAGGGGCTAAGTGAACGAATTGGATAGCATGCGAAAAGAACGAGCTCCCTCGAACTCTCCCTAAAAAGGGTCTCTCGCAAGAGAAAATGATTGAAATTGGATATTGAGATTGATTGACCCAAAGGTCGAAATTGGAAATTGGAAAATTGGTTGCTGGAAATTGAATGACCCGAAAGTCGAAATAGGATGACCTGACGGTCGAAATTGAGAATTGGTTGACCAAAAGGTCGAAATTGTGAATTGAGTGACCCGAAGGTCGAAATTTGGAAATTGGGTGACCCGAAGGTCGAAAATTTGGAAATTGATTGACCCGAAGGTCGAAAATTGGAAATTGGTAATTGAAATTGAGAATTGGAAATTGGGTGACCCAGAGGTCAGAATTGGAGAATTGCCTGATTTGAAGATTTAAATTAGAATTTGGAGGGCAAAATATCAAATTTGAGCAGTTGACAGACCCTGATGATTGAAATGACTTGGATCAATCAAAGTAGAATGATAAGTTCGAGTCAGAGCTCGAATAAAATACAGAGATCACAAGTCGGAACCCGGATCAACAGAAGAAAATGAAGAACTCGAGTCAGGGCTCGAATAAGGTAATGAGATCATGAGTCGGAACCCGGATCAACAAAGGAAAATGAAAGGCTCGAATCAGAGCTCAAATAAGATAATGAGATCGCGAGTCGGAACTCGGACCAACAAAAGAAAATGAAGAGCTCAAATCAGAGCTCAAATAAGATAATGAGATCGCGAGTCGGAACTCGGATCAACAGAGAAAAATGGAGAGCTCGAATCTGAGCTCGAATGGATAAAGAGATCTCGAGTCGAAACCCGGATCAACAAATGAAAATAAAGAGCTCGAATGAATAAAGAGATCTCGAGTCAGAACTCGGATCAAAAAATGAAAAAATGAAGAGCTCAAGTTAGAGCTCGAATGATGAGATCTCGAGTCGGAACCCAGATCAACAAAGGAAAATGATTTGAATAAAAACCCGAGTCGGAACTCGGTTTTCCGAAAAGTTGGGATTTTGAAAATGTACCATTTTGAACACTGGATTTTGAAATAATACCAGTTCGAGCACTAGGTTTTGGTTCAGTATTGGTGATTACCTTTCAATTTTGAATCATTTAGGAATTGTGATGGGACAGTTTGTTGAAATCCCAATACTGACCGGATTGTTGTTAATGCAGTTGAATGCAAATGAATATGAATTGATGCATATGAATGCACACGTGCGTGAAATGAGGAATTTGTTTATCCTGCCTGCATACAGAATAAAATTTTAAAAATGCCCCAGTGTAACTGGGAAAAGGAAGTTTGATCATTATTTAAAGAATATAGGAAGATTACAAAGGAAGAGTAAATGCTTTAAGTATAGAACTTTTTCAAGTGTCGAGCATTAATGGGATCTGACAATTCTACCCCATCAACATTGATGAGCCGATATGAGTTGCGGGGTAATGCTTCTTTGACAACATAGGGACCTTCCCAATTTGGCGACCATTTGCCGTCGGGGTGATGCTTGAGATAAGCTGTGGATCGAAGTACTAAATCATTGACTTTGAATCTTCTTTCGATGATAGACTTCGCATATTGCCTGACTACTCTCTGGCGATAGGATTGAGCATGCTCTGCTGCTTTTAGAATTCTCTCGTCGAGTAAGTCTAGTTGTACTAGTCGCTGCTGTTGGTATTGATCAAGAGGTAATTCTAGAAGCGACGCGAATTTCAAAGCGGGCTTTTGAACATGTAGCGGCAATACTACTTCTGTCCCATATACCAATTCTGATGGTGTAGCATTCGTTGGAGTGCGAACGGTGGTCCGATAGGCCCATAGTGCATCGTGGATCTTCTCATGCCAGTCACGGCCTGTTTCTACAGTTCGCTCCAAGATGCGTATTAAAATTTTGTTGGTGGCCTTTGCCTGACCATTCCCTTGAGGATAGTAGGGAGCGGAAAAATGATGACAGATTTTGAACTTTGAGCAGAATGTCTTTATTTTTTCATTTTTGAAATGACTACCATTATCTGACACGATGTCATGTGGGATGCCGAAACGGCAAAGGATGCTCTTGTGAATAAAAGAGACCACGTGTTGGCCTTCTACTGTGCGAAGAGTGATAGCTTCTACCCACTTGGTGAAATATTCTGTTGCGGCAAGGAAATATTTGTGGCCATTTGAAGCTGAAGGAGTGATGGGACCTACGACATCGAAGGCCCACATAAAGAACGGCCATGAAGAAACAACAGATTGTAAATAAGTTGTCAGAGCATGAATAGAAGGTGCATGTATTTGACATTGCACACACTTCTTCACATAATGATAGCAGTCTTGTTGCATAGTCTTCTAGTAGTAACCTGCTCTGATGATTTGCTTGACAAGGATTTGGTAGCCGACGTGGCCACCACAAATGCCTTCGTGTGCTTCTCGCACAACCTCTTTGGCTTCGTCTTCATCTAAACATCTGGAATACTCTGAACTGAATCCACGACGATATAGGACGTTCGCCAGAATGAAGTATCGAGTGGACATACGCTGGATTGCTCGCTGCTCTTTCTTTGAGAGTTCGGGAGGAAATTCACCAGTTTCTACGAAAGTTTTGATATTGTAATACCAAGGTTTCTTTCTTTGCTCAACTTGGTTTACATGCTCTATTGGAAGGAAAGCAGGTTGGTCAAGTCTGCCAATTTCAAAAGAGCGACAAGATTCTCCATTTTTAAATGCCATAATGGAGCCTAAACTGGCTAGGCTATCGACCACTTGATTAAAATCTCTCTTGATATGGAATAGCTGAAATTCTTCCAACTTGCTGACAAGAGCTAAAACAATTTTCTTATAAGGAAATAACTTTTGATCTTTGACCTGCCATTCGGCTCGGACTTGATTGACAACAAGTAATGAGTCACCATAGGCATGCACTCTCTTAACATTGAAGTCTAATAGAATCTTTAGACCTTGAATCAGGGCTTCATATTCAGCCATGTTGTGAGTGCATTGAAAGTCTAACTTGAGAGAAAATTGAATCATTTCTTTCTCAGGAGTGATTAGTAAGATTCCAATGCCTATTCCAGCCATATTCTTAGAACCATCGAAAAATAAATTCCAAACTGGATGTTGCTGGATATTGCATATTTGCTCATCTGGGAAATCGTCTTCGGCTTTCACCTCTTCTGCCAGAGGAAAATCCGCCAATTGATCTGCAATTGCTTGGCCTTTGATTGACTGCTGCGAGACATATTCTAAGTCATACTGCACCAGTAAGACTTGCCATTTTGCGACCCGTCTGCTTAGGAAAGGTTGCTCCAAGATGTATTTGAGAGGATTGAGTTTGGACAAGATTTTGACTTCAGATGCCAGCAAGTAGCATCTTAGCTTCTGACACATCCATACCAGAGCTAGGCAGGTCTTCTCTATTGGAGAGTATCTCTTTTCATAATCTATGAAAGTCTTACTCACATAATAGATGGCATGTTCTATCAAGCTGCTTTCTTTGTATTGCGCTAAGAATCCGCCGCATGCGACTTGATTGACTGAGATGTATAGCAAAAGAGGTTTTCCCAATTCTGGCGGCTTCAAGATGGGAGTATTGAGAAGATACTTCTTGATTTGATCGAACGATTGCTGACACTCTGGTCCCCATTCGAACTTCACTCCTTTTCTGAGAAAGTGATTGAAAGGTTCGCATCTCATTGCCAAATTGGAAATAAATCACCAGATTGATTGCATACATCCTTGAAGGCTACGCAATTCTTTGAGGTTTGTTAGGGGTGGCATATCAATGATAGCCTTTGCTTTTGCTGGGTCAATTTCAATTCCCTTTTTGCTGACCAGAAAACCCAACAGTTTGTCTGATTTAACTCCAAAAACACAATTTTGCAGGTTAAGCCTTAACTTATAAAGGATGAGTCGCTTAAAGACTTGATGAAGCGCTTCGAGGTGATCTTCTCCCTCTTTAGATTTCATGAGGATATTGTCAATATACGCATCCATGATTTTGCGCATCTGATCGTGAAAGATAACGGCCATTGCCCGTTGATACGGTGCTCCAGCATTCTTGAGCCCAAAAGGCATAACTGTATAGCAGAAAGTGCCCCAAGGCGTGGTGAAGGAAGTTTTTGATTGATCGCGGGCTGCCAACTTAATCTGATTATAGTCGGAATATCCATCCATGAAAGAGAACATAGCATGTCCTGCCGTGCTATCGACTAGAAGATCGATGCTTGAAAGTGGATAATCATCCTTTAGAGTTGCTTTATTGAGGTCTCTGAAGTCTATGCAGATCCTTTCTTTACCACTTTTCTTTTGGACAACGACGATATTGGCTAACCAATCTGGGTAGTCAATAGCTCGGATAAATCTGCTTTGAGCAAATCTTTGAGTCCTTCTTTGACTTGTTGTTCTATTCTAGGATCCATTTTTCTCAGCTTTAGCATCTGGCTTTAGAACGAGTCGGTGTTCGACTAATTTTGGGTCTAAACCTGGCATGTCTTTATATGTCCATGCGAACACTTCTTCATGTTGCTTGAGAAAATTAGTAAGTCTTTCCTTCTCTTCTGGACTCAAACTGGTTCCGATCTAGAAAATTTTAGGATTTTCCTCTAAACCGATATTGACATCTTCAGTCGGATCTTGTACTAGAGGAGATGGTTCATCCTGCTTCTGAACTGCAGCGAACTCTGGTAACTCTTGAAGAGACTGATCATATTCTGTATAATCATCTGACTGCTTTGCACTCTTGCCATCTTCGGTGCTTGCTTTGACTCTGTGAATTACTGTCGACTTCTGAAAAGCCTTGGGATTGAGAACGAGCTTCTTGATTGTTCGAGAAGTCATTCTGAAATTTTGGATAAGAAATTTGGTTCAGATAAATCGGCCTATAGTAAAACAAGCAATCATTTGAAGAGAACTTATGCATAAAATGGCATTTAAAATTATAAAATGAAGAGATAGACGAAAAGGAGATAGATGGCATCCAGATAGATAAAGAAACTTGGAATTTTATTGATTTTGAATTGATCAAAGATGTTGATAAAATGAGACATTTATTTTAGAAAGAATAGAAAGAAATAACAAATGGTCTTTATTGTGCCCCTTTGACAAAAACAATCTTCTTTGGCGTGCTTCCGCCGGAGAACCCTAGTCCTGCTATGTGAGGACGATGCTTCTGGATCACTGGCTCGATGCGGCCATCTTCGTTCTTACCCAGTCCCTTGAAGGGTTGATAACCATGCTTCAAAAGTAAATCGAATCCCTTTCTTGCCTTCATGAATTATGGAAACAATGGGTGATCCTTAATGGTATTGTAGTTGATTCGACCTCCAACCTTGAGGAATTGATGACCTCTCCATCGGGTCATGGCTACGATGTGCAGAGATGGTTCCAATAATGCCTGGAGTATTCTTGATTCTCTCCGTGACAGATCTCTTCACTTTCCCTGATACTGGGAATATCCGCGGTGAATGATGGCCGGGGAATCATGGGCTGCGGGAGCCTTTCTTCTGGGTCTTCTCCCAGTATTGTGGTAATCATTCCACCTTTTGACCATTTTACACATTGATGGAGGGTGGAAGGCACAACATTTGCATTATGAATCCACGTCCTTCCGAGCATCAAGTTGTAGGTGGGTGGCACATTAACCACATGGAAAAGTACTAAATGCACTGAATAGTTGATGAACACTTCCAGAAATATCTTGCCTTTTGCCGTTAAACCCATAGATAGTGATGGGATCTGGAATATATTCTTCGTCCTTGATCCCTAATGCCTTTGCTATCATCTCGGGACAAATATTGAGGCTACTGCCTCCATCTACCAGCACATGTGGTACTGTCATTCCCCTGACTCGAACGACAATGTACAAGGCATTATTATGAAATGAATGAGGCTTTGGAAGGTCCTCATCCGAGAAGGTGATTGGTGCATTGGTCATGAAAGAGTTCACAATCTGTGCCATGTCTTCAGGAGTGGTACTGGGCTTAACTTTGATTTTCCTGAGTAAATCATCCAGTATTCGTTGGTGCTTGCTAGAATTCTTGGCCAAGTAAAAAATGGAGACATTGAATAGAGCGGTCAGAGGCTTATGAGTTGAAGTTTCCAGCCTGGGTTTGATGATTTTCTTGAGGAAGTTAGGAGTTCCCTTTGACTTGGGGCTGACTTTACAGGTGCTTCCGAAACTTTCATTTTGCCGAATGTTGAAATTAGGTCCTTCTTCTTAGAAGCTGGAGCTGCCTGTCGTAGCATTGACACCTGATGCTGAACCTGGAGATCTTGTGCGGAACACGGCTTGATGTGTTCGTGAAGCAGGAATGGTTGTGCGGACACCACTGCCGTGGTGTGCGAAGGGAAGGGATGATTGAGAATGTCCATTTTCTCTTCTTCTTCTTCTTCTCCTTCTACTAGAAGATTTTTTTCAATGAGATCTTGTATAATGTTTTTGAGAACAAAGCAGTTTTCAGTGTTGTGTCCTACTGTCCTGTGGAACTTGCAAAATTGATCCTTCCACTTCCCCATAGGCACAGGGGGATCAACCAATCTGGGCAACTTGACCATCTCTTTTGACAACATATACTCGAGCACATCCTCGAGTGTTTGGTCTAAAGGAGTAAATTTTTTGTCGTAACTCCATCCTTCATGTCTAGTCTTCTCACGCAGTTTCGGCCCTTGATCCTGCTGAGGAGGCTTGCTGTATTGAGGGGCAGGCTTTGCTTTCTGATGATGCATAAATATCATAATTTATTAATATAATTTCACTGCATAAATGCATCATCTATAGGTTTAAAGTATACACTTAGGTGCATAATGATGTTAGGGGGCTCTGGTTCGAATTTCATCAAAATCGGAGTTAATTTGAAGGAATTATGGCATTTACAGTGTAACGGGTAAAATATCGAATCCGATTTGAGAGATTTGGATCCAGATGCTCATTTAGACTTTGGATCTGAACCAAATTACATGGATTTAACCTAAATCCAGCCCACTTAAGTTTTGTAAAAACATTTTCTAAAAACCCCCTGCAGAAAGAGGCGCCCAACAAATATTTTTATTTTAAACCTATTTTTGAAAATAAACCCAAAGTAGCCAAAACGTCAAAAGGGAGAGGGGGCGCCCATTCCAGTTTGTCTTTGTCTTGATTTTCGTGCCCTAGGGGCACGATTCTAACTCATCCACCTTCTCCCTAGCCGCCCCTCTCATCCACCTTCTTCCTCATCCATGGAGGCCATCTTCAATGGAGACGCCACCCTCTTCTTCCATTCTTTTCTTTTCACATCTTGTCTTTCTTCTCCCCCTGCTGAAACTAATCATTGAGGTTGCCTTTTGCAGGTATTTGCAGCATTGGAGTGTTCTAGCCGTGGTAGGGGTGCAGTCTACTTCTCCATGGCCGGTCGTCTCTACCCCCGTACGGCCCTCTACGCATCTTCACCACTTCTTCTTCTTCTTCCTCTTCCCGGAACACCACCACCTGTGGATCCCTGCAAAAGTACAGCAAAGAGATGTTAGACAGCATCAACGAGGTTCCTCGTGGCATGGAGTCAAGCAAAGTCCGCTCTTCTCTTCATCCCCCCATTCTTCGGATCGACCCAAGAGGTAGGTCTTCTTCTATCTTCTCTTCTAGCTAAAACCTATCATGTGTGTGAGTTAGGTGTGCTGTGTTTTCTGTATTTTTGTCAGCCTTAGTGTAGCTTTTGTTCGTGCAAAAACCAGCACGTAGTGTGTTTAGGTTTTGTGTTAGTGAAAATAATGTTTTTAACCCAACGATTGGGAGTTTTTATGTCTTTTTGGGTGTGTGTGTGCTTAGAAATGGATTTTCTTTAGTGTTTACGTTCTTTCAGTAGTTCCTATCCTCATGTACTTCGTTTTAGTTGAACCTAATATATTAGAAACCGTGTATAGGTTAGTTCTTGTTTTTGACGTTTTTAGATTTTGATAAAAGTAAGTACCGATTTTTGTTTTTCTGTTTTTTAGGTAGAACGTCCAGCAGTTTGTAGCATTTTCTGTAGTTCTTTTCTTTGTTATGTTCATGTCAATTTGTTCATTATTGTTTAGGTTTTTCATAGATTTTAAATCGTGTATGGTGTTTAGTATGAATTTCTGTTTTGTGTTTTTGGTGCTAGTCGAGTTGTAGCGTTGTGTAGAATTCATTTTTCAGTTTTTATTTTCATGTCCAGCATAGTATTTTGTTCATTTCTTCATGTTTTTAGTTTTAATAGTTTAGTTGTATCATGTGTAAGATAGTATAATTCGGTTTTGCTTAGAATCCTTAGTTTGTAGTTTCTATGTTGCTAGCTTAATGTAGATTGCATATTAGGTTTGTTCAATTCATGTGTTGCTTAAAATTTCTGTAGATAGTAGCTTATAGATGATTGTTATTGTGTTTGATAAGTAGTTTAGGTATGTGTTCTTTAGAATAATTATAATCTTTAATTTTCGTTTTAGCTAAATTAACATTAGTATAGAATTTCATTTTTCTTAGTGTAGTGTTAATTCAATAGAGACTTTCCAAAGTTGTGATTTCTTATGCATACCCTTAGAATAATTTATATAGATAGTAAGTTAGTAGATTAATTTTATTTTAGCCTAGGTATGTAAATAATGTATATTTTCGTTAAGGGCAATGTGGTCAATGTAGTAAGAGACGTTTTTTGGTAGAAGACCAATCCCTCTAAAATCGTGAATTGCAATTAAGAGGAAAGCCCTAATTCCCAACAAAGTCATAAATGACTTCTCATTTTCAAAGAGGAAACCTTTGGAATTCCAAGGACTCTTTAAAAAGCATGTACACATTTTTTTGGAAAACCTTGGGAATTCCAAAGGATCTTCTAAAAGTGTCTACACGACTTTTGGAGCACAATTTGAAATTCCAAGTTTTATTTAAAGCTAACCCCAAAAATCGTGTGGGATGCTTTGGGAAAGAATTTCAAAAAGAGGATTTAATGCTTGTATTTTCAAAAGAGTTCCAAAATGATTTACTCGATTTTGGCAAGAAGATAAATGCTATCTCTTCTTTCAAGAGCTAGCCAAAAACGTGTAGTGTGTTTTTGGGAAAGAATTCAAAAGGTTTTAATGCTTTTAATGCAAATATGGAAAAACGTGTGGATTTTAATAACTGGACGATTTTTGAAATTGAAAGCTTTCCTTAAGTGCAATTAAGGCAATAAAGAGGAGAGGATTCATACCAAATTCGTGGATTGCTATCTTTAAAGCCCTATTTAGTATTGCTTAGATTGATTTAGTCTTAATTAGGTGTTACTTAAATTAGTAATGTAGTAATAGTATAGATTTTAGAAATTCGTGTATTCTAATTAGGTTAGTGTTTATGGAATTAAATTAGGTTTGTAAATTCGTGTAGGTTTAATTAGGTAGATTCTAATTGTAGTTTATATTTAATGTAGTAATTAATTTAGATTAAATTTAGTGTTTTTAGGAACTAACCATGAATTATTATAGCATTTAATCTTAGTCTAAATCCTAGTCGCCCCTAGCTTAGTCAAACCCCTAGTTTGTCTTAACTAAACCCATAGTCAAACCCTACCTAATCCCAATAGTCGAACCCTATTAACCCTTGTTAAACCCTATCCTAACCGTACCCCCTACTAAACCCTAGCCGACCCTACCTTAGTTAGATGAGTTAGTGACTCTAGGGTGGTGTATAGTCAATGCCATATCCTTAACCGACCCCCTATTCTAAACCTTAACCGACCCCTACCTTATCCCATCCGACCATAGCAACCTTAGTTAATCAACCCTAATCATTAGATAATTAGGTAATCCTAGGAGCCTAATCTTAGTTAACCTCTAACCCTAGTTAGAGTAAACCTTAGTTAGTTAGACTAATTAACCCTATTCGACCTTAGCTAACCATAGGTATTAACCCTACCTTATCCATAACCGATCTCTAGTTAGACTAACCTTAGATTTAGTTAACCTTAGTTAGCGAATTAATCCTAGATAGTTAGTTAACATAGTTAGTGTGTAATTTAGTTAGTTCCTAACCCTAGGTAGTTAGTTAACATAACCGTAGGTTAGATAGTTAATTAAGTTAGTTAGTAAAGTAGAATTAATATTAGAATAGATAGTTAATTTAGTTAGTGATATTAGATGTTATATATTAGGTTTAATTAGAGTGTATACTTATTTAGGTATCTTATTTAGAGTATTAGTGAGTTTAGGTTAGGTTAGTTCTTATATTTTGTAACTTAACTTAATTGTTATTCTTTGCTGTAGTTTAACAGTAGGTTGGGTTCAGTTAGGACTGTTTTTATACGTAATTCAATGTCCAAATGTCAAATGTGGATTAAAAGGGATGAATAGTGCACTGAACCAAAACCCTAATTTTTACCCGATCGTGCACTAGCTAGTTCATGTAGATTTTTCGTGAGTTTTCTGAATATTATTTTTCTATTCTCCACATTGGTGTGTTAACTGTCTGCAGACCAAATTTCAGCTCGATACGAGTTGATTTGGTTGGGTTTTTAAGCATATTATGAAAACAGCTTTTTCTGATTTTGAAATTTCGGATCCAGCGATTTCCCAAATTATCCTGATTTTGAAACGCTTCGTTCTGGAGATCCAGAACGTATTTTTCACTTCTGTAAAATGTGTCAGTTCCTTAGATCTGTCTTTTACAGAATAGAAGTTATTTGACGAATTTTGGAATTCGTTTGACCCCTCAAACAGTCATTTTGCGAAAAGCTGTCAGAATCCATTTTTGCCTTCTTTAGGGACAAAACAGTCTTTTAACTATTTGTCTGATTTCGTGTAGTTTTACTGTTTTCTAGCAGTGTAGTTAGTGTATTAACAGTATTTAGAGTAATTAGAGTTATTTAATTTAGTTAGTTTACTTAGTTAGTATAATTTTAGTTTTAGATATTTAAATTAACTGTAGTTTAATTTAGAAATAGTATAGAATTAGTGGTAGATGTAATGTAGATTAATTCTTGATTTAGTTACTGATTTTGTGTTTTTATTGTGTAGGTTGTTAAGTTAGAACAGGTTCACAGGTGTAATCCAATTATACTGTGCGACTGCACTTGATGTGAAAAGACAGAAATGCCCTTGGAGACCTGCAAAAGACTTAGCCTCCGATTTTATTTTATTTTCATAGTTTAGAATGTTATTTAATGTAACTTGTAAACACTGACATAGATTGTAAACTTTGTTTTTATTAATAAAGTGTTATTTTGGAATTAATTAAGAATATTCCCATTCCCTGTGGATTCGACCCGTACTCGCCACTTCGGTGGAAAGTCGGTTTTTATATCTTTGGTTGACGATTTCCCATGTATTTCATTGAAAAATAATGTTTAAAAATATCAACTCCAAAAAGTCCAACCAAATTTTGGCGCCGTTGCCGGGGAACGGCGATATATTATGAATATTTCTGAGATATCATTTTATTAATATATGTGTTTAGTTTAGCTTAGTTTATTTAATTGTTTTAGCTTGTAGAATTAACATTGTTAGAAAAATATAGGGTTTATTTGCTGTTTTTCTTAAAGATTCACTGAATTCCATGCTTCAATGATCAATTAGATAGGTGATTCTTAGAGAAATAGTTGTGAATTCCTGTGTTTACTCACTTAGTTAATTAATTTAGATTATCTTTCATTGCATAGATTAATTGAATAGTTTAATCATAGTTTAACATAGTTTAGTGTTTAACTTTCTGATTTAGAGTAGATGTATCTTTTATTTCGTAAAGTAATTAGATTGTTCTGACATAGAGTAAAGTAGAGTAATTACTAATTTTCTGACTTAGATTATATTGATTATCCTAGTTTAATTCTAACATAGGTTAGCTGCTATTTTGTTTAGTGTTTTACTGATTTAGATCTAGATTTAGGTTATTAATTGCATTGATAGAATAAGTCTAACATAGTCTAGTTGTTTTATGTATTAGTGTTCTTAGATTATTAACTGTAGTGTATGATGTATCATATGTAAATTAAAATAAAGTAATTAGTAGTCATGTATTTTATTCTGAATTTTATTTTGATTTCATTTAAATTGCATTGTTTACATGTATGAACATCCGATCCATCAATGTATGAGTTCAAGTAATCGAATATGAAGAAGCCTTCAAGAGTAGAACATTGACCAAATGAGCAGAAAACTATGCATTTGTACATGCATAGTGGTAGTGCAGAGTCCAGTCAATCGACAACTCCAGAGGATCGAGCATACCAGGTTGTATCAATCCTTTCTTCTTAGTCATTTTATTGTTCTATAGTGTGCATCTGCATTGCATATTTGCACTATTTTGTATGCCACTAGGGACAGTGTCATTCAAGCATGGGGGGATGGTTTAGATGCACAAATTTTAAAATTTTTTCTTTATGTCTGTTTGATTGAAACTCATAAAAGTAGGTCTTTTAAGAATAAGTTGTAGCATTTATGATTGTATTTCTGCATGATCTGGCAAGTTAGAAATGTACAAGCCCCATGTGAATTTTTTTTTTCTCATCTGATTTAAATAGAGTAGTTGTTTATGAAATAGAAAAGAAAAGATAGTATTTGATATGTTAGAAAGTTTTGATTCACTTAAGTATAAGTATGCACAGTGTGTTTTATGAGAAAAATGAACAATTGAATTATGTTTTTGAAAAATGAGCTTAATAGAATAGAGCTACGTTTAGTTGTTGATTTCTTCGTGAATCCAAGTAGTAGAACTCAGACACGAGTTGAAATGTTTGAGTCTCTTACGAAATGGATAATGAAGGAGATCATTCTCTTATCCAGTCGATATCTGTGGCCTTTGTAGTTCGAGTAAGTAGAATCTGAAGGGTGTTTTACACCTGGTGCCCTAAAGCCAGCTGGTTTAGGAGTCATCAATTCGAAAACTTGTTACATGGACTGCATAGAAAGCCTAAGAGATAGAGACATTGCACGTGATGAGAGGAAAACTATACGTAACTATTAGAATTGAAGGTTTAGTGACTCGAGCAATTAAGTCCGAGGGATACTTTGTATCTAATGCCCTAAAGTACGGCCGGCTTGGGAGTCACTGACCTAAAGCTCGCTACATGGGTCATGAGACTTGATATTCGAAATAGTGCTCAATTTAGAAGAATGAAAAAGAGTGAAAAATAGAATATCAAAAGAAAAAGAATGAGTTTAAAGAGAGAAATTCAATGCTTATGAATAATTAATGAATTACTGTGCAGAAAATATACAGGTGAGGATAAATGAGTAAAACATGATAATACTTGATTTTCTAAGAAAATTCATAAATAATTACAAGTTTAGAAAAGTGAAAGAAAAATGATATTTACTGTGGTGGCATAGAAATTTCTGAATTTGTTTTGAAAATGTAGATTACATGAAATATTTGTTTACATTGAATTCTTAATTGCCTATTAATTCTGAAAAATTATTCATGCATGATTTTGATGTTTGTGGGTAGCATCTCTGCAAACCCTCACGAGACCTTACTCGTCCATTGGGGTAACCCAGGGGTTTAAAGGGCTTGTTGCATAAGCTAAATGCAACCGTGATTCCTACGAAAGTGAGTTAGTTTTTATTTCTTCAGTATTTTTTATTTTTATTTAATAAGAGCTTTCATGATTATTGGGTAGTCCATATTTTTATTGCATGTTAGAGTGTATTGCTAGGGACTAGCAATTATTCTAGCATGGGGGTATTTGATGATGCATAAATATCACGTTTTATTAATACAATTTCACTGCATAAATGCATCATCTATAGGTTTAAAGCATACACTTAGGTGCATAATGATGTTAGGGAGCACCAGTTCAAATTTCATCAAAATCGGAGTTAATTCGAAGGAATTATGGCATTTACAGTGTAACGGGTCAAATATCGAATCCGATTTGAGAGATTTGGATCCAGACGCCCATTTGGACTTTGGATCTGGACCAAATTACATGGATTTAACCTAAATCCATCCCACTTAAGTTTTGTAAAAACATTTTCTAAAACCCCCCTGCAGAAAGAGGCGCCCAGCAAATATTTTTATTTTAAACCTGTTTTTGAAAATAAACCCAAAGTAGCCAAAACGTCAAAAGGGAGAGGGGGCGCCCATTCCAGTTTGTCTTTGTCTTGATTTTCGTGCCCTAGGGGCACGATTCTAACTCATCCACCTTCTCCCTAGCCGCCCCTCTCATCCACCTTCTTCCTCATCCATGGAGGCCATCTTCAATGGAGACGCCACCCTCTTCTTCCATTCTTTTTCTTTCACATCTTGTCTTTCTTCTCCCCCTGCTGAAACTAATCATTGAGGTTGCCTTTTGCAGGTATTTGCAGCATTGGAGTGTTCTAGCCGTGGTAGGGGTGCAGTCTACTTCTCCATGGCCGGTCGTCTCTACCCCCGTACGGCCCTCTACGCATCTTCACCACTTCTTCTTCTTCTTCCTTTTCCCGGAACACCACCACCTGTGGATCCCTGCAAAAGTACAGCAAAGAGATGTTAGACAGCATCAACGAGGTTCCTCGTGGCATGGAGTCAAGCAAAGTCCGCTCTTCTCTTCATCCCCCCATTCTTCGGATCGGCCCAAGAGGTAGGTCTTCTTTTATCTTCTCTTCTAGCTAAAACCTATCATGTGTGTGAGTTAGGTGTGCTGTGTTTTCTGTATTTTCGTCAGCCTTAGTGTAGCTTTTGTTCATGCAAAAACCAGCACGTAGTGTGTTTAGGTTTTGTGTTAGTGAAAATAATGTTTTTAACCCAACGATTGGGAGTTTTTATGTCTTTTTGGGTGTGTGTGTGTGTGCTTAGAAATGGATTTTCTTTAGTGTTTGCATTCTTTCAGTAGTTCCTATCCTCATGTACTTCGTTTTAGTTGAACCTAATATATTAGAAACCGTGTATAGGTTAGTTCTTGTTTTTGACGTTTTTAGATTTTGATAAAAGTACGTACCGATTTTTGTTTTTCTGTTTTTTAGGTAGAACGTCCAGCAATTTGTAGCATTTTCTGTAGTTCTTTTCTTTGTTATGTTCATGTCAATTTGTTCATTATTGTTTAGGTTTTTCATAGATTTTAAATCGTGTATGGTGTTTAGTACGAATTTCTGTTTTGTGTTTTTGGTGCTAGTCGAGTTGTAGGGTTGTGTAGAATTCGTTTTTCAGTTTTTATTTTCATGTCCAGCATAGTATTTTGTTCATTTCTTCATGTTTTTAGTTTTAATAGTTTAGTTGTATCATGTGTAAGATAGTATAATTCGGTTTTGCTTAGAATCCTTAGTTTGTAGTTTCTATGTTGCTAGCTTAATGTAGATTGCATATTAGGTTTGTTCAATTCGTGTGTTGCTTAAAATTTCTGTAGATAGTAGCTTATAGATGATTGTTATTGTGTTTGATAAGTAGTTTAGGTATGTGTTCTTTAGAATAATTATAATCTTTAATTTTCGTTTTAGCTAAATTAACATTAGTATAGAATTTCGTTTTTCTTAGTGTAGTGTTAATTCAATTGAGACTTTCCAAAGTTGTGATTTCTTATGCATACCCCTAGAATAATTTATATAGATAGTAAGTTAGTAGATTAATTTTATTTTAGCCTAGGTATGTAAATAATGTATATTTTCGTTAAGGGCAATGTGGTCAATGTAGTAAGAGACGTTTTTTGGTAGAAGACCAATCCCTCTAAAATCGTGAATTGCAATTAAGAGGAAAGCCCTAATTCCCAACAAAGTCATAAATGACTTCTCATTTTCAAAGAGGAAACCTTTGGAATTCCAAGGACTCTTTAAAAAGCATGTACACATTTTTTTGAAAACCTTGGGAATTCCAAAGGATCTTCTAAAAGTGTCTACACGACTTTTGGAGCACAATTTGAAATTCCAATTTTTATTTAAAGCCAACCCCAAAAATCGTGTGGGATGCTTTGGGAAAGAATTTCAAAAAGAGGATTTAATGCTTGGATTTTCAAAAGAGTTCCAAAATGATTTACTCAATTTTGGCAAGAAGATAAATGCTATCTCTTCTTTCAAGAGCTAGCCAAAAACGTGTAGTGTGTTTTTGGGAAAGAATTCAAAAGGTTTTAATGCTTTTAATGCAAATATGGAAAAATGTGTGGATTTTAATAACTGGACGGTTTTTGAAATTGAAAGCTTTCCTTAAGTGCAATTAAGGCAATAAAGAGGAGAGGATTCATACCAAATTCGTGGATTGCTATCTTTAAAGCCCTATTTAGTATTGCTTAGATTGATTTAGTCTTAATTAGGTGTTACTTAAATTAGTAATGTAGTAATAGTATAGATTTTAGAAATTCGTGTATTCTAATTAGGTTAGTGTTTATGGAATTAAATTAGGTTTGTAAATTCGTGTAGGTTTAATTAGGTAGATTCTAATTGTAGTTTATATTTAATGTAGTAATTAATTTAGATTAAATTTAGTGTTTTTAGGAACTAACCATGAATTATTATAGCATTTAATCTTAGTCTAAATCCTAGTCGCCCCTAGCTTAGTCAAACCCCTAGTTTGTCTTAACTAAACCCATATTCAAACCCTACCTAATCCCAATAGTCGAACCCTATTAACCCTTGTTAAACCCTATCCTAACCGTAGCCCCTACTAAACCCTAGCCGACCCTACCTTAGTTAGATGAGTTAGTGACTCTAGGGTGGTGTATAGTCAATTCCATATCCTTAACCGACCCCCTATTCTAAACCTTAACTGACCCCTACTTTATCCCATCCGACCCTAGCAACCTTAGTTAATCAACCCTAATCATTAGATAATTAGGTAATCCTAGGAGCCTAATCTTAGTTAACCTCTAACCCTAGTTAGAGTAAACCTTAGTTAGTTAGACTAATTAACCATGTTCGACCTTAGCTAACCATAGGTATTAACCCTACCTTATCCATAACCGATCTCTAGTTAGACTAACCTTAGATTTAGTTAACCTTAGTTAGCGAATTAATCCTAGATAGTTAGTTAACATAGTTAGTGTGTAATTTAGTTAGTTCCTAACCCTAGGTAGTTAGTTAACATAACCGTAGGTTAGATAGTTAATTAAGTTAGTTAGTAAAGTAGAATTAATATTAGAATAGATAATTAATTTAGTTAGTGATATTAGATGTTATATATTAGGTTTAATTAGAGTGTATACTTATTTAGGTATCTTATTTAGAGTATTAGTGAGTTTAGGTTAGGTTAGTTCTCATATTTTGTAACTTAACTTAATTGTTATTCTTTGCTGTAGTTTAACAGTAGGTTGGGTTCAGTTAGGACTGTTTTTATACGTAATTCAGTGTCCAAATGTCAAATGTGGATTAAAAGGGATGAATAGTGCACTGAACCAAAACCCTAATTTTTACCCGATCGTGCACTAGCTAGTTCATGTGGATTTTTCGTGAGTTTTCTGAATATTATTTTTCTATTCTCTACATTGGTGTGTTAACTGTCTGCAGAACAAATTTCAGCTCGATCCGAGTTGATTTGGTCTGGTTTTTAAGCGTATTATGAAAACAGCTTTTTCTGATTTTGAAATTTCGGGTCCAGCGATTTCCCAAATTATCCTGATTTTGAAACGCTTCGTTCTGGAGATCCAGAACGTATTTTTCACTTCTGTAAAATGTGTCAGTTTCTTGGATCTGTCTTTTACAGAATAGAAGTTATTTGACGAATTTTGGAATTCGTTTGACCCCTCAAACAGTCGTTTTGCGAAAAGATGTCAGAATCCATTTTTGCCTTCTTTAGGGACAAAACAGTCTTTTAACTATTTGTCTGATTTCGTGTAGTTTTACTGTTTTCTAGCAGTGTAGTTAGTGTATTAACAGTATTTAGAGTAATTAGAGTTATTTAATTTAGTTAGTTTACTTAGTTAGTATAATTTTAGTTTTAGATATTTAAATTAACTGTAGTTTAATTTAGAAATAGTATAGAATTAACGGTAGATGTAATGTAGATTAATTCTTGATTTAGTTACTGATTTTGTGTTTTTATTGTGTAGGTTGTTAAGTTAGAACAGGTTCACAGGTGTAATCCAATTATACTGTGCGACTGCACTTGATGTGAAAAGATAGAAATGCCCTTGGAGACCTGCAGAAGACTTAGCCTCCGATTTTATTTTATTTTCATAGTTTAAAATGTTATTTAATGTAACTTGTAAACACTGACATAGATTGTAAACTTTGTTTTTATTAATAAAGTGTTATTTTGGAATTAATTAAGAATGTTCCCGTTCCCTGTGGATTCGACCCGTACTCGCCACTTCGGTGGAAAGTCGGTTTTTATATCTTTGGTTGACGATTTTCCCAAAGCTTTATTGTAAATAATTGTTTTAAAAAGATCATTTCAAAAAGTCCAACCACTTTCTGATCTCCTTTGTTGTTTGAACTTCATGCGTCGTAGCAGTAATCCCTCTTCTGCCCTTTGTGCTGATTTCGGCCTTTGTTGTTGTTGTTGGCAGAATAAGTAAAGTGAGCTTTCTTCTTCTGCTCACCTTGGGAGTTGCTTTTGGAAAAAGTGAAGCCTTCGTAGACTCTATTTTCCACACTCAACTCGAGCCATTCGGCTCGTTCAGTCAACTCGATGAAAGTCCTGGATGGTGCTGTGGAGATCAATCCTCTTAAAGGCTGCGAAAAGTTGTTCAGGATTAGGGACAATGCATGCCTTTCCGAGATAGGATCTCTCATTTTGTTGCAGGCCGATCTCCATCTGTGAATGAAATCCCGTGCCTTTTCCTTCTCATTCTGCCTTAGGTTGCAGAGATGACTCAATGTAGGCAGCGCTTCTGTGTTGAACAAGAAGCGTTCAATAAACAGATTTATAACTTTATCGAACTCCTTGAGCTCGATGGGGTTGATATGCTCATCATACCACTTAGCTGCAACTCCTTCCAAGCTGCGGGGGAAACATAGAAATAGTGCCCGGTTGTCCCTCTTGAACCTCGAGCATTCAACAAAGAAAGTGGCGAGATGAGCTTTTGGGTCGCCAGAACCGTCGAATTTGATGAATTTTCAGGGAAGATTTTCCAGATCATCATCCCCCTCTAGGCCGTCATAGAAGTCCTCACTGGTGAAGACTTTCTTGCCCTTGTCGCGGGCTTGCAGATCCTTGACAACTCAGGCCATTTCCCTGAACTGTGCTTGCAGGGGCTTTTCTGCATCCTGACTCTGAGATCTGTGGCTTTTTCTTTGTTCTCGGCCTCGCTTCTGAAATACCGGAGGCACTTCATATTCTTCGTCTGTATCTTCAGTGGAGTCTGTTCCATCTGAGATTTCTTCCAGCTGGATTTGCTTTCTGGAAGTCCTCTTATCCCTTTGGCCATGAAACTTTTCTCTGAATGGGTTTCTTTCTGAGCTGGTCCCGGGATGCTCATTCATCATTTTGTTCATCATTTTTCGAAACATGGCATACATTTGAGGGTCTATGCCATCATCTTCTTGTTGCTGCTCTTGGCTCCTCTCAGACCGGGGGGAACCCATCTCTTCTTCTGAGGCTGACGAGTACTGCGGTGTTGTTGTTCTTTTGCCTGATCTTGTTTGAACCATCAAATGTTGTAGACGCTCTCTGCATGGCAAAGACCTGATTAGACTCTGTAGGACTTGGTTTTTGGAAGAAATATTTGCTGAAAATATGGTAGACAATTTGAAAAAGATATCCCATTACTAGGGACTGAGTCGTCGCGAGAATCACGACAATTGTGTTGTCATTCTTTTTGCAAAAGAAATAAACAACGAAAATATGCCTTGTTACCTAGGCGAGGTCGTCAAACCACAATGGAAAGAGAGAGAGAATTTTATTGAAATGAGGAAAATGTGATTTTATTGATCTTGACAAAGAGGTGGAGGACAGACAATTTGCCACCATTCATGATAGTCGGCAGACACTCTAGGACCTGGAAAGATTTTAAGAGAGACAAAGGAGTCCCAGCCGTAGCGGGCAGAATGATATGCCCCGGACCATTGGGCGGAGGTGAGATCGAACTCTGCCATAGCTCCTGATAACAGTCGGGCTTCGACGTACTGCTGCCTCTGGGAGAACTGTCGAACACATCTCTCTGGTTGGTAATAAGTGCAGAAGAATGGTCCCAGCAACTTGAACCGCTTACCATAAGCGTATGTATATCTGGGAGGGGATAATTGCCGATCAAAATAGTCCCAAACTATGTCATCTTCTTGAATGCTGTTGATCATGGATCGGTACTGTGACACTGGGAGAAGTTCTTGACCATTGTATCTGAAAGAGCTTGCTCGGGCTGGAACATGTTGGAAGAACCAGGATTGAAGTGCGTAGATGCAGCCTTCAACTAAAATGGATTCTCCAAGTGAAAATCGAGTCAGACCTCGATATAGGAAAGCGAGCACTGCCATGGCTATGGAGAGGCGATTGGTTTGCCGACTTCCCCATCTTCTCATAAGCTGGATTATTCTGATATCCATGTAGTTTTGTCCATTTGGAAAGAGGGATAATCCTACAGTGCACAACACCATTGCATTCTGAATCCTTTCTTTAGTTGTCCTGGATAGCGAACTGACTTCAACGAAGGTCTCGTACTGGCGGTACAACTCGAGCCGGTCAACATATTCATTTCCCTCCAACTGGATCAGGGGCCAAGATCGGCGGCCTGTCATACGAGCTAAGGAGTCTCGGGGGTCCAAACCCTTGACATTGATAAGGAATTGATGTTCTAATGGATCGCTTGGTTGACCGGCTCGTTCTGGTAACCCCATGATCTCTGAAAATTCATCTATTAAAATGGTCATTTCTCCCCATGGGAACCAGAAGGTATACGTTCGAGGATTCCATCGCTCTGCCATTGCATGGATCAGGTTGCCGTTGATGGTCTGCTTTCCGACTGCTGACGCCAATTCTAATCTGCACTCGCTCAAATGGTCCGGGAACATTCGGAAAAAGCTTTTGAGCCAAGAATAGTACCACCGGGGAATGAAAGTTCCGGTGCTGAGGGCTCGATGTTCAGGACGACCTTGTCGCACCTCGTAGGAGATGTGACCTTCAGGAAAGATTTGATCGACTTGACTGGATGCCATCGAACTGAAAATAGAGAAAGACTCAGAATGAGACTTTTGGGAAAATGTGGGAAATTTTGGAAAATTATGCAGGCAGGATATAAAATGCAGTTGGAAATTCGAGATCCAGTAGAAAGAGAGAATGAAAAATCTCCTAGAGTTTTGAAAGAAATGGGATATTTGAGAAAATTATCCAGGGTTTGAGAAAAAGACCTTGTGAAAAATAAGGATATTTTGAAAAAGGTCTAATAAATTGGAAAACATTGGGAAATATAAAGAATTGAGGAAATAATACACATACAATCACATCCTGCACAAACATTTATGCACATTCAGCATTCCCTAAAAGGCTGACTCTAGATGCATCACTTTGAAAACAACTGTAGGACCCTAATCCTAACTCTAGGTTTAGATCATCTTTGTCAGATCCAGTTATGCCGATATACCCGAATTAAAATCCGAGGTACGTGGCATACATTCTCAACTCCGGTTCTAAGGTAAGGTTTTCCAACATCCTTGAGCGCCTACCGATATACTTCGGACTGTCGCCCGCGGTACGTGGTAGGGGGGTGTTAACCCAAATAATTGGCCCAGTTGTGAGGCTCTGTCCCGAACTAGGGTTCTGGAAGAGAGCCCAACAACGTGAAGACCGGGTAATGATAGGTAATGGAGATTTTGAAAAATGATCACATGCAAGAAATAGAGGGCTCTAAAACCTAGAGAGATAGATTTTGAAAACTTTGAAGAAGCATACATTGTTTGCATTCAGATCCTAAATTAAGGAGAGTCGTATTTAGACCTAAGTCTATGTGAACATGAAAATATCTCCTAAATCTGGTCCTACCAAACCATGCCTAAGCTATATGTAATAAATGTCAGCTAGGTTAGAATCTAGGCTCCTAGGTTCGCATGATATCAAAATAAAAGAGCTGACATTTTGTGAACATAATTTCGATAATTGAACTAAGTCAAGCACAATTCTGATCAGGCAAGGACAGGTCCCATCACGGTCGCCAAACCTGTTCTCGTCACGAAATTTTTCCCCGTCTTCCCTCCCTTGCGGAAGAGAGAGGGAAACACTTTCGCGCTTCAAACTTGACCGGATTTCGGAAAATGTTTTTGAAATACTCGCCTCCGTTTTGAAAATTACGGGAAAATCCATGGGATGGGGTTCGACCTGTTGGTACGAGGTTCGACCGTTCTTGCCGCCTTTAACAGGGGTAATCAAACCAAGGACCAAAATTGTGCTTGACTTAGTTAAATCATCAAAATCATGTTCTATCCTAAATGCACAGAGAATTCAGGCATGTGCTATGAGACTTTGGAAAATGTAAGTTGGAAAACATGATGTATGCTCAGAAAACATTTTGAGTTGAAAAGCATTTCCCAGGAAATCAATCTCTCAGGACACTCAGACGAAGAAGATTTGAAATCTCGGGAAAGTTTATAAAGATTTGGAAAATCTCGAAGAAGTGAGAATCTCGAGAAAATCTTGAGAAAGTTTATAAAGACTTGGAAAATCATGAAAAAAATGGGAATCTCAGGGAAATGGAAGGAATTCTGGAGAAAAGATGAATATTTGAAAAGAAAAACACTGGTAAGGAAAACTCGGACTTTGAGAATTTTCTTAAGAAAATGATGGAAATTCATTGGAAAACTCTTTGAAGAAGGAAAATCAAGACTTGGCAAATTGAAATCCCGAGAATCTTGTCCTTGAAATATCTGAAAATCAACTTTGATTCTTGAGAAAGATGAGAAATTCCTTTTTGAAATTCTTAAGGAAATAACATTTCCAGGGAAAATCAAGGGAAAACTTTGATTTTGGAAATCCAACTTCGGAAATTTTAGAGGTTTCTTGAGAAACTGATTTCCATGAAAGATTGTGAAAAACCTGCTTTGGGAAAACCGATTTTGGAAAAATCTTTAAAATTTCTTGAGAAATCGATTTGAGAATGAAATTTTCTCAAGAAATTTTTGAGAAAACCAATGATTTCATGATGCAAATGATATGAGTGAATGAATGCACTTTGAGAAGATTTTCTGAGAGATTTCATTGGAAAAATGTGTATTAAGTCGAAATGAATCCTTCCCATATTCTGACTGTGGCCATGAATATGTTCAGAGTTCATTTGAATTAATTCACAATATTTTGAAAAATTGGAAATATGATGTGCATTTTAAGATAGCCTAAGACTGTAGGCTCAATGTGACTAGTAGAAAGATGATGGATCTGGGTCTCGTCCATATTCCGACTAGGGCCGTAAATATGCATTCCACCGAGTTCATCAACTCCCTAAGAGTTGGTGCACGTGCCATTCGTGAACATCCATAGTGCTTTTGAAATAAAATGCATGAATCATAGAAACAGGGTATTGCATGAATTTAAACTATATGATATGCACCCTAGTCTAAGCAAGAAATTAACTCTCTTATTCCAAAATTTACATTATTATATCACTAAATAAATGAAATAAAAGAAATTTGCAGACTTCAGCTCCTTCATTTGAATGTCCCTGCCAAACTTGAAATGGGGTTAGCTCAAATATGTGAGTTTTTCCAAGATGTTCCAATAATATTATGAAATTATTGGACTTAATTGGATATAAACTCTATTCTCATACTTCTTTGATATTTGAAATGATGAAAATGCAATAAATTCAGTAGAAAATAGTTTGAAATTTGAAATGGTGGTCAAAATGACCAAAATACCCCTAATTATAAAGTTATACCTTTAAAATCAGAGTTTTTTGAAGGAAAACTTGGTAAAATTGAGATTTTGAAATTCAAATTGAATCAAATGATGATGAAATGCAGTATGAGACATGATGACATGCTGCTAAACACATTAGCACTGTAAAATCAGAATTTGACATTTTGCAATTTATCCAAAATAACGAATTTTGCTAGTTTTTCGCTTGGATCCGGGTCCCGCGGGGCCCTGTTTTGATGATATGGCTAAATCAAGCCTCAAATGAATTCCGAATTACACCAAATTCAGTATGAAGCATCTACCTACTCTGATAAACAGCCTAGAATGCTAAAAATCATGAAATGATATGATTTAAATGCTAAAATTTGGAGAAAATATTAAAAAGGGTGGATTTCGCCTATGGACCCGAACCAAATGCAATGCTTAATATGATAATGCAAAATTTACACCATAAAAACTTTTGATATTTTCAGACATCTAGATGACCCGAAATGGAACATTTTTGGTTTTTACAGCTATGGGATTTGAGCCATGGTGAGTTCGGTAACAGGGATTTGGTTCTGACGAAGGTAAAAATCAACCTAATCTAATATAAAATGCTAAACAAATAGAAAACAGCCATGGAAATTTCTGATATTTAACAGAACTACTCAAGACACCTACAAAAACAACTTTCATGTTCATGACTTTGGCATTTGATCAAAATAAACACGGATAAAAAATATAACTTTTCATTCCTAAATTGACAGAACAGACAAATGTGACCAAACATGTGACTGACAAAAACAATCCGAAACAGATATCACAACTGTTCTAAAAATCACAGGCTTTTAGGTTCAAACATAGGATATCTCGGACATAACATTCACTTTTTACAGGTTTGGATTTGGATCAATACCCAAAGAGAACCCATCAACCTAAGTCGATCCAAAGTCTCAGAGGCCCAAATCAGGCTCTGACAAGTGTCCCGCACTCTCAGATTTTTGTCAGGCATAAAAAAAAATTAGAAAACTCTGATAAAATCCGGTTAACAACTAGACATCCGCCCAAATTCAGAACATCTTTCGGATCGAAAATCGAATCTCCCATGAGGGAGATCTTAATTTTACAATTCGGAAAAGACATTTTAAAATGCATCCCGGGTAATAAAACCCGACTCACCCTTTTGAACGTTTACTGCATTAAACGAATTCAAATCTCTCCAAATTTTTGGCACATTTCTACGGACACCTAAGGGCGCATTCCAGGATTTTTTTGGATTTTTTAACAAAAATTACACGCATAAAATGACGTGTGGACTGACTAACAATAACAGAGAACTACTGAAACTGAGCAGAATTGAAATAAATGCTAAATGAATCCTAATTAACTCATGAAACATGCTAAATTAACGAAATAAAATGCAAATTAAATCTAGCTAAATGCATGAATGCTAAAAATCATCAAGGAAGCATAATTATGTATTCTTATCAAATGAGCTCTTTCTTCAATCCATTCCTCAGATGAGCTCTTTCTTCAAACGACACCTGAATCAAATCATGATATGAAATCAAGAGGAAAAGAGGTGCACCTTGCTTCGTTACGCAGCTCTGAAACTCTTGAAAGGGACCGCTACCAAGGGCTTCGTTCGTCCTTCAATCCGGGCTTCGGATGATCCACCAAGATCGACCCATGCTTGAATCGAATTGGCCACAGCACGAACAATATAGGTACTTCAATGCACCTTCTCCACTGAGCCCAAGGGGGCATGAATTCCAAAGTTCAAAATCGGGTTCTGAAGAAAGTCTAGGTCGAATTTCAAAGTCCAAAAGAAGCTCTTCTAGGCTGGGCGTGGAGCCTTGTTTTTATAGAATTTTTCTGAAAATTTTGAATTTCAAATAGGCTCAATCTGAGCCCTCCATGTGGCGCCATCTTAGGGGGTGGTATTTTGATTTTTTGAGAAAATAAAATGGGAAAATTTGTGGGTGAGACACCTCAGCAAAATTTGGAAATTTTCAAAATTGGGGTTTGCTTGATTTTCTCTGCAGGAGGCTCCCAGATTGCGCCACCTCAGAGGGTGCTCTCTTGGAGTTTGAAATTCAAATTCCTATTTTTCTGAAGCTTCTCAAATGGCGCCACCTCAGGGGGCCAATTTTATAAAAAAATAAAAGAAATAAAAGAAATGAAGCCAAGTGGGGCTCTGGAATGGCACCACCTCAAAAGGAGGCTTGAGGTGTAAAGTTGGAAACAGTAGGAGCATGCCATGTGGCACCACCTCTCGAAGCTCTTGACACATGTCAGAAGGACAAGAGTGGAAGAAGCAGACTGTGCCACCTCAGGGGAATTCAAATTCTACTTTTCTGCAGGAAAGGAGAGGCTGACATGTGGCGCCACCTCCAAGTTATTCCACACTGCCATGTGGCAGGAGAACATGGATAGAAGAAGCAAAATGTGCCACCTCAGAGGGGGGGTTTTTCTACTTTTTCTGATGCAGGAAGGTCTGGACATGTGGCAGACAAGTGTCAGCTGTCTGGAGAAACCTTCTCAAATGGCGCCACCTCAGAAGGTGATTTGAATTTCAAATGGGGGGTTCGCTCTAGAGGAATGGAGGATGGACATGTGGCAGTTCCTCAGAGTGGCTCCTACAATGCCATGTAGCAGGAGGGAAAAGCAAGGAACATGTGGCGCCTTCATAGACAAAGTAGAAAAAGGTAGAACTCCAGGATTTGCGCCACCTAGCTCTTGTCTGAAATTTTTTGAATGGTTGCTTTTTCTGAAGAAAGCCAAGAGTGACATGTGTTCTCTACTTTTTCTGAAGGAAGCTAAACATGACATGTGTCATCTACTTTTATGAGAAAAGTAGGGGAAAGACATGTGTCATCCTGCTTTTTCTGAAAGAAGCAAAGATTGACACGTGGTAGAGGGAAGAGAAGGAGGTCCAAGCCATGTGGCGCCATCTCAGACAAAATGGAAAAGGTGAAGTTCAGGATTTGTGCCACCTCTGGAGAGATTTTAATATTTGAATTCCAGTTTTTCTGAAGAGAGCAGGAAATGACACGTGACATCTACTTTTTCTGAGAAGAGCAGAGAATGACACATGTCCCCTGCTTTTTCTGAAAAGAGTAGAGGATGCCATGTGTCCTTTGCAAGAGACAAACTTCAAATGGCGCCACCTCAGAAGAGACAAGCCTACCTTTTCTGGAGGAAGCTAGGAGTGACACGTGTATCCTACTTTTCTGAGAAAAGTAGGAAGAGACATGTGTCAGTCTACTTTTTTTTGAAAGAGGGAGAGGTTGACACATGTCCTCTGCAGGAGACACTCTTCAAATGGCGCCACCTCAGAGGAGACAAGTTTTGCTTTTTCTGGACAGAACAACACATGACACTTGGCATCTCAGGATGATCTTTGGAATGACACATGGCGCAGGGTGAAGATGGTGGATGCTGATGCTTGGTTGAAATGTTGGAGAGATGAATGAAAATTTGGGGTGTTTACACAAGTCGACTGCAGCTGGGACACTTTGGGTGTTGGCGTTAGGCGGATGACTGCAACCCGGGCCAGACCATTCTAAGCCTGGTTGTGTGTGTGTGTGTGTGGTCTGGACATGAACCATGTCCACACCAGCCACCCCTTTTGGGCACCTACTTCGACCTCCCCTTCCACCATCCATTTATGGTGCCCTGTAGCTGGACGATTTCCCCTATGACATCTGGGTGCCTTTCAACCGTCAAATGCATTAGTCTACTGATGCCTGGACCGAGCTAAGTCCTTGTCGCAGGCATTTATGTGTGTGTGACCGGTCTGGACCTGAACCATGTCTAGACCAGTCACCTCTCGGACGCCAAGGCCGACCCCCTTGCTCTTTTTTAGGTTCACTTTGTGCAGCTCGATCAAGGGGCCCATGATGCCCTGTCCAAGGTACCCTTGGAGTTGATTGTTTGGCTAACGTGGCCCTGTAATTTTCCCTTCATTCCTTCCCTCTCTGGTGCCCTTCAGTCCAGGCAAATCTGAGACAACTCGTGCCTTCATCTGGGCTCTCATTCTGCCAATGTTGCAGTAGCATGCTGCAACATGACTCAGCCCCATGCTGGCCTTCCCGAATGCTTCTTAGGTTGTACTTCCCTATTGTAGTAGTGTTGTGGCAGGCATCATTTCACAACTGCACAGGCTATAAAACGCACGCCGTTGTGGCCACTTTTCCCTACTGTGCCTCCTCTGGACTTAAGCACCTTGCGAGCAGCATTTTGCGACTACCGCTATCCATGATCTAGGCCCTCCTTAGCAGTAGCATGTTGCTAGAAGATTTCTGACAAATTGGGCCCTATGGCAGCCCTTAGCTTGTTGTTAAATTTCCCCCTATAATGCGCTCTATGGAAGCGGGGTGTATGCTATAGCAGACCCGTATTTTTTGGGTCTCGCGACATGCCTGTATGGATGCCAATACCCTGCAGCGTTAGGCAACCTAGCAACACTGTGCAACTGCACTTTTTTCCCACATTTGTGGCACTCTCAGCAGTGCATTTGGTTGCTGTGAATTATCCCTGCATTGGCAATGCTTGCAGCCACCATGCTTGTGGCATCTACCCTACGACATTCGACACGTAAGGTAGCTTTTCTGTGGGCAGCGAAAATTGAGGTTTTTCGTTTTGGTCACATCCATTGGCAGCTTGCATAAGTCAATGAAATCACACGAGTTGGGTTGCTAAAATAACACTACGGCATGCTATGAGAATTGTCACATAACACAAGCGCCTAGCACACCTTGTCACGGGAACATAATGCATGTGTAGAGCAGTATGTGACTTGCTTAATGTATGTAGTTTGCATTGTAGCATTATGAAATTTATGGTATGGTAGCGTAAGGTTTGTCGCAACAAACCTGAGGTAGTGGGCCTTTTGGGCAACACTGTCCATATCGCAGTACCACCCAGTCTTGTCGCGCTTTATGGTAGCACATTGATTTCTGCAATAGCGGTAATATCAGTGCTTGTGATAGCACCTTGCTGGCTGCATTTGTCCCATAGTTTGGCATCACTTTTTTGGCTTTTGTTCTTGTTGTTTCTTGCCTTGCGTATTTGCACTTAAAGCAAGTACAATGCATCAATGAAATTGCATATTTTTCACTTTAAAAATATATTGTAGCATGCCAAATATAATGCCACATGACACCTGCACTTTTCATATATCTGGACACGAATGCGAATGTCTTTTTTTTTACGTGTATTGACATGCAAGTATTGTAGTTGTAGCATGAATGAAAACAAGTCACTTGCATCGTGGCACATCATGAGTTTTGATTGAAGCATGCTTATAGTCAAGTGTCTTACTCGTTTGATGGAATAATGAATGTGTGTAAACACCCCAAATTTTCACCCTCATCCAGTGTTTATATATTTCATGTGTCATTGCATATCATTGCATGCATTCGGCATACCATTTAATTGCATTGCATAGCATTGCATGTCATTACATCTCATTTTCGAGATCCAGCACTCCTGTTTTCAAAATATTTAATCCAGATTCGGGTTTTAAAACTTTTCTATCAAAATCAATTTTTAAAACCTGGGTTTTTAATCAGCATTTTGTCATTTGCCGACCCCCAGGACCTTATATTTTGAAATGTTTTCTCAGAAAACAATCTGTATTTGTTTTAAACTCAATTTTCAACCGATTTCAATTCTCAGATGAGACCCATTTAGTTAGTGTCGCTTCTGGATTCCTTTACTTGTCAAAAATCTCCAAAAATGTCAGAGTCCTAGTTGGATCAAGACTCTTTTTCCAGAGTCCAGTCGGATCAGAACTCTACTTTTCACTACCTTTTTATCTGTTTTCGGAGAAAACCTTTCAAAATCTTCTGTTTTGGCCAAAATTTCAGAGTCTTAGTTGGATCAGGACTCTTCTTTAAGAGTCCAGTCGGATCAGGACTCTTCTTCAGAGTTTTAATTGGACTAGAACTCTAATCTTTTACAATATTTTATCCATTTTCAATCAAATCTTTCAAAATCTGTCAAAATGAGTTAGAAACTCAGAGCTTTAGTCAAAACAGGACTCTGTTCAGAGAGACCTAGTTGGATCAGGACTCTGATCCTGATTTCAATTTTGAGAAAATCTTTCAAAATTCTTTCCATCTATCAAAATTGTTACACCTTTATCAAAGAATTTCAAAATTCTAAGGTTTTATCCCAGAGTCCTGATCAAATAAGGACTCTACCCCAGAGTCTTGATCGAATCAGGACTCTATCCAAAATTGGTTTTCTCACTTCATCTTCACTGGTTTTCAAAAGCTTTGTTTAAATTTTATCATTTGCTTATCAGAAAACCAAAATTCTTAGAGTTTTGATCGAGTTAGGACTCTTTCTCAGAGTCCTAATCAGATCAGGACTCTAAACCAAAACTTCAATTTTATCATGTTTTCAACTGTTTTTCAAAATTCTCTTACTTGTTTTCTCAAAAAATCCAAAAATCTGAGAGTTCTAGTTCAATTAGGACTCTGTCCTCAGAGTCTCGGTTGAATCAGAACTCTGTTTTATTCCAATATTTGTTATTGTTTTCACTGTTTTCATTGTTTTCATAAGTTCTTTCATCAATTTTTCAGAAAAAAACCAAAAAAAAATAGAGTTTTAGTCCGATCAGGACTCTGTCCCGGAGTCCTAATCCAGTCAGGAGTTTGTTTTAAAGTTTGTTTTACTTTCATTTTCATTTATTTCCATTTGTTTTCAAATATTAGGTCATTTTGTCGAGTCTAGTTAATTCAGGACTCTATTTCAGAGTTCTGATCGAGTTAGGAGTCTAACCCTGACTGTATTTTTTTGACTCGTTTCACTATTTTTGATAAAATCTTTTCAAAAACTCCTTCACTTGGCTTTTAAAACTCAAAATCTCAGAGTCCTAAAATTTCAGGACTCTAACCCGGAGTTTCAGTTCGCCTGAGACTCTATTTTCAAAGATTTTGAATTTCAATTATTGATTTTAACCTCTTTTCAAAGCTATTTTCAGTGTTTATTTCAAAACCTGGTGTGGGCCCACTCAGTTGGGGCCACCTCCAGAGGAGTTCTAACCCAGTTGGAACTCTATGCCATTTCAAAAATTTTAATTTCAAGTTTGCTTTTGAAAATCTTTTGAAAACACTCTCAATTTCAAGTTTTAAAATCATTTTTTTTTTGAAAAACTCAAGTAGGGCCCACTCGGGGTGGTGCCACTTTTGAGAAAGTCAGGGTTAGTCTAGGCTTAGTCAGTATCTTGGTTAATTTTATAAGTTTAGAAGAGTCAAAATCTATTTTGAAAACTCATTTTTAAAGTTTGGTTTTTAAACTAGTATTTTTAGAGGTTTTTAAAACTTTAAAAACCCAAATGTTGAAAAACGCCAAGTGGCGCTACATTTGGGGGCTTTTTAGGATTAGCTAGGTGTTAATTAGGATAATTTAGACTAGGGGTAGTTAGGTAACTCCACCCAAAAATCGCCCCCCCCCCCCCACTTTAGAGTCCAAAATTTTCAAAATTCTCAATTTTTAAACCTAAAAAAATTCTATAAATAGATGCCATAGGGGGGTCGACTTTTCCATTCACCTCTTTAGCAATTCTTGGAGCTTCTCTCACCTCTCCAGCCCTTCCTCCATTGCAGCAACCTCAAGGTAATTATTTTTTTAATTTTTAGCTTTTTATTTAATGTTTTTAATGGTTTAAATCAATTTTAACCATTGGCTCCATCTATTACATGGATTCAAGTCCAAGAACCTCAAGATAGGTTCTAGAAGATGATCTAACTCTGTTTTGATGTTTTCTAGGGAATTTAATCCATTAGAATCGATTATATTGTGGTTTTTCATGTTCTTAACCATTAAAACATGCGATTTACCCGTTAAATGGGTCAAATCCATGCTTTTTAAGGTAAAATCAAATTCCAGCCATGGATTCCCTGTTTTTATTTATTTTCTTTGCTTAGTTATATTTATTACAAGTGTTTTAACATATAAATCAATTTTGTTTTACTGTTTACTATTTTCCTTATTGTTTTCATTAATTAATGCATGGTTTATTAGATTTCATTAGATTTCCGTGTGTTTTTAAGAATGGTTCAGCAAAGAATATGTTATTTCGTATTGAAGCACTTACTGTAAATTTCTGATTTTTTAATATGTGAAAAATAGATATGCTAGTGAACTACTGTAAAAAATTAGGATGTTTTGGAATTCAGAAACTCTGTCAGAAAAATCAGATATCAAACCGTGATTTTAAATCTTTAAAATCGTTATTTAAATCCAAGAGGTAACTTGCTGTTATGTTATTTTTCTCATCTGATATCTGATTTGAGATCGTAAAGTTATGTGGATTCATGTTGAAAGGATCTATTTACTGTTAAATTTTGGTAATTTTTGGCCTCTGTTTAGTATTTTTTCTCTGACAGAAAGTCTGATTTTAAATTTAAAACTCGTTAGGGTTTGCCAAAACCCTAATCAGACTTGTAATGACCATAGATTTGAAACCACAGATTCGATTCATGATCTGTAAAAAAGGAGTTTCTATATTTTTTTGTCTACTATTCACTACTAAAATTTAAGAAGTTTTTTATTAGGTTTGTTATTTATTTCTGTATTTTCAAACCGAAGTAGCTGTTTTAACCCCTGTTAGATTTGTTATAGTTTAGTTCAAATTGCGGGAAGGGTTTCTTCCTAACCAAAGATGCTTTTTCCAATCTGTAAAAAAAAAAACCTTTGTTTTTATGTCTAGTTTGCCTCTGTAAAACTTCATAAGTTTTCATGGAGGATTGACCCCTGATTTGGGTCTAGCTCTGAAACTGGTTTGTGACCTAAGTCAAAAATAGCATATTTTAGAGTTTTAATGCAATTTTTGGATTAAAATAATGTAAAAAACTTATTTTTATGATTTCAATATGATTTTAGAGACATAACAAGTGAAGGTACCAATTTTTATGAAATTTGAAATATGTTTGATGCCTAAATTAACAAATTACAAAACAGGGCACCCGTAGGATCCCGAAACACTGCCAAAATCACAATTTTTGTGATATTTCTTGATTTTCGTGCATAAGTGTGTGTGTTTTAGGGTTTGTTCATGTCCATAATCATATTAGGGTGTTTCATATTTGATTTTGTGTTTATTTCAAACATAAATTCTAAGTTTTTATCAAGACCTATTTCAGAAAACCCTGATTTCAAGGCCATAGTCTTGCTATCAGGGGAAATTTGGTCATTTGACCTCAATTTCAAAATTCAAAACCCTAATTTTCTTATTTTTAATCATGTCATATTATATTTGGTTTAATTTATCCATATTTGGATTTTAAAAGTTGTATTTTATATAATATCTTTTTGAAAACCCTGATTTCAAGGCCATAGTCTTGGTATCAGGGGTATTTTGGTCATTTTGACCCCAATTTCGAATTTTCAAATCTTATTTCCATTATTTATTCAATTTTATTTCATATTTCATTAAGTTTATATCAGGGAATTATGGAAAAAGGCTTATATCTAGCAAAATCCAGTAATTTCTAGATATTACTGGATAAATCTAGAAAAGCCAACATATCTTCACTAACAAGATTTCTAGTTTTGCAGGAACATTGAAGACTTTATTTTCCTTTATTTTCTGTATTTAAATTTGATTAGTGATGTAAATTGTAATTAATTTTGGAATAAGAATTTCGATTCCTGCATAGAATAGGATGCATTGCATATAGTTTTAAGCTTTGATATATAACTGCTATGTATGCCAATTCATGCATATTTTTACCAATTCACTATGGTCTACACGAATGGCACGTGCACTAGCTCTTATGGAGTTGAGAAACTTGGTGAAGTTTGTATTTATGGCCATAGTCAGAATACGAATAAGACCCAGATTTGTAATCTTTGTATTAGCCACATTCAGCCTACACTCTTAGGCTAACTTCAAAATGCACTACATTTCTCAAAAATACAAAAAGGATTTTCTCAATTCCTCAAAATCAAGTCTTTCAAATCCATATTCATTCAATTCATTCATTTACAAATTTCAATTTCAATTCAGAGAAATAAATTTTCTCAAATTTTTTCTGTCTTATTCTAAAATCGATTTTCTCAAAACTCTAAGTTTTCAAATGATATTTCAAGTATTTTTCAAAGTTCAAAATTCAATTTTCCAAGTTATAGCTTCAATTTCCAAGTTCTAATTCAAAGAAACCAAATTTTTCCTAGTTATTTAAAATTCCTCAGAAATCGATTTTCATAAAACCTCTGGATTCTTCAAAAATCGATTTTCATTTTCCTCAAAAATATTCTCTCATTAACTTCATGATTTTCCAAATGTTATCTATTCCAAGAATCTCCAAATATTTTCCAATATTCAAAGCAAACATCTTGTTTTCAAATATGCATTTTCAAAAATTCATAGCGCATGCCTGATTCTTTGTGCATTTAGGAAATAGAACATGATTTAGACAAGTTGAGCAAAGTTAAGCACACAATTGATCCTTGGTTCAGTTACCCCTGGTAAAGGCGCCAGGAACGGTTGAACCTCGTACCGACAGATGAGTCCCATTCTTCGGAATTAAACTGCATTTTAAAATGGAGGTGAGTTATTTTCAAAATATTTTTCAAAGGTCAGTTTGACTCGCAAAAGTAAAATTTTGTGATGATAACAAGTTTGGCGACCGTGGTGGGACTTGTCTTCGCCTGATCAATCGTGTGCTTAACTTAGTTCAAATTGTCAAAATCGTGTTCCATGGAATGTCAACTTTTATTTCATGATATCATGTGAACCTAGGAGCCTAGACTCAAACCCAGCTGACATGAATTGCATATAGACTATGTATGGTTTGGTAGGACCATATTGAGGAGAATTTTTCATGCTCACATAGACTTAGGTCTAATACAACACTCCTCAATCTAGGATTTGTATGAAAACAATGTTTGCTTCTTCAAAAATTTTAAAATCTCTATCTCTTTAGGCTTTAGAGCCTTTTGATTTTCTTGCATGTGATCATGTTTTCAAAAACCACCCCACCTATCTTTACCCCGTCTTCACGTTGTTGGGCTCTCTTCCAGAACCATATTTCGGGACAAAGCCTCAAAACTGGGCCACCTATTTGGGTGAAAACCCCCCTGCCACGTACCAAGGGCCATAGTCCAACGTATATCGGCAGATGCTCAAGGATGTTGGAAAACTTGAACCTAGAACCAGAGAAATTGATTTTATGCCACGTACATCGAGCCTTGGCTCGAGTATATAGGTATAGCATGATTGGACACAAATGATCTGAACCTTAGAGTTAGGATTAAGGTCCTACAACTATTTCAAAACTTGTGCATCTAGAGTCAGCTTTTAGGGAATGTTGTATGTGCATACTTGATTGTACAGGATGTGATTGAATGTTAGCTTCTTTCCATTTTATTACAAGTTTTCCAAAATACTGGACGATTTTCATAAATCTCTAAATTTTTCCATCTGTTTCCATATACTATCTAAAAATCCTGTTTTATTCAAACCCTGGACGATTTTACAAATTCCCCTTTATTTCCTTCAAAACTCCAGGTGATTTTCATCCTTTCGTTCTTCTGGATCTCGAATTTCTTGCTTTATAATCATGCCTGCATCTTTTTTAAAATCCTTATATTTTCCCAAGTCTTATTCCAAACTTTCCATGTTTTCCAGTCTGATGGCATCTAGTCAACTTGATTCGGTCTTTCCTGAGGGTCACATCTCCTATGAGCTGTGACAAGGTCTTCCAGAACATCGAACTCTCAGCACCGGATCCTTCATTCCCCGGTGGTATTATTCATGGCTCAAGAACTTCTCTCGTATGTTTTCAGACCATTTGGATGAGTGTGGATTGGAACTGGCATCCGCAGTGGGAAAGCAGACAATTAACGGCAATTTGATCCACGCATTGGCAGAGCGGTAGAACCCGAGTACTAGTACCTTCTGGTTCCCATGGGGGGAAATGACTTTGTTGATGGACGAATTCTCAAAGATTATGGGATTACCTGAACCAGTTGGTCAGCCTGGAGATCCATTGGAGAAGCAGTTTTTGATTAATGTCAAGGGTCTGAATCCCCAAGACGCTTTAGCTCGCATGACAGGATGCAAGTGTTGGCCATTGATAAAGGAGAATGGAAGTGAATATGTGGACCTGCTTGAAATCTACAGACAGTATCGGGCATTTGTGGAAGTCAGTTCTTTATCTTGAACAACTCGAGAGAGAATCCAGCATGCGATGGTCTTATGCACTGTGGGATTAGCTCTCTTTCCAGATGGACGGAATTACATGGATATCAGGATAGTTCAGCTTTTGCGAAGGTGGGGAAGTCGACAGACCTGCTGCCTCTCTATAGCCATGGCCGCACTCGCTTTTCTCTACCGAGAGTTAACCCCTTTCACACTCGAAGAATCAATTCTAGTCGAAGGGTGCACCTATGCATTGCAATCTTGGTTCCTCAGGCATGTGCCAGCCCGAGCCAGCTCATTCAGATACACTGGTGAAAAGCTTCATCCAGTTGCTCGATACCAGTTCTTGATCGACAACCTTCAGAAGGAAGAAGTCGTATGGGACTACTTTGATCGTCAGGAATCACCTCCCAGATATACTTATGCATATGGCAAGCGATTCAGGCTACTTGGCCCATTCTTCGGCACATACTACCATCCAGAGCGGTGTGAGGCAGTTCTCTCAGAGACAAAAGCACATAGAAATTTGCCCACTATCAGGGATCTTGCCAGAGTTCGATCTCACATCAGATTAGTGGTCCGGAGCATACCATTCTGCCAGACATGGCTGAGACTCTTTTGTTACTCTCACTATTTTTCCTGGTCCTCATGTGTCCTCTGATTATCAGGAGTGGTGGAAAATTGTTCGACCCCCTCCCCTTTGTCAAGTTTATAAAATCATGTTTTTCCTTTCTTCAATAAAATTCCTTTAAATTTCATCCTATCTTAGTTTGACGACCTCGCCTAGGTAACAAGGCATATTTTTCAGTTGTTTATTTTTGCAAAGGATTGACAACGCAATTGTCGTAATCCCAGCGACGACTCAATCCCTAGTAATGGGATGCTCTTTCAATTGTCTACCAAAATTCTCATTAAATGTTTTTCCCAATCGAAATTTCTTTCAAAAGCATAACCATCAATTTTGCCCTACAGAGAGCGTTAGTGACATTCAAGAGAGCATATGTATCCTTACATGGTTCAGACAAGGTCCGGAAGGAAGACCGCACCAGTCCAGCTTATCAGTTCTATGTCAGCTTCAGTACGAGAAATGGCCTCTTCATAATCTGCTGGAAACAGAAGT
Organism: Nuphar pumila; assembly: GCF_984573655.1. Classification (NCBI taxonomy): domain Eukaryota; kingdom Viridiplantae; phylum Streptophyta; class Magnoliopsida; order Nymphaeales; family Nymphaeaceae; genus Nuphar; species Nuphar pumila. Next base: position 163,745,880 of record NC_143249.1, on the reverse strand, counting down.
CAGCAAGCTACTGATGACATCGACCCACAGATGTATTCGTTGTTCCGAAGAATGCTGAGCAAAGTATTGTCTGAGGAAACAGGGGCTGGTTCAGGAAAAGCCCACAATAAAAAGGTTAAAAGTCGAACAACGAAGAAGAGTGTGAAGATCAGCAGAAAACAGAATCATCGCGAAGAAATATCTGATGAATCAACAGAAGATACTGATGGCGAATATGAAACTCACCAGGAATTTAGAGGGTCTACTCAAAAGCAGGAGTCAGCTTATAAATTTGGGAGTCAGTCAGTCAATGACCCTAATCAGCCACAACTCCGAGATGTGATGAAAATAGTCAAGGATCTGCAGGCCCGTGACAAGGGTAAAAGGGTCTTTACGAGCGAAGACTTTTATGACGGACTGGATGGGGATGATGATCTTGACAATCTCCCTAAGAAATTTATCAAATTCGATGGTTCGGGTGACCCAAAGGCACACCTCGCCCTTTTCTTTGCAGAATGTTCCAAGTTCAGGAGGAATAACCGAGCCTTATTTCTTTATTTCCCTCGCAGTCTGGAGGGTATTACAGCAAAATGGTATTCAGAGCATATTAATCCCATAGAGCTGAAAGAGTTTGATAAAGTGGTCAATTTGTTTATTGAACGCTTTTTATTTAACGCCGAAGCCCTCCCGACTCTCAGCCACCTCTGCAGTCTGAAGCAGAAAGAAAATGAAAAAGCCAGGGATTTTATTCATAGATGGAGATCTGCTTGTAACAAGATGCGTGATCCAATATCAGAAGGACACACACTGTCCTTAATCCTGAGTAACTTCTCGCAACCCCTAAGGGGATTAATGTCCACCTCTTCATCAAAAACCTTCATAGAACTGATAGAACAAGCCGAATGGCTCAAGTTGAGTATAGAAAATGACTCTTATGAGAGCTTCATGTTCAGTAAGAACAACGGTCAGCAAGAATAAAAGAAGAAAACCCACTTCACATACTCTGCCAATAACAGCAAGAACCAAAATAAAGGAAATGGGAAAAATCACAGTTATGGTTCCAGAGGGTCAAATCCCAACAAAAGTGATCAGAAAGGCAAATCGATCCCTCAGTATGACAGACAACCACAGCAGATTCTTGATCAAGGGTCAAAATCTCAAGAAAAGCCAAAGCGTGAAGGGTGGAGTTATAATCGCAAATTTACTCCTCTAGATCAGTCTCTTGAAACAGTCCTAGAATATATGCTCGGCAGTGACATGATTAAGCTCCCAAGGGTAGACGATCCACCAGCAGTCATGGGTAAAATGAAAGACCGATTCTGCAATTTCCACCGAACAGTGGGACATGACACTAAGAACTGTTTCGTTCTCAAAAATATTATACAAGATTATATTGATAAAAACCTGTTGATGGAAGGGGCCGAAGGTGAGAAGATGGAAATACTAAATCAGTCGTTCCTCCAGCATTCAACTGTAGTGATATCTGATCATCCTTTTCAGCCACAAGATCACATCCAACCGTGTCCTAGCAGCGATATCGATGTACAACATCAGGTGTTAGTGTTGCATAAGGTTCAATCCAATTCTCAGAAGATGGACCTCGTTTGAGCTCTCAGTAAGTTGAAAGTTTCAAAAGAGCCTACTGGGGTGTCTTCAGAAGTAGCCAAAAGAATGCCATGGTTTCCCAAGGGCTTTATCAAACTCGTTTCAGAAAAAGGGAAAGCATCAGAAAAACAGGTCGATACAGTGCAAAGACCAATCACTGCTCTCTCTAATATCCCTATTCTTGAGTTGGCGCGTGCCTCTCCTAAGCATCAGCAAGTCCTGGATGATTTATTGCGGAAAATCAAGGTCAAGCCAGGCACCACACCTGAAGACATGGCTCAGATAGTTAATCAGGCCATGACGAATGCCCCCATAACCTTCTCAGATGAGGATCTGCCCAAGCCTTTTCATAATAATGCTTTATACATTGTAGTGCGAACCCAGAGAATGATTGTACCCCATGTGCTTGTAGATGGGGGCAGTAGCCTTAACATTTGCCCCAAAATGACTGCCAAGGCTCTGGGCATAAAAGAAGAAGAATACACGCCGGATCCAATCACCAGTTATGGATTTGATAATCACGGACAAACAGCAAAGGGCAAAATCTTTTTGGAAATATTTATCAACTACTGTGTTCACATGGTGATTTTCCATGTTGTCAACGTGCCGCCAATGTATAATCTTCTATTGGGAAGAACCTGGATTCACAATGCCAATGCGGTGCCATCCACCCTGCACCAGTGTATTAAATGGTCTAAAGGTGGCATGATCACTACTGTCCTGGTGGAAGATCCAGAAGAGAGGCTGCCTCAGCCTATGATTCCTCGACCGACCTATACTACCGATATCTCTAGCATCAGGGAGAGCGAAGAAGTTGTTCTTAGTGAAAGTCTGAAAATGTTAAAGTTAGAAGCAACACCAGAAGCAAACATACTACAACAATGGTCCAATGGCAAGGGCCACATTTCTTTAAAATCGGGGGAAATCTCGATTACAGCACTTTCAAGGACCATCCTCTTTTCCCGCAGTTTGTAAGAGCCAAGAAAGGGTTTGACCTGTTACTGAAGCATGGTTATCAGCCTTTCAAAGGTTTGGGCAAGAACGAAGATGGTCGACTAGAGCCAGTGGTCCCGGACCATCATCCGCGCAGGGCAGGATTGGGGTTCATGGGCAAAGGATCTCACAAAAATACTGTCTTCATTAAAGGGATTCATTAAAGTCTTCTACCATTTGTCTTTCTTCTTTTCAGGCATTTTCTGCAGTTTGTAGGGAAAATGTCCCATTTCAGTTTATGTCGTCATTACATTTTAAGTCTTCAATAAAGCTATCAATTTTCTCGTCTATCTAGATGCCATCTTTCTCTTACTCCTTTGCAATTTGTCTTTAAGTATCATTGTTCTTATCCTTTTCCATTTCATGCAACTTATGCCATAATGAACGAACTTTTTCTGAAAGCTACTCCTTTTCGAAATTTCAGAATGTCTTCCCAATCAATAAGGAGATTAGTCATCAATTCGTCAATCACATCGAAACTTGCAAAGATTTATCGGGTCAGGGCAAGAGCGGAGGACAGTAAGGTCACAAAGCAGCCAGAAGAAATGGGAAAATTTGATTCAGCTCTTCCAGAATTGCCAGAATTTGCAGCGATTCAGAAATAGGATGAGCCATCGACCCTAGTTCAGGATCCAACTGAAGACATCAATATTGGTTCAGAGGATAATCCTAAAATTCTCAAGATCGGCTCTTGTCTAAGCATAGATGAAAAGGAAAAGCTCATCCATTTTCTCAAGCAATATTAAGAAGTGTTCGCGTGGACTTATGAGGATATGCCAGTGTTAGATCCTAAATTGGTGGAACATCTTCTTGTTTTGAAGCCTGATGCGAAGCCAGTTAAGCAGAAATTAAGAAAGATGGATCCTTGAATCAAGCAGCAGGTCATGGAAGGACTTGAGGATTTGCTTAAAGTAGGATTCATTCGAGCAATAGATTATCCGGATTGGTTGGCAAATATCGTAGCAGTTCCCAAAAAGAATGGTAAAGTTTGAATCTGTATCGACTTCCGTGATCTCAATAAGGCTACTCCTAAGGATAACTATCCGCTCTCAAATATTGATCTCTTGGTCGATAGCACGGCTGGTCATGCCACGTTCTCTTTTATGGATGGATACTCCAGATATAATCAAATCAAACTGTCCGCTCGTGACCAATCCAAAACATCCTTCACTATACCATGAGGCACTTTCTGTTACACAGTCATGCCGTTTGGGCTCGAGAATGCCGGAGCAACCTATCAACGCGCAATGACTGCCATATTCCATGACCAGATGCACAAGACCATGGATGTATATGTGGATGCATCCTAGACAAATCCAAGGAAGAAGAAGATCATATCGATGCTTTAAGTTAGGTCTTCAAGCGACTTATTCTTTATAAGCTAAGACTTAACCCTCAAAAGTGTGTCTTCGGAGTTGGATCAGGCAAGTTATTAGGCTTCTTGGTCAGCAAAAAGGGAATAGAAATGGATCCCGCCAAAGCAAAGGCCATCATTGATATGTCACCCCTGACTACTCTCAAAGAATTGTGTAGTCTTCAGGGACGTATGCAATCAATTCGGAGATTCATATCCAATCTTGCCATGAGATGTGAGTCTTTCAATCATTTGCTTAGAAAAGGAGTGAAGTTTGAGTGGGGACCAGAATGTCAGCAATCATTTGATCGTATCAAGAAGTACCTTCTTAACCCGCCTATTCTGAAGCCACCAAAATTAGAAAAGCCTCTTTTATTGTATGTTTCAGCCAACCAAGTCGCTTGTGGTGGATTCTTGGCACAGTACGAGGAAGGCAGTCTGATTGAGCATGCCATCTACTATGTGAGCAAGACTTTTATTGATTACGAGAAAAAGTACTCCCAGATAGAGAAGACATGTCTAGCACTGGTTTGGATGTGTCAAAAGTTAAGGCATTACTTGTTAGCATCAGAGGTCAAGATTATCTCAAAACTTAATCCTCTCAAGTACATTCTCGAACAACCATTTCTCAATGGACGGATTGCCAAGTGGCAAGACCTTTTAATGCAGTATGACTTGAAATATGTTTCTCAGCAATCTATCAAAGGCCAAGCAATTGCAGACCAATTGACAAATTTTCCTTTCGCAGAAGATGTTAAAGCTGAGGATGATTTTCCCGATGAGCGGATCTACAATGTTCAGCAGTCTCCAGTTTGGAACTTATTTTTCGATGGTTCCAAGAATATGGCCGGCATAGGAATCTGCATCTTACTAATCACACCAGAGAAAGAGATGATCCCCTTTTCTCTAAAACTATATTTTCAATGTACCCATAATATGGCTGAGTATGAAGCTTTAATACAAGGTATGAGAATTCTGCAAGACTTCAATGTCAAGAGAGTACACGCTTTCGGTGATTCATTGCTTGTCGTCAGCCAAGTCAAAGCTGAATGGCAGGTAAAAGACCAGAAGTTGCTTCCTTATCAAAAGATCGTTCTAGCCCTCATCAATAATTTCGATGAATTTCATCTTTTCTATATCAAAAGAGAGTTTAATCAAATAGCCGACAGTTTGGCCAGCCTAGGCTCCATTATGTCTTTCAGAAGCAGAGAAGTTTGTCGTTCTTTTGAAATTGGCAGACTTGATCAACTTGCTTTCATTCCAGTAATGCAAGTCAACCAGGTGGAACAGAAAAGGAAACCTTGGTACCAAAATATTAAAGATTTCATTGAAACTGGTGAGCTTCCACTGGAATTATCAAAGAAGGAGCAAAAAGCGATTCAACATATGTCGGCCCGTTATTTTATTCTCGCCAATGTTCTTTATCGTCGTGGGTTCAGTTCTGAATATTCTAGGTGCTTAGATGAAGAAGAAGCCAAAGAAGTCGTGCGAGAAGCGCATGAAGGCATTTGCGGTGGTCATGTTGGCTACCAAACCCTTGTTAAGTAAATCATTCGAGCAGGATAGTATTGGAAAACCATGCAGCAAGATTGTTATCGCTTTGTAAAGAAGTGTGTTTCGTGTCAGGTGCACGCACCTTCCATTCATGCGCCAGCTACGTACTTGCAATCAGTCGTGTCTCCATGGTCATTCTCTATGTGGGCCTTCGATGTAGTGGGACCCATCACTCCTTCCGCTTCCAATGGTCATAAATATTTTCTTGCCGCAACAGAGTACTTCACCAAATGGATTGAAGTTGTCACTCTGCGTATGGTAGAAGGTCGACATATGGTCTCGTTCATTCATAAGAACATTATTTGTCGTTTTGGTATACCGCATGACATTGTGTCAAATAATGGTACTCATTTCAAGAATGAGAGAATGAAGATCTTTTGTTCGAAATTCAGAATTCATCATCATTTTTAAGCTCCTTATTATCCCCAAGGGAACGGCCTAGCAGAAGCGACGAATAAAAATTTGATCTGCATCTTGGAAAGAACTGTTGAGACGGGCCGTGATTGGAACGAGAAAATTCATGATGCACTCTGGGCATATCGAACCACCATTTGAACCCCGACCAATGCAACTCCTTCAGAACTTGTTTATGGGACCGAGGTGGTGCTACCCCTTCATGTTCAAAAACCCGCTCTTAAATTTGCATCTCTTCTAGAGATACCACTTGATCAGTATCAGCAACAAAGATTGGTACAACTAGATCTACTCGATGAGAAAAGACTTAAAGCAACAGAGCATGCCCAGTCTTATCGTCAGAGGATAGCAAGGCAGTACGCCAAGTCAGTCATCGAAAGAAGATTCCAAGTTAATGACCTGGTCCTTAGATCAATGACTCATCTCAAGCATCATCGGCGTGGCAAATGGTCACCAAACTGGGAAGGTCCCTACGTGGTGAAAGGAGCACTACCCTGTAATTCATATCGTCTGATTAATGCAGATGGGGTAGAACTATCCGACCCCATTAATGCTCGACATCTGAAGAAATTCTACACTTAGAAAATCTCTATTCTATCTTTTGTATGCTTCAAAAATCCTTTCAATAAATGATGAATTATTCTTCTATAATTCTCAGAATATACTGGGCATTCTTGTTATAAAGTTGTCTTTTATTCAAAACAACCTGTGTGCAGGCAGGATCTAATAAATCTCTCATTTTGCACGCATGTGCACTCAGTTGCATCCTTTGCATTTGCATTCATCTGCATTCATTTTACATCAAGCTTTTTCACCCATTCAGGATAAGGGATAAATCTTGAGACCTCAGCAAGGCGTTCAAGTCATCGTCAGATGATAATCTTTTAAAACCCAGTGCTCGTACTGGTAATCTTTCAAAGCACGGTGCTCGTACTGGTAACCTTTTAAAATCCAGTGCCCGTACTGGTAACCTTTTGAAATCTAGTACTCGTACTAGTAACCTTTTGAAATCCAGTGCTCGTACTGGTAGCCTTTTAAAATCCAGTGCCCGTACTGGTAATGCTTGGAAACCCAGTGCCCGTACTGGTAATCCTTGGAAACCCAGTGCTCGCACTGGTAATCTTTTGAAATCCAACGCTCGTACTGGTAGTCTTTTAAAAATCCAGTGCTCATACTGGTATTCTTTTAAAATCCAGCGCTCGTACTGGTAACCATTTAAAATACAGTACTCGTATTGATACTTTGTCAAAATTCGGTCTTCATACTGGTCGCAACATAAATCTCACATTGGGGTTCAGACTCAATGCTAATCTTCAGATCTACGAACCAAACGATCTTTATCTGACCCTTGGGTCACTCCATTCTGTTGATTTGACCTTCGGGGCAACAAGTTGTTAGACCGCTGGTCATCCATTTTACCAAGCAAACCTTTGGGTTATCAAATCCTATCAATATCGATCATATTTGTCTGACTTCAATGTTGTACCTTGCAATCATAGTCTTTCAAGATTCGACCATTTATGTCGAATTCGTCTGCCAATTAATTCAGAACCAATTATCAATCTTTTCTCTTGCGAGGGACCCTTTTTCCAAGGAGAGTTCGAGGGAGCTCATTCTCTTCGCATGTCTTTATTGTTCGTTCGTTGAACCCCTTTTTCTAGGGAGAGTTTGAAGGGACTCGTGCTTCACGAACAGTTTGCAAAACAATCTTTATTTTCATACAAGGAACCGTTTTTCTAGGGAGAGTTTCGACGGAAGCTCATCCTCCTTGTAACCCTAAATGTCTTTTGTTAGGCCACCCCTGTCGTCGAGGACCCTTTTTCCAGGGAGAGTGTGATGGACTCGTTCCTTTATGATGTCCTTTCAACATTTGTTAGCGGCCCCCTTTCCATAAGAGAATCCTAGAAATAGGGAGTTTTGATAAAAACTTTATTTCTCTTCGAAAGTTCGTTTTGCAAACACCTCCTCTCCAGGGAAGAGAGGAGTATCTTTTTATTACCCGTTCTGGTAAGGGTCAAGCCTGAGTCTCTCCTTTGGGGAGAGGAGAGGAGAATCTAGTCACGGATGTGTCATTTAGATCTCAAGTGATTTCTTTCACCAAGGATTTCAGGAATATTTTGCCAACTTGCCATGAAAAATAGTTGTTGATTTCAAAATCTTTATCACATAAAATTGTACCTTAAAATACCTTCAGTATTACTTCCGAAAGGACAAAGCTTTTGCGAAAAAGGATTCAAAATTCAAAATCTTTCTGTTGGCCAACCAAAAGGATGACGAATAAATCCGCGATATGGCCGGTAAAGAAAATTCAATGTTGTTGCAAAGCCATGAGTGGTTGATATTGATCGCAGTCAATGGCACACTTTTAAAGATTATTCTTGAGAAATTAAAACAGTCAAAATATCCTGGGTGATACAAAAAAATCCACTCAATCTCTATATCTCCTCAATCACCTAAGCTGTAATTAAATATCTGCAAAAGGGATCTCTCAATTGTCATCAAGATGAAGGCGAATTAAGCGAGTAGACCCCCGGGGCCAAAGAAGATTTGGATCATCTCTAAGATGACGGAGTTTGTGATGGATCCTTTCAGGGAAAGTCCAAAGCATTGTCGAGATGAAGGCATATGCGATGAACCTCCCGACAATCCCTAAAGGGTATTTAATTTTTGCTATCACTAAGAGATTTTCAACCAAAGAGCCATTAACCATCAATATAATCCCTGAGAGAAAGAAGGATCGGAACATCTCCAAGATGAAGGAGTTTGTGACGTACCCTTCTAAAAAAAAAGAGAGAGAAAGAAAAGTCAAGACATCTCCAAAATGAAGGATGATGTAATTCTCGAAAAATCCAAGAGAGCTCCAATTCTGTTAAAAAGAGAGTGCAGAAAGATCATCATGAGAAAAGAATCCCAGGATATCAGACTGCCGAATCTATCAAGAAGCTCCTTTAATTTTGTGAAATTCTTTTAACAATATTCTTTCACTAATAGCTCTCGCAATATCAAGAATACATTTTTTTCTATCCATATCAAGGAAATTGATAGCTTCCTTGAAAGAAAGTCAATGGCAATGATATTTGAACTCGAATCTTGATTTTACGGAGTTAAGTCCAGTCAGAGGTAATACTTCAGGTAGACAAGAGAGAATATTCTGCATATATATATGTGCTTATCTTTCTTCAATTAACTATAATTTTTTCTATCTTATTGGCAATCTTTTCAAGTTATCCTGACATGAAGGGAGAACTAGATGTCTATTTTGACATATCCAGGCGTTGTTGTTATCCCTTTTAGGATCGGATGATGGGAGTTGTCCAAGATCCTTCCCTTCTTGTTTTAATCTGAGTGCCTGGTCCCTCAGATTCGCACACTTCCCTGTGCTCCTCACTATCCCACCATAGACAGTTCTCATTCAGGTTAAGGGTTAAACCTGAATTTTCTGCAAAAAGGTCATCTGTCTTAAAAGCCATTCAGTCTCAGTGATGAGGCGTTCAAGATCAATCCCTTTTCAAGCTTTAGGGAACCCCGTCTCTTCCTTTTGCAAACCCCTCTCGGATTTATTGTGCAAAATTCGAAGGTCCCATCATGGTGTTTTCATTTGAGGATTCTGTTTATCGTCCCCTTTCAGGTTAAGGGTTAAGCCTGAGCCTCGTTTTTCCACGAGGTATTGTCCCCTTTCAGGTTAAGGGTTAAGCCTGAGCCTCGTTTTTCCACGAGGTATCATCCCCTTTCAGGTTAAGGGTTAAGCCTGAGCCTCATTTTTCCACGAGGTATCATCCCCTTTCAGGTTAAGGGTTAAGCCTGAGCCTCGTTTTTCCATGAGGTATCGTCCCCTTTCAGGTTAAGGGTTAAGCCTGAACCTCGTTTTTCCACGAGGTATCGTCCCCTTTCAGGTTAAGGGTTAAGCCTGAGCCTCATTTTTCCACGAGGTATCGTCCCCTTTCAGGTTAAGGGTTAAGCCTGAGCCTCATTTTTCCACGAGGTATCATCCCCTTTCAGGTTAAGGGTTAAGCCTGAGCCTCTTTTTTCCATGAGGTATCGTCCCCTTTCAGGTTAAGGGTTAAGCCTGAGCCTCATTTTTCCACGAGGTATCGTCCCCTTTTAGGTTAAGGGTTAAGCCTGAACCTCATTTTTCCACGAGGTATTGTCCCCTTTCAGGTTCAGGGTTAAGCCTGAACCTCGTTTTTCCACGAGGTATCGTCCCCTTTCAGGTTAAGGCTTAAGCCTGAGCCTCGTTTTTCCACGAGGTATCGTCCCCTTTCAGGTTAAGGGTTAAGCCTGAGCCTCATTTTTCCACGAGGTATCGTCCCCTTTCAGGTTAAGGGATAAGCCTGAGCCTCATTTTTCCACGAGGTATCATCCTCTTTCAGGTTAAGGGTTAAGCCTGAGCCTTGTTTTTCCATGAGGTATCGTCCCCTTTCAGGTTAAGGGTTAAGCCTGAGCCTCATTTTTCCACGAGGTATCGTCCCCTTTTAGGTTAAGGGTTAAGCCTGAGCCTCATTTTTCTACGAGGTATCATCCCCTTTCAGGTTAAGAGTTAAGCCTGAGCCTCGTTTTTCCATGAGGTATTGTCCCTTTTCAGGTTAAGGGTTAAGCCTGAACCTCGTTTTTCCACGAGGTATCATCCCCTTTCAGGTTAAGGGTTAAGCCTGAACATCGTTTTTCCACGAGGTATCGTCCCCTTTCAGGTTAAGGGTTAAGCATGAACCACATTTTTCCATGAGGTATCGTCCCCGATCAGGTCAAGGGGTTAAACCTGAGCCTTACTCTGATGAGGTATTTCATCTTTCGTCCCATCCAGGTTAAGGGCCTACCCTGAGCCTCATTTCGATGAGGTGAATCTTCTTCTTTGTTCTCTGTCCCATATCGACCATCATCATCTGAATTAATTCTTTCATACCCGGTCAGATTCGCCTAACTGGGGCATTTTTTTATAGTCCAAATTTGGTGTGTTTTTCTTTGCCACTAAGCTCGGCTTAGTAACAAAGAGGGGCATCTGTAAACACCCCAAATTTTCACCCTCATCCAGTGTTTATATATTTCATGTGTCATTGCATATCATTGCATGCATTCGGCATACCATTTCATTGCATTGCATAGCATTGCATGTCATTACATCTCATTTTCGAGATCGAGCACTCCTGTTTTCAAAATATTTAATCCAGATTTGGGTTTTAAAACTTTTCTTTCAAAATCAATTTTTAAAACCTGGGTTTTGAATCAGCATTTTGTCATTTGCCGACCCCGAGGACCTTATATTTTGAAATGTTTTCTCAGAAAACAATCTGAATTTGTTTTAAACTCAATTTTCAACCGATTTCAATTCTCAGATGAGACCCATTTAGGTGGTGTCGCTTCTGGATTCCTTTACTTGTCAAAAATCTCCAAAAAATGTCAGAGTCCTAGTTGGATCAGGACTCTTTTTCCAGAGTCCAGTTGGATCAGAACTCTACTTTTCACTACCTTTTTATCTGTTTTCGGAGAAAACCTTTCAAAATCTTCTATTTTGGCCAAAATTTCAGAGTCTTAGTTGGATCATGACTCTTCTTTAAGAGTCTAGTCAGATCAGGACTCTTCTTTAGAGTTTTAATTGGATTAGAACTCTAACCTTTTACAGCTATTTTATCTATTTTCAATCAAATCTTTCAAAATCTGTCAAAATGAGTCAGAAACTCAGAGCTTTAGTCAAAACAGAACTCTGTTCAGAGAGTCCTAGTTGGATCAGGACTCTGATCCTGATTTCAATTTTGAGAAAATCTTTCAAAATTCTTCCCATCTATCAAAACTGTTACACCTTTATCAAAGAATTTCAAAATTCTAAGGTTTTATCCTAGAGTCCTGATCAAATCAGGACTCTACCCCAGAGTCCTGATCGAATCGGGACTCTATCCAAAATTGGTTTTCTCACTTCATCTTCACTGGTTTTTAAAAGCTTTGTTTAAATTTCATCATTTGCTTATCAGAAAACCAAAATTCTTAGAGTTCTGATCGAGTTAGGACTCTTTCTCAGAGTCCTAATCAGATCAGGACTTTGAACCAAAACTTCAATTTTATCATGTTTTCAACTCTTTTTCAAAATTCTCTTACTTGTTTTCTCAGAAAATCCAAAAATCTGAGAGTCCTAGTTCAATTAGGACTCTGTCCTCAGAGTCTCAGTTGAATCAGAACTCTGTTTTATTCCAATATTTGTTATTGTTTTCACTGTTTTCACTGTTCTTTCATCTGTTTTTCAGAAAAAACCAAAAAAATCTAGAGTTTTAGTCCGATCAGGACTCTGTCCCGGAGTCCTAATCCAGTCAGGAGTTTGTTTTAAAGTTTGTTTTACTTCTATTTTCATTTATTTTCATTTGTTTTCAAATATTAGGTCATTTTGTAGAGTCTAGTTAATTCAGGACTCTATTTCAAAGTTCTTATCGAGTTAGGAGTCTAACCTTGACTGTATTTTTTTGACTCGTTTCACTATTTTTGATAAAATCTTTTCAAAAACTCCTTCACTTGGCTTTTAAAACTCAAAATCTCAGAGTCCTAAAATTTCAGGACTCTAACCCGGAGTTTCAGTTCGCCTGAGACTCTATTTTCAAAGATTTTGAATTTCAATTATTGATTTTAACCTCTTTTCAAAGCTATTTTCAGTGTTTATTTCAAAACCTGGTGTGGGCCCACTCAGTTGGCGCCACCTCCAGAGAAGTTCTAACCCAGTTGGAACTCTATGCCATTTCAAAAATTTTAATTTCAAGTTTGCTTTTGAAAATCTTTTGAAAATCTTTTGAAAACACTCTCAATTTCAAGTTTTAAATTCATTTTTTTTTAAACTCAAGTAGGGCCCACTCGGGGTGGCGCCACTTTTGAGAAAGTCAGGGTTAATCTAGGCTTAGTCAGTATCTTGGTTAATTTTAGAAGTTTAGAAGAGTCAAAATCTATTTTGAAAACTCATTTTTAAAGTTTGGTTTTTAAACTAGTATTTTTAGAGGTTTTTAAAACTTTAAAAACCCAAATATGGAAAAACGCCAAGTGGCGCTACATTCGGGGGCTTTTTAGGATTAGCTAGGGGTTAATTAGGATAATTTAGACTAGGGGTAGTTAGGTAACTCCACCCAAAAATCACCCCCCCCCCCCTTTATAGTCCAAAATTTTCAAAATTCTCAATTTTTAAACCTAAAAAATTTCTATAAATAGATGCCATAGGGGGGTCGACTTTTCCATTCACCTCTTTAGCAATTCTTGGAGCTTCTCTCTCCTCTCCAGCCCTTCCTCCATTGCAGCAACCTCAAGGTAATTATTTTTTAAATTTTTAGTTTTTATTTTATGTTTTTAATGGTTTAAATCAATTTTAACCATTGGCTCCATCTATTACATGGATTAAACCATGGATTCAAGTCCAAGAACCTCGAGAGAGGTTCAATAAGATGATCTAACTCTGTTTTGATGTTTTTTCAGGGATTCTAATCCATTAGAATCGATTATAGTGTGGTTTTTCATGTTCTTAACCATTAAAACATGTGATTTACCCGTTAAATGGGCCAAATCCATGTTTTTTAAGGTAAAATCAAATTCCAGCCATGGATTCTCTGCTTTTATTTATTTTCTTTGCTTAGTTATGTTTATTACAAGTGTTTTAACATAGAAATCAATTTTGTTTTACTGTTTACTATTTTCCTTATTGTTTTCATTAATTAATGCATGGTTTATTAGATTTCATTTGATTTCTGTGTGTTTTTAAGCATGGATCAACAAAGAATATGTTATTTCGTATTGAAGCACTCACTATAAATTTCTGATTTTTTAATATGTGAAACATGGATATGTCAGTGAATTACTGTAAAAAATTTTGATGTTTTGGGATTCAGGAACTCTGTTAGAAAAATCAGATATCAAACCGTGATTTTAAATCTTTAAAATCGTTATTTAAATCCAAGAGATAACTTGCTGTAATGTTATTTTTCTCATCTGATATCCGATTTGAAATCCATAAAGTGTTGTGGATTCGTGTTGAGATAATCTAATTACTGTGAAATTTTGGTAATTTTTGGCCTCTGTTTAGTATTTTTCCTCTGACAAAAAGTCTGATTTTAAATTTAAAACTCGTTAGGGTTTGCCAAAACCCTAATCAGACTTGTAATGACCATAGATTTTTAACCAAAGATCTGATTCATGATCTATAAAAAAGGAGTGTCGTTATTTTTCTGTCTACTAGTTTAGTTCAGATTGTCAGAAGGGTTTATCCCTAACCGAAGATGCTTTTTTCAATCTGTAAAAAGGAAAACCTCTGTTTTTATGTCTAGTTTTCCTCTGTAAAAATTCAAAAGTTTTCATGGAGGAGTGACATCTGATTTGGGTCTAACTCTGAAACTGGTTTATGACCAAGGTCAAAAATAGCATATTTTAGGGTTTTAATGCAATTTTCGGATTAAAATAATGTCAAAAAATTATTTTTATGATTTCAATCTGATTTTAGGGACATAACAAATGTATATACCAATTTTTATGAAATTTGAAATATGTTTGATGCCTGAATTAATCAAATTACAAAACAGGGCACCCGTAGGATCCCGAAACACTGCCAAAATCACAATTTTTGTGATATTTTTTTATTTTTGTGCATAAGTGTGTGTTTTTAGGGTTTGTTCATGTCTATAATCATATTAGGGTGTTTCATGTTTGATTTTATATTTATTTCAATCTTAAATCCTAAGTTTTTATCAAGACCTATTTCAGAAAACCCTGATTTCAAGGCCATAGTCTTGCTATGAGGGGCAATTTGGTCATTTGACCTCAATTTCGAAATTCTAAACCCTAATTTTCTCATTTTTAATCATGTCATATCATATTTGGTTTAATTTATCCCTATTTGGATTTTAAAAGTTGTATTTCATAAAATATCTTTATGAAAACTCTGATTTCAAGGCCATAGTCGTGCTATCAGGGGTATTTTGGTCATTTTGACCCCAATTTCGAATTTTTAAATCTTATGTTCATTATTTATTCAATTTTATTTCATATTTCATTAAGTTTATATCAGGGAATCATGGAAAAAGGCTTATATCTAGCAAAATCCAGTAATTTCTAGATATTACTGGATAAATCTAGAAAAGCCAACATATCTTCACTAACAAGTTTTCTTGTTTTGCAGGAACATTGAAGACTTTATTTTCCTTTATTTTGTGTATTTAAATTTGATTAGTGATGTAAATTGTAATTAATTTTGGAATAAGAATTTCAATTCCTGCATAGAATAGGATGCATTGCATATAGTTTTAAGCTTTGATATATAACTGCTATGTTTGCCAATTCATGCATATTTTTACCAATTCACTATGGTCTACATGAATGGCACGTGCACTAGCTCTTATAGAGTTGACAAACTTGGTGGAATTTGTATTTATGGCCATAGTGAGAATACGAATGAGACCCAGATTTGTAATCTTTGTATTAGCCACATTCAGCCTACACTCTTAGGCTAACTTCAAAATGCACTGCATTTCTCAAAAATACAAAAAGAATTTTCTCAATTCCCAAAAATCAAGTCTTTCAAATCCATATTCATTCAATTCATTCATTTTCAAATTTCAATTTCAATTCAGAGAAATCAATTTTCTAAAAAATTTTCTAAGTCGTATTCTAAAATCGATTTTCTCAAAACTCTAAGTTTTCAAATGATATTTCAAGTATTTTTCAAAGTTCAAAATTCAATTTTCCAAGTTATAGCTTCAGTTTCCAAGTTCTAATTCAAAGAAATCAAGTTTTTCCAAGTTATTTAAAATTCCTCAAAAATCGATTTTCATAAAACCTTTGGATTCTTCAGAAATCGATTTTCATTTTCCTCAGAAATATTCTCTCATTAAGTTCATGATTTTCTAAGTGTTATCTTTTCCAAGAATCTCCAAATATTATCCAATATTCAAAGCAAACATCATGTTTTCAAATATGCATTTTCAGAAATTCATAGCACATGCCTGATTCTTTGTGCATTTAGGAAATAGAACATGATTTAGACAAGTTGAGCAAAGTTAAGCACACAATTTATACTTGGTTCAATTACCCCTGGTAAAGGCGCCAGGAACGGTTGAACCTCGTACCGACAGGCGAGTCCCATTCTTCGGAATTATCCCGCATTTTAAAACGGAGGCGAGTTATTTTCAAAATATTTTTCAAAGGTCAGTTTGACTCGCAAAAGTAAAATTTTATGATGATAACAGGTTTGGCGACCGTGATGGGACCTGTCTTTGCCTGATCAATCGTGTCTTTAACTTAGTTCAATTTGTCAAAATCGTGTTCCATGGAATGTCAACTTTTATTTCATGATATCATGTGAACCTAGGAGCCTAGACTGAAACCCAGCTGACATGAATTGCATATAGACTAAGTATGGTTTGGTAGGACCATATTGAGGAGAATTATTCATGCTCACATAGACTTAGGTCTAATACAACACTCCTCAATCTAGGATTTGTATGAAAACAATGTTTGCTTCTTCAAAAATTTTAAAATATCTATCTCTTTAGGTTTTAGAGCCTTCTGATTTTCTTGCATGTGATCATGTTTTCAAAAACCACCCCACCTATCTTTACTCGGTCTTCACGTTGCTGGGCTCTCTTCAAGAACCATATTTCGGGACAGAGCCTCACAACTGGGCCACCTATTTGGGTGAAAACCCCCCTGCATCGTTCCAAGGGCCATAGTCCAACGTATATCGGCAGGTGCTCAAGGATGTTGGAAAATTTGAACCTAGAACCGGAGAAATGGATTTTATGCCACGTACATCGAGCCTTGGCTCTAGTATATAGGCATAACATAATTGGACACAGATGATCTGAACCTTAGAGTTAGGATTAAGGTCCTACAACTATTTCAAAACTTGTGCATCTAGAGTCTGCTTTTAGGGAATGTTGTATGTGCATACTTGATTGTATAGGATGTGATTGAATGTTAGCTTTATTCCATTTTATTACAAGTTTTCCAAAATACTGGACGATTTTCATAAATCTCTAAATTTTTCCATCTGTTTCCATATACTATCTAAAAATCCTATTTTATTCAAACCCTGGATGATTTTACAAATTCCCCTTTATTTCCTTCAAAACTTTAGGTGATTGTCATCCTTTCGTTCTTCTGGATCTTGAATTTCCTGCTTTATTATCCTGCCTGCATCTTTTTAAAATCCTTATATTTTCCCAAGTTTTATTCCAAACTTTCCATGTTTTTCAGTCTGATGGCATCTAATCAACTTGATTCGATCTTTCCTGAGGATCACATCTCCTACGAGGTGCGGCAAGGTCTTCCAGAACATCGAACTCTCAACATTGGATCCTTCATTCCCCGATGGTATTATTCATGGCTCAAGAACTTCTCTCGTATGTTTCCGGACCATTTGGACGAGTGTGGATTGGAACTAGCATCCGCAGTGGGAAAGCAGACAATTAATGACAATTTGATCCACGCACTGGCAGAGCGGTGGAACCCGAGTACTAGTACCTTCTGGTTCCCATGGGGGGAAATGACTTTGTTGATGGACGAATTCTCAAAGATTATGAGATTACCTGAACCAGTTGGTCAGCCTGGAGATCCATTGGAGAAGCAGTTTTTTATTAATGTCAAGGGTCTGGATCCCCGAGACGCTTTAGCTCGCATGATAGGACGCAAGTCTTGGCCATTGATAAAGGAGAATGGAAGCGAATATGTGGACCTGCTCGAAATCTACAGACAGTATGGGGCATTTGTGGAAGTCAGTTCTTTATCTCAAACAGCTCGAGAGAAAATCCATCATGTGATGGTCTTATACACTGCGGGATTAGCTCTCTTTCTAGATGGACAGAATTACATGGATAGCAGGATAGTTCAGCTTCTGCGAAGGTGGGGAAGTAGACAAACCAGCCGCCTCCTTATAGCCATGGCCGCACTCGCTTTTCTGTACCGAGGGTTAACCCGTTTCACACTCGGAGAATCAATTCTAGTCGAAGGGTGCACCTATGCATTGCAATCTTGGTTCCTCCGGCATGTGCCAGCCCGAGGCAGCTCATTCAGATACAATGGTGAAAAGCTTCTTCCTGTTGCTCGATACCGGTTCTTGATAGACAACCTTCAGGAGGAAGAACTCGTATGGAACTACTTTTATCGTCAGAAATCACCTCCCAGATATACTTATGCATATGGCAAGCGATTCAGGCTACTTGGCCCATTCTTCTGCGCATACTACCATCCAGAGCGGTGTGTCAGGCAGTTCTCTCAGAGACAGAAGCGCATAGAAATTTGCTCTCTATCAGGAATCTTGCTAGAGTTTGATCTCACATCAGATTAGTGGTCCGGAGCATACCATTCTGCCAGACATGGCTGGGACTCTTTTGTTACTCTCACTATTTTTCCTGGTCCTCGTGTGTCCTCTGATTATCAGGAGTGGTGGAAAATTGTGTTACGACAATGAAGCCATACATGATACTTCAAGTACAAGGTTTTGATGATGCACAAGTGGAATCAACTGCATTTCAGCTAAGGCTATGAAGAAATTGAAGAATTCGATGAAGAATCTTTGAAGACTAGTGTGCAAATGTTTAATTCATTAAAAGTCTTTGATTCTTGTAAGAGCCTTACTTAAGAGTGCATATTTAGGTTGCATTTCACCTTAAAAGTCTTTAGAAAAACTTTTCTAAAAGAAACCCTCTTGAAAATCTTTTTAGAAAACTCTTTTCTTAAATTTTCATGTTTATTAGTCGACCAATAGACTTACCAGTCGACTAATCCTTTCGCGCCATATTTTCTATAAAATGTCATTCTTGTCAAATTAGTCGACCGAAGGTTTTATCAGTCGACTAGACAGAATGTCTGTTTTCTGGAAAATTAGCAGCAGTCGACTAATGGTTTTATCAGTCGACTGGACAGAACATGTGTTTTCTAAAAATTTAGCAGCAGTCGACTAATGCTTTTATCAGTCGACCGAATAGAATGTTTGTTTTTCAGAAGATTTTAGCAGCAGTCGACTAAAAGGTTTTTCAGTCTACTGATGATATTATCAGTCGACTAACTTTTCTCTAGTCGACTAAGTTTCAAAAGTTCAGATTTTCAAACGGCTCGATTAACAGATCAGTTGACCGCTGATAACTGTCAGTCTACTAATAACTAACTATTAGTCGACTAACTGATGTTTCAGTCGACTAATTTTGCCGTTTTCCTGAAACTTCAAAAAAGTGTCTTTTCATTTTTCAAACGTTTTGATCGTTCAAAATGGACAATTTTAACACCCTTTCATACTCTCAATGTATGAAAAACTTTAACTATAAATATGAGTGCATTTTACACTCAGAAAAACAAGAATTCAATTGATTTGAATCATTTACTTATTGCTTTTCACTCTTATTCAGTCAAGTATTTGTTTTCTCACTCACTTGATATTTTCACTTCAGTTTTTCACTCAAATCACTTTGAGAGATAGTGAATTCATGAGTAGAGTATTTCAACAACCTCAAAAGCCAATTGCATCTCATTCGTATTCAAAAGAAAGGCTCATAAGTTGTATTGTAAGTTGTTATTTCTTTTCTGTAAAAAGGACTCCTTGGTGTAAAGGAGTTGTTTGCTTTCAGTAGGGTTGTTACTGAAAGTGGGACCAGTTTTGGTCTGTGTGATCTTGTAGTTAACAAGGTTGATAGTGGAAATCTCAAGCGGGTTTTGCTTGGGGACTGGATGTAGGTCGGGATAGACCGAACCAGGATAAAATCTTGTGTTCTTTGTGTGTTTGCTTTTCGATTTGCAAAATTCTTCAATATTCCATTGATTATTTTTTAAAGCACTATTCACCCCCCTCTAGTGCTCGTTGCCTCGATCCTAGTGCACTTTCATTTGGTGTCAAAGCACAGGTTAGCTATTACTTTGATTTGACCATCATCTAGCATGACAACTACAACATCTCTGCACAAAGAAGGAAGCTCCTCTGTTCGTCCTCCTCTCTTTGACGGAACAAACTATGGATACTGAAAAGTAAGAATGACAATATTCTTACAATCCATGGATTTAGATATTTGGAGAATTGTTTCAGAAAAGTACCAAACTCCATCAACTGATTTCAGCCGATGGACCGACGAAAAAAAGAAGACTGCTTCACTTAATGTCAAGGCAATGAATGCATTATATTGTGGCGTTGACAAGGTAGAGTTTAATCGCATCTCTCAATGCTCTACAACAAATGAAATATGGCATACTCTTCTCGTGACTTATGAAGGTACGTCAAAGGTAAAGGAATCTAAAATTGCTTCTTTAGTTCATAAATTTGAATTGTTTAAAATGAAGCAAAATGAATCTATATTGGATATGGTAACTAGAATGACCAATATAACTAACACTTTGAAATCCCTTGGAAAAAATTATTCACAAGTGGATTTAGTCAGAAAGATTCTAAGGTGTTTAACTCCTGAATGGGAGAGAAAAACCACTGCTATTGAAGAAACAAATGATCTCAATACTCTCTCTCTTGAAGATTTAGTTGGTAACCTTATGGCATATGAGGTCCAACTTCAAGACAGACAAGAAGAGCCCAAAAAGAAGTCTTTTGCTTTTAAAGTTACTTCTGATTCAGAAAATTCAAAAGAAGATGAAGATGAATATATTGCCCTCATCACAAGGCAATTCAGAAGATTCATCAAAAAGGAAAGATTTCAAAGAAAGGTAAAGAAAGCAGATTCTTCCAATCCCAATAAAGTCAAGTGCTTTAACTGCAAAAAGGCAGAACATATCAAGAAAGATTGTCCTCTTCTCAAAATCAACCCCAAGGAACAATTCAAGAAGAAAAAGGCATTTCAAGCATGTTGGGATGATAGTTACTCCTCTTCCGATGAAGAAACAAATAAAGAAGTCGCCAACATGTGCTTTGTAGCACAAGAAAATTCGGTAAGTCAATTTGACTATGATGAGTTATTTGAAGCATTCAATGATTTATATGCTAAATTTAAGAGTCCAAGTTCTAAAAATAAAGAGTTAAAAACTGAAAATTTAACTCTTGACTCTCAAAATAAAGTGTTACTTCATGAGATAGAAGATCTCATAAAGGAAAACTCTTGCCAAGCTTTTGAGATAAAAGAAATTGGAGTTAGAACCAATCTCTTACAAAAAGAAATATCTAGTCTTAAAGAAAAATCAAATGATCTTCTTTCCATAGTGACCAAATTCACAAATGGTCAAGAGAATCTAGAAAAACTTCTTGGTTCTCAAAGATGCTCAGTTAATAAAACCGGATTGGGATGTAGCTTCTTTGATACTCAAAATAGACCAAACTATGTGGTGAAAAATCAAAGACATTATTCTCAACCTTTTGTTCTAGAACTAAACTTTCTAGTTCTAATAGAAATGCATCTAATCATGGAAACTATAATGCTTATATGCCTAGACATGCTAAATCCTTTCATAGAAAGAATATTTATTATCAAAGGAAACCAAAATCCAAATGGATATGGGTTTCTAAGACAAGCTCTCATGGACCCGAAAATAGAAAGGGGTCAAATGCTCTGTTTTCTAATTTTGTTGTAGGTACACAACATAAGGAGCAAATAGATATTGGACAGCAGCTGTTCCAAACATATGACTGGAAGGCCGGAGTTATTTTCCACCCTCCAAAATAAGGATGGAGGAACCATCACCTTTGGTGACAATAACAAGGGAAAAGTAATAGGTATTGGTAATATTGGTAATCCAAAATTTCCCTTGATAGAAAATGTTCTTTTAGTAGATGGTTTAATGCATAATTTAATTTCTATTAGTCAATTATGTGATAAAGGTTTTCATGTTTCTTTTGAAAATGATTTATGCTTAATTTCTGATTTTCAATCTAAAAAGATCATTTTTAAAGGTAAAAGAAGGAACAATGTGTATGAACTATATCTAGATGAATTACCCACTTTTAATGAAAAATGTCTTATTGTTTCAAATGAAATTCAATGGTTATGGCACAAGAGACTTGGACATGTTAAATTTAAAATTATTTCAAAATTATCCAAGAATGATCTTGTAAGAGGCCTACCTAGAATACCATATAAGAAAGATCACTTATGTGATGCTTGCCAAAGGAGTAAACAAATCAAGAGTTCTTTTAAAGCAAAAAATATAGTTTCAACAAAACGTCCTCTTGAACTTTTACATTTAGATCTATTTGGACCATCTAAAATTCAAAGTTTGAATAGTAGCAAGTATGCTTTTGTTATAGTAGATGATTATTCTTGGTTTACATGGGTAATTTTTCTAAAAAGCAAAAATGATGCTTTTTCGGAATTTTCTAATCTTTGTAGAAGAATTACAAATGAAAAAGCTACATCTATTATTAAAATTCGTAGTGATCATGGTGGTGAATTTGAAAATGAATCTTTTCTAAAGTTTTGTGATTTACATGGTATATCTCACAACTTTGCTTTTCCTAGAGCGGCTCCTCAAAATGGAGTTGTTGAAAGAAAGAATAGAACTTTGCAAGAATGTGCTAGAACCATGCTTCAAGATAAAAATTTACCAAAATACTTTTGGGCTGAAGCAATTAATACAACATGTTATGTTCTAAACCGTGTTCTTATTCGACCAATTTTATATAAAACATGTTTTGAATTGTATTATGATCGTATACCAAAGATCTCATATTTCAAAATATTTGGTAGTAAATGTTTCTTGTTAAATACCAAAGATAATCTTGATAAGTTTGATTCAAAATCAGATGAATCAATATTTCTTGGATATTCTTCTAGAAGTAAATCTTATCGTAATTTCAATAAGAGAACATCTTGTATTGAAGAATCTTTACATGTTGCATTTGATGAGAATTGTGAGCAGGTTATACCTCTAAGCGAAGGAGAAGAAGTAATACTTCAAGAAGAACCCTTGATAGAGAATACTTCTCAAGAAAATATTCCTCTTCAACCGGTTTGGAAAGAAGTTCCTAATTATCCACATGAACAAGTTATTGGTGAAATAAAGAGTGGTGTCCAAACTAGAAGGCAATTAGAAAAATATATTGCAAATGTTGCTTTCATATCTAAATTAGAACCAAAGAATATCAATGAGGCTTGTGATGATGAATGATCATGCATATATTTTAGGGACTTTTCATATAAAAATATGCATGATTTCATGAGAAAATGATTTAAAAACTCAATTTTATGTTAGTTTCGAGTAAATGTGCTAAAATGATTTAAAAATAGAAAATGCATGAAAAATAGTTTTATTTTATATTTTAATGCCTATTTTAGTGTTTGACATAATTGTAGTAGTTTAGTTTTTGAAAATCATAAAAAATTAGAGTTAAAATAGACTTAGTTTTGTATTTTCTAAAACATAGTCATTTTGAGTTGTTTTGTAAATAACTTTTTGAAGAGAGGTTTTTGAAATGCAATTTTACAAAGAAGAGAGACTTATGGAGAAAAGTTCAAAATTATAAATATCATACGTAGGGGGAAGAGAGGCTTGTCTTCTCTCTTTTGCCCAAGCCCTCTCTTCTTCCCCTTCCTCTCCACCTCTTCTTACCTCTTCTTCTCCTTCTCCCTATTTTCCCCTCTTTTTCTGATCTTCTTTCCGGTGGAGAATTCCAACAAAGGCTGAAGCAAGAGAGAGGATTCCACCTCTCTTCTAACCCCTCCGGTGAGTTTTTCTTATCTTCTTCTTCTTCTTCTTCTTCTTCTTCTTCTTCTTTTCTCCTCTCTGAATTTTCATTTAAACTCATGTTTTGGAATTCATATTTCATGTTTTGATTTACTGTATGTAGATTCAGAAATTTCTAGATTGCATTGTTTAATATTTTTTTTCTGCAGGTTTTATTGCATTTGATCTATTGCATTCGATTCCAGTTTTTCTTGATTTCGATTTACTGTTTTTCTTCTTTTTCTTATGATCGATAGCAATTTGAAAAAAAACAAAAACAAAAATCGATCATCTGATCGATTACATCCAATTGATTCTGGTTTTGATAAGCTTGAACTTCATTTGAGCATTTGATTGATGATCAACGGAACTCCATCTACCGGAATCGTAATCTGATATTGAGCAAAAAAATCGGGATCCATTCCAGCTAACCGGAATCCACTCTTTTTCACAATAATTTTTCCAGTCACTGTGAAAATTTGTCTCACGATGAAATAAAATCATCTGACTTCCGATGATTGAAACATGGCATGTGTGAGCATGGATCGATCAAACTGATTTCCTGTATTAATCAGAGAACTGGAATAACTTCAGCCGCCGGAGCTTACCTTCAGCCGCCGGAGCTTATCTTCAGCCGCCAGAACTCGTCTTCAGCCTGCCGAGAAGTTCCAGATCTGTAAGATCTGCTAGAATCGCCATTGCCTCTTCCGGTGGATCCTTCTTCCGCTGTCATCCTGCCGGAATTCCCTGTGAAATTACAGATCTTCCCTGTTAGCTGCTGGAATCATTTTTTGGAATGCCTTTACATTGTCCGCAAGTTTTCTATCCACTGGATTTCATTTCTTGCTCTGCCGGATTCTTCTACTAGATGAAATCCTCATCTCTAGATCTGCCAGATTTCTTTGTTTGCCGTCACCTTCACAACTTCCGATCATTTTCCAGTTCTCCGGCAACTCCCCTCACTGAGCCACTGTGAGAACCAATCTTACCTGTGTGAGATTGAGCATTGTGATTCAAATGTGAAAAATGAGTTTCACGATAATATGTTTTTGATTTTCACAGTCTATTGATTAAAGAAAAAAAAACTGATTCTCACGGTTGTGTTGATTTTAAAACTGATTTTCACTGAAATTTCTACTGTTTTTAACTGCTGGTTTTCACTAAAACTTGTAATGTTAGTTAATTGAAAAAATTAGTTAGCTATTAGTTTATTGAGTAGTTAGCTGTTAGTTTACTAAATCATTAGTGATTAGTATAAAATTTTTGTTTGAAGTAGTCAAGTAATGTGTAATTGTTAGCTTAGTTACTTTTGCTAAGTAAGTAGTAGATATTAGTAAATTGTTAGTTAAGTGTTTTGGAATTAGTTAGTTGTTATTACATTTAAGTAGAATTAGTTGTCAACTGTAATCAGTCAATTAGATTTCGTTAATGATTTCTTTCGTATTCTTAGTATTTAGTTAGTCTATTTTGTTTAGTATAGTTTTATTCTTGTGTACTGCTCGTGTTTCCTTTGAATTGTGCAGGATTGCAAGGGAATGGAACGGAAGTGATTGCTTGACACGAAGTACGAAGAATAAAGCTTCTTTTTACTTTTCAGTTTAGAATTAGGAATTTAATTGGGTTTGTAAATATTGCACTTTACGCCCTCTGCGAAGGGTATTCATTTGTTGTAATAGTTAGTTGTTTTTAATTTTCTCGTACATTTTACATTTCAATAATTCGGCAATAAAGAATAGTTTAGATTTGTGTACTTGAATACGAAATATTCCCGTTCCCTGAGTTCGACCCGGTCTCATCCACTAGTGAGAACCGGTTTTTATTATTTGATGTCTGGTTTTCACATGTTTTTCATATAAAAATCTTTTCAAAATTACAACGATTTAAAAGAAGACATCAAATTTTTGGCGCCGTTGCCGGGGAACGACGTAATATTAGTATTCACTTTATTGCCTAGTGTTTGTGTTGCATTTAGGTTTAGAACCACGTATGTGCATATCTTAGAGACAAGCTTACTTTTCTGCACAGCCCACCTACTAGGAACCCCTTAGAGGTGACTGTGTACGATTGGTACCGTACACATAGTTTTTATATTTCTTTGCATAATCTCTAGTATGTGTAACTGCGTGGTGTTTGTTTAGTTTTTGTTGTTTTTAATTTACTCGCTTTGTGGTTTGCGTGGTTTGGCCGCTTAGTGCGTTAGTTAGGTAGAAAACCCAAAATTAGGACGAGTGTTACACCGGTCTACTTCAAGGTGTATGCACAGGCAACGATCACTCGACCCGAGCTAATTGAGTCCTGAGTTTCTTGTTAGGAGAACTCCTCATCTTATCACCATGGCCGAAAATCGGTCGTTGTTCCGTACCCTTAAGGAGTACTTCATGCCCACCATATACACTCCCACCTCCTGCATCACGAGACCTGATGTACGAGCCAATCAAATTGAAATAAAGGCCAGTATCATTCAAATATTACCATCATTTCATGGCCTAAGCAACGAAGACCCATATAGTCATATTGATGATTTTCTGGAGATCTGCTCGACAGTGCGGATCAACAACTTTGGAGATGACGCATTGAGGTTGACGTTGTTTCCATTCTCTCTCAAAGATAAAGCTAAACATTGGCTAAAGGCTCTCGATACGGTTCAGATTACCACTTGGGAAGGAATGCAGCGCGAATTTCTTAAAAAGTACTTCCCAATTGGTAAGACGAATCAGTTTCGTAAAGCCATAATCAGTTTCTCGCAGATTGAGGGAGAACAATTCTACGAGACTTGGGAGAGGATGAAAGATCTTCTCCGCAAGTGTCCCCACCACCAGGTGCCTCGTTGGCAATTGGTGCAGTATTTTTACGATGGCTTGACCGAGAAGGACAGGCAAATAGTGGATTCATCATGTGGGGGCACTTTTATGCTCAAAAGTGAGGACGAGGCGTGGTCTCTATTTGAGACCTTGAGTGAAAACATGATGCATCATACCTTGTCTTCACGGCTAGATAGGACTACACCTGTATCTAGTGGTCCTAGGAAAGTTGGGATTTCCGAAGTTAGGTCAGAGTTAGAATTGCGTACCAAGGTTGACCAGTTGACTAGGAAGTTAGATCGATTCCTAGCCAATTCTTCAAGAAGTCCAGTAGAAAGAGTGTGCGAGCTATGTGCTAGCCCTGCACATTGTGTTTCAGATTGTCCGGCAGCGCCTTTATATCCTGAATTCGTTCAGGAGCAGGTGAATGCTGCCAAAGGTTTCGCTAGACCCATGCCCGATTCATTTACACCATCATATACCCCAGGTTGGCGAAACCAATCCATTCCCCTATCCCATCAACCCTCCCAGACACAGTATAGACCCAGTAACCCTTCACAAGGTTACTCGCACCCCATTTTTCCACAGGTTCATCCTAAAGCCCAACATGCTTATACTCAACCCCATTCTCATGAGCCTTCATTTAGTCAATTCTTCCAAGATAGGATATTACAACTTTTGAGTTCCCATACGCAGTCAATAGCCAAGCTAGAGACTCAAATGGGACAATTGGTTGAGACCTTCAGTAGGCAAAGAGAGGGGAACCCATCTAGTCAGTCTGTTGTCACATCCAAGGGAGAGGATTCCATGTCATTTGACTTGCAACCTACTTCACATCATGAGCCAGTCAAATCTGTTACATCCCTTCAGTATGGGAAGGCGTGTCACTCTACTCAGGAATCGACTCATGAACCTCATATCATTTCTACTGACGAGTCGATCTCCATGATACCTCAACAGAAGGGGCCTTACTCACAGCATACATTTTCATCATATAAAGCCCCATTTTCTCAGCCTTTAGGATCACCAATTTTTAGTAAGCAAGAGGTACAGACGCAGAAGGTGCTTGACCAAGTCAAGCATGATCATATTCATCACTTGTTTGAAGTTGAATTCATTGATAGTCGGTCGGTCCTGGACTCTCATTTATTGACCAGTCTCTCAGATGAGACTAATCTCCGTTCTTCATGTCAAGAGAGTCATGATACTACATTTGGAGGTAGAAGGGATGGAAACACAGTGCGTAGTGTCACAGATGACACTCTTTTCTTCATAGAGCCCGGTTGAGTCTGACTTCATGTCCATTGATCTCATGGACGATGAAGGTTTTTCCAGGGATCCGTCTGGCTGGGGACGTGAAACTTAGCGCTTTATGGGAGGCAACCCATATCTTGTATATTATTAGATTTGATTAGAATTTATAGATTTTATTTTGTTTTTACTTTTTCATGAGTTTTTCATGTTCTTTTTGTTTCATTCTATGAGTTTTAGGTTTTGTCATGTATACATTGCATTCATTACATTCATTACATTCATAGAACGTATATTTTTTCATGTCAGGTCATTCTACTCTTTTCCCTCATTTATTTCTCTCATGTGCATTCACTTAGTTTCATTCAAGCATGGGGGAGTACCACTGGGACAGTGTCATTCAAGCATGGGGGAGGGTGTAGTTTGCACACCTTGATATTTCTGTTTACGTTCTTGCACATGTTTACACATCTCTCATGAAAAGTAGATTTTTAAAGAAAGAGTTTGAACTTATATGAATGTTATTTCAAATCTGATGTTTTTAGAGGATTTTTTAAGCCCCACAAAATTTTTTTCTGATATAGATCTAAAAATTATGGTTGTTTATGCGGATTTCGAAGAAATGATGATAGATACATGTTAGAATTTATTTTGAATCATAAAAATGAATATGCACAGTTCTATTTTTGAAAAACTAAGCAAATGAACAAAAGCGTAAAAATGAGCTCAAAAAGTGAGAAAAAACATGCGTTAGGTTGTTTGGATAATTTCACAATCCTTAGTAGATGGAACTTAGATGTAAGTTGAAACTTTTAATTCCATTTTCAAAAAGGAGAGTGGAAAACTTTGTGATCCTAAGTAACTGAGAACAGATACAAGTTGAAATATTTGACTCTCATGTTATAAAGGTGAATGAAGGAAGTCACTTTTATGTCTTAGTTGATATCTTTTTGTATGTATTGAAAAAGTATAGAAGATATTGACAGTGCACAAGGCATAAAAGCAGACCACACGCAAGCTATAAGAGAAGAATAAGTGCACAAAAGAAAAAGCGTGAAAAAAATGAAAAAATTGAGAAAAGAGCTGAAAAAGAAAGAAAAGTTCAGTGCTTAGAAGTGCGATTGAGAAAACCTGTGCAGAAAACATATGAGTGAGGATAAGTAAATAATAATATGTTTTTATTGGATTTTCTAAGAATAAAACATAAATAATTGTGATATTTAGAAAAGTGAAAGAAATTCTTTTTCTGTGGTGGTATATAAAAGAATCTAATTATATTTTGATTTTGAGATAACAGGAAATATTTGTGAAAACAAAGTCTTTAATTACTTACTGCTTATGAGAATGTGTAATATTATGCATACATGACAGAGATGTTTGTGGGTAGCATCACTGCAAACCCTCACGAGACCTTACTCGTCCACTGGGGTAACCCAGGGGTTGAAAGGGCTTGTTGCATGAGCTAAATGCAACCGTGATTCCTACGAAAGTGAGTTAGGTGATAGTTTGATTTCGTGCATTTTTCTAGTTTGCTCGAGGACTAGCAAAACATAAGCATGGGGGTATTTGATCATGCATATATTTTAGGGATTTTTCATATAAAAATATGCATGATTTCATGAGAAAATGATTTAAAAACCCAATTTTATGTTAGTTTCGAGTAAATGTGCTAAAATGATTTAAAAATAGAAAATGAATGAAAAATAGTTTTATTTTATATTTTAATGCCTATTTTAGTGTTTGACATAATTGTAGTAGTTTAGTTTTTGAAAATCATAAAAAATTAGAGTTAAAATAGACTTAGTTTTGTATTTTCTAAAACATAGTCATTTTGAGTTGTTTTGTAAATAACTTTTTGAAGAGAGGTTTTTGAAATGCAATTTTACAAAGAAGAGGGACTTATGGAGAAAAGTTCAAAATTATAAATATCATACGTAGGGGGAAGAGAGGCTTGTCTTCTCTCTTTTGCCCAAGCCCTCTCTTCTTCCCCTTCCTCTCCACCTCTTCTTACCTCTTCTTCTCCTTCTCCCTATTTTCCCCTCTTTTTCTGATCTTCTTTCCGGTGGAGAATTCCAACAAAGGCTAAAGCAAGAGAGAGGATTCCACCTCTCTTCTAACCCCTCCGATGAGTTTTTCTTATGTTTCTCTTCTTCTTCTTCTTTTCTCCTCTCTGAATTTTCATTTAAACTCATGTTTTGGAATTCATATTTCATGTTTTGATTTACTGTATGTAGATTCAGAAATTTCTAGATTGCATTGTTTAATATTTTTTTCTGCAGGTTTTATTGCATTCGATTCCAGTTTTTCTTGATTTCGATTTACTGTTTTTCTTCTTTTTCTTATGATCGATAGCAATTTGAAAAAAAACAAAAACAAAAATCGATCATCTGATCGATTACATCCAATTGATTCTGGTTTTGATAAGCTTGAACTTCATTTGAGCATTTGATTGATGATCAACGGAACTCCATCTACCGGAATCGTAATCTGATATTGAGCAAAAAAATCGGGATCCATTCCAGCTAACCGGAATCCACTCTTTTTCACAATAATTTTTCCAGTCACCGTGAAAATTTGTCTCACGATGGAATAAAATCATCTGACTTCCGATGATTGAAACATGGCATGTGTGAGCATGGATCGATCAAACTGATTTCCTGTATTAATCAGAGAACTGGAATAACTTCAGCCGCCGGAGCTTACCTTCAGCCGCCGGAGCTTATCTTCAGCCGCCAGAACTCGTCTTCAGCCTGCCGAGAAGTTCCAGATCTGTAAGATCTGCTAGAATCGCCATTGCCTCTTCCGGTGGATCCTTCTTCCGCTGTCATCCTGCCAGAATTCCCTGTGAAATTACAGATCTTCCCTGTTAGCTGCTGGAATCATTTTTTGGAATGCCTTTACATTGTCCGCAAGTTTTCTATCCACTGGATTTCATTTCTTGCTCTGCCGGATTCTTCTACTAGATGAAATCCTCATCTCTAGATCTGCCAGATTTCTTTGTTTGCCGTCACCTTCACAACTTCCGATCATTTTCCAGTTCTCCGGCAACTCCTCTCACTGAGCCACTGTGAGAACCAATCTTACCTGTGTGAGATTGAGCATTGTGATTCAAATGTGAAAAATCAGTTTCACGATAATATGTTTTTGATTTTCACAGTCTATTGATTAAAGAAAAAAAAAAAAACTGATTCTCACGGTTGTGTTGATTTTAAAACTGATTTTCACTTAAATTTCTACTGTTTTTAACTGCTGGTTTTCACTAAAACTTGTAATGTTAGTTAATTGAAAAAATTAGTTAGTTGTTAGTTTACTAAATCATTAGTGATTAGTATAAAATTTTTGTTTGAAGTAGTCAAGTAATGTGTAATTGTTAGCTTAGTTACTTTTGCTAAGTAAGTAGTAGTTATTAGTAAATTGTTAGTTAAGTGTTTTGGAATTAGTTAGTTGTTATTACATTTAAGTAGAATTAGTTGTCAACTGTAATCAGTCAATTAGATTTCGTTAATGATTTCTTTCGTATTCTTAGTATTTAGTTAGTCTATTTTGTTTAGTATAGTTTTATTCTTGTGTACTGCTCGTGTTTCCTTTGAATTGTGCAGGATTGCAAGGGAATGGAACGGAAGTGATTGCGTGACACGAAGTACGAAGAATAAAGCTTCTTTTTACTTTTCAGTTTAGAATTAGGAATTTAATTGGGTTTGTAAATATTGCACTTTACGCCCTCTGTGAAGGGTATTCATTTGTTGTAATAGTTAGTTGTTTTTAATTTTCTCGTACATTTTACATTTCAATAATTCGGCAATAAAGAATAGTTTAGATTTGTGTACTTGAATACGAAATATTCCCATTCCTTGAGTTTGACCCGGTCTCATTCACTAGTGAGAACCAGTTTTTATTATTTGATGTCTGGTTTTCACATGTTTTTCATATAAAAATCTTTTCAAAATTACAACGATTTAAAAGAAGACATCAATGAATTTTGGCTTTTGGCCATGTCTGAAGAACTTAACCAATTTACTAGGAATGATGTTTGGGATCTAGTTGATAAACCAAAGGATCATCCAGTAATTGGAACAAGATGGGTCTTCCGAAATAAGCTGGACGAAAATGGTGAAGTCATTCGTAACAAAGCAAGGCTAGTAGCACAAGGCTATAATCAAGAAGAAGGCATAGATTTTGATGAAACCTATGCACCAGTGGCTCGATTAGAGTCAATTCGAATGATGCTTGCTTTTGCTAGTTACATGAACTTCAAATTATATCAAATTGATGTTAAGAGTGCATTCTTAAATGGACACATCAATAAAGAAGTTTATGTAGAGCAACCTCCAGGCTTTGAAAATGAGAAATATTCAGAAAAAGTCTACAAATTGAAAAAAGCTTTGTATGGACTCAAACAAGCACCAAGAGCGTGGTATGAAAGACTACAAAATTTTCTAGAACAATCTGGTTTTTCCATTGGTCGGGTATACTCCACTTTATTTATTAAACAATTTAATTCACATATTCTTATTGTGCAAATTTATGTTGATGACATAATATTTGGTTCTACTAATGATTCTCTTTGTAAAGAATTTGCTAAGGCTATGCAGAAAGAGTTTGAAATGAGCTTGATGGGCGAATTAAACTACTTTCTTGGACTTCAAATAAAGCAAACTGAAGAAGGAATCTTCATCAATCAGGCTAAGTATACAAAAGAACTTCTCAAGAGATTTGGGATGGACTCATCGAAATCAAGAAGGAATCCTATGAGTACAACTACTTTTCTTGATAAAGATGAAAATGGTAAAAGTGTAGATACTAAGCTCTACAGAGGTATGATCGGATCTCTATTATACTTAACTGCTAGTCGACCTGATATTATGTTTAGTGTGTGTATGTGTGCAAGATTTCAAGCTAATCCAAAGGAATCTCATTTAACTGCCGTAAAACAAATTCTTCGTTATTTGAAAGATACTTCAAATTTTGGTTTGTTTTACCCAAAATCATCTTCCTTTGATTTAGTTTCATATAGTGATGCAGATTTTGCAGGAAGTAAATCTGATCGCAAGAGTACTAGTGGAACTTGTCATTTCTTAGGAAATTCCTTAGTCTCTTGGTTTAGTAAAAAGCAAAATTCAGTATCACTCTCAACAACTGAAGCTGAATATATAGCAGCTAGTTTAGCATGTTCACAAGTACTTTGAATGAAACAGACCTTAAAAGATTTTGGTTTGAATTACTCCACAACAACTATTTATTGTGATAACACTAGTGCTATAAATCTTTCGAAAAATCTTATTCAGCACTCAAGAACTAAGCATATTGAAGTTAGACATCATTTTTTAAGAGATCATGTGTTAAAAGGAGATATTTCGTTAAATTTTATTTCCACTAAAGAACAACATGCCGATATCTTCACTAAACCTCTTAAAAATGAAGATTTTATGAAAATTAGAAGAGAACTAGGTATTTGCTCGTTTTTGGATTTATAAAAATGCTGATTTTTGAACAAAATCGCACTTTATTAGTCGACCGATAAAATTCTAGTCGACTGATGATATTTTTAGAATGAGTCGCACATTTTAGTCGACCGATAAAGTTTTAGTCGACTAAAATTTTTAAATGAAGGGACCCGACACCCCTTGGATTTTTTTTTAAAACCCATTTTTTTTATAGGCATCGTTTCACTTCGTTTTCGTACCTTTTCGTTTTTTTTTTTAAAACGAAAACCCTATTTCTCTTTTGCCTCTCTCTCTCTTCCAAAAAACCCTCGGAGTGTCGTTCGATCCCATCTTCGCCGGGATTTTCTTGCCGTGACAAGGAGACGCCAGAGTCTTCTGACCGTGATCTTGAAACGTCGGAATCCTCTTGCAGTAACTGGCGCATCTTCAAAACACGTCGGAACTCTCTTGCCGTGATAGTGTATTTTTCTGCCATTGCCAGAATCCTCTTGTGGCCGACTTCACACTCACTGTCAGCCACCGCATCGTCCTTCATTTCTGAACGCCGGACAACATTTTCCTTTTGCTGAACGTCATTTGAAAGCCGACATTTTTTTTGGTAACTCTGTTTTTAACCATGCCTCGTACGAAGTCTGCATCTGCAAAAGGTTTAGATTCTCCGCCTCCTACACCTTCTTCAAGACATGGTTTTTCACTCAGATTACTCCGAAATCCTCTTTTATATGATACTTTTGGATCAATTTCTGCACTACCTATTTTACGAGGCCGAAATGTACTGTTTCATCTGTTTTCTCGTTACAACATAAGAGAATTATTTCCAGGTATTTCACATCTTTTGATGCCTGTGCAAACACTCTTCATTATCCTTTTCTGATTCACTTTTGATTATTTTGGCTCAATTTACAGAATTGTTACTTTTTTATTATTTTGGCCACTGCCAATGTGTATTTTACAAATTTTTGGAAACAAAAACCATTTCTTCCTTATGGTTGTCTTTTAACTCGTATTTTTAGACATTTCAAAGATCCCTTAACAAATGAAAAATACATTGAGCAAAAAGAGTTCTTTGATCAAACAATTTTTAAAAGAATGAAAATTAAATATCTGCCTCCTATAAATGTTGATCAAACTGAACCATCTGATCCTACTGAACCATCAATTTATGAACCTTCACCTTCTGCGACACCTTCATCTCATGCAAAAAGAAAGAAAGTTTCGACAAATCAAGACAATGATGAAGTTATGCAGAGACTGGAAGCTTTGGAGCTGCATCAACACACTTTTCGTGAAGATGTGACTCAACAACTATCTTCGATTCAGAAAGAGATTACTTCAATCAAGGATTTTCTCAACTCACTTTTTTGATCTTTGTTGTCTAAACTTTCATACTTTATGGGTTGTAATATTTTAAACTTATATCTCTATTTTGCTTATGCTATTTCTGCCCTTACTCTTTTTGATTCTTACAAAGGGGGAGAAAAAGTAAAAGATAGCATTACATTGAAATTGCAGGAGATCTTGCATGAGAATTGCAAGGAAATTAAGAGAAAAAGTAAGCTTTGAATGAATGTATGAAATAATGATGAATGGAAATGCAAACCAATCAATATGTGATATATGTGCTTTAAATGTGCTAAGTTTTAATGTTTTGCAGCATATTGATAGGGGGAGTAAAATCTCTATCTATGCATCTAAATGCTTTATCTTTGATTAAGTTTGTCATCATCAAAAAGGGGGAGATTGTTACGACAATGAATCCATACATGATGCTTCAAGTACAAGGTTTTGATGATGAGCAAGTGAAATCAACTGCATTTCAGCTAAGGCTATGAAGAAATTGAAGAATTCGATGAAGAATCTTTGAAGACTAGTGTGCAAATGTTTAATTCATTAAAAGTCTTAGATTCTTGTAAGAGCCTTACTTAAGAGTGCATATTTAGGTTGAATTTCACCTTAAAAGTCTTTAGAAAAACTTTTCTAAAAGAAACCCTGTTGAAAATCTTTTTAGAAAATTCTTTTCTTAAATTTTCATGTTTATTAGTCGACCAAAAGACTTACCAGTCGACTAATCCTTTCGCGCCATTATTTCTATAAAATGTCATTCTTGTCAAATTAGTCGACCGAAGGTTTTATCAGTCGACTGGACAGAATGTCTGTTTTCTGGAAAATTAGCAGCAGTCGACTAATGGTTTTATCAGTTGACTGGACAGAACATGTGTTTTCTAAAAATTTAGCAGCAGTCGACTAATGCTTTTATCAGTCGACCGAACAGAATGTTTGTTTTTAAGAAGATTTTAGCAGCAGTCGACTAAAAGGTTTTTCAGTCTACTGATGATATTATCAGTCGACTAACTTTTCTCTAGTCGACTAAGTTTCAAAAGTTCAGATTTTCAAATGGCTCGATTAACAGATCAGTCGACCGCCGATAACTGTCAGTCTACTAATAACTAACTATTAGTCGACTAACTGATGTTTCAGTCGACTAATTTTGCCGTTTTCCTGAAACTTCAAAAAAGTGTGTCTTTTCATTTTTCAAACGTTTTGATCGTTCAAAATGGACAGTTTTGACACCCTTTCATACTTTCAATGTATGGAAAACTTTAACTATAAATATGAGTGCATTTTACACTCAGAAAAACAAGAATTCAATTGATTTGAATCATTTACTTATTGCTTTTCACTCTTATTCAGTCAAGTATTTGTTTTCTCACTCACTTGATATTTTCACTTCAGTTTTTCACTCAAATCACTTTGAGAGATAGTGAATTCATGAGTAGAGTATTTCAACAACCTCGAAAGCCAATTGCATCTCATTCGTATTCAAAAGAAAGGCTCATAGGTTGTATTCTAAGTTGTTATTTCTTTTCTGTAAAAAGGACTCCTTGGTGTAAAGGAGTTGTTTGCTTTCAGTAGGGTTGTTACTGAAAGTGGGATCGGTTTTGGTCTGTGTGATCTTGTAGTTAACAAGGTTGATAGTGGAAATCTCAAGCGGGTTTTGCTTGGGGACTGGATGTAGGTCGGGATAGACCGAACCAGGATAAAATCTTGTGTTCTTTGTGTGTTTGCTTTTCAATTTGCAAAATCCTTCAATATTCCGCTGATTATTTTTAAAAGCACTATTCACCCCCTCTCTAGTGCTCGTTGCCTCGATCCTAGTGCACTTTCAAATTGTTCGACCCCCTCCCCTTTGTCAAGTTTATAAAATCATGTTTTTCCTTTCTTCAATAAAATTCCTTTAAATTTCATCCTATCTTGGTTTGACGACCTCGCCTAGGTAACAAGGCATATTTTTCAGTTGTTTATTTTTGCAAAAGAATGACAACGCAATTATCGTAATCTCAGCGATGACTTAATCCCTAGTAATGGGATGCTCTTTCAATTGTCTACCAAAATTCGCAATAAATGTTTTCCCAATCGAAATTTCTTTCAAAAGCCTAACCATCAATTCTGCCTTGCAGAGAGCATTAGTGGCATTCAATAGAGCATCTGCATCCTTACATGGTTCAGACAAGGTCCGGAAAGAAGACCGCACCAGTCCAGCTTATCAGTTCTCTATCAGCTTCAGTACGAGAAATGGCCTCTTCATAATCTGCTGGAAACGGAAGTCAGCAAGATACTGATGACATCGACCCACATATGTATTCGTTGTTCCGAAGAATGCTGAGCAAAGTATTGTCTGAGGAAACAGGGGCCGGTTCAGGAAAAGCCCATAATAAAGAGGTTAAAAGTCGAACAACGAAGAAGAATGTGAAGATCACCAGAAAACATAATCGTCGCGAAGAAACATCTGATGAATCAACAGAAGATACTGATGGCGAATATGAAACTCACCAGGCATTTAGAGGGTCTACTCAAAAGCAGGAGTCAACTTATAAATTTGGGAGTCAGTCAGTCAATGACCCTACTCAGCCACAACTCCGAAATGTGATGAAAATAGTCAAGGATCTGCAGGCCCATGACAAGGGTAAAAGGGTCTTTACGAGCAAAGACTTTTATGACGGACTAGATGGGAATGATGATCTTGACAATCTCCCCAAGAAATTTATCAAATTCGATGGTTCGGGTGACCCAAAGGCACACCTCGCCCTTTTCTTTGCAGAATGTTCCAAGTTCAGGAGGAATAACCGAGCTTTATTTCTTTGTTTCCCTCGCAATCTAGAGGGTATTGCAGCAAAATGGTATTCAGAGCATATTAATCCCATAGAGCTGGAAGAGTTTGATAAAGTGGTCAATTTTTTTATTGAACGCTTTTTATTTAACGTTGAAGCCCTCCCGACTCTGAGCCACCTCTGCAGTCTGAAGCAGAAAGAAAATGAAAAAGCCAGGGATTTTATTCATAGATGGAGATCTGCTTGTAACAAGATGTGTGATCCAATATCAGAAAGACACACACTGTCCTTAATCTTGAGTAACTTCTCACAACCCCTAAAGGGATTAATGTCCACCTCTCCATCAAAAACCTTCATAGAACTGACAGAACGAGACGAATGGCTCGAGTTGATTATAGAAAATGGCTCTTATGAGGGCTTCATGTTCAGTAAGAACAACGGTCAGCAAGAATCAAAGAAGAAAACCCACTTCACATACTCTGCCAATAACAGCAAGAACCAAAATAAAGGAAATGGGAAAAATCACAGCTATGGTTCTGGAGGGTCAAATCCCAACAAAAGTGATCAAAAAGCCAAATTGATCCCTCAGTATGACAGACAACCACAACAGATTCTTGATCAAGGGTCGAAATCTCAAGAAAAGCCAAAGCGTGAAGGGTGGTGTTATAATCGCAAATTTACTCCTCTAGATCAGTCTCTTGAAACAGTCCTAGAATATATGCTCGGCAGTGACATGATTAAGCTCCCAAGGGTAGTCGATCCACCAGCAGTCATGGGTAAAATGAAAGACTGATTCTGCAAGTTCCACCGAACAGTGGGACATGACACTGAGAACTGTTTCGTTCTCAAAAATATTATACAAGATTATATTGATAAAAACCTGTTGGTGGAAGGGGCCGAAGGTGAGAAGATGAAAATACTAAATCAGTCGTTCCTCCAGCATTCAACTGCAGTGATATTTGATCATCCTTTTCAGCCACAAGACCGCATCCAACCGTGTCCTAGCAGCGATATCGATGTACAACATCAGGTGTTAGTGTTGCATAAGGTTCAATCCAATTCCCAGAAGATGGACCTCATTTGAGCTCTCAGTAAGTTGAAAGTTTCAAAAGAGCCTGCTGGGGTGTCTTCAGAAGTAGCCAAAAGAATGCCATGGTTTCCCAAGGGCTTTATCAAACCCGTTTCAGAAAAAGGGAAAGCATCAGAAAAACAGGTCGATACAGTGCAAAGACCAATCACTGCTCTCTCTAATATCCCTATGCTTGAGTTGGCGCGTGCCTCTCCCAAGCATCAGCAAGTCCTGGAAGATTTATTGCGGAAAATCAAGGTCAAGCCAGGCACCACATCTGAAGACATGGCTCAGATAGTTAATCAGGCCATGACCAATGCCCCCATAACCTTCTCAGATGAGGATCTGCCCAAGCCTTTTCATAATAATGCTTTGTACATTGTAGTGCGAACCCGGGGAATGATTGTACCCCATGTGCTCGTAGATGGGGGCAGTAGCCTTAACATTTGCCCCGAAATGACTGCCAAGGCTCTGGGCATAAAAGAAGAAGAATACACGCCGGATCCAATCACCATTTATGGATTTGATAATCACGGACAAACAGCAAAGGGCAAAATCTTTTTGGAAATATTCATCAACTACTGTGTTTACACGGTGCTTTTCCATGTTGTCAATGTGCCGCCAACATATAATCTTCTATTGGGAAGAACCTGGATTCACAATGCCAATGCGGTGCCATCCACCCTGCACCAGTGTATTAAATGGTCTAAAGGTGGCATGATCACTACTGTCCTGGGGGAAGATCCAGAAGAGAGGCTGCCTCAGCCTATGATTCCTCGACCGACTTATACTACCGATATCTCTAGCATCAGGGAGAGCAAAGAAGTTGTTCTTAGCGAAAGTCTGAAAATGTTAAAGTTAGAAGCAACACCAGAAGCAAAGCATACTACAACAATGGTCCAATGGCAAGGGCCACATTTCTTCAAAATCGGGGGTCGTCTCGATTACAGCACTTTCAAGGACCATCCTCTTTTCCCGCAGTTTGTAAGAGCCAAGAAAGGGTTTGACCTATTACTGAAGCATGGTTATCAGCCTTTCAAAGGTTTGGGCAAGAACGAAGATGGCCGACAAGAGCCAGTGGTCCCAGACCATCATCCGTGCATGGCAGGATTGGGGTTCATGGGCAAAGGATCTCACAAAAATATTGTCTTTATTAAAGGGATTCATTAAAGTCTTTTACCATTTGTCTTTCTTCTTTTCAGTCATTTTCTGCAGTTTGTAGGGACAATGTCCCATTTCAGTTTATGTCATCATTACATTTTAAGTCTTCAATAAAGCTATCAATTTTCTCGTCTATCTGAAAGCCATCTTTCTCTTACTCCTTTGCAATTTGTCTTTAAAATTCATTGTTCGTATCCTTTTCCATTTCATACAACTTATGCCATAATGAACGAACTTTTTCTGAAAGGTACTTCTTTTCAAAATTTCAGAATGTCTTCTCAATCAATAAGGAGATTAGTCATCAATTTGTCAATCACATCGAAACCTGCAAAGATTTATCGGGTCAGAGCAAGAGCGGAGGACACTAAGGTCACAAAGCAGCCAGAAGAAATGGCAAAATTTGATTCAGCGCTTCCAGAATTGCCAGAATTTTCAGCGATTCAGAAACAGGATGAGCCATCGACCCTAGTTCAGGATCCAACTGAAGACATCAATATTGGTTCAGAGGATAATCCTAAAATTCTCAAGATCGGCTCTTGTCTAAGCACAGATGAGAAGGAAAAGCTCATCCATTTTCTCAAGCAATATCAAGAAGTGTTCGCGTGGACTTATGAGGATATGCCAGGGTTAGATCCTAAATTGGTGGAACATCGCCTCGTTTTGAAGCCTGATGCGAAGCCACTTAAGCAAAAATTAAGAAAGATGGATCCTCGAATCAAGCAGCAGGTCAAGGAAGGACTTGAGGATTTGCTTAAAGCAGGATTCATTCGAACAATACATTATCCGGATTGGTTGGCAAATATCGTAGCAGTTCCCAAAAAGAATGGTAAAGTTCGAATCTGTATCGACTTCCGTGATCTTAATAAGTCTACTCCTAAGGATGACTATCTGCTCCCAAATATTGATCTCTTGGTCGATAGCATGGCTGGTCATGCCACATTCTCTTTTATGGATGGATACTCCGGATATAATCAAATCAAATTGGCCGCTCGTGATCAATCCAAAACATCCTTCACTATACCGTTTGGGCTCAAGAATGCCGGAGCAACCTATCAACGTGCAATGGGTGCCATATTCCATGACCAGATGCACAAGACCATGGATGCATACGTGGATGACATCCTAGTCAAATCCAAGGAAGAAGAAGATCATATCGATGCTTTAAGTCAGGTCTTCAAGCGACCTATTCTTTATAAGCTAAGACTTAACCCTCAGAAGTGTGTCTTCGGAGTTGGATTAGGCAAGTTATTAGGCTTCTTGGTCAGCAAAAAGGGAATAAAAATGGATCCCGCCAAAGCAAAGGCCATCATTGATATGTCACCCCCGACTACTCTCAAAGAATTGCGTAGTCTTCAGGGACATATGCAATCAATTCGGAGATTCATATCCAATCTTGCCATGAGATGTGAGCATTTCAATCATTTGCTTAGGAAATGAGTGAAGTTTGAGTGGGGACCATAATGTCAGCAATCATTTGATCGTATCAAGAAGTACCTTCTTAACCCGCCTGTTCTGAAGCCACCGGAATTGGGAAAGCCTCTTTTACTGTATGTTTCAGTTAACCAAGTCGCTTGTGGTGGATTCTTGGCATAGTACGAGGAAGGCAGTCTGATTTAGCATGCCATCTACTATGTGAGCAAGACTTTTATTGATTACGAGAAGAAGTACTCCCAGATAGAGAAGACATGTCTAGCACTGGTTTGGATGTGTCAAAAGTTAAGGCATTACTTGTTAGCATCAGAGGTCAATATTCTCTCAAAACTTAATCCTCTCAAGTACATTCTCGAACAACCATTTCTCAATGAATGGATTGCCAAGTGGCAAGTCCTTTTAATGCAGTATGACTTGAAATATGTTTCTCAGCAATCCATCAAAGGCCAAGCAATTGCAGACCAATTGGCAGATTTTTCTCTGGCAAAAGATGTTAAAGCTGAGGATGATTTCCCCGATGAGCGGATCTACAATGTTCAATAGTCTCCAGTTTGGAACTTATTTTTTGATGGTTCCAAGAATATGTCCGGCATAGGAATCGGAATCTTACTGATCACACCAGAGAAAGAGATGATCCCCTTTTCCCTAAAACTAGATTTTCAATGTACCCATAATATGGCTGAGTATGAAGCTTTAATACAAGGTATGAGAATTCTGCAAGACTTTAATGTCAAGAGAGTACACGCTTTCGGTGATTCATTGCTCGTCGTCAGCCAAGTCAAAGCTGAATGGCAGGTAAAGGACCAGAAGTTGCTTCCTTATCAAAAGATCGTTCTAGCCCTCATCAATAATTTCGATGAATTTCAGTTTTTCTATATCAAAAGAGAGTTTAATCAAATAGCCGACGGTTTGTCCAGCCTAGGCTCCATTATGTCTTTCAGAAGCGGAGAATTCTGTCGTTCTTTTGAAATTGGCAGACTTGATCAACCTTCTTTCATTCCAGTAATGCAAGTTAACCAGGCGGAACGGAAAAGGAAACCTTGGTACCAAAATATTAAGGATTTTATTGAAACTGGTGAGCTTCCACCAGAATTATCAAAAAAGGAGCAAAAAGCAATTCAGCATATGTTGGCCCGTTATTTTATTCTCGCCAATGTTCTTTATCGTCGTGGGTTCAGTTTTGAATATTCTAGGTTCTTAGATGAAGAAGAAGCCAAAGAAGTCGTGCGAGAAGCGCATGAAGGCATTTGCGGTGGT
Source organism: Nuphar pumila (assembly GCF_984573655.1). Taxonomy (NCBI): domain Eukaryota; kingdom Viridiplantae; phylum Streptophyta; class Magnoliopsida; order Nymphaeales; family Nymphaeaceae; genus Nuphar; species Nuphar pumila. The sequence goes on along the minus strand of NC_143249.1, from coordinate 163,703,863 downwards.
CATGTTGGCTACCAAACCCTTGTTAAGCAAATCATTCGAGCATGATATTATTGGAAAACCATGCAACAAGATTGTTATCGCTTTGTAAAGAAGTGTGTTCCGTGTCAGGTGCATGCACCTTCCATTTATGCGCCAGCTATGTACTTGCAATCAGTCGTGTCTCCATGGCCATTCTCAATGTGGGCCTTCGACGTAGTGGGACCCATCACTCCTTCCGCTTCCAATGGTCATAAATATTTTCTTGCCGCAACAAAGTACTTCACCAAATGGGTTGAAGCTGTCACTCTGCGTACGGTAGAAGGTCGACATGTGGTCTCGTTCATTCATAAGAACATTCTTTGTCGTTTCGGTATACCGCACGACATTGTGTCAGATAATGGTACTCATTTCAAGAATGAGAGAATAAAGATCTTTTGTTCAAAATTCAGAATTCATCATCATTTTTCAGCTCCTTATTATCCCCAAGGGAACGGCCAAGCAGAAGCGACGAATAAAAATTGGATCCGCATCTTGGAAAGAACCATTGAGACGGGCCGTAATTGGCACGAGAAAATCCATGATGCACTCTGGGCATATCGAACTACCATTCGAACCCCGACCAATGCAACTCCTTCAGAACTTGTTTATGGGACCGTGGTCGTGCTACCCCTTCATGTTTAAAAACCCGCTCTTAAAATTGCATCTCTTCTAGAGCTACCACTTGATCAGTATCAACAACAAAGATTGGTACAGCTAGATCTACTCGATGAGAAAAGACTTAAAGTAGCAGAGCATGCCCAGTCTTATCGTCAAAGGATAGCAAGGCAATACGCCAAGTCAGTCATCGAAAGAAGATTCCAAGTTAATGACCTGGTTCTTAGATCAACGGCTCATCTCAAGCATCGTCCGCGTGGCAAATGGTCACCAAACTGGGAAGGTCCCAACGTGGTGAAAGAAGCACTACCCCATAATTCATATCGTCTGATTAATGCAGACGGGGTAGAACTATCCGACCCCATTAATGCTCGACATCTGAAGAAATTCTACACCTAGAAAATCTCTATTCTATCTTTTGTATGCTTCAAAAATCCTTTCAATAAATGATCAATTATTCCTCTATAATTCTCAGAATATACTGGGGCATTCTTGTTATAAAGTTGTCTTTTATTCAAAACAACCTGTGTGCAGGCAGGATCTAATAAATCTCTCATTTTGCACGCATGTGCACTCAATTGTATCCTTTGCATTTGCATTCATCTGCATTCATTTTACATCAAGCTTTTTCACCCATTTAGGATAAGGGATAAATCCTGAGACCTCGGCAAGGCGTTCATGTCATCGTCAGTTGATAATCTTTTAAAACCCAGTGCTCGTACTGGTAATCTTCCAAAGCTCGGTGCTCGTACTGGTAATCTTTTAAAATCCAGTGCTCGTACTGGTAACCTTTTGAAATCCAATGCTCGTACTGGTAGCCTTTTAAAAATCCAGTGCCCGTACTGGTAACCTTTTGAAATTCAGTGCTCGTACTAGTAACCTTTTGAAATCCAGTGCTCGTACTAGTAACCTTTTGAAATCCAGTGCCCGTACTGGTAATCCTTGGAAACCTAGTGCTCGCATTGGTTATCTTTTGAAATTCAGCGCTCGTACTGATAGTCTTTTAAAAATTCAGTGCGCATACTGGTATTCTTTTAAAATCCAGCGCTCGTACTGGTAACCTTTTAAAATACAGTACTCGTATTGATACTTTGTCAAAATTCGGTCTTCATACTGGTCGCAACATAAATCTCACATTGGGGTTCAGACTCAATGCTAATCTTCAGATCTGCGAACCAAACGATCTTTATCTGACCCTTGGGTCACTCCATTCTATTGATTTGACCTTCGAGGCAACAAGTTGTTAGACCGTTGGTCATCCATTTTACCAAGCAAACCTTTGGGTTATCAAATCCTATCAATATTGATCATATTTGTCCGACTTCAATGTCGTACCTTGCAATCATAGTCTTTCAAGATTCGACCATTTATGTCGAATTCGTCTGCCAATTAATTCAGAACCAATTATCAATCTTTTCTCTTGCGAGGGACCCTTTTTCCAGGGAGAGTTCGAGGGAGCTCGTTCTCTTCGCATGTCTTTATTGTTTGTTCGTTGAACCCCTTTTTCTAGGGAGAGTTTGAAGGGACTCGTGCTTCATGAACAGTTTGCAAAACAATCTTTATTGACATACAAGGAACCCTTTTTCCAGGGAGAGTTTCGATGGAAGCTCATCCTCCTTGTAACCCTAAATGTCTTTTGTTAGGCCACCCCCGTCCTCGAGGACCCTTTTTCCAGGGAGAGTGTGATGGGCTTGTTTCTCCATGATATCCTTTCAACCTTTGTTAGCGGCCCCCTTTCCATAAGAGAAGCCTAGAAATAGGGAGTTTTAACAAAAACTTTATTTCTCTTCGAAAGTTCATTTTGCAAACACCTCCTCTCCAGGGAAGAGAGGAGTATCTTTTTATTACCCGTTCAGGTAAGTGTCAAGCCTCAGTCTCTCCTTTGGGGAATGGAGAAGAGAATCTAGTCACGGATGTGTCATTTAGATCTTAAGTGATTTCTTTCACCAAGGATTTCAGGAATATTTTGCCAACTTCCCATGAAAAATAGTTGTTGATTTCAAAATCTTTATCACATAAAATTGTACCTTAGAATACCTTCAGTATTACTTCTGAAAAGACAAAGCTTTTGCGAAAAAGGATTCAAAATTCAAAATCTTTCTATTGGCCAACCAAAAGGATGACGAATAAATCCGCGATATGGCCGGTAAAGAAAATTTAATGTTGTTGCAAAGCCATGAGTGGTCGATATTGATCGCAGTCAATGGCACACTTTTAAAGATTATTCTTGGGAAATTAAAACAGTCAAAATATCCTAAGTGTTTCAGAAAAATCCACTCAATCTCTATATCTCCTCAATCACCTAAGCTGCAATTAAATATCTGCAAAAGAGATCTTTCAATTGTCGTCAAGATGAAGGCGAATTAAGCGAGTAGACCCCCGAAGCCAAAGAAGATTTGGATCATCTCCAAGATGACGGAGTTTGTGACGGATCCTTCCAGGGAAAGTCCAAAGCATTGTCGAGATGAAGGCATATGCGATGAACCTCCCGACAATCCCTAAAGGGTATTTAATTTCTGCTATCACCAAGAGATTTTCAACCAAAGAGCCAATAACCGTTAATATAATCCCTGAGAGAAAGAAGGATCGGAACATCTCCAAAATAAAGTAGTTTGTGACGTACCCTTCTAAAAGAAAAAAGAGAGAGAAAGAAAAGTCAAGACATCTCCAAAATGAAGGATGATGTAATTCCCGAAAAATCTAAGAGAGCACCAATTCTGTTAAAAAGAGAGTGCACAAAGATCATCATGAGAAAAGAATCCTAGGATATCAGACTGCCGAATCTATCAAGAAGCTCCTTTAATTTTGTGAAATTCTTTTAACAATATTCTTTCACCAATAGCTCTCGCAATATCAAGAATACATTCTTTTCCGTCCATATCAAGGAAATTGATAGCTTCCTTGAAAGAAAGTCAATGGCAATGATATTTGAACTCAAATCTTGATTCTACGAAGTTAAGTTCAGTCAAAGGTAATACTTCAGGTATACAAGAGGGAATATTCTTCATATATATATGAGCTTATCATTCTTGAATCAACTACAAATTTTTTTATCTTATTGGCAATCTTTTCAAGTTATCCTGACATGAAGTGAGAACTGGATGTCTATTTTGACATATCCAGGTGTTGTTGTTATCCCTTTTAGGATCAGATGCTGGGAGTTGTCCAAGATCCTTCCCTTCTTGTTTTAATCTGAGTGCCTGGGCCCTCAGATTCGCACACTTCCCTGTGCTCCCCACTGTCCCACAATAGATAGTTCCCCTTCAGGTTAAGGGTTAAACCTGAATTTTTTGCAAAAAGGTCATCTGTCTTAAAAGCCATTCAGTCTCAGTGATGAGGCGTCCAAGATCAATCCCTTTTCAAGCTTTAGAGAACCCCCTCTCTTCCTTTTGCAAACCCCTCTCGGATTTATTGTGCAAAATTTGAAGGTCCCATCATGGTGTCTTCATTTGAGGATTCCGTTTATCGTCCCCTTTCAGGTTAAGGGTTAAGCCTGAGCCTCATTTTTCCACGAGGTATCGTCTCTTTTCAGGTTAAAAGTTAAGCCTGAGCCTCATTTTTCCACGAGGTATCGTCTGCTTTCAGGTTAAGAGTTAAGCCTGAGCCTCATTTTTCCACGAGGTATTGTCCTCTTTCAGGTTAAAGGTTAAGCCTGAGCCTCATTTTTCCATGAGCTATCGTCCCTTTTCAAGTTAAGTGTTAAGCCTGAGCCTCGTTTTTCTACGAGGTATCGTCCCCTTTCAGGTTAAGGGTTAAGCCTGAGCCTCGTTTTTCCACGAGGTATCGTCCCCTTTTAGGTTAAGGGTTAAGCCTGAACCTCATTTTTCCACGAGGTATTGTCCCCTTTTAGGTTAAGGGTTAAGCCTGAGCCTCATTTTTCCATGAGGTATCGTCCCCTTTCAGGTTAAGGGTTAAGCCTGAGCCTCGTTTTTCCACGAGGTATCATCCCCTTTCAGGTTAAGGGTTAAGCCTGAACCTCATTTTTCCATGAGGTATCGTCCCCTTTCAGGTTAAGGGTTAAGCCTAAACCTCATTTTTCCACGAGGTATCATCCCCTTTCAGGTTAAGGGTTAATCCTGAGCCTCATTTTTCCACGAGGTATCGTCCCCTTTCAGGTTAAGGTTTAAGCCTGAGCCTCATTTTTCCATGAGGTATCATCCCCTTTCAGGTTAAGGGTTAAGCCTGAGCCTCGTTTTTCCACGAGGTATCGTCCCCTTTCAGGTTAAGGGTTAAGCCTGAGCCTCGTTTTTCCACGAGGTATCGTCCCCTTTAAGGTTAAGGGTTAAGCCTGAGCCTCATTTTTCCACGAGGTATCGTCCCCTTTCAGGTTAAGGGTTAAGCCTGAGCCTCGTTTTTCCACGAGGTATCATCCCCTTTCAGGTTAAGGGTTAAGCCTGAACCACGTTTTTTCACGAGGTATAGTCCCTTTTCAGGTTAAGGGTTAAGCCTGAACCTCGTTTTTCCATGAGGTATCATCCCCTTTCAGGTTAAGGGTTAAGCCTGAACCTCATTTTTCCATGAGGTGTCATCCCCTTTCAGGTTAAGGGTTAAGCGTGAGCCTCGTTTTTCCACGAGGTATCGTCCCCTTTCAGGTTAAGGATTAAGCCTAAGTCTCGTTTTTCCATGAGGTATCGTCCCCTTTCAGGTTAAGGGTTAAGCCTGAGCCTCATTTTTCCATGAGGTATCATCCCCTTTCAGGTTAAGGGTTAAGCCTGAGCCTCGTTTTTCCACGAGGTATCATCCCCTTTCAGGTTAAGGGTTAAGCCTGAACCTCGTTTTTTCACGAGGTATAGTCCCCTTTCAGGTTAAGGGTTAAGCCTGAACCTCGTTTTTCCACGAGGTATCGTCCCCTTTCAGGTTAAGGGTTAAGCATGAACCACATTTTTCCATGAGGTATCGTCCTCGATCAGGTCAAGGGGTTAAACCTGAGCCTTACTCTGATGAGGTAGTTCATCTTTCGTCCCATCCAGGTTAAGGGCTAAGCCTGAGCCTCATTTCGATGAGGTGAATCTTCTTCTTTGTTCTCCATCTCATATCTACCATCATCATCTTAATTAATTCTTTCATACCTGGTCAGATTCTCCTAACTGGGGCATTTTTTTTATAGTCCAAATTTGGTGTGTTTTTCTTTGCCACTAAGCTCGGCTTACAACCGGCTTAGTAGCAAAGAGGGGCATCTGTAAACACCCCAAATTTTCACCCTCATCTAGTGTTTATATATTTCATGTCATTGCATATCATTGCATGCATTCGGCATACCATTTCATTGCATTGCATGGCATTACATCTCATTTTCGAGATCCAGCATTCCTGTTTTCAAAATATTTAATCCAGATTCGGGTTTTAAAACTTTTCTTTCAAAATCAATTTTTAAAACCTGGGTTTTTAATCAGCATTTTGTCATTTGCCGACCCCCAGGACCTTATATTTTGAAATGTTTTCTCAGAAAACAATCTGGATTTGTTTTAAACTCAATTTTCAACTGATTTCAATTCTCAGATGAGACACATTTAGGTGGTGACGCTTCTGGATTCCTTTACTTGTCAAAAATCTCCAAAAATGTCAGAGTCCTAGTTGGATCAGGACTCTTTTTCCAGGGTCCAGTCGGATCAAAACTCTACTTTTCACTACCTTTTTATCTGTTTTCGTAGAAAACCTTTCAAAATCTTTTGTTTTGGCCAAAATTTCAAAGTCTTAGTTGGATCAGGACTCTTCTTCAAGAGTCCAGTCGGATCAGGACTCTTCTTTAGAGTTTTAATCGGGTTAGAACTCTAATCTTTTACAGCTATTTTATCCATTTTCAATCAAATCTTTCAAAATCTGTCAAAATGAGTCAGAAACTCAGAGCTTTAGTCAAAACAGGACTCTGTTCAGAGAGTCATAGTTGGATCAGGACTCTGATCCTGATTTCAATTTTGAAAAAATCTTTCAAAATTCTTTCCATCTATCAAAACTGTTACACCTTTATGAAATAATTTCAAAATTCTGAGGTTTTATCCCAGAGTCCTGATCAAATCAGGACTCTACCCCAGAGTCCTGATCGAATCGGGACTCTATCCAAAATTGGTTTTCTTACTTCATTTTCACTAGTTTTCAAAAGCTTTGTTTAAATTTCATCATTTGCTTATCAGAAAACCAAAATTCTTAGAGTTCTGATCAAATTAGGACTCTTTCTTAGAGTCCAAATCAGATCAGGACTCTGAACCAAAACTTCAATTTTATCCTGTTTTCAAATTTTTTTCAAAATTCTCTTATTTGTTTTCTCAGAAAATCCAAATATCTGAGAGTCCTAGTTCAATTAGGACTCTGTCCTCAGAGTCTCAGTTGAATCAGAACTCTGTTTTATTTCAATATTTGTTATTGTTTTCACTGTTTTCATAAGTTCTTTCATCTGTTTTTCAGAAAAAAACCAAAAAAATCTAGAGTTTTAGTCCGATCAGGACTCTGTCCCAGAGTCCTAATCCAGTCAGGAGTTTGTTTTAAAGTTTGTTTTACTTTCATTTTCATTTATTTCCATTTGTTTTCAAATATTAGGTCATTATGTAGAGTCCAGTTAATTCATGACTCTATTTCAGAGTTCTGATCGAGTTAGGAGTCTAACCCTGACTGTATTTTTTTTACTCATTTCACTATTTTTGATAAAATCTTTTCAAAAACTCCTTCACTTGGCTTTTAAAACTCAAAATCTCAGAGTCCTAAAATTTCAGGACTCTAACCCGGAGTTTCAGTTCGCCTGAGACTCTATTTTCAAAGATTTTGAATTTCAATTATTGATTTTAACCTCTTTTCAAAGCTATTTTCAGTGTTTATTTCAAAACCTGGTGTGGTCCCACTCAGTTGGTGCCACCTCCTGAGGAGTTCTAACCCAGTTGGAACTCTATGCCATTTCAAAAATTTTAATTTCAAATTTACTTTTGAAAATCTTTTGAAAACACTCTCAATTTCAAGTTTTAAAATCATTTTTTTTTTAAAACTCAAGTAGGGCCCACTCGGGGTGGCACCACTTTTGAGAAAGTCAGGGTTAGTCTAGGCTTAGTCAGTATCTTGGTTAATTTTAGAAGTTTAGAAGAGTCAAAATCTATTTTGAAAACTCATTTTTAAAGTTTGGTTTTTAAACTAGTATTTTTAGAGGTTTTTAAAACTTTAAAAACCCAAATGTGGAAAAATGCCAAGTGGCGCTACATTTGGGGGCTTTTTAGGATTAGCTAGGGGTTAATTAGGAATTAATTAGGATAATTTAGACTAGGGGTAGTTAGGTAACTCCACTCAAAAATCGCCTCCCCCCCTTTAGAGTCCAAAATTTTCAAAATTCTTAATTTTTAAACCTAAAAAATTTCTATAAATAGATGCCATAGGGGGGTCGACTTTTCCATTCACCTCTTTAGCAATTCTTGGAGCTTCTCTCTCCTCTCCATCCCTTCCTCCATTGCAGCAACCTCAAGGTAATTATTTTTTAAATTTTTAGCTTTTTATTTAATGTTTTTAATGGTTTAAATCAATTTTAACCATTGGCTCCATCTATTACATGGATTAAACCATGGATTCAAGTCCAAGAACCTCAAGAGAGGTTCAAGAAGATGATCTAACTCTGTTTTGATGTTTTTCCAGGGATTCTAATCCATTAGAATCGATTATAGTGTGATTTTTCATGTTCTTAACCATTAAAACATGCGATTTACCCGTTAAATGGGTCAAATCCATGCTTTTTAAGGTAAAATCAAATTCCAGCCATGGATTCCCTGTTTTTATTTATTTTCTTTGCTTAGTTATGTTTATTACAAGTGTTTTAACATAGCAATTAATTTCGTTTTACTGTTTACTATTTTCCTTATTGTTTTCATTAATTAATGCATGGTTTATTAGATTTCACTAGATTTCTGTGTGTTTTTAAGCATGGATCAACAAAGAATATGTTATTTCGTATTGAAGCACTCACTGTAAATTTCTGATTTTTCAATATGTTAAACATAGATATGTCAGTGAGCTACTGTAAAAAATTAGGATGTTTTGGGATTCGGGAACTCTGTCAGAAAAATCAGATATCAAACCGTGATTTTAAATCTTTAAAATCGTTATTTAAATCCAAGAGGTAACTTGCTGTTATGTTATTTTTCTCATCTGATATCCGATTTGAGATCCGTAAAGTGTTGTGGATTCGTGTTGAGATGATCTATTTACTGTGAAATTTTAATAATTTTTGGCTTCTGTTTAGTAGTTTTCCTCTGACAAAAAGTCTGATTTTAAATTTAAAATTCGTTAGGGTTTGCCAAAACCCTAATCAGACTTGTAATGACCATAGATTTGAAACCACAGATTTGATTCATGATCTGTAAAAAAAGAGTTTCATTATTTTTCTGTATACTATTTACTGCTAAAATTGCAGAATTTTTATATTAGGTTTGTTATTTAATTCTTTATTTTCAAACCGAAGTAGTTGTTTTAACTCCTGTTAGATTTGTTATAGTTTAGTTCAGATTGCCGGAAGGGTTTCTCCCTAACCAAAGATGATTTTTCCGATCTGTAAAACAGAAAACCTTTGTTTATATGTCTAGTCTGCCTCTGTAAAAATTCAGAAGTTTTCATGGAGTATTGACCCCTTATTTGGGTCTAGATCTGAAACTGGTTTGTGACCAAGGTCAAAAATAACATATTTTAGGGTTTTAATGCAATTTTCGGATTAAAATAATGTCAAAAAATTATTTTTATGATTTCAATCTAATTTTAGGTACATAACAAGTGCAGGTACCCAATTTTGTGAAATTTGAAATCTGTTTGATGCCTAAATTAATCAAATTACAAAACAGAGCACCCGTAGGATCCCGAAACACTGCCAAAATCACAATTTTTGTGATATTTCTTGATTTTCATGCATAAGTGTATGTTTTTTAGGGTTTGTTCATGTCTAGAATCATATTAAGGTGTTTCATGTTTGATTTTGTGTTTATTTCAATCATAAATCCTAAGTTTTTATCAAGACCTATTTCAGAAAACCCTGATTTCAAGGCCATAGTCTTGCTATTAGGGGCAATTTGGTCATTTGACCTCAATTTTGAAATTCGAAACCCTAATTTTCTCATTTTTAATCATGTCATATCATATTTGGTTTAATTTATCCTTATTTGGATTTTAAAAATTGTATTTTATAAAATATCTTTCTGAAAACCCTCATTTCAAGGCCATAGTCTTGATATCAGGGGTATTTTGGTCATTTTGACCCCAATTTCGAATTTTCAAATCTTTTTTCCATTATTTATTCAATTTTATTTCATATTTCATTAAGTTTATATCAGGGAATCATGGAAAAAGGCTTATATCTAGCAAAATTCAGTAATTTCTAGATATTACTGGATAAATCTAGAAAAGCCAACATATCTTCACTAACAAGTTTTCTAGTTTTGCAGGAACATTGAAGACTTTATTTTCCTTTATTTTGTGTATTTAAATTTGATTAGTGATGTAAATTATAATTAATTTTGGAATAAGAATTTCAATTCCTGCATAGAATAGGATGCATTGCATATAGTTTTAAGTTTTGATATATAACTGCTATGTATGCCAATTCATGCATATTTTTACCAATTCACTATGGTCTACACGAATGGCAGGTGCACTAGCTCTTATGGAGTTGACAAACTTGGTGAAATTTGTATTTATGACCATAGTCAGAATACGAATGAGACCCAGATTTGTAATCTTTGTATTAGCCACATTCAGCCTACACTCTTAGGCTAACTTCAAAATGCACTGCATTTCTCAAAAATACAAAAAGGATTTTCTCAATTCCTCAAAATCAAGTCTTTCAAATCCATATTCATTCAATTCATTCATTTACAAATTTCAATTTCAATTCAAAGAAATCAATTTTCTCAAAATTTTTCTAAGTCTTATTCTAAAATCGATTTTCTCAAAACTCTAAGTTTTCAAATGATATTTCAAGTATTTTTCAAAGTTCAAAATTCGATTTTTCAAGTTATAGCTTCAATTTCCAAGTTCTAATTCAAAGAAATCAAATTTTTCCAAGTTATTTAAAATTCCTCAGAAATTGATTTTCATAAAACCTCTGGATTCTTCAGAAATCGATTTTCATTTTCCTCAGAAATATTTTCTCATTAAGTTCATGATTTTCCAAGTGTTATCTTTTCCAAGAATCTCCAAATATTTTCCAATATTCAAAGCAAACATCATGTTTTCAAATATGCATTTTCAGAAATTCATAGCACATGTCTGATTCTTTGTGCATTTAGGAAATAGAACATGATTTAGACAAGTTGAGCAAAGTTAAGCACACAATTGATCCTTGGTTCAATTACCCCTGGTAAAGGCGCCAGGAACGGTTGAACCTCGTACCGACAGGCGAGTCCCATTCTTCGGAATTATCCCGCATTTTAAAACGGAGGCGAGTTATTTTCAAAATATTTTTCAAAAGTGAGTTTGACTCGCAAAAGTAAAATTTTGCGATGATAACAATGTGCGATGTCACTGCTGAAATAAGTGTTCTAATGGAATCATGGATGTTTTCACATAACATAAATGTATGTTTGCACATTTGACACTTGATGCGTCTCTAAATGAAAAGGGGACATGGAGCACTATAGTAGGGTTATGACACATTATTGGAAACCTTGTTGGAACTCTGTGGTGAGTTGTGTTGGGTGATAGACCCATTTCGTAAGTTGAGCTCACTTGTGCATAAATGTCATAAACCCTTAAATAATGAATGTTGATGTCACCTTCACCAGTGAAGTGCTCTTCTTGGCTGTTAAGCTAGAGCACATGAATGGGCAGGCTAGACCTTTGTGTGATTGTTTATGTTGCCCTGCGGGGAATACAAGGTCAGATGGGCCTAAGTACCTCAAAAGGAGGGAATGTTACTAACTAAGCCTAAATAAGATAAACCGTCTATTCGCTCATTCACAAAATGGTTCACATTGGAGAGGGTAGATGGTACAACCCCGAGTGATAGGTCATTTTCATGACACGTTTTAGAGGAGCAAGGCATCCTCATGGCCTCTAGTCACTCAAAGTTAAGGAGGTCGAGGTTACCTGTTGAGGTTCCTCAGCTACTGCAGTAGTGTGGATTGCAATCCGTACCTATGTGAGGTTTTCTCTCAGCCACGGGCTGCCCGCATGAGGTTAACTCGGTCTGTAGGTACCATCGGTTATCACATGAAAATGAAATAACAAACGCCGGTGGTATTTTTCATAAAATGCGAGATTCCTTCGCGTACCCGAAGGAGTAATCAAGACAGAACAATTAAACTAACTTGTTGACTACTGACCTACTAGTTGTGTATTTGGCGTATATGTTCTTACCTGTTTTGGTTGTTTCTTACTTTTCTGTTGTTCGTACTTGTTTGAGTTATAGATCTTACTTATAGTCATTAGATTGATATCTTGTTGTGACTGCTTTATCTTCCTTTGAGTGGATTATGATTCTTTGGCTATATATATGCTCATCTTGCAATTGTATATTTCAATAATGGTTAGTTATACCATGTTATCGTAGATAGTAGATTATGTTGGTATTCACAACCACGTTAGCACAATGCTTGTGTTTCTTAGTTATATGCTTTGCTTAGTTGCTCAGTTGCACGGGTTGTGATTTTTATGCGCGATTGTTACATACTATTTAGTATTGCTTATGCTTATAGTTATACCTGTTTCCATGTGATATTGTTGAAATAGATAGATGTGTCTATTTGTTCATCATACTACACTGCATATGTTTTTCATGTGATGGTAGCTATGTGATTTCTCACCAACTCGCAAGAGTACTGACCCTGTTTTATGGAAATATAGGTGATAACTACTAGAGATGCGATGGTGACAATTGCACTGTAGAGACTTGGGACCCAAACTTTGGACATATGCGGTCCTGATAGCCTATTTTGAGGGAAAACCTCTAGTATCTTGATAGACTTTTGTAGAGTGACCATATGTATATCTTTTGTCTCATACTTGTAAAGCATTAATAATTTTGTGGTTCTATATGATGATCTCCCTGTAACTCGTCCAAGGTTCCAACTGTTTTCCCTTTTTCCTTCCGTTTGCACAAATGTTTTCAAAAAAAATATGTCTAAAATCTAAGGATTTTCAAAGTTGGGCTTTTGGGGCGTTACATGTTCCATCTAGAAATCTCTCCAGATCAACATATTGAGATGTTGATTCCATTTAAATGGACCCTTTTGGCTGGATTCTTAGGAGGGAATCCCAGGTATCCCCACGAATATCAGTTTGCATTCTAAGAACTACATTCGCTGTGAAAGTTTACAATGTTGGTTAAGTTCGCCTCAATACACCATGACCTTTTCATGATCCAGTTAAGTAATATCGAGGATATGTTGAAATTCAAGGACCAGTGGTGTGCACATAGTGAAAGAGAGTATAGAGAGAAGAAGAGGGAATAGAGGGGAAACTAGGAAATAACCTGCAGTCAGAGAGGATTTATCCACATTGGATTGTGTTCCTATTGTACTCAGGGCAAGGGGATTTATTCACCTCCCTTGAGTAGCAATTTTTTTATTCATAAATCTTGTAATCACCTCCTTACAGTTATATTGAATACCTAAAGTGTGGGGTTTGTAACCCTCATAATTCTTTAATTGAGCCCCCCAAGTTAGTGGGTCATTGGATTCCATTGTGAGCCCCTATGGCTACACTAGATCCAATTATCAAGATCCAACATCTCCCACTTGGCCATACGGGGCAAACAATCATATTATATAGCATTTCATGACAAAACATGCACCAAACAACCATGCATAATTCCTTTAGTTATATCAATATCAAAGTATGATATTTTTCTCACAAGCTATGGGTTATTTTTTCACATAGTCATGTGGGTTTTTTATCATCAATTTTCAAGTATGAGTTTTTTACACATGCTATGGGTTATTTTCCATCATTCATATTCAAGTATGAGGTTTTTCGTAAATTCTATGGGTTATTTACCACATAGCTATGTGCACTTTTCTTCATTTTCAAGTATGATATTTTTTACATATGCTATGAGTTATTTCTCATATACTCATATGGTATTAAAATCATCATATGAGCCATGATTCTTTTCACGTATGGTATGAATTTAGCCATAATATTGTCCTTGCATGCACTAATTTTACATAACCATATATGTTTTCCATAATGTCATAATTTAAATTTAACCTTTAATGTGCAATACCATATATAAACAAATATATTATATTGGGGGTCTCACTTTCTTAGTTAGTCATGGGGTTCTTATGGCTCTTCCATGACCATATCATAAGACACGGTCATGTCCACATGCATACTAGTAGAATACTATGGATTTTATCAACTCATGAATCCATGATAAAATATACCTTGCCAAAATAGTAAATACTTTTACTTTTCAATACTTTCACCATAGTCCTTCTCTTACTATCCACATGCATCGTCATCACATGCAACATTCTTAAATTCTCATCAGGTTAACCATCACTTGGTTTGGATCGATATATATGCATATCCAAAATATTACTAAAAAAATAAGAATAATACTATGTTGCAAACCATGCATAAGCTTCTAACACATGAAAATATCCCTTCATGTATTCATACAAATAAACCATAAGGAGCATGCTTTATGATGATGATTTATTGTCATATATAAATAAATATCCTTATGTATTTGAAAAGTTATAATTCATTTTCTACTTTTTTAAATATCACAAACTAGAAGCAATATGCATTAAGAAGTAAAACATAACATAAGTCTTCATATCTAAATTCAATTTGGATATGCACTAGATCCATATTCAATAAGAGTTCTTCCATTACCATTTGGATATGTCAAACATAATAAACATATTCCAAGGCTTTAATCTTATGATAATAAGCAACTTAAACAATATGTCACCATACATGATCTATTACTGAATTCATACAAAAATTTAAATCCCAATTTATTGGATTTGTATGAGTTCATATCCAAACCTGATTTAAGATATTATCATCAAGTCCAACATGATCCATAAGAAAAATGGATCACATGCAAGCTTAAATAACTCATGCAAACCCATACAACACAAGAGATTTGACGATAATCCAAATTTATATGTTCTAAATTCAATTAGATACACACAACATATCCAACATTATACTTATCTGGATCTATCCATATCAAACCAGAACCCATATAGTATATATTATTAGGTCCAAATATCTGGCTTGATACTATCCAAATCCATCATAAAACCTATAACAAATCTAAATCCATACAATATATCTACCAGTATATTTTATATTTGTCTCTATATTAAATCTGGATTCATATCTCATTTTTAGGAATTATACTTAAACAAATCCATCACTAGATTCGTCCAATAAGAGGACCCAACAAGGAACTATCTAAAAAATTATACATGCATCAAATCATCAATTGTTTCACATAACCAAGTTAAATAAACTGAATAACATTCATGTACATATTCAATTTAAAACAAAACTAGGTTCATATCATATTATGAGCTAGATATTTGCTCAATATCCAAATAACCTTAAAAATTCATAAAATGACTTATTCAAATAAAATAATATTGCAAGCATGTTCAATGATGTTTCTTGGATCCAAAAACATTCAATTAGATCTAAACTCATTCAATTGGATCTATTTCACCTTAGGTTCAACCAGATTCAAAATATATTACTGAATTCAACCAGGTCTATGTCACCTTACTAGATCCAAACATCTAATTCAATACTGATCATATCCAATATTGATCTAAATATCAGATGTAATGGATCCTAGTTAACCTTCATCTATCATAAAGACTAGAACAATACTAAGATATAATGGATCCATATATTAGTATGATCCAAAACATGAATTAACTCATAAAACATATAAAAAATATTTTGGAATTACACAGTATTTCAGGATCTAATATAGATGCATGCTAAAAAGAATAACCTCTCCCATACCAGGATAGAGATCCAATCTAAATTATAACTAGATCCAAGAAAACCAAACCAATAATGAGTTTTTGGATCACAAAAAAAGTAATATATCTAAATTTCATGGATATTACCTTATTTTCTGCAAAATCAAAAAAGTCAAAAGGTAATTATGGAAAAAACTACAAACCAGAACATTAAAACATAGTTTTTAGAACTTTTTGAGTTAAACAAAAGATCTAGGTGGTTTTATATAATTTCAGAAAGTCCAATAGTTGTTCTGAACAAAACAGCAACAATAACCCTATCTCGACTATTTTTTAGAGAAATAGGATTGATTCTGAAATTTTCAAAAAAATAGGGCCCCTGTTTAAAAAACAGAAGAACACAGACAGAATAAATCAAAAAAAGCAGGGTATATTGGTAATCAAACTTAACAAAAGGATACTAATGAAAATAACCAAAAAAGTAAGGGGGCAGGATAGTAAAAACAATTTAAAAAATGTTTATTAAGAACCCTAACCACCCTCTCTCCTTTCCCTTTTCACTTTTTTCTCTCATTTTTCCCTTTCTCTTTCTTTCCCTTTTTCTCTTTCTTTTCCTTTTCTTTCTCCCTTTCTTTTTTTGATTTTTTTCTTTCTTTCTTTCCTCTTCTTCCACAGGTTCATCTATGGTCATTGTCGTGGGTTCTGATGCAACCACCTGATAGGGTATCTCCAGCATCTCTAGCCAATCCACCCACCTCCAAATGCTTCCCTGCCCCTAACACCAACAACAGGGGATTCTCCTCCGCCCCTATATCTCTACCACCTCCTGCGGTTCCACCACCTTTCAACAACTTCACCAGTTTTCATGGAAGCACCATAGCCTCTCACAGAAGCATCGTCGCCTTTGTGTAGCTTGCTGACCTCCTCTATAATTTCTGACACTTTTTTGGAGTTCACTGCCCTCTTCTGCAGTTTTGGCCGCCTCTCACGATGAGTGTCGCCACCATCAAGGACACCACCATTGTTGTCCTTGCCCACCACCACCACTGTCAAGGACACCACCATTATTGTCCTTACTCAGTGCCACCACCGACATCGACCATATGACAACTTTGGTTGTGGCCATGAACGACATCGTGATGTGGGTCCTCATTTCCCTCTTGAGCTCTGGCAAGTCATTGCTTATCTCCCTATGTGTGCTTCTCTACGAGATCGAGCTCGTCTTCATCACCAGGATCCAATAGGAATATGGCAATGAACAACTCGCTAACCTTCCATAACATCTCTTGGACAGAATTTCAGTTGACAATGAAGGTGGAGGTGAGCGGGGTGAACCCCACCATGAAGAAGTGAAGTTGCAAGAACATGATGAGGTTCACTGTAATACCCAAGATTTTTTTATGAACTTTTTATGATTATTAAAAAAATAAAAATAAAATTTGGTCTTAATCGTATTTTAAAATTATATTAAGTATTTAAATTGGTATTTAATTTTAATTTATGTTTAAATACCCATTTGGAAGTTAGTTGGGTCTAATATGGTATTTGGACCTAGTGAGGGATGCCCTAAATAACGTTATTATTGTTCTAACAAAAATTACAACTGAATGGTAGCTAATCTCTTAAATTAAATTTGACCTTTATGTTCCTCATTTTGATGGCATCGAAATCTACTATCTACATGCCCAAATTGGTGTTGATGTTAGAATTTTAATGTCATCCAAAGTTTATGCCTAATTATATGTCAAAATTTAACATTTTTTGGTGTCAACTATTTTTCAGTTGATCTGTGCATGTATGATTAAATCTAAGACAATCATGATGATCTACATTTCAAGGGCTATCAAATTGAATATTTAAACATCAAATTTGGTTGAGTCTTCATGTCTGCAGGCCTCCTAGAAGGTTGCCTTGTCACCAAACTCCATGTAAGACTTCATATGAGGATAAGTGAAACTCTCATTTTATTTTATTAATTAAATACTCAATTATGAGAAGTTCTACATATCTAATTAAAAAACCTATGGGACTGAAATGATAGAGTTTTGGGTAAGTGAGGAGACCGCTCCCATCACATTAATTTGATAATTTCTCTCTCTTCTATATTTCTACCTCATGTTCTCATAGGTCTATACCTCCATTAAAGAAGGTTGGAGGTTTGTATCTGGTGTGAATGTACATTCATAGTGTGAAATGGAGATGAGAGATCCTCTACAGTGTCAGAATTCCATTTTGGTGTTCGGTATCGTGTTTTTTGCCTTTTCAAGGTAGGATTTCATTGACTTGTGTACGTGCATAGCACCAAGGGTACATGTGCATGCTAGATTAAATTTTCATACATGTATATTGGATGATATCAGTCCTAAACATGTGTTTGAGCTGATATCTCATGATTTTAGAAGGCTATGGGTCTTTGAATTGATTTTTACCAAAAACGTTTTCTAAGAAAATCCTATATCTTGTTCGTAGTTTGTGAAAATCATGATTTATATTTTCAGATTATATTGCATGTCTTTCATGTGATCAACATATTTGAATAATATTGAAATTGATATTTATAGTATTTAATCAAATAAAATCTGAAAATAAAAATAAAAATAAAAATCCTAAACATAAAAAGTCAATTTTAGAGATTTCAGGTTTCTTTTCAAAAAAACTGAGTTTAAATATTATTTGCAATTATAATTTATGTTTATATGCATATATTGAATGATCTAAACAATATCCATGTGTGATTCCTATTTTTATTGGTGGCTGAATTTAAATATCATAAATAAAATTCAATAGTTCATACCGATTAGGGTTTATGGGAGACTTTTTTCAGAAAAAATTATGAGTCATGTGACTTTGTTCATGATATGTATTCGATTTATGCATGATCAACCTATGTTTTGTCCATTATCTTAGATCTAACATATATGTGCATGATTTGTATTCAATTCAAAATTTATTTCTATTTTTAGATATTTATTTTAGTGTAGGAGAGCATGTTTTTTAAATAAATGGTTTCTTGTGTGTCTCAAATTCAATCTCATATATTCGATTAATTTATTTATAGCATAAAATCATGTGGATGCATGTGTAAGTTGTTATTGATCATATTATGATTAATCGAATCATGAAAATTATGTTTATATGGTTTATTTTGTGAAAATTATAAAATATACATAATTTTCCATGAAAATGCATATTGTCTTGTTTTTCACGGTCTCAAACACTTTTCAAGAATGTTATCGTACGCTCAAACGGCTTGGGCAAAGATTTTCAAAATTTAGAGGGATGTTTCAAACTCATAGGGAAAGTCACAGAAGAAATTTTTGCTCCATTTGAGTTTTAGATAAGAAGTTATAGTCTCTGAAGGTTGGAACAAGATTTTTATCCTAATAGACATCATGTATTTTGACCATTCTGAATTATAGATTTTATTTCTCTTAATATGTACTATGGTTATGGCTAAAAAATTTATGTATGTTAGTTTGTATATTGAAGAACATCCAATAAAATTTAATGCATAGATTCATTATGGTTTATGAGTTAAAAATCATGAAATTTAATTTAGGAATCTAAAAATATTTGAAGCTTAGCCTGTCCAAGAACCTAAATAGGCTGCGGTCAGTGGATTTTAATTTACATCTTTGATGGCGTTTGGATCTAATCTATATGACAGATGGTTTTCGATGTTCCTCTATCTATTATAATTTTTACAAAAAATTTATGATTTTGTAAGGTTACTGATTTGAGGGTTTTTTTGAGGGACTGAACTAGAAAAACCAGTTTCAGTAAAATAATTATTTCTCCCTACTCTGAACTCCAATTGAGGCAAGGTTTATAACTAACACATCCCTGCATCTACTGTTAAAGTTTCTGATTTTTTCCCACTATAATCGGACTGAAACAAAATTTATACCGACTGATAAAATTCAGTCCCTATAGTTTCGAATTGGAACTATTGTGGTACATGTGTTCGGGTTCTGAAAGAGGACCACTTGGACAAGTCTTGATTCCATAATTGAATATTTAAGACACACTAATGGTTAGAGACCAGTGTGTGGGTTTTGAATAATGTTTATGATGTGCCATGTCATGATTATACATGTGCTAAATGATATTTGCCTATTCAAATGAATACATGATCTGTTTATGTGCTTACATGAGTATGATATGCAATGTATGTTATGACATGATTTATGTGCATGTATCATGATGCTTAATTGTTGTTGTTATATACCATGATATATAAATTTCATGATGCATAATTGATTGCTCATGTGTAAGCTCACAGTTTAAGGAACTGATCGGTACTTGAGAGCCTATATTAATGTGTTGCATATACTCATATGAATGTACTTTGCATTTGTGCATAACTGTGGGGATAAGGTCATATGATTTTCTTATGTTATAAGGCATATGTGTGACATGCAATCATATGAGATTTACTCAAATGTGAGCGAGGGATTGTGAGAACCTGATGGGGGTGTTGATTGTGCCCTAAATTATAAAAAAAATAAATATCATTAACCTATGGTCTTAATTAAAGATAATTCCATACTGGATGGTTCCAAGTACCTAGAAAGGGGTGCAGGAATTTTTAGGATCTAACATCCCAAGTCTACTTAGATAGGGTAAAGGGTACAAGCTTCTAGAACATTATGTTGTTTGGAGAGCGAGGTGTCTCCTTTGGTTCTCCAGTCTCAGGAGTGAGCGGGAATCGAACTACAATGTAGCCTAGGTGGTAGTTCTTTTGACCTGCAAAGTCTTTTTACGAGATTGATCATATTTTATGCCACCATTAGGAGATTTTCTCTTGGTTGTTAGACGTTCTCTATTTTGGTTGTCATTTAGTTAGTCATTCGAGTTATAATAAAACACAGTAAAATAAATACCCGAATGTTCTCGACTGGATGAAGAATTTTGTCTGGAGGTGCCTACAAGATTAAACAAGAGAAATAATTAATTAGATGATTAGGATCACTTTACTTTTATTACAGTTTTGTTTATCCTTATTGCTTCTATTGAAAGCATACACGTGATAATATGATGTTTAATAATGGCATGTTATGATAATGTGTTTTATGAAATTCATCTGTTATTCAGATTCAGTTAAATACCTGCTATGATGTGTTATGTGTTATAATTGAATAATGCTTATGTATGCTTAGTGTTGTATATGCATGCAACTTTAATATGTATCCTACTAAGACCCGGTTGGGAGTCTAAAACTCTACTTAAAATTTTTAGATAATGAGTGAGTTGAGGAGCAATTGTGGGGGCGCCATGTGAACCTGTTCTTTTATTTTATTTAGATTCTATGGATTATACTTTACTCTGATAACTATTTATTTAAATGAACCATTAATATGAATCATTTAATTATAAAATGAATGGTTTAAAATAGTTTATGGTTTGTTGATATTGTTTTAAATACCTGTAACTCGCCTAGAATGTTTAACTATTTTTAAATTATTGTTTCCGCTATTAATTTTAAATGAATATGAGATTTCAAAATAAATGTTTTAGCAGTTGAATGTCTTTTCTCAGATTCTATTATAGGGGAATAGTAAACATTGGTACCTGTGCAGGCTAAATCCTTAAAGTTTAATTCGGTTAAGACAATGCCATAAATGAGGCCTCATATTTAAAAAAAAATATGTATTTTTCGGTTAAAATTTTGGGGTGTTACATTCACGGCCAACTTCTGAAGGTCTGAGTTCAATTGCTCTGAGAACCACAGGTGACACATCACCCCACTCATCATCATCAATATGAGATGGTTTAGATCTCCTCTACAGTCATTTACGCTAGCTCCTCCGCATGGTGAAATTCCACTAGAGGGGGGGTGAATAGTGAAATACGATGCAAGTTGATATAATAAAAAATAAAGCAATAACGCACAACACAATAAACACAGGATTTATACTGGTTCGGTCAAAACCCTGACCTACATCTAGTCCCCAAGCAAACCACTTAAGCTTTTCACTATAACATTTGAGTCACCGGATAAATAGTACAACACCCTCTTCCTCAGAGGTCTTCTTCTCTCAACAGAGAAGGGGCACACTCTCTTCCACAGAGGTCTTCTTCTCTCAACAGAGAAGGACAACACCCTCTTACACAGAGGTCTTCTTCTCTCAACAGAGAAGGGCAACACCCTCTTTCTCAGAGGTCTACTTCTTTCAACAAAGAAGGAATACAGTGAATAACAGAAAGTCACAATACTTCCTATAGAACCTTCAGGATGATATGAATGCACGAATGAAGGATTCTTAGAATGTTTTGTTTGTCACTCAGAAGATACTCTTTGTCGAAGAGTTATTTTTGACTTTTTTTTCTCTTTTTTTTTTTTCTTTTTCTAGGCTCTCTTTCAAATATCGAATAGGTATTTTTCTCGTGGTAAGCTCACTTGTCTATTCCATTTCCTTCTGCTTTGAATAGTTCATTTGAGTGTGTTTTTATAGCTTAAAAAAATAGTCGTTGGCTTTTTGAAATCGTAGCCTTTTTGAGATGTGAAATGTCATGTCATTTCAAAAAACATCTTTAGAGAAATTCGAGAGTCTTCTTTCCATAAAAGTAAAATATAGGGTACACTAGTCGTTGTAGTATTTTAGGTAATACATATTTTATGTAAAAAGTCTATTTCTTACAATAGTACATTGAACGTTGGATAGTAGGCTATTATGTAGTTTTGTCTTTATTCTATATTTGAAATCATTTCTTTAAAGAAGGTAACTAGAGTCTTTTCAAAACATATTATATTTGTTTTGTGTAGCCGATTTCATGTTTTGTCTTTTTCCTATATTTGAAATCATTTCTTTAAAGAAGGTAACTAGAGTCTTTTCAAAACATATTCTATTTGTTTTCTTTGTGTAGCCGATTTCATGTTTTGTCTTTTTCTTACTTTTAAAATCATTACTTTTCAAGTTGTCTTGTATATGATATAAGGTACAATTATTACATTTTGAAATCATGTCAAAATACCTTTTTCATAAAGGGTTGTAAGAAGGTACAATTATTTGTTTTCAAAAAGGAGCTTTTTGAAACTATCGTATACTTTTATGAAATAGCTTTTATGAGTGAGTATGTAATATGCAATATGCATGCTTCTGAAGGTTCTGTTACAAATGACTCTAAAGAAGGAAAAATCTTCAACTTGAGGAAGCCGATTTCTTTAGATGGTCTTTAGGAGTGCATGGCTCAACAAGCTTTTTCTTCAAGGAGTATGATTGCATCATAGTTGTACTTGAACAAGAGGTCTTCATCCTTTTTGAGTGAGATATCCTTGCATCAAATACTCGTTAGATATATGGCAAAACATATCTAGTCATTATATAACATTTTTCAAGAAGACATATTATCATATCATATGAAATCAAATAAGACAGTGTATCATATTATGTGACATCAAAACAGAGTTTCTCAACATTCTCCCCCTTTTTGATGATGACAAAATATGCTCCCTTTGTCAGAAAGACATTATGCATAGAAATAATACTTATCATAATAATATTGAAAAAATGTTAAATACGAGTATTTTTCTCCAATAATGGAGATAGGATTTCTCCCCCTTTGTCATGGACAAAAAGGAAGGGATCAGAGTAAGAGAGTTATTACAGACCAAAAAAATAATGTAAAGTTATTATAGACCAAAATTAATTAAAAGTTATTACAGACCGAATAAAGTACAGCTAGTACAGTCTAAAGAATAAGTTGTTGGACGTTGGAGCATCTTCATCAGAGCCGGGAAGGTGCAGGGACCTTAGATTGAAGGAAGTAGCATCGACGATCTGAGAGGGATGGAGTATGACTTCGTTTTGAAGGGGTACTTTGAAGTATTTTAAAATGGGAGTTATAAAACACCGGAAAAGAAGAGGCTGAAATTTTTTATAACGAATAAAAAGGTCGAAAAGAATGTTGGACCAGTTTATCGGAGTAGAAGAAAAAATTGCGTAGAGAAGAAGAGAGATTTTTCTTGGTACTAATCCCTTGCGTGGAGGCTTGGGATAGATATTGTGGAGAAGAATCTGGGCAAGCAGTTGAGCATGAGGTTGAAGATTCCTCATGTGCCAGGAAAGTTGTGAGCAGTTGGTGCAGAGAAGAATTTTTCGAAGTACCGACCGGTCGAGTGGTACTATGTTGTCTAGGTTTATGTCGGTGGAAGGAAGGTTTAGAATTTTGCCTAATGAGGAAGCATGAAAGAACATCAGGCATCCGTGTACTTTGGTGGTGATGGTAGTTTGCTCATGATCAGAGGAAAAATTTGTGTAGAAGAGTCGGACGAGTTCATAATAGTAAGCAGCTTGGGATGAAGATCCTAGTAAGTGTTTGAGTTCAGGGAGAGATCTTTCTAGGTCAAATAATACGAAGTCGTCGTAGTTAACCAATTTACCTTCATGAATTGGTCGAGAGCAAAGGGAGTTGTAGAAGTGAAATAGATCGGGATACCTTAAGTTGGCGGCAGTGATTGCAGTGTTTGAGGAGGAAGCCATGGCAAGAGCTTAGAAAGAACGAGCAAGAGAAAA
Source organism: Nuphar pumila (assembly GCF_984573655.1). Classification (NCBI taxonomy): domain Eukaryota; kingdom Viridiplantae; phylum Streptophyta; class Magnoliopsida; order Nymphaeales; family Nymphaeaceae; genus Nuphar; species Nuphar pumila. The sequence continues at coordinate 163,679,811 of NC_143249.1, read as the reverse complement.
AGACTTGGAAAGAGTAAGAGTTTGTAAGAGAATAGAGAAAATCGTGGGAATGAGATATGAATCAATCTAATAAATAGAAGAAGAAAAATAATGGTGATAAGAAATGAATGACATTGGAAGTGAAGGATTTTTTGATTTTAGTGGAAAGAGGAAATGCGTGAGTTGTAAAATAAGAGACTTGTGAATGACAAATCAAATCAATTTTGGAAGAAAGTGTATTATATTAGTATAGATATTAAGAAGGACATAATTTTGAAATAATTTTTCTATATATGTAACAAATTTACTATGGGCAATCTTGTTGGACAGTGAGAAGAGTCATGAATTGAGTATGGAGTGTCATATTAAACGTAAGAGAAATAATGATTCAAGAGTTTTTAAAGATTTTTGTGAAGATCATGAAGAATAAAGAGTGAATAATGGCCTAATAAGAACAAACAACTTTTTCACGAATTTACTTTATGTGAAAGCATTCCAAAATCGTGAAGAGGGAGTTTGGAATAAGACAAACATGAGAGTATGAGGAAATGCAATAATTTCTTATTTAAGAAGTGTATATTTTGATATACGTGAAAGGAGTGTGAATAGATATAAAGGAGGGTGATACGGATATGTAAAGAAATGAGAGTGGTTATAAAGGACACCAATCACTTGAAGTTGGATAGGAGATGTATGACATAAAGTGGAGTGAAGGACAAGGTTTTAATGAATCTCGATTGAAGAGAGATATAAAATATATGAGAGAGTCATGGTCACGGATGAAAAGGTACTTCGTATAATGTAGAGAGAGAGAGAGATATATAAAAAAATGGTGATACAAATCGTACAAGTTTTTGAAAAGAGAATTTTACAACACTTTTTCGTAAAAGATGTAAAGCATGAAGAGATGATAATAGATTGTTCTTAGGCTATGATATAGTAGATGATATAGTAAAAATTTTACGTGAATAATAACTTAAAAGGTGGTACGAGAGGATAATCATTTGAATTTTTCATGAAAGACATTAATGTTTTAGTGAAGTGTCTCAATAGGAGGAAAGGAAGACATGATAGAGTGTACGTAATATATGATATAACAAATGATATAGTAAAATTTATACGTAAAAACATAGCAACTAGATCTTTAGAAAAAAGAACCAAAAAATAATCATTCGATTTTGACTAAAATTTGAAAAGCAAGATTTCTCATAAAATAATATGTTATCATGTTGAAGGTGAACCAACTTATCGTAAGAGAAGTTTTCACAAAATGAAAAAATAATAAAGGAGTTATGAGATGAGTGATGTGAACAATGTCATGATGGCTTTTACTTTAATATAATTAGTTCTTATGGATATGAGTGAAAGGAGATAGGACAAGATGTCATTATGGATGTGTACTTGAAAGATGACAAGTTGAAAGACATAAAGAATGTGTCTTATAAGAGTTTAGAGTATACGTGAATATGGAAACCTAGTTTGACTAACAAAAAATCGATAAGAAGAAAAATCTTTTAAAATAAGATTTTAACATAACTTATAAGAAGTATTAATTATAATAAGTGTGATTAATTTATAAGTCACATAGTTTGCATATTCCTAGTTCTCTTCTAATTCGTGTAAAGTCTTTATGTTTCAATGGTTTAGTGAATATGTCTGCTAACTGTTGATTAGTGGGGATGAATTCGAGTTTAATTATGTTGTTTAAGACTTGTTCTCTTAAGAAGTGGTGTCTTATTTGAATGTGCTTAGTTCGTGAGTGTAAAATAGGATTCTTAGATAAGTTTATAGCACTAGTATTATCATAGAAAATAGTTGTATTTTCAAAATTTAAACCAAAATCTTTTAAGGTTTGTTTCATCCAGATAACTTGTGTACAAGCTAGGCTAGCAACAATGTATTCAGCTTCAGTAGTTGATAAGGATACACAGTTTTGTTTCTTACTGAACCATGATACTAGTGAGTGCCCTAGCATATGACATGTTCCACTTGTGCTTTTTCTGTCAGATTTACTTCCAGCAAAGTCAGCATCGCTGTATGAGATTAAATCAAATGTAGAGGATTTTGAATAGAATAATCCAAAATCAACTGTGTCTTTTAAATATCTCATTATTCTTTTTACAGCTTTAAGATGTGATTCTTTTGGATTTGACTGAAATCTAGCACACAAGCAAACACTGAACATAATATCTGGACGGCTAGCAGTTAAATATAGTAATAATCCTATCATACCTCGGTATATCTTTGTATCCACACACTTACCATCTTCATCTTTGTCCAAAACAGTAGTAGTGCTCATAGGAGTGGTTTTTGAAGCAGTTGAGTTCATGTTGAACCTCTTCAGAAGTTCACGAGCATACTTAGATTGATTGATGAAAACTCCATCCTTGGTTTGCTTAATATGCAGTCCAAGAAAGTAGTTGAGTTCTCCCAACATACTCATTTTTAATTCCTTCTGCATGGACTTAGAGAATTCTTCACAGAGAGTGTTGTTAGTAGATCCAAAGATGATATCGTCTACATATATTTGAACAATTAGGGTATGATTATTCATTATTTTCACAAATAATGTTGAGTCTGCTTTGCCTACAGAAAAACCAATTTTTAATAGAAAGGTTTTGAGTCTGTCATACCAAGCACGAGGTGCTTGTTTTAAGCCATATAAAGCACGTTTTAGTTTGAAAACATGATCTGGATATTGTTCATTTTCAAATCCTGGAGGTTGTTTTATATAAACTTCTTCATTTATAAAACCATTTAAAAAAGCACTTTTAACATCCATTTGATATAATTTGAAATCCATATAGCTTGCATATGCTAAAAACATTCTAATAGATTCAAGTCTAGCAACAGGAGCAAATGTTTCATCAAAATCAATACCTTCCTCCTGGTTGTATCCTTGAGCTACTAGTCTGGCCTTGTTTCTTATAACATTACCTGTTTCATCTAGCTTGTTTCTGAAGATCCATCTTGTCCCAATGATCGGATGATCCTTTGGTCTTGGTACAAGATCTCAAACTTCATTCCTTTGGAATTGATTCAGTTCTTCAGTCATGGCTAGCATCCAGAACTCATCGATGATGGCTTCATCAATCTTCTTTGGTTCAAGTTGAGAAATGAATGCCATATTTGCAATCCGTTCTAGCTGAGCTCTAGTCTGAACCCCCTTTGTCAGGTCTCTCAAAATCTGCTTTTGAGGATGATCTTTGATATCGACAAATGTTCTTTGATGATCATCTTCATTAGACTTAGCTGTGTTATCTAAAAATAAATTTGTACTTTCAACATCATCATCGTTAGTTTGCTTATGAACAGATTGATCAATAGATTCACAAAAACTAACATGCATAGATTCTTCAATAGACTTGGAACTCTTATTGAAAACCCTGTATGCTTTACTATGACTTGAATATCCTAAAAATATGCCTTCAATAGATTTATCATCAAATTTATCTAGGCTATCTTTTGTGTTTAGGATAAAGCATTTACAACCAAAGACTTTGAAATAGTCTATTCTTGGAGTTCTGTCATAGTTTAATTCATAGGGAGTTTTATTTAATAAGGGTCTAATGAGAACTCTATTTGTTATGTAGCATGCAGTATTAACAGCTTCTGCCCAAAAAGATTTAGCAAGATTATTGTGTTGGAGCATAGTTCTAGCAGATTCCTGAAGGGTTCTATTCTTTCTTTCTACTACACCATTTTGAGGTGCAGCTCTAGGAAAGGCAAAGTTATGAGAAATACCATGCAAGTTACAAAAATCTACAAAAAGTTCATTTTCAAATTCTCCTCCATGGTCACTACGGATTTTAACAATAGAACAAGATTTTTCATTTTGTAATTTTTTTACATAAAATTTCAAATTGACAAAACATATCACTTTTGTTTTTCAAAAATATTACCCAAGTAAATCTTGAGTAGTCATCTACAATGACAAAAACGTATTTAATGTGATTATGACTAGCTACTCTAGAAGGACCAAAGAGATCCAGGTGGAGAAGCTCTAGAGGTCTTTTGCTTGAAATGATATTTTTTGATTTAAAAGATGATTTAGATAGTTTTCCTAATTGACATGCATCACAAAAATAATCTTTTTTAAAAGATATTTTGGGTAACCCACGTACTAACTTATCTTTAGCTAATTTAGACATGTACTTAGAATTGACATGACCCATTCTCATGTACCATAAATGTTGAGAGTCATTATTAGCTATGAGGCAATGTTCTATGATGTTTTCTAGGTATAGTTCATATATATGATTTTTTCTTATACCCTTTAAGATAATATTTTTGTTGGTATCTGCTATAAGACAAGCATTATGATTAAAACTAACATTATAACCTGTATCACACATTTGACTAATACTTAGAAGGTTATGTTTTAAGCCTTTCACCAGGAGAACGTCTTTGATAAGAGGTTTATCTATATTTCCAATATTACCAATACCTATTATCAAACCTTTGTTGTTATGTCCAAAGGTGACGGTTCCTCCTTCCTTTTTATGAAGAACAACAAAGAGGTCTAAATGTCCAGTCATGTATTTTGAACATCCACTGTCTAGTATCCATCTGTTCTTCTTGTTTGGAGCCTGCAAATCATTAAGTAAAATTTCTTTTTGGTACCCAGTCGGGTCCCTTTTTGTTAGACTTTGGAACCCATATCCATTTAGATTTGGGTTTGTCTACAGCCTTAGAGGAGTTCAAAAAGTTAAAATTATAATACTCTTTTTTGGGTTCAAAAGAACTTTTCACAAACGTGGTCTTTTGATTCATACAAGAAGGCTTGTTAAAATGAGAGTAGCCAATGCCATTCTTGTAAAAAGACACTTTTTGAGAGGATAGGAGTTTATCCAAGTTCTCTTTTCCTTTAGTAAACTTGAAAACCGTTTTCATAAGGTTCTCGGTTTTACTTTTTAATTCTGAAATTTCTACTTGCAGATTTTTAGTTTTGGAGCTGGTAGAAGAGATTTCAGAAGTAATAAGAAGATTTTTCTTTTGTAACTCAGAATTTTCAATACTGAGTTTTTCATTTTTCAAAAGGAGCTCTAGATTCTCAGATTTCAACTATTTATTTTTTAGAATCGTTTTCCTTGATTCTTCAAAAAGTTCCTGAAAAGCATTTTGAAGATCTTCAAAGGAGAAATCAAGAGATTCCCTTACAGAGCTTTCTGCCTTGAAGCACATGTTGGCGGTTTCTGCTTCATCATTATTTGACTCTTCACTGGTGGATGGTTCTGAATCATCCCATTGAGCATGCAGAGCCTTTTTCTTGAAGAACCTTTTCTTTGGTTCCTCAGTCTTGGATTTTCTTTTGAGAAGAGGACAGTCACGTCTCAGGTGACCTGGCTTATTACACTGGTAGCACATATAATCTTCTTTTGGGTCTTTTCTTTCTTTGTGCTTATTTGGAAGCCGGTTCCTTCTCATAAAGCGCTGGAATTTTCTGGTGAGTAGCGCAATCTCAGTTTCTTTTTCTGAGTCCTCATCCTCAGAAAGGGCTGGAAAGGCTAGAGTTTTCTTCAACGGTTGTTCTTCTTCCCTTCTTTCCTTCATGTGGACTTCATAGGCCATAAGATTGCCTATTAGATCATCCAGGGTAAGTTTGGATAAATCTTGAGCTTCTTCAATAGCAGTAGTCTTTTTCTCCCAATCAGTTGTGAGAGATCTCAAGATTTTCTTCACCTTTTCTGTCTGAGAGTGGGTTACACCTAGAGATTTCAGATCGTTGGTGATGTTGGTGAATCTGGTGAACATCTCTGTGATGGGTTCATCTTTGTTCATTTTGAACAACTCATATTTTCTGACAAGAGATGAGATTTTGGCTTCTTTCACTTTGTTGGTTCCTTTATGAATAACCTCCAAAGAATGCCAAATATCATATGCAGATTCACATATAGATATTCTATTGAATTCATTCTGATCGATGGCACAATATAAGGCATTCATAGCCTTTGCATTTAGGTTTTCCATTTTCTTTTCTTCATCAGACCATAAGTTATAGTCTGCGGAAGGAGATGTGTATGGATGCTCAACAATTTTCCATACAGCAAAATCTATGGATTTGAGAAATATAGCCATTCTGCATTTCCAGTATCCATAGTTGGAGCCGTTGAAGAAAAGAGGACGAGATGCGTGTTGACCTTCAATATCACGAGCATAAGAAGTAGATGCTATATGTGCTGGAAGACTTGTTATGTCGAAACCAGCAAACCTGCTCTGATACCAAATGAAATTCCACTAGAGGGGGGGTGAATAGTGAAATACGATGCAAGTTGATATAATAAAAAATAAAGCAATAAGGCACAACACAATAAACACAGGATTTATACTGGTTCGGTCAAAACCCTGACCTACATCCAGTCCCCAAGCAAACCACTTGAGCTTTCCACTATAACATCTGAGTCACCGGATAAATAGTACAACACCCTCTTCCTTAGAGGTCTTCTTCTCTCAACAGAGAAGGGGCACACCCTCTTCCACAGAGGTCTTCTTCTCTCAACAGAGAAGGACAACACCCTCTTACACAGAGGTCTTCTTCTCTCAACAGAGAAGGGCAACACCCTCTTTCTCAGAGATCTACTTCTTTCAACAAAGAAGGAATACAGTGAATAACAGAAAGTTACAATACTTCCTATAGAACCTTCAGGATGATATGAATGCACGAATGAAGGATTCTTAGAATGTTTTGTTTGTCACTCAAAAGATACTCTTTGTCGAAGAGTTATTTTTGACTTTTTTTCTCTTTCTTTTTCTAGACTCTCTTTCAAATATCGAATAAGTATTTTTCTCGTGGTAAGCTCACTTGTCTATTCCATTCCCTTCTGCTTTGAATAGTTCATTTGAGTGTGTTTTTATAGCTTAAAAAAATAGTCGTTGGCTTTTTGAAATCATAGCCTTTTTGAGATGTGAAATGTCATGTCATTTCAAAAAACATCTTTAGAGAAATTCGAGAAAGTCTTCTTTCCATAAAAGTAAAATATAGGGTACACTAGTCGTTGTAGTATTTTAGGTAATACATATTTTATGTAAAAAGTCTATTTCTTACAATAGTACATTGAACGTTGGATAGTAGGCTATTATGTAGTTTTGTCTTTATTCTATATTTGAAATCATTTCTTTAAAGAAGGTAACTAGAGTCTTTTCAAAACATATTATATTTGTTTTGTGTAGCCGATTTCATGTTTTGTCTTTTTCCTATATTTGAAATCATTTCTTTAAAGAAGGTAACTACAGTCTTTTCAAAACATATTCTATTTGTTTTCTTGTGTAGCTGATTTCATGTTTTGTCTTTTTCCTACTTTTAAAATCATTACTTTTCAAGTTGTCTTGTATATGATATAAGGTACAATTATTACATTTTGAAATCATGTCAAAATACCTTTTTCATAAAGGGTTGTAAGAAGGTACAATTATTTGTTTTCAAAAAGGAGCTTTTTGAAACTATCGTATACTTTTATGAAATAGCTTTTATGAGTGAGTATGTAATATGCATGCTTCTGAAGGTTCTGTTACAAATGACTCTAAAGAAGGAAAAATCTTCAACTTGAGGAAGCCGATTTCTTTAGATGGTCTTTAGGAGTGCATGGCTCAACAAGCTTTTTCTTCATGGAGTATGATTGCATCATAGTTGTACTTGAACAAGAGGTCTCCATCCTTTTTTAGTGAGATATCCTTGCATCAAATACTCGTTAGATATATGGCAAAACATATCCAGTCATTATATAACATTTTTCAAGAAGACATATTATCATATCATATGAAATCAAATAAGACAGTGTATCATATTATGTGACATCAAAACAGAGTTTCTCAACACATGGCACCCTTATTCGGTGAGAATGGCATTCGCCCTACATCGCCGCCTCTCTCTAGAGGCTCTACAAATGCATTCTGTGTCGGCATCAAGAAGGCTTCCAGACTTAGACAATCACTGGATGGAAGGTTTCTCCATTCTCTGGATGCTGACAGATATGCCACTTGGATTGGCCGCTTGACGTAGCACCAAAAAAATGGCCAGTAGGGCAGATAGACAACATGAAAGGTGAAGCAGGTCATTGTCTCTGGCTGTCTCCTCTAAAGTTGGTCGATCTTCCTCCTTTTCTTTCTTTTTTTTTGCAAGGGTCGCCTTGCACAATCGATACTCTGTGGATGCCTCTCTCAAGCAGCTGCCTAACAAAGGTTTCCTCTCTCCTTTACAGTCGATTTCCTCAGGCATCACCGTCGACCGAGTTCATCGATTCATGGGTTTTTCAATGGTGACTATCCACTCCAATCTTTGAGTGGCAATCTGTCAATTCTTTGCACACTCTAGAACCTGAATCTGGTACGAATATTTGAATTCAAGACTAGTGGTGTGTGCAGAGTAAAAGAGAAGAGAATAAGAGAGAATAGAGGGGAAACTAGAAAACAACCTGCAGTCAAGGGGATTCATCCACATTGGATTATGTCCCTATTGTACTCAGGGTAGGGGGATTTATTCACCTCCCTGGGTAGTCATTTTTCGGACCAGAAATCATGTAACCACGTCCTTACAGTTACATTGGATACCTTGAATATGGGGGTTTGTAACCCCCACATCTCTTTAATTGGGCTCACCATGTTAGCGGGTCATTGAATTCCATTGTGAGCCCCTATGGCCACATTAGATCTAATTATCAAGATCCAACATATGGCTCATGTTCTCTAAGGATGTCCTTGGATGGTAGCAGGCTGCACCTTAGTGGCTCATCAATGTGTTTCAGGAATGGAACTGAAACTATAGTTGTTCAATTGAGTTCCTCTTTGGATCTGGATGCCTGAGATGTTTGTTGAATGTTGGACGCGTGATGTTTTTGAAGGGATCAAATCATACTTTCAAGGACAACTTATTCAGGTCGATGATAAAGCCCATGCCATGGAGAGATGCGCTTATAACATTTGCATAGCCGTGCCATTGGACTTCACTCCCAAAACAAATATAGATATAAAATCTTAAATCACTGCATATTTTAGCAAGAGATTATTTATGAGCAAAAATCCTTCTTTTGCCCTGAATGTGGATTGAAAAACCACTCCTCAGTGACCTATCCAATCTGAAAAATAATGCTCAAAGAGAATGCCAAACCATCCTCAATAGAAGAATGGAAGAAGGTTAAATTGCATAGGCGCCTCAAACCTACCTAAAAACAAAACTGGAAGGATCCTACATCGAATTGGTTTTCAGTCCTTTCCAAAGGAGACAAATACAAGTAAGATTCTTTGGCCGATCAGTCTTTGCCTACAACAAAAGAAGTATATGGCCAAGACTCAGGGGTTGGTGGTCATGGAAGTGGACACTTCCAGGCTCGAGAACAAGAGTAACAAGCCAATGATCGATGAATACAAATTCTGAAAAATGTTTCACCCAAAGCGTATCGAACTCTAGGACATCCAAGGAAACCTTGAAAGATGGAACGAATGAAGTCGGTTCCAATGGTGGATCTTCCACCATTGAAAAATCATTTCCAGTGTTGGATTCTTCTCAGACGTCAAAAGTTGTTACCCTAGGGCTGCTGAAGGAGTTACGCAACCACCGACGATCGGGAAACAAGCCCTTAGCACGGTCCCAGAGCCACGGTGGCCATGCAACCACAAAGTTGACTACGAAGTCGACCCTCACGCAGTCCATTAAGTCCCAGACTAATGCCATGCATCTCACCAAATCACACTCCTCTAGAGGTGAGACTGAAGACAAATAAAATACACTTGTTTGTGAGGGGTGTTCTACGAAGCTTTTAGCATCAGATGCCTCTCGGTCTTGCTACCATTACAAGGCGGGGGGGGGACCTTTAGGGTATGTTTGATGGCTTGTCCAGGGTTGTTGGACTAAATGAACAAAAAGAATGGAACAAAACATTGGTTTTGTTCACAACTGTTCCAAGTCCATTGTTTGTTTGGACCGTACTCAAATGCTATGTTCCAAATGTCTGTTGTTTGATGATTATATCCTGACAACTTGGATAGTCATGGATAATGGGTCAAATTACTTCATTTTGTATCGTATGACCCAATTTGTTCACCATTTTACATGTTTTAACAAGTTTATTATGGTTTTTTGCCTGGATATGGATCCAATTATGAAATTATGTCTAAAAATCATGATTTTTTGCCGTGAATATGAATTTGAAATTTGATTTTTGCCTCGAATATGGATCTCGAATTGAATTTTCATATTCTTAAATTCTCATAAAGCAAACAAAATTCACACCAAACTGCCAAGATTTCAATTTTTACCACTATCATATTTTGTAGCATCAAGTTGATGACATTTTGATGAACAATGAAATAAACAAATGAGCTCCATAAAGAAAGAATGAAAGGGTTATTGTTAATACCTTAAAACCTCAACTTCCAAGGCCAAAAATCAACTTTTTTATGCTTAATACCAGCTTTTGTCCTATGTTTGAGTTTGCAGGATAAATTGTCTTGGACAAATACAACTTGTTCTGGAAAAGAAATTTTTGCCAAAAAATACTAACACATTTATGAAAAAATTTAATTTCTTAAACAAGTTTTAATTCCTCAAAAAAAAAACAATAATATATTTTGAATAAAAAATCATCTCTTGAGATTTTTTATGAGCCAATATTTTCCCAATATTTGTGACTATAGTGCAAACCTGTTTGGTAAACCAAAATTATCATCTTCTTGAAAATATAGAACTCCACTTAGGAAAATGATTTCTCAAAATTTATCTTTCTGAATTTCTTTTTCTTTTTTTTAAGAGAACTGAAATATAGATGCTCAAGAAGCAATTTCCCAAGTCCAAGCATACCTCTGCAATCTCCACTTACAAACTACTTGGACTATTCAAGAGATGCATGTTTAGGATATCAAAATTTTCAATTATATCCATATAAAGGCAAATAAAATAACAATATTCAATGTCCCCGAGTATCCTCAGGTTAACTGTTTGTCATGTTATAGGCAACTAGCTGGTGCTAAAGCAAATTATGGACTTCACAAATATTCATATTCTTGTTTTTTTTGCTTCTTCCAAGAAAAGTACTCAATTGATGATAGCCTTGCACCGCACCTTACTCTTGAGGTCCCTCCACACTATACATGATATACGCATGGTATTTGAAAAATGAAGTCCTTGCAATTAGAGACATACATAAAATTCAATAAGATTCGTTTCTTCAACATGATTGACTAAAGTTTCCTTTTCAGATAGAACGGTTCATTAGATAGCAGACTAAAAGGATCACAATATTAAATGATATGCTATGCTAAATGTGGTTATCAGAAGTTTAAAGTAGACAAGTGTAAATTTATGATATAGATGCTAGACAAGAGGTTAAGCAAGTCAAAGACAAAGCTCATAATTTTTGAAAGAGTACTACTTAAGAACAACAGATTCACAACAGTGCCCAGTATTTATCTTTTTCTGTGAAGCAAACTATTGGGATTAAAGCGGATGTATTGGGTCTCCCCACAAGTGTGAATCGATGGAAACAATAAAGCAATGACAGTGGAAGAAATAAAACCAAAACAAACCAACAATGGAAACAAAACAACACACAACGATTTACGTGGTTCTCTCTCAACTGAGGTACATCCACGACGACCAATAGGTCAGCAACTTCCACTTTTTTCCAACAAAGATTACAGAGTGGCCAAAAGGCATAAGCCTTATAAACACACAAGGTGTAACGAAATGAACAAGAGGATATACATCACTGAGGGACAAAGAATGAATGATTTGAAGAACCAGCTTGACGAAGTTGTTCTGAAAGAAGTGTAGCAACACTTCTTGCTTTTGTTCACTCCACACCCTTTTGGTGCCCTAAAAGAGTTTTTCACACCTTTTCGCTCTCTTGTGCTCCTTTTTGCTCTCTCATACATCCCTTAAATAGAGGATGAGACCTGCATTTAATGTGGAAGACTAAACATCTTGCACAACTTACAATGCGCCTGAAGCGCATTAGCACAAATCGCTATCCGCCTGAAGCCACAAATCGCTATCCAGCGACTACTACAAATCGTTATGCAGCGATACCACAAATCACTATGCAACGATACCACAAATCGCTATCTAGCGATACTGCAAATCACTATCCAGCGAGTACTGCAAATCACTATCCAGCGAGTACTATAAATCGCTATTCAGGTTAAAGCACTCTTCGCCAAATCATTATCGACAAATCACTAATCCTCAAACTCTGAACAGCTAAATCATTATTCAGTTGAAAGGACTTCTACAAATCACTATCCAGCGCATACAAAAATTGTCCTCAAGAAGATCAGGCGTCATGCTTGGAATTCTGCAGTGATACTGAATGTGCATCGAACCAATGGATCCCACAAAGGAGGGAAACCCAACAATTCTCCCCCTTCCCGACTAATGTGGAAGCTTCTTCCATTCTTGCTAGGAATTGACACTTCTCATGCTTGTCCTTGGGCAATGACTTGGTCAACATATCTGATGTATTGTCATCAGTATGCACTTTCTCCAGTTGCAGCAAATTTTCATTCAAGACATCTTGAATCCAGTGGTATCGAACATCGATATGTTTTGATCTTGAATGAAACGAGGAATTCTTACTCAAGTGAATCGCACTCTGGCTATCACAGTGAAGAGCATACTCTTCTTGCTTTAAGTCTAATTCTTGCAAGAAATTCTTCACCCACAGCAATGCCTTACTGGCTTCTGTAATGGCGATGAACTCAGCTTCTGTAGTGGAGAGAGCTACACATTTCTGTAATTTCGACTGCCATGCAACTGCTTCCCTTGCAAAAGTATTCAAATACCCAGAAGTAGACTTTCTACTGTCTACATCACCAGCCATATCAGAATCTGTGAACCCATCAAGAATAGGTTCACCCTTTTCAAAACACAGGCTCAACTTCGAAGTGCCCTGAAGATACCTCAAAATTCATTTCACTGCTGCCTAGTGTTCTTTTCCTAGATTTGACAGAAATTGACTAACAACTCCAACAACATGAGCTATGTCTGGTCGAGTACACACCATAGCATACATCAACGAACCTACTGCCGAAGCATAGGAAATTTTCTGCAACTCAATTCCTTCTTCATCATTTCCAGGACATTGATTTGAGCTAAGTTTGAAATGGCCTGCAAGTGGACAATTAACAGGCTTTGCTTTGTCCATGTTGAACCTCTCAAGAACCTTTCTGATATACTTCTCTTGCCATAACCAGATCAGCCCATTTGATCTGTCACGAACGATTCTCATCCCAAGAATCTGGTTTGCTAAACCTAAATCCTTCATGGCAAAGGTCTCACTCAGCTCCAACTTTAACTTGTTTATCCTACTGATGTCTTGGCCCACAATAGCATATCATCTACATAAAGCATAAGAAAGGTAAAATTACCATCTAAAAATTTATTTACAAACACACAATGGTCTGTGGAGGTTCTTAAATATCTATGCTCAGTCATAAAGGAATCAAACTTCTTATACCACTGCCTTGGTGCTTGCTTCAATCTATACAAGCTCTTCTTCAGCTTGCAGACTAGGTGCTTTTTACCCTTGTCAATGAAGCCCTTAGGTTGCTCCATATAAATTTCTTTTTCCAAGTTACCATGCAGAAATGCAGTCTTCACGTCAAGCTACACAACTTTCAAATTCATGCTTGCAGCTATACGGAGCACAGTTCAGATGGAGGACATTTTTACAACTGGTGAGAAGATTTCATCAAAATCAACTCCCTTCTTCTGAGCAAAACCTTTCACTAAAAGTCGTGCCTTGTATCTAGGTGTAAACACCCCAAATTTTCCACATCCATTCTCAAACAACCCTCCTCGTGCAGTGCCAACCTTATTAGGTCAGTGTAGGAGTCAAACCCTGAGTTAGTTTCAGAAAATTATCATTTTACCCATTTTCCTTAGGAAAATTACCATTTTACCCCTAGGTCATCCCGAACCCTAGTCAGTCGGAGTCAACTAAGCTCATTGGTTAGTTCAGAACATTTAGAATATCATCCATTTCAAATTCATTTGAGCTCACAGTGAGAAAGTCATTTTCATTTCTGATCATTCCTGCCAAAATGGGATCATTCCTACCAAAATGGGATCATTTCTTCAGAAATGAGCTCATTTCTTGCTCAAATCCAAGCCAATTGTCTCTGAGTCAGTCATTCATAGTCAGTCATACTCCCCAGAGTCTAACTTGAGCTCACCAGAAGTTCAAGCACTCCAGTTTCAGTTCAAAACCATTTCCAAGTGTCCAGGAGCCCATTTTAGTCCATTTCAGCTTTTTCAGCTGAAATTGAGATGAGTTCAGCCAATTGAGCTAGTGTTCGAGCTTCGATTTTAGTTCATGTCAGTATTATTGACCTTTTTTTTAGCTCAAAGCCAGCTTAAGTTCGTAATTCACTTCACCCCAGTGACCATTCCGTACCATTTCTCTAAAAATGACAGCTTTTCTTAAAAATTCAGTCGGAAAGGTCAGTTGAGTCAGTGCCTGGTCAGTTCATTTGAGTTTTGAAACTCTAAAACCCAGCTCAATCCAGCTCATTTCAGTTCAATCCAGCTCGAACCCCAATTTTCAGTGTCACTCTGACCCAGTAGAGTCCCGAAAACCATTTCTTGAGCTATTTTGCAACTTTTATCAATTTTAATGCTTTTTAAACTGATACAAGTGTCAATCGGGGTTTGACATCCAAAATTCTTTATTCAAGGTTAGCATTTCGCATAGCATTTCATGTCATTTCTCAACATTTCATATCATTTCTCAGCATTTCATAACATTTCATCACATTTCATTTCATTTTCGAAGTTCAGAACTCCAGTTTTATAAATTTCAATCCAGATCAATTTTCAAAAGCTTTCAAAAATCAATTTCAAACCCCGGGTTTTTCAAAATTAACATTTCTACCCGAAAGTCTAAATTTGGAAATATTTTCTTAAGAAAAACAATCTAGATTTCTTTCAAAATTAAATTTTCAAATTTTACACTGAATTTGCTTCGCAATGAGCTATTGAACTTCAAAATCTGAGCTCGTTTCAAAAACTGCCAAAAATAGCTCATTTTGTTTTGAAAATATTTTTCTCAAGAAAAACAATCTGGATTTCTTTCAAAATTAAATTTTTAAATTTTACACTGGATTTGCTTCGCAATGAGCTATTGAACTTCAAAATCTGATCTTGTTTAAAAAACTGCCAAAAATAGCTCGTTTTGTTTTGAAAATATTTTCTCGAGAAAAACAATCTGGATTTCTTTCAAAATTAAATTTTCAAATTTTACACTAGATTTGCTTCGCAATGAGCTATTGAACTTCAAAATCCGAACTTGTTTAAAAAACTGCCAAAAATAGCTCGTTTCATTTTAAAAATATTTTCTTGAGAAAAACAATCTGGATTTCTTTCAAAATTAAATTTTCAAATTCTACACTGGATTTGCTTCGCAACGAGGTATTGAACTTCAAAATCTGAGCTCATTTCAAAAACTGTCAAAAATAACTCGTTTCGTCTGAAAAAAATTTGAAAAGACTATTTTACCCCTCCAATCGTCAAAATGAGTTTCAAATATGGAATTTGGACCTGCTCTGAGATGGCCTATCCATTTGTATTTTCTTGTTTTAATTTATAAGAAAAGAAAAAAATATGTATCTTTTTCTTTATTTTTTTTGTTGTTTGTTTTATTTTATTTTATTTTATTTTATTAATTTATTCTTCCTAAGGTGGGACCCACAAGGGGGTCAACCACCCTAGCCCACCTTCCAGCCCACTTCCTTTCCTTTTTTCCCTCCATTTTCTTTTTTTTATTTTTATTTTTTTTATTTTCTTCTTTCTTTCTTTTCTTTCTTTTTTTTTCTTCCCTTTTCTTTCTTTCTTTCTTTCCTCCTTTTTCTTTCCTCTCCCTCCACTCACGTATGGGAGTCCAGCTTCCCTTTTCCTTCCTCTTTCCCTCTCCTTTCTTTCTTTCTCTCCTTTTCCTTCGCTTCCTTCCTTCCTTCCTTTTCCCTCTTGCCCAACCATTCACGTAGATGGTTGTTCATCCTATTAACCATAATATTAGGAAACTTAGGTTGAAAAAAGATTAGACCCTAAGTTATGGTAAAAAAGAAAAGAAAAAAAAAGAATGGCGGCAGCCTATTCCTCTCAACTCTCTCTCTCTCTCTCTCTCTCTCTTTTGAGTTGCAGCCTCCATGGATGCATTTTCAACCTTTCTTCAGCCACTCCCTCTTGCATCCCTTTGAAGTCCAGCATCTTCAAGTCTCACAGCACCACCAAGGAGCTTCTCTCTCCAGCCAAGGCAGCAGCATCTCCAGCTCTTCAACACCATCAGCCACCTTCACCAAAAAGCTTCAGACTTGTCACCATCTTCAAGTGCTCCTTCTCAGCCTCTTATCACCTCCAGCCGGTTCACAAGCCACAGCATCCATCCAGCCTCCTTGGTAGCAGCTGATACTACCGCAACCTTCAGCCATGTTCAAGCAGCACTCCTTCAACCTTCACCCCCCTTGCAGCCACTTGCAGCAGCCGACCCATTTCATCAAGTTTGCAGCTGCGTGCCTCCTCCACCTCCAGCAGCAACCTCTCCACCTTGCTCCAGCAGCTAACCCCAACCAACAAAACAAGTTGCAGCCACCGCCATTTCCAGCAACAACAAAGGTTTTTTTCGTAGTGGCAGCCTTGAACCAGCTACCCCATCTGGCGTCATCTCTTCTAGCTCCTTCCCTTTTGCAGTCATCGGTCCAGCCAGTGCAAGAATCAAACTTCCGACTCCCTACCTCTGGCCATTGCTATTTCCAATACCCCTCATTAGGTGCAGTGATCTCAGCCTTGAGATATTAAACCAATCAAATCCAAACCAACTTAAGGTAATCTCCTTTGCTCACTTGGGCGTTATTATTGAATTTTATCAAGATCACACATTTTTCACCATTATCATCCATCGGATTTTAGATTCTTAGGCTTGATGCCTATGATGGTTATGCGAAATCAGCCCAAAAGGGGTAAGCCTACCGCAAAAAGAATGGTTTGGTTGCCCTTGAACGACCAAAATGCCTAGATTTTCATCTTATGGGTTTATGCCATCTAAGAGAGGGGATTCATCCACTCAATGGATTGAATCCCCCTTTTTTAGAGAGCAAACATAAAAAAACAAATCATATCTCCATTGGATTTTGTTTTAAGCTTTATATTTTATAAAATTTCATTAAAAACATGCATTTAGGTCACTTTGTTAGTCGTTTCATTCATTTTATATGTTTCATTGTCATTTAACTTAGAATTCATTAGATTTCATTCTTATACAAAGTCCATAGGTTATTTCATGTAAATAATTGCGTCTTTAAATTCTATGAATTTTACTACTGTTAGATCTGTATGACTTTTAGTTACTGTAAAAATTTTGATCTAATTTTAAATCATTATTATCATAAAAAAAAAGAGTGACAATGGGTTTTGGACCAGCCTGAAATTTTCAATTTATACTTTAGCAGACAAGAATCTTTGTAATCACCCCTGTGGGAGATTCAAATCGTTCTTAAAAAATCACAGTGGATTCATGATTGAATATACTAAAGATCTGGAAAATTTAAGATTTTTTTAAGTAGTTTTGACCTTTGTCAAAAATCGGATTTCTCACACCTTTGAGAAAATCTCGATTTTCCTTCGTCAGGGTATAGACAGATCCTAATGCATCGAGTCCATCCAATCTGTAACCTTTATGCAAACACTTTTAACATAAAAGTTGTTCCTCACATAATTTCCTGTCATTTCCCAAAATTTGGGAATTTTTGGATCTGTTTCAATATCTTTTACGGATTTTTAATTTCTGTATGACAGATTTCAATATCCAGAAATCTCAGAGATTTAGGTCTCTGATAACAGTATGGCCTTTTCCAAACCATAACCTGAATCCCAATGGTGTCAAAATATCAAACTTTTCCCTGTTCGTCAGGGATATTTTACCACAATGTAAGCTATTTTCCCATCAGTTTACTATTTTTTACACATTTTCTACCGAAACCTGTCTGTTTCCCCTAAATCCTAGAATCGCCGGATTTCGATCCGACTTGCCGGAGTAGCACAGCTCCGACCATAGGTCAAAACTAAAAAGTGTGAAAGGAAAAAAATCCTTTCCTTACTGTCCTCTGTCACCCCATAAAATTTGGAAATTTTTTATGGAAGTTTGATATCCTAAATCTCCTTTAGAATCAACATTTTAGGCAAAAATCACAAAATTTAGGGTTTTTACTTGAATTTTGATATTTAAAAATACAAAAAAATAGATTTTTGAGCTCCATTTTGTTTTTAGGGATATTGTAGGTGTCCATGCCAAATTTGGCTTAATTCCAAGTTCATTTTCTCCATGTGTTAGTTTATCTTTAAGTTCAGAAGCGAAAATCATTTGATATTTTATGATATTTTCGTCATTTTAAGGTTTTTATCATGTACATGAGCATATAGAATTATATTAGGGTTAATTTCAATGTCATTTGCATTTCACATTTTTCATTTTTGCAAAATTTATTTTAGAAAACCCTGGTTTCAAGGCCATAGTCTTGTTATCAAGGGTATTTTGGTTATTTTGACCTAAATTTCGAAATTTCAATTTCTAATTCTCCAAAATTTCATGCATATCATCATATTTTATCATATTATGTTTGATTTATTTTATTTGATTTTCAAAATTCCAAAATTTACAAAAATTCTTTCAAAAAACCCTGATTTCAAGTTCATGAGGGATATTTTGGTCATTTTGACCCCAATTTCGAATTTTCAAGTTTATTTTCGAAATTTATTCATTATTTATCATGTTTATATCAAAAGGGGGTATGATTTTGGGTTTATATCTGAATAATATCCGATAATTTCCCATATTTTCGGATAAATTCAGAAAAACCTACATTTTTGTGCTAACCTTGTTTTATAGTTTTGCAGGAACATTCAAGAAGAAGATTTAGCTTTTATTTCTTTTATTTCAATTCAATGTAAAAAAATCAATGTAATATTTGAAATAAGAGTTACATTTCTGCTTAGAATAGGGTTGCATTGCATATAGTTTAATTTCTGCAAATTTCAATATGTGATGTATGATTCATGCACATTTATTTCAAATTCACTATGGTTTACACGAATGGCACATGCACAAGCTCTTATGGAGTTTATAAACTTGGTGGGATTCATATTTATGGCCATAGTCAGAATACGAAGAAAACCAAGATTTATGATCTTCATATTAGCCACATTCAGCCTACACTCTTAGGCTAACTTCAAAAATGCACTGCATTTCTCAAAGTTTTAAAAGGATTTCTCAATTCCTCAATGAAGTTCCATTTTCAAATTCATATTCATTCATTCATATTATTCAAATTGCATTATTTTCAAATTCATTTTCCAATTTCAATTTTAAAAAATTCAGTTTTCTCAAGAATTTCCAAGTCTTTCTCAGGATCTGATTTTCTCAAAATCCTAAGTTTTCAAATGACATTTCAAAGCATTTCCCAAGTTCAAACCAAGATTTTCCTATGCTTTAAAATTCTAAAATTTCAAAATCCCAAGTTTTCAGAAATCCATCTTCTCAGAATTCCCGTTTTCCTGAGAATTCATTTTCCTTTTCAGAAATCCTTTTCCAATGAATTTCCTGATTTTCCCAGCATTTCTCAAATCCATTTCCTCAGAAAAGTAATCCAAAAATCAAAATCGATTTTCCAAAGTTCAAGTTTTCCTAAGAAATCACTTTCCAACGCAAATTTCTGATTTCCAATGAAATTCAATAATTTTCCCAGGAATTCCATTTTCAAGCATTTTCCAGTCATTTTCCAATTGCATTTCGATTTTCCAAAGCAAACATCATGTTTTTCAAAACTTGCATTATTTTCAAAATTCCATAGCACAAGCCTGATTCTTTGTGCATTCTAGGAAAATTAGAGCATAATTTAGTTATTTGAGTCAAGTTAAAGCACGTAATTGATCATTGGTTCAATTACCCATGGTAAAGGCACCAAGAATGGTTGAACCTCGTACCGACAGACAGATCCCATTCCACGGAATTTTCCCGCAAATTTTCAAAACGGAGGTGAGTTAATTTTCAAATCAATTTTCAAAACTTTGGTCGAGTTTGACTCGCGAAATTCGTTTCTCTCTCGTAAGGGAGGGGAAAATTTTTTGTGATGATAACAGGTTTGGCGACCGTGATGGGACCTGTCTTCGCCTGATCAAATATGTGCTTTAACTTAGCTCAATTATCAAAATTATGTTCTGTGGAATGTCAGCTTTAATTTCTGATATCATGTGAACCTAGGAGCCTAGACTTGAACCCAGCTGACATGGATTGCATGTAGACTAGGCATGGTTTGGTAGGACCATATTGAGGAGAATTATTCATGCTCACTTAGACTTAGGTCTGAAATACAACACTCCTCAATCTAGGAATTGTATGAAAACAATGTTTGCTTCTTCAAAAATTTTCAAAATCTCTATCTCTTTAGGATTTAGAGCCCTCTGTTTGCCTGCATGTGATCATTTTTCAAAAATTACCCCACCTATGTCTACCTGGTCTTCACGTTGCTGGGCTCTCTTCCAGAACCATAGTTTGGGACAGAGCCTCACAACTAGACCACTTATTTGGGCTAACGCCCCCCTGCCACGTACCAAGGGCCATAGTCCAACGTATATCGGCAGACGCTCAAGGATGTTGGGAAAACACAAGCCTAGACCCAGAGATGAGTTTTATGCCACGTACATCGAGCCTCGGGTCAAGTATATCGGCATAGCATGATTGGACACAGTTGATCTGAGCCTAGAGTCAGAATTAGGGTCCTAAAGCTCTTTCAAAATCAATGCATTTAGAGTTGGCTTCTTAGGGATTGCTGTATGTGCATAATTGTTTGTAATTGAATATATGATATTCATTTTCGCCTTATTTTCTCATATTTTTCTCAATTTTTTCAAAATACCGAACAATTTTCTAAAATACCTCATTTTTTATCTTTTATGAAATATCTACTTTTTTCTCAAAAATCCTGGATGATTTTTTTCAAATTATCCACCTTTTCTTCAAAACTCCAGGTTATTTTTCATTCTTTTGTTCCTCTGGACTTCGAATTTCTAGCTTTTTATCCTGCCTGCAATTTTCAAAATTCTTGTATTTTTCCAATGTCTAAATTTCAATTTTCCTATCTTTCAGTCCAATGGCATCTAGTCAGCTTGACTTCGTTTTTCCTGAGGGTCACATCTCCTACGAGGTGCGACAAAGTCTTCCTGAGCATCGAGCTCTCAACACCGGACCCTTCTTCCCCCGGTGGTACTATGTCTGGTTCAAAAACTTCTCTCGTATGTTTCCGGACCACTTGAGCGATTGCGGGTTGGAACTGGCATCTGCAGTGGGAAAGTTGACAGTCAACGACAATCTGATCCATGCGCTGGCAGAGCGATGGAATCCGCGTACATGCACGTTCTGGTTTCCGTGGGGCGAGATGACACTACTGATGGATGAATTTTCAGAGATCATGGGACTGCCTGAGCCAGCCGGTCAGCCTGGAGATCCGTTAGAGAAGCAGTTTCTAATTAATGTCAAGGGTCTGGACCCTAAAGATGTCGTGGCTCGCATGACAGGGCGTAAGTCTTGGCCACTGATTGAAGAAAATGGGAATGAGTACGTGAGCCTGATCGAGATCTACCGGCAGTATGGAGAATTCGTAGAAGTCAGCTCGTTGTCCAGGACAGCTCGAGAGAGAATTTAACATGCGATGGTTTTGTGTATTGTGGGACTTGCTTTCTTTCCAGATGGACAGAATTATGTGGATGTCAGAATAGTTCAGCTTTTGAGAAGATAGGGAAGTCGACAGACCAGCCGTCTCTCGATAGCCATGGCCGCGCTTGCTTTTCTATACAGAGGACTGACCCGCTTCACACTTGGAGAGTCCATCCTAGTCGAGGGATGTACCTATGATCTTCAGTCTTGGCTCCTTCAGCATGTGCCAACCAGAGCTAGTTCGTTCAGATACAACGGCAACGAACTTCTTCCAGTTACGCGGTACTGATTCATGATCGATTATCTGCAGGAAGAAGAAGTGGTATGGGACTATTTTGATCGAGAATTATTGCCTCCCAGATACACCTATGTATATGGCAAGAGATTCAAGTTGCTTGGTCCATTCTTCTATGCTTACTATCATTCGGAGCGGTGTGTTCGACAGTTTTCTCAAAGACAAAAGCACATAGAGATGCGGCTGCTATCAGGAGTCATGCCAAAGTTCGACCATACATCAGCACAGTGGTCCGGAACATACCATTCTGCCAGATATGGCTGGGACTCTTTTGTTACTCTTCCATTTTTTCCCGGCCCTCGTGTTTCTGCTAGTTATAAAGAGTGGTGGCAAATTGTCTGTCTGCCCCCTCTTTCTCAAGTTCATTATTAATGCAATCATGTTTTCCCTTCAATGAATAAAAAACTTTCAAATTCTTCATTCTTGGTTTGACGACCTCACCTAGGTAACGAGGCATAATTTTCAGTTGTTTATTTTCTTTGCGAAGGAATGGCAACACAATTGTCGTAATCCCAGCGACGACTCAATCCCTAGTAATGGGATATTCTTTCAATTATCTACCAAATTCTCATCAAATATTTTTCCTATATTCATTTCTATCCTGAATCTTCATCATCAAAATTTAATCATCCATCTCATTCTGTAGAGAGTATCAGTATTCCCAAGTGGTTCAGATCAGATCAAGCAAGAAGACACCACTGTATCAGTGCATCAGTGATTTTAGAAGCAGGCAAGAAGAAATGGATTCTCCAAGATCTGCCAGAAGATGGATTCTGAATGATAGGGATGGCATTGATCCTACTGCATATCAGATGTCTAAGAAAATGATGATTAGGATGATGTCTAAGCAAGCTGAGGACAGTTTCAGAAAGGCTCCCATCAAGGAGAAGACATCTATCTCCTTCTCTCAGAATATCACTGGTAAGAGCAACGAGCGATTCAGCGCATGTCAAGCCGATATTTTATTCTTGCTGATGTCCTCTATCATCATGGATTCAGTTCTGAGTATTCCAGATGTCTGGACGAAGAAGAAGCCAAAGAAATTATGCGATAGGCACACTAAGGCATTTGCGGTGATCACGTCGGCTACCAAACTCTTATCAAGCAAATCATCCGGGCATGATATTATTGGAAGACTATGCAGCAAGATTGCTACCATTTTGTGAAGAAGTGTGCTCTATGCCAGATACATGCACCTTCTATTCATGCGCCAACAACATATTTGCGAATCGCCATCTCTTTATGGTTATTTTCTATGTGGGTCTTTGATGTTGTAGGCCCCATCACTCCTTCTGCTTCAAATGGTCACAAGTATTTTCTTTCCGCAACAGAATATTTCACTAAATGGGTCGAAGTTGTCACTCTACGCATAGTAGAAGGCCAGCATATGGTCTCATTCATCTACAAGAATATTTTGTGCTGCTTCGGCATACCACATGACATTATGTCAGATAATGGCAGTCATTTCAAGAATGAGAGAGTGAGGACTTTTTGTTCAAACTTCAAAATCCATCATCATTTCTTCGCTCCTTATTATCCTCAAGGGAATGGTCAAGCAGAGGCCACCAATAAGATTCTGATTCGAATCCTGGAGTGAACTTTGGAAACAGGCTGTGACTGGCATGAGAAGATCCATGATGCATTGTGAGCATACAAAACCACCACTCGGACACCAACTAATGTTACTTCGTTAGAACTTGTCTACGAAACTAAAGTAGTACTACCTCTACATATTCAGAAACCTGCCTTGAAGTTTGCATCACTGCTGGAGTTATCGCTTGATCAATATCAGCAACAGCGACTGGTACAACTTGATTTTCTTAATGAAAAAAGCCTTCGAGTAGCAGAGCACGCTCAATCATATCAGCAGAGGGTAGCCAAACAATATACAAAATTTGTCATTGAAAGAAAATTCTGAGTCAATGATCTAGTGCTCAGATCAACGGCCTATCTCAAGCACTGCCCGGGTGGCAAATGGTCGCCGAATTGAGAAGGGCCCTATGTTGTCGAGGAAGCATTACCCCGCAATTCATATCTGCTCATCAATGCCGATGGTGTAAAATTATCAGGCCCCATCAATGCTCAACATTTGAAAAATTCTATACTTAAATTCTCTATTCCATCCTTTGTAATTCCTCAATATATTTTCTTCAATAAGGGTCAAATTCTTCTTTCCCAGTTACACTGGGGCATTATTTTGAAAATTGTCTTCAAAATGTTCTGTATGCAGGCAAGATCATACAAATCTCTCATTTTGCATGCATGTTCACCCATTTACATCATTTGCATTTGCATGCATTCATTCATATTCATATGCATCAATTTGCATTTGCATCAAACTTCCCCTTTAGGTTAAGGGATAAACCTGAGTTTTCCCTTCAGGTTAAGGGATAAACCTGAACTACCCATTCAGGATAATGGATAAATCCTGAGACCCCGACAGTTGTCTAAGTCATCGTGAGGATGAAGATTGAAAATCTCTCATCAGAATCAGTTGTGTAAATTTTCAAAAATCCAGTGTTCGTGCTGGTAAGATTTTCAAAAACCAGTGTTTGTGCTGGTAAAATTTTCTAAATCCAATGTTCGTGCTGATAAATTTTCAAAAAAAAAAAATCCCGTGTTCGTGCTTGTAAGATTTTCAAAATCTAGTGTTCGTGCTGGTAAAATTTTCTAAATCCAGTGTCCGTATTGGTAAATTTTCTAAATCCAGTGTTCGTGTTGGTAAAATTTCGAAATCCAATGTTTGTACTGGTAATTCTTCAAAATCCAAGTGTTCGTGCTGGTAATTCTTCCAAAAACAATATTCGTACTGATCCATTTTCAAAATCCAGTACTTATACTGGTTCATTTCCAAAATCCAGTATTCACACTGGTACATCTTTCAAAATCCAATTGTTATTTGTCGGACTTTCAAAATCCAATTTTTATTGGTCAAACTTTCTAAATCTGGTTTACTGGTTAATGTTTTCAAACCTAATCTAGGCTAGTCTAGTTTTCCTTCGAAGATTCGAGTTTCGACTCGAATTTTCTTTCCTTCTAATTAGTCTAGTTTTCCTTCGGGATTCGAGTTCCGACTCGAATTTTCTTTCCTTCTAATTAGTCTAGTTTTTCTTCAGGATTCGAGTTCCGACTCGAATTTTCTTTCCTTCTAACCGGTCTAGTTTTCCTTCGGGATTCGAGTTCCGACTCGAATTTCCTTTTCTTCTAACCGGTCTAGTTTTCCTTCAGGATTCGAGTTCCGACTCGAATTTTCTTTCCTTCCAATGGATCTAGTTTTCCTTCGAAGATTCGAGTTCCGACCCGAGTTTTCTTTTCCTAGAATTAGTCTAGAAGATTAGAGTTCCGACTCGAATTTTCTTCCAAATCCAATTCAAATGCCTAGAATCTGTCTAGAGAGTTAGAGTTCCGACTCGAATTTTCTTCCAAATTCAATTCGCTTGGCTTTTCTTTAAAGGTTTGAACTCCTACTCAAACTTTTCTACAATTTAGTAATTGGTCTAGAAGATCCAAGTTCCGACTTAAATTTTCTTTCAAAACTCAATTCATTTAGTTTTTCCTTGAAGATTTGAATTTTGATTTGAATCTTCCCTCAAAACCCAGTTTAGCACATGATCCATTCAAAACTCACAAGTTGAATCCTTTCTTCTTAAACTATGGTCCTTAGGTTAAATCCTTATGGAATTGATAGTTCGTAGGTTGAACTTCTGCTGAACTGATGTGATCCTTAGGTTAAATTCCTATGGAATTGATAGTTCTTAGGCTGAATCCCTATTGAACCCATGTCGTTCCCAGTGAACCAATGTCGTTCTCAATAGAACCAATGTCATTCTTAGGCTGAATTCCTAGTGAACCCATATTGTTCTCAGTAAACCAATTTCCAATTTCGACCTCCAGGTCAACCAATTTCCAAATTTTCAATTTCGACCTCCAGGTCAACCAATTTCCAAATTTCCAATTTCGACCTCCAGGTCAACCAATTTCCAAATTTTCCATTTCGACCTTCGGGTCAATCAATTTCCAAATCTCCAATTGCGACCTTTGGGTCAATCAATTTCAAATTTCCAATTTCCAATTTCCAATTTCCAATTTCCAATTTCCAATTTCCAATTTCCAATTTCCAATTTCCAATTTCCAATTTTCAATTTTCAATTTCCAATTTCCAATTTCCAATTTCCAATTTCCAATTTCCAATTTCCAATTTCCAATTTCCAATTTCTAATTTCCAATTTCCAATGTCCAATTTCCAATTTCCAATTTCCAATTTCCAATTTCCAATTTCCAATTTCCAATTTCCAATTTCCAATTTCAAATTTTGAATTTTCAATTTTCAAAATTCCAATTTCCAATTTCGACCTTCAGGTCCATCAATTTCCAATTTCCAATTTCCAATTTCCAATTTCCAATTTCCAATTTCCAATTTCCAATTTCCAATTTCCAATTTCCAAATATCAATTTCCAAATTCCAAATTTCCAATTTCCAATTTCAAATATCAAATTTCAAATTTCAAAATTTTAAAATTTCAAAATTCCAATTTAGACCTTTTGGTCATCCAATACCAATTCCAATCATTTCCTCTTGCGAGAGACACTTTTTACAGGGAGAGTTCGAGTGAGCTCATTCTTTTCGCATGCTATCCTTTGTTCACCTAGCCCCTTTTCAGGAAGAGTTTGAAGGGACTCGTGTCTTTGTGAACCGTTTGCAAAACAAAATTCCAATTTCATACAAGGAACCCTTAGTTCAGGGAGATTTTCGATGAAAGTTCACTTTCCTTGCGACCACAATTTCATACTAGGCCATTTCATCATGAAGGACCCTCTTTTTAGAGAGAGTGTGATGGACTCGTTCCTTTATGACCGATTCACCGACCTCACCATTACCGGCCCCCTTTCCATAAGAGAAGCCTAATGTTAGGAAGTTTTGACGAAAGCTTAATTTCTCTTCGAAAGTTCGTTTTGCAAACACCTCTTCTTCAGGGAAGAGAGAAGTAATTCCTATTTCCAATTTCTAAATCTTCTCCTTTGGGGAAAGGAAAAGAAAATTTTTGTCATAGATGCGTTGCGTTGTGCTTCAAATGCTCGCTTCCACAAAGGATTTCAAGAACATTTTGCCAATTTGTCATTAAATATTTGTTGATTTCAAAATTTTTATTGCACAAAAACATTACTTCAGAATACCTTCAGTATTACTTCCAAAAGGACAAAGCTTTCGCGAACAAGGATTCAAAATTCAAATTCTTTCTATTTGCCAACCAAAAGGATAAAGAATAAATCCCCGATATGGCCAGCAAAGGAAATTCAATATTGTTGCTAAGCCATAAGTGATCGGTATTAATCACAGTTAATGGCACATTTTTAAAGATCATTCTTGGGAAATAAGGCAGCTTAAATATCCTGGGTGACACAAAAAAATCCATTCAATTTTCATATAAGCTGCAATTAAATATCTGCAAAAGGGATCTCTCAATTGTCGTCAAGATGAAAACGAATTATGCAAGTAGACCCCCGGGGCCAAAGAAGATTTGAATCATCTCCAAGATGACGGAGTTTGTGACGGATCCTTCAAGGGAAAGTTCAGAGCACCATCAAGATGAAGGCGACTGCGATGAGCCTCCCGACAAACCCTAAAGGATATTTAATTTCCGCTATCATCAAGAGATTTTCAACCAATGAGCCAATGGCCATCGATATAATCCCTGAGAGAAAAGAAGGATCGGAACATCTTCAAGATGAAGGAGTTTGTGACGTACTCTTCTAAAAAAAAAGAGAGAAAAGTCAGGACATCTCCAAAATGAAGGATGATGTAATAAAATTCCCAAAAGCCTAAGAGAGCTCTAATTCTGCCAAAAAAAGAAAAAAAAAAAGTGGGCAAAAAGATCATCATGAGAAAAGAATCCCAGGATATTAGACTGCCAAATATGTCAAGAATCTTCTTTAAAATTTGTGAAATTCTATTATCAATATTTTTTTACCAATTGCTTTCACAATATCAAGAATACTCTCTTTTCTGTTCATATCAAGGAAATTGATAGCCTCCTTGAAAGAAAGTCAGTTGCAAGAAATTTGAATTTGAATTTGAATCCTGATTCTACGAATGTTAAGCCCAGTCGGAGGTAATACTTCAGGTAGAAAAGAGGAAATATTTTCAAAACAATGTGCATCACTTTCAATCATTTTGAATCAACAATAATTTTCAACATTTTGACAATATTTTCTAGCTATCCTGGCGTGAAACGCGAGTTTGAGGTTCATCTTTGGCGCATCCTGACATCAGTTATTATCCCTTTTAGGACTTGATAACGGGAGTTTTCAAGATTCCTTATCTTCTGTTGGTATAATCTGAGCGCCTGGGCTCTTAGATTCGCACACTTCCCTGTGTCCCCACTGTCCCACCATAGACAGTCCAATTTCGGCTCGAGGTTAAGCCACCAATCATTTTCTCGCAAAAGGTTACCAATTTCAAAAGTTATTTAGTCTCAGCAATGAGGCGCCCAAAATCAAACCCCTTTTCAAGCTTTAGGGACCCCAATTTCATCCTTTTGCAAAACCCCTATTGGATTCATTGTGCGGAAATCCGAAGGTTCCATCATGGTTTCTTCCATCGAAGATTCCATTCATTTTTCGCCCAATCAGGATAAGGGTACAAATGTAACGCCCCGGATTTCCAAAACAAAGCTAAGTTAAAATTTTCATGAATTTTTTTTTTTTGCAGCGGAATTTAGAAAAGCTTTTAGCAGCGGAATCAGACGATAATAAGTCGTCAGTTTTAGAAAATTCCGAGTACGTTGCAGGTATGTGGCCAAGCAACTCATTGACCACCAAAGTGTTCCATTTTATCGAAAACCACATGTTTATTACAACACTACTGCTTAGAAAAGCAGTGTAGGTTCAATAAAAAGGAAGTAGTACAACTTTGTCTAGAGAAACCCTGGAACTCGATGCCGCCTTGCTCCGCATATCGCCACGCAGGTACAACACCTGAAATCCCCATAAAACGGGGTCAGAACCACTGATGGTCTGGTAAGCATGCAGTCATACATCCATTCAACTCAAATACAATAATGACCACTCAGGGTCGCAAAGCGCAATAACGATGCTCAAGCCTCCAAGACTTAGTGTATATCGCAGGAGCCTCCTCAGGGCTATGAGTTGAACATCCGCTCAAGTCTTCATGACTTAGAGCAAGCCTTTTCAGGGCTGTGATTTGAATAACCGCTTAAGTCTCCACGACTTAGCCATGACCTCTTTCGGGTCTCAAGTGATGTTTAGCTCAAGTCTTCATACTTGGCACATCCGTATCCCACGCATCTAAGGACAACTCCTCGAGCTTCGCTTAGTCGTGCGGATACAACACGGGTCTTTTCCCAGTCGGTCCAGTAGTATACCGAACATGACACCTTCACAAAGGTTATGCAGGACTGACTCAACACGTCATCCAATCATACATTCAAAGCATCGCTGTACCTAGAACTAATGCATTGTTTGATAATTAACCGCTCCCACCTTTGGTACGCAGGTAGAGCTATTGTCCGGGCATCAACGCGACGTTCTGGGGGTTGATTATTCTATGTATTTTAGATACCCCAGAGGCCTGTTGACCCTATCCATAGTAGGGCAGTGTGTTTCAACTGGGAGAACCCTACTAGGCCCATATTCGGATGCATCCTCTACTTGCAGTAGTTGGGTTCAATCCTTAGATCTTAAGGATAACCACGACCCCAAAACCCATGAGTGACTGAGGCCATCGTGGACTCTATCAGGTCCAAAGTAAAATACATGTCACTCAAGGTTGTACCATCACTGTCATTCCACAGTGAGCATAATTCCTGAAGGGGTCTGCCAATCTTACAATTACTTGGACAGAATCTGCATGTCATTTAGACAGCCCGTGCTTTTAGCACTACGGGAGTATGTACCCGACCCCATTCAGTCTGCTCCAACACAGTCATTACTGAGGGGGTACCCCTAACACGATTTTCAACCGCGGGGTATGTGCGACCTTAAGTCTTATTCATATGCATGCAGAACACCGCTCTTGGCACTTCGGCCACCACGAGCATCACACCTCTTTGGGTGGAAACAACACACTCTGGCTCTTCGGCCCTTACGAGTCTGGTTGTGTAACCGTTCTCAATGAGCATGCATATGACTCGATCTAAATTGATCGGCTACTCTGCGTATTTTTACGCGACGAGTACAAACCTAGCCAAGGCGCAACCTCTACTCTGGCTCAGCGGCCCTTAAGAGCAAGGTGCCCTTGTAGGCACAAGGATATGAGCCGATCTGGCATCGTTCCATCAACGGACATCATTATGCCGTTCGACTGGTTCCGGCAGCTCTTCTGCCAACCATTTCGTCAGCACCTCCCCTGCTCTATCGGCAGCGGTGCGACAAACCCTTCTACGTTTGTAGAAGGCAATACATGAACCGGGTAGCACTCTGCTATATGTCAGAGTATCCTGCTACGTTCTTTCTGAGCTATTCTTAGCTTCTTCAGGAATTTCAGCAGCACTTCCTCTCTTTTACTGAGAAAGCGTGCGTTTCTTTTATCCATTTCAGCGGCATCTCCTCTCTTTGGTAGGAAATCGCCACGCTTAATTCGGGGAAATGGATGCGCACCGTTGTGCGGACTTTGCATCCATCAAGGTTGCAGGAACCCTGGGCCATAGCCAGGCCATACGTAATTGACTTAGTTTTTACGTAAAAAGCATTTTGCCAAAAAGTGAAGCCTTTCCAATAGGGGCTTCATTCGTCAAGCAGAATCTTGAACGAGGAGCGGTCAGGGAATCGCATTGGCGATTTGGAGTTTGATCTTCATTTGAACGCTCATTTGTGCGCTATATATGTAGTATAAGCATAAGCCTGTGCTTTATACAGCGGCGGCATAAAGAAATGCATATACAATTGTTCAGGGTCTGTAACTGAACGAAATATTCTACATATATAACAAAACAGAAGCCTTGGCATCGTTCGACGCGACGGCGTAAGTAAATACATTGCAGAAAGCAGGAGCCTTGGCATCGTTTGACGCGACGGCATAAGTAAATGCATAATCGGAAATGCAGTAATCGGAAGTGCAGAAAACAGGGAGCCTTGGCATCATACGACGCGACGGCAAAGGTAAATTACATAGTCTGTGCGATATAAGACGCGTCGGCAGAATCAGCAGATATACACCTAGATCTGTATCCAACGATAGTTACGAGGCGAGCGGGTGAACACCGAAGTGTTCTGAAGGGCTCAAACAAGAACTAGGGCGAGATACCATTTTAAAAACGCATATACTGCGTATTTGAACATAGATATATCCGACGATAGTTTCGAGACGAGCGGGTGAACACCTGTAAACACCCCAAATTTTCACCCTCATCCAGTGTTTGTCCATTTCATAAGTCATTACAGATCATTGCATGTCATTGCATGTATTCTGCATAACATTGCATGTCATTGCATAGCATTGCAGGTCATTGCATCTCATTTTCGAGATCCAGCACTCCTATTTCAAAACATTCAATCCAGATTTGAATTTTAAAGCTTTATTTCAAAATCAATTTCAAAACTTGGGTTTTTATTCAATACTCTGTCATTTTCCAACCCCAGGACTTTATATTTCAAAATATTTTCTCAAGGAAACAATCTGGATTCATTTCAAATTCAAATTTTAATCGATTTCAATTTACAGATGAAACCCATTGAGGTGGTGTCGCTTCTGAATTCCTCTATTCATCAAATTTCTCAAAATTTTGAAAGTTTCAGTCCGATCAGGACTCTGTCTCAGAGTCCTGATCCGGTCAGGAGTCTGTATTGAAGTCTGTTTTACTTCCATTTTTAATCTTTTTCGTTTGTTTTCGAAATTTAGGTCATTTTACAGAGTCCAGTTAGTTCAGGATTCTATTTTAGAGTTTGGTCGAGTTGGGAGTCTAACCCTGACTGTGTTTTCTGACTTATTTCATCATTTCTTGATAAAATCTTTTGAAAATTCTTTCATTTGGCTTTTAAAATCTAAAATCTCAGAGTCCTAAGAGTTCAGGACTCTAACCCGGAGTTCCAGTTCGCTTGAGACCCTATTTTCAAAGATCTTGAATTTTAATTATTAATTCTAACCCCTTTTCAAAGGTATTTTCAGTGTTTATTTCAAAATTTGCAAAACTCGATGTGGGCCCACTCAGTTGGTACCATATCCAGAGAAGTCCTGACCCAGTTAGGACCCTATGCCATTTCAAAAAATTTAATTTCAAAGTTTACTTTTGAAAATCTTTTGAAAACTTTCTCAATTTCAAGTTTTAAAATCATTTTTTTTTAAAAAAAAACTCAAGTAGGGCCCACTCGGGGTGGCGCCATATCCGAGTAAGTCAGGGCTAGACTAGGGTTAGTTGATGTCTTGGTTAGTGTTAGAGGTTTAGAAGAGTCAAAACCATTTTGAAAAACTCATTTTTGAAAGTTAGTTTTTAAAACTAGTATTTTTAAAGGTTTTTAAAGGAGTTTTAAAAACCCAATGTGAGAAAATGCCAAGTGGCATTACATTTGGGGATTTTTTAGGAGAGTCTAGGGGTTAATTAGGTATTAAATAGGATAATTTAGGCTAGGGGTAGGATAGTCTTTACACCCCAAAATCGCCCCCCTTAGAAGAGTCCAATTTTTTTAAAACATTTAATTTTTAACCTAATTTTTTTTTATAAATAGAAGGCTATAGGGGGTCGATTTTCCCAATTGGTTTTCCTTTGGATTCTTGGAGCTTCTCTCTCCTCTTCAGCCCTTCCTCCATTGCAGCAACCTCAAGGTAACTATTTTCTCTAATTTTTAGTTTTTATTTAATTTTTTTCATTGTTTTAAACATGATTTAGCCATTGGTACCATCATCTTCATGGATTAAACCATGGATTCAACCTCAAGAACCATCAAGAATCAGCAAGAACGATCCAAGAAGGTGATCCAACCCTGTTTTGGGTGATTTACAGAGATTTTAATCCATTAGAATTGATTTTAATATGATTCTTTGCATTAATAACCAATAAAATATATGATTTGCCCTTTTTAATGGGTTAAATCTATGTTTTAAAGGTGATATCAAATTCCAGCCATTGATTCCCTGTTTTTATTTTATTTTCATGGTTTATTCATGTTTGTTTTACGTTCTATAGCATAGAAATAATTTTTATTTACTGTTTTATGGTTTATTTTATTTATTTACATTAGTTAATGCATGGTTTTTTTAAGTTTCTTAAATTTCTGTGTGTTCTAGGTTTAGAACAGTAAAGATGATGTTATTTCGGATGGAAGCACTCATTGTTTATTTCTGATTTGTTTATATGTGGTGCATGCATGAGTTATTGAGTTACTGTAGAAAAATCAGAGGTTTTGGATCTCGGGAACTCTGTCAAAAAAATCAGACATCAAATCGGGTTTTTAAAGTTTTAAAATCGTGGTTAAAATCAAGAAGGTAACATGCTGTTATGATATTTCTCTCATCTTATATCCGATTTTAGATCTGTAAATTGCTATGGATTCACATTGAGTAGATCTGTCGTCTGTGAAATTTTCGGATTTTTTGATCACTGTTTAGTATTTTTCCCTTTTTAGAGAATCTGTTTTTAAATTTAAAACTCGTTAGGGTTTACCAAAACCCTAATCAGACTTGTGTTAGTCATAAATCCCAAACCACAGATCCGATTCATGATCTGTAAAAAGTGAGTATTATTATTTTTCTGTCTAATGTTCACCATTAAAATTGCAGAGACTTTTGTTTAGAATTGATATTTATGTTTGTATTTTCAATCTGGAATAGCTGTTTTAATCCCTGTTAAGAGTGATATATTTTAGCTCAGATTGCCGGAAGGGTTTCTCCCTAACCGAAGATGATTTTTCCGATCTGTAAATTGGAAAATCTCTGTTTTCCTTCCTAGTTAGTCTCTGTAAAATTTCATAAATTTCCATGGAGATTTGACCCCTGGTTCAGGTCTTGGACTGAAACTGGTTGGTGAATTAGGTCAAAAATAGCATATTTTTAGGGATTAATGAAATTTTCGGATTAATTTAATGTCAAAAAAATATTTTTATAATTCCAATTTTATATTAGGGTTATAACAAGTGCAGGTACCAATTTTTATGGATTTTGGAATCCATTTGATGGCTGAATTAAGCAAATTGCAAAACCGGGTTCCTGAAAGATCCAAAAACACTGCAAAAATCACAAAATTTGTGATATTATTGGATTTTTGTGCATAAGCATATATTTTTAGGGTTTAATCATGTTCATAATCATATTAGGATGCTTTAGGTTTAATTTTGTGCTCATTTGATTTCATTTAGTGCATAAAACCTAAGTTTTTACCAAAATCTATTTCTAAAAACCCTGATTTCAAGGCCATAGTCTTGCTATCGGGGGCAATTTGGTCATTTGACCTAAATTTCGAAATCCCTAACCCTAATTTCATATTTTTAATCATGTCATAGCATATTTGGTTTTAGTTTATTCCATTCAAATTTCAAAATTTGCATTTTATCAAAATATCTTTCTAAAAACCCTAATTTCAAGGACATAGTCTTGTTATTAGGGGTATTTTGGTCATTTTGACCCCAATTTCGAAATTCCATATCTTCTCTTTTATATTGATTCAATTTTATTTCATACTTTATCATTTTTATTTAAGGGAATCAAGGAAGAGGCTTATATCTAGCAAAATCCAACAATTTCCTGATATTGTTGGATAAATCTAGAAAAGCCAACATATATTCATTAACCAAGTTCTCTAGTTTTGCAGGTACATTGAAGACTTTATTTTTCATGTATTTAAATTTCAATAGTGATGTAATTTGTAATTAAACTTTGGAATAAGAATTTACATTTCCTGCTTAGCTTAGGTTGCATTGCATATAGTTTATTTTTATAATTTTAATGTGTGATGGATGATGATTCATGCATATTTTTACAAATTCACCATGGTCTACACGAATGGCACATGCACTAGCTTCTATGAAGTTTATAAACTTGGTGGAATTTGTATTTATGGCCATAGTCAGAATACGAATGATACTTAGATTTATGATCTTCACATTAGCCACATTCAGCCTACACTCTTAGGCTAACTTCAAAAATGCACTGCATTTCTCAAAAATACAAAAAGTATTTCTCAATTCCTCAAAATCATATTCATTCATTTCATGCATTTGCCAATTCCAATTCAAATTTCAATTCAAAGAAGTTCATTTTCTCAAAATCTCCTAAGTCTTATAGCAAAATCGATTTCCCCAAAGACATTGAATTTCAAAGGATATTTCAAGTATTTCCCAAGTTCCAAATTCAAATTTTCTAAGTTAGAATTTCAATTTTCAAGTTTGAATTAAGAGAAACCAAGTCTCTCAGAATCGATTTTCACCAAATGTCAAGGATTCCTCAAAATCGATTTTTATTTCTCTTAGAAGTATATTTCAAATCCCATTTCACGATTTCTCATGTGATATCATTTCCAAGATTTACATTTTCTAAAAATTTCAATCATTCAAAGCAAACATCATGTTTTCAAATATGCATTATCTGAAAATTCATAGCACATGCCTGATTCTTTGTGCATTTAGAAATTAGAATATGATTTAGACAAGTTGAATAGAGTAGAGCATAAGATTGATCCTTGGTTCAATTACCCCTGTTAAAGGTGGCAGGAACGGTTGAACCTCGTACCGACAGGCGAGTCCCATTCTACGGAATTTTCCCGCATTTTAAAAACGGAGGTGAGTTATTTTCAAAAACTTTTTTAAAGGTCAGTTTGATTTGCAAAAGTTAAAAATTTTGCGATGATAACAACACCGAAGTGTCAAAAAAGGGCTCAATCAAGAACTAAAGCAAGATACTACTTCAGAAAGTATATTCTATATACAAACAATCAAATACTTGAGAGAGATGGATCAACGAAGCGAACTTACTTCAAATCGTGGAAGAAACGGCTCCGGGTTGCTTCTTTGGCTTTGAGCCTTCCTTCGAGAGGTCAGACTAAGTCAGATGAAGCTGACTTAGTTGAGAAAGAGGTAGAGCAGGTCAAGCTACTCAACCTAAGTGGTTTGAACCAAACAGGGTTCGATCCAAGTCAACTGGGTTCAGCAGGTTCGAACTCAGCTCAAGTAGGCTAAGTCTGGGTTCAGAAACCTAAACCGGAATCAGGACCAAAAAGGACTTTGACTTTGACTTTAAACCCAACTAGGTTCAAGTCAAGTCAACTGGGTTTGGACCAGGTCAAGTGGGTTCAGACCCAGGTCAGGTGGGTTAGGACCAGGTCAGGCAGGCTCAGGCTAAGTCAGGTGGGCTAGGCTAGGTAGGGGAGGTTTAGGAGAGAGAGAGAAGGCAAGAGAGAGAGGGGGTCGATTTTTATGAGAAGAGAGAGAGTGGGGAGGGCTATTTATAGCCCAAGCCCACCTCCTCTTGGGTTTTTTCCCATGCCCCTTCTACCCCCTTGGCTTCTTTTTAATTCCAAGAGGTTCCTTGGTGTGGGGCCCACTTGGATATTCCATGAGATACTTTGTGGGTCCCACCAGATATTTTTTGAGGAATATTTCTGTGGGTCCCACCAATATTTTCGTGGGTCCCGTAAGAATTTCGGGTTTCCAGCAATTTTTTTCCGAAAAATTCTGAGTACGCCATTCCCTTCGTATTGACGTAACTAAGAAAGTTGGCTCGCAGGAATCCTTTGATTTCATTCAGGTAGGAAGTTATGGCTTCCAGAGTGTTTGAACATATATTCGCGATTCGACGAATATCCTAAGTATAACTGGCTCACAGGAATTGATTCGTTTCGCATTCTGAGAAAAATGCTATTTTTACCGGTAAATGCCTCATGAATTTTATTCAGATATTTTCTGAAAAATTGCGGGTCTTACATCATTACCCCCTTAAAGGAATTTCGTCCGCGAAATTCAGCTAGGAGTACAAGGTGAAGAGTTCAGGATATTTATCCCGCATATCCGATTCAGGCTCCCAAGTGCAATCATCGATTCCATGATGCTGCCACCTCACTTTAACAAGTGGAATGACCTTCGTTCTTAGCACTTGCCCCCGACGGTCTATGATCTCCACTGGCCTTTCTTCTACCGTCATATCTTCTCGAATGTCAATATCTTCATGTTGAATGACGTGAGAAGGATCATGAACGTATTTACGAAGCATTGATACGTGAAATACATCATGTATTTGCGCGTATTGTGGTGGCAATGCTACTCGGTAGGCAGTCTCTCCGATTCGGCTCAAAACTTCGAAGGGACCAACGAATTTGGGGCTGAGCTTCCCCTTCCTTCCAAAACGAAATACACTCTTGGTTGGAGAGACCTTGATAAAAACCTTATCTCCAACCGCAAAAGTCAGTTTCCTACGCCGCTGATCGGCGTAGCTCTTCTGTCGACTCTGAGCAGTCAGTAGCTTCTTTCTGATCATGTGGACTTGCTCAGTATAATGCTGCAACACAATGGGCGAGTCCAAGGTTCGCTCACCCACTTCACCCCAATGGATTGGTGATCTACAAGGTCGCCCATACAAGGCTTCATACGGCGCCATCCCAATGCTAGCGTGGTGGCTATTATTATAAGCAAATTCAGCCAACGCTAGGTGGGAATCCCAATCACCTTTCCATTCCAGCATACAGGCTCTTAGCATATCTTCAAGAGTCTGTATGGTTCATTCTGATTGCCCATCTGTTTGAGGATGGAATGCTGTACTGAACTTGAGTTTCGTCCCCAGGGCTTTCTGAAGCTGCTCCCAAAAGTGAGAAGTGAACTTCGGGTCACGATCGGATATGATCGAAATCGGCACTCCATGGAGTCTAACGATTTCCCGAATGTAGATCTCTGCCAATCGTTCAGTTGAGTATCGAGTGTTGATTGGCAGGAAGTGAGCAGACTTGGTGAGTCTGTCCACGATCACCCATATCGAATCGTGTTGTCTCTTGGATCGAGGCAATCCAACGATGAAATCCATCGTAATGCCTTCCCATTTCCATTCTGGAATCTCGATCCGTTGCATCTTTCCACCAGGTCGCTGATGTTCGATCTTAACTTGCTGACAGATCAAACACTTCGAGACAAACGTATCCACATCACGCTTCATACCCTTCCACCAGTACTTTCTCTGCAAATCTCGGAACATCTTCGTACCTCCAGGGTGAATGGTGTACTTGCTATTATGAGCCTCCTGGAGTACTTCCTGTCTTAGCTCAGGGTTATTTGGAACCCAAATCCTTTCTTCCATCCATATTTCTCCATCTTCTTTCAAATGGAAGAAAGTGTCATCTTTTTCAGCACGAGCTTTCAATTCCAAGTACTGGAGATCCTTGAACTATTCGGCTACGATGCGATCGAGAAACTCAATGTGGATCGTTAAACATGACATTTGGATTCAGCCAGAATCAGCAAAAAAATGGCTTCCAGTTGACGAAATCCTCCATCAACTTCCATCGTCCGGTTAGGCTGGCCAGAGTGCCAACAGTCTTGCGACTAAGGTCATCTGCTACAACATTCGCCTTTCCAGGGTGATAGGAAAGCGTGAATTCATAGTCTTTGAGGAATTCCAGCCATCGCCACTGCCGTATATTGAGTTCTTTTTGAGAAAAGAGGTATTTTAGGCTTTTATGGTCCGACATGACCTCAAATTTCTCTCCATAAAGGTAGTGTCGCCAAATTTTAAGTGCGAACACTACCGCGGCAAGCTCAAGATCGTGGGTTGGATAATTTTTCTCATGGACTCTCAACTGTCGTGACGCATAGGCGATTACTTTGCCATGCTGCATCAACACACAACCCAGACCTGTTCCTGAGGCATCGGTATATGCCACGAAGCCTCCCTGACCAGAAGGTAAGGTAAGGACAGGGGCAGTGGTAAGCCTCTGTTTGAGAACCTCAAAGCACTCCTTACACTGGTCAGTCCATTCAAACTTGACTCCCTTTTTAAGTAATTTTGTCATCGGTATGGCGATTCGGGAGAAGTCTTAAATGAACTTCCGATAATATCCGGCAAGTCCAAGGAAGCTACGGACCTCAGTGATATTTTCTGGCTGCTTCCAGTCCATCACAGCTTCCACCTTCGCAGGATCTATTGCGATTCCATCTTTCGAGATCACATGACCAAGGAACATCACTTTGTCTAGCCAGAATTCACATTTTGAAAACTTAGCATAGAGTTGGTTATCTTGAAGGGTTTTCAAGACGATTTTCAAGTGCTACATGTGTTGTTCCTTGTTCTCAGAATATACGAGAATGTCATCAATAAAGACGATGACAAAGCTATCCAAATATGGTCTGAATATCCGGTTCATTAGATCCATAAAGGCAGCAGGCGCATTAGTGAGTCCGAAGGGCATTACTACGAACTCATAATGGCTGTATCTCGTTCTGAAGGCCGTCTTGGGTATATCCTCCTCCTTTACTCTGAGCTGATGGTACCCAGACCTGAGGTCGATCTTGGAGAACACCCTCGTTGTCCTGAGTTGATCGAATAAGTCCTCAATCCGAGGCAACGGGTACTTATTTTTAACAGTTGCCTGGTTAAGCATCCGATAATCGATGCATAACCGAAGGGATCCATCCTTCTTCTTTACAAACAGCACTGGGGCTCCCCACGGTGACACACTAGGACGGATGAACCCTTGTTCCATCAGTTCTTCCAACTGACACTTTAACTCACTGAGTTCAGCTGGCGCCATTCGATACGGGGCTTTGGATATCGGCGTTGTTCCAGGTAAGGATTGAATTCCAAATTCAACCTCACGAAGTGGCGGAAGTCCTGGCAATTCCTCAGGAAACACATCGGGAAACTCCCGCACCACTTCCAAACTTTCAAAGGGTTGGTCATTGGATTTTTCCACCGAGAGACTCAACAGGAAGGCCACACAACCCTTCCTAAGGTATTTTTGTACCTTAAGTGCTGATATGAGCCTTTTCTATGGAACTGGTTTGGATAACCGGTATTCCATCTTAGGCAATCCAGGTCGAGATAGAATTACTCTGCCCTCGCGGCACAGAATCTTGGCATTATTCTGAGCCAACCAATTCATTCCCAGAATGACATCGTACTGTATCATATCAATCAGGATGGTGTCAGTAGGCAAGTGTTGCCCTGCTATCTCAATATCCAAATTTTTCACACACCGAATACATTTGGTGCGTGAACCCAACGGGTTATACACTTTGATCATTTTATCAATCGGTTGCACCGAGGCGTGGAGTTGTTCGGTGAAATCGTCAGAGATAAACGTATGAGTAGCACCACAATCAAACAAGACGTAAGCTGCATGTCCATTAACAGGTATGGTGCCTTCAATCAGGTCAGCATTTTCGACTTGTTCAGTCGTTACAGCATATACACGACCTACAGCAGGCCTTTGTTCTACTCTAGGTGGAGGTCGTTGAAACTGAGAACGTTGTGGCGCTGGTCGAGAGGGTCCGGCAGATCCGGCATTACTCCTCTGTTCATCTGCAGCCTTCTTGGCGCAATCCCTTATAAAGTGGCCCATTTTGCCACAATACAAGCACCCACCAATGTCACGAGGACATGGCTTTCCGGGGTGGTTCATACGACACCTTGGGCAGCTGAAGTTGGACTACTGACCATTTAGAGTTGGGTTCTGTCTTGGCCTCACGACTTGCTGAGTGTTGTTCCCTCCTTAGAACTTCTTCTTTTGAAAGGGTTGTCGTGAACCCTGGCCACTTGGGAACGTCCTTTTACGATTCCCAACATTCACTATGGGCTTCTTTGCTATGATCACTTTAGATCGCGCCCAATCCTCTTGTATTTTTGAAGCTGCTGCTACTGCAGCCTGAAAAGTCGAAGGCATGCTTGTTATCACTCGAGATCGCAGCCCTTCGCGCAGACCATTCACATATTTATCGGCCCTTTCTTGGTCTGTTTCGAACAATCGAGAGCAGTAGCGCTCTAGATTCTGAAATTTGGTGGTATAGTCCATTAGACTCATACCGCCCTGTTCCAACTCCAGAAACTCCATCTTTTTCTTGTTTCTGGAATACAACGGGAAGTAGTTATCCATAAAAGTCCTCCGAAAGTCAGTCCAAGGAATGACTTCGACTTGTGAGAACTGGATAAGTTTAGTGGTATCCCACCACTTCCGTGCATTGTCTTTCAACCGATACGTGCCAAAGTTGGTCTTCTTTTCCTCTGGTACTCCCAGTACTGAGAAGGCACGTTCTGTCTCTTCGATCCAACTCTCCGCGAGCTCAGGATCGGCTCTGCCAATGAAAACTGGCGGGTCAAGCTTGAGGAACTTCTCATAAGTCACTCCTCCCAGGTGCTCGTTTCGTGGTGCGACTGGTTCTGGCCTTGTTTCACGGATGGCTGTAACCAGGTTGTTGAGTGTTTCCAACAGGAATCCTTGCATATGGGACTCCTCGCTCGGCATGGTTCTCCTCGTTGTAGGAGCCATTTATCTATGCACACACAAGCACTTGTTTTTAGTTTCTCAATGTATATATATGGAAGTAAAAAGCTTTATTTACTTAATATACATCACATTTACACAAGCATCACCTTAAACAAAATGTCATGCCGCACTGGCAGACTTTAGGCGTTGAGAAACTATATACATGAGTCTACTGACTCCAAAACATCACCAGTCTCTTTAAGACTTGGATTTCTTTGATGAAGACGAACTCCAAAAGGTCCATCTATTGCCACATGGCCTTGGTGCAGGCACTACTAGCTTTGGCTTGGGCGACACTTCCGCACTCTCAAGCGAATATTGGGGATACATGAGGGAATTCAGTCCACTCTCCCAGTCGGCAAGATTAAGACTCTGGGAGTCTAAAATAATGATCAGTGAACAGAAGGAATCCCCTCTTTCGTTCCTGCCATTTAAGCTCGGCGTATGTGATGCCGGATGGTAGCTTGGCGAGTAATAGACCTCCGCAGGGAAGTTCAAGTCAAAATCCCTCAGCCTTGGTAATTCATCAAGAGATGTTGGGGTATGGTTGCTCCCAACACTAGAGTGATGCGGTCCACTGACACGCGAAGTCTCATCCCTGAGACCCTTTGAAGCCCGCCGACCCATATCGGCGGTATATTTCCTTTGGCACTCGTTGGCGGAATGCCCATCTTCGCCACAGTATTGGCAGTCTTGGACTTCATACGGGCATATCCCTCATCGTGCATGACCTTGCAACGATAGCAATATCCTCGGGAGTCATGAGTTGCCATCTATACAAAGATGCACCCAGATCAGAACAAAAGTATAAAAACATATACTTACAGTGCGATATCGGGACCATGACGGATCTTGAACCAGGTTTCTCAGACTCATGCTCTGATACCAATTTTGTAACCCCCCGGATTTCCAAAACAAAGCTAAGTTAAAATTTTCATGAATTTCTTTTTTTTTTTTCTTTGCAGCGGAATTTAGAAAAGCTTTTAGCAGCGGAATCAGACAATAATGAGTCGTCAGTTTTAGAAAATTCCGAGTACGTTGCAGGTATGTGGCCAAGCAACTCATTGACCACCAAAGTGTTCTATTTTATCGAAAACCACTTGTTTATTACAACATTACTGCTTAGAAAAACAGTGTAGGTTCAATAAAAATGAAGTAGTACAACTCTGTCTAGAGAAACCCTGGAACTCGATGCCGCCTTGCTCCGCATATCGCCATGCAGGTACAACACCTGAAATCCCCATAAAACGGAGTCAGAACCACTGATGGTCTGGTAAGCATGCAGTCATACATCCATTTAACTCAAATACAATAATGACCACTAAGGGTCGCAAAGCGCAATAACGATGCTCAAGCCTCCAAGACTTAGCGTATATCGCAGGAGCCTCCTCAGGGCTATGAGTTGAACATCCGCTCAAGTCTTCATGACTTAGAGCAAGCCTTTTCAGGGCTGTGATTTGAATAACCGCTTAAGTCTCCACGACTTAGCCATGACCTCTTTCGGGTCTCAAGTGATGTCTAGCTCAAGTCTTCATACTTGGCACATCTGTATCCCACGCATCTAAGGACAACTCCTCGAGCTTCGCTTAGTCGTGCGGATACAACACAGGTCTTTGCCCAGTCGATCCAGTAGTATACCGAACATGACACCTTCACAAAGGTTATGCAGGACTGACTCAACACGTCATCCACTCATACATTCAA
Source organism: Nuphar pumila (assembly GCF_984573655.1). Lineage (NCBI taxonomy): Eukaryota > Viridiplantae > Streptophyta > Magnoliopsida > Nymphaeales > Nymphaeaceae > Nuphar > Nuphar pumila. Next base: position 163,636,735 of record NC_143249.1, on the reverse strand, counting down.
AGCATCGTTGTACCTAGAACTAATGCATTGTTTGATAATTAACCGCTCCCGTCTTTGGTACGCAGGTAGAGCTATTGTTCGGGCATCAACGCGACGTTCTGGGGGTTGATTATTCTATGTATTTTAGATACCCCAGAGGCCTGTTGACCCTATCCATAGTAGGGCAGTTTGTTTCAACTGGGAGAACCCTACTAGGCCCATATTCGGATGCATCCTCTACTTGCAGTAGTTGGGTTCAATCCTTAGATCTTAAGGATAACCACGACCCCAAAACCCATGAGTGACTGAGGCCATCGTGGACTCTATCAGGTCCAAAGTAAAATACATGTCACTCAGGGCTGTACCATCACTGTCATTTCACAGTGAGCATAATTCCTGAAGGGGTCTGCCAGTCTTACAATTACTTGGACAGAATCTGCATGCCATTTAGACAGCCCGTGCTTTTAGCACTACGGGAGTATGTACCCGACCCCATTCAGTCTGCCCCAACATAGTCATTACTGAGGGGGTACCCCTAACACGATTTTCAACCGCGGGGTATGTGCGACCTTAAGTCTTATTCATATGCATGCAGAACACTGCTCTTGGCACTTCGGTCACCACGAGCATCACACCTCTTTGGGTGGAAACAACACACTCTGGCTCTTCGGCCCTTACGAGTCTGGTTGTGTAACCGTTCTCAATGAGCATGCATATGACTCGATCTAAATAGATCGACTACTCGGCGTATTTTTACGCGACGAGTACAAACCTAGCCAAGGCGCAACCTCTACTCCGGCTCAGCGGCCCTTACGAGCAAGGTGCCCTTGTAGGCACAAGGATACGAGCCGATCTGGCATCGTTCCATCAATGGACATCATTATGCCGTTCGACTGGTTCCGACAGCTCTTCTGCCAACCATTTCGTCAGCACCTCCCCTGCTCTATCGGCAGCGGTGCGACGAACCCTTCTACGTTTGTAGAAGGCAATACATGAACCGGGTAGCACTCTGCTATATGTCAGAGTATCCTGCTACGTTCTTTCTGAGCTATTCTTAGCTTCTTCAGGAATTTCAGCAGCACTTCCTCTCTTTTACTGAGAAAGCGTGTGTTTCTTTTATCCATTTCAGCGGCATCTCCCCTCTTTGGTAGAAAATCGCCACGCTTAGTTCGGGGAAATGGATGCGCACCGTTGTGCGTACTTTGCATCCATCAAGGTTGCAGGAACCCTGGGCCATAGCCAGGCCATACGTAATTGACTTAGTTTTTACGTAAAAAGCATTTTGCCAAAAAGTGAAGCCTTTCCAATAGGGGCTTCATTCGTCAAGCAGAATCTTGAACGAGGAGCGGTCAGGGAATCGCATTGGCGATTTGGATTTTGATCTCCATTTGAATGCTCATTTATGCGCTATATATGTAGTATAAGCAGAAGCCTGTGCTTTATACAGCGGCGGCGTAAAGAAATGCATATACTATTGTTCAGGGTGTGTAACTGAACGAAATATTCTACATATATAACAAAACAGAAGCCTTGGCATCGTTCGACGCGACGGCGTAAGTAAATATATTGCAGAAAGCAGGAGCCTTGGCATCGTTCGACGCGACGGCGTAAGTAAATGCATAATCGGAAGTGCAGTAATCGGAAGTGCAGAAAACAGGGAGCCTTGGCATCATACGACGCGACGGCAAAGGTAAATTACATAGCCTGTGCGATATAAGATGCGTCGGCAGAATCAGCAGATATACACCTAAATTCGTATCCAACGATAGTTACGAGGCGAGCGGGTGAACACCGAAGTGTTCTGAAGGGCTCAACCAAGAACTAGGGCGAGATACCATTTTAAAAATGCATATACTGCGTATTTGAACATAGATATATCTGACGATAGTTCCGAGACGAGCGGGTGAACACCGAAGTGTCCAAAAAGGGCTCAATCAAGAACTAAAGCAAGATACTATTTCAGAAAGTATATTCTATATACAAACAATCAAATACTTGAGAGAGATGGATCAACGAAGCGAACTTACTTTAAATCGTGGAAGAAACGGCTCCGGGTTGCTTCTTTGGCTTCGAGCCTTCCTTCGAGAGGTCAGACTAAGTCAGATGAAGCTGACTTAGTTGAGAAAGAGGTAGAGCAGGTCAAGCTACTCAACCTAAGTGGTTTGAACCAAACAGGGTTCGATCCAAGTCAACTGGGTTCAGCAGGTTCGAACTCAGCTCAAGTAGGCTAAGTCTGGGTTCAGAAACCCAAACCGGAATCAGGACCAAAAAGGACTTTGACTTTGACTTTAAACCCAACTAGGTTCAAGTCAAGTCAACTGGGTTTGGACCAGGTCAAGTGGGTTCAGACCCAGGTCAGGTGGGTTAGGACCAGGTCAGGCAGGCTCAGGCTAAGTCAGGCAGGCTCAGACCAGGTCAGGTGGGCTAGGCTAGGTAGGGGAGGTTTAGGAGAGAGAGAGAAGGCAAGAGAGAGAGGGGGTCGATTTTTATGAGAAGAGAGAGAGTGGGGAGGGCTATTTATAGCCCAAGCCCACCTCCTCTAGGGTTTTTTCCCATGCCCCTTCTACCCCCTTGGCTTCTTTTTAATTCCAAGAGGTTCCTTGGTGTGGGGCCCACTTGGATATTCCATGAGATATTTTTGTGGGTCCCACTAGATATTTTCTGAGGAATATTTCTGTGGGTCCCACCAATATTTTCGTGGGTCCCGCAAGAATTTCGGGTTTCCGGCGATTTTTTTCCGAAAATTTCTGAGTACGCCATTCCCTTCGTATTGACGTAACTAAGAAAGTTGGCTCGTAGGAATCCTTTGATTTCATTCAGGTAGGAAGTTATGGCTTCCAGAATGTTTGAGCATATATTCGCGATTTGACGAATATCCTAAGTATAACTGGCTCGCAGGAATTGATTCGTTTCGCATTCTGAGAAAAATGCTATTTTTACCGGTAAATGCCTCATGAATTTTATTCAGATATTTTCTGAAAAATTGCGGGTCTTACAACAAACCTGAGCCTCATTTTGATGAGGTATTTCATTTCCCGGTCAGGTTAAGGGTTAAACCTGAGCTTCGTTTCTACACGAGGTATTTTCTGTCTCATCCAGGTTAAGGGCAAAACCTGAATCATACTTCTTTTGAAGTAAATTTTTTTCCTTTATTCTCCATTTCATATCTACCATTTTCATCAGGGCTAATTTCTTCATACCCAGTCAGATCCTTCTAACTGGGGCATTTTTATAGCCAAAATTTGGTGTGCTTTTCTTTGCCACTAAGCTCGTCTTCAAGCCGGCTTAGTAGCAAAGAGGGGCATCTATAAACACCCCAAATTTTCCACATCCATTCTCAAATTTTCCAAATCTTCAAGCCGGCTTAGTAGCAAAGAGGGGCATCTGTTAGGTCAGTGTAGGAGTCAAACCCTGAGTTAGTTTCAGAAAATTACCATTTTACCCATTTTCATTAGGAAAATTACCATTTTACCCCTAGGTCATCCCAAACCCTAGTTAGTCGGAGTCAACTAAGCTCATTGGTTAATTCAGAACATTTAGAATATCAGTCATTTCAAATTCATTTGAGCTCACAGTGAGAAAGTCATTTTCATTTCTGATCATTCCTGCCAAAATGGGATCATTTCTTCAGAAATGAGCTCATTTCTTGCTCAAATCCAAGCCAATTGTCTCTGAGTCAGTCAGTCATACTCTTCAGAGTCTAACTTGAGCTCACCAGAAGTTCAAGCACTCCAGTTTCAGTTCAAAACCATTTCCAAGTGTCCAGGAGCCCATTTTAGTCCATTTCAGCTCTTTCAGCTAAAATTGAGCTAAGTTCAGCCAATTGAGCTAGTGTTCGAGCTTCGATTTTAGTTCATGTCAGTATTATTGACCTTTTTTTTAGCTCAAAGCCATTTAAAGTTCGTAATTCACTTCACCCCAGTGACCATTCCGTACCATTTCTCTAAAAATCGCAGTTTTTCTTGAAAATTCCGTCAGAAAGGTCCGTTGAGTCAGTGCCTGGTCAGTTTATTTGAGTTCTGAAACTCTAAAATCCAGCTTATTTTAGTTCAATCCAGCTCGAACCCCAATTTTCAGTGTCACTCTGACCTAGTAGAGTCCCGAAAACCATTTCTTGAGCTATTTTGCAAATTTTATCAATTTTAATGCTTTTTAAACTGATACAAGTGTCAATCGGGGTCTGACATCCAAAATTCTTTATTCAAGGTTAGCATTTCGCATAGCATTTCATATCATTTCTCATCATTTCATATCATTTCTCAGCATTTCATAACATTTCATCACATTTTATTTCATTTTCGAAGTCCAGAACTCCAGTTTTATAAATTTCAATCCAGATCAAGTTTCAAAAGCTTTCAGAAATCAATTTCAAACCCCGGGTTTTTCAAAATTGACAATTCTACCCCGGGAGTCTAAATTTGAAATATTTTCTTAAGAAAAACAATCTAGATTTCTTTCAAAATTAAATTTTCAAATTTTACACTGGATTTGCGTCGCAATGAGCTATTGAACTTCAAAATCTGAGCTCGTTTCAAAAACTGCCAAAAATAGCTTGTTTTGTTTTGAAAATATTTTTCTCGAGAAAAACAATATGGATTTCTTTCAAAATTAAATTTTCAAATTTTACACTGGATTTGCTTCGCAATGAGCTATTGAACTTCAAAATCTGAGCTCGTTTCAAAAACTACCAAAAATAGCTCGTTTAGTTTTAAAAATATTTTCTCAAGAAAAACAATCTGGATTTCTTTCAAAATTAAATTTTCAAATTCTACACTGGATTTGCTTCGCAACGAGGTATTGAACTTCAAAATCTGAGCTTATTTCAAAAATGGCCAAAAATAACTCGTTTCGTCTGAAAAAAATTGAAAAGACTATTTTACCCCTCCAATCGTTAAAATGAGTTTCAAAAGTGGAATTTGGACCCGCTCTGAGATGTCCCATCCATTTGCAATTTCTTCTTTTAATTTATAAGAAAAGAAAAAAAATGTATCTTTTTCTTTATTTTTTTTGTTTATTTTATTTTATTTTATTTTATTATTTTATTCTTCCTAAGGTGGGACCCACAAGGGGGTCAACCACCCTAGCCCACCTTCCAGCCCACTTCCTTTCCTTTTTTCCCTCCATTTTCTTTTTTTTATTTTTATTTTTTTATTTTCTTCTTTCTTTCTTTTTTTTTCTTCCCTTTTCTTTCTTTTTGTTTTTTTTCTTTATTTCTTTCTTTCATCCTTTTTCTTTCCTCTCCCTCCACTCACGTATGGGAGTCCAACTTCCCTTTTCCTTCCTCTTTCCCTCTCCTTTCTTTCTTTCTTTCCTTTTCCTTCCCTTCCTTCCTTCCTTTTCCCTCTTGCCCAACCATTCACGTAGATGGTTGTTCTTCCTATTAACCATAATATTAGGAAACTTAGGTTGAAAAAAGATTAGACCCTAAGTTATGGTAAAAAAGAAAAGAAAAAAAAAGAATGGAGGCAGCCTATTCCTCTCAACTCATGTCTCTCTCTCTCTCTCTCTCCCTCTCTCTCTCTCTCTCTCTCTCTCTCTCTTTTGAGTTGCAGCCTCCATGGCTGCATTTTCAACATTTCTTCCGCCACTCCCTCTGGCATCCCTTTGAAGTCCAGCATCTTCAAGTCTCACAGCACCACCAAGGAGCTTCTCTCTCCAGCCAAGGCAGCAGCATCTCCAGCTCTTCAACACCATCAGCCACCTTCACCAAAAAGCTTCAGACTTGTCACCATCTTCAAGTGCTCCTTCTCAGCCTCTTATCACCTCCAGCCGGTTCACAAGCCACAGCATCCATCCAGCCTCCTTGGTAGCAGCTGATACTACCGCAACCTTCAGCCATGTTCAAGCAGCACTCCTTCAACCTTCACCCCCCTTGCAGCCACTTGCAGCAGCCGACCCATTTCATCAAGTTTGCAGCTGCGTGCCTCCTCCACCTCCAGCAGCAACCTCTCCACCTTGCTCCAGCTGCTAACCCCAACCAACAAAACAAGTTGCAGCCACCGCCATTTCCAGCAACAACAAAGGTTTTTTTCGTAGTGGCAGCCTTGAACCTGCTACCCCATCCGGCGTCATCTCTTCTAGCTCCTTCCCTTTTGCAGTCATCGGTCCAGCCAGTGCAAGAATCGAACTTACGACTCCCTACCTCCGGCCATTGCTATTTCCAATACCCCTCATTAGGTGCAGTGACCTTATCCTTGAGATATTTCTCCAATCGAATCCAAACCAACTTAAGGTAATCTCCTTTGCTCACTTGGGCGTTATTATTGAATTTTATCAAGATCACACATTTTTCACCATTATCATCCATCGGATTTTAGATTCTTAGGCTTGATGCCTATGATGGTTATGCAAAATCAGCCCAAAAGAGGTAAGCCTACCGCAAAAAGAATGGTTTGGTTGCCCTTGAACGACCAAAATGGCTAGATTTTCATCTTATGGGTTTATGCCATCTAAGAGAGGGGATTCATCCACTCAATGGATTGAATCCCCCTTTTTTAGAGAGCCAACATAAAAAAACGAATCATATCTCCATTGGATTTTTTTTTAAGCTTTATATTTTATAAAATTTCATTAAAAACATGCATTTAGGTCACTTTGTTAGTCGTTTCATTCATTTTATATGTTTCATTGTCATTTAACTTAGAATTCATTAGATTTCATTCTTATACAAAGTCCATAGGTTATTTCATGTAAATTTTTGCGTCTTTAAATTCTGTGAATTTTATTACTGTTAGATCTGTATGACTTTTAGTTACTGTAAAAATTTTGATCTAATTTTAAATCATTATTATCATAAAAAAAAAAGAGTGACAATGGGTTTTGGACCTGCCTGGAATTTCCATTTTATACTTTAGCAGACAAGAATCTTTGGAATCACCCCTGTGGGAGATTCAAATCGTTCTTCAAAAATCACAGTGGATTCATGATTGAATATACTAAGGATCTGGAAAATTTGAGGTTTTTCCAAGTAGTTTTGACCTCTGTCAAAAATCGGATTTCTCAGACCTCTGGGAAAATTTCGATTTTCCTTCGTCAGGGTATAGACAGACCGTAATGCATCGAGTCCATCCAATTTGTAACCTTTCTGCAAACACTTTCAACATAAAAGTTGTTCCTCACATAATTTCCTGTCATTTCCCAAAATTTGGGAATTTTTAGATCTGTTTCAGTATTTTTTACAAATTTGTAATTTCTGTTTGACAGATTTCAATATCCAGAAATCTCAGAGATTTAGGTCTCTGATAACAGTATAGCTTTTTTCAAACCATAATCCGAATCCCAATGGTTTTGAAATATCAAACTTTTCCCTGTTTGTCAGGGATATTTTCCCACAATTTCAGCTATTTTCCCATCAGTTTACTATTTTTTACACATTTGCTACCGAAACTTGTCTGTTTCCCCTAAATCCTAGAGTCGCCGGATTCCGATCCGACTTGCCGGAGTAGCACAGCTCCGTCCATAGGTCAAAACCAAAACGTGTAAAAGGAAACAATCCTTGCCTTACTGTCCTCTGTCACCCCATAAAATTTGGGAAATTTTTATGGAAGTTTGATATCCTAAATCTCCTTTAGAATCAACATTTTAGGCAAAAATCACAAAATTTAGGGTTTTTACTTGAATTTCCATATTTAAAAATACAAAAAAATAGATTTTCGAGCTCCATTCTGTTTTTAGGGATATTGTAGGTGTCCATGCCAAATTTGGCTTAATTCCAAGTTTATTTGCTCCATGTGTTAGTTTATCTTTAAGTTCAGAAGCGAAAATCAGGTTAAATTTGATATTTTATGATATTTTCATCATTTTAAGGTTTTTATCATGTACATGAGCATATAGAATTATATTAGGGTTAATTTTAATGTCATTTGCATTTCACATTTTTTATTTTTGCAAAATTTATTTCAGAAAACCCTGTTTTCAAGGCCATAGTCTTGTTATCGGGGGTATTTTGGTCATTTTGACCTAAATTTGGAAATTTCAATTTCTAATTCTCCAAAATTTCATGCATATCATCATATTTTATCATATTATGTTTGATTTATTTTATTTGATTTTCAAAATTCCAAAATTTACAAAAATTCTTTTAGAAAATCCTGATTTCAAGGTCATCAGGGATATTTTTGTCATTTTGACCCCAATTTTGAATTTTCAAGTTTATTTTCGAAATTTATTCATTATTTATCATGTTTATATCAAAGGGGGTATGATTTTGGGTTTATATCTGAATAATATCTGATAATTTCCCATATTTTTGGATAAATTCAGAAAAACCTACATTTTTGTGCTAACCTTGTTTTCTAGTTTTGCAGGAACATTCAAGAAGAAGATTTAACTTTTATTTCTTTTATTTAAATTCAATGTAAAAAAATCAATGTAATATTTGGAATAAGAGTTACATTTCTGCTTAGAATAGGGTTGCATTGCATATAGTTTAATTTCTGCAAATTTCAATATGTGATGTATGATTCATGCACATTTATTTCAAATTCACTATGGTTTACACGAATGGCACATGCATAAGCTCTTATGGAGTTTATAAACTTGGTGGGATTCGTATTTATGTCCATAGTCAGAATACGAAGAAAACCAAGATTTATGATCTTCATATTAGCCACATTCAGCCTACACTCTTAGGCTAACTTCAAAAATGCACTGCATTTCTCAAAGTTTTAAAAGGATTTCCCAATTCCTCAATGAAGTTCCCTTTTCAAATTCATATTCATTCATTCATATTATTTAAATTGCATTGTTTTCAAATTCATTTTCCAATTTCAATTTCAAAAAATTCAGTTTTCTCAAGAATTTCCAAGTCTTTCTCAGGATCTAATTTTCTCAAAATCCTAAGTTTTCAAATGACATTTCAAAGCATTTCCCAAGTTCAAATCAAGATTTTCCTATTCTTTAAAATTCTAAAATTTCAAAATCCCAAGTTTTCAGAAATCCATCTTCTCAGAATTCCCGTTTTCCTGAGAATTCATTTTCCTTTTCAGAAATCATTTTCCAATGATTTTCCTGATTTTCCCAGCATTTCTCAAATCCATTTCCTCAGAAAAGTAATCCAAAACTCAATATCGATTTTCCAAATTTCAAGTTTTCCTAAGAAATCACTTTCCAATCCAAATTTCTGATTTCCAATGAAATTCAATAATTTTCCCAGGAATTCCATTTTCAAGCATTTTCCAGTCATTTTCCAATTGCATTTCAATTTTCCTAAGCAAACATCATGTTTTTCAAAACTTGCATTATTTTCAAAATTCCATAGCACAAGCCTGATTCTTTGTGCATTCTAGGAAAAACAGAGCATAATTTAGATATTTGAGTCAAGTTAAAGCACGTAATTGATCCTTGGTTTAATTACCCCTGGTAAAGGCACCAGGAACGATTGAACCTCGTACCAACAGGCGGATCCCATTCCACGAAATTTTCCCGCAAATTTTCAAAACGGAGACGAGTTAATTTTCAAATCAATTTTCAAAACTTTGGTCGAGTTTGACTCGCGAAATTTGTTTCTCTCTCGCAAGGGAGGGGAAAAACTTTTGCGATGATAACACTAGGTTGGGAGTTGATCACATCAGTCTTCTGCTTGAATACCCACTTGTTCTTCAACACCTTCTTCCCTTTAGGTGTCTTTACCAGATCAAAAATGTGATTCTCATGCAATGAATTCATTTCTTCTTTCATTGCCTTAAGCCATTCAGTTTGGTTTTCGTTCTCCAAAACTTATTCAAAAGTTTCTGGCTCACCTTGATCTATAATCATCACATACTCATTCGATGAGTATTTCCTGGAAGGTTGTTTCTCTCTGGTAGACCTCTTTATCAGAGTCTGAGGAAGTGACTCTTGGGGTTTTGGCTCTCCCTCAATTTATGTCTCATCATATCCTTCCTCTGCATCATTGTGAGGAGGTGGCATCTCCTCCACAAAATCCTGAACAGCCAGCGCATCAAGGGGATCTAAGTGAACAAGATCACCTTTACTGGACTCTGTTGGCTTAGACTTACCAATGTCTTCAATGGTCTGATCTTCCAAGAAGACGACATCTCGATTACTGACCACCTTCTTATCAATAGGGTCATAGAGTCTGTAGCCAAATTCTTCATGTCCATAGCCAAGGACATGCACTACTTGGCTTTTGGATCAAGCTTGGACATCTCTTCCTTCAAAACATGAACAAAAGCTCTGCAGCCGAACACTCTTAAGTGTCTATAAGAAGGTTCTTTCCCTGTCCAAACTTTCTCTAGAACATCTCCCTTCAAGGAAATAGAAGAAGACAAGTTGATAAGATCAACAATTGTCCTCATTGCCTCACCCCAGAAAGATCTTGGCAATTTAGAGTGTGACAACAGACATCTGACTCTCTCAAGGATGGTGCAATTCATTCTCTCAGCAACCCCATTTTGTTGAGGTATCATCCTCAGAGTCCTTTCATGCTTGATGCCATGATTGGTGCAATACTGATCAAATGGTCCAATGTATTCACCACCATTATCCGAGCGAACACACTTCGACTGACTGTCAGTTTCTCTTTCAGTCATGGCCTGAAAATGTTTGAATACATCTAGAACTTGGTCTTTAGTTCTCAGTGTATAAGCCCAAACTTTCCTAGAGTGATCATCAATAAAAATCACAAAGTACAATACACCACCAAGTGTCTTGACCTTCAAAGGTTCACAAACATCAGAATGTACAAGATTTAGAACATGAGATTTTCTAGATGCAATGCTTCTATGGAAAAAAACTTTTTTTTGTTTACCATGAAAGTAATGAACACAAGATTCAAAAGACGTACCTGCTGCACCCACCAGGAGCTCTTTCTTAACTAGGACTTGCAGTCCCTTCTCGCTCATATGCCCGAGCCTTCTATGCTATATCTTTGTGGATGAGCAAGTCTCAACAGCATTCACAACACTCTTACAGGTCTTCGCTTGCAAAGTGTAGAGGGAGCAAGTCTTAGTTTCTCTTGCTACCACCAAGAAACCCTTGGTTAACTTTCACCTTCCATCACTGAAGGTGTTGCTGTAGCCCTCAACATCTAACTTTCTAGCAGAGATCAGATCCTGTCGGATGTCTGGTACACGCCTCACATCTTTTAGCAACAAATTACAACCAACGTTTGTTTCCAAGCCAATGTCGTCAATGCCAACAATCTTTGGCACATCTTCATTTCTCATTTCGATATTCTTGAAATCACATTACGAGTAGGAAGTGAAGAAATCAGCTTGTGAGGTAACATGAAATGAAGCTTCAGAGTCAATAACCCAATTAGTCTCTTAACCGATCAGATTGATGCTAGTGCCATCACATATAACCATGAGATCTCCATCTATGACTGCGGTTGTGGCACTCTGCTTTTCTTCTGATCTCTTCTCTTTGCTCTACTCCTTGAACTTGAGCTTTCTGCATCCTGCTTCATGTGCCCCTTCTTGTGTCAATAATAACACTCGACATCTTTCTTTGAGCTCGAGTGTGCGTGGTCTCTGGATTTGCCACGGTAGTACGGAGCCTTGCTCTTACTTCTGCTTCTCCCTCGGTTTTCAATCACAAGTGTCTCAGAGGTAGAAGGCCCTGATGACTTTCTTCTCGTCTCTTCATTCAAGAGACTATTGGTAACTTGGCTCATTGTTACCGTTCCATCTGGTGCAAAGTTACTGACTGTGACCACAAAGGTTTCCCAACTCTCAGGAAGGAAACTAAGGAGCAACAAGGCTTGCAACTCATCATCAAAAGTGATTTTCATTGTAGCCAACTGATTTACAATGCTTTTGATCTCATTTAAATGCTTTACAATAAAGTTGCCCTCTTTGTATTTGAGGTTCCCAAGCTTTTGAAATAGAAAGACCTTATTTACTACCATCTTTCTATAATAAAGACTTTCCAGTTTGGTTCAAAGACCATGCACCAAAGTTTCTATGGATACATGATCAAAGACACTATCATCTATCCATTGCCAAATGAAACCGACAGTCTTTCAGTCTAGCTTTCTTTATTCATCATCTTTCATCTCTTCTAGTTTGCTGCTATCACCCTCTATAGGTCCATCCAGATCTTTACAAACCAAAATGTCTTCCATTTTTATTTTCCATGTCATCCAGTTTGTGCCAATCAAACTGATCATGTGACCGACGTTGTTCTCCATGACTCACACACAAATATATGACGAACTGAGACTAGAAACCAAAGCTCTGATACCAAATGTTGGGGTTGAAGCGGACGTATCAGGTCTCCCCACAAGTGTGAATCGATGGAAACAATAAAGCAATGATAGTGGAAGAAATAAAATATCACACAATGATTTACGTGGTTCCCTATCAACTGAGGTACGTCCATGGTGACCAATAGGCAACAACTTTCACTTTCTTCCAACAAAGATTACAGAGTGGCCAAAAGGCATAAGCCTTACAAACACACAAGGTGTAAGGAAATGAACAAGAGGATATACCTCACTGAGGAACAAAGAACGAATGATCTGAAGAACCAACTTGACGAAGCTGTTCTAAAAGAAGTGTAGCAGCACTTCTTGTTTTTGTTCACTCCACACCCTTTCGGTACCCTAAAAGAGTTTTTCACACATTTTTGCTCTCTTGTGCTCCTTTTTGCTCTCACATCCATCCCTTAAATAGAGGATGAGACCTGCATTTAATGTGGAAGACTAAACATCTTGCATAGCTTACAATGCGCCTGAAGTGCATTAGCACAAATCGCTATCCACTTGAAGTCACAAATCGTTATCCAGTGACTACTATAAATCACTATGCAGTGATACCACAAATCACTATGCAGCGATACCATAAATCGCTATCCAGCGAGTACTGCAAATCGCTATCCAGGTTAAAGCACTCTTGACCAAATCGTTATCGACAAATCACTGATCCTCAAACTCTGAACAGCTGAATAGTCATTCAACTGAGAGGACTTCTATAAATCGCTATCCAGCGAATACGAAAATCATTCTCAAGAAGATCATGCATCGTGCTTGGAATTCTGCAGCGATACTGAATCTGCATCAAACCAATGGATCCCATAAAGGAGGGAAACCCAACACAAACTTGCTTTACATTGATCATCTTTAGACCCACTAAGAATCAAGAACTTTTGGACAGGATAGGATCACTAATAAAATTAATGGGACAATGTTTCTTTGAAAAGGGTGCTCCCGAGTGTATTCAATCAGTCAGTCCCCATACCTATTTACTGGATGGCTTTCTGGACAAAATTTAAGCAGAGTTAAAATACATCATACAAGATCATTCTATGACTTACAAAAATAAGGATACACTTGCATTGGATGTTATTGAACCAATTCAATGGACTTGAGTATTTTAACCCATTCAAAACATTAGGCATGTGTTTTGTAATGCTTAGGTTATACATATAGGTTATGTCTGGTTGCATCTCATGTGATTTGGAATCACATGAGATGGAATCAAATGTGATTTGAAGTCATATGATTTCAAATCACAAATTCCATGTGATTTAGAATCACATGAGATTCACTTCAAATATGATTTCAAACCATATTTCTCATTTGCATGAGATTCCAAATCACATGTTTGGTTAGTTATGAAAATGAGATTCATTCTCTCACTTGCATGATATTCCAAATCACATTTGTATCCAATCAGACATACCCATAGATTCAAGAAAATTCCTTATGCCTTTCCAATAGTTAAATTGCAGATAACTAACTAAAAATGAAATAGCAATCAAACAATCTAAGTTTCAATGAGTATAATGATAATGACAACCATTTTTACAAGTACATAACATGTGGCAGTTGAAAATTCTTCAAAAAATGAGCATTTGCATGAAAATGGGACATTTACCATGGTTGTGATTTCTCATTCTTCCCTTTTGTTTTCTGGGAAATTATCATTCTAAATCGAATAATCATGCAAACAACATACTATCAAGATGAATAAACATTAAGCATGTCCTAGAAAATCTAAAGACATTTATGACTGAGGTCAATTTTATTAGTACCCTTCATTCTTTTAGTAAGTGTGTGATAAGGTACACCATACAATATACAGGTGAGACAATCATACCTGCGTCTTATATAGGAGCATTTTTTCTCTAAAATAGATTTTACATGTACAAGAGAAAGGACTAAGCTAGACACATAATGATCATTTCACAAAAATGATTCCATTTTCTTTTATAATATCTAGCATTCTAAATAGAATCAAAGTTTCATTTGTTGAGGTGTTCTAAATGGAGTTCTGCTATGGCCATTACATGGGTTACCATCTCTTGCAGACATTACAACAAATGCTTGAAGTGCAACTTCACATTGACAAAAAACTTCGACCTCAAATTTAACTTATTGATCAACAATGGCAACACAAAATATAACATCTCACAGAACCATTACATCAAACACATGGCATGCATCGTTCAAACATCTTTTTTATACAGATCAATGCTCGGTTGGTGGAGCAAACAAAGATAGTGGGTGAAATGATAGACAATGAGTTTTTATCAAAGTTGTGGATTTATGTTGGTGAAGCAGGGGCCTTTCGACTGCATCATCCATGACATCTACGACGATGAATGGCAGAACCAGCTATGCAAATTTGCCTCGAGGAACCCTGACATCGGTGTGATCGACCCATCAAAAGCCATCAAGCGGCTCCACAACAGGCTCTTCATGCTTGTTCTCATCGCGAAATTTTTCCCCCGTCTTCCCTTCCTTGCGGAAGAGAGCGAGGGAAAACGCTTTCGCGATTCAAACTTGACCGAATTTTGAAAATGGTTTTGAAATACTCGCCTCCGTTTTGAAAATTGCGGGAAAATCCATGGGATGGGGCTCGACCTGTCGGTACGAGGTTCGACCGTTCCTGCCGCCTTTAACAGGGGTAATCAAACCAAGGACCAAAATTGTGCTTGACTTAGTTAAATCATCAAAATCGTGTTCTACCCTATATGCACAAAGAATTCAGGCATGTGCTATGAGATTTTGGAAAATGCAGCTTGGGAAAACATGATGTATGCTTGGAAAATATTTGGAGTTGAAAAGATTCTCTCAGGAAAAAGCTGAAATTCAATTTCTCAGGAAAACTCATGTGAAAAAAAAAGGGTTTTTGAAATTACGAGAAAGTTCATGAAGTTGTGGGAAAATCATGAATGGTTGAAAATCCTGGGAAAATGGAAGTGATTCTTGAGAAAAGGGTGAACCTTTGAAAAGGGAAACACTTCTTAGGAAAACTTGGACTTTGAGAGTTTTCTTAGGAAAATGATGGAAATTCATTGGAAATCCCTTGTGAAAAAGGAAAATTGAAACTTGGGAAGTTGAAAACCTGAGAATCTTAACCTTGAAATACTTGGAAATCGATTTTGATCTTTGGGGAAGATTGGAAAATTCTTTTTGAAAATCTTAAGAAAATAACATTTTCCAATGAAAATTGTGAAAAACTTGACTTGGGAAAACCGATTTTGGAAAATCCATAGATTTCTTGAGAAATTGATTTCTTGAGAATGAAGTTTTCTTGAGAAAATGATTTCATGATGCAAATGACATGAGTGAATGAATGCCCTTTGAAAAGATTTTCTGAGGAATTGGTTGGAAAATGTGCATTAAGTCCAAATAAATCCTTCACATATTCTGACTGTGGCCATGAATATGTTCAGAACTTAGTGGATTTGATGCACATGATTTTGAAAACTTTGGAAATATGATGTGCATTTTAAGATAGCCTAAGAGTGTAGGCTCTATGTGACTAGTAGAAAGATGATGGATCTGGGTCTAGTCCATATTCCGACTAGGGCCGTAAATATGGATCCCACCGAGTCCATCAACTCCCTAAGAGTTGGTGCACGTGCCATTCGTGAACATCCATAGTGCTTTTGAAATAAGATGTATGCATCACATAAGCAGGATATTTGCATAAATTCAAACTATATGATATGCATCCTAGTCTAAGCAGGAAATTAACTCTCTTATTCCAAAATTTACATTATTACATCACTAAATAAAGGAAGTAAAAGAAATTTGCAGACTTCAGCTCCTTCTTTTGATTGTTCCTGCCAAACTTGAAATAGGGTTAGCTCAACTATGTGGGTTTTTCTAAGATTTTCCAATAATATTATGAAATTATTGGATTTAATTGGATATAAACCCTATTCTCATGCTTCCTTGATATTTAAAATGATGTAAATGCAGGAAATTCAGTAGAAAATAGTTTGAAATTCTGAATGGTGGTCAAAATGACCAAAATACCCCTAATTATAAAGTTATACCTTTAAAATCAGGGTTTTTTGAAGGAAAACTTGGTAAAATTGAGATTTTGGAGTTCAAATTGAATCAAATGATGATGAAATGCAGTATGACATGCTGCTAAACACATTAGGACTGTAAAATCAGAATTTGGCATTTTGCAATTTATCAAAAATAACGATTTTCGCTTGTTTTTCACTTGGATCCGGGTCCTACGGGACCCTGTTTTGGTATTATGGCTAATTCGAACCTCAAATGGATTCCAAATTGCACCAAATTCGGTATGAAACATCTACTTACTCTGATAAACAACCTAGAATGCTAAAAATCACGAAATGATATGATTTAAATGCTAAAATTCAAAGAAAGTCCTAAAATGGTAGATTTTGCCTATGGATCCGAACCAAATGCAATGCCTAATATGATAATGCAAGATTTACACCATGGAAACTTCTGATATTTTGCAGACTGCTAATAGACCCAAAATGGAACATTTTTGGTTTTTACAGCCTCGGTATTTGAGCCATGGTGAGTTCGGCAACAGGGATTTAGTTCTGACAGAGGTAAAAATCATCCTAATCTGATGTAAAATGCCAAAAAAATAAAAAACAGCCATGGAAATTTATGAAATTAATCAGAGCTACGCACGACACCTACATGAACAACTTTCATGTTTATGACTTCGGCATTTGATCAACAAAAGCACAGATAAAAATATAACTATTCCTGCCTAAACTAACAGAACAGACAAATATAGCAAAACAGGGGACTGACAAAAAAAAAATCCGAAGCAGGTATCAACACTGTTCTAAAAATCATAGGCTTTCAGATGAAAACAGAGGACATCTCGGACACAACTTTCACTTTTTACAATTTTGGATTTGGAGCAACACACAAAGAGAAACCATATCCCTAAGTCGATCCAAGATCTCAGAGGCCCAAATTAGGCTCTGACACGTGTCCCAAACTCTAAGATTTTTGTCAGACATTAAAAACAATCAGAAAATCTGAGAAAATCATATTAAAAACTAGACATTCTCACAAGTTCATAACATTTTTCGTATCAAAAATCGGATCTCGCATGAGGGATATCTCGATTTTACAAGTCGGCAAATGATTTTCAAAATGCATCCCGGGTAACAAAACCCGACTTGCCATTTTGAATGTTTACCACAGTAAACAAATTCAAATGCCTCCTAATTTTTGGCAAAATTTTGGGGATACCTAAGGGCGCATTTCGTGATTTGTTTGGGATTTTTAATAAAAAACAAATGCATGAAATGACGTGTGGACTGACTGACAAAAACAGAGACCTACTGAAAATGAGCAGAGTTGAAATAAATGCTAAACTAATCCTAATTAATTCATGAAATATGCTAAATGAATGAAATAAAATGCAAATTAAACCTACCTAACTACATGAATGTTAAAAATCATCAAGAAAGCATAATTAAATGTTTTATTTATGTCGTTTTATGAGAATAGCTCAATCCATCTCTCGGATGAGCTCTTTCTTCAAACGACTCCCGAATCGGATTATGGAATTACATCAAGGGGAAAAGAAGTGCACCTTGCTTCGTTACGCAGCGTAGAAGCTCTTGAAAGGGGCGGCTATCACGAGCTTCCTTCGTCCTTCACTCCGGGCTTCGGATGATTCACCAAAATCGTCCTATGCTTGAATCGAATTGGCCACTGCACGAACTTTACTCCACCTTCTCCAATGAGCCAAAGGGGGCATGATTTCCAAAGTTCAAAAACGGATTTTAGGGAGGCTAGGTCGGATTTTCAAGTTCACAAAAATGGTCTCCAAAGATGCCCTCCCTCCTAGGCGTGGAGCCTTGTTTTTATAGATTTTCTGAAAAATTTTGAATTTCAAACAGGCTCAATCTGAGCCCTCCATGTGGCGCCATCTCAGGGGGTGCTATCTGGGGGTTTGAAATTCGAGTTTGGCTTTTGCAGGGAGCCCTCAGGTGGCGCCACCTCATGAGGCTATTTTGATTTTTGAGAAAAATAAAAAAATGGAAATTTTGTGGGTGAGACACTTCAGCAGGGGAATTTGGAATTTTTTCAAAAGCTTGCTTGATTCTCTCTGCAGGAACTCCCAGATGGCGCCACCTCAGAGGGTGCTCTCTTGGAATTTGAAATTCAAACTCACCTTTTGTAGGGAGTCCTCAGGTGGCGCCACCTCATGGTGGGCTACTTTTATTAAAAATAAAAATGGAGCCAAGTGGAGTCCTGGAATGGCGCCACCTCAAAAGGTGTTCTGAGGTGTAAAGTTGGAGTAGTAGGGGCATGCCATGTGGCGCCACCTCTTGGGGAGTTCAAATGTTTGAAATTTTGCTTTTTCTGCAGGAAAGGAGATCTGGACATGTGGCAGACAAGTGTCAGCTGTCTGGAGAGGCTTTCTCAAATGGCGCCACCTCAGAGGAGAATTTGAATTTCAAATGGAGGTTGGCCCTGGAGGAATGGAGGATGGACATGTGGCACCACCTCAGGGTGGCTCCTATAATGCCATGTGGCAAGAGGGAGGAAAAGGAGGGAAGGGACATGTGGCGCCCTCATAGGCCATCTGGAAAAATCAAAGCTCAGGATTTGCGCCACCTAGGCTTTGTTTGAATTTTGAATGGTTTGCTTTTTCTGAAGAAAGCCAGGAGTGACATGTGTCTGCTACTTTTCTGAGAAAAGTAGGGAGAAGACATGTGTCCTCTACTTTTTCTGAAGGAGGTAGAAGGAGACATGTGTCACCTGTTTTTTCTGAAAGAAGCAGAGAATGACACGTGGCAGAGGGGAGAGAAGGAGGGCCAAGCCATGTGGCGCCATCTCAGACAACCTGGAAAAGGTAGAAGTTCAGGATCTGCGCCACCTATGAGGAGATTTGAATATTTGAATTCTAGTTTTCTGAAGAGAGCAGGAAATGACACATGGCATTTGCTTTTTCTGAGGAAATGAGAGCTTGACATGTGTCCTCTGCAGGAGACACACTTCAGATGGCGCCACCTCATAGGAGACAAGCTTACTTTTTCTGGAGGAATCTAGGAGTGACACGTGTCTCCTACTTTTCTGAGAAAAGTAGGGAGAGACATGTGTCAGGCTACTTTTCTAGAAGAAGTAAGAGGTTGACACGTGTCCCCTGTAGGAGACACACTTCAAGTGGCGCCACCTCAGAGAAGACAAGCTCCACTTTTCTAGACAGGACAACCTATGACACTTGGCATCTCCTGGTGTTCTTTGAAATGACACATGGCGCAGGATGGATAGGGTGACACATGGCAGATAAATGGGATGACATGTGGCAGCTTCTTAAGGTAGCCCCACACTAACACTTGGCAGAAGAGGGAAGGTGACATGTGGCACCAACTCTAGGTGAACCCTATGCTGACACATGGCATGTAAATGTGAGGAGAGAGAAAGGACAAGTGGCACCAATCCAGGGGACAAGGCTCCTATATTTTTGGGTTTTTCAAAATTCAAATTTTTCAAAAGAAAAGCCTATCTGACACCACCTCAGTGTGGGTCCCACATTGCTTCTTTATTGAAATAAGGATAAAACAGCAACTTCTTTTTGGAATTTTCATAAAATCTGGACTAATGGGCAAAACAGGAATTTTGGAAAGAGTTGACCCTTGTAGGGCAATTTTGTAAAAGAAAGATATTTGAAATTGTCAAAAAGGGCAAAATCTGAGGTGAAGTGACTGAAATCCACATTAAAAACTATCCAGATCGTCTTCTTGAGAAAATATTTTGACATTCAGAGCCCTGGGGGTAAAATGGGAAGAATTGATAATTTTGAAGACCCAGGGTTTTGGAGTCAATTTTGAAAAGAGTTAAAATTCTAATCTGGATTGAAAATTTTGAAATCAAGAGTTCTGGACCTCGAAATGACATGATGTGCAGTGCAGTGATTTGAAATGTTCATGCAATGATATGCAATGTCATGTCTTATGCAATATAATCTTGAGCCAAGACTCGGAGATGTCTGTCTCCTGTCAGGAGTAAAATTTTGAACATCTGAGCTAAAAATAGAGAAATTTTGAGAGTTTCAGATGAAATTTAGACTTTTGCAAGGTTCGGGCTCAGAAAATGACCATTTTGCCCTCCGACGATTTCAGAGGTTGAATGATGATGTTTGGTGGAGATGTAGGGGAGGTGAGTGAAAATTTGGGGTGTTTACAATGTTGCAGGCGGTGTTCGAGCTTTGAATCCCGCAGAAGAGCGAGACCTTCAGCATCCCCAATCAGATCATCATCTACAATGCCAATGTTCGCCTGTCATTGCCGGATGACTCCGCTGATCAGCTCATCAACTTTTTTGGATCCCTCTCATTCTCGCATGTCTCCAACATGACAGAGAACCACGACAGAGAGGCATACTACAACTCGACGGGCCTCAGAGAGCACGATGCCCCCTGAGCTAAAATTCCACTAGAGGGGGGGGGGGTGAATAGTGTAATTCGTTGCAGATTGATAATATAAAAAATAAGACAATTAGGCACAACACAATAAACACACAATTTATATTGGTTCGGCCGAGTTACTGACCTACATCCAGTCCCCAAGTAAATTACTTGAGCCTTTCACTATATAATCTGTGTTACGAGATAAATAGTATAACACCCTTTTGCTCAAAGGTCTACTTCTCTCAACAGAGAAGAGAAACACCCTCTTCTTCAGAGGTCTACTTCTCTCAACAGAGAAGGAAAACAACAGAAAATAGAAAGTTACAACACTTTCCTATAGAACCTTCAGTATGATATGCAAACAATGAATGCACGTAAGAACATTCTCTCAGAATTTTCTCTCTTTTGATAAGTAGGCAGAATAATCTCTCAGGAGAACAAAATGTTCTTTTTCTTTTTCTCAGACACACACTTGATTCTTTTGTTAGAGAGTTTTTCTTATTTTTTTTTCTCTTTCTTTTTCTCTTCCTTTTTCTATGCTCTTTTTCAGTGTGTCGTATATGAATATTTCTCTTTGAAAGCTCACATGTCTCTGTTTGAAATATTATTTTGTCTGTATATATATATCTTCAAAAATAGTCATTGCTTTTTGAAATACTTTAAAATAATTGTCCTTTTGTGATGTGAGATGCCAGGTCATCTCAAAAACAACTTTTATGAGAAAAATGTGTGAAATAATGTGTATACTATATATTGCTTTTTCAAAAATTGTCATTCCATAAATTAAATAATTGTTAAGTAATAAATGTTTAGTGTATTTAAATAATGATAGTTTCTTCAAGTCGTCATTTCAAAATAAAATGTTTTGAGGTGCAATATACGTTGGTGTATTTATAAATGAGATTTAATTTGTAATGTGTCATTCCTCAAATAAATGTTTTGTAGTACATTAAATGTTTAAGTATATTTATATTACAAATCATCACTTCATTCTTTAAATACATGAAAATACAATAAATGCTTTGTGTAGTACTTATTTTACAAAAGGACTTTTCTTGAGTAAATACTTTAAAGTACCATAAATGCTTGAGTGAAGAAAGATGTCTTCAAATATAAGTCGTCACTTCTTGAGTGAGTGTTTTTGAAATTGTATTTAATACTTTAAATAAAATAAATATAAATGGTCATTTCTTAAATAAATGTTTTGTTCAACAATAAATGTTTGTGTTATAAAAGTAATGTTCATTTTCTCAAATCGTCATTTCTCAAATGAATGATTTGAAGTACAAATGCTTGAGTAATACTTAAATTGTAAATAGTCATTTCTCAAATAAATGCTTGTGTATTATGAACCAATACATCTTTTCACAATTTTTATTTTCTTACATAAATGCTTATGTATTATGAACCAAAATTTCTTACGTAAATGTTTGTATATTATGAACCAATGCATTTTGCCTTTTCTTACATAAATGCTTTTGAAATCATGAGCTTTTATATCTTGTCAAATTGTTTTTTTTCATAAATGCTTGTAGGAAGTACTATTAATGCTTTTGAAATTATGAGCTTTTATATCTTGTCAAATTGTCTTTTTTATAAATGCTTAGAGAATTACAATGTTTTGTTTCAAAAATGTGTTTTTAAAATAATACAATATACATAACGGTTCTTTTTATGAAAGCTTGTCTTTTTTTATATGAATGTCTTTGTATGATTTTAAAGCATATACTCTAATATGAAATATGCATGCTTCTGAAGGTTTTGTTACATATGACTCTAAAGAAGAAAAAAAAAACATCTTAAAGTAGCCGATCATCTTGGATAGTTTTTAATGCATCTCTTTGGTTCATCAAGCTTTTTCTTCAATCCATGAGTATGATTGCATCAGGATGTTGTACTTGAATATAAAGCCTTAACTATCTTCAAGTGAAAGATCCTTACATTAAATACACATTAGATTCATAGCACATCATATCCAGTCATAATATAACATATTAAGTTTCATATATGAAAGCATATCTTATTTATCACATCTCATGAAAGCATATCATTTTTATCATGTATCATATATATGCATCATGAAAGCATATCATATTTATCATGTATCATCAAAATATAGTTTCTTAACATTCTCCTCATTTTTTATGATGACAATATATGCTCCCCCTGTCAATAAGCCATATATATATATAATATTTTAAATATGATATCAAAACATGAAAAATTTATTTTATGAAAAAAATAGCAGTCATAAAAAATAGAATAATAAACAGTTTGTCTATACCTCATGTGTACGAGAGAGTTAAAGAGTTAATCATTTTTCTCCTATATAGGAGAGGTAGGTTTTCTCTCCCCCTTTGTCATTGACAAAAAAGAGGGATCAGAGTAGGTAAGTTTAATATTACAAACCAATGAATAACAGAAACTTATTCCAAAGAGGATGGAGAATGCAGTTGCTTCATGAGGGCGTCTTGATCGAGCTTTAATATTCATTCGTCTTCGAGAGGGACATTGAAGTAAAGTCTTCAAAGTGGATTAGCTTACCCGGTTAGATTTGGGAAGATGAGGCAATTGAGAGTAGAAGTGTGTAAGAGTAACATACTAGGTGGATAAAAAACTTAGAGTGGAGTCATTAAATTGAGAGGAAATAAAGCAATTTTGTGTGATGAAAAGCTTGAGGATCTATCTCTTTAAATAGAAGGATGATGTACATTTTAATAGCAACTTGATAGCTTATGAATGATAAGTGAAATAAATAAGATTTGGAATTTTATAGCAAGGTACATTATTCGTGAAAAACTATTTATGAAGAGTGATTTTTTGTAATTCTATGAGAGATATGTGACATAGAGTTAAATTCTAATAGAGAAGAAGATTCATATGTCGTGTGATAGAGATATTCACATAAAGTCATGCTATGTCATCATGTCATACTAGTGAAGAGACATAAAGAAGGATTCAAATTTGAGCGTGAAAGAAGATGTTCAATAATGACCTAATAAAACAAACAACAAGTTGAAATTTAGAATATAGGATATAGACATGGATCGATACATTTGATTTGAGGCAAAATAAAGAAGATAGGCTAAATTCACGTGAGAGATGTTTTGAGAAGAAGACAAAAGTGATTAAAGAGTGACATGAGATGAATGACATAAAGGAATGTCATGATTGACTTATTTTAATGTGGATAGCCCTTATAGATAGGCGTGAAAAGAGATAGGACATGGGGTAATCATGTGATGTGTACTTGAAAGAGATGAATGACATAAAGAGTTTGTCATGATTAAAGTGATTTAATATTTATAGCTTATATGAGTATACGTGAATTAGAAAGAGACATATTGTACTTGACATACATTATGTCATTGAATAGTGTGGAGAGAAGGAGATAAAAAAATTGTGTGTAAAAATTGATGAGACATAAGGTAGAATAAATCAAAAAATAGTATTTTGAGAGAGGATACCAAAAGTGATAAGAAAAGCAAAAAAATTAATTAGTTTTAAAAGGACACAATGCATAAATGATACAAAGTGAGTGACATGGGTGACAAGATAGAATACAATAAAATAAACATAAGAGTATAAAATATGGTTAAATAAGAATTCAAAAAAAATCATGAGAAAAAAGAAGTCAATAGTAAATTATAGTTTAATATTTAACAAAAAGATATGAACTCATGTAGGATGGTTTTACTATATCCTCGTTAGACACATATTAGATTAAGTGAATTTAAACAAGTTAATTACAACTTATAAATCACTTAGTTTGCAGATTCTTAATTCTCTTCTAATTCGTATAAAGTCTTCATATTTTAAAGTTTTAGTGAAAATGACTGCTAATTGTTGATTAGTGGGTATAAATTCAAGTTTAATTATGTTATTTAAAACTTGTTCTCTTAAAAAGGGGTGTCGAATTTGTATGTGCTTTGTACGTGAGTGAAGAATGGGGTTTTTAGATAGATTAATTGCACTAGTATTATCACATAAAATAGTTGAATTTTCGAATGTTAAACCAAAATCTTTTAGAGTTTGTTTCAGCCAAATTACTTGTGTACATGCCAGGCTTACAACAATATATTCAGCTTCAGTAGTTGATAAAGATACACAATTTTGCTTCTTACTGAACCAAGAAACTAGTGAGTGCCCTAACATATGACATATTACACTTATGTTTTTTCTATCAGATTTACTACCAGCAAAATCAACATCACTGTATGAGATTAAATCAAATATAGATGATTTTGAATAAAACAACCCAAAATCAATAGTTCCTTTTAGATATCTCATTATTCTTTTTACAGATTTAAGATGTGATTCTTTTGGATTTGATTGAAATCTAGCATACAAGCAAACACTAAACATAATATCTGGACGGCTAAAAGTTAAATATAGTAGGGATCCTATCATACCTCTGAATAATTTTGTATCAACAGTCTTACCATTTTCATCTTTGTCCAATGTAGTGGTTGTACTCATAGGTATATTCTTTGAAGCAATTGAGTTCATGTTGAACCCCTTTAGAAGTTCATGTGCATATTTTGACTGATTGATGAACACTCCATCCTTGGTTTGCTTAATATGCATCCCAATAAAGTAGGTGAGTTCTCCCATCATACTTATCTCAAATTCTTTCTGCATAGACTTAGAAAAATCTTGACAAAGACCGTTATTGGTAGATCCAAAGATGATATGGTCCACATATATTTGAACGATTAAGGTATGAGCATCCACTACTTTTACAAATAAAGTTGAGTCTGCTTTGCCCACAGAAAATCCAGTTTTTAATAGAAAAGTTTTAAGTCTATCGTACCAAGCACGAGGTGCTTGTTTTAATCCATATAAAGCACGTTTTAGTTTGAAAACATGATCAGAAAATTGTTTATTTTTGAAACCTGGCGATTGTTTTACATATACTTCTTCATTTATAAAACCATTTAGAAAAACACTTTTAACATCCATTTGATATAATTTAAAATCCATAAAACTTGCATAAGCCAAAAACATTCTAATGGATTCAAGTCTAGCAACAGGAACAAATGTTTCATAAAAGTCAATACCTTCCTCCTGATTGTATCCTTGAGCCACTAGCCTTGCTTTGTTCCTTACAACATTACCCGCTTCATCCAGATTATTTCTAAAGATCCATCTTGTCCCAATGATTTGATGATCTTTTGGTTTTGGTACAAGATCCCACACATCATTTCTTTGGAATTGGTTAAGTTCTTCAGTCATTGTCAACATCCAGAACTCATCTGTGATGGCTTCATCATTTTTTTTAGGTTCAAGTTGAGAAATGAAAGCCATATTTGCAATAAGTTCTAACTGAGCCCTTGTTTGAACCCCTTTGGTTAGGTCTCCCAAAATTTGCTTTTGAGGATGATCTCTGATTTCAGCAAAAACTTTTTGATGATCATCATTAGCTTCAACTGCATTTTCTATAGGAAAATTTGTACTTTCAAGGTCATCATCATTAGTATTATTATGAATAAATTGACCAATAGATTCATTAAAACTGACATACATAGATTCTTCAATAGTATTAGTACTCTTATTGAAAACTCTATATGCTTTACTATGACTTGAATATCCTAGGAATATGCCTTCAACAGATTTAGCATCAAATTTATTAAGGCTATCTTTTGTGTTCAGGATAAAGCATTTACACCCAAAGACTTTAAAGTAGTCTATTCTTGGAGTTCTGTCATAGAATAATTCATAGGAAGTTTTATTTAACAAAGGCCTAATAAGTAATCTATTTGAAATATAGCATGCAATATTAACAGCTTCATCCCAAAAATATTTAGCAAGATTGTTATGTTGAAGCATAGTTCTGGCAAATTCTTGAAGGGTTCTATTATTTCTTTCTACTACACCATTTTGAGGTGCAGCTCTAGGAAAGGCAAAGTTATGTGAAATACCATGCAACTTACAAAAATATCATTATCAAATTCTCCTTCATGGTCACTACGAATTTTAACAATTGTAGAGGATTTTTCATTTTGTATATTTTTACATAAAATCTCAAATTCACAAAATGTATCACTTTTATTTTTCAAAAATATTACCCAAGTGAATCTTGAGTAATCATCAATAATGACAAAAGCATATTTATTATGATTAAGACTAGCTACCCTAAAAGGACCAAAAAGATAAAGGTGGAGAAGCTCTAAAGGTCATTTACTTGACACAACATTCATTGATTTGAAAGATGATTTTGACAATTTTCCTAATTGACAAGCATCACAAAATAAACCCTTTTTAAATGATATTTTAGGTAACCCATGTACCAAGTTATTTTTAGCAAGTTTATAGATGTATTTAAAGTTAACATGTCCCATTCTCATATGCCATAAATTTTGAGAGTCATTATTTGCTATGATACAATATTCAGTAATATTATCTAAGTATAATTCATATACATTATTTTTCCTTAGACCTTTTAAAACAATATTTTCGTTTGTGTCCACTATGAGGCATACATCATGTTTAAAACTAACATTATATCCTATGTCACACATTTGACTGATGCTTAAGAGATTGTGTTTTAAACCTTTAATAAGAAGAACGTCTTTAATAAGAGGTTTATCGATATTACCAATATTATCAATCCAAATTATTAAACCTTTGTTGTTATCTCCAAAGGTGATAGTTTTTCCTTCTTTATGATGAAGAACAGCAAAAAGATCTGGATGTCTTATCATATGTTTTGAACAACCACTGTCTAATATCCATCTGTTCTTCTTTTTCAATGTCTGCAACAGATCAAGTGAAAATTCTTCTTGGTACCCAATCGGGTCCCTTTTTGTTAGATTTTGGAACCCATATCCATTTTGATTTGGGTTTATCTATAGTCTTAGAGGAGTACATGAAATTAAAATTAAAATTATAATATTCCTGTTTAGGTTTAGCAGAACCTTTGACAAAAGTAATCTTTTGATTCGTACAAGAAGGTTTACTATAATGAGAGTAACCAATACCATTCTTGTAAAAAAAGACTTTTTTAGAGGATAGGAGTTGAGGTCCGTAGGAAGGGTGATAGAATTTTACTTATTAAATTAGTATTAGGTACGGATATTATTAATATTATTAGTGTTTATGCACCTCAAGTAGGTTTAGATGATTCCATTAAGCATCAATTTTGGGAAGATTTAGATGGAGTAGTACAAGAGACATCTTATGGAGAAAAGCTTTTCATCGGCGGTGACCTTAATGGACATGTAGGCATTAGTAGGGATGGATTTGAGAATATCCATGGAGGCTATGGTATAGGAGAAAGAAATGAAAGTGGAGAAAGGATTTTAGATTTTTGTTTGTCCTATGATATGATCTTAGCAAACACCTGGTTTAGGAAGAGGGAGTCTCACCTAGTAACATTTAAAAGTGGGGTTAATACGAGTCAGATAGATTTTTTCCTACTTAGAAAGAGAGATAGGGGTTGTTGCATCGATTGTAAGGTTATACCAGGAGAAAGTGTAGCTACACAACATAGAGTCTTAATTTTAGATCTTAGAATTAGAGAATGCCGCAAAAGGGATAGACATAGGATAGATCCTAGAATTAAGTGGTGGGCACTGAAAGGAGCTAAACAAGAAATGTTTGTAGAGCAGGTAGTTAAGGAAGTTGATTGGTGTCTCGAGGAGGATTCAGAATCAATGTGGAATAAGATAGCGGGTGGTATGAGAAAAGTAGCTAAGGAGGTATTGGGTGAGTCTAAAGGCGGTGCACCACTAGGTAAGGATACATCATGGTGGAACGAGGATGTCAAATTAGCTATTAAGGTTAAAAGAGAGTGTTATAGAAATCTAAGTAAGAGTCGTGATAATGAGAATTTGGAGAAGTATATGATAGCAAAGAAGGAAGCTAAAAAAGTTGTTCGAAACGCGAGGGCTAAGGTATATAAGGAGGTTTATGACAAGTTGGATACCAAAGAAGGCGAGAAGGATATTTATAGGCTTGCAAAGATGAGAGATAGGAAATCGAAGGAGTTGGGTATGGTTAGATGTATCAAAGATGAAACGCAAAGGGTTTTAGTCAAAGATGAGGAGATTAAGGAGAGATGGAAAGATTATTTTGATAAGCTATTTAATGATAGTCATGCTCAAGATCTTGGAGACTTCTCCATTCCTTTTCATGAGATAAATCGTGACTTCATGCGCAAGATTCAAAAGAAAGAAATTGCAGAGGCTTTGAAGAAAATGAAATCAAGAAGGGCAGTTGGCCCAGATGGTATACCTATCGAGGCTTGGAAATGCTTGGGAGAGAAAGGTTTAGAATGGTTGACAAATCTTTTTAACTTGATTTGGCGAACAAATAAGATGCCTAATGAGTGGAGGAAGAGTACTTTGGTGCCTTTATATAAGAATAAGGGTGATATACAAGATTGCACAAACTATCGTGGTATAAAACTCATGAGTCATACTATGAAACTTTGGGAGAGGGTGATTGAGTCTAGGTTGAGGAAGGTTGTCATGATATCGGAGAATCAATTTGGTTTTATGCCTGGAAGATCAACTATGGAAGCTATACATCTTCTTAGACAACTTATTGAAAGATATAGAGAGAGGAACAAAGATTTGCATATGGTTTTTATTGATTTAGAGAAGGCATACGATAGAGTACCTAGGGACGTTCTCTGGTGGACAATGATGAAGAAAGGTGTTTCTCTCAAGTACATTAGTATAATTAAAGATATGTATGAAGGAGTAGTAACCAATGTCCGCACTTGTGGAGGGGTGTCAACCAATTTTCCGATAACGGTTGGGTTACATCAAGGATCTGCTTTAAGCCCTTTCCTATTTGCGATAGTAATGGATGAGCTTACGAGATCAATTCAAGAAAATGTACCGTGGTGTATGTTGTTTGCTGATGATATTGTTTTGATTGATGAGTCTAGAGCTGGGGTTAATGCTAAGCTAGAATTATGGAGACAAACATTGGAAGCTAGAGGTTTTAAGTTGAGTAAGAGTAAGACTGAATATATGGAATGTCGGTTTAGTAAGCAACGAAGTAGTGATGGGAGTGTAGTGAAGCTTGGTGAGCAAGATATACCGGTGAATGATTATTTCAAATATTTGGGATCCATCATTCAAAAGTATGGAGAAATTGATGGAGATGTAAATCATAGGATAAAGGTTGGGTGGATGAAATGGAAAAGTGCTACTGGAGTGCTGTGCGATCGTAGAATGCCATTGCGGTTGAAGGGAAAGTTTTATAGGACGACTATTAGACCCGCTTTACTATATGGTACGGAATGTTGGGCTGCCAAGAGACATCATATTCAAAAAATGAGTGTAGCTGAGATGCGGATGCTTAGATGGATGTGTGGAAATACAATAAAATATAAGATTCGGAACGAAGAGATACGTAAGAAGGTAGGTGTTGCACCCATTGAAAATAAGATGCGAGAGAATCGTTTACGGTGGTTTGGACATATTCGGCGAAGGCCTAATGATGCTCCAGTTAGAAGGTTGGAGAAATGGGAAAATATATTAGTTAAAAGAGGTCGGGGTAGGCCTAGGAAGACTTGGATGGAGATGATAGGAAAGGATATGAATGCTTTAAACCTCACCGAGGACATGGCGTTGGATAGAAATGATTGGAGGAAAAGGATTCATGTGGAAGACCCAAAATGAATTTCTTTTTTGGTTCATATCGCTGACCCCAATTGTTTTGGGATGAAGGCGTAGTTGTTGTTGTTGTTGTTTGTTTGTAGGAGTTTGTCTAGGTTCTCTTTTCCTTTGGTAAACTTGAAAACTGTTTTCATAAGGTTTTCAGTTTTACTTTTTAATTCTGAAATTTCTACTTGAAGATTTTTAGTCTTGGAGCTAGTAGACGTGATTTCAGAAGTAAGCCTGAAATTTTTCTTTTTCAACTCAGAATTTTTAATAATGAGTTTTTCATTTTTCTGAGAAATTTCTAAATTCTCGGATTTTAAAACTTTATTTTTTAGGCTCATTTTTTTAGATTCTTCAATTAGTTCTTGAAAAGCATCTAAAAGTTCTTTAAAGAAAAAGTTAGAAGTTTCACTTACAGAGCTTTCTTCTGCCATGAAGCACATGTTTGCAGTTTCGGCTTCATCATCACTTAACTCTTCACTGGTGGATGGTTCTAAATCATCCCATTGAGCATGGAGAGCCTTTTTCTTGAAGAACCTTTTCTTTTGTTCCTAGACTTTGGATCCTTTTTTTAGGAGAGGACAGTCACATCTCACATGACATGGCTTGTTGCATTGATAGCACATGATTTCTTTTTCTGAATCTTTCTTTTTTTGAGCTTTTTGGACAGCTTGTCCTTTCTCATGAAGCGCTGGAATCTTCAAGTAAGCAATGCAATTTCAGAATCTTTTTCTGAGTCCTTATTCTCAGAAATGGCTGGGAAGGCTACATTTTTCTTTGGAGGTTGTTCTTCTTCCCTTCATATGGACTTCATAGGCCATAAGATTGCCTATTAAATCGTCCAACGAAAGCTTGGATAGATCTTGGGCTTCTTCAATGGCCGTAGTCTTTTTCTCCCAATCGGAAGTAAGAGATCGCAATATCTTTTTTACTCTATCAGTCTGAGAATAATTTTCTCTCAATGACTTGAGATCATTTGTGATATTGGTGAATCTCGTAAACATTTCAGTAATGGTTTCATCTTTTACCATTTTGAAGAGTTCATATTTTTGAACCAAGGATGAGATCTTGGCTTCTTTTACTCTGTTTGTTCCTTCGTGAATAACTTCCAAAGAATGCCAAATATCATAAGCAGAATCATATATAGATATTTTGTTAAATTTATTTTGACTTATGGCATAGTATAAAGCATTCATGACTTTTGCATTTAGGTTTGCCATTTTTCTTTCTTCATCAGTCCATGAAGAATACTCTGATATAGGAGAAGAATATGGGTATTCTATGATTTTCCATACTGAAAAATCTACAGACTTGAGAAATATGGCCATTCTGCACTTCCAATATCCATAGTTTGTGCCACTGAAAAAAGGAGGATGAGATGAGTGTTGACCTTTGATGTCACGAGCATAAGATGATGCCATTTTTGTACTGGAAGACTTGTTATGTCAAAACCAGCAAAACCTGCTCTGATACCAAATGAAATTTTACTAGAGGAGGGGGGGGGGTGAATAGTGCAATTCGTTGCAGATCGATAATATAAAAAATAAGACAATTAGGCACAACACAATAAACACAAGATTTATACTGGTTCGGTTGAGTTACTGACCTACATCCAGTCCTCAAGTAAATACCTTGAGCCTTTCACTATATAGTCCGTGTTACAGGATAAATAATACAACACCCTCTTCCTTAGAGGTCTACTTCTCTCAACAGAGAAGGGAAACACCCTCTTCCTCAGAGGTCGACTTCTCTCAACAGAGAAGGAAAACAGCAGAAAATAGAAAGTTACGACACTTTCCTATAGAACCTTCAGTATGATATGCAGACAATGAATGCACGTAAGAACATTCTCTCAGAATATTCTCTCTTTTGATAAGTAGGCAGAATAATCTCCTAGGAGAACAGAATGTTCTTTTTCTTTTTCTGAGACACACACTTGATTCTTTTGTCAGAGAGTTTTTCTTGTTTTTTTTTTCTTTTTTTTTTCTGTTTCTTTTTCTAAGCTCTTTTTCAGTGTGCCGTATATGAATATTTCTCTTTGAAAGCTCACATGTCTCTGTTTGAAATATTATTTTGTCTGTATATATATAGATCTTCAAAAATAGTCGTTGCTTTTTAAAATGCTTTGAAATAATTGTCCTTTTGTGATGTGAGATGCCAGATCATCTCAAAAACAACTTTTATGAGAAAAAAGTGTGAAATAATGTGTACTATATATTGCTTTTTCAAAAATTGTCATTCCATAAATTAAATAATTATTAAGTAATAAATGTTTGGTGTATTTAAATAATGATAGTTTCTTCAAGTCGTCATTTCAAAATTAAATGTTTTAAGGTACAATATACGTTAGTGTATTTATAAATGAGATTTAATTTGTAATGTGTCATTCTCCAAATAAATGTTTTGTAGTACATTAAATGTTTAAGTATATTTATATTACAAATCGTCACTTCATTGTTTAAATACATGAAAATACAATAAATGCTTTGTGTAGTACTTATTTTATAAAAGGTCTTTTCTTGAGTAAATACTTTAAAGTACCATAAATGCTTGAGTGAAGAAAGATGTCTTCAAATATAAGTCATCACTTCTTGAGTGAGTGTTTTTTAAATTGTATTTAATACTTTAAATAAAATAAATACAAATGGTCTTTTCTTAAATAGATGTTTTGTTCAACAATAAATGTTTGTATTATAAAAGTAATGTTCATTTTCTCAAATCGTCATTTCTCAAATGAATGATTTGAAGTACAAATGTTTGAGTAATACTTAAATTGCAAATAGTCATTTCTCAAATAAATGCTTGTGTATTATAAACCAATACATCTTTTCACAATTTGTCTTTTCTTACATAAATGCTTATGTATTATGAACGAAAATTTCTTACGTAAATGTTTGTGTATTATGAACCAATGAATTTTGTCTTTTCTTACATAAATACTTTTGAAATCATGAGCTTTTATATCTTGTCAAATTGTTTTTTGCATAAATGCTTTGAGAAGTATAATGATTTGTTTCAAAAATGTGTTTTTGAAATAATACAATATACATAACGGTTCTTTTTATGAAAGCTTGTCTTTTTGTATATGAATGTCTTTGTATGATTTTAATGCATATACTCTAATATGAAATATGCATGCTTCTGAAGGTTCTGTTATATATGACTGTAAAGAAGAAAAAAAAATAGCTTAAAGTAGCTGATCATCTCGGATAATTTTTAATGCATCTCTTTGGCTCATCAAGCTTTTTCTTCAATCCATGAGTATGATTGCATCAGGATGTTGTACTTGAATATAAAGCCTTCGCTATCTTCAAGTGAAATATCCTTGCATCAAATACACGTTAGATTCATAGCACATCATATCCAGTCATAATATAACATATTCGGTTTCATATATGAAATCATATCATATTTATCATATCTTATGAAAGCATATCATTTTTATCATGTATCATATATATGCATCATGAAAGCATATCATATTTATCATGTATCATCAAAACATAGTTTCTCAACATGAGCTTCATGGAGGAAATAGCGAGGGGATTGCGGAGGGCATGGGTCTCAAAGAGGCACGCTCGTCGAGCTGAAATCAACGTTCTCTTTGTCCCTGCAACTTTTGTAACAGGGAGGAGGGTGGAACAAAAAGTTCACGTGTATAAGGATCCAATATTTGTTGAAAATCGTTGTTCCCATTGAGATTTTTGTCCAAATAACACTGAGAATGACACATCAAACATACCCTTAACACCTCAAAAGCTCTATTTCGTGAGAAAAAGTTGTATGGTAGAATAGGCAGATCCTAGCGACTCCAGCGATGATGCACATCATCCCTAGCTCCAACTCCTTGTTCCTTGGATCTGAATGCAGAGGAACCCGTTTCAGAACCAGAAGTAGAGAAGATATCCCAACTGTTGACAGAGGTTAGTATAGTGACCAACCAACTTCATTTAAGATTTTCCAATGAAAGTTCTTAGTAGGAATGTGCGTGGGATCGGTAGGAAATGTGCTCGTCAATAGATTGCTGAAACATTTCAGCAAAGTAATCCAAACATTGTTTTCTTTCTAGAGACTAAGGTCTCTAAGGAAGCCATTAGTCTAATCAAAGCATGTTTTCCCATGTATGAAGTTGTAGAAAACTTCAAAGGCTCACCTTCTAGCCAGATTATGTGTTTATGGCAACCTAACCGAGTGGGAGTTAAAGTAATGTGGGTGTCATATCAGATTTTAATGGTGATGGTGGAAATGAGTCAGGTGTTCTTATTTCAAAGGTGTATAGTCAAAACTCTTATTTGGATCGTTGATCCATATCGCATGACTTCTTGAACCACCAAGTTGATTGTCCTTGGCTGACTATAGGTGATTGGAATGTAACCCGCAACATGTCAGAGCATTTGGGTTCATCCTCATATCATGTGGGAACCGATGAGTTTAACCAATTCATCAATTCTATAGGACTTATGGAGATTGATGATGTTCCTTCATGGTTCACATAGCATAAAAAGCAGGCTGGTCCAAATTTTAGGGCAAACAAGTTAGATCATAGCTTTGTCAATGGTTTTTGGGTGTTGTGCTTCCCCACCTCTTTTTTGTCTATGTTCTCAAAGTTAGTGTTTGAACACAATGCATTGCTATTAGCCACTGATAATTGTACCAAGGTGCCTCACCCTTTGAAGTTTTTTTACATCTTGGACTCAATTGCCAGAATGCCAAGATGTGGTCAGTAGTGTGTGGTTTACTAAGGTCAGGGGTTGTCTCATGTTTTGAGTGGCCTCCAAGTTAGTGGCAGTTCAACTCGGGTATTGGAAAAAGCATGTGATCAGGAAATACTAGGTTTGAAACATGAAGATTGATGCCACCATTGCTAATTTGCAACCACAAGTTGACCAAGGATGCATGATTGCAATTGGAAGAGAAATTCATCTTCAAGATGAACTATCAGAAATCCTTAAATTGGAGGAGGCAAATTAGAGGCAAATATCCAAGTATAGATGGCTTGAATCGAGGGACCAAAATTATTAGCAGATCCTTTGATTCGGTGGTTACCGATATTACTAGATAAACTAATATTATCGGATAACTCTACTTGAGATATCGTATTTCTGGTAGATTAAACCACAGAACCGATGTCCTGCATTTGAGGCCTCTTTATAAGATTCATTACCAAATGTAGGACTCTGTAGAATGTTGTTATTCTCATTATTTCTTTGCTATATTTTTTGTATCATTTTTTGCAGTTATCTAAGTTAGTGAAAATAGAATTATCATTTTCGAGCGTTATTCTTTTCTTGTTATCGTTTCTAATTTTTCACATGGTATCAGAGCAAGGACATTGATCTCATGTTTTTCCTCGCACTCGATTTGCTATTTTTCAACCAGCTTTTGTGCGTCAATCTCTTTTCTTGTGCGCCATCTTCAATGGCGTCGAATAGCACCAACAACAAGGCTATCTCATCCAAGAATACTCACAAATTGATGCTTAATCCATTCTTTCTTCATTATTCTGATAATCCAAGGATATCCTTGGTTTCACAACAACTTGTTGGAGATAACTACTCAATATGGAGTAGGGCTATGGTTATGGCACTAAGTGCAAAAAACAAAATAGGCTTCGTCGATGGATCCATAGCGAAACCTGATCCTTTGTCATCAAATGTTGCTATGTGGGAGTGATGCAACAATATGGTGCTATCATGGCTGCTCAATTGTATCCATAAGGATCTCGCAGCTAGTGTCATCTACTCTCAAACTATTGTCGAGGTTTGGGCAAAGCTATGTGAAAGGTTTTTCCAATCCAATGCTCTCAGGATATATCAAATTCATCAGGAGATCATCAATCTCAAGCAAAATCAATTCCCCATAACTATTTACTTCACTAAACTAAAGGGTTTATGGGATGAGATGTTCACTTACATCAAGATCCCTCCATGTTCCTATGGTGCCATGCGGGTCATTCAAGATCTTCAGCAACATGAATGGCTCATCCATTTCTTGATGGGTCTCAATGATAGTTTCAGCGCCATTCAGAGTCAATTACTCTTTATGGCACCCTTACAGAGTATATCCAAAGCATACTCAATTATCCAAGAAGAGCGACAACATGATCTTCGCCTAACATCATCACACAAACCAGTTGTTGTAGCAGTTGATTGAAGTAATATCCTTGTCAAGGCCAATGCACCAAAAACGGGGCAGCCACGCCCACGACCAAAATGCGATCATTGTGGTTGCCTTGGACACATCAAATCAAAATGCTATTATCTTCATGGTTTTCCTAACCGACCAAGGGAGTTTCCCAATGCTTGATTCAACAATCAGGCTAATGCTTGTGTTTCCACCATAGAACTTGAAAAACCGGTTTCGAGTTTAACCCTTCCTAAACTTACCCAAGAATAATATAATAAAGTCATGGCTATTGTCAATTTAAGCAACCAATCAAATCCATCCATGGCCAACCTTGCAGGTAATATTCCCACGTTGTCTATGTATTAGTTTGCATCTCAGAGTAGTATTATAGACTCTGGGGCCACAGATCACATCACCAACTCTATATCCACCCTTTCTTCCTCTGAACCCATCTTTTTTCCGCCCATCGGTCTTCCTGATGGGATGACCACCCACGCCACCCACACAGGCAACATTTTTCTAACACCTATTCTCACCTTACATAATGTCCTTTATGTTCCACAATTCAAATTTAATTTTATCTCTATTAGAAAATTACACCATGATTTGAAATGCATTGTTATGTTTGACGTTTATCATTGTATTTTTCAGAACCCACACTTCAAGATGATGATTGGAGTGGGTAGGCTACTAGGGCATCTTTATGTCCTTAAGGGTGGTGGTAATCATGCTTTGCATACTGGATCTTTTTCTCTATGGTATTTTCGCCTTGGACATTTATCCAATTCATGTCTTCAACTTTTTATTAATTCTAATAAGGTTAATGCCAAACTTTTTCATGACCCTTGTTCTGTTTGCCATAAAGCTAAACAAACCAGGTTACCTTTTCCCCATGGGACTATATCTTCTTTAAAAGCCTTCGAGTTAATCCATTATGATATATAGGGTCCATATCAAACTCTCTCTATGTCCGGGGTACATTTTTTTTACTATCGTACATGACTACATCCGCTGCACGTGGGTGTATCTTATGAGATATAAGTTTGAGACATTCACTATTATCAAAAGTTTTCATGCATTAATCTGCAATCAGTTTTAAACCAATCTCTTAAGCCTTCAATCGGATAATGGGACTGAATTCTTTTCCAATGATATGCAAAACTTTCTTAACAAGAATGACATCCACCACCATTAGCACAACTGCATTGCGACCCTGTAACAAAACGGTGTTGTCAAGCTCAAGCATCGTGACTTGTTGAATGTCGCTTGGGCTCTCCGTTTTCAATCTAATTTACCACTCCAGTTCTGAAGGGAATGTGTCCTTACCGCTACGTACCTCATAAATCATCTACCTTTCAAACCCTTAATGGGAAAAATCCCTTACGAGGTATTATACAACAAACCACCAAACTATACTCATCTTCGTATATTTGGATGTCTCTGTTACGTTTCTAATGTCCATCACCACCATAAATTCGACACTCGGGCACACCAATGCATTTTTGTCGGATACTCATACAGTTGAAGTTGGTTATAAAGCTTATGACATCGAATCTCAAAAGTTTTTTGTCAGTCAAGATGTCAAATTCTATAAAACCGTCTTCCCCTTTTGCAATCATCCAACCCCTCCATTTGATGTTACCAATGTCATACCCATACCCATTTTTGACCTTCCCAAATTCGATCCTCTACCTCCTCCCATTGAGCCTTCTTCCACCAACTCCTCTACCCCGAGTCCTCCCCTACCTCCGTCCGACCCATCTCCCCTGCCCATCCCCCCTACTTCCCCCAACCCTCCTCCTCGTCGTTCTGATCACCCTCGTCAACTACTACTCTACCTCAAGGATTACAGGTGCTACTCTGCAGCCCCCATGCTCTCGTCAGATGCTTCAAGTGATGCAGCTTCCCACATCCATCACCCTTTACACCATCACCTTTCCTATCATCGCTTCTCTTCTTCCCACCGTATCTTCTCAGCTGCCATCACTGTAGCCTTCGAACCCAAGACCTTCTCTCAAGCCATGAAACATGCATCCACATTAGCGGAACGCCATGGCTGCTGAAATTTGAGCACTTGAGGAGAACCACACTTGAACGGTGAGCACTTTATATGAAGGTAAGCATCCCGTTGATTGTAAATGGGTCTATAAAATTAAATTTTGGTCTGACGGTTCCATTGAATGCTACAAAGCCCGCCTAGTTGCCAAAGAGTACACTTAAATCCAAGGTCTCAATTACCATGAAATTTTTGCTCGGGTTGCTAAGATGGTCATCGATCGCTGTCTCCTTGCCATTGCCTCTATTCATCGTTGGCTCCTTTTTCAAGTGGATGTCAATAATGCTTTTCTCTATGGTGATCTTTATAAGGAAGTCTACATGCGGCTCCCTCCCAATTTTTCTTGTTAGGGGGTGCATTTGGTTTGTCGCCTCCATAAGTCTCTTTATGGCCTCAAATAGTCTTCACGACAGTGGTTTGCCAAGCTTTCCTCTTATTTACAAGATATTGGTTTTGTCCAATCGAAGGCCGACTATTCATTATTTTCCCAAATCAGGGTCGGTTCTCACCTTTTCCTATTTATCTATATAGATGACATCATTATTACAGGTGACACCCTCCCTCAGATTCATGCTCTCAAGAAGAACATTCATCTGCATTTTTGTCTCAAAGACCTCAGTCATCTCAAATATTTCTTAGGCATTGAAGTGGATCATTCCAAATCCGGTCTATTTCTCTCTCAACGCAAGTATGCACTCGACATCTTGGATGACATGGGCTACCTTGGATCTAAACCATGCTCCTTTCCCATGGAGCAACATTCAAAGTTCAACGACACTGATGGTTCGGCTTTGAAAGATCCGAGCATGTTTCGCTGGTTAATTGGTAGATTAATCTACCTTACCATTACTCGCCCTGACATCACCTATGTCGTGCACCTCTTAAGTCAATTCTCCAGCCAACCACGCACTCCTCACTTGTATGCCGCTCTCTGCATCCTGCATTATCTCAAAGGCACCCTAGGTCACATCATTTTACTGAACACTTTCGACCTGCTAACCGTTATTGGCTATTCAGACTCCGATTGGGCCTCTTGCCCCATTATTTGCCGATCTACCTCTAGGTATTGCATCATGCTCGACTCGATTCCAATTTTTTGGAAGTCTAAGAAACAATCCACTGTCTCCCGCTCATCTGCCGAGGTCAAATATCGCTCCATGGCTCTCGCCACTTGTGAGCTTATTTGGATCAAATCCCTTCATCTTGACTTTGGCATCCCTCATTTCCAACCCATGACCCTATTTTACGATAATCAAGTGGCCCTACATATTACAGCCAACCCCATCTACCATGAACGCACCAAACATATTGAAGTCAACTGCCATCTTAATTGAGAGAAAATCCAAAATGGGCTCATCACCACTGAGTTTGTTTCGACCCACTCTCAGTGCGCCGATATTTTCACCAAAGCCTTGGGTAGTGTGCACCTATCACTTCTGAAGGCCAAGTTGGGCATGCTCGATCCGCATGCGCCAAACTTGAGGGGGCGTATTATTAGATCCTTTGATTCAGTGGTTACCGATATTACCGGATAAACCGATATTATCGGATTACTCTATTAAGTTGTCGTATTCCTTGTAGATTAAATCACCGAACCGATGTCCTACATTTGAGGCCTCTTTATGAGATTCATTACCAAATGTAGGACTTTGTAGAATGTTGTTATTCTCTGTATTTCTTTGCTATATATTTTGTATGTTTTTTCTCTATTATCCAAGTTAGTGAAAACAGAATTATCGTTTTCCAGCATTATTCTTTTCTTGTTATCGTTTCTCATTTTTTACAAAAATACTTGATATTTTCACCTTCGAGCCAATAATAGTATGCAGCGTAGACAGATCCATTTGCTTAAAAGGAAGACGAGTTGAGTGTGGTTGGAAAGGAGAAAATCTTCAAAGAGGCTACCATCTATTTCTCCAAATTGTGTTATCGTACTTCTATTGATTCCACTATTTTTAATGGTCACTTGGGCTCTTTGGTCACCTTTGACAAAAATAATTGTCTTCTTCAACAAATCTCAGCGGTGGAAGTATCCAAACCTGTGTTCAGCCTTGATGGGGATAGCTCTCCTGCCCAGACGGCTTCCCAGGTTGCTTCTTTACCTTCTTCTGGCCAATCATTGCAAAGGATGTCTGTGGTGCCATTCAGGACTTTTTTTTCTCAAAAGGCAAAATTCTAACAAGCTTATTTCCTTTCCAAGTTTTGACCTATTAGCTTGTGTAATTTTTTATATAAAATAATTACCAAGATAATGGTGACTGAAATGACTCCTATTCTTCAGTGAATCATTTTTCAGAATCAAAAGGCGTTTATGAATGGTCGTGACATCCAAGTGAGTATTCATGCTAAAGCTTATGATCATATTGGCTGGTCTTCTTTGGAACACCCTAAGGTGTTTTGGGTTCGCGGAATTCTGGGTTCACCGTATTATGCGATGTGTATCCACCCCCAAATTTTTTGTGGTGGTGAATGGGGAACCAAGTCCAAAGTTTTTCAACAGTAGAGGTGTGTGGTAGGGGGTATCCCTATCCCCCTTTCTCTTTCTTTTGGTGATGGAGAGGCTCAATAGACATTCAAGGATGCAAATCTCTTTTGTCCTAGCTCTGTTAAAGGATTTCACTGGAGCCATTCTTTTTTTGCGGATGACGCCCTATTTTTTATTCAAGACAAAAGGCGCTGTATTTTACAAATTTCTGGACATTAACCATGGGCTTGAAGAGAAAATCTGGGCTCATCGTTACCCTAGACAAGTTAGTGTTCATTCCCTTAACATTTCTCAAAGCCGAGTGCAATATATGTCAATTAAGTGGGTGGCAAAGCACTATCTTTCCATCAAGTGGGGTTGCCTCTTTTGAATGGCCAACTAAAGATATCTCTTTATGAACCCTTGTTAAATAAATTTTGGGACAGGTTGGAAAAGTAGGACCCTATTTAGGGCAGGAAGGTTGGTGTTTATCAAGTCTGCTCTTGCCACTTTTCCTAAAGAATGGATCTCTTGCATTCTTTTGCTATGTTTGGTGATTACTAAAATGGAACGGATTATGAACCCATTTCTTTGGTATGATTCGGCTTCCAATCGTCATTTCGACTTGCTTGCTTGGTATGTGCAGACCCAAAGATGAAAGAGGTTTGGGGATGAAACTCTTGAACGAGCACAATATAGCCTGTTTGGTTAAGCTGGGATGGGTGGTATTACAAGAAAGTTCAAATCCATGTGTCCATCTCATCCAATGTATCTCAAAATCTCTTCAGTTTGGTTCCCAATTTTTTTTTTAAGAATGGATCTCATGCATGGATGAAGAAGCTTAGGTCATGGACTCCATTCCATTCAAAGAAATATTCAATGGAAAATTGGGAATGGGTTGCGCATATACTCCATTGGTTGAGCACATTGGACTTCCTACCTATATAACAAATATCACAAGATTTATAAAAATCTTGCGATAATATCGTGAGAAATTGCCTCAAAGTTTAAAATGGCAATTTCTCCCAAGATTTTCAATCCGTGACAAATATCGCGATATTTACCATTTTAGTAGATATTTATCACAAGATTTTCATTTTTAAATGTGTTTTATTTATATTTTCCTATAAAAAATATTTTTATATTTTTTAATTTATTTTTTATTGCCGAGATTTTTCCCAAAAAAAATGCAAGATTTATGAAAAAAATCTAAAATCTCCCGAGTTTTGACTCCCGAGATTTTGCTGTTTTTAACTTTTGTCACTATGCTTCCGACAAGCAAAGTCCTCATAACGTACTTACAACCGCTTCGAGTGGCAGAGGTCATTAATCCTCAGGAATGAATGGATCATGATATTCCTCATTCAATTGTTCATCATATAAAGGAGCCTAGATTTAGGTTTAAAGAGGTATATTAGAATCAAGATCTTAGTGACAACATATCATGTATTGGCATTTCAATTTTTTCTACTGCATCTGCATGGGAAACAATTCTTACTCATCACCCAAACAGTGCCATGCTCATCTGATTTGAAGCAAGGGACACTACCCGCAGGTAGCCATTACTTAGCTGTTTACATACCATAACCGGCTTCTTACTCAGGCAAGACTCCAAAAGATGGGTTTCTCTATTGCCAGTAGATGTTGCCTGTGAGAATTGCGCGGTGGAATCGGTGGACCATCTTTTTATCCAATACTGGGTAACTCAAAGAGTGTGTGGCATTATATCAATTGATTGTTTGGGCAGTGGAGCTCTTCTCCTCACAGGTGAGTTATTGAATCATTAGAGAGGTGGGACAGACGTGGTTTTCATTGCAAACCTATCTGACATGCGTTGATTGTAGCCTTTCAAGTCATATATAATCTGGAAGATTTGAACTTCGAAACTCAATAATATTTGAAAATCAGGGGTTTAATGCTCAATATATTCCAAACTTTTGCTTCCAAGCAGTGAGAGAG
Source organism: Nuphar pumila (assembly GCF_984573655.1). Classification (NCBI taxonomy): domain Eukaryota; kingdom Viridiplantae; phylum Streptophyta; class Magnoliopsida; order Nymphaeales; family Nymphaeaceae; genus Nuphar; species Nuphar pumila. The sequence continues at coordinate 163,593,928 of NC_143249.1, read as the reverse complement.
CATGTTATTTGTATATGTCAGTAGATTGATCAGCCAATTGTGGACATAGTGCAATGCAGGTCTTTACAATCAATTTTGGACCTAAAAAATTGTCATACAAAAATCTTTATTTTTTCCACCAATTCTTGTTTTAATCTGATTTTGGACCGTTAGAACCCTCTTTTCAAGGTTTTTTATCAAAAGAAAAATTGAAGAGGATGCTTTTAGCTTTCCAATGCTTAGCTTTCCAATGCACTAAAAATCAGGTTGAATCCGACTCTGAGATCAAAAGTTATGGCTAAAACAAATTTCAAAGTTCAACAACAAAATCATATCGTTAGTAAACCTTGAATTGTCTTTAATGTACCTGAACTGCTGCCATTTATCATGAAATTGTTGTTAAACCTCTCATGATGTGTCGTCCTTGTCCTTTTTTTTAGTTGTGTTGTCAGAGCATCTTTAACGACACATCAATTATCGTTATTGCTTGGCCCATCCACAGATTGTCGTTATGACAAACACTTGTCATTAATGTCAAAATTATCGATAGTGTTCATCCTTCTTGGCAGACACCGACCATTTCAAAAAATGTGTACCTAAACCCTTACTTGCAGTATTGGACTTTAAAAAATAGTGTCAAAATATCTTACAAAATTAATAAATTATCCTAGAAAAGACCCTTTAGATCTAATCCTAGAATCTCATTCTAGTCCCTTTGAATGAGAATTGTTATCCTATCTTGGATCTTGGATACGTAGGAAACATATCTGAATCCACTAGTGATCTATAAATAGGGAGGCCTTCCCCCCTATTCAAAGAGATCTAACCCCTACATTCCTAGCACTATTATGCTGCCAAAATGTCATCAAAGACTAAACCTAGCCTAGCTGACCCACCTACCCCACCTTGTCCTAATTGACTAGCCTAGGGTGAGTCTACTTTGACCTAGCCTAGAAACTTGGATCCTTCATATCTCACACTAACTCTTGCAACCTGCATCCATTCATGACGTTCATGTTTCTGCACTCATCGATCATAAGAGGGGTACCGTAGCCCATGGTGAGATTCTATCCCTTTTTAAGTATTTTATTTATTTTCTTTATTTTTACAAGTTTATATATGACTAATGTTAGAATATTTATGGTTTTGGTGTCTTTTTTGAGTTTAAGTGATTTCCACCACCAAACATACAAGTTTTAGGTTTTCACTCGAGGTTATACCCACTTTTTCGTAATACTGCCCCAATAATGAAGATCTGGTGTCCCTAATTCGGCTGATCTCTACTCAATAAAGGAGAAAATGTACAAGGTCTTGAAGAACGATTTTCATTATCTTCTAAAGTTTGGATCCGGATCTTGGATTCATTTGTTAAAACATTTTTGGTGAAAAACTTACATTTTTGCTTTTAAAATTGAGAATCCACAAAATGGGGATTACTGTGAGACTGTTCATGTAATTTGAAGATCAAAGTTGTCGAGATAGCATTGCAAGCTTAGTACCATTTTAGGTATTTTCGGATCTGGATCCACCTTAGATCCAAATCAGACTTTACTTTATATTTTTTGGCACTGTCATGGTGACAGAGTCATATCTCCTTGACTATATCTATCTTTTTCATGAACTAAGATGGAGAGCAGATGGCCAGAACTGCATTTCACATGTTCAGCATATTCACAGATTATGTATCCACAGTCTTTGAAAATATGTTCGAATAGAAAAAAGTCATAATTTTGATTGTTTTCTATAAAAAAAATTTATGTTCATTTGTCTATAACCTGGCAATCTAGTGTCGTAAACTCACATTTTCAAATTTGTTGAAAAGATAAATAACACATCTAGAACTTTCTAGTTTTGATCTAGAGTCAAAATACCCACTAGGGTTCTCATTTCTGGGATTCAAAACCATAACTAGAAAAATACTCTTCAGTCTGAAATAGCTGACATGTCTATCTTTGAGAATGTGTATCTCTCCAACCATTCACTAGATCAAGGTGATCTTAGTGGCATTGGAAAGATAATGATCTCCTCTTGATCTATTATTTTTGTTATATTCCTTGATTTTTAGCATAAAGATGCTATAAAATAGGTTAGAACAGAAGGAATAGGGGTAGCATCTAGGGGAGTCAACAAGTCAGATTTAACCTGACCTGACCCTAATCAAACCCTATAGGGTCCGAGTATGGTGATAAATAAGAAGACCCAGTTAAGACTCGGGTCTGGACCCAAAGGTCTGATTAATACATGTACCCATGTATAGTTTATGAAATTTTATACTAGACCCAAACCCAACCCGAGTTCTGATTAAGACCCACAAAATTTTAATATAAAAATGATAAAAAATATGGTTTTACTAGGTATGGCCCGGGTCTGGTTCATGTAGTCCTTATCTAGTTCGGGTATGGTTTCTCTTATGGTAGGTTCGATTAAACTTGGGTCCGAACCCGATACCATACTCGAAAATCTGGACCAGGTTTGGTTCCACCTAGGTTTGAACCAAACCCGATGGATTGACACCCTTAGCAATAGTACTTGTTCAACACCTATTTTTATGAGCTCTTCTAGGGATGTATCTCACCACACCCCTATCGATTTTCGATGTGCCATACATCGTTCAAAATATACTTTTATTTTTCATCTTTTCTTTGTTTTGCATTTTGTTGAATTCTTGTGTTTTCTAAGAAAAAAATCAGTAGCAAAGACTGTTAGTGTTTCTTGACTTAGAAATGTTTTAGGAAAATCCTTTTTTGTAAATCGGATTCGGTTTTCTTTTGGGTTTCAGAGCTTTGGTTTTTAAAATTTGTGTCTGCATCCTGATCTTGTGTGTTGTTTGTGGTACTTGAACTTAAGTAGGATATGATCCATACCTAGATCCAAAATTCAATATGTATTCATTTTTCCACATGAAAAAACCATTTTGGATAGAAAACCGTGGTGTTTTCTTTTGTGCATTTCTTGTTTTTCCTAGGTAAAGACACTAGGTAGATTTTGTGTTTACTTTTACTCACTTTAGTTTAGAAAATTAACCTAGAAAACCTTGTTAGAGAATTTCATGTCATTTAGAATTTCTTATGAAAATTTTAAACTTCTAACAAGTTGGAAAATCACTTTGGTTTGAGACAATGTTTGTTTCATGTATATTTTTCATTTTTATCCTAGATCCTCTAAGAAAAATGATTTTAGATTTGGGCCAAAGTTCATTGAATCCTAACCAACCCGAGGCTTCAAACCAAAATAGATCTAGGTATCTAAAAAAATTACCTCAAGGTACTAAAGAGTTAAGGGCTTTGATAGTTGGTACTCAATTCCAAGACACTCCTATTTCAAAGGGGATCCACCAATGAACTCGTCGGGGAAGATCCAAATCTATCAAATTTAGAAGAAGAAAAAGAGGATAAAGAAGATATCCAATAAGCAGAAACGGATAAAAGAAAAAGTGTAGTAGTTGAGTTTTTGGAACAATCCATTTTGGAAGACGTGAAAAACTCTAATACAACTTCAAAGATCCTAATGCAAGAAATTCAGCAAAAATTCTTAGAGAAATATGAAATTGCAAAAACTACAAGAAGAATTAGAAGTGTAAGGCACAACAAGTACCAATTTGAAAGATCTAGTCAATCAAGATCCTAGAGTCAGTAACCCCAATAGTTAGAGCTACAAGTTCCCAACCCAACGAGTATGAAGAACAAAGAATTATTACCCGTCAAATGAAAGAGACAAAAGGAGAAAGAAGAGCATATGAGATCCAAGACTTCATTTTGGGTCAAGATAGTGAACCTTTGGGTCTTACTCCCTAAAAGTTTGTGAAGTTTAATGTGATTGGAACCCACAGACGCACATCACTATATTCTTGGATCCCTGCTCTGGCTGCCTACACAATGATCGAGCGTTGATCAGATGGTTCTCAAGGAGTCTTGAAGATGAAGCATTATTGTGGTTCTCAACCCTATATGTTGATTAGATCAGACAATTATAGACCCTCATGAACCTGTTCATTGAGTGATTCAGATTCAAAGTGAACATTTTGCCAATGTTCAGTCCACACTACAATCTTAGTGAAAAGAAGGATGAGGACAAATAAGATTTTATAAATCAATAGAGATCGGTATGTCATCGTAGGAAATATTCAATCCAAGAATCTCATGCCATAACCCTCATAATAAATAATTTCAATCAACCTCTCAAAGGCCTCTTGGCTACGCAAAGATATGAGACCTTTACTGATTTGATTGACATTGTTAGTTGGATATAGTCAAACCTTAAAAGAGGCATGTACAATAGGATTTTAGTTAATACTGAATCTAAGAGGGACAAAATTGAAAAAAAAAATCATTCTGGAGCCAAGTTAGTGTGGCTACTTCTCAAAAAGAAAAGAAAAAGTCAAAGTCTTTCAAGCAAAATTAGGGGCAGGCCTAAAATCCAAGATGTCCTAGCGATAGAGAGTTCACTGAGATCAAACAAACACAATCTCGAGTTCTTGATATTTTATTGTAAAATAAGAAATTTGAATTGCCAAAAGTGTCAAATTCTCTCCACATAAAAAGAAGTGATAACCAAAAATTCTGCAGATATCATTGGGCTCTTGGTCATGACACTCAAGAGTGCATTTCCCTTAGACATATAATTTAGGATCATATCAACAAAAGTAAACTGATCTTGGAAAATGAAGAAGCTCAAGAAGAACCAAGTTGCATTCAGAATAAGGAACTCCACATGATTAGCAAAGTTGAACCAATATTAAAAAATTTTATCATAATTCTCAGAGTCACCCTTATAATTATTTGAACCACCATAGTCTGCCTACACTAAGGTTCAATTATATGAGACTCAAGTCAATGAAAATGCTTCTAGCCAAGTCCCCGAAAAAGAGATTGTGCATGAGTCATCCATCGAGGTCACCATTAAAAAGGAAAAAGATGATGACTCAACTAAGACTCTAAAAGAAGAAACTCATATTGCACTTAAATAAGCCATTGGTTCTTCCACTTTAGAATATGCACAAGTGTTTAAAATTTTCATTTACAAGGAAGACCTTGAATATGCTGATGCAATAAAAGACTTTGTTTCATCCAACTCAGCATATGCAAATGATCCTACAAAGATAAATTGTCTAAGATCATGTCATAAAAAATTCTCCAAAAGCTGAAATTTCTCACGTCTCTCTTGAAGAAGAAGAAAATTTTGCTAATGTGATTTCTCAAGACAACACAAAATTTGCCAAAGAAAGATGTAGATTTGTCATTCCCATGCTCATGTTGTTTATCAACCTTTTGGTCTTAGCTTAAACCATAAGTAACATCTAGGGAAGAGCCAACATATTTGCAAGTTTGATTCGAGATTCTGCCTCTAATGATGGAGTCAACTGTAATTTACACTATACACAAGTCTATGCTATGTCAAGAGAGCCAAAAGCTCAATAATTGTTTTCAATAATCTAGAAAATTAACATCATATGACATTTTATAAAGCCACAATTGGGGCTACATTAGAGAAAAAGTCCAAGTTTCAATTCCTTAAATGATCAATGTTGGATAGGAGGACAAAATCAAAATACGATAAGAAAAAAGTGTCACGGACCTATCTTGACAGCATTTATAGTCTATTTCCATGGCAGATCCAAAGCACACCATGTTCTCTACATTGAATTAGAGAGTTACAGAAGGTAAAACTTTACCATATGGATCAGGTTTGCTTTGACTCTTATAGTTCAAAGTTAGTTGTTCATCACTCCTATATCTTTTAAATATGAATAAGTTGTTTGATTGTCTTTTGTAAATAATTATTTCAAAACAATTGAAAATAAAAAAAATCAACAAAAAAAAAATTAAAAAAAAAAATCAAAGTTTTATAAAAGGATTGCCCTTTTTGCTATATTATTTTTTTGTTATTTAAATGGATTTTACCAAAGAAGTCTTTGCATTTATGAGAAGTTTACATGCACTTCATCTCACTCTTTAGATCATTAGCAATTGGTTTCTTTTTCATTATTATAAAGAGGAAACTTGAAGGTCAAACCCTTTATAAGAAGACAATATAAAATGATTGAGTTTGTAGTGAAATAGAAAAATAAATCTCTGTGTAAAGCCTAAAAATAGCAAAGGTTAAATCATATAGGGACATTACAGACTCATATTATATGGTTTAAGACCATGATGATCCACTTAGAGGAAAATTTCTTTAAATTAAAAGATGTCAAAACTATTTTCTATTTTGTCTTTTCTTCTCATTCCCTCCTTTGGTTGGTCTTGTGGACTTATCCATCTTATGTGCTAGTACCTTTTGGTCCTAAGTCTTGTTTTCAATATCCCTAAAAAGGGCTAAGTTGGTTATCTCATCATACAAAGCAAAACTACCCATTCAGGCCTTATCTTGGGGCATTTTTTTTATTTTATAAAGAGGAGCATAAAAAAAAGTTCATAAAAAGATGCCAAATGCAAAAAAAAAAACATTATTTAAAAGAAAATGAGAAAACTCCAAAGATTTCAGTGCTTTCTTTGCAATCGAAGATCTAATGCAAGAGATGCCCAAGATCACTTAACCCATTTTCTTTTCTTTGAGCCTCACATACAAGAATGTCATGCCCAACTTTCTTTTTACTTCTTTTGAGCCTCATGATACCCAAAGTTCAAAAAAAAATTATTTACCTAAAAAAATCATCATTTCATCCCTTACTATCGTCATTACCATTTACTTCATTTCTCAAAGTTTGATAATCCACATCCAATTATTTTCTTTAAAGTCTTTGAAAAATGATTGGTAACCTAAAAATATTCAATATGGATCAGTATGATGTAAGCTTTATAGTGAAGAGATTAAAGTGCATCAGAATAAAAAGTCTTAGGTTTTTATGTACTTGGAGCTCTTATTTTCAAACCTAGATAGCCAAGGAGTCCTACTCTTTTGAAAGTTTCTATAATCTGAATCTTTGTGACATTAGATTAATATCCATTGAAGTATGAGCTTATACATGTGTTGGTATCAATGTTGTTAAGTACCTATGCTTCGAGGCGTGAGGCACACGCCTCATGCACAAGTCTGGCCTTCATGCCTCAAGGTGTAGTGATGGGGCTTAAGTGTAGTTGATACCCACACTTTAAATGGTGAGGCGCAAGCCTCACTCCAAGATGCGCCTTAGGGCGAGAAGCGTGAGCTTCTATGCCAGCTAAAAATTTGTAGGTTATAATATATTACTTAACATGTTATAAGTTATTTAATACATGTCAGGTTATATTAAATGTATAGTTACCTATTTGAGTTGATAAAAATATTATTATAAAATTAGAAGGCTTAAAAAAATTTCTTAGAAATGATTGTGTTTGCCTTTGCTTTTTCGTCTTCCTCTTGTTAGGTTTAGGTTTTCGTGGAGAGTCAGTCATCCAAGAAACGTTGGAGCCTTAATCTGCTGCAAGAGATTTGTTGCTATCGGCAAGTCTCTCTCTCTCTCTCCTGTAAGAGGTTTTGTTGATGCCATCATGTTTGAAGTTCTTTATATTATTAAAGTTTGTTTCTTTTTATTTTGCATAATTTTTGTATATATCATATATTTAGTGCTGTCAAGTTTAGTAAGCTATTAAGGTTTTTTTTTTCCTGGCTTTTTGATGTGCAAGCTAGGTAATAACATCTGTAGGTTTCAAATCTGACACCTAGTTATGATACTGTGACTAACCATCCAGCTAGCTCATGGAACACAATACTACGCAAGCATGAAGTATGTGTATGCATGTGAACTCATGTTTTTCTCGTTGATTATCAAGTTTTAGTGTTTAGCTCTGAGAAAGAGATTCTTGTTGTTACTCTCATGGTCTTAGTTGAATGCAAAGCGGCATGAGTCTATGTTAGTACCTTTCTTAGCAACTTTCTGTAAATCTGTTGTTGTCTTTCATGTGGTGACAACCACCATTGCATACCTTCAACAATTAGGCTCTGAGAAACCCTAGAACCTTAGTATTATGCATCAAGGCCTTAAGCCCAGCCCATTGCATGCTACAATCTCTTTGATTGTTATTCATGTAAGCTATTTGTCATTGCCTTGTATTTTTTTAAATGTTAATCTGTTACTATGATAATACACAAGAGAATGGCCAAACAATTATATGTTGTGTTTGAATGTACTTCATGTTTGTGTGTAAATGTGATCCTTTTTTACATAAAAAAAAATTATATGTTCTCATAGGTCATTGTTGGTAAAATACATAATTACTTATTTTTTAGTTTTATATATAGTTGCATGTTTTCTTATCTTGCAATACTCATTTTTTTGATACTTGCACTCCAATGCCTTGATGCTTATGCCTCGCTTCATCGAGGCTGTAACGCTTCGCCTCGCCTCAACGTCTTTAACAACCTTGGTTGGTATGACTAGTCACTTTGAAAGTTGAGGTTCAAACATAATGTTTATTCTAGTGAAGAAGTGTGAGCTTGTTTATTTTATGATAACTTTAATTAGGAGCAAAAATAATCAGTGAAACCAGATCAACATTGGCAAAGAATCAAATTGTTATTAAGTAATACAAATTGCACATACTCACTCTTCTGATATCTGCAACACTTTCCTTGACAAGCATCCGGTCATATAAAAGCTTTTATTTTTAAATTTTTTAGCAAGTGGCAAATTTTTTCATTTGAAAAAAAAATTGAGCATCTTTTCTAGACAAGTCATCATATACATTGCATTTCATAAGTCCCATTATAACTTATGCCATGCACCATTATCATTCATAAATGTCATATTTGTCTTGTCATTTGTTTGTGATGAAGTTCTCTAGCATCATGACTTTATTGTCTTATAACTAGCATTCATATTACATCCAATCATTCATATTGTCTCATTTGACCTACAAAGGTCTATAAGTTGATCATATAACATGATTTGTTTTAATAAATTTATTTATAATCTTTATTAATTTTATCCAAATTGGTATTTTCATAATGCACAAATCATTGACATGGTTTATATAAGTGTCCTTTTGAGTCAATCTTTAAAAATATATCTTTGTCTTACCGCATTTTGTCTTGAGACCGATGGTTGGTCGTCAGCAATACCTCCCACCTTGAATGGAAAATTATTTATTGTTAATGTACCCGATCTGCCATCATTGATCTTGAAATTATCGTTAAACATCTCACGATGTGTATGTATCATCCTTGTCCTTCCTTTTTTAGTGTGTTGTTAGAGCATCGATCACAACGCATCAATTGTCATTATTGTCTGGCTCACCCACAAATTATTGTTAACGACAAACACATTTGTTGTTAATGTCAAAATTGTTGATAACATTTATCCTTGTCGGCAAACCTTGACCATTTCAAACAATTTGCACCTAAACCCTTACTCGCACCACCGTACTTTCAAAAATAGTTTCGGAATATCTTTCCCCCCTTAATCCTCTTTACAAAATTAATAAACTATCCTAGGAAACACTTAGCTATTAAGATAGCGGGTGGAATAAGATAGCGGGTGGCATGAGAAAAGTGGCTAAGGAGGTATTGGGTGAGTCTAAAGGCGGTGCACCACTAGGTAAGGATACATCATGGTGGAACGAGGATGTCAAATTAGCTATTAAGGTTAAAAGAGAGTGTTATAGAAATCTAAGTAAGAGTCGTGATAATGAGAATTTGGAGAAGTATATGATAGCAAAGAAGGAAGCTAAAAAAGTAGTTCGAAACGCGAGAGCTAAGGTATATAAAGAGGTTTATGACAAGTTGGATACCAAAGAAGGCGAGAAGGATATTTATAGGCTTGCAAAGATGAGAGATAGGAAATCGAGGGATTTGGGAATGGTTAGATGTATCAAAGATGAAACACAAAGGGTTTTAGTCAAAGATGAGGAGATTAAGGAGAGATGGAAAGATTATTTTGATAAGCTATTTAATGATAGTCATGCTCAAGATCTTGGAGACTTCTCCATTCCTTTTCATGAGATAAATCGTGACTTCATGCACAAGATTCAAAAGAAAGAAATTGCAGAGGCTTTGAAGAAAATGAAATCAAGAAGGGCAGTTGGCCCAAATGGTATACCTATCGAGGCTTGGAAATGATTGGGAGAGAAAGGTTTAGAATGGTTGAAAAATCTTTTTAACTTGATTTGGCGAACAAATAAGATGCCTAATGAGTGGAGAAAGAGTACTTTGGTGCCTTTATATAAGAATAAGGGTGATATACAAGATTGCACAAATTATCGTGGTATAAAACTCATGAGTCATACTATGAAACTTTGGGAGAGGGTGATTGAGTCTAGGTTGAGGAAGGTTGTCATGATATCGGAGAATCAATTTGGTTTTATGCCTGGAAGATCAACTATGGAAGCTATACATCTTCTTAGACAACTTATTGAAAGATATAGAGAGAGGAACAAAGATTTGCATATGGTTTTTATTGATTTAGAGAAGGCATACGATAGAGTACCTAGGGACGTTCTCTGGTGGACAATGATGAAGAAAGGTGTTTCCCTAAAGTACATTAGTATAATTAAAGATATGTATGAAGGAGTAGTAACCAATCTCCGCACTTGTGGAGGGGTGACAACCAATTTTCCGATAACGGTTGGGTTACATCAAGGATCTGCTTTAAGCCCTTTCCTATTTGTGATAGTGATGGATGAGCTTACGAGATCAATTCAAGAAAATGTACCGTGGTGTATGTTGTTTGCTGATGATATTGTTTTGATTGATGAGTCTAGAGCTGGGGTTAATGCTAAGTTAGAATTATGGAGACAGACATTGGAAGCTAGAGGTTTTAAGTTGAGTAAGAGTAAGACTGAATATATGGAATGTCGGTTTAGTAAGCAACGAAGTAGTGATGGGAGTGTAGTGAAGCTTGGTGAGCAAGAAATACCGGTGAATGATTATTTCAAATATTTGGGATCCATCATTCAAAAGTATGGAGAAATTGATGGAGATGTAAATCATAGGATAAAGGTTGGGTGGATGAAATGGAAAAGTGCAACTGGAGTGTTGTGCGATCGTAGAATGCCATTGCGGTTGAAGGGAAAGTTTTATAGGATGACTATTATACCCGCTTTACTATATGGTACAGAATGTTGGGCTGCCAAGAGACATTATATTCAAAAAATGAGTGTAGCTGAGATGCGGATGCTTAGATGGATGTGTGGAAATACAATAAAAGATAAGATTCGGAACGAGGAGATACGTAAGAAGGTAGGTGTTGCACCCATTGAAAATAAGATGCGAGAGAATCGTTTACGGTGGTTTGGACATATTCGGCGAAGGCCTAATGATGCTCCAGTTAGAAGGTTGGAGAAATGGGAAAATATATTAGTTAAAAGAGGTCGGGGTAGGCCTAGGAAGACTTGGATGGAGATGATAGGAAAGGATATGAATGCTTTGAACCTCACCGAGGACATGGCATTAGATAGAAATGATTGGAGGAAAAGGATTCTTGTGGAAGACCCAAAATGAATTTCTTTTTTGGTTCATATCGCTGACCCCAATTGTTTTGGGATGAAGGCATAGTTGTTGTTGTTGTTGTTGAGGAAACACTTCTTAGATTTAATCCTAGCCTCTCATTCGAATTCCTTTGAATGATAATTTTTCATCCTATCTTGAATCGTGTATTTTGGATACATAAGAAACATATCTAGATCCACTAGTGATCTATAAATAGGGAGGCCTTCTCCCTGTTCAAGAAGGAGATCTGGCCTCAACATTCATAGCAATTACTCTGTCGAACTGCTGTTAGAGACTAAACCTAGCCTATATTGGCCTAGTCTACTAGCCTAAGGTGCATCTACTTGGACTTAGCCTAGGAACCCAGATGCTTCGTATCTCACACTAGTGATGTTCGTGTTTTTGTGCTCATCGATCATAGTAGGGCTACTTGTAGCTCGTGGCAAAATTTTATCCCTTTTTACGTATTTTATTTGTCTTCTTTGTTTTTACAAGTTTAGATTTGACTAATGTTAGCATATTTTTTTTGTTTTTGTGTTATTTTCGAGTTTCAGTGGTTCCCACCACCAAATTCACTTTTTATTACCTTTTCACTTGAGGTATACCCTTTTTTGCAACACAACCCTAACAACGAAGATCTAACATCTTTGATTTGGTTGATCCCTACTCAAGGAAGGAGGAAAGATTCAAGGTCTTGAAGAACAATTCATGTTATCTTCTAAAGTTTGGATCCATAGCTCGGATCTATTTGCTAAAATATTTTTTGGTGAAAACTTGCATTTTTGCTTTAAAAAGTTGAGGACCCACAACAGGTAATTGGTCTCCCCTTCCGATTAATTAGTCCAAGGTGAATCTATTCAGCCTCTATAAGAACCGGTGGCAAATGGGATAATACAATCCAAGATTGGCTAGACGAATTCTTAAAGAAGGGTGGAGCATAGACAATGCAAAGTTGTGGGATAGGGACTGGAGAAGTTGGGAGAAGATTCTGAACTTCATCCCTGAAGACCAGTGTCTTTTGATCGAGGCAACCCGTATAGATCAAGTCCATCATCTCAATAACCGGTTGGAGGTAAGAGGCCCGTCTAGCATCCTCTTGGACCGACTACTATCCAACTCTTTGTAAGATTGACTATATATTTCTGATAGATACCGGCAATGGTCAGATATGGATCGAGACTGAATCCCTCCTGTGTAAATTTGGACATCTTAGTTTCCTATTGATAAAATGCTAGGGGTCTGCCTAACCCGAGCTATCTTTGTAAAAGAAAAAATGAATTTTCCAGAGCCATCTATTTTGTAAAATCTGCATCTAAAAAATAAGAAACAATGGTGGTGTTTGGGTTGTCTTTTATCTCATGGATAAACAGCATCCAAGGCACCTGTAACGAAAATATGGTCAGAATTATCATCAGAGGTACCTCTGGCCATGGTTGTTGATGGACATGCATTTTTTTCTTCCAATTGAGCCATTCTTTTATGTAGTTGAGTGAACTAGAACTTCCTTATAACTCCAGGGGTTCAAATTTCAATGCTGGCTCAACGATCTGCGTTCGTGAAATAACAAATAAAGTTAAGTGGGTTCTCTGAGTAGCTTGAGCCTTTGGCCAGATATGGACCCATTTGGTTAAGTCCTAGCTAGGGTTGCACAATGAGCTGAGCTAGCTCAACATCCTTTTGGGCTCGGCTTGTTTAAGCCTGGCTCAAACTCGTCTAAGTAAATAAGTCGAGCTTGAACAAAAGCTTAGGCTCATTAAAAACAAATGAGTCTAGTTTGATCAAGCGCTAAAACTTGATTAAGCTCGACTAATGTTGTATATATAATAATTAGGATAGGTAAAATTTCCAAAAAAGCTATTTTCAGTCAGGTGGGTAGCTCATTTGATGTTTTTTTTGTAATGTGCTTGTATCAAATCCCATTTTTTCACGCTTTTCAAAACATTAATTTTTAAAATAAAACAACTCGAGTCGAGCCAAACTCAAGCTCAACCCGAACCAAATTTGTACATGTTTAAGCTTGGATCAAACTCGAGCCGAGCCTGAACATGGAACTTTTTGAATGAGCCGAGCTTTTTGAGCATAAGCTCTGCTCGAGCCCAGCTTGTTTAGCTAGCGCATGGGGAAAAGACTTGGTCAAATTACAACTATCATGTTTTTTCCATCTCTTAAGGTATTTGAGATATTGGGCCTAGACTGCTTGACGATGTCATGATCTACAAGGGTGGCACACTCAAGATTGGACCGAACAACAAAACATTACAGACATAATGCATGCTCTGTAAGTTATGTAATATTTGTACTATGTCCAACATTTGTTTAGATTGAACAAGAAGTTGTGTTCCTTGTGTCTAGTGGTTGATTTTTATGTTTTGTGAACAACTTGAATACATATGAATATGGGTTAGATAACTTTATTTTGGTTCATACGACTCGATTCACCCAACCATATGAGTGTTTTAACATGTTTATGATGGATTTTAGTTTTGTATATTGATTTCAGATTGAATCTGAAAACTAAAAACTGTTTAAAATTTAGATAATTTAAGAAAATATAAGAACTGATATTTTTTTTATGTATAAATGCTTTAATCAAAGTCATATTGGATGTAATTATGAAAGTTTATTAAAAAAATTATGGATTTTAGCCCCAAATATGGATGTCAAGCTAGATAAGTATAAAAAAAATATTTAATTTTTGGGTAATTTGAGAAAAATAAGAATTCATATTTTATTATATACAAATGCAAAAACCATAAATAAATTATAAACAAACCATAAGTAAATCAGAAAATCGTAAGCTACAAGAAAAATAAATCATAAAATAAAAAAAAAAAAACATAATTTGTACCTTCCTCCTGAACCAAAACCCTAAGTTTTGCCTATTTTCTAGAGCAAAATCGCTGGTTTATCCTCCCTTTTGTTCTTCTCTCTGAATCGACCTAATTATGGCATTGATCTTCTTTTGGTCAAAACATTGGGATTTTGTTGTTTATTATCATAATTTTTTATTTTTGGTTGCACTCATCATCAAAAAATTGGATAGCATAGTTCAGTTTAATAAACCTTTCGCGTGATATGTAATTCCTTATGTAAAACCTAATTCCTCATAGTTCTAAATTTTATGAGTGGCATTCATAAGGATGCAATAGAAGAGGAATTGAGAGGCATTTGTGAACTTATTGGTGAAGTTACAGAGGTAGTCTTGCAGTTTTCTTGTTTCTGTCATTCTCTAAAGGTTTATCTTTTGTACTCCTTAAAACTTCTTGGCACTTGCAAGTCAAGATTATGAATTAAAAGACTCAAGTGAAAACAAGGGTTATGCTTTTATGACTTTCAGAACCAAATAATTGGCTCATAAGGCCATTAAAGATCTCAATAATACAGAGTTTAAGGTAGTTTTGTCTTTGTTTCTTTGTTTATTATCTAGATCATGTCGAGCTGTCCGTGGAGTTTAGAACTGGTATGATTAGTGGCAGGACTGATAGTTTCTTGGTGTTGTCAATTTGTTGTCACCATCATTTTTTCGAATGAATGAGTTTGAAGTTCAGTTGTAAGTGGTCCTTCGTGGAGGTTTGATTTCTAAAATTTTGTTATAGCTCTTAACACCTTTGTTTGTTTTGGGTTGTGACCATAGTCACAAATCTTGTTCTCAAGATTTTTTCGATAAAGGAAAATCTAGGGAGATTTTGAACAAGGCATTTTTTTGAGAAAAATCTTCAGAAGTTTTAAAGGAAAAATTTGTAAAAATAGCAAAAACATAAAAAAGATAAAATAAAAAAACATGTGACTTGCACTAATAAACACTAAAAACTATTTAATACTACTCTAAAAACTAAAAGAGAAATCTTTATGTAATAAACTTGTGTCATAAGGTGTCACTATTTTGACTCTGCATGTTGTAGCTAGTTGTGTGTGAAACTATTTAAAATGATGTTCACGATTGTTGATCGCTTTGCTTCAGAGTTCAGGCCCACTTCATAAATGTCTTTGATTTCTCTATAAAAGTGAAAAGGTTTGTTTTAGCATGAAGAAATAAGATGGAGAAGCATCATTCTTGGTGGATTAGTATTGAATGCCCATCTGTTAGAATTTTCAGAGAGAGAGAGAGGTTAGGAAATAATACATATTACATTGAAAAATTCTGGAAAAGATAAATATTAAATTTTAATAGGAGTTTCTCATTTTAAAAAACTAGTATATATGTGTATATTCCCACTTTGAAAAGTTTGGTTATGGATTTCAAGTTTTCACCATTCTTTAAAGATGACCTACTTTACACCTTAACAATATTTCCTTGTTTTGTGTCAATCTAATAAGTTATGATTGATTAGCGATAAGTGGCAATGCTAGTTAACTTTATTTGTTCATATTGTTAGGTTATATTCTACTTGGTTGTTTTAGATCAGTTTGTTTCTATATGGTCTTGCATATAAATTTTTGCATTGTTCTATTGGATTTAGGTGTATCATGATGGCTTTTGAAGAAAAAATGATCTTGGTTCTAATAGGTTACATTTTTATATTTTGTTTTGTGCCTCATATATGGATGCAAGTCAAAATTCTACAAATTTAAATGTGGTAAGAAGGTTGGATATGTTTAGAAATACCTCATATATTGATGCAAGTCAAAATTCTACAAATTTATATGTGGCAAGAAGGTTGGATATGTTTAGAAATACACAAATGCAAATTGATGACAATATGTAAATATGGAGGCATACGGATAGCGATGAGTATGAAAATGCAAATATACAACATGTTTTGTTGTCCTCCCTTGTCTGGCCATCACGCTTTGAGATGACGCCCCTATTCAGCCATCCCACTTTGGGATGGTCCATTTTTTGTCTATCCAGCTTTGGGACAGCCCTCTGTTCGGCCGTCCTACCTTGGAATGGCCAAACTCTCTAGTTGTCCCATGATACAAATGTGTGCATAAGCCATTTGGCTTATCCCTATCAGTTTCTATCTTCTCCCCTCCTGCGCATTTTTTAGGAGAGAGGACTCCTCTTGTGTGAATTCACATTCCAAGAGAACTCTTCTGGATGTGTCTTATCCCTATTTGGGATAGACTTGGATCTATTTGGGTTAGATCCAAATATAAAAAAAAATCTTGAGTCTTATTATGAAATCCTATATATAGGGGCTCACCCCTATAGTTTCATACCTACGTAGAGGTGTTGTATAAGTGATTTCAACAACCCTCGTACCTATTCAAAGGTGTTGTCAAACTCAAAAGGATCTTAAAAAGTTAAATGGATCATTTAGTTTGAAAAAGATACTTTGAATATCCTTGGTTCATTTATCTTGATTTTATTTAATCTGTTAATCGCTTATACACGTTTAATCTTTATTCACATACCTGAATTCATGGTTGTGAGATTCAAGCTATAGAAATGGAGAACCTGCCCTGACTTTACCTTTCCTTCGAGAAAAGTTCGGTCAGTGCTTGTAAACGACATTCTGACATCATTTAAAGGTTTTTCAAAGGATTTTAGCGAAATCCAGGTAAGTTGATCTTCTCTCATAAATTTGTATCTATAACCATTAGATGATCCAAATCGGCCTCTAGAGTTAAAAAAATTTTAATGGCGTCCTTAATTTTTTATCTACACCCATCAAATGATCCAACTTTTTATCTACAACTATCAAGTCGATAAGAACTTGAGAGAACTCTTTTAAAAAGTCATTAATGCATAGACAGAAGGATAAGAAAATGTACTTAAATTGATATTTCTTATCAGTCTCAATAGCCCTTAGAGTTCATAGGTTTGCTTTCATCAAATGATCCAAATAGGCATAAAGCATCTTGAAAGACTCTTCATATATACCAAATGTCACTTCATTTGTGTGTTCTTATCTATGTGATTCTTGTTTGTAACTAATATGCACACCTTCCACACGACTAATGCCATTAATGAATTTTTTTTAGTTCATTTTGGGTTCTCATGCAGACGTGTGCGAATAACACCTGACATCTATATGGAAGGAACTTTTTTCACTAGAAGGTTGCCCAATGAACCACCACATCCATGCTCTCTTTTGTACATCTTCACTTAAAATAATATTGCTCCATACACCTTTATGCAATGGATCTTCTAAGGGTAATCAGTCATAGTCTGTAGTTCTTTCTCGTGCATACAATAATCACTCTATTACTGCAGCTCTTGAAAAAAAAAATAGTTATATTTGATTATATGAAATTTCAAAAATTTATGACAATGCTTTAGGTCATTAAATCTTTGACAACAATGTCTCTGTCATTTGATTATGTTGTTAGCCACTGAAAAGATTATTGGTCATTAAGTTTTTCGTTATGCAACTCATCAATCATTTGAGATGTCTCTACTTCATTGATTTTCAATTTCTCTTCATTGTATGAGAATCCACTGAACGAGAACCTATTCAGCCATGTCTCATTAGTAAAAAAATAATTCTACTATCAATAAATGCTCATATAACTTATACAACATATCAAAAGTTTGACTTTTTCAATTATCATTTGCATACACCATTAATTATCTTATGTCATGTGTGCCTTGGTCATCTCTTATACTTTTGAGACACTCTCATTCAACACACTATAGTCATTATCACCATCTGATTCTCTGTTGTCTACATGATCGTTGTTTCCACTAATTGGCTATTTAAGCACATAAACTAAATCACAAGGCATCATATTTAACTCTTCATTTACTTGCATGTATGCATCAGTCTTGCATTTTTAAATTTTATAATTAACCATAAAAATAATACTTATATCTCTCATTGTCTGCATGTATGACATCTACATCCCTAATTGGTTGGGACAACTACAATGCTCTCTGTGTTCATGTTAAGAACATCATTATTGTCAACTATTTGGAAGAGTTTGATGTTTGTCTTATGATTGACTTCAACAGATATTGCCTAAGATAAATACATGGCTTCTTTCAAGTCACTTCAAACTATTTCTTGTTTAATTTTATCATGTTGTATGATCAAAACAATTAAGTAAACATCACTACTATATAACATAGAGTCTACATTATCGTCATCAAAAACTAATATCAATCTTTGTTGGCTTCTTAGGTCTATAGAATATTCATACTAGAAGCTCAAATACGCTTCGGCATATCCGATTTTACATGACATTAAAGCCATAAATTTCTTAAAGCTATTATTTTTTTACACCATTATAGATCTCCAATAAAAATTATCATTGATATGGTAGTGCACTTTAATCCTTTCTAAGGCCATCATTAATTACTTACACCAACCAAACAACATATCATGCATCAAATGAAAATAGCATGTAAGAAAAGATCATTGATATAGCCTTAATACATTCAATTAACATAATTGTTTATACCAACCACAATTGTTGTCTCGCATACTCTCATGCAGTCACTTCAACCTTAACCCCATTACCATAATTGAGTGCTTATGCATAGTCAACCCTAATCTCATTATCCCAAAATAAAATGATCAAATATTAAATAAAAGACAAGCAAACAAACATAAATCATCAATGGTAACAAACAAATGCAATTACTATAAGGCCAACAAATATATATATATATATATATATATATATATAGATAGATAGATAGATAGATAGATATAGATATATATGTATGTATATATAAACCCTAAACTTAGATAACTCTAAACGTACAATTTGGTACCAAATATTAAATAAAATACAAGCAAACAAACATAAATCATCAAGAGCAATAACCAAATATAAATACTACAAGGCCATTAAATATATATATATATATATATATATATATATATATCTACAAAAAAAACTTTAAAATGCTAAAAAATATATGAAACTCACTTTTATTTTCGTCTAAAATTTTTAAGGACCAAAAGATAAGAAAGTTAACCAAAAAAGCTACACAACCTTGGTGGAATGTTGCAAGATGAATTTTACAGGAACCGATGCAAGAAGAAGGGAAAAGGGCTAGAGTTCAAATGTGAAACAAAAAAATAAAAAATAAAAAGAATATCCAATGACTATATACGAATCATAAAAAAGCAAAGGTAAGGAGGTTCGCAACACATGTTTGCAAAAGTCAAGATACACATTTGCGAACATGAGTTTAGACTTTATGCGAGTTTTTAGTTAGAAAAGGTTGGCATGGTATTTGTGCAAAGGTTGTGATGTTCGCAAATCTGTGATGTGAACCTGCAATCAATCAATAAGCATTCGAAGGTAAGGAGGTTCACAACACATGGTTGTGAATGTCAACACACATTTGAAGACGTAGGTCCAGACTTTA
The DNA here is from genome assembly GCF_984573655.1 of Nuphar pumila. Classification (NCBI taxonomy): domain Eukaryota; kingdom Viridiplantae; phylum Streptophyta; class Magnoliopsida; order Nymphaeales; family Nymphaeaceae; genus Nuphar; species Nuphar pumila. The sequence goes on along the minus strand of NC_143249.1, from coordinate 163,574,280 downwards.
TGCCATAAATGTATAGAGTGAACCTATTAAGCTCAAACTTTTAAATTCTAGATGGTTCGCACTACGGTTGTGAATCTCAGAAGATCCACACATTTCATACGTGAATCTCTTGTGTTGGGATTCGAGTTAGTCAAGTTTGCAAATACTTTATGCGAATTTCATCAAGTCCGCAAAATGTTCATATGGATCTCCTTGTTGTTGAGATGTTGTGTATCCATCATGCGAATATCAGCAGGTTCACTAACACCCTAAAAATTTCAACTTGAAAATATAGAATTTTAACCATAAAATTTTTTTTTGAAATAGCATAGCGAAAATAATTTGGGATTTAAAAGTCGGGCAATCCCGACGAGTTTCAAAAATGAGTTACGTATTTGAAATAGAGATCTATTTCACAAACCAACGCAATAATTTGCATTCCATGAGTCACATATAGTTTGAAATATTATACATCCTCAAATGTTATTAAAATATCTCATTTAAAAATGAGACACTCAACAACTGGTTCTAAGATCAACAACTTAGTTAGGCAAGGTTAGATCATGGCCTTGTTGCACACCGCACTCTTGCACTGCATCATTGTTTGTCACTTGTGCCCCATAAAACGAGGCCAGAACTCTTGAGAGCCGGTAAGTGAACTTATGTAGTATGCATCATGATAAGTAATCAAAACATCTATCATAACATGAATCAGAGCAGTCATATCGTCATATAGCTTTGACATCATATCATGGAATATCAAGTGAACAATTTGAATAATATGATCATAGTCTCAATTATTTAATATCAATATGAATAACATGATCATATTCTCAATTATGCAATATCAATATGAATAACATGATCATAATCTCAATTATGCCACAACAATATGAATAACATGATCATAATCTCAAATATGCAATAACATGGTCATAACTTAGAATTTCAAATATGCAATGAATCAAGAATAACTACGTTAGTAAGTTAGCAGGTTTAGTATTATTATGTTTCAATAGTTTTTACCTCCTCTAAGTACGCAGAGGCAATTTTCATCGCGCCACAAGAGCATACTACGGTGTTCATTATGCAAATTATATTTTTGTCGGAGCATCTTAGTGACCAGATAAACCAACCCAAGTCTGCGGTCTCCAAAGGACTGATAAATATTGAATGCAAGGGAAAACCCTGGATTGCAATCCCTAGCGCTGCAGCAGCTGAGGCCTATCATTTTTTTGGTGACCCTGACCTCCTTAATTCTGAGTGATGGAGGTCTAAGGACGCCTTTGCTTCTTATTTTTCAAGTCGGTATGACATGTAGCTAAAATTTACATGTGACATTTGTCACTCGTTGTTGTACCATTTCACCCTCTCTTAGGTAGACCAAGGTGTGAATGAGTGGCATGGGCAGCTTCATCTTCATTATGGGTAGTTAGTAGTCATGCTCTTGTTTCACGAGGTAGTCAGGCTCAATAGACTACATACTCTCCTCAGGGCAGTATGACATGACAAGGTCTTGCCCAACCCAAATCACATGCTCCCAAGTGAGAACCTTGCCAATGAAGGCGATAACCAAGATCTTAGATGTGTAGTTGTTTGCATATATGGTGAGACTTTCTCTCACGATGTGAGGTCATAGCCCACCCAAGCTCTCATTAGAGTATCAATACATTTCACAATTAGTTTATACCACACATAAGTCAAATGATGTTCATCATGCCTCAATACATTATGCATAGCAATAACAATTCAGATGCAAATAGATGTACTTCTTTCAAGTACTATGAATATCATTTTATGAAGGCATCATAACCAATTTCAGAGGCAATATATGAAAAACATAAACATCATGATCATAGGCTTCTACGCATTATATGCTCCTTATGCATGTACAAGCATTATGTCATACGCATTTTCCATGTTTGCATAACTCTACCATTTCATAGGCAATTTAGCATAATACACAACAAGAGTTATCATATGGCACTCGACTCGTGCATAGACTCAATGTATTGATGTCAAACATAAGTATAATTATTCTATGTCAAAGTGCACTTATCACATTCATGCACATAGATAAATATGATTCCCGCCAGTGTTTGTCATATGTCAAATTTCATAAGCATAGTTAGTGCTATGTTGCCTAGCCTTTATCATAGGCATGTAAAAATATTGGTCATGCATCTATCACATGCATCAAACCGTGTATTCCTTTCATATTGTATTTTACACAAGTTGAGTATATATGAGTGTAAGCATTTCTATGTGCAAAATCATCTTGCACTAGTTGGAATCATACACGTATTTTTGAACAATACATCATTGTTTTAATCACACCCAAACGTGTATTCAATAAGAATTCCTTCTTTGTATTGCATTGCTTTTTAAAAACTTAATTTCAAAGGTGTATGGGCATCTAGTGATGCTATTCTTATATATAAAAATACTCAAGCTTTTAAGTATGCATATGAGAAAATTTATAAGGTAGTTTGCTGCGTATTTATATTGATTCCTCAAAATCGTTTCTTGATTTGTAAATCTTTTCATTTCTTTTTTGTTTACTTTTCATTTTTTTTCTTCTTTTCTTTGTTTTGATTCTTCAAAGAATGAACCGGATGGTTGTTGGTCTGTCCAATCAGCCTTGGGCTGGTCTGGATCGGACAACACCATAGTTTGAACCTTGGTTGGACCGAACCACTCAGTCCAACCAGCTTGGCGCAGACCGCCTGAACTCGGTTTTGGGTGGGCCTGTGCCGACCCAAAATGGCTCATGGCTGGTTCAGACCTACATGATTTGGGCATGGTGCAGACCTGGTTTGGACCATGCTAGTGTTTGGACTGGGTTTGTCCATCCATTATTCCATGCATGTATAATTTTTAAAAAAATTTGTATGTTAATGTGTTGAGACATAGTTGTTTTATTTTCAAAAGTAAAAATCTTAAACAACATTAGAAGCATTATGATGAATATGCATTTTACTTTTGAAACACTTCATTTCTCATTTAGCCATTCATCCAAAGCTTAAGAATTAGAGTAAGGCTTGAATAGCTTTTCTTAGACTTGATATCATCAAAAGTCACTTTCCCAATTTGTGAATTTCATCACATTCACACGAATTCTTAAGAAAATATTTTTACTTTGTGAATTCTACCACATTCATATGAATTTTTTGAGAAATCAATTCCAATCTTGTGAATCCTTTCATATTTACACGAGTTTTTAAGAAATCATTTTTCCCCTTTGTGAATTCTACCTCATTCGCGTGGATATTCAAGAAATCCTTTCCCATTTGTGAATTCTATCACAATCACACAATTTTTAAAAAAAGCATTTTCCATTTGTGAATTCTATTACAATCATACGAATTTTTAAGAAAGCATTTCCCATTTGTGAATTCTATCACAAACATACAAATTTTCAATAAAGCTTTTCCCATTTGTCAATTCTATCACAATCACACGAATTTTTGAGTTGTGAATTCTATCACAATCATACGAATTTTCAAGAAAGCATTTGTCATTTGTGAATTCTATCATAATCACACGATTTTTTTAAAAACAAATTTAAATTTTCACATTCACATGAATTTTCAAGAATTGCTTCTATTAAGGAACATAGTGATTCCTTAAGTATGCTTAGAGAGAAATTAAAATTCGTGAGATGCTTGAAAATTTTTAAGAATGATGACTTCATTAAAACATAAGCATTTTTTATGATTGATCATGGCTCTTGAAATGAGAAAACACCATTAGAGTTGGTGCTCCTCCATTTCAACCATGAACCTTGCCAAAATCGTGTGGGGTTCAAAAAGTATATACATGAAGAAAAAGAGATAATCATCATAGTATATAGCATGTAAATGCCTTTACCATACCCACATGTATTATGAAATACATGTTTATATGGTTTGAGGAGAGAAAGATGATAAGAGAGAGAAAAGTTTGGATAAGTATCAACATGCATAAAATATAAATCCACAAGGGTTGCAACTATTTTGATCTACTTTACCTTGAAACCTTCAACTCACGAATGGTGTAGAGTAGAGTTCCTTAATGGCACCCTATAGCACTAAAATGGTGAAGATGAGCAAAATGCAAAAACCGTGGGAGAGGAAGAGATCAAGAGAGAGAGAAGAGTTTGTGAACTCTTGGATGCCTCTCCTTTTCAACTTGGGGTAGTATTTATAGGCACAAGGTAATAAGGTAATGATTACATCAAAGATGTATGGCTTAGATCTTTTAGAGTAAATGAAATGTTGAGATCTATCCAATTCAATTCTCAAAAAAAAAAAAAAAATCATGCATAACCCTTGACTTCCATATCATATGAAGACTTTTCCTAATATGAAAACCTACACCAAGCCAAGGATTCTAGCTTTTTTTTCTTTTAATTTACCTAGGATTTTTTTGAGATTCTTCTTGAAATTTAGTAGATCTTACTTAGATTGCAAATCCCCATGTAATAATTAGCAAAAATCGCTCCCCCCCCCCCCCCACACTTGTTTGTCTCCTAGTTAAGTTTAATTTTAACTATCTTAACTACTTAGTTACCTTTTCACCTTATTTTATTATTTATTGATATTTCATTTAGGAACCTCAATTTATGATAATTTCATATTAGTTTTTATTTTTCTTGAAATTCCATATTAAGCCCTTATTTTTTTGAAATTTTATTTTAGTCTTTATTTTTTTTTTTGAAATTCTATTTTAGTCTTTATTTTTTCTGAAATTCTATTTTAGTCCTTATTTTCCTGAAATTCTATTTTACTACTCTTTTTCTACTTTGGATCTTCTAGTTTGATCTAATCCCATTAGGTCAATACTTTAATATATCTTTTCTTAAGTAAAATCATAGCTTAGGGCATAATTCAAAAGTAATTAGCTACTCTAAGGTTAATTTAGGTCTTGCTTCTATTCAATTTAGTAAATACTCACTAGTTTAATCTTTTGGGTTAATTAATATCAAAATTCTATGTTCTAAAAATATAAACAACATTAATGAGCTAAGCTAAACCTTAAATGAGTATTTTCACAACTTTCATTTTTCACATTAAAATTCCTCCTTATTGTATTAAAATTTCAGAAAATTTGTGGGCCTTAGGGGGATTTTGGTAAATTGTGGTGCATTTTAAAAATCACACCATTTTATAGTCATTTTTCAAAAATAATTTTATCACTCTAGAACATCCATCTCTAGAAATCCACTTCCCATTTATTTCTATTCACATAAAATCTCCATGATTACATGAACAATTTCCTCGACACACAAACCCATTGTTCGATTAACTCTCTCGTGAGAAAGGGTTAAAGCATAATGCTCCTTTTGGAAGATAAGGCACACAATCAAGTTTTTGAAAAAAACTTGTCGCCTTTCTTTCAGGCGGATGGGAAAACCACCGGAGGGGTGTAAACTCCTTGATCCCAAGGGCGCCACCAGTTTTGGCTTATTCCGAATGGGGATAACGCCCACAGGAGTGGAACCCCCACTACCCGTTTGACAGCAGAGGCCCATTTGAACTACTCTTATTCCTTGGGGTCACCTTGTCTTGCCTTAAAACTAGGTTTTTTTGGCAAACCTAGCTTGCCAAAACATTAATTTTAGATTTTTTTGGACAGCTAAACTAAAAAAAAAAGCTTTTATCCAAAAATTAAAGAAATATAAGAAATAAAAGGTCCAGTAATTTTTTTGGCCAACAGAGGTGGTGCTGACCACTAACTAACCACTTACTGGCAAAAAAAGATGAAAAGATCCTTTATCACCGTTCTCGGATGGTATTAGCCCAGCTAGTTTTCAGCCGGTGGCTGGTTATAAAATGAACAATTGAAAAAGTTTCCAAAAGAAAGATCAATTATATATTTGACCATTTTTTGGTCAACAGTGGACTGAAAAATGGCTGGGTTGGTGCAGCTAAGCAAGAGAAGTATCAACCCGGACATTTTCTAGCTAGTGCTTGGCCAAAAAGGATGTAGGCTTTTGCAAAAATAAAAGAAGAAAAAGAAAGAAAAAGTCATTTTTTGGTCTATTAAAATGGCTGGACTGGTGTCATGTCAGCATTCCAGACACCAATCTATCTCTTTTCCAGCCAAAAATCGCCAGTCATGATAAAATAAGAGGTTAAGGAAGAGGTGAATAAAACCCAATTTTATGAAAAACACAGTTTTGTGATATCCAAATAATGCACAAAATTAAGCTTTCCCTTCAAAATCCTAGTGAATGATTAAATTGGGCATCATCCCAACCAAGCCTGAAGTCTGAGAGATATAGATCTCAGACAAAATTAAGAAGCCAACCAAGGTAGTCAAGTCCTTTAGACATCTAATAAAGAAGGCACAACACAAGATAGATGTATGGTAGACTCTTCATTTAAACTCAATCAGTATTGGCTTGCCAAGAAGAATCCCCTGCACTGCAAAAATAGTTGCGTCTTTGCCTTCTCTAACACCACTGGTCACAGGAGTCTCTCATAAGAATCCTTTTCTCCAAATTATCTTCTTTTGAGAAGCAAGAAATTGTAGGCCCCCATCGCCTACAAGGGCTCTGCACACTTGGTTAGTTGGGCAGGCTTAAGGTATTCATCTTGAAGGACATGTTAATTCAATACCCAAGATGTGCATCAAGGTCAAAGCCATAGAAACCTATCCTAGCTTCTGTCTCCAACAACTATGAAAAGGTGGGGCTTAGGCCATTGGACGGGTGGTCAAGGTTTGATTCATATGGGCGTCACTCCCTTTCGAAAGCCGACATCCAGCATAAGCCCTAAGGGCAAGTGTCCTAGCCTCAAAGCTCTACGCCTCTAAAGCAGCGGCCGTAGGAATGGCAGGCTGAGCCAATGCTATATGATTTTCGATCCCTAACGTGGTTTCTTTGAGCCTAAAAAAAAAAAAAAATAGTCTAAGTGGTTGCTCATCCAACCAAGATTAATCAAGCTACTATTTATATACCCACTTTCACAAACCCCACGATAACCGTGAGCTGGATTGCCAAGTAATTTTATGAGCAATTGTATCATGTTTACAGTTGCGTATATATTTATCTCCATAAGCACCAAGGTAACTAACATTCTAAGATTAGGGCACGCTCGATTACCTCAAATGTGAGATCCAAATGTCAGATCTGCCCTGAGGCGCTTGTCAGATAGTACAGTTTTGCAAACAAACAGAAGATCTCAAACTCGATGATAAGAAATCCTGTTCCCAAAATAAACCGAAGCAGGTTATATGTTCCCCCCCCGATGATTCACTGAATCCCACGTCTGTGTTCGGGGCTTTGAATGAGCACCACGTATACAAGCACATGGGGCTCGTATTCCCGTGTATGTTGACATAACTTTGCATCGGACTCTGGTGATGTTGCAAAGACTTAATCACCCTTACTTGCTTTTCTTGCCCTGAAATGATGGTTCGAGGAAATGACAAAAATATCCTCCATTCAAAAGTTGTGAAACGACGGGTGGGGAAAAGGACAAAAAAGCAGAAATTCCAGAAAGTTTGATGTTAACCATTTAAAGTGGAGATGTTCGCCTGCGCCATCTGCTGTAACGGTGCTCCCATTATCAACGTTCCAGTGTTACAAAACATTCCAGTGTCTTCTCTTCATTACTGTTGTCGTTAGGCATCATGGAAGAAAGCAATGATTCACAAACATTCCAACCAGTGCCATCAACCCTCTCACTCTCTCTCTCCCTTCTATTTCTGCTTCTGTGCACATCCATTAGAAGATCATACATTGCTCCATCAAGCACCGACTGACCTGCACATTGACTGTTGTGGAGCCTGATTCAAAGTTTTTACCCTTACAGGAGGAGGGTTTGAGGGCTCATCCCAGCGTGGGTAGCATCATTCAACTCTCACTCTCTCTCTCTCCCTTCTATTTCTGCTTTTGTGCACATCCATTAGAAGATCATACATTGCTCCATCAAGCACCGACTGACCTGCACATTTACTGTTGTGGAGCCTGATTCAGAGTTTTTACCCTTACAGGAGGAGGGTCTGGGGGGCTCCTCTCAGCGTGGGTAGCATCATTCAACTTGAAGAGTTGTGGAGTCTGATTTAGAGTTTTTACCCTTACAGAAAGGGGGGTCTGAGAGCTCCTCCCAGTGTGGGTAGCATCATTCAACTTGAAGAGTTATGGAGTCTGATTCAGAGCTTTTACCCTTACAGAAGGGGGTCTGAGGGCTCCTCCCAGCGTGTTCATGGCCTTTTGCCCTTACAGGAGGGGGGTCCGGGGGCTCATCAACCCTCTAACTCTCTCTCTCTCCCTTCTATTTCTACTTCTGTGCACATCCATCAGAAGATCCTACATTGCTCCATCAAGCACCGACTGACCTGCACATTGACTGTTGTGGGTCCTTACTGATGAGCTGCCTCTAAATTTATTCGACTCTGGGTCCTTACTGCACTTGAAGTTGAGTCATTGTATTTTTTGTTATTCGGTGGGTGGTGAGGCCCTCCTCTACTCTCTCAAGACTCTTAGCTTGGGCAATCTTTCTTTTGATGATTAGAGGAGGGCCTCACCACCCACCGAATAACAAAAAATACAACGACTCAACTTCAAGTGCAGTAAGGACCCAGAGTCGAATAAATTTAGAGGCAGCTCATCAGTAAGGACCCACAACAGTCATTGTGCAGGTCAGTCGATGCTTGATGGAGCAATGTAGGATCTTCTGATGGATGTGCACAGAAGCAGAAATAGAAGGGAGAGAGAGAGAGTTAGAGGGTTGAGATTCCACCAGTAAGATCCGTAGTCCTTCTTGCTGCTAACTCTTTACATTTGCAGGTTGTTTCTTCAAATGATTATAATAATGACAAATATGCGAAGGAGTTCAGTATCAGTGTTTCTAATGCGCTTGCTACTTGTCCTGCTCGGGTTTTGCCAACTCCTCGTGTGAGTTGATCAGAATAATGAACAAAACAATAAATTACATATGATCAACTCACACGAGGAGTTGGCAAAACCCGAGCAGGACAAGTAGCAAGCGCATTAGAAACACTGATACTGAACTCCTTCGCATATTTGTCATTATTATAATCATTTGAAGAAACAACCTGCAAATGTAAAGAGTTAGCAGCAAGAAGGACTACGGATCTTACTGGTGGAATCTCAGTAATCCAATCGAGATGAGCATGAGGGCCAGATTCTGCTTACTAAGAAGCACTTAAGCAGCAAGCAACAAACACAAACAATCAAAGCAAGAAAGAGATGCTTCAAACATTGCAATCAAAACAGATTCAACTAAAGATGGCATTATGATAAATAACCTTTGAAATGTTGTTTTGCCTATCAGTGGGACATTGACATTTTGCTCTAAGCATAGCTGTTTGGAAGGGTGAAGCCCAACTGTTGCAGCCAATCGTTGGAGAGGTGGAAGAAGAAGAGGAGGTTGCGGCGTTTGAGACGTCGATGGAAATGCCACCCCTCGAAGCTGAAATCAAGTCTGGCAGGGCAGATTGGTCCAGAAATTGCAGGTTAGAAGGTTCAATGAGGCCGCTGTCCGGGCTGTCCGACTGGTTCCGGCGACTGGAACCCAAGTTCGGAGGAGGTTGGAACAAGGTTGGGATCTACGGGGATTTGAAGGCATCCTTAGGGAACATAAAGTGCCAGGCCAACGTGATAAGGGCTCTGTTTGAAGCATGGTGCTGGGAGACCAACACCTTTGTGTTTCCGTGGGGAGAGATGACGATCACCTTGGAAGATTTGGCGATGATGGGACTCCCATTGCTTGGAGAGCTCGCTCGAGAGGACCCCAACAATTTCTAAAGCAATAGTGCAGAATCCGGCAAGGCTTGGGCAATCTTTCTTTTGATGATTGTGGTTGTAATGTATCGTTGAAGTTAAAATGGGGAATGAACTGACAATAGAAATCGTTGAAAATTTACAGAAATAAACTAGATTCAATAACGAAGACACCACTTTTTACGGATTTGGAATATGACCTCCGGTTAGGGAGATATGTCCCTGACAAGTTGGTCCTAATTCGGGTCGGGATTTATAGCGATTTGCTTACTGAATAACACTACAAATCGCTATAGCGATTTGCGGAAGACACTACAAATCGCTATAGCGATTTGCGGAATTATTTACAGAGCCGGTACTGAGATCTCATGTTCGGGGGTTCCAAACCGGGCCACGTATAAGATGCAGACCGGCATGTATCCCCATGTGGGTCTCCATCATATTGCATCGTAATTTGGTGCCGCAGCAAAGACTCAAGTAACCTTTACCGCCATTCGCTTCCTCTTCCTCGGACGGACATAAATGCCCTCCCTCTAGAAAACTGAATCGTCGGTTCGTGAAAATGACAAAACTGCCCTCCATCGATATTGCGGGAAAACGTTCCGCAGGTGGTTGTAATGTATCGTTGAAGTTAAAATGGGGAATGAAATTACAATAGATATCGCTGAAAATTTACAGAAATAAATGCCCTCTTTCTAGAAAACTGAATCGTCGGTTCCTCTTCCTCGGATGGACATAAATGCCCTCCTTCTAGAAAACTGAATCGTCGGTTCGTGAAAATGACAAAACTGCCCTCCATCGATATCGCGGGAAAACGTTCCGCAGGTGGTTGTAATGTATCGTTGAAGTTAAAATGGGGAATGAAATTACAATAGATATCGCTGAAAATTTACAGAAATAAATGCCCTCCTTCTAGAAAACTGAATCGTCGGTTCCTCTTCCTCGGACGGACATAAATGCCCTCCTTCTAGAAAACTGAATCGTCGGTTCGTGAAAATGACAAAACTGCCCTCCATCGATATCGCGGGAAAATGTTCCGCAGGTGGTTGTAATGTATCGTTGAAGTTAAAATGGGGAATGAAATTACAATAGATATCGCTGAAAATTTACAGAAATAAATGCCCTCCTTCTAGAAAACTGAATCGTCGGTTCCTCTTCCTCGGACGGACATAAATGCCCTCCTTCTAGAAAACTGAATCGTCGGTTCGTAAAAATGACAAAACTGCCCTCCATCGATATCGCGGGAAAACGTTCCGCAGAGTTTGCGTATGTAGCAAGCGTTATGTTGTATGATACAAATAGTTCAAAAAAATCCTTTTCCGCTCTAAGCACTCTACCGGAGATTCTTTGCTTTCATCTCGAGTTGCCGGAGCATCCTTTCCTTTTTACCAGAGCATCTGTTTCCGTCTTATGCGCAGTCGCAGCATCGTTGCCACCTTCTGTTGCGTATTAGTTGTTACTGTTGCTTACTCTACAGTTGGAATATCCAAATTTCCATCGTTTCGGTGAGTTTCGTGTAAGTTTTCTTTCTTCAATCTGAAGATTGGTTCTTATACAAGGATTTGTATTATGAACCCAAATATTCCGACGATTTCTAATGATGATGATCGTGTATTGTGTTGTGCAGGTTAGCAATGTCTGCGCCTCATCAAATTAGAGATACCCCGTCGTTCTATGGGTTGTCTATTAGAGAAGTGATCCGTCAGTCCCATCTATCTAAAGTTTTTGAAAGATACCAAAATATACTTAAGATTGAGAACGATGAAGACAGGGAAAAAGCCTTGGAATCGTATTTTGCGGAGGATTATCCATCAGATATCGAGGCTGCGGACCAAAGGAAGAACTCTGAAGAACGAAAGATGCAGAACAAGGATGACGAAGAGAAGGCAAAGGCAAGAAATATTGCTGAGAATTTGAGAAGAAGGCTGAGGATTGACGCACATGCGAGGGAAAAGAGGAAGAAGAATGCGGAGGAGTGGGAAAGGGATGTTAGCAATATGATGGCGGAGGCTCATAGGAGAAACTTGGAGAGTAGAGCAATGCGACAGAAGGAGGCGGAGGAGAGGCAAAGGCAAATGAATAAGGAGGAAGAGAAGGAACAGAATATTCCTCAGTTTGAGGAAGAAAAGGAAAGACGAAGGAGGGAGTTGGAGTTCGAGGAAGCTAAGGAAATGCAAAGGCAGCAGAAGGAGAATGAGGAAAAGAAGGAAAGGCAACGGAAGGAGATGGAGGAGGAGGTAGAGAAAGAAAGAGAAAGGAAGAAGCAGGAGGAAGAATTGTAGGAAAGAAGGAAACAACAACTGCAAGAGAAAGAAAGGCGGCGGAAGGAGAAGGAGGAAGAAAAGGAAAGGGAAAGGAAGAAGCAGGTGGAAGAACTGCTGCAAAGAAGGAAACAAGAAATCGAGGAGAAAGAAAGGCGGTTGAAGGAGAAGGAGGAGGAAGAAAAGGAAAGACAAAGGAAGAAGCAGGAGGAAGAGGCGAAAAGGGAGCGACAAAGGAAGCAGAAGGAGGAGGATGCGAAAAATGAGAGAGAAAGGATGCAGGAGGAGAAAAGGGAGAGAGAAAGAAAGGAGAAGGAGGAGGAGAAAAGGCAGAGAGAAAGGAAGCAGAAGGAGGAGGAGGAGAAAAGGGAGAGAGAAAGAAAGAAGAAAGAGGAGGAGGAGAAAAGGGAGAGAGAAAGGAAGCAGAAGGAGGAGGAGATAAAGGAGAGAGAAAGGAAGGAGAAGGAGGAGTGTGCGAAAAAGGAGAGAGAAAGGATGCAGGAGGAGAAAAAGGAGAGAGAAAGGAAGGAGAAGGAGGAGGAGAAAAGGCAGAGAGAAAGGAAGCAGAAGGAGGAGGAGGAGAAAAGGCAGAGAGAAAGGAAGGAGAAGGAGGAGGAGGAGGAGAAAAGGGAGAGAGAAAAGAAGCAGAAGGAGGAGGAGGACAAAAGGGAGAGAGAAAGGAAGGAGGAGGAGGAGAAAAGGGAGAGAGAAAGGAAGGAGAAGGAGAAACGCGAGAGAGAAAGGAATCAGAAGGAGCAGGCGGAAAAGGAGAGAGAAAGGAAGCAGAAGGAGGAGGAGGAGAATAGGGACAGAGAAAGGAAGCAGAAGGAGGATGAGAAAAGGAAGGCGAGAGAAAGGAAGGCGATGGTGGAACCAGTAGAGATGGAGATTGAAAGCCAGTTCGAGGCAGTGGACCCACCAGAAAGTCCCAGGTTGGAGCGAGAACAGCAGAAAATAGCGACCAAGGTAAATATATCCGTCCTGTCTGCGAAGATTTAATAATATGTTTAGCGATTTTGGTATAGTGATTACTGTGTTAGGTATTGATATTTATAGAGATTACTGCGATAGTATGTCTGCAACCGATATTATTTATAGCGGTTAGTAGAATAGTATTTATAAGTACAAATGGAAGTAATTTATAATTTGTAGGAATAATATGTTATTTTGTGTTACAGGGAGGTCACAGGAGAAGTAGAGCACCAGGTGAAAAGCTCAGAGGTCGCTGTCAATGGCCTGTAGTTCTATCTTGGTATGGTTAACTGAGTGCATATCAGAAGGACCGACTACGAAATATGCACTTCGGTGGCCTTTTGGACCAGCAATATTTTGAAACTTGCTGGAATACCATGACTCACCTGGTAAATAAGTGGAATGATAAGACTAACACATTCCAGTTTGATTCTTTTGAGATCACTATGACTCTAGAAGATGTGGCGAGGATCACTGGCCTTAAGTGCGATGACAGTGCTGTCCTATTACGGCATTCAAACTATAACGCAAGGGAAAACTGCACTGCCCTTCTAGGAATGTCGATGGACGAATGGAGTCAATGTATTTCTGGTGGAAGCAATTCCACATCAATGAAGGTCTCAGTTTTTCGTAATAAATGGGAAGGCCACTCCGCTACTTGTGCATCTGAAACAGCTGACCAAGAGTTGCGCGGCTTCCTTCTATATTTTTTTGCTCTTACATTATTTTCCGATTGTTCTGGTTCGAGAATAAGTTCCATGTGGCTGCAGTACCTGGCAGACTTAGACGAAGTCGACAACTATGCCTGGGGTGCCGCTATGCTCGCACACCTGTACAGTCAACTCCACCGTGCGAGTAATGGTACGAAAACAGTTGGCGGATTTTGGCCATTTGTTCAGGTATTTGTTGATTACATACTTAGTATTTGTAGATAAATCTCATTGCAGTCTGTGGCGTTGCTAATAATATTTTTTTTGTTAGGCCTAGGCGTTGGAACATATTATCCCATTGCGTTCACGGTGTGGCCCTCCGATTTGTGGTTTTCCAAAGATCGGTCGCTGGGCCAGAATAAACGTCGCAGTTTATAATGCTAAGTCCATTTTGGATGGGCTGCAATTAAACGAGGTAAATGTTCTAAAATTGTTTACAATCGCGTCAGCATTTACCATTGAGTATTATAAGTCGTTGTAATGTTCAGCATTCTTAAGTATACATCGCTGCAGGATTGTCTTCCGTAGTGCATATCGTTGTTTCCATATCATGCGTAAATAAATTTTAATATATTTGTCATTCGTTATTAAAAAGAATTACCAATGTACAGGTTTTGTGGAGACCTTATGGAGATGGGGAGGACGATGATGAAGACGTTGTTGCGAAGGCTGCCAGATTGTCTGGCCGCGATTTGTGGCTATTCTGCAATTTTGAATCCGAGATGCAGCAAGGTAGTCGAGTTCTCCTACAATCTGGCTTGGGGCAGTCTATCCCAAATAAGCCTTTGGAGGTGAGAAGGAAGATGAATAATGGTGGGGGCAGGCACGTGAATTGGAGCGATCGGTACAGGGACGAATTATTGAATTGGAACTCAGGTGGTGTCCGTGCCGTACCGTATGATCATGAAGGACGACAATTTGATCCCTTCTATTTCGAAAGCTATTGGGAACCAATGCGGCGAAATTGGAAGATTGAGAAAATTGTCAACCCATGCCTCCCAACTGTCCCTTCTCATGTTGTAGCTCAGCCTCTACAACCAAAACGTCGCCTCGGTCAGGTTAATACGACTAGTCCATCAGTAACAAATCACGAGGAAGACCGAACTCTTGCTCCAAAAGAGAAGACTATCTCTGCCGCAAGGTTCGAACTTATTGAGAGGGAGAATAAGAAATTAAGGACAGAAGTAAGCACTATGGGGACCCAATTGAATGCAGTGGTGGACATGATGACCAGTCTTCTTAGGCAAGGTGTCGCAACGTGGAGGCCACCTAGGATAGACGGTCCACCAATAAAAAGTGAGAGACAAGTCTATGAAATTTCATCAGATTCGTCCAGTGACTCGGAATAAATCCTAGATTTTATTTTTTATCACGCTATACATTTGTTGTAATTGTATAATGAGTTGCGGTAACGTGAAATTCTTTTACTTTTTAATTCTTTATTATTACATCTTTCCGACTTTGGGTCTCGGTAATAAATAAACTTTCCTCTATGGGAGGATTAGTAGGTTGATAAGAAGGATGGTTGTCTTCATCTATATTTTCTTTTTTACTAAACTAATTGAGTTCATCATCAATAAAAATATCATCATTTCTAGATAGTAACTTAAACAAGAAAGAGTAATCCATATTCTCTTTATGGGATTCATCCTTCTCAAAACCACTAACGTTATCTAAGAAAGTCACATTCCTAGAAACGTATAGTTTGTCGTTCTTAACATCATAGCATCTAAATCTTTTTTGAGTTTCAGAATATCCAAGAAATGCATTAGGAATGACTTTTGGTGAGAGTTTGTCATTTTTATCGGTAAGGACAAAACATTTACATCCAAAGATTCTTAACCTATTTTAGTCGGGTTCCTTTTGGTATAAAATTTTAAAAGCTGAAGTTTTGTTTAGATTTTTTGAAGAAATGTGATTTATAAGATAAACGGATGTAAGAGCCGCCTCGGCCCAAAAACTTTTTGGAATGTTTTGAGAAATGAGTAAAGTTCTAGTTGTTTCAATAATATACCTATGTTTTCTTTCAGCTAGACTGTTTTGTTGTGATGTTTTTGGACAAGATCTATGATGAACTATTCTATGGTTTTCAAGATAGTTTTTAAAATCATTTGAAAGATACTCTCCTCCGGAATCAACTCTAAAGATTTTTAAATTATCATTAAATTGATTTTTAATCATCATATGATATGTCTTAAACGATGCAAAGACTTCATGCTTATGTTTAAGGTAGTATATCCAACAAAATCTTGAATAATCATAAAAAAAATAACATAGTAAGCTAATCCTCCCTTAGATACTACGGGTGTCTTCGCCTCGAAAGAATAGCGCGCAAAGTATTGGCGAAGACAAATACAACGATTGTTTGCCATCGCTGATTACAGCGATGCAAATAATCAATAGATAAGGAAAGGATTTGTTGCCATCGCTGGATACTTCGTGCTTTGAGTCGGAGAGCGATCTATGGCATCGCAGCATATATCCGAGTGCACAAGTTGAAAAGATTTGTTTGTAAACGTAGATCTTTGTTCGGAAGTCAAGCTTCTCATTTTTCCAAAAATGCAATGATTACAATTGAAATTACTATTACAGAGATCTTTGTCTTCGCAATCGCTGTATTTGTCTTCGCCTCGAAAGAATAGCGCGCAAAGTATTGGCGAAGACAAATACAGCGATTGTTTGCCATCGCTGACTACAGCGATGCAAATAATCAATAGATAAGGAAAGGATTTGTTGCCATCGCTGGATACTTCGTGCTTTGAGTCGGAGAGCGATCTGTGGCATCGCAGCATAAATCCGAGTGCACAAGTTGAAAAGATTTGTTTGTAAACGTAGATCTTTGTTCGGAAGTCAAGCTTCTCATTTTTCCAAAAATGCAATGATTACAATTGAAATTACTATTACAGAGATCTTTGTCTTCGCAATCGCTGTATTTGTCTTCGCCTCGAAAGAATAGCGCGCAAAGTATTGGCGAAGACAAATACAACGATTGTTTGCCATCGGTGACTACAGCGATGCAAATAATCAATAGATAAGGAAAGGATTTGTTGCCACCGCTGGATACTTCGTGCTTTGAGTCGGAGAGCGATCTGTGGCATCGCAACATAAATCTGAGTGCACAAGTTAAAAAGATTTGTTTGTAAACGTAGATCTTTGTTCGGAAGTCAAGCTTCTCATTTTTCCAAAAATGCAATGATTACAATTGAAATTACTATTACAGAGATCTTTGTCTTCGCAATCGTTGTATTTGTCTTCGCCTCGAAAGAATAGCGCGCAAAGTATTGGCGAAGACAAATACAGCGATTGTTTGCCATCGCTGACTACAGCGATGCAAATAATCAATAGATAAGGAAAGGATTTGTTGCCATCGCTGGATACTTCGTGCTTTGAGTCGGAGAGCGATCTGTGGCATCGCAGCATAAATCCGAGTGCACAAGTTGAAAAGATTTGTTTGTAAACGTAGATCTTTGTTCGGAAGTCAAGCTTCTCATTTTTCCAAAAATGCAATGATTACAATTGAAATTACTATTACAGAGATCTTTGTCTTCGCAATCGCTGTATTTGTCTTCGCCTCGAAAGAATAGCGCGCAAAGTATTGGCGAAGACAAATACAACGATTGTTTGCCATCGGTGACTACAGCGATGCAAATAATCAATAGATAAGGAAAGGATTTGTTGCCATCGCTGGATACTTCGTGCTTTGAGTCAGAGAGCGATCTGTGGCATCGTAGCATAAATCCGAGTGCACAAGTTGAAAAGATTTGTTTGTAAACGTAGATCTTTGTTCGGAAGTCAAGCTTCTCATTTTTCCAAAAATGCAATGATTATAATTAAAATTACTATTACAGAGATCTTTGTCTTCGCAATCGCTGTATTTGTCTTCGCCTCGAAAGAATAGCGCGCAAAGTATTGACGAAGACAAATACAACGATTGTTTGCCATCGCTGACAACATTAGAACAAATATATGCAAGATTGAATCACTAGAATTTTTTTGACAACCGTAGAACACATATATGCATGATTCAATCACTAAAATTTTTTTACAAACTTAGAACACATATATGCATAATTAAATCACTATAGCATTTTTCTACAGCGGTAAAACACATATATGCATGATTGAATCACTATAATTTTTTTTCTTCAAAAGCTTAGAACATATTTATGCATGATTGAATCACTATTAATTTTTTTTTTTTACAACCTCAGAACACATATATTCAATATTGAACCACTATGATATTTTTTTGACAGCCTTATAACACTTTTTTGCGTGATTGAATCACTATGATTTTTTTTATGAGAGCCTTAGAATACATATATGCAAGATTGAGTCACTATGAATTTTTTTTTGGTAGCCTTAGAACACATATATGCATGATTGAATCACTATGATTTTTTTTCACAACCTTAGAACACATATATTTAATCACAAATATATGCATGATTCAATGTCTAAGATATTTTTTTTGACAGCAATAGAGCACATATATGCATGAGTGAATCACTATAATGTTTTTTGACAAGCTTAGAACACATATATTCATGATTGAATCAATATAAAAAAATATTGACAGCGTTAGAACACATATATGCATGATTGAGTCACTATAAAATTATTTGGCAACATTACAACCCATATATGCATGATTGAATCAACATAATTTTTTTTTTGACCGACTTACAACACATATATGCATGATTGAATCACTATGAGTTTTTTTTTACAACCTACGAACATATATATGCAAGATTGAATCACTATGATTTTTTTTAGGGCCTTAGAATACATATGTGCAAGTTTGAAATTTTTTTGAAAGCCTTGGAACACATATAGGCATGATCGAATCACTAAAAAAAATTTTAACAGCCTTAGAACACATATATGCATGATTAAATCACTATGAATTTTTTTTGTCAAACTTAGAACACATATATGCATGATTGATTCTAAATGAACTTTTCTTTACAGCCTTAGAGCACATATGCATGATTGAATCACTATGAATTTTGTGTCAAACTTAGAACACATATATGCATGATTGCTTCTAAATGAACTTTTTTTTACAGCCTTAGAACACATATATGCATGATTGATTCTAAATGAACTTTTTGTTACAGCCTTAGAGCACATATGCATGATTGAATCACTATGAATTTTGTGTCAAACTTAGAACACATATATGCATGATTGCTTCTAAATGAACTTTTTGTTACAGCCTTAGAACACATATGCATGATTGAATCACTATGAATTTTTTGTCAAACTTAGAACACATATATGCATGATTGCTTCTAAATGAACTTTTTTTTACAGCCTTAGAACACATATGCATGATTGAATCATTATGAATTTTGTGTCAAACTTAGAACACATATATGCATGATTGCTTCTAAATGAACTTTTTTTTACAGCCTTAGAACACATATGCATGATTGAATCACTAATTGGCCACATCGATTTATCATACTCAGGTTACAATTTACCGAATAGAACATACCCATCAGGCTATGTTTTACAAAAATGAAACAGTCGAAATCGGCTAATGGAAATTAACATAATCAGGTTATATTTTTCAGAAGAAAACACATGTTATTGGCCAACATAGATTTATCATACACAGGTTACAATTTACCGAATAGAACATACCCATCAGGCTATGTTTTACAAAAATGAAACAGTCGAAATAGGCTAATGGAAATTAACATAATCAGGTTATATTTTTCAGAAGAAAACATATGTTATTGGCCAACATAGATTTATCATACTCAGGTTACAATTTACCGAATAGAACATACAGGTTACATGTTATTGGCCAAAAGCCGTATTTATATTTTTTTTAAACGCAATCAATTAATTAGCTTCGTGCTTTGAGTCGGAGAGCGATCTGTGGCATCACAGCTTAGTAATTTGTGGGTATTATTCGAATGTCAAATCACACGTGGAAAACGTATTTTTGAATATTTAAAACCTAATGAGCGGCATGGAAAGACGTATTTTTGAATACTTCGAACGAAAGCATTTAATTTGGTGCGGTTATAAAAAAAAGGCGGCATGCGAAAAGCCGTATTTATATTTTTTTTAAACGCAATCAATTAATTAGCGGGCTGTTTTCAACAAATGGCTGCACGTTAAAGGACTTTACCTTTGGACGGCGTTTCAGTATCTCCGTTGCAAAGGTGCCATCGATATCTCCGTCCAGGCATGGCGCCGAAGAAGGGGACAATCGGAGCAGTACGACCAGCCATGGCGGACAAGAAGAGGACTAGTGGAGCAATACGACCCGGCACGACGCCAAAGACGATGGGAGCCCTACGACCGGGCACGGCGCCAACGGAGAGGACGATGGTAGCAAAACGACCAGGCACAGCGCTAGAGGAGTGGACGAGGGGAGAAAAACGACCAGGCACAGAGCAAACGGATAGGAGCTAAACGACCAGGCACGTTGCCAATGGAGTGGACGATGGCAGCAAAACGGCCACGCACGGCTCTGAACAAGAAGACAACCACATCCACAGTCTCGGGTGGGCGGCAGCGCCCTGACGAGTTCGTAGATGACATCGAGCAGATGCAAGATGAATTTGCAGATGGGAACACTATCAGTAATTTTGTAAGTATTTGTCCACTATCAATTTCTAGGTCATCGGTTTGCATGTTCTGAAGTTCGTAACTTTGTGCAACCAGACAATGTATGATTTTGTCAATTACATTCAGAGCAACCCAACGAGCAATACAGTACGCATTCTCAGCCCGTATTTCATGGTATGTCTGTGCCGCTGTTGTTCTGTTTGCTTTCATGACGTACTCACGTTTCTTGGTGGTTAAACCTTGCTATTTCGTGCAACAGATGTACGTCCGGCGAAAGCCATACGGCATAGGATTCGACGATGCACTACCTTGTTGGAACAGCGATGATGAGTGCATAGACATTTCGAAATTTGGAAAGGTAAGTGAACAAACCTCTTATCCAAGGTTTATTCGTAACATCCCCATCACGATAAGTCTCTGGAACGAAAAATGATTTTATCGATTCGCAGATTTTACTCCCTACACTCTGGCAACATCCAGACCATTGGGTCCTATACAAGATGAATTTTCAGCTAAAACAACTATGGTGCTACAACTCATTGGACTGCCACAGTGGCGTTGAACGCGATGCTATGCATTTGGTAAGCTTGTACCCAAAGGTGAAGTAGCTATTCGCGGTGGACCGGACTGTAATATATTATCCCTTTTTCACAGGCGGGATTCCTTAACGGGCAAATGGGTGTCGATATTGGTGAGTGGATGTTGCTCTGTGCTGACGATGCTCCGTTACAAAGTAATGGGGTCGATTGTGGCATATTTATAATGAAGCATATTGAAGCAATATACAATGGAAAAAACCTTGTTTCCACGCTGTATGAGCTTCGTATCCGATGTTATTTGGTATTCCTGTTATATATTGGATTTCACATTACCTGTTTTGTTGCAGGAACATATTCCGGTAATACGCGACGAAATATGCGGAAAATTGATTGAGTTTAAAACGAACGGCAGACAGAATAGTATAAAGTGAAACCTATCGATTGCTCTGTCTGTACAACCTAACGAGGCCCTCCATCACCGTTCTCACCGTCCTCCTCGACAGTAACCCAGTGGTGCAGTCGCGCTGAGGGTGGCCAGCAGGAGCTCCGCCAAGTCATGTAGTGTATAACTGTAATGTTTCAAGGTGTTAGTGAGTATCTAAATTTTTGTCATGTAGTGTAAAAGAGGGTCGACCGCTATATGTTGTAACCTTTTCAGGGTTTTGCGCTAATGAAGCTTAAGTTGTCTTCCCTCTCTATTCTCCTCTATTCTCCTTTTGTTCTTGCTGGTTTCCCGATTTCAATATGGTATAAGGGCTCTATTGAAAATGAAAGGGTGCTTTGTTGAAGATCGGTGAGAGGAAGAAGCTTCATCTGCATCGGTCATGCTGGGACCCACCTCAGCTTGTGTTCTCCACAGCTGACGTCCGTACCAACCTTGAAGTCTTGAACTTTTGGCCGATTGATGTTGGATTCCATTAGCTCTTGATTTTTGTGATTGAATGAATCAAGAATTTTAATGGTCGGATGAAATCTCAATTTTTAGTGGATTTAATTGTATTTTCTGAAAAAACTGATGAACAGTACCCTGAATGCAAAAAGTTTGTGATTGTGATGCTATCGGTGGGTTTTGTTTGCCCAAATCAATTGTAATCTGGTCATTTTTTGGTGTGATAGATTGGGACTGATTTGAAGGGCTATTTGGGTGTTTGGGTGCAATTTTGATGATAGATTTGGGTTCCTAGTTCAGGCGGTAACCCATTTTCTGTAGTTTTTCTCTGTTTCGACCAGCATATTGTGTTGGGTTGCTGGTGTTTTCGACCAGCACAAGTACGACCAACATATTTTTCTCTGGCGAAAGATATTTCTAAATATCGCATTATGTGAACTTATCAATAAGAAAGGTTTGTTCTTAGAAATCGCTGTATTGATGAACCGACGGTAATGTACACCTAAGGCGATTTCTTTAGACGTACTTGTGGATTTATTTGAGACCCAAAGATTCGGTCCAATCGCATTGACTACCATTCAGAATAGGCCTCTGGCATGACATTGTTTTCTTTAATGCGGAGTGCTTTTTTATTTAAGATTTGCTTTTGGTTTAATGAAACTGACGTATATACTGGAAAACTGACGGATGGTGATAGGACGTTTCATTAATATTTGAATGACACAACACACAGTTCCACTTTGCTTCGCGAGTAAGGAACCGACATAATCGACAATTCCTGCATACACTACTTATTCTTCAATCGAGTGCATAGGCGGCTTCGACGCAGTTGTCGTATCCGTATATACCTTTTTCATAGGTCTGTAAGATCATAATTGAAGAAACCGTCGTTTAAAATTCAAGCAATTTTCAAATGCTGGCACAGGTTTTCATGGTCGTAGCAGTGTAGTTTGACGTTAGACCACCAAGCGTATCGCTTTATACTATTCGTAAAATAAGAACGCGACATTGAAGTGATGTTTAAGCATACAACATTTCATAGCGATGTTGAATATTATCATTTCGAACATTAGAAGTCTTTGTTCATTGCACACATCGCAGTCTCACCCTGTGACTGTCAATCACGCGGGTTGAGCGCACATCTTTTATCAATTACAAGCCTTTTAGACCTCGCCTCCGTCAGTTTCTCCTCCGAAATGAGAAACGACGTCAACTTTTTGCAGAGTTCTTCGCGGAATCCGGGTATATCAACCTGCATAAACAGATTGTAAACTAGAAGCAATAGACATGCCCTTAATTGCCAATAACAAAGGCCAAGGAATGGCATACAGCATTGAAACAGGGTTCTGCACCATTGTATATCGCTTCAATGTACTTCATTACAAATATGCCACAATCAACGCCATTATCTTGTAAAGGAGCATGGTATGCCGTGCGAAAGATCCACTCGCTGACATCGACTCCCAAAATGGCTATGAGGAAACCGATCTGAGAATAATGCGACCGAAAGTAAATTCATGACCCCAGTACACTACACGATACTCATATAGATGAAATCTTACGAGATGGGAAATGTCTAGCCGTAAACCACTGTCAACTTCCAACGAATTATAACACCATAGTTGTTTTTCGCGTAAATCCATCACGTATAAGACCCAATGCTTTTCAGACTGCCAGAGTGTAGGAATCAGTATCTGCAAATAGATCGAAAAAATGTTGTTACCACTGTCAAGCTGTAATATTGCACTGTAGGTTTGTTTGCTTACCTTTTCACTTGTCATAAGGTCTCTGCAGTGATTATCGTTAACCCAATAAGGTTTTCCGTCTTGAAATCTACTGGAGTATGGCAAACGGCGTAATATAGTCTGCAAACCGAAAGAAACATTGCTAACACCAACGTTAACATACGAATCAATTGGACTAAATCAATAATGAAAAGCAACATAAAATACAACCGATATACCATGAAATATGGGCTGACGACGCTCACAGTCTGGCTTGGTGCGTTGCTTTTAATATAATTTACGAAATCGGATATAGTCTGTTTGCAGCAAATATGGTGTTGTATTGATCATACGTACACATGACTTACGTTTATAGACAACTACTACTACTTTAATACTAACAAAATTACTGATCATGTTGCATTGTGCGAATTCACTGCGCATTCGGTTGATGTCCTCCAGGAGTGATTGACTAAGTTTTCGCCCAACTTCGTCGGTGGATGTTCGACTGAAATAAATGCGGACATTGCAACGACCTATATTTAAATTACATTATATAGTACACAAAAACAAATCGCAAAAAACGCATGAAAGAGACGGATTTTGCTGAACATGTAGACTATGTGTAGACAATATACCCATGATTCGCCATTGTTGGTTGTGTAGCTGTCTTCGTCTGCCTCACCGACTATAATTTTCTATGTTCGAGGGCGGATCTCCAGGTTTATGAAGGAACCGTCGGTTTGGTTGTTGCTGGTTCACGAAGTAGAAGAAAAACACACCTTCCAGTGCTTGTGTGACTATTTATGACCTAAAAGATGTACTGCTCAACCAACATGATCAATGGCTACTGTACGACAACTCAAACATTTATGGGTATCCGTTGGAAAATACACATTGAGTAGCCTTTTATTTATAATATATGGATACAACTTTTCACAAGAGAACTGACAATAATGATTTCAAAAGGCAAGTGGAGGTGTCGGGAACGCGAAAGATTTGCTGGAGAAGAAGTTCACTGGAGGTGTATGGCGATTTGTGGTTATCGTTGAATAGCGATCTGTGGCATCGCAGCACAGTGATTGACAGTCCTACGCTGCGATGTCACACATCGCAGCACACTTGAACAATCCTTCGCATCACGCTAAGATTGACAGTCCAACAATAATCAACAACGTTCTACGTTGCGATGCCACATATCGCTATCCACGTGTGATTAGACATTCGAACAATACCCAAAAATCACCATGCTGCGATGCCACAGATCGCTCTCCGACTCAAAGCACGAAGCTAATTAATTGATTGCGTTTAAAAAAAATATAAATACGGCTTTTCGCATGCCTCCTTTTTTTGATAACCGCCGCCAAATTAAATGCTTGCGTTCGAAGCATTCAAAAATACGTCTTTCCATGCCGCTCATTAAGTTTTAAATATTCAAAAATACGTTTTCCACGTGTGATTTGACATTCGAACAATACCCACAAATCACTGTGCTGCGATGCCACAGATCGCTGTCCGACTCAAAGCACGAAGTATCCAGCGATGGCAACAAATTCTTTCCTTATCTATTGATTATTTGCATCGCTGTAATCAGCGATGGCAAACAATCGCTGTATTTGTCTTCACCAATACTTTGCGCGCTATTCTTTCGAGGCGAAGACAAATACAGCGATTGCGAAGACAAAGATCTCTGTAATAGTAATTTCAATTGTAATCATTGCATTTTTGGAAAAATGAGAAGCTTGACTTCCGAACAAAGATCTACGTTTACAAACAAATTTTTTCAACTTGTGCGCTCAGATTTATGCTGCGATGCCACAGATCGCTCTCCGACTCAAAGCACGAAGTATCCAGCGATGGCAACAAATCCTTTTCTTATTTATTGATTATTTGCATCGCTGTAATCAGCGATGGCAAACAATCGCTGTATTTGTCTTCGCCAATACTTTGCGCGCTATTCTTTCGAGGCGAAGACAAATACAGCGATTGCGAAGACAAAGATCTCTGTAATAGTAATTTCAATTGTAACCATTGCATTTTTGGAAAAATGAGAAGCTTGACTTCCGAACAAAGATCTACGTTTACAAACAAATCTTTTCAACTTGTGCACTCGGATTTATGCTGCGATGCCACAGATCGCTGTCCGACTCAAAGCACGAAGTATCCAGCGATGGCAACAAATCCTTTCCTTATCTATTGATTATTTGCATCGCTGTAGTCAGCGATGGCAAACAATCGTTGTATTTGTCTTCGCCAATACTTTGCGCGCTATTCTTTCGAGGCGAAGACACCCGTAGTATCTAAGGGAGGATTTGCTTACTATGTTATTTTTTTTATGATTATTCAAGATTTTGTTGGATATACTACCTTAAACATAAGCATGAAGTCTTTGCATCGTTTAAGACATAACATATGATGATTAAAAATCAATTTAATGATAATTTAAAAATCTTTAGAGTTGATTCCGGAGGAGAGTATCTTTCAAATGATTTTAAAAACTATCTTGAAAACCATAGAATAGTTCATCATAGATCTTGTCCAAAAACACCACAACAAAACAGTCTAGCTGAAAGAAAACATAGGTATATTATTGAAACAACTAGAACAACTAGAAGCAAAAACCCGCTATCTATCGATTTTAACAAATTCAACCACGAACCGCAAGTCGTCAATGACAAACGACTATAAACTCTCCAAAAACCCGGCATTGTGGAGATCGGGTCATGCAAAAAGGCATGCCAACTAAGTTAATAGCCCACACGAGATTCCTGTGTCCCAAACCAATCGGTCGACTGCATCGTAGCCTGTCATGAAAGAGAAAATATTAGACACTGAATTAAGTTTCACAAGAAATGCCTACCTCCTCGCAACATCGATAACATACCAAAAGCCTTGTAAAACTGTAGCGATCGTTGCCGGAAATCTGGTCGGGAGGAATGTAGGTTTGAACGTTTGCCGGTACTTCTGCAGGGTATTGCTGCATGATGGACATTACACGACTTAGCTATTTGACAAGCTTCATGCAATGGGGAGCAATATAATGTTTTACATACCTGTTCATTCGAAGGGCTTTGTTGTTTTTTATTACAGGTTGGTTGTTTCTTAGTCCTTTTCTTGCCAACCAATTCTAGTGCACCCTTTGCCCTTCGACGACTGCGATCAGAGGCAGGTTTTCTTTTGATACCCTTTGCTTCATGAATATGTCCATCATAATCAACAACGTTCACTACTGACTTGTTGAAGATAATGTTTACGCTTCGGCGCAACTTCTCGGGAGTGTCAAGCGAGACATGATTTTGACCTACGTTGTTCGATCCCATTATCTTCGGCTGGTATTCATTCGCTGCAAAAGACTTAATGTGAATTAACTCCACGTTTTCAAGTAACTCCGTTGCAGCTTTTCTCGCACATGCATAGCCTTCTTCGCTTCTTGATGCCAAATCAGCAACATGCATGAATGACCTACACAGTTGTTGGTAACGGGAGGCTATGTGGCACTTCTCGTCAACACCAGATTTACTCGCATTGTCCATAACGAGCATTTCAATCTTCGCGCGTCTCGTCCATCTTCGCATTACGTAAGACTCAGGTATTTCTTGTATCTTCTCTTGATTGAGTGCCTTTAATGCATGACAACATAGGATACCTTTGAATTCATACATTTTGCACGAACATTCTACCCTTCCGTTGTCGACATTGTACGTGACATGCGCTTCTTGCCTTTCCTGATGCTTTTCGCCCTGACAAAAAATATGGTATTTGTGCATATTCTCGGTTTGCACCAGTTCTTCTATTCTGCAATTCATGACATGAAACACCTCTTTCTTGATCCATTCAAATACAGTTAGTGTATACAGAGCTGCAGGTCGCATCAATATTTTCATGCCAAAAGTTAGAGGTCGTGTATTGAAGCATTTCACGTCTTGTTCAAGCTCATTCTGTCTTAGACCGTCTACAAATAATTCATATTGTTCCATGAAACGAAACATTGTTAAACATGAATACAGGGTTTTCTTCAGTGTGGCATGCATAGATTCGGCTCTTTGTGTGCTTATCATACCTGCACAAAAGTATTGTCTTCCATATGCCAATGCCCACTTCTCTTTTTCTGTATATAAATTTTGTAACCACAGACAGTCAGCAAGGTCGTATGTCTTAATCATTTTGTCCCAATCTGACTTAAAGGTGACCTCGTCTACGCTATGAAGTACACACCTTGTAAAATGTTTGTCAAACCCTGTATTCTGATTAAATATGTGTCCTATGTTCTTTGCTGCATTTTGAAAGATATGCCACAAACACAGGCGATGATGTGCATCTGGCCACACATGAAGCACTGCAGCCGCAATTGCGTGATCACCATCTGTGAGTACAGTTTCAGGATGCTTCCCGTTCATTGCCTGTGTAAATACTCTGAACAACCACTCAAAGGTTTCCTTGGTCTGGTCATACACAAAAGCACCGCCTAATATACAACTCTGTGCGTGATGGTTCACTCCCACAAACTGCGCAAATGGCCATTGTTCAGTGTTAATCTTTACTGTAGTATCAAACACAAGCACATCATTGAAGCATTCATAATCTAATCTAGACCTTGAATCTGACCAAAACATATTCACGGCATATCCATCTGCGTCCACTTGCATTGCACTAAAGAAACCATGTTCATTGCTTGATTTATTCTGTAAGTAACGAACCAAACAACATATTTCTCCGTTCTTCATGTTATCTGTCCTCTTTCTGCTCAAGTGGTTTCTAAGATCCAAAGGTGTGAATGGCACATTTTCGCGACCACCATCTATGCGGGTAAACAAATTGTATGTCTTCCTTGGTGCAATGCTGGCGCTATCGGCTATTTCAACCATTGCAGCATGAGCTATAGTTACTTTACGATGTGACCTTAGCATAGGAGTCATAAATGATGCAGATAAATCATGATTATGATCACTGATTAAAGTACGCACGACAAATTTCCCATTCGGATGTCTTCTCAAAACCAATCTCGCCTGACATCCACATCTTGATTCTGGCGTGCTGCTAGTTGGATTTCCCATTGATTTCTTCCAACCTTGCTTGGAACAGACATATGTCTTTCTAACCAAGACACCCTGTGCATTTTTTGACCAAGAAAACCTTCTCACACTGAAGCCAACTTTTAAGGCATAATCATTGTAAAATTTATATGCATCTTCTTCGTTATTAAAATGCATTCCTTCTACAGGAACATAGTCAAGTGCAATTCCATGTACATTCCCAGTTCCAACGGTTTTCTTAAGTGTACTGACATCAAAATCAGGATCATTACTGAATTGCATTTCTTCTCCTGGAACATTGAAGTCAGGTGTACTTCCGTGTACATTCCCAGTGCATACACTTTTATTATGTGCGCTGTCATGGTAGTCTACCTCATCATTGAATTGCATTTCTTCCACTGGAACATTCAAGTCAATAGTGGGTCTAATGCCTGCACCTTTCTTTTCATGTGCATCGTTAGTGCAGATGTTCAATTCTTCAGTTGGGTCATAAGTATAGATATTCAATTCTCCAGATCTTTCTATTGATTGAGCTACATCGTCTTTATTACAACTTGATGATAAGCTCAATAATGTTTTAAGCAATATATCAATTTGTGCTTGCAGTAACATGGCAAACAAGTCGATATTATCTCACAAAAATGAGAGTCTGTTACTAATACAGCGATTTGAGATACAATGCATATGATGAGTGAATGTAGGATACCTGATGGGGTAGAGGCCCTTCCTAGCATCTGCAAACAAGCATTCCTGTCAACAGGTCCCAGCGTCTTACAAATATCGATAAGTTTCCAACCTTCGTAAGAACAAGATCTACCTGCAATAACCAAACAAAGCCTTAATGACACACAAGACGACATGCCTTCTTCATCGATAGCATGATGCTGGGAAGCTACTCACGCCGCCTTGATGGAACTGGTTGGAATGTTTGTGCATCATTGCTTTCTTCCTTAATGCCTAACAACAACGACAAATAAAAGAAGACAGTGGAATGTTTTGTAAGCAATATATCAATTTCCGTTAGCAAGCGGCATAGGTTTACTACGATTTAATCAGGATGCATATAAGAACGGATACCACTAGGGTTACGCAAGTCAAAGCAACAATTTAATGAATGAAAGTATCAAAGCAAGTGCGGTTTGATGTTTGCTTGTGCTGAGCATCGACGTGTCACTTACCATGCCAATAAAATAAACATGTCGTACATGTGTGTTGACGATAACGCTCTCATAATATCCACGAGGCTCTAAAGCGAGTTCAATAGAAGTCGCTGAGAGAGCAACGATATGCATGCGAAAATCGCCCCGCCATGCGTGTCAAGATGTGTTTCTGCACCGAAACGTTTTCAAAGTCTGTGTACAAATATCTTACAAATACATATTACAAAACATATAATATCTTACAAAACGATATGTATAGCGATTTGTCAGATATTGAAAATCGATACAGCAGTTCAGTTTTTATAACTTATAACTCGACGATACAAAAACATACTATCTAAAAGGTCGATAAATATATCGCACAATAAATTACAAATCGATAAGGAAGAACTTGAACATAATAGCAAACAAATCGATATTAACTAACAAAAATGTATCTCACAAAAACAAGAGTCTGTTACTAATACAGCGGTTTGAGATACAATGCATATGATGAGTGACTGTAGGATACCTGATGGGGTAGAGGCCCTTCCTAGCATCTGCAAACAAGCGTTCTTGTCAACAGGTCCCAGCGTCTTACAAATATCGATAAGTTTCCAACCTTCGTAATAACAAGATCTACCTGCAATAACCAAACAATGCCTTAATGGCACACAAGACGACATGCATTCTTCATCGATAGCATGATGAGATGAAAAGCTACTCACGGTGCCTTAATGGCACTGGTTGGAATGTTTGTGAATCATTGCTTTCTTCCATGATGCCTAACGACAGCAGAAATGAAGAGAAGACACTGGAATGTTTTGTAACACAAGGCAGGCACGAGAAGGCGACAGTGTGTTGTACAACAGGATAAAAAACAAGGCGGAAAGCTCGACTGGAGACGAAGGCAAAGTTTGCGTTGATAATGGGAGCAACTGTTACAGCAGATGGCGCAGGCGAACGTCTCCACTTTAAATGGTTAACATCAAACTTTCTGGATGGAGGACTTTTTTGTCCTTTTCCCCACCCGTCGTTTCACAACTTTTGAATGGAGGATATTTTTGTCATTTCCTTGAACCGTCATTTCAGGGCAAGAAAAGCAAGTAAGGGTGATTAAGTCTTTGCAACATCACCAGAGTTCGATGCAAAGTTATGTCAACATACACGAGAATACGAGCCCCATGTGCATGAATACGTGGCGCTCATTCGATCCCCCGAACACGGACGTGGGATTCAGTGAATTATCGGGGGCGAACATACACAACCCAGATATCTCTGTCTCGATTGTCTTTCCTAGGAGCTTTGGACTAGAGATCTTAGAACCTCAGATGACCTCAGATCTGAGATCAGAGGCAGCCAAACACACCCTGAAAGTTCCCCATCTCCAGTACACGCATCCGAATGTGTTGGTTCAATCCCTCTCCAAACGAATAAATGAGAGAGAAAACCAAAGCTCGAGTGTGGCTTCAACCTATACCTCAAATACCCAATGCAGGATCCCATCAAGGGAACCCAAATTTCCAGCCATATATATCATTTAGAACTTTCTCACAAGATGATATGAGCTGAGCCACGCCAAGCACAATACCTATTGTTCACGGTTGGCTTGGCGAGCCTATTTTATGGGCTAGAACGATCTCTTGATGAGCTGAGCATGAGCCCAGCCATGAGCAACTCATCTTGTTTTCCATCCCTAATTTGCTGTTTGGGAGTTGTGCATTGCGCTTTCTCCCACATATGTTCTCTATTGTTTGGAAATGGTGGTGTTGCAAAGCACTGTGTCACGGATGGAGTTGGCAACACTAACACCACATTTCAACACCATTCACGAGAGGATGTGTTTGGCAGCTCCATCCCCAACATCTCATTTTAGCGATACCATATTTTTGGAAAAACTTTATTTTGGCAATATATGGAAACGATGCCAATTTCTATTCCAAAGCAAGGATCCCAAACGGAGCCTAAATCAAAGTTGTGAGCGAAATCTATCTTAATTGCTACTGAACATGTTGCACTCCAAGGTTTGGCAATCAGTCAACATCAAGCTGCCTTTTTCTCAACACAATTGGACCACATACTTTGTTAGATTAACTACGTAGGCTTAGTTAAACATGATTTGTTAATTATTCGTCAATATGGATATATATATATATATGAAGACCTCCGTAACTAGGAAAACACAGCCTTTTTTGAATGAAGGAGAAAACTTATGAGATAGACGGTGATTACTATACTTGCATTGGTACTTGATACACCCTAGGTTATCACATATCAGGTGTACCATTATCATATACTGGTATGAAACTACTCTCTAAACCACAAACAAAACTATCAAATGTTCAAGAAACATGTTTCAATTACTTGAGAAAAGTGTGCCACCCTACATTGAAACATGTTTTCATTACATTTTAAATGAGTATCAATTTGGCTTTTTAATTTGCAAAATATTTATTATATAATAATGATTGATTTACGTGTTATTTTTACATATTTTAATGTATCTCTATAAAAATATAACATTGTATGGACTTTTTAGAAACTCGTATCAATGTATATTAAGAAACGTATCTCATATCAAGTTTAGAATCATATCAATATGTGTTTCAAATAAAATATCAAGTTTAGAATCATATCAATATGTGTTTCAAATAAAAACGTACCTAAACTTTTTAAGGCTCAGGGTATCCCTACCAGTACCGCATACCCATGCCCGTTTTTGGTAACTATCGTAATTACACTGATTAAGAGGTGGGAAATCACCTAATTAATTAACCTTGGACACATATTCATCATAAAATCAATTCAAAACATGTACCCAGATTTGGTCATTAATTAAAGCCATGTGATCCCCTTGCCCACCAGACAAGTAATTAAGAAAGTTAGAGTTGACGCTTAACATCCACTTCTTTCTTTCTAGTGGATATAACTCATCAACAAACAACTCTTTTCATCAATTTTTAATTGTGTCATATATATATATATAGGGAGAGAGAAAGAAATTGGTAGTTGCTCACAGGTTAGGTGCTAAATGGGTTTTTCTGTACTTACAATGTTTTTTTCACAGTTCTGACCCCATAAATGTATTGGGCATGGTTGATTTATGAAGAATCCATACTTTGATCATGTGTTTTCGATGAAAAAATTAATAATTGGAGTCTCCAAAATTTACAAAGATTTTTTGAACCTTATAAAAGCCTACCCATGTGTTAGAATTGAACGGTTCAAGAGCTGGTCCCTATAAAATCAAGTACATAGATCACAGCTGTAGGGTCAGAATTTATAAATAAAATAAGAAAATATTGAAAAACCTATTTAGCACCCTCATTTAACACCTAACCTGTTTGCAGCTACCAATCACTTATATATATATATATATATATATATATATATATATATATATATATATATATATATATATATATATATATATATATATATCGCTGGGAGCTCTACAATACCACATTTATTAGGTTTCAGACAAGTCATTTTCAATTCTAAAGGAAGGGAGTCTAAGTTCTTATCATTCATCCACAGAAAGTTGAACTAAAAAATAGAAGTTGATCCCGTCTTATAATTGTTATCTTGTTTTTGAAAGGCACCTTCTTATAATTGTTATCATTCTACTTTGAATGGTAGGACAAGATGACGCGGTCAATTACTATTCTCATCCATCACAATGTATATAAAATTCAAAGAATAACTGTAGATGAGTATAGGTAATGGACATAGACTTATTGGAGGACAGGACATGGTTAGATGGATAGACGCCAAACCAACCATAAATTAGTCATTTCATGCACATCCCATAATTTTCCATAGTACTTGCAACAGTATTCCTTGAAGTTCCTAAAAGTGTCTGTAATAATAAATGGACAACTTGCTGGGACTGAATTCTTTTAAGAGGGATGATAGTATCTTTAATATTTTTGTTATAAACAAATTATTCTTATGAATATTTTTATGACTAATAGATGTGTAGGTTGCCTGCTCTAAGCATTGATGTATACAGGAACTATAGTTAATATATATGTTTTTGGATATAATATTCTGGATGTGTCTGCCAAAAACTCCTACCTGGAAAAACGAAAGAAAAAATTCGATTTAGGGGCCATCTTTTTGCAGGCCTCACGTTTTTAAGATTGCTGATATGGTTGTCTGTTTTTCTGGAAACTCTCTAACAAAGGCCTACATTTATTATTACATATAACTCAGGTTAAATCACAAGTCAGGTTTCAATAATAACCTTCATAGTCGTGTTCAAATATTCACACTTTTTTTTGGATGAATGAGTATTTTTCAATTGCAAAAAAGCGATACAGGAAATAATTAAAAAATTTGCATTTTCCAAGATAATGGATGTTAAACTGAGGTCCCCATTTGACAGTTTCAGGGAAACCAATGGTCCATATCAGGAATTTCAGAAAATCAAGGCCCATGTTTCGAATTAGGGACAAATGGTTGGCCTCTAAATTGAAATTTTCTCAAAAAAAAAACAGAAATATCCATGCCAGCAGTCATGGCGTAATCATGCATCTCTGTCTCAGTCATATAATGCCTTTCATAATTTTGCATTAAAGTAAAATCTCCCAATCTACTTCAAGAATTATATGGGCTCATTCATGCCTGCTATCACATAGGTGTTAATGCTTGTGCTTCAAGAACGTTGTCCGTATATGTTGAAATGGACAACCATGAAGGCATTTCATGCACGGTGTCGGCAAAAGATTGTAACTGTTGTTTAAACAGATCAGAAAAAGCCTTCTAAACTTGCAATTGGAAGAATCATAGTACCATTGTTGCAAATTTGGGCGATATTTTGAAGAAGTGAACAATTATGTCAACGTTTTAGACATCAAAATATTGTGATATTTTGAAAAATATCGTGATAATTTTACTAAAACATAAAATATCACGAATTTATTTTGATATTTACATTTTAATCAGGTATTTTCATAGGAAAATGGGTAATTTTATTTTTAATATGTTTTTTCTTTATATCTTTTTACACGTATATTTTTTTATTTTTTTAATTTATTGATTTTGTTGATATTTCAATATAAAATCATGAAAAAACTGAAAATTTTTAATTTCTCACAAGAATTTGCATGAGTAGTGCCACTCATCTGATAGGGACAACTTGTGAATGCCATCAAGTTGGCGGGACATCACAAGTTTGAGACTCATGGGTGGCATCCCTTGCCCCAAGATCAAAGCCGGGTGGGCAAGGGGGGACCTCAACCAGAGGCCAGCCAATGTGTAGTCGGTGATGGAGGGGTTTTCCTTTGGATTATATCCAGAATAAAAGACTGTAGCAAGCACATAGAACTTTAGGCATTGTCTAAAACAAACTAACAAAGAAAAGGAAAGCCCTGAAAGCTAGGGCTCTCTAGTTGAAATAAGAATGAAACAATTGCTGGCATTTGGGCGCTAGAACAGGTCAAGCTATGTCTTTGGGTCTGAAATGCAAGCTTTACCAACTCTTAGCAATTAGGTTTTTTCAACCACAAGAAAAGATTTATTTCCTTATCTTCAAAGTGTCTCTGCAACAACTGAAGCAAGATCTAGTAATTTTTACAGAGTGAATTATATGATTAAGACACACATGGCCTTATTCCCCCATTTCTGTTGGAAAGGGACATTGCAACCTCCTGTTAAAGGGAGGGAACAGTGCGTTAGCAAGATATACAAATGCTGTCAGTGTCTTTAAACTGATTAAAATAAAGTTTATAACTTTGCTTGTCACTAAACTTGCTTGCACATTTATCTATTTTGATGATAGTCAGTTTAAGATTTTCTTAACAAAGTTGAGAGAACTCACTACTATTTTGTTCAAACAAATTAAAAAACCAAGCCCTAAGTAAGCTTTGGAAGTTCTTGTGTGATTTGATCCAAAGTTATCAGAAACACCTAACCAAGTGGGGAAGCTTGCTCACGTTTCGGAAGCGCGAAATATCGCGCTTCCAAAATACGTTGGGAAGTGCCAAAAAATGTTGAGAAGCATGATTCCCATAAATGAAAAACGTGTTTTCTTTCTTTATTTCATTTAAATTTATTTTTTTTTTTGCTTTCCCCTCCCTTCTTAGGTCGCTTCGAGTGACGATTATTGATTTGTTTCTAAGTCGTCCTACACTTCTCGCTTTCTAAAATTTTGAAAGTGCATCGCTTCTCCCCTCCCTTCTTAGGTCGCTTCCGGTGACGATTATTGATTTGTTTCTAAGTCGTCGTACTTCTCAATCGTATCGCTTTTCGTTCCCGCTTCCTTTGTCTTGTATAAAAAAAAACATAATTGATGAGCACACGTGGGTCCTTCTCCATCATGCAATCTTTAAAGTTTTTAATAAATATAACAAACGAAATGTGAATTGCAAGGCTGAATTAAACATCTCAATCACCCAATAGGGGTCAGATTTTTTTCTCCCATCAATTTTTGCCATTTAATGTATTTGCAATTGAACATGGCGAAAAAGAAATTATATATCTATTAACCGTTCTAGTGATTCCAATTTTACATTAAGAGAAATTTCAGATAGGTGCTAAACTTTTGCCCCCAATCTCAAAGAAGAACCTCATGTTTCTGAATTTCCTGCAATTCACCTATGCTTTTCTAACAATACCAAAAGGAGACTTACTCTTATCATTGGTCATTAACTCAGGTCAAATCTAAACTCAATTGAGTCAAATGACAATAATGTCCTTAAATAAGGGAAGTACCTACTCTTCTATTCTCATTCATGGTAAATAAGTATGTTTCAAACTCCAATGGGTGATATATAGAAAAACTCAAAAGAATCATGTCTTCCAAAATGATAGAGGTTAACCTGATGTTTCTGATGGACAGTTTTCAGGAAAAACAGAGGCCCATATTAAGAAATTTAGAAACATGAGGCCTTTTTTTGAGACTAGAGGCAATGGGTTGGTCTTATGAAAAACTTACTTCACATTACCTATACAAATAAAGGCATAAACGCTAGATTCCTCGATTAAGATAGTGCGGCTATAACTGGCCCAGTTAATTATACCAAAGGGGGCCCGACCATATGTTAGGAGCAGTTTGTGCAAGTGACTATGTGATGGGACATCGCAAGTTCAAACCCCACTGGTATATGGGTGGTTGAATAACTGCCTGGTAAAGTGAACAGGCCTCTAGCTTGTTTTGGGTTGGCTAAAGGCTGTTTGTAAAAGGGAGGGGCCCTAATTCACCCAGCTCAAGTATGAAAAAAAAAACTGGCCCAGTTATCTTATTCACCTCATCATCTTATCACTTTTTTTTTAATTGGCAAGCTGGGGCTAGGCAGACTACAACAACTGTAAACGATCAAAACATTACAAATCATTCATGAAAGGGAACCGATTTGGATGTTTATCCTTTCAAATCCTGTCTCTATGACTAACAGTCATCTGAGCCAAACCGCAGAGCTATGTAGTTACAGTTTTTATCCAACCTAAGTGTAGCCATCGAGCCGGGCTGCCGGTCGAGTACCTGCTTGAATCGGGTCGAACTCTGACTGAACTTTGCACCTCAGGCGTCAATAAAGTCAGTCTGGGCCCAGCCCGATTAGATAATCGAGCTGGGTCCATCTGCAGAATGCACAGGGTTTGACAAACCTGTCCCATTAACTGTGTCGGACATAAAGCGCCCCGCCTGATCCTAGCCCAAGCTCGATATTTGTAACTGAGTGGGGTTGGGCTCCAGCTTCAATACGGATCAGGTCTGTCAGGCCCTAATTGAGTCGACCTGGCCCGGCCCGATGTCCACCACACGAGCACTGAATTCGATCAAAAGCAAATAAATGATGAACAATGTCATACAAGCCCTGGTAGTTGACACGAAAATAAAGTATAGGCACTTGGGCATATGCTTCAAGTAAGATTGTAACAAAATCAATGATAGCTCTCTCTCTCTCTCTCTCTCTCAAATAAAAAGTTTTCCATGTTGGTCAGCACCATGGGCGCTGCCCAAAGAATCCATGTGCACATCATGCATGAAAGAATAACATGCCCATAAGCCGCGCCAGCGATGATGGAAGTAGGGATGTAACCAGGTCGGCCTCGATTCGGATTTAGGCATTACCAAGTCCAACCTAATTGGATCTAGCTTAATCAGGTCCTGATTCCGGTTCTTTTTTTTCGATTTATGATCAAAGAAACGGCACCCGACTGGTGGCACTGGCTCAGCCTGTCATACTTACGGTTGTGCTTCGGGCAGCGTAAAACATAGAGACTTTCTTAAATTCTAACATATTATATGCATTTGGATTTGAATTTTATTCAGATTTGAATTCAGTGAGTCTGGATCCCTTTATCAATAGGATCCACTTTTGCTAGCAAATCCAACTATGGGTTCAGTAGGACATCCAACCTGAATCGGAACCATTTACATCCCTACAAGTGGTCTCCTGAGCATCTAAAAGCTCAACCAAACCTAGGATTGTTGGACATAAAAAGTAACTCAAACTTTTGAGAAAGGGATAAAGGTAATTCCTCCACACTTTCCACCATAATTGTTTAAAAAAGGGTGGCTGTTGTTACTCATGGGATTCTTGTTTGAGTGGCTTCTTATTGATGGACGAAATAAAGATAGAGACAGAGGAGGAGTTGGGTCAGCTAATAACTTCAAACCAACAAGGATGGAAGGGACCCTCTCTTCATGTACATCCACTCAAAAGTAGGGTGGTGGCCCGCAGTTTTAAATATCCCACACGCTTGCACCATTCATTCATTCTTATCCCACCAATAATGAAAAAAACACTCTCTATGAGTAAAGATCCACATTCATTCATAAACATAAACATGGCTACCAATATTCGTTATCAGAATAGATAGTCACAGTACTCATACAGAATGTATCCACAAACAACTCATCCTTTTAAACCCTTGCTTTGGAGGTGAAAATAAGAGAGAGAGAGAGAGAGATCATACCTTCACCAGATTGAGAACCCAAAAAAATGGTTGAAGCGTGCACCGAGTACCTTCACATCACTGCATCTTGTGGTGCCATGGTCTTTCTTTTCTTCTTTGTTTGTTTTTCTGTTGTTCTGTTTTTTTTTTTTAAGGATCAATATCGTGTATGGCCGGGCTGCTTCCAAAAACGGGGCGCCAAACTAGGTGTTTCTTTTTGGTCAACCCTAGTTTGGCGTCAATTAGCGGTCAGCCTTTTCATGGGACACGTGTCAATAGGTTAAGGCCTTATGACCATAATGGTCATAAGGCCTTATGACTGGATCTTTATTGCCCTTTATCGTTGTACAGACCAATAATATGAGGTTCAAATGGGAATCTATCAACATTTTATGAGTAGTACATCTGTAATCAAAGACTAGCCAGCTGTGAATTGTACAAAGTGCAACAAAGGTCTCCAAATTTATTGAATTCGATAGCATGTATGCGATTTCCACAATTTTGACTTTACTACACGCGTGTTTGTACTTGGATACATTTAGCAACGACAGAAAATCATATATGAGTGAGAGAGAGATGTGAATATGAAACAAACAAGCAAGAGACTTCCACAAATCTTTTGCTGTGCGTGCTTTGTCCTTGGTTACTTTTAGCAACAACAGACCAACAGATGAATCATCCACTTAACGAGAGAGAGAGAGAGAGAGTTAACAAATCGCAATGAAAGAATTACTCGGGCATCTCTAAAATGAATGCAAAGAAAAATAAAGATATTTGCTTCTCCCCTGACGACGTAGTCCATGAGATGGTCTAAAAGAAGACGCCGAAAGACAAAGACGTGCTCCTATAATCTCACAGCATTCCACCTCCTGTCTCCAGTCCATTTTCACACGTCCAAATCCCTACAGCTGCGTCCCTACTGGACCACTTACCATCACCCTCACCCATCTCTCTCTCTCTCTCTCTCTCTCTCTCTCTCTCTCTTTCTCTCTCTCTCTCTATAAATTCCCTCTTCATCTTCATTGTTTTTTCACACCCATCATTATGTTCTTATAGAAAACCAATATAGGAAGAGAGAAAAAAATGGCGTTTTCATGCTCTTGTGGTGCTATGCTTGCGCTTCTTTTGCTGTGCTTCTCCTCTGTTTATGTATTAGCTGATTTCTATAGGGATGTGACCCTCACTTGGGGAGGTCCAAGAGCTCAGGTTCTCAACGGCGGTGGCCTTCTCACCCTCTCCCTTGACAGGACCTCCGGCTCTGGATTCCAATCCAAATATGAGTACCTGTTTGGGAAGATTGACATGCAGATCAAAGTTGTTCCCGGAAATTCAGCAGGCACAGTCACTGCATACTACGTGAGTATATAGCTCTTGCCATCATCTATGTTTTTAACTATCACCGTTACCATCATCATCATCATCATCACCACCACCATCATTATAGTTTTTACCATCATCCTTCTTTATTATAAACATCACCATCATTATCATCACTACCCAGGACCATCATCATTCTACAATATCACGGTCACCAACATTATCACTACCACTACCATCATCATAGTCATCATCACGATCATTACCACCACCACCATCATCACTATTCTCATCATTGTCATCATGAAGGCTTGTCCCCTCCATGTAGGTTCCTCTCTACGAATAGTATCTCTCATTGTCCCACGTAAATCTAAGACATGCAATAGCGATAGATTTATTTTTATATGACAAAGTTTCCCCGCCGGGTAATCTTCGGGTGGGGTCGGTGACACCCAAGCTCTTACGGAGCCCACCAGTGAAATGCACCCGCACACAGTGGGAGTTGAACCTGTGACGAAGGGGTCAGCACCTTCTCCCCAGGCCCTCTCCTACTCAGGCGACCCGGGCGGGTGTGCAATAGCCGTAGATTGTTATCTCAGGGTAATAAATTCAAAGTCTTCTTTTTGGATTTGGCAAAAATTAAATATTATGTATATGCTTTGAAGGAAACCTCCCATTTGTTACAGGCGGCTTCAAATAGCTAGGACTGTTTCTTCTCCTAGTTCACAGATAAGATATCAATTTTTCCAGTATGTAAATATCTAAGCTAATTACGCATATCTGTTATGTACATATCATTCTCCCAAGCATCTACATACCCCTTGATCACGAGTCTGAAGTAGTGAAGTTGCTTAGGCTATGATCAGCTAAGCCAGCTTAGACAGCTATTAGAGATAAGCAATTCTGATCATATAAATTCTATTTTGTATGGCTAGCATATATCCTTTGTCTAAATTATCCCTTTGCAGAAGAGAATTATCTGGCCTACTTCTTCCTGAAGGTCATCATTCATCAAGTCTCCCTTTGAATTTCATGAAAGTTAATGATTGTGGAAGTGTGGTAGACGCAATCCGTACCTTTGTGTATTTGCAAAAGTCAACATAGTTGATTGAACCCAAAGTGTGCTTGCTTAATTGCTTGGCGTGAGTCAATTTGGAGTTTACAGACCAAAACATAGCTTAAATTCATGAAAAATTGGAGTTCATGAACTTGACCGTGTGTCTCACATGATGCCATACACTTTATCAGTCATATGTTAAATTTGTGGACTGATTTGAGTCCATGAACTTGCTATGCGTCAATTATGCCAATGTAAGCCAAGTCTTATCCGGTGAGTCAGACCTATTCAAGGTGTTCTATTCTTGGTTAGGAACCTCTCTCTCTCTCTCTCTCTCTCTACTGAACTGGTAAGCATGTCATATCTGTGCTCTATAGCTAAATTGGCTTTGTACCCAACTTAGTTTTAGCCATTGTGTGGTTCTACACCTCCAGAGTTGCAACTTTGAACAGAAAAGCTTGATATTGGTAGAGGATGATAACCTTCTAAAGGGGGTGAATCTTTTCTCCTAGATAGCTAGTATCCCTTTCTCAAACAGCATAAAGACAAAGACACCCCAATAAATTTGGCCCTATAGATTGGACCAAACATTATTGTTATATCTTTGTTTCCATCGCTGTGACGGTTCTAGAAGATCATCCATGACAATAAACAGAACTCCACAAAAAATTCTGATTATTTTTTTTTCCTTTTATGTTTGCTTGCAGCTTTCATCTCAAGGGCCAACCCATGATGAGATAGACTTCGAGTTCTTGGGCAACGTGAGTGGGGAGCCGTACATCTTGCACACCAATGTCTTCTCACAGGGGAAGGGGAGCAGGGAGCAACAGTTCTATTTGTGGTTCGATCCAAGGGCTGACTTCCACACTTACTCCATCCTTTGGAACCCTATGCAGATAGTGTGAGTGCTGCATTTCCTTGTTTTTATAGTAGGACCAGGGTCACCGGAAACTGTATAAGAGGATGAGCAACGTGTTTTCTAGGAAACCGTTTCAGAAACGAGAAACACTGCATTTTCAAAACGTTTGGAAAATAACAAAAAAAAAATTGAGAAACGTGTTTCCCACCCTGAATTAGATAGTGGGACAAGATTAGAAAAGGGACGGAATAGAGTGGATACTGGTCGATGAACTGAAACCAAGGTTCAGATCTAACATATATAAGGCCAATGTTTCTACGAATAGATTAAGCTTTTTCTTTTCTCTTTTTTTTTTGATGGTTGTCAAGGAAATTTGTCATAGTGGATCCAGACCATGTAATCAGGTTTAATTCCTTATAGAGGAATAAGTACCACCTCTTGATCTGAACGTTCAGGCCAAGCTAGGCCCACATATGGCTGAATGAGTTGTTAGTCGGTTCAGACCCAGGTCAAGGTCAAACTGTTAGCAGACCCGATCATAAGAACTATTACACTTTGAATCCATGGCAAAAACCCTGGACCATCCAACTGATTACCTTGTCTGGACATCATGCAGGTTCCTAGTAGACGGCACGCCAATCCGGGTCTTCCACAATGCTGAGCATATGGGGGTACCATACCCAAAGAACCAACCTATGAGACTTTACTCCAGCCTTTGGAGTGCTGATGACTGGGCAACTCGGGGTGGGCTAGTAAAGACTGACTGGTCTAAGGCACCCTTCACAGCATCCTACCGGGGCTTCGCCGCCGATGCCTGTTCTTGGTTGGGCGGAAAATCATCCTGCTCGAGTGATCCGGCAAGAAGTTGGTGGTCACAATCACTGGACGCAGCAGCGAAGAGCAAACTTGAGTGGGTTAGGAAGAATTACATGATCTACAATTACTGCACAGACTACAGGCGCTTCCCTCAGGGCTTCCCCTCAGAGTGCTCTCTTGCAATATAAAGCAATCAAGAAGAAGAAGAAGAAATGATGTGCTATGTAAAAGAAATGATGTGCTATGTAGAATAATGACTGGATGCAGTTGGAGTGTATAAATTATGTATGCATGCTTCATGGATGATCGACTTGTTCATAAAATAATGAGCTGTATGGTTCAGTATTAATGTTATTTTACTATTTGATCTTGCCATATCACAATCCATCTAGAGATGGACGTCATTCTAATGCTGTAGAATTGTTAAGACTGGTCGGACCATGTTGTTTCCCTATGTCAAACACAGACATGCTGGTATGGAACCCAGAATACAAAGAGACACGCTTGACTATATATATATATATATATATATATAGGGAAGGACAATGATCTGACGACTCCCCTTCTCCAATGCTTGAGCATCTCATCGATCCCAAATCATATATTTGTTCTTTATAAATTACTTAGTAAGAAATATGCCTTACATGAAGACTTCATATAGGCTTGTTTTTCAAAACATGAAAAAATGGACAGCTCACAACGCGTTTAAAACTTTACAATACAAAGTATTGTGGGCCATTGATTTTTAGCGCTTTCAAAATTGCATCTAAACATCAAAAAATCATAATCCAAAACATGTTACACAATAAATGAATGATAAAAATCCAATATGTAATGTTCGATCAATGAAAACTCAATCATTAGATAAGGAACACTGTCTATTATCATCTGTCATAGATTTTGGACCTTTCTTTTGTTGAATAGTCCTCTCTCTCTCTCTCTCTCTCTCTCTCTCTCTCTCTCTCTCTCTCTATATATATATATATATATATATATATATATAGTAGAGCATAGGTGCTTAATGGGTTTTCTTGGACCTTTCAGTGTTTTCTTGCAATTCAGACCCCCCATAAATGTATTGGGCATGATTGATTTACGAGGAATCCATACCTGGATCATGTGTTTTATATGAAAAAGTGATATTTGGAGCCTCAAAATTTTACAAAGATTTTGGACCATTGATTTTTTTTAACCTTATAAAAACCCACCCATGTTTCGAAATTGAACACTTCAAGAGCTGATCCCTATAAAATCAAGTACTTAGATCACATATGTATGGTCATAATTTAAAAATAAAATAAAAAAAAACTAAAAAAACTCATTTAGCATGTATCATTAAGCACCTGCGTTCTACTTATATATAATTGTATATATATGGTAACTAAAATATGTTTACCAAACAAATATCTTTACTGTTATGAACCAAGAATTTCATAAGTTACTTTTTTCAAAAAATTTATTGTATGAATGTGATCTAGACACTTGGTTTTATAGAAATAGACTCTTGAATCATCCAACTAAGATGTATAAAAATGATTTTTTAAGGGTTGAATGTAACACTCTAGTTCTGATTCCAACTGTAACGACCCAGACGATTTTAAAGCAAAAATACTAGATATTTTTTAAGGTTAAATATATTCTTTTCTTTTCTTTGTTTTCTTTTTTCTAAAATATAATAATGCAACGATCTCATCAACAAACCTGTTTTAACCATATCAAGTACTAGAGGACCCGTGTGAGCGCAAGCGCGAGCATGTCTTAGCTTCCTAGTACTAGATTCAGTATAGAACCATCCATTAACAAATCTGATTGAACCATTACATAAAAGAAATTATTAATATATCAAGTTTTTCATCATTGGCTTCACCTTAATAGAATCAAACTCTAGAGAGTTAGCCTGTGCATGCATGTTTAATAGCTCCGTAGAACAAGGTTCGAAGTTAAAGCATCCAATTGATAAAATCCTTATATTATTATTAGGTGAGTAAACACAGCAAAAAAATATTGATTTTTGAAATTAATTTTATAAACTAGTTTCTTGGTTAAATCTTCAGACACATTATATTAATAGAATACTACCATCATATATTCAAATAGACATTGACTATGCACAAAGTAACTGAAATTTATAAATTAAACTAATAATCAAATGTCGAATTAAATAGTCCTTTAACAATTAAAAAAATATTAAAAATTCAAATAAAATAAGAAGTCCTAGGGATCATTGAAAATATCAATGTGCACAACCCCCTCCAGCTTTCTGCACTATCTATGGCTATCACATGTCTCTTGAA
Source organism: Nuphar pumila (assembly GCF_984573655.1). Taxonomy (NCBI): domain Eukaryota; kingdom Viridiplantae; phylum Streptophyta; class Magnoliopsida; order Nymphaeales; family Nymphaeaceae; genus Nuphar; species Nuphar pumila. Next base: position 163,529,466 of record NC_143249.1, on the reverse strand, counting down.
AAATATTTTATTTTGAAAGAATGAGACTTTAGAAAGTCCTAGTAAAACTCACACAGCTAATGCAATGTATAACACATAAAGCTTGCATCAACTATCAACAAGGCAAATATGGAATAACAATCTTAAATATACTAACATCAAACTTCAGATGATAACAAGACATATATCAATGAGCATGAATTCATCAACTTTTAGGAACAAGAATAATTTACAGTAATATAAAATAAAGTAAAGTAAAGTGAAGTAAAGTAATGTGAGCAAGTAATTTATGTTTCATCTTGAATTTTTTGATCTACCTGGGTATGACTTAGACCAACCCGAAATAGGCTGACTAGCTCGGGTGTTTATTATGCTATGTATTTTATTATGCCTGAGTAGCCCCCTGAGTCGTATCCCCAAAGGAATGAGCCCAAAAATTATGAGAGGAAACGACTGCTTCAAGATAACTCTACTCGGGGGCATGACACCAGCGTCACAACGATGATCATGATCACTCACTTTTGTCGAAGTACTCGAGAACTCCTTAGCTAGAAGATATGGTGAGGAAATGTCTCTAGCGAATCAAACTGAAGGGTCTAAGAAATTCCATACCTTCTACCCTCTCTAAAGTAGATCGCTATAAGCAACCAGTTAAGCATACCTCAACGAAACAGGTCATACTCAAAAGGGCTATCAAGGGTATCTTTAACTTAGGCCATAGGTAACATGCAACTACCATTTAGGCCAATGTACTTTCCATCTCATTGTTCCCTCTTATTGAATCATAATTATCTTAATTTCATGAAGCACACCAAGTGGCCATCAAACCCTGTAGGATATCATACTTTATGCATGTATTTATAAATGCTGCATACTAAAATCATAACATGCATTCTCAAAAGTCTGGAATCATGTTAACATGCCATATAGTAATCAACTCGTGCAGTATCACTACAACAAAGCAGTAGATTAGCGACGACCACATTCCGTCGCTAATCCGTCGCTAACCATGTTAGCGACGGATTAGCGACAACGCGGCGACAGTATGCTTACGTCGCGAATATTTCGACGCTAACTGGCGACGGAATAATTCCGTCGCCAAGTCCGTCGCTAATTGCGACGGAATAACGAGCGCTATATTCCGTCGCCAATCCGCCGGTACTAAACGGCGACCACGGCGTGGCGACGGATTTAATTTCGTCGCTAAGCCGTCGCTAGATTAATATGAATAGCGACGGAATCATCCGTCGCTAATCCGTCGCAAAAACGAAAAAAAATCAAAAAAAAATTATTTAAAAATTAATTACCGAGAACTGTATAATTTATATTTCCTGTACAATTTATATTTCCTGTAAATAAAAAACAAACTACACAAAAAAATTCATATAACAAGTATCTATAATAATTAATCGTTCCACCTTAAAACTAAGAAGTTTAATTATTTACAATTCAACAATTACAATTAGGAAAAATAAAAAAAATAGAACTTCTTCAACACAGTCCTCTAATCATCACCAAGATTTTGTGCGTCTTCTTGTTCATTGTCTTTATCTGTCCCTTCAGCTCCACTACCCTGATTATCGCTAGCAGCCTACACAAGAAAAGAACAGTCAGTATTGATAAACAAAATATAATGAAATAAATTACACACTATATGTGATTCTATCATGTGCTCATGTGTGATCTAAGGCAATAAAAAAACTCTATATGTGATTCTATCATGCTCATATGTGTGCTAAGGCAGTCAAAAAATTGAATATGTGATTATAGCATGTTCATATGTGTTCTAAGGCATATAAAAAAACTCTATATGTGATTCTACCATGCTCAGATGTGCTTTAAGGCAGGCAAAAAACTATATATGTGATTCGATCATGCTCGTATGTGTGCTAAGGCAGTAAAAAAATTGAATATGTGAATATAGCATGCTCATATGTGCTCTAAGGCAGGCAAAGCCAAAAATTTTATATGTGATTCTATCATAAATGATATATAACATGTTCATATGTGTTCTAAGGCAGTTAAAAAACTCTATATGTTATTATAGCATGTTCATATGTGTGCTAAGGCAGTCAAAAAACAGAATATGTGATTATAATATGCTCATATGTGTTCTTAGGCAGTAAAAAAACTGAATATGTGATTATAGCATGCTTATGTGTTCTAATGCAATCAAAAAAACTTTATATGTGATTCTATCATGCTCATATGTGCTCTAAGACAGACAAAAAGTTAAATATATATATATATGTGATTCTATCATGCTCATATGTGTGCTAAGGCAGTAAAAAAATTGAATATGTGATTATAGCATGTTCATATGTGTTCTAAGGCATCTAGAAAAACTCTATATGTGATTCTACCATGCTCAGATGTGCTTTAAGACAGTCAAAAAAACTATATATGTGATTATACCTGAGAGGGACCTGGAATCGAAGATCCCCTATCCTGAACAGCGGCCTTGATCTCATTTCGGAGAAAGGGGGCGACGGTGTATTGGAAGTAGTTATTCAGTGATTCATTAATGATCTCGCGTACATCATCACCGGAAAGAATAGTCGGCTGCTTGGAGCTTATGTCGGCGCAAGAAGTTGGTGAGCCGTAACTGGAAGAACCAATAACTGGTGAAGTGTTCATATTACTCCCAAACCCGAACACGCGACCTTTTTTGGGTTCACCTGCTGCAGTCACCCATGCTGTAGGATCAAATGATGGATGCTGAGTAGCGTCTTCGCCATATCGCTCTACCATTTGTTGCTCATATGCCTCCTACAAAATAATGTTTAAAGTATTCATTAATAATTAATGATAACATTATGATGACTTGCATATATATTGCAATGATTATTAATAGAATTAATACATACCGTTGTCGTTCTCGCCTTCTCTGATACGAAGACTCCCGTGGTCTTCCGTTTATGTGTTTCTACAAACACATCCTTATATGGTACACTGCCTCCTTTTTCTGCTTCCTGCGAAGTTAAATGACAAAAGATTTAGTACACAAATTTGCAACAATACTTATAAAATTAATATTATATATTGATGAGTTACCATTTTCTTTAGGTGGCTCCCAAATGTCTTAGATCCACCTGTGTGTAGATGGGCTTCGGGCATCTTCGATCGATTTTGTGAAGCCTTCGCAGAGCGATTTTTAAATGCATCTCCCGCCCACATATCGCACATTTCATCCCAGTAATCTCTCCTGATAGTAATAGGACCATGGCCCTTCCACAGTAATGGATCATCTACTACGCCAGATTCTTTTTTTGCTGCAGTCTTCATAGTGTGCAGCATGTCTGCAAATCGATTGGCAGCCACCTTCTGCCACACCTTCCTTGCATCATTTTCTTCCACCGTAGTTGCAAAGCGATTCGAAGCCTACAAATATTTTCAGAAAGTTAGTAGACATTGCTTAAATAAATTAAATATGAAACACATTAACTATGAGGAACAACTGTATACCATGAATGAGGACCACAATCTGTCTAATACCTCCTTTGGGTACTCTTTCCATTGAGCAACTGGTCCTGGTAGATGTTGAAGAAGTGAATTCCTAATCTCCCGTACTACTTCTTGTGGCTCAAACCTCGTGCTGCACATGAATTGTTACACAGTAAATATCAATATAAAATATTTAAAAGATATGCAATAATTAAAAACAAAATACTTACGGTCGATTATCGATATACACTATTCGAATGAGTCTTCTTGTGCCAGCCTGAGAAGACCCTGTTTCCTGTGTTGGCTGTTGACTTGTGCGATCAACTGGTGTAGGTGGGTCGTGTACATGCGCAACATCATCTGTAAAAAAATACACACCAAGTTCTCAGAATGTGCATTTGAACTAATCAAGCATCTAATTAGTTATATGATATACCTATCACAGGAGCCCGTGAAGATGAAGGTTGAGCCTGGCTACTACTGGATGAGCGACCACTATAACCTCCACGAACCATATTCTAACAAATAACATATGTCATACAATACATTCAAATAATTCACATCAAGTATTACAATGCATTCAAGTCATTCACATCAAGCATTGCAATGCATTCAACTAATTCAAATCATTGACATCAAGTATTGCACTAATTCAAATCATTCGTTAATTGCATAAATTATAATACATTCAGATAATTGAAATCATTCACATCAAGTATTACAATGCATTTGAATCATTCGTATCAAGTATTACAATACATTGAAATAAAATTTTTAATCATTCACACCAAGTATTGCAATAAAACCTTATTTTGAAATCACAAGGAAATGGCGTGTCCATCTCAATGCCTCCCAAACAGAGCCTAAAATGCAATCGACATTTCCAAATGTCAATGTCATCCATGAAAACCAGATTGGTCTTCCTTATTTGACAACCCAATTTTGATAGATTACATTGATGATTTATTGTGGTGCATCCAGCACAAAGTGAATCCAATGATCCCAAGGATGATAATTTGGTCGGGCCTAGACCAAAGAACCAAACCTGTGGGTTTATGAACTCATCCAATCAGTTTATAACTAACTCCATGTCAAATCTGAGGCATAGAATGGGCATTTGAAATCTTGATCAGCAGCTTTCCTGGCTCAACTCCTTTCAACAGAAATTTTTAAGCATTATACATTACCTAATTGTAGAGGCCTCTTCAAAGGAGGTTGTTAGGCTGATACAACCAAATTCCAAGCTATTAAAATCAAATGGCAACTCGTATCCTAAAGCATGTCGCCATGGATTGTTAGGGGATGGGGCAAGGAGAAGGATTGGCTAGATGGCCAAATTGGATTAGTCATGCATTCAACCAATAAATATCCAACATTGCACCCAAAAGAAATGCAACACTGTAGTTGGCGAAAACATACGAATTACAAAGTAGAAAGAAAGTTCAGATGGTAGTGGTACTAACAATATACCATCATAGTTTCACGCTCAAAAAAATATAAGCACATATCAAAGTCCTGTCGACAAACTCATTTGTGGGCATGTTATTCAACACACTATGAACAGTTTATTGCGAACTGATAGTGGCACTCTAGCTCAATTAATTTTCTTCATTACCATTTTTAACAATAATAAAACTACCATTAAGTATCAAAACAGATAGATTACATGATTGTACCAGGAGACAGGTAACGTGATGCTACAGAATCGCAACAAGTTGTTTAACAGTGGCATTCTTATAGGGAATTGGTATATGCTTCTCTGCATGAACCAACCTACTAGCGTAAGCCAAGGAAGCTCAAAATGAAATGGGTAAGAGAAGCAACAGATTGAAATAAATCAGAAAACTTCAAAAAGCAAATGAAAGCAATCAAACCTTAATGACTACAAGGGTGTAGCCATTTTTCACAAAATTGAATGGTCTGCATTTATGCTTTTGTTGACACATCCATTGGTATCAACCAAAGAATGCAACGCCTCACAAAAGCAATAAAATGGATGAGAAAATACAAACGCAGGGGGTCGACCCCCTGCGTTTTCGGCAGGGGGTCGACCACCCATGCCTTTCCGGCAGGGGGTCGACCACCCCTGCCGGAAACGCAGGGGGTCGACCCCCCATGCCTTTCCGGCAGGGGGTCGACACCCCCTGCCGGAAACGCAGAGGGTCGACCCCCCTGCCGGAAAGCACGGGGAGCGGCGGCTGGCGAGGTCGCCGGTGGCCGGCGCAGTCGACAGCAGAGAGGGGGAGACCTGGAGCGAAGCTCGGGGGCCACTGGGTCGCCGGAACTCAGAGCGGAGGCGAAGAGGTGGCTGCAGGGAGGATCGTCGGTCGTCGGCGGCTGAGGACGCCGGTTGCGAGTCGCCGGCGAAGGGGAGACAACACCTCCCGGCAGCAGCCACAGAGGAACAGCAGGGAGGAGGAAGAGGTCGGCGGCGGGTCGCCGGTGCTCGGAGTCCCTGGCGCAGCCGTTAGCCAAGCAGGGAGGTCGGCAGCGAGGATCGTCGGCGAGGCGGCGGCGGCGGCGGCGGCGGCCGGACGGTGGCGAGAGCCGACGGGCGGCGGGAGGGAGAGGGCGGCGGGCGGGAGCAATACAGCGAAACAGGAAAAAGAGAAAGAGGGATGGGATTAGGGATTTACGCGATATTTAGCGACGGCTTAGCGACGGAAACATTCCGTCGCTAAGCCATCGCTAAATCAAAATACAAAAACCGCGACGAAATATATACTGTCGCTAATCCGTCGCTAATTAGCGACGGATTAGCGACGACAGAGTTCCCTCTCTAAATCCATCGCTAAAATGGTGTTCTTGTAATAAAAAGTAGCGACAAAAAATTTAGTCGCTAATCCGTCGCTAAGTAGCGACAGATTAGCGATAAAATTTGTTTCTTCGCTAATCCGTCGCGAATTAGCGACAGATTCTATCTCTAGCTAATCTGTCGCTAATTAGCGACGGAAAAAATCCGTCGCTAATTTCCGTCGCTAATTAACAATTTTCTTGTAGTGTATCATATTACTTTCAATATTCTAGGATAAACATGCAACAATATCATATATACATCATTATGCATCCGCATCCATGGCCAATATGAAACAATATTAAAATGCTCACTATTCTTTATTTTTTACATGCTTTACAATTACAATCATTCTTATAATCAATTTATCATAAAAATCACATAATCAAACTACTATAATTGAGCAGGTCCAAAAATCTCACTTGCAACATGTATAGAAACAATAAATCTTACCATTAACTCTATCACAAATATTTATCTCAGATCAAATATGATTCAAGCATTAAATTTATAAAAAATTTAAAGAAAATATGAAAACATAATCAAAGTCATTAACTCAACTTTCTCGATAAGAGCTCTTATAAACCCTTACCAATGAAATCGATATGACTATAATTAATATTTTGAACTTTCAGTCCTCAAATAAAATTAAACTTAATTAAAATATCTATAGTATCATACATATTATGAAACTCATTACAACTGGCATGTAACTAAAAACACATAAGTCTTTTTTCCTGATTCAAGCCCCCATAAGCCCAAACCGGAAAAGACTCACATATTTCTAATTACGTTCAATTGTAATAATGATTAAACAAGATGAATACATATTACTTAAACTCAGATCATGTCATAAAAACTACCAAAAATTCATATCTCAATAGAATATGCCTTTTAGAATCGATCAGAATAATATATTTACAAAACAATATGAAAGGAGTTGTGTATTACACGTACGATTCACATAAATGTCCCAATCAAATCTTCTCACATGGCTATCTCATTAATATTTATGCAATATGACATAAAATCATTAATAATATACAATATATGTCAGAAATATATCAAAATCATAAGCTTCTAACACGTTGCTAATTAAAAACAAGTATAAGTTGTTGAAACAAATTAAGATCTCTAGTAACCCGATTTTATAAAATCTGTCGAGAAAAACAGAGCACTGACAAAATCATGGTATTTTTACCGTGGTTACCTGTACCTGTCAAGAATACAACCCAACAAACCATTCATAAAAAAAGTAAATACATAAATAATTAAAAATCTTTTACGAAACCCTATTCTGATAGAGTTTTGGTCCAAAATCTGTAATCTACAAGATTTTAATCTGATTAAGGTATTTCTTGAATTTTTTTCAAAACATTTTTTATAAAACCCTTTTTACACAGTATATTAGGTATTAAGATTCACCCAAAATTTTTATAAAATATTTGAAGTCATTTTTCATAGGCGTTTATAATGTTTATCAAAGATGGGTCAAAATCATCCTGTAAATAGAGCTAGAAATTAAAGCTTTGTTAAACTAGGCATATCTACATCAATATAGATTCAAAATGAGAAAAACAAGATTCTAAGCTCAAGATCAAGATGTGTAGATGATTGTAGTATTTTTATTTAGATTTTTCGGACTGGTATTTATAGAGTTATTGATTTTTTTCTAAAACTGATTAGAAAAAATTTATCCGACATCATAGCTTTAGGTTTCTTAGAAAAAGATTTTATAAAAATCCTTTTTAAGATTATCAAACCTTTAGAATCTTATTTTTTTTGTTTGATCTAACTTAATACAGGTTAATACATGACTAACACCATAAAGAATCATAATATGATTAGATCTAATACGAAATAATAGCAAAGCCCTAATTTCGCATGTTTCTCAAAATCATTTTTGAGAAAAAATACAATATTTATATTTTTTGATTAAAGAAATGATTTCTTTCACCAAAAAAACATATAGAACAGATCAAAAACATATTAAAAGTTATTAAAAAGCAAAATACTTTTATTATACATGCTCCAAGAGTGTAAAAACATCGACTATATAAATCTTACCTGTTTACGATCGATTTTCACAGTTAGAACGGAGAAACAAACAATCCAACTCCTATTCCACCACCACCAAATGACTAAGTGCAGGTCTAATGGCTGCACGAGGGTTCTCTAAAGCTTTTACACATTTTTTAGGAGAGAGAAAACCCCCCCAAAAAAAAGAAGAGAGAAAGAAAGAGAGAGAATTAACATTGTTAATCATTCTCATGAGGTCTTCTATTTATAGATGGGCTTAGATAAGAGTCTCATCTCAAATATAAGAAGTTAATATTTATTAATTTCTTTTATTAATAAAATAAAAAAATAAATTATAGGACCTAATTAATTAAATTTGAAAATTATTTAAGCTATAAAAGAAAAGTATGAACTTCTTACCCTAGCTTGGGCTCTAATGATATGGTAACTTTCAGGGAGGCTTACAGACCCAAAGACTCATCAGAATTTGACGTTTAAATAGTCAATTTGATAGACCTTAAAACATAGATCATCATGGTGGTCTTAGATTTAATCGTAAACATACAAATTGATAAAAAAATTAGTTGATATTGAAAAATGTTAATTTTCGACTTATAATTAGGCATAAATTTTAGTCGATGATAAAATGTTTAAATCAACACCAATTTGGGCATATAGATAGTCGATTTTGATGCCCTCAAAATGAGAAACGTCAAGGTCAACTCTGATTTAATATATAAGCCACTGATTGGCCAAAATTTTTGTTAAAACATTAATGATATTGTTCAAAGTGTCTTACACTTTGGGTCCAATCCAATGAGACTATATCTAAATCCAAAATTTATAATTTAAAAATGTATAAATAATTCACTTTTTTTTTAGTCCATATATTTTAGTTTTTTCAATTATTTTTAAAATATTCTTCATAACGTAAGACAAAAATTCATAATTAATTAAATTCAAGAAAATCAAAAAAATCAAGAATATCAAGAAAATCCAAAAATTTAAGGAAATCAAGAATATCACCAATTCAAGATTTTCAAGAAAATTAAGAATTCAAAATTATAGTTATAAATATACTAATAATTCATCATTTATTTATTTTAAATATCAAGGAAAAATCTTGGGTTTTACATTGAAAATCAATGGCTTAGAATTTTCATAAATATTCATGCATAAAAAGTCACATTTCTTGATCTAATTACAATGATTCAACAGTCGATTCCTAGCAAATGGACCACACCAACTGCATCTACAGGGTTAGATTTGAAAAAAAAATTAAGAAAATCTTGATTCATACCAGCAAACATATTTGGTTGGTAAACATATTCCAGTTTTGCTATATATATCTATGCTAAATGGATTTTTTAGGATTTTTTTATTTTATTTTTAATTTCTGACCACACAAATGTGATCTATGTACTTGATTTTATAGGAATCAGCTGTTGAAGATTTTGATTCCAACACAGGGGTAGGTTTTTATAAGATTCAAAAAATGAACAATCTAAAATCTTTGTAAAATTTTTAGGTTGTAAATATCATTTTTTCAATGAAAAAACATGAACCGGGTGTAGATTCCTAGTAAATTGACCATGCCCAACACATTTATGGAGTCGAAACAATGAAAAAATAATGAAAAAGCCAAAAAACCATTTAGCACTGATGTATTACTCTCTCTATATATATATATATTTATTTATATAGTATGTGTGTGTGTGTGTGAGAGAGAGTAATGCACTCCTTCTGCCCACCTTTTCCTGCTTCATTTGTCCCCTCAAAAATCATAATTTTTTGCATTTTTTCTTATATCTAACACCATAGATGTGATTTATAGATTTTGTTTAGTGGGAATCAGTTTTTGGATTACCAGAATCTGACCTATATACAGGGTTTTCCGGTGATTCAAAATCAATGGCTATGAAGGTACCAATTGTTTTGGCTCATAAAAACATGTTTTTGGTTAAAAAAACATGATCAAAGAGTCAATTCCTACTAAATAGAGCATGTTAAACACATCTAACAGTTCATAACTATCATAAAACACTTCAAAACTATGGGGCAGAATGAGAAATGAGACCCAATATATTCAATTATATATATAGTAACTCGTAACAGTAGATGGGCAAATCATCTATTATTGGGTCAGACGTGCATCAGCTACTGATCATGTTCGAATAGCAATGGGCATGAGTTAAGAATATATATATATATATATATATATATATAGTAACTTGTAACAGTAGATGGGCAAATCATCTATTATTGGGTCGGATGTGCATCAGCCACTGATCATGTTCGAATAGCAATGGGTATGAGTTAAGAAAAAAAAGGCTTTAGTGACGGTCGTGATCACCCCATGGCATTAGCGATGCAAGGACCTTTGTTAATTCTTTGTTTTTGCTCAAAATCAACGAATGAGTGTTATTTGACAAAAACTCATCCGTCGTTACTGGTTTTCATATATATATATATATATATATATATATATATATATATATATATATATATATATATATATATAGAGAGAGAGAGAGAGAGAGAGAGAGAGAGAGAGAGAGAGAAATGACAACCTATAAAATGAGCATGATGCTAAATGAAACATGCTATTAGATTTTTTATTTTTATTTTTAAATTTTGACTATTCGTCAGGTTCCAAGTAAATGCTCAAGCCGTGGAGTTGTTGCTAGCCTCAAGTGACGATCATCCTCAAACATTAGTAGGATGGTTCATGCTAAGTTATTTTCAAGGTGTCGGATGCAAGTGCGGAACCATCATTCCCTGCTGTCATGATGAGCGGGCTGAAGTCTACCAAAGAACGTTGAGTTTCTGAGATCTTAGCTCTTCCGCCACCAGGTATGAATCTGAACTCCTTGACCAAGCATGAAAATTCTATGATTGCTATGATTATACAAACCTCCCTACCTACTTCCAATGAAGGTTTTAGCTTGGAATATTAGAGGTCTGGCTGGTCTTGGGTTCAAAGAGAAATTCTCCATTTGATAAAATATAATAAATCAGATGTAAATTTTCTTTTGAAAATGAAGGTTACTCTTGATGGGTTTGAGAAAATTAGGTGTTTTTAGATTGGTACATTTGACTTCGACCCTACTTGTCATGTTCTATGCATCTCGAATCCATCTAAAGTCTAGGTTGAATTGTTCTCTTGTATGGAGCAATGCCTTATTGTTAAAGTGCGGAAGGATGGCATTTCTTACATGGTGTCAGCTATCTATGGTCACAATTATTATGTTTGTGGGCATGTACTTTTTTATTACCTGCTAGATATTCTTTTCGCAGATTTTCCCTAGATGCTAGTGGGTGATTAGAATGTTATTCATTTTCCATTTGAGGGGACTCTTTGAGGATTAAGAGTTTAACTGCTATTTCAAATTGTAACATGTTTGAGTTACAGAACGAAGTGGTGAGGTTCACTTGGACAAATATGCTTATACATGGGCAATGCGATAATGAAACATAACTTACATGCATCCACATAATTACAACATCACATCATCATCATCATAACATGATCAGACGTGTGGCCACAAATCACATTTGCAATTAAGCAACATACTTTGTATGTTGGACCCTTTGGTCCGTTAATTAACGCTTAGCTCCCTTTTAGGCAACATGTTTAGTCTTTTTCAACATTCATTCAAGCACATATAAATATTGTTCAAACTGAGTGATTAGCCCAAAACTTTTTCCAAGAACACATTGTGAGTTGTCTTGATCACTTTAAGAGCTTATATGTTTGGATATACACACACGAGTTGTGTATCCACGTTAACCCCAATTAACATAGAATGCGATCTTTGCAGATAATCTTTGAAGAAAATTTTGAGGACAAAATTCTTTTAAGAGGGGTAAAATATAAGACTCGTGGTTTTTATGAAAAAAAAGTGTTTTGGATCCAGGTTGGATCCGACCAGATTTGGGTCAATACTGCCCTCATGGTCTACTTAAACCCCCAACAGGGGGAGTTTTTTTTATGAAACAAGAACCTCCCTCTCCCTGACCCTTTCTCTGAGCCACCCCGGCGAACGATCCGACCCCGATGCGACACCACCTCCCTCGCCTGAGTAATGCCGACACATGACCCCGACTCACCGAAACCCCAACTCCTCCCCCGCCTCTCTCTCACGCCGACTCCCTTCCCCCCTGTCACTCTCTCCCCGCCTCTCTCTCATGCTGAATCCCTTTCCCCACTGTCACTCTCCCCTTACCTCTTTCTCATAACAGAGACCCCATGCCTCCTTGCTCACCCAGATCTCTCCCTCTTCCTCTCATCGGTGCACCGACACACCTCGTTGGAGCCCTCCCGACATCCATAAGGTATTATTCTCTCTCTCTCTCTCTCTCTCTCTCTCTCTCTCGCTCTCTATGTTTTCGACAGAGAGGTGTGCGTGTGTGTGTGGGGGGGGGGGGGTGCCACCATCGATCCATCTTTGAATGCCGACAAATAGGAGGTGGGTGGCAACCCCTCCCCTCCATCTTTCTTCTCTGCACTCAGCTGGACGGAGAGAGAGAGAGTATCTTTGCCCCTCTTTGCTCCTCTCGCTTCTTCTTGGTCTAGTCCCTCTCTCTTCCCTCCTCTTCTTCTCTTCTACCTTTACGGTAGGCAGACTAGAACCACCTGCAAGGGTGGCTCTGGTTTGCCTAAAGGGAGGGTGCCAAGCACCCGCCCCTTTTATTTTTTTTCTCTGTGGTGAAGGCTAACCAGAGCCACCTACTGTGGTAGCTCTGGCTTGCCTAAAGGAGGGTGCAGAGCACTCTTTTTTTCCTATTTTTCTAGAAGCAGCAATAGGCAGACGCTACTTTTTTGAGACAGTCGACAGGGGGTGTCGACTCCCCTATCACACCATGAGGCACTGTCAATGAGTTGAGTTGTTTGGGAATGCAACCCTAATTGGGGGCGCTGGAGAGGGTGAGAGCTCTGTCTTGTCTAGACCCTATTGCTCCCTTGTAGCTAGTTATCATTGCAAAATTTTACTTTTGCAAGTCAAACTGACCTTTGAAAAAGTTTTAAAAATAACTCACCTCCATTTTTTGAAAATTTTACGGAAAAGGGATTCGCCTGTCGGTACGAGGTTCAACAGTTCTGGGCATCATAACCAGGGGTAATTGAACCAAGAGTTAATCATGTGTTTTACTTTGCTCAACTTGTCTAAATCGATGTTCTATTCCTAAATGCACAAAGAATCTAGCATGTGCAATGAATTTTTGAAAATACAGATTAAAAACATGGTGTATGCTTCGAATAATGGAAAATACTTAGAAAAAAGACACTTTGCAAATTGTGAGCCACATCTGAGAAGTATTTTTGAAGAAAGGAAAATCGATTTCTGAAGAAGAGAAGATCTTTTTGAGAAAATTGAATTTCAAAGAAACTTTGGAGATTTTTGAGAAAATCATTTTTTCTGAGTTTTGAACTCTTGAATTGATCAAAAGGATGGGCGTGTAACCCAGTGAAAAGCTATTCATGATGCAATCTAACCTAGATAATGTATGAATGCAATTTGACAAAATATTTTCTAAAGAATTTATGGAAAATCATTGATAAAAAAAAATTGCCTTATAAAATTTAGATGAAATAAATTCTTTACATATCCCTGACTATGGCCACGAATATGTATTGAATATAGTTCACTTGATTCTAAAAGAGAAAAATACTTAGAAAAGTTTTGAAAATATGCAATGATTTATGAAAATACCTAAGACTGTAGGTCATTTGTGGCTTAAAAGAAGATGATGAATCTGGATATTATTTATATTCTGACTATGACCACAAATATGAACTCAATCAAGTTTATTAACTCCATAGAAGCGAGTGCACGTGCCATTCGTGTAGACCATTGTGTATTTGAATACACATGAATCGTCATCCATCACACATTAACATTATTTAAAAAATAAACTATATGCAATGCAACCCTATTCTAAGCAGAAAATTAAATTCTTATTGCAATATTTATAATTTACATTAATAATAAATTGAAATACAGGAAAGAAAAATAAAGAAAATACAATCTTGAGTGTCCCTGCAAAACTAGCAAACTTGTTAGTGAAAATATGTCAGCTTTTCTGGATTTATCCAATAATATATGAAATTGAGAGATTTGTCCGGATATAAGCCTTTTTCCATGTTTCCTTGAAATAAACATAAAGGATGATACAAAATTGAAAAAATAATGAAAATAAAAAACTTTGAAATTCATAATTTTTAGAAAAATGGGCAAAATACTCTTGAAAATTGACCTTTATTACAAAATATGGTTAAAATCAATGTTTTTCAGAAAATATTTTTGTAATTTGTTTAATCCAAGGATCAAATGAATTCAAAATAATGCAAAATATGGTGGAGGGGACCCTAATATGATTATAAACATGTCCAAACCCTCAAAACATAAAACTTTTCATGAAAAACATAAAATATTATAAGAAAAACAAGTTTTGCCCATGTTTCGCTTGAATCAGGACTCTACGAGCATCCTATTTTTATAAAATAAGAAAATAGTGCATCAAATGAATTCCAAAATCTGTAAAAATTGACATGGACACTTATAATAACCCTAAAATTAAAATGAAACCAAAAAATAGAATTTTTGGCAATATTTTGATATCAAAATTTAATAAAAACATAAAAATATGCGATTTTGCTCGTGGCCACGTACCTGTCATAGTATCAGACCCAAATTAGGAATCAAATAGTAATGAAAAACTCTAAAATTTTACATGAAAAAGCTAGACATCTGAAAAAAATTAATCCTTTTTACAGATCAGAAAAAAAATCTCTGGTTAGGGAGATATCATTCCGGCAATATACGCTTAATTCCGGTGAATGCGTAATGGTTCCAGAAAAGGCAGTTCTAATTTTGGTCTGAATAAAAATAGCAGACAGAATTTAAAAATTACCTAAATTGCACTGATAAAACTAGACATGTTTTTAAATCTGTGGCTTTTTACGGATTGAAAAAATATTCTCTGGTTAGGGAGATACAATCCGCCCAAGTTGACCCATGGCTTAAACCATGCATAACAATCTCTGAGAAACAGATTCTGATTTATGATAAAGTAAAAATAGCAGATGACCATAGAGAAATATGAAAATCTTACATAATACACTAGATATCTTGACGAACACACTGTTTTTTATGGATCATTGATCAAATCTACGATGAGGGAGATATGACCTCGACAATCCATTCTTGATTCTACATAGCGTTTTCACGGTGCAGGAATCAGAGTTCGGTTTCTAATTTTTTTAGCAGATTTACAAAACTCAAAATAATCCATTTTTTTTTTTGAAAGTTACTGACAAAGATATAATTCAACCCTAAAAAAATCAGATTTTATTGACATAAAATGCATATGAAATAACATCATTTAGGTATGGTCAGAATCAAGATATGTGTATTATCGATAAAGCATGAATAATCCTAATCTAGGCATGAAAAATCATAAAAAAAAACATATAAATAATGCAACAAATCGTGATTTGATACTTGAATAAATAAAATAAACATTAACATGATGAAATAAATAAAAAAAATCAGTCAATCACGGTTAAAAATTTGATTTAGCCATTAAAAGAGGGATTCAACCTATAGAAAGGTCAAATCTCGATCCTTTTTGGGCATTTAACATAATACACGATTTTATAACAAATCCAACGGAGCAAAAATATGAAAATAATCATGGATGATTAGTGGATCATCATTTTGAATCGTGAAGCATGGAGATTGAATGAAAAAAAATGAAAAGAACTCATGCATTGGGGTGCGGCAATGGTTATTTTAATGAAAAAAATAAAAAATAAACAATAAAAGAAAGGAAGAACTTACCTTGAGCAGCAATGGAGAAGGGGCTGTAACTTGGAGGAGAGAGCGAGCCACGAATTTGAGAGAGCATGCCTTGGTTGACCCCTATAGCCCCTATTTATACTTTTTTCCAACTCTTAATTAAAGAGTTTAGTTTTTTTGAAACTCTGCCTAATTAATCCAATTAAGGGGGGTGACTTTCCTAAAGACTTCTAACCTAGTTAAAACACTAACTACTAACTCTGATTAAACCTAATTGACTTAAAACAATCTCAAATATGGTGCCACCCCCTGTGGGCCCACATTTGGTTTTTAAAACCCTAATTACAAGATTTAGAAATGAAGTTTTAAAATGTCAAAATAAAGGTTGAGTTTTAAAATCAATTTTGTCTTTTTCAAACTCCTAATCTAACTATAACACTACTAAAACCTAAACTAACCTAAATACCCTCAAATGTTGTGCCACCTACTGTGGGCCCCATTTGATTTTTCAAAACGATTTTAAAACTTGAAAATAAAAGAGTTAAAAAAAATAAGGTTTTCAAAAAAAAAAGTTTGAAACAAATGATAAAAGTCAAAGTTCTAAATCAACTAGAGTCCTAGATGAATTGAAAATCTCTCAAATGTGGCACCAGTTGTGTGGGCCCAATTTTTGAGTTTTTGAAAAGGTTAAAATAAAGATTAAAAAGAGTTTTTAAAACAAATGAAAATAAAAGCAAAGAGTAAATAATTTGGGTTTTTGAAACACAAACGAAGAAGTTTTGAGAGATATTCTTAGAGATTAGTAAAAAATGAACAAAAAGGCAAAATCGGGGTTAGAGTCATAATCAACTGGGACTCTAGAATAGAGTCTCAAAGATTTGAAACTCTGAGAATTAGATTTGTTTTCGAAAAACAAGTAAAATAAAATAAAAAGTTGAATTCATAGTAGAGTTCTGTACTAATTGAAACTCTGGGGTAGAGTCTTAAAATTTTGAAACTCTGCAATAAAGTCCTGGAATTTTAAAATTTGTTTTTTTGAACGATAAATGAAGAAGTTTTTGAAAGATTTTCTCAGAAATGAAGTCAAGGTTAGAGTCGTAATCCAACTGAAACTCTAGAGCAAAGTCCTAATTTGACTAAAACTCAAAAAATTTGACTTCTTTCGAAATAGTTTGAAAGATTTTCTTAAAAATAGGTAAAAATAGAAAGGAGAGATAGAGTCGTAATCTGACTGAAACTCTGAAATAGAGTCCTAGTCTGTCTGAAACTATAAAATTTTGGCCAAAATAAAAGAAATGAAAAAGGGATAAGGCTATCTCTGATTTAAAACCAAAATGGAATTTTGAAAGAGTTTTAAAAAGTGAAATGACAGAGCCTAAATCAACTAAAACTCTGAATTTGAGAAATTTGGATGAAAGAAGGGATCCAAAAGTGACACCACCTAGATGGGTCTCATTTGAGAATTAAGATCAGTTAAAAATTAATTTTAAAACAAATCTAGATCGCTTTCTAAAGAAAATATTTTAAAATATAAGATCCGAGGGGTTGACAAATGGCAAAATATCGATCTAAAACCCAAGTATTTGAAATTGATTTCGAAAGAGATGTTTTAACATCGAATCTAGATTGAAAGATTTTGAAAAAGCAAAGTGCTGGATCTCGAGGATGACATACAATGCTATGAAATGCAATAAAATGTCACGAAATGACAAGAAATGATATAAAATAATTTGAAATGATATGAAATGCCATGCAAAATACAGACCTAGGATAAGAGATTTGAAGTCCCATACCCTTGGCAGATAAAAGGAATTGACAATTCCTGTTCGAGGATGAAAATTGATAACTGAAATGGTGATTGAATTTTGAAATAATTGAATTTGGGACAAAATTCGGGCTCTAAGTAGCCCTGTCTCAGATGTCGACCAACTGGTTTCCTGAAGGATTTAGAGAGCGGATCCCAATGGCAAGAGAAAAGGGTTTGTGAGTATAGTGTGAAAAAATAGGGTTTTTTACAGATGTCCCTCTTTGCTACTAAGCGAGTTGAAAGCCGAGCTTAGTGGCAAAGAAAAAGACACTAAATTTAGGCTATAAAAATGCCCCAGTTAAAAAAATCTGACTGGGTATGAAAATAATTGACTTTGATGATAATGGTAGATAAGAAATGGGGAATGAAGAAGAAAATTCACCTTGTCGGAATAAGTCTCAGGCTTGACCCTTACCTAAATGGGAAGCTTGAATGGAGTCCTTGAAAGAATAGATTGAGAAAACCACAAAAAAGTCCTCGTAAAATGAAGGGTTGCAAAGAAGGCAATGAAAATGGGGTTCCCTAAAAGCTTTGGTAAAGGGAGTTGATCTTGGGCGCCTCATGACTGAGACTAAATAGCTTTTGATGGATGGCCTTTTTGCAAAAAATGGTTCAGGTTTAACCTTTATCCTTAAAGAAGAAAAATACTTCATGGAAAATACCTCATGGAAGAACGAGGCTTAGGCTTGACCCTTAACCTAAACGAAAAAAACAGAATCCTCGGAAGAAGAAACCATGATGGAACCTTCAGGTTTTGCACAATAAATCCGAGAGTGGTTTGCAAAGGTAAGGAAAATGAGACTGCAAGAAGCAACTTGGAAGAGGAATAAGGCAATTCATTCAAAAAAGTATAAGGCAATTTTTTTTTTAGTTGAAAAGACAAATAAAGCAACTCACTCAAAGAGGGGCAAGGGTGATTCTTTCGATAACACAAAAGATGAATGATGCGGCTCTTTTAAAGAGGAACAAGCAATTCTTTCGATAACGCGAAAGATGAATAAGGCAATACGAGGCAATTCTTTTGACAACGCGAAAGACGAATACGGCAATCCTTTTAGAGAGGAGTGAGGCAATTCTTTTGACAACACAAAAGATGAATAAGGTTATCCTTCTAGAGAGAAGTGAGGTAATTCTTTTGACAACGTGAAAGACGACTAAGGTTATCCTTTCGAAGAGGAGTGAGGCAAATCTTTCGACAACACGAAAGATGACTAAGGCTATCATTTTAAAGAGGAGTGAGGCGAATCTTTCGACAACGCGAAAGATGACTAAGGCTATCCTTTCGGAGAGACATAAGGTGATGTCAGGATGAGTTAAGATGGACATCGAGCTCTTGATTTATATCAGAATAGCTAGAAAATATTGCCAAAATAAAAAAAATTGCAGTTGATTCAAAATAATTAAAATATGCACATCTGTGCAAAAAATATTTTCTCTTTTACCTAGAGTATTACCTCCAATTGGGCTAACTCCGTAGAATTCAGAATCAAAAATCAAATTGTTGTTGTTGTGTTTCTTAAAGGAAGCTATCCATTTCCTTGATATGAAAAGAAAGGAAAAATGTTCTTCGTATTATAAAAGCGATTTATGAAAAGGATATTAATAAATGAATATCACACAACTAAAGAAGATTCTTGGAGGTCCTGGCAGTTTGATATCTGGGGTTTACCCATGATGATCTTTTGCACTCTTTTGAGACATAGGGATTGAACTTTTCTTGGGGGTTTTCGAGATTTTCATCACATCAACCTTCAACTTGGTGATGTTCTGATTTTCTCTGGAAGGACATGTCATATACTCCTTCAACTTAGAGATGATTCGAATCTTCTTTGGTCCCAGGAATTATATTAATGATGTTGTCTCCTTAATTGAAAATCTCTTGATGATCTTTTGCACTCTTTTGAGACATGAAAAGTAAGTTCTCTTGGGATTTGGCGAGAATTTCATCACATCAACCTTCAACTCAGTGATGTTTTGATTTTGTCTGGAAGGACACATCACAAGCTTCTTCAACGTGGAGATGATCTGAGTCTTCTTTAGTCCCAATAATTAAATTGATAAAATTGTCTCATTGAATTGAAAATATTTTAATGATATTAGTGATCAAATATCTTTTAGGGATTGGCAGGAGGTTCATCGCATCAGCCTTCAACTTGGCGATGATTTAAACTTTTCCTAGAAGGACATATCACATACTCCTTCAACTTGGAGACGATCCGAGTCTTCTTTGGCCCCGAGGGTCCAACTCATCCATTAGTCTTCAACTTGATGATGATTGAGAGATTCCTTTTACAGATAATTAATTGTAGCTTGAATGATTAAAGAGATATATTAAAATTGAGTGAATTCTTTTTATAGTGCAGGATATTTCCACTGCCTTATTACCATAAGAATAATCTTTAAAAATGTGCCACAGCTATGATCAATATTAGCTCATTTATGACTTTTCAACATTATTGAATTTTCCTTTACCGGTCATATCAAGAATTTTTTTTCATCCTTTTAGTTGATCAACAGAAAAGCTTGAATTTTGAGTCTTTCTTTGCAAAAGCTTCATCCTTTTGGAAAAAATACTGAAG
Source organism: Nuphar pumila (assembly GCF_984573655.1). Lineage (NCBI taxonomy): Eukaryota > Viridiplantae > Streptophyta > Magnoliopsida > Nymphaeales > Nymphaeaceae > Nuphar > Nuphar pumila. Next base: position 163,509,042 of record NC_143249.1, on the reverse strand, counting down.
GTAATATGGGGTAATTCTTTGTGCAATAAAAGTTTTGAGATCAACAACTATTTTTGATAGCAAATTGGCAAACTTTCTTGAAATCCTTGGTGAAAGAGATTACTTGACATCGAGTTGACACATTCGTGGGATTCTGGAGGAAAGTCCAACATGAGTCTCAATTTCGAAGGTAAATGCAATACCAAGTTGGAATTCTGAAGGTAAGTCCTGACATAATGCCGAATTTTGAAGGTAAGCCCAACTCATAAGTTGGTTTTGAAAGAACGTCCGAGTCAGAACTCGGATCCTGCAAGGAAAACTGGAAAATTTGAGTCAAAGTTTTAGTCTTCAAAGAAAAACTAGGAAGTTCAGATTTTAAAGTAAGAAAATTTGAGTCGAAACTCGAATCTCTGAAGAAAAAACTAGACCAATTAGGATTTTAAGAAAAGAAAATTTGAGTCGAAACTCGAATCTCTGAAGGAAAAACTAGACCAATTCGGATTTTAAGAAAAGAAAATTTGAGTCGAAACTCGAATCCCAAAGGAAAATAGAAAATTCGAATTTAAAGAAAAGAAAATTCGAGTAGGAACTCGAATCCCAAAAGAAAATTAAACCAATTTAAATTTTAAGGAAAAAAAATTCGAGTCGAAACTCAAATCCCAAAGGAAAATTAAACCAATTCGGGTTTTTAAGGAAAGAAAATTCGAGTCAGAACTCGAATCCCAAAGGAAACTGAAAATTTCGAGTCGGAACTCAAATCTTCGAAGAAAAACTATACCAATTGAAGGAAAGAAAATTCGAGTCAAAACTCAAATCTTTGAAGGAAAACTATACCAATTGAAGGAAAGAAAAATTGAGTCAGAACTCAAATCTCAAAGGAAAACTATACCAATTAAGGGAAAGAAAATTCGAGTCAAAACTCAAATCTTTGAAGGAAAACTATACCAATTGAAGGAAAGAAAATTTGAGTCAGAACTCGGATCCCGAAAGAAAATTAAGCCAATTTGGGTTTAAAGGAAAGAAAATTTGAGTCAGAACTCGAATCTTTGAAGGAAAAACTAGACCAACTCGGAAGTTGGGTTTTGAAGGTGAGTCCAGCATAAGGCATGTTTAAGAAGATTTCAACCCAAGGATTGAGTTTTGAGAAAGAGACCAGTTTTAAAAGGAAATCAATCGCAAGGAACCAATAAGCCAGGTTTTAGGGGAAAATACTAGACCCTAGAGTCAAATTTGAAAAGATTGGTGAAGGTAGTTTTGAAAAGAGACTCAACTCGATGGTTGATTTTGAGAAGACTGGTACTCTATAAGTGCTTAGTGGTTGTGATGAGAGATTTTTCATTTTCACCCTCACGATTGTCATAGATAACTGCTGAGAGTCTCAGGATTATCCCTTGTTCTGAATGGGTAATGAATTTGATGTGAATTAATGCAAATGAATGCAAAAGAATGTAAATGAATGCAAATAGATACAAATGAATGCAAATGAATGGTGAAAGATTTTGTTTGATCTTGCCTGCATACAGGACATTTTTAGATAAATTTTCAAAAAAAAAATGCCCCAGTATAACAAGAGGAATAGGAAGAATAATGGACATTTGACGAATGTTTTCTGAAGGTAACAAGGCAACGAACTTCTTGATTGATTCAGGAGGGACTCTAAAAGAGGTTACTCCTCGCAAAAAGATATATTGCAAAGAAAGAGAAAGAGTGACAATATATAAAGAAGATGACGCCAACTATGAGAAAAGTTGATAATTTTATTGATGTATTAAAGGAAGAATGACAAATCAAGGAAAGAAAACGAGATCACATCATCCCTTCAAAATGACAGAAACAAGAAAGCACTGGCATTGTCAATGTCTTGAATGATCATGGAAAAACTCTGTCAGGATGGCTGACTGGTGTCTTCTTTATCTTCAACAAGGAGATTCTTATCGATGTAGTCTTGAACAATGTTCTTGAAGATGAAGCAGTGGTCAGTGTCGTGTCCTACTGCCTGATGGAATTTACAGAACTGATTCATGAATCTTTCCATGATCATGGGAGGGTCCGTGACTCTTGGGAGCTTTACTAATTCCTTGGTCAGCATATACTCAAGGACTTCATCGAGTGACTGTACTAGAGGAGTGAACTTGCGATCCTTACCCTTACCGTCATGCTTTATTTTTTCTTTTTGCTGAAAGTTCAATTGAACAGGTTTGTCGTTCTGCTTGGAAGACTTCTCCTTCTGAGCTGCATGGTTATTCTTGCTCTCTTTGTTGTCATTACTGCAGGAGGTGGTGGAGAGAGTGAAGTTTGCCTTCTTCTTTGAATCTTAATTGTTCTTGACGAGGGTGATACCTTCATAGACTTCATTCTCCATCCTCATCTCGAGCCACTCGGCTCGTTCAATAAGTTCAATAAAAGACTTGGAAGGCGATGTGGAAATAAGGCTTCTCAAGGGCTGTGAGAAGTTGTTCAGGATAATTTGGAGCATGTGCTCCTCTGAGATGGGGTTTTTCATTTTATTGCAAGTGCCCCTCCATCTGCAGATGAAGTTTCTGGCTTTTTCATTATCTCTCTGCTTCATATTGCAGAGATGATTGAGCATTGACAGTGCTTCAGTGTTGAATAAGAATCACTCAATGAAAAGATTGACCACCTTATCAAACTCCTATAGCTCGATTGGATTGACGTGCTTAGAGTACCACTTAGCTGCGGTGTTGTCTAAGCTTCATGGAAAACATCTAAACAAAGCCTGATTGTTTCTCTTGAATCGGTTGCATTCTGTGAAGAACATGGCCAGGTGAGCTTTGGGATCGCCAGTCTCATTAAATTTGACAAATTTATGAGAAAGATCATCCAAACTATCGTCCCCTTCAAGGCCATCATAGAAATCTTTACTGATGTAGACCTTCTTGCTTTTATCATGGGCCTGTAGGTCTTTGACCATCTTGGTCACTTCTTTCAGCTGAAGCTGAATCGGATCATTGACTGCTGATTGCTGATTGGTTTGTTTGGTAGACTCAAGCTCTGCCTTTTTCTCTTTATCTGAGGCTTCTTTCACAAAATCTGTCCTTTCAGACTCGTTGTCCTGCTGAACCTTCTTTTGAGCGATTTTGATGTGTTTCCTGATGGTTTCGCCTTTAGTTTTCTTCCTGGATGGCACCTTTCATGAGCTAGCCTCAGCTTGCTCTGATTGCATCTTGGCCATCATTTTCTGGAATAAGGTATACATGGCGGGATTGATGTCATCGCCAACTTATTGACCCTATTCTTTAACCGAATTTGAGGAACTCATCCTTTCTTGCTCGCTACTAATATCACCGACACGCTGATATGGTGCAGTCTTCTTGCCTAATCTGGTCTAAACCATTCAACAATGCCGATACTCTCTATAGGACAATGGGGATGGTCAGAATGAGGAAAATTTTTTGAGGGTAACAATTTGAATAAAAAGGAGAAGAGAAAAATCTGATGAGATCAGATTGATAATTTTGAAAGGATATCACATTACCAGGGATTGGGTCATCGCTGGAATTGCGATAATTGCATTGTTACTCCGATGAAGGAAGTACACAACTAAGGTAAACCCAAAAGGGAAGGTGAGCAGATAATTTTCCATTGCCATGATCATGGAATTCACTGGAAAATAAGGTGAAGATAATGGGATTAAAATACATGATTTTTTTAAGGAAAATAGCAGGCATGATCAAAATAAGGCTGAAAATTTGAGATCCATAAAAAAGAAATGATGGAAAATCGCCTGAAGTTTTGAGAAAAAACAGAGGATTTTTTTGAAAATTGTCTAGGGTTTTGCAAAATTCTTGTAAAGAAAACACATGAAAAATAAGGGATTTTCGAAAATCATCCAAAATTTTCAAAAAAGTTATGGAAAAATATAAGAGAGTAAAGGAAATGAAGAGAAATAACTAAAATGCATTCAATCACATCATGCACAATCAAGTATGCACATACAACATTCCCTAAAAAGGATGACTTTAAATGCACAAATTTGAAATAGCTGTAGGACCATAATCTTAACTCTAAAGCCCAGATCATCTGTGTCCAATCATGTTATGTCGACATACTCAAGCCGAGGCTCAATGTACGTGGCATAAAAGAATTTCTTCGGTTCTATGCTCATATTTTCCAACATCCTTGAGCGCCTACCGATATACTTTGGACTATGGCCCTCGGTATGTGGCAGGGGGGGGATCAACCCAAATAGGTGGCCCAGTTGTGAGGCTTTATCCCGAACTATGGTTCTAGAAGAAAGCCCAACAATATGGTGACCAGGTAAAAGTAGGTGGAGTTGTTTTTGAAATATGATCAACATGTAAGAAAACAGAAAGCTCTAATGACCTAAAGAAGTAGAGTTTTGAATTTTTTTTAGAAGCAAACATTATTTTCAACCAAATCCTAGATTGAGGAGGATTGTATTTGACCTAAGTCTAAGTGAGCATGAATAATGACTCCTCAATTGGTCCTACCAAACCATGCCTAAGTCTACATGAAATCCATGTCAGCTGGGTTTGATTATAGGCTCCTAGGTTCACAAGATATAAAGATGACATTTTAGAACACGATTTTAACAAGTTGAATAGAGCAAAGCACTAGATTGATCAGACGATGATAGGTCCCATCACAGTCACCAAACCTGTTATCATTGCAAAATTTTACTTTTACAAGTCAAACTGACCTTTAAAAAAGTTTTAAAAATAACTTGCCTTCGTTTTTGAAAAATTTACGGGAAAGGGACTCGTCTGTTGGTACGAGGTTCAACCGTTCTTGGTGCCATAACCAGGGGTAATCAAACCAAAGATTAGTTATGTGCTTTGCTTTGCTCAACTTGTCTAAATCGATGTTCTATTCCTAAATGCACAAAGAATCTGGCATGTGCTATGAATTTTTGAAAATGCAGATTGAAAACATGATGTATGCTTAGAATATTAGAAAACACTTACAAAAAGGATACCTTGAGAATTGTGAGCCACATCTGAGAAGTATTTTTGAAGAAATGAAAATCAATTTCTAAAAAAGAGATCTTTTTGAGAAAATCAAATTCTGAAGAAACTTTGGAGATTTTTTAGAAAATTAAATTTTTTGAGTTGTGAACTCTCGAATTGATCAAAAGGATGGGCGTGTAACCCTGTGAAAAGCTATTCATGATGCAATCTAACCTAGATGATGTATGAATGCAATTTGAGAAAATATTTTTCTGAAGAATTTATGAAAAATCATTGATAAAAAATTTTTTTGTGCCTTATAGAATTTAGATGAAATAAATTCTTTATATATCTCTGACTATGGCCATGAATATGTATTGAATATAGTTTATTTGATTATAAAAGGGAAACATACTTAAAAAAGTTTTGAAAATATGCAATGATTTCTGAAAATGCCTAAGAGTGTAAGCCATTTGTGGCTTAAAAGAAGATAAATCTAGATATTGTTTGTATTCTGACTATGGCCACAAATACGAACTCAATCGAATTTATTAACTCCTTAGAAGCTAGTGCACGTGCTATTTGTGTAGACCATTGTGTATTTAAATATGCATGAATCATCATCCATCACACATTGACATTATTTAAAAAAATAAACTATATGCAATGCAGCCCTATTCTAAGCAGAAAATTAAATTCTTATTCCAATATTTATAATTTACAATAATAATAGATTGAAGTACAGGAAAGAAAAATAAATAAAATACAATCTTGAGTGTCCCTGCAAAACTAGCAAACTTGTTAGTGAAAATATGTCAGCTTTTCTGGATTTATCCAATAATATCCGAAATTGAGAGATTTGTCTGGATATAAGCCTTTTTTCATGTTTTCCTGAAATAAACATAAAGGATGATACATAATTGAAGAAATAATGAAAATAAATAACTATAAAATTCAAAATTTTGAGAAAAATGGCCAAAATACCCTTAAAATTGGACCTTTATTACAAAATAGGGTTAAAATCAGGGTTTTTCAGAAAATATTTTTGTAATTTGTTTAATCCAAGAATCAAACGAATTAAAAATAAAGCCAAATCGGGTGGAGGGCACCCTAATATGATTATGAACATGAGAAAACCATATAAACATAAAACTCTTCATGAAAAACATAAAATATTATAAGAAAAATAAGTTTTGCTTGTGTTTCACTTGAATTAGGACTCCACGGGCATCCTGTTTTTATGAAATAAGCAAATAATGCATCAAATGAATTCAAAAATCAATAAAAATTAACAAGGACAATTTTAATAACCCTAAAATTAAAATGGAATCGAAAAATTGATATTTTGGCATTATTTTGATATGAAAATTTAATAAAAACATAAAAATATGTGATTTTGCTTGTGGGCACGTACTTGTCACAGTATCGGACTTGAATTAGGCATTGAAAAGTGCAAAACTATAAAATTTTACATGGAAAATCTAGACATCTAAAAAAAATAATTCCTTTTACAGATCGGAAAAAGAATCTCCGGTTAGGAAGATATCATTTCAGCAATATACGCTTGATTCCGGCGAATGTGTAATGGTTCCAGAAAAGGCAGTTCTTATTTTGGTCCAAATAAAAATAACAGACAGAGTTTAAAAATTACCCAAATCACACTGATTAAACTAGACATGTTTTTGAATCTGTGGCTTTTTACGGATTAGAAAAACTATCTTCGGTTAGGGAAATACAATCCGCCCAAGTTGACCCAAGGCTTAAACCATGCATAACGGTCTCTGAGAAATAGATTTTGATTTGTGATAAAGTAAAAATAGCAGATGACCATATAAAAATCTAAAAATTTTACAAAACATACTAGACATCTTGATGAACACACTTATTTTTAAGGATTGTCGATCAGATCTTCGATGAGGGAGATATGACCTCGACAATCCATCCCTGATTCCACATAGCATTTTCGCGGTGCTGGAATCAGAGTTTGGTTTCTAGTTTTTTTAGCAGAGTTACAAAACTAAAAATAATCCTAAAGTTTTATTGAAAGTCACTAACAAATATATGATTCAACCCTAAAAAAATCAGATTTTATTGACAGAAAAATGCACATGAAATAATGTCGTTCTCGCATGGGCAGAATCAAGATATATGTATTACTGATAAAGCATGAATAATCCTAATCTAGGCATGAAAAATCATAAAAAAACATATAAATAATGCAAGAAATCATGATTTGATGCTTTAACAATTAAAATAAACATTAACATGATGAAATAAACAAAAAAAATCAGGGAATCATGGTTAAAAATTTAATTTAGCCAGTAAAAGAGGGATTCGACCTATAGAAAGGTCGAATCTCGATCTTTTTCAGGCATTTAACATAATAAGCTATTTTCTAACAAATCCAATAGAAAAAAAACATAAAAATAATCATGGATGATCAGTGAATCATCATCTTGAATCATGGAGCATGGGGATTGAACAAAAAAAATGAAAAGAACTCATGCATAGCGGGGTGGTAATGGTTATTTTAATGAAAAAAATAAAAAAAACAATAAAAGAAAAGAAGAATTTACCCTGAGCAGCAATGGAGGAGGGGCTGAAACTTGGAGGAGAGAGACAACTACAAATTTGAGAGAGCATGCCTTGGTTGACCCCCATAGCCCCTATTTATACTTTTTTCCAATTTTTGAAACTTTGCTTAATTAATCTAATTAAGGGGGGGAATTTTTCTAAAAACTTCTAACCTAGTTAAAATACTAACTACTAACCCTAATTAAACCTAATTGAGTCCTAATTGACTTAAAACATTCTCAAATGTGGTGGCACCCCCTGTGGGCCCACATTTGGTTTTTAAAACCATAATTACAAGATTTAAAATTGAAGTTTTAAAATGTCAAAATAAAGGTTAAGTTTTAAAATCAATTTTAGCTTTTTCAAACTCCCAATCTAACTTGAACAGTACTTGAAAAGTTCTAAATCAACTAGAGTCCTAGATGAATTGAAAATCTCTCAAACATGACCTCAGTTGTGTGGGCCCCATTTTTGAGTTTTTAAAAAGGTTAGAATAAAGGTTAAAAAGAGTTTTTAAAACAAATGAAAATTAAAGCAAAGAGTGAATTAGAGAAAATTAGAGTCCTGAACCGACTGAAATTCCTGACTAGAGTCTTAAAATTTTGAAACTGTGAAATTTGGGTTTTTGAAAGACAAACAAAGAGGTTTTGAGAGATCTTCTTAGAAATTAGTAAAAAATAAACAAAAAGACGAAATCGGGGTTAGAGTCCTAATCAACTGGGACTCTAGAATAGAGTCCCAAAGATTTGAAACTCTGAGAAGTGGATCTGTTTTCAAAAAAACAAGTAAAATAAAATAAAAAGATGAAATCAGAGTACAGTTCTGAACCGACTGAAACTCTAGAGTCCTAAAATTTTGAAACTGTAGAATAAAGTCCTAAAATTTTGAAATTTGATTTTTTAAAAGATAAATGAAGAAGTTTTTAAAAGATTTTCTCAGAAATGAAGTCAGGGTTAGAATTGTAATCCAATTGAAACTCTGGAGCAAAGTCTTAATTCGACTGAAACTCTAAAATTTTGGCCAAAATAAAAGAAATGGATAAGGGATAAGGCTATCTCTCATTTAAAACCAAAATAGAATTTTGAAAAAGTTTTAAAAGGTGAAAAGACAGAGTCCTAAATCAACTAAAACTCTGAAATTTGAGAATTTTGGATGAAAGAAGAGATCCAAAAAAGACACCACCTAGATGGGTCTTATCTGAGAATTGAGATCAGTTAAAAATTTATTTTAAAATGAATCCAGATCGCTTTCTAAAGAAAATATTTTAAAATATAAGATCTGAGGGATTGACAAATGGCAAAATATCAATCTAAAACCCAAGTATTTGAAATTGATTTCGAAAGAGATGTTTTAACATCAAATCTGGATTGGAAGATTTTGAAAAACCAAAGTGATGGATCTCGAGGATGACATACAATGCTATGAAATGCAATAAAATGTCATGAAATGACAAGAAATGATATAAAATAATTTGAAATGATATGAAATGCCATGCAAAATGTAGACCTAGGACGAGAGATTTCAAGTCCCGGACCCTTGGCAGAGAAAAGGAATTGAAAATTCTTGTTCGAGGATGAAAATTGATAACTGAAATAGTGATTGAATTTTGAAATATTTGAATTTGGGACAAAATTCGGGCTCTAAATAGCCCTAGCTCAGATGTCGACCAACTGGTTCCCTGAAGGATTTAGAGAGAGGGGTCATAGTGGCAAGAGGAAGGGTTTGTGAGTGAAGGTAAAAAATTTAGATTTTTTACATAGCCCCCTGTCAGTCCCCTCTTTGCTATCGCAAGATTAGGACCAGGTCGGGCTCAGCCTCACCATCGAGCTCACCACATCTCGTTGGTCATGTAGCCAGCCCAACTGAGCTTGGCTAGAATTGAGCTCAGCTCGGTCTCCTCTTTCAGACCAAGCCGGCTCAGTTGAGATTTACCCCCCCCGCCTCTTGTTTCGAGCCCAACTTGGTTTGGTGGGCTCGAACTGGGTTCGAGTTTGACCACTGTGATGCAATCATCATCATAATAAGGTTTTAATATCATCCTTTATGCAGCGCAACATAGTCTTTATAGCAGTCCATGTCGGCATAATGAAAATGACATGCTTACGAAGGCACAAGCCCTTAAAAACCTACGCTCAGAATTGTCAGCGAGTCTAACCATCTCTAAGATAGGGAAAAGTGTTGAGAAACTCTGTTTTGATGTCACATAATATGATACACTGTCTTATTTGATTTCATATGATATGATAATATGTCTTCTTGAAAAATGTTATATAATGACTGGATATGTTTTGCCATATATCTAACGAGTATTTGATGCAAGGATATCTCACTCAAAAAGGATGGAGACCTCCTGTTCAAGTACAACTATGCTGCAATCATACTCCTTGAAGCTGCAATCATACTCCTTGAAGAAAAAGCTTGTTGAGCCATGCACTCCTAAAGACCATCTAAAGAGATCGACTTCCACAAGTTGAAGATTTTTTCTTCTTTAGAGTCATATGTAACAGAACCTTCAGAAGCATGCATATTGCATATTACATACTCATTCATAAAAGCTATTTCATAAAAGTATACGATAATTTCAAAAAGCTCCTTTTTGAAAACAAATAATTGTACCTTCTTACAACCCTTTATGAAAAAGGTATTTTGACATGATTTCAAAATATAATAATTGTACCTTATATCATATACAAGACAACTTGAAAAGTAATAATTTTAAAAGTAGGAAAAAGACAAAACATGAAATCGGCTACACAAAGAAAACAAATATAATATGTTTTGAAAAGACTCTAGTTACCTTCTTTAAAGAAATGATTTCAAATATAGGAAAAAGACAAAACATGAAATCGGCTACACAAAGAAAACAAATATAATATGTTTTGAAAAGACTCTAGTTACCTTCTTTAAAGAAATGGTTTCAAATATAGGAAAAAGACAAAACATGAAATCGGCTACACAAAGAAAACAAATATAATATTGGTTTTGAAAAGACTCTAGTTACCTTTTTACAAACCCATTGAATGTCGACTTACTTGAAGTCATCATTCTCTTTGTATAGCATTAAATACCTCCTGTAAGAAATCCTTGTTAAATATCCTTCTCAAGAATGTCGACTTACTTGTAGTCTTCATTCTCTCTGTAGACTTTGAAAAACACAACATAAAGAAAACTCTTGACATGATTATGTACAAATAAATATCTCAAAGCATTTATTGTACTTACACTCATTTAAAGTAAAAAAAGTACTTATGTACCTCAAATCATTTATTAGAATAAAGACAAAACTACATATTAGCTTACAATCCAACGTTCAATGTACTATTGTAAGAAATAGACTTTTTACATAAAATATGTATTACCTAAAATATTACAACGACTAGTGTACCCTATATTTTACTTTTATGGAAAGAAGACTTTCTCGAATTTCTCTAAAGATGTTTTTTGAAATGACATGACATTTCACATCTCAAAAAGGCTACGATTTCAAAAAGCCAATGACTATTTTTTAAAGCTATAAAAACACACTCAAATGAACTATTCAAAACAGAAGGAAATGAAATAGACAAGTGAGCTTACAACGAGAAAAATACCTATTCGATATTTGAAAGAGAGCCTAGAAAAAGAAAGAGAAAAAGTCAAAAATAACTCTTTGACAAAGAGTATCTTCTGAGTGACAAACAGAACATTCTGAGAATCCTTCATTCGTGCATTCATATCATCCTGAAGGTTCTATAGGAAGTATTGTAACTTTCTGTTATTCACTGTATTCCTTCTTTGTTGAAAGAAGTAGACCTCTGAGAAAGAGGGTGTTGCCCTTCTCTGTTGAGAGAAGAAGACCTCTGTGTAAGAGGGTGTTGTCCTTCTCTATTGAGAGAAGAAGACCTCTGTGGAAGAGGGTGTGCCCCTTCTCTGTTGAAAGAAGAAGACCTCTGAGGAAGAGAGTGTTGTACTATTTATCCGGTGACTCAGATGTTATAGTGGAAAGCTCAAGTGGTTTGCTTGGGGACTGGATGTAGGTCAGGGTTTTGACTGAACCAGTATAAATCCTGTGTTTATTGTGTTGTGCCTTATTGCTTTATTTTTTATTATATCAACTTGCATCGTATTTCACTATTCACCCCCCCCTCTAGTGGAATTTCATTTGGTATCAGAGCAGGTTTGCTGGTTTCGACATAACAAGTCTTCCAACACATATGGCATCTACCTCTTATGCTCGTGATATTGAAGGTCAACACGCATCTCGTCCTCCTTTCTTCAACGGCTCCAACTATGGATACCGGAAGTGCAGAATGACTATATTTCTCAAATCCATAGATTTTGCTGTATGGAAAATTGTTGAGCATCCATACACATCTCCTTCCGCAGACTATAACTTATGGTCTGATGAAGAAAAGAAAATGGCAAACCTAAATGCAAAGGCTATGAATGTCTTATATTGTGCCATCGACCAGAATGAATTCAATAGAATATTTATATGTGAATCTGCATATGATATTTGGCATTCTTTGGAGGTTATTCATGAAGGAACCAACAAAGTGAAAGAAGCCAAAATCTCATCTCTTGTTAGAAAATGAGTTGTTCAAAATGAACAAAGATGAACCCATCACAGAGATGTTCACCAGATTCACCAACATCACCAATGATCAGAAATCTCTGGGTGTAACCCACTCTCAGACAGAAAAGGTGAAGAAAATCTTGAGATCTCTCACAACTGATTGGGAGAAAAAGACTACTGCTATTGAAGAAGCTCAAGATTTGTCCAAACTTACCCTGGACGATTTAATAGGCAATCTTATGGCCTATGAAGTCCATATGAAGGAAAGAAGGGAAGAAGAACAACCTTTGAAGAAAACTCTAGCCTTCCCAGCTCTTTCTGAAGATGAGTACTCAGAAAAAGAAACTGAGATTGCGCTACTCACCAGAAAATTCCAGCGCTTTATGAGAAGGAACCGGCTTCCAAATAAGCACAAAGAAAGAAAAGACCCAAAAGAAGATTCTATGTGCTACCAGTGTAATAAGCCAGGTCACCTGAGACGTGACTGTCCTCTTCTCAAAAGAAAATCCAAGACTGAGGAACCAAAGAAAAGGTTCTTCAAGAAAAAGGCTCTGCATGCTCAATGGGATGATTCAGAACCATCCACCAGTGAAGAGTCAAATGATGATGAAGCAGAAACCGCCAACATGTGCTTCATGGCAGAAAGCTCTGTAAGTGAATCTCTTGATTTCTCCTTTGAAGAACTTCAAAATGCTTTTCAGGAACTTTTTGAAGAATCAAGGAAAACGATTCTAAAAAATAAACAGTTGAAATCTAAGAATCTAGAGCTCATTTTGAAAAATGAAAAACTCAATATTGAAAATTTTGAGTTACAAAAGAAAAATCTTCTTATTACTTCTGAAATCTCTTCTACCAGTTCCAAGACTAAAAATCTGCAAGTAGAAATTTCAGAATTAAAAAGTAAAACTGAGAACCTTATGAAAACGGTTTTCAAGTTTACTAAAGGAAAAGAGAACTTGGATAAACTTCTATCCTCTCAAAAAGTGTCTTTTTACAAGAATGGTATTGGCTACTCTCATTTTAACAAGCCTTCTTGTATGAATCAAAAGACCACGTTTGTGAAAAGTTCTTCTGAACCTAAAAAGGAGTGTTATAATTTTAACTTCTTGAACTCCTCTAAGGCTGTAGACAAACCCAAATCTAAATGGATATGGGTTCCAAAGTCTAACAAAAAGGGACCCGACTGGGTACCAAAAAGAAATTTTACTTAATGATTTGCAGGCTCCAAACAAGAAGAACAGATGGATACTAGACAGTGGATGTTCAAAACACATGACTGGACATTCAGACCTCTTTGCTGTTCTTCATAAAAAAGAAAGAGGAACTGTCACCTTTGGAGATAACAACAAAGGTTTGATAATAGGTATTGGTAATATTGAAAATATAGATAAACCTCTTATCAAAGACGTTCTCCTGGTTAAAGGCTTAAAACATAACCTTCTAAGTATTAGTCAAATGTGTGATACATGTTATAATGTTAGCTTTAATCATAATGCTTGTCTTATAGCAGACACCAACGGAAATATTATCTTAAAAGGTATAAGAAAAAATAATATATATGAACTATACCTAGAAAACATCACAAAACATTGCCTCATAGCTAATAATGACTCTCAACATTTATGGCACATGAGAATGGGTCATGTCAATTCTAAGTACATGTCTAAATTAGCTAAAGATAAGTTAGTACATGGGTTACCCAAAATATCTTTTAAAAAGGATTATTTTTGTGATGCATGTCAATTAGGAAAACTGTCTAAATCATCTTTTAAATCAAAAAATATCATTTCAAGCAAAAGACCTCTAGAGCTTCTCCACCTGGATCTCTTTGGTCCTTCTAGAGTAGCTAGTTATAATCACAATAAATACGTTTTTGTCATTGTAGATGACTACTCAAGATTTACTTGGGTAATATTTTTGAAAAACAAAAGTGATACATTTTGTCAATTTGAAATTTTATGTAAAAAATTACAAAATGAAAAATCTTGTTCTATTGTTAAAATCCGTAGTGACCATGGAGGAGAATTTGAAAATGAACTTTTTGTAAATTTTTTTAACTTGCATGGTATTTCTCATAACTTTGCCTTTCCTAGAGCTGCACCTCAAAATGGTGTAGTAGAAAGAAAGAATAGAACCCTTCAGGAATCTGCTAGAACTATGCTCCAACACAATAATCTTGCTAAATCTTTTTGGGCAGAAGCTGTTAATACTGCATGCTACATAACAAATAGAGTTCTCATTAGACCCTTATTAAATAAAACTCCCTATGAATTATTCTATGACAGGACTCCAAGAATAGACTATTTCAAAGTCTTTGGATGTAAATGCTTTATCCTAAACACAAAAGATAGCCTAGATAAATTTGATGCTAAATCTATTGAAGGCATATTTTTAGGATATTCAAGTCATAGTAAAGCATACAGGGTTTTCAATAAGAGTTCTAAGTCTATTGAAGAATCTATGCATGTTAGTTTCTGTGAATCTATTGATCAATCTGTTCATAAGCAAACTAACGATGATGATGTTGAAAGTACAGATTTATTTTTAGATAACACAGTTAAGTCTAATGAAGATGATCATCAAAGAACATTTGTCGATATCAAAGATCATCCTCAAAAGCAGATTTTGGGAGACCTGACAAAGGGGGTTCAGACTAGAGCTCAGCTAGAACGGATTGCAAATATGGCATTTATTTCTCAACTTGAACCAAAGAAGATTGATGAATCCATCATCGATGAGTTCTGGATGCTAGCCATGACTGAAGAACTGAATCAATTCCAAATGAATGAAGTTTGGGATCTTGTACCAAGACCAAAGGATCATCCGATCATTGGGACAAGATGGATCTTCAGAAACAAGCTAGATGAAACAGGTAATGTTATAAGAAACAAGGCCAGACTAGTAGCTCAAGGATACAACCAGGAGGAAGGTATTGATTTTGATGAAACATTTGCTCCTGTTGCTAGACTTGAATCTATTAGAATGTTTTTAGCATATGCAAGCTATATGGATTTCAAATTATATCAAATGGATGTTAAAAGTGCATTTTTAAATGGTTTTATAAATGAAGAAGTTTATGTAAAACAACCTCCAGGATTTGAAAATGAACAATATCCAGATCATGTTTTCAAACTAAAATATGCTTTATATGGCTTAAAACAAGCACCTCGTGCTTGGTATGACAGACTCAAAACCTTTCTATTAAAAATTGGTTTTTCTGTAGGCAAAGCAGACTCGACATTATTTGTGAAAATAGTAAATAATCATACCCTAATTGTTCAAATATATGTAGACGATATCATCTTTGGATCTACTAACAACACTCTCTGTGAAGAATTCTCTAAGTCCATGCAGAAGGAATTAAAAATGAGTATGATGGGAGAACTCAACTACTTTCTTGGACTGCATATTAAGCAAACCAAGGATGGAGTTTTCATCAATCAATCTAAGTATGCTCGTGAACTTCTGAAGAGGTTCAACATGAACTCAACTGCTTCAAAAACCACTCCTATGAGCACTACTACTGTTTTGGACAAAGATGAAGATGGTAAGTCTGTGGATACAAAGGTATACCGAGGTATGATAGGATCACTACTATATTTAACTGTTAGCCGTCCAGATATTATGTTCAGTGTTTGCTTGTGTGCTAGATTTCAGTCAAATCCAAAAGAATCACTACTTAAAGCTGTAAAAAGAATAATGAGATATTTAAAAGACAGTTGATTTTGGATTATTCTATTCAAAATCCTCTACATTTGATCTAATCTCATACAGCGATGCTGACTTTACTGGAAGTAAATCTGATAGAAAAAGCACAAGTGGAACATGTCATATGCTAGGGCACTCACTAGTATCATGGTTCAGTAAGAAACAAAACTGTGTATCCTTATCAACTACTGAAGCTGAATACATTGCTGCTAGCCTAGCTTATAGACAAGTTATCTGGATGAAACAAACCTTAAAAGATTTTGGTTTAAATTTTGAAAATACAACTATTTTCTGTGATAATACTAGTGCTATAAACTTATCTAAGAATCCTATTTTACACTCATGAACTAAGCACATTCAAATAAGACACCACTTCTTAAGAGTACAAGTCTTAAACAACATAATTAAACTCAAATTCATACCCACTAATCAACAGTTAGCAGACATATTCACTAAACCATTGAAACATGAAGACTCTACACGAATTAGAAGAGAATTAGGAATATGCAAACTAAGTGACTTATAAATTAATCACACTTATTATAATTAATACTTCTTATAAGTTATGTTAAAATCTTATTTTAAAAGGTTTTTCTTCTTATCGATTTTTTTGTTAGTCAAACTAGGTTTCCATATTCACGTATACTTTAAACTCTTATAAGACACATTCTTTATGTCTTTCAACTTGTCATCTTTCAAGTACACATCCATAATGACTCCTTGTCCTATTTCCTTTCACTCATATCCATAAGAACTAAATTATATTAAAGTAAAAGCTATCATGACATTGTTCACATCACTCATCTCATAACTCCTTTATTATTTTTAACCTTTTGTGAAAACTTCTCTTACGATAAGTTGGTTCACCTTCAACATGATAACATATTATTTTATGAGAAATCTTGCTTTTCAAATTTTAGTCAAAATCGAATGATTATCTTTTTAGTTCGGTTTACCTTCTTCTAAAGATCTAGTTGTTATGTTTTACGTATAATTTTTACTATATCATTTGTTATATCATATATTACGTACACTCTATTTCTATCATGTCTTCCTTTTCCTCCTATCGAGACACTTCACTAAAATATTAATGCCTTTCATGAAAAATTCAAATGATTATCCTCTTGTACCACCTTTTAAGTTGTTATATTTCACGTAAATTTTTGCTATATCATCTATTATATCATAGCTTAAGAACAATCTATTATCATCTCATCATGCTTTATATCTTTTACGAAAAAGTGTTGTAAAATTCTCTTTTCAAAAACTTGTACTCCACTCATAAGTACGATTTGTATCACCTTTTTATCTCTCTCTCCCTATATTATACGAAGTACCTTTCCATCCGTGACCATGACTCTCTCATATATTTTATATATCTCTCTCCAATCGAGATTCATTAAAACCTTGTCCTTAACTCCACTTTATGTCATACATCTCCTATCCAACATCAAGTGATTGGTGTCTGTTATGACCACTCTCATTTCTCTACATATCCGTATCACCCTCCTTTATATCTATTCACACTCCTTTCACGTATATCAAAATATACACTTCTTAAATAAGAAATTATTGCATTTCCTCATACTCTCATGTTTGTCCTATTCCAAACTCCCTCTTCACGATTTTGGAATGCTTTCACATAAAGTAAATTCTTGAAAAAGTTGTTTGTTCTTATTAGGCCATTATTCACTCTCTATCTATTCTTCATGATCTTCACGAAAATCTTTAAAAACTCTTGAATCATTCTTTCTCTTACGTTTAATATGACACTCCATACTCAATTCATGACTCTTCTCACTATCCAACAAGATTGCCCATAGTAAATTTGTTACATATATAGAAAAATTATTTCGAAACTATGTCCTTCTTAATATCTATACTAATATAATACACTATCTTCCAAAATTGATTTGATTTGTCATTCACAAGCTTCTTCTTTTACAACTCACGCATTTCCTCTTTCCACTAAAATCTAAAAATCCTTCACTTCCAATGTCATTCATTTCTTATCACCATTATTTTTCTTCTTCTATTTATTAGATTGATTCATCTCTTTCCCCACGAATTTCTCTATTCTCTTACAAACTCTTACTCCTTCCAAGTCTTTTTTTCTCTTGCTCGTTCTTTCTAAGCTCTTGCCATGGCTTCCTACTCAAACACTGCAATCACTGCCGCCGACCTAAGGTATCCCGATCTATTTCACTTCTACAACTCCCTTTGCTCTCGACCAATTCATGAAGGTAAATTGGTTCACTACGACGACTTCGTATTATTTGACCTAGAAAGATCTCTCCCCGAACTTAAATACTTACTAGGATCTTCATCCCAAGCTGCTTACTATCCCAAACTCGTCCGACTCTTCTACACAAATTTTTCCTCTGATCATGAGCAAACTACCATCACCACCAAAGTACGCAGACGCCTGATGTTCTTTAATGCTTCCTCATTAGGCAGAATTCTAAACCTTCCTTCCACCGGCATAGACCTAGACAACATAGTACCACTCGACCGGTCGGTACTTCGAAAAATTCTTCTCTGCACCAACTGCTCACAACTTCCCTGGCACATGAGGAATCTCCAACCTCATGCTCAACTGCTTGCCCAGATTTTTCTCCACAATATCTATCCCAAGCCTCCACGCAAGGGATTAGTACAAAGAAAAATCTCTCTCCTTCTCTACGCAATTTTTTCTTCTACTCAGATAGACTGGTCCAACATTCTTTTCAACCTTTTTATTCGCTATCAAAAATTCAAGCCTCTTCTTTTCGGGTGTTTTATAACTCCCATTTTAAAATACTTCAAAGTACCCCTTCAAAATGAAGCTATTCTCTATCCCTCTCAGGTCCTCAATGCTACTTTCTTCAATATAAGGTCCCTGCACCTTCCCGGCTCTGATGAAGAAGCTCCAACATCCAACTTTGATTACTTCTCTGCACTGATGGATGTCCAGCGTTCTCAGGATCGCATACTTCACCGTCAAGCCTCGTTGCAGCAAACTCTACAGACCCTCCAGCCGGATCAAGCCAATCATTCACTTCAATCCTCTCCACCTTCGAAATAAACTCATTTGTCTTTGAACTGTAATAATCTATCTTTTTACTGTAATAACTTTAATTAATTTTGGTCTGTAATAACTCTCTTACTCTGATCCCTTCCTTTTTGTCTATGACAAAGGGGGAGAAAACTTGTCTCCATTATTGGAGAAAAATACTCGTATTTAACATTTTTCAATATTTTTATGATAAGTATTTTTTCTATGCATAATGTCTTTTTGACAGAGGGAGCATATTTTGTCATCATCAAAAAGGGGGAGAATGTTAAGAAACTCTGTTTTGATGTCACATAATATGATACACTGTCTTATTTGATTTCATATGATATGATAATATGTCTTCTTGAAAAATGTTATATAATGACTGGATATGTTTTGCCATATATCTAACAAGTATTTGATGCAAGGATATCTCACTCAAAAAGGATGGAGACCTCCTGTTCAAGTACAACTATGCTGCAATCATACTCCTTGAAGAAAAAGCTTGTTGAGCCATGCACTCCTAAAGACCATCTAAAGAGATCGGCTTCCACAAGTTGAAGATTGTTTCTTCTTTAGAGTCATATGTAACAGAACCTTCAGAAGCATGCATATTACATATTACATACTCATTCATAAAAGCTATTTCATAAAAGTATACGATAATTTCAAAAAGCTCCTTTTTGAAAACAAATAATTGTACCTTCTTACAACCCTTTATGAAAAAGGTATTTTGACATGATTTCAAAAAGTAATAATTGTACCTTATATCATATACAAGACAACTTAAAAAGTAATGATTTTAAAAGTAGGAAAAAGACAAAACATGAAATCGGTTACACAAAGAAAACAAATATAATATGTTTTGAAAAGACTCTAGTTACCTTCTTTAAAGAAATGATTTCAAATATAGGAAAAAGACAAAACATGAAATCGGCTACACAAAGAAAACAAATATAATATGTTTTGAAAAGACTCTAGTTACCTTCTTTAAAGAAATGATTTCAAATATAGGAAAAAAACAAAACATGAAATCGGCTACACAAAGAAAACAAATATAATATTGGTTTTGAAAAGACTCTATTTACCTTTTTACAAACAAATTGAATGTCGACTTACTTGAAGTCATCATTCTCTTTGTATAGCATTAAATACCTCCTGTAAGAAATCCTTGTTAAATATCCTTCTCAAGAATGTCGACTTACTTGTAGTCTTCATTCTCTTTGTAGACTTTGAAAAACACAACATAAAGAAAATTCTTGACATGACTATATACAAATAAATATCTCAAAGCATTTATTGTACTTACACTCATTTAAAGTAAAAAAAATACTTATGTACCTCAAATCATTTATTAGAATAAAGACAAAAATACATAATAGCTTACAATCCAACGTTCAATGTACTATTGTAAGAAATAGACTTTTTACATAAAATATGTATTACCTAAAATATTACAACGACTAGTGTACCCTATATTTTACTTTTATGGAAAGAAGACTTTCTCGAATTTCTCTAAAGATGTTTTTTGAAATGACATGACATTTCACATCTCAAATAGGCTACGATTTCAAAAAGCCAACGACTATTTTTTAAAGCTATAAAAACACACTCAAATGAACTATTCAAAACAGAAGGGAATGAAATAGACAAGTGAGCTTACAACGAGAAAAATACCTATTCGATATTTGAAAGAGAGCCTAGAAAAAAAAAGAGAAAAGAAAGAGAAAAAGTCAAAAATAACTTTTTGACAAAGAGTATCTTCTGAGTGACAAACAGAACATTCTGAGAATCCTTCATTCGTGCATTCATATCATCCTGAAGGTTCTATAGGAAGTATTGTAACTTTCTGTTATTCACTGTATTCCTTCTTTGTTGAAAGAAGTAGACCTCTGAGAAAGATGGTGTTGCCCTTCTCTGTTGAGAGAAGAAGACCTCTGTGTAAGAGGGTGTTGTCCTTCTCTGTTGAGAGAAGAAGACCTCTGTGGAAGAGGGTGTGCCCCTTCTCTGTTGAGAGAAGAAGACCTCTGAGGAAGAGGGTGTTGTACTATTTATCCGGTGACTCAGATGTTATAGTGGAAAGCTCAAGTGGTTTGCTTGGGGACTGGATGTAGGTCAGGGTTTTGACCGAACCAGTATAAATCCTGTGTTTATTGTGTTGTGCCTTATTGCTTTATTTTTTATTATATCAACTTGTATCGTATTTCACTATTCACCCCCTCCCCTCTAGTGGAATTTCAAAAAGTTGCATAAGAGAACAAATAACAGAATACTTTTAACTAATATATATATATATAACTCAAGGATGCATTTTTGTGTATTCTTGTCCATTTAAAATTATGTTATTTACTTTACCGTTGCATTGTTATGGAACTAGGCTACTGCTTATACAATTTATTTAGCAAATATATGGTTTCATACATCATGCATTGCTTACGCAATTTATTTAGCCGATGTATAGTTTCATACATCATGCACTGCTTGTGCAATTTATTTAGCCAGTATACAGTTTTGTACATCGTACATCGCTGTGAACACCCCAAATTTTCCAAAAATTCTAAAAAAAATCCTTTTTTGCCCCTGGGTCCATCTTTTGAATAATCAGGTCAATTTTTGATAAAATTTCCATTCATTTCTCGGATTCATTGGAATCCAGACTCAATTTTCATTTCTAACCCATTTTTCTGAAGGATTTTCCAAAGAACAATGTTAAAACTCTTGAAAAACCCTTCTTTTGTAAATATTTTTAAATTTTACAAAATATTTCAAAAATCCTTTTATTTTCTCGTAAGTTTTAGAGTTTTATCTTAAAAACACCAAAAAATGTAGAAAATGCTCAAAAAAAACAACAAAAAATCTAAAAAATCAGAAAATATGCAGTTTAAACTCTTTTTGAAACTTGTTTTGCTAAAAAACCTCGTTTGAAAAACCCTTTTTGAGGGAGCCCCCTTTTTGAAAATTGGGGAAAGTTGTAACGACCTCCTCCCGCTCTCGAACTCTCTTCCTCTCTCCCTCCATCGCACCCTCTTCCTCCTCCGCTCATCTCCAACTGCCCCCTCTTCCAGAATTCTCCTTTTTCTCTTTAAAAAGGCACGCAGGGTCTCTTCCTCCTCATTCGTTTTCACCCCTCCACAACTTCTTCTTCTCGATTTCTTTTCTTCCACCTTCCTCTTCCCTGATTCCTTTCCCTCTGAGTGGCTGAAGAGACTCTCTCTTCACCTCTCCACTTTCCTTTTTTACGGAGCTGCCTCTCCCTTCTTCTCATGTCCGATCAGATAAAGAGGATTTTGTGACAAAGAGTTTAATGGCATTACTTCTTCTAATCGATTATAGGAATCAGATTGATCTTCTCCTTTAGAGTTTCCTGTAAACCGAGGTAAGTTATTTTATTCCTCCTTTTTTTTGTGAAATATTCCTTGTCTGCAATATTGCTTTGTTCTTAAGTCTCATTCTTCTTCATTTTTAGTTTTTTTTTCTTTTATTTATCATGAAGCATGAATGGTAGGGTCGACCTGCCTATAGCAGAGTCGACCCACCTAATGCTAAATCAACAGGAATGCCCAATTCCGGCAATCGTTTTGCCTTTCAGAAGTTTATCTTGATCTTTCTTAATGTTTTTGTTTTGTGTGCTTTCTACTCTTCCTTCGTAACTTTGTGTAATTTGCCATAGCTTTTTTTTTTCTTTATATACATGTTTTAATTCATAATCGGGTAATGGCCTCGTTATTTTATTGATCTGGTTTATGTCTCCTTCTCTTTCTGATCATTGGGATGGGCTCATTGCCTCTGTATCGGCCGGCTATCCTGTAAAGGGCTTTGAACCCGATTTTAATGGAAGCCTCATTGTATATAGATATCTTAACATTTTATTAGAATGTATGTTACTCCCCTGTGTCGATCATGCGCTAAACATGGTAGCACTTAGAATTTTCTCTTAGTTTGTCATTTTACCTTCAGCATCCTGTTAATGATCCATCATTAATATGTTCTCGATTGTCTCTGCTTCGTTCAATATCCCCTGCGCATTAGCTAATGGTTCTGCTATACTTCACGACATCATGCCTTTTATATTCTTCATCATTTGTTTCATGTGCTTATGTTTTATGATTCAATGTTCATAATGCCACCGATATACCATTCTTATTGCTCATGTATCAGCGATACTTCTATTACAGCATTAACGTAGCTCCCTCTTCTAATTTCTGCAAAATTTTACATTGTGCACTATTCCTGTATCACGTTTTCCTGTGTAGCCACATCATCCTCACCGCATTCTCGGCATCATATTGTTTGAACAGTTAGAGGTTGGGTTGTTATATCACTGCATGCTGCATCAATCCTTTTTCCCCATCCCAGTTTATATGGTATGGGCTGTCGGTTGAAAAAGGGGCTTTTGGTTTCTCTGCAAGGTCTACAACTAAAGAGGTTACAGAAGGAGTGGACAGGGTTGGTCTTGCTGTTATTGTCACCAATGGGTGTACATCTTTTGCTTCTCCATTTAATGGGTCTTCCTCTAGGTTCGTGCAGAGGAACCATAATGGTGATCTTGGTTTTCAAGTTATCTGTTATATGGTTATTGTTAATTTTTTTTTTATATACTTGGAAGTTTATGGGGGGTCAAATATGGACCTAAGACAAAAGTGGGGTGTTGCTTTCTTTGGAATAATTCATGCTTTAAAAACTTTAGTATAATATTGTTATCATATGTGAACATATTTGGTAGTTCATGGAAGATGGAGTATTGTTCTCTAGTAAAATGTGAAGACAGACGTTGGCATTGAAAATGCTCATTTTAGAATCATTAACTCTTTCCTTGATGCCTCTAGGTCACGGTAGCCATCTCACTGTATATCAGTTTATACATTCATTGTAGCCATTCCCTTCACCCCTGTATAGCCACCACTTCCATCCACGTCCTGTGTATCCCTTTCATCCATTTTTACCTGTGATCAGTGTGGTACTCCGTATCTCCATCTTCCTGTTCATAGTACCATCATATCATCATACCATGTGGTTTAAATATTTTAGACTAACTTACTGGATTGTTAGAATGTGTTTATTTCTAGAAATTTCCTTGTTGGATTTCATACTTGGATTATCCACGTATGTTGTATAAACTGTGGCAGCAGAACAATTCAAATTAACAGGGGAGCTGTTACATGATATGGCTGGAAAGATGAATCAATTGACATATCTTGAAACAATAGCAGAGTTAGGTTTGCTTCCTGAAGAAGAGAAATTCTCGCCAGCCTCAGCATGGGACTTCTTATCCACACAGCTTTGCCCATTTTTCCACATTTTCCATCTCCCAGCACTTACCTTCCCACACCTCAACACCAGTCACTGCTATACATTGTTCATAGCATTCCTTAGGATCATCTGTGCATTCATTTATGCGACCACAGTCTCTGTACTTCATTCACCAAACTCCAGCATCCGTATGTCTGTAATCCCCTATTCACTAATATCTACTGCAATTTTGCATTGATGAATAGCAAATTGTATATTTCTGTCAGTTGCATGCATTCATCATATCTCTGCTCACTATATTCATTATAACTTGGCATTTCATGTTCAAATCCATCCACTACACTACATCTGCCATCACCATCACTCTATGCTACTTCATTACCCCTTTTCATATATCCACTATATATCTGCACTGCTGCCACAATGTACATTGTTGCTGCAAACTCGCCTGTTACCTGATAGTTCCATCATGCTTACTTACCCCATATCACCTTATGTCTCTTCACCTTCAGCTTTTCTGCACCCGTGTAAGGGCATCACCAGTGTCAATAGGTGCTTCACATTTGGTAGGTCGAATAATACATTCGCACAGTGGATATATCACCCTTGCTATATTAGCATCTATACATACTCTCTTGCTGGAATTGCAGCTGCCCACTGGTTCACATCCAGTCCTCCAGCATTTTACCTTTCATTGCATCTACATAGTCACTCCACCACATACAAACCATCTTGCCGGTAGATGCAACCAAGTCTGTCATTCAATATGTTTTTACTAGGTTGATTGACCGGTATTTTGTGAGATACCTTAAGTTGAAGTTACTAAAATCGATCTATTATGGAATCATAGTGAAGTCCTACCAAAAGGAATCATTGTAATTTATCATGATGGGATTAGCCTTTTACAGGATTTTAATATTTTCGTTTGCTTCCTGTCTCACATTAATTTCCATGCCTCAAGTTCACCTGTATAGTTGTTATATTCACATGTTCCACTTCTCATAACCCTCCTACACTCGACATTCCCATCTGTTACATATCTATGAGGGCATTTTCCATTCAATATGATATATGTGTCTCAATTTTGCAATTTTGCTTATAAATATGTAATTTTCGTTACTATGATAATGCTTTCTCATTAATATCACATTTTTTTTATTAGCATAAAGTGGACATATGAACATTCCATCATTTGTATCTTAAATATAATATGATATTTCTTTCCATATGCACTTGTTATCTCTCGTTAACTCTGTTTTGCAGGAAATGTGTTGATTGATAAAAATTCTTCCAGATCAAGCTCTTGTAATTTTAAATTCAAATTTTGTAATAGCTAGATATCGATGGAAATTTTATATTTCAAGCATTAAATTAGAATGCGTGTGCATATAGATCTTAAATTGCTTATTTTCATATCATTTTTTTTACTTCCGAAAATCCACCATGGTGAAACACAGATGGCACGTGCACCATTCTAATAAAAGGTGATTAAATCCTAAGTTGGCGACTTGCATCAATGGCCATAGTCAAGGTGTGAACAAAACTTATGATTTTCATCTTTTATGGAATAACACTTGATCCACACTGGATCTCCTTTCAAAATCATCATATTTTTAAAATATTTCCTTCCTTTATCAGAGTTTAACTTAAAATTAATTCAAAATATATATCAATGGACATATCCAGGATATATTGAGGGTTAATTTCATTTTAAACTCTATAAATGCACCAAAAATGTGTTCTATTCTTCATTTAAATTAAAATACGATTATTATATAATACATCTTATGACCATAGTCAGAGATATATTATATCTTCAATCTTATTTTAATTCATTTAAAGAATAAAATATGCTTTTCAAATTCAATTTCAAAATTTCTTCGATTCATTTCATCATTTAGGATAGAATTGCATTATATTTTCAAAATTCTTTTAAAATCCAAGTGATTTTGAGATGTATCTTCAAATATCTTCATTTCTCAAATCAAACTTCAAATTTCTATTTCAATTCATCTTTCTATCTCATTTCAAAATGCAAAATCCAATTCCAAAGTCCAATTTGACTTTAAAATTTCAAATCCATTTTTATATATTCAAAATTTCACTTCAAATTCCAATCAAAATTCAAAGTTCAACTCAATTTTGAAACTCCAAATTCATTTCCAAGATTCAAATTCAAAATCAAATTTAATTTAATATCTCAAAGTCAATTTCAAAGTTCAATTTAATTTTGAAATTTCTTATTCATCTTCTAAATTTAACTTCAAAAATCAAACTTATTCTTCATTTTCAAAGTTCTACCTAAAGATTGAGTCTTGATTCTCAATTCAAAATCAAAGTTTTGAGATTGATTCTGAATCTCAAAATTCAATTTTTTTTTTCTAAGTTTTAAATTCAATCTGGGTTTTCAAAACCCAGATCTATCTTTAAATCCTATTTAGACTTTTAAAATCCAATTCTAAAATTAGGGCCCAATTCCATGTAGGATTTCAGATCCCAGAATTCAACTTCATTTTGGATCTCAGACTTTAGATCCAAATTTCATTTAGGATTCCAGATTTCGGATCCAACTCCATCTTGGATCTCAAACTTCAGATCCAAATTCCATTTAGGATTCCAGATTTCGGATCTAACTCCATCTTGGATCTTAGACTTTGGATCCAAACCTATTTAGGATGCCAGATTTCAAATCCAAGTCTATCTTGATTTCCAAATTCCAAAAACCAATTCCATTTCTCATATCCCATCTAGATCTCTTAAACCCAATTCTATTTTTCAAACTCAATTTGGATTTCTCAAATCTCATTCTGATTCCAAACTTCGAATCTAGAATTCAATTCCATTTCAAATTTCATTTCCTCTCCTAAATCTAGGTTCAAAATTCAAATTCAAAGTCCATTTCTGACTTTGAAATTTCCTTTCTTTTTTTCTTTTATCTCAGCTTCAAATCATTCTTTTCAAAGTCAAGATTTATTTTCCCAAACTCTGATTATTTCAAAGACTTAGAACTGCAAATATCTTTCCTGATCCATCTCAAGTTCTAAGATAGATTCAACTATTCAAAAATCATTTCTTCATTCCCTCATCACATTTTTCACTTGGAAAATCTCAGATTTCCAAATCATTCTTTTCAAAAGAGATACATCTTTTGCATTTACACAAGCATGATTCTTTGTGCATTTTCTAGATTTAGAATAAATTCTTAGACAATATTAAGGCAAAGCAAAAGGCATGAATTCAATCCTTGGTTCGATTACCTCTAGTAAAGGCGTCAGGAACGATCAAACCTTATACCGACGAGCGAATCTCGTCTCCCAATTTTCCCGTAAATATTTCAAAACGGAGGCGAGTAATCTTTTAAATCTTTTCAAAATTAAGGTCAAGTGAGACCTTCGCAAAAGAGTTCTTCTCTCTTCTTTTCTGTCTTTTATTTTCCCCCTTCAAAAAGGAGGAAATAGAGGCTGGAAAGGAAAAGAGAAGGAAGAGAGAGAATACAAGAGAGGAAAAAATTTTGCGATGATCACAGTTTTGGAGACCGAGATGTGACTCGTCTTCGTCCAGTCAAATTTTTGCCTTTTGCTTTGCTTTGATGTTATCTGAAGTCTTTATTCTACAAATGTCAGCTTCATTTCCATGAAAACCTTAGGAGCCTAGACTCTATCCTAAGCTGACATAATGCATATAGGATTTAAGTATGGTTTGGTAGGACCATATTGAGGAGATTATTCCATGTTCACATTAGACTTAGGTCTGAAATACAACCCTCCTCAATTCTAGGGATTGAATGCAAACAATGTATGCAAGTGTATGTTTCTTTCACTTTAATTCTATCTCTTTAGGACTTGCATTAGAGACATCTGATTTCTTGCATGTTGAACATGTTTTTGAAAACATCCCTACCTATATTGTCCAGGTCTTCACTTTTCTAGGTTGTCTCACTGAACCATAGTTCGGGAGAGAGCCTCACAACTGAACCACTTATTTGGGTTCGCACCCCCCTACCACGTACCTAAGGGCCATAGTCTGAGGTATATCGGTAGGTGCTCAAGGATGTTGGGAAGTCATTTACCTTAGAACCGAAGAAATATTCTTATGCCACGTACTTCGAGCTTTGGCTTGAGTATATTGGCGTATCTTGATTGGAATCAGATGATCTGAACCTTAGAGTTAGGATTAAGGTCCTATGAGCCTTTTCAAATATTGCATTTAGAGTCAGCTTGTAGGGAGTGCTATTCTGTGCATCATTGCTTGTATAATTTGATTTTTTTGTAGATATTATCTTGAAAAATCTTATTTTTCAAAACCTTAGATGTTTATTTCACAAAAAATCTTTTATTTTCTTAAATCCAGGATTGTATATTTCTCATTTTTTTATTCTTTCATAATTTTTCTTAAACCCTGGACATTCTTTTAAGTTTTTCCTCTATCTTTCAAAAGTCCAGGCATATTTTTTCTTCTGATTTATTTAAATTCTTTTTTATCCTGCCTACAAATTTTCAAAATATTTAGGTCTTGTCATCCATCGTCAAATATGTCTTCAAAATTTTATTCTCTCATCCAAGATCTCTTTTATCAAGAGATCTCCTCTCAAATCTTTTAAAAATCTTTTTCTTCGTCTCTCTTTTTCCAGAAAATCCTCGAGTTTAAATCCTTCCTTTTTCTACAGAAGACATCGACATTTCATCATGGTTCAAACGAGAGCAGAGAGGAGGGCAGCTCAGCAGCACAATGATAGTGAAGTCGAAGAAATGAACTCTCCCAGGTTGTCCTGAAAACATGATTCAGAGGAAGATGATGTTGACTCGGCAATGTACAAAATATTTCAAAAGATGATGGCAAAAATGATGTCCGAACAAGCTGGGGAAGGTTCAAAGAAAGCATCCTCTAAAAATAAGATCAAGAGAAAACCGGTGAAGAAGCATGTTAAGATCAGCAAAAAGAAGATCCAGCAGGACATCACATCTGAGGGTACAAAATCAGCAGAGGAGGATTCCGAGGAAGAACAGTTTGTATTTGTCCCAAAACATCTGCGACAGCCCAAGAAGGTGGCAGAAGAGTCTGAGTCAGTGAACAAGCCTAGAGATGGGATCTCGACAGAAGATTCAATTCAAGTATTGACTAAAATGGTCAAAGATCTGCAGATTCGAGATAAGGGAAAGAAAGTGTATACTAGGCAAGACTTTTACCTCGGTCTAGATGGGGACAACAACCTAAATGACCTCCCCCGAAAGTTTATTAAGTTCGATGGGTCCGGCAACCCAAAGGCCCATCTCGCAATGTTCTTCGCCGAATGCGCTAGATTCAGCAAAGACAACCGTGCTCTTTTCTTGTGCTTCCCACGCAGTCTAGAAGGCGTAGCAGCTAAATGGTACGCAGAACATATCAACCCTATTGAGCTGCAAGATTTTGACAAGGTCATTAATTTGTTTGTGGAGCAGTTCATGTTCAACACTGAGGCACTGTCAACCCTCAATCACTTATACAACCTGAAGCAAGAGGACAAAGAAAAGGCCGTAGATTTCATTTACAGATGGAGAGCCACATGTAATAAAATGAGAACCCCCATTTAAGAAAAGCACGCGCTCCAAGTTATCTTGAACAATTTTTCTTAGCCTCTCAGAAGCCTTATTTCCACCTACCCATCAAAATCATTCATATAGCTTATTAAACGAGCTGAGTGGATCGAGATGGAGATGGACAATGAAAATTATGAGGGCATCACTCTCATCAAGAGCGGTCAAGACCTCAAAAAGAAGGCGAATTATACCTTTTCAGCTAACTCTGGTTGCAGTAGCAGCAAGGATAGCAAGAACAAGCAGACAAGTCAGCGAGAGGAACCCTTCAAGCAGAATGACAAGTCAGTTCGAGGCAAGCAAGAGGAAAAGATAAAACGTGAAGGTTGAGGTTATGACCGCCAATTCACTGCTCTAGAGCAATCCCTCGAACAGGTCCTTGAATATATGTTGAGCAAAGATATGATTAAGCTTCCGAGAGTTGCTGATCCCCCAATCCCCCTGGGAAAATAGAAGGAGAAATTCTGCAAGTTTCACCGAGCAGTGGGGCACGATATCAAGCACTACTTCGTCCTAAAGAACATCATCCAGGATTGCATTGATAAAAATCTTCTGATAGAGGACAAAGATGAAGAGCAGCCCGCTGTCCTAACCAAGCCTTTCCCGGACCACTCCAAGAACTAATGATGTCGAAGTTTCTCTGTTTTTTCTCCTTTTCTTAGCAGTCATCTTGTAGGGGCAAGTCAGCCCAATCTTCTGTGGTCTCTTTTTGTAAATATCCAAATTTTGTTTTCAGTCGTTACTTATCAATGAAATGTCAATTTCCTTCCTATCTTTGATGTTCGATTCTTATTTCTTTCGCCATTTTGAGGCATCTTTTATTGTTAAAATTACATTTACAACTTCAAAATATTCTTTTGTCATCAAATTCCCATTCTTTTCAGGATGAGGGGCAATCTCGACAATCCTCCATGAGAGAAATGATATTACCTATGAGGGTTTTTCAAAATCATAAAAATCTAAAAAAAATCTGCAAAATCTTCATCATGATCACTAAAAGTTCAAAATTTTGGTCCAATCTTTTTTTAAAATCAACCAGCGCGTTAATCCTCCTTTTCAAAATCGGTTTAAAATCATTGTTTTTAAAGAATCAACCCTCATGTTGATCTCTCTTCAAAGTCAACCCTCATGTTGATCCTTCTTCAAAGATCAACTCTCGTGTTGATCATTCTTCAAGATCAACCTCACGGTTGATCCTCTTTCCAAAAATGATTTTCTCATAAAAATATTTTCATCTCATTTTAAAGATCCCACGTGCACGCAGGACCAAACAAATTCTTTTCCTCAATCAACTCTTTTCATTTGTCAAATTTTTATCAGTTTTATCAATTTTTATTCATCTTTATTAATTTTTTCAATTTTATTGATTCTTCATTGATTTTATTATTTTCAATTACCCTTTCATGTTAAGGGATTAACCTGATGCCTCTTTCCCATGAGGTATTTCTTTTTCCTTCTCTTTCCCTCTCAGGTTAAGGGATAAACCTGAACCTCGTCCAACGAGGTCCTTCTTCCTTCAGGATAAGGGATAATCCTGAAGTCTTTCATCGTTTTCCAAGTATCCTCAGTTTTTCCATCAAATTTTATCAATTTTTTACCAGATCTTTGTCAATCTTTGTCAGTTCTTTATTAATTCTTATTCTTTATCAATTTTATCAATTTTATAGATTCTTTGCCCTTCTTTATCAATTCTTTTTCAAGCTTTTATCAAATTTGTCAAATTTGCCAATTTTATTCTTTTCCCATTCAGGATAAGGGATAATCCTGATACCCCTCATAGGAGCAATAATGCTACCTATGAGAATTCCTTTTCAAGACAAATTTTCATCAACTTTCTTCCATTTTTATCAAATCTTCCATCAATTTTCATCTCTTTTCATCAGTCCTCCCCATTCAGGATAAGGGGTTAATCCTGAAAATCAGACCACGTACAATTAACTATGATGGTCTTCTTCATTGCAAGTCAAATAATTCAGTCCTCGAACTGGTCATTCTCAATACTAAATTCGGTCCTCGCACTGGCAAATTTTCAAAATTCAATCTTCTGATTAAAACTTTCTGTCAAAAACCCTAGTTCCGACTCGAGCTTCCTTTTTGGATCCAATGCTCGTATTAGAACCAATTGTTTCTTTAGAAATTCGAGTTTTTCCAACTCAGGTTTCTCTTTTATCTTGAAGATCTGAGTTCTGACTCAGGTTTTTCCCTTTATTCTTTCGTTTGAAGTTTCGAGTTTCG
The DNA here is from genome assembly GCF_984573655.1 of Nuphar pumila. Taxonomy (NCBI): domain Eukaryota; kingdom Viridiplantae; phylum Streptophyta; class Magnoliopsida; order Nymphaeales; family Nymphaeaceae; genus Nuphar; species Nuphar pumila. The sequence goes on along the minus strand of NC_143249.1, from coordinate 163,477,206 downwards.
ACTCGGACTTCCTTTTGGATCCAATGCTCATGTTGGAACCAATCGTTGCATCGAAAATTCGAGTTCTCAAACTCAATTTTCTCTTTTATCTTGAAGATCCAAGTTCCGACTCGGGTTTTTCCCCTTTATTCTTTCGTTTGAAGTTCTGAGTTCCGACTTAGACTTCCTTTTAGATCCAATGCTTCTGTTGGAACCAATCGTTGCGTCAAAAATTCGAGTTCTCAAACTCAATTTTCTCTTTTATCTTTTATCTTGAAGATCCAGGTTCTGACTCGGGTTTTCCCCTTTTTATATTCCATCTTTTTAAATATCCGGGTGTCAACTCAGACTCTTTTTCAAAAACCCAATTGCCAGGTGGGACCTTCTTCCAAAATCCAGCCTTTCAGCGGATCCCTTCCAAATTTCAAGCTTCAGGTTTATTCTATTCAAAATTTCTTCTTTCCCCTTCAGGTTAAGGGATAAATCTGAGTTTCCCGTTCAGGATAAGGGATAATCCTGAAACCATTCATAGAAGCAACACAACCTTCTATAATGGTCCTTCCAAATCCAATTCTCACATCGGTCCTTCATCAAATCTAATTCTCACATTGGTCCTTCCAAATTCAGTCTAACACTGGTCCTTCATAAAATCCAATCCTCACATTGGTCCTTCCAAATCCAGTCCAATACTGGTCCTTCATCAAATCCAATTCTCACATTGGTCCTTCCAAATCCAGTCTAACACTGGTCCTTCATCAAAACCAATTCTCACATTGGTCCTTCCAAATCCAGTTTAAACACTGGTCCTTCATCAAATCCAATTCTCACAAATTGGTCCTTCAAAATTTTAGTTTTACACTGGTCCTTCAGATTCCAATTGGACCTTCATAAAAAATTCCAATGTTTTCATTGGTCCTTCCAAATTCCAATTTCTCAGATTGGTCCTTCAAAGGTCCAGTTTTACACTGGTCCTTCAAATTCCAATTGATCCTTCATCAAAATTCCAATGTTTTCGTTGGTCCTTCCAAATTCCAATTTCTCAAATTGGTCCTTCAAATTCCAGTTTTACATTGGTCCTTTAAAATCCCAATTTTACACTGGTCCTTCAAATTCCAATTGGTCCTTCATCAAATTCCAATGTTTTCATTGGTCCTTCCAAAATTCCAATTTCTCAAATTGGTCCTTCAAAATTCCAGTTTTATACTGGTCCTTCAAATTCCAATTGGTCCATCAAAAATTCCAATGTTTTCATTGGTCCTTCCAAATTCCAATTTCTCAGATTGGTCCTTCAAAATTCCAGTTTTACACTGGTCCTTCAAATTCCAATTGGTCATTCATCAAAATTCCAATGTTTTTGTTGGTCCTTCCAAATTCCAATTTCTCAGATTGGTCCTTCAACATTCCAGTTTTTATATTGATCCTTCAAAATTCCAATGTTTACATTGGTCCTCCAAAATTCCAATGTTTGCATTGGTCCTTCAAAATTCCAAATATTCTCAAATTGATCCTTCAAAATTCCAGTTTTACACTGGGCCTTCAAATTCCAATTGATCCTTCATAAAAAATTCCAATGTTTGCATTGGTCCTTCCAAAATTCCAATTCCTCAAGTTGGTCCTTCAAAATTCCAGTTTTACACTGGTCCTTCAAAATTCCAATGTTTTCATTGGTCCTTCAAAATTCCAAATATTCTCAAATTGATCCTTTAAAATTCTGGTTTTATATTGCTCCTCCAAAATTCCAATTCCTCAAATTGGTCCTTCAAAATTCCAGTTTTACACTGGTCCTTCAAAATTCCAATGTGTACATTGGTCCTTTAAAATCCCAATTTTCTCAATTGGTCCCTCAAATTCTAGTTTTTACACTGGTCCTTCAAAATTCCAATATGTACATTGGTCCTTCAAAATTCCAATTTTTCTCAAAATTGATTCTTCAAAATTCCAATCCTTCAAAAATTCCAATGTGTACATTGGTCCTTCAAATTTCCAATTTTCTCAAAATTGATCCTTCAAATTTCAGTTTCATCCTAGTTCTTCAAAAATTCCAAATATTTACATTGGTCCCTCAAAATTCCAATTTTCACAAATTTGGTCCTTCAAACTCCTGTTTAACACTGGTCCTTTACCAAAATCTTTTTACCAAAAATTCTTTTACCAAAATCCTCCTCAAATTCCAGTTTAACACTGGTCCTTTAGCAAATTCTTTTACCAAGGTCCTTTACCAAAATTCTTTACTTAACCTCATTTTTAAGTTGGTCTTGCCAAATTCAGTTTTTACTGGTCGAATTTTCCAATCCTTACATTATTTCTCCAAAATGTGAGCTCGAGGTCCTATCAAAATCCATATTGAGTGATTATTTCACAAAGGATTCTCGAAAACTTTGCCAATCCGCTAAAAATGTGTTGATTCCAAAAATTTACTGCACACAAGAATCACCTCATGATTACATCTAGTATTCTTTTCAAAGGGTGAAGCTTTTTGCGAAAAAGAGTAAAGTTCAAATCTTCTCTCAGTTGATCAACCAAGAGGATGTAACAAATATTCTTGGTATGATTAGCGAAAGAAATATTTAATGATATTGAAAAGCCAGAAGCGAATCAATATTGATCATAGCTATGGCGCATGTTTAAGGGCGATTTTCTGGCAATCAGGCAGTGGAAATATCCTGAGCGATAAAAAGAATGCACTCAATCCATCTACAATCAAATATCTGAAAGTGCAGTAGGATCGAGGCAATAAGCACTAGAGGGGGGGTGAATAGTGCTTTTAAATATCGTCTTCAGAATTTTGACGAATTTTGCAATTCGCAAAGCAAACACACAAGAAACACAAGAATTTATCCTGGTTCGGTCTTTCCCGACCTACATCCAGTCCCCAAGCAAAACCAGATTGAGATTTTCACTATCATCCTTGTGTAACTACAAGATAATACATAAACCAAAACTGGTCCCACTTTCAGTAACACACCTACTGAAAGCAAACAACTCGTTTAAACCAAGGAGTCCTTTCTTTTACAGAAAAATGAAATAAGTAACAACTTACAAACAACCTACGAGCCCTTCTTATGAATGCAAATGAGATGCAATTGAATTTTGAGGTTGTTGGAATACTCAACTCACGAATTCACTGTCTCTCAAAGGAATTTGAGTGAAAAACTGAAGTGAAAAATATCAAGTGAGTGAGAAAATGAATATGAGTGAAAAGAAAAGAGTAATTCAATATAATTCGATTGGATTGCAGTGCTTTTGAGTGTGGAATGCACTCATATTTATAGTTGAAAGATTTCATACGTTGAGAGTATGAAAGGGTGTTAAAACAGTCCATTTTGAACGATCAAAACGTTTGAAAAATGAAATGACACGCCTTTTAAAAGTTTCAGGAAAAACAGCAAAATTAGTCGACTGGAACAATAGTTAGTCGGCTGATAATTAACTATTAGTAGACTGACAGTTATCGTCGGTCGACTAATATGTTTATCAAGCCGTTTGAAAATCTGAAGTTTTGAAACTTAGTCGACTAGAGAAAAATTAGTCAACTGATAATATCATCAATAGACTGAAAAACCTTTTAGTCGACTGTTGCTAAATTTTTTTGAAAATACATGTTCTGTTCAGTAGACTGATAAAATCATTAGTTAACTGCTGCTAAATTTCCAGAAAACAGACATTCTGTCCAGTCGACTGATAAAACCTTCGGTCAACTAATTTGACAAAAATGATATTTTGTTTAGAAAATTTGGCGCGAAAGGATTAGTCGACTGGTGAGTCTATTGGTCGACTAATAAACACAAAAAATTAAATAAAGAGTTTTCTAAAAAGATTTTTATGAAAGGTTCTTTTAGAAACGTTTTTCTAAAGACTTTTTAGGTGAAATACAACCGAAATATGCACTCTAAGTAAGGCTCTTACAAGAATCTAAGACTTTTAATGAATTTAACATTTGCACACTAGTCTTTAAAGATTCTTCATCGAATTCTTCAATGCTTGTCATCTTTCTTTATTGCCTTAACTGAAATGCAGTTGATTCACTTGTTCATCATCAAAACCTTGTACTTGAAGTATCATATATGACTTCATTGTCGTAACAATCTCCCCCTTTTTTATGATGACAAACTTAGTCAAAGATGGAGCATTTAGATACATTAGATAGAGATTTTACTCCCCCTATCAATATGCTGCAAAACATTAAAAGTTAGCACATTCAAAGCACATATATCACATATTGATTGGTTTGCATTTCCATCATTACTTCATGCATTTCTAAAACTTTTTCATAAATGCAATTTTCAATGCTTTCACATGATGCAATTTCCATGCATGTGTCTTTGTTTCATGCAAGTTCTATCTTTTTCTCCCCCTTTTGTCATAAGCAAAAAGAGTAAGGGCAGACAAATCATAAGCAAAATTCAAATTCAAGTTCAAAATATTACAACTCATAAAGTATCAAAGTTCAGTAAGGACAGTAAACAAAGATCAAGAGAGGTGTTGCTTTATCATCTCCTTTAGTTCAGCAATATCTTTTTGAATTGAAGAAAGTTGTTGAGTCATATCTTCACGAAAAGTGTGTTGATGCAGCTCCAAAGCTTTCATTCGCTGTAAAATTTCATCATTGGCTTGACTAGTAGAGAATTTCTTTCATTTTGCTTGAGATGAAGGTATCATAGAAGATGGTGAGGGTTCAGAGAGTGATGGTTCAGATGGTTCAGTTTGATCAAAGTTTAAAGGAGGCAAATATTTGATTTTCATACGTTTAAAAATGGTTTGATCAAAGAACTCCTTTCGTTCAATATATTTTTCATTGGTTAAGGGTACTTTGAAATATCTGAAAATACGAGTAAGAAGACATCCATACGGAAGAAAAGGTTTTTGTTTCCACAAATTAGTAAAATACACGTTGGCCCAATTTACAGAAATATTTCCAAATAAGACATAAAAAGACGTAGAGAGATCTGTGGAATAGTAATCAAAAGATCCAGTTTTAGGTAGAACATTGTGGGCAAGAATTCATCCAGCAATGCGTGCACGAGTTTGAAGATTGGTATTTTTGAAAGGAGAACAATGAGGTGCACCGAGAAGAAGAATTTGTTCAAAAATTCTTTCATCATTAAGTTCAATTGTATTGAAAAGAGTTTCTGAAGGTGGAATTTCTAGGATTTGTCCAAGCAGTTTAGAATCAAACTCAATTTCAACATCGCGAACAAGAGAGGAAAGAAATCCAGTTTCATGATCAATTTGTAAATTTGTGTAAAACAAGTGGATCAGTAAAGAATAATGAAGGGGGTCTGCACCAGCATCAAAAAGGTGGAAAATGCCTGGGAATAATTCTCTGATTTTGTAATGAGAAAATAGGTGAAACAGGACATTTCGGCCTGGTAAAATAGGAAGTGCAAAAATTGATCCAAAAGTATCATATAAAAGAGGATTTCTGAGTAGTCTGAGAGAAAATCCATGACGTGCTTGTGGTGTTGTTGGAGGAGAACCTTGTGCAGATGCAGTCTTCTGACGAGGCATGGTTGATAAGGAACGAAACAGATTCACCTGTAAAAAAATTTGCAGTTGCAGAGAGTGATTGATCAACATAGTCGTTGAGAGGAACAGTTGGAGACGGTGTTGATGTCGGCTTCCAAATGCTTTAAAAATGACGTTCGACGGAAGGAAGATATTGTCTGGCATCGTGGCGGAGAACCAATGCAACAGAAACACTTTGTGTAAAGTGAACATTGTGCCTTCTACAATCAAGATCGTTGGTAGTGGCCAAAATAATCGATAGTAACAACCCACCGAAAAGGGATGTCGATTTTCCACGGATTTTAGGCAAGAGTGAAGAGGCGAGGAGGAGTTTGTCTGCTACAGAAATAGATGATGACACAGTGGCTGATGGCAGGTGAGAAGAGGCTTCCACAAGCGGATTCCGACGAAGACTGAAGAGGCAGCCTGTCACGGCAAGAAGATTTCGTCGAGGAGGGGTGAGACTGACACTCTGAGGGGTTTTCGGAAGAGATAGAAGCGCGCGCGCGCGCGCGCGAGAGAGAGAGAGAGAGAGAGAGAGAGAGAGAGAGAGGGTTTTGTTTATGAAAAGGGAAAACGAATTGGCATAAAAATGAAACGGTGCCCTTTTCATATTAACTAAGTTTGACTTCAACAAACTTGCCACAGTCAGATCCAAATCAAGTTGACAGAACATTTGTAAGGCCATGTAGCCATAAGGTGACTCTTGAGGGCCATTTCAATAGTCACAATACTCAAATGCAAGAGACGTGTCTCTTTTGGGATGAAAGAATTTTTTTAGAGTTGTGTTCCCAAAACATGAAATCTTTGCAACTATAAATGCAGGGAAAAAGGTATGGTACAAATACGATGAATCATACAAATATTCATAGAAAGTAATAGTTAAAGTTACTAAAGGCATTCAAACTTGTAAAAGGGTTGAGAGTGTGGACTCTCTGGCAATTTTGAGTGTAACAGTGATATCTTCACCTCGTTGAAATTCCGCATCCATGAATAAAGGTCCCTACATTGGTATCAGAGTGGGTTTGATAGATCCCTAACAGTGTCGGAAGCAGTCTGTGTGTGCGAACATGTTGACGTAGAAATAGAATGTCGGTGACGGCAGCGACTCATCGCCAGAAAAAAGTGCATAAAAAAATAAAAAATCAAAACAAGAGGTTAGTTCTTTTTATTTTTTTGATTTAGACAAATCATCGAACCAAGTGTTTCTGATTTGGGTAAAAAAAAATAAAAAAAATAAGAAGAGGGTTTGGCCCATTTTAGGTTTTTGATTTTTTAGGATAGAGAAAAGAAAAACCACCACTTATGGTGATCAGACACTGGTGGTGGCCCGATCGTTTTGACATTCTCTCTGTGTGCCGGACCACCCAATTTCTCGGTGGTCGCAGTTCTAAAAAAAAAAAAAAGAGGAAGAGGGTTTGGTTCCCTCTTTCCCCTCTCTCTCTGCTGAGAGGCATTACCGAGCGAAAAATGCTTGTAGAGGCATTATTGAATGGAAAACGCCTATAGAGGCGTCGGTTGAAGCCATTGAAAAAAAAAAAATTTAAAAAGAAAAGAAAAAAGGAGGCCCAAAATCGCTCACCCTTTTCAACCGAAGGCCGGATTTGCTGTCAGAGGTGTTGTCGGGTCACCGTTGATAGGAGGTGCCGCTCGATTTTAGCTTGCAATGGTAGACAAAGGCCAAATTTTCTCCAGCCTTCAAACCCTCATCGATGGAGGCCTTCTAAGGTCGTGTGACTACCACCGATCACCTAGTCTGGTGTGGTGTCCTACTGCCGGACTGGCAGCCAAGCGCCATTGGGTGTGGTGTGTTGTCGCCAGACCAACGTTGGATTTTTGCCTACAGTGGCAGACTGACAACAAAATGAAAGAAAAAAAAATAGAAAAAAGGGAAGAAGAAGAAAGGGAACATGGCCTTCACCTTGTAGGAGCTGGGGCATTGCTGGACCGGCCAGAGGAGGTGGCCATTCCTTGCCGGAATATCGGGCGCCAGAAAACCCGCCACATCTCCAGCAACGATCCGGCGGGTTCCACTGTTTCTCAGAACAAAAGAAAAAGAAAAAGAAAAAGAAAAAGAAAATGGGGAAACCTAGTCGAGTTCCCCCTTCGTTTTAACACATAAGCCCTTTTTACATAAAAAATAATAATAAAAAATTCAGTTTAAACCTGAAATTTATTGTAAATTTAAGTGACCACATTTTCCAATGTCAATGGTTGCAGATTAGGGGCCATGGGTAGGATCACTTGAACTAAGAGATTTTGCTATGCGATGTTGGATCATGGATTGGAGTTTACTGTTAAGAGAAAGCAGATATTACAATAACTATGATCATGAACATTGAAGGTCCTACATGTAATACATGTTAGCTATTGACTGCAGTAGACCTACCATACATTTTGTATTTATACTTCCCTATCTGATTGAAAATGATAGGAGTGTTCAGATGCTCACATAAAGCGGCCGCGATGGCCATCCTATCCAACTTCTGTTTTGATGCATACTGCCCGTTTGATTGTTTGTTAAATGAGTGAAAGTCACAATTGGGTATTGATTTTCTTTTTTGGAAATTGGGTATTCATTTGTTGTGTATGGTTTTATAAGATAAGAAATAATTCCTAAATGCTTTGTATAACTTTCATTCATGTGCAGTATACAATATATGACTTTCATGATTTTTTATAGGGTTTTGCTTATATGAAATTGCTGGAAAATTCATTTCCAACTTGAATGGATATTGGTGCATTCCTTTAATGAGTTTCACAGGGTTCAGTTGTTATGTGTGTGTGCTTTGAAGTTTGAGCTTTAATGACATCTGCGAGAAATGAACCTAGTTATTTTTTAGTCACCCTTGGATATTAAGCAAAATTAAATAGATTATTATAGCAACTGACTTAAAAAAAATAATCTCCTATAAAAATAGCCTTTAGCACTGATGCGCTTGTAGCCAGAATGAAAACCCAAGCATGGCTGTGGTGGTCATTCACAAATGTAACTCACTGCTAGGCCTGTGTTTCCCTTCCAAGCCTAATATATAGGTCTTTCCATGCCAGTGTTCTAGCTGTCTTTCTAAAGCCTTGTCAACATGCTGACAACTTCTCTTTGTCTTTGCTTTTTAAAACAACTAGTCAACTGCATTATTGATATTTGGTTTAACCATATTTTACTTATGACAGATGCAGGTATAGATAAAAGGAGCTCACAATAAAGCAACACCATGTAAGTTTTCTTTGGGTCTAAATCCAAGCTTGGGCAGTTTTGTTTGGGCATAAATGACCATGACTTAGTTGCGGCTGCCGTATTTTGTGTTTGTGAACTTACTATTGGTGGTTGTGCATATGTACAGTGTCTTTCCCTAGATTCAGTGTACAAAAGAAATGAGAAAATATTTCGTCACATTTTACAATATCTATAAATCTTCATGTCTACTATGATGTGTTGTGGATTGTTCTAAACTAGAGTACCAGAAGCATCTTAGATAGGTGGGAAGTCCACTTCTCGAAAACTCGCTTTAGAAGCGTGATACCTCTCATTTTTAAAACTCGATGAGAATCTCGATTCTCTCACGCTTATCCTATGCGATCCACACACTTCATCAAATTTTTTTGTATATTTCCTCACGCTTCTCACTTCTATGTGCTTTCTCTAAATTGGCAGTCATCATTTTTAGATTTTGTTAAAAATTTAATCCTTACACTAAAAAATCATGAAATTTAACAATTATTATATTTATTTTAGTTTTTATTTGTGTTTCATTTCAATTCCCAATCAATTCTTATATTGTATTTTTTATTCCTTGCTTCCCACTTCCTATATATCTTAAAATGCATCCCTTCTCGCTTTTGCTTCCTATATCGTTTTTCGCTTTCTCTTCTTAGTTTGGCAACCTTTTTCTAAACCAACTAATGTTTTTTAGGACATCAGAGATTTATTTGTCCTTGTAGTTTATTTAGTTGAGGCAAAATACAATAATCAGTTTCATGGTATTTGATATATCATTGCCAAACCCATTCAAACTTGTAAAAGGAATTGAAAGAGATTGGAACACTATGTTTATTCAGTCTTTTCTTTTTCCAGCCTCCACAAATAATCAACCATCTTTAGGAGTTGTGATTTGTGAAACTCTATAGTCGCCTTGGTGGTAATCGGTGACATATCAAATGCAAATGGGTCATTTAGAAAGGATATCAAACCAATAGGATGCAAATGTTCTAGTTTACAGTAACAAAATTTCACAGTTTTAAACAATGTAAAGGGCATGTTTGTCTAATGCCGGAGGCTCCACCCTTATGTGGTAACAAAGTGACATGTTTGTGTTGTCACAATGGGCCCTAGAGAAACTCTAATTGTTGTCCCATCGATAGCTCAATATGAGCGCCCACTTTCTTGAAGCTTTCTTTCTTGCTTGAAACCTACACAAATATAGGCACACAATATAAAAAAAGTAGACCTACTAACGCAAACACAGAGACATAACAAAAATGGTGAATTGGAGCTAGAGAAGTCTTGGGTATTTACAGAATATCAACGTCACCTGATAGGGATTCCCTCTTATTTTTGCAGAAGTTGATAATTGCATATCACCAAAAGATGTCAGTAATAATTAAATTAAAATCAAAGTATAAACAATAACTCACCTATCTATTTGGCAACATAATAAGTGCCCATTTATTGAAGAAAATAGTATTGAAAAAAAATAGCAAAAACTTTGCTCAAAAGTTCACAATTAAGGTGTTGCCACAAAATTTTAAGCAAGGTCTAGATAGAAGAAATTGATATAAAGAAACACGTGCAAGAGCACACCAAAGTCTTCAAATCACTAGCATGAATTGAGAATTCTCCAAGTTCACTACTCAAATTGAAAGATGAACTACTGTCCTACTTTATGTTATCTATTTGAATGGTTGTTGACATGCCCCACTTTTGCTGCTGCTCCTTTCTTATTGAGCCTGTTAGTCACATCATAACTGTGTTTATTTTTTGTCTGCGCCTAACATAATGTGTTCAGTTAATGTACCTAATGTTGAGAAAATCACCATTTTAAGCTAAACTGGTTATCCCCTCTAATTGTGTTAACCTATTAGAAATCAAAACAAACAAATAGAGCAACAATTTGCGCAAATGACAAAACCCTAAATTGAGCAATCAAAACACCACATCCGCAAGCACAAGAACACAAGCAATTTTTAACGTGTAAAATCTCCCTAAGGTGGGACTGTAGTCCACATAAAAACTCCACTCTCACAATATAATGAGTATAAAAAAGTTCTCTGTGCCTAGAACTAGAGGCATACAACTACATGTGTAATGCCCCGGATTTCCAAAACAAAGCTAAGTTAAAATTTTCATGGATTTCTTTTTTTTTTTTTTCTTTGCAGCGGAACTTAGAAAAGCTTTTAGCAGCGGAATAAGACGATAATGAGTCGTCGGTTTTAGAAAACTCCGAGCACGTTGCAGGTATGTGGCCAAGCAACTCATTGACTATCAAAGTGTTCCATTTTATCGAAAGCACATGTTTATTACAACACTACTGCTTAGAAAAGCAGTGAAGGTTCAATAAAAATGAAGCAGTACAACTCTGTCTAGAGAAACCCTGGAACTTGATGTCGCCTTGCTCCGCATATCGCCACGCAGGTTCAACACCTGAAATCCCCATTAAACGGGGTCAGAACCACTGATGGTCTGGTAAGTAGGCAAACACCTATCTATTCAACTCAAGTAAATGCATAGACCACTCAGGGTCGCAGTTCGTAATACGACGCTCAAGCCTCCATGACTTAGCGTATATCGCAAAAGCCTCATCAGGGCTATGAGTTGAACATCCACGCAAGTCATCATGACTTCGCATAAGCCTCTTCAAGGCTGTGAGTTAGAATAACCTCTTAAGTCTCTACGACTTAGCCTTGACTTCCTCAGAGTCACGAATGGATGTCTAGCTCAAGCCTTTATGCTTGGCACATCCGTATCCTACGAATCTAAGGACAGCTCTCCGAGCTTCACTTAGTCGTACGGATATCAATGGGGTTCTTTCCCAATCGGTCCAGTAGTATACCGACCATGACACCTTCACAAAGGTTATGCAGGACTGACTCAACAACGTCATCCACTCATACATTCCAAGTAGCGTTGTACCTAAGCTAATGCTTTGTTTCGATAATTGCACCTCCCCCTGGGCTTAGGGGACTCATATCTGGGCGACAACGCGACGATCTGGGGGTTGATTATTCTATGTATTTTAGATACCCCAGAGGCCTGTTGACCCCATCCCCCTAGTAGGATGGTACAGCATACCGGAAGAGATCCTTACTAGGTATCCGAATGCATTCTGCTACTGCAGTAGTTGGGTTCAATCCTTAGATATTTAAGGATAACCACGACCTCCATACCTCTGAGTGACGAAGGCCATCAATGAACTCTATCAGGTTCGGGTGAAATATATGTCACTCAAGGCTGCGCTATCACCGTCTTCCTCGGTGAGAAATTCTGAAAGGGGCCTGCCGGTCTTACAATTACTTGACGAACATTGCATGCTTATAGGGCAGCCTTTGAGAAGTATGTACCCGACCCCAATCAACCACACGGTTTTTACCGTGGAACAAAGGTTTTATTCATATGCATGCTTAACTCTGCTCTCGGCACTTCGGCCTTGACGAGCACTTCACCTCTTTCGGTGGAAACAACTCACTCCGGCTCAGCGGCCCTTACGAGTCTGGTTGTCTGATAATTCTCAATGAGCATGCACATGACTCGATCTCTACGCATCGGCTACTCGGCGTATTTTTACGCAACGAGCTCAGGACCTTGTCAAGGCGCTACCACTACTTTGGCACAATGGCTCTTACAAGTATGATGCCCTTGCAGGTGTCAGGGAGACGAGTCATTCTGACATCGTTCCAACAAAGGACATCATTGTGCCACTTAACTGGTTTTGGCATCTCTTCTGCCAACCATTCTGTCAACACCTTCTCTGCTCTACCGGCAGTGGTGCGACGAACCTTTCTACATCGTAGAAGGCGTTCCATAACTGGGTAGCACTTCTGCTACGTTCTTTATGAGCTATTCTTAGCCCTTCAGGAATTTTAGCAGCACTTCCTCTCTTTAACGGAGAAAGCGTGCGTTTTCTTTTATCCATTTCAGCGGCATCTCCCCTCTTTGGTGGGAAATCGCTACGCTTAACTCGGGAAATGGATGCGCACCGTTGTGCGTACTTTGCATCGATCAAGGTTACCGGAACCTTGGGCCATAGCCAGGCCATACGTAATTGATTTAGTCTTTACGTAAAGAGCATTTTGCCAAAAGGCGAAGCCTTTCTAATAGGGGCTTCATTCGTCAAGCAGAATCTTGCACGAGCGGTAAGGGAATCGCATGGGCGATTTTGGAGTTGATCTCCGTTTGAACGCTCACTTACGCGCCATATATGTAATATAAGCAGAAGTTTGTGCTTTATACAGCGGCAGCGTAAAGGAAATGCATATACTATTGTTCAGGGTGTGTAACTGAACGAAATATTCTACATATATAACAAAACAGGAGCCTTGGCATCGTTCGACGCGACGGCATAAGTAAATGCATAATCGGAAGTGCAGTAATCGGAAGTACAGAAAGCAGGGAGCCTTGGCATCGTTTGACGCGACGGCGTAAGTAAATGCATAATCGGAAGTGCAGTAATCGGAAGTATAGAAAGCAGGGAGCCTTGGCATCATACGACGCGACGGCAAAGGTAAATTACATGGCCTGTGCGATATAAGACGCGTCGGCAGTATCAGCAGATATACACCTAGATCTGTATCCAATGCTAGTTATGAGGCGAGCGAGTGAACACCGAAGTGTCCTAGAGGGCTCAACCAAGAACTAGGGTGAGATACTATTTTGAAGAACGCATATACTGCGTATTCGAACATATATATCCGACGATAGTTACGAGGTGAGCGCGTGAACACCGAAGTGTCCTAGAGGGCTCAACCAAGAACTAAAGTAAGATACTACTTCAGAAAGTATATGCTATATACAAACAATCAAATACTTGAGAGAGATGGTTTAATGAAGCGAACTTACTTTAAATCGCGGAAAAAACGGCTCCGGGTTGCTTCTTTGGCTTTGAGCCTTCCTTCGAGAGGTCAGACTAAGTCAGATGAAGCTGACTTAGTTGAGAAAGAGGTAGAGTAGGTCAAGCTACTCAACCTAAGTGGTTTGAACCAAACAGGGTTCGATCCAAGTCAACTGGTTTCAGCAGGTTCGAACTCAGCTCAAGTAGGCTAAGTCTGGGTTCAGAAATCCAAACCAGGATCTGGACCAAAAAGGACTTTGACTTTGACTTCAACCCTAACTAGGTTCAAGCCAAGTCAACTGGGTTTGGACTTTAGTCAAGTAGGTTCAGACCTAGGTCAAGTGGGTTAGGACCAGGTCAGGCAGGCTAAGACCAGATCAGGCAGGCTCAGGCCAAGTCAGGTAGGCTCAGACCTACTGGGCTAGGTAGGGGAGGTTTTAGGAAGTAGGAGAGAGAAAGAGGAGGCTAGAAAGGGGGGGGACGATTTTTTTCTAAAGGGGAGGGCCTTTATTTATAGGAAATGAAACTTGGGCCCCAAGTTTCCCCTTTACCCATTTGCCCTTGGCTTCTTTTTAATGCCAAGAGGTTCCTTGGTGTGGGGCCCACTTGGATATTCCATGGGATATTTTTGTGGGTCCCACCAGATATTTTCTGAGGAATATTTCTGTGGGTCCCACCAATATTTCCGTAGGTCCCGCAAGAATTTCGGGTTTCTGGCGATTTTTTTCCGAAAAATTCTGAGTACGCCATTCCCTTCGTATTGACGTAACTAAGAAAGTTGGCTCGCAGGAATCCTTTGATTTTGTTAAGATAGGAAGTTATGGCTTCCAGAGTGTTTGAGCATATATTCGCAATTCGACGAATATCCTAAGTGTAACTGGCTCGCAGGAATTGATTCGTTTCACATTCTGAGAAAAATGCCATTTTTACTGGTAAATGCCTCATGAATTTTATTCAGATATTTTTCTGAAAAATTGCGGGTCTTACATCATTACCCCCTTAAAGGAATTTCGTCCGCGAAATTCAGCTAAGAGTACAAGGTGAAGAGTTCAGGATATTTATCCCGCATATCCAATTCAGGCTCCCAAGTGCAATCATCGATTCCATGATGCTGCCACCTCACTTTAACAAGTGGAATGACCTTTGTCCTTAGCACTTGCTCTCGTCGGTCCATGATCTCAACAGGTCTTTCTTCCACAGTCATATCCTCCTGGATGTCAATATCTTCATGTTGGATGACGTGGGAAGGGTCGTGAACGTACTTTCTAAGCATTGACACATGAAATACGTTGTGTATCTGTGTATACTGCGGTGGCAATGCTACTCTGTAGGCGGTCTCTCCTATCCGGCTCAAAACCTCGAAGGGACCAACGAATCTGGGGCTGAGCTTCCCCTTCTTTCCGAAACGAAACACACTCTTGGTTGGGGAGACCTTGATAAAAACCTTATCTCCAACCGCAAAAGTGAGTTCCCTACGCCGCTGATCAGCGTAGCTCTTCTGTCGACTCTGAGCAGTCAGTAGCTTCTTCCTGATCATGTGGACTTGCTCAGTATAATGCTGCAACACTATGGGCGAGTCCAAGGTTCGCTCACCCACTTCACCCCAATGGATTGGTGATCTACAGGGTCGCCCGTACAAGGCTTCATACGGTGCCATCCCAATGCTAGCGTGGTGGCTATTATTATAAGCAAATTCAGCCAACGCTAGGTGGGAATCCCAATCACCTTTCCATTCTAGCATACAGGCTCTTAGCATATCTTCGAGAGTCTGTATGGTTCGTTCTGATTGCCCATCTGTTTGGGGATGGAATGCTGTACTGAACTTGAGTTTCGTCCCCAGGGCTCTCTGAAGCTGCTCCCAAAAGTGAGAGGTGAACTTCGGGTCACGATCGGATATGATCGAAATCGGCACTCCATGGAGTCTAACGATTTCCCGAATGTAGATCTCCGCCAATCGTTCAGTTGAGTATCGAGTGTTGATTGGCAGGAAGTGAGCAGACTTGGTGAGTCTGTCTACGATCACCCATATTGAGTCATGTTGTCTCTTGGACCGAGGCAATCCAACGATGAAATCCATCGTAATGCCCTCCCATTTCCATTCTGGAATCTCGATCCGTTGCATTTTTCCACCAGGTCGTTGATGCTCGATTTTTACTTGCTGGCAGATTAAACACCTTAAGACAAATGTAGCCACATCACGTTTCATACCCCTCCACCAATACTTTCTCTGTAAGTCCTGAAACATTTTTGTACCTCCAGGGTGAATGGTGTACTTGCTGTTATGAGCCTCCTGGAGTACTTCCTGTCTTAGCTCAAGGTTATTTGGAACCCAAATTCTTTCTTCCATCCATATTCCTCCATCCTCTTTTAAATGGAAGAAAGTGTCATCTTTTGCAGCACGAGCTTTTAATTCCAAGTACTGGGGGTCCTTGAACTGTTCGGCTACAATGCGATCGAGGATCTCGAGATGGATTGTCAGGCATGACAATCGAATCTTTCCTGGGTCAGCCAGGAATGGCTTCCAACTGACAAAATCCTCCATCAGCTTCCATTGTCCGGTGAGGCTGGCCAGAGTGCCAACAGTCTTGCGACTAAGGGCATCTGCTACAACATTCGCTTTTCCAGGGTGATAGGAAAGCGTGAATTCATAGTCTTTGAGGAATTCCAGCCATCGCTGTTGCCGCATATTGAGTTCTTTTTGAGAAAAGAGGTATTTTAGGCTTTTATGGTCCGACATGACCTCGAATTTCTCTCCATATAGGTAGTGTCGCCAGATTTTAAGCGCGAACACTACCGCGGTAAGCTCAAGATCGTGGGTTGGATAGTTTTTCTCATGAATTCTTAACTGACGGGATGCATAGGCGATTACTTTGCCATGCTGCATCAATACACAACCCAGACCTGTTCCCGAGGCATCGGTATAAGCAACGAAGCCTCCCTGACCAGAAGGTAAGGTAAGGACAGGGGCAGTGGTAAGCCTCTATTTGAGAACCTCAAAGCATTCCTTACACTGGTCAGTCCATTCAAACTTGACTCCCTTTTTCAGTAATTTCGTCATTGGTACGTGTTATCATCGCAAAATTTTTCCCCTCCCTTGCGAGAGAGAAATGAATTTCGCGAGTCAAACTCGACCAAAGTTTTGAAAATGGTTTTGAAAATTACTCGCCTCCGTTTTGAAAATTTGCGGGAAAATTCCGTGGAATGGGATCCGCCTGTCAATACGAGATTCAACCGTTCCTGGCGCCTTTACCAGAGGTAATTGAACCAAGGATCAATTATGTGCTTTAACTCGACTCAAATAGCTAAATTATGCTCTATTTTTCCTAGAATGCACAAAGAATCAGGCTTGTGCTATGAAATTTTGAAAATAATGCAAGTTTGAGAAACATGATGTTTGCTTTGGAAAATTGAAATATGCTGGAAAAATGATTGGAAAAGTACTTGAAATTGGGATTCCTGGGAAAATCATTGAAGTTCATTGAAAATCAGAAATTTGCATTGGAAAGTGATTTCTCAGGAAAACTTGAACTTTGGAAAATCGATTTTGAAATTTGGAATTGCTTTTATGAGAAAATGGATTTGAGAATTCTGAGAAAATCTAAGAAATTCATTGAAAAATGACTTTTGAAATGGAAAATGAATTCTCAGGAAAACTGGAAAATATGAGAAAATCGATTTCTGAAAACTTGGGATTTTGAAATTTGAGAATTTGAAAACATAGGAAAATCTTGATTTGAAATTGGGAAATGCTTTGAAATGTCATTTGAAAAACTTAGGATTTTGAGAAAATCAGATCCTGAGAAAGACTTGGTAAATCCTTGAGAAAATTGATTTTTCTGGAATTTAAATTGGAAAATGAATTTGAGAATAATGCAATTTGAATGATATGAATGAATGAATGAATATGAATTTGAAAATGGAATTTCAATTGAGGAATTGAGAAATCCTTTTAAGACTTTGAAAAATGCAGTGCATTTTGAAGTTAGCCTAAGTGTGTTGGCTGAATGTGGCTAATATGAAGATCATAAATCTTGGTTTTCTTCGTATTCTGACTATGGCCATAAATACAAATCCCACCGAGTTTATAAACTCCATAAGAGCTTGTGCACGTGCCATTCGTGTAAACCATAGTGAATTTGAAATAATGTGCATGAATCATACATCACATATTAAAATTTTGCAGAAATTTAACTATATGCAATGCAACCCTATTCTAAGCAGAAATGTAACTCTTATTCCAAATTATTACATTTGATGTTACATTGAATTGAAATAAAAAGAAAAATAAAATCTAAGTCTTCTTCTTGAATGTTCCTGCAAAACTAGAAAACAAGGTTAGCACAAAAATGTAGGTTTTTCTGAATTTATCCAAAAATATGGGAAATTATCGGATATTATTCAGATATAAACCCCAAATCATACCCCATTTGATATAAACATGATAAATAATGAATAAATTTTGAAAATAAACTTGAAAATTCGAAATTGGGGTCAAAATGACCAAAATACCCCTGATGACCTTGAAATCAGGGTTTTCTGAAAGAATTTTTATAAATTTTGGAATTTTGAAAATCAAATGAAATAAATCAAACATAATATGATAAAACATGATGATATGCATGAAAATTTATGAAATTAGAAATTGAAATTTCGAAATTATGGTCAAAATGACCAAAATACCCCCGATAACAAGACTATGGCCTTGAAACCAGGGTTTTCTGAAATAAATTTTGCAAAATTGAAAAATATGAAATGCAAAGGAGATTAAAATTAACCCTAATATGATTCTACATGCTTATGTACATGATAAAAACCCTAAAATGGCGAAAATATCATAAAATATCGAATTTAACCTGATTTTCGCTTGATTTTCGCTTCTGAATTTAAAGATAAACTAACACATGGAGCAAATGAACTTGGAATTAAACCAAATTTGGCATGGACACCTAAAATAACCCTAAAAATAGAATGGAGCTCGAAAATCTAATTTTTTTGTATTTTTAAATATGGAAATTCAAATAAAAACCCTAAATTTCATGATTTTTGCCTAAAATATTGATTCTAAAGGGGATTTAGGATATCAAACTTCCATAAAAATTTCCCAAATTTTATGGGATGACAGATGACAGTAAGGCAAGGATTTTTGCCTTTTACACTTTCTGGTTTTGACCTATGGTCGGAGCTGTACCACTCCGGCAAGTCGGATCGGAATCCGGCGACTCTAGTAAATGAAGGAAACAGACAGGTTTCGGTAGAAAATGTGGTAAAAATGGCAGACAGATGGGAAAATGGCTGAAATTGTGGGAAACTGTCCCTGACAAACATAGGAAGATTTGATATTTTGACACTATTAGGATTCGGGTTACGGTTTGGAAAAGGCCATACTGTTATCAGAGACCTAAATCTCTGAGATTTCTGGACATTGGAATCTGTTAGACAGAAATAGAAAATCCGGGAAAAATACTGGAACAGATATAAAAATTCCCAAATTTTGGGAAATGACAGGAAATTATGTTATGAACAACTTTCGTGTTGAAAGTTTTTGCAGAAGGGTTATAGATTGGATGGACTTGGTGCATTAAGGTCTGTCTATACCCTGACGAAAGAAAATCAATATTTTCCCAGGGGTCTGAGAAATCCGATTTTTTACAGAGATCAAAACTGACTGGAAAAACCTCAAAATTTCCAGATCATTAGTAGATTCAATCATGAATCTACTGTGATTTTTGGAGGACGATTTGGATTTCCCATGAGGGTGGTGCCGGAGGTTCTTGTCTGCTAAAGAAGAAACTGGAAGTTCAAAAAGACAGAAAACCCGATGTAGGGTTTGATCAGTTTAGATAGGTTCCGAAACCCGAATTGAATCAAATTTTCGGAAGTAGACCAAAGACATATGACTAAGACTAATATGCATTTTTTTGATTTTTTTAATAGGAAATTACACATAAGATCATAATTGGACTCAATGCATAAATCAAACCTAAATTAAATATCAATAAAACTACATTAAATGCTTATGAAAGTGATTTTTTTTTTTTTAAATACAACATAAAAACTCTATGATAACGGAAATAAAATGATAAATGACAGGGGTATGATCAGTTTTGATGTTGGATATTGGTGAGTGGGATCCCGATCCATTCATTGAATGGGTCCCTTGACTCACATATCATGAACATGAATAATCTGTCTTACGTCTTCATAGATCCACAAATGAAATATTCAATCACCTAAGTCCAATTTTTTGAAATGTTTTCAGATTATATTCATGAAAATATCATACGAAAGACCTTATCATATCATGATCATCTTTTGAGTTTAACAAAACCAAGATTGAAGACAAGGGTTTTACCTTGGATGGTGTTGATTGCTAATGGAGAAGAAGGTTGAAGAGGTGGCAGCAGCTTCAAGATGGTGGCTGTTGGCTGGAGCAAGGACCTTGGAACCGATGGAGGAGATGGCAGCGCCTTCAAGGAGGGCTGTAGTTGATCTCTTGTGTGGCGGCTGCAGCTGCTACAAGGGGTTGAAGGTTGTTGTGGCTGTAGCAGCCAAGGGAGGTGCTGAGTGAGAGGAGTGGCTGCTGGTTGGTTCTCCACTCCGGTGGCTGCTGCCTTGGCTGGAAGAAGTTGCTGTGATGGAGGTCCAGCTGATGCAAGTAGGTGAGGGAGAGCTATGTAATGGAAAACCAAGGGAAAGAGAGAGAGAGAGAGAGAGGTTAGGAGAGAGGCGTGAGATGGGAATAGGGCCGCCGTTCTTTTTCTTTTCTCCCCTTTTGGTATTTGCTAACTTAGGTCTTAATCAACTAAGACCTAAGTTTCTAATAATATCAAATGACCTTTATGAAAAGCCATACGTGAATGGCTGGAGGCTAGGGAAAGGAAGGGAGGAAGGAAGGGAAGAAGGAAAGAAAGAAGGAAGAAGAAAAGAAAGAAAAAGAAAGAAAAGGGAAAAAGAAAGGAAAGAAAGAAAAGGAGGGAAAAAGGAAAAGGAAAGAAAGAAAGAAATGGGGCTGGAGGTTTGGGCAACCACCTTGTGGGTCCCACCTCTCTAAAAAAAATAATACTAATAATAATAATAATAAATAAATAAAAATCAATAAAAACAAATAAAAAGAACCATTTTTTTTTTGAATAAAATAGAAATGCAAATGAATGGGCCATCTCAGAGCGGGTCCAAATTTTGATTTTGAAATTCATTTTGACGATTAGAGGGGTAAAATAGTCTTTTTAGAAAATTTTTAGACGAAACGAGCTATTTTTGGCAGTTTTTGAAACGAGCTCGGATTTTGAAGTTCAATACGCCGTTGCGAAGCAAATCCAATGTAGAATTTGAAAATGTAATTTTGAAAGAAATCCAAATTGTTTTTCTCGAGAAAATGCTTCCAACCGAAATGAGCTATTTTTGGCAGTTTTTGAAACGAGCTCAGATTTTGAAGTTCAATAGCTCATTACGAAGCAAATCCAGTGTAAAACTTGAAAATTTGATTTTGAAAGAAATCCAGATTATTTTTCTTGAGAAAATATTTCCAAATTTAGACTCCCGGGGTGAAAATGTCAATTTTGGAAACCCGAGGTTTGAAATTGATTTCTGAAAACTTTTAAAACTCAATCTGGATTGAAATTTATAAAACTGGAGTTCTGGACTTCGAAAATGAAATGAAATGTGATGAAATGTTATGAAATGCTAAGAAATGATGAGAAATGACATGCGAAATGCAGACCCTGAATGGAGAATTTTAGATGTTAGACCCCGATTGGCAGCTGTATCAGTTTAAAAAGCATTAAAATTGATAAAATTTGCAAAATAGCTCAAGAAATGGTTTTCGGGACTCTACTGGATCAGAGTGACACTGAAAATTGAGGTTCGAGCTGGATTGAACTGAAATGAGCTGGATTGAGCTGAGTTTTAGAGTTTCAGAACTCAAATGAACTGACCAGGCACTGACTCAACTGACCTTTCCGACTGAATTTTCAAGAAAAGCTGTCATTTTTAGAGAAATGGTACGGAATGGTCACTGGAGTGAAGTGAATTACGAACTTGAGCTGACTTTGAGCTAAAAAAAAGGTCAATAATACTGACATGAACTAAAATCGAAGCTCGAACACTAGCTCAATTGGCTGAACTCAGCTCAATTTCAGCTGAAAGAGCTGAAATGGACTAAAATGGGCTCCTAGACACTTGGAAAGGCTTTTGAACTGAAATTGGAGCGCTTGAACTCGTGGTGAGCTCAAGTTAGACTCTGGGGAGTATGACTGACTATGAATGACTGACTCAGAGACAATTGGCTTGGATTTGAGTGAGAAGTAAGCTCATTTCTGAAGAAATGATCCCATTTTGGCAAGAATGGTCAGAAATGGAAATGGTTTATTCATTATGAGATCAGATGAGCTTGAGATGACTGATATTCTAACTGTCTTGAACTGACCAATGAGCTTGGTTGACTCCGACTGACTAGGGTCCGGGATGACCAAGGGGTAAAATGGTAATTTTCCTAATAAAAATGGGTAAAATGGTGATTTTTTGAAACTGACTCAGGGTTTGACTCCTACACTGACCTAACAGGGTTGGCACTGAACAAGGAGGATTGTTTGAGAATGAATGAGGAAAATTTGGGGTGTTTACAGTACGGCGATTCGGGAGAAGTCCTGTATGAACTTTCGATAATATCCGGCAAGTCCAAGGAAGCTGCGGACCTCAGTGATATTTTCTGGCTGCTTCCAGTCTATCACAGCTTCGACCTTCGTAGGATCTACTGCGATTCCATCTTTTGAGATCACATGGTCAAGGAACATTACTTTGTCTAGCCAGAATTCACATTTTGAAAACTTGGCATATAACTGATTATCTTGAAGGGTTTTCAAGACGATTCTCAAGTGCTCCTTGTGTTGTTCCTCATTCTCTGAATACACGAGAATGTCATCAATGAAAACGATGACAAAAGTGTCTAAGTATGGCTTGAACACTCGGTTCATCAGGTCCATAAAGACAGCAGGCGCATTAGTAAGTCCGAAGGGCATTACTACGAACTCATAATGGCCATATCTCGTTCTGAAGGCAGTCTTAGGTATATCCTCCTCCTTAACTCTGAGTTGATGGTATCCAGACCTGAGGTCGATCTTGGAGAACACTCTCGCTGTTCTGAGCTGATCGAATAAGTCCTCAATCCGAGGCAACGGGTACTTATTTTTAATGGTTGCCTGGTTAAGCATCCGATAATCGATGCATAACCGAAGGGATCCATCCTTCTTCTTTACAAATAGTACTGGGGCTCCCCATGGTGACATACTTGGTCGGATGAACCCTTGTTCCATCAGTTCTTCCAACTGACATTTCAACTCACTGAGTTCAGCTGGTGCCATACGATAAGGGGCTTTGGATATCGGCGCTGTTCTAGGTAAGGATTGAATTCCAAATTCAACCTCACGAAGTGGCGGAAGTCCTGGCAATTCCTCAGGAAACAGATCGGGAAACTCCCGCACTACTTCCAAATTCAACCTCACGAAGTGGCGGAAGTCTTTCAAGGAAGCTATCAATTTCCCTGATATGAGCAGAAAAGAGAGTATTCTTGATATTGTGAAAGCAATTTGTGAAAGAATATTGATAATAGAATTTCACAAAATTTAAAGAGGATTCTTTGGCAGATTTGGCAGTCTGATATCCTAGAATTCTTTCTCATGACGATCTTTCTGCCTACTATTTTTTTTTTTTGGCAGAATTAGAGCTCTCTTGGGTTTTTGGAGATTACATCATCCTTCATTTTGGAGATGTCTTGACTTTTCTCTCTCTTTTTTTTTAGAAGGGTACGTCACAAACTCCTTCATCTCAGAGATGCTTCGATCCTTCTTTTCTCTCAGAGATTATATTGACGGTTATTGGCTCTTTGGTTGGAAATCTGTTGATGATAGCAGAAATTAAATATCTTTTAGGGTTTGTCGGGAGGCTCATCGCAGTCGCCTTCATCTTGACGGTGCTCTGAACTTTCCCTGGAAGGATCCGTCACAAACTCCGTCATCTTGGAGATGATTCAAATCTTCTTTGGCCCCGGGGGTCTACTCGCCTAATTCGCCTTCATCTTGACGACAGTTGAGAGATCCCTTTTGTAGATATTTAATTGCAGCTTTAGGTGATTGAGGAGATATAGGGATTGAATGGATTTTTCTGTATCACCCAGGATATTTTGACTGCTTTATTTTCCAAGAATGATCTTTAAAAATGTGCCATTGACTGCGATCAATACCGATCACTTATGGCTTTGCAACAACATTGAATTTCCTTTGCTGGCCATATCGAGGATTTATTCTTCATCCTTTTGGTCGGCTAATAGAAAGAATTTGAATTTTGAATCCTTTTTCACGAAAGCTTTGACCTTTCAGAGATAATACTGAAGGTATTCTGAGGTAATGTTTTTGTGCAATAAAAATTTTGAAATCAATAAATATTTAATGACAAATTGACAAGATTTTCTTGAAATCCTTTGTGGAAGCGAGTATTTGAAGCACAACGTAACACATCCATGACAAAAATTTTCTTCTCCTTTCCCCAAAGGAGAAGATTCAGACATTGGAAATAGAAATTACTCCTCTCTTCCCTGAAAAGGAGGTGTTTGCAAAACGAACTTTCGAAGAGAAATTAAGCTTTCGTCAAAACTTCCTAACATTAGGCTTCTCTTATGGAAAGGGGGCCGGTAATGATGAGGTCGGTGAATTGGTCATGAAGGAACGAGTCCATCACACTCTCCCTGAAAAGAGGGTCCTTCATGATGAAATGGCCTAGTTTGAAATTGCGGTCACAAGGAAAGCGAGCTTCCGTCGAAGCTCTTCCTGAATTAAGGGTTCCTTGTATGAAATTGGAAATTTGTTTTGCAAACGGTTCACATAGACACGAGTCCCTTCAAACTCTCCCTGAAAAGGGGCTAGGTGAACAAAGGATAGCATGCGAAAAGAACGAGCTCCCTTGAACTCTCCCTGTACAAAGGGTCTCTCGCAACAGGAAATGATTGGAATTGGTATGAAATTGGAATTTGGAAAATTTAAAATTTTGAAATTTGGAATTTGAAATTGGAAATTTGGAAATTTGGAAATTGATATTTGGAAACTGGAAATTGATTGACTCGAAGGTCAAAATTGGTTGACCCAAAAGTCGAAATTGGAAATTTGGAATTTAAAAATTGGAAATTGGAAATTGGAAATTGGAAATTGGGAAATTGATTGACCCGAAGGTCGAAATTGGAAATTTGGAAATTGAGTGGCTTGAGGGCCGAATTGGTAATTGAAATTTGAACTTTGATGAATGATCAGCACAAAGACTGAACCCGAGAGGTTGACTGATACGACCCACCAGTGGGACACTAACACAAGTGCTCAATCTTGAAAGAACACCAGCATGAATACCGGGTTTTGAAAATATGTCAACATAGACATTGGATTTTAAAAATATATCAGTTCGAGCACTGGATTTTGGAAGTGTACCAGTTTGAGCACTGGCTTTCAAAATTGTACCAGTTCAAGCACTGAGTTTTGAAAATATACCTTGTTTTTAATTTGAAATTTGAATTTTTAAAAGAGACTTATGCTCTTAAAGTATTTGGGAATTGTAACGAGAATGATTGTCGGGGTCTCAGGATTATCCCTTATCCTGAATGGGTAGCGAACTTGATGCAAATGCATGCCAATGAATGCAGATGTATGCAAATATGAAAATGATATAAATGAATGCACATGCGTGCAAAATGAGAGATTTGTTTATCCTGCCTGCATACAGGATATTTGTAGATAAAAACAAAATTTTTAAAAAAAATGCCCCAGTATAACTAGGAAAGGAGATTTTAACCATTATTGAACAAAATTTGGAGGAATTACAAAGAATAAGACATGGTTTAAGTATAGAATTTTTTCAAATGCCGAGCATTGATGGGATCTGGTAATTCCACTCCGTCAGCATTTATGAGCCGATATGAATTACGAGGTAATGCCTCTTTGACAACATAGGGACCTTCCCAATTTAGTGACCACTTGCCACCTGGGCGGTGCTTGAGATAAGCCGTTGACCTGAGCACTAGATCATTGACTCGAAATTTTCTTTCAATGACTGATTTTGCATATTGTCTGGCTATCTTCTGACGATACGATTGAGCGTGCTCTGCTGCTCTGAGTCTTCTTTCGTCTAGCAAATCAAGTTGTACTAGCCGCTGTTGTTGATACTGATCAAGAGGTAATTCGAGAAGTGATACAAATTTCAGAGCAGGTTTCTGAACATGTAGAGGCAATACTACTTCGGTTCCGTAGACAAGTTCTGACGGAGTAGCATTAGTTGGAGTTCGAATGGTGGTTCGATATGCCCACAATGCATCATGAATCTTCTCATGCCAGTCACGACCTGTTTCCAAAGTTCGCTCCAGGATTCGAATCAAAATCTTATTAGTGGCCTCTGCTTGGCCATTTCCTTGAGGATAATAAGGAGAGGAGAAATGATGATGAATTTTGAACTTCAAACAAAAAGTCCTCATTTTCTCATTCTTGAAATGACTGCCATTATCTGACACAATATCATGTGGTATGCCGAAACGACATAGGATATTCCTATGGATGAACGAGACCACATGTCGACCTTCTACTGTGCGTAGAGTGACTGCTTCTACCCATTTAGTAAAATATTCTGTTGCAGCAAGAAAATATTTATGGCCATTTGAAGCAGGAGTAATGGGGCCAACAACATCAAAAGCCCACATAGAAAATGGCCATGGTGAGACGACAGATTGCAAATATGTCGCTGGCGCATGAATGGAAGGTGCATGTATCTGGCATTGAACGCACTTCTTCACAAAATGATAACAATCTTGTTGCATAGTTCTCCAGTAATAGCCTGCTCGGATGATTTGTTTGACAAGAGTTTGGTAGCCAACATGACCACCGCAGATACCTTCATGTGCTTCTTCCACAACTTCTTTGGCTTCTTCTTCGTCCAAACATCTGGAATATTCAGAGCTGAATCCACGACGATAAAGGACGTCGGCAAGAATAAAATATCGCGCAGACATGCGCTGAATTGCTCGCCGCTCTTTCTTTGAGAGTTCTGGAGGAAATTCGCCAGTTTCAATGAAATTCTTGATGTCATGATACCAGGGCTTCTTCTTTTGCTCCGCCTGGTTTACCTGCTCTACTGGGACGAAAGCAGGTTGATCAAGTCTGCCAATTTCAAAGGAGCGACAAGATTCTTCGTTCCTGAAAGACATGATGGATCCCAGATTGGCTAAACTGTCTGCAATTTGATTGAAATCTCTCTTGACATGGAAAAGTTGGAATTCTTCGAAATTGCTAACAAGAGCTGAGACGATCTTCTGATAAGGAAGTAACTTCTGATCCTTCACTTGCCATTCAGCTAAGACTTGATTGACGACGAGCAAAGAGTCGCCATAAGCATGCACTCTTTTGACATTGAAGTCTCGTAGAATTTTCAGACCTTGTATCAAAGCTTCATACTCGGCCATATTATGAGTGCACTGAAAATCTAATTTGAGAGAAAAGGGGATCATCTCCTTCTCAGGTGTGATCAACAGAATCCCGATTCCTATGCCTGCCATATTCTTGGAACCGTCAAAGAATAAATTCCAAATTGGGGATTGTTGAATATTGCAGATCCGCTCATCGGGGAAATCATCCTCGACTTTAACATCTTCTGCTAAAGGAAAATCTGCTAATTGATCTGCAATTGCTTGGCCCTTGATAGATTGCTGAGAGACATATTCCAAATCGTATTGCATCAATAAAACCTGCCATTTGGCAATCCGTCCACTGAGGAAGGGTTGCTCTAGAATATACTTGAGAGGATTTAATTTGGATAGGATCTTGACTTCAGATGTCAACAGATAGTGTCTCAATTTCTGACACATCCAAACCAGAGCTAGACATGTCTTCTCTATCTGAGAGTATTTCTTCTCATAATCAATGAAGGTTTTACTCACATAGTAAATGGCATGCTCTACCAGACTGCCTTTTTCGTATTGCACCAAGAATCCGCCACAAGCCACTTGATTAACTGAAATGTATAGCAGTAGGGGTTTCCCTAATTCTGGCGGCTTTAACACAGGAGGATTGAGCAAATATTTCTTGATGCGTTCGAACGATTGCTGACACTCTGGTCCCCATTCGAATTTCACTCCTTTTCTGAGCAAATGATTGAAAGGCTCACATCTTATGGCCAAATTGGATATGAATCGCCGAATTGATTGCATGCGTCCCTGAAGGCTACGCAATTCTTTCAGATTAGTCGGGGGAGACATGTCAATGATAGCTTTGGCCTTAGCGGGATCAACTTCTATCCCCTTTTTGCTGACTAGAAAGCCTAACAATTTGCCAGATTCGACTCCAAAAACACATTTTTGTGGATTGAGTCTTAGCTTGTAAAGAATGAGCTGCTTGAAAACTTGATTGAGAGTTTCGATGTGATCTTCTTCTTCTTTGGATTTTACCAGAATATCATCGACATAGGCATCCATGATTTTGTGCATCTGATCATGGAAAATGACGGCCATAGCACGCTGATAAGTGGCTCCAGCATTCTTAAGCCCAAATGGCATGACTGTATAACAAAAAGTGCCCCAAGGAGTAGTGAAAGATGTCTTGGACTGATCACGAGCGGCCAACTTGATCTGATTATATCCAGAATATCCATCCATAAAAAAGAACATAGCGTGACCTGCTGTGCTATCAATCAAAAGATCAATATTAGGAAGTGGATAATCATCCTTAGGAGTCGCTTTATTGAGATCTCTGAAGTCGATGCAAATTCGAACTTTACCATTTTTCTTGGGAACAGCAACAATATTTGCTAGGCAATCTGGATAGTCAATGGTTCGAATGAACCCTGCTTTGAGTAGGTCTTCTAGACCTTCCTTAACTTGTTGTTCCACTCGAGGATCCATCTTTCTCAGTTTCTGCTTAACCGGCTTGACATTTGGTTTTAGGATGAGACGATGTTCAACCAATTTGGTATCTAGACCTGGCATGTCCTCATATGTCCACGCGAACACTTCATCATGTTGCTTGAGAAAACGGGTGAGCCTTTCTTTCTCTTCCGGGCTCAAACTGCTGCCAATCTTGAGAATTTTAGGATCGTCTTCTGATCCAATATTGATATCCTCAGTCGGATCCTGAACTAAGGATGATGGCTCATCTTGTTTCTGAATTGCTGCAAATTCTGGTAATTCTTGAAGAGCTGAATCAAATTCTGCAAGTTCTTCTGACTGCTTTGTAATCTGACTACATTCTGCTCTTATTTTAACCTGATGAATCACTGTTGGCTTTGAAAAGGCCTCTGGATTAAGAACGAGCTTCTTGATAGATCGGGAAGACATTCTGAAAATTGGAGAATAAATCGATTCAGGAAAATCTCCTATCATAAAACAAATTACTTTTGTTAAGAAAATAATTTGAAAGATAAAAGAGAAGAATAATGGCAAATTTTCAAAGATTTGATAACGAGAAGTAAAGAGACAAATGGCATCCAGATAGACAAAGGAAATTTGCAACTTTATTGAAAGATTGAATTGAGGACAATGATTGAAATGAAACAGGATATCATCCTAAATGTGAAAACAAAAGAATAGAAACGAAAGACAAGCAGATGCCCTTAGTGCGTCCCTTTGATAAAGATAGTGCCCTTCTGAGATCTTCTGCCACTAAAGCCCAATCCGGCTCTCTGAGGATAGTGCTGAGGAATTACTGGCTCGAGACTACCATTCCCATTTTTTTCCCAAGCCTTGAAAAGGCTGATAACCATGCTTTACTAACAGATCGAATCCCTTTTTGGCCTTCATAAATTGGGAGAACAGTGGATGATCTTTGAATGTACTATAGTCAATTCGTCCTCCAATCTTGAAAAACTGTGGGCCTCTCCATCGAGTCATGGCCACTGTATGTGCTGGCTGTTCAGCCATCTGCAGTATTCCCGAATTTTCTTCAAAGCTGACCTCATCAATGCCCCTAATGCTAGGGATATCAGTAGTAAAAGTGGGCCTAGGAACCATGGGTTGTGCAAGCCTCTTCTCCGGATCCTCGCCCAAGACTGTTGTGATCATTCCACCTTTTGACCACTTGACACACTGATGCAAAGTAGACGGCACCGCGTTCGTGTTGTGAATCCACGGTCGTCCCAACAACAGATTATACGTTGGGGGTACATTGACCACATGAAAGAGGACAGAGTGGACCGAGTAGTCAATGAAAATTTCCAAGAAAACTTTCCCTTTAGCTGTCTGTCCATGATTATCAAACCCGTAGATGGTGATCGGGTCCGGGATATATTCCTCTTCTCTAATGCCCAAAGCTTTGGCTGTCATTTCTGGGCATATATTGAGGCTGCTGCCTCCATCTATCAGCACATGAGGAACAGTCATTCCTCTGGCTCGAATCACAACATACAAAGCGTTGTTGTGAAACACATGCGGCTTAGAAAGATCTTCATCCGAGAAAGTGATTGGAGCATTTGTCATGGCCTGATTGACTATCTGGGCCATGTCTTCAGGCGTTATGCTCGGTTTCACTTTGATTTTCCGCAACAGATCATTCAACACTTGCTGGTGCTTGGCGGAAGCTTGGGCTAAATCCAAGATTGAGACATGGGATAATGCAGTAATCGGCTTTGGTGTCGATGTCTCACCTTTCTCCGGAGTGGACTTAATAAAGTGCTTGGGGAGCCATGGCATTCTTTTAGCCACCTCAGGAGATACCCCAGCGGGTTTATCAGATACTTTCATTTTACCAAAAGCTGCAATGAGATCCATTTTCTGAGCTTTGGACTCAGTTTGCTGCAGTACCAGGACCTGATGTTGGACTTGCATATCCCTTTTAGAGCATGGCCTAATATGCTCCTGCGGCTGAAAAGGTTGTTCAGAGACGACCGCCGTAGAATGATGGGGAAAGGGTTTCTTTAGAATATCCATATTTTCATCTTCGGCACCCTCTACCAGAAGATTCTTGTCGATGAGATCCTGAACAATATTTTTGAGAACGAAGCAGTTCTCAGTATTGTGCCCCACTGTTCTGTGAAATTTACAAAATTGATCTTTGAATTTCCCCATGGGAATAGGGGGATCAACCAACCTAGGCAGTTTGACCATCTCCTTGGTCAACATATACTCGAGCACAGTCTCGAGGGATTGGTCTAGTGGAGTGAATTTTCTGTCATAACTCCACCCTTCATGCTTTACTTTTTCTCGGGGCTTCGGTCCCTGTTCTGATTGAAGTGGCTTATTGTATTGAGGCACTGACTTGCCTTTCTGATCGTTCTTGTTGGAACTTCCTGCCCCATAACAGAAATCTTTGTTCTGCCCCTTACAGTGGTTCCAATTATTATTTCTGACAGAATGAGTGAAGTGAGTCTTCTTCTTCTGCTCAGTTTGGCCGTTGTTCTTAGTAAAGGTGAAGCCTTCATAGAAACCATTTTTCATGCTCAACTCGAGCCATTCAGCTCGCTCTGTCAGTTCAATGAATGTCCTTGATGGTGCAGTAGAGATGAGACCTCTTAGAGGCTGTGAGAAGTTACTCAAAATTAGGGACAAAGCATGTCCCTCTGATATGGGGTCCCTCATCTTGTTGCAAGCTGACCTCCATCGGTGGATAAAATCTCTGGCCTTCTCATTTTCTCTCTGTTTAAGGCCGCAAAGATGGCTGAGGGTGGGAAGTGCCTCAGCATTGAAGAGAAATCGCTCAATGAACATGTTTACCACTTTGTCAAATTCCTTCAACTCAATTGGATTCACATGCTCCGAGTACCATTTAGCTGTGGTTCCCTCCAGACTGCGAGGGAAACATAGGAAAAGTGCACGATTGTCTCGTTTGAATCTGGAGCATTCAGCGAAGAACATGGCGAGATGAGCTTTAGGATCGCCAGAACCATCGAATTTGATAAACTTTCTAGGGAGATTCTCGAGATTGTCGTCCCCATCCAAACCATCATAGAAGTCTTCGCTGGTGAAGACTTTCTTGCCCTTGTCGCGGGCCTGCAAGTCTCGAAGCATTCTGACCACATCTTTGAACTGCGGTTGGTCAGAGTCATTGAGAGATTGCTCTTTGAATTTGTGGGCTGACCCCTGCCCCTGGGTAGACTTGCGGAATGCCTGATGGGTCTCAAACTCTTCATCTGAATCTTCCACTGATTCCTCTTCATCAGTTGCATCAACATGCTGGGCAGGCTTCTTGGATATCTTCAAGGCTTTCTTGACTGCCCGGCCTTTTGTCTTTTGCTTCACCTGTGCTTTCTCTGTACTGGCTTCAGCTTGTTCTGCCAGCATCTTAGTCATCATCTTCTTAAACATGGCATACATTTGAGGATCAATGTCATCCTCAACCTGTTGCCCCTGATTTTTGCCTGAGCGCGGGGAATCCATTTCTTCGTCTGAAGCTGTCGAATATGCGATTCCCTCGACTGGTGCAGTCTTCTTCCCTGACCTTGTTTGAACCATTGACTGTCACGAATGCTCTCTGCAGGGCAAAATTGATGGTTAGGCTTTTGAGAGAGATTTTGATTGGAAGAAAATATTCGCTGAGAATTTTGGTAGACAATTTGAAAGAATATCCCATTACTAGGGATTGAGTCGTCGCGGGGATTACGACAATTGCGTTGTCATTCCTTTGCAAAGAAAATAAACAACTGAAAATTTAAGCCTTGTTACCTAGGCGAGGTCGTCAAACCAAGAATTGAAGAATTTGCAAGATTTTTATTTATTGAAAGAAAACATGATTGCATCAATAATAAACTTGAGAAAGAGGGGGCGGACAGACAATTTGCCACCACTCTTTATAACTAGCAGAGACACGAGGACCGGGAAAAAGCGGAAGAGTAACAAAAGAGTCCCAGCCATATCTGGCAGAATGGTATGCTCCGGACCACTGTGCTGATGTAAGGTCGAACTCTGGCAAGACTCCTGATAGCAGCCGCATCTCTATGTGCTTCTGTCTCTGAGAAAACTGTCGAACACACCGCTCCGGATGATAGTAAGCACAGAAGAATGGACCAAGCAACTTGAATCTCTTGCCATATGCATAGGTGTATCTGGGAGGCGATAATTCTCGATCAAAATAGTCCCACACCACTTCTTCTTCCTGCAGATAGTCGATCAAGAATCGGTACCGCGCAACTGGAAGGAGCTCCTTACCGTTGTATCTGAATGAACTAGCTCTGGTTGGTACATGCTGAAGGAACCAAGATTGAAGAGCATAAGTACATCCCTCGACTAAGATGGACTCTCCAAGTGTGAAGCGGGTCAGTCCTCTGTATAGAAAAGCAAGCGCGGCCATGGCTATCGAGAGACGGCTGGTCTGTCGACTTCCCCATCTTCTCAAAAGTTGAACTATTCTGACATCCACATAATTTTGTCCATCTGGAAAGAAAGCAAGTCCCACAGTACACAAAACCATCGCATGCTGAATTCTCTCTCGAGCTGTCCTGGACAACAAGCTGACTTCTGCGAATTCTCCATACTGTCGGTAGATCTCGATCAGACTCACGTATTCATTCCCATTTTCTTCAATCAGTGGCCAAGACTTGCGCCCTGTCATGCGAGCTACGGCATCTTTGGGGTCTAGACCCTTGACATTGATCAAAAACTGCTGCTCTAACGGATCTCCAGGCTGACCAGCTGGCTCAGGCAGTCCCATAATCTCTGAGAGTTCATCCATCAGTATTGTCATCTCGCCCCACGGGAACCAGAACGTGCAAGTGCGTGGATTCCACCGCTCCGCCAGTGCATGAATCAGATTGCCGTTGACTGTCAACTTTCCCACTGCAGATGCCAATTCAAACCCACAATCGCTCAAGTGGTCCAGAAACATACGAGAGAAATTTTTGAACCAGACATAGTACCACCGGGGGAAGAAGGGTCCGGTGCTAAGAGATCGATGCTCAGGAAGACTTTGTCGCACCTCATAGGAGATGTGACCCTCAGGAAAAACAGAATCGAGCTGACTGGATGCCATTGGACTGAAAGACAAGAAGACTGGAATTAGACTTTGGAAAAATATAAGAAATTTGAAAATTGCAGGCAGGATAAAATGAAAGCTGGAAATTCGAAGTCCAGAGGAACGAAAGAATGGAAAATTTCCTGGAGTTTTGAAGGAAAAGGTGGATAATTTAGAAAAATCGTCCAGGGTTTTTGAGAAAAAGGAGATATTTCATAAAAGATGAAAAATGAGGTATTTTGGAAAATTGTTTGGTATTTTGGAAAACTTGGGAAAAATAAGGCGAAAATGAATATCATATATTCAATTACAAACAATTATGCACATACAACAATCCCTAGGAAGCCAACTCTAAATGCATTGATTTTGAAAGAGCTTTAGGACCCTAATCCTGACTCTGGGCTTAGATCAACTGTGTCCAATCATGCTATGCCGATATACTCGAGCCGAGGCTCGATGTACGTGGCATAAAACTCATCTCTGGGTCTAGGCTTGTGTTTTCCCAACATCCTTGAGCGCCTGCCGATATACGTTGGACTATGGCCCTTGGTACGTGGCAGGGGGGCGTTAGCCCAAATAACTGGCCCAGTTGTGAGGCTCTGTCCCGAACTATGGTTCTGGAAGAGAGCCCAGCAACGTGAAGACCAGGTAGACATAGGTGGGGTGGTTTTTGAAATATGATCACATGCAGGCAAACAGAGGGCTCTAAGTCCTAAAGAAATAGAATTTCGAAAACTTTTGAAGAAGCAAACATTGTTTTCATACCAGTCCTAGATTGAGGAGTGTTGTATTTCAGACCTAAGTCTAAGTGAGCATGCATAATTCTCCTCAATATGGTCCTACCAAACCATGCCTAGTCTACATGCAATCCATGTCAGCTGGGTTCAAGTCTAGGCTCCTAGGTTCACATGATATCAGAAATTAAAGCTGACATTTCATAGAACATAATTTTGACAATTGGGCTAAGTTAAAGCACATAATTGATCAGGCGAGGACAGGTCCCATCACGGTCGCCAAACCTGTTATCATCGCAAAATTTTTCCCCTCCCTTGCGAGAGAGAAATGAATTTCGCGAGTCAAACTCGACCAAAGTTTTGAAAATGGTTTTGAAAATTACTCGCCTCCGTTTTGAAAATTTGCGGGAAAATTCCGTGGAATGGGATCCGCCTGTCGATACGAGATTCAACCGTTCCTGGCGCCTTTACCAGGGGTAATTGAACCAAGGATCAATTATGTGCTTTAACTCGACTCAAATAGCTAAATTATGCTCTATTTTTCCTAGAATGCACAAAGAATCAGGCTTGTGCTATGAAATTTTGAAAATAATGCAAGTTTGAGAAACATGATGTTTGCTTTGGAAAATTGAAATATGCTGGAAAAATGATTGGAAAAGTACTTGAAATTGGGATTCCTGAGAAAATCATTGAAGTTCATTGAAAATCAGAAATTTGCATTGGAAAGTGATTTCTCAGGAAAACTTGAACTTTGGAAAATCGATTTTGAAATTTGGAATTGCTTTTATGAGAAAATGGATTTGAGAATTCTGAGAAAATCTAAGAAATTCATTGGAAAATGACTTTTGAAATGGAAAATGAATTCTCAGGAAAACTGGAAAATATGAGAAAATCGATTTCTGAAAACTTGGGATTTTGAAATTTGAGAATTTGAAAACATAGGAAAATCTTGATTTGAAATTGGGAAATGCTTTGAAATGTCATTTGAAAAACTTAGGATTTTGAGAAAATCAGATCCTGAGAAAGACTTGGTAAATCCTTGAGAAAATTGATTTTTCTGGAATTTAACTTGGGCTTAGGGGACTCATATCTGGGCGACAACGCGACGATCTG
Organism: Nuphar pumila; assembly: GCF_984573655.1. NCBI lineage: Eukaryota > Viridiplantae > Streptophyta > Magnoliopsida > Nymphaeales > Nymphaeaceae > Nuphar > Nuphar pumila. The sequence goes on along the minus strand of NC_143249.1, from coordinate 163,441,875 downwards.
GGGGTTGATTATTCTATGTATTTTAGATACCCCAGAGGCCTGTTGACCCCATCCCCCTAGTAGGATGGTACAGCATACCGGAAGAGATCCTTACTAGGTATCCGAATGCATTCTGCTACTGCAGTAGTTGGATTCAATCCTTAGATATTTAAGGATAACCACGACCTCCATACCTCTGAGTGACGAAGGCCATCAATGAACTCTATCAGGTTCAGGTGAAATATATGTCACTCAAGGCTGCGCTATCACCGTCTTCCTCGGTGAGAAATTCTGAAAGGGGCCTGCCGGTCTTACAATTACTTGACGAACATTGCATGCTTATAGGGCAGCCTTTGAGAAGTATGTACCCGACCCCAATCAACCACACGGTTTTTACTGTGGAACAAAGGTTTTATTCATATGCATGCTTAACTCTGCTCTCGGCACTTCGGCCTTGACGAGCACTTCACCTCTTTCGGTGGAAACAACTCACTCCGGCTCAGCGGCCCTTACGAGTCTGGTTGTCTGATAATTCTCAATAAGCATGCACATGACTCGATCTCTACGCATCGGCTACTCGACGTATTTTTACGCAACGAGCTCAGGACCTTGTCAAGGCGCTACCACTACTTTGGCACAATGGCTCTTACAAGTATGATGCCCTTGCAGGTGTCAGGGAGACGAGTCATTCTGACATCGTTCCAACAAAGGACATCATTGTGCCACTTAACTGGTTTTGGCATCTCTTCTGCCAACCATTCTGTCAACACCTTCTCTGCTCTACCGGCAGTGGTGCGACGAACCTTTCTACATCGTAGAAGGCGTTCCATAACTGGGTAGCACTTCTGCTATGTTCTTTCTGAGCTATTCTTAGCCCTTCAGGAATTTTAGCAGCACTTCCTCTCTTTAACGGAGAAAGTGTGCGTTTTCTTTTATCCATTTCAGCGGCATCTCCCCTCTTTGGTGGGAAATCGCTACGCTTAACTCGGGAAATGGATGCGCACCGTTGTGCGTACTTTGCATCGATCAAGGTTACCGGAACCTTGGGCCATAGCCAGGCCATACGTAATTGATTTAGTCTTTACGTAAAGAGCATTTTGCCAAAAGGCGAAGCCTTTCTAATAGGGGCTTCATTCGTCAAGCAGAATCTTGCACGAGCGGTAAGGGAATCGCATGGGCGATTTTGGAGTTGATCTCCGTTTGAACGCTCACTTACGCGCCATATATGTAATATAAGCAGAAGCCTGTGCTTTATACAGCGGCGGCGTAAAGGAAATGCATATACTATTGTTCAGGGTGTGTAACTGAACGAAATATTCTACATATATAACAAAACAGGAGCCTTGGCATCGTTCGACGCGACGGCATAAGTAAATGCATAATCGGAAGTGCAGTAATCGGAAGTACAGAAAGCAGGGAGCCTTGGCATCGTTCGACGCGACGGCGTAAGTAAATGCATAATCGGAAGTGCAGTAATCGGAAGTACAGAAAGCAGGGAGCCTTGGCATCATACGACGCGACGGCAAAGGTAAATTACATGGCCTGTGCGATATAAGACGCGTCGGCAGTATCAACAGATATACACCTAGATCTGTATCCAATGCTAGTTACGAGGCGAGCGAGTGAACACCGAAGTGTCCTAGAGGGCTCAACCAAGAACTAGGGTGAGATACTATTTTGAAGAACGCATATACTGCGTATTCGAACATATATATCCGACGATAGTTACGAGGCGAGCGCGTGAACACCGAAGTGTCCTAGAGGGCTCAACCAAGAACTAAAGTAAGATACTACTTCAGAAAGTATATGCTATATACAAACAATCAAATACTTGAGAGAGATGGTTTAATGAAGCGAACTTACTTCAAATCGCGGAAAAAACGGCTTCGGGTTGCTTCTTTGGCTTTGAGCCTTCCTTCGAGAGGTCAGACTAAGTCAGATGAAGCTGACTTAGTTGAGAAAGAGGTAGAGTAGGTCAAGCTACTCAACCTAAGTGGTTTGAACCAAACAGGGTTCGATCCAAGTCAACTGGTTTCAGCAGGTTCGAACTCAGCTCAAGTAGGCTAAGTCTGGGTTCAGAAATCCAAACCAGGATCTGGACCAAAAAGGACTTTGACTTTGACTTCAACCCTAACTAGGTTCAAGCCAAGTCAACTGGGTTTGGACTTTAGTCAAGTAGGTTCAGACCTAGGTCAAGTGGGTTAGGACCAGGTCAGGCAGGCTAAGACCAGATCAGGCAAGCTCAGGCCAAGTCAGGTAGGCTCAGACCTACTGGGCTAGGTAGGGGAGGTTTTAGGAAGTAGGAGAGAGAAAGAGGAGGCTAGAAAGGGGGGGGACTATTTTTTTCTAAAGGGGAGGGCCTTTATTTATAGGAAATGAAACTTGGGCCCCAAGTTTCCCCTTTACCCATTTGCCCTTGGCTTCTTTTTAATGCCAAGAGGTTCCTTGGTGTGGGGCCCACTTGGATATTCCATGGGATATTTTTGTGGGTCCCACCAGATATTTTCTGAGGAATATTTCTGTGGGTCCCACCAATATTTCCGTAGGTCCCGCAAGAATTTCGGGTTTCTGGCGATTTTTTTCCGAAAAATTCTGAGTACGCCATTCCCTTCGTATTGACGTAACTAAGAAAGTTGGCTCGCAGGAATCCTTTGATTTTGTTAAGATAGGAAGTTATGGCTTCCAGAGTGTTTGAGCATATATTCGCAATTCGACGAATATCCTAAGTGTAACTGGCTCGCAGGAATTGATTCGTTTCACATTCTGAGAAAAATGCCATTTTTACTGGTAAATGCCTCATGAATTTTATTCAGATATTTTTCTGAAAAATTGCGGGTCTTACATCATTACCCCCTTAAAGGAATTTCGTCCGCGAAATTCAGCTAAGAGTACAAGGTGAAGAGTTCAGGATATTTATCCCGCATATCCAATTCAGGCTCCCAAGTGCAATCATCGATTCCATGATGCTGCCACCTCACTTTAACAAGTGGAATGACCTTTGTCCTTAGCACTTGCTCTCGTCGGTCCATGATCTCAACAGGTCTTTCTTCCACAGTCATATCCTCCTGGATGTCAATATCTTCATGTTGGATGACGTGGGAAGGGTCGTGAACGTACTTTCTAAGCATTGACACATGAAATACGTTGTGTATCTGTGTATACTGCGGTGGCAATGCTACTCTGTAGGCGGTCTCTCCTATCCGGCTCAAAACCTCGAAGGGACCAACGAATCTGGGGCTGAGCTTCCCCTTCTTTCCGAAACGAAACACACTCTTGGTTGGGGAGACCTTGATAAAAACCTTATCTCCAACCGCAAAAGTGAGTTTCCTACGCCGCTGATCAGCGTAGCTCTTCTGTCGACTCTGAGCAGTCAGTAGCTTCTTCCTGATCATGTGGACTTGCTCAGTATAATGCTGCAACACTATGGGCGAGTCCAAGGTTCGCTCACCCACTTCACCCCAATGGATTGGTGATCTACAGGGTCGCCCGTACAAGGCTTCATACGGTGCCATCCCAATGCTAGCGTGGTGGCTATTATTATAAGCAAATTCAGCCAACGCTAGGTGGGAATCCCAATCACCTTTCCATTCTAGCATACAGGCTCTTAGCATATCTTCGAGAGTCTGTATGGTTCGTTCTGATTGCCCATCTGTTTGGGGATGGAATGCTGTACTGAACTTGAGTTTCGTCCCCAGGGCTCTCTGAAGCTGCTCCCAAAAGTGAGAGGTGAACTTCGGGTCACGATCGGATATGATCGAAATCGGCACTCCATGGAGTCTAACGATTTCCCGAATGTAGATCTCCGCCAATCGTTCAGTTGAGTATCGAGTGTTGATTGGCAGGAAGTGAGCAGACTTGGTGAGTCTGTCTACGATCACCCATATTGAGTCATGTTGTCTCTTGGACCGAGGCAATCCAACGATGAAATCCATCGTAATGCCCTCCCATTTCCATTCTGGAATCTCGATCCGTTGCATTTTTCCACCAGGTCGTTGATGCTCGATTTTTACTTGCTGGCTGATTAAACACCTTAAGACAAATGTAGCCACATCACGTTTCATACCCCTCCACCAATACTTTCTCTGTAAGTCCTGAAACATTTTTGTACCTCCAGGGTGAATGGTGTACTTGCTGTTATGAGCCTCCTGGAGTACTTCCTGTCTTAGCTCAAGGTTATTTGGAACCCAAATTCTTTCTTCCATCCATATTCCTCCATCCTCTTTTAAATGGAAGAAAGTGTCATCTTTTGCAGCACGAGCTTTTAATTCCAAGTACTGGGGGTCCTTGAACTGTTCGGCTACAATGCGATCGAGGATCTCGATATGGATTGTCAGGCATGACAATCGAATCTTTCCTGGGTCAGCGAGGAATGGCTTCCAACTGACAAAATCCTCCATCAGCTTCCATTGTCCGGTGAGGCTGGCTAGAGTGCCAACAGTCTTGCGACTAAGGGCATCTTCTACAACATTCGCTTTTCCAGGGTGATAGGAAAGCGTGAATTCATAGTCTTTGAGGAATTCCAGCCATCGCTGTTGCCGCATATTGAGTTCTTTTTGAGAAAAGAGGTATTTTAGGCTTTTATGGTCCGACATGACCTCGAATTTCTCTCCATATAGGTAGTGTCGCCAGATTTTAAGCGCGAACACTACCGCGGTAAGCTCAAGATCGTGGGTTGGATAGTTTTTCTCATGAATTCTTAACTGACGGGATGCATAGGCGATTACTTTGCCATGCTGCATCAATACACAACCCAGACCTGTTCCCGAGGCATCGGTATAAGCAACGAAGCCTCCCTGACCAGAAGGTAAGGTAAGGACAGGGGCAGTGGTAAGCCTCTATTTGAGAACCTCAAAGCATTCCTTACACTGGTCAGTCCATTCAAACTTGACTCCCTTTTTCAGTAATTTCGTCATTGGTACGTGTTATCATCGCAAAATTTTTCCCCTCCCTTGCGAGAGAGAAATGAATTTCGCGAGTCAAACTCGACCAAAGTTTTGAAAATGGTTTTGAAAATTACTCGCCTCCGTTTTGAAAATTTGCGGGAAAATTCCGTGGAATGGGATCCGCCTGTCGATACGAGATTCAACCGTTCCTGGCACCTTTACCAGGGGTAATTGAACCAAGGATCAATTATGTGCTTTAACTCGACTCAAATAGCTAAATTATGCTCTATTTTTCCTAGAATGCACAAAGAATCAGGCTTGTGCTATGAAATTTTGAAAATAATGCAAGTTTGAGAAACATGATGTTTGCTTTGGAAAATTGAAATATGCTGAAAAAATGATTGGAAAAGTACTTGAAATTGGGATTCCTGGGAAAATCATTGAAGTTCATTGAAAATCAGAAATTTGCATTGGAAAGTGATTTCTCAGGAAAACTTGAACTTTGGAAAATCGATTTTGAAATTTGGAATTGCTTTTATGAGAAAATGGATTTGAGAATTCTGAGAAAATCTAAGAAATTCATTGGAAAATGACTTTTGAAATGGAAAATGAATTCTCAGGAAAACTGGAAAATATGAGAAAATCGATTTCTAAAAACTTGGGATTTTGAAATTTGAGAATTTGAAAACATAGGAAAATCTTGATTTGAAATTGGGAAATGCTTTGAAATGTCATTTGAAAAACTTAGGATTTTGAGAAAATCAGATCCTGAGAAAGACTTGGTAAATCCTTGAGAAAATTGATTTTTCTGGAATTTAAATTGGAAAATGAATTTGAGAATAATGCAATTTGAATGATATGAATGAATGAATGAATATGAATTTGAAAATGGAATTTCAATTGAGGAATTGAGAAATCCTTTTAAGACTTTGAAAAATGCAGTGCATTTTGAAGTTAGCCTAAGTGTGTTGGCTGAATGTGGCTAATATGAAGATCATAAATCTTGGTTTTCTTCGTATTCTGACTATGGCCATAAATACAAATCCCACCGAGTTTATAAACTCCATAAGAGCTTGTGCACGTGCCATTCGTGTAAACCATAGTGAATTTGAAATAATGTGCATGAATCATACATCACATATTAAAATTTTGCAGAAATTTAACTATATGCAATGCAACCCTATTCTAAGCAGAAATGTAACTCTTATTCCAAATTATTACATTTGATGTTACATTGAATTGAAATAAAAAGAAAAATAAAATCTAAGTCTTCTTCTTGAATGTTCCTGCAAAACTAGAAAACAAGGTTAGCACAAAAATGTAGGTTTTTCTGAATTTATCCAAAAATATGGGAAATTATCGGATATTATTCAGATATAAACCCCAAATCATACCCCATTTGATATAAACATGATAAATAATGAATAAATTTTGAAAATAAACTTGAAAATTCGAAATTGGGGTCAAAATGACCAAAATACCCCTGATGACCTTGAAATCAGGGTTTTCTGAAAGAATTTTTATAAATTTTGGAATTTTGAAAATCAAATGAAATAAATCAAACATAATATGATAAAACATGATGATATGCATGAAAATTTATGAAATTAGAAATTGAAATTTCGAAATTATGGTCAAAATGACCAAAATACCCCCGATAACAAGACTATGGCCTTGAAACCAGGGTTTTCTGAAATAAATTTTGCAAAATTGAAAAATATGAAATGCAAAGGAGATTAAAATTAACCCTAATATGATTCTACATGCTTATGTACATGATAAAAACCCTAAAATGGCGAAAATATCATAAAATATCGAATTTAACCTGATTTTCGCTTGATTTTCGCTTCTGAATTTAAAGATAAACTAACACATGGAGCAAATGAACTTGGAATTAAACCAAATTTGGCATGGACACCTAAAATAACCCTAAAAATAGAATGGAGCTCGAAAATCTAATTTTTTTGTATTTTTAAATATGGAAATTCAAATAAAAACCCTAAATTTCATGATTTTTGCCTAAAATATTGATTCTAAAGGGGATTTAGGATATCAAACTTCCATAAAAATTTCCCAAATTTTATGGGATGACAGATGACAGTAAGGCAAGGATTTTTTCCTTTTACACTTTCTGGTTTTGACCTATGGTCGGAGCTGTACCACTCCGGCAAGTCGGATCGGAATCCGGCGACTCTAGTAAATGAAGGAAACAGACAGGTTTCGGTAGACAATGTGGTAAAAATGGCAGACAGATGGGAAAATGGCTGAAATTGTGGGAAAATGTCCATGACAAACAGAGGAAGATTTGATATTTTGACACTATTAGGATTCGGGTTACGGTTTGGAAAAGGCCATACTGTTATCAGAGACCTAAATCTCTGAGATTTCTGGACATTGGAATCTGTTAGACAGAAATAGAAAATCCGGGAAAAATACTGTAACAGATATAAAAATTCCCAAATTTTGGGAAATGACATGAAATTATGTTATGAACAACTTTCGTGTTGAAAGTTTTTGCAGAAGGGTTATAGATTGGATGGACTTGGTGCATTAAGGTCTGTCTATACCCTGACAAAAGAAAATCGATATTTTCCCAAGGGTCTGAGAAATCCGATTTTTTACAGAGGTCAAAACTGACTGGAAAAACCTCAAAATTTCCAGATCATTAGTAGATTCAATCATAAATCTACTGTGATTTTTGGAGGATGATTTGGATTTCCCATGAGGGTGGTGCCGGAGGTTCTTGTCTGCTAAAGAAGAAACTGGAAGTTCAAAAAGACAGAAAACCCGATGTAGGGTTTGATCAGTTTAGATAGGTTCCGAAACCCGAATTGAATCAAATTTTCGGAAGTAGACCAAAGACATATGACTAAGACTAATATGCATTTTTTTGATTTTTTTAATAGGAAATTACACATAAGATCATAATTGGACTCAATGCATAAATCAAACCTAAATTAAATATCAATAAAACTACATTAAATGCTTATGAAAGTGATTTTTTTTTTTTTAAATACAACATAAAAACTCTATGATAACGGAAATAAAATGATAAATGACAGGGGTATGATCAGTTTTGATGTTGGATATTGGTGAGTGGGATCCCGATCCATTCATTGAATGGGTCCCTTGACTCACATATCATGAACATGAATAATCTGTCTTACGTCTTCATAGATCCACAAATGAAATATTCAATCACCTAAGTCCAATTTTTTGAAATGTTTTCAGATTATATTCATGAAAATATCATACGAAAGACCTTATCATATCATGATCATCTTTTGAGTTTAACAAAACCAAGATTGAAGACAAGGGTTTTACCTTGGATGGTGTTGATTGCTAATGGAGAAGAAGGTTGAAGAGGTGGCAGCAGCTTCAAGATGGTGGCTGTTGGCTGGAGCAAGGACCTTGGAACCGATGGAGGAGATGGCAGCGCCTTCAAGGAGGGCTGTAGTTGATCTCTTGTGTGGCGGCTGCAGCTGCTACAAGGGGTTGAAGGTTGTTGTGGCTGTAGCAGCCAAGGGAGGTGCTGAGTGAGAGGAGTGGCTGCTGGTTGGTTCTCCACTCCGGTGGCTGCTGCCTTAGCTGGAAGAAGTTGCTGTGATGGAGGTCCAGCTGATGCAAGTAGGTGAGGGAGAGCTATGTAATGGAAAACCAAGGGAAAGAGAGAGAGAGAGAGAGAGGTTAGGAGAGAGGCGTGAGATGGGAATAGGGCCGCCGTTCTTTTTCTTTTCTCCCCTTTTGGTATTTGCTAACTTAGGTCTTAATCAACTAAGACTTAAGTTTCTAATAATATCAAATGACCTTTATGAAAAGCCATACGTGAATGGCTGGAGGCTAGGGAAAGGAAGGGAGGAAGGAAGGGAAGAAGGAAAGAAAGAAGGAAGAAGAAAAGAAAGAAAAAGAAAGAAAAGGGAAAAAGAAAGGAAAGAAAGAAAAGGAGGGAAAAGGGAAAAGGAAAGAAAGAAAGAAATGGGGCTGGAGGTTTGGGCAACCACCTTGTGGGTCCCACCTCTCTAAAAAAAATAATACTAATAATAATAATAATAAATAAATAAAAATCAATAAAAACAAATAAAAAGAACCATTTTTTTTTTGAATAAAATAGAAATGCAAATAAATGGGCCATCTCAGAGCGGGTCCAAATTTTGATTTTGAAATTCATTTTGACGATTAGAGGGGTAAAATAGTCTTTTTAGAAAAATTTTAGACGAAACGAGCTATTTTTGGCAGTTTTTGAAACGAGCTCGGATTTTGAAGTTCAATACCCCGTTGCGAAGCAAATCCAATGTAGAATTTGAAAATGTAATTTTGAAAGAAATCCAAATTGTTTTTCTCGAGAAAATGCTTCCAACCGAAATGAGCTATTTTTGGCAGTTTTTGAAACGAGCTCAGATTTTGAAGTTCAATAGCTCATTGCGAAGCAAATCCAGTGTAAAACTTGAAAATTTGATTTTGAAAGAAATCCAGATTATTTTTCTTGAGAAAATATTTCCAAATTTAGACTCCCGGGGTGAAAATGTCAATTTTGGAAACCCGAGGTTTGAAATTGATTTCTGAAAACTTTTAAAACTCAATCTGGATTGAAATTTATAAAACTGGAGTTCTGGACTTCGAAAATGAAATGAAATGTGATGAAATGTTATGAAATGCTAAGAAATGATATGAAATGATGAGAAATGACATGCGAAATGCAGACCCTGAATGGAGAATTTTAGATGTTAGACCCCGATTGGCAGCTGTATCAGTTTAAAAAGCATTAAAATTGATAAAATTTGCAAAATAGCTCAAGAAATGGTTTTCGGGACTCTACTGGATCAGAGTGACACTGAAAATTGAGGTTCGAGCTGGATTGAACTGAAATGAGCTGGATTGAGCTGAGTTTTAGAGTTTCAGAACTCAAATGAACTGACCAGGCACTGACTCAACTGACCTTTCCGACTGAATTTTCAAGAAAAGCTGTCATTTTTAGAGAAATGGTACGGAATGGTCACTGGAGTGAAGTGAATTACGAACTTGAGCTGACTTTGAGCTAAAAAAAAGGTCAATAATACTGACATGAACTAAAATCGAAGCTCGAACACTAGCTCAATTGGCTGAACTCAGCTCAATTTCAGCTGAAAGAGCTGAAATGGACTAAAATGGGCTCCTAGACACTTGGAAAGGCTTTTGAACTGAAATTGGAGCGCTTGAACTCGTGGTGAGCTCAAGTTAGACTCTGGGGAGTATGACTGACTATGAATGACTGACTCAGAGACAATTGGCTTGGATTTGAGTGAGAAGTAAGCTCATTTCTGAAGAAATGATCCCATTTTGGCAAGAATGGTCAGAAATGGAAATGGTTTATTCATTATGAGATCAGATGAGCTTGAGATGACTGATATTCTAACTGTCTTGAACTGACCAATGAGCTTGGTTGACTCCGACTGACTGGGGTCCGGGATGACCAAGGGGTAAAATGGTAATTTTCCTAATAAAAATGGGTAAAATGGTGATTTTTTGAAACTGACTCGGGGTTTGACTCCTACACTGACCTAACAGGGTTGGCACTGAACAAGGAGGATTGTTTGAGAATGAATGAGGAAAATTTGGGGTGTTTACAGTACGGCGATTCGGGAGAAGTCCTGTATGAACTTTCGATAATATCCGGCAAGTCCAAGGAAGCTGCGGACCTCAGTGATATTTTCTGGCTGCTTCCAGTCTATCACAGCTTCGACCTTCGTAGGATCTACTGCGATTCCATCTTTTGAGATCACATGGCCAAGGAACATTACTTTGTCTAGCCAGAATTCACATTTTGAAAACTTGGCATATAACTGATTATCTTGAAGGGTTTTCAAGACGATTCTCAAGTGCTCCTTGTGTTGTTCCTCATTCTCTGAATACACGAGAATGTCATCAATGAAAACGATGACAAAAGTGTCTAAGTATGGCTTGAACACTCGGTTCATCAGGTCCATAAAGACAGCAGGCGCATTAGTAAGTCCGAAGGGCATTACTACGAACTCATAATGGCCATATCTCGTTCTGAAGGCAGTCTTAGGTATATCCTCCTCCTTAACTCTGAGTTGATGGTATCCAGACCTGAGGTCGATCTTGGAGAACACTCTCGCTGTTCTGAGCTGATCGAATAAGTCCTCAATCCGAGGCAACGGGTACTTATTTTTAATGGTTGCCTGGTTAAGCATCCGATAATCGATGCATAACCGAAGGGATCCATCCTTCTTCTTTACAAATAGTACTGGGGCTCCCCATGGTGACATACTTGGTCGGATGAACCCTTGTTCCATCAGTTCTTCCAACTGACATTTCAACTCACTGAGTTCAGCTGGTGCCATACGATAAGGGGCTTTGGATATCGGCGCTGTTCTAGGTAAGGATTGAATTCCAAATTCAACCTCACGAAGTGGCGGAAGTCCTGGCAATTCCTCAGGAAACAGATCGGGAAACTCCCGCACTACTTCCAAACTCTCAAGGGGTTGGTCGTTGGATTTTTCCACCGAGAGACTCAACAGGAAGGCCACACAACCCTTCCTAAGGTATTTTTGTACCTTAAGTGCTGATATGAGCCTTTTTTGTGGAACTGGTTTGGATAACCGGTATTCCATCTTAGGTAATCCGGGTTGAGATAGAATCACTCTGCCCTCGCGGCACAGAATCTTGGCATTATTCTGAGCCAACCAATTCATTCCCAGAATGACATCGTACTGTATCATATCGATCAGGATGGCGTCAGTAGGCAAGTGTTGCCCTGCTATCTCAATATCCAAATTTTTCACACACCGGATACATTTGGTGCGTGAACCCAACGGGTTATATACTTGGATCATTTTATCAATCGGTTGCACCGAGGCGTGGAGTTGTTCGGTGAAATCGTTGGAGATAAACGTATGAGTAGCACCACAATCAAACAAGACGTAAGCTGCATGTCCATTAACAGGTACGGTGCCTTCAATGAGGTCACCGGTTTCGACTTGTTCAGTCGTTACAGCGTATACACGACCTGCAACAGGCCTTTGTTCTACTCTAGGTGGGGGTCGTTGGACTAGTGTTCGTTGTGGTACTTGTTGAGAGGGTCCGGCAGATCCGGCATTCCTCCTCTGCTCATCAATAAGCTTCTTCCTGCATTGTCTTGCAATGTGGCCCACTTTGCCACAATAGAAGCATCCACCTGTGTCACGTGGACATGGTCCTCTTGCGTGATTAACATGGCATTTTGGGCAGTTTGGGCTGGACTGCAGGTTGTTTGGAGCTATGTTCTGCCTTGGCCTTACAACTTGTTGAGTGTTGTTCCCACCTTGGAACCTTTTCTTCTGAAAGGGTTGTCGTGAACCCTGGCCACTTGGAAACATTCTCTTCTTGCTCCCACCATCAACTATGGGCCTTTTTGCTATGATCACTTTTGATCGCTCCCAATCCACTTGTATTTTTGAAGCTGCTGCCACAGCCGTTTGAAATGTTTGGGGCATGCTGGTGATAACCCGTGACCTTAGCCCTTCTCGCAGTCCATTGATGTACTTGTCGGCCCTTTCTTGGTCGGTCTCAAATAACCGGGAGCAGTACCGTTCAAGATTTTGAAATTTGGTGGTATAGTCAATCAGATTCATGCCACCCTGCTCCAATTCCAGAAACTCCATCTTCTTCTTGTTTTGGAGTGTAATGGAAAGTAATTATCCATGAAAGCTCTCCGGAAGTCGGTCCAAGGAATGACTTCAACTTCCGAGAACTGGATAATCTTAGTGGTATCCCACCACTTCCGTGCGTTGTCTTTCAGCCTGTACGTGCCAAAGTTGGTCTTCTTTTCTTCTGGTACTCCCAGCACCAGGAAGGCACGTTCGGTCTCTTCGACCCAACTTTCTGCCAGTTCAGGATAGGCTCTACCGGCGAAGACTGGTGGATCGAGCTTGAGGAATTTTTCATAGGTTATTCCACCAAGGTTTTCGCTTCGAGGTGCGACTGGTTCTGGCCTTGTTTCTCGAATGGCAATAACCAAATTGTTGAGTGTTTCCAGCAGAAATCCTTGAGTATGGGACTCCTCGCTTGGTATGGTTCTCCTCGTCGTAGGAGCCATTTATCTACCACATACAAACAACGTGTTTTAGTTTCACAATGTATATATCGAAGCAAAGTTTTATTTACTTAATATACATCACATTTACACAAACATCGCCTTAAACAAAACGTCATGCCATACTGGCAGACTTTTAGGCGTTGAGAAACTAGGTACATGAGTCTATTGACTCCAAAACACTACCAGTCTCTTCTAGGAACTGGATTTCTGTCTTGACCCAAAGAACCCGAAGTATCGTTTACTTCCACATTGCCTTGGTGCAGGCATAACTAGCTTTGGCTTGGGCGGCACTTCCGCACTCTCAAGCGACTCTTGTGGATAGATCAGTGATGCCGGTCCATTTGCCCATTCAGTGGCATCATGGCTCGGAGAATCCGAGACCATAACGGGATGATATAGGTTGTATCCCTCTTCCTGGCCATTCAGACTCGGCGTTGGTGTAGCCGCTCTGTTCCCCCATATAATAGTACTTTGATTCGAGGAATCTGAAATCATAATGGGATTATAGAAGGAGTTGTTGTATCCCTCCTCCCAACTGTGCAAGCTAGGCGTACATGATGTCTGTTGATAGCCTTGCGATTGACCAAATCCCTCAAGGAAGTTCAAGTCAAATCCTACCAGAGACGGTAGTTCATCTGAAGTTGCTGGAGTACGGCTACTCCTTCGACTGGAGTAATGTGGCCCACTAACATGCGAGGTCTCATCCCTAAGACCAAGCGATCACCGCCGACCCATATCGGCGGTATGCTTTATTTGGCATTCATTGACGGAATGCCCTTCTTCGCCACAATACTGGCAGTCTTGGACTTCATATGGGCATACCCACTCATCGTGCATGATCCCGCAACGATAGCAGTATCCTCGGGAGTCGTGAGTTGCCATCTATACAAAGATGCACCCAGATCAGAACAAGAAGTATAAAATATACTTACAGTGCGATATAGTGGACAAGTCGGATCTCGAACCAGGTTTCTCAGACTCTTGCTCTGATACCAATTCTGTAACGCCCCGGATTTCCAAAACAAAGCTAAGTTAAAATTTTCATGGATTTCTTTTCTTCTTTTTTTTTCTTTGCAGCGGAATTTAGAAAAGCTTTTAGCAGCGGAATAAGACGATAATGAGTCGTCGGTTTTAGAAAACTCTGAGCACGTTGCAGGTATGTGGCCAAGCAACTCATTGACCACCAAAGTGTTCCATTTTATCGAAAGCACATGTTTATTACAACACTACTGCTTAGAAAAGCAGTGAAGGTTCAATAAAAAGGAAGCAGTACAACTCTGTCTAGAGAAACCCTGGAACTTGATGCCGCCTTGCTCCGCATATCGCCACGCAGGTTCAACACCTGAAATCCCCATTAAACGGGGTCAGAACCACTGATGGTCTGGTAAGTAGGCAAACACCTATCTATTCAACTCAAGTAAATGCATAGACCACTCAGGGTCGCAGTTCGTATGACGACGCTCAAGCCTCCATGACTTAGCGTATATCGCAAAAGCCTCATCAGGGCTATGAGTTGAACATCCACGCAAGTCGTCATGACTTCACATAAGCCTCTTCAGGGCTGTGAGTTAGAATAACCTCTTAAGTCTCTACGACTTAGCCTTGACTTCCTCAGAGTCACGAATGGATGTCTAGCTCAAGCCTTTATGCTTGGCACATCCGTATCCTACGAATCTAAGGACAGCTCTCCGAGCTTCACTTAGTCGTACGGATATCAATGGGGTTCTTTCCCAATCGGTCCAGTAGTATACCGACCATGACACCTTCACAAAGGTTATGCAGGACTGACTCAACAACGTCATCCACTCATACATTCAAAGTAGCGCTGTACCTAAGCTAATGCTTTGTTTCGATAATTGCACCTGCCCCTGGGCTTAGGGGACTCATATCTGGGCGACAACGCGACGATTTGGGGGTTGATTATTCTATGTATTTTAGATACCCCAGAGGCCTGTTGACCCCATCCCCCTAGTAGGACGGTACAGCATACCGGAAGAGATCCTTACTAGGTATCCGAATGCATTCTGCTACTGCAGTAGTTGGGTTCAATCCTTAGATATTTAAGGATAACCACGACCTCCATACCTCTGAGTGACGAAGGCCATCAATGAACTCTATCAGGTTCAGGTGAAATATATGTCACTCAAGGCTGCGCCATCACCGTCTTCCTCGGTGAGAAATTCTGAAAGGGGCCTGCCGGTCTTACAATTACTTGACGAACATTGCATGCCTATAGGGCAGCCTTTGAGAAGTATGTACCCGACCCCAAACAACCACACGGTTTTCACCGTGGAACAAAGGTTTTATTCATATGCATGCTTAACTCTGCTCTCGGCACTTCGGCCTTGACGAGCACTTCACCTCTTTCGGTGGAAACGACTCACTCCGGCTCAGCGGCCCTTACGAGTCTGGTTGTCTGATAATTCTCAATGAGCATGCACATGACTCGATCTCTACGCATCGGCTACTCGGCGTATTTTTACGCAACGAGCTCAGGACCTTGTCAAGGCGCTACCACTACTTTGGCACAACGGCTCTTACAAGTATGATGCCCTTGCAGGTGTCAGGGAGACGAGTCATTCTGACATCGTTCCAACAAAGGACATCATTGTGCCACTTAACTGGTTTTGGCAGCTCTTCTGCCAACCATTCTGTCAACACCTTCTCTGCTCTACCGGCAGTGGTGCGACGAACCTTTCTATATCGTAGAAGGCGTTCCATAACTGGGTAGCACTTCTGCTACGTTCTTTCTGAGCTATTCTTAGCCCTTCAGGAATTTTAGCAGCACTTCCTCTCTTTAACGGAGAAAGCGTGCATTTTCTTTTATCCATTTCAGCGGCATCTCCCCTCTTTGGTGGGAAATCGCTACGCTTAACTCGGGAAATGGATGCGCACCGTTGTGCGTACTTTGCATCCATCAAGGTTACCGGAACCTTGGGCCATAGCCAGGCCATACGTAATTGATTTAGTCTTTACGTAAAGAGCATTTTGCCAAAAGGCGAAGCCTTTCCAATAGGGGCTTCATTCGTCAAGCAGAATCTTGCACGAGGAGCGGTAAGGGAATCGCATGGGCGATTTTGGAGTTGATCTCCGTTTGAACGCTCACTTACGCGCCATATATGTAATATAAGCAGAAGCCTGTGCTTTATACAGCGGCGGCGTAAAGGAAATGCATATACTATTATTCAGGGTGTGTAACTGAACGAAATATTCTACATATATAACAAAACAGGAGCCTTGGCATCGTTCGACGCGACAGCGTAAGTAAATGCATAATCGGAAGTGCAGTAATCGGAAGTACAGAAAGCAGGGAGCCTTGGCATCGTTCAACGCGACAGCGTAAGTAAATGCATAATCGGAAGTGCAGTAATCAGAAGTACAGAAAGCAGGGAGCCTTGGCATCATACGACGCGACGGCAAAGGTAAATTACATGGCCTGTGCGATATAAGACGCGTCGGCAGTATCAGCAGATATACACCTAGATCTGTATCCAACGATAGTTACGAGGCGAGCGAGTGAACACCGAAGTGTCCTAGAGGGCTCAACCAAGAACTAGGGTGAGATACTATTTTGAAGAACGCATATACTGCGTATTCGAACATATATATCCGACGATAGTTACGAGGCGAGCGCGTGAACACCGAAGTGTCCTAGAGGGCTCAACCAAGAACTAAAGTAAGATACTACTTCAGAAAGTATATGCTATATACAAACAATCAAATACTTGAGAGAGATGGTTTAATGAAGCGAACTTACTTCAAATCGCAGAAGAAACGGCTCCGGGTTGCTTCTTTGGCTTTGAGCCTTCCTTCGAGAGGTCAGACTAAGTCAGATGAAGCTGACTTAGTTGAGAAAGAGGTAGAGTAGGTCAAGCTACTCAACCTAAGTGGTTTGAACCAAACAGGGTTCGATCCAAGTCAACTGGTTTCAGCAGGTTCGAACTCAGCTCAAGTAGGCTAAGTCTGGGTTCAGAAATCCAAACCGGGATCTGGACCAAAAAGGACTTTGACTTTGACTTCAACCCTAACTAGGTTCAAGCCAAGTCAACTGGGTTTGGACTTTAGTCAAGTAGGTTCAGACCTAGGTCATGTCGGTTAGGACCAGGTCAGGCAGGCTAAGACCAGATCAGGCAGGCTCAGGCCAAGTCAGGTAGGCTGAGACCTACTAGGCTAGGTAGGGGAGGTTTTAGGAAGTAGGAGAGAGAAAGAGGAGGCTAGAAAGGGGGGGGGGGCGATTTTTTTCTAAAGGGGAGGGCCTTTATTTATAGGAAATGAAACTTGGGCCCCAAGTTTCCCCTTTACCCATTTGCCCTTGGCTTCTTTTTAATGCCAAGAGGTTCCTTGGTGTGGGGCCCACTTGGATATTCCATGGGATATTTTTGTGGGTCCCACCAGATATTTTCTGAGGAATATTTCTGTGGTCCCGCAAGAATTTCGGGTTTCTGGCAATTTTTTTCCGAAAAATTCTGAGTACGCCATTCCCTTCGTATTGACGTAACTAAGAAAGTTGGCTCGCAGGAATCCTTTGATTTTGTTCAGATAGGAAGTTATGGCTTCTAGTGTGTTTGAGCATATATTCGCGATTCGACGAATATCCTAAGTGTAACTGGCTCGCAGGAATTGATTCGTTTCGCATTCTGAGAAAAATGCCATTTTTACCGGTAAATGCCTCATGAATTTTATTCAGATATTTTTCTGAAAAATTGCGGGTCTTACAACAAGTATCTCAAGGCTAAATGATCTTGAGAAACAAAATTTTACAAGAGAATTAGAGAGAGTTTGAGTGATCTCACCAAAATGGATGTAGTGCATGCGAACATATTTTAATTCTACGTAAATTATTGCATGCAAAAATATTTTATTCAAAAAATATTTATTTTCTTTTAAAATCATATATGCAAGAATATTTTATTCAAAATTAATCATTTTTTCATAAAATCATGTATGTGAGACTACTTTATTTAAAGATGTTCATTTTCTAGTAAAATCATATATGCTAACATATTCTATTTAAAAATATTCATTTTCTTATGAAATCATATATGCAAACATATTTTATTTAAAAATAATCATTTTCTCAAAAAATCACATGGGCGAGAATATTTTATTCAAAAATAATAATTTCTTCATAAAATATTCCTTTTCCTCATAAAATATTCATTTTCTTTATAAAATATTCATTTCTTTATAAAAATCATATTGGTGCATTAATTAAATATAATACATGATCATACAATTAAATATTATAAATTTTATAAGCATTTGGTAAGAAAATATCCTACTTTGGCATCCAAATCTTGATTTGCTGCATCATTTTGCCAGAACTTTGATGCTCAATTTTAACCTATTGGCAAGTCAAGCATCTCGAGACAAAACTGGTTGTGTCTCTCTTCATATCGTTCCACTAAAAATTCCTTTATAAATTCTTGAACATTTTGTGCTTCCTGGGTGGATGATATAACGGCTTTTATGAGCTTCTTCAAGTATTTTATTTCTCAATTTAGGGTCATTAGGTACCCATATTTTATTTTTCATCCAAATACTTTTGTCTTCTCTAAGACGAAAAGAAGTATTATCTTCTTGTTGGGGCCTTGATTTCATCTTTTCATATAGATGATCTTTACTCTGCTTTGCAACTATTTGAGTAAGTATCTCATGTTATCCTATCAAACTGGACATCTGAATCTTTCCTGGTTCTGTCATGAATGGTTTCCCATTGATGAAGTTCTGTATGAGTTTTCATCCTTTTACTATGAGGTTGGCTAACATATCTCCAGTTTTGCGGTTGAGCGCATTGGCTACAACATTCGCCTTTCCTAGATGATAGAAAAGGGTAAAATCATAATCTTTAATAAATTTCAACTAGTGTCATTGCCTCATGTTCAACTTCTTTTGCGAAAATAGATATTTGAAGCTCTTGTGATCAGACATTGCTTCAAATTATTCTCCATATAAGTAGTGACACCAAATTTTAAAGGTGAACACCACTGCTGCTAGTTTCAAAGCATGGGTGAGGTAGTTTTCTCATGAATCTTTAATTGGCTTTAAGCGTAGACAATGACTTTTCTATTCTGCATCAATACGCAACCAAGACCTATTCCTGAGGCATCAGAATATAATATAAATCCTCATTGACTTGAGAGCAAGTTCAACATGGGCGCTGAGGTGAGTTTTTTTTTCAGAGTTTGAAAATTTTCTTCATATTTATCATTTCATTCAAACTTGACTCCTTTTCTTAGAAGCTTGGTCATGGGTAAGGCTATATGTGAGAAATCTTGTATAAATCTTTGATAATATCTTACAAGCCCTAGTGTTATCATTGCAAAATTTTACTTTTGCAAGTCAAACTGACCTTTTAAAAAGATTTTGAAAATAACTCGCCTCCGTTTTAAAATGCGGATTCACCTGTTGGTACGTGGTTCAACCGTTTCTGGCACCATAACCAGGGGTAATGGAACCAAGGATCAATCATGTGCTTTGCTTTGTTCAACTTGTCTAAATCGATGTTGTATTTCCTAAATGCACAAAGAATCAGGCATGTGCTATGAAATTTTGAAAAAATACAGATTGAAAACATGATGTTTGCTTTGAATATTTGAAATACTTGGGAAAAAGGTCACTTTGAAAATCGTGAATTGCATTGGCAAGGTACTTGTGAAGAAAAGGAAATCGATTTCTGAATGACTTTTAAAACATATGACCTTTTGCAGAAATAATTCAGGTTTAACCCTTACCCTAAATAGGAAAAGATGGAATTCTCAAAAAGAGAAACCATGATGGGTCCTTCGGATTTTACATAATAAATCTTAGAGGGGTTTGCAAAAGGAAGAAAATAGGAGTCCCTAAAGCTTGAAAAGGGATTGAACTTGGGCGTCTCATTGCTGAGACTGAATGGCTTTTAAAACAGATGACCTTTTGCAAAAACAATTTAGGTTTAACCTTTACTCTAAATGGGAAAAAAAGAACGGAATCCTTGAAAGAAGAAACCATGATGGAACCTTTGGATTTTGCACAATAAATCCGAGAGGGTTTGCAAAAGGAAGAAAATGGGGTTCCCTAATGCTTAAAAAGGGGTTGATCTTGGGCGTCTCATTGCTGAGACTGAATGGCTTTTAAAACAGATGACCTTTCGCAGAAACAATTCAGGTTTAACCCTTACCCTGAACGGGAACTATCTATGGTGAGACAGTGGGGAACACAGGGAAGTGTGTGAATCTGAGAGCTCAGGCGCTCAGATTAACAACATAAGAGAAGGATCTTGAAAACTCCCATTATAAAATTCTAAAGAGGGATAATAACAACGCCAGGATATATCAAAATAGACATCGAGCTCTTCGCTTCATGTCAGGATAACTTGAAAAGATTGCCAATAGGATAAAAGTTGTGATTGATTAAAAAATGATTGAAATGTAAACACATTGGTTTAAAAAATATTCTCTCTTCTACCTAGAGTATTACCTCCAATACGGGCTAACTCCGTAGAATCTAGAATCAAAATCAAAATCAAATTTGTTGTTGAGTTTCTTCAAGGAAGCTATCCATTTTCTTGATATGAAAAGAAATGAATTTGTTCTTAGTATCATAAAAGCGATTAATAAAAAGATATTAATAAAAGAATTTTATATGAATAAAAATAATTCTTGGTAGTTTGGCAGTTTGATATCTAGGGTTTACCCATGATGATCTTTTTACACTCTCTTGAGACATAGGGATTGAACTTTCTTGGGGTTTGGCAAGAATTTCATCACATCAGCCTTTATCTCGGTTATGTTTTGATTTTCTCTGAAAGGACACATCACATACTCCTTCAACTTGGAGATGATCTGAGTCTCCTTTGGTCCTAAAAATTATATTGATGTAGTCTCTTTAATTGAAATCTCTTTTAGACATGAAAAGTAAGTTCTCTTGAGATTTAGCAAGAATTTCATCACATCAACATTCAACTTGGCAATGTTTTGATTTTCCCTGAAAGGACATGTCGCATACTCCTTCAACTCAGAGATGATCTACGTCTTCTTTAATGCCAAGAATTATATTGATAAAATTGTCTCATTGGATTGAAAATCTCTTTATGATAATTGTGATCAAATATCTTTTAGGGATTGTCAGGAGGCTCATCGCATTAGCCTTCAACTTGACGATAATTTAAACTTTTCCTGGAAGGTCACGTCACATGCTCCTTCAACTTGGAAATGATCTGAGTCTCCTTTGGCCCCCGGGGGTCTAACTCATTCATCAGTCTTTATCTTGATGATGATTGAGAGATCAAATAGTTGATTGTAGCTTTATTGGTTGGAGAGATATTGAAATTGAGTGGATTCTTTTTCACTTAGGATATTTTCACTGCCTTATTACCAGAAGAATTTTCTTTAAAAATGTGTCATAGTTATGATCAATATCAATTCACTTATGACTTTTCAACTTTATTGAATTTTTCTTTTACCGGTCATATTGAGGATTTTTCTTCATCCTTTTGGTTGATCAACAGAAAAGAGCTTGAATTTTCTTCTTTCTTCGTAAAAGCTTTGTCCTTTTGGAGGGAATATTGAAGGTAATATGAGGTAAAATTTTGCGCAATAAAGATTTTGAGATCAATAATTATGTTTTATGATAAATTGGCAAAATATTCTTAAAATCCTAGGTGAAAGAAATCACTTGAGGTCTAATTGACACGTTCGTGGCTAGACTCTCCTTTCCTTTCCCCAAAGGAGAGACTCAAGCTTGACCCTAAACTGAACGGGTCATAAAAAATACTCCTCTCTTCCCTGAAGAGGAGGTGTTTGCAAAATGAACTTTCGAAGAGAAATTAAGTTTTCGTCAAAACACCCTAACTGTAGGCTTGAAAAGGGTCCTCGATGATAGGATGGCCTAATAAAAATTATTGGGGGGTCACAAGGAGAACGAGCTTCCGTTGAAGCTTGCCCTAGAAATAGGGTTCCTTGTGTGATAATAAAAATTTATCTTGCAAACTGTTCGCGAAACATGAGTCCCTTCAAACTCTCCCTAGAAAGGGGTTCAACGAACCAACAAAAATTGCATGCGAAAAGAATGAGCTCCCTTAAACTTTCCTTATAAGAAAGGGTCCCTTGTAAGAGAAATGATTGATAATTGTTTTTGACCTAATTGGCAGACGAGTTCAACACAAAGGTTGAATCTTGGACAACCATGATTGGCGAATGCAGCCCAAATGTTGGAAAATAATGATTGACTTAATTGGTAGAATTGGTAACTTGCTTGATAAAAATTGATGACCTGAAGGTCGATTGATTATTTGAGCTAGGATCTTAATGAAACACCGGATCATAAGTGATGGTTCAAAAGGGGATTCACATTGGTTCCATAGGAACAACATCCATTCCGTAAGAACAACATTGGTTCCTTAGGAACAACATTGATTCCTTAGGAACAACATTGATTTCGTAGGAACAACACTGGTTCACTTAAAAACAACATCACTTCACTAGGAACAACATCGGTTCAACTAAGAACAACATCAATTCGCTTGGAACAACATCGGTTCAACTAAGAACAACATCAGTTCAATTAAGAACAACATCGATTCAACTAAGAACAACATCGGTTCAATTAAGAACAACATAGGTTCGCTTGGAACAACATCGGTTCAACTAAGAACAACATCGATTCAATTAAGAACAACATAGGTTTGCTTGAAACAACATCGGTTCAACTAAGAACAACATCGATTCAATTAAAAACAACATAGGTTCGCTTGGAACAACATCGGTTCAACTAAGAACAACATTGGTTCAATTAAGAACAACATAGGTTCGCTTGAAACAATATCGGTTCAACTAAGAACAACACCGGTTCAATTAAAAACAACATATGTTCGCTTGGAACAACATCGGTTCAACTAAGAACAACATATATTTAATTAAGAACCACATAGGTTTGCTTGGATTAACATCAGTTCAACTAAGAACAACATTAGTTCAATTAAGAACAACATAAGTTCACTTAAGAACAACAATTTTGAGAAAAGGAATCGGTATAAGGCTTGAATTTAAAAGTGTGATAAGTAAAATAATTGGATTCGGTAAAAGAACCAATGCGAAGCTGGATTTTGGTGAAAGGACCAATTCAAAAATCAGATTTGACAAGACCAATGTAAAGCTAGGTTTGGCAGGAAGGTTCGAGTTAGAACTCAAATCATCAAAGAAAAACTAGACGAATTGGATTTGAAAGAAAATTCGAGTCAGAACTCAGATCTTCTAGATCCATTCTTGAGTTTGAAAGAAGGTTCGAGTAGAAACTCGAATTTTCAAAGAAAAAACTAAACAAATTGGATTTGGAAGAAAGTTTGAGTCGGGACTCTGATTTTCTAGACCAATTTTAGAATTTAAAAGAAGGAAAATTGGATGAATTGGGTTTGGAAAAAAACTCGAGTCGGAACTCAAATTTCTAGACCAATTCTGGAATTTGAAGGAAAGAAAATTTGAGTCAGAACTCGAATCTTTAGAGAAAATTTAGACCCATTAGGATTTAAAGCAAAGAAGATTTGAGTCGAAACTCGAATCCTGAAGGAAAATTAAACCAATTAGTTTTTAAATGAGAAAAAATTTGAGTCAAAACTCGAATCCTAAAGAAAAACTATATCAATTGAAGGGAAAAAAATTGAGTCAAAACTCGAATTCTAGGGACAACTGGAAAATTCGAGTCGAAACTTGAATCTTCGAATGAAAACTAGACCAGTGTAGACTAGGTTCAGAAACATTGACCAGTAAAAATTGGGTTTAGAGAGTTTGACCAGTAAAAACTGGATTTAGAAAAAGGCTTAACTCGAAGGTTGATTTTGGCAAGACTAGTGAAAATGGTTTCGATAAAAGACTCGACTCGAAGGTCGAATTTAAAAAAGATTGGTATTTTGAAAGTGCTTGTTGATTGTGATGGGAGATTTTTCAATCTTCATCCTCGCGATGACTTGAACAACTTGCCGGGGTCTCAGGATTATCCCTTATCTTGAATGGGTATAAATTTGATACAAATGTGAATGGATGCAAATGAATGCAAACAAATGCTAATGAATGCAACAAGATGCATGCAAATGAATGGTGAGAGATTTTGTTTGATCCTTCCTGCATACAAGTTGTTTTTAAGTAAAGACAGATTTTAAAACAATGCCCCAGTGTGACTATGTTGTAAAATAGTGAATAAAAGGATAAATAATTGGTATTTAACAAACATTCTCTAAAGGTAACAGGGCGACAAACTTCTTGATTGATTCAAGAGGCACTATAAAAGAGCTCACTCCTAGTGAGAAGACATTTTGCAAAGAAGGAGAAAGTGAGGAAAATTAATATTTTTATTGATGTATTTGAAGAAAGAATGATAAATTAAGGAAAAAAACGGGACTAAATTGTTCCTTTAAAAGCAAAATGAAAGAAAGGAGAAAACATTGGCATTGTCAGCTTCAAGGAAAATCTCGATCAGGATGACTGATTAGTGTCTTCTTCATCTTCGACAAGGAGATTTTTGTCAATGCAGTCTTGAACGATGTTCTTAAGGACGAAGCAGTTCTCTATGTCATGCCCTACTGCCCGATGAAATTTGCAGAACTGTTCTTTGAATCTTCCCATAATTGTTGGGGGATCAGCGGCTTTAGGAAAACAGATCATATCTCTCGCAATCATATACTCCAGAACACTCTCGAGCGTCTGGTCCAGAGGGGTGAACTTGCGATCAGTACTCCAGTCCTTGCACTTTGGTTTTTCCTGAATTTTCTCTTTATGTTGGGGACTGGATTGGAGAGGCTTATCGTTGTTTAAAAAGTTTCCTTTTTGGCCTTTGCATCCCTCTAAATTGTTATCACGATTATTTTTGTTGCCTTTGTTATTGTTGGAGGAATTGGCAGAAAGAGTGAAGTGAGTTTTCTTCTTGGCATCTTGACTTCCTTTTGAGAGTGTGAGGCTCTCATATACACCATTCTCCATCCCCATCTTGAGCCATTCTGCTCGTTCTGTTAATTCAATGAAAGATCGCGATGGGGAGGTAAAAATGAGGCTCCTTAGAGGTTGGGAGAAATTATTTAGAATCACTGACAATGCATGCCCTTCTGATATCGGATCCCTTATTAGATTGCAAGTAGATCTCCATCTATGAACAAAATCTCTAGCCTTTTCACCCTCTTTTTGTCTCAGGTTGCAGAGATGGTTCAATGTGGGCAAGGTTTCAGTATCGAACAGAAATCACTTAATAAATAAATTAACCACCTTGTCAAATTCCTTTAATTTGATAGGATTGATATGCTCTGAGTACCACTTGGCAGCGACGCCCTCCAAACTGCGTAAAAAACAAAGAAATATAACTCAATTGTCTCTTTTGAACTTGGAACACTCAACGAAAAATATGGCAAGTTGGGCCTTGGGATAGCCAGAACCATCGAACTTGATAAATTTCCTAGGGAGATTATCGAGACTATCATCCTCTTTCAAACCATCATAGAAGTCTTCACTTGTGAAGACCTTCTTGCCTTTGTCGCGGGCTTGCAGATCTTTGACTATCTTGTCCATTTCCTTTAATTGTGCCTAAATTGGGTCATCGACAGACTGATCTTTAGATTTGTGGCCGACCCTTGCCCCTGAGTTGACTTTTGAAATGCCTGTTGATCCTCATACTCTTCATCGGTGTCATTCATTGACTCAGATTCATTAGAGGTATCTTCGTGGTGACTATGCTTTTTTGAGATTTTCATATGCTTTTTCAATGCCCGACCCTTAGCCTTCTTCTTGGCTTTGCCGGAACTAGCCTCCGCTTGCTTAGTCGACATCTTTTTCATAATCGTTTGGAACAATACATACATTTGAGGATCCACATCATTATTGTCTTGCTGGCTCTGCTCCCTGGGAGATCAGGGAGACAACATTTCTTTTTCAGATGCGGAGGATTGATCGATATGCTAGATGGATGCGGTCTTCTTGCCGGACCTTCTCTAAACCATGTAGGATTGCAAATGCTCTCTAGGTGAGGTCGTCAAAACATAAAAAGATTAATTGTTGAAGAAGAATGATTTTATTAATAATAGACTTGATAGAGAGGGGGTGGACAAACAATTTGCCACCACTCATGGTAATCAAAAGACACTCGAGGACCAGGGAAAACAGTGAGTGTAACAAAAAAATCTCAACTATGATTGGCAAAATAGTATGCTCTGGACCACTGAGTAGACTTCAGATCGAATTCTGGCATAATGCCTGACAATAATCGAGCTTCAATGCACTTCTGTCTCTGCAAGAACTGTCTGACACATCACTCTGGCTAGTAATAGATGAAGAAGAATGGTCTAAGTAACTTAAATCGCTTGCCATATGCACAAGTGTATCGAGGGGGTGACTCCTGACTATCGAAGTAGTTCCACACGATTTCTTCTTCATGAAGGTTCTCGCTCAAGAATCTGTATCGAAAAATGGGTAATGGCTTCTTGTTGTTATATCTAAATGAGCTGGCCTGAGTCAGCACATGCTGGAAGAACCAAGACTCTAATGCATAGATGCACCCTTCTACTAAGATAGAATCTTTAGGCACAAAACGGGTCAATCTACGGTATAAGAAAGCAAGCGCAGCTATGGCAATCGAGAGATGGTTGGTCTGCCAACTTCCCCATATTCGCAAAAGTTGTATTGTTCTGATATCAATATGTTCTATCCATCCTAGAAGAAGGCTAGCCTTACGGTGCACAAGATCATTGCATGTTGAATCCTTTCTCGTGATGCTCGGGATAAAGAGTCGACTTCTTCAAATGCTCCATACTGTTGGTATAGCTCAAACAAGTTGACATATTGGCTCTCATATGTCTCTATCAGTGGCCAGGATCTGCGTTCAGTCATACGGGCTAAAGCATCTCGGGGGTCAAGTCCCTTGACGTTGATCAAAAATTGCTGCTCCATGGGATCATCTGGTTGACAAGCTGGCTTAGATAGACCCATGATGTCTGAGAATTCGTCCAATAGTAGAATCATCTCTCTCCATGGGAACCAAAAGGTACAAGTATGTGAATTTCACCGCTCTACTAAAACTTGAATTAAATTGCCATTGACGATCTGTTCTCTTACTGCTGATGCCAGTTCCAATCCGCAGTCACTCAGATGGTCCGGGAACATACAAGAGAAGTTTTTGAGCCAAGAATAGTACCACCGGGGTATGAAAAGTTCAATTTTTAGAGTTTGATGATCGAAGAGACCTTGCCATACCTCATAAGAGATATGGTCTTCAGGAAAAATTGAATCAAGCTGACTAGATGCCATCAGGATAGACTAGAGACAAAGAAGAAATTAGGACCAGACTTGGGAAAAGCACATGATTTTTGAAGAAATTGCAGGAAAGATAAAAATAAGGCTAAAACTTCGAGATCCAGAGGAAAGGAAGGATGGAGATCACCTGGAGTTTTGAGGAAAAGCAAAGGATTTGGAAAAATCATTCAGGGTTTGAGAAGATTTTTGTAGAAAGAAAGAGAATATGAGAAAATAAGGGATTTTGAAAATCGTCCAGTATTCTTGGAAAATTTATGGAAGAAATAAATAAATAAAGGAGAAATAACTAAAATACATCCAATCACATCCTGTACAAATAAGTATGCACATACAACATTCCTTAAGAAGCTGATTCTAAATGCACAAGTTTTGAAATAGTTGTAGGACCCTAATTCTAACTTTAAGGCTCAGATCATCTATGTCCAATCATGCTATGCCGATATACTCGATTTGAGGCTCAATGTATGTGGCATAAAAGAATTTCTTCGGTTCTAGGCTCATGTTTTTCAACATCCTTGAGCACTTGTTGATATACTTTGGATTATGGCCCTTGGTACGTGGCAGAGGGATCAACCCAAATAGGTGGCCTAGTTGTGAGGCTTTGTCCCGAACTACACTTCTGGAAGAAAGCCCAACAACATGGTGGCCATGTAAAAGTAGGTGGGGTTGTTTTTGAAATATGATTAACATGCAAGAAAATAAAAGGCTCTAATGACTTAGAGAAGTACAATTTTGAAAGATTTATGAGAATCAAACATAGTTTTCAATCAGATCCTAGATTGAGGAGGATTGTATTTGACCTAGGTCTAAGTGAGCATGAATAATGCACTATAAGAAAAACTCTAATTAGCGACAAAAATTTATGACAATTTTTTTCTGTAACAAATTTGCGACAGATTAGCTAGAGAAAAATATCTGTCGCTAACATTTGAATTATTTGCAAAATTAGCGATGGACCAAATTCCATCTCGAATTTGTCGTGCATCCATCGTGACTTAGCGATGAAAACATTCTGTCTCAAACTTCGTCGCAACTTCATGACATATTATCAGTATAAATTTTTTGTCGCTACTCCGTCATAAATTTGCAATGGATGCATGACAGAATTTCGCCATCGCTAATCCGTCGCTATATTTCCTGTAAATTCCTTATGCGAGCCACTTTTCCCTTTCTGTTTCATTTGTCGCCCGCCCGTTGACCTCCCATTGCCCGCCCGCCCGCCCAATGACATCGACCTCCCATTGCCCGTCGAACCACCATCCGTCAACCTCCTGTCGCCCGTCGACCTCCCATCGCTCGCCTACCTCCCGTAGTCCGCTCATCAACCTCTTGTCGTTCGCTTGTTGCTTGTCAACCTCCCGTCACCTACCTGCCCGCCTGCTGCTCGTTGACCTCCCATCGACTGCCCATCGCCCGCCTGCCAGTTGATGACCTCTCATTCCCTCTCCCATTGCCGGAGGGCTGACGACCCCAGCCTGCCGGTAGGTAACCCTCCCCCTTTCCCTTATGCTGGAGCCCCCCCCCATGGTTGCCGAAGGGCCAGTAGAGGCTCGACAGCCTCTAGCGAGCCCTCCCCACCTGTCTGTAGTCAGCGGAGGCTGGTAGAGGCCCCGATCACCATTGCAAGGCCCTCTGCTTGCGCCGATCTCCGACAGGACAAGGGGCTTTGCCCTTGTCCTTTCAAATGCCGACAGCCCCCCCCTGTCCTCTTGACTTCTCCTACAGTGGGGCTCCACCCTGCTACTGGAGAATGATCGGCAGGGGGAGAAGCCCCCTGCCCTCTTGTTTTCTCTAGTAGGGGGTGGATTTGCCCCCCTTGTCCTCCATAATTTTGACAAAGGGCGAAGCACCAAAGCCCCTTGTATGTTTTCCCGACAGGGGGCGGATCCTTTTGCCAGAAAATTTTGCTTCGACAGGGGGTTAGTGCCCCTGCCTGTCTCGCTTTTAGTAGAGGGTTGCATCTCTCTGTTTTGGCTCATTTTCAATAGGGAACATCACCCTCCTTGTCATCCAGTAAATAACAATCATTTTAACACAGTGTCTCCTTCAGATTTCGCAATAGATTCTGCTTGTGCCCCCACGACACGTGGTAAGTAAGTGACAAAAGCAATGCAAATCGGGTAAATACCCATGGTAAGTAAGTGATGCACGTGCGTCACAGGTTATTTAAATTCTTGGATGTATCACTTTTCTATTCACACACTCACTTAGTTGTGGATATCTAGGACTACTTTGATGGAGTTCAGAGATCTTGCTGAGCATGATTTTAATGTATTAAAATAGAAGTGTTCTTATTTTTGGAGTTCAAATTCCATATTAGTCATGGTATTAGTAAGCGAAATATTGGAGTATGTTTGTTGCAGGTACATGTTTGACATTATTTTGATATGAATGATTTGAATGTATTCTAATGTTTGATGTGATTGTATCCATGCTAGCATGAAGTTACTTTCAATTTTATTATGACTTTCATGTGAAATTGTATCATGAAAATATGCTTCTAATGAATGTATCGTGTCATGAATGATTTTGCACATGAAAATGAATGATAAGTTATCAATGCGTCAAACATGCTTCAAATGAATGATTTTGCACATGAAAATATTAAGTTATCAATGCATGCATCATTGTTCTTGTGATTGAATGACAACATATATATATATATATATATGTGTGTGTGTGTGTGTGTGTGTGATATATATCAAATCATTATATCTACCACGAATGCATGATAAATTTGATATTTTCTTCATCATAGCATTATGATGATTCTCTTTTAACTGGTTAGGATAATATCTGTAACATCATACGATAAAATGATTGCAAACCGTAAATGAATATACCGTAAGATAGTTGACAATGAGGTATCACTTAAATATATGGATGGTGTTGATAGTTTTATTGAATTTGCAATAGAAAATGTCAGTACAGTGGATCCCACAGGTCGGATTAGGTACCCTTGCACGATGTGTAAGAACAATCGATTTGTAGAACCTCATGGCATTAGACATCACCTATACATGAAGAGTTATATGAGCGATTATCAGAATTAGACGTTTCATGGTAAATAATTTAGGAACAATTTTGATGCACAGGTGGATGTGGTGCACGATAATCCATATGTGGATTTGATATTTGATGCCGCAGGACCAGAACTAAGTTTTGCTATAGGTCCTAGTGATGTACCAACTGGGGTAAAGGAAGAAGCACCAAACGATGCAGCTAGTAGATTTTATGATTTACTTAGAGATGTTGATGAGCCACTTTGGAATGGTTGCGAGAGTTACACTATCTTGTCTGCAGTTCTTCAACTACTGAATTTGAAGTCCGAGTATAATTTGAGTCAATCATGATTTGACTGTCTGTGCTCTATTGTGAAGAGTATGTTGCCCATAGATGAGAAATTGCCACAAAATTTCTATTGTGCGAAGGTAATGGTCAATGCTCTAGGTATGGGGTATCAAGAGATAGATGCTTGTCCAAATCACTGCATGTATTTTAAAGATCAAGAAAATAGTAGATCATGTCCGTCATGTGGCCATCCTCGGTTCAAGCCTAAGACAGGAGGCAAAGGTAGCATGAGGTCAAAAGAAGTGTCATACAAGTCGCTCTGCTACTTCCCTCACCCCTAGATTGCAACAATTGTATATATCTTCGAGTACAGCTAAACACATGACATGACATGCAAATAAAGTTTGACATGATGAAGACAAGATCACGCATCCTATTGACACAGAAGTTTGGAAGTACTTTGATCTTACTCATCAGACCTTCGCAATGGAAGTGAGAAATGTTAGGCTTGGTTTATGTACAAATAGATTTAATCCATTTGGGGGTAGATAAACTCCATACTCGTGTTGTCCAGTGTTTATCACCCCATACAACCTTCCTTCAAGCTTGTGTATGAAACGACAAAATTTTTTCTTGTCTCTATTGATCCCTAATCTGACCTCTCTGAGCCAAAATCTTGATGTATATTTAAGATCATTGATTAATGAACTGAAAATACTATGGGATGACAATGTTCTCACGTATGATGCCCACCAAAAATAAAACTTCAATATAAAGGCTGCTATTATATGAACAATCAGTGACTTCCCTGTATATGGTATGTTATCTGGTTGGAGCACACATGGGAGGTTGGCATGTCCGTACTGCATGGAGGATACAAAATCATTTAGATTAAAGCATAGAAGGAAGTCGTGCTGGTTTGATTGTTACCATCGATTTCTACCTAGCGACCATTTATTCTGACGACAAAGGAATGTGTTTCGAGCAGGCACAACTGAAATGAAAGGTCCACCTACAAGGTTGTCTGGCTAAGAAATTTTAAGAAGATTGCGATACTTTTCATATGGACTGACAGATGCCCGTAGCCTAACGCCCTTTCTTGGATTTGGGAAGGATGACAATTGGACAAAGAAATCTATATTTTAGGAACTACCATATTGACCAACCTTATTGATATGACATAATTTGGATGTGATGCCTGTAGAGAAAAATGTGTTTGATAATATGTTCAATACGGTAATGAATGTGAAAAGGAAAATGAAGAATAATCTGAAGGCCTGTATGGATTTAAAAGTAATATGTAAAAGACCAGAATTGAAACTCAAAGAGTATAATGGCAAAGTACTGAAACCAAAGGCAAGGTTCGTGCTTAGACCAGATTAAATAAAGCAGGTATGTCAATGGTTGAGATAGTTAAGATTTCTAGATGGATACATCTCTAACATTGCTTGGGCTGTGAAGATAGACGAGGGATAATTATATGGGTTGAAGAGCCATGATTGTCATGTCATTATGCAACGGTTGATACCCCTAGCATTCCATGATATGTTAGACAAACCTATATGGGGGGTATTATCCGAGTTTAGTAGATTTTTTAGAACATTGTGCGCATTGGAAGTAAGAATCTCAAAGAATCTGTCTTCACTACTATTTGTTAGCTAGAGAAGATATTTTTGCCAGCATTTTTCGATGTTATGGAACATTTGCCATATGAACTAAGGGTTGGTGGTCCTATGCAATATCGGTGGATATACCCATTTGAAAGGTATATATTTTTTATAATTTTTTCTTCAATGCTATTGAAAAAATTATTATAATCTGAGATATATGTTGTTGATAAATGCATGTTTGACCTTATAAAAAAGGTTCAGAATAAAGTAAGAGTAGAAGACTCTATTTGTGAGGCGTACACTTTAAAAGAGATTTCAAATTTCTCATCTATGTACTTTGAAACTCACATTCCAACACATTACACATGCCCACATCGTAATGATGATGAAGAACAATTAATTGGAACTGACAAATTGTCTATATTTCAACCACTTGGACATGCATTTGGCAGTTGCCAGTCAAGACTCTTGGAAGATCGAGAGCAAGACACAACACAAATATATATCATTTTCAATTGCTCAACAACCGACCCATACATTTAGTAAGTATAGTTAATACGTAACATTAAGTTCTATACGTGTGTACTTGGTTCGGTAAAATAAGTTTATGTTAAGTGTAGATGATTTGATCTGTTGTTGCGAAGAAAACTTCCACAACTCACTGATGCAAAAGTACAAAAAGAACGTGAAAATAAATTTATGGCATGGTTGAAAGAGTTGGTAAGGATGATTGTATACATTTTTTCCCTTTATACAATAATAAGACACTTGTCATGATCATAGTCCTTGTTTGTGCTTGTAGGTCCACCAAGGTGATGTTAAAGATCAAGGAATATGTGATTTATAAAATGGTCTGTCTAAAGTTGTGCAGTGTTACAACGGGTACATCGTAAATGGTTATTGTTTCCATACAAAAGACTAGGTGTCAAAAAGTCAACGATGAATAGTGGCGTGTGTGTCAAGGGTATCAGCTATGGTGAAAATGAACATGACTACTACAGTGTTATAGAAGAAATAATGAAGTTGACTTACTTAGGCACAAATAATAGCTTAACTTTATTCAAGTGTCAATGGTTTGATCCCACGACAACTAGAGTCGACAACATCTAAGGCATTGTGGAGGTGAATGTTAAGTCAAGGTTTGGAACATATGAACCATTCATATTAGCCTCGCAAACTCAATAAGTGTACTATACATCATATCCGACTACAAGAAAGTCAGATAGAAATGAATGGTGGGCAGTTTGTAAGGTGAAGTCTAAACTATATCCCGAGTATGATCAGTTACATGAAGACAAGATTGATGAAGATGATGAATACTATCAATCAAATGATATGTATGATTTCTCTTATGGTCACAATGTCGCACATGCTATCCATGTCATATCTCCATTGGCTGATGGCACATGCATGAAAGAATGTGATCCAAATGATATACGAAGTGAATGGGCGCTAAATGAAGAAGAAGACGATGTCGACGAAGAGGAGGAGGAGGAGGAAGAAGAAGACTATGAAAGTCATTCACTAGCTAGTGAAATACAACTTGTAATACAATTTGATCTGAATGATTTAAATGATTAGAATGATTTGAATGTATTGAAATGCATTGTATTGATTTGAATATATTGAAATGTGTTGCAATGTTTGAATGTCTTGCACGAAGTTTTTTTCAATTTGATATTGTTATCATCGCAAAATTTTTCTCACTCCCTTGCGAGAGAGACAAAAACGATTATGCGAGTCAAACTCGACCAAAGTTTTGAAAATGGTTTTTGAAAAATAACTCGCCTCCGTTTTAAAAATTTGCGAGAAAATTTCGTGGAATGAGATTCGCCTGTTGGTACGAGGTTCAACCATTCTTGGCGCCTTTACCAAGGGTAATTGAACCCAGGATCAAATGTGTGCTTTGACTAAGTTAAATTATCTAAATTATGCTCTATTTTCCTAGAATGCACAGAGAATCAGGCTTGTGCTATGAAACTTTGAAAATATGCAAATTTGAGAAACATAATGTTTGCCTTAAAAAATTGAAATATACTTGGAAAATGCTTGAAAAAGTGCTTGAAAATGAAATTCCTGGGAAAATCTTTCAATTTCATTGGAAATCAGGAATTTGCATTGGAAGATGAATTCTCAGGAAAACTTGAACTTTGAAAAAATTGATTTTGAGATTTGGGTTACTTTTCTAAGGAAATGGATTTGAGAATCTTGAGAAAAACAAGAAGTTCATTGGAAAATGATTTTTTTGAAATGGAAAATGGATTCTCAGGAAAATGAAAACTCTGCGAAAATCGATTTTTGAAATTGGAATAGCTTTTTCTAAGAAAATCGATTTGTGAATAGGATTTGAGAATTCTGGAAAAATCAATTTCAGAAGTAATTCAAAGTTTTTGAGAAAATCGATTTTGGAGCTTTGAAATTTGAAATTAAGAATATTAAAATATTGGGAAAATCATGACTTGAACTTGGGAAATACCTTGAATCTCATTTGAAAATTCAAAATCCTGAGAAAATTAAATCCTGAGAAAGACTTGGAAATTCTTGGGAAAATTAGTTTTTATGAAATAGAATTGGAAAAAGAGTTTGAAAATGATGCAAATTGAATGAATGAATATGAATTTAAAAGATATTTTATTGAGGAATTGGGAAATCCTTTTGAATTTTGAGAAATGCAGTGCATTTTTGAAGTTAGCCTAAGTGTCGGTTGAATGTGGCTAATATGAAGATCATAAATCTAGATTTCATTCGTATTCTGACTATGGCCAAAAATACAAATTCCACCAAGTTTCTAAACTCCATAAGAGCTTGTGCACGTGCCATTCGTGTCAACCATAGTGAATTTTGGAAAAATGTGCATGAATGATGCATCAGATATCAGAATTTGTAGAAATTAAACTATATGTAATGCAGTCCTATTTTAAGCAGAAATGTAAATTCTTATTCCAAATTATTACAAATTGCTATTACATTGAATTGAAATAAAAGAAAATAAAAATTTTCTTCCTGGATATTCCTGCAAAACTAGAAAACAATGTTAGCACAAAAATGTAGGTTTTTCTCAATTTATCCAAAAATATTGGAAATTATCAGATATTATTCAGATATAAACCCAAATTCGTACCCCCCTTTGATATAAACATGATAAATATTAAATAAATTTTGAAAATAAACTTGGAAATTCGAAATTGGGGTCAAAATGACCAAAATGCCCCTGATGACCTTGAAATCAAGGTTTTCTAAGAGAATTTTTGTAAAATTTGAAAATTTTAAAATCAAATGAAATAAAATCAAACATAATATGATGAAATATGATGATATGCATGAAAATTTGGAAAATTGAAGTTTGGAATTTCTAAATTCACATCAAAATGACCAAAATACCCCTGATAACAAGACTATGGCCTTGAAACCAAGGTTTTCTGAAATAAATTATGCAAAAATAAGAAATTGAAATGCAAATGAGGTTGAAATTAACCCTAATATGATTCTATATGCCTATTTACATGATAAAAACCCTAAAATGGCAAAAATATCACAAATTATCAAATTTAACTTGATTTTCGCTTCTAAATTTAAAAATAAACTAACTTATAAAGCAAATGAACTTAGATTTGAGCCAAATTTGGCATGGACACCTAGAATAACCCTAAAAACAGAATGGAGTTCGAAAATATATTTTTTTATTATTTTGTTAATATAAAAAATTGCTAAAAATACTAAAAAATCAAGATTTTGCCTAAAATGCTAACTCTAAATTGGTTTTCAGATATCAAACTTTCATAAACATTTCCAAAATTTTATGGAATGATAGAGGACAGTAAGGCAAAGATTTTTTACTTTTAAAGATTCGGGTTTTGACCTATGGTCGGAGCTGGACAGCCCCGGCAAGTTGGATCAGAATCTGGCGACTCTAGGATTTAGGGCAGACAGATAAGTTTCGGGAGAAAATGTGAGAAAAATAGCAGACAGATGGAAAAATGGCTGAAATTATGGTATAATGTCCCTGACAAACATAGTAAAATTTACTTTTTTTATAGTATTGGTACTCGAGTTACGGTTTGAAAATGAGCACACTGTTATTAGAGGTTTGAATCTCTGAAAGTTTCATGCATGAGAATCTGTTAGACAGAAAAGATAATTTTGGGAAAAATAATTAGAAAATCCTAAAAATTCCCCACTTTTGGTAAATCATAGGGTAAAAAGTTAGGAACAACTTTGATTTGTAAAGTTTTTGCATTTGAGCTACGGGGTGAGCGGACACAGTACAATAGGGTCTGTCTATACCCTGACAAGGAACAATCAAGATTTTCCCAAAGGGATGGAAAAATCGATTTTTAACATAAATCAAATCTGTTTAGAAAAACCCAAAAATTTACAGGAGAATAATAAATTATTATTGGGATTCATGGTATTTTTTTGAAGGAAAATTGGATCATTCATCTAGGAGATCTTGGAGGTTTATGTTTGCTAAACCTGAAATTGAAAATCTTAGAAGACAGAAAACCCGATTTAGGGTTTGCTTTTTTTGATGAGGTTATAGAACCCAAATTAAACCAAATTTTTAGCAGGAAATTAAGGACACATAAATCTAATAATAATTAAATTTACAGAATTTATTGCCAAAAGAATTTACATAAAATAACACATGGACTTTATACTAAAATGAAATCTATAGATTTTAGACTAAATATCAACAAAGCTACATAAAATGAATGAAATAATTTAATGAACTAACCTAAATGCATGTTTTTAGTTATGAACTACAAGAAGTATAAAACTAAAATGAAAACCAATGGGGGTACGATCTAATTTTGGATGTTGGCTTTCAAAATGAGAGATCCAATCCATCGAATGGATGGATCTCTTCATTAACTTAGCCTACACACATAAAGTGTATGCTTTTTGTATTTATGTATATCCTTTTTATCATTCAAGGCCATAGAAGTGACTCTCATGTCCTCTTGAATCCATTTTTGAGATGATTACACATCATTCTCATGTAAGTGAAGCCTAGGATGCTCGTATCAAGGTGAGGCAAGAGAGGGAAAACCACATGACAAGGGAAATCGATATTGGAAGACCTAATAGGCCAAAGGAAAACTCACTTTGAATCAGCTAAAGGGATATGCTACCAAGTGAAGGAGGACTTTTTGCCATAGTGAAGATGGCTGTCACCACGACAACGCTAGAGCAATGGTGGTTGTGTCTTGTTGTGATAGAGGTTACACAGGATGACACCACTTCAAGTTTTGGCGATGAAGGTTGGCTGGGCGCCAAAGACACCAAAGTGAGGATGGCTGTCACCGCGGCTAAAGGACGTGGCTGGGGCTACAATGTCAATACCAGCTGGAGGTGCTGCTGTGGTGGAGCTGTTGCCAAAGTGTTGGATCCAGAGGAGTTGCTGCCAAGAGCATCGGCTAGGCCAAGATGCTACCAAGGAGGGCTTTTTGCTGGAGCCGATTGAAGCAAAGGGTGGCTGGAGCTCTTTCTGAGGAAAGGTTGCCCTGATGGAGCTGGATGAAGGTGTAGCAATGAAGGCTGCAGCCAAAAGAGAGAGAGAGAGGACTCCAAGGAGCTGCCGTATGTTTTTTTTTTCACCCAAAAAAAAAACTTAGGGTTTTAATGAATCCCCTAGACCTAGGTTGAGAGGGCTTAATGAAAAGGAAGCCTTTTGGTTTACATGAATGGGCTGGAGTAAGTAGGGAAAGGAAAAGTGAAGGGAAAAGAGGAAGGAAAGAAAAGAAGGCGAAGAAAGAAAAGAGGAAGAAAAAGGAAAAAGGAAAGAAAAGAGGGAAGAAAGAAAAGGGAAAGTGAGAGAAAAAGGAGGGGATGGGATATCCACGTGAGTGGGAGAGGAGAGGGAAGAAAAGAAGAAAAGAAGAAAAGAAAAAGCAAAAGGAAGAAAGAAGAAGAAGAAAGGGAAGAAGAAGAAAAGGAAAAGGAAAGAAAAAAAAAGAAAAAGAAAGAAAATGGGGAAGGAGAAAGGAAAGAAAGAGGAAGGGTGAGGGGTCTGGTCGACCCCCTTGTGGGTCCCACCTCCTCTCATAAAATAAAATAAAAATAAAAAATAATAAAAAAATGAAAGAAATAAAAAAGAAAAGGAGAAGATAAAATCCTTTTTTTATAATTAAAGTGAGAATGAAGGAGCCATCTCAGAGTGGGCTCTCTTTTACCAAATTTGAAATTCATTTTGATAATCATAGGGGTAGAATGCTCTTTTTAGAAGAATTCCCAGACGAAATGAGCTATTTTTGGCCGTTTTTGAAATAAACTCAGAATTTGAAGTTCAATACCCCGTTGCGAAGCAAATCCAGCATAAAATTTGAAAATTTGAGTTTGAAATAAATCCAGATTATTTTTCTTGAGAAAAAAATTCCAAATTTAGACTCTGGAGGGTAAAAATGTTAATTTTGAAAACCCTGGGTTTGAAATTGATTTCTGAAAACTTTTAAAACTCAATCTGGATTGAAATTTATAAAACTGGAGTTTTGGACTTCAAAAATGAAATGAAATGTGATGAAATGCCGAGAAATGACATGAAATGTCATGCAAAATGCTAACCCTGAATGAAGAAATTTGGATATTAGACCCCGATTGACAGTTGTACCAGTTCAAAAAGTGTTAAAATTGACAAAATTTGCAAAATGGTTCGAGAAATGGTTTCCAGGCCCTACCAAGCTAGAGTGACACTGAAAATAAGGTTTGAGCTGAATTGAACTGAAATGAGTTGGATTGAGCTAGGTTTTAGAGTTTCAGAACTCAAATGAACTGACTAGACACTGACTCAACTGACCTTTCTGACTAAATTTTCAAGAAAAGCTACCATTTTTAGAGAATATGTATGGAATGGTCACTGAACTGAAGTGAATTACGAACCTGAGCTGGGTTTGAGCTACAACAAAGGTCGGTAATACTGACATGAACTAAGATAAAAGCTCGAACACTAGCTCAACTGACTGAAGTCAGCTCAATTTCAGTTGAAAGAGCTGAAACCGGCTAAAATATGCTCCTAGACACTTGGAAATGGTTTTGAACTGAAACTGGAGTACTTGAACTTCTGGTGAGCTCAAGCTAGACTCAAAGCAATATGATTGACTGGGAATGACTGACTCAGAGACAATTGGCTTAAATTTAAGTGAAAAATGAGCTCATTTCTGAAGAAATGATCCCATTTTGGCAGGAATGGTCAGAAATAAAAATGACCTTCTCACAGTGAGCTCAAGTGAGCTTGAAATGACTGATATTCTAACTGTTCTGAACTAACCAATGAGCTTGGTTGACTCCGACTGACTGGGGTCTGGGATGACCTAGGGGTAAAATGGTAATTTTCTTAATAAAAGTGGGTAAAATAGTAATTTTCTTACACAGACTCGGGGTTTGACTCCTACACTGACCTAACAGGGTTGGCACTGCACGAGGAGGGTTGTCTGAGCATGGATGAGAAAAATTTGGGGTGTTTACAGATGCCCCTCTTTGCTACTAAGCCGGTTTAGGGACGAGTTTAGTGGCAAAGAAAAACACACCAAATTTAGGCTATAAAAATGCCCCAGTTAGAAGGATCTAACTAGTTATGAAGATTAGCCCTGATGAGAGTGGTAGATATGTAATGGAGAATGAAGAAGAAAAAATTACTTCAAAGAATTAGGGCTCAGGTTTTGCCCTTGACCTGGATGGGACGGAAAATACCTCATGTAGAAACGAGGCTCAGGTTTAACCCTTATCCTGACCGGGAAATGATATACCTCATCAAAATGAGGCTCAGGTTTTAACCCTTAACCTGACCAGGAATGAAATACCTTATCAAAATGAGGCTCAGGTTTAACCCTTAACCTGAAGGGGAAAATAGAAAATGGTAAGTTGAAGAATAAGACAAATTTTTTTTTTGAAGAAGAATAAAGCGACTCTTTAGACAACGCGAAAGATGAATTCTTTTGACAACGCGAAAGATGACAAAGTCGATCCAAAGGAACAAGGCAATTCTTTTAACAATGCGAAAGATGACAAGGTGATCCAAAGGAGCGAGGCGATTCTTTTAACAACGCAAAAGTTAAATTCTTTCTACAACGCGAAAGATGAATTCTTTCGACAACGCGAAAGATGACAAAGGCGATCCAAAGGAACAAGGTGATTCTTTCAACAATTCGAAAGATTACAAGGCGATCCAAAGGAGCAAGGCGATTCTTTTGACAACGCAAAAGATGAACTCTTTCGACAATGCGAAAGATGACAAAGACAATTTAAAGGAACAAGTCGATTCTTTCAACAACGCGAAAGCTGACAAAGGCGATCCTAAGGAACAAGGCGATTCTTTCAACAACGCGAAAGAAGACAAGGTGATTCAAAGGAGCAAGGTGATTCTTTTGACAACACAAAAGATGAATTCTTTCGACAACGCGAAAGATGAATTCTTTCGTCAACGCAAAAGATGACAAAGGCGATCCAAAAGAACAAGGCGATTCTTTCAACAATGCGAAAGCTGAATTCTTTCGACAACACGAAAGATGACAAAGGCGATCCAAAGGTACAAGGCGATTCTTTCAACAACGCGAAAGATGATAAGGCGATTCTTTTGACAACACAAAAGATGAATTCTTTCGACAACGCGAAAGATGAATTCTTTCGTCAACGCGAAAGATGACAAAGGCAATCCAAAGAAACAAGGCAATTCTTTCAACAACGTAAAAGCTGAATTCTTTCGACAACACGAAAGATGACAAAGACGATGCAAAGGAACAAGGCGATTCTTTCAACAACGCGAAAGATGATAAGGTGATCCAAAGGAGCAAGGTGATTCTTTTGACAGCGCAAAAGATGAATTCTTTGGACAATGTGAAAGATGAATTCTTTCGACAACGCAAAAGATGACAAAGTCGATCCAAAGGAACAAAGCAATTCTTTCAACAATGCGAAAGATGACAAGGTGATCCAAAGGAGCGAGGCGATTCTTTTAACAACGCAAAAGTTGAATTCTTTCAACAACGCGAAAGATGTCAACGGCGATCCAAAGGAACAAGGTGATTCTTTCAACAATGCGAAAGATTACAAGGCGATCCAAAGGAGCAAGGCGATTCTTTTGACAACGCAAAAGATGAATTCTTTCGACAACGCGAAAGATGACAAAGGCAATCCAAAAAAGTAAGGCGATTCTTTCAACCACACGAAAGCTGAATTCTTTCGACAACACGAAAGATGACAAAGGCGATCCTAAGGAACAAGGCGATTCTTTCAACAACACGAAAGATGACAAGGCGATTCAAAGGAGAAAGGCGATTCTTTTGACAACACAAAAGATGAATTCTTTCGACAACACGAAAGATGACGAAGGCGATCCAAAGGAACAAGGAGATTCTTTCAACAATGCGAAAGCTGAATTCTTTTGACAACACGAAACATGACAAAGGCGATCCAAAGGTACAAGGCAATAGTTTCAACAACACGAAAGATGATAAGGCGATTCAAAGGAGCAAGGCGCTTCTTTTGACAACGCAAAAGATGAATTCTTTCGACAACGCGAAAGATGAATTCTTTCATCAACGCGAAAGATGACAAAGGCAATCCAAAGAAACAAGGCGATTCTTTCAACAACGCGAAAGTTGAATTCTTTCGACAACACGAAAGATGACAAAGGCGATCCAAAGGAACAAGGCGATTCTTTCAACAACGCGAAAGATAATAAGGCGATCCAAAGGAGCAAGTCGATTCTTTTGACAACGCAAAAGATGACAAAGGCGATCCAAAGGAACAAGACGATTCTTTCAACAACGCGAAAGATGATAAGGTGATCTAAAGGAGCAAGGCGATTCTTTTGACAACGCAAAAGATGAATTCTTTGGACAATGCGAAAGATGAATTCTTTGATAAACGCGAAAGATGACAAAGGCGATCCAAATGAACAAGGCAATTCTTTCAACAACGCAAAAGATGACAAGGCGATCCAAAGGAGTAGGGCGATTCTTTCGACAATGCGAAAGATGACAAAGG
This sequence comes from Nuphar pumila, assembly GCF_984573655.1. Classification (NCBI taxonomy): domain Eukaryota; kingdom Viridiplantae; phylum Streptophyta; class Magnoliopsida; order Nymphaeales; family Nymphaeaceae; genus Nuphar; species Nuphar pumila. The sequence continues at coordinate 163,399,790 of NC_143249.1, read as the reverse complement.
CGATCCAAAGGAACAAGGCGATTCTTTCAACAATGCAAAAGATGACAAGGCGATCCAAAGGAGCAGGGCGATTCTTTTGACAACACGAAAGATGAATTCTTTCGGCAACACGGAAGATGACAAATGCGATCCAAAGGAACAAGGCGATTCTTTCAACAACGCGAAAGATGACAAGGCGATCCAAATGAACAAGGCGATTCTTTCAACAACGCGAAAGATGAAAAGGCGATCCAAAGGAGCAGAGCGATTCTTTCGACAACGCGAAAGATAACAAAGGTGATCCAAAGGAACAAGGTGATTCTTTCAACAATGCGAAAGATGACAAGGTGATCCAAAGGAGCAGGGCGATTCTTTCGATAACGCGAAAGATGGATTCTTTCAGCAACACGAAAGATGACAAAGGCAATCCAAAGGAACAAGGTGATTCTTTCAACAATGTGAAAGATGACAAGGCGATCCAAAGGAGCAAGGTGATTCTTTTGACAACGCAAAAGATGAATTCTTTCGACAACGCGAAAGATAACAAAGGCTATCCTTTTGGGGAGAAGGCTAAACTTTCAACAACACGAAAGACGATAAAGGTTACTCTCTCAAGAAGGTAAAAGGTGATGCCAGAATATGTCAAGATGGACGTCGATCTCTTCACTTCATATCAAGATAGTAAGAAAATATTGCCAAAATATTTAAAAATTGTTTGTTGATTCAAAATACTTGAAACTGATATATATTGATATGAAAATCTTTCCCTCTTTTCTACCTGAAGTATTACCTCTAATTGAGCTAACTCCGTGGAATCAAGATTCGAATTCAAATTGCTTGTGATTGGCTTTCTTTCAAGGAAGCTATCAATTTCCTTGATATGAACAAAAAATAGAGTATTCTTGATATTGTGAAAGCAATTGGTGAAAAGACATTGATAAAAGAATTTCACAAAATTTAAAGCGGATTCTTGGCAGACTTGGCAGTCTGATATCCTGGAATTCTTTTCTGATAATATTTCTGCACTCTCTTCTCTTTTTTTTATTGGCAAAATTAAAGCTCTCTTGGGTTTCTGGGGATTACATTATCCTTCATTTTGGAGATGTCCTGACTTTTTTCTCTCTTTTTTTTTTGGAAGGATACGTCACAAACTCCTTCATCTTGAAGATGCTCCAATCCTTCTTTCTCTCAGGGACTACATTGACGGTTATTGGCTATTTGGTTGAAAATCTATTGATGATAGCATAAATTAAATATCCTTTAGGGTTTGTCGGGAGGCTCATCGCAGTCACCTTCATCTTGACGGTGATCTAAACTTTCCCATGAAGGATTCATCACAAACATCTTCATCTTGGAGATGATCCAAATCTTCTTTGGCTCATGGGTCTAACTCACATAATTCGTCTTCATCTTGACGACAATTGAGAGATCCCTTTTGTAGATATTTAATTGCAGCTTAAACGATTGAGGAGATATAGAAATTGAGTGAATTTTCTTTCTTATCCAGGATATTTCGACTGCCTTATTTTCGAAGAATGATCTTTAAAAATGTGCCATTGATTGCCATCAATATCAATCACTTATGGCTTTGCAACAACATTGAATTTTCTTTGTTGGCCATATCGATGATTTATTCTTCATCCTTTTGGTTGGCTAATAGAAAGATTTTGAATTTTGAATCCTTCTTGGCGAAAGCTTTGTCCTTTTGGAAGTAATACTGAAAGTATTTCGAGGTAATTCTTTTATGTAATAAAGATTTTGAAATCAACAAATATTTAATGACAAATTGGCAAAATATTCTTGGAATCTTTGGTGAAAGAAATTGCTTGATATCCGAGTTGACACATCAGTGGGATTCTGGATGAAAGTCCAACACGAACCTGAACTCTAAAGGTAAATCCAATACGAAATTAGAATTCTAAAGGTGTGTCCAAGCAAAATGCTGGATTTTGAAAGTAAGTCAAACTCGGAGGTTGGTTTTGAAAGAACAATCGAGTTGAAACTCGGATCCCGTGAGGAAAACTGGAAAATTTGAGTCGGAACCTGAGTTTTCAAAGGAAAACTAGAAGGTTTGGTTTTAGAGGAAAGAAAATTCAAGTCGGAACTCAAATCTTTGAAGGAAAAACTAGACCCATTTGGATTTAAAAGAAAGAAAATTCGAGTCGGAACTCGAATCCTAAAGGAAAAATTGGAAAATTTTAGAAGGAAAGAAAATTTGAGTCGGAACATGAACCCTAAAGGAAAACTTTATCCAAATTGGATTTAAGGAAAAGAAATTCGAGTCGGAACCCGAATCCTAAAGGAAAAACTAGAAAGTTCAGAAGGAAAGGAAATTCGAGTCGGAACTCGAATCCTAAAGGAAAAACTTAGACCAATTTGGTTTTAAGGAAAAGAATTTTGAGTCGGAACTCGAATCCAAAAGGAAAACTAGATCAATTTGTAAGGAAAAGAAATTCGAGTTGAAACTCAAATCCTGAAGAAAAAGTAGATTAATTTGGAAGGAAAAGAAATTCGAGTTGGAACTTGAATTCTGATGGAAAAATGGATCAATGTGGACACTGAATTTTAAAGTGTACTAGTGTAAACATCAAATTTTGAAAATGAACCAGTACAAGCACTGTGTTTTGAAAAATTACCAGTACGAACATTGGGTTTTAAAAAATTACTAGTACGAACACTGGGTATTGAAAAATTACCAGCACGAACACTGGATTTTAAAAAATGTACCAGTTTGAGCACTGGATTTTGAAAAATATACTAGTTCGAGCACTAGGTTTTGAAGGTGTACCAGTTCGAGCACTGGATTTGGAAAGTGTACTAGTTTGAGCACTGGGTTTCTTTTAAGTGTACCACTTTGAGCACTAGGTTTTTTAAAGTGTACCAGTTCGAGCACTGGATTTTTGAAAGTGTACCAGTTTGAGCATTGGATTTTTGAAAGTGTACCAGTTTGAGCATTGGTTTTTTTTTAAAGTGTACCGGTTCGAGCACTGGATTTTGAAAATGTACCAGCACGAACACTGGATTTTGAAAAATTACCAGCACGAACACTGGGTTTTAGAAAAATTTACCAGCACGAACATTGTTTTTTTTTTTAAAATTACTAGCACGAACACTGGGTTTTTTAAAAAATTACCAGCACGAACACTGGATTTTAAAAAATTATCAACACGAACACTGGGTTTTGGAAAATTACCAATTGATTATGATAGAAGATTTTCGGTCTTCACCCTCACGACGATTTGGACCACTGTCGAGGTCTAAGGATTTATCCCTTATCCTGAATGGGCAACTCAGGTTTATCCCTTAACCTGAAGGGGAAATGAATTTGATGCAAATGCAAATGCAAATGAATACATATGTATGCAAATGAATGCAAAATGATGTAAATGGATGTACATGCATGCAAAATGAGAGATTTGTTTGATCATGCCTGCATACAGGATGTTTTGAAGACAATTTTTAAAATAATGCCCCAGTGTAATAGGGGAAAGAAATTTTGGATAAAGGGAAGATAATTGACGTTCGAAGAATGCTCTCTAAAGGTAACAAAGCAACTAACTTTTGATTGATTTAGGAGAGACTCTAAAGAATATCACTCCTCGCAGAAGGACATGGTGCAGAGAAAGAGAACAAGTTTATGAGAAAAAATGATAATTTTATTGATGCATTGAAGGGAAAATGATAAATCAAGGAAAGATAGACAGGATTACATCATCCTTTAAAGACAAAATGAGAAATGGGAAAATGCTAACATTGTCGGCTTTTTGAGTAATTGAGGGAAAATGACTAGTCCTTCTTTTCATCTTCAATGAGAAGATTCTTATCAATGCAATCCTGAACAATGTTCTTGAAGACAAAACAATGGTCAGTATCGTGCCATACTGCCTGATGGAATTTACATAATTTGTCCATGAATCTTCCCATGATCGTGGGAGGATCTGTGGCTTTTGGGAGCTTTACCATTTCTTTGGTCAACATATATTCAAGGATTTCATCGAGAGGCTGCTCAAGAGGAGTAAACTGACGATCGTCACCCCAACCATCCCGCTTTATCTTTTCTTTCTGCTGACTCAATTTTTTTTTCTTCTTTGAAGACTTTTCTTTCTGACCTGTATGATTGCTCTTACTATCTTTGTAGTCGCTGCGACCGACATTGGCAGAGAATGTGAAATTTTCCTTCTTCTTTGAATCTTGATTATTCTTAACGAGGGTGATGCCATCATAGACCCCATTCTCTATTCCCATCTTGAGTTACTCGGCCTGTTCAGTAAGCTCAATGAATGATTTGGAAGGCGAAGTGGAGATAAGACCTCTCAAAGGTTGTGAGAAGTTGTTCAGAATAATCTGGAGTGTGTGCTCCTCTAAGATGGGATTTCTCATTTTGTTGCAAGTGCCTCTCTATCTGCGGATGAAGTTTCTGGCTTTCTCATTATCTCTTTGCTTTGTATTGTAGAGATGGTTCAGCGTTGACAGCGCTTCGATGTTGAAAAGGAATTGTTCAATGAACAGATTGACCACTTTATTGAATTTCTTTAACTCGATGGGATTGATGTGTTCTGAATACCATTTAACAGTCGTTCCCTCCAGACTACGAGGAAAACAAAGGAAGAGAGCTCGATTGTCCTGTTTGAATCAATTGCATTCTGCAAAGAACATAGCAAGGTGAGCCTTGGGATCGCCAGTCCTATCAAATTTGATAAATTTGTGGGGGAAATCTTCTAGGCTGTCATCCCCATCTAAACCATCATAGAAATCTTCGCTTGTGAAAATCCTTTTGCCCTTGTCGCAGGCTTGCAGATCCTTAACCATTTTGACCACGTCTCTGAGTTGTGACTGATCAGAGTTATTAGCAAACTGATCTTTTAGCTTATTGGCTGACCCCTGTCTCTAGGTTGATTCCTGAAATGTCTGCTGGGTCTCAAACTCTTCATCGGTGTCACCAACCGATTTTGACTCATCAGATGTATCTTCATGCTGGATACGCTTCTTGGATATCTTCAACTGTTTCTTCAATGTTCGGCCCTTGATCTTTTTCTTGGTAGGAATCTTGTCGGAACTGACCCCTGCTTGCTCTGCCATCATCTTACTCATCATCTTTTAAAACATGGCGTACATCTGGGGATCGACATCATCATTGGCTTGTTGATTTTGTTTCTTGGCAGATCGCGATCAATCCATTTCTTGCTCGCTGCCACTACTAGGGTACTGAAGCAACGTTGTTTTCTTCCCGGATCTGGTCTAAACCATTCCACGATGCTGAAACTCTCTGTAAGACAAATGGGATGATTAGAATGAGGAAAAATTCTTGAAGGCAATGACTTGGAGAATATAAGGAAAATAATTGATGAAGAGCTGAAATTAGGTTGACAATTTGAAGGATATCCCTTTACCAGAGATGGGATTATTGTTGGGATCACGACAATTGCGTTGTTATTTCATGAGAGAAAATAAACAACCGAGATATGCCTTAATACCTAGGCAAGGTCATCAACCATGAAGAAAAAGACATTTTTGAAGGAATATAACAAAGTAATGCATAATTGGTAATGAGCTTCCCTGTGAACTTGGGAGATTATCTGAGAAGGAAGGCAAGAAGATTTTTTTTTAGAGAAAATCATTCATCACAAAGGGCATATTGCATGGGAGTTCAGAAAATAACATTATGAAGAAAATGACCTCCAAATATAAGGAAAACTGGAGACTACATTTATTCAAAGAAGCAAAAGCAGAAATGATGGAAATGAGAAAGCATTGGCATTTGTCATCTTCATGGATGATCAGGGAAAGGCTCGGTCAGAACGTCTGACTGGTCCTCCTCTTTAACGGAAATATTCGTGTCAACATAGTCTTGAACGATATTTTTGAAGATGAAGCATCACTCAATATCATGCCCTGTAGCTCGGTGGAATTTGCAGAAGCGATCTTTTCATTTCCCTAGGGCGACCAGAGGATTAGCAATTCTTGGAAGTTTAACCATTCCTTTGCTGAGCATGTATTCAAGGATCTTTTCGAGGGGTTGATCTAGAGGAGTGAGCTTGCGGTTTTGGCTTCTTTTGAATGCTTGTTTTCTGCTAGGAGCAGGATGGAAGGGGCTTGGCCAGAACAGCCGGTTGGTCTGCCATTTTGTTTTCCCCCAGAACATCCTTATCAATGCGATCCTGGATGATATTCATGAGGACGAAACAACATTCTGTATCGTGTCATCATTTTTTGAAACATTCTGTACATGACTGGATCAATCTCATCTTCACTTGTCTGGTTCTACTTCTTCACTGGCCTCAGAGAACTCAACTCTTCGACATCGCTTGACGATGTTCTCTTTCCCGACCTTGTTTGAACCACGGTAAAAAATGCCAATGCTTTATGTAGAGTAAATGAATGGTTCAGACTGAAGAATTTTTTAGAGAAATAGAGATGATGCAGAAGATGTCTAAGGACTCGAAAAGAGACAAAAATCTGGCAGACATGGAGAAAAAAAGTTTTACAAGATTTGAACATTTGAAAAATCGCAGGCAGGATCAAAATAAGGTTGGAAATTCGAGGTCCAGAGGAAAGGTAGGAAAAGGGAAATCACTTGGACTTTTTGAGGAAAAATATAAGGTTTTGAAAATCATACAGGGTTTTGATAAAACTATTGGAAAAATAGATGAAATTTGGAAAATGATGTAAAAGGCAAATAAAAGGGAAATGAGAAATAAAAGAAGAATGCATTCAATCACATCATGCACAAACAATTATGCACATACAACACTCCCTAAGAGACTGACTCTAAATGCATCAATTTCGAAAGAGTTGTAGGTCCCTAATCCTGACTCTAGGCTCAGATCATCTGTGTCCAATCGTGCTATGCCGATATACTCAAGCCGAGGCTCGATGTACATGCCATAAAATTCATCTCCGGTTCTAGCCTTGTGTTTTCCCAACTTCCTTGAGCGCCTGCCGATATACGTTGGAATATGACCCTTGGTACGTGGTAGGGGGCGTTAGCCCAAATAAGTGGCCCAGTTGTGAGGCTCTATCCCGAACTATGGTTCTGGAAGAGAGCCCAGCAATGTGAAAACCGGGTAGACATAAGTTGGATGGTTTTTGAAAACATGATCACATGCAGACAAACAGAGGGCTCTAAGTCCTAAAGAGATAGAATTTTGAAATATTTGAAGAAGCAAACATTGTTTTCATACAATTTCTAGATTGAGGAGTGTTGTATTTCAGACCTAAGTCTAAGTGAGCATGAATAGTTCTCCTCAATCGGTCCTACCAAACCATGCCTAGTCTACATGCAATCCATGTCAACTAGGTTCAAGTCTAGGCTCCTAGGTTCACATGATATCAGGAAATAAAAGCTGACAATTCAAAGAACATGATTCAGAAAATTGAACTAAGTCAAGCACACAATCGATCAAGCGAAGACAGGTCCCATCACGGTTGCCAAACCTGTTATCATTGCAACATTTTTCCCCCTCTCTTGCGAGAGAGAGAAATGATTATGCGAGTCAAACTCGACCAAAGTTTTGAAAATGGTTTTTGAAAATTAACTCACCTCCGTTTTGAAAATTTGCTAGAAAATTTCATGGAATGGGATTCGCATGTCGGTACGAGGTTCAACCGTTCCTGGCGCTTTTACCAGGGGTAATTAAACCAAGGATCAAATGTGTGCTTTGACTAAGTTAAATTATCTAAATTATGCTTTATTTTCCTACAATGCACAGAGAATCAGGCTTGTGTTATGGAACTTTGAAAATATGCAAATTTGAGAAACATGATGTTTGCCTTAGAAAATTAAAATATACTTGGAAAATGCTTGGAAAAGTGCTTGAAAATGGAATTCCTGGGAAAATCTTTAAATTTCATTGGAAATCAGGAATTTGCATTGGAAAATGAATTCTTAGGAAAACTTGAACTTTGAGAAAATTGATTTTGAGATTTGGATTACTTTTCTAAGAAAATGGATTTGAGAATCTTGAGAAAAATAGGAAGTTCATTGGAAAATGATTTTTTTGAAATGAAAAATGGATTCTCAGGAAAATGGGAACTCTGAGAAAATCGATTTTTGAAATCGGAATAGCTTTTTATAAGAAAATCAATTTCTAAATAGTATTTGAGAATTCTGGAAAAATCAATTTCAGAAGTAATTCAAAGTTTTTGAGAAAATTGATTTTGGAGCTTTGAAATTTGAAATTAAGAATATCAAAATATTGAGAAAATCATAACTTGAACTTGGGAAATACCTTGAATCTCATTTGAAAATTCAGAATCCTGAGAAAGACTTAGAAATTCTTGGGAAAATTGGTTTTTTTGAAATAGAATTGGAAAAAGAGTTTGAAAATGATACAAATTGAATGAATGAATATGAATTTGAAAGATATTTTATTGAGGAAATGGGAAATCCTTTTGATTTTTGAGAAATGCAGTGCATTTTTGAAGTTAGCTTAAGTGTAGGCTGAATGTGGCTAATACGAAGATCATAAATCTAGGTTTCATTCGTATTCTAAACATGGCCAAAAATACAAATTTCACCATGTTTATAAACTCCATAAGAGTTTGTGCATGTTCCATTCGTGTCAACCATAGTAAATTTTGGAAAAATGTGCATGAATAATGCATCAGATATCAGAATTTGCAAAATTAAACTATATGTAATGCAGTCCTAAGCAGAAATGTAAATTCTTATTCCAAATTATTACAACTTGCTATTACATTGAATTAAAATAAAATAAAATAAAAATCTTCTTCTTGGATATTTCTGCAAAACTAGAAAACAATGTTAGCACAGAAATGTAGGTTTTTTTGAATTTATTCAAAAATATTGAAATTTATCAGATATTATTCCGATATAAACTCAAATTCGTACCCCCCTTTGATATAAACATGAGAAATAATGAAGAAATTTTGAAAATAAACTTGGAAATTCAAAATTTGGGTCAAAATGACAAAAATGCCCCTGATGACCTTGAAATCAGGGTTTTCTAAGAGATTTTTTTTAAAAATTGGAAATTTTAAAATTAAATAAAATAAAATCAAACATAATATGATAAAATATGATGATATGCATGAAAATTTAGAAAATTGAAGTTTAGAATTTCGAAATTTAGGTCAAAATGACCAAAATACTCTTGATAACAAGACTATGGCCTTGAAACCAGGGTTTTCTGAAATAAATTTTGCAAAAATGAGAAATTGAAATGCAAATAAGGGTGAAATTAACCCTAATATGATTCTATATGCTTATTTACATGATAAAAACCTTAAAATGGCAAAAATATCACAAATTATTGAATTTAACTTGATTTTTGCCTGATTTTCGCTTTTAAATTTAAAATTAAACTAACATATAAATCAAATGAACTTGGATTTGAGACAAATTTGGCATGAACACCTAGACTAACCCTAAAAACAGAATGGAGTTCGAAAATATATTTTTTTGTTATTTTTGTAATATGAAAAATAGCTAAAAATACTAAAAAATGAAGATTTTGCCTAAAATGCTAACTCTAAATTGGATTTTGGATATCAAACTTCCATAAAAATTTCCCAAATTTTATGGGATGATAGAGGAAAGCAAGGCAAAGATTTTTTCCTATTATAGATTTGGGTTTTGACCTATGGTCGGAGCTGGACAGCCCCGGCAAGTCGGATCAGAATCTGGCAACTTTAGGATGTAGGGTAGACAGATAGGTTTCAGGAGAAAATATAAGAACAATAGCAGAAAGATGGGGAAATGGCTGAAATTTTGGGACAATGTTCCTGACAAACATAGGAAAATTTCCTTTCTTTACAGTATTGGGATTCGGGTTAAGGTTTGGAAATGAGCACACTGTTATCAGAGGTTTGAGTTTCTGAAATTTTCAGGAATGAGAATCTGTCAGACAGAAAATATAATTTTGGAAAAAATACTTGGATAATCCCAAAAATTTCCAAATTTTGGGAAATGATAGGGTAAAAGGTTAAAAACAACTTTCATGTTAAAAGTTTTTGCATTAGAGCTACGGGTTGAGCGGACACAGCACAATAGAGTTTGTCTATACCCTGACAAGGAAAAATCAAGATTTTCCCAGGGGTCTAAGAAAATCGATTTTTAATAGAGGTAAAATCTGTTTAGAAAAACATAAAAATTTATAGAAGAATAATAAGTTCTTACATGGATTCATGGTATTTTTTTTAAGGAAAATCAAATCATTCATCTAGGAGATCTTGGAGGTTTATGTCTGCTAAAACAGAAACTGAAAATCCCAGAAGACAGAAAACCTGATTTAGGGTTTGATTTTTTTGATGGGGTTATGAAACTCGAATTAAACCAAATTTTTAGCATAAACTTAAGGACACATAAATATAATAATAATGAAATTTACAAAATTTATTACCAAAATAATTCACATGAAATAACACATAGACTTTATACTAAAATGAAATCTATAGATTTTAGACTAAATATCAACGAAGCTACATAAAATGAATGAAATAATTTAATGAACCAACCTAAATGCATGTTTTTAGTTAAGAACTACAAGAAGTATAAAACTAAAATGAAAACCAGAGGGGGTATGATCTAATTTTGGATGTTGGCTCTCAAAATGAGAGATCCAATCCATCGAATGGATGAATATCTTCATTAACTTAGCCTACACACATAAAGTGTGTGTTTTTGTATTTATGTATATCCTTTTTATCATTCAAGGCCATAGAAAAGACCCTCATGTCCTCTTGAATCCATTTTTGAGATGATTACACATCATTCTCATGTAAGTGAAGCCTAGGATGCTCGTATCAAGGTGAGGCAAGAGAGGGAAAACCACATGACAAGGGAAATCAATATTGGAAGACCTAATAGGCCAAAGGAAAACTCACCTTGAATCTGCTAAAGGGATATGCTACCAAGTGAAGGAGGACTTGCTGCCGTAGTGAAGATGGCTGTGACCACGACAACGCTAGAGCAATGGTGGCTGTGTCTTGTTGTGATAGAGGTTACACGGGATGGCACCACTTCAAGTTTTGGCGATGAAGGTTGGCTGGGCGCCAAAGACACCAAGGTGAGCATGGCTGTCACCACGGCTAAAGGAGGTGGCTGGGGCTGCAATGGCAATACCAGCTGGAGGTGCTGCTGTCAAAGGGTTGGATCCAGAGGAGCTACTGCCAAGAGCATTGGCTGGGCCAAGATGCTATTAAGGAGGGCTTTTTGCTGGAGCCGATTGGAGCAAAGAGTGGCTGGAGCTCTTGCTGAGGAAAGGTTGCCCTGATGGAGCTGGCTGAAGGTGTAGCAATGAAGGCTGCAGCCAAAAGAGAGAGAGAGAGAGAGAGGACTCCAAGGAGCTGTCGTATGTTTTTTTTTTCACCCAAAAAAAAAACTTAGGGTTTTAATGAATCCGCTAGACCTAGGTTTTGAGGGCTTAATGAAAAGGAAGCCTTTTGGTTTACGTGAATGGGCTGGAGTAAGTAGGGAAAGGAAAAGTGGAGGGAAAAGAGGAAGGAAAGAAAAGAAGGAGAAGAAAGGAAAGAGGAAGAAAAAGGGAAAAGGAAAGAAAATAGGGAAGAAAGAAGAGGAAAAGGAAGAGAGAAAGGAGGGGCTGGGATATCCACGTGAGTGGGAGAGAAGAGGGAAGAAAAGAAGAAAAGAAAAAGAAAAGGGAAGAAAGAAGAAGAAGAAAGGGAAAAGGAAAGAAAAAAAGAAGAAAAAGAAAGAAAATGGGGAAGGAGAAAGGAAAGAAAGAGGAAGGGAGAGGAGGCTAGTCAACCCCCTTGTGGGTCCCACCTCCTCTCATAAAATAAAATAAAAATAAAAAATAATAATAAAATGAAAGAAATAAAAAAGAAAAGGAGAAGATAAAATTCTTTTTTTTTTAATTAAAATGAGAATGAAGGAGCCATCTCAGAGTGGGCTCTCTTTTTCCAAATTTGAAATTCATTTTGATAATTATAGGGGTAGAATGGTCTTTTTAGAAGAATTCTCGAACGAAATGAGCTATTTTTGGCAGTTTTTGAAACGAGCTCAGAATTTGAAGTTCAATACCCAGTTGCAAAGTAAATCCAGCATAGAATTTGAAAATTTGAGTTTAAAATAAATCAAGATTGTTTTTCTTGAGAAAATATTTCCAAATTTAGACTTCTGGGGGTAAAAATGTTAATTTTGAAAACCCCGGGTTTGAAATTGATTTCTGAAAACTTTTAAAACTCAATCTAGATTGAAATTTATAAAACTGGAGTTTTGGACTTCGAAAATGAAATAAAATGTGATGAAATGTTATGAAATGATAAAAAATGACATGAAATGTCACGCAAAATGCTAACCCTGAATGAAGAAATTTGGACATTAGACCCCGATTGGCAGTTGTACCAGTTCAAAAAGGGTTAAAATTGACAAAATTTGCAAAATGGTTCGAGAAATGGTTTTCAGGCCCTACTGAGCTATAGTGACACTGAAAATTAGGGTTTGAGCTGAATTGAGTTGAAATGAGCTGGATTGAGCTAGGTTTTAGAGTTTCAGAACTCAAATGAACTGACCAGACACTGACTCAACTGACCTTTCTGACTAAATTTTCAAGAAAAGCTACCATTTTTAGAGGATGGTATGGAATGGTCACTGAAGTGAAGTGAATTACGAACCTGAGCTGGGTTTGAGTTAGAACAAAGGTCATTAATACTAACATGAATTAAGATAAAAGCTCAAACACTAGCTAAACTGACTGAACTTAGCTCAATTTCAGTTGAAAGAGCTGAAACAGGCTAAAATGTGCTCCTAGACACTTAGAAATGGTTTTGAACTGAAAATGGAGTACTTGAACTCCTGGTGAGCTCAAGCTAGACTCAAAGAACTAGGATTGATTGGGAATGACTGACTTGGAGACAATTGGCTTGGATTTAAGTGAGAAATGAGCTCATTTCTGAAGAAACGATCCCATTTTGGCAGGAATGGTCAGAAATAAAAATGACCTTCTTACTGTGAGTTCAAGTGAGCTTGAAATGACTGATATTCTAACTGTTCTGAACTAACCAATGAGCTTGGTTGACTTCGGCTGACTGGGGTCTAGGATGACCTAGGGGTAAAATGGTAATTTTCTTAATAAAAGTGGGTAAAATGGTAATTTTCTTACACAGACTCGGGGTTTGACTCCTACACTGACCTAACAGGGTTGGCACTACACGAGGATGGTTGTCTTTGCATGGATGAGGAAAATTTGGGGTGTTTACAGATATGAATGATTTGAATGATTAGAATGATTTGAATGATTTGAATGATTTGAATATATTGAAATGTGTTGCAATGTTTGAATGTCTTGCATGAAGTTTTTTTCAATTTAATTAGAATGATTTGAATGTATTGAAATGTATTGTATTGATTTGAATATATTGAAATGTGTTGCAATGTTTGAATGTCTTGCATGAAGGTTTTTTCAATTTGATCTGAATGATTTGAATGTATTGTATTAATTTGAATGTATTAAAATGTGTTGCAATGTTTGAATGTCTTGCTTGAAGTTTTTTTCAATTTGATATGAATGATCTGAATGATCTGAATGATCTGAATGATTAGAATGATGTGAATGTATTGAAATATATTGTATTGATTTGGATATATTGAAATGTGTTGCAATGTTTGAATGTCTTGCATGAAGTTTTTTTCAATTCGATCTAAATGATTTGAATGTATTGAAATGTATTGTATTGATTTGAATATATTGAAATGTGTTGCAATGTTTGAATGTCTTACATGAAGTTTTTTTCAATTTGATCCGAATGATTTGAATGTATTGAAATATATTGTATTGATTTGGATATATTAAAATGTGTTGCAATGTTTGAATGTCTTGTATGAAGTTTTTTTTAATTTGATCTGAATGATTTGAATGTATTGAAATGTATTGTATTGATTTGAATATATTGAAATGTGTTGCAATGTTTGAATGTCTTGCATGAAGACTTTTTCAATTTGATCTGAATGATTAGAATTATTTGAATGTATTGAAATGTATTATATTGATTTGAATGTATTGAAATGTGTTGCAATGTTTGAATGTCTTGCATGAAGTTTTTTTCAATTTGATCTGAATGATTTGAATGTATTGAAATGTATTGTATTGATTTTAATATATTGAAATATGTTGCAATGTTTGAATGTCTTGCATGAAGGTTTTTTCAATTTGATATTAATGATTAGAATAATTTGAATATATTGAAATGTAATGCAATGTTTGAATGTATTGCCAGTACATTTTAATTTGTTTGAATATGGTTCATGGAGGACACAGTTGTCGAGGACCCGTTGGTAGCCAGTCTGAGCCTTCATCTTCACAGGCTCCTTCGATAGGTATATCATTTAAATAATTATATATTTGATTAGTTAAAATTTACATTATATGAATTTCTAACTCATTGTTCTATAGGTGTTGTTTCGCCTACACATGACCCACATACGTCGGATGCAAGGTCTTCTCCGTGTGACCCATGACAAGTAAATCAAATAGTGTATATCGATGGCCGACCGTAAGTATTTCATTGTCACTTGTTCAATATTTAACTTATAAAAAATGTATATTGACGGCCGATTGTTAATGTGTATCTTTTCATGTGTTGTTCGAGGTTTGAGCAACAAGAAGTAATACGAGGAATTACGAAGTCATTACTGCATCATCTTTCAGGACCGGTAGCGCAATGAAAAGAGTACCCGAGAGAGGTGTTGGACAACTTAATTTCCTTATTCATGGTATGCAATCATTTATCATAACAACCACTGTTTTATTGAAATATGTGCTAACATTCTGAAAGTATTTGTAGGCCTCCTATCGCTTTGTGAGTGCAAACAAGGAGAAGGACGCGAGGATAGTGTGGCGGAAGGTGGCTGCCAATCGATTTGCCGACATGCTGCACAATATGAAGTCTGCAACAAAAAAAATAACTGGTGGGATAGATGATCCACTGCAGTGGAAGAGCCATGGGCCGGCTACTATCAGGAGAAATTATTGGGAGGGCATGTGCGACAAGTGGGCGAGTAATGATTTTCGAAATCACTTAGAAAAGGCTGCACAAAACCGAGCAGCGATGCCCGATACGCATCTACACATAGGTGGATCTAGGACTTTTGGAAGCCACCAGAAGAAAATGGTAAGTTATCAAATGGAAAAGGAAGCATTGTAATGTTTGATGTTTCTGTATCCATGCTTGCACGATGTTCATATATATATTTTGTCAAATTTGTGAGTATTTCTGCATACTTATTAATCAATTTTTTATATCATGTCACATTGCAGGAAGCAGAAAAAGGAAGCATTGTGCTTTATAAGGATGTGTTTGTTGAAACACATAAACGTAAGAGCACGGGAGATTTTGTATCAGAGAAGGCGAGAACGACAACGGTATGTATTTATTGTATTAATAAACATTATAATATACAAGTTACTTTGAATTATGTTATCATAAACATTGTAATTCTTAATTATTAATTCATATTCTAATTATTACTTTGTAGGAGTCATACGAGCAGCAAATGATACAATGATATGGCGATGACTCCACTCAGCATCCGTCTTTTGATTCTGTATTATGGGTGACTGCTACAGGTGAACCCAAAAAGGGTCGTGTGTTCGGGTTTGGGAGTAACATGAACACAACACCAGTCGTTGCCTCCTGCAGCCCGGGCTCACAGAGTTCTCCTGCCAGCATCAACTCTCAATGTCCTATTGACCCTGTTGTGTCTAGGGATGGTGTTTATTAGCGTCTTAAAGACAAAATGCAACACTTTTTAAATAAATCTATTCCCAACCTTGTCCGTAATGAGTTGTGCAACTTTTTTTAGGACAATAGAACTTCATCTACATTCAACATGAGCTCAGGTACCCATCAGGTATGCATGATTGAATTGCTATAATTTTTTTCTTAGAATTTTGTTAATGTTCTTCAGTTTATTACTAGTCTATTTGTCATTCAGGCATTTACTTTGTTGCATTATATTAGATGGATTGCATATAATATATTTCATCATGTTTTGTTTATAAAATACTAACATTTTGTTTTTATTTTGTAGGATGATGGAGATAATCATCGTAGAAGAACTGATGGAGGCAAAGAGGAAGGGGCAGATCGAGAAAATGAAGAGGATGATGCCCAAAATCTTGGCGAGGATTAGATTTTTTTGTTTAATTTGTTTGATAAACTTGTAACTAATTATAACTTCACAAGGACTGTACTTGGTAGTTAAAGTTTGCTTAACTTAGCATTTCTGTTTAATTTGTATGCATTTTTTATTTGTACTATTTTTGTATAAGCAGGATATATGAATTGTACGAAAAAAATTTCTCAATTTTCAAAATATTTTAAACTTTTTTTTTTATTTTTTATTACAAATTAGCGATGGAGTAGAGACGGATAATATCTGTTGCTACTCCGTCGCCAATTTGAGGTAGTCATCGGTTTACGATGGAATTTAAGTCGTCGCTAATTACACTACAACAAACCAGTGGATTAGCAACGACCTAAATCTGTCGCTGATTTGTCGTTAATCCATCGCTAACCAGAGTAGCGACGGATTAGCATCAGAGTAGCGACATATATCTTCCATCGTGAATTTTTCAACGCTAATAAGCGACGGCATATATCCGTCGCCTGTTCCGTCGCTAAGTAGCGACATACTGTATCTGTCGCCAGTTCCGTCGCTAAGCTGCGACGGAATAACGAATGACAACTTCCGTCGCAAGGCCATCGTTACTAAACAGTGACTTCGGTTTGGTGACAGATTTACAGCCATCGCTAATCCGTCGCTAACTTCAACGGTAATAATAAATAGCGACAGATATATCCGTCATAAACAAGGAAAAAAATAAAAAAAAAATATTTGTAAATTAAATATCGAGAAAAAATTTCTCGTGCTATAATTTATAATTTATATTTTCTCTACAATTTATATTTCCTGTGAATAAAAAACAAAGTACACATAAAAATACATATAAAAGGAAACTAAAATAATTAATGATTCCACTTTAAAATGCGCAAGTTTTAACTATTTACAATTCAACATTTACATTTTCGAAACAAAAAGAAAGTAGAACAAATTCAACACATTAATCTAATCATCGACAAGATTTTGTGTGTCTTCTTGTTCATTGCCTTGATCTGTCCCTTCAGCTCCACTATGCTGATTATCGCCAGCAACCTACACAAGAAAAGAAAGGTCAGTATTGATAAACAAAATATATTGAAATAAATTATACATTATATGTGATTCTATCATGAGTGATATATGTTCTAAGGCAGTAAAAAAACTCTATATGTTATTATATCATGCTCATAGGTGTTTTAAGGCAAACAGAAAAACTCTATCTGTGATTCTACCATGCTCATATGTGCTCTAAGGCAGGCAAAAAGGTCTATATGTGATTCTATCATGCTCATATGCGTTCTAAGGCAGTCACAAAATTGAATATGTGATTATAGCATGCTCATATGTGTTCTAAGGCAGTCAAAAAAACTTATATGTGATTCTATCATGCTCATATGTGCTCTAAGGCAGGCAAAAAACTTTATATGTGATTCTATCATGCTCACAGGTGTTCTACGAAAGTAAAAAAACTCTATATGTGATTATATCATGCTCATATGTGTTCTAAGGCCATTAGAAAAACTCTATATATGATTCTACCATGCTTATATGTGCTCTAAGATAGGCAAAAAGTTATATATGTGATTCTATCATGCTCATATGTGTTCTAAGGCAGTCAAAAAACTGAATATGTGATTATAGCATGCTCATATGTGTTCTAAGGCAGTCAAAAAAACTTTATATGTGATTCTTTCATGCTCATATGTGTTCTAAGGCAGACAAAAAACTTTATATGTGATTCTATCATGCTCATATGTATTCTAAGGCAGTAAAAAAACTTTATATGTGATTATATCATGCTCATATGTGTTCTAAGGCAGACAGAAAAACTCTATATGTGATTCTACCATGCTCATATGCGCTCTAAGGCAGGCAAAAAGTTGTATATGTGATTCTATCATGCTCATATGTGTTCTAAGGCAGTCAAAAAACTGAATATGTGATTATAACATGCTCATATATGTTCTAAGGCAGTCAAAAAAACTTTATATGTGATTCTATCATGCTCATATGCGCTCTAAGGCAGGTAAAAAACTTTATATGTGATTCTATCATGCTCATAGGTGTTCTACGACAGTAAAAAAACTCTATATGTGATTATATCATGCTCATATGTGTTCTAAGGCAGTTAGAAAAACTATATATATGATTCTCTCATGCTTATATGTGCTCTAAGATAGGCAAAAAGTTATATATGTGATTCTATCATGCTCATATGTGTTCTAAGGCAGTCAAAAAACTGAATATGTGATTATAGCATGCTCATATGTGTTCTAAGGCAGTCAAAAAAACTTTATATGTGATTCTATCATGCTCATATGTGCTCTAAGGCAGACAAAAAACTTTATATGTGATTCTATCATGCTCATATGTGTTTTAAGGCAGTAAAAAAACTCTATATGTGATTATATCATGCTCATATGTGTTCTAAGGCAGTAAAAAAAACTCTATATGTGATTCTACCATGCTCATATGTGCTCAAAGGCAGGCAAAAAGTTATATATGTGATTCTATCATGCTCATATGTGTTCTAAGGCAGTCAAAAAATGGAATATGTGATTATAGCATGCTCATATGTGTTCTAAGGTAGTCAAAAAAGTTGTATATGTGATTCTATCATGCTCATATATGCTCTAAGGCAGGCAAAAACTTTATATGTAATTCTATCATGCTCATATGTGTTCTAAGGCAGTAAAAAAACTCTATATGTGATTATATCATGCTCATATGTGTTCTAAGGCAGTCAGAAAAACTCTATATGTGATTCTACCATGCTCATATGTGCTCTAAGGCAGTCAGAAAAACTCTATATGTGATTATATCATGCTCATATGTGTTCTAAGGCAGTCAGAAAAACTCTATATGTGATTCTACCATGCTCATATGTGCTCTAAGGCAGTCAGAAAAACTCTATATGTGATTCTATCATGCTCATATGTGCTCTAAGGCAGTTAAAAAACTAAATATGTGATTTTATCATGCTCATATGTGTTCTAAGGCAGTCAAAAAAACTGTATATGTGATTCTATCATGCTCATATGTGCTCTAAGGCAGACAAAAACTTTATATGTGATTCTATCATGCTCATATGTGTTCTAAGGCAAACAAAAAACTGTATATGTGATTATTTCATGCTCATATATGTTCTAAAGCAGTCAAAAAAACTGTATATGTGATTCTACCATGCTCATATTGTTATCGTCGCAAAATTTTCCCCCGTCTTCCCTTCCTTGCGAAAGAGAGAGGGAAATGGTTTCGCGATTCAAACTTTACCGGATTTTGGAAATTGTTTTGAAATACTCGCCTCCGTTTTGAAAATTGTGAGAGAATCCATGGGATGGGGCTCGACCTGTCGGTACGAGGTTCGACCGTTCCTGCCGCCTTTAACAGGGGTAATCAAACCAAGGACCAAAATTGTGCTTGACTTAGTGAAATTATCGAAATTGTGTTCTATCCTAAATGCACAGAGAATTCAGGCATGTGCTATGAGATTTTTGAAAAATGTAAGTTGGAAAATATGATGTATGCTTAGAAAATATTTGGAGTTGAAAAGCATTTCTCAGGAAAAAGAATGAAATCAATCTCTCAGGAAACTCAGACGAAGAAGGTTTGAAAATCTCGGGAAAATTTATAAAGATTCGGAAAATCTTGAAAAAGTAAAAATCTCGAGAAAATCTTGAAAAACCATGAAGAAATGAGAATCTCAGGAAAACTTTGAGAAAGTTTATAAAGACTTGGAAAAACCATGAAGAAACGAGAATCTCAGGAAAACTGATGGAATTCTTGAGAAAAGATGAACCTTTGAAAAGGAAAGCAATTGTTAGGAAAACTCAGACTTTGAGAATTTTCTTAAGAAAATGATAGAAATTTTATAGGAAAACTCATTGGAGAGGAAATTCAAAACTTAGGAAATTGAAATCCTGAGAATCTAGTTTTTTGAAATATCTGAAAATCAGCTTGGATTCTTGAGAAAATGAGAAATTCCTTTGAAAAGAATCTTAAGGAAATAACTTTTTAAGGAAAATCACAGGAAAACATTTGATTTGGGAAATCCAACTCCGAATATCATCATAGTTTCTTGAGAAAATCGATTCCATGAAGTGAAAATCTTTTGAGAAAATCATGAGAAAAACAAATGATGCAGATGATGTGAATGAATGAATGCACTTTTGAAAAGATTTCTGAAAATTTTATTGGAAATGGATTAAGCCAAAGTAAATCCTTCATATATTCTGACTGTGGCCATGAATACATTCAGGGTTTATTTGAGTTAATTCACAATATTTTGAAAACATTGGAAATATGAGGTGCATTTTCAAGATAGCCTAAGAGTGTAGGCTCAATGTGACTGGCAGAGAGATGATGGATCTGGGTCTCGTCCATATTTCGACTAGGGCCATAAATATGGACTCCACCGAGTTCATCAACTCTCTAAGAGTTGGTGCACGTGCCATTCGTGTTCATCCACGGTGAATTTTGAAAATTTGAGATATATGCATCATAGAATCAGGATATTACTGAAATCAAACTATATGAGATGCGGCCTAATCTAAGCAGTAAAAGAAAATCTTATTCCAAGGTTTACATTGGATTGTTACATTGCATAATATAAAGTAAAAGAAAATTGAAATGGAACCAAGGAATCAGCATCTTCTAGATTTTCCTGCAAAAAGAGAGTTAGTACCAGATAACCGAGGGAATGGGTATATATATATAATATACAACAAAAATATACAAGTAAATATAGAAATACTTGAATTTATGATGAATGATATATGATAATGAAGATATATTTACAAAAGTAAGAGAAAAGAGAAATATATGTAATAACAAATACACATTAAGGGATATATATATCTATAAGTATATATACATGTATATATATATAGACATATATATACATATATACGCATCCATATAGATAGATATACAATGGATATACATATACATAGATATATATATACATATAATGAGAAAATATACATGTTTAATGGAAATTCCATATAATGGGTAAAACCAGAAAATACAGGTATATACAGTTTCTGTAGGGGATTTTACACAGTCATATTTCCCAAATTATAATGCAATTTCCAGTAAAAATGGGTATAGAGCTTCCCTATATATCCATAATGAAGCACGCCAAAGATGGTTAGGAGATCACGATTGGATATAGAGATATCCGTTCATGAATATGGCCAAATATCAAGACTGCACACTTACAACAGAAAAATGAATATGTGCAGGAAATGGGTTGTGGAAGCATCATGGACTATTTCAAGGATATCATGAAAATGATATGAAAAGCTTGGTGAGAAGGTGAAAATGTCGTGGAAAATGATGAAACAATAGGTATAATTGGTGCTGCAAATGGGAAGATATTATAACAATATAGCAAACAAGAATTTAGCACTAAGCTAAGCAAAATCTCATAAAACCAAGGATGATGTTCCGGCCATAGCTTCATAAAACAGGGATTTTAACAGCAAGCTAGACAAAATCTCATAAATCAAATGATGGTGTTACAACATAACTTCATAAAACAGGAATTTGCATATCAAGCTCATAAATCAAATGATGAAGTTCCAGTCATAACTTCATAAAACAGAATTTTGAACATCAAGCTCATAAATCAAATGATGATATTCCAGCCCATAGCTTCATAAAACAAGAATTTGAACATCAAGCTCATAAATCAAATGATGATATTCCAGCCCATAGCTTCATAAAACAAGAATTTGAATATCAAGCTCATAAATCAAATGATGATATATTTACAAGAGTAAGAGAAAAGAGAAATATATGCAATAATAAATACACCTTAAGGGATATATATATATATATAAATATATATAACAAAGAGATGTATATCAAAATTTGCTAAAATTGATGCTAAATGATATGTAACAATGGAGGTGTATTTATATGAGAAAATATATACATGAATGCTCATATATGGAAATAAGGATACATGGAGGGATATATATATATAAGTATATATCTATGTATATATATATACATATATATATACATATATACGTATACATATAGGTAGATATACCTAGATATACATATATATATAGAAATAAAATGAGAAAATATATGCATTAATGGAAATTCTACAAAATGGGTAAAATCAGAAAATATGGATATACACAGTTTCTGTAGGTAACTTTACATAGCCGTATTTCCCAAATTACAAGATATATTTCAACAAAAATGGATATGGAGTTTCCCTATATATCAATAATGAAGCATACAAAAGATGGTTTATAAACAATGAATGGATATAAAAATATCCATCCGTGAACATGACCGATTATCAAGACTGCACATCTGCAGCAGAAAATGAACAGCTCCCTGTATGCTACAAGTTATCCAAAAGGGGTTGATGGAACCTATATTACTCTCTTCATCTAACTGTATTTTGCAGGAACCAACCAAATACAATGTGCATCTCATGGGAAATCCTAGGAAGTAATGATGGAAACTGAGAAATAATGGACTTCAAAACAGGAAAAATGGCTAAAAGTCGGGAAAACCAAATATGAAATGGAAAACTGGGAAACAAGGAATCAGAAATGGAAGAAATAGGAATTGGACTGAAAAAAAAAAAAACTGGAAAATGAAGTAAATGAAAGCATAGAATAAATGTAAAAGCAACAGCAACAAAAAAAACACAGGAAATTACAGATTTCAAAAAAAAAAAAAAATTACTGAAAACAGGAAAGTTTAGAAAACAGAAATAGACGATGAATGAAAGAGACGGAAATTAAAACAGGAGATATAAAACAGGGAATAAAAATTGACTAAACAGAATTATAAGAAATCATGAATCACACAGGTGCTAAAAAAAAATTCACAATGACGAAACAACAGAAAATCAATGGAACAAAACAAGCAAACACACTAGAAAAAAAAAAAAAAACAAATGCAATGAACTAAAACTGGAAGTAAAAAAATTAAACAGGGAATGAGAAGTCACTGTGATGAATCAAAAGCAAACAGACGAACATAATAGAGAATGCAAAATGGAATGTGCAAAGCTGAAAAAGAGGGAAAAAAAATCAGAGATTCAATATAAGTAAACATGACATTAACTAAAAAGAAGACATTCAACTGATACGATGCATTGAAACAAAATTTTACTTGTACATTGAAATATAACAACAAACTGAAATCCTATTGAAACAGCTAATACAGGAGATCAAAAGCATGAGTAACAAAAAAATCAAAATAACCAAAACAGAAAACCCAAAGAGTCATAAAACAAAATCGGTTCCACAGAATCGATTGAAGAAAGAAAAAGATGCATCCTGCTGGATTCCTTACGGTTGGGCTGAAAGAAAAGGGGCAGGAACACGCTGGATCTCCTGTTGTGGCTGGGCTGAAGGCGGATGGGAAGCAGCTGCTGGTGGTTTGAAAAGGATGGCAGGAAGCGTTGGAGATGGAAGAGAGCTCCACGCTCAAAAGGAAACACCCCTTTGTAGCTTGTGGTGATGGACTCCCTGCAGTTGGGCTGAAGGCTGAAGGCTGAAGGAAGATATGGACGGCAATTGGCTGGGGCTGAAGAAGATGCAAACTTCCCCTTTTTCAATGGACAAGGGCGCTGGTGATGAAGGCCCTGCAAAACCCAAAACGCCTCCAATTCCTCTCGGCTCCTCCTCCCTTGCCAAAACTCCAAAAAACAATTTTCCTCCCTTTTCTTCGTGAGTGCCTCCCTTTTAAAACTTTCCTTTCCTCCAAAAGAAACGCAGGTCCGTTATCATTTTTTTGAAAATTTTTCAAATTGGACTTCAATGCTACCGTTTTAAAAAGGGCACATCTTTTTTTTTTTTTTTCGAATGTTTCATTTCATTTACCTAAGTTCTAGGTAAAAAATGAAATTTATTATGTTATTTTTTTGTTTTGGAAGTTCGGCTGTGCCATTTAAGGCTGCCTCCTTCTAAAAAAAAATTTATTTAACAAATAAAAAGAGATAAAATAAAAACATGAGAAGCTTTTATGGAAATGCCACCTCAACCCACTTTTAAAATCCTTTTGAAAATAAAGTTTTTTTTGTTTTTGAAAGTCTTTTATTTTCAATTGGGGTGCCACATGTGTGTGGGCCCACTATTTTATGACATAACATAAAAAAAATAAAATAAAAATAAGAAAATAAAAAGAAGAGGAATTTACAAAATTGGTGCCATCTCCGGGTGGGTCCTGCTTGAAAGTAAGAAACTAACCTGGGAATCTGAGTATGATGCTAGTTCAAAGGCGGGTCCTGCTCCATTTATTTGAAAATACGAGATAAAACATTATTTGTTTTTCAAAAATTTGGAAAAATTGGTTTTTCAAGGCAAAATATGGATAAAAGTAAAAAAATTTGTAAAGAGATTTAAAATCTTTTGCAAAAAGTTTTGAGATAAACTCTTTAAAATCAATATCCAAATATCCAGATTGTTTTTCTTGAGAAAAATTTTGTAATTCAAAGTCCTAGGGGTAAAATGGGAAAATTTGGTAATTTTGAATACCCAGGGTTTTAAAAATCAATTTGAAAAAGTTTAAACATCAAATCTGGATGGACAATTTTGCAAATCAGGAGTTTTGGATCTCAAACTGACATGCTATGCAATGAAATGATGCAAAGTGTTCATGCAATGCGATGCAAAGACATGTTTCAGTGAAATGTCACTCTGAGCTCGGACTTGGAAATTTTAACTTTTTGTCCAGAAAGAGGATTTTGAAATTTTGCAATTTGAAGATGTCTCTGAACCTAAATATAGAAATTTTGAGGCTCAAGAGTAAAATTTAGGACTTTCTGCCAGGTTCAATCTTTAAAAATGATTATTTTGCCCTTCATTGCTTTTGGAGAACTGAAATGCGCCGATTAAGGGCAATGTCAAGAAGGTGAGTGAAAATTTGGGGTGTTTACACATATATGCTCTAAGCAGTCAAAAAATTGTATATGTGATTCTACCATGCTCGTGCTCATATGTGTTCAAAGGCAGTAAAAATATTATATTGAAATATTATATAAAAGGTCAGTATTGATAAACAAAATATACTGAAATAAATTATATCCAATGCACATAAGTTAAGGCAATCAAAGTTATATGAAATCTAACGACATGCAATATATCGCATGAAACTTTCATACCTGAGAGTCACCTGCAATCGAAGTTCTCCTGTTCAGCAAAAAATTGTTGAACTCAGCTCGGAGAACGTCGGTGATGGTTTCATGGAAGTAGTCATGCATTGTGTCCTTAATGATCTGGCGTACATCATCACTGGAAAAAATAGGATGCTTGGAGCTTATGTCGACGGAAGAAGTTTGTGAGTCATGACTGGAGGAAGCAACGACAGGTGAGGTGTTCATATTACTCTGAAACCCAAACACACGACCCTTTTTGGGTTCACCTGCTGCAGGATCAAATGATGGATGCTGAGTAGAGTCATCGCCATATCGCTCTATTATCTGTTGCTCATATGCCTCCTACAAAATAATGTTTACAGTATACATTAATAATTAAGAATTACAATGTTTATGATAACTTGTATATTACAATGATTATTAATAGAATAAATACATATTGTTGTCGTTCTCGCCTTCTCTGATATAAAGTCTCCCGTGGTCTTTCGTTTATGTGTTTCAATAAACACATCCTTATATGGTACAATGCCTCATTTTTCTGCTTCCTGCGAAGTTAAATGATAAAAGACTTAGTTAACATGTTTGCAACAATACTTATAAAATTGATAATATATATATTAATGAGTTACCATTTTCTTCAGGTGGCTACCAAAAGTCTTAGATCCACCTGTGTGCAGATGTGCTTTGGGCATTTTTGCTCGATTTTGTGCAGCCTTCGCAGAGCGATTTCGAAATGCATCCCCCGCCCACTTGTCGCACATTCCCTCCCAATAATCTCTCCTGATAGTAATAGGGCCATGACCCTTCCACTGTAGTGGATCATCTATTCTGCCATATGTTTTTTTTGTTGCAGTCTTGATATTGTGCAGCATATCTGCAAATCGATTGACAGTCACCCTCTGCCACACCTTCCTTGCATCATGTTCCTCCATCATAGTCGCGAAGTGATTCGAAGCCTATATATATTTTCAGAAAGTTAGTATACATGACTATAAAAAAAATTAAATATGAAACACATTAACTATGACAAACAACTATATACCGCGAATAAGGACCACAATCTGTCTATCACCTCTTTTGGATACTCTTTCCATTGAGTGACCGGTCCTGGTAGATGTTGAAGAAGTGAATTCCTAATCTCGCGTACTACTTCTTGTGGCTCAAACCTCATGCTGCACATGAATTGGTACACAGTAAATATCAATATAAAATATTTATAAGATATGCAATAAGTGAAAACAACATACTTACAGTCGACTATCGATATACACTATTCGAATAAGTCTTCTTGTGCCAGACTGAGAAGACTCTGCATCCTGTATTGGCTCCTGACTTGTATGATCAACAGGTGTAGGTGGGTCATGTACAGGTGAAACATCATCTGTAAAAAAATACGTTAAAAATTCTTAGAATGTGCATTTCAACTAATCAAGCATCCAATTAGTTAAATGATATACCTATCACAGGAGCCCGTGAAGATGAAGGCTGGGCCTGGCTACTACTGGATGAACGACCACTGTAAGCTCCACGAACCATATTCTAACAAATAAAAAATGTCATACAATGTATTCAAATAATTCGCATCAAGTATTATAATACATTCAAATAATTCAAATCATTGGAATACTTGACAATCATTTACATCATTGCAATACATTCAAATCATTCACATCAAGTTTTGCAATACATTCAAATCATTCGCATCAAGTATTACAATACATTCAAATAATTCAAATCATTCATATCAAGTATTGCAATACATTCAAATCATTCGCATCAAGTATTACAATATATTCAAATAATTCAAATCATTCACATCAAGTATTGTAATACAACTCATTCATTCGCATAAAGTATTACAATACATTTAAATAATTCAAATTATTCACATCAAGTATTACAATACATTCAAATAGAGGTTTGTATTACAAGATTTTGCTCACTAGCTTGAGAATTCTTCTTCATCACTTGTTTGACTTTCATATTCTTCTTCTTCTTCATCTTCTTCTTCTTCTTCATTGTTTGCCCGTCCACTTGGTATATCATTTAGATCACATTCTTCTATGAATGTTTCTTCGACTAATAGAGATATGACATGCATATCATGCGCAACATCGTGACCATAAGAGAAGTCATAGATATCATCTGATTGATAGTAATCACTGTCTTCAGCTAACTTGTCTTCCTGTAACTGATCATACTCAGGGTATAGTTTGTACTTCACCTTGCAAACTGCCCACCATTTATTTCTATCTAACTTTTTTATACTCGGATATGAAGTATAATAAACTTGTTGAACTTGCGAGGCTAATATGAATGGTTCACATGTTCCAAACCTTGATTTATAATTCACCTACACAATGCCTGAGGCTTTGTCGAGTCTTGTTGCAGTTAGATCAAACCAATGACACTTGAATAAAGTTACCCTATTATTTATGCCTAAGTAAGTCAACTCCATTATTTCCTCTATAACACCATAGTAATCATGTTCATTTTCACCATAGTTGCTACCCTTGACACACACGCCACTATTCATCATTGATTTGTTTATACCGTAATCTTTTGTATGGAATCGATAACCATTTATGATGTACCCGTTGTAGCATTGCACAAATTTGGTCGGACCATTTTCTAAATCACATATTCCTTGATCTTTAACATCACCATGGCGGACCTACGCACATACACAAACAATGATTGTGATCACGACCAATTAAGTAACTTAGTGTTGTTTACAAGTACAAAATTTATGTTAGCATCCTTACCAACTGTTTCAACCACTCCACAAACTTAGTTTCACGTTCTTTTTGTACTTATGCATCAGTGAGATGTGAAACTTCTCTTCGCAACTCCAGATCAAATTGTCTGCAAACCACAAATACTTATATTACCGAACCATGTATGCACATATAGAATATAAAAGGATTTATAATTGTGTTGCGTCTACATATACTTACTCGATGTATGGGTCGATCGCTGAACAATTAAAAAGAATATAGATGTGTGTTGCGTCTTGCTCTCGATCTGTCAAGAGCCTTGATCGGCAACTACCAAATGCATGCCCAAGCCCAAGTGGTTGAAATATCGACAACTTGTCAGCTATAGTAAATTGTACTCCATCATCGTTACGAGGTGGGCATGTGTAACGTGTTGGAATGTGAGGTTCAAAGTACATAGATGAGAAATTTGAAATCTCTTCTTAAGTGTACGCCTCACAAATAGAGTCTTCTACTCTTGCTTTATTACGGACCTTTTTTTTGAGGTCAAACATGCATCTGTCAAAAATATACATTTCAAATTTGAAATATCTGTCATTGAAGAGACAAATATAAGAAAACATATACCTTTCAAATGGGTACATCCATCGATATTGCACAGGGCCACCAACCCTTAGTTCATATGGCAAATGTATGATCAAATGTTCCATAACATCGAAAAATACTGGCAGAAAAATCTTTTCTAGCAGACAAACAATGGTGATTACAGAGTCCTCAAGATTCTTTACATCAGATACTACGACTTTCGATGTGCAAAATGTTCTAAAAAATCCACTCAACTCAGACAATACCCCCCATATAGGTTTGTCTAACATATCATGGAATGCTAGGGGTATCAATCGTTGCATAAAGATATGACAATCATGGCTCTTCAACCCATATAACTGTCCATCGTCAATCTTTACAGCCCGAGCAGTGTTAGAGACATATCCATCTGAAAATCTCAACTGTCTCAACCATTGACATACATGCTTTATTTGATCAGGTCCAAGCACGTACTTTGAGTTTGGTTTCAGTACTTTACCATTATACTCTTTGAGTTTCAATTCTGGTCTTTTACATATTACTTTTAAATTCATACGGACCTTCGGATTATCCTTCGTTTTCCCTTTAACATTCATTATTGTATTGAACACATTATCAAACACATTTTTCTCCACATGCATCACATCCAAATTATGTCGTATCAATAGGGCCAACCAATATGGTACTTCCCAAAAAATAGATTTCTTTGTCCAATTGTGATCCTTCCCAAATCCAAGAAAGGGTGTCAGACTACGGGCATCTATTAATACATCTGGAAAGTATCACAATCTTCTTAAAATCTTTATGCCAGACAATCTTGTGGATGAACCTTCCATTTCAATTGTGCCTTCTCTAAACGCATTCCTTTATCGTCGGAACAAATGATCACTGGGTAGAAATCAATGATGGCACTCAAATCAGCAAGGCTTCCTTCTATGCGTTAATCTAAAAGCTTTGGTATCCTCCATGCAGTACAAACATGCCAACCTCCCATGTGTCCTCCAACCAGATAACATACCATATGCAGGGAAGTCACTGATTGTCCATAGAACAACGACCTTCATATTGAAATTTTGTTTTTTGTGGGCATCATACGTGGTAACACCGTCATCCCACAGTACTTTTAGTTCATTAATCAATAGCCTTAAATATACATCAAGATGTTGGCCAGGTGAGGTCAGACCAGGGATCAACAGAGACAAGAAAATATTTGAATGCTTCATACACAAGCTTGGTGGAAGGTTGTATGGAGTTACAAATACTGGCTAGCATGAGTATGGAGTTGATCTACCCCCAAATGGATTAAATCCATCTGTACATAGATAGAGTATAACATTTCTCACTTCCATTGTGAAGTTCTGATGAGTACGATCAAAGTGCTTCCAAGCTTCAGCGTCAACAAAATGCGTGATCTTATCTTCATTGTGTCGAACTTTATTTGCATGCCAACTCATGTGTTTAGCTGTCCTTGAAGACATATACAATCGTTGCAATCTAGGAGTGATAGGAAAGTAGCGGAGCGATTTTATGAAACTTCCTTTCATCTCGTGCTACCATTGCCTCTTGTCTTTGGCTTGAACCGAGGATGCCCACATGACGGGCATAATATGTTATTTTTTTGATCCTTGAAATACAACATGCAGTGACTTGGACAAGCATCAATCTTTTTATACCCTATACCTAGAGCGTTGACCATAACTTTCGCACGATAGAAATTTTGTGGCAATTTCTCATCTTTGGGCAACATACTCTTCATAATCATGCACAAACGGTCAAAACATGATTGACTCAAATTATACTCGGACTTCAAATTCATTAGTTGAAGAACTGCAGATAAGATAGTGTGACTCTCACAACCGTTCCAAAGTGGCTCATCAGCATCTCTAAGTAAATAATAAAATCTACTAGTTGCATCGTTTGGTGATTCTTCATCTACTGCAGTTCTTATATCACTAGGACTCATAGCAGAACCCAGTTTTGTTCCTGCGGCATCAAATATCAAATCCATATATGGATTATCGTGCACCACATTCACCCGTGCATGAAAATTGTTTCTAAATTCTTCTCCATGAAACGTCCAATTCTGATAATCACTCACAAAACCCTTCCTGTATAGGTGATGTCTAACGCCAAGAGGTTCTACAAATCGATTATTCTTACAAATCTTGCAGGGACACCTAATCTGACCTGTGGGATCCACTGTACTGACACTTGCTGTTGCAAATTCAATAAAACCAACACCATCCATATATTCATGCGATAACTCATTGTCAACTATCCTACGGTACATTCATTCATAGTTTGCAGTCATTTTGTCATATGATGTTACGAATAGTATCCTAACCAGTTAAATAAGAACCATCAGAATGCTATGATGAAGAAAACATCAAATTTATCATGCAATATATGATATCATACAATCACAAAAATTATGATGCATGCATTAATAACTTAATATTTTCATGTGCAAACTATTCATGACACGATACATTCATTTGAAACATGCTTTCATTATACAATTTCACATGGAAGTCATAATCAAATTGAAAGTAACTACATGCAAGCATGAATACAATCACATCAAGCACTGCAATACATCAAAATCATTCATATCAAACAAATGTCAAATATGTACTTGCAGCAAACACACTTTAATATCTTGCTAACTACTACCATGCCTAGCATGGAATCCGTACTCCAAAAATAAGAACACTTCTATTCGCATACATTAAAATCATGCTCAGTATGATCTCCAAACTCCAAAAAAGCAGTCCTAGATATCAACAACTAAGTGAGTGTGTGAACAGTAAAGTGTTACATCTAATAAATTAAATAACATATGATGCGCTTGAATCACTTACTCACCACGGGTATTTATCCGATTTGCATTATTTTTGTCACTTACTTACCACGGGTGGCGCGGCACAAGCGGGTTCCGTTGAGAAATCTGCAAGAGGCACTACGTTAAAATGAAGTCACCACCTGCCGAGAAAAAAAACCGAGGCAAGGTCGCCCTCCTGCCGGAAAAGCAGGGGGTTGGGGGGCAACCCCTTGTCCGAATAAAAAAACGACAGGAAAGCGTCCCCCTACCGAATAAAAAAATGAGGCATGAGAGCAACCCCTACCGAAAAAAACAAACGAAAAAAAGGGGCACGGGAGCGACCCTCTGCTCAAATAAAAAAACGAGGCAGGGGGGTGACCCCCTACCGGAAAAAAAAAATGAGGCATGGGGGCGACCCTCTGCCCAAATAAAAAAAGGAGACAGGGGGGTGACCCCCTGCCGAATGAAAAAACGAGGCAGGGGGTCGCTGTAAACACCCCAAATTTTCACTCACCTCCCTGACATCGCCCTCAATCACCACATTTCGGTTCTCCGGAACCCATGAAGGGCAAAATGGTCATTTTCCAAGATTGAACCTTGCAGAAAGTCCAAAATTTTATTCTTGAGCCTCAAAATTTCTATATTTAGGTTCAAAGACATCTTCAAATTGCAAAATTTCAAAATCCTTTTTCTGGACAAAAAGCTAGAATTTTCAAGTCCGAGCTTAGAGTGACATTTCATAGAACATGTCTTTGCATAGGATTGCATCATTTCACTGCATAGCATGTCAGTTTGAGATCCAGAACTCCTGATTTCCAAAATTGTCCATTCAGATTTGATTTTTAAACCTTTTCAAATTGATTTTTAAAAAAACCCTAGGTATTCAAAATTACCAAATTTTTCCATTTTACCCCCAGGACTTTGAATTACAAAAATTTTCTCAAGAAAAACAATCTGGATATTTGGATATTGATTTTAAATATTTTATCTCAAAACTTTTTGCAAAAGATTTTAAATCTCTTTACAAATTTTTTTACTTTTATCCATATTTTTGCCTTGAAAAACCAATTTTTCCAAATTCTTGAAAACAAATAATGTTTTATCTCGTATTTTCAAATAAATGGAGCGGGACCCGCCTTTGAACTAGCATCATACTCAGAATCTCAGGTAAGTTGTTTATTCTCAAGCGGGACCCACCCGAAATTCATACCAATTTGCAAATTTTTCTTAATTTCTCAATATTTATTTATTTATTTTTTTAGTTAGTGGGCCCACACACATGTGGCACTCCACTTGAAAAAAAAAAAAAGATTTGCAAAAACAAAATAAAACTTTATTTTCAAAAGGATTTTAAAAGTGGATTGAGGTGGCATTTCCATAAAAGCCTCTCATTTATTTCAACATTCATTTTTTTTATTTTTGATTTGTTTAAATAAAAAAAAAATTTAAGAAAGAAGTAGCCGTAAATGGCACAACCGAACTTGCTTAAAATGCTCATTTACCTAAAACTTAGGTAAATGAACCCAAAATGGTTTTAAAAAAACCTAAGGTTTCGTCCACCTCCAAAACGGCGAGTTTTCAAAAAATCGGTTACAAAACTTTCAAAAGCTTTCAAAAAAACAATGTAACGGAAGGGAAATCTGCGTTTTTTTGAAAAGAGGGGAAAGTTTTTAAAAAGGGGGGCAGGGCATTCACGAAGGGGGAGGTAGCCGATTGAATTGGGGCGTTTTCGGTTTTGCAGGGGCTTCCACCACCAGCGCCATTCTCCATTGAACAGGAAGGAGCTTTGCATCTTCTTCAGCCCCAGCCACAGGTCTTCCACCACCAGCACTCTCCTTCAACCCAGCCAAGTCTTCACTTCCTTCAACCCACCAACAGGCTGCAATCATCTTTCAGCCGCAGGGCATCTCCAGTAGCTGTCGCCCATATACCTTGAGCCCCAGCCACAGGTCTTCCACCACCAGCACTCTCCTTCAACCCAGCCAAGTCTTCACTTCCTTCAACCCACCAACAAGCTGCAGTCATCTTTCAGCCGCAGGGCATCTCCAGTAGCTGTCGCTCATATACCTTCAGTCCAGCCAACAAAAGTTACAGCGTGAAGACCATTTTCTTCAGCACACTAGCTGAAATCTCAAGCAGTTGTCTCACATATACCTTCAGCCCAGCCTACTTCAGTCCCGCAACAGAGAACGTACATGCTGTCCACAAGTCGACTGAAGCAGGATCTACAATGCTATTTAGCTGGAATTGAGGAAATCTGTAAATTCAATTGAAGCAAAAGGCCTCCAAGCTGCAAAACCCAAAGAGGAATCAACTCTTCTGGTTCAAGGTGAGCCATACCCTTTTTTATCTGTGCTATTTCCCCTCTCCCTATTCAGTTTTTTTTTTTTTTTTAGAGAATAGCTTATAAAAAAGGAATAATTGCGTGTGTTTTGTTAGCAAAAAAAAAAAAAAAGCTATTTGAAGGAATGTCATTCTGCTATATTGTCCAGATAAGTGTTTTGTTATCATTCATCAACCCATTGTTTGACGTTTTGCATGTTATAGTCTGAGACTGATTATTCAGAAGGAGATGTATGAGTATTGCAATTGCCAATTTGGGTTCGACCTTTGTTGTATCGCCTATTGCATTTGAACGTACTCATACTAGCATTATTAAATTTCTATTACAGCAGTTAAAACTATGCTACAGCCATAAGAATGCTCATACCTCTAAGATGAATCTGTCATGGCTGCTTAGCAGTGTAAATAGACATGTATCCATATATATTGAAATCTTCAAACTGCTGAAATGCCCTTTGTGATTGACTACTGAAATCAGTTGCAGGAATTAACTGGTAGCCAGTACTTCATTTGAGCCATATCCCATCGATTACCTAGATGATTGCATTATGGTTCATTCAGCTGAATCTTATGATCATTCTCTTTTAGAAAATAAGATTGGATGGAGGTTCCGTTGACGTTGTAGCAGCTTGATTGACATCTCTTTGGATTCATTTTGGTAGATATTTGTTTTGTTGTTTCCCAAATGATACTTTGGTACTCATTTTTAACACTCCAAAATGTCTCAGCAGATGCTACAGGATATAAATTAATAATTGTATATTTCCATTTGTTGAAGGATATTGATTTTGTCTCTACCATAGTTGGAAGCTATTCTGAAATTTAGAAGACGTGCGGGTTGGAATTTGAGTTTCCTTTTCCTGGTAAATCAGCTTGTCTCAGTTCATTAGATGACTGAAATCAAGCCCATAACAGGGAACAAAGCATCGTTGATTTTAGTTCTCACGGTATTCAATTGCAATCTTTCATTTAGATGTACTATGTCAAAGGTGCTATGTCCTTGACTTAGTCATTGGATAGTCTACTGCAAAATGTACATACATTTCCTTGATTTGCTTAATATTGGTATAACAAACCATATATTGATATTTAGCCTACCAACAATATATGTATATGTTATGTATTTACTTATCTCTTTTCTGCAGGTGTGCAGTCATGATAAACAACCATCTTCATGAACGGATATATCCATATCCGTTCATGATCTCTATGCCATCTTTTGCATGCTTCATTATTGATATATAGAGAAGCTCCATACCCGATTTTACTGAAAAATATGTTATAATTTAGAAATTACAGCTTTGTGAAACACCCTACAGAAACTGTATATACCTGTATTTTCTGATTTTACCCATTTTATGGAATTTTCCTTTATATGTATATTTTCTTATTAGAGGTATATATATATCGATATGTATGTATATCTACCTATATGTATACGTATATATGTATATATGTATATATATATACATATATTTATACATATATATATATATATATATATATATATATATATATATATATATGTCCCTTCATGTGCATTGGTTATCATATATATTTTTCTTTTCTTTTACTTTTTGTAAATATATCTTCATTATCATATATCATTTATCATAAATTCAAGTATTTCGATATTTACCTGTATATCTTTGTTGTATATAGTATATGTACCCATTTCCTTGGTTATCTTGTACTAACTCTCATTTTGCAGGAAAATCTAGAAGATGTTGATTCCTTGGTTCCATTTCAATTTTTTTTTTTTTACTTTATGTTAGCAATGTAATAATCCAATGTAAACCTTGGAATAAGATTTACTTTTACTGCTTAGATTAGGCTGCATCTCATATAGTTTGATTTCAGTAATATCCTGATTCTATGATGCATATATCTAAATTTTCGAAATTCACCGTGGATGAACACGAATGGCACATGCACCAACTCTTAGAGAGTTGATGAACTCGGTGGAGTCCATATTTACGGCCCTAGTCGGAATATGGACGAGACCTAGATCCATCATCTCTCTACCAGTCACATTGAGCCTACACTCTTAGGCTATCTTGAAAATGCACCTCATATTTCCAATGTTTTAAAAATATTGTGAATTAACTCAAATAAACCCTGAATATATTCATGGCCACAGTCAGAATATGTGAAGGATTTACTTTGGCTTAATCCACATTTTTCCAACAAATTTTCCAGAAATCTTTTCAAACTGCATTCATTCATTCAAATCATTTGCATCATTTGTTTTTCTCATGATTTTCTCAAGAAATTTGCACTTCATGGAATCGATTTCTCAAGAAACTATGATGATATTCGGAGTTGGATTTCCCAAATCAACGTTTTCCCGTGATTTTCCTTAAAAAGTTATTTTCTTAAGATCCATTTCATCTTTCTCAAGAATCAAAAATCGATTTTCAGACATTTCAAAGACAAGATTCTCAGGAATTTAATTTTCTAAGTTTTGAATTTCCTTCTCCAATGAGTTTTCCTACAAAATTTTCTATCATTTTCTCAAGAAAATTCTCAAAATCCGAGTTTTCCTGATAAGTGTTTTTCTTTCCAAATGATCATCTTTTCTCAAGAATTCCTTCAATTTTCCTAAGATTCTCATTTCTTCATGGTTTTCCAAGTCTTTCTGAACTTTCTCAAAATTTTCCTAAGATTCTCATTTCTTCATAGTTTTTCAAGTCTTTCTAAACTTTCTCAAAATTTTCCTGAGATTCAAATTTCTTCATGGTTTTTCAAGTCTTTCTAAACTTTCTCAAAATTTTCCTAAGATTCTCATTTCTTCATGGTTTTCCAAATCTTTATAAACTTTCTCAAGATTTTCACTTCTTCAAGATTTTTCAAATCTTTATAAATTTTCTCGAGATTTTAAACCTTATTCGTCTGAGTTTTCTGAGAGATTGATTTCCATCTTTTTTCTGAGAAATGCTTTTCAACTCCAAATGTTTTCTAAGCATACGTCATATTTTCCAATTTACATTTTCCAAAATTCTCATAGCACATGCCTGAATTCTCTGTGCATTTAGGATAGAACATGATTTCGGTAATTTCACTAAGTCAAGCACAATTTTGGTCCTTGGTTCGATTACCCCTGTTAAAGGCGACAGGAACGGTCGAACCTCGTACCGACAGGTCGAGCCCCATCCCGTAGATTTTCCCGCAATTTTCAAAACGGAGGCGAATATTTCAAAACAATTTCCAATATCCGGTCAAGTTTGAATCGCAAAAGGCTTTCCATTTCTCTTCCGCAAGAAAGGGAAGATGGGAAAAATTTTGCGACGACAACAGGTTTGGCGACCGAGATGGGACCTGTCCATGTCTGACCTAAATTATGCTTGACTTAGTTCAATTATCGAAATTATGTTCACAACATGTCAGCTCTTTACTTTTGATATCATGCGAACCTAGGAGCCTAGATTCTGACCTAGCTGACATTGACTGCATATAGCTTATGCATGGTTTGGTAGGACTATATTGAGGAGATATTTTCATGCTCACATAGACTTAGGTCTAAATACAACTCTCCTCAATTTAGGATCTGAATATAAACAATGTATGCTTCTTCAAAGATTTTCAAAATCTATCTCTCTAGGACTTAGAGCCATCTATTTCTTGCATGTGATCATTTTTTTTCAAAACCTCCATTACCTATCATTACCCGGTCTTCACGTTGCTGGGCTCTCTTCTAGAACCCTAGTTCGGGACAGAGCCTCACAACTGGGCCAATTATTTGGGTTAACACCCCCCTACCACGTACCGCGGGCCACAGTCCGAAGTATATCGGTAGGCGCTCAAGGATGTTGGAAAACCTTACCTTAGAACCAGAGTTGAAATTATATGCCACTTACCTCGAATTTTGGTTCGGGTATATCGGCATAACTGGATTAGACAAAGATGATCTGAACTTAGAGTTAGGATTAGGGTCCTACAGTATGTGCATGAATGTTTGTGCAGGATGTGATTGTTTGTATGTTACCGCTATTTCCTTACATTTTCCCAAAAATATTTTCAAATACCCATATTTCTCATCTTTTCCCTTTATTTTCTCAAACGCTAGATGATTTTCTCAAATATCCCATTTCTTTCAAAACTCCGGGAGATTTTCCACTCTACCTTTCTACTGGATCTCGAATTTTCAGCTACATTTTATATCCTGCCTGCAAAATTTTTCAAAATTTCCTACATTTTCCTAAGTCTCATTCCGAGTCTTTTTTTGTTTCAGTTCGATGACATCCAGTCAAGTCGATCCTATCTTTCCTGAAGGTCACATCTCCTACAAGGTGCGACAAGGTCGTCCTGAACATCGAGCCCTTAGTACCAGAACTTTCATTCCCCAGTGGTACTATTCATGGCTAAAAAGCTTTTCCCG
Source organism: Nuphar pumila (assembly GCF_984573655.1). Classification (NCBI taxonomy): domain Eukaryota; kingdom Viridiplantae; phylum Streptophyta; class Magnoliopsida; order Nymphaeales; family Nymphaeaceae; genus Nuphar; species Nuphar pumila. Next base: position 163,361,750 of record NC_143249.1, on the reverse strand, counting down.
AATGTTCCCGGACCATTTGAGCGAGTGCGGATTAGAACTCGCGTCGGCAGTCGGAAAGCAGACCATCAACAACAACCTGATCCATGCAATGGCGGAGCGATGGAATCTTCGAACATGTACCTTCTGGTTCCCGTGGGGAGAGATGACCGTTTTAATGGATGAATTTTCAGAAATCATGGGATTACCAGAACCAGCCGGTCAACCAGGCAATCCATTAGAACATCAATTCCTTATCAATGTCAAGGGTTTGGACCCCCGAGATTCATTAGCTCGTATGACAGGCCGCCGATCCTGGCCCCTGATCCAGTTGGACGAAAATGAATATGTTGACCTGCTCGAGTTGTATTGCCAGTACGGGACCTTCATTGAAGTCAGTTCGCTATCCAGGACAACTAAAGAAAGGATTCAGAATGCAATGGTCCTGTGCACTATAGGATTATCCCTCTTTCCAAATGGACAAAACTACATGGACATCAGACAAATCCAGCTTATGAGAAGATGGGGAAGTCGACAGACCAATCGCCTCTCCATAGCCATGGCAGCACTCGCCTTCCTATATCGTGGTTTGACTCGATTCTCACTTGGAGAATCCATTTTAGTTGAAGGATGCATCTACGCACTTCAATCCTGGTTCTTCCAGCATGTTCCAGCCCAAGCAAGCTCTTTTAGATACAACGGTCAAGAACTTCTTCCAGTGGCACAGTACCGGTCAATGATCAACAACATTCAAGAAGATGACGTAGTCTGGGACTATTTTGATCGGCAACTATCTCCTCCCAGGTACACATATGCTTATGGCAAAAGGTTCAAGTTACTAGGACCATTCTTTTGCACCTACTACCAACCAGAGAGATGTGTTCGACAGTTCTCCCAGAGACAACAGTACGTCGAAGCCCGACTGTTATCAGGAGCTATGGCGGAATTCGATCTCACTTCCGCACAATGGTCCGGGGCATATCATTCTGCCCGCTACGGCTGGGATTCCTTTGTCTCTCTTAAAATTTTTCCTGGTTCTAGAGTGTCTGTTGATTATCGTGAATGGTGGCAAATTGTTTGTCCTCCACCTCTTTGTCAAGATCAATAAAATCATATTTCCTCATTTCAATAAAATTCTCTCTTGTGGTTTGACGACCTCGCCTTGGTAACAAGGCACATTTTCGTTGTTTGTTTCTCATGCTAAAAGAATGACAACATAATTGTCGTGATTCTCGCGATGACTCAGTCCTTAGTAATGGGATATCTTCTTCAAATTGTCTACCACATTTTCAATAAATATTTCTTCCAAAAGCCAATTCCTTCATAATCTAATCAGGTCTTTGCCTTGCAGAGAGCATCCACAGCAACTCATAGAGCATCCACAACAACTCAGAGAGCATCCATAGCAACTCTAGAGCATCCACAACAACTCTAGAGCATCCGCAACATTTGATGGTTCGAACAAGGTCAGGAAGAAGAACCACATCACCTCAGCACTCTTCAGCCTCAGAAGGAGAAATGGATCATCCCGTGGATCAAGATCAACAACAAGAGGATGATGGCATAGATCCGCAAATGTATGCCATGTTCCAAAAAATGATGAACAAAATGATGCGTGAACAGGCTGGGACCAGTGCAGAGAAAAATCAATTCAGAGAAAAGTTTCACGGGCACAAGAATAAGAAAATTTCCAAGAAACAGGTTCAGCTAGAAGAAATTTTCAGATGAATCAGAATCAACAGAAGACACTGAGGAAGAATATGAGGTGCCTCCGGCATTTCAGAAACGTGGCCGAGAACAAAGGAAGAGCCGCAAATCAAAGAATGAGGTCACAGAAGAACCTTTGCAGTCACAATTCAGGGAAATGGCCCGAGTTGTTAAGGATCTCCAAGCCCGCGACAAGGGCAAGAAAGTCTTCACCAGTGAGGACTTCTATGACGGCCTCGAAGGGGATGACGATCTCGAAAACCTTCCCCGAAAATTCATCAAGTTTGATGGTTCTGGCGATCCGAAAGCCCATCTCGCCACTTTCTTCGCAGAGTGCTCAAGATTCAAGAGAGATAACAGAGCACTATTCCTATGCTTCCCTCGCAGTTTGGAAGGAGTTGCAGCTAAATGGTATGCTGAGCATATTAATCCCATCGAGCTCAAGGAATTCGATAAAGTGGTGAATTTATTTATTGAACGCTTCTTGTTCAACACAGAAGCGCTCCCGATATTAAGTCATCTCTGCAGTCTGAGGCAGAATGAGAATGAAAAAGCACGAGATTTCATTCACAGATGGAGGTCAGCCTGCAACAAAATGAGAGATCCCATATCTGAAAGGCACGCCTTGTCATTGATCCTCAACAACTTTTCTCAACCATTAAGAGGATTAATCTCTACTGCACCGTCCCGGACCTTCATTGAATTAACTGAGCGAGCAGAATGGCTCAAATTGAGCGTAGAGAATGGGGTCTTTGAAGGCTTCACTTTTTCCAAGAGTAACCCCCAAGGTGAGCAGAAGAAGAAAGCTCACTTCACCTTCTCTGCCAACAACAACAACAACAATAGCCGAAATCAGTACAAAGGGCAGAAGAAAGATTACTGCTACAGCGCAGGCAATTCCAACAATAAAGGAGATCAGAAAATGAAGCATGCTCCTCAATACAGCAAGCCTTCTCAGCAAGACCAAGGGCCAAAATTGCGTGAAAAAGTTAAACATGAAGGATGGAGTTATGACCGAAAGTTTACTCCTCTCGACCAATCACTCGAAGATGTGCACGAGTATATGCTGTCAAAAGAAATGGTCAAGTTGCCTAGACTGGCCGATCCCCCTGTGCCTATGGGGAAATGGAAAGATCAATTCTGCAAGTTTCACATAACAGTGAGACACAGCACTAAGAACTGTTTCGTTCTCAAGAACATTGTGCAGGATCTTATTGACAAGAATTTATTGATAGAAGGAGAAGAAGAAGAAAAAATGGATATTCTTAAGCAGCCTTTTCCTTCACACACCACAGCAGTAGTGTCTGCACAACCTTTCCTGCCTCACGAACACATCAAGCCGTGTTCTGCACAAGATCTACAAGTTCAGCATCAGGTGTCAGTACTTCGACAAGCAGCTCCAGCTTCTAAAAAGATGGACCTAATCTCAGCATTCGGCAAGATGAAAATTTCTGAAGCACCTGTAAAGTCATCCCCCAAGTCAAAGGGACTTCCTGATTTTCTCAATCAAATCTTCAAGCCCAAGCCGGAGAATTCAAGTCAGAAGCCTCTGACCGCTCTGTCCAATGTTTTCATTCTTGATTTGGCCAAGAGTTCCTGCAAGCATCAGCAAGTACTGGATGATCTGCTCAGAAAGATCAAAGTTAAGCCCAGTACCACTCCAGAAGACATGGCACAAATAGTGAATTCGGCCATGACCAACGCGCCAATCACTTTCTCGGATGAGGACCTTCCAAAGCCTCATTCCTTTCACAATAATGCTCTTTACATTGTCGTTCGGGTAAGGGGAATGACAGTACCCCATGTGCTAGTAGATGGAGGCAGTAGCCTCAATATATGTCCCGAAATGACCGCAAAGGTGCTAGGCATTAAGGAAGAAGAATACATTCCAGATCCTATTACCATCTATGGGTTTGACAACCATGGTCAAACAGCTAAAGGCAAAATATTCCTAGAAGTGTTCATCAACTATTATGTGCATTCAGTGCTTTTTCATGTGGTCAATGTGCCACACACCTACAATCTGTTGCTCGGAAGAACGTGAATTCATAATGCAAATGCAGTGCCTTCCACCTTGCATCAATGCGTAAAATGGTCCAAAGCTGGAATGATTACAACAGTGCTCGGAGAGGACCCAGAAGAAAGACTCCCACAACCTATGATCCCTCGACCATCATTCACTGCAGATATTCCTAGCATCAGAGAGAGTGAAGAAATCAGTCTCAGAGAAAATCAGGAAATACTCCAGGCAAAGTCAGAATTATCCTTGCACACTGTAGCCATGACCCGATGGAGAGGTCCCAAGTTCTTCAAGATTGGAGGTCATGTCAGCTACGACACTGTCAAAGATCATCCATTGTTTCCACAATTCATGAAAGCAAGAAAGGGATTTGATTTACTTCTGAAACATGGATATCAACCCTTTAAAGGACTAGGTAAAAATGAAGATGGTCGTGTCGAGCCAATGATCCAAAAGCATCGGCCCCATAGGGCAGGACTAGGGTTTTTCGGTGGGAGCTCAACAAAGAAGATTGTTTTTGTTAAAGGGGCACATTGAGAATCGTTGTTGCATTTCCTTTCTATTCCTTTCAAAATAAATGTCTAAATATCTTTTATCAAGTCAAATCAATAAAATATCAAGTTTCTTTGTCTATCTGGATGCCATTTGTCTCTTTTATCTCTATATCCTCATTTTATAACTCAATGTCATTTTATGCATAATTCTTTTAAATAATGGTTTGTCGTATGATGGACGATTTTCCTAAATCCAATTTCTTATCCAAAATTTCAGAAATGTCTTCCCGAACAATCAAGAAACTCGTTATCAATCCAAAGGCTTTCCAGAAATCGGCAGCAATTCACCGAGTCAAAGCAAGCACAGGAGATAGCAAGGTTGCAAAGCAGTTAGATGATTATGCAGAATTTGATCTGTCTCTTCAGGAATTACCAGAGTTCGCCTCAGTTCAGAAGCAAGATGAACCATCTGCTCTAGTACAAGATCCTACTGAAGATGTCAATATCGGCTCAGAGGAAGATCCCAAGATTCTCAAGATCGGTACCAGTCTAAGTCCGGAAGAGAAAGAAAGGCTTACAAATTTTCTCAAGCAACATGAAGAAGTGTTCGCATGGACATATGAAGATATGCCAGGCTTAGATCCCAAATTGGTCGAACACCGACTCGTTTTAAAGCCAGATGTAAAGCCCGTTAAGCAAAAGCTGAGAAAAATGGATCCCAGAATAGAACAACAAGTCAAAGAAGGACTTGAAGATATGCTCAAAGCAGGATTTATCCGACCTATTGACTATCCAGATTGGTTAGCTAATATTGTCGTTGTCCCAAAGAAAAATGGCAAACTAAGGATCTGCATAGACTTCAGGGACCTTAATAAAGTGACTCCGAAGGACGATTATCCACTTCCAAGCATTGATCTCCTAGTCGACAGCACGACATGACATGCCATGTTCTCCTTTATGGATGGATATTCCGGCTACAATCAGATTAAGTTAGCCGCCCGCGACCAATCCAAAACTTCCTTCACTATGCCTTGGGGCACTTTTTGTTATACAGTTATGCCTTTTGGGCTCAAGAATGCTGGAGCAATGTATCAACGGGCAATGGTCGTTATATTTCACGATCAGATGCACAAAATCATGGATGCGTATGTCGATGATATCCTCGTAAAATCTAAAGAGGAAGAAGATCACCTCGAAGCGCTTGATCAAGTCTTTAAGCGACTCATCCTTTATAAGTTAAGGCTTAACCCGCAAAAGTGTGTTTTTGGAGTCGAATCAGGCAAACTGTTGGGTTTTCTGGTCAGCAAAAAGGGAATTGAAGTTGACCCAGCCAAAGCAAAGGCTATCATTGATATGCCACCCCCGAAAAATCTCAAAGAGTTGCGTAGCCTTCAGGGACACATGCAATCAATTCGGCGGTTTATTTCCAACTTGGCGATGAGATGTGAGCCCTTCAACCACTTACTCAGAAAAGGAGTAAAGTTCGAATGGGGACCAGAATGTCAGCAATCGTTCGATCGAATAAAAAAGTATCTTCTCAATCCTCCTATCTTGAAGCCGCCAGAATTGGGAAAACCTCTTTTGTTATACATCTCAGTCAATCAAGTTGCATGCGGTGGATTCTTGGCGCAGTAAAAAGATGGCAGCCTGATAGAGCACACCATCTATTATGTGAGTAAGACTTCCATAGATTACGAAAAGAGATACTCTCAAATAGAGAAGACCTGCCTAGCTCTGGTATGGATGTGTCAGAAGTTAAGACACTACCTGCTGGCATCCGAAGTCAAAATTTTGTCTAAACTCAATCCTCTCAAGTACATCTTAGAGCAACCTTTCCTCAGTGGACGAGTCGCAAAATGGCAAGTCTTATTGATGCAGTATGACTTAGAATATGTCTCACAGCAATCAATAAAAGGCCAAGCAATTACAGATCAATTGGCGGATTTTCCTCTGGCAGAAGAAGTGAAAGCCGAAGATGACTTCCCTGATGAGCAAATTTGGAATATCCAGCAATCTCCAGTCTGGAATTTATTTTTCGATGGTTCCAAGAATATGGCCGGAATAGGCATTGGAATCCTATTAATCACTCCTGAGAAAGAGATGATTCCATTTTCCCTCAAGTTAGATTTTCAATGCACCCACAACATGGCCGAGTATGAAGCCCTGATTCAAGATCTAAAGATTCTACTAGACTTCAATGTCAAGAGAGTGCATGTTTATGGCGATTCTCTACTCGTTGTCAATCAAGTTCGAGCTGAATGGCAGGTCAAAGATCAGAAGCTATTCCCCTATCAGAAAATTGTTGCAGCTCTTGTCAACAATTTTGAAGAATTTCAGTTATTCCATATCAAGAGAGATTTTAATCAAGTGGCCGATAGTCTAGCCAGTTTAGGCTCCATTATGGCATTCAGAAATGGAGAATCTTGTCGCTCTTTTGAAATTGGCAGACTTGACCAACCTGCTTTCCTTCCAGCGGAACAAGTAAACCAGGCTAAGCAAAGAAAGAAGCCTTGGTATTACAACATCAAAACTTTCATAGAAACTGGCGAATTTCCTCCAGAACTCTCAAAAAAAGAGCAGCGAGCAATCCAGCGTATGTCCACTCGATATTTCATTTTGGCCAATGTCCTCTATCGTCGTGGATTCAGCTCAGAGTATTCCAGATGTTTAAATGAAGAAGAAGCCAAAGAAGTCGTGCGAGAAGCACACGAAGGCATTTGTGGTGGCCACGTCGGCTACCAAACCCTTGTCAAGCAAATAATCAGAGCAAGTTACTACTGGAAGACTATGCAACAAGATTGTTATCATTATGTGAAGAAGTGTGTGTAATGCCAAATACATGCACCTTCTATTCATGCTCCCGCAACATATCTGCAATCTGTTGTCTGTCCCATCACTCCCTCTGCTTCAAATGGCCACAAATACTTTCTTGCCGCAACAGAATATTTCACCAAGTGGGTAGAAGCTATCACTCTTCGCACAGTAGAAGGCCGACACGTGGTCTCTTTTATTCACAAGAGCATCCTTTGTCATTTTGGCATCCCACATGACATCATGTCAGATAATGACAGTCATTTCAAGAATGAAAAGATGAAGACATTCTGCTCAAATTTCAAGATCTATCATCATTTTTCCGCTCCATATTATCCCCAAGGGAATGGTCAGGCAGAGGCCACTAACAAGATCTTAATTCGTATCTTGGAACGAACTGTGGAAACAGGTCGTGACTGGCATGAGAAGATTCACGATGCATTATGGGCCTACCAGACCACCATTCGTACACCAACGAATGCTACTCCATCAGAACTAGTCTATGGAACAGAAGTAGTATTGCCACTATATGTTCAGAAGCCCGCTTTGAAATTTGCGTCACTCCTGCAATTACCTCTTGATCAATATCAGCAGCAGCGACTGGTACAGCTAGACCTACTCGATGAGAGAAGGCTAAAAGCAGCAGAGCACGCTCAATCCTATCGCCAGAGAGTAGCCAGGCAGTACGCGAAGTCTGTCATCGAAAGAAGATTCAAAGTCAATGATTTAGTACTTCGATCCACAACTTATCTCAAGCATCATACCGGCGGGAAATGGTCGCCAAATTGGGAAGGCCCATATGTCGTCAAAGAAGCACTACCCCGCAACTCATATCGGCTCATCAATGTCGATGGGGTAGAATTACCAGATCCCATTAATGCTCGACACTTGAAAAAGTTCTATACTTAAAGCCTCTATTCTTTCTTTGTAATCTTCCTATTTTCTTTAGATAATGATCAAACTTTCTTTCCCAGTTACACTGGGGCATTTATAAAAATTTCGTCCTGTATGCAAGCAGGATAAACAAATTCCTTATTTCACGCACTTGTGCATTCATGTGCATCAATTTGCATTCATTTGCATCCAATTGCATTAACAATAATCCGGTCAGTATTGGGATTTCAACAAACAGTCCCATCACAATTCCTAATGATTCAAAATCGAAAGATAATCACCAATACTGAACCAAAAAGCCCAGCGCTCGAACTGGTATTATCTCAAAATCCAATGCGCAAACTGGTACATTTTTAAAATTCAACTTTTGGAGTCAGTCTTGGAAAACCGAACTCCGAGTCGGGTTTTTATTCAAATTATCCTCTTTTTGATCCAAGTTCCGACTCAAGATCTCTCTATTTTATTCGAGCTCTGATTCGAGCTTTTCATTTTCCTTTGTTAATCCGGGTTCCGACTCGAGATCTCTTTATTTACTCGAGTCTTGACTCGAGTTCTTCATTTTCTTTTGTTAATCCGGGTTCCAACTCGAGATCTCTTTATTTACTCGAGTCTTGACTCGAGTTCTTCATTTTCTTTGTTGATCCGGGTTCCGACTCGAGATCTCTCTACTTTATTCGAGCTCTGATTCGAGCTCTTCATTTTTCTTTGTTAATCCGAGTTCCGACTCGTGATCTCTTTTACTTTATTCGAGCTCTAACACGAGTTCTTCATTTTCTTTTGTTGATCTAGGTTCCGACTCGTGATCTCATTATCTTACTCGAGCCCTGACTCGAGCTCTTCATTTTCTTTTGTTGATCCGGGTTCCGACTCGTGATCTCTTTATCTTATCCAAGCTCTAATTCAAGCATTTCATTTTCTTTTGTTGATCCGGGTTCCGACTCATGATCTCATTATCTTACTCGAGCCCTGACTTGAGCTCTTTATTTTCTTTTGTTGATCCGGGTTCCGACTCGTGATCTCTGTATTTTATTCGAGCTTTGACTCGAATTCATTATTCTCCTTTCTTGATCCAAGTCATTTTGATCCTCAGGGTCTATCAATTGCTCAAATTTGATATTTTTCCCTCCAAATTCCAATCTAAATCTTTAAATCAGGCAATTCTCCAATTTTCGACCTTTGGGTCACTCAATTTCCAATTTTCAACCTTCAGGTCACTCAATTTCCAATTTTCGACCTTCGGGTCACTCAAGTTCCAAACTTCGACCTTCGGGTCACTCAATTCTCAATTTCGACCTTCGGGTCACACAATTTCGACATTTCGGTCAACCAATTCTCAATTTCGACCGTTAGGTCATCCTATTTCGACCTCTAGGTCACTCAAATTTCCAACAATCAATTTTCTAATTTTCAATTTCGACCTTTGGGTCAATCAATCTCAATCTCAAATTTCAATCATTTCTCTTGCGAGAGACCCTTTTTAGGGAGAGTTCGAGGGAGCTCGTTCTTTTCGCATGCTATCCTATTCGTTCACTTAGCCCCTTTTCAGGGAGAGTTTGAAGGGACTCGCGTCTTTGTGAACCGTTTGCAAAACAATTTCCAATTTCACACGAGGAACCCTTTTCAAGGGAGAGGCTCGACGGAGACTCGTTTTTCTTGTGACCCCCTAATTTCATACTAGGCCATTTTCGTCATGAAGGACCCTCTTGGCAGGGAGAGTGTGATGGACTCGTTCCTTTCATGACCCAATTTTCAGACCTCACTATTATCGGCCCCCTTTCCATAAGAGAAGCCTAATCTTAGGGAGTTTTGACGAAAGCTTAATTTCTCTTCGAAAGTACGTTTTGCAAACACCTCCTCTTCAGGGAAGAGAGGAGTATTTCCCATTCAGGTAAGGGCTAAGCCTGAGTCTCTCTTTTTGGGGAAAAAGAGAAGAGAATTTTCGTCACAGATGTATTGAGCTGGACCTCAAATGCTCATTTTTACCAAAGATTTCAAGAAAATTTTGTCGATTTGTCAATCAATTATTTGTTGATTTCAAAAACTTTATTATACAAATAGTTACCTCAGTCTACCTTCAGCATTACTCCCAAGAGAGTGAAGCTTTTGCGAGAAGAGATTCAAACTTCAAATTCTTTCTATTGGCCAACCAAAAGGATGAAGGATAAATCCTCGATATGGCCAGAAAAGAAGATTCAATGTTATTGAAAAGCCATAGATGATTGATATTGATCGCAGTTAATGGCATATCTTTAAAGATTATTCTTGTAAAGACGAGGCAGTGAAAATATCCTGAGCGCTAGAAAAGAGAGCATTCACCCAAGTCCTGTCTCCTCCAAATCACCTAAGCTGCAATTAAATATCCGCAAAAGGGATCTCTCACTTGTCGTCAAGATGAAGGTAAATTAAGCGAGTAGACCCCCGGGGCCAAAGAAGATTTGAAGCATCTCCAAGATGACGGAGTTTGTGACGGATCTTTTCAGGGAAAGTCCAAAGCACTGTCAAGATGAAGGCAGATGCGATGAACCTCCCGACAATCCCTAAAAGATATTTAATTTCAGCCATCACCCAAAAATCTCTACCCACGAGCCAATATCGTCAAGGAAGGATCGAAACATCTCCAAGTTGAAGGAGTTTGTGACGTGCCCTTCCCAAAAAGAGAACAAGAGAGGAAAAAGAAAGAGAGAAAAAGTCAGAACATCTCCAAAATGAAGAAGAATATAGCCAAAACACCAGAGAGCCGAAAGAGTGCATAAAGATTATCAAGAGAGAAGCTCTCAGGATATCAAACTGCCAAATCTATCAAGAATCATCTTTAATCTTGTGAAATTCTATTATCAATACTCTTTCATCAATTGCTTTCATAATATCAAATTCTCTTTCCTGTTCATATCAAGGAATTGATAACTTCTTTGAAGAAGGTCAATCGCAAGCAATTTGGATTTCAAATCTTGATTCTATGAAGTCAATCCCGTTTGGAGGTAATGCTTCAGTTAGAAAAGGAGGAATAATCTTGCAATATGCATCATTTTCAAGTATTTTGGATCAACAACAAAATTCTCAACATTTTGACAATATTTTCTAGCTATCCTGACGTGAAGTGAGAGCTTGATGTCCGTTTTTGATACATCCTGACACCAATTTTAAATCCCTCCTAAGGACTTGATTCCTTCCCTTCTTTGAGAGCGAGCTCTCAGATTTGCACATTTCCCTGTGTCCCCACTGTCCAACCATAGACAGTCCCATTTCGGTTCGAGGTCAAGCCACCAATCATTTTCTCGCAAAAGGCAATTTCAAAAGCTATTTAGTCTCAGCAATGAGATGCCCAAAATCAACCCCTTTTCAAGCTTAAGGGACCCCATTTTCCTTCCTTTTGCAAAACCCCTGTCGGATTTATTGTGAAATGTCCGAAGGTTCCATCATACTATTCCATTTTCTGCCCGATCAGGATAACGGTATAAACCTGAGCCTCCTTCAATGAGGTATTCCATTTCCTGCCCGAGCAGGTTAAGGGTACAAACCTGAGTCTCATTCCTATGAGATATTTCAATCCCCAATCAGGTTAAGGGTCAAACCTAAGCTTCGTTCCATGCGAGGTATTTCTGTCCCATCCAGATTAAGGGTAAAAACCTGAATTTCACTCTCATAAAGCCAATATTTCCTCTTTATTCTTCATTTCATATCTACCATGATCACCGGGCTAATTTCCTCACACCCAGTCAGATCCGTCTAACTTGGGCCTTTGTTATAACCCAAATTTGGTGTGTTTTCTTTGCCACTAAGCTCGACCACAAGTCGGCTTAGTAGCAAAGAGGGGCATCTGTAAACACCCCAAATTTTCACTCACCTCCCTGACATCGCCCTCAATCACCACATTTCGGTTCTCCGGAACCCATGAAGGGCAAAATGGTCATTTTCCAAGATTGAACCTTGCAGAAAGTCCAAAATTTTATTCTTGAGCCTCAAAATTTCTATATTTAGGTTCAGAGACATATTCAAATTGCAAAATTTCAAAATCCTTTTTCTGGACAAAAAGCTAGAATTTTCAAGTCCGAGCTTAGAGTGACATTTCATAGAACATGTCTTTGCATAGCATTACATCATTTCACTGCATAGCATGTCAGTTTGAGATCCAGAACTCCTGATTTCCAAAATTGTCCATCCAGATTTGATTTTTAAACCTTTTCAAATTGATTTTTAAAAAAACCCTAGGTATTCAAAATTACCAAATTTTCCCATTTTACCCCCAGGACTTTGAATTACAAAAATTTTCTCAAGAAAAACAATCTGGATATTTGGATATTGATTTTAAAGATTTTATCTCAAAACTTTTTGCAAAAGATTTTAAATCTCTTTACAAAATTTTTTACTTTTATCCATATTTTTGCCTTGAAAAACCAATTTTTCCAAATTCTTGAAAACAAATAATGTTTTATCTCGTATTTTCAAATAAATGGAGCGGGACCCGCCTTTGAACTAGCATCATACTCAGAATCTCAGGTAAGATGTTTATTCTCAAGCGGGACCCACCCGAAATTCATACCAATTTGCAAATTTTTCTTAATTTCTCAATATTTATTTATTTATTTTTTAGTTAGTGGGCCCACACACATGTGGCACTCCACTTGAAAAAAAAAAAAAAGATTTGCAAAAACAAAAAAAAACTTTATTTTCAAAAGGATTTTAAAAGTGGATTGAGGTGGCATTTCCATAAAAGCCTCTCATTTATTTCAACATTCATATTTTTTATTTTTGATTTGTTTAAATAAAAAAAAAAATTAAGAAAGAAGTAGCCGTAAATGGCACAGCCGAACTTGCTTAAAATGCTCATTTACCTAAAACTTAGGTAAATGAACCCAAAATGGTTTTAAAAAAACCTAAGGTTTCGTCTACCTCCAAAACAGCGAGTTTTCAAAAATTCGGTTACAAAACTTTCAAAAGCTTTCAAACAAAAAAAATGTAACGAAAGGGAAATCTTCGTGTTTTTTAAAAGAGGGGAAAGTTTTTAAAAAGGGGGGCAGGGCATTCACGAAGGGGGAGGTAGCCGATTGAATTGGGGCGTTTTCGGTTTTGCAAGGGCTTCCACCACCAGCGCCATTCTCCATTGAACGGGAAGGAGCTTTGCATCTTCTTCAGCCCCAGCCACAGGTCTTCCACCACCAGCACTCTCCTTCTACCCAGCCAAGTCTTCACTTCCTTCAACCCACCAACAGGCTGCAATCATCTTTCAGCCGCAGGGCATCTCCAGTAGCTGTCGCCCATATACCTTCAGCCCCAGCCACAGGTCTTCCACCACCAGCACTCTCCTTCAACCCAGCCAAGTCTTCACTTCCTTCAACCCACCAACAGGCTGCAATCATCTTTCAGCCGCAGGGCATCTCCAGTAGCGGTCGCCCATATACCTTCAGTCCAGCCAGCAGGAGTTACAGCGTGAAGACCATTTTCTTCAGCACACTAGCTGAAATCTCAAGCAGCTGTCACACATATACCTTCAGCCCAACCTACTTCAGTCCCGCAACAGAGAACGTACCTGCTGTCCACAAGTCGACTGAAGCAGGATCTACAATGCTATTTAGCTGGAATTGAGGAAATCTGTAAATTCAATTGAAGCAAAAGGCCTCCAAGCTGCAAAACCCAAAGAGGAATCAACTCTTCTGGTTCAAGGTGAGCCATACCCTTTTTGATCTGTGCTATTTCCCCTCTCCCTATTCAGTTTTTTTTAGAGAATAGCTTATAAAAAAGGAATAATTGCGTTGTTTTGTTAGCAAAAAAAAAAGCTATTTGAAGGAATGCCATTCTGCTATATTGTCCAGATAAGTGTTTTGTTATCATTCATCAACCCATTGTTTGACGTTTTGCATGTTATAGTCTGAGACTGATTATTCAGAAGGAGATGTATGAGTATTGCAATTGCCAATTTGGGTTCGACCTTTGTTGTATCGCCTATTGCATTTGAACGTACTCATACTAGCATTATTAAATTTCTGTTACAGCAGTTAAAACTATGCTACAGCCATAGAATGCTCATACCTCTAAGATGAATCTATCATGGCTGCTTAACAGTGGAAATAGACAAGTATCCATATATATTGAAATCTTCAATCTGCTGAAATGCCCTTTGTGATTGTCTATTGAAATCAGTTGCAGGAATTAACTGGTAGCCAATACTTCATTTGAGCCATATCCCATCGATTAACTAGATGATTGCATTATGGTTCATTCAGCTGAATCTTATGATCATTCTCTTTTAGAAAATAAGATTGGCTGGAGGTTCAGTTGACGTTGTAGCAGCTTGATTGACATCTCTTTGGATTCATTTTGGTGGATATTTGTTTTGTTGTTTCCCAAATGATACTTTGGTACTCATTTTTAACACTCCAAAATGTCTCAGCAGATGCTACAGGATATAAATTAATAATTGTATATTTCCATTTGTTGAAGGATATTGATTTTGTCTCTACCATAGTTGGAAGCTATTCTGAAATTTACAAGACGTGCGGGTTGGAATTTGAGTTTCCTTTTCCTGGTAAATCAGCTTGTCTCAGTTCATTAGATGACTGAAATCAAGCCCATAACAGGGAACAAAGCATCGTTGATTTTAGTTCTCACGCTATTCAATTGCAATCTTTCATTTAGATGTACTATGTCAAAGGTGCTATGTCCTTGACTTAGTCATTGGATAGTCTACTGCAAAATGTACATACATTTCCTTGATTTGCTTAATATTGGTATAACAAACCATATATTGATATTTAGCCTACCAACAATATATGTATATGTTATGTATTTACTTATCTCTTTTCTGCAGGTGTGCAGTCATGATAAACAACCATCTTCATGAACGGATATATCCATATCCGTTCATGATCTCTATGCCATCTTTTGCATGCTTCATTATTGATATATAGAGAACCTCCATACCCGATTTTACTGAAAAATATGTTATAATTTAGAAATTACAGCTTTGTGAAACACCCTACAGAAACTGTATATACCTGTATTTTCTGATTTTTCCCATTTTATGGAATTTTCCTTTATATGTATATTTTCTTATTAGAGGTATATATATATCGATATGTATGTATATCTACCTATATGTATACGTATATATGTATATATATATGTATATATGTATATATATACATATATTTATACATATATATATATGTCCCTTCATGTGCATTGGTTATCATATATATTTTTCTTTTCTTTTACTTTTTGTAAATATATCTTCATTATCATATATCATTTATCATAAATTCAAGTATTTCTATATTTACCTGTATATCTTTGTTGTATATAGTATATATACCCATTTCCTTGGTTATCTTGTACTAACTCTCATTTTGCAGAAAAATCTAGAAGATGCTGATTCCTTGGTTCCATTTCAATTTTTTTTTTTAGTTTATGTTAGCAATATAATAATCCAATGTAAACCTTGGAATAAGATTTACTTTTACTGCTTAGATTAGGCTGCATCTCAAATAGTTTGATTTCAGTAATATCCTGATTCTATGATGCATATATCTAAATTTTCGAAATTCACCGTGGATGAACACGAATGGCACATGCACCAACTCTTAGAGAGTTGATGAACTCGGTGGAGTCCATATTTACGGCCCTAGTCGGAATATGGACGAGACCCAGATCCATCATCTCTCTACCAGTCACATTGAGCCTACACTCTTAGGCTATCTTGAAAATGCACCTCATATTTCCAATGTTTTCAAAATATTGTGAATTAACTCAAATAAACCCTGAATATATTCATGGCCACAGTCAGAATATGTGAAGGATTTACTTTGGCTTAATCCACATTTTTCCAACAAATTTTCCAGAAATCTTTTCAAACTGCATTCATTCATTCAAATCATTTGCATCATTTGTTTTTCTCATGATTTTCTCAAGAAATTTGCACTTCATGGAATCGATTTCTCAAGAAACTATGATGATATTCGGAGTTGGATTTCCCAAATCAACGTTTTCCCGTGATTTTCCTTAAAAAGTTATTTTCTTAAGATCCATTTCATCTTTCTCAAGAATCAAAAATCGATTTTCAGACATTTCAAAGACAAGATTCTCAGGAATTTAATTTTCTAAGTTTTGAATTTCCTTCTCCAATGAGTTTTCCTACAAAATTTTCTATCATTTTCTCAAGAAAATTCTCAAAATCCGAGTTTTCCTGATAAGTGTTTTTCTTTTCAAATGATCATCTTTTCTCAAGAATTCCTTCAATTTTCCTGAGATTCTCATTTCTTCATAGTTTTCCAAGTCTTTCTGAACTTTCTCAAAATTTTCCTAAGATTCTCATTTCTTCATGGTTTTTCAAGTCTTTCTAAACTTTCTCAAAATTTTCCTGAGATTGTCATTTCTTCATGGTTTTTCAAGTCTTTCTAAACTTTCTCAAAATTTTCCTAAGATTCTCATTTCTTTATGGTTTTTCAAATCTTTATAAACTTTCTCAAGATTTTCTCGAGATTCTCACTTCTTCAAGATTTTTAAAATCTTTATAAATTTTCTCGAGATTTCAAACCTTCTTCGTCTGAGTTTCCTGAGAGATTGAATTCAATCTTTTTCCTGAGAAATGCTTTTCAACTCCAAATGTTTTCTAATCATACATCATATTTTCCAATTTACATTTTCCAAAATTCTCATAGCACATGCCTGAATTCTCTATGCATTTAGGATAGAACATGATTTTGGTAATTTCACTAAGTCAAGCATAATTTTGGTCCTTGGTTCGATTACCCCTGTTAAAGGCGGCAGGAACGGTCGAACCTCGTACCGACAGGTCGAGCCCCATCCCGTAGATTTTCCCGCAATTTTCAAAATGGAGGTGAGTATTTCAAAAAAATTTCCAAAATCCGGTCAAGTTTAAATCGTAAAAGCCTTTCCATCTCTCTTTCGCAAGGAAGGGAAGACGGGAAAAATTTTGCGATGACAACAGTCGCCCCCCTATCGAAAAAAAAAAGTGGCAGGAGGGCGCCCCCCCCCCCCCCCCCTGTCGAAAAAGCAGAGGGCAACCCTCTGCCTGAATAAAACAATGAGGCAGGGGGGTCGACCCTTGTCCGAATAAAAAAACAAGGTAGGGGGTCCACACCCCCTGCCAGGAAAAATGAAACGCGGCAGAGGTCGCCCCCCTGCCGGGAAAAACAAAATGTGGTAGGGGTCGCCCCCTGTTAGAAAAAAAAATGAGGCAGGAGGGTCAACCCCCTACCGGAAAAAACAAAATGCGGCAGGGGGCGACCCCCTGCCAAAAAAAATAGAATGCGGCAGGGGGTCGTCCCCTTGCTGGAAAAAACCAAATGCGGCATGGGGTCACCCCCTGCCAGAAAAATTAGAATGAATGCGGCAGGGGGCGACCCTCTGCCAGAAAAAAAAAAGGGGTTGGCGCCCCCCCTTGCTGGAAAAAGAAAAGAACACTTTACTTGCGGCGGGTGGGGTGCGACAGGCTGCAGAACAGGGGGTGACGGACGGCGGACCGGGGAGCGATGGGAGGCGGGCCGGGGAGTGCGTCGGTCGGCGGGGTGACGGGTCGAGCGGAACGTGGGGTGACTGGGCGACAGGTTGGGGAGTGTGCCAGGCGACGGATGAAGGCGTCGGGCTGGGCGGAATGAGGGGTGATGGGCCAGGGAGTGCACCAGGTGGCAGAGGAAGGCGTCGGGCGGCGAGGCGACGAGCCAGGCGGTGGAGGAAGGCGTCGAGCAGCGGGGGGCGACGTCGGGAGGGCAGGACAGAGGAAACAGGAAAAGGGCTCTAGTTAGGGATTTATGCAAAAATTAAAGACAAAATTATTCCATCGCCAAGCCATCATAAATTTACATAAGCCATTAGCGACGAAATATTTTTGTCGGTGACGTTGTCGCTAAGTAGCAACAGAAAACCTTCTGTCGCCCAATCCGTCGCTAATCGTCGCATGTGTTGCGATAAAAACAGGTCGTCGCTAAGCTGTCACTACGTAGCGATGGAAGGTTTTCGATCGCTATATTTGTCAATATTATAAATCTTAGCGACGGATTAGTTTCTCTCGCTAATCCGACGCCAAGTTGCGATGAAAAAAATCTGTCGCTACTTCGCATTTTTCTTGTAGCGTTAGCGATGGATATTCATCCGTCAATGAATGATAGCGACGAAAATATCGTCAGATTAAATTTCGTCGCTTAACCAAATTGGTCATCGTTTAATGATGAATTTGCGACGTACATGATCTGTCGCTAAACCATTGCAACATAGTGACGAATTTGTGGCAGATAAATTTTGTCGCAATTTAGCGACTAGGGTTATGCGACAAATGATATCCGTTGCTAGTCCATCGCAAAATCTGACGTAAACATGTACAATGATGGATTCGCGATGGATTAGCGACAGATAGCATTCGTCACCATTACGCATTTTTCTTATAGTGGATGCAGGGTCTTCTCAATCGGACACACGACGACTCATTCAAATAGTGTATATCGATAATTCACCGTAAGTATTTCATTTTCACTTATCTTATACTTATCTTATAAATAATGTATATTGATAGTTAATCTGTACCAATTCATGTGCAACGCGAGGTTTGAGCCACAAGAAGTAATACGAGAGATTAGGCATTCATTAGTTCAACATCTACCAGGACCGGTCGCTCAATGGAAAGAGTATCCGAAGGAGGTGTTGGACAGATTGTGGTCTTCATTCATGGTATACAATTGTTTCTCATAGTTAATGTGTTTCATATTTAATTTTTTGTTATAGTCATGTCTACTAACTTTCTAAAATTATTTGTAGGCTTCGAATCGCTTCGCGACTACGATGGAGGAGCAAAACGCGAGGAAGGTGTGGCAAAAGGTGGCTGTCAATCGATTTGCTAACATGATGCACAATATGAAGACCACAACAAGAAAAGCATCTGGCGGGATAGATGATCCACTGCAGTGGAAGGGCCCTGACCCTCCTACTATCAGGTCAAATGTTTGGAATGAAATGTGCGACAAGTGCGCGGGACATGAATTTTGAAACCGCTCAGCGAAGGCTGCACAAAATCGAGCGAAGATGCCCGATGCCCATCTACAAATAAGTGGATCTAGAACTTTTGGGAGCCACCTGAAGAAAATGATAAGTCATCAATATATATATTGTCAATTTTATAAGTATTGTTGCATACCTGTTAAATAATTTTTTTATCATTTAACTTTGCATGAAGCAGAAAAAGGAGACATTGTGTCATACATGGATGTGTTTGTTAGAACACATAAACGTAAGACAACGGGAGAGTTCATATCAAAGAAGGCAAGAACGACAACGGTATGTATTTATTGTATTAATAAACATTATAATATATAAGTTATCATAAATATTGTAATTCTTAATTATTAATCTACATTATAATCATTACTTTGTAGGAGTCATACGAGCAACAAATGGTAGAGCGATATGGTGATGACTCCACTCAACATCCGCCTTTTGATCCTGCAGTATGGGTGACTGCAATAGGTGAACCCAAAAATGGTCATGTGTTCAGGTTTGGGAGTAATATGAACACCTCACCAGTCATTGCCTCCTCCAGTCACGGCTCACAGATTTCTCCCGCCAGCATCAGCTCCAAGCATTTGACTGACCCGCCTAATTCTTGGGATGGTGTTCGACAGCTTGTTAAGGACACAATGTGTGACTATTTACATGAAGCAATTTTCAACGTTGTCCGTAATGAGTTGTGCAGCTTTTTTCGGGATAGGGGAACTTCGTCTACAGGTGCCTGTCAGGTATGAAAGTTTCATGTGATTTGTTTTATGTCATTAGATTTTAAGCTAGTATATGCATGATTAGAACACATATTTGCATGATTGAATCATTATAAATTTTTATGTCAGCCTTAGAACACATCTGAATTCTGTTAATATTCTTCACTTTATTGCTAGCTAGATTATGTGTAATTCACTCATGTTACATTGATTTCCTTAACTTAGGTGCAATGCATATAATTTATTTCCTTATATTTGGTTTATCAATACTAACCTTTCTTTTTTCTTGTAGGATGCTGGAGATAATCAGCATAGAGAAGTTGAAGGGGCAGATCGAGACAATGAAGAAGATGACGCACATAATCTTGGCGATGATTAGATTCATGTGTTGAATTTGTTGTACCTTCTTGTTGTTTTAAAAGAAAAACTTTATAAATGTTCACTTGTAAATAATTAGAACTTGGCGAGGATTATAGTGGATCGATAAATTGTTTTAGTTGTTTTTTATATGTATTTTTTATGTGTACTTTGTTTTTTATACACAAAAAATATAAATTATACAGGAAATATAAATTGTATCACAAGAACTTTTTCTCAATATTTATATTTTAAACATTTTTTCTTTAATTTTTTTTATTGTTTACGATGGATTAACGACGAATATTATTCATCGCTATTTAGTATCAGCATCTATAATTGCGATGGATTAGGGATGAATGTTTATCCGTCATAAAAGTGAATTGGCCAATGATTTGTGATGAATTTTAATCCGTCGCTAATTCTGTCGTTATTGTAGCGACGAAATTAGCGACAGATTTTAATCCGTCACCAAAGCAAATCTACACAGATTAACGACGGCCTTGCAACAAATCATGTCATTCGCTAATTCATTGTAAATTAGCGATGAAACTAGCGACAAATAGTTTTTGTTGCTAATTAGCGACTAGAATTTTGCAATGAAAGTTAGTCGTCGCTAAACTCTACAACGACAGATTGGTGACAGATTAGCGATGGATTGATGTTGTCGCTAATCCACAGATTTCTTATAGTGATACCTCCTCAATCGGTCCTCCCAAACCATGCCTAAGTCTACATGCAATCCATGTCAACTGGGTTTGAGTCTAGCTCATAGGTTCACAAGATATAAAACTGACATTTGTAGAACACAATTTTGAAAAGTTGAATAGAGCAAAGCATTAGATTGATTGGGCGAAAATAGGTTCTATCTCGGTCGTCAAACCTGTTATTGTTGCAAAATTTTACTTTTGCAAGTCAAACTGACATTTGAAAAAGATTTTGAAAATAACTCACCTTCATTTTAAAATACAGGATAATTTCGAAGAATGAGATTCGCGTGTTGGTACGAGGTCCAACCGTTCTTGGCACCATAACCAGAGGTAATCGAACCAAGGATCAATCATGTGATTTGCTTTGTTCAACTTGTCTAAATCGATGTTCTATTTCCTAAATCCACAAAGAATCAGGCATGTGCTATGAAATTTTGAAAAATGTAGATTGAAAACATGATGTTTGCTTTAAATATTTGAAATACTTAGGAAAAAGGTTACTTTAAAAATCATGAATTGCATTGGGAAGGTACTTATGAAGAAAAGAAAATCAATTTCTGAAGAAATCTTTATGTTTTGAGAAAATCGATTCTGAAGGAAACTCAAATGAATCTGAGAAAATTGATTTCTCTGAGTTTTGAACTCTTGATTTGATCAAAAAGAGAGGCGTGTAGCCCTAGGAAATCTGTTTATGATGTAATCTAACTTAGATGAATGAATAAATGCAATTTGAGAAAGTATTTTCTGAAGAATTTAAGAAAATCATTTGAAAAAGGAATTTATGTGCCTTATAGAATTTTGATGAAATAAATTCTCTACATATCCCTGACTATGGCCACGAATATGTATTGAATAATATCTCATTTGGTTCTGAAAGGAGAAAATACTTAGAAAAACTTTAAAATATTCAATAATTTCTGAAAATACCTAAGAGTGTAGGTTATTTGTGGCTTAGAAAAAGATGATAAATCTGGGTTTTGCTCGTATTCTGACTATGGCCACAATTACAAAACCCATCGAGTTTATCAACTCCTTAGAAGCTAGTGCACATGCCATTCATATAGACCATTGTGAATTTGAATATGCATAAATCATCATCCATCACACATTAACATTATTGAAGAATAAAACTATATGCAATGCAATCCTATTCTAAGCAGAAAATTAAATTCTTAATCCAATATTTTATAATTTATATCAATAATAAATTAAAATAAAGAAAAGAGAAGTAAAAAAAATATAGTCTTGAATGTCCCTGCAAAACCAACAAACTTGTTAGTGAAGATGTCAACTTTTCTGAATTTATCCAGCAATATCTGGAAATTGCTGGATTTATCTGGATATAAGCTTTTTTTTTTCATATTTCTCTAAGATAAACATAATAAAAGATGATGTAAAAATAAAAAAATAATAAAAATAAACAACTTTAAAATTCTGAATTTTGGGAAAATGATAAAAATCCCCCTAAAAACAAGACTACGACTTTGAAATCAGGGTTTTCGGAAAAGAATTTTGTTAAACTTTGGATTTAGGGATCAAATGGATTCAAATAAACTTCAAATTGGGTGTGAATCACCCTATCATGATTATAAACATGATAAAACATTAAAAACATAAAATGTTTTATAAAAAAATTAAAATATCACAAAAAAGTGATTTTTGTCAGTGTTTTACTCGAATCGGGACTCTACGAGCACCCTGTTTTCATGATTTAATCAAATAATATATCAAATGAATTAAAAAATAAAAAAAAATTGACATGAATAGTTTTGATAGTTCTAAAATTAAACTACATTCAAAAAACGATGTTTTTGATATTATTTTAATATGAAAATTGAATAAAATTCTAAAATACGCATTTTTGCCCATGGGCATATACATGTCACAGTATCAGACCTGAATCAGGTATCAAATCACTATAGAAATCCATAAAAATTTATAGAGAGATATTAGACAGAAAAATAAAAATTTCTTTTTTTACAAATGAGAAAAATCATCTTCGGTTAGGGAGATATTGTTCCGGCAATAAACGCTTGATTCTAGCAAATATATAACGAGTTGAAACAAATACATCAGGTTTCAAGTACAGGAAAATATAACAAATCATGTTAAAAAATTATAAAATTTTAGAATTTTACAGTGGATACACATATTAAAACATTCCTTTTTACGGATTATCGATCAAATCTTTGGTTAGGGAGATACAATATGCCCAAGTTGATCTAGGGTTTAAACAAGGTATAATGGGCTCTGTAAAACCGATTCCAAATTCTGTCAAAGGAAGAATAGAAAACAGATATATAAAAGACTGAAAACTTTACAGGAAATACTAGACAGATTAACTAAAACACTGAAACTTATGGATTGTCGATCGGATTTTCGACAAGGGAGATATCACCTCGACAAGTCGTTCTCGAATCCCCATAACTATTATATGGTTTAAAAAGCAGGGTTTGGTTTTCTATTTTTTTGATAGAGTTACAGAACCCAAAACAATCCAATTTTTTTAATAGGAAATCACTGACATGTTTACAATTTAACCCTTAAAAAATCATATTTTTTTGACGGAAACTTAAACATAAAATAATATGGTTTCCGCGTGCCCGGGATCGAAACCCATATATTATCGATAAAACATGAAAAACCTAATCTAAATATGAAAAACAATAAAGAAAATTTGAAAATAACACTACAAATTTGGATTTGACATTTGAATGACCAAAATAAACATGAACATTAAAAAAAAATCAAGGAATACACGTTTAGAATTTGATGTAGCCTTCGAAAAGAGAGATTCGACCTATTGAACGGGCAAATCTCATCTTTTATTTGGCTTAAACATAAAAAATGATAGTTTAAACAGTTTCAACGGTTTGAAATCATGCAAAATGCCTTCATACAGCATTAGATCACTTTCTTTAATCGATTCCACGGTTTTTGAACAAAAAATAAGCTTAAAATCTATATGCAAGGGGCGGCAATGGTAAATCCATAGAAACGAGCATAAAAAAAATACTAAAATTAATGAAAAAAATAAAGTAAAAGTCCTAACCTTGGGCTACTGCACCAATGAAGGAAGGAAGGCTGCTGGAGGAGAGACAAAGAGCAAGAAACAATGGGAGAGAGAGCATGGGTAGACCCCCTTTAGGTGCCTCTATTTATAATTTTTTTTGAATTTGGTTTAAGAAGAGTTCTAGTTTGTCTAAAATTTTCTTAATTGAATTAATTATGGGAGGACGGTTTTGGCTTGACTTTTCAACCCTCTTAATTATCTTAATTGAGTCCTAACTGAACTAAAACAAAATCCAAATGTGGCACCACCTATTGTGGGCCCAGATTTGATTTTAAAGGCTCTAATTTCAAGATTTTTTTAAAAATAGGGTTTTAAAAGGTGAAAACAAAGGTTATATTTTGATTTTTCAAACTCCTAATCTAGTTGGGATAATAAGTAACCCTAAGCTAACCCTAACTCTTTGAAATGTGGTGCCACTTAAGTGGGCCTCACTTGGCTTTTCAAAAAAGGATTTTAAAACTTTAAAAACAATGAGGTTAGAACGATGTTTTTCAGAAACTTCAAAAGCGATATCCAAAATAACTAATATTTTTTTTACTTTTGAAATATGAAAGATATAAAATGAAATGAAATTGAAAATTAGGGTTTTGCATCCCTGCAGGATGGGCCCCGCTTAAAGAAAGTTGAAAACTGATTTAAAAATCAAGTTTTTGAGATAAAGGGCTTTAAAAAGAAAAGTTTTTTAAAAGAAAGTTTGAAAACAAACCGAAGTTCTAAATCAACCAGAGTCCTAAATGGATTGAAACTCTTACAGATGTGACGTCAAGTGTGTGGGCCCCACATCAAGGTTTTGAAAAAGTTGAAATAAAGACTGAAAAGGGGTTTGAAACAGAGTTGAGATCACCAGATGAGAATTAGAAGTTTTGTAAACAAAGTTCTAAATTAGCTGAAACTCTAGATTAGAGTCCTAAACCAACTAGAACTCTAAAATTTAGGTGTTTGGAAGCCAAATGAAGAAGTTTTTAAAGGATTTTCTCAAAACTAGTGAAAATAAGTCACAAAATGCTGTCAGGGTTAGAGTCTTAAATCAACCAAAACTATAAAATAGAGTCCTGAATCAACTGGCACTCTGCAAATGGACTAATTTTTTAAAGATGGATGAAAAAGTTTTCAAAATAAGTGGAATTGAAAGTGGAAATAAGATTCAGAATAGAGTCCTAACCCGATTAGGACTCTGGGACAAAGTCTTGAAATTTTGAAACTCTTAAATTTGGGTTTGTTTTCGAAAAATAAGTGAGATAAAAGTAAAAAGAGAAAATCAGAGTAGAGTTCTGGACCGATTGAAACTCCGAGGTAGGGTCCTAAAATTTCGAAACTCCATAATAAACACTTGATATTTGGAAATTTGATTTTTTGAAGATAAATGAAGAAGTATTTGAAAGATTCTTTCGAAAATGAAGTCAGGGTTAGAGTCCTAATTCAAGTGGGACTCTGGGACATAGTCCTGATTTGACTAAAACTCTAAAATTTTAACTTTTTGAAAGATTTTAAAAGATTTTCTTGAAAACAGGTGAAAATAGCAACAAATGATAGAGTCCTGATCCAACTGAAACTCTAAAATAGAGTTCTAGTCTAATTAAAACTCTTGAATTTTGACCAAAATGAAAGATTTTGATAAATTTTGTTGAAAACTAGTAAAAATGGTGATGAAAGACAGAGTCCTAGTCTGACTGAAACTCCGTGATAGAGTCTTAGTTTGACTGAAACTCTAAGATTTTGGCTCTTTTGAAAGTCAGATGAGACAGATTTTGAAAACAAGTGAAAAACAAGAATAAAGAATGAAATTGAGATAGAGTCCTAATCCGACTGAAACTCTGGGATAGGGTCCTAATCCAACTGAAACTCTAAAATTTTGGCCAAAATGAAATATTTTGAAAGATTTTCTCGAAAACAGACAAAAATAGAAGTGATAGAGTCCTGATCCGACAAAAACTTTGAAAAAGAGTTCTAATCCAACTAAGACTCTGAGATTTTGGCCAAAATGAAAGAAATGGACAAGGGGTAGGATTTCTTTTAGTTTAAAACATAAATGGGATTTTAGAAAAGCCTTAAAAAGGTGAAAAGACAGAGTCTCGATCCAACTAGGACTCTGAAATTTTGAGAAATCCAGATGAAAGAAGTAATCCGGAAGTGACACCACCTAGATGGGTCTCATTCGAGAATTGAGATCAGTTAAAATTAAGGTTAAAATGAATCTAGATCATTTTCTAAGGAAAATATTTTGAAATATAAGATCTTGGGGGTTAACAAATGGCAAAATGTAGATTTAAAAACCCAGGTTTTGAAATTGATTTCAGAAGAAAAGTTTTAAAATTCGAATGTGGATTGAAAGATTTTGAAAGACTAGAGTGTTGGATCTCAAAAATGAGATGCAATGCAATGAAATTACATGCAATGACATACAATGATACGAGATGATATGAAATGAGATGCAAAAGGCAAACCCTGGATGAGGGATTTAAAGTCCCAGACCCCTTGTGAAAACAAAGAGTTGAACATTTCTGTTCGGCAGTAAAGATTGATGATTGAAATTGAGCCATAATGGAGATTATCTTTTGGAATATTTGAATTTAGGGAAAAATTCAGGCTATGAATGGCCTAGATATCGATCAACTAGTTCCCTGAAGGATTTAGAGAGTGAGTCCCAGTGGCAAGAGGAAAGGGTTTGTGAGCGAAGGTGAAAAATTTGGGGTGTTTACACCTAGGAAGCTTTGAATGTCCGAAATATTCTTTAGTTGCTTCTATTCCAATACTTCTTCTAACTTTAATGATATCAAAATATACTTATAGAGTTTTAATTCAACATTTAAATAAAAAATTTTAAATCTTAATTCCTTGCATATTATAAATAAAGTAATTACCTTGGGGGGATCTACATACACACCATCTTTTGATATCATGTCTCTTAAGAACTTGACTTTCTTAAGCCAAAATTCATACTTAGAGAATTTAGCAAATAATTGTTGCTTCCTCAATGTTTTTAGTATGATTCTCAATTGCTCCACATGTTGCTCCATATTCTTAGAATATATCAGAATAGCATCGATGAATATTATCACAAAAGTGTTCACGTATGGTCTAAATATTTAATTCATCAAGTCCCTAAAAGTTGTAGGTGCATTTGTGAGTCCAAAAGGCATTACTATGAATTCATAATGCCCATACCTTGTCTTAAAGGTTGTCTTTGAAATATCATCTTCCTTGATTCCAAGTTGATGATATTCAGACCTAAGATAAATCTTTGAGAATACCGTAGTCTTTTATAGTTAATCAAATAGATCTTTAATACGTGGTAACAAATACTTATTTTTTGGCTTGGTTGAACATTCTATAATCGATTCATAATCTCAAATATCTGTTTTTCTTCTTCACGAATAATACAGGTGCTCCTCAAGGTGATACACTTGTCCTAATAATTTCTTTCTCCATCCTTTATTGCAGATGCTTCTTTAATTTCTCAAGTTCTGCTAGAGCCATCCGATAAGGTACTTTGGAGATCAACACAGTCCTAGGTAATAATTCAATATCAAATTATATCTCTCGATGTAGAAGAAGATCTAGTAAATCTTCTGGAAAGACTTTTGGGAACTCGTGTACTACGTCCAAGCTCTTAAAAGATGAGGATGATGACTCTACCAAGGAGACATTAACTAAGAAGGTTGTGCAACCTTTTCACAAGTACTTCTGAGCCTTAAGCATAGATATCACCTGATCCTTCAAAATGGGTTTGGACAACCTAAATTCTACCTTAGAAATTCTCGATCAAGATAATATGACATTTTCTTCTCGACACAGAATTCTTGCAAAATGTTGGTGTAATCAATCCATGCCCAATATAATGTTATATTTCATCATAACAAGTAAGATTGCATCGGCAAGCAAACTCTGTCCCTCTATTACAACATCTAGATTTGTATATATATTACACAAAAGAAGTATATCCTACAGGGGTGTATATTTCTAGTGCATGGTTCAGAGGTTCAACAAGTACATGCAATTGTTTAGTAAAGTCTATTGAAATAAATGACTGTGATGCACCATAGTCAAATAAAACAAATGCAGCTTGACCAATTATCAATAGAGTACTTTGCACCAAGTCACCTTTGGTGAGCTGCTCAATAATAGTGGCATAAACACAACCCATTACTGCTTGCATATGGAATTGGAGCTTCTTTGAGGTTTGTCCTCCTAAGGTTCTCCTTTGCTCATACGCTACCTTCTTGAATCATTCTCTTATAAAGTGGCCTATCTTGCCACAATATGTAAGCCTCTCGTATATTTGGGGCAAGGATGTCAAGGATGATCATAACTACATTTGGGGCAGTGAGTGTTGGGTTGTTGGTGAGGAGGGGCTCTCACCTATTGTGTTGGTTTCTGGGTTAGTGCAACAAAGTTTCTTCCTCTAAAATTTCTTTTATGGGATGGTGGTCGTTGAGTTTGTCCACCAGGAAATGACCTCTTGTTGTTTTCTTCATTTCTCATTGGTTTCTTGTTCAGACTTCACTTCAAACTTTCCCATTCATCAATCAATAGGGTAGCCACAATTACGACTACAGGTAAAGTTTGTGCCATACTGGTTAGGACTCGGTAACAAAGCCCTTCCTTGAGCCCTCAGATGTATTTATTTGCCCTTTCATGATCATCGTCAAATAGGTTCAAACAATACCTCTATAAATTTTGGAATAGGGTGGTGTAATCTACCAAGTTCATACTTTCTTGGCTCAATTCTAAAAATTCTACTTTCTTTTTATCCCGAACGTGAAGAGGAAAGTAATTTTTTAAAAAGGCTTCTCAGAAACCTTTCTAGAGAATCACTGCGTTCCTAGGAAAATGTATCCTCTTGATGGTGTCCCCCCATTTACGAGCATTATCCTTTAATCTCAATCTCCTCAACCCAACTTTCTACCATATTCGTGTCAATTTTTTCTAGGAACGTCAAAGGATCTAGCTTAAGAAATTTTTCATAGTTAATCCCTTCTGGGTTACAATTTGCATTTTTGAGCACTGCTTGGCCTTTTCTATCATAGGTTTGATCTCTAATAACTATGGCTAGAGTGTTGAGGTTCTCCATAATGAACCTTCGCTACTATGTTCATTCATTACGAGGCTCTTGCCTTGTTCAACAAGGCATCTTTAGGTCAACAGATTTATAATTAAAATAGACTAATGTCATAACTCATTACATAAGAAAAAGCAAGCATATATTAACAGAAGAGACATATATAGATATTCACATATATACAAAACTTTAGTACAGATGTCCATCAAAACAGAAAACTCCTTTGTTCCTCCTATGAACGTTTAGAGAACTATTTCATATATTCTTTCATATTTTCTGTGTGCCTTGGGATTGGAGAAGAAGTGTATACCGGTGGTGCCAGTATTGGGATGGATGAATTTGGGGTGTAGTCCAGTGGTGCTAGTGTGTAGATCGGTAAATTTGGAGAGTATACAAATGAAGACGAATCATAGATTAGCAAAGTTATATTGTAAGTAGGTGATGTTGGGATATATACAAGCGATGCTGGTGTATATACAGATAATGCCGAAGTGTTCAAGGGATGCTGAAGGGTTGGTGAGTTCTCCTTGGTTTGTCACATCCTCTGATGAGTCTAAAGAAATCATTTCTATTGGTGTCGCTTCTAGATCATTGACATGTGATTTTGTATCTGTCAATGTTCATGCTGCTTGTTGTCTTCAATCATAACCTTTTCTGATGCGGCACTCATAAAGAGTATGCCCTTCTTCTCCACAAAATTGTCAATCTAACTGCTCAAGTGGGCATATATGCTCTAAATGCATTATTTAGCATCGTTGGCATTCACCCAATCGCCCGAGGTTAGGGGCTTTGTGAACCAACTCTTGGACTTGTTGTCCCATGTTGTGTATAGCTGTTTGTTGTTGTTCAACAACCTCGGTTAAGGTATTGATAGCTTCAATCATGTCATTATAGGACTTTTACTCAAAAAGATAATATAAGCATAAAGAAGAATTTAAGTACAATACTTACAATAAGATGTCAGAAGAAAGGCAAATTATGAACCAAAATTTCCAAGATCTGAGGCACTGATACCATGTTTGTGATGTCCCAAAATCTTTGACCCAAAAGTTTACCAAAAAATTTGAATTTTTTTACTCAAGTAGCGAAAAAATGAAGTATTTCAACTCAACCTTTGGGGTCGAACAACTTTAGGCAGGTCACAGGTGGGAATCCAAACATCCTTCAAAATCATAATACATTCTGAAAATAGCTAAACTACTTATATATATCTCAGAGTTTAAAAGCATGTATATTTGATGAAATGTATAGGATCCAAAATAATAAAATCAAAATATCCTAAAATGCCCCCATGAATCTTAATGTTTTGGTTCTGGATATTGCCTCTGCTTCGCGTCATCCATTATCCACAACTTACTCACCTGAAATTCTCATTCAACTGGTCAAACTTGTGAAATCCTAGTAGGTAATCATACAAATTCTAGGTAAAAGAATAATATTTGACATATTATCACAGTTATAATATAATATTGAGAGATTCTGATTTCATAGTTCATCAACAAATATGTATAAATCTGTTCAACTGAAAGAACATGCTTCAGGAACAGTAGTATAGTAAAAAAAATAGTGTGAGCAAGAAAATCTTTTGTTTCGATATTTACTCTCATTGTGGGTACTTGTAGGGGCAAATCAATGACACAACTGAGACCGCATGAGGGGTTTATTATTCTACATATTTTAATATCTATACGACTAGTCGACCATCAAAGCCAATCAAGGGATGGTATAATGATCGAAAAAAGTTTCTCCAAGGCATGTTTGAAAAAGATGCATTCTATCCTTCTGCATAAGTCACTAGAAACTATCAGCCTAGGATATAATTGTAGTAGATCTTGTTCCCCACTTTCGATGAGTAGAGACATCAAGTTATCGCCACTTGAGGGGCCTATTTCATTAACAATGTCAATTGAAGTTGTACTACCTACCCTCTCTAAGGTAGACATTGATTTGAATAGAAGATAGGGAGTTTTTCTTTCTTAGCAAGTGATTTATCAATGTATATGCGTCTTGTGGGCATTTCACAGCATCGATGGCCCGAGTACCCTTTTTGGGTAACCAATATTTTATGATATAATTGTATGTTCCCTCCCATTCAGTACTGCTTTGGCTCTTTTTGGCACTTATAAGCACATCGCCTGTGAAGGCAGATCCCTTTGCTCGTATAAGCACTTTGCCTGTGAAGGAAAATTCTTTTAAGTGTGTGTGTGTATATGTATTATTCATCTTTCAAAACTACTATGGTAATTTTGGCCTTTACGAGCACTTCTCCTGTGTAGGCATACCCCAGTCATCATATTCATCATGCATATAAGCAAACATCATAAAGTTCATGCTTTTGAACACAAATTACATGTTATACACCACATAGTATTTAAATTGCATTATGATGGTTTCTCAAACCTTGGCTCCATCTTGAGCCATATTTTTCTCATACATACTCATAAATTATGGCCTTTACATAATCACGTATATGCATGGACCACAGGGTTTCGCAAACCCTAGCGATATGATTGAACTTAACATTTCTTGCATGTGATCATGATTTCACGTAAATGATTGCATGCAAGAAGAGAATACTACATGTGAGGCTTGATTCTAGGCAAACTATTGCATTCGAGCATAGATACTATGCAAATTATTGTATGTGAGCATAGATACTACATAAGTTATTGCATGCAAACATATTTTATTCAAAAAAATATTTATTTCCTCATAAAATCATATATGCAGGAATATTTTATTTAAAAATAATCATTTCTTCATAAAATCACATATGCAAACCTACTTTATTTGAAAATATTCATTTTCTCATAAAATCATATATGCGAAACATATTTTATTTGAAAATTTTTATTTTCTTGTAAAATCATATATGTGAACATATTTTATTTGAAAATAATCATTTTCTCATAAAATCACATATGCAAGAATATTTTATTCAAAAATAATCATTTCTTCATAAAATATTCATTTCCTTGTAAAATATTTACTTTCCTCGTAAAATATTTGTTTTTCTAAAATATTCATTTCCTTGTATATATTTATTTTCTTCATAAAAATTTTATTTCTTCATAAAATCATATCGATGCATTAATTAAATATAATACATGATCGTATAATTAAATATTACAAATTTTATGAGCATTTGGTAGAAAAAGATCCTACCTTGGCATGTGAGTGTTTGCCTCAATTCTTGCTTCAAAGCTCGAGTTTGCTAACCGAGGTGGTGACAATTGTGGAGATGGCAGCAAGTTTGCTTGTTGGAATCAACTGAGGAATTACCACCAGTTGAGGTGGTGGTGGATGGACTGAGAGTGGTAGTAGTGGCTAGAGTGGGCAGCACCACCAGTGGTGGTGGTGGTGAGATTTGGTAAACCGATTTGAGTGGGGAGAGAGGAGGTCTGGTGAGGTGGCTGGTGCACCTGTTGGGACAGCACCACCAGAGGTGGTTGTGGTGGTTGTGGGCTGGTCTGAGATGCCAGAAGGGGGCAGAGAGATGCAGCACCACCTGCGGTGGTGGTGGAGTTCGGTGAGAGGAAGAGGAGTCAGTTGAAGGGAGGGGTCAGATAGGGAAGAAGGTGGTTGGATGGCAGCTAGGGCATTGGATGGGCAGCACCACCTATTGAGGTAGTAGTGGAGCTGGGCTGGGCAGGGTGTTTTGCTATGTTGGCTAGGCAGCACCACCAATGGTGGTAGAGGGACTGGTTGCGGAAGCAAAAGGGAGAGAGAAGATAAAAAGGCTCGTATGAGAGGGAGGGTGGTGGAGATGAGTAAAATCAATGAGGGATGAGGGGTATTTAAAGTAAGGGGAGAGGGTTGCATGGGGCGACACTTGGGGAGAGGGAGAGGACAAATGGTGAGCATTAAGAGACATTTGTTAAAAATGATTTTTACAAATGTAAGGAGTAAGTTGGCATTTGTCAAAAAACAAAGGGAATACGTGTAGGGTGTGTGGGTTTTAGATATGAGTTGGGTCCAGACTGGATCCTTATCCATATTCAACTGGATTTCTAGTTTAGTTGTTCTTTGGTTAGGTCTAACTAGATTTTAGTTTAGTTAGGGTAATTAGGTTCACGAATACCCTCTTAACATAATGAAATTTTCTCATAAATCCTGTGATCATCGCAAAATTTTTCCTCTCGTAATACTCTCTCTCTTCCTTCTCTTTTCCTTTTTTACCTCTATGTCCTCCTTTTCGAAGGGAGTAAATAGAAGAAGGAAATAAAAAAAAGAGAAGAGAAAAGAAAAGAAGAGAGAAGAGGAATTATTTTGCGGGTCTCACTTGACCTTAATTTTGAAAATTCTTGAAATAACTCGCCTCCGTTTTTGAAATATTTGCGGGAAAAACTGGGAGACGGGATCCGCTCGTCGGTACAAGGTTCGACCGTTCCTGGCGCCTTTACCAGGGGTAATCGAACCAAGGGTCGAATCTATGCCTTTTGTTTTGCTAAG
This sequence comes from Nuphar pumila, assembly GCF_984573655.1. NCBI lineage: Eukaryota > Viridiplantae > Streptophyta > Magnoliopsida > Nymphaeales > Nymphaeaceae > Nuphar > Nuphar pumila. The sequence continues at coordinate 163,328,477 of NC_143249.1, read as the reverse complement.
AAATTATCTAAGTCTAGGTGCACAAAGAATCATGCTTCTGCAAAATGCAAAGATGCATGCTCTTTTTGAAAATGTTTTGAAGAATTCCCAAGTGTTTTTGAGATGAATCTGATAAAATGATTTCTAACTTAGAACTTAAGATTAAAGTTCTAAGTTTTTTTAGAATAATCAAGAGCTTGGGAAAATAAATCTGGATTTTGAAAAATGATTTTGAAGTTTTGAGATAAAAGAAGAAAAAAGGAATTTTCAAAGTCATAAATGGACTTTGAATCAGAATAGAAAAAAAATGGAGTTGAATCAGAGGGAAAGATGGAATTGGGAAATATGAATAAAATTGAGAAGTGAAAAAAAAGTTTAGAATTTCAAGATGAAATCCGAATCCAAGATCTGGATTCTGAATAGATTTTGAAGTTTGAATTTAGGATGGGAACTTGATTTGAAATGTGGAATGAAATGGAATTGGTTTTAAGGATTGAAATTAAAGTGGAATTTGGATCTGAAATTTTGAATGGAATTGGATTCAAGATTTGGAATCCAAGATAAAATTTGGATCTGAAATTTTGAATGGAATTGGATTCAAGATTTGAAATCCAAGATAAAATTTGGATTTGAATTCTAAGATCCAAGATAGAATTGGATTCTGGACTCTAAAATGGAATCGGATCTGAAGTCTGAGATCCAAAGTAGAATTGGATTCTGGATCCTAAGAATTGGAATTTGGATCTGAATTTGAGATCCAAGGTAGAATGGGGATCTAGATCCTAAGTGGAATTTGGATCTGTAATCTGGGATCCAAAGGTAGAATTGGATTCTAGATCCTAATAATTGGAATTTGGATATGAATCTGAGATCCAATGTAGAATGGGGATCTAGATCCTAAGTGGAGTTTGGGAACTGTAATCTGAGGTCCAAAGGTGGATTGGATTCTGGATCCTAAAAGAAATTTCGGATCTGAAGTCTGAGATCCGATGTAGGATTGGGTTCTAGATCCTAGAATGGATTTTGGATCTATAATCTGAGATCCAAAGTGGAGTTGTACTTGGAAATCCGGATCCAAGTTGGGTTTAGAATTTAACTTTGGACTTTGGAATTTCAAAGTTGATTTGAGAATGATTTTCAAAGTCAAATTGGACTTTGAACTTGAATTTGGAATAATGAATCAAGTTGAATTTTTGAATTTTGATTTCAAAGTTTCTTTGGAAATGAGATAGAATTGAAATAGGAATTTGAAGAAGAGATATTCACAATCACTTGGATTTTTGAAAGGAAATTTTAAAAAGTATGATGTAATTCTATCCTAAATGATGAATGAATTTAAAGAATTTGAAATTGGATTTTTAAAAAGCTATCCCATTCTTTAAATGAATTAAAAATGAGGTTGAAGACATAATATATCCCTGACTATGGTCATTGAATGTATTACGTAATAACTACATTTAAATTCAAGTGAATAATGAAATGCATTTTTGGTGCTTTTATAGAATTTAAAATGAATTTAACCCTCAATATACCCTGACTATGGCCATTGGTATATATTTTGAGTTAATTTTAAGTTAAATTCTGATAAAAGGTAAAATATTTGAAAATATGATGATTTCTGAAAAGGATCCAGTGTTATTTCATAAAAGATAAAAATACTAAGTCTTGTTTACACCCCGACTATGGCCGTTGGTGTAAATCATCAACTTAGAATTAACTTACCTCTTATGAAATGGTGCGCGTGCCATTCGTGTTTCACCATTGTGAGAATTTTGAGAAATAAAGGCAAAATGCATGAAAATAAACAATTCCATGATATTTTATAATGCTCATTCATTCTACCTAAAGCAGGAAATGTAAATTCTTATTCCAACCTAACTATTACAATGGATAAAATCAAATGTACAACCCCAAGTAATGATATCTTTTCCATATTTCCTGCGAAAACAACCAGGTTAGTAAAAGAGAAGAAAAATCAAATGGCGAAAAGATAGGTATGATAAAAAGGATTGGAAAATGGCACATATATGTAAATACATACGTGCGCATATATGTATATATATATATGTATATGAATGTATGGATCACCTATAACATATGCTTAATGAGAATATGCTTAATAGGTACAGCCGACTGAGTTTGCTGAAAGTGTGATTTGTGATTTACAACAATGAGATTATAGCAGCTCAAGGAGCTGCTGTGGATGCAGAGAAATCATCGCAGCGATGATTGTTTTTGGTAGATGAAAGGAAGCTGCAACACTGCTAGATGCTGAGTGAGGAGTGAAGGGATATGGTACATATGACATAGGTGAATGCAGGTAGGTGATATTTGCAGAAAATGCAAGAGAACATCATCCAGCATGTGCACCGGGTAGGAGTGGATGATTACGTAGAGATGTAGTGATGAGAAGTGTAGGCAATGGTGGAAATGTGTATAGGTGAATGGGGATTGGGAGCTACAACAGGAAATGGAGGTGTAGTGGGTGGCTGTGAAAAGGTGCAGCTGCAGGGTGCCGCGGGGGATATGGAGTGAATGAACAAGATTTTGAATATAATAGTGGATTTATGTCGGTAATGAGACATAGAGGAACAGGCTGAAAACAGGTGGAATGTTGTGTCCATAAATGTTTTGGCAACAGCAAGGTGTTGTTGTGATATTTACAGCAGGTAATATGAAGGGATGGAGGAGGATGCCTTGTACCAGTGGTAATGGACCAAATAAAACCTCAAAGTTTGAAGGTATGTTGGAGGTTGAGTGAAGCCAGAAAATGGAATTGAAGAATCCTCAAAGATAGATAACCAACTGTAATAAGAGAAATAGATGCTATACTAGAGAGCACCTGATTGAAAGGTAAATCGAGTATGATGCAAAACAGGAAGTCCTATATGAATTGGGGTGAAACAGACCATATATAAAAAAAAAGAAAACAGGGGATGATTGTTAAGGTGAATAGCAGTGTTCTTAAAAGGTACAGCCCACTCTTTTTGTTGTGGGATGGAAGATGGCTCACGGCCATCAGTGGAACCACTGTAGTGAATGCAAGGCTACAGCAACTCAGGGAGTTGCTGTAGATGCAGAAAGCCATGGTCGAGGGGGTGCCCATGTACAACCTTGAGTGTTTAGACATTTGAAGACAATGATACCATAGATGTAATTGATGTTACAAAACCTTGAATCCCTAAGAGGATTTGTTGGGATAGAAGAGGGTTCTGCTTATCCCCATAATGCACGCTCCTCACGAAATGACAGAGGTGTGCATCCTGATCACTGCTTTGAATTGCTGAAAACTAAATTCACAATGTAATTTAGAAGTCACTTCTAGTGTCTGTTTCAATTTCAAATTGGTATCATCATCGAGACTCATCATTATGTGTTGCATCATCACAACTGGATAAGAGCAACATGAGACCAGCTGAAAAGAGATCACCCTTCTGCACCTTCACAACATCTTCGACCTTCAAATTATTGAATCCAACATCCAGTTTGAACTTCTTCCGATCTTCTACATAATCATGGTGACCAAAAAAGGGGGGTAACAAAATAAAAAAAAAAGGGGCAAAGGCCACACAACACTATAAAATGTCAATGGAATAATCGCCAAGTAACCGGTATTATTTACAAAACCTGCAAGCTTTTGGGTATGCCACTGACTGTTGAAACACGACATGGCACCTTACCCATAACAACCAAAGTTTCAACTAAAAGTTGATGGAACTAACAACCAGGAAATGAACTAGCACAGATAAATCCCCACATGTACCTTTTAAATTTGATGAGTCTCATGCAAACCCGAATAGCAGAACTTTTAGGCGAGAAGGTGGATAGCCATACGATGGCTTTTTCACCTCTATTCCTGAATCTAAAGTTACTTCTTGGAGTGATACCTAAGTCATTCTCATAGATTTATTTCCCATCCATATTCTATCTAGGTCAAACATTTTGAGATTCACTAGAGCCATCAATGAAACCCCCGAACTGATCCCTAGTATCAGCCCCTAGTATCAGCCAGGGTGTTTGTTTATATTTTTGTTTTTGGGAATGATACCCATAAGATTATACCCTGCCTGAAGCCAAACGCCGGGAGCATAGTGCATTAGCAGGCGTAATGAATTTAATAAACTGAAGAAAACATAATACAAGGAATATACAGGAAACATGCGATGGATACTTAATGGATGAAAACAAGGATTATAACAGATAGCGCAACATATTATAACTAAGATGTCCTCAAAACAGAACATCAGGTGAGTAATTAGAACAAAATCAGGAGAATATGTCTTCAGATTATAGAATGATGGAAATGATACTGTTATACTAATAAAAATCAAATGCGAGAGATGTTTGAGCAAGTAAAACTTAATAACTAAGATTGGTAAATTTAAATAGGAATGTAATATTCAGGGAAATCGGGGATGTCATGGTAGGACATCACCAATTGTTCCTGCTGGATGTTGTTCCAGATGCATAGTTGAAGTAAATATGGTGATACATAGAGAATGAAACCCACGCAGATTTTACAGAGAATTGAGAAAAGGAAATGTTGAACAGCAGAGATCGGTAAAAAAAAAATAAAAATAAAAAAAACGGTAAATGAGAAATTTACAGGGAGACTTAAGGAGATGTCAGAATAGTGTTTATTCTTGTTAATATCGCATTGAGGCCGGGTGTTCAGCTATAAGCAGACCACTCTGGCCATGGATGCTTTAAGAAAGGAGAAAGGGGAATGAAGACCTAATATAGGATTATGTCGTAAGACAAATTTATACAGAAAAAGAGTAATGAGTTGCTTACCTCAGGCGACCTTTGCTGGGTACTGGAGATGCTATGATCCACCGAAAGAGGAGTAACGGGAACGGACGGGAGCTCAATAATGGATGATGGATCGAAGGAGATGAACCCTCAGCCAGCAGAGATATTGATGGAAGAACCCGGATGCCGATAATGGTTTAGCCGGAAAAACACTCGATGTCTTGGGATGCAAAGCTGTTGATCCTTGATGATATTGATGGATATCCGCCAAAAAACAAAAATCGATCAGTAGAAGTTCATGGATTGTGAGAGATGAGATCGATGGATGTGTCTCAAAGAAGGCGGTGAAAATGGATGCGAGATATCAAAAAAATGGATCCCCCTCAGGGGTTCCCCGAGTGTCCTCTTTAAAGACGAGGAGGAAGATTCCAGAGGAAGGGAATCGGTTGAAGATGAATGGAGGGAGAGAAGAAAGTTTGTTGCAGATCGGGCGGTGGAGAGAGATGGGAAAGAGGCGCGGGAAGAGTTCATTAAAATTTTTCCCTATTTCAAAAAGGTGGTTGCCCTTTTAAGAATTTTCTGAAAAATGGTTAAGGAATGAGGTTTCTGGTAAAAATGGCTTCAAAAGCTTGAAAATCATTCGTTTTTCTTGTAGCTTTTCTCAATTTTTGGTTTTTATGTTATTTTTCTATTTTTAGAATAAAATCCTAAAGCTTTACGAGAAACCAAAGATTTAAAACTATTTTTTTTGTGTTTTTGTAAAATATTTACAAAAGGGATTTTTTCTGAGAATTTAAAAGTTATTTTGAGAAAATTTCTTCAGAAATGGGTTTTGATCCGGATTTTGAGGAAATATGGATTTAAAGTACTGGATTCGGATCCGGAGTTGATTTTTGAATATAGCTTTATGGAATTTAATTCAGAGAATCTAAAGAAATGACTTGATTTTCTTAGAAAACGGGGTTAGGGGCAAAAGGGTCATTTTTACAAAAACTTTGAAAAATTTGGGGTGTTCACAGATGCCCCTCTTTGCTAATAAGCCGGTTGAAAGCCAAGCTTAGTGGCAAAGATAATACTCCAAATTTTGAAAAATGCCCCAGTCAGCAGGTCTGAACTGGGTGTGGAAGAATTATTTTGAAAATACGGCTTTTCAGGCTTTTGAAACCTTATCCTGAATGGTTTTGGGGAGACGAAATCCTCGAAATGATATGATTGAGTAAAGAAAGAGGAAATCGTGATAGGACTTTGGATGGAAATATTGAAAATGGCGGAAAATGATAATTTTGATCAGGTCCCATGGGTAAGACAAGATACTCTTTTTGGAATGATTCAGGTTTAGCCCTTAACCTGGATGGAACGAAGATATATCAAAAAGTGTTTTCAATCAGGAAAGGAATACATGAGAACCTTGATGGGACATTTTGAAAAATGCCTCGTGAAATCAAGCTCAAGTAGGAATCCTATCCTGGATGGATATACAAAGCATGGATTCCTTGATGGGAAGAGCCATGATGGGACTGGAAGAAATTATCTCGTCCAAACGAGGAATCTTGTTGGAACGAGACTCAGGTTTAACCCAAACCTGCAAGGAAGATACCTCGCGAAGCGAGGTTCCGGGTTAACTTTTAACCTGGATAGGAAATCTACCATACGGATTTCTCAAATGGAGAAACCATAATGGGACCTTCGGAATTTGGACGAACAAATCCGAAAGGGGTTTGCGAAAGGAGGAAAATATAGGATTCCCTAAAGCTTGGAAAAATGAATGATTTTGTGCGTCTCATTTGCTGAGACTGAAATAGCTTTTTTGAAATCAATGACCTCTCGTAGAAAATTCAGGTTTTGACTCTTAACCTGAGTGGGAACACCATACGGAATCCTTGACTGAAGAAGCCGCGATGGGACGGGAGGAGATACTTCAACTGAATGAGGCAATTCTTCTGGAAGATATAAACAACGCTAGGTTGCATCAGAATAGATATCGAATGTTTATTTCATTCTTGGAATAGCTAAAAAAAATTGCCAATAAGATAAAATTATAGTTGTTTCAAACACTTGAAAATGTGCACGTATGTGCAAAGATATTCCCTCTCTTACCTAGAGTATTTCACCCAAATGAGGTTAACTCCTCAGTTCTAAGAGTCAGATTCAAATTTTTAGCGCTGATGATTTTCTTTAAGGAAGCTATCCATTTCCCTGATATGAGAATAGAAGAAATATTCTTAATTTCATAAAAGCAAGAAATGAAGAGATATTGATAAAAGAATTTTGCATGAGAAAAGATGACTCTGGCAACTTTGGCAGTTTGATATCTGGGTGTTTTCCCTACGATGATCTTTTTGCACTCTTTTTGAGTCATTTGGTTTTTTTCGGCTTCTCACATCATCCTTCATTTGGATGTCCTGACTTTTCTCTTTTTTTCAGGGAAGGGTACATCACAAACTCCTTCATCTTGGAGATGCTCCGATCCTTCTTTTTCTCAGGGATTATATATGATGACATTGGCTCAAAGAGGTCTTTAGATGATATCGGAAATCAAATATCTTTTAGGGTTTGTCGGTAGGTTCATCACACTCGCCTTCATCTTGACGGTGATCTGAACTTTCTCTGGAAGGATCCGTCACAAACTCCGTCATCTTGGAGATGTTTCGAATCTTCTTTGGCCCTGGGGGTCCACTCACTTAATTCGCCTTCATCTTGACGACAATTGAGAGATCCCTTTTGCGGATATTTGATTGCAACTTTTAAACGAAAATAAGAAGATATGGGTTGAGTGGATTCTTTTTATAGCTCAAGATATTTCCACTGCCTGATTGCGAGAAAGTTATTTAAAACATGTGCCATAGCCAAGATCAATAACAATTCGTCTCTGGTTTTTCAACATCATCGAAGATTTCTTTTACTGATCATATCGAGGATATTTCTTACATCCTTTTGGTTGATCAATCAGGAAAAGACTTGAATTTTACCTCTTTTTCGCAAAAGGTTTTACCTTTTTGGAAAGAAATACTAGAGGTAGTCTGAGAAAATTCTTTTTGTGCAGTAAGAATATTTAGAATCAACAAATGCTTTTAGCAAATTGGCAAAGTTTTCATGAATTCTTTTGTGAAATAATCACTCAATATAGATTTTGATGAGACCATGAGTTGCAATCTTTTGATTTTGGAAATACATGACCATCAAAAGCTGAGACTTTTGAAATACATGACCAGCGAAAGCTGGAACCTTTGAAATACGTGACCAGCGGAAGCTGGAACCTTTTCGAGATACATGACCAGCGAAAGCTGGAACCTTTTGGAATACGTGACAAATAAATGTTGAGATCTTTTGAAATACCCGTCCAGCGAAAGCTGGAACTTTTGAAATACGTGACCAGCGAGACGTTGGAACCTTTCGAAATACTTGACCAGTAAAACTGGAACGTTTAAAATACATGACCAGCAATAATGCTGAAACATTTTGAAAATACATGACCAACGAGTGTTGGGTCTTTTGGGAAATACATGAATGGTTATGAAAAACTGGGTTTTAATAAAAAGGTTGAGAATGATCGAAATTGGGAGATTATAACCCGAGGGTTGAGAGAATGGTGAATTTTTTTGAAAACGTTGTACCCAGAGGTTGGAGAATTGATAATCTTGAGAGATTTGAAGATATGAAGGTTTGAAAATGATAGATTTTGAGAGATTGAAACTCGTAAGTTTGGTAATGAGAGAATGGAGAAATTGCAACCTGAAAGTTTGATTTATGGAATAGGTTGATTTTTGGGAGCTCGACAATTGTGAGCTGGGACTTTTGAAATACATGACCAGCGAGAGCTGGGTCTTTTGGAAATACACGACCAAAAGTTGAGTCCTTTTTGGGAATGCATGACCAGCAAAGCTGGAACGTTTGAAATGCGTGACCAGCGAAAAGTTGGAACGTTTGAAATACCTAACCAACGAAAAGCTGGAACGTTTGAAACACATGACCAACGAGTGTTGGATCTTTTTTGGAAATACCTGACCAGCAAAAGCTGGGACGTTTGAAATACATGACCAGCGAAACACTGAAACATTTGAAATACATGCCCAACGAGTGTTGGATCTTTTTGAAATACTTGACCAACAAAAGCTGGGACGTTTGAAATACCTGACCAGCGAGAAGCTGGAACATTTGAAATACATAACCAACGAGCGTTGGATCTGACCAGCAAAAAGCTGGAACGTTTGAAATACCTGACCAGCAAGAAGCTAGAACGTTTGAAATACATGCCCAACGAGTGTTGGATCTTTTGAAATACCTGACCAACAAAAGCTGGGATGTTTGAAATTCCTGACCAGCGAGGGGCTGGAACGTTTGAAATATATGACCAACGAGTGTTGGATCTTTTCGGAAATACCTGACCAGTAAAAAGCTGGAACGTTTGAAGTACCTGACCAGTAAAAACTGGGACATCTGAAATACATGCCCAACGAGTGTTGGATCTTTTTGAAATACCTGACCAGCAAAAGCTGGGATGTTTGAAATACCTGACCAGCGAGAAGCTGGAACGTTTGAAATATATGACCAACGAGTGTTGGATCTTTTCGGAAATACCTGACTAGTAAAAAGCTGGAACGTTTGAAGTACCTGACCAGTAAAAACTGGGACGTTTGAAATACATCAGCTTTTGGGAGATTTTAAATCAGAACTTGAATTTTGTAGAAGAAAGAATTTTGATCAAAAGATTGAATGTAGAAAGTTATTGGTGCGAGGGTCAGATCCTCCAAATGAGCTCAATGTATGATTGAAGATTTTGGGAAATACCCTAGTGCAAGAACTGGGTTGTAGAAGATGAGCTAGACAAAGTGATTTTTTCAGAGAATAAAGATTCTTTGGTAAAAATTAATGGACCATCATAGTTCAATTGCATGTGGTCGACTTTCAGGATTTTGTCCCCTTGTCCTGAACGGGAGAAAATAACAAAAAGAATACCTCATTGACAGGAGGCATCAGGTTTATCCCTTAACCTGAAAGGGTAATCTTTAAAGATAAAAGTAGATGAAATTTTAATAAGATTGAAAAATTTGTTAAAACTTGACGTAAATGAGCAATAGCTTGATAAAAAATTTGATCATGACAAAAAGTGAACCAAATGAAATAAGGATCATGAGATCAATTGAGAATTAACCAAATTTGAGGAAAAGAGCTTTCGTCTAATCCTGCCTGCATATGATGAAGAAAATGATTATAGATCAATAAAATGCCCCAGTATCATGGAGAAGGATGTAAGAATTGATAGAAGATCATTATTTTATTGAAATGACTCTTTTGAAGAGTACAAGGCTTTAGAATGAACATTTCAGGTGTAAAACTTCTTCAAATGCAGAGCATTGATGGGATCTGGCATTTTCACTCCATCTGCGTTGATTAGACGATACGAATTGCGAGGAAGTGCTTCCTTAACCACATAAGGGCCTTCTCAATTGGGTGACCACTTGCCCCGTGGTCGATGCTTGAGATGAGCCGTTGATCTGAGTACCAAATCATTAACTCGAAATTTTCTCTCAATGACAGACTTGGCATAATGTCGAGCTATCCTCTGCCCATAAGCTTGAGCGTGCTCTACTGCTTTGAGCCTCTTTTCATCTAGTAAATCTAGCTGCACCAATCTCTGCTGCTGATACTGATCGAGTGACAATTCTATAAGTGAAGCAAATTTGAGAGCGGGCTTCTGGACATGGAGAGACAACACTACTTCAGTTCCGTAAACAAGTTCTGAAGGAGTGGCATTAGTCGAAGTCCGAATGGTGGTCTGATATGCCCAAAGTGCGTCATGAATTTTCTCATGCCAATCTTGACCTGTCTTCACAGTCCTTTCCAAAATACAAATCAAGATCTTATTGGTGGCCTCTGCTTGGCCATTCCCTTGAGGATAATAGGGGGCTGAGAAATGATGGGAAATTCTGAATTTAGAACAAAATGTTTTCATCCTCTCATTTTTAAAATGAGTTCCATTGTCTGAGACAATATCATGTGGTATGCCGAAGCGGCAAAGGATGTTCTTATGAATGAAAGCAACCACATGGCGGCCTTCTACAGTGCGTAGAGTAAGAGCTTCAACCCATTTTGTGAAATACTCTGTCGCAGCTAGAAAGTACTTGTGGCCGTTGGAAGCAGAAGGAGTAATCGGGCCGACGACGTCAAAAGCCCACATGGAAAATGGCCAAGGAGAGACAACTGATTGTAGGTATGCGGCCGGAGCATGAATGTAAGGCGCATGCATTTGGCACTTGACACACTTTCTCACAAATCGATGACAGTCTTGCTGCATGGTATTCCAGTAGTACCCTGCTCGAACGATCTGCTTGACGAGAGTTTGATAACCGACATGGCCACCACAGATTCCTTCGTGTGCCTCTTAGATGATTTCCATAGCTTCTTCTTTGTCTAAGCACCTTGAATACTCAGAACTGAACCCACGGCGGTAGAGGACATTGGCAAGAATGAAATAACGGGTAGACATACGTTGAATCACACGTTGCTCCCTTTTAGGCATTTCTGGTGGAAATTCACCAGTCTCAATGAAATTTTTGATGTTTTGGTACCAAGGCTTCTCCTTCTGATCGACCTGGTTTACTTGCATAATTGAATCGAAAGCAGGTTGTTCAAGTCTGCCAACTTCGAAAGAACGACATGATTCACTGCCTTTGAAGGATAAAATGGAGCCCATACTGGCTAAACCGTCGGCTATCTGATTATGCTCTCTTCTGATGTGACTGAGCTGAAATTCTTCGAAGTTGTCCACAAGAGTTAGGACGATCTTTTGATACGGGATCAGTTTGGAATCTTTCACTTGCCATTCAGTGTTAACTTGACTGACAACAAGTAGTGAATCGCCAAAAGCATGCACTCTCTTGACATTGAAACTTTGCAGAATTTTGAGGCCTTGTATTAAAGCTTCATATTCGGCCATGTTATGAGTGCATTGAAAACCAAGCTTGAGGGAATAAGGGATCATTTCTTTTTCTGGAGTGATTAACAAGACTCCAATCCCGATGCCAGACATATTTTTAGAGCCATCGAAGAACATATTCCAAACTGGGGGTTGTTGGATATTACAGATGTGCTCATCAGGAAAATCATCTTCTGCTTTAATCTCTTCCGTCAAAGGGAAATCTGCCAACTGATCTGCGATCGCTTGGCCTTTAATCGACTTTTGAGAGACATACTCTAAATCATATTGCATCAGAAGGACTTGCCACTTCGCAATCCGTCCAGTAAGAAACGGTTGTTCCAAGATGTATCTGAGAGGATTAAGCTTCGATAGGAACTTGATTTCGGAAGCTAACAAGTAATGTCTTAACTTCTGGCACATCCAAACCAGAGCTAGGCAAGTTTTCTCCATTTGAGAATACTTCTTTTCATAATCAATGAAAGTTTTGCTCACGTAGTAGATGACGTGCTCTATCAGGCTGCCCTCTTCATACTGCGCGAGGAATCCACCACAGGCATTCTGATTGACTGAAATATATAGCAAGAGAGGCTTTCCCAGCTTTGGCGGCTTCAAAACTGGTGGATTAGGGAGATACTGCTTGATACGCTCAAACGAGAGTTGGAATTCTGATCCCCATTCAAATTTAACTCCTTTTCTTAGCAAATGATTGAAAGGTTCACATCTCATAGCCAAATTAGAGATGAATCTGTGAATAGACTGAATACGCCCTTGAAGGCTTCGCAGTTCCCTGAGATTAGTTGGAGGCGGCATATCAATAATGGCTTTTGCCTTGGCTGGATCCACCTCTGTTCCTTTCTTGCTGATAATGAAGCCGAGTAATTTGCCAGACTCAACTCCAAAAACACATTTCTGAGGGTTAAGTCTCAATTTATAGAGAATAAGTCTTTCAAAAACTTGACTAAGAGCATCAAGGTGATCCTCTTCTTCTTTAGACTTAACCAAAATGTCATCCACATATGCATCCATATTCTTGTGCATTTGATCGTGGAAAATGACGGCCATTGCCCTCTGATAAGTTGCCCCGGCATTTTTGAGTCTGAATGGCATAACAGTGTAGCAGAAGGTTCTTCATGGGGTAGTAAATGAAGTCTTTGACTGATCACGAACGGCCAGCTTGATCTGATTATAGCCTGAATATCCGTCCATGAAGGAAAACATGGCATGACCTGTCGTGCTATCGATTAACAGATCAATATTAGGAAGTGGATAATCATCTTTCGGGGTGGCCTTATTGAGATCCCTGAAATCAATGCAAATCCGAATTTTTCCATTCTTTTTAGGGATTGCCACGATGTTTGCTAACCAATCTGGAAAATCAATGGCCCGGATGAAATCTGCTTTTAATAAATCTTCAAGTCCTTCCTTGACTTGCTGCTCAATTCGAGGGTCTAACTTCCTCAATTTCTGCTTGACTGGTCTGGCTTCTGGTTTCAACTTGAGTCGATGCTCAACCAACTTGGTATCTAATCCTGGCATATCTTCGTAAGTCCAGGCAAATACTTCCTGATGCTTTTCGAGGAATTGGATGAGTCTAGCTTTTTCAATTTTTCTTAGACTCGACCCGATTTTGAGAATTTTCGGATCATCTTCTAACCCAATGTTGATATCCTCACTTGGATCTTGAACCAACGGCGAGGGTTCATCTTGCTTCTGAATGTGAGCAAATTCTGGCAATTCCTGAATAGTGGAATCAAATTCGGTTGGCTCTTCGGTCTGATCTGCTGCCTGACTGACCTCTGTTCTTTCTTTCATCTCAAGAAACCTTGCCAATTTCAGATATTTGGGATTGATAACAAATTTTGTCATTGATTCAGGAGTTAATAGTCCTGAAAATGTAAGAAAGGTTGTTTAGGAGAAAGTACGAGCCACATCAAATTTTTGTATAAAGTAAAGAACAATGACATAGACAAAGTATAAGAAGAAAATGATAGGTGCCCGAATATGAGGAAAAAGATTTCATTGATTGAAGTAAAGTATTTACAAGACTTTGACAAAAGATGGGACTGTGTTGTCCCTACAAGATTTAAACAAAGAAATGAGAATAGAAAGGCAGGAAAAACTAAGGCATCATCTTCACTTGTTTCCCCTGACGAAAACTGTCTTTTTGCCAGAATACTGGCCGGTGAATCCCAACCCTGAACTGTCTGCATGCTGAATTGGAATGATGGGTTCTATCATGCCGTCTTCATCTTTCCCCATGCCTCGGAATGGCTGATATCCATGCTTGACCAACAGATCGAATCCCTTTATTGCTTTAGAAAACTGAGGAAATAAGGAGTGATCTTTGAAGGAGGTGTAATTAATGCGTCCTCCTAACTTGAAGAAACAAAGTCCCTGCCATTTGACCGTGGCTGCAACATTCTCTTCGTTCATGACATCTTTTAATTTCAGCATCTCTAGGCTGTCACTAAGATTGATTTCATCTGCCTCCCGGATGCTAGGAATATCTGCTGTAAATGTTGGACGGGGAATCATAGGCTGTGGCAGCCTTTCTTCAGGTCTTCGCCCAAGACAGTAGTAATCATTCCTCCCTTGGACTACTTTATGCATTGATGGAGGGTTGATGGGACGACATTGGCATTGTGAATCCATGTTCGTCCCAACAACAAGTTGTAAGTTGGCGGCACATTGACGACATGGAATAGCACTGTATGCACTTAGTAGTTTATGAAAATCTCTAAAAAGACTTTGCCTTTTGCAGTCTGCCCGTGATTATCAAAGCCATAGATGGTGATGGGGTCAGGCACATATTCTTCTTCTTTTAATCTCAGTGCTTTCGCTGTCATCTCTGGGCAAATGTTGAGGCTGCTACCTCCATCAACGAGCACATGCAGGACAGTCATGACCCGGGTCCTTACCACAATATACAATGCATTATTGTGGAATGAATGAGGCTTTGGCAGGTCCTCATCTGAAAAGGTGATAGGCGCATTTGTCATCGCCTGATTTACTATTTGTGCCAAATCTTCGGGCGTGGTGTTCGGCTTCACCTTGATCTTTCTTAATAGATCATCCAACTTTTCCTGATGTTTGGGAGAATCATGAGTTAATTCAAAAATGGAAATGTTGGAGAGTGTTGTAATTGGCTTTTGAAGATCATCGGCCCACTCTTCTGCTGCCTTAGAGGTTTCTGCCTTCTCTGTGCAGGCTTCTTTCTTAAGAAAACTCTTTGGGAAGATTGGAATTCTTTCATTCTTGACTGGTACACTTACTTGGTCAAGAAGTGAGAAGATATTCATTTTCTGATATACAGGCTGATCCTGATGTAGAACCATCACCTGATGCTGGAGTTTTAGCTCTTCACTAGAGCATGGATGTATATGATTCTGTGGGAGGAAAGAGTATTCTGAGATGGTTGATGCTGAATGCTTTGGGAACGGAGCAGATAAAATTTCCATTTTGCCCTCCTCTTCATCTTCTACGAGGATACTTTTGTCGATACAGTCCTGGACCAAATGCTTCAAGACGAAGCATTGTTTTGCATCATGCCCCATGGCTCTATGGAACTTGCAATATTGCTCTCTGTATTTCCCCATGAATACTGGAGGGTCTGCAATTTTGGGCAATTTCACCATCCCGTGGGACAGCAGATATTCCAACACTTTCTCCAGAGACTGGTCCAAAGGAGTGAATTTCCTATCCCTGCTCCAATTGATGTGTTTTGGTTTTTCTTGAAAGTCCCCTTTTGGTTGAGGACCGGTTGGGAGAGACTTGTCATTGCTTTTGAAGAACTTCCCTTTTCTGCCTCTATTCTGCTCGGGCCTCGTGCCACTGCCACTGTCATTCTTATTGCTACTGCCCTGATTGTCTTCGGGGATATCAGCTGCGTAGGTAAAATGGGCCTTCTTCTTTGGGTCCAGGATGTTTTTGGCCAAAACGATGCCTTCTTACATCCCATTCTCTACCCCATTTCGAGCCATTCTGCTCGCTCTGTTAGTTCAATGAAGGACTTGGAGGGATATGGGAAAAGGAGACTTTTCAGAGGTTGACAAAAATTGTTGAGGATGACCTGGAGGGCATGCTCCTCAGAAATGGGATTCCTCATCTTATTGCAAATGCTCCTCCACTTATGGATAAAATCCCTGGCCTTCTCATTGGGCTCTTGTTTGAGGTTGCACAAGTGGTTCAGGGTAGGTAGGGCTTCCGTGTTGAACAGAAAGTGTTCAATAAACATATTAACAACTTTGTCAAAATCCTTCAATTCGATGGGATTGACATGTTCAGCGTACCACTTCGCTGCTATCCCGTCCAGGCTGCAGGGAAAACAAAGGAAAAGAGCGCGGTTATCTTCACTGAACTGGGCACATTCTGCGAAGAACATTGCCAAATGAGCTTTTGGATCGCCGGTTCCATCAAACTTGATGAATTTCCGGGGGAGGTTCTTCAGATCCTTGTCCCCTTCTAAACCGAGATAGAAGTCCTGTCTGGTGTATGACCTCTTTCCTTTGTCACGGATTTGCAGGTCCTTGACTATCTTGGTCAAAACTTGAATCGAATCTTCCGCGGGGACCCCGTACTTTGGCTTGTTTACTGATACTGGCTCTTCCACCGACCTCTTGGATGGTCGCAGATGCTTCGGAATGTAAATCAGCTGCTCTTCTTCAGAGTTCTCTTCTGCTGATTCTGAATTTTCCGAGGTGCTGTCACGCTGGATCTTCTGCTTATTGATCTTGATCGGCTTTTTTATAGGCTTCTTCTTAGCCTTGGTCTTGGAAGCTGCCTTTTTGGGACTAGCCTTAGCCTGCTCGGCCATCATCTTGGTCATCATCTTTTGAAAGATCTGGTACATGGCTGGATCAACGTCGCTCTCATCTCCTGAGTCATGCTTCTTGGATATTCTAGGAGAATTCGCCTCCTCTGGCTCGCTGTCACTGTGCCGTTGAGCAGCCTGTTTACCAGCCCTTATCTGAACCATTTTTAGATGCCAAAGTTTTCCTGCAGAATAATGAAAATGGTTAGAATATGGAGGAGATTTTTTTTTTTCGAAAATTATAACTTTTGAAGAAAAAGAATGAAGGATTTTGGTAGACAATTTCAAGAGATTATCCCATTACCCGGGATTGGGTCATCACACGATTTGTAATAATTGTGTTACCATTTTAATGATAACAGAGAAATATGCCTTGTTACCTAGGCGAGGTCGTCAACCATGATAAAATATATTGAAGAAATGCGGAAGGAATATCCCTTTTACCCAGGATTAGGTCGTCACCCAAAATTTGTGACTTTTATTTGTGCTATAAACAAAATACAGAAAACAATATTTTGGCCAAAAAGTAAATTTTTATTGATATTTTTAACATTCAAAGACAAAGAGAGAGTGGGCAGACAGTTTGCCACCACTCTTGATATTCAGATGATACATTTGGCCCAGGAAATATAGACAGAGAAATAAAGGAATCCCAGGTATATTTAGCGACATGATATGCCCCAGACCACTGATCCGACTGCAGGTTGAATTCTGGCATGTTGCCTGTCGGGAAGCGGGTGTTGGCACGAACCTGCCGCTGCGAAAACTGCCTCAGACATCGTTCCGGCTGATAATCAACACAAAAGAAAGGGCCCATCAACTTGTAGCGCTTGTCACGTGCATAGGTGTATCGAGGAACAGTCTCTCTTCTATCGAAGAAGTCCCAAGTAATCTCCTCCTGATGCTGTTTCTCGATCAAAGCTCGGCACTGAATGACTGTCTTTGGCTTGGCCTTCGAGGGAACATGGCGCAGGAACCACGACTGCAGGGCGTATGTGCACCCTTCTACCAAAATGGTCTCCCCAAGAGCAAATCGAGTCAAGCCTTTGTAAAGAAAGGCTAAGGCTGCCATAGAAACTGAAAGCTGACGGGTCTGCTTACTTCCCCATCTTTGAAAGAGCTGGGCAACTCTGATATCTATGAAATTCTGACCATCTTGGAAGAAAGCTAATCTAACTGTGCACAGGATCATGGCATGTTGAATCCTGTCTTTCGCTGCTCGAGACAGAGTGCCAACCTCTTTGTAGGCTCTGTACTTTTGATATAGTAAGAATAGGTCGATGAACTGATTCCCACCAATCTCAGTGAGAGGCCAAGATCTGCTCTCTGTTGCTCTGGCTTAGGCTTCTCGAACATCCACCCCTTTGATGTTGATCAAAAACTGTTGCTCGACAAGATCATCTGGCTGACCAGCTGGTTCGGGCAATCCCATAATATCATTGAACTCATCCATCAGTAGAGTCATCTCTCCCCAAGGAAACCAGAATGTGCAGGTACGTAGATTCCACCGTTCTTTCATGGCCTGAATCAAAGCTCCATTGATGGTTCGCTTGCCTACCGCTGATGCCATCTCCAACCCACAGTCATCCAAGTGGTCTGGGAACATACGTGAGAAGGTGGCGAACCAAGAATAATACCACCGAGGGAAGAAAGGTCGAGACTGGATGACCCGCAGATCCGGGGATCCATCCTGAATCTGATAAAAGACATGATCTCGGGGAAAGACAGCATCGAGGAAATTTGACGCCATTGAAATGATACTGGGGCAAAAGAAAAATAAGGAGAATTAGATAGAATGCAGGACTTACGGATAGACTCTTGAAGAATCAAATCCTGGAATATTTTTGAAAAGGTTGATGAATTTTTTAAAGGAATTTTTCAGGGTTTTGAAGAAAATTTGACCTAAAAAGAGAAAAGAAATGTAGGTAGAGAGAAATATACACCTGGGGTTTTTGAAAATAAGGGTAAATTTTGAATAATACACCCAGGGTTTTCGAAAAGGGTTTGATACATATATATGAGAGAATAAGAGAATTATCATACAACTAAAGCTCCACAAATAAGGATGCGCATACAACACTCCCTAAAGGCTGACTCTAAATGCAATATTTGAAAATGGCTTGTAGGACCTTAATCCTAACTCTAGGGTTCAGATCGTCTGATTCCAATCAAGATACGCCGATATACCCAAGCCGAAGCTCAAAGTACGTGGCATAGAAATATTTCTCCGGTTCTAAAGTAATGGCTTCCCAACATCCTTGAGCACCTACCGATATACCTCGGACTATGGCCCTTAGGTACGTGGTAGGGGGGCGCAAACCCAAATGAGTGGTCCAGTTGTGAGGCTCTCTCCCGAACTATGGTTCAGTGAGACAGCCCAGCAACGTGAAGACCAGGACAATATAGGTAAGGAGGATTTTAAAATATGTGCAACATGCAAGAAATCAGAAGGCTCTAATGCAAGTCCTAAAGAGATAGATTAAAATGAAGAGAAGCATACGCTTGCATACATTGTTTTGCATTCAATCCTTAGAATTGAGGAGAGTTGTATTTCAGACATAAGTCTAATGTGAACATAGAATAATCTCCTCAATATGGTCCTACCAAACCATACTTAGATCCTATATGCAATGATGTCAGCTTAGGACAAAATCTAGGCTCCTAAGGGTTGCATGAAAATGAAGCTGACATATGTAGAATAAAGACTTAAATAATATCAAAGCAAAAAGAAAAAGGGATAATTCGACCGGACGGAGACGAGTCCCATCACGGTCGCCAAACCTGTGATCATCGCAAAATTTTTCCTCTCGTAATACTCTCTCTCTTCCTTCTCTTTTCCTTTCCAACCTCTATGTCCTCCTTTTTGAAGGGAGTAAATAGAAGACGGAAAGAAAAAAAAAGAGAAGAGAAAAGAAAAGAAGAGAGAAGAGGAATTATTTTGCGGGTCTCACTTGACCTTAATTTTGAAAATTCATGAAATAACTCGCCTCCGTTTTTGAAATATTTACGGAAAAAACTGGGAGACGGGATCCGCTCATCGGTACGAGGTTCGACCGTTCCTGGCGCCTTTACTAGGGGTAATCGAACCAAGGGTCGAATCTATGCCTTTTGTTTTGCTAAGAAATTATCTAAGTCTAGGTGCACAAAGAATCATGCTTGTGCAAAATGCAAAGATGCATGCTCTTTTTGAAAATGTTTTGAAGAATTCCCAAGTGTTTCTGAGATGAATCTGATAAAATGATTTCTAACTTAGAACTTAAGATTAAAGTTCTAAGTTTTTTTAGAATAATCAAGAGCTTGGGAAAATAAATCTGGATTTTGAAAAATGATTTTGAAGTTTTGAGATAAAAGAAGAAGAAAGGAATTTTCAAAGTCATAAATGGACTTTGAATCAGAATAGAAAAAAAATGGAGTTGAATCAGAGGGAAAGATGGAATTGGGAAATATGAATAAAATTGAGAAGTGAAAAAAAAGTTTAGAATTTCAAGATGAAATCTGAATCCAAGATCTGGATTCTGAATAGATTTTGAAGTTTGAATTTAGGATGGGAACTTGATTTGAAATGTGGAATGAAATGGAATTGGTTTTAAGGATTGAAATTAAAGTGGAATTTGGATCTGAAATTTTGAATGGAATTGGATTCAAGATTTGGAATCCAAGATAAAATTTGGATTTGAAGTCTAAGATCCAAGATAGAATTGGATTCTGGACTCTAAGATGGAATTGGATCTGAAGTCTGAGATCCAAAGTAGAATTGGATTCTGGATCCTAAGAATTGGAATTTGGATCTGAATCTGAGATCCAAGGTAGAATGGAGATCTAGATCCTAAGTGGAATTTGGATCTGTAATCTGGGATCCAAAGGTAGAATTGGATTCTAGATCCTAAGAATTGGAATTTGGATCTGAATCTGAGATCCAATGTAGAATGGGGATCTAGATCCTAAGTGGAGTTTTGGATCTGTAATCTGAGGTCCAAAGGTGGATTGAATTCTGGATCCTAAAGGAAATTTTGGATCTGAAGTCTGAGATCCGAGGTAGGATTGGGTTCTGGATCCTAGAATGGATTTTGGATCTATAATCTGAGATCCAAAGTGGAGTTGTACTTGGAAATCCGGATCCAAGTTGGGTTTAGGATTTAACTTTGGACTTTGGAATTTCAAAGTTGATTTGAGAATGATTTTCAAAGTCAAATTGGACTTTGAACTTGAATTTAGAATAATGAATCAAGTTGAATTTTTGAATTTTTTTTTATTTCAAAGTTTTTTTGGAAATGAGATAGAATTGAAATAGGAATTTGAAGAAGAGATATTCACAATCACTTGGATTTTTGAAAGGAAATTTTGAAAAGTATGATGCAATTCTATCCTAAATGATGAATGAATTTAAAGAATTTGAAATTGGATTTTTGAAAAGCTATCACATTCTTTAAATGAATTAAAAATGAGGTTGAAGGCATAATACATCCTTGACTATGGTCATTGAATGTATAATGTAATAACTACATTTAAATTCAAGTGAATAATGAAATGCATTTTTGGTGCTTTTATAGAATTTAAAATGAAATTAACCCTCAATATACCATGACTATGGCCATTGGTATATATTTTGAGTTAATTTTAAGTTAAATTCTGATAAAAGGTGAAATATTTAAAAATATGATGATTTCTGAAAAGGATCCAGTGTTATTTCATAAAAGATAAAAATACTAAGTCTTGTTTACACCCCGACTATGGCCGTTGGTGTAAATCATCAACTTAGAATTAACTTACCTCTTATGAAATGGTGCGCGTGCCATTCGTGTTTCACCATTGTGAGAATTTTGAGAAATAAAGTCAAAATGCATGAAAACAAACAATTTCATGATATTTTATAATGCTCATTCATTCTACCTAAAGCAGAAAATGTAAATTCTTATTCCAACCTAACTATTATAATGGATAAAATCAAATGTACAACCCCAAGTAATGATATCTTTTCCATATTTCCTGCGAAAACAACCAGGTTAGTAAAAGAGAAGAAAAATCAAATGGCGAAAAGATAGGTATGATAAAAAGGATTGGAAAATGGCACATATATGTAAATACATACGTGCGCATATATGTATATTATATATTCATATTCATATATATATATATATATATATATATATATATATGTATATGAATGTATGGATCACCTATAACATACGCTTAATGAGAATATGCTTAATAGGTACAGTCGACTGAGTTTGCTGAAAGTGTGATTTGTTATTTACAACAATGAGATTGTAGCAGCTCAGGGAGCTGCTGTGGATGCAGA
The DNA here is from genome assembly GCF_984573655.1 of Nuphar pumila. NCBI lineage: Eukaryota > Viridiplantae > Streptophyta > Magnoliopsida > Nymphaeales > Nymphaeaceae > Nuphar > Nuphar pumila. Next base: position 163,306,718 of record NC_143249.1, on the reverse strand, counting down.
GAAATCATCGCAGCGATGATTGTTTTTGGTAGATGAAAGGAAGCTGCAGCACTGCTAGATGCTGAGTGGGGAGTGAAGGGATATGGTACATATGACATAGGTGAATGCAGGTAGGTGATATTTGCAGAAAATGCAAGAGAACATCATCCAGCATGTGCACCGGATAGGAGTAGATGATTACGTAGAGATGTAGTGATGAGAAGTGTAGGCAATGGTGGAAATGTGTATAGGTGAATGGGGATTGGGAGCTACAGCAGGAAATGGAGGTGTAGTGGGTGGCTGTGAAAAGGTGCAGCTGCAGGGTGCCGCGGGGGATATGGAGTGAATGAACAAGCTTTTGAATATAATAGTGGATTTATGTCGGTAATGAGACATAGAGGAACAGGCTGAAAACAGGTGGAATGTTGTGTCCATAAATGTTTTGGCAACAGCGAGGTGTTGTTGTGATATTTACAGCAGGTAATATGAAGGGATGGAGGAGGATGCCCTGTACCAGTGGTAATGGACCAAATAAAACCTCAAAGTTTGAAGGTATGTTGGAGGTCAAGTGAATCCAGAAATGGAATTGAAGAATCCTCAAAGATAGATAACCAACTGTAATAAGAGAAATAGATGCTATACCAGGGAGCACCTGATCGAAAGGTAAATCGAGTATGATGCAAAACAGGAAGTCCTATATGAATTGGGGTGAAACAGACCATATATAAAAAAAAAGAAAACAGGGGATGATTGTTAAGGTGAATAGCAGTGTTCTTAAAAGGTATAGCCGACTGTTTTTGCTGTGGGATGGAAGATGGCTCACGGCCATCAGTGGAACCATTGTAGTGAATGCAAGGCTACAGCAACTCAAGGAGTTGTTGTAGATGCAGAAAGCCATGGTCGAGGGGGTGCCTATGTACAGCCTTGAGTGTTTAGACATTTGAAGACAATGATACCATAGATGTAATTGATGTTACAAAACCTTGAATCCCTAAGAGGATTTGCTGGGATAGAAGAGGGTTCTGCTTATCCCCATAATGCACGCTCCCCACGAAATGATAGAGGTGTGCATCCTGATCACTGCTTTGAATTGCTGAAAACTAAATTCACAATGTAATTTAGAAGTCACTTCTAGTGTCTGTTTCAATTTCAAATTGGTATCATCATCGAGACTCATCATTATGTATTGCATCATCACAACTGGATGAGAGCAACATGAGACCAGCTGAAAAGAGATCACCCTTCTCCACCTTCACAACATCTTCGACCTTCAAATTATTGAATCCAACATCCAGTTTGAACTTCTTCTGATCTTCTACATAATCATGGTGACCAAAAAAGGGGGGTAACAAAATAAAAAAAAAAAGGGGCAAAGGCCACACAACACTGTAAAATGTCAATGGAATAATCGCCAAGTAACCGGTATTATTTACAAAACCTGCAAGCTTTTGGGTATGCCACTGACTATTGAAACACGACATGGCACCTTACCCATAACAACCAAAGTTTCAACTAAAAGTTGATGGAACTAACAACCAGGAAATGAACTAGCACAGATAAATCCCCACATGTACCTTTTAAATTTGATGAGTCTCATGCAAACCCGAATAACAGAACTTTTAGGCGAGAAGGTGGATAGCCATACGATGGCTTTTTCACCTCTGTTCCTGAATCTAAAGTTACTTCTTGGAGTGATACCTGAGTCATTCTCATAGATTTATTTCCCATCCATATTCTATCTAGGTCAAACATTTTGAGATTCACTAGAGACATCAATGAAACCCCCCGAACTGATCCCTAGTATCAGCCAGGGTGTTTGTTTATATTTTTGTTTTTGGGAATGATACCCATAAGATTATACCCTGCCTGAAGCCAAACGCCGGGAGCATAGTGCATTAGCAGGCGTAATGAATTTAATAAACTGAAGAAAACATAATACAAGGAATATACAGGAAACATGCGATGGATACTTAATGGATGAAAACAAGGATTATAACAGATAGCGCAACATATTATAACTAAGATGTCCTCAAAACAGAACATCAGGTGAGTAATTAGAACAAAATCAGGAGAATATGTCTTCAGATTATAGAATGATGGAAATGATACTGTTATACTAATAAAAATCAAATGCGAGAGATGTTTGAGCAAGTAAAACTTAATAACTAAGATTGGTAAATTTAAATAGGAATGTAATATTCAGGGAAATCGGGGATGTCATGGTGGGACATCACCAATTGTTCTTGCTGGATGTTGTTCCAGATGCATAGTTGAAGTAAATATGGTGATACATAGAGAATGAAACCCACGCAGATTTTACAGAGAATTGAGAAAAGGAAATGCTGAACAACAGAGATCGGTAAAAAAAAATAAAATAAAAAAAAAGACGGTAAATGAGAAATTTACAGGGAGACTTAAGGAGATGTCAGAATAGTGTTTATTCTTGTTAATATCGCATTGAGGCCGGGTGTTCAGCTATAAGCAGACCACCCTGGCCATGGATGCTTTAAGAAAGGAGAAAGGGGAATGAAGACCTAATATAGGATTATGTCGTAAGACAAATTTATACAGAAAAAGAGGAATGAGTTGCTTACCTCAGGCGACCTTTGCTGGGTACTGGAGATGCTATGATCCACCGAAAGAGGAGTAACGGGAACGGACGGGAGCTCAATAATGGATGATGGATCGAAGGAGATGAACCCTCAGCCAGCAGAGATATTGATGGAAGAACCCGGATGCCGATAATGGTTTAGCCAGAAAAACACTCGATGTCTTGGGATGCAAAGCTGTTGATCCTTGATGATATTGATGGATATCCGCCAAAAAAAAAATCGATCAGTAGAAGTTCATGGATTGTGAGAGATGAGATCGATGGATGTGTCTCAAAGAAGGCGGTGAAAATGGATGAGAGATATCAAAAAAATGGATCCCCCTCAGGGGTTCCCCGAGTGTCCTCTTTAAAGACGAGGAGGAAGATTCCAGAGGAAGGGAATCGGTTGAAGATGAATGGAGGGAGAGAAGAAAGTTTGTTGCATATCGAACGGTGGAGAGAGATGGGAAAGAGGCGTGGGAAGAGTTCGTTAAAATTTTTCCCTATTTCAAAAAGGTGGTTCCTCTTTTAAGAATTTTCTGAAAAATGGTTAAGGAATGAGGTTTTTGGTAAAAATGGCTTCAAAAGCTTGAAAATCATTCGTTTTTCTTGTAGCTTTTCTCAATTTTTGGTTTTTATGTTATTTTTCCATTTTTAGAATAAAATCCTAAAGCTTTACGAGAAACCAAAGATTTAAAACTATTTTTTTGTGTTTTTGTAAAATATTTACAAAAGGGAATTTTTCTGAGAATTTAAAAGCTATTTTGAGAAAATTTCTTCAGAAATGGGTTTTGATTCGGATTTTGAGGAAATATGGATTTAAAGTACTGGATTCGAATCCGGAGTTGATTTTTGAATGTAGCTTTATGGAATTTAATTCAGAGAATCTGAAGAAATGACTTGATTTTCTCAGAAAATGGGGTTAGGGGCAAAAGGGTCATTTTTACAAAAACTTTGAAAATTTTGGGGTGTTCACAAATCCCCAAAAGAAGAATTTACAATTACGCTACCAAGTCAAAAAGTCAATATCATTCATGTCCCTGAATTGATCAACACTGTTTTGGATGCCTATGACCCTTAGGTCATCAATGTCCCCATAATTTAACCAAAATAATGATTTTGCCTATGAAATTTGTTGGGCATACTTTGAATTCATTTCAACTCTATTTTTTCCTGAAATAAAGTCTGTTCTTAAAATTTTGATACGAATGCAACAATGTATTCAAGAATCATAAAATAAGCCTAAAAAATTATTATCTTTCTCTTAACCATCTTTTATCTCCGTAATTGATTTTGCCTATATATAAAATTTAACATGGAGAGACCACCTTACTTTGGAAAGAAATTTCTTATTTATACAGAAAATTTGGGGTTGTTACAGGTGGCCTGACATGGGTCAATGGGGGGTCTCCCTCTCAGGCTGGAAATAACGGTGGAGGCACCGATGAAGCAGCGGTGGGGTATCTAGTGTCTACTACAAGGAGATATGGGAAGTGACAAAAGTAATTGGGACCACCTCCGATATGGTATAGGGGCTTTCAGAAGGGATTGTCTTTGGCAAGGCTTCCTCCAACGTGAAATAGGGAGAAGGGACGAGGAATCAGCAACTTGAGGGTGGGGTAGAGGTTGTTGGTGCAAAGGGAGGTTGTGCAGGTGGTAGAGCAGAGGGCGAGGAAGAGGGGTTGTCGACAAGGTCAACAACAGTCTGGAAGAGCTCTCGCAGTGGTATGTCATCTTGGCAAAGGGTGTAGCAAACATAGCGATCACCGGCAAGGGGTCGGTCAAAGGCCAAGGAGGGGCATTCATGTAGAGGATCGATGATCAGAAGATCATGGTGATCAGCTGGAACAAGCTTGGGAGATCCCTCAAGGTGAGTGCATGACAAGCCTCATCGGCTTCCTCAATCGACAGAACATTAGTATCTCAGATGTCCAATTGACTCAACCAGGCTATTAGTGGTGGTAGGCCAGCCATGGTGCTGCCAACAATGATGTTGGCAAGACGAACAACGGTTGTAGTCCACCCGGGACAACCTCCATAAGCATCTCAAGTTGTAACTACAACCTCATCATCAATGTATGGAATATTGTGCCAATCTTCTATTCCAATGCATCAAGGCTCTGCTCTAGATTCGATACCCTGGTCTTCACAGAACCCATAGGCTGCAAAAAATCGAGAAGGTTGTATAAATGCTAAAATTGTTGCACAAAAATCAAAAAAGGTTTGCGCCCTTGCTATGTTGCTCAATGCAGTCTGGCTGGTGATCATGGCTTGCTGAGAACGTCTGCTCTGATACCACTATTAGAACCTGACCCTAGGGAAGAAAAAATTCTACAAAATAGCCTCAAGAGGGAAACAAGAGGGCACATTTTAAACATAAATAGGTAAAGAAATGGAGAACAAAAAGAAAAATAATTCATTATTTTTATTTATAATTAATAAAAAATAATAGCACTTATTTACAGAGTCTACCTAAGAGTTTTAAAAGAATTAAAAGACCAAAAATAAGAATCCAAAAAGGAAAGGGGGTCCTCCAGTCCTTGTCAAATTGGCTTTCTTGGGTGAATCTAGATCCAGAACAACTTCTCATGGTCGGATCTGGGACTGTACAAACATCAAAATCACTACACAAAAACCAAGAAGGGTGTGAGCCTTTGCTGTATTGCTCAATGCAATCCGGTTGGTCAGTGTAGCTTCCTGAAAATATTTGCTTTGATATCGATATTGGAACCTGACCCTAGGGAAGAACAAATTCTATAAAAGGGCCTCAAGAGGGAAACAAGAGGGCACATTTTAAACACAAATAGGTAAAGAATCCACTATTTTTATTCATAATGAATAAAAAATAATTACACTTATTTATAAAGTCAAACTAAGAGTCCTAAAACAATTAAAAGACCAAAAATCAAAATCTAAATAGGAAAAAGGATCCTCTAGTCCTTGTCAGACTGGGTCTCTTGAATGGATATGGATCCAAAATGTCTTCTTGGGGTTGGATCTTAACATAATGATTATCTCCAATGAAAGTCAACCATGGAAGAATAGATGGACTCATTGCAAGCAAATCAAACATGGGTGCTAACTCAATAGCCAAGGGGAAAAATGAAACTTCATAAAAAATGGGTATATTAAATTAAAGAACATGATGGCAACAATAGATATAAAGTCAGGCTGGTTGTAAAAGGTTTTCAACAAAAGGAAGGTATTGACTATATTGAGAATTTATTTCTTGTGGTTAAATTAAGTATAATCAGGCTAGTATTGAGTATTATTGCAGTTGAAAACTTGCACTTAGAGTAGTTAGATCTGAAAATTGTTTTTCTTTGTAGTGATATGGAAGAAGATGTCTATATGGTGCAACCAGAAGAGTTTACTGTGAAGGGTAAGGAAGAACTTGTTTGCAAGCTAAATAAAAGCATGTATGGTTTGAAGCAAGTCCCAAGACAGTGGGATAAAAAGTTTGATGGATTCATGTGTAACCAGAGTTTAACGAGATATCAGATGGATCATTGTTGTACCTTAAGAGGTTTGATGATTGCTATATTATTTTTCTCTTGAATATAAATGATATGCTTATTGCAGGATCTATCATTCAAGAGATCAAAAAGTTTAAGCAACAACTATCAAAGGAGTTTTTAATGAAAGATCTAATAGCTGCAAAGAAAATACTTGAGATGAGATGTAACGCCCCAAAAATACCAACTTAAAAATCATGGATTTTTAAGACTTTTTTTTTTGTAAGGTTACGCAAAGCGAAAAAATTAGGAGTAATAGTTGGAAATCTTTGAGTAGGTTACAGAATGGAGTTTAATATTTGCAAGAGTACATGAAGAGCTTTCTATTACAAAATGAGATATAGGTTTGGATTACAATCTTTAACAAAAATCTCAAATCTTGGAACACTTCCCAAAATGACCATCCAGAATTACATGAGCCATTTAGAAGCCTGGGTGCGGTCATCGCAGCACATCAACCCCCATCACACCACCTGTCAAGCATCACCTGCACCCCATAAAATGCGGTCAAAACACTTGTGAGCCGGTAAGATGCTTCCATAACTTACCATTAATGAAAATATGAGTAAAACTATCATGCAATATCATTCATTCGCAGCAATTCTCCTTTAAGCAACTATAAATATGAGCAGGAAAAATGTAAAACTTTAGCAGCAAAATAAAGACTAAGTAGTGAATATCATCCTCAAGTAAAGAGCATGTATCCAAAATCACAACTAAGTATAATTAAGCAGATAAGCAATGAATTAAGCAGAAACCATCCAACTACGCTATCATAAGTCAGTAGTTAGTAAATTAGTTTAATTGTTTTGTCTTGATCACTCCTTCGGGTACGGGAAGAAAACACATCGTATCTGTAAAAAATACCGCCGGCATTTATTATTCTATTGAGTGTGATAACCGGGAGTACCTACAGACTGAGTAAACACACCTCATGTGAGCAGCTCATGATCGAGAGAATCATCGCATAGGCAACAAATTGCAATCCATACTACTACGATAGCCGAGGAATACCACTCTTGGTAACCCCGACCTCCCTAACTTCGAGTGACTGGAGGTCACGAGGATGCCATAGCTCCTCCAAAATGTGTCATAAAAATGACCTGTCACTCAGGGTTGTACCATTCACCCTCTCTAAGGTGAACTGTTTGTGAATAAGGCTCTTGAGCGATTTATCTTTTTAGGCTTAGAGAGTAATCATTCCCTCCTTTCAAGATACTTAGGCACAATTGCCTTGCGTTTTCCATGAGACACCATGAACATCATGACGAGATCAGCTCACCCATTCACGTGCTCTAGCGTATTCTAGCTAAAAGGAGCATTTCGCCTATGAAGACGATAACCACACATGTTATTTTAGGGATGTATGACTTTCATGAACAAGTGAGATCCACTCACGAAATGGGTCTAATGACCAACATAACTCACCATGGAGTTTTAGCATGCAACTTAGTGTTAAGTACAACATTACATACCCCTACTGAGGTGCTCCAAGTCCCCTTTTTCATTTTGGGATGAAACAAGCGTCAAATGTGCAACATGCATCAAGAGTCATGAAAAATGCACATGATTCCATTTGAAGCAATATATTGCATGTTATAAAACAACAAGTCTATGACACTTGATAAACAAGGCATACTTCATTTGGACAATTCATTTCAGTGACAGGTTGTGCGAGCAATGCATATGAATTTTCAGAATTTGTCAAGCATGCTACAATAATTCCAGAAATTCTAGATTTTGAACTATGTCATTTTAGCAAGACATATATTGTTCCACACATGCTGCCATAAGTGTTAAACATGCAAAAAATAAAATATCGCAGCAAGCAGGGTGCTGTCATATATGTTCAATCACGCAGAAAATCACAGCCTACGAAGTGCTGCCATGTATGTCAACATGCAGGAAATCGCAGCCTGCGAAGTGCTCCCAAGGGGTGCCAATTCTGTAAAAATTTTGTAGCAAGTGAGATGCTGCCAGCAAGAGCCATTTCTGCAAAAAATTATAGCAAACGAGGTGTTGTCACGAAGAGTTATTTCTGCAGAAAATTACAGCAAGCAAGGTGCTGCCACAAAGAGCTATTTTTGCAGAAAATTATAGCGAGTGAGGTGCTGCCAGCAAGAGCCATTTTTGCAGAAAATTGCAGCGAGCAAGGTGCTTCCATGAAGCAAAATTTTGCAAAATAAAGGCTTGAAAGGGGGTTCTTAGTGGTAGTCTCTGTAGGGCACCGGACTATGCCACGATGGGCTGCAACCAAACGTGCAGTGTGCACATGGCATCGGCTGCATGGTTTCAATTGAAAAATGTTTCCTTCACCTGCCTGGACTTGGGAAAAAATTCTGGACTCTTGTGTGTCTTTGCAGAACAATGCAAGTCTACACCAGACACTCGTTTAGAGTCTGATTTGCAAGGCCAAGGAGGACAGCCATAGGACTGGGGTTTGGACCGAGCGGTTCTGAGAAAGACCTATGTAGTCAAGCTGCCAGAATGCGAGAATATGCAAGGCAGTTGAAGTAGGACAAGGGGGAAGGGATTTCAGACTAGTCTGGATCAAACCCTTGGTCCAGGCCTGACATGCCACTGCAACGTCTGAACCCAACTCGGGAATTCTAGCGTAGCCATGAGCTGGCTTGCAGAAACACCATCAGCAGTGGGACCGATGCTGACCAAAGGGTAGGGCGCCTGAACCGCAGGACGCGACTGGGTTGGGGCCACCACGGTTGTGAGCACGGCTAGCCGGTCTAGGCATGCCTGAACTGCAATTTGCAGCAGCATTCAGCCACAACAATCGACTATTGCATGCTACAGTATTGTAGAGAATGACATTGGCAAGGCACGTCAAGGACAATTTGAGTAGTTCTGCCCGCACGCTGATGCTCGCCCAAAGCCAAGGACGTAAAAGAAGGAAAAGGGGCAGCTACACTATAGCAAACTGACCCAGAAAATGGGCAATTGTACTACGGCTGACCAACCCATCCACGGTGGTGTTTCTGCTGCAGCATCTGGCATGCAGCTGAGGTAATGGGGGCATCCGAACCATGTGGTTCAGACTTCCACACGCAGAAGTGAAAACTATGTGTAGGCAAGGGGAAAAGCTACTGCAAGCTGTGGGTGCTAGAAATGGTTCTCCTTGTGTACAAACACAGCAAGGCCTTTGCCAACAACTCCCGCATACCCAGGCTTGTTGGTCCCCCCATGCGTGAGGCCATTATACCAAAAAAGGCATGTTTACATAAGAAGAAAAACAAGAAGTCTCATAAAGGAAAAGGTTGTGAGTGGGTAAGCATGCGAAGTGGATTAAGAAAAAATCTCATTGAGGGTTTCTAATTAGCCTAGCTCCCATACATGCATAGAATGCATTTGGGAGCATGGCGTCATGCTAAAAAATACATATTTTCCAAAGGCTTAGGATAGAGGAAAATTCTCACCTTAGTGAATGCATTTTTCAGGGCTTTGAGAAGAACAAACTCCCCTTACTATATAGTGTAGAAGGGAGTCCCTTACATGGTACCCAACCCTACACGCAGCAAGAGGGAGGTACGATCGTTGGGAATGTGAGAGAGAGAGAGAGAGATCGGCTGCCATTTCTCTCTCTTCCTCTTCTCAATACTTTAAATAGGTTAGGGTTAGGGTTAGAAGTGAGATGGACGACTAGGGTTGACTGTCAAGATGGATGGTTAGGGTCAAGTGACACACCCTTCTACGTGATAGCATATTTGAAAATACTTCTTTTATGCCTCTCTACAACCCACATGCCCTTCTAGGGCACTATTCAGCTTTATCATTTCATTCATTTTTTTTAAGAAGTCTTTTCAAAAACAAGGTGTGGGCTGCACTCTAGCGTGCGCCTCTTCCTATTTGGGTGACGTTGGCCCTATGCCAACGTTTTAATTAAAATTCAAAACCCCTTTTTGTTTAGTTTTTATTTTGCCAAAATTTTCCACTTAAGTCCTGGTTCCCTTAAAACCCTTTTTTTTTTTAAAATTATACATAGGTCTTGTTTTCCTTGAAAGAAACTTTCTAAATTCACGCAAAGACTCAAGCATTTTTTTAAAACCACATTTCTTGTTAAAATATCTAAAATGCAATGGGTTTAAGCGTTTAAATAAAAATTCAGAGACTCGATTAATATGGCTTTATAAATTTATTCTAAGAAGTAGTATATACTTATATATACTAAAAATTTCATCGTGTATTAAATTTTCTCTAAAAATTTATGGGTCTTACATGAGAATTTCTCAAGATCAAGAAGCTGGCCCCTTGAAGTTATCTCTAACATATTATATTGTAAAGGTGTTAAGCAAGTTTCATAGACTCATAAGTACTCCTTTGGCAAGTCATTTCAATTTATCAAAAGAGCAGTCAAGTCATATGAGGACTATGAGTATATGTCCAAAGTTCTATATGCTTCAGCAGTTGGCTACTTGATGTATGTTATGGTTTGTACCATGCTAGACATAGCTTAAGCAGTGAGAGTGGTGAGCAGGTACATGGCATATCTAAGGAAGCAATATTGGAAAGTTGTGAAATAGATCCTTCAATACTTGAGAGGTACCATGGACATGGCACTTTGCTTTGACAAATGTGATGAAATTTTGCAAGGCTTTGTTGATGCATATGTTTACACTTTGGGTGACACTGCTATAAGCTAGGTCTCTTGGTTGCAAAAGATTGTGTCTCTCTCCACCACTAAAGCTGAATATGTTCTCATTATTGAATCCAACAAAAAGATGATCTAGTTAAAGAATTTTATGGAAGAGTTTGGCAAAAAGTATAGCAGTAATGTCCTTTTCTGTGATAGTCAAAGTGTGATTCATCTAGTGGAGAATTCAATATTTCATGCTAGAACAAAACATATTCAGCTGAAGTATCACTTTATTCATGATTTGTTGGCTGATGGGGCACTGACAGTTGAGAAGATTCGTGGATCAGAAAACCTAGTAGACATGTTGACCAAAACAGTTACTATAGAGAAGATGAGGTTGTGTGCAACCTCAGATGGCCTTCCTGGATAATTGTTGAAAGAGTCACACTGAGTTTCTGGATTGCATGAGAAAAGTCACAAGGTGTAGTTGCTGAAAGAAAATTAGTCTCCAAGTGGGAAATTGTTCAAGGACTGTGGAGCCTATTTCCTACCTAGATATAAATCCATAATTTTTGCAGATCAAAACTGATTTTTTTAAGGTAGTTATGGAATTTTACCCTAGACTCCTTGTTATAATCAACTATACTAGTGGACTCCTTGTAAAATTCATAGACTCATATTTAAGGAGGCATCTTCTCCTGTATTGTGTATCCAAATCAATAAATGAAGAAGGCTCAATGTGGTCATGGACGTAGGTAGTTTTTGCCAAACTACGTAAAATCCTTGTTTTTGTGTATGGTTGTTTTCTCCTTTCGCTTTTTCTCTGCTTGTTTCTTCGATCCATTGATAGGACGAAGGGTCATTTCCTAACAATCGGTACCCATCATTAAGGGTGTCAATGGGCTTGGTTTACTCGAACCAAACCCTATAGGGTCCGGGTATGGTGATAAAAAAGAAGACCTGATTAAGACCCAGGTCTGGACCCGAAGGTCAAATTAATTCATGGACCCGAGTATAGTTTATAAACTTTTATACCAAACTCAGACCCGACCCGAGTTTCGATAAGACCCACAAATTTTCAATGTAAAATTGATAAAAAATATGCTTTTATCGAGTATCGTCCGGGTTTGGTTCATATAGTTCTTATAGGGTCCAAATATGGGTTTTCTTATAGTGGACCCGTTTAGACCCAGGTCTGGACCCGATGCCATACCAAAAAATCTGGTCTAAGTCCGGTTCTACCTCGGTCCGAACCAAACCCAACCTGTTGACACCACTACCCACCATCAGCACTTGAAGCCTGTTTAATAGATATAGATACCATTTTACCTTTTGGTCTCGAAGGAAACTTGCTTTATCTAGAACCCCACCTAAAAGCACAGGTTGGTTTGTTGCATTAGAGTTGAGATTTCTCGCAATCTCAACTAGCATCTGTAATGATTCTGGAAGCCCAAGCCTCATGGACATAACACAAATAGTAACTAAGCAAGAAAATTTGAGAATTTTAGGTAAGCTTACAATGATGAAGCTTGATTTAGGTCCTTACTGTGTTACTTAACTAATCTTGCTAGCAATGTATGAAAAGTTTTTTGTTCTCACAATACTGGCAAGATGGTGAGAAAGGAGTTCTTCTAGTCAGGAAGTACAGTAGAGCCAGCTTTCTAGTTAAAACCAGAGCATGAAGGAAACTTCTTAAGAGTGGTTGTAAGAGAAGTGCTGGACCTGACCCTATAAAAGAACAGACCCTCTAAATTTGTGATGACTTTACTGCTTTTGGCATTGACGAAAATAGCTAGCATGGGTTTATTGTCCATCTCATGCATAGGGAAGACCATGTTGGTTTACATAAATTGTTAATGATATCACTTGACCTCCTTTCAGTTGTCATTATGTTGAAAAGAACAACACTACAGGATCTAGAACCAACATTTCGCTTTTCAAGAATAAGGCATTCATGCGACCTATTCAATAGCATCACTTCAAATATCCATGACGACATTGCCATTTATATCCTTCGGCACATGCAATGAGAATCAAATAATCAATTTTTGAACACCGGCCCTTATTCTTCATAAATCTTAGAAGCCAACACACTGCTTCAAACTGTTCCAACATACGCTCAAAGGCCATACATCTTTGCACTTTGCATGTCATTGCTGCATAATCTGTAACTAATGCATGTGCATTTATTGTTGATGTTCCTGGGCTTTCATTTGTTGTGTCTATCCATTTGGACAACATAGGGAGGGGTAGGGTCTTACGAGGTGCAGACTTACCAAGATGTGTTAAGGTTTTGCTCGAGAGAAAATAAACTTTATTGTGATGAATCTTGGGGGGTTTGTTGGTTTTTTGATATCTATGAAGATACATTGCTAAGTTTTCGTTCTGTTTTTTTAGTTGAACTGAACCAATGCCCAGAGAGCTGAAGACAGGCTGAGGTGTTGAGCTTTTTTTTTAACGTTTCCTCTATGTGAAGTCTGGCCCACTTCATGTGTTAGGCTCATGTGGGTTAAAGCCCACAAGATGAAGACACATGGACAATTATGTCCATTCACTTAAAAAGAGAATAAAACTGAAGCAGGTTATATGTTCCCCCCGGAACACGCCGGTGCGTGTTCTCGGGTCTGAATGAGCGCCACGTATGTAAGCATGTGGGGCTTGTTTCCCCGTGTGTGTCGGCATCACTTAGCATCAGAGTCCGGTTTGTTTGCAAAGACTTAAGTACCCTTTCCCGCTATTAGTGCCATGAAACAATGTTTTGAGTAAAAGACAAAAATGTCCTCCCACCAGAAGAGAGAAAGGGTTAAAATAATAATCGTTTTCGCCCTAAAGAGTAAATGATTCTACTTTAATAGGAGCTCCTCACAATATGTTGCCCTAAACGTTCTAGCTCACCCTTAAATGATGCACCATCTGTTGTAATAGGAGCTCCCTTTGACGACGCAGCCTTTGACGTAGTCTATTGCCACGGGATCACCCTTTGTCATCGTCTGCTGCCGTCGGAGCACCCCTTTTCATCGTCTACTGCCGTCAGGGCGTAGTCGGAGCACTGTTGCCACCATCGACTGCATCTACCTTCTAGGTGTTTCTCCTCCACTGTCAGATTAGCAAAACTTGTGTCCTTTCGATGAGTTTTGTGTAAGATTTTGTTATGTAAACAAATCAATTTTCGTTATGTAAATCTGAATGCTAAATCTTACAAGTGGTTATACTATTCATACTAAATAACACCTATTTTCATACTGAAACAAATCGATTTGTACCTATCCACCTTCTGGGCGACAAAAAACAGTTAGCATGATTTGTTCTCATGAAGGTCAAACATTACAACGATATGTACTTATGAGGGATAAATTTCTACAATGATTTGTAAGTTTGAATTTAATAATGGTTTATACATTTAATGCAGTAGCGATTTGTTTGATGCAACAATGATTTATACATTTCAAGCAATAGCGATTTAACCAATTTATGATTCATGGTTTTACATTTAAAGCAGTCACGATTTATACATTTAATGCAGTAACAATTTATGATTTACAATGATATGTACTTATGAATGGTTCAATTTCTACAACGATTTGTAGTTAAATTTATGTGTTGTGCAGGTTAGCAATGACTACAATTCGTAAGACAAGAAAGCTTTCACCGTTGGAGGGGATGACTCTTGGAGAAATCATCCACCAATCTGATATATATGAGGGTTATGTAAAGTATCAAAATATAATGAACATTGAGAATGGAAAAGATAAGAAAAAATCATTGGATATTTATTATGCGGAGCCTGATCCATCAGATATTGAAGATGAAAAGCAAACGAAGAAAGATGAGGAAGAACTAAGGATGAAGAAGAAGAAGAAGGATGACAAAGAGAAGTAAAGGCAAAGGAAGAAGGAGGAGAATGAAAACTATGCGCACTTATAAGGCAAAAGGATTTCTTCCTGCCGACCATACAAAATTAAATCTACATGCACATCATTCTTTATGTTATCTGTCATGATCGTCAGTTGCATCACACTATACTATATATCGAGTTGTTATTTACCGTGCCAATAAAAGAAATGACTTATCGTATATGTGTGTTGACGATAGCGATTTAATGACAACTACGACGCTGTAAAGCGATTTCAATTTTAATCGCTAAATGAACAGCGATTTGAATACGCAAATCGCCACCACAATCACGCAATAATGTAAATGCCGCACACACATTTTTCAATATTATAATACAAATATCTTATAAATTGACACTAGCAAACAATAATATGTTACAAATCGATATACATATTGCATAATATATTATAAATCGATACAAAAATTTAGCATAATAGCTTACAAATTGATATTAACAAACAAAACAATATCTCGCAAATCGATATTATGCTACTACAACCACGATTTGCATTATACTATTCTAATATTTTCTATACAAAGTCAAATCGTTGTGGCCGACATATACGTCATTGCGTAAATCACATAAATCGTCAACCAAAATCTAGGTCTCACAAGGCATATCGATTTTTAACAATGAGCGGGATATGGAACGACGTTTACTGTTGAAGCCCAAACGTTACAACAATATGTACTTATGAATGGTGTGATTTCTACATCGATTTGTATGTTTGAAGCAACGATTTGTACGTTTAAAGCAGAAACGATTTATACATTTGATGAAATAGCGATTTATACTTGTTGATGATAGCGATTCACGTAACAGTTATTTAATTGTAGGTATGAAGCTTTGAAGCAATTTTCATAGAAATTGCTAAATGAGCAACGATTTGAACACGCAAATGGCCACCTCATGTCGTTACAATGTAAATTCCTCACGCATAATTTTCAATTACATAATACAATATCTAACAAATCGATACTAGAAAGTACTTAATATTTTACAAATCGGTACATATATCCCATAATATATTAGTATACCTAACTCTATACCCTAAACCCTTAATATCTTACTAAACCCTAACCCTAAACCCATAATATATTACTAAACCCTAAACTCTAAATCCTAAACCCAAAACCTAAACCCTAAACCCTAACCCTAACCCTAACCCTAACCCTAACCCTAACCCTAAGCCCTAAACCTAAACCAAAACCATAAACCCTTAATATCTTACTAAACTGTAACCTAAACTCTAAACCGTAAACCCTAAACCTAAACCCTAACCTAAACCTAAACCCTAAACCGTAAAGACTAATGCCTAAACCCTAACCCTAAACCTTAAACCCTATACCCTAACCCTAAACCCAAAACCCTAAACCTTAAACTTAAACCCTAAACCCTAAACCCTAAACCCTAAACCCTAAACCTAAAACCTAAACCCTAAAACCTAAACCCTAAACCTAAACCCTCGACTTATATGTTGATTCTGTATATCGATTTATAAGCTATCAACAGGAATTTTCATATCGATTTGTATGATATTTGACATATTGTTTTGATTCTAAATATCGATTTTTAAGATATCAATACGAATTTCCAAATCGATTTAAGATATTAATCTGAATCTTAATATCGATTTCTATGCTGATTCTTAATATTGAGTTAAGATATTGTTTTGATTCTTAGTATCGATTTAAGATATTGTTTTGATTCTAAATATCGATTTTTAAGATATCAATAGGAATTTTCATATCGATTTAAGATGTTTTGATTCTTATTATTGATTTAAGATATTGTTTTGATTCTAAATATCGATTTTTAAGATATCAATACAAATTTCCAAATCGATTTAAGATATTGTTCTGAATCTTAATATCGTTTTTTATGCTGATTCTTAATATTGATTTAAGATATTGTTTTGATTCTTAATATAGATTTAAGATATTTTTTTTATTCTAAATATCAATTTTTAAGATATCAATAGGAATTTCCATATCAATTTAAGATGTCATTTTGATTCTTAATATCGATTTAAGATATTGTTTTGATTCTAAATATTGATTTTTAGGATATCAATACGAATTTCCAAATCGATTTAAGATATTGTTATGAGTCTTAATATTGATTTCTATGATGATTCTTAATATCGATTTAAGATATTGTTTTGATTCTTAATATCGATTTAAGATATTGTTTTGATTCTAAATATCAATTTTTAAGATATCAATAGGAATTTTCATATTGATTTAAGATATTGTTTTGATTCTATATATCAATTTTGAAGATATCAATACGAATTTTCAAATCGATTTAAGATATTTTTTGAATCTTAATATTGATTTCTATGTTGATTCTTAAAATCAATTTAAGATATTGTTTTGATTCTAAATATTGATTTTTAATATATTAATAGGAATTTTCATATCAATTTAAGATGTTGTTTTGATTCTTAATATCGATTTAAGATATTGTTTTGATTCTAAATATCGATTTTTAAGATATCAATATGAATCTTCAAATCGATTTAAGATATTGTTTTGAATCTTAATATTGATTTTTGTACTGATTCTTGATATCGATTTAAGATATTGTTTGATTCTTAATATTGATTTATATCTTGTTTCTGTATATCAATTTATAAGCTATTAACAAGAATTTCCATATCAATTTAAGCTATTGTTCTGATTCTTAATATCGATTTCTATGTTGATTCCTAATATCGATTTAAGATATTGTTTTGATTTTTAGTATCAATTTATATGCTGATTCTTAACATCAATTTTTATGCTATCAATACGCATTTTCATATCGATTTTGTAAGGTATTTTATAATCAATTTCCAAATATTGATTCCTACATTGTGGCAATCAAAAAAGCATTGGGTGTTATATGTGTTGGATGTACGAAAACAAAAAGTATAGTTATACAACTCCTTGGACTATAACATTGGTGTAGACCACGACATTGTGCATTTAGTAAGTTTCTATCTATAAGATTATCGTATCTTATACCGTGGCCCAAAATTTACTTGCTTTTGCATAAACCACTGGTTGGATTTTTCAGAGACATGTTGGGTGTCGACATTGGCCCGTGGAGGCTTAATGTCGCAGAGGATGCTCCTTTACAAAATAATGATGTCGATTATGGCATCTTTGTAATGAAGTATATTGAAGCAATATACTATAGATGAGTACCAGAATTCACCGTTGTATGTTGTACACTTAAACATGTTTTATTATCCTATATTATTGGTGACTACATTTCTATATTGGTCTGACTTTCTGTATTGGTGACTACATTTCTATATTGGTTTGACTTTTTTTTTTTCAGGATGATATTCTTAGATTCCGCACAGAACTATGCAAAAAATTGATGGATTTTCTAATTGCAGAAGATACAAAAACTCAGACTGCAAGATTACCTATAAAGCAATGAAGGACGCGAGGCCCCTAGGAGTAAGAGGAAGTCATTTTAAACATCTACCTGCTCTCAAGGATAACGTGAAGAGGGTTATGTTCTACTGCTGAGAAAGAGAGATAGCAATTTTTGGTTCAACATTCAATTTTCTGAACGTTACAAATTTTTTGTGTTCAGACATTTGTAACAAATTTTGTAAACTGTGTATACAAATTTTGTTAGACTGTGTACACAATTTACATTGATCAATAAACCAAAATTATGAACCTGGCACACGTGTGTTGAATACGCAAATCGTCACCTCAAGCGCACAAATCACAATAATGTAAATTCTGTAGGCACATATTTCAAAATCATAATACAAATATCTTGCAAATCGATACATCTTATAAATCGATATAATATTGCATAATATATTGCAATTCGATATAATATTGCATAATATATTACAAATCAATTCTTAATATCGATTTGTATGCTTATTCTTAATATTTATTTCTAAGCTATTAATTGGAATTTCCCTCTCGATTTTTATGATATTTTATCATTGATTTATAGATATTGCTTCCTAACACGATGTCTACTATAAATTTATAGGATATTATATCAATTTTTGTGAGATATTATTTTGTTTGTTATTATCGATTTATAATATATTATGTTGAATTGTCGTATATCGATTTGTAAGATATTATGTGTTTTTGAGTGTCGATTTTTGAGATATTGTTGTGGTTGTTAAAATCGATTTGTAATATATTATGCTAAATTGTCGTATATTGATTTGTAAGATATTATGTGTTTTCTAGTATCGATTTGTGAAATATTGATTTGGTCATTAATATTGATTTGTAATATATTATGTTGAATTGCCGTATATCGATTTATAAGATATTATGTTGAATTGTCTTATACCGATTTGTAGTATATTATGCTGAATTATTGTATATCGATTTGTAAGATAATATATGTTTTCTAGTGTCAATTTGTGAGATATGGTTTTGTTTGTTAATATCGATTTGTAAGCTATTATGCTGAATTGTCGTATTAATTTGTAATATATTATGCTCAATTGTTGTATATCGATTTGTAAGATATTATGTGTGTTCTAGTGTTAATTTTTATGATATTTATAATATCATTTCTATTGTAGAATTACAAAAAAGAATTATAACATTACAATAAAGAATTATCGATTTACAACAAAGAATTATAAAATGCTAAACAATACAATGATTTACACTAATGAAAGTTAAATGCTATAACTATTTTGTAGTTGAAGAATCCACACGTGATTCCTGTGTTACGTTGCTCACTTTTGAATTTAACTGAGCCTGTCATGAAACAGAAGAATATCAGACACTACATTAAGTTCAACAAGAAATGCAAACATCCTCCTAAAATGGTTACATACAAAAAGAGTTGTCAAACTCATGCCATTGTTCCACAGAAACAGGTCGGGAGGATTGCAGGTTCCAATGTTGTAGTACACGTCTATAGGGTATTGCTGCATGTTGGAAATTACATAAGTTAGATATTGATAAGTTGCACGTAATACAATTTACATGGAAAACAATATACTGTATTACATACCTGTTCATGTGAAGGGCTTAGTTGCTTAGGGGTTGGTTGTTTCTTAGACATTTTCTTGACAACCAATTCCATTGAACCCTTTGTCCTCTGACGACTGTAATCAGAGACATGTTTTCTTTTGATACCCTTTGCTAGGTGAATATTTCTATCATAATCTACAACATTTACAACTGACTTGTCGAAGGTGATGTTTACGCTTCGGCGCAACTTCTGATAAAAGTCAAGAGAAGGGTGATTTTCACCTATGTTGTTTGATCCTGTTTTCTTAGATTGGTCTTCATGAGCTGCAACAGACTCATGGTGAAATAACTGCACTTTTTCAACTAATTCCCTTGACACTTTTCTCATACATACATAGGCTTCTTCGCTTTTTAATGTCAAATCTGCAACATGCATAAGTGACCTACATAGTTGTTGGTAACGGAAGGCTATGTGGCACTTCTTATCAACACTGGATGAACTAACATTATTTGTATCTAGTAGTTTAATCTTTGCTTGTCTCGTCCATCTTCGCAATATATATGACTCAGGTATTTCGTGTATCTTCTCTTGATTAAGTGTCTTTAATGCATGACAACATAAAATACCTTTGAATTCAAACATTTTGCATGTACATTCAACTATTCTGTTTCAACATTATACGTAACATGTACTTCTTTTCTTTTTTGTTACTCTTTGCCCTCCCATATAACATGGTATTTATGCATATTCCCATATTGCATACGTTCTTTTATATTGCAATTCATGACCTGTATAACCTCCTTCTTAGTCCATTCAAATACAGTTAGTGTATACAGATCTGTAGGTCGCGTTAATATTTTCATGCCCAAAGTTATAGGGCGGGTGTTGACGCATTTCACATCTTGTTCAAGTTCATTCTATCTAAGACCATCTATAAATAATTCATATTGTTCTATGAAGCAAAATATTGTCAAACATGAATACAAGGTTTTTTTTAGTGTGGCATGTATAGATTCAGCTCTTTGTGTGTTTATCATACCTGCACAAAAGTATTGTCTTCCATATGCCAATGCCCACTTCTTTTTGTCTGTATATAAATGTTGTAACCACACACAATCTTCAAGGTCGTACATCTGAATCATTTGCTCCCAATCAGACATAAAGATAACCTCGTCTATGCTCTTAAGTACATACTTTCTAAACTTTTTATCAAACCCTGTCTTCTGATTAAAAATATGTCATATGTTCTTTGCTGCATTTTGAAAGATATGCCACAAATATAGGCAATGATGTGCATATGGTCATACATGAGACATTGCAGCCGCAATTGCATGATCACCATCTGTAAGTACAGCTGTAGGGTGCTTCCCATTCATTGCCTGTGTAAATACTCTGAACAACCACTCAACGGTTTTCTTGGTATGGTCATACAAAAAAACGTCGCCTAATATGCAACTCCGTGAGTGATGGTTCACTCCGACAAACTGCACAAATGGCCACTGTTCCATATTAATCTTCACTGCCATATAAAAAACAATCACATTATGGAAGCATTCATAATCTACTCTTGACTTTGAATCTGCCCAAAACATATTCACAACATACCCATCTTCATCCAGTTGCATTACACTAAAGAAACTAGGGTCATTGCTTGAATTCTTCTGTAGGTAATCAACCAAAGAACATACTCCTTCATTCTTCATATTGTCTGACCTCTTCCTTCTCAAGTGGTTTCTTAGATCCATAGGTGTGAATGATACATTTTCACGACCACCATCTATGTGCGCGCATAAATTATATGTCTTCCTTGGTGCAATGCCGACGCTATCAGCTATTTCAGCAATTGCAGCATGCACTTCAGTTACTTTATGATGTTACCTTAACATAGGAGTCATAAATGAAGTGGCTAATTCATAGTTATGATCATTGATTAAAGTACAAACTACATATTTTCCATTTGGAAGTCTTCTTAACACCATTCTTGCTAGACAGCCACATCTTGAATCTGGATTGCTCTTTGTTGGATTTCCACTTGACTTCTTTCAAGGTTGCTTAGAACAAACATATAACTTTCTCACATGCCTAAGAATACCTTCTAACACTGAAGCCAAGTTTTAAGGCATAATCAATGTAAAATTTGTGTGCAACTTTCTCATTATTAAACTGCATTTCCTCTATGGGAATATAGTCAAGTGTACTATCGTGTAGACTTGAGATGACTGCACCTTTGTCAATTGCACTGTCATGATCGTCTACCTCATTATCGAATTGCATTTCGTCTGCTGGAATATTCAAAACAAGAGTGAATCCAGTGCCTACACCCTTCTTATCATATGTATCATTAGTGCACATATTTACTTCTTCAAGTGCATCGATAGTATGGATGTCCATTACTCCATGACTTTCCAATGATTGAGATACACCATCTTCACTGCAACTAGTTGATATGGTCAACACTGTCATGAGCAAAATATCAATTTGCGTTAGCCAGCGCATTCGTTTACTACGATTTATTCAGGATGGATATAACAACGACTACTGATTAGTTAAGCAACTCAAAGAAAGGATTGAATGAATCACAGTATCAAAGCAACAACATAGTATCTTACAAATCAATAATAACAAACAAAACCATATGTCACAAATTGACACTATAAAATACATAATATCTTATAAATCAATATACGACAATTCAAAATAATATATTACAAATCGGTATATGGCAATTGAGCATAATATCCTATAAATCAATATACGACAATTCAACATAATATATTATAAATCGATATTAACAACCAAAATATTATCTCACAAATCGACACTAGAAAACACATAATATCTTACAAATCAATATACGGAAATTCAACATAATATATTATAAATCGATATTAATAACCAAAACAATATCTCACAAATCGACACTAGAAAACACATAATATCTTACAAATTGATATATGATAATTTAGCATAATATATTACAAATCGATAATAACAAACAAAACAATATCTCACAAATCGACACTAGAAAACACATAATATCTTACAAATCAATATACAACAATTCAACATAATATATTACAAATCGATAATAACAAACAAAATAATATCTCACAAATCGACACTAGAAAACACATAATATCTTACAAATCGATATACGACAATTCAATATAATATCTTACAAATCGATATATGGCAATTCAGCATAATATATTACAAATCGATATTAACAACCAAAACTATATCTCACAAATCGACACTAGAAAACACATAATATCTTACAAATCGATATACGGTAATTCAGCATAATATATTACAAATCGATATTAACAAACAAAACAATATCTCACAAATCGACACTAGAAAACACATAATATCTTACAAATCGATATACAACAATTCAGCACAATATATTATAAATTGATATTAACAAACAAAATAATATCTCATAAATCGATATACATATTACTACAATCGTGATTTGTGTTACATTGCATATATTGAGTAAATGGACGATACCAGATGGGGTAGAGGCCCTTGCTCGCATATGTAACCAAGCATTTTTGTCAACAGATCCCATCACCTTATAAATATCTTCAAGTTTCTAACCGTCGAAATGATAAAATCTACCTGCAATAACAAAACAATGCCTTAATGACACTCATGATGACATATAATCTTTAACAATAGCATGATGACATGGAAAGGTACTCACCACACTTTAATGGCACTTGTTGGAATGTTTGTGCGTCATTGCTTTTTTCCATACTGCGTAACAAAAATGAAGAAGAAGAGAAGATTGTAAAAAGAGATGGCCGACAAATCCCCCTATGACGCCCACCAATGATCGAACCAATCGTTCGATTTATAGTTATCTCCATGAGGTAGGAACGAACCCGAAAAAGTTTTCTATCTCACGCAAGGCAGGAATGAGAAGGAGGCCATGTGTTGTAACACAAGCTAAAAACAAAGGCAAAACGTGCAAATCTATTTACAGGGAGTGGAAGGACATTTTTGTGCAACACATATCTATCTTACGGGAGGACATTTCAGTCAAAAACATATCTACCTTTTTTATATGTTATTTTATTATAAAGTCATCATGGGCAACTTTGGCATATGAATTATCGCAGGTCCCAAGATATTCCTCAGTACACACCGAAACACACAAATTTATGTTCCAGGGAGAACACAAAACACCCTCTCAAATAAAACCCTCGTTGCTCGCTGATGTTAGGTAGGTCTTTCGCACAAGAGAGGAGAGAATCAGACACAGCGAGAGACGGTGAGCTGCAGAAAAACAAAATCTAGGTTGAGGAGGTGTTGTCATTTTATGATCAAGAGACTGTTTGGAGATCAATCTGTAGCCCGATTGAGCTGAAACCTTGTCAGTGTGTTCACGTCTCACGACTCTTGAATCTGAATGGTGGATATCGTTTTGAGGCTCTATTAACAAATTTTTGGGGTTGTTTATTGAGCCACCATTTTGGTGAGATCCCTTCAACTTTCTCTGATCCTCTTATAGAAGTTGGTTTGCCAAGATCATTTAGTCTTGAGATACTTGTGGTTGTATGCTTCTAGTTCTAGCTAGAGAGAACTTTTGTATACCCATTATATTGTGATATAGGAGTTTTTTGGTGGACTATGGTCCCATAGTTTTTACTCCTGGCCTTAGAGAGGTTTTCCACATTAAAAATTGCTTGTGTTCTTATGCTTGTGCTTGTGGTGCTTTGATTGCTCAATTTAGGGTTTTGTCATTCGCTCAAATTGATGCACTATTTGTTTGTTTTGATTCCTAATAGGTTAACACAAGAGGGAATAATCAATTTAGTTTAAAGTGGTGATTTTCTCAATAAAATGGTATCAGAGCAGAGTTATAATTAACCTTGTGCCTTATGTTCAACAATGGAAACTAATACAAGTAGAATGATCAGTCTAACTAGTTCAAATTACCATGTTTAGAACAGAAAAAATGGAGGATCTCTTGTATGTAAAAGATTATTATCTGCCAATGTTTGCGACTGATAAGCCTAAAAAATAAAACTGATGAAGAATAAACTTTGTTTCAATATTAGGTGTATGCATAAATCCGACAGTTGGTAGATGATAATGTTTTGAACCATGTTATTAGAGAGACGCACGCTCGTTCTTTGTGGAACCAACTTGAGCAATTATATGCTTGGAAGACTAGGAATAATAAATTATTTTTAATAAAACAGACGATGGTTTTGAAATATCAAGATGGAACTTCTCTAACAAATCACTTGAATGCATTCCAAGGAATTATTAATCAACTAGCTAGAATGCGTATCATGTTTAAAGATGAGGTACAAGGATTGTGGCTTCTTGGTACACTACTAGACTCATGGGAGACATTTAGAACATCATTGTCTAACTCAGCTTTAAATGGCATCATGACAATGGATTTGGCTAAGAGTAGTATTATGAATGAAGAGGTGAGAAGAAAGTCACAGGGTTCTTCACAATCAGAGGTCTTAGTCATAGAAAAGAGGGGGAGGAGTAAGAGCAAAGGTTCGAAGAACAGAGATAGAAGCAAAAGTAAGTTCAACAGGTTTACAAATGTTGAGTGTGGTCTAAAGGGGCATATAAAGAAACATTGTCAGGTGCTTAAGAGTGACAACAAAAAGGATAAAGGAAAGGGAAAAAATGATGATGGTAATGACAATGACAGAGTTACTATCATCACAAGAGACTTCTTTGTTATGTATGATGATGATGTTGTGAACCTTGCATGCCATGAGACTAGTTGGGCGATTGATATTGGTGCTTATGTTCATGCTACATCTCAAAAGTATTTATTCATATCTTATACATTTGGTGACTTTGAGAATGTTAAGATGGGCAATAATGGCTCAGTGAAAGCCATTGGCATAGGAGATATGTTCTTAGAGACCAACAATGGTATAATGTTGATTCTTAAAAATGTTAAACATATTCTTGACATTCACTTGAATCTGATTTTTGTAGGTAAGCTTAATGATGAGGGGTTTCGTAACACCTTTAGTAATGGTCAGTGGAAGCTCACTAAAGGTTGTATGATTGTGCCTAGGGGGAAGAAGTGTTCTTCTTTGTACTTTATGCAAGAAAGTGTCTTTGAAGGCATTATTAATGTTGTGAAGAATAAAGGTACACCAAAGTTGTGGCACAACAGGCTTAGTCACATAAGTGAGAAGGGCTTGATGGTTTTGGCCAAGAAGAATCTCCTTTCGAGAATGAAGAGTACATCCTTGAAAAGTGTACTCATTGCTTGGCAGGAAAACAAGCCGGGGTTGTTGTAACACCCCAAAATCCTGAACTTATAACTTTTTAGGAAAATTTTGGAAGCTTTGTAATCAATCCTTTTTAAGAGTTTAAAATGGCAGTTCAGCGAAAAATGATATTTGAAATAACAAGTCAATGGACGTTTGGCGCATTACAGGTGAACCTTACTTTACATGATAGATTTGTATCTCCATATAAGCATTAAAATCATATAGATTCAAAACAAAGTTTTTGATAATTAAAGTTTATACAAAAGAAAATTTTCAAAAGAAACCTTTATGGAAAATTGCAAAATCTGTTTAGGAATGAAACATCAGAGAAAGAGTGTGATCTTAATATCATCACGTCATCGCACTATCGCCTGCCATACCGACCTAATTATCACTTGTACCCTATAAAACAGGTCAGACTTATAAAAATCTGATAGGTGCATAAATATCAAAATTCAGAACAAGACTAATATATGCATTGTTCCTTTCATGATGTACAATTTAGAATAAGCAAAATAAACATGATAATCTTGTTTCGATATAAATTGTCTGGGGCTTTGTTATTTTATGTATTTTGATATCCCGGACAACTAGCTGAGTCTACTCCTAAGAGGACGGTCAGTGACTGATAGATAAATTCTCAAAGGCATACATGGCAAGGGATATATCCAAACTTCTGCAGAAGTTCATGGGATCTACCACTTAGGATAATTTTTGGTAGTCTCATCCCCTAACTCCGATGATCGTGTACACTGAGTCAATTGCTACTCAAAGAGTGTAGTTGTTAACAACCTTTTAATTAGAGATTTTGTACCATCTCATCATCTCCCTTGATGGAACCAAAGAGATGAATGGGTATGTCAGGTTCTATTTTTAACTGACGACCCATTCTATACTTTCTGGTCTTTCAAACCAAATCGAGCATCTTGCGTGCGAAGGCGAATCTCACCATTTATGTCATTTTTTTAATCATCATGAATTTTCACGCTACAAGGTTACCATAAACCTCTCATCCAATCATCATAGTACTAACATGTTGTGCATGCCTGATAGTATCACTACGATGAGAGGGATATCGGTTTGTTAGAAAAAGAACCCAATATTTATTTAGAAATTCCAAAGTTTTGTGCTTTATACTGAAAAATATCTTAGTCATTTCAGATACCAAAAAGAAGAACTGAATGTACGTAACACCTAAGGCTATGAGTCGATGCCTTTCCATTACGCAGGTGTGAGGGAAACATTTAGTTGCGAAAATACAAACACCAAATACATGTTTTGCTTTTCGAGACAATGAATAGTATGAGCTTGAAATCTCACATGTAAAATCCTTTTGTTTAAAACAAAGACTTAGCGAGGATGCACATATTTGCATGTTAAATTACATGCAGGCGTAATATAAGGTAGGCAGGAGTATGCAAAACTGTAAACTTTATAAAGTGATATATGTATATAGAATATATATATATATATATATATATATATATATTAAAGCATAAGCCTATGCACATTACAGCGTGGCGGTAAAGTAAATGGCATAAAGCAAGACCTGATGTGTGAAATCACAATTGAGCAAAATAAACTGTGTAAGCGATTGTGATCATCGCAAAAAATTTTCCTCTCTTGTATTCTCTCTCTTCCTTTTCTTTTCCTTTCCAGCCTCTATTTCCTCCTTTTTGAAGGGGGAAAATAAAAGACAAAAAAGAAGAGAGAAGAGAAAATAAAAGAAAGAAGAGAGAGAGGAACTCTTTTGCAAAGGTCTCACTTGACCTTAATTTTGAAAAGATTTAAAATATTACTCACCTCCGTTTTGAAATATTTGCGGGAAAATTGGGAGATCGGATTCGCTCGTCGGTATGAGGTTCGACCGTTCCTGGCGCCTTTACCAGGGGTAATCGAACCAAGGATCGAATTCATGCCTTTTGCTTTGCCTTAATATTGTCTAAGGATTTATTCTAAATCTAGAAAATGCACAAAGAATCATGCTTGTGTAAATGCAAAAGATGTATGCTCTTATGAAAAGAATGATTTGGAAATCTAAGATTTTCCAAGTGAAAAATGTGATGAGGGAATAAAGAAATGATTTTTGAATAGTTGAATCTATCTTATAACTGAGATGGATCAGGAAAGATATTTAAAGTTCTAAGTCTTTGAAATAATTAGAGTTTGGGAAAATAAATCTTGACTTTGAAAAGAATGATTTGAAGCTGAGATAAAAGAAAAAAAGAAAGGAAATTTCAAAGTCTGAAATGGACTTTGAATTTGAATTTTAAACCTAGATTTAGGAGAGGAAATGAAATTTGAAATAGAATTGAATTCTAGATTCGAAGTTTGGAATCAGAATGAGATTTGAGAAATCCAAATTGAGTTTGAAAAATAGAATTGGGTTTAAGAGATCTAGATGGGATATGAGAAATGGAATTGGTTTTTGGAATTTGGAAATCAAGATAGACTTGGATTTGAAATCTGGCATCCTAAATGGATTTGGATCTGAAGTCTGAGATCCAAGATGGAGTTAGATCCGAAATCTGAAATCCTAAATGGAATTTGGATCCAAAGTCTGAGATCCAAGATGGAGTTGGATCCGAAATCTGGAATCCTAAATGAAATTTGGATCCAAAATCTGAGATCAAAATGAAGTTGAATTCTGGGATCTAGAATCCTAGATGGAATTGGGCCCTAATTTTAGAATTGGATTTTAAAAGTCTAAATAGGATTTGAAGATGGATTTGGGTTTTGAAAACCCAGATTGAATTTAAAACTTAGAAAAAAAAACGACTTTTGAGATTTAGAATCAATCTCAAAACTTTGATTTTGAATTGAGAATCAAGACTCAATCTTTAGGTAGAACTTTTAAAATGAAGAATAAGTTTGATTTTTGAAGTTAAATTTAGAAGATGAATCAGAAATTTCAAAGTTAAATTGAACTTTGAAATTGACTTTGAGATATTGAATTAAATTTGATTTTGAATTTGAATCTTGGAAATGAATTTGGAGTTTCAAAATTGAGTTGAACTTTGAATTCTGATTGGAATTCGAAGTGGAATTTTGAATATATAAAAATGGATTTGAAATTTTAAAGTCAAATTGGACTTTGAAATTGGATTTTGCATTTTGAAATGAGATAGAAAGATGAATTGAAATAGAAATTTGAAGCTTGATTTGAGAAATGAAGAAGATATTTAAAGATACATCTCAAAATCACTTGGATTTTAAAAGAATTTTGAAAATATAATGCAATTCTATCCTAAATGATGAAATGAATCGAAGAAATTTTGAAATTGAAATTGAATTTGAAAAGCATATTTTATTCTTTAAATGAATTAAAATAAGATTGAAGATATAATACATCTCTGACTATGGTCATAAGATGTATTATATAATAATTGTATTTTAATTCAAGTGAAGAATAAAACACATTTTTTGATGCCTTTATTGAGTTTAAAATGAAATTAACCCTCAATATATCCTGGCTATGACCATTGATATATATTTTGAGTTAATTTTAAGTTAAACTCTGATAAAGGAAGGAAATATTTTAAAAATATGATGATTTTGAAAGGAGATCGAGTGTGGATCCAGTGTTATTCCATAAAAGATGAAAATCATAAGTTTTGTTCACACCTTGACTATGGCCATTGATGCAAATCGTTAACTTAGGATTTAAACACCTTTTATTAGAATGGTGCACGTGCCATCTGTGTTTCACCATGGTGGATTTTTGGAAGTAAAAAAAATGATATGAAAATAAGCAATTTAAGATCTATATGCACACGCATTCTAATTTAATGCTTGAAATATAAAATTTCCATCGATATCTAGCTATTACAAAATTTGAATTTAAAATTACAAGATCTTGATTTGGAAGGGATTTTATCAATCAACACATTTCCTGCAAAACAAAGTTAACGAGAGATAACAAATGCATATGGAAAGAAATAGCATATTATATTTAAGATGCAAATGATGGAATGTTCATATGTCCACTTTATGCTAAAAAAAATGTGATATTAATGAGAAAGCATTATCATAGTAACAAAAATTAGGTATTTATAAGCAAAATTGCAAAATTGAGACACATGTATCATATTGAAAGGAAAATGCCCTCATAGATATGTAACAGATGGGAATGCCGAGTGTAGGAGGGTTATGAGAAGTGGAACATGTGAATATAACAACTATACAGGTGAACTTGAGGCATGGAAATTAATGTGAGACAGGAAGAAAATGAAAATATTAAAATCCTGTAAAAGGCTAATCCCATCATGATAAATTACAATGATTCCTTTTGGTCGGACTTCACTATGATTCCATAACAGATTCATTTCAGTAACTTCAACTTAAGGTATCTCACAAAATACCGGTCAATCAACCTCAGTAAAAACATATTGAATGACAAACTTGGTTGCATCTACCGGCAAGATGGTTTGTATGTGGTGGAATGACTGTGTAGATGCAATGAAAGGTAAAATGCTGGAGGACTGGATGTGAACCAGTGGGCAGCTGCAATTCCAGCAAGAGAGTATGTATAGATGCTAATATAGCAAGGGTGATATATCCACTATGCGAATGTATTATTCGACCTACCAAATGTGAAGCACCTAGTGACACTGGTGATGCCCTTACACGGGTGCAGAAAAGCTGAAGGTGAAGAGACATAAGGAGATATGGGGTAAGTAAGCACGATGGAACTATCAGGTAACAGGGGAGTTTGCAGCAACAATGTACATTGTGGCAGCAGTGCAGATATATAGTGGATATATGAAAAGGGGTAATGAAGTAGCATAGAGTGATGATGATGGCAGATGTAGTGTAGTGGATGGATTTGAACATGAAATGCCAAGTTATAATGAATATAGTGAGCAGAGATATGATGAATGAATGCAACTGAAAGAAATATGCAACTTGCTATTCATCAATGCAAAATTGCAGTAGATATTAGTGAAGAGGGGTTACAGACATACCGATGCTGGAGTTTGGTGAATGAAGTACAGAGACTGTGGTGGCATAAGTGAATGCACAAATGATCCTAAGGAATGCTATGAACAATGTATAGTAGTGACTGGTGTTGAGGTGTGGGAAGGTAAGTGCTGGGAGATGGAAAATGTGGAAAAATGGGCAATGTTGTGTGGATAAGAAGTCCCATGATGAGGTTGGCGAGAATTGCTCTTCTTCAGAAAGCAAACCTAACTCTGCTACTGTTTCAAGATATGTCAATTGATTTATCTCTCCAGCCATATCATGTAACAACTCCCCTGTTAAATTGAATTGTTCTGCTGCCACGATTTATACTACATACGTGGATAATTCAAGTATGAAATCCAACAAGGAAATTTCTGGAAATAAACACATTCTAACAATCCAGCAAGTTAGTCTAAAATATTTAAACCACATGGTATGATGATATGATGGTACTATGAACAGAAAGATGGAGATGCGAAGTACCACACTGATCACAGGTAAAAATGGATGAAAGGGATACACAGGACGTGGATGGAAGTGGTGGCTATACAGGGGTGAAGGGAATGGCTACAATGAATGTATAAACTTATATACAGTGAGATGGCTACCGTGACCTAGAGGCATCAAGGGAAGAGTTAATGATTCTAAAATGAGCATTTTCAATGCCAACGTCTGTCTTCACATTTTACTAGAGAACAATACTCCATCTTCCATGAAGTACCAAATATGTTCACATATGATAACAATATTGTACTTAAGTTTTTTAAAGCATGAATTATTCCAAAGAAAGCAACACCCCACTTATGTCTTAGGTCCATATTTGATCCCCAATAAACTTCCAAGTATATAAAAAAAAATTAATAATAACCATATAACCGTTAACTTGAAAACCAAGATCACCATTATGGTTCCTCTGCACGAACCTAGAGGAAGACCCATTAAATGGAGAAGCAAAAGATGTACACCCATTGGTGACAATAACAACAAGACCAACCCTGTCCACTCCTTCTGTAACCTCTTCAGCTGTAGACCTTGCAGAGAAACCAGAAGCCCCTTTTTCAACCCACAGCCCATACCATATAAACTGGGATGGGGAAAAAGGATTGATGCAACATGCAGTGATATAACAACCCAACCCCTAACTGTTCAAACAATATGATGCCAAGAATGCGGTTAGGATGATGTGGCTACACAGAAAAATGTGATACAGGAATAGTGCACAATGTAAAATGTTGCAGAAATTAGAAGAGGGAGCTGCGCTAATGCTGTAATAGAAGTATCACTGATACATGAGCAATAAGAATGGTATATCGGTGACATTATGAACATTGAATCATAAAACATAAGCACATGAAACAAACGATGAAGAATATAAAAGGCATGATGTCGTGAAGTATAGCAGAACCATTAGCTAATGCGCAGGGGATATTGAACGAAGAAGAGACAATCGAGAACATATTAATGATGGATCATTAACAGGATGTTGAAGGTAAAATGACGAACTAAGAGAAAATTCTAAGTGCTACCATGTTTAGCGCATGATCGACACAAGGGAGTAACATACATTCTAATAAAATGATACAAGATATCCATATACAATGAGCCTTCCGTTAAAATCGGGTTTGAAGCCCTTTGCAGGATAGTTGGCTGATACAGGGGCAATGAGCCCATCCCAATGATCAGAAAGAGAAGGAGACATAAACCAGATCAATAAAAGAACGAGGCCATTACCCGATTATGAATTAAAACATGTATATAAAGAAAATAATAAACAAAAAAAAAATCTATGGCAAATTACACAAAGTTACGAAGGAAGAGGAGAAAGCACACAAAACAAAAACATTAAGAAAGATCAAGATAAACTTCTGAAAGGCAAAACAATTGTCGGAATTGGGCATTCCTGTTGATGTATCATTAGGTGGGTCAACTCTACTATAGGCAGATTGACCCTACCATTCATGCTTCATGATAAATAAAAGAAAAAAAAAACTGAAAATGAAGAAGAATGAGACTTAAGAACAAAGCAATATTGCAGACAAGGAATATTTCACAAAAAAAAGGAGGAATAAAATAACTTACCTCGGTTTATAGGAAACTCTAAAGGAGAAGATCAATATGATTCCTATAATCGATTAAAAGAAGTAATGCCATTAAACTCTTTGTCACAAAATCCACTTTATCTGATCGAAGATGAGAAGAGGGGAGAGGCAACTCCGTAAAAGAGGAAAGTGGAGAGGTGAAGAGAGAGTATCTTCAGCCACTCAGAGGGGAAGGGATCAGGGAAGAGGAAGGTGGAAGAAAAAAATCGAGAAGAAGAAGTTGTGGAGGGGTGAAAACGGATGAGGAGGAAGAGACCCTGCGTGCCTTTTTAAAGAGAAAAAGGAGAATTCTGGAAGAGGAGGCAGTTGGAGATGAGCGAAGGAGGAAGAGGGTGTGATGGAGGGAGAGAGGAAGAGAGTTCGAGAGCGGGAGGGGGCCGTTACAACTTTCCCCAATTTTCAAAAAGGGGGCTCCCTCAAAAAGGGTTTTTCATAAAATGGTTTTTCAAACGAGGTTTTTTAGCAAAACAAGTTTCAAAAAGAGTTTAAACTGCATGTTTTCTGATTTTTTGTTGTTTTCTTTTGGCATTTTCTATATTTTTTGGTGTTTTTAAGATAAAACTCTGAAACTTACGAGAAAATAAAAGGATTTTTGAAATATTTTGTAAAATTTGAAAATATTTACAAAAGAAGGGTTTTTCGAGAGTTTTAACGTTGTTCTTTGGAAAATCTTTCAGAAAAATGGGTTAGAAATGAAAATTGAGTCTGGATTCCAACGAATCCGAGAAATAAATAGAAATTTTATCAAAAATTGACCTGATTATTCAAAAGATGGACCCAGGGGCAAAAAAGGAATTTTTTTAGAATTTTTGGAAAATTTGGGGTGTTCACAGATGCCCCTCTTTGCTACTAAGCCGGTTGTAAGCCGAGCTTAGCGGCAAAGAAGATACGCCAAATTTTCTTAAAAAAATGCCCCAGTCAGAAGGTCTGAACTGGGTGTGGAAGAATTGGCTTTGTAAAACATTATTCTCAGGTTTGGGTACCTTATCCTGAAAGGTTTTGGGAAGAAACGAAATCCTCGAGAATGAAAATAATTTGGACAGAAGAAAATGAGGAAATTGTGTTGGAACTTTGGGATGAATATCCCGACATGGTGAAAAAGAGAGATTTTGAAGAAGTCTTACAGCTGAGATAAAAATAAGGATTTTTGAAAAGACTCAGGTATAGCCCTTAACCTGGATGGGACAAAGATATTTGAAAGACCATGATGGGACATTTTCGAAAAATACCTCGTGAGACGAGGTTCAGGTATAATCTTTATTTGAATGGATATACAAAGCATGGATTCCTCGATGGGAAGAACCAAGATGGGGCTGGGAGAAATACCTCACCGAGGCAACTCTCTTTGAAAAATACAAACAATGCTAGGTTGCATCAAAATAGATATGGAGCATTTATTTCATTTTTGGATAACCAGAAAATTTTGCCAATAAGATGAAATTGTAGTTGATTCAAATGCTTGAAAGTGTGCACGTATGTGTGAAAGATATTCCCTCTTTTATCTAGAGTATTTCCTCAAACAAGTTTAGCTTTCTGGATTCCAGAGTCAGATTCAAATTTTAAAGTTGTTGAGTTTCTTTAGGGAAGCTATCCATCTCCTTGACATGAATAGAGAAGAAATACTCTTAATTTCATAAAAGCAAACAATGAAAAGATATTGATGAAAGAATTTTGCATAAGAATTTTTCACAATGAAAAGAAATACTCTTAATTTCCTTCATCTTGGAGATGATCCAAATCTTCTTTGGCCTCGGGGGTTGAACTTGCATATTCACCTTCAACTTGACGACAATTGAGAGATCCCCTTTGCGGATATTGTTACGACAATGGAGCCATACATGATACTTCAAGTACAAGGTTTTGATGATGAACAAGTAAATCAACTGGATTTCAGCTAAGGCAATGAAGAAAGATGACAAGCATTGAAGAATTCAATGAAGAATCTTTGAAGACTAGTGTGCAAATGTTAAATTCATTAAAAGTCTTAGATTCTTGTAAGAGCCTTACTTAGAGTGCATATTTTGGTTGTATTTCACCTAAAAAGTCTTTAGAAAAACTTTTCTAAAAGAACTCTTCATGAAAATCTTTTTAGAAAACTCTTTATTTAATTTTTGGTGTTTATTAGTCGACCAATAGACTCACCAATCGACTAATCCTTTCGCGCCAAATTTTCTAAACAAAATATCATTTTTGTCAAATTAGTCGACCCAAGGTTTTATCAGTCGACCAGACAAAATGTCTGTTTTCTGGAAATTTAGCAACAGTCGACCAATGATTTTATCAGTCTACTGAACAGAATATGTATTTTCAGAAAAATTTAGCAGCAGTCAACTGAAAGGTTTTTCAGTCTACTGATGATATTATCAGTCGACTAATTTTTCTCTAGTCGACTAAGTTTCAAAACTTCAAATTTTCAAACGGCTTGATAAACACATTAGTCGACCGACGATAACTGTCAGTCTACTAATAGTTAATTATCAGTCGACTAACTACTGTTCCAGTCGACTAATTTTGTCGTTTTTCTTGAAACTTTTAAAAGGCATGTCTTTTCATTTTTCAAACATTTTGATCATTCAAAATGGACTGTTTTGACACCCTTTCATACTCTCAACGTATGGAATCTTTCAACTATAAATATGAGTGCATTCCACACTCAAAAGCACTGCAATCCAATCAAATTATATTGAATTACTCTTTGCTTTTCACTCATATTCATTTTCTCACTCACTTGATATTTTTCACTTCAGTTTTTCACTCAAATTCCTTTAAGAGACAGTGAATTCGTGAGTTGAGTATTCCAACAACCTCAAAAGTCAATTGCATCTCATTTGCATTCATAAGAAGAGATCGTAGGTTGTTTGTAAGTTGTTACTTATTTCATTTTTCTGTAAAAGGAAGGACTCCTTGGTTTAAAGGAGTTGTTTGCTTTCAGTAGGTGTGTTACTGAAAGTGGGACCGGATTTGGTCTGTGTATGATCTTGTAGTTACACAAGGTTGATAGTGGAAATCTCAAGCTGATTTTGCTTGTGGACTGGATGTAGGTCGGGAAAGACCGAACCAGGATAAATTCTTGTGTTCCTTGTGTGTTTGCTTTGCGAATTGCAAAATCTGTCAAAATTCTGAAGATGATATTTAAAAGCACTATTCACCCGCCCTCTAGTGCTCGTTGTCTAAATCCTACTGCACTTTCATTTGATATCAGAGCAGGTTTGCTATTATTTTGATTTGACCATCATCTAGCATGGCAACAACATCATCTCAGCACAAAGAATGATGCTCCTCTGTTCGTCCTCCTCTCTTCGATGGAACAAACTATGGATACTGGAAAGTGAGAATGACAATATTCTTACAATCCATGGATCTCGAAATTTAGAGAGTTGTTTCAGAAAAGTACCAAATGCCATCAACTGATTTTAGTCAATAGACCGATGAAGAAAAGAAGACTGCTTCACTTAATGTCAAAGCTATGAATACATTGTATTGTGCCGTTGACAGGGTAGAGTTCAATCACATCTCTCAATGCTCTACAGCAAATGAAATCTTGCATACTCTTCTCGTAACTCACGAAGGTACGCCAAAGGTAAAGGAATCTAAAATTGCTTATTTAGTTCATAAATTTGAATTGTTTAAAATGAAGCAAAATGAATCTATATCGGATATGGTAACAAGAATGACCGATATCACTAACACTCTAAAATCCCTTGGAAAAGAATATTCACAAGTGGATTTAGTCAGAAAAATCCTAAGGTGTTTAACTCCTGAATGGGAGAGAAAAACCACAGCTATAGAGAAAGCAAATGATTTAAACACTCTCACTCTTGAAGATTTGGTTGGTAACTTAATGGCATATGAAGTCCAACTTCAAGACAGATAAGAAGAAGAACCCAAGAAGAAATCTCTTGCTTTTAAGGCTACTTCTGACTCTGAAAATTCAGAAGAAGATGAAGATGAAGATATTGCCCTCATCACAAGGCAATTCAAAAGATTCATCAAAAAAGGAAGATTTCAAAGAAAGATAAAGAAAGTGGATTCTTCCAATCCTAATGAAGTCAAGTGCTTTAACTGCAAAAAGGCATGACACATCAAGAAAGATTGTCCTCTTCTCAAAATCAAGCCCAAGGACCAATTCAAGATAAAAAAGGCATTTCAAGCATGTTGGGATGATAGTGACTCCTCTTTCGATGAAGAATCAAATGAAGAAGTCACCAACATGTGCTTTGTAGCACAAGAAGACTCGGTAAGTCAATTTGAGTATGATGATTTATTAGAAGCATTTAATGATTTATATGCTAAATTTAAGAGTCTAAGTTCTAAAAACAAAGAGTTAAAAACTGAAAATTCAACTCTTGACTCTCAAAACAAAGTATTACTTCAAGAGATAAAAGATCTTAAGAAGGAAAACTCTTGTCAAGCATTTGAGATAAAAGAAATTGAAATTAGAACTAATCTCTTACAAAAAGAAATAACTAGTCTAAAAGAAAAATCAAATGATATTCTTTCTATAGTGACCAAATTCACAAATGGTCAAAAGAATCTAGAAAGACTTCTTGGTTCTCAAAGATGCTCAGTTAATAAAACCATATTGGGATATAGCTTCTTTGATACTCAAAATAGACTAAACTATATGGTGAAGAATCAAAGACAATATTCTCAACCATTTGTTCAAAAAACTAAAATTTCTAGTTATAATAGAAATGCATCTAATCATGGAACTTATAATGCTTATAAGCCTAGACATGATTACTCTAAAAATGCTAAATCTTTTTATCAATGGAAACCAAAATCCAAATGGATATGAGTTCCTAAGACTAACTCTCATGGACCCAAAAATAGAAAAGGGTCAAATGCTTTTCTTCTAATGTTGTTGTAGGTACACAAAATAAGGAGCAAATGGATATTGGACAACGGTTGTTCCAAACATATGACTGGAAGGCTGGAGTCATTTTCCACCCTTCAAAGTAAGGATGGAGGAACCGTCACCTTTGGTGACAATAACAAGGGAAAAGTAATCGGTATCGGTAACATTGGTAATCCAAAATTTCCCTTGATAGAAAATGTTCTTTTAGTAGATG
The DNA here is from genome assembly GCF_984573655.1 of Nuphar pumila. Taxonomy (NCBI): domain Eukaryota; kingdom Viridiplantae; phylum Streptophyta; class Magnoliopsida; order Nymphaeales; family Nymphaeaceae; genus Nuphar; species Nuphar pumila. Next base: position 163,268,787 of record NC_143249.1, on the reverse strand, counting down.
GTTTAATGCATAATTTATTATCCATTAGTCAATTATGTGATAAAGGTTTTCTTGTTTCTTTTGAACATGATTTATGCTTAATTTCTGATTTTCAATCTAAAAAGATCATTTTTAAAGGTAAAAGAAGGAACAATGTGTATGAACTTTATCTAGATGAGTTACCCACTTTTAATGGAAAATGTCTTATTGTTTCAAATGAAATTCAATGGTTATGGCACAAGAGACTTGGACATGTTAACTTTAAAATTATTTACAAGTTATCCAAGAATGATCTTGTTAGAGGTCTACCTAGAATACCATATAAGAAGGATCACTTATGTGATGCTTGCCAAATGGGTAAACAAATCAAGAGTTCTTTTAAAGCAAAAGATATAGTTTCAACAAAACGTCCTCTTGAACTTTTACATTTAGATCTATTTGGACCATCTAGAATTCAAAGTTTGAACGGTAGCAAGTATGCTTTTGTTATAGTAGATGACTATTCTCGATTTACATAGGTGATTTTTTTAAAAAATAAAAATGATGCTTTTTCTGAATTTTCCAAACTTTGTACAAGAATTACAAATGAAAAATCTATATCTATTATTAAAATTCGTAGTGATCATGGTGGTGAATTTGAAAATGAATCTTTTCTAAAGTATTGTGATTTACATGGTATATCTCACAACTTTGCTTTTCCTAGAGCGGCTCCACAAAATGGAGTTGTTGAAAGAAAGAATAGAACTTTGCAAGAATGTGCTAGAACCATGCTTCAAGATAAAAATTTACCAAAATACTTTTTGGCTGAAGCAATAAATACAGCATGTTATGTTTTAAACTGTGTTCTTATTCGACCAATTTTACATAAAACATGTTTTGAATTATATTATAATCGTATACCAAAGATCTCATATTTCAAAATTTTTGGTAGTAAATGCTTCTTGTTAAATACCAAAGATAATCTTGATAAGTTTGATTCAAAATCAGATGAATCAATATTTCTTGGATATTCTTCTAGAAGTAAAGCTTATCGTGTTTTTAATAAAAGAACATTTTGCATTGAAGAATCTTTACATGTTGCATTTGATGAGAATTGTGAGCAGGTTATACCTCTAAGCGAAGGAGAAGAAGTAATACTTCAAGAAGAACCTTTGATAAAGAGTACTTCTCAAGAAAATGTTCTTCTTCAACCGGTTTGGAAAGAAGTTCCCAATCATCCACATGAACAAGTTATTGGAGAAATAAAGAGTGGTGTCCAAACTAGAAGGCAATTGTAATATATTGCAAATATTGCTTTCATATCTAAAATAGAACCAAAGAATATCAATGAGGCTTGTGATGATGAATTTTGGCTTTTGGCTATGAAAAATGATTTATAGAGAGTAGAGAGGTAAAATTCTTGAAAACTCAAGAAAATAATTTTGATTCTAAAGATGATGATGTCTTTCTTGATATCATAAATGATCCTATGGTACCAAGTCAAGAGTTAAAGCATAACAATCTAGTTGTGAATAATGAGCAAAATTGATAACTATAATTGGACAAAAAAGAACAAGAACTTCTCCATCCTATTTGAATGATTATTATACATTCTTGAGTGAGGAATTATGTTATTCCATAAATTTGGATGAAATTCTTGACAACTTAAGTTTTGAAGATGTAGTTGCTTCTAATGAGTCTGAAATGTGGAAGGAAGCAATAAAAGATAAGTTAGACTCTATAGAAAAGAATGGAGTTTAGGAACTAGCTATTTTGCCTAGTGGATATAAGGAAATTGATAGTAAGTGGGTTCTCACGAAAACACTCAAGGCAGATGAATCTATTGATAGATTCAAGGCAAGATTAGTAGCAAAAGACTATTCTCAACGAGAAGAAATTGATTATGAAGAAACTTACTTTCCTATAGCCAAACTAGCATCTATTAGTATTATTTTGGCATTGGTAGATTATTTTGATCTTGACCTATATTAAATGGATGTGAAAATGACCTTCTTAAATGGTGAATTAAATGAAATTATTTTTATGCAGTAACCAAAAGGTTTTAAAATTAAGGGTTAAGAGGATAAGCTATACAAGTTAAATAAATCCTTGTATGGACTTAAGCAGTTACCAAGATAATGGTATTTGATTTTTCATAATGCTATAACCAAATTGGGTTATGAGGCAAATAGTCTGGACCACTATGTATATACTAAGAATAGTGAAAGTAAGTTTGCTATGTTATTCCTCTATGTTTATGATATATTAATTGCAGAAAATGACATAGACATGATAAATATGACTAAATCATGGTTAAGTTCTCAATTTGAAATGAAAGATATAGGTGAAGCTTCATATATCCTTAGAATTAAAATAAAGAGAGATAGAAAATCGAGATTGTTATGTCTAAGTTAAAAAAAAAATTGTTGACCACATTCTAAAAAAATTTATAATAGAAAGTACCAAGGCAAAGGGTACTGTAGTAAAAGGCCAAAAGCTAAGTAAGAATGATTGTCCAAAAGATGGATAAGAAAAGTTGAATGTTCTCTATGCTCAGGCAATTGGAAGCCTGATGTATGCAATGCTTTGCACTAGACCTGATTTGAGTTTTTCTGTAAGTCTAGTGAGTAGATATCAAAGTAATTTTAGGCCTTCTCACGAGGAAGCAGTGAAATAAAAAACGATATCTAGAAAAACTAAGGAACTCAAGTTATGCTATCAGCCAGATAGTTTAAAGCTTGTATGCTACTCAGATGTTGACTTTGTTGGTGATAGAGATGAAACAAAGTCTACCTCTGGTTATGTATTTATGTTAGGAGGTGGGCCAATTGCATGATCATGCAAGAAACAAGGGTTTGTGGCATAGCATACTCAGGAAACTAAGTATATTGCCTGTAACATGGCAGCCACATTTGGTGTCTAGATAAATTATTTCCTAAATAAGTTGAAATTGGATATTTCAAAAGATTCAGTTCAATTTTATTATGACAATAAAGTTGCTATAAGACTAGTATAAACAGAAGCTGATAGCTCTAAAAATAAGCATATTGAAGTTAAATATCAATATATTCATGATATGCCTATGAAAAATGAAATAGCAGTGGACTATATTCATTTAGGTGACATGGTAGCAAATTTACTAACCAAGGCAGTTACTGAGGATGTTTTCACTAGACATGTGAGTCAGATGGGACTCAGATATGTCTAAATGGTAAGTGAGTAAAGATCACTCGAAAAGTATGCATGCAAGGTTCTAGTTGAGAACAAGCATATAAACACAGAAAATTTCTTATGGTCAAGTGAGAGATGTAAGGCCATGTAACCATAAGATCACTATTGGAGGGCATTTCAACAGTCACAATACTCAAATGCAAGAGACATGTCTCTTGGAAGATGAATGAATTTCTCCCCGAAGTGTGTCCCAAAAACTTAAACTCTTTACAACTATAAATGCAGTGAAAAGGGTATGGTACAAATATGATGAATTATGCAAGGAACAATACAAACATTCGTAGAAAATAATGGTTACAGTTACTAAAGGCATTCAAACTTGTATAAAAGGTTGAGAGTGTGGACTCCCTGGCGATTCCTAGCGTAACAGTGATATCTTCACCCCCGTTGCAATTCTGCATCCGTGCGTAAAGATCCCTACAACATTAACCATATTAGAATGTTGAATCTAAATTTAGTTGTATTTTGGACCCAGCTAACCCATGTTCAACTAATCTAATTTTGGGATCCAAACCAGCTCCACTCCATCTCTACTGTGTGTGTCTCTAAGTGTGCATTATAATAATTGAATGAACTTTTAAACCCAATTCAAAAACTGGCCTTTCATATCCAGCTCAATTTATAACTGAACCTGTTAACCAGGTCATGATATAGTAATTACTGTGTTCTGCCTTGATGATTGTTTGGTATGTGAATTGGGTTGTTTTCTTCAAGATCATCAAAATTATATTTATTGAGTATTAGTTTTTTATTTATTATAATTATATATATTTGTTTTTTTTATCAGTGCCCGTCCCCTTCGGTGAACATAAATGCTGCAAAACATATTAAATTAATTTATAGAAGATATCATTCTTATGGACATTTGACATATGTAACCTCATATAATCATATTATGAAAAAACTGACTTTGAAAATATGACATGTAAATGTGTATCGTGAAACATCAGCTGCAAATTAAGTTTGGAAGGGAACTAGTTAAGAAAATGAACTCGATCAGGAATAGTTTTGATTCTGCTAAAGAAATTTTCACGAAGTGGATGGAATTTGCACTTCTATCAAGGACAATATCAGTGTCCACATCAAAGTAGTGGCAATAAGTTGAAATGCTGAAGGCTCCCATTTGCTTTATTTTAGTTTTTCCATTTTTATGAATTTGAAACTCAACCGTGTAACGCCGTTACCCTTTTTTGGGCAGCAACAAGGTCTGCCACGTGTAAAGATCCTGTAGTTTTTACCAATACCCATGATTGTCAGATGAGAAAAACCCTCATTTGACAAATGACCTGGTCCGATCCCCCCTTCATAGGAGACTTGGCTTGGTTAATAAATGAGGCCAACTCAAGTTTCATTCGAGACAAATTAATTTTAAGGAACTCAGCTTGTGCTTGAGAATAGACCTGTCTTGTTTTTTTAGAGTAGCTTGAGAATAGACCTGTCAATAACTAGAGCCCTTCACATATACACCTTTTTCTTTACTAAGCTAAGGGAAAAGACCCCTATCATCAACTGCAAATTGGCAGGCCGGCAGTTTGGTGAAGTCCATAAGGTCCTTTCACAAGCACCCTAACGCCTGTGATATGGGTAGGTTAATTTGCTTGTATATAATTCATCATAAATCAAATGTCGGTATAGTAAAATTAAATATTTTTTGGCTTTTCCTTAAAAAGGTGACAGATCGGGGTCGGATGAGATGGCTGGATGGTTACACCACACTACCAAAATTGAGGGGTCACCATCTCAGTCTATTTTTTCAACAAACAATGTCCTTTTTCTTAAGGCAAATGTCACACTATATGCCTTGGGTTCAAATCTCATGAGAGTTTCTTTTTTTGTTTTTAGAAAGCCGGATCCATGACAGTTAACCCCCAGCTTGCCCATAAAAAAAAAGGCTCTTTGATATTGTGATATTATGAATGCAAAACAGCTCATGCAAGCAGCCCCAACCATCGGTCCATATTTGGTATAATAATAAAAGTTTTTTGGATTCCAAATGAATATAACATATAATTTTTCCTAAGATGCCACAACTCTCTCTCTCTCTCTGACAAAATTGTGATTGAAAATTGTTGGAATTATTTACACAAATGAGTATGGATATGGTTCAGTTAAAGGTTAAGTGTGTGTATATATATATATATATATATATATATATATATATATATATATATATATATATATATATATATATATATATATATATATATATATATATATATATATAGAGAGAGAGAGAGAGAGAGAGAGAGAGAGAGAGAGAGAGAGAGAGTAATGGGTAGGTGTGAAATGATAGGTGCTAAATCATACCTGCTAAATGAGTTTTTCAGGATTTTTTATTTTATTTTTAAATTTTGACCGTACAGATTTGATCTATGTATTTTATTTTATAGGGATCAGCTCTTGAAATGTTTGATTCTGACACATGGGTGGGTTATTATAAGGTTTAAAAAATCAACGGTCCAAAATATTTGTAAATTTTTTAGGCTCCAAATATCAAATTTTAATTGAAAACACATGATCCATGTGTGGATTCCTCGTAAATTGACCTTGCCCAACACATTTATTGGGTTGAAACTGCGAAAAAAAAAACCGAGAGGGCAGAAAAAACCATTTAACAAATCAAATTTTCACTCACCCATCTCTCTCTCTCTCTCTCTCTCTCTCTATATATATATATATAAAGGGTTAATATTGGCTACTAACGAAGATACAAACCTAATGAGTAGAAATCACTTTTTTCTTTAAAAAATTCTAATTTTTTGTAAATCAAATGTTATTGATGTGATCTACATGGTTTGTTTAGTAAGAAACTTGTTTTGAATCATGTGATTATTAAAAGAAAGCAAAGAAGATTGCAGACGGGTTTACATAGTTCGGTTGAGAGTCAACCTACGTCGAGGAAATGCTCATACTCTCATGCTTGAATTTCATGTGAGGGGTGCAAGATTATATATATTTAATAATCATTGAACCTGAATAGGTTCAATGTAGATAAGATTTACAATGGATTTACAATTAAGATCCACCTTGGACTCATAGTTAATCAGTCCACAATTACATATAAAAAGCATGTTAACTAGGCTTCCAATTAGAGAGCCCCCACAGCTGGATGTCCCATCTTGGACAAGCCTCTGCATTGAGGTAGGACTCTTGCTAAGTAGTTCCGTGTTGATTAAGAATACTTGAGTTGAGAGGGAAGTTGAGGAATCTCTAGTAGATGTTGATCGCAATGCCAGATCAAATAGTTTATTCATATCTATAACAACCCCTTGCAAGTTCAATGAACCTGCTTGGACGTTGAGCTTGAAACACAAATTTTAGAACATCTACTTTGTTAATGATTTTGTGAATATATCTGCAACTCGATCTTTGCTGAAAATGTATTTAATAATGAGATCCTTATTAAATATCTTTCCCCTCACAAAGTGAATATAGATTTCAATGTGTTTATACCTATTATGATAAAGAGGATAAGATGTAGATATGAGGCCCCCATATTATCACACCATATAATATGTGTATTATTTGATTTAACTCTAAGTTCCTTGAAAGGAAATTGTATCCAAGTGAGCTTTGTTGCTGCATTAGCTAAGGCTCTATACTCAGCTTTAGTGTTGGATCTAGACAAGATATTTTGCTTTTTTGAACTCCATGAAACGAGATTCAGGACAACACAAATAATATATCGTCCAATGGACCTTCTATCATCAAGACATCTTGCCCAATCTACATCCGAGAAGGCTGACAAGGATGATGACTTTGAAGGGCTTATCATTAGGATATAATGGATAGTACCTTTGAGATACCTATACCTATATATATATACATATTGACACACTTTGTTAACAACATACGAGACATATCATAGTGGCATGCTGCAGAGGTCCAACTATGCTTCCGGACATGGTTTGATCATCCATAACCTCTCTTGCACTAGAAGATAATGAAGGCAACAAGGACTTAGGAGTGAAACTGGGTTTTGACCTTGTCATCGCAGAACAGTTTAGCAAATCAAGATTATACTTTCTTTGACACAAAATACGTCCTTTTCATATGAGAATAACTTCTATTCTAAAAAAAATGCAAATCTCTCAGGTCTTTCAAAGTAAACTCTAAACTCAATTCGTTGATAATCCACTGAATATGATTAGAGGAGTTTCTAATGACAATAATATCATCCACATAGACTAAGATATATAATGCTACCTCATTCTTATGAAAAATGAATAGAGAAGTGTCTATCTTGAAATCTTTGAAGTCCTAAGATCTAAAAAAAGAACTGAGCCTAGAGAACCAGGCTTTGGGCGCTTGTTTTAGGCCATAAAAGACCTTTTTAGTATACACACATGATTGGAACAATTTTTATCTTCAAACCCAGGAGATGATCCATAAACACAACTTCGGAAAGATGCTCATTTAGAAAGGCATTGTTTATATTTAGTTGTCTAATCACTCAATTATTACTAACTACTAATGACACCACAGTTCTAATAGTGGTAGGTTTTATGATAGAACTAAAGGTTTCAAAATAGTCTAGTCCTTTATATTGACTATAGACTTTTGCTACTAACTTAGCTTTATACCTTTACAAGGAACCAATTGCTCTTCTTTTGATCTTATAGATCCATTTGCACCTTATCACATGTTGATCTTTTCTAACAAGAACAAGATCCCAAGTGTAAGTTTTCATCAAAGCATCATACTCTTTTTGCATAGCTTCACGCCATTTGGGATCTTTATTTGTTGTCTTGAAATGAATAGGTTATGTGTCATTAACCAACGAGATCAATAAGACAGTAGGTATGGGATAAAGTGAAGACATATAGGTTTTTGGTTTTCAGGTTCCATCTTGAAGTCTAGTGACAATGTGGTGAGACAAATTAGGTTGGATTTGTTGAGGAGAACTCTCTTGATGAGCTAAGGTGAGGGATGAACTTAAGTCAAAGGGTTGATCGTTTAAAACCAACTCTATTTAAGGATTAGGATTGATAGGTTCTTAAGGTTCTTCTTGAACAAAATTAGGGCCACTAGGAATGGTCTCAGCTTGAGACAATAATTTAGATTTAACCGTAGGATTGTCACTATTGTTCCAACTTGAAGGGATTATGATGGGTGTGACACTTTCAGACGAGTTCTAAGACATAATAGGTTTTATGATTTTGAAACAGGGAAACATGTTCTCATTAAATGGCAAGAAATAAAAATCTTTCCTGTAGAATCCTACAAGTAGTAGTAGCTATGATGTTAATTGGCATATCCCAACAAAATACATTCATCTGACTTATAATTTTATGTCGTCTATACGACTTCAGGCAAGGAAAACAAGTGCAACCAAAAACTTTGAGAAACTTTTAGTAAGAATCAAATTTAAACAACTTTTTCAAAGGAGAGATATTTTCAATAAATTTTGAAGGAACTCAGATTATAAGATAAACAACATTAGAAAGATCATAATTCTAATATTTTGAAGCAATCCTAGCTTGAGCCATCAAAGTAAGGCCAGTCTCAACTATGTGCCTATGTTTTCTTTCAACGACACCATTTTGTTCATGGGTATGTGAACATAAAATCTGATGAGCAATACCACATGAGGTCAGAAATTTAGACAATGTTTGATACTCTCCTCCCCAGATATTTAGTCTTTCTTCCCACAATAGTTTTAACATGCAATTTAAATAACTTAAAAACTTCCAGAACTTCAGACTTATTCTTAATCATGTAAATTCATGTATATATAAATAAGGCATCAATAAAAGAAACACAATATTTATAACCATGAATGTTAATAATGAGAGCAGGTCCCCACACATAAGAAAAGATAATGTCTGACGGTCCTTCAACTTTACTCACTGCATTGTCAAAAGGAAGTTTATAACTTTTTCCCTGTTGACATGCACTATAAAATTTATTATAGACTTTTTTAAAATTGGCAAACCATGTTTATTAATAACTTGATGAACTACTTTGAATGTTAGATGCCCCAGTCATTGATGCCAAACATCTATTGATGTCCTTTCTCCAACATGAATCTCCATATTTCCTCTTACTTTTATATCAACCTGGTAAAGTCCGTGATTATTTGTTCCTTGGAGAAGGGTTTTCCTTGAAGTTAGATCCTTTACATATCAAACATCAGGGTAAAACTCAAACATAGCATTATTATCTTTAGCAAATCTATGAACAGATAATAGATTGCAGGAATTTTTAGACACATGTAAAATATCTTTTAACTTTAAAATCTTGGATGAATTTGGAACAAAAGTAGAACAAATGTGAGATATAGCCAAACCTGATCTATCACCAATTTGAGTAGAATCTGAACCTTGGTAATCAGAATGAACAAATAGATTATTCAAATCACTGGTAACATGATGAGTGACCTTGAATTAGGGTACCAGTTATCATCACCTGATATAGATCCACTAGAAGATGCTACAGTAGCATGGAAGGTGTTTGAAGAAGCTGACCGATTTGAATTTTGAGTGCATTGACAGGCGGTATGACCAAACTGATCACATAGTTGACAAACTTTATTTCCATTGAAATGGTTAGACTGCTTGTTGTTGTTGTACCGACCACCATTGTTTCTTCCTCTACCACGGTTATGGTAATATCCATGATTTTTCCGGCTAGTTTCTATCTTGACCTTCATCAAATTTGGCGATCATATTGATTGAGGGAGACATGGTGTCCCCAGAGGCTTCTTCAAGAGTGGCCAAATGTGCCTCTTGAACAAGTAATAAACTGTGCAACTGGCTTAAAGTAACAGGGTCAGATATGGTATCTATAGAGACCTTGAAAGAGGCATACTCACTGGGAAGACTCTTTAAAATTTGCATCATCAAGTCTTCTTTACCGACAGGTCTTGCAGCTATGGCAAGTTGATAAGCAATGGCTTTTGCTCTCTGAACAAATTCATCTACCACTTTAGATCACTTCTTTAAATCTTGGAGCAACAATTTTAGTTGCAATATTCTGGACCATGAGTGTGAATTATATGACTACTTCAAGGCTTACCACATATCATATGAGGTGTCCAGGCTTATTATTTGACTAAGAATAGGTGCAGTCAATGAAGATATGATCCAACTAAGAAGGAGTTGATCATGCCTCATCCATTCAACATAACCAGGGTTGAGTTCTTGAGATTCAGGTTTAAATTTCTCTGGTGCAAGGCGAGATCCATCCACATGGCCTATCATATCATAGGCTTTCAGTATGAGAATAAATTGAGATTCCCATATAAGATAATTTTTTATCGTCAATTTGATGGACCAAAAGTGGTGTCGAGTGTTTGGAGCATTAAACAAGGATTTCATGAATGACATACCAGATTAATTTCCCTTTGAAGCTTCTGATGCCATTGATGAAGATGCAAGCTCTGATACCATAAAAAAAAGCAAAGAACACTGCACACAAGTTTATGTGGTTCGGTTGAGAGTCAACCTACGTCCATGGAATGCTCGCACTCATGCTTGAATTTGTTGAGAGGGGCACAGGATCATATATATTTATAATCACTGAAACTGAATAGGTTCAGTGTGGATAAGATTTACAATGACTTTATATAAAACCTATAAATTTTGAGAATTATAAATAAATAAAGTGAACATCTTTATCATCAAATTAGAAATTTGTTTTTGGCTTTTAAATTCTATTTTTGGATGTATTGCATATCCATTTATTTATTTTTGGCCAATAAGAGTATAATTGGCATTTATAGAATTATTTCAGGCAATCAACTATTAAAAATGTTTAAATTTATACCTAAAAATATATATTTAAGTGTGTCTATGACTTACCAATGTGCTTTTGCAGTGATTGAGCTTAACTAGATGTATTTAAGTAGCTTGCAGATGAATTTTTATCAAAAGGGTATTTTGGTTAAAAATAATTTAAGTGGATATTTTATTTCAAAATAGTAATTTAACTAAAAAGTTGCTAAACAATAATTTATTAGAGTTAAAGTAATTGTTTTTGTCTTAACAAAGCTTAGGATTTGGTTTAGTGAAAGAAATCAATTTTTAATATGGATCCATAGTCTATATGGGTTTGGACCCAATGAGAAGACCCAAATTAGGATCTGTATGGATTTTAAATAATTAAAGAAATATATTTTTTATTTTTTAAAATTTAAATGTTATATATATATATATAATGGCATAACTATATTTTGAGTTTTGGACTTTTTGGAACCCGATTTAGGGTTTGGAACCAAACTGGACCCAAATTGGATCTGGTTTGGAAGGGATGCATAAAGGGTCTAATGAGAGGCTAGGTGGGGCTCACTAGGGCACCCGAGCCCCCACCCCATCTCTTTTTTCTTTCTCAAGCCCATGGTCGATACCCCCATTCTCCTCTTTTTCCTCTTTTTGGTTTTGAGAAAAACATATCTCTCTTCTTCTTCACCCTATCTAACCCCCTACATAGGGATTCATGTTTTGTTGGGATTTGGGTATTCATTTCCTTCACCTTCTACTTTATCTATTTCTCCTTTTGTTAAAGAAATCCCCAAAGCCAATTTTTCTAATTGAGGGTTTCTTGATTTTTGTGCAATTTTGAAACCATGCCTAGCTAATCTATGCCATTTCTACCTTCATCATTGTCATTTCCATCATCGACATTCCTTTCATCTTTCATTTCTTTTCTTTCGTATCGATTTTCCCAAAGAAATCAAGGTTTTGAGATTTGGGAGCTTTGGGAATCATGCAACTGCATTGAAATGGCCTAGGAATGCATGCAAACTGTGGAGGGTGCCGAGATACAGCTCCAAAATGGTGTATCTTTAAATGTTGTGTGCCAAAATATCTTTAAAATGGCATATGGCATGCCAGAAAATGACAGGAGGGTGTCAAGATATAGCCTCAAAGCGGTCCCAAAACATATATTGAATAGGCACAGAATGCCCTTGTTCTGACCGATAACGCCACTAGAATCACAGCAAGCTGACAAGCGGTTGAAGAGATAAGCCTTTGAGAAGGCAGACTTGCAGATTGTTTCACCATATAAGAAAAGAACTTGTACCCATATTTGAGTTGAAAAAACAAAGGCTCGAAGGGAGGATTCGGATCTATCCCAAAACTAAAAAAAGCTAGATCTATTTCTCAGCTTTCCAATAAGCCTAAAAATACATATGTTTCTTCGCTGGATCGCTGAGAAACATGAAAAAGAATAGACCACTTTGATAAAAATTATTCGCAGAAATGACAATTTTTTTCTGTTCACGCCTATTTTCAGAGATTGTAAGTACAAAATCTAAAAATGGGCTGAACATGTGAAACGAATCCCTATTCGTCTACTTTCAAACGAGCCTAAGAACATGAAAAATGAATTTAAAATGAAAAAAATAAGCCCTTATCACCATGACAGGGTTTGACATGACACAAAAATAATAGGATTTGGATCTAGATCAAAAAACAAAAAAAAATAAAAGTGCACCAACCTCGTTGATCGAACATCCCATTGTGGTCGTCATTTTATGAATCTTTGATATATATATATATATATATATATATATATATATATATATATATATATATATATATATATATGAAAACTGAACATATTAGGCCCACTTTTCTCGATCTGTCCCGTTAGGCACTATAGTTTGAAGTGTTTTATGATGGATCTGAACGGTTAGATGTGTTTAACATGCTCAATTTAGTGGGAATCAATTCTTGGATCTTGTTTTTTCGATGTTAAGATTATATATGTCGATACATGTTCATTTAGATCCATCCAAATCCAATCCATCAAGTTTTAGTTTCCAGCTTTTATGTGGTCCATACGAGTGTGGGTTGCATGAGGCATCCACATTGATTTACTTTTACTTGAAACTTTACATGAAGTTCTGGTACCAATGTAATGGATAACCAAACCTACCACTAATACTATATCATATCTAGCCAAATTCATTTGGACCATTATTTGCTCCGCACCCAAAACGTACCACTAACAATATATTACAATAAATGCATAAAAAATGAAGTTAAGAAAAAAAGTATATCAAAAAGAAAAATGTAGCACTCTTGTCTGTGTAACATGAATTGTTGTCATTATGCTGGATGACATAATGGTGCAATATAATAATTTAACATGTTATTAATTAATATTTTTTATGACGAACATGTTATTAATTAATATTGGAATAACATATTATGTTGTCATTATCAATTGTGTGACTTATTTTACACTATATTATCAATACTATTTTCTCCAAAAAAATTGTAATACTATTTAACTGGTGTTACATTATTGTACTAGTTACGTGACTGAGGGATTTATTACATTATGAAAAAGAGATTGCTCTTGTTGAAAGTAGCTACGGTTCTCTATCGTCAAGATTTACATCCTAAAACACCCTCAAGTCCTAACTCGGTTTGGATATCATTAGGATCTCCTTCAGGGTTCAAAACAACTTCTCGAACAAATTGAGAGGATCCGTCTATTTCTGTGCTACCTGTTTTCCTTTTCTTTTTTTTTTGTCATACCTTGAGTTTGTCAGACACCTGAATGAGAATTAGGGATGGCAGTGAACGGGGGACAACGGCTCCCGCCCTGCCTCGGGATGAGACAGGGATGAAGGTTAAAATCTATCTCCGTGTAGGGATGAAGGCGGGAATAGACTTACACTTTTCCTCGCCTCGTCCCCGTCTCAATCCCCGCCTTGCCCCACCCCGCCCAGTCTCCAATCCTCCAAGGGATGACTATAGACCGAAGGAAAATGAGGCTCTACCTTGCCTCATCCTGTTTGGACTGGGGTTGGAGGACATGAAAAAGAGATGGAGGCAGTGGTAGAGGTTAAAATCCACCCCCATGCGGGGATGAAGGTTCAAATTTTGAGAAGGAGCAGGGTTGGAGACCTTGTACCCCGCCCCGGTCCACTATCATCCCTAATGAGAATATGAATTCCGTAATAGTCTTTTATCATTCCATTCGAAGTATCATTGGCCACTCTTTCAAGAGTTTGACGAACTCTTTGTATTGCTGACATTTTCTGAGATCTAAATCATTGACTCTTCTTGATAGTTTTTAGAATTTGTGCTTCTTGAAACAATTGATGGTGACGACTTTAAGTGTCTCGCCGAGGATTCCCCACTTTCTTAGATGAAGGAATGTCCATTAATATATCTAGACGAAGGGGGAGAAACTTACCCTAGAAGAGAACCAGGGTGTTCAGGCGGGGCAGAGAGAGGCTCGTCCACTACTTCCCTTATATTCGTCAGTGTCGCATCGAGCAAGGGGCATCTCTAGCGATAGGACGAACCAAGGGGAAAGAGAGTCGGCGTCTGCACGACTGCTTAGACATCGTCGATAAACAAGGACACGGGGGGCCATCCCAAGGTATGTCTTGAGAGGGTGTTGTGTGTTCTCCCCAGAACACAAAATTGCGTGTTTCGGTGTGTACAAAGAAATATCTTGGGACCCGCGATAATTCATATACCAATGTTGCCCATGATGACTTTATAATAAAATAACATATAAAAAAAGTAGATATGATTTTGAAATATCCTCCCGCAAGATAGATATGCGTTGGACAAAAATGTCCTCCCGCTCCCCATATATAGATTTGCACATTCCACCTTTATTTTTAGCTTGTGCTACAACATATGGCCGCCTTCTCGTTCCTGCCTTGTGTTTGATAGAAAACTTTTTCAGGTTCGTTCCTACCTCGTGGAGATAACAATAAATCGAACGACTAGTTCGATCATTGGTGGGCGTCAATGGGGGATTTGTCAGCCATCTCTTTTTACAGTCTTCTCTTCTTCTTCATTTTTGTTAGGCAGTATGAAAAAAAACAATGATTTACAAACATTCCAACAAGTGTCATTGAAGCGTGGTGAGTACCTTTCCATGTCATCATGCTATTGTTAAAGAATGTATGTCATCGTGAGTGTCATTAAGGCGTTGTTTTGTTATTGCAGGCAGATTTTATCGTTTCAGCGGTGTGATCTGTTGACAAGAATGCTTGGTTACAGATGCGAGCAAGAGCCTCTACCCCATTTGGTATCGTCCATTCACTCAGTATATGCAATGTAACGCAAATCATGGTTGTAGTAACATGTATATCGATTTGTGAGATATTGTTTTGGTTGTTAATATCGATTTGTAATATATTATGCTGAATCGTCGTATATCAATTTGTAAGATATTACGTGTTTCCTAGTGTCGATTTGTGAGATATTGTTTTGGTTGTTAATATCGATTTGTAATATATTATGCTGAATTGTCGTATATCGATTTGTAAGATATTATGTGTTTTCTAGTATCAATTTGTGAGATATTATTTTGTTTGTTAATATCGATTTGTAATATATTATGTTGAATTGTCGTATATCGATTTGTAAGATGTTATGTGTTTTCTAGTATCGATTTGTGAGATATTGTTTTCTTTGTTAATATCGATTTGTAATATATTATGTTGAATTGCCGTATATTGATTTGTAAGATATTATGTATTTTCTAGTGTCGATTTGTGAGATATTGTTTTGGTTGTTAATAACGATTTGTAATATATTATGTTGAATTGTTGTATATCGATTTGTAAGATATTATATGTTTTCTAGTGTCGATTTGTGAGATATTGTTTTGGTTGTTAATATCGATTTGTAATATATTATGCTGAATTGTCGTATATCAATTTGTAGGATATTATGTTGAATTGTCGTATATCGATTTGTAAGATATTATGTATTTTCTAGTGTCGATTTATGAGATATGGTTTTGTTTGTTATTATCGATTTGTAAGCTATTATATTGTTGCTTTGATATTATGATTCATTCAATCATTTCTTTGACTTGCTTAACTAATCGGTAGTCGTTGTTATATGCATTCTGAATAAATCGTATGTAAACGTATGCACTGGCTAACGCAAATTGATATTTTGCTCATGACAATGTTGACCATATCAACTAGTTGCAGTGAAGATGATGTATCTCAATCATTGGAAAGTCATGGAGCAACGAACATCTGCACTATCGATGCACTTGAAGAAGTGAATATGTGCACTAATGATGCACATGATAAGAAGGGTTGAGGCATTGGATTCACTCTTGACTTGAATATTCGAGCAGACGAAATACAATTCGATAATGAGGTAGACGATCATGACAATGCACTTGACAAAGGTGCAGGCACCTCAAGTCTACATGATAGTACACTTGACTCTGTTCCCGTAGAGGGAATGCAGTTTAATAATGAGAAAGCTGCATACAAATTTTATAATGATTATGCCTTAAAACTTGGCTTTAGTGTTAGAAGGTATTCTTGAGCAAAAAATGCACAGGGTGTCGTGGTGAGAAAGGCATATATTTGTTTTGTTTGTTAATATCGATTTGTAAGCTATTATGCTGAATTTCCGTATCGATTTGTAATATATTTTACCATATGCACATCAATTTGTAAGATTTTATGTGTTTTGTAGAGTCGATTTGTAAGCTATTATGCTGAATTTTCATATTGATTTGTAATATATTATGCGATATGTATATCGATTTGTAAGATATTGTGTATTTTCTAGTATCTATTTCGTTCACAAAGAAAGAGTTTTTGGATAAAGCCATTTTCATGAATCGTGAGCCAGAAAAATAGAATTGTTAATATTTTTTTGGATCATCATTCATGAAAATGACTTCATCCAAAAAGCTATGAAACACAGGAATGTCATGTGAATTCTGTTTAATAATGTATTATTCACATGTATAAATCGTCGTAATATATATCATTCACATGTATAAATCATTGTCTCATCTAGCCTACAGAGCTACAATTTTGATACCATAGGTAAATCACCATTACTCAATGCATATACAATTAGTGAAAATCGTTGTCTTATCTAGCTTTCACATATACAAATTGCTATACATAAACTGTAGTTGAATCGTTGCTTAAAAACCATACTTCATAGTTGGAAAAATATTTGCCTAATCTTCGATATACTTCATGACAAATATGCTACAGTTTGTATCGTCATTCACTCAGTATATGCAATGTATCGCAAATCGTGGTTGTAGTAACATTCTACCGATTTGTGAGATATTATTTTATTTGTTAATATCTATTTGTAAGCTATTATGCTGAATTTCCGTATCGATTTGTAATATATTTTGCCATATGTATATTGATTTGTAAGATTTTATATGTTTTATAGAGTCAATTTGTAAGCTATTATGCTGAATTTCTGTATTGATTTGTAATATATTATGTGATATGTATATCGATTTGTAAGATATTATGTGTTTTCTAGTATCGATTTCATTCACAAAGACAAACAAAGATATATTGTTGTCGCGGTAGCTGCTTAAATCGATTTGTACTTTACTAAGTCTAAACATCGTGTCGATTTCGGTACATATGCGTAAAACTCTGCAAAATATAAAACCGTAATATAGATATACATAAAACCCTACCTGACCCGACCCAACCCGTTGTCCAGGTGTAAAACCCTAGTCTATTTAACCCCTCTTCCTCTTTTCTACGGCAGCGCAACTTCTTCTTCTTCTTCTTTCTCCTCAGTCTTCGTCTTCTTTTTCTTCTCCTTCTTTGATATTTTTGTCAAACACATATCTGTCTTTTAGAGACTCCCATTTTTATAGAAGAGATCACCAAAACATCCATATTGTGCATTGTCGAGTTCATTTTCTGCTGCAAAGCGATTCTATATGTAGCTACAGATACATCCTCTTCAAGAAAATGAGTTCATTAGTAATGGCAACCCACTGTACCATTTTTCTCGGACTGAGGTTGATTCTTAGAGACTCTAGCATTGGTGCACTCTTGAGAATATACTTCACAAACTTCAGCTCAGGCACTGTCCCCTTGAAGGAGCCAATGAGCTACATCATAAATCCCTTTTAGGTATTTATCTTCGATATACTTCATGACAAATACATAACAGCGATTTATGATGTAGCCCATCGACTCTTCAGGGGGACAGTATCTGAGCTGAAGTTTGTGAAGCATATTCTCAAGGTGCACCATTACTAGAGTCTCTAAGAATCAGCCTCAGTCCGAGAAAAATGGTACAGTGGGTTGCCATTACTAATGAGCTTGTTTTCTTGGAGATGATGTATCCGCAACTATACATAAAATTGCTTTGCAGTAGGAAATAGACTCAACGATGAACGATATGGATGTTTTGATGATCTCTTCTATAAAAACAGGAGTCTTTAAAAGATAGATATGTATTTGACGAAAATGTTCTCACATAAATAACTTTTCACATTCACGCACCTGGATTGCATTAGAAGTACAACACTATTTTGGATGTGGGTTTCATACTGGTGATGATATATGTTTTCTTTCTTTATGATGGTCATGTATTGTATCTAAGCCAAACAATTAGTCATGATGTATTGTAACTAAATACTAATATTTTTTGTATATGAATGTGGTTGTAAATCATGTGGATTTGTAGGTACGAAGTTATGGCGAGAATGATATGTCTTTGTGAACGAAATCAATTTGTATTTAAGAAGTTAACTTGATTTGTATCGTTGAAGTAAAACCTAAAATCCTTAAACCTAAAACCTAAACCCTAAACCCCAATCGCCCGTAAAAGCGATTAGGAAATATCGTTGACATAGACATACCCCGTAAAAGCAAATCGCGATAGCACGTAGCCTTCATACGTCATTATGTAAATCACAATGGTACATGTCATTCACTTAGACAAAGCTCATTGTCTAAAAGACAGACATCATTGTGTGAATCACGATGGTATAACGATTTACACAATGACGTCTATGTCGACCACATCTGAATAAAAATCGCATTGTGCATGAGTACAAATCGCGGTAAAAGTGCACGGTCAATGTTTGTGCAAATCATTTCAGAAGTTTATCAATCATTGTGTAAATCGCGATAGGAACACTGCTCATAAAAGCAAATAAGTGGCATTTTCACTGTACACAACACTAAATGCTTGTTTGATTTTTATTATGAACGCCTATTATTACAATGATTTATTCAGTGGCATTTGTGTGCTACACTTATACATAAATCGATATTAACAAAAAAACCATATCTCACAAATCGACACTAGAAAATACATATAATCTTACAAATCGATATATGATAATTCAGTATAATATATTACAAATCGGTATACGGCAATTCAGCATAATGTCTTATAAATCGATATACGACAATTCAGCATAATATATTACAAAACGATATTAACAACCAAAACAATATCTCACAAATTGACACTAGAAAACACATAATATCTTACAAATTGATTCAGCATAATATATTATAGATCGATATTAACAAACAAAACAATATCTCACAAATCGACACTAGGAAACACATAATATCTTACAAATCAATATACGGCAATTCAGCATAATATATTATAAATCGATATTAACAACCAAAACAATATCTCAAAACACGTGTGCCATATTATATCGATTTTTAAGATGTGTCGATTTGCAAGATATTTGTATTATGATTTTGAAACATGTGCCTACGGAATTTACATTGTTACGATTTGCACGCTTGAGGTGGCGATTTGCTTATTCAAAACACGTGTACCAGGTGCATAATTTTGGTTTACAATTGAGGTTAGGGTTTTAGGGTTTAGGGTTTAGGGCTTAGGGTTAGGGTTTTAGGGTTTGGGGTTTAGGGTTAGGGTTAGGGTTTAGGGATTAGAGTTTAGGGTTTAGGTTTAGGGTTTAGAGTTTAGGGTTTAGGGTTAAAGGGTTTAGGGTTTAGTAATATATTAAGGGTTTAGGGTTTAACGTTAGGGTTTAGTAAGATATTAAGGGTTTAGGGTTTAGTAAGGGGTTTTATGTTGTAAGGTTTTAGGGTTTTATGTTGTAGGGTTTAGGGTTTAGGGTTTAGGATTTTAGGGTTTAGGGTTAGGGTTTATGGGTTTAAGGTTAGGGTTTAGGTTTTAGGGTTTATGGTTTAGGTTTAGGTTTAGTAAGATATTAAGGGTGTAGGGTTTAGCTTTAGGGTTTATGAGTTTAGGTTTTAGGGTGTATGGGTTTAGGATTTAGGGTTTAGGGTTAGGGTATATGGGTTTAGTAATATATTATGGGTTTAGGGTTTAGCGTTAGGGTTTAGTAAGATATTAAGGGTTTAGGGTTAGGGTTTAGTAAGATATTAAGGGTTTATAGGTTTATGGGTATAGGGTTAGGTATAGTAATATATTATGCGATATGTGTACCGATTTGTAAAATATTAAGTGTTTTCTAGTGTCGATTTATTAGATATTTGTAGTATGTAATTGAAACATGTGCGTGAAGAATTTACATTGTAGCGACATGAGGTGGCCATTTGCGTGTTCAAATCGTTACTCATTTAGCGATTTTTATGAAAATAGCTTCAACGCGTTGTACCTGTAATTAAATAGCTATCACGTGAATCGCTATCGTCAATAAGTATAAATCGCTATTGCATCAAACGTATAAATCGTTCTGCTTTAAACGTAAATAATAAATCATAATCTCAATGTTCATTATATTTTGGTATTTTACATAACCCTCATATATATCGGATTGGCGGATGATTGGCGACGGGTGAGGTGGGAGAAAGATAAACTTTGGGCGTGGGATGAGGGGTGGGAGGCACAACATCGACAAGAAGAGATGGTGGTGGTTGGAGGCGAGGAGTTGACAGGCACAGAAGGTGCCCTTGCTTCTCAGAGCCACCGCAGGCGACTTGTGCAGTGGCATTGCGGTTGTCCTCTTTATTTCAGAAATCATTATCGCCGAAAAGAGAGAGAGAGGGCAGTTGGGGAGTGATAAGAGGAAATGTGTCTAAAAAAGCAGTGCGATATAGCCGTTACATACAGAAAATAAAATATTGTGGCTTTTCTCTCCTGCCAATTCAAAATTTTTAATCGATGTCCTGTTCTCAACGGACAACACATAAATTTAACCGCATCATTATATGTTACAACTGTCTCCCCAAGTATATATTATTACAAATTATCACATTCGTTACACAATCACCAACATTATAAGTCACAATATTTGGCTTCATATGTAAACATCGTAGTACGATTTAGCAAAATTAAGTACAAATTGAGGTAACTTCATAATTACAGATCGCTACTGCATCAAACGTATAAATCATTGCTACTTCAAACGTACAAATCGTTGTACAAATCACACCCTTCATAAGTACATATCGTTGTAACGTTTTGGCTACATAACTAAACATCGTATTACGATTTAGCAAACTTAAGTACAAATCGTGGCAACTTCATAAATCATAAATACACATGACTACTGCTTCAAACGTATAAATCATTGTTGCATCGAACGTACAAATTGTTGCTTCAAATGTACAAATCGTTGTATAAATCGAACCCTTCATAAGTACATATCGTTGTAAATCATAAATCGCTATTGCATTAACTATATAAATCGTTGCCGCTTTAAATGTATAAATCATGAATCGTAAATCGCTACTGCTTCAAACGTATAAATCATTGCTACATAGAACAAATCACTATTGCATTAAATATATAAATCATTATTAAATTCAAACTTACAAATCGTTGTGGAAATTTAGCCTTCATAAGTACATATCGTTGTAATATTTGGCTTTCATAAGAATAAATCATGTTAACTATTTTTTAACGCCCAAAACATGGATATGTACAAATCAATTTGTTTCAGTATGAAAATAGGTGTTATTTAGCATGAATACTACAACCAGTTGTAAGATTTAGCATTCATATTTACAAATCGATTTGTTTACATAAAACTCACTGAAAGGACACAAGTTTTGTTAATCCAACAGTAGAAGAGAAACACCTAGAAGGTAGATGCAGCCGATAGTGGCAACGGTCCTCCGAAACCGCTCTGACAACAACAGACGACAAAAAGGGCTGCTCCGACGCTAGCAGACAACGACAACAGACGACAAAAAGGGGTGCTCCGATAGTAGTAGACGACAGCAAAGGGGTGCTCTGATAGTAGTAAACGACGGCAAAAGGTGCTTCCGCGACAGCAGACGACGTCAAAGGCTGCGTCGTCAAATGGAGCTCCTATTATAGCAGATGGTGCTTCGTCAAAGGGTGATCCAGAACTATAAGGGATAACCCTTTCTGGTGGGAGGGCATATTTGTCCTTTACTCAAAATGTCATTTTATGATGCTAACGACGGAAAATGGTACTTAGGTCGTTGCAAATGCACCAGACTCCGATGCTAAGTGATGCCGACACACACGAGGAAACGAGCCCCACGTGCTTACATAAGTGGCACTCATTCATACCCAAGAACACTCACCTGTGTGTTCCGGGCAGAAACATATAACCTGCTTAGTGCACATGCCCCTTCAACGTTGTGCCCCCCGCAACAAGGACAACCCCACAGGTTCCGTCCCTGCTAGGAGAGGGTTGTGTATGTTCGCCCCCGATGATTCACTGAATCCCACGTCCGTGTTCGGGGGATCGAATGAGCGCCACGTATTCATGCACATGGGGCTCGTATTCCCGTGTATGTTGACATAACTTTGCATCGGACTCTGGTGATGTTGCAAAGACTTAATCACCCTTACTTGCTTTTCTTGCCCTGAAATGACGGTTCGAGGAAATGACAAAAATATCCTCCATTCAAAAGTTGTGAAACGACGGGTGGGGAAAAGGACAAAAAAGTCCTCCATCCAGAAAGTTTGATGTTAACCATTTAAAGTGGAGACGTTCGCCTGCGCCATCTGCTGTAACAGTTGCTCCCATTATCAACGCAAACTTTGCCTTCGTCTCCAGTCGAGCTTTCCGCCTTGTTTTTTATCCTGTTGTACAACACCCTGTCGCCTTCTCGTGCCTGCCTTGTGTTACAAAACATTCCAGTGTCTTCTCTTCATTTCTGCTGTCGTTAGGCATCATGGAAGAAAGCAATGATTCACAAACATTCCAACCAGTGCCATTAAGGCACCGTGAGTAGCTTTTCATCTCATCATGCTATCGATGAAGAAGGCATGTCGTCTTGTGTGCCATTAAGGCATTGTTTGGTTATTGCAGGTAGATCTTGTTATTACGAAGGTTGGAAACTTATCGATATTTGTAAGACGCTGGGACCTGTTGACAAGAACGCTTGTTTGCAGATGCTAGGAAGGGCCTCTACCCCATCAGGTATCCTACAGTCACTCATCATATGCATTGTATCTCAAACCGCTGTATTAGTAACAGACTCTCGTTTTTGTGAGATACATTTTTGTTAGTTAATATCGATTTGTTTGCTATTATGTTCAAGTTCTTCCTTATCGATTTGTAATTTATTGTGCGATATATTTATCGACCTTTTAGATAGTATGTTTTTGTATCGTCGAGTTATAAGTTATAAAAACTGAACTGCTGTATCGATTTTCAATATCTGACAAATTGCTATACATATCGTTTTGTAAGATATTATATGTTTTGTAATATGTATTTGTAAGATATTTGTACATAGACTTTGAAAACGTTTGGGTGCAGAAACACATCTTGACACGCATGGCGGGGTGATTTTCGCATGCATATCATTGCTCTCTCAGCGACTTCTATTGAACTCGCTTTAGAGCCTCGTGGATATTATGAGAGCGTTATCGTCAACACACATGTACGACATGTTTATTTTATTGGCATGGTAAGCGACACGTCGATGCTCAGCACAAGCAAACATCAAACCGCACTTGCTTTGATACTTTCATTCATTAAATTGTTGCTTTGACTTGCGTAACCCTAGTGGTATCCGTTCTTATATGCATCCTGATTAAATCGTAGTAAACCTATGCCGCTTGCTAACGGAAATTGATATATTGCTTACAAAACATTTCACTGTCTTCTTTTATTTGTCGTTGTTGTTAGGCATTAAGGAAGAAAGCAATGATGCACAAACATTCCAACCAGTTCCATCAAGGTGGCGTGAGTAGCTTCCCAGCATCATGCTATCGATGAAGAAGGCATGTCGTCTTGTGTGTCATTAAGGCTTTGTTTGGTTATTGCAGGTAGATCTTGTTCTTACGAAGGTTGGAAACTTATCAATATTTGTAAGACGCTGGGACCTGTTGACAGGAATGCTTGTTTGCAGATGCTAGGAAGGGCCTCTACCCCATCAGGTATCCTACATTCACTCATCATATGCATTGTATCTCAAATCGTTGTATTAGTAACAGACTCTCGTTTTTGTGAGATAATATCGACTTGTTTGCCATGTTACTGCAAACACAAATTGATATATTGCTTAAAACATTATTGAGCTTATCATCAGGTTGTAATAAAGACGATGTAGCTCAATCAATAGAAAGATCTGGAGAATTGAATATCTATACTTATGACCCAACTGAAGAATTGAACATCTGCACTAACGATGCACATGAAAAGAAAGGTGCAGGCATTAGACCCACTATTGACTTGAATGTTCCAGTGGAAGAAATGCAATTCAATGATGAGGTAGACTACCATGACAACGCACATAATAAAAGTGTATGCACCGGGAATGTACACAGAAGTACACCTGACTTCAATGTTCCAGGAGAAGAAATGCAATTCAGTAATGATCCTGATTTTGATGTCAGTACACTTAAGAAAACCGTTGGAATTGGGAATGTACATGGAATTGCACTTGACTATGTTCCTGTAGAAGGAATGCATTTTAATAACGAAGAAGATGCATATAAATTTTACAATGATTATGCCTTAAAAGTTGGCTTCAGTGTGAGAAGGTTTTCTTGGTCAAAAAATGCACAGGGTGTCTTGGTTAGAAAGACATATGTCTGTTCCAAGCAAGGTTGGAAGAAATCAATGGGAAATCCAACTAGGAGCACGCCAGAATCAAGATGTGGATGTCAGGCGAGATTGGTTTTGAGAAGACATCCGAATGGGAAATTTGTCGTGCGTACTTTAATCAGTGATCATAATCATGATTTATCTGCATCATTTATGACTCCTATGCTAAGGTCACATCGTAAAGTAACTGTAGCTCATGCTGCAATGGCTGAAATAGCCGATAGCGTCGGCATTGCACCAAGGAAGACATACAATTTGTTTACCCGCATAGATGGTGGTCGCGAAAATGTGCCATTCACACCTTTGGATCTTAGAAACCACTTGAGCAGGAAGAGGACAGATAACATGAAGAACGGAGAAATATGTTGTTTGGTTCGTTACTTACAGAATAAATCAAGCAATGAATATGGTTTCTTTAGTGCAATGCAAGTGGACGCAGATGGATATGCCGTGAATATGTTTTGGTCAGATTCAAGGTCTAGATTAGATTATGAATGCTTCAATGATGTGCTTGTGTTTGATACTACAGTAAAGATTAACACTGAACAGTGGCCATTTGCGCAGTTTGTGGGAGTGAACCATCACGCACAGAGTTGTATATTAGGCGGTGCTTTTGTGTATGACCAGACCAAGGAAACCTTTGAGTGGTTGTTCAGAGTATTTACACAGGCAATGAACGGGAAGCATCCTGAAACTGTACTCACAGATGGTGATCACGCAATTGCGGCTGCAGTGCTTCATGTGTGGCCAGATGCACATCATCGCCTGTGTTTGTGGCATATCTTTCAAAATGCAGCAAAGAACATAGGACACATATTTAATCAGAATACAGGGTTTGACAAATATTTTACAAGGTGTGTACTTCATAGCGTAGACAAGGTCACCTTTAAGTCAGATTGGGACAAAATGATTAAGACATACGACCTTGCTGACTGTCTGTGGTTACAAAATTTATATACAGAAAAAGAGAAGTGGGCATTGGCATATGGAAGACAATACTTTTGTGCAGGTATGATAAGCACACAAAGAGCCGAATCTATGCATGCCACGCTGAAGAAAACCCTGTATTCATGTTTAACAATGTTTCGTTTCATGGAACAATATGAATTATTTGTAGACGGTCTAAGACAGAATGAGCTTGAACAAGATGTGAAATGCTTCAATACACGACCTCTAACTTTTGGCATGAAAATATTGATGCGACCTGCAGCTCTGTATACACTAACTGTATTTGAATGGATAAAAAAAGAGGTGTTTCATGTCATGAATTGCAGAATAGAAGAACTGGTGCAAACCGAGAATATGCACAAATACCATATTTTTTGTCGGGGCGAAAAGCATCAGGAAAGGCAAGAAGCGCATGTCACGTACAATGTCGACAACGGAAGGGTAGAATGTTCGTGCAAAATGTATGAATTCAAAGGTATCCTATGATGTCATGCATTAAAGACACTCAATCAAGAGAAGATACAAGAAATACCTGAGTCTTACATAATGCGAAGATGGACGAGACGCGCGAAGATTGAAATGCTCGTTATGGACAATGCAAGTAAATCTGGTGTTGACGAGAAGTGCCACATAGCCTCCCGTTACCAACAACTGTGTAGGTCATTCATGCATGTTGCTGATTTGGCATCGAGAAGCGAAGAAGGCTATGCATGTGCGAGAAAAGCTGCAACGGAGTTACTTGAAAACGTGGAGTTAATTCACATTAAGTCTTTTGCAGCGAATGAATACCAGCCGAAGATAATGGGATCGAACAACGTAGGTCAAAATCATGTCTCGCTTGACACTCCCGAGAAGTTGCACCGAAGCGTAAACATTATCTTCAACAAGTCAGTAGTGAACGTTGTTGATTATGATGGACATATTCATGAAGCAAAGGGTATCAAAAGAAAACCTGCCTCTGATCGCAGTCGTCAGAGGGCAAAGGGTGCACTAGAATTGGTTGGCAAGAAAAGGACTAAGAAACAACCAACCTGTAATAAAAAACAACAAAGCCCTTCGAATGAACAGGTATGTAAAACATTATATTGCTCCCCATTGCGTGAAGCTTGTCAAATAGCTAAGTCGTGTAATGTCCATCATGCAGCAATACCCTGCAGAAGTACCGGCAAACGTTCAAACCTACATTCCTCCCGACCAGATTTCCGGCAACGATCGCTACAGTTTTACAAGGCTTTTGGTATGTTATCGATGTTGCGAGGAGGTAGGCATTTCTTGTGAAACTTAATTCAGTGTCTAATATTTTCTCTTTCATGACAGGCTACGATGCAGTCGACCGATTGGTTTGGGACACAGGAATCTCGTGTGGGCTATTAACTTAGTTGGCATGCCTCTTTGCATGACCCGATCTCCACAATGCCGGGTTTTTGGAGAGTTTATAGTCGTTTGTCATTGACGACTTGCGGTTCGTGGTTGAATTTGTTAAAATCGATAGATAGCGGGTTTTTGCTTCTAGTTGTTTCAATAATATACCTATGTTTTCTTTCAGCTAGACTGTTTTGTTGTGGTGTTTTTAGACAAGATCTATGATGAACTATTCTATGGTTTTCAAGATAGTTTTTAAAATCATTTGAAAGATACTCTCCTCCGGAATCAACTCTAAAGATTTTTAAATTATCATTAAATTGATTTTTAATCATCATATGTTATGTCTTAAACGATGCAAAGACTTCATGCTTATGTTTAAGGTAGTATATCCAACAAAATCTTGAATAATCATAAAAAAAATAACATAGTAAGCAAATCCTCCCTTAGATACTACGGGTGTCTTCGCCTCGAAAGAATAGCGCGCAAAGTATTGGCAAAGACAAATACAGCGATTGTTTGCCATCGCTGACTACAACGATGCAAATAATCAATAGATAAGGAAAGGATTTGTTGCCATCGCTGGATACTTCGTGCTTTGAGTCGGACAGCGATCTGTGGCATCGCAGCATAAATCCGAGTGCACAAGTTGAAAAGATTTGTTTGTAAACGTAGATCTTTGTTCGGAAGTCAAGCTTCTTATTTTTCCAAAAATGCAATGGTTACAATTGAAATTACTATTACAGAGATCTTTGTCTTCGCAATCGTTGTATTTGTCTTCGCCTCGAAAGAATAGCGCACAAAGTATTGGCGAAGACAAATACAGTGATTGTTTGCCATCGCTGATTACAGCGATGCAAATAATCAATAGATAAGGAAATGATTTGTTGCCATCGCTGGATACTTCGTGCTTTGAGTCGGAGAGCGATCTGTGGCATCGCAGCATAAATCCGAATGCACAAGTTGAAAAGATTTGTTTGTAAACGTAGATCTTTGTTCGGAAGTCAAGCTTCTCATTTTTCCAAAAATGCAATGATTACAATTGAAATTACTATTACAGAGATCTTTGTCTTCGCAATCGCTGTATTTGTCTTCGCCTCGAAAGAATAGCGCACAAAGTATTGGCGAAGACAAATACAGCGATTGTTTGTCATCGCTGATTACAGCGATGCAAATAATCAATATATAAGGAAAGGATTTGTTGCCATCGCTGGATACTTCGTGCTTTGAGTCGGACAGCGATCTGTGGCATCGCAGCACAGTGATTTGTGGGTATTGTTCGAATGTCAAATCACACGTGGAAAACGTATTTTTGAATATTTAAAACTTAATGAGCGGCATGGAAAGACGTATTTTTGAATGCTTCGAACGCAAGCATTTAATTTGGCGGCGGTTATCAAAAAAAGGCGGCATGCGAAAAGCCGTATTTATATTTTTTTTAAACGCAATCAATTAATTAGCTTCATGCTTTGAGTCGGAGAGCGATCTGAGGCATCGCAGCATGGTGATTTTTGGGTATTGTTCGAATGTCTAATCACACGTGGATAGCGATATGTGGCATCGCAGCGTAGAACGTTGTTGATTATTGTTGGACTGTCAATCTTAGCGTGATGCGAAGGATTGTTCAAGTGTGCTGCGATGTGTGGCATCGCAGCGTAGGACTGTCAATCACTGTGCTGCGATGCCACAGATCGCTATTCAACGATAACCACAAATAGCCATACACCTCTAGTGAACTTCTTCTCCAGCAAATCTTTCACGTTCCCGACACCTCCACTTGCCTTTTGAAATCATTATTGTCAGTTCTCTTGTGAAAAGTTGTATCCATATATTATAAATAAAAGGCTACTCAATGTGTATTTTCCAACAGATACCCATAAATGTTTGAGTTGTCGTACAGTAGCCATTGATCATGTTGGTTGAGCAGTACATCTTTTAGGTCATAAATAGTCGCACAAGCACTGAAAGGTGTGTTTTTCTTCTACTTCGTGAACCAGCAACAACCAAACCGACGGTTCCTTCATAAACCTGGAGATCCGCCCTCGAACATAGAAAATTATAGTCGGTGAGGCAGACGAAGACAGCTACACGACCAACAATGGCGAATCATGGGTATATTGTCTACACATAGTCTACATGTTCAGCAAAATCCGTCTCTTTCATGAATTTTTTGTGATTTGTTTTTGTGTACTATATAATGTAATTTAAATATCGGTCGTTGCAATGTCCGCATTCATTTCAGTCGAACATCCACCGACGAAGTTGGGCGAAAACTTAGTCAATCACTCCTGGAGGACATCAACCGAATGCGCAGTGAATTCGCACAATGCAACATGATCAGTAATTTTGTTAGTATTAAACTAGTAGTAGTTGTCTATAAACGTAAGCCATGTGTACGTATGATCAATACAACACCATATTTGCTGCAAACAGACTATATCTGATTTCGTAAATTATATTAAAAGCAACACACCAAGCCAGACTGTGAGCATCGTCAGCCCATATTTCATGGTATATCGGTTGTATTTTATGTTGTTTTTCATTATTGATTTAGTCCAATTGATTCGTATGTTAACGTTGGTGTTAGCAATGTTTCTTTCAGTTTGCAGACTATATTACGCCGTTTACCATACTCCAGTGGATTTCAAGACGGAAAACCTTATTGGGTTAACGGTAATCACTGCAGAGACCTTATGACAAGTGAAAAGGTAAGCAAACAAACCTACAGTGCAATATTACAGCTTGACAGTGGTAACAACATTTTTTCGATCTATTTGCAGATACTGATTCCTACACTCTGGCAGTCTGAAAAGCATTGAGTCTTATACGTGATGGATTTACGCGAAAAACAACTATGGTGTTACAAATCGTTGGAAGTTGACAGTGGTTTACGGCTAGACATTTCCCATCTCGTAAGATTCCATCTATATGAGTATCGTGTAGTGTACTGGGGTCATGAATTTACTTTCGGTCGCATTATTCTCAGATCGGTTTCCTCATAGCCATTTTGGGAGTCGATGTCAGCGAGTGGATCTTTCGCACGGCATACCATGCTCCTTTACAAGATAATGGCGTTGATTGCAGCGTATTTGTAATGAAGTACATTGAAGCGATATACAATGGTGCAGAACCCTGTTTCAACGCTGTATGTCATTCCTTGGCCTTTGTTATTGGCAATTAAGGGCATGTCTATTGCTTCTAGTTTACAATCTGTTTATGCAGGTTGATATACCCGGATTCCGCGAAGAACTCTGCAAAAAGTTGACGTCGTTTCTCATTTCGGAGGAGAAACTGACGGAGGCGAGGTCTAAAAGGCTTGTAATTGATAAAAGATGTGCGCTCAACCCGCGTGATTGACAGTCACAGGGTGAGACTGCGATGTGTGCAATGAACAAAGACTTCTAATGTTCGAAATGATAATATTCAACATCGCTATGAAATGTTGTATGCTTAAACATCGCTTCAATGTCGCGTTCTTATTTTACGAATAGTACAAAGCGATACGCTTGGTGGTCTAACGTCAAACTACACTGCTACGACCATGAAAACCTGTGCCAGCATTTGAAAATTGCTTGAATTTTAAATGACGGTTTCTTCAATTATGATCTTACAGACCTATGAAAAAGGTATAGACGGATACGACAACTGCGTCGAAGCCGCCTATGCACTCGATTGAAGAATAAGTAGTGTATGCAGGAATTGTCGATTATGTCGGTTCCTTATTCGCGAAGCAAAGTGGAACTGTGTGTTGTGTCATTCAAATATTAATGAAACGTCCTATCACCATCCGTCAGTTTTCCAGTATATACGTCAGTTTCATTAAACCAAAAGCAAATCTTAAATAAAAAAGCACTCCGCATTAAAGAAAACAATGTCATGCCAGAGGCCTATTCTGAATGGTAGTCAATGCGATTGGACCGAATCTTTGGGTCTCAAATAAATCCACAAGTATGTCTAAAGAAATCGCCTTAGGTGTACATTACCGTCGGTTCATCAATACAGCAATTTCTAAGAACAAACCTTTCTTATTGATAAGTTCACGTAATACGATATTTAGAAATATCTTTCGCCAGAGAAAAATATGTTGGTCATACTTGTGCTGGTCGAAAGCACCAGCAACCCAACACAATATGCTGGTCGAAACAGAGAAAAACTACAGAAAATGGGTTATCGCCTGAACTAGGAACCCAAATCTATCATCAAAATTGCACCCAAACACCCAAATAGCCCTTCAAATCAGTCTCAATCTATCACACCAAAAAATGACCAGATTACAATTGATTTGGGCAAACAAAACCCACCGATAGCATCACAATCACAAACTTTTTGCATTCAAGGTACTGTTCATCAGTTTTTTCAGAAAATACAATTAAATCCACTAAAAATTGAGATTTCATCCGACCATTAAAATTCTTGATTCATTCAATCACAAAAATCAAGAGCTAATGGAATCCAACATCAATCGGCCAAAAGTTCAAGACTTCAAGGTTGGTATGGACGTCAGCTGTGGAGAACACAAGCTGAGGTGGGTCCCAGCACGACCGATGCAGATGAAGCTTCTTCCTCTCACCGATCTTCAACAAAGCACCCTTTCATTTTCAATAGAGCTCTGATACCATATTGAAATCGGGAAACCAGCAAGAACAAAAGGAGAAGAGAGGAGAATAGAGAGGGAAGACAACTTAAGCTTCATTAGCGCAAAACCCTGAAAAGGTTACAACATATAGCGGTCAACCCTCTTTTACACTACATGACAAAAATTTAGATACCCACTAACACCTTGAAACATTACAGTTATACACTACATGACTTGGCGGAGCTCCTGCTGGCCACCCTCAGCGCGACTGCACCACTGGGTTACTGTCGAGGAGGACGGCGAGAACGGTGATGGAGGGCCTCGTTAGGTTGTACAGACAGAGCAATCGATAGGTTTCACTTTATACTATTCTGTCTGCCGTTCATTTTAAACTCAATCAATTTTCCGCATATTTTGTCGCGTATTACCGGAATATGTTCCTGCAACAAAACAGGTAATGTGAAATCCAATATATAACAGGAATACCCAATAACATCGGATACGAAGCTCATACAGCGTGGAAACAAGGTTGTTCTCCATTGTATATTGCTTCAATATGCTTCATTACGAATATGCCACAATCGACCCCATTACTTTGTAACGGAGCATCGTCAGCACAGAACAACATCCACTTACCAATGTCGACACCCATTTGCCGAAGGAATCTCGCCTGTGAAAAAGGGATAATATATTACAGTCCGGTCCACCGCGAATAGCTACTTCACCTTTGGGTACAAGCTTACCAAATGCATAGCATCGCGTTCAACACCACTGTGGCAGTCCAATGAGTTGTAGCACCATAGTTGTTTTAGCTGAAAATTCATCTCGTATAGGACCCAATGGTCTGGATGTTGCCAGAGTGTAGGGAGTAAAATCTGCGAATCGATAAAATCATTTTTTGTTCCAGAGACTTATCGTGATGGGGATGTTACGAATAAATCTTGGATAAGAGGTTTGTTCACTTACCTTTCCAAATTTCGAAATGTCTATGCACTCATCATCGCTGTTCCAACAAGGTAGTGCATCGTCGAATCCTATGCCGTATGGCTTTCGCCGGACGTACATCTGTTGCACGAAATAGCAAGGTTTAACCAACAAGAAACGTGAGTACGTCATGAAAGCAAACAGAACAACAGCGGCACAGACATACCATGAAATACGGGTTGAGGATGCGTACTGTATTGCTCGTTGGGTTGCTCTGAATGTAATTGACAAAATCATACATTGTCTGGTTGCACAAAGTTACGAACTTCAGAACATGCAAACCGATGACCTAGAAATTGATAGTGGACAAATACTTACAAAATTACTGATAGTGTTCCCATCTGCAAATTCATCTTGCATCTGCTCGATGTCATCTACGAACTCGTCAAAGCGTTGCCGCCCACCCGAGACTGTGGATGTGGTTGTCTTCTTGTTCAGAGCCGTGCGTGGCCGTTTTGCTGCCATCGTCCACTCCATTGGCAACGTGCCTGGTCGTTTAGCTCCCATCCTCCTATCCGTTTGCTCCGTGCCTGGTCGTTTTTCTCCCCTCGTCCACTCCTCTGGCGCTGTGCCTGGTCGTTTTGCTACCATCGTCCTCTCCGTTGGCGCCGTGCCCGGTCGTAGGGCTCCCATCGTCTTTGGCGTCGTGCCGGGTCGTATTGCTCCACTAGTCCTCTTCTTGTCCGCCATGGCTGGTCGTACTGCTTCGATTGTCCCCTTCTTCGGCTCCATGCCTGGACGGAGATATCGATGGCACCTTTGCAACGGAGATACTGAAACGCCGTCCAAAGGTAAAGTCCTTTAACGTGCAGCCATTTGTTGAAAACAGCCCGCTAATTAATTGATTGCGTTTAAAAAAAATATAAATACGGCTTTTCGCATGCCGCCTTTTTTTGATAACCGCGCCAAATTAAATGCTTTCGTTCGAAGTATTCAAAAATACGTCTTTCCATGCCGCTCCTTAGGTTTTAAATATTCAAAAATACGTTTTCCACGTGTGATTTGACATTCGAACAATACCCACAAATCACTAAGCTGCGATGCCACAGATCGCTCTTCGACTCAAAGCACGAAGCTAATTAATTGATTGCGTTTAAAAAAAATATAAATACGGCTTTTGGCCAATAACATGTAACCTGTATGTTCTATTCGGTAAATTGTAACCTGAGTATGATAAATCTATGTTGGCCAATAACATGTGTTTTCTTCTGAAAAATATAACCTGATTATGTTAATTTCCATTAGCCTATTTCGACTGTTTTATTTTTGTAAAACATAGCCTGATGGGTATGTTCTATTCGGTAAATTGTAACCTGAGTATGATAAATCTATGTTGGCCAATAACATGTGTTTTCTTCTGAAAAATATAACCTGATTATGTTAATTTCCATTAGCCGATTTCGACTGTTTCATTTTTGTAAAACATAGCCTGATGGGTATGTTCTATTCGGTAAATTGTAACCTGAGTATGATAAATCGATGTGGCCAATTAGTGATTCAATCATGCATATGTGTTCTAAGGCTGTAAAAAAAAGTTCATTTAGAAGCAATCATGCATATATGTGTTCTAAGTTTGACACAAAATTCATAGTGATTCAATCATGCATATGTGTTCTAAGGCTGTAAAAAAAAGTTCATTTAGAAGCAATCATGCATATATGTGTTCTAAGTTTGACAAAAAATTCATAGTGATTCAATCATGCATATGTGTTCTAAGGCTGTAACAAAAAGTTCATTTAGAAGCAATCATGCATATATGTGTTCTAAGTTTGACACAAAATTCATAGTGATTCAATCATGCATATGTGCTCTAAGGCTGTAACAAAAAGTTCATTTAGAATCAATCATGCATATATGTGTTCTAAGTTTAACAAAAAATTCATAGTGATTCAATCATGAATATGTGTTCTAAGGCTGTAAAAAAAAGTTCATTTAGAAGCAATCATGCATATATGTGTTCTAAGTTTGACACAAAATTCATAGTGATTCAATCATGCATATGTGCTCTAAGGCTGTAAAGAAAAGTTCATTTAGAATCAATCATGCATATATGTGTTCTAAGTTTGACAAAAAAATTTCATAGTGATTTAATCATGCATATATGTGTTCTAAGGCTGTTAAAAATTTTTTTAGTGATTCGATCATGCATATATGTGTTCCAAGGCTTTCAAAAAAATTTCAAACTTGCACATATGTATTCTAAGGCCCTAAAAAAAATCATAGTGATTCAATCTTGCATATATATGTTCGTAGGTTGTAAAAAAAAACTCATAGTGATTCAATCATGCATATATGTGTTGTAAGTCGGTCAAAAAAAAAATTATGTTGATTCAATCATGCATATATGGGTTGTAATGTTGCCAAATAATTTTATAGTGACTCAATCATGCATATATGTGTTCTAACGCTGTCAATATTTTTTTATATTGATTCAATCATGAATATATGTGTTCTAAGCTTGTCAAAAAACATTATAGTGATTCACTCATGCATATATGTGCTCTATTGCTGTCAAAAAAAATATCTTAGACATTGAATCATGCATATATTTGTGATTAAATATATGTGTTCTAAGGTTGTGAAAAAAAATCATAGTGATTCAATCATGCATATATGTGTTCTAAGGCTACCAAAAAAAAATTCATAGTGACTCAATCTTGCATATATGTATTCTAAGGCTCTCATAAAAAAAAATCATAGTGATTCAATCACGCAAAAAAGTGTTATAAGGCTGTCAAAAAAATATCATAGTGGTTCAATATTGAATATATGTGTTCTGAGGTTGTAAAAAAAAAAAATTAATAGTGATTCAATCATGCATAAATATGTTCTAAGCTTTTGAAGAAAAAAAATTATAGTGATTCAATCGTGCATATATGTGTTTTACCGCTGTAGAAAAATGCTATAGTGATTTAACTATGCATATATGTGTTCTAAGTTTGTAAAAAAAAATTATAGTGATTGAATCATGCATATATGTGTTCTACGGTTGTCAAAAAAATTCTAGTGATTCAATCTTGCATATATTTGTTCTAATGTTGTCAGCGATGGCAAACAATCGCTGTATTTGTCTTCGCCAATACTTTGCGCGCTATTCTTTCGAGGCGAAGACAAATACAGCGATTGCGAAGACAAAGATCTCTGTAATAGTAATTTCAATTGTAATCATTGCATTTTTGGAAAAATGAGAAGCTTGACTTCCGAACAAAGATCTACGTTTACAAACAAATCTTTTCAACTTGTGCACTCAGATTTATGCTGCGATGCCACAGATCGCTCTCCGACTCAAAGCACGAAGTATCCAGCGATGGCAACAAATCCTTTCCTTATCTATTGATTATTTGCATCGCTGTAATCAGCGATGGCAAACAATCACTGTATTTGTCTTCGCCAATACTTTGCGCGCTATTCTTTCGAGGCGAAGACAAATACAGCGATTGCGAAGACAAAGATCTCTGTAATAGTAATTTCAATTGTAACCATTGCATTTTTGGAAAAATGAGAAGCTTGACTTCCGAACAAAGATCTATGTTTACAAACAAATCTTTTCAACTTGTGCACTCGGATTTATGCTGCGATGCCACAGATCGCTGTCTGACTCAAAGCACGAAGTATCCAGCGATGGCAACAAATCCTTTCCTTATCTATTGATTATTTGCATCGCTGTAATCAGCGATGGCAAACAATCGCTATATTTGTCTTCGCCAATACTTTGCGCGCTATTCTTTAGAGGCGAAGACAAATACAGCGATTGCGAAGACAAAGATCTCTGTAATAGTAATTTCAATTGTAATCATTGCATTTTTGGAAAAATGAGAAGCTTGACTTCCGAACAAAGATCTACGTTTACAAACAAATCTTTTCAACTTGTGCACTCGGATTTATGCTGCGATGCCACAGATCGCTCTCCGACTCAAAGCACGAAGTATCCAGCGATGGCAACAAATCCTTTCCTTATCTATTGATTATTTGCATCGCTGTAGTCAGCGATGGCAAACAATCGTTGTATTTGTCTTCGCCAATACTTTGCGCGCTATTCTTTCGAGGCGAAGACAAATACAGCGATTGCGAAGACAAAGATCTCTGTAATAGTAATTTCAATTGTAATCATTGCATTTTTGGAAAAATGAGAAGCTTGACTTCCGAACAAAGATCTACGTTTACAAACAAATCTTTTCAACTTGTGCACTCGGATTTATGCTGCGATGCCACAGATCGCTCTCCGACTCAAAGCACGAAGTATCTAGCGATGGCAACAAATCCTTTCCTTATCTATTGATTATTTGCATCGCTGTAATCAGCGATGGCAAACAATCGCTATATTTGTCTTCGCCAATACTTTGCGCGCTATTCTTTAGAGGCGAAGACAAATACAGCGATTGCGAAGACAAAGATCTCTGTAATAGTAATTTCAATTGTAATCATTGCATTTTTGGAAAAATGAGAAGCTTGACTTCCGAACAAAGATCTACGTTTACAAACAAATCTTTTCAACTTGTGCACTCGGATTTATGCTGCGATGCCACAGATCGCTCTCCGACTCAAAGCACGAAGTATCCAGCGATGGCAACAAATCCTTTCCTTATCTATTGATTATTTGCATCGCTGTAGTCAGCGATGGCAAACAATCGTTGTATTTGTCTTTGCCAATACTTTGCGCGCTATTCTTTCGAGGCGAAGACAAATACAGCGATTGCGAAGACAAAGATCTCTGTAATAGTAATTTCAATTGTAATCATTGCATTTTTGAAAAAATGAGAAGCTTGACTTCCGAACAAAGATCTACGTTTACAAACAAATCTTTTCAACTTGTGCACTCGGATTTATGCTGCGATGCCACAGATCGCTCTCTGACTCAAAGCACGAAGTATCCAGCGATGGCAACAAATCCTTTCCTTATCTATTGATTATTTGCATCGCTGTAATCAGTGATGGCAAACAATCGCTGTATTTGTCTTCGCTAATACTTTGCACGCTATTCTTTCGAGGCGAAGACACCCGTAGTATCTAAGGGAGGATTAGCTTACTATGTTATTTTTTTTATGATTATTCAAGATTTTGTTGGATATACTACCTTAAACATAAGCATGAAGTCTTTGCATCGTTTAAGACATATCATATGATGATTAAAAATTAATTTAATGATAATTTAAAAATCTTTAGAGTTGATTCCGGAGGAGAGTATCTTTCAAATGATTTTAAAAACTATCTTGAAAACCATAGAATAGTTCATCATAGATCTTGTCCAAAAACATCACAACAAAACAGTCTAGCTGAAAGAAAACACAGGTATATTATTGAAACAACTAGAACTTTACTCATTTCTCAAAACATTCCAAAAAAGTTTTTGGGCCGAGGCGGCTCTTACATCCGTTTATCTTATAAATCACATTTCTTCAAAAAATCTAAACAAAACTTCAGCTTTTAAAATTTTATACCAAAAGGAACCCGACTAAAATAGGTTAAGAATCTTTGGATGTAAATGTTTTGTCCTTACCGACAAAAATGACAAACTCTCACCAAAAGTCATTCTTAATGCATTTCTTGGATATTCTGAAACTCAAAAAAGATTTAGATGCTATGATGTTAAGAACGACAAACTATATGTTTCTAAGAATGTGACTTTCTTAGATAACGTTAGTGGTTTTGAGAAGGATGAATCCCATAAAGAGAATATGGATTACTCTTTCTTGTTAAAGTTACTATCTAGAAATGATGATATTTTTATTGATGATGAACTCAATTAGTTTAGTAAAAAAGAAAATATAGATGAAGACAACCATCCTTCTTATCAACCTACTAATCCTCCCATAGAGGAAAGTTTATTTATTACCGAGACCCAAAGTCAAAAAGATGTAATAATAAAGAATTAAAAAGTAAAAGAATTTCACGTTACCGCAACTCATTATACAATTACAACAAATGTATAGCGTGGTAAAAAATAAAATCTAGGATTTATTCCGAGTCACTGGACGAATCTGATGAAATTTCATAGACTTGTCTCTCACTTTTTATTGGTGGACCGTCTATCCTGGGTGGCCTCCACGTTGCGACACCTTGCCTAAGAAGACTGGTCATCATGTCCACCACTGCATTCAATTGGGTCCCCATAGTGCTTACTTCTGTTCTTAATTTCTTATTCTCCCTCTCAATAAGTTCGAACCTTGCGGCAGAGACAGTCTTCTCTTTTGGAGCAAGAGTTCGGTCTTCCTCGTGATTTGTTACTGATGGACTAGTCGTATTAACCTGACCGAGGCGACGTTTTGGTTGTAGAGGCTGGGCTACAACATGAGAAGGGACAGTTGGGAGGCATGGGTTGACAATTTTCTCAATCTTCCGATTTCGCCGCATTGGTTCCCAATATCTTTCGAAATAGAAGGGATCAAATTGTCGTCCTTCATGATCATACGGTACGGCACGGACATCACCTGAGTTCCAATTCAATAATTCGTCCCTGTACCGATCGCTCCAATTCACGTGCCTGCCCCCACCATTATTCATCTTCCTTCTCACCTCCAAAGGCTTATTTGGGATAGACTGCCCCAAGCCAGATTGTAGGAGAACTCGACTACCTTGCTGCATCTCGGCTTCAAAATTGCAGAATAGCCACAAATCGCGGCCAGACAATCTGGCAGCCTCCGCAACAACGTCTTCATCATCGTCCTCCCCATCTCCATAAGGTCTCCACAAAACCTGTACATTGGTAATTCTTTTTAATAACGAATGACAAATATATTAAAATTTATTTACGCATGATATGGAAACAACGATATGCACTACGGAAGACAATCCTGCAGCGATGTATACTTAAGAATGCTGAACATTACAACGACTTATAATACTCAATGGTAAATGCTGACGCGATTGTAAACAATTTTAGAACGTTTACCTCGTTTAATTGCAGCCCATCCAAAATGGACTTAGCATTATAAACTCCGACGTTTATTCTGGCCCAGCGATCGATCTTTGGAAAACCACAAATCGGAGGGCCACACCGTGGACGCAATGGGATAATATGTTCCAACGCCCAGGCCTAACAAAAAAAAATATTATCAGCAACGCCACAGACTGCAATGAGATTTGTCTACAAATACTAAGTATGTAATCAACAAATACCTGAACAAATGGCCAAAATCCGCCAACTCTTTTCGTACCATTACTCGCACGGTGAAGTTGACTGTACAGGTGTGCGAGCATAGCGGCACCCCAGGCATAGTTGTCGACTTCGTCTAAGTCTGCCAGGTACTGCAGCCACATGAAACTTATTCTCGAACCAGAACAATCGGAAAATAATGTAAGAGCAAAAAAATATAGAAGGAAGCCACGCAACTCTTGGTCAGCTGTTTCAGATGCACAAGTAGCGAAGTGGCCTTCCCATTTATTACGGAAAACTGAGACCTTCATTGATGTGGAATTGCTTCCACCAGAAATACATTGACTCCATTCGTCCATCGACATTCCTAGAAGGGCAGTGCAGTTTTCCCTTGCGTTATAGTTTGAATGCCGTAATAGGACAGCACTGCCATCGCACTTAAGGCCAGTGATCCTCGCCACATCTTCTAGAGTCATGGTGATCTCAAAAGAATCAAACTGGAATGTGTTAGTCTTATCATTCCACTTATTTACCAGGTGAGTCATGGTATTCCAGCAAGTTTCAAAATATTGCTGGTCCAAAAGGCCACCGAAGTGCATATTTCGTAGTCAGTCCTTCTGATATGCACTCAGTTGACCATACCAAGACAGAACTACAGGCCATTGACAGCGACCTCCGAGCTTTTCACCTGGTGCTCTACTTCTCCTGTGACCTCCCTGTAACACAAAATAACATATTATTCCTACAAATTATAAATTACTTCCATTTGTACTTATAAATACTATTCTACTAACCGCTATAAATAATATCGGTTGCAGACATACTATCGCAGTAATCTCTATAAATATCAATACCTAACACAGTAATCGCTATACCAAAATCGCTAAACATATTATTAAATCTTCGCAGACAGGACGGATATATTTACCTTGGTCGCTATTTTCTGTTGTTCTCGCTCCAACCTGGGACTTTCTGGTGGGTCCACTGCCTCGAACTGGCTTTCAATCTCCATCTCTACCGGCTCCACCGTCGCCTTCCTTTCTCTCGCCTTCCTTTTCTCATCCTCCTTCTGCTTCCTTTCTCTGTCCATATTCTCCTCCTCCTCCTTCTGCTTCCTTTCTCTCTCCTTTTCCGCCTGCTCCTTCTGATTCCTTTCTCTCTCGCGTTTCTCTTCCTCCTTCTCCTTCCTTTCTCTCTCCCTTTTCTCCTTCTCCTCCTTCTGCTTCCTTTCTCTCTCCCTTTTCTCCTCCTCCTCCTTCTCCTTCCTTTCTCTCTGCCTTTTCTCCTCCTTCTTCTTCTGCTTCCTTTCTCTCTGCCTTTTCTCCTCCTCCTTCTCCTTCCTTTCTCTCTCCCTTTTCTCCTCCTGCATCCTTTCTCTCTCCTTTTTCGCATCCTCCTTCTTCTCCTTCCTTTCTCTCTCCTTTATCTCCTCCTCCTTCTGCTTCCTTTCTCTCTCCCTTTTCTCCTCCGCCTCCTTCTCCTTCCTTTCTCTCTCCCTTTTCTCCTCCTCCTCCTTCTGCTTCCTTTCTCTCTGCCTTTTCTCCTCCTCCTTCTCCTTCCTTTCTCTCTCCCTTTTCTCCTCCTCCTCCTTCTGCTTCCTTTCTCTCTGCCTTTTCTCCTCCTCCTTCTCCTTCTTTTCTCTCTCCCTTTTCTCCTTCTGCATCCTTTCTCTCTCCTTTTTCGCATCCTCCTCCTTCTCCTTCCTTTCTCTCTCCTTTATCTCCTCCTTCCTTTCTCTCTGCCTTTTCTCCTCCTCCTTCTGCTTCCTTTGTCTCTCCCTTTTCGCCTCTTCCTCCTGCTTCTTCCTTTCCCTTTCCTTTTCTTCCTCCTCCTTCTCCTTCAGCCGCCTTTCTTTCTCCTCGATTTCTTGTTTCCTTCTTTGCAGCAGTTCTTCCACCTGCTTCTTCCTTTCCCTTTCCTTTTCTTCCTCCTTCTCCTTCCGCCGCCTTTCTTTCTCTTGCAGTTGTTGTTTCCTTCTTTCCTACAATTCTTCCTCCTGCTTCTTCCTTTCTCTTTCTTTCTCTACCTCCTCCTCCATCTCCTTCCGTTGCCTTTCCTTCTTTTCTTCATTCTCCTTCTGCTGCCTTTGCATTTCCTTAGCTTCCTCAAACTCCAACTCCCTCCTTCGCCTTTCCTTTTCTTCCTCAAACTGAGGAATATTCTGTTCCTTCTCTTCCTCCTTATTCATTTGCCTTTGCCTCTCCTCCGCCTCCTTCTGTCGCATTGCTCTACTCTCCAAGTTTCTCCTATGAGCCTCCGCCATCATATTGCTAACATCCCTTTCCCACTCCTTTGCATTCTTCTTCCTCTTTTCCCTCGCATGTACGTCAATCCTCAACCTTCTTCTCAAATTCTCAGCAATATTTCTTGCCTTTGCCTTCTCTTCGTCATCCTTGTTCTGCATCTTCCGTTCTTCAGAGTTCTTCCTTTGGTCCGCAGCCTCGATATCTGATGGATAATCCTCCGCAAAATACGATTCCAAGGCTTTTTCCCTGTCTTCATCGTTCTCAATCTTAAGTATATTTTGGTATCTTTCAAAAACTTTAGATAGATGGGACTGGCGGATCACTTCTCTAATAGACAACCCATAGAACGACGGGGTATCTCTAATCTGATGAGGCGCAGACATTGCTAACCTGCACAACACAATACACGATCATCATCATTAGAAATCGTCGGAATATTTGGATTCATAATACAAATCCTTGTATAAGAACCAATCTTCAGATTGAAGAAAGAAAACTTACACGAAACTCACCGAAACGATGGGAATTTGGATATTCCAACTGTAGAGTAAGCAACAGTAACAACTAATACACAACAGAAGGTGGCAACGATGCTGCGACTGCGCGTAAGACGAAAACAAATGCTCTGGTAAAAAGGAAAGGATGCTCCGGCAACTCGAGATGAAAGCAAAGAATCTCTGGTAGAGTGCTTAGAGCGGAAAAGGATTTTTTTGAACTATTTGTATCATACAACATAACGCTTGCTACATACGC
Source organism: Nuphar pumila (assembly GCF_984573655.1). Lineage (NCBI taxonomy): Eukaryota > Viridiplantae > Streptophyta > Magnoliopsida > Nymphaeales > Nymphaeaceae > Nuphar > Nuphar pumila. Next base: position 163,225,910 of record NC_143249.1, on the reverse strand, counting down.
AAACTCTGCGGAACGTTTTCCCGCGATATCGATGGAGGGCAGTTTTGTCATTTTTACGAACCGACGATTCAGTTTTCTAGAAGGAGGGCATTTATGTCCGTCCGAGGAAGAGGAACCGACGATTCAGTTTTCTAGAAGGAGGGCATTTATTTCTGTAAATTTTCAGGGATATCTATTGTAATTTCATTCCCCATTTTAACTTCAACGATACATTACAACCACCTGCGGAACATTTTCCCGCGATATCGATGGAGGGCAGTTTTGTCATTTTCATGAACCGACGATTCAGTTTTCTAGAAGGAGGGCATTTATGTCCGTCCGAGGAAGAGGAACCGACGATTCAGTTTTCTAGAAGGAGGGCATTTATTTCTGTAAATTTTCAGCGATATCTATTATAATTTCATTCCCCATTTTAACTTCAACGATACATTACAACCACCTGCGGAACGTTTTCCCGCGATATCGATGGAGGGCAGTTTTGTCATTTTCACGAACCGACGATTCAGTTTTCTAGAAGGAGGGCATTTATTTCTGTAAATTTTCAGCGATATCTATTGTAATTTCATTCCCCATTTTAACTTCAACGATACATTACAACCACCTGCGGAACGTTTTCCCGCGATATCGATGGAGGGCAGTTTTGTCATTTTCACGAACCGACGATTCAGTTTTCTAGAGGGAGGGCATTTATGTCCGTCCGAGGAAGAGGAAGCGAATGGCGGTAAAGGTTACTTGAGTCTTTGCTGCGGCACCAAATTACGATGCAATATGATGGCGACCCACATGGGGATACATGCCGGTCTGCATCTTATACGTGGCCCGGTTTGGAACCCCCGAATATGAGATCTCAGTACCGGCTCTGTAAATAATTCCGCAAATCGCTATAGCGATTTGTAGTGTCTTCCGCAAATCGCTATAGCGATTTGTAGTGTTATTCAGTAAGCAAATCGCTGTAAATCCCGACCCCAATTAGGATCAACTTGTCAGGGCCATATCTCCCTAACCGGAGGTCATATTCCAAATCCGTAAAAAGTGGTGTCTTCGTTATTGAGTCTAGTTTATTTCTGTAAATTTTCAGCGATTTCTATTGTCAGTTCATTCCCCATTTTAACTTCAATGATACATTACAACCACAATCATCAAAAGAAAGATTGCCCAAGCCTTGCCGGATTCTGCACTGTTGCTTTAGAAATTGTTGGGGTCCTCTCGAGCGAGCTCTCCAAGCAATGGGAGTCCCATCATCGCCAAATCTTCCAAGGTGATCGTCATCTCTCCCCACGGAAACACAAAGGTGTTGGTCTCCCAGCACCATGCTTCAAACAGAGCCCTTATCACGTTGGCCTGGCACTTTATGTTCCCTAAGGATGCCTTCGAAGCCCCGTAGATCCCAACCTTGTTCCAACCTCCTCCGAACTTGGGTTCCAGTCGCCGGAACCAGTCGGACAGCCCGGGCAGCGGCCTCATTGAACCTTCTAACCTGCAATTTCCGGACCAATCTGCCCTGCCGGACTTGATTTCGGCTTCGAGGGGTGGCATTTTCATCGACGTCTCAAACGCCGCAACCTCCTCTTCTTCTTCCACCTCTCCAACGATTGGCTGCAACAGTTGGGCTTCACCCTTCCAAACAGCTATGCTCAGAGCAAAATGTCAACGTCCCACTGATAGGCAAAACAACATTTCAAAGGCTATTTATCATAATGCCAGCTTTAGTTGAATCTGTTTTGATTGCAATGTTTGAAGCATCTCTTTCTTGCTTTGATTGTTTGTGTTTGTTGCTTGCTGCTTAAGTGCTTCTCAGTAAGCAGAATCTGGCCCTCATGCTCATCTCGATTGGATTACTGAGATTCCACCAGTAAGATCCGTAGTCCTTCTTGCTGCTAACTCTTTACATTTGCAGGTTGTTTCTTCAAATGATTATAATAATGACAAATATGCAAAGGAGTTCAGTATCAGTGTTTCTAATGCGCTTGCTACTTGTCCTGCTCGGGTTTTGCCAACTCCTCGTGTGAGTTGATCATATGTAATTTATTGTTTTGTTCATTATTCTGATCAACTCACACGAGGAGTTGGCAAAACCCGAGCAGGACAAGTAGCAAGCGCATTAGAAACACTGATACTGAACTCCTTCGCATATTTGTCATTATTATAATCATTTGAAGAAACAACCTGCAAATGTAAAGAGTTAGCAGCAAGAAGGACTACGGATCTTACTGGTGGAATCTCAACCCTTTAACTCTCTCTCTCTCCCTTCTATTTCTGCTTCTGTGCACATCCATCAGAAGATCCTACATTGCTCCATCAAGCACCGACTGACCTGCACATTGACTGTTGTGGGTCCTTACTGATGAGCTGCCTCTAAATTTATTCGACTCTGGGTCCTTACTGCACTTGAAGTTGAGTCGTTGTATTTTTTGTTATTCGGTGGGTGATGAAGCCCTCCTCTACTCTCTCAAGACTCTTAGCTTGGGCAATCTTTCTTTTGATGATTGTGGTTGTAATCATCAAAAGAAAGATTGCCCAAGCTAAGAGTCTTGAGAGAGTAGAGGAGGGCCTCACCACCCACCGAATAACAAAAAATACAACGACTCAACTTCAAGTGCAGTAAGGAGTCAGAGTCAAATAAATTTAGAGGCAGCTCATCAGTAAGGACCCATAACAGTCAATGTGCAGGTCAGTCAGTGCTTGATAGAGCAATGTAGGATCTTCTGATGGATGTGCACAGAAGCAGAAATAGAAGGGAGAGAGAGAGAGTTAGAGGGTTGATGAGCCCCCGGACCCCCCTCCTGTAAGGGCAAAAGGCCATGAACACGCTGGGAGGAGCCCTCAGACCCCCTTCTGTAAGGGTAAAAGCTCTGAATCAGACTCCATAACTCTTCAAGTTGAATGATGCTACCCACACTGGGAGGAGCTCTCAGACCCCCCTTTCTGTAAGGGTAAAAACTCTAAATCAGACTCCACAACTCTTCAAGTTGAATGATGCTACCCACGCTGAGAGGAGCCCCCAGACCCTTCTCCTGTAAGGGTAAAAACTCTGAATCAGGCTCCACAACAGTAAATGTGCAGGTCAGTCGGTGCTTGATGGAGCAATGTATGATCTTCTAATGGATGTGCACAAAAGCAGAAATAGAAGGGAGAGAGAGAGAGAGTGAGAGTTGAATGGTGCTACCCACGCTGGGATGAGCCCCCAAACCCTCCTCCTGTAAGGGTAAAAACTTTGAATCAGGCTCCACAACAGTTAATGTGCAGGTCAGTCGGTGCTTGATGGAGCAATGTATGATCTTCTAATGGATGTGCACAGAGGCAGAAATAGAAGGGAGAGAGAGAGAGTGAGAGGGTTGATGGCACTGGTTGGAATGTTTGTGAATCATTGCTTTCTTCCATGATGCCTAACGACAGCAGTAATGAAGAGAAGACACTGGAATGTTTTGTAACACTGGAACGTTGATAATGGGAGCACCGTTACAGCAGATGGCGCAGGCGAACGTCTCCACTTTAAATGGTTAACATCAAACTTTCTGGAATTTCTGCTTTTGTGTCCTTTTCCCCACCCGTCGTTTCACAACTTTTGAATGGAGGATATTTTTGTCATTTCCTCGAACCGTCATTTCAGGGCAAGAAAAGCAAGTAAGGGTGATTAAGTCTTTGCAACATCACCAGAGTCCGATGCAAAGTTATGTCAACATACACGGGAATACGAGCCCCATGTGCTTGTATACGTGGTGCTCATTCAAAGCCCCGAACACAGACGTGGGATTCAGTGAATCATGGGGGGGGAACATATAACCTGCTTCGCCCTGCTAGGCCCAGTTGCTATTGTGCTAACCCCACCAGCAAGCCAACAGTGGACACCTGGTAGGAGGTACTGCCACCTGTAGACCCTTCCTGCAGTGACTTGGGGCAGCGCAGAACCAGGCCAGGGAGCCCAGTTGGAATGAAACTGAACGCCCCTCCTAGGTTAACTCGCAATTCCAAACAGACAAGCACCCTGAAAATGACTCGATCGGGTCTCATTGTCCGGGCCGGAGCAGACGGTTTTGGATCTGATCCACAGGAGCACCCCCCTCCCCCAATGGGCCTTTCGGGGAAGAGAATATGGGTGTACAACTCATTCAAAAGGAAAGGGACCCCTCCTCGCAAAGGCGTCAAATCCTTGGAGTCGACAAGGGAATCTAACATCAAAAATTCCGTAACCAGTGACATCACAGGAGCGATGTTGGTTTCCTCATGGACGAAGGAGGACAAGACTCCGATCAAGGGCCATATTTTGGAGGTGGTAAGGATGAAACAAGGTCTACTGGGCCATATTGTTGAAGACAAAAATTACTATGGACCAGATTACCCAGTTAGGGAAAGCCTTTCCCGAGTTCCAGTAGGTAGAATTACTTTCAGTTTTGTATAGAGTTGATAAATTTTTTTTTTTACAAAGAACACAACATAACTCAAACTCTATAGTGAAAATTTTAGCCAAGTTAGCCAAAGGGGGTTGAACAAGAGGGAGCGTGTATAGATGTATGTATTGCTTTTTCAACTAATTGAAATATGGTAGGAGTATACCTAATCCCAGCTTGCCTTTCAAATCTCTCTCTCTCTCTCTCTCTCTCTCTCTCTCTCTCTCTCGTATGGAAATCTCTATGATAGCAAATAAAGTAGCAACTAGGATTTCACCCATATGGAAATCTCTATGATAGCAAATTAACTAGCAACTAGGCTTTCACCCGCACCATTGAGCCTGCTGGACCACTAGCACTTGGCTTGATTGGACAAGTTGGGACCGTTCTCATGTAGACCAACTTTGTGCTACACTCTTGGCCTGGTCAGGATCTGTCCTACATGTGGGGAAAATACCAGCTTAGCACAACAAATTAAATAGGGTCAATTTGTCATAATGCTTTATTGTGTATATATTATATAAGCATATTGTAGATTGATGCTTATACATGCCCTAGAGGGAGTAGCCCTACATTGGTCTCATTTATGTTTCTTGGGCATGATATGGCAAGATAATAAGATCACCATTGGGATCTAAAGGTTTGGTAGCACCCATATCTGTATGGTTCTTGGAACAACTCATCAATATAATGACTATTTAGGCATTTTATGGGTGTCTTAATGCACCAAAAATTATTGGTGGCATATTGGCATGAGTGGCATGACAATGATACAGGTTGACTAGATTATACTCCTTGATATCCAAGAAAAATTGCATAAAAGAAGTTGATTGTTATAAATATCTAGGACTTGCAATCATTTTGCTCCACAATACAAAATGCACGTTTGGGCTTCTCCAAATATCCTAATTTTGAGAATTTTCAGTGAAACTAGCTACCTACATTAATTGTATATTTCCAGTAGTTAAATTAGGGAATATATTGGCCACAATTGTCTAAGTCTAAACAACCTAAGATATCATGTGCACGTTGTTTTGACTCGATCTAACCTCGCGATTTGTTAAGGATCAACCCTTAGATCTTATTTTTTACCAAAAAACAATTTGTGACTAACTTTTAATGCATTTATGACCATTGATTTTGATATCACAAGAAAATCATGCTTTCACGTCCATTTCTAACGATCCAGACACCTACCCAAAAGTGGATCATGTAGCTCATGTTTGTAGGATTCAAAATGCAACAAAACTCACACGCACACGCACATACAAAGATTTGCAAAGTCGTTTGTACATACAAAGATTGCAAGTATGAAATCACATCGCACCTTATCTCAATTCTTGTCAAACCCTAAGACATGAAACTTGGACACCCCCCTAAGCAGCCTTTGGTGTGGGTAGGGGGGTTGATGGCAGTGGCGGAGCCAGGGGTGGGCATGGGTGGGCGGTCGCCCACCCCAGAAATAGAAACCGAAAAAAAAAAATATTGTGCCTCCAGCGATATTTCATAAAGAAACAAAGAATCTGATTTTAACTCTTGTATGCTAATGCCTACCGCTATGTGTGTGTTTTAATTTGTCTGGTGTGTGACAAACAGAAAATAAGTGTGCGTTTACTTTTAATCCAGCAATCTATTCGAGGATCAATAACGTATGCTTGGAATTGAAAAATTGTTAGTGTTGGACCTGACCTGTTCTGGATATTATCGTCAGTGGTGTGTTGTCATTTAGATGCAGTTTGTTTTAGGTGGCGAGCACTCGCCCAGGACAGCGATCAGCAAGTGGTGCTGACACGTTTATGTTTTCCCGTGGCAGCGGTATCACATACACCCTAAGCTTCGGAAGCAGATCAGGTCATGCTGAAAATGAGCGTTTTTGTACATCGTGGCCATCCGATTTGCATTTTAAAAAGCTCAAAAGTCAACAAAACCACGTGGCATTCACCCAAAATGCAAACAGACCACCACGATGTCTGCATGAGCAAAAACGCTCATTTTCAGCATGACCTGATTTGCTTCCCTAAGCTTCCACCTAATCTGGACCAGCATCTGTCACTCCCCGAGTTTGAATATGCATTCAACCGGATTCTGGATTGTGCGTTTTAAGTAGGGGTGGCAATCGGGTCGGGTTGGCGGGTTGTGTCGGCGGGTCAGCATGCCTCAACACAAACCCAACCCGTTTATTAAACGGATCGGTTGTGGTAAACACAAACCCGACCCATTTATTAAACGGGTAACCTGACACGACATGGTTAACCCGTTTAATAAACGTGTCGGGTCGGGTAAACAGGTTGGTGGGTCGGGTTCGGGTAAACGGGTTGGCGAGGACGAGGTCGAGGCTAGAGAGTCGGTCGTCGAAAAGGGCATTCACGGCAAAGGTGGCGGTGGCGGCGCTGGCCACGCTCGAGCCGATGCCGTTGTTGAGAGGGAGCCCCTTCTCCAGCAAGACCGAGATGCTGATGGACTAGACACCGATGGCCCGGAGGGCTGCGATCGCCGCGATCCCTGAGCAGTTATGGAGCGGGTCGAGGGTGAGCCTGGGGTGCCGTGGACAACGGCAATCGCGACACGGCCGGGATAGACAAAGGGATCGATGGCGACAGTGACGTGGTCATCGAGCCTTGAGACAGAGCAGCCGAGAAAGTCAAAACCTGAACCAAGGTTAGCGATGGTGGCATGAGCGAAGGATCGAACTGTGGAGAAGACTGAGGCTGGCTCGGCCTTGAGGGTCTTCGACTCAAGCAGCTGCGACCTGCATAGGACGACGATAGAGGGTCTGCGATGGTTGGGGTTAGGGTTAGGGGTGCAGCTGGGGAAGGGCAAGGGGGAGAGAGGGCATCTGGCGGAGGTGATCATTCTGTGAGAAAGAGTGAGAGAGAGCCGCAAAAGGGGTGCGCGGGGTTTAGGGTAGGATGACACTGAGGTGTTTTGTTTGGGTTTTGGATCAATGACATGACCCGCCCGTCTAATCACTTTATTAAACGAGTTGGTGGGTTGGCATACCCCAAACACAAACCTGACCCGTTTAATAAATGGGTTAAGCGGGTCATGTTGGATTAACCACCACGATTAACGTGGTGGTTATCCACAATGTGGATACATCCCCGTTGAGGGATGATCCTGCCGATAAATCAGCATAAGATAAAGGGGAACGGTGCATAACCGTTCCCACCCTATGCTTATAAGAACAGGGTATCATGAGCGACCCTGTGTGATGGAAATCGAAGGTCTACTCACTGACTGCATCTGGTAGCCTGGGCTCGTCAAGGGCTGCAGTCCGGCTGAGCAGAAAACTCCGGCGACCACAGTAGCTTCATCAATTGCAGCATCAGGTACGCTCTGCTGTTTTTTCTTTTTATGCAGGGACATCGCCACGCTGCGGAACGCCGATTGAGTCTTTGCCGGAAAAAAACCCAGCCGTCCCAACATTGGGTTATGTGCTCCGGGTTGACCAGCAAAGCAGGTCACCGTGGGGTGACGCTGTTGCTGGTCACCGGCACCGACGACTGTCGCCGTTGGGTGACAGACTAATTAAAAAAAAAAACACTTACCTCTGTTTTTTGGGGTTTCCTGTCGGTGAGGACCCCGTCGGCGTTTCACTCCTCATCCGCCATTTAAAAGCGCTGCAGGAACCGTCGTCGGCGACTGTTGAGTCGCCGGATTTCTAAAAAAGCTTCTGCGGCATCTGTTTTGGTCGGCGGATGGATGGTTGTTTTCGCCGGAGGAGAAACATCATCTGGAGTGGCGGGGTTGGTCGTCGGCAGGGGGCATCGTCGGCAGGCGGCGTGGGTCGCCGGCAGGCGACGTTGGTCGCCGACCGGTGACATTGGTCGCCGACAATGAAAAGAAGGAGAAAACCCCTCTTTTCTAAAAGATCGGGTTTTCTGCCCTTTTTTCAAAAATTTTTTTGTTTCGGGTCAGGTTCATTTTCTGATCCGGACCCGCCTACCCGAATCCGATCCATAAAGTTGTTTCAGATCGGATCCGAAATTCGGGTGGGGACCCGCTCGGGTCCAACCCGGATAAGGTAAACCCCGGGTCAGACCCGGATCTAGCGATTACCGGGTCCGACCCGGATCCGGATTTTACTGGGTCCGACCTGGATTCGGATTTCACCGGGTGCCACCCAATTCCGGTCCTTACTGGGTCCGACCTGGATCCAGCCAGTATAGGGTCCGACCCGGATCCGGACTGTACCGGGTCTGACCCGGATCCGGCATATACCGGGTCTGACCCGGATCCGGATAACCCCGGGTCTGACCCGGATCCAGTTTGCAGTCGGGTCGGACCCGGATCCAGGAGGGTCCAGGCACTATTTGGCCTGAACCGGATCAGGGACTGACTCAGCCCTTTTCCGGGACCGGTTCGAATCCGTTTTTGGCCGGTTCCTTCCAGTTTTTCACCGGTTTCGAGATGCTAAGACCCTGTTTTCTTAAATATAAGAAAATACAGGGATTTTGGCATACAGTTATTGGGTTTTTTATGAACTTTTTGTTCATACTTGACCCGGTTCATAAGGTTCAGAACCGGTTCGGACCCTTGGATGACCGGTTCGGGGCTGTTTCAGACCGGTTCAGAGTGCTTTAAGACCGGTTCCTGGAACATATGACAGGTTCATTTAGTTTTAGAACCATTTCAAGTGTCATATGTCTGGTCCATTCGGTTTATGGACTATTTTAAGATATAATTTTGCATATTAGCATTAAGGATAGTTAGATGAATCAGTGTTTTCATGTCACCAAAGTGACTGAATACACGTGAGTCATAAATGAATTTTATACTATCATACAGTTCCTAAGCCGATATGCACATTGTACTTAGATTCATGAAACGATAGACGACCCAAAAGGTAGTTTTATCGTGTTTGGAATTTAAGTAGGGTAGAATAAGGTAAATGTGTCGAGATACATCACACATGAGTATCCAAAGGTACCTTGTGTTGATGGTCTAACTTCACAAGAACCTTGGTTTTACCGAATATGGTCGGTAGGCGAAGTGGTTTTGCGTGTCGGAGCTCTTACCAAAGTAGGACTTCGATGACTGATCATGCATATAATTCAGGGTTTATTAACATTTAAATATGCATGATTTTATGAAATAATGTTTCAAAAACCCAATTTTATGTTAGTTTTTTAGTAAATGTGCTAAAATGATTTAAAATTAGAAAATTAATAAAAAATAGTTTTATTTTACATTCTTATGCCTATTTTAGTTTTTTTAGTTGGTTTTAGTTTTTATTAAAAAGAAAAAATAAAAAAATTAGAGAAAAATAGTTTTATTCATTTTAAGTGTTGTTTTTTTTTAAAAAGAAAAAAAAAATATAGTAGATTAGTTTTGAAGTTCTTTTATAAATAGTTTTGTTTTTGAAAATTTTCACAGTTTTCTTTACTTTTGAAAAGAATAAAAATAAAAATAATAAATAAAAAAAATATATAAATAAGAATACAAACCGGGTGGAACCGGTTTGTATTTCTAAAAAGTAGCAAGTGAAAACCAAACCGGCTGGAACCGGTTTGGAAGTTTTGAAATAAAACAATGGTTGTTTCAAACCGGTTCCAACCGGTTTGAACCCTTTTAAAAAGGGGCGTAAAGCAGATCGGAGGGGGCTCCATGTTTTTGCGCCAAAATTTTCTTTTCCCCCTCTGCTTTTCCCCTCTTCCTTCCGTTTCCCAGTTGCCGGATCTCACGCTACTTCTTCTTCTTCTTCTTCTTCTTCTTCTTCTTCTTCTTTTTCCTCCAGCAGCAACAGCAAAGATTCTTCATCCGGTGGCAAGGAAATCTTCAATCGATGGCGGCGCCTGAAGTGGAAGCCACCTCTTCCTTCCTATTCCGGTAAGTCTGATTACTTCTTCTTCTTCTTCTTCTTCTTCTTCTTCTTCTCCTTCTTCTTCTTTCAACTTGTTTCTGTCATGCTGTGTTCATTCTGAAAAGAAAAAAAAAAACAACAAAATAAAACCGAGAGAAAAAAAATAGATCGAATTAGCTATTAGGCATTTATTTTTCTGTTTCCTGTATTAAGCATCTGCAAATCTGTTCAACCGATTCTATCATTCTGCGTTTGTTTCAGAAAAACAAAAAGAGAAAAAAAAAAAGACTCGATCATTGTTATTTTCCTGTTTTGATTTTTATTTCTTGATTTTTCTTTAGTTTTCTGTGTGTGTCTGATTTCTTGATTCATTAGTTTTCTTCCACTTCGTAATTCTGATTTTCTGTGTGTCATTCATAATTCTTTAGTTTTATGTGTGTAATGTGTAATTCTGAATATTTTGATCTTTGATTTTCTGTTTCACTTCGATTCATTAGTTGTTTTGAGTTGAATTCTTGTTTTTTTTTCTCCTGTTTTCATCTTTAGCATAGATCTGATTTTTTATTTTTAATCTCTTGTTTACATTTATTTTTTAGTTTTTTTTTCTGTTTTCATTTACGAGTTTCACTGTTTTCAGTTCAGTAATGTTTTGTTTGCTTTCATTTCAAGTATGAATTTTGGTTTCGTTTCTATGTCTTTTACTTACCTGTTAATTGCTTTTATATTTTGCGTAATTCAATTTGAGTTTTAGTTACCTGTGTGTTGATCTTAATTTTCTTGTTTTTAACATTCATTTCATGTTAGTCATTTCCTATTTTTAATACATTCATATAGCTTAGTTTTCATATTCAATTTCTTGTTCTTTTTACATTCTGATGTTCTGAATTTTTTTTTTTACATTCTGATGTTCTGAAAGTTACCTAAACTGTAGTTAATTAGTTAGATCTAATTAGAAATCATATTTCGGATCTAAACGTGTTATCATCTCATATTTTTAGCATCTAGCTAGTTTAGTATAGTCTATTTCTATCTCTGGTACTGCTCGTGTTCATTTTATTTGTGCAGGATAGCACAGGAGTGGAGTAGAAGCGATTGCATAACATGGGAAGTGCAAGAATAGAAGATGTTTTTCTCTTATTTTAGAATTTAGGAATTTAATTGGGTTTATAAATATTGCACTTTACGCCCTCTGCGAAGGGTATTCATTTGTTGTAATAGCTAGTTTTTACTTTTCTGAACATTTTATATTTCAATAATTCGGCAATAAAGATTAGTTTAGACTTGTGTACTTGAATACGATATATTCTCGTTCCCTGAGTTCGACCCGGTCTCATCCACTAGTGAGAACCGGTTTTTATTATTTGATGTCTGGTTTTCACATGTTTTACATTTAAAAATCTTTTCAAAATTACAACGATTTAAAAGAAGACATCAAATTTTTGGCGCCGTTGCCGGGGAACGGCGTAATATTAGTATTCACTTTATTGCCTAGTGTTTGCTTTGCATTTAGGTTTAGAACCACGTATGTGCATATCTTAGAGAAGAGCTTACTTTTCTGCACAGCCCACCTATTAGGATCCCCTTAGAGGTGACTGTGTACGATTGGTACCGTACACATAGATTTTACATTTCTCATGCATAATCTCTGTTATGTGTAACTGCGTGGTGTTTGTTTAGTTTTTGTTGTTTTTAGTTTACTCGCTTTGTGGTTTGCGTGGTTTGGCTGCTTAGTGCGTTAGTTAGGTAGAAAACCCAAAGTTAGGACGTGAGCTACACCGGTCTACTCTAAGGTGTATGCAAGGGCGACGCTCACTTGACCCTGAGCTGGTAGAGCCGATTGAGGACCCCGAGTCCCTTATTAGGAGAGCCCAAAGATCTGCAACCATGGCTGAGAATCAGCAGATTACTCGTCCCCTTAGGGAGTACTTCATGCCTAACACCTATACTCCCGCCTCCTGCATCACAAGACCTGATGTAGGAGCAAATCAGTTTGAGATTAAGGCCAGTGTAATCCAAATGCTACCCTCATTTTATGGCCTTAGCAATGAAGACCCATATCGTCATCTCGACGAATTCTTAGAGATTTGTTCTACAGTGAGAATCAACAACTTTGGAGATGATGCTATGAGGTTGACCCTGTTTCCCTTCTCTCTTAAGGATAAAGCCAAACACTGGCTAAAGGCATTAGATACAGTTAGAATTACCACGTGGGAACATATGCAAAGAGAATTTTTAAAGAAATATTTCCCAATCGGTAAGACGAATCAGTATCGAAAAGCCATCACCAGTTTTACGCAAATAGAGGGGGAACTATTTCATGAGACTTGGGAGAGGATGAAGGATCTTCTCCGCAAGTGTCCCCACCACCAGGTGCCTCGAGGGCAACTGGTGCAATATTTCTATGACGGTCTTACTGAGAAGAATCGTCAAATGGTTGATGCCGCATGTGGGGGCACTTTCATGCTCAAGAGTGAGGATGAAGCGTGGTTGCTCTTTGAGACATTAAGCGAGAATTCGATGCACCACGCAACAGCTTCACGGTCTGATAGAGTTACACCTGTACAGGATAGTGCTAAGAAGGCAGGTATTTTCGAAATAGGGATGAACCTTGAGTTGAGCAACAAGGTAGACCAACTGTCCCAGAAATTAGATCAATTGTTGTTGGGTCCCTCTCCTGCCATGCAGGTGTGTGCGTTGTGTGCGAGTCCTGCACACCATGTTCTCCAATGTCCAGCTACGCCACAGTATTTTGAGTTTGTCCAAGAGCAAGCTCAGATGGCTCAAAACTTTGCTAGACCCGCACCTAATCCATTTGCCAATACTTACAACCCGGGCTGGCGAAACCATCCAAATTTCTCATGGCGTAACTCACAGGCTCAAGCCCCTAACCCTTCCCAGAGTCAATCCAGACAAGGTGGTTATACACCTGGATTTCAAAGATCCAATGACCCTCCAGCCCAACCTGCTTATACTCAACCCCATTTTCAGGAGCCTTCACCTAGTCAATCTTTTGAGGATAAGATTTTGCAAGCTTTGAGCTCACATACCCAGTCGATTGCAAAGTTAGAAACTCAAATGGGGCAGCTCGCTGAAGCACTTAGCAGGAGAAGTGAGGGAGCATTGCCTAGTCAGCCTATAGTTAACCCTAGGGGTAAAGAACCTCTGCAGAGTTTGCATATGACAGATACACATCAAGAGCAAGCTCAGGCAGTAGTAACCCTTAGAAGTGGGAAGCAGTACCATTCGAGGGAGGCTGCAGAAGAAAGAGAGAAGATAAGTAAGAAGCAGCTTGTCCCTAATGTTGTACCTCAGGAAAGCGAGAAGGTTCTTCCATTTGAGCCTTCCACAACCCATATTCCTAAAGCCCCCTTTCCTGAGGCGTTAGAGAAACCGAGAGCATTAGGTAAGTCGGGAGTAAACATGCAAGAGATGCTTGAGATATTCAAGCACGTCCATATAAACCTTCCCTTACTAGATGCCATCCAGCAAGTCCCTGCATATGCAAAGTTCCTCAAAGAGCTTTGTACGCAGAAAAGGAAGTTGAGGTCCCATGCGCAGAAGAAAATATATTTGACGGAGCAGATCAGTGCAGTATTGCAACACCAGACTCCACCCAAACTTAAGGACACAGGGACCCCTATCATCTCATGTGTCATAGGAAACATTACTGTTGAGCGTGCTTTGCTTGACCTTGGGGCAAGTGTTAACATTTTGCCGGGTTTCTTCTATGACAAATTTGGATTGAAAGAGATGAAATCTACACCTATGACGCTTCAATTAGCGGATAGATCGATTAAGGTCCCGAGAGGGATACTTGAAGATGTGTTAGTCAAGGTGGAGGATTGTTATTTCCCTGTCGACTTCGTGATATTAGATATGGAGGGAGTTGATAGCATCAGACAGACTCCTATTATTCTTGGTCGCCCTTTCCTAGCTACCGCCAATGCGTGCATTAATTGCCGCACTGGTGAGATGGATGTTTCATTTGAAAATAGGAAAATGAGGATGAACATTTTTTGTGCATCGATGGAGTCTGATACTGAAGAAGCTTCTTTTGAGGTTGATATCATTCAGGATATTATAGAAGCTAAACATGATTGGTTGTTGAGTGATCCACCTCAAGAGGAGGTTGATGAATCATTCAAAGAGGATCGCCTTGATATGATAGATAGTGAGGCAGATAATGTCAGTGGGATTTGGCATTCCGAACCACTTCCAGAGTTAGCTGAGAAGCCCGCAAAGCCATCGATAGAGAGTCCCCCAGAGTTGGAGTTGAAGCCTTTACCATCTTCACTCAAGTATGTCTTTTTAGGAAAAGAGCAGACTCTCCCAGTTATTATTTCTGCAAACTTGACAGATTCACAGGAGCATCAGTTGTTACAGGTTTTGCATGAGCACAAGGAAGCTATTGGATGGTCTGTGGCGGATTTAAAGGGGATTGACCCCTCCTTTTGTATGCATCGGATCATTATGGATGAGGGAGCTAAACCCTCAAGAGAATCACAAAGGAGATTAAATCCTCACATGAAAGAAGTGGTGAAGAAGGAAGTAGTTAAATTGTTAGATGCTGGGATTATTTATCCCATCTCCGATAGTCAGTGAGTGAGTCCTACCCAGGTTGTTCCCAAAAAGTCTGGGCTCACTGTGGAAAAGAATGAGAAAGGAGAGAGCATTCCCATGAGGATTACTACGGGATGGCGAGTATGTATTGACTATAGGAAGTTGAACAGTGCAACTAGGAAAGATCATTTCCCGTTACCGTTCATCGACCAAATTTTAGAAAGACTTGCAGGCCAGCAATATTATTGCTTTTTAGATGGATATTCCGGATATAACCAGGTGGCCGTTCATCCCGAGGATCAGGATAAGACGACATTTACCTGTCCCTATGGTACATTTGCGTATAGGAGGATGCCGTTTGGGCTTTGTAATGCCCCGGCTACATTTCAGAGATGTATGATGGCGATTTTCTCTGACATGATGGATGATGTCTTTGAGATTTTCATGGACGATTTCTCGGTTTATGGCTCTTCTTTTGATGATTGTCTCAAAAAATTATCTCGTGTACTTCAGCGCTGTAGGGAGACAAATCTAGTGTTGAGTTGGGAAAAGAGTCATTTCATGGTACAGCAGGGGATTGTTCTTGGACATATTGTGTCCGAGAAAGGTATTGAGGTCGATAAGGCCAAAGTGGAGACCATTGTCAAATTAGCTCCACCGACCTCTGTGAGGCAAGTGCGTTCATTTTTAAGGCATGCAGGTTTCTATAGACGGTTCATTAAGGATTTTAGTCAGATTTCTAGACCGTTGTGTAACCTGTTGTCGAAAGACCAGTCGTTTGTGTTTGATGATGCCTGTCTGAAGGCATTCTTAGCCCTAAAGGGAGCACTGACCACTGCTCCTATTCTCAGATCTCCTGAGTGGTCAGTGCCTTTTGAGATTATGTGTGACGCTTTAGATTATGCGGTTGGAGCAATTTTAGGACAGAAGATTGAGAAACGATCTCATGTTATTCATTATGCTAGTAGGACTCTTTCTGACACACAAATGCATTATACTATCACTGAGAAGGAGTTACTAGCTGTTGTATTTGCACTTGAGAAGTTTCGATTATATTTGTTAGGCTCCAAAGTTATCATTTACTCAGATCATGCCGCATTAAGATATTTGATGAGTAAAAAGGATGCTAAACCGCGTCTCATTCGTTGGATTCTTCTGTTACAAGAATTTGATATTGAGATTCGAGATAAGAGTGGATGTAAGAATCTTGTAGCAGATCATCTGTCTAGACTGACTATAGATTCATCTATTGATCAAGGACAGATTGTTGATTCTTTTCTGGATGAGCAGTTATTTCATGTCAAGCGTTTACCTTGGTTCGCGGATATCGTAAATTTTCTGGTTACTAGAGAGTATCCTGCGCACTGGAACCGGAATGAAAAAGATAGATTTTTTGCGCAGGTGAAACATTATTTTTGGGAGGAACCAGAATTATTTAGATCCTGCCCGGACCAGATGATTCGGAGATGTGTGCCCGAAGAAGAGTATCATTCCATTTTATCATTTTGTCATTCTTTAGCTTGTGGAGGTCATTTTTCTAGTTGGAAGACTGCTGCAAAAGTCCTTCAGTCTGGATTTTGGTGGCCCACACTTCATAGAGATGCTCATGAATTCTGTAGGAAGTGTTTGCGATGTCAGCAAACAGGTCGCATTACCAAGCGCGACATGATGCCTCTTTTACCTATTCTGATTGTGGAAATTTTTGATGTTTGGGGCATTGATTTCATGGGTCCTTTTCCACCATCATTTGGATTTACATATATTTTAGTGGCGGTTGATTATGTTTCAAAATGGGTCGAGGCTGTGGCCACCCGGACCAATGATCATAAAGAGGTGCTTCGGTTTATCAAGCACAACATTTTTAGTCGGTTCGGAGTTCCTAGAGCGATCATCAGTGATGGTGGTACGCACTTTCGTAATGTGCAGGTAGCTTCCTTACTTAGGAAATATTCTGTGCATCATCGGATTGCTACACCTTACCACCCACAAACCAGTGGCCAAGTTGAGGTATCTAACAGGGAGATAAAGAGGATTCTTGAAAAGACAGTCAGACCAGACCGCAAGGATTGGTCTCAGCGCCTTGATGATGCCTTGTGGGCTTATAGGACTGCTTTCAAGACCCCGATTGGTATGTCACCATTTCGATTAGTTTTCGGGAAACCTTGCCATCTTCCTGTTGAGTTAGAACATAGAGCATATTGGGCTATAAAAAAATTCAATTTCAACATGACCCAAGCTGGAGTCGAGAGAAAATTACAGTTTAGTGAGCTAGAGGAATTGCGTAATGAAGCCTATGAGAGTGCAAAGATTTACAAAGCTCGAACTAAGCATTTTCATGATCGATATATTGTTAGGAAACAGTTCGAGCCTGGGCAAAAGGTATGGCTTTATCATTCACGTCTTCATCTTTTTCCAGGTAAGTTGAAGTCAAGATGGAATGGTCCATTTGTTGTGCATAGGGTGTTTCCATATGGAGCGATAGATCTTTTTGACCCTCGTACGGGTGCTATTTTTAAAGTAAATGGGCAACGGCTGAAGCCTTATATCTCAGATATTGTGACAGGACAAGACATTGAGGATGTTGATCTTTTAGAAGTTTAGGACTCACACATGCTTGTATATATTTTAAAATTTTGTAAATATTCATAGAAAAACAAATTTTTTAAGAGTACTTTCATATAGTTCATGTGCATAATTCATAAACCATGATCAGGGTAGGCATATTTTCACATTTTAGATTTCATTGAGTTTACTTTCTTTCCCTCATTGATTTTATCTCATGTGCATTCACTTAGTTTCACATAAGCATGGGGGAATGCCACTGAGACAGTGTAATTCAAGCATGGGGGAGGGTGTAGTAGCTCACCAGAATATTTTTGTCTACTTTCTTGCACATGTTTACACATCTCTCATAAAAAGTAGATTTTTAAAGAAAGAGTTTGAACTTATATGAATGTTATTTCAAATCTGATGTTTTTAGAGGATTTTTAAGCCCCACGAAAAATTTTTCTGACATAGATCTAAAAATTATGGTTGTTTATGCGGATTTCGAGGAAATGATGATAGATACATGTTAGAGATTATTTTGAGTCATAAATATGAATATGCACAGTTCTATTTTTGAAAAACTAAGCAAATGAACAAAAGCATAAAAATGAGCTCAAAAAGTGAGAAAAAGCATGCGTTAGGTTGTTTGGATAATTCCACAATCCTTAGTAGATGGAACTTAGATGTAAGTTGAAACTTTTAATTTCATTTTCGAAAAGGAGAGTGGAAAACTTCGTGATCCTAAGTAACTGAGAACAGATACAAGTTGAAATGTTTGACTCTCATGTTATAAGGGTGAATGAAGGAAGTCACTTTTATGTCTTAGTTGATATCTTTTGGTATGAAAAAGTATAGAAGATATTGACATTGCACAAGGCATAGAAGCAGACCACACGCAAGCTATATGAGAAAAATAAGTGTGCAAAAAGAAAAAGCGTGAAAAGAAAAAAAAAAGAGAAAAGAGCTTAAAAAGAAAGAAAAGTTCAATGCTTAGAAGTGTGATTGAGAAAACCTGTGTAGAAAACATATGAGTGAGGATAAGTAAATAATAATATTTTTTATTGGATTTTCTAAGAATAAAACAGAAATAATTGTGATTTTTAGAAAAGTGAAAGAAATTCTTTTTCTGTGGTGGTACATAAAAGATTCTAATTATATTATGATTTTGAAATAACAGGAAATATTTGTGAAAATAAAGTCTTTGATTATCTACTGATTGTGAGGATGTGTAATATTATGCATACATGACAGAGATGTTTGTGGGTAGCATCACTGCAAACCCTCAAGAGACCTTACTTGTCCACTGGGGTAACCCATGGGTTGAAAGGGCTTGTTGCATGAGCTAAATGCAACCGTGATTCCTACGAAAGTGAGTTAGGTGATAGTTTGATTTCTTTCATTTTTCTAGTTTGCTCGAGGATTAGCAAAACATAAGCATGGGGGTATTTGATCATGCATATAATTCAGGGTTTATTAACATTTAAATATGCATGATTTTATGAAATAATGTTTCAAAAAACCAATTTTATGTTAGTTTTTGAGTAAATGTGCTAAAATGATTTAAAATTAGAAAATGAATAAAAAATAGTTTTATTTTACATTCTTATGCCTATTTTAGTTTTTTTAGTTGGTTTTAGTTTTTATTAAAAAAAATAAATAAAAAAAAAATAGAGAAAAATAGTTTTATTCATTTTAAGTGTTGTTTTTTTTTAAAAAGAAAAAAAAAATATAGTAGATTAGTTTTGAAGTTCTTTTATAAATAGTTTTGTTTTTGAAAATTTTCACAGTTTTCTTTACTTTTGAAAAGAATAAAAATAAAAATAATAAATAAAAAAAATATATAAATAAGAATACAAACCGGGTGGAACCGGTTTGTATTTCTAAAAAGTAGCAAGTGAAAACCAAACCGGCTGGAACCGGTTTGGAAGTTTTGAAATAAAACAATGGTTGTTTCAAACCGGTTCCAACCGGTTTGAACCCTTTTAAAAAGGGGCGTAAAGCAGATCGGAGGGGGCTCCATGTTTTTGCGCCAAAATTTTCTTTTCCCCCTCTGCTTTTCCCCTCTTCCTTCCGTTTCCCAGTTGCCGGATCTCACGCTACTTCTTCTTCTTCTTCTTCTTCTTCTTCTTCTTTTTCCTCCAGCAGCAACTGCAAAGATTCTTCATCCGGTGGCAAGGAAATCTTCAATCGATGGCGGCGCCTGAAGTGGAAGCCACCTCTTCCTTCCTATTCCGGTAAGTCTGATTACTTCTTCTTCTTCTTCTTCTTCTTCTTCTTCTTCTCCTTCTTCTTCTTTCAACTTGTTTCTGTCATGCTGTGTTCATTCTGAAAAGAAAAAAAAAAACAACAACAAAATAAAACCGAGAGAAAAAAAATAGATCGAATTAGCTATTAGGCATTTATTTTTCTGTTTCCTGTATTAAGCATCTGCAAATCTGTTCGACCGATTCTATCATTCTGCGTTTGTTTCAGAAAAACAAAAAGAGAAAAAAAAAAGACTCGATCATTGTTATTTTCCTGTTTTGATTTTTATTTCTTGATTTTTCTTTAGTTTTCTGTGTGTGTCTGATTTCTTGATTCATTAGTTTTCTTCCACTTCGTAATTCTGATTTTCTGTGTGTCATTCATAATTCTTTAGTTTTATGTGTGTAATGTGTAATTCTGAATATTTTGATCTTTGATTTTCTGATTTTTCTGTTTCACTTCGATTCATTAGTTGTTTTGAGTTGAATTCTTGTTTTTTTTTTCCTGTTTTCATCTTTAGCATAGATCTGATTTTTGATTTTTAATCTCTTGTTTACTTTTATTTTTTAGTTTTTTTTTCTGTTTTCATTTACGAGTTTCACTGTTTTCAGTTCAGTAATGTTTTGTTTGCTTTCATTTCAAGTATGAATTTTGGTTTCGTTTCTATGTCTTTTACTTACCTGTTAATTGCTTTTATATTTTGCGTAATTCTATCTGAGTTTTAGTTACCTGTGTGTTGATCTTAATTTTCTTGTTTTTAACATTCATTTCATGTTAGTCATTTCCTATTTTTAATACATTCATATAGCTTAGTTTTCATATTCAATTTCTTGTTCTTTTTACATTCTGATGTTCTGAATTTTTTTTTTACATTCTGATGTTCTGAAAGTTACCTAAACTGTAGTTAATTAGTTAGATCTAATTAGAAATCATATTTCGGATCTAAACGTGTTATCATTTCATATTTTTAGCATCTAGCTAGTTTAGTATAGTCTATTTCTATCTCTGGTACTGCTCGTGTTCATTTTATTTGTGCAGGATAGCACAGGAGTGGAGCAGAAGCGATTGCATAACATGGGAAGTGCAAGAATAGAAGATGTTTTTCTCTTATTTTAGAATTTAGGAATTTAATTGGGTTTGTAAATATTGCACTTTACGCCCTCTGCGAAGGGTATTCATTTGTTGTAATAGCTAGTTTTTACTTTTCTGAATATTTTATATTTCAATAATTTGGCAATAAAGATTAGTTTAGACTTGTGTACTTGAATACGATATATTCCTGTTCCCTGAGTTCGACCCGGTCTCATCCACTAGTGAGAACCGGTTTTTATTATTTGATGTCTGGTTTTCACATGTTTTACATTTAAAAATCTTTTCAAAATTACAACGATTTAAAAGAAGACATCAATGACCCCATTCACTCGCTTGGAAAGAAGCATATCAAGGGCCTTTATTATTTTGCTTTTTCCACTAAAGTTTTAGTCTCGTATGAATGCTTCTTGATACGTGTCTTTTGTCATGCAGTTTCTAGTTCTGTGATTTTAGATGGCTCAAGCTCTATACCTTTTCTAGATGGATCCAATTTTAGTGATTGGAATGAAACTGTTTTATTTGCATTAGGGTATATGGATCTAGATCTGGCCCTAAGGATAGATGAACCTGCTGCCCTCACTGATCAGAGCACTGCTGATCAAAAGATTGCTTTTGAGAAGTGGGATCGCTCGAATAGGCCCAACCTATTGCTTTTGCAATCTAAAGTAGCTAAGAACATTTGAAGTGTTATCCCACAATGCAGAACAGTGAGGGAATTCATGAATGCCATTGAGGCACAGTTTGTGAGTTCAAACAAGGCCAGAGCCAGTACCCTGATGTCAAAACTGATATCTATGAAATATACTGGAGGGGGAAACATTCGCGAGCACATTTTGAAGATGAGAAACATAGCGTCTCAGCTGAATGACATGAAGCTCACCATCTCTGATTCTTTCCTAGTTCATTTAGTCCTAACATCCTTACCCTTGGAATATGGACCTTTCAAAATCTCGTACAACACACATAATGATGAATGGACATTTAATGAACTTATGTCCAAGTGTGTTGAAGAAGAAGAGAGGATGAAAGGTGAGAAGGTGCGGAGTGCACATATGGCTTCTCATACGTCCAAGGTAGGACCAAGAAAAAATGCATTTAAGAGAAATGCTAGGAAGAAGCCAACTGAGGATAAGTCATCCCAAGACAAGCAATCTAACTCTGCTCCCATAAGGTGCTTCTTTTGCAAGAAGAAGGGACACATAAAGGCAGATTGCATAAAGTACAAGAAGTGGTTGGAAAAGAGAGGTAATTTGTCATTTGTTTCTCATGAATGTAATTTATTACAAATTCCTGAAAATAGCTGGTGGAATGATTCTGGTGCTACTGTTTATATTTCCAACTGTCTACAGTTGTTCCTGAGCAGAAGGGAACCAACAATGCATGAGAAAAGCATCTATTCGGGAAACAAAATGTGTTCACATATAAAGGGTGTTGGAACCTGCAGGATTACTCTGGATACAGACGTAGTTTTAGATCTTCATGATGTCTTTTATATTCCATCGTATAGTAGAAACTTAATTTCAATTTCAAAGTTGGATAAATTTGGATATTGTTTTAAGTTTGAAAATTCCAAATTATTCATATTCAGAAATTCAATTGAAATTGGTTCTGCATCAGTTTATGATGGTTTATATAGATTGAATGTGAAGATCCAAACTCAGGAGTCTTTGACTTCTGAATACACATTGGTTGGAAATAAACGTAGCATGACAGATGATAAATCTTACATGCTTTGGCATCGAAGGTTGGGTCATATCTCTGAAAAGAGAATAAAGAGACTGGTAAATGAAGGGATCTTGCAATCTCTAAATTTTACTGACAATGACCCATGTGTTGATTGCATAAAGGCTAAGCATACAAACACATATAAAGAGGGTGTCAAACGCAGTAGTGAGATATTAGAAATAGTCCATACGGATGTATGTGGACCGTTTTCTCCCTATTACACAGGCGAAAAATATTTCGTCACATTTATTGATGACTATTCTCGGTATATGTATCTCTACTTGATTTTCGAAAAATCTAATATTTTTCAGATGTTTAAGGAATTTAAGAAAGAAGTAGAGAAACAAACCGATAAGGTTATTAAAATAGTCAGGTCTGATAGAGGTGGCGAATATTATGGTAGGTTTACTGAGATGGGGCAAAGGGAAGGACCATTAGCGCGATTTCTTAAAGAGGAAGGCATTGTGCCTCAATATACCATGCCTGGCAGTGCCTATCAGAATGGTGTAGCTGAAAGGAGAAATCGTACGCTTAAAGAAATGGTCAGGGCTATGTTGAATTATTCAACACTTCCCATAAAGTTGTGGGGTGAAGCCTTAAGGACTGCTGTGCATATTTTGAATAAGGTTCCTACGAAATATGTTCCTAAAACTCCTTACGAGTTGTGGACAGGTAGGAAACCATCACTGTCTAATATGCACATATGGGGATGTCCTGCAGAGGCTAAACTATATAACCCCCACATTAAAGCCTTTGATCCAAGAACAACCAGTGGTTATCCAGAAAGATCAAAAGGGTACAGGTTTTATTGCCCATCTCACTCACCACAGATTGTTTAAACAAATAAGGCTAAATTCCTAGAAGATGGTTCAATAAGATTGAGTGCACTTCAAAGCATTGGTTTTGAGGAAATACAGGATCCAGTTTCATCACCTGTTAAGGAAAACATCGAAAGATGCCACATTGTTATTCCTAATGATGGTGTGGTTGATCATTTGATTGTTAATGCACAAATCCAAAATGAACATATTGTGGACAATGCGAAAGAGCACGAATAGGATGATCAGGTGCAATCTGAGCCTGAGAAATGACCTGTTTGGAGATCCACAAGGATTAGGAGATCTGCCATACATCCTGATTATGTGGTGTACTTTCAGGAGCCTGGTGATTTCATAGATATGGATGATGACCCGTTGACTTCTATGGAAGTTGTTGAAAGCAAGCAATCTTCACAATGGATAGAAGCCATGAAAGAAGAGTTAGACTCTGGCTAAAAATCTAGTGTGGGATCTTGTCACGTTACCTAAAGGAGTAAAGCCCGTAAGGTGTAAATGGGTCTTTAAGACCAAGAAGGACTCCAAAGGTAACATAGAGAGACATAAAGCAAGATTGGTTGCTAAAAGATTCACCCAGATGGAGGGCATTGACTATAATGAGACATTTTCTCCTGTCTCAACTAAAGAGTCAATGAGGATTATTCTGGCCCTCGTAGCTCATTATGACTTAGAGCTACATCAGATGGATGTGAAAACAACGTTCCTCAACAGGGATCTGAATGAAGAGGTATACATGGAACAACCTCTTGGTTTCTCTGAAAATGATCGTTTGGTTTGTAAGCTTAACAAATCAATATATGGACTTAAACAGGCCTTCCGACAGTGGTATATTAAATTTTCCCAAGTCATTGTGACTTTCGGGTTTACAGAAAACATTATTGATCAATGTATATACCTTAAGGAAAGTGGGAGTAAGTTCATTATATTGATGTTGTATGTGGATGACATCTTACTTGCAACCAACGATATGAAGTTACTTTTAGAGACAAAACAGTTTCTTGCATCACATTTTGATATGAAAGATATGGGTGAGGCTGCTTACGTTCTTGGCATTGAGATTCATCGAGACCGAGCAAAAGGTTTTCTAGGCCTCTCCCAAAGATCCTATATAGAAAAGGTGTTAAAGCTATATGGGATGGAGAATTGTTCTCCTACTTCTACACCCATATCAAAAGGTGACAAGCTGAGCCTAAAGGATTGTCCACAGAACGATATTGACAAAGCACAGATGAGTGCTTATCCATATGCATCAGTTGTTGGCAGCTTGCAGTACGCGCAGACATGTTCTCAACCAGATATTTCTTTTGCAGTAGGGGTACTTGGCAAATTTCAGTCTAACACAGGTTTACCCCATTGGAAGGCTGCCAAGAAAGTCTTGTAGTACTTGCATGGGACAAAAGACTATATGCTAACGTATCATAAAGTTGATCACCTCGAGGTCATTGGCTACTCAGATGCGGATTTAGGAGGATGCCTTGATAGTAGAAAGTCTACTACTGGGTATGTCTTCTTACTTGCTGGGGGAGTGATCTCTTGGAGGAGTGGAAAGCAGACGACCACTACTGCCCACACCATGGAGGCAGAATTCATTGCATTATACGAGACTACTTCACAGGCTATATGGTTAAAGAACTTCATATCATCGTTAAAGGTGGTCGATTCCATTGGGAAGCCACTGAAGGTCTACTGTGATAATAAAGTTGCGGTGTCCTTTTCAAACAACAACAAAAGTACTACGTCATGCAAGCATATGGAATTGAAGTATTTTGTTGTTAAAGAAAGGACAAAGAATCATTTAGTGCATATTGTCAATATTGGTACCAAAAGAGATGATCGCTGATCCTCTTACTAAAGGGCTAGCACCGGGATTATATTCCGAACATGTAATGAGGATGGGATTGTTAAACTCTTTTTGACATATGTATATAAATAAAGTGATCACTTTCAGTTTTGGATTCTAATTATGGTTGTTGTCAATCTTTTAAGGATTAGAGATTCAACTAAGGACCTTTACAATAGATTATAAAGGTCAATCTATTCATCAAGTTATTTCTATAAGGTTTTCTGGTTAAAAAGATTTATCGTCGGATCAAGTGGGAGAATGTTGGATTAACCACCACGATTAACGTGGTGGTTATCCACAATGTGGATACATCCCCGTTGAGGGATGATCCTGCCAATAAATCAACATAAGATAAAGGAAAACGGTGCGTAACCGTTCCCACCCTATGCTTATAAGAACAGGGTATCATGAGCGACCCTGTGTGACGGAAATCGAAGGTCTACTCATCGACTGCATCTGGTAGCCTGGGCTCGTGAAGGGCTGCAGTCCGGCTGAGCAGAAAACTTTGGCGACCAACTCTGGCAACCACAGTAGCTCCATCAATGGCGGCATCAGGTATGCTCTGCTGTTTCTTCTTTTTATGCAGGGCCATCGCCACGCTGCGGAACGCCGATTGAGGCTTTGTCGGAAAAACCCCCAGCCGTCCCAACAGGTCAACCCGTTTACGACACGAAACTGTTTAAGCTAAACCCGAACCCGCCTAAGAAGTGGGTTGGCGGGTCGGGTTGGTGGGTCGTGTCAGAAATTGCCACCCTTAATTTTAAGCTTTAGAAACTACCTAATGTTCTGGTCCTTTGTTGTTCTCAAGATGGGTTGCAATAACTGAATACCTGTGTCATACTTGCTTTGCTGTTTATTTGAGTTGAATGTATGTAAGATTGATCTCAAATGATTTGAGTATATTTGATTTTTTTACATGTTGATTTCAATATAATTCAAAGGCTTATTTAAGTTTTATCTCTTTAGGAATGACTGTGCCTCCAGCGAATTTTTTTTTGGCTCCACCAATAGTCTGAATAAATGGATCATCCTTCAAGACCATAGCATTGTCCCCAAGATCCGAAGTCTGCCCACCCAACCAAAAACTTTTGGCTCCGCCGATGGTCACCTGACCTCAGCATCCCCTGACTCTGCTGGCACGGATTAGTCTGAGACAGAACTCCTTGACTCAGTGAGCCCTAAGGCAACTCACGTCCGTCGACTCACCGAAACTTGGTTCACAAACTCTGGTCAAGTCGAACCACCTGGTGACTTGGTTCATGGTTTGACCAAGTTGGAGCGAAAGTGATCACATCACTAAACGTGGCCAAGTCTAAAGCTAGTTTGAGTTAAAGACCTAGCAGTGTCTTCCACTTGGTTCTTTCAGTTTACATTTCAATCTTAGGGCCATCAATGCCAACCTGAACTGAATATCCCATGGGGATTCAGTAAAACATTCCATTTCCGATTATCTAATTGGGCAGAGTCACTCTTACAGTTTTACATTCAAACACGAATCCAAATCAAGATCCAGTTAACAATTAATACGTGTAAAAGTAATATCTCCAGGTTCTTTGTGGATGATGTTCCGATCCGAGTCTATAAGAACAACCAAGACCAAGGCTTACCGTATCCAATCTCTCAACCGATGGGGGTCTTCTCAACCCTATGGAACGCAGACAACTGGGCGACACGTGGTGGGCTCGAGAAGATTGACTGGAGCAAGCCCCCCTTCTGCACCTACTACAAAGATTTCGACATCGAGGGGTGTGTGGTCCCTGGACCCACTGGGTGCACCCAAGACCCAAAGAACTGGTGGGATGAACCCACATACCTCCAGCTCGACCCGATCCAGGCCAGAAAATACAGGTGGGTCCGACTCAGCCACATGGTCTATGACTACTGCACAGTCAGGCCAAGGTACCCTGTCCCACCACCTGAGTGTACGGCTGGGATATGAGATATGACCAACAATACAAGACTACCATGTTACTCAGATAGTCTGAAGATGTATGGTTGAGTGTGTGTGTGCATTCTAAATGAAAGAAAAATATCATTTGGCTGCAAATTTGTGTAAGTATTGTTTATTACGTAGTATTGTGAGGGAATAAGTTGGTTCATAATGCATGCGTTTAGGGACTTGGAGAGGTTTGGATGAGGTTGGGGAATTGCTGGATAATAATGGAACCTCTCTCTCTCTCTCTCTCTCTCTCTCTATATATATATATATATATATATATATATAGATTGCATTCAGATCTGATATCTGATAGATCCTATATCTGATTAGCCAAATTCGGTAAAGCAAACTGAATCTTATTAATAGATTTGACATGAAGATTTGCATTCCCTAACAGAATTATAATTCAATGGATTATGACTCAATTACATATAAAATATATCTAATCAGCCAGTCAGATCTGGATTCAATTTACCTTTTTTCATCCAACTCTGAACCTAAATTCAAATCCCACTAAACTAGACGAGTGAGGTCAGATTCAATAATGCTTAGATCATACCATAGTTGCCAAAGATGGATACGGTTATGAGACACGGGTATGGTATGCAAGGCCCACAAAAGTTTCACGTACATTTTCACTGAAACATGTATCTAAAAATCTTGGTACAAGTCTTTAATAGACATTGATATGAGGTCTTGGTAAGTAGTTTCTTTGATGATGGTATGAGTTTCTAGAAATTAAGTCTCATCATTTATGTTATAAGAATCATACTATTAGACCCAATGGGTTTGGCATAGTAGGATGAGGCCTAGACTGTTTGTGTAACGGTCCAACATATTTAAACCTAAAAATATCAAGATTTTTTTTATTTACATCTTATTGATTCTCTTTTTCTTTTTCAAAATAAAATAATACAACGGTCTCACCAATGGACATGTTTCAACCGTATCAAGTATTAGACGATCTTGCCTGAGCATAAGCGCAAACATATCTTAGCCTCCTAGTACCAGATCCAGTATAGAACCACCCTCAACAAATTCGATTGAACCATTATATAGAAGAAATTATTAATCTAAGTCTTTCACCATTAGTATTGCCTTAACCGGAATAAGCTCTAAGGAGACAGTGTTTAATAGCTCCGTAGAACAAAGTTTCAGAATAAAGCATTCAGATAATAAAATCCTTAAGTTATTATTCATGCGAGTAAACACAGTGAAAAATACTGATTTTGAAAATCAATTTAATAAACTAAATTTTTTGTTAAATCTTTCGAACACATTACATTTAAAAAAAAAATTATTACCAATTCATACCAATAAGAGAAATTAACTGAACATGAAATAGCCTCATTTAAATATCAACCCACTAAAGCAATTGTTCAAATGTCAACAATTAAATAGTCAATGATTATGGAGTTTAAAAGGAACAAAGTAGCCCTTGAGATCATCAAAATCATAATCACTCACAGCCCCCTTCAGCATCATGCACTCGCTCCATAGATCACATATTACCTGAAAAATGTTTTATTTTGAAAGCATGAGATTTTAAAAAGTCTCAGTAAAATTCACACAGGTAATGCAAAACATAATACGTAAAGTTTGCAAAATATGCATCAATCACTAAAGAACTGCATTAAACATTTAATAGGCAGATAAACGATTTCATGGAATATTCATGTATTCATGATTCAAGAAAAACATAGACAAGTATGATATAACAATTTCA
Source organism: Nuphar pumila (assembly GCF_984573655.1). NCBI lineage: Eukaryota > Viridiplantae > Streptophyta > Magnoliopsida > Nymphaeales > Nymphaeaceae > Nuphar > Nuphar pumila. The sequence continues at coordinate 163,197,207 of NC_143249.1, read as the reverse complement.
AGCATCCATAACTTTATTGCAAATGAAATGAAGACATTTATTAATATCATGAATTCACATAATCACATGAACATAAATAAAAGTGGAGTGAAGTAAAGTGAGCAAGTATTTTTTATTCCACTTGATTACCAAGGCCTACATGGGTATACGTAGGACCAACACGAAATAGATTAGACTACTCGGGTATTTATTATGCCATGTAATTTAATTTCTCAAGTAGCTACTGAGTCATATTCCTCAAGAGAAGAGTCAAAGGCCATGAGAGGTAGCGGCATGCTCAAAGAGAAATCTACTTGAGGGCATGGCATCACACCACAATGATGATCATGATTACTCACTTCTGCAGAAGTATATATATAGACCTGTCCACCTAGGATATAAGAAGCAGTCATGGTCTTCCCTAAAATCTCTGAGTTGGGGGACCGTCAAGCCATTGCCCCTCACAACATAAAAAAAAATAGGGCCCAGAGAGTTTATACCGCTTACCTTGTCTAAGGTAGACCATATTAGTCTTTCTAGTTCAACACACTTTGGTAAAGGCATACCCAAAAATATATCACAGGGTTAGCTTTATTAATTAGGTCATAGGTAAATGCAACTACCATGTAGGCTATTGCATTGCCATCTCACTGTTCACTCTTTTGGAATCATAACTTATTATTTTATCAAGCACTCAAAGTGCCCATGCAATCCTATGGGATTTCTATCATCTTACATGCATTTCACAAATACTGCATCCCAAAGCATAACATGCATTCTCATAATAAGGAATCATGTCAACGTATTATTTAACAATTTACTTATGCAGTATTACATAATTTAAATACTCAGAAATAAGCATGTATTAATATCACAGATATGAATCATTTTGGAACCACACTTGTTGCCAATACATAATAAAATTAACATATCTATATTCATCTTTCACATGCTTTATACTTACAAACAAGCTCATACCATATTCATCTTTCGCATGCTTTAGTTTTATCTTAAATATCTATACCATATCTAATATGATTCAGAATTGAATTTGTAAAAAAGCTTATAGAAAATATCAAAACATAATTAAAGTCATAAACTGGACTTTTTCGATAAGAGCACCTATAAACCCTCACCGATCTTGACTTTTCAGTACTCAAATCATATCAGACCTAATTAAAATATCCATGATACCAAATAAATCACTGAATCCATTACAACCAACCCATAACAAAAAACACATAAGTTGATTTTTGTGGCCCAGGCTCCCATAAGCCCAAATTGAAAAGACTTACATATTTTTAATTATGTTCAGTTGTAATTATGTTAAAACAATATAAATACGCATAACTTAATTTAGTTCATGTTGTATATACCTTAGAAACATCATATTTCAACAACATATGTTTTTGAAAGAATCAAAATTCAATAAAGAGCACAAAACCGTAAATTGATTTCTGAAAGATCAGGGTTTTTTATTCTTTCAACCACAACTTATTAAATCTTCATTAAGCCAATCATAAATTCAGATATTAAACCAACTAAACATGTTGAGCATAACTATATGAATAAGGGTTATCTCTTTTGGAAACAATAAAAATAGTTAAGTTACAAGGCAGTCAATATTTAATCATATCTTTCAATTACAACTTGCATAAATTACCATTCAGATCTTTCTAAATGTTTAGCCTTTTCGTTTATGATTTAATAAAGTCTATAAACACTGATACATGCAGTATATATCAGAAAAATATTAAAATCACAAGATCCAAATAAGTTATAAATTAATTACAAACACAAGTCATCAGAGAGAATTTGGATCCCTCATGACCTATATTTTTAAAATCTATCAAAAATAACAAATCACATTAAAAATTATGATATTTTTATCATGGCTGCATGTACCTATCAAGAATACAACCCAATAAACCGAACTAAAAAATAATAAATATAAAAATAATTAAAAATCATTTATAGAACCCTATTCTAATAGAGTTTCGATCGAGAATCTATAAATTACAAGATTTTTATCATATTAAATGTTTTCTTGAAATTTATATAAAACATTTTTTACCAAACCCTTTTTACATGGTTTGTTATTATATGTTAATCTTGACTCAAAATTTTTATAAAATATTTAGAGTCGTTTTTCTTGGGTGTTTATATCATTTATCAGAGATAGGTCAAAACAGTCTTGTATTCAGAGCCAGAAATTGAAGCTTTGTTAGAATGAAAGTTTCTTCCTCAATATGAATCCAAATCAGGTATAACACGATTCTAAATTCAAGATCAATTAACCTAGTGATTTTATTTAGATTTTTTGGACTAATATTCGAAAAGATATCGATTAATTTTTGAAACTGGTCAAGAGTAACATATCAATCATCACAAATTTAGGTTTCTCAGAAAACAATTTTGTAAAAAACTCTTTTTAAGACTATAAAACCTTTGAAATCTCATTATTTTAGATTTGATCAGATTTAATACAAATTAACTCATAAATAACACCAATAATAATCAAGTTATGACTGAATCTAATACGAACCAATGAAGAAACCCTATTTAGGCATGTTTCTCAAAATCATTTTTATGAAAGATTCATTATTCATCTTCTTCGAATCCAAATAACAATTTCTTCAAAAAAAAAACATGTATAATAGATTCAAACATGTAAATATACTACTGAAAATAAAAATAACTCAGATATGAAGGCTTAATGTACGTAAAAAGCATCTACTACGTAAATCTTACTTGAAAATCGATAGATCTCTAAAGCAAAAAAGAGAAATTATGTAATCCAATCTCTACACCACCACAACCACCGAAGTATGTACAAGTTCAATGGATGCACAAACTACTCCAGACTTCCTAGACATTTTTTAGGAGAAAAGAGAAAGGAAAAATGAAAAAAAGACGAGAGATTTTTCTAAAAAAGTGAGAGGGGTATATATATATCCCTCTTCACAACCCTAGTCTATTCATATGAGACTCTCCTCTCCAAAATCGTGTGGAGGAAAAGAGTTCTTTCTAGAAAATTTTAATTATCTTCTAGACTCTAATTTATTTAATTATTTGATTTTTTTTCTAAGTTTATTTAAGTAGGATTATTAGGTTTCACTATTCCACAACCAACTTTTAAAATTCTAACTAATATGGACTCTTCTGGAGGTGTGGGATGTCCCACACCCTTAAATCTCTTTATTATTATTTTAAATAAATTCTAATATTAAAAATCATAATTATCACCATTATATCTTTATTTTATTTATTAGTCTGAATTTAAAATTAGATAACAATTTAGATCATATGGACTCCTGGATTCAAATGGGGGTCCACATAGGACGTCCCCTATGAGGTCCAATCCATAACCACTGGATTCAATTAATATTTTAAATTGGATCCAATCCAAACAACACATGAGATCCATATTGGATCCAAATGGCGATTTTGGATCTAGAATCAAAGTCTAAGATCTAAAAATACACAAACTCGCATAGTCTTCATAACTTGGTTTTTTTTGCTTATCCTTAGAATATTATTTATAACTTGAGACAAAGGTTCATAATTAATTGAAACCAAAAAAATCAATAATTCACAATTATAGTCATAAATGCATCAATAATTCATCATTTATTTATTTTAATTATTAAAAAAAATCTCAGGTTTTACATCCTACCCCCCTTAAAAAGAATTTTGTTCCCAAAATTTGATATAAGCAAGACTCAAAATAAATGGGGATATCTCTCCCGCATACTAGCTTCAGGCTACCAAGTGCACTCTTCGATGCCATGATGGTGCCATCATACTTTTATTAGGGGAATAGTCTTCATCCTCAATACCTACTCTTTTTTATCAACGGTCACTATAGAACTCTCTTCTATGGTCAAATCTTCTCTGATGCTCGCATTCTCGTATTAGATCATATGTGAGAGATTTGTAACATACTTCCTCAGTATAGACACATGAAAGATATCATATATTTGCGAGTACTAAAGAGGTAATGCTACATGATAATTGGATTTGCTTATCTGCTCTAGATTCTCAAATGGTCCGTCGTATCTGGGACTCAACTTCCCTTTCATCCAAAATCGGAATACACTTTTGGTAGGAGACACTCTAACAAACACAAAATCTCTCACTGCAAAAGTGAGCTCCCTGCACTGTCTATATGTATAACTCTTCTATCAACTCTAGGTTGCACGAAGTCTGTCGTAAATCTTCTGAACCTGCTTAGTGTAATATTGCAAAACAATAGGTGACTCCATTGCATGCTCACCAACCTCATCCTAGTAAGCTGGGGATCGATAAGGTCGCTCATAAAGAGCCTCATATGGAGCCATCCCAATATTAGTGTGATAATTGTTATTATATGCAAACTCGATTAGTGCTAGATGCATGTCCCAATCACTCTTTCAATCGAGGATGTAAGCTCGCAACATGTCTTTAAGGGTCTGAATCGTGTGCTCTGACTATCCATCTGTCTGGGGATGAAAAGTTGTATTGAACTTCAACTTCGTACCCAGAGTTGTCTGCAACTGTCTCCAAAAGTGAGAAGTGAAATGTGGGTCTCGGCCAGATATAATCGATAAGAGAATACCATGCAAATGAACTATCTCTCAAACATACAATTCTGCTAAACTGTCTAATGACTGATTGATTCGAATTGGTAAAAAGTGTGTTGATTTGGTGAGTCTGTCAACAATCACCCAAATCGCATTGTGTTGGTGTCGAGTCTTGGGTAAACCTATAATGAAGTCCATCATGATCTCCTCTCATTTTCACTGCGGAATCTCCAACAATTGCATCGTATCACCTGGTCTTTGATGTTCGCTCTTGACTTACTTGCAAGTCAGTCATCTCGAGACAAACCTTGCAAAAAACAAATAACAATAAGGTTATATAAGTTTATAATATATGTATAACGTTATTCAGAACTATTAAAACTACCTACTTCGCAATCTCCTACTTTATTCCATTCTACCAATACCTCCTTTGCAAGTCCTTAAACATCTTAGTACCACCTGGATGTATGGCGTACTTGGCTCTATAAGCCTCCTCTAGTAACTCTTTCTTCAATTTGGGATCGTTGGGAACCCAAATACGCTCATCCATCAATATACTCTCATCTTCTTTCTATCTAAAGGACGAATGCTCCAACTGAGCATGAGCCTACAAACTCTCAAACTGGGGGTCTTCCTTCTGGGCTTCAATGATCCGAGTGATAAGATCAGACTAGACGATCACAATGGACAACTGAATTACTCCTGTATCCACTGCAAAAGTTTGCTAAGCCACAAAATCTTTCAATAATTTTCACCCTGCTCCCAACAAGTTGGCCAAAAAGCCTCCTGACTTCCTACTAAGTGCATCTGCTACTACGTTGGCCTTTCCTAGATGGTACGAGATATCAAAATTATAGTCCTTGATAAACTCGAACCATCACCTATGCCTCATGTTGAGCTCCTTCTGCGCGAACAAGTATTTTAAACTCTTATGATCCAAGAATACCTCAAACTTCTATCTGTATAAATAGTGGTGCCATATCTTCAATGCGAAGACAACTGTTGTCAACTCTAAATCATGAACGGGGTAATTCCTTTCATGAATTGTAAGCTGACAAGATGTGTATGCAATAAACTTATCATGCTACATAAGAACACATCATAAACCAGTGTCTGAGGCATTCGTATAAACCACAAAACATCCACTGCCAGATGGTAGAGCCAAAACTAGGGCTGACGTGAGCTTCCTCTTCAGAGTCTCAAAGCTCTCCTCACACTTGGCATCCCACTCGAACTTGGTTTCCTTCCTCATAAGCTTAGTCATCGGCATAACTATCCGTGAGAAGTCTTGAATAAAATGTATGTAATAGCATGTTAATCTAAGAAAACTTCGGATGTCACAGACGTTTTTCGGCTGCTTCCAATCTAAGAGTGCATTCACCTTCAAAATCATCTGAAATGCTTAGCAAAAAATACAATTTTATAAATATGTTATATTGAAACAACAATTAGAAAGTCTTAATTACTTTAGCAGGGTCTATGACAACTCCATCCTTCGAGATCACATAACCTCCTCGAGCCAAAACTCATACTTAGAAAACTTCACATACAGCTGGTGTTTCCTGACTATACTGAGCACGATCTGAAAGTGATTCCAATGTTGTTCTATGTTCTCCAAATATACGAAAATATCATCTATAAAGACAATAACGAAGAAATCAAGGTAGAGGTGAAACATTCAATTCATCAAATCCGTGAATGTGGTTGGGGCATTCATAAGCTTGAATGACATCACCACAAATTCATAGTGTCCATATCGCATCCAAAAAGTGGTCTTCTGGATATCGTTGTCCTTCACTCGAAGCTGATGGTAGTTAGAATGGAGATCAATCTTTAAAAATATCCTCGCTCTGCGCAACTGGTCGAATAAATTCTCGATCCTAGGCAACGAGTACTTATTCTTAATGGTAGCTTGGTTGAGCAAGCAATAGTCTCTGCACAACCTCATCAAACCATATTTATTCTTAATAAATAACATTGATGTTCCCAAAGGCAAAACAGTCGGCCTAATAAATCTGTGAACCACTAACTCTTGCAATTGTTTCTTAAGTTCTTCAAGCTTTGTTGGCACCATACAATAAGGTGCTTTGAAAACCAACGTTGTTTCGAGAAATAAGTTAATATCGAACTTCACATCTCTGACTAGAAGAAATCCCTGTAGGTCTTCCGAAAACACATCTAAAAACAGAACATCAAACTCTGTTCCAACGACACTAACCAAAAAGGTGGTGTGTCCTCTAACCAAACATCTCTAAGCCTTCACTACAGAGATGATACGACTACACAAGGTAGGTTGTGATATCCTGAACACAGTGTCTGGGACATCGAGCCTCGAAATCACAACCTTCCCTTCTCAGCATAAAATGCTAGTATAATTTTAACACCCCAAATTTTTGTATCACGAAAGTCATGAATTTTTTTTTTAAATACTTTTATAAAATTACATCAAAAAAATTAAACAAGACAAAAACTTGGTGCATTACTTTTCGTTTACATTTAAAACCATACAAGCATTTGAATCAGAAATGTCCAAAATTAAATATAACTATCTTAACAAATTAAATTTACTAGAGTCTATGAGGTATTTAAAACACTCTCAATAAAAAATGTTGAAGGTTTGGAAAAGGTATGGCTCGGTCTCCATCGTAACCTCCCGCCATTGCATGTGAGCTCACTCACTTTATGAAAAAAACATTAAACCATAGGGTCAGAAAAAATTGTCTCAGTAGGGTAGAGATATATTAAACATGTAAATCAGAATACATAAGCAAAAATTTCATCAACTTTTTATGCATTTAACATAATTAAATATAGTAAAATATAACAGGTATTGCAAATACTTCATATGTGCCTATCGTTGCAAAATTTATCATTTATAAGTCAATCATTCAAATTTAAACAATTATAAATACATGAACACTTAAAAATGCATGCACTTACCAATGCAGAAGTTGATTTTTATGCATGAACCAATTCTTATCTTTAATTATATATTTTTTTATTATATGATACATGTCATGCCTATCTAATGCGCAATCAATTAGGTTACAGTTTTTCATAACCCTGTGGGTACAGACACATACAGAAGTCATGGGTCAAGGTCACAGTGCAGGTAGTGTTTTCAATCAAAGGGTAGCTTTATCCTGGTCGGGCACCATTCATTAATGTCGGTTAAGGGTGTCAAAGAGCAAGAGAAGTTTCTACACTACCATCCTAATATATCAGACTTTACTCATAAGATTTTGTATCCTCTATGTTGCAGTCTAATGTGAAGGGTTCTCCTATCTTCATGGTTGGGGATGAGCAATCTTCAGTGCTCAAATCAATACCCACGAAGCCAAATTAGTACCACTCACTTTCTCCTAGTGAGTATTAATCATTTAATATTACATATTTAACTTGTAATTATTTGTTTTACATGCAACACCCATTTAACAGTCTCATTCAATAAATTTGGCCACCTTAGGGCCTAATGATGCATTTTCAAAACCTTTAGTTTCTTTAACCATGCATGAATGCAAGAACCAGGAAATAAAAGTTTCTTTAGCAGTAGATGCATCCATTCATTTACATCATTGAAATCATGTACATGGCAGTCATATGCAAGGAATTGCAACCTGTTCAATAATACATAACATTCACATTTAGTATTCGTAATGGATACTTTGATCCATCCATTTTATATCAGCCATAGGGGCACACTTGTGCCTTAACATTTTTATCAATTCATGTCTCATAAGTGGACACTTTAATTCCCTGCAGCAAACTCATAATCTTAACAATTCATAGCAGCTAAACATTCATTTGAAATAGCATGCATATGTACACAAAGTTTTCACAACCAATAACTAGCCGGGTTTGAAACCGGTTCTAATCTTGTAAAAACTCAACTCTGTCCAATTATTGCAAAGACTGCAAAAAAAATTATAGTTGATGCTCAGAGTTCATTTTTTTTTAGGAAATTTTGTCAGCTTTCCGATACTATAAACCGTTCATAAAAAATCATCTGTATGAGGGAGTTACGAACGTTTTGGTGTAGACTTATACTTTTCTATTCCGATTGTCACAGAACAATTTTCAATCTATAGATAGAGCTCAAAATTTTATAATAGGTGTGAAATTTTGTTAGCTTTCCAACACAATAAATCGCTCATTAAGACTCCTCTAGACAAGGAAAATACGAGCAATTTATCAGTCGAGTGTCAGGCAAAAAATATGTAATAACAGGTATACGCATTCGAGTGGAGCCAAAATGGGTCACCCGAATTCATATTTTTAAATCTTTTTACATGAACTAAGCAAAAAAATATATAAAATTTTAACTTCAATATACTAAGATAATATATGGTGGACAAATCTTATTTTCACAGCCGTTGGGCCAGAAACCCGACCCGTCCCTCAAAGAATTATTTCCTCATAAATGGATTCGATAAATTTCATAATAAAATAAGTAAATCATATAATTTTCCTACAAATAAAAATCAAAAAATTATGCCATAATTCCAGGTTATTTACATGCAAATACACTACAATTTTTAATTAAATTTTGTATAAAAAAATTTAGACTCGTCATGTTTTTTGTTAAAATTACCGAATTTTTTTAGAACCCCAATAACATAAAACATGTATTTTCCTATGGAATTAACCACAAAAACCATTTAAATTTTTACAGTACATCCATATTAACATGATCTACTAATCCAAATAGAAATTTGCAAAAAACTAATTAAGTATCACATGTATTTCAAAAATTTTATAGTTTTATTTTCTATGAAATCGGTTTTTAGAGAATATAATTTTTAGAGGGGTTTTCTTTCAAAAACCCCTTTCTATCACATGCTCTGATATCGCTAAGACAAACCCACATGTGAGAGGCAAGGTTTAGGGTCTATACTTATGAAAAGTCAAAGGAATTTGTGCCCACAAATTCTGTTTTATGTGTAACGCATAGAACCCCTACCTTTTTGGAAAAAAATTGATCCTACGCATATTAATCACTCTTCTAACACGATCTGACCATCCAACATGAACAATGGCCTCACTCACGACTTCCTTACGCTCCTCACATGAACGTGAATACCTTCCTTGTTGAGCTATGGGTGAAAACATCAAGGGTTTGGTGTAGGGAAATGAGAGAATAAAAGGGATTTTGGAGGAGGGGAAGAAGGTTTAAAAAAAACAAAGGGGAGAAAATAGAGGGGGCGTGAGCCCCTCCTCTATATTTATAATGTTTAGGGCTTGGGTCAAGGGCGAGAGTTAATCCTAGCCCTTGATCTTAGATCTAGGCTAGTTTCCATTTTTCAAATATTTTCACTTTTCTCTTTTTTTATTCTCCTCTTTCTTTCTTTTTTTTGTTAGCATAGGTTACATAATATATATTATATATAGTATAATATATACTATATGTGTATTATATTGTATAAATACCCATAGGGTTGGTTGTCCCCCTTTCCTATTTGCTTGGCAAGTAAGTCACCTAATTTTTTTTCATTTCTTTCTTTTTTTTTTTCCTTTATCTCATTCTTTCTTCCTTGGTCCAGCCTATTCTCTTCCTAAACTTCCTCTAGGGTGACGCCCCCCCTTATGGAGCCTTGTTTTGAAAAAAAAAAGGAAACTTTGACTTTTAATTACAAACCTTGTTTTTTTGGTAAGTTTTTAACTTAACTTTATTTTAAAGTTTTATTTTCTTATTACATTTTAAAGTTTAAATTGGATGCCACATAGAATGGGATGGCCCACTTATGGACTTCTACAAAATTATAAAAATTGATTTAGTTACAAATTTCATTCCATTAAATAAATTTCAAATTAATTCAGTTTAAATTTAAATTCAATTCCTTACAAATTTAAATGAAATAACATTAAATGAATTTGAATTAGATTTTATTTCAATTGCATGTCACCTATTAAAATTTGAAAACCTATTTATTTTAAATATTCCTTTAGAGGTTAATTCAAATTTTTTAGAAATTATTTTGAAAATTTTGAAACTCAATAAGGACGATGAGACCCTTGGGCATGTAGTGGTATGTTTCTTATACTTTGATTTTTTTTCTAAATCCTACGAACCCTATATCACAGTGCCTGCCCAATTTTAAAATGGATTTATCATTCAATAAGAAAAAATACAAAAAATTAAGAAAATTCTTTGAAAAATTGCGGGTATTACAGTAATGCTCGAACAACCAGTTCATACCCAATATGATATAATAATTCTTCATATCAAGTAGGACTAGGTCAGCAGGTAAGACCTGCCCCTGCAACTCTACACTAACATCCTGGATATGAGATACACACAAAGAATTATTCTCAATCGGGGTACGAACTTCGAGAGCAAAACAAGTGGTTCTACAAGTAATCCCAACATATTAGCATAATCTACTGAAAAAAAGAGTGAGTAGATCCACCATAGAACAAGACTAAAGCGGCTTGTCCATCCACAAGAATTGTACCTTGGACTAGATTATTCGGCTACATCTAATTTTTCATGGCTGCGTACACATGTCCTAGCACCCAGTTCTACTGGTGAACTTGTTGTTGTTGTTGGTGCTAGTGATGCTGTTAGGGCTAAGTCCTCCCATGTTGTTGTTGTCCTTTACCACCCTGCTTCCTATAGCAGTCTCGAGCAAAGTGACCCCTAGTGCCATAGTAGTAGCAGATGGTGGTCTCATTAGGGCACGTCAGTCCACTGTGCACCCTGATGCACTTCTGACACCTCTGCCTAAATTTCTATTGCGGCGATTGCTACTGACCTCTCCATGCCTGCTGCTTTTGCCTCTTGGTGGGAGGAATGAACTTCTTCTCACCTGCAGAATACTGCCTACGACAATCATCGATTTTCGTGGGCTACTGATGCTTGGATGATTCCTACTTTCCTTTCTCCCACTCCACTGACAGTGTTGTGGCAGCCTTGATCGCATCAGCGAAAGTCACAGATATATTGGTCATGACTTGGTACCTAAGCCCATCCTTTAATCCTCTAACTAACTTAGTCGCCCTAGCCTCATCATCTGTGAAAAGTTTGAGGCACTACTTTTACAGACTCCTGAATTTGGTAGTGTAGTCTACCAAACTCATTCTGCCATGCTCGAGCTCCAAAAACTCTTGTTGCTTTCTGATCCTGGCGTGTTGAGGGAAGTAGGTCTCCAAGAATGCTCCTCAAAAAGTCTCCCATGAGATATCAGTCATTTCTGCAAATTGCATGGTGCAAGTAGTGTCCCACCACTTTCTAGCATCACCCTTCAAGCAGTCGATACCAAAATTTGTCTATCTATCATCAGGGATAGGCAAAACTCAAAAATCTTGTTCGATCTCCTTGAGCCAATTTTCCATAACTTCAGGATCAGTTTTCCCCACAAACGTAGGTGGTTCCAACTTAAGAAACTTCTCATAGGTCACCGGCCCTGGGTTTGGATTCTGTTGTATCACTTGCACAAGAGGAACAAGACGGTTTTGGTTCTACGCCAGAGTCTGAATGGCCGAGCTGATATTTTCAAGGGTGTCAATGACAAAACCCCTCTGTGTTTGCCAGAGTCTTTTTGGGTTGAAATCTGTCAGGCCGTTATAGTTGGTGTCAAAGCTTGTGATAAAAAATCATTGGTTCACAGCCGCTAAGCAATCTGACATCTTGTTATAAGTATGTTTCATTAAGACTATAAGGATATTATGAAAATAATATAAAATTAATAATGTTCAAATTTACTGTGTTGCACTATAGCTAAGTTGTAGTTAATTTATTATAGATGGCTCATCGTGGAAACACTTCTACTGAAAATGTTTTGAATCCAGAGTTTTCAGAGACACCTCTAATAAATCGACTGTATCTCTTTGGATACTGGTCAGATTTTGGTGTTTGTAGATATTCTGAAAATCTTAGACTCAAACCTCTAACATTATAGTTAAACATTTGGCCTGATTCGGTCTGTAAGATTCTCTAAAATCTCTGTCAAAATATAATTTTTGCATGCACTGGTTTTTTCCTGAATCTAGAGTTGTTAGAGATACCTCTGATAAATCAACTGTATCACCCTAGATACAAGTTGAATTTTAGTGTTCTTAGACATTCTGGAAAGCTCAGACACGGACCTCTAATTTGGTAGTTAAAGGTTTGGCATGATTCAGTCTGTATGGTCCTCTAAAATCTTTATTCAAAATATAGTTTTTGCATGCATTGGATCTTTCCCGAATCCAGAGTTATAAGAGATACCTCTGAAAAATTGACTATATCGCCCTGGATACAAGTTGGATTTTGGTATTCTTAGACATTATGAAAAGCTCAGACATAAGCATCTAACTTTGTAATTAAAGGTGTGGCCTTATTTGGTCTGTAGGATCCTCTAAAATCTTTGTTAATATATAGTTTTTGCATGCATTAGATCTTTCCCGAATCTAGAGTTGTCAGAGACAGCTCTGAAAAACTAATTGTATCTCCTTAGACACAGGTCGAATTTCAGTGTTCTTGGATATTTTGAAAATCTTAGACTCAGGACTCTAACTTTTTAGTTAAAGGTTTGGCGTTATTCGATTCACATAATCCTCTAAAATCTCTCACAAAAATATAATTTTTGCATACACTGGTTTTTCTGAATCGAGAGTTGTCAGAGATACCTCTGATAAAGCGAATGTATCTCCCTAGATACAGGTCATATTTTTGTGTTCTTGAACATTTTGAAAAGACAAGACACAATCCTCCAACTTTGTAGTTTAGGTCATTTCCTGATTCGGTACGTATAGTCCTCCAAATTCCTTGTCAAAATGTTGAACATTCAGATTTTTGTCAGTCTCTGTTCAGTCAGTCTAGAATGCCCTGGACAACATCCCGTATTTTCAAGATTTCTCTTGACTCTCTCAATGAAAATTTGATTTGTTTGATTTTGTAGAAAACTAAGAGATAACTCTACAACTTTTGTGTTTAAGGTTAGTGTTGATTCTTTGCCTAAATATCTCAAAAATATCAATATTTCTGCTATTATAGGAAGTCATGATTTTCTTTTAACTTATTTTAAATCTTTCTCCTTTTGGGGCCGAGTTGGGTGCAACCCAACTGAGACACCATGTCACTGAACTCAAACGGCCTGATTAAGTCTGTTTACCATCTAATATGGTCGAAATTGGGATTAGCCAACATACGATATCATGCTCGTATTGCTTTGATTTATGTACACTTACACACTACATGAGAACAATGCGACATAAATGTTATAACATGAATGAGTACTTTCACTTGCACATCAGATCACTAAACTTAGAGTAATTGCATGAATCATTTGATAATTCAAGTGTTCTAGCATTTAATGATTATTTGATTGTGTTTCGTGTACATTTGCAATGATTACACGATTCACCTTTGGCACTTGATCTATCCCGTAAGTATAAAGGGGACTCGAGGAACCTTGTAAGGGAGTATTTGTCTGTGAAACTTTGTGGAATGATAAAAACTTCGTGTCAAGTTAGTGTGGGCAATGGATCCACCTTGTGAGTTAAGCTCACTTATGTTAGAAATGTGCAGTTACCCGTACTTTCTTTCTTATAAATATCTCATGCGATATAATTCTAGAGAGGTCTTCCTTTGGTTAGATAATTAATGAAATATTCATTGTTGAATGATAATGTTAATCATGTTAGTCACTCGATCATGATCGCACTGCTTATTTAGATCATGATGCAAGAGTTGTACCTTCCTTGATCACTTGCTTAAATGATTGATGTACCTGTCTAAGTATGTTGGTGCATGACATTGTCGTTTATTACTTAGCATTGTTCTTTTACCACTTCTTTAGTTGTTGCAATTACACTTATTTAATCACTTCAATTATGTTAACTGACTCACCACGATGCACATATATGCCCACTAGTACATATGCAATGTTTGCGATATTTTATATGTTCTGTCATGATATATTATCTTGTGTTGTTGCTCTGGTTAATTATGTTTTTAGATGCATATCATGTTATAAATTTTATTATTTGAGCAAATGGATTGTCGTGGATGATTTCTCACCAACTCGCAAGAGTACTGACCCTGTTTCATAGGGATACAGGTGGTGACTTCTCATGTTGCGATGGAGCTCGATGTGCGATGAAGGGTTGAACCTACACTCGAGAACATTAAAGATCTTGGCAGTTGTCTTTTGTAAAAAATATTGTATCATTTTGTAAACAGTACTAATAAAATGTTTTATCTTGTGGTTCACTCTGTAACCTGCCCAGAATTTCTACTTGTTTTTCCGCCATGTGCAATGTATTTAAAAAAAAATCCTAAAAATCTAAAGGATTTTTCAAGCTGGGATTCTGGGGCGTTACAATACGTAGGACCTACACAAAACAAATTAGACTACTCGGGTGTTCATTATGCCATGTATTTTAATTTTTTGAGTAGCTACTGAGTCGTATCCCCTCAGAGCAGAGTCAGAGGTCATGAGAAGTAGTGGCATGCTCAGAGAGAAACCTACCTAAGGGCGTGACATTGCACCACAATGATGATCATGATCACTCACTTATGTAGAAGTATATATATGGACCTGCACGCCTAGAATATAAGAAGCAATCTTGGTCTCCACTAAAATCTCTGGGCTAGGGGACTGTCGAGGCATTGCCCCTCGCAAAATAAAAAGAATAGAGTCCAGAGAGTTTACACCGCCTACCCTCTCTAATATAGACCATACCATTCTTTTCAGTTCAGCATGCCTTGGTAAAGACATACCCGAAAATATATTACAGGGTCATCTTTATTAATCAAGTCATAGGTAAATGCAACTACCATTTAGGATCGTGTATTGCCATCTCACTATTCCCTCTTTTGGAACCATAACTTATTATTTTATCAAGCACTCAAAGTGCCCGTGCAACCCTATGGGATTTCTATCATCCTGCATGCATTTCACAATACTTCCTCTCAAAGCATAACATACATTCTCATAACAAGAAATCATGTCAACATGTTGTTTAACAATTTACTTATGCAATATCACATAATTTAAATACTCAGAAATAAGCATGCATTAATATCACAAATATAAATCATTCTGGAACTGCACTTGTTGCCAATACACAATAAAATCAACATGTCTATATTCATCTTTCACATGCTTTGCACTTACAAACATGCTCATATATAGTTTATCATGAAAATTACATAATTAAATTGTCATAAATCTCAATTACAATACATATAGGAGCCTTTTTCTCAGAAATAAGGCATCCTTACACCATAACCATAGCAATCAAACTTACCTTTATGTCCATCATAAATATCTATATCAGATCTAATATGATTTCAAACTAAATTTTTAAAAAAGCTTAGAGAAAACATCAAAACATAATTAAAGTCATAAACCTGACATTCCCGATAAGAGCTCCCATAAACCCTCACTGAGCAAATCATCATGACTCAACTAATATCTTTATTTTTCAGTACTCAAATCATATCAGACATAATTAAAATATCTATGATACCAGATCAATCATTGAATCTACTACAACCAACCCACAACAAAAAACACATAAGTCGATTTTCCTGACCCAGGCCCCCATAAGCTCAAATTGGAAAGACTTACATATTTTATTTATGTTCAGTTATAATCATGATAAAACAATAGAAATACACATGACTTAATTTAGTTCGTGCTATATATAACTTAGAAACATTATATTTCAATAACATATATTTTTAGAAGAATTAAAATCCAATAAAGAGCTCAAAACCCTAAATCGATTTCTGAAAGATCGGGATTTACTATATGAATAAGGTTCTCGCTTTTGGAAACAATCAAAACAGTCAAGTTACAAGACAATTAAGATTTAATCATATCTTTCAATTACAACTTGCATAAATTACCATCTAGATCTTTCTAAATGTTTAGCCATTTCGTTTATGATTTAATAAGTTCTATAAACATGGATACATGTAGTATATATCAGAAAATATTAAAATCACAAGATCAAAACAAGTTACAAATTAATCACAAGCACAAGTCGTCAGTGAAAATTTGAATCCTTGATTACCTATTTTTTAAAAATCTATCAAGAATAACAAATTGCATATAAAATCACGATATTTTTATTGTGGTTGCCTGTACCTATCAAGAACACAACCCAACAAACCGACTTCAAAAATGATAAACAAAAATAAATAAAAATATTTTAAAGAACCCTATTCTAACAAAGTTTCGATCCAGAATCTACAAACTATAAGATTTTTATCAGATTAAATATTTTCTTGGAATTTATCTAAAACATTTATGACCAAACCCTTTTTACATGGTCTATTATTATATGTTAATCTTAACCCAAAATTTTTATAAAATATTTAGAGTCATTTTTCTTGGGCGTTTATATCTTTTATTAGAGATAGGTTGAAACAGTCGTGTATTCTAAGCTAGAAATTGAAGCTCTGTTAGAATGGATGTTTTTTCCTTAATACGAATTCAAATCAGATAAAACAAGATTCTAAATTTAAGATCAAGATGCGTAGATTAACCTATAATTTTATTTAGATTTTTTAGACTAAAATTTAAAGAGATATCAATTTATTTCCAAAACTGGTCAGAAATAACATATCAATTATCACAAGTTTAGGTTTCTTAGAAAATATTTTTGTAAAAACTCTTCTTGAGACCATAAAACCTTTGAAATCTCATTTTTTTATATTAGATCAGATTCAATATGAATTAACTCGTGAATAACACTAACAATAATCAAGTTATAACTGAATCTAATATGAACCAACGAAGAAACCCTATTTTCGCATGTTTCTCAAAATCGTTTTTATAAAAGATTCATGATCCATCTTCTTCGAATCCAAATAACAATTTTCTTAAAAAAGAAAACATGTATAATAAATCCAAACATGTAAATATACTACTGAAAATAAAAATAACTCAAATATGAAGGCTTGATGTACGTAAAAAGTATCTACTACGTAAATCTTACTTGAAAATCGATAGATCTCTAAGGCAAAAAGGATAAATTATGTAATCTTAGCTCTACACCACCACAACCACCGAAGTATATACAAGTTTAATGGATGCACAAACTACTCCAGACTTCCTAGACATTTTTTAGGAGAAGAGAGAAAGCATAAGGAGAAAAAGAGAAAGAGAGAGATTTTTCTGAAAAAGTGAGTGGGGCGTGCGAGAGGGGGTATATATATATATCCCTCTTTACAATCCTAGTCTATTCATATGGGACTCTCCTCTCCAAAATCGTATGGAGGGGAGAATTCCTTTCTAGAAAATTTTAATTATATTCTAGACTCTAATTTTTTTAATTATTTGATTTTTTTTTAATTTTATTTAAGTAGGATTATGAGGTTTGACTATTCAACAACTAACTCTTAAAATTCTAACTAATATGGGCTCTTCTAGAGCTATGGGATGTCTCACCCTTTTAAATATCTTTATTATTGTTTTAAATAAAATCTAATATTAAAATCTTAATTATCACCTTTATATTTTTATTTTATTTATTGGTCTGAATTTAAAACTAGATAACATTTTCATGTATATGGACTCCTGGATCCAAATGGGGGTCCACATAGGATGTCCCTTATAAAGTCCAATCCATAACCATTGGATCTAATTAATATTTTAAATTTGATCTAATCCAAACAACACCTCTGATCCATATTGGATCCAAATGACAATTTTGGATCCAAAACCATACAAACTCGCATAGCCTTCATACCTTAGTCTTTTTTGCTTATTCTTAGAATATTATTCATAACATGAGACAAAGGTTCGTAATTAATTGAAACCAAGAAAATCAAGAATTCATAATTATATTCATAAATGCATTAAGAATTTATTATTTATTTATTTTAATTATCAAAAAAAAATCTTGGGTTTTACAGTTCGACTAGCAGTCTAGGTTCAAATCCCATGGGCGTCACCCCCCTAGTAAGCCAAAGCTTGGTGAGTCCTGGGGTTGAAGGGTAAGCCCTCAGAGTTTTACATCAACATGAAATGAGACCGTAATGCAAGAAGCTGAGCCAGCATGGCTATGTCTGTAAAACCTATGATTTTATTTTAGTTTTAACTTTTAAATTTGGGTTAAAACCAGTTTTATATTAAGTTGAAATTCTAGAGTCTAAGTTGACCAAGCTATGTTAGGTTCGGATTCAAACTTGAGTTTGGATCCAATATAGATTTGGATTCAATCTCATTGAATTGGACCCATAGGGTCAGATGCTTTGAATAAAGTCATTATTGTTTCGACAAAAAATTTGGTTGATCAATAACTCACCTATTAGATCGAAGTTGACCATGACGTTTCTCCTTTCAAGTGCATTGAAATCGACTATCTACATGCCCAAATTGGTATTGATTTGAGCATTTTATCATCGACCAAAGTTTATGCCTAATTGTAGGTTAAAAATTAACATTTTTCAACATCGACTAAATTTTCTTATCGATTCGTGTGTGTATGACTAAATCTAACATCACCATAACGATCTATGTTTTGAGGAGTATTGAATTGAGTATTTAAATGTCGATTCTGACGAGTCTTTGGGTTTGTAGGCCTCCCGAAAGGTTACCATGTCACTGAAACTCAAGCCAGGGTAAGAAGTCTCCACCTTTCTACTCTATCTTAATTAATTTTAAATTTTAATAAATTAAAATCCATAATTTATTTTCTTATTTGACTAATAAAAAAAGATTAATAAATATTAACATCTTATATTAGAGATGAGACTCTTGCCTAAGCACATCTATAAATAGAAGCCCTCAAGACGAGAATTAACAAGGTTAATTCTCCCTCTCTCTCTCATTCTTATTAGAATTCTCCATCTTCTTCTTCCTTCTTGGAGCTTTTCCAGCAACCATTGAAGCTCCTCTAAGGTTCTAAGACAGGAGACGAAGGCAGATCTACATTTGAGAACCCGGTTAATTTAGGATTCATCCTACGCGTAGCATAGATCGAATGCAAACGCATAAACTGTGTATCTTGTTGATTCTACGGGCTGATCCATGGTGGATCATATCAGTAATAGGTTTAAAAAAGGTTTTGAAAGTGTTTTTAATTCATTAATATGCTTTAAAATAGATTTATAAAATCAGTTTTGGTAAATCTTTGCACGAACGACTAAACTAGGAAATCGAGTAATCCAAAACTTATAGTTTCGTATTCCTATATAATTTTATATGGTTAAATCTTTGTTTCCATCATGAATGGATGTATATTTGCTTTTTTGCATGTGTTTGCATTATGAATCATGTCTTTACAAATTTATGTTATGTATTTCATAGTATTTTCGCATGCTAGCATCTTAAACTAGTTATTTTATGCAAAAATCATGATTTATTTTGATAGTTTAGATTTTAAAACATGTATTATGATCATATGATGTCTCTTTCTAACTGTAGATGATGTTTAGATACTAATTATGGGTTGATGCATGATAAAAACTTGATATTTCACGTTTATGCTTGAGTTTTTTTACTTTTCTCATGATTTATATTATATTTTTCGTATTTTCTTGATTTTTTTTATCGATCTATCATAGTAAAATAATTCTACCTCTCAAATTGGATCACCAATGGACAAAACCTTTTATGGAGGCCTTCCAGACATCTGGGAGGTATCTCAAAAAAATATTGGGCCTTATTGGTGGTACGAAAGTGAGAGTTATGGCTGCTGCAACCCAAGACAGAAATTTTGTCCTACATGTAGAGCGATTCTTGATAGTCGGTTTTGGAAAAATCTAATAAATCAATAATTTTGAGTTAATTGATGATTTTTGGATATGTTATTCACATCATATGAATAGATCTGAGAAAAATAAAAGCAAAATATGGTTCATTTTCTATAAATCTTGAAAGGTCACACAAATCATGAAAGATTCAAGATTTTGCAGAAAACCTAGATCTAGAATTGTCTCAGGCAAGGTTCGGTCCAGAAAACCTAGAAAATTCATATGCTAAATTTTTTTGACAAACACAAATGATTCTAGTATCTAACAATCATACCTTTCACTAAAAAAATTGGGAGGACGAAATTCCTCTCAGATTGGGAAGCAAGATTCTAGCAAGTTCTGTCAAGAATATAAAAAACAGTTTCGGTTCCGTAAATTTTCATAGGCAAACAAAATTATTTTTTTAGATCTACCACTTGAAATTGAAAGTTAATATCCTCTGACATGATGGTGAATTTTTATAGAGTTGTATTTGTTCATTTTGATGGTCTGTCAGACCGGTGAACAACATAAAAATTCTAATACCATACAGTTCTTAATTTTAGATAATATCATGACTTATGAAATTATGTTTCCAAAATCATGTGCTTGATTTTGATATAAGATATTAATCATGCATATGTTAATGTAAAATTTGTTATGAATTTGTTATATGTAGGCATGTAAATTATTTGGGCATGATGGCATATGAGATTGTATATTAAACATGAAAATTAAGCGTGATAATTAGACCAAATGCTATCATGATCATACATATGTAATTCTATATATGAAATTTATGATTCATGCTAAATTGAAATGAGTCTCATGCATCATGGAGTACGATATTTGACATGTCATATGTTGTAAAACATGTGAAGCATGCATACATGGGGCTCGAATGCGAGTCAGGTTCGATAAAACCCGTGGGGTGCTTGTGAGTACTCAGTTTGACTTTGATAAATATGATCATATACACACACACTTTAACTGGGCTTTTGGGTACTCCATATTGTGAGTTTGTACCTCGAGATACTCTTGAGTACTCCTTAATGTGAGTACGTACCTTGAGATACTCTTGGATGCTCCTTAAGTAAAGTACGTACCTTGAGTTGGGTTCAAATGAGTTATGCTAGGACACCTTAGTAATTGTAGGAGATGTGAGTTCGTGCCTTGTGAGGCCATGGTTTCTTAAGCTGTCCATAGTGGAGCTTGGGGTTGTTGAATCTCGTGCTGAGTATACCCAGTATTGTAGTTGGACCCAATATAAATAACACCTAATAATTCATTTGTTCTAGTGGCCTACCTTGAAGAGGGCAGAAGGTAAACTCGCCAACTGACACATTTTGAGGGCATTGACACCTCTTGGGCCCCCAGTCATTACTGTAAGGGGTTGGAGATGTCAATTTATCCTAGGTAGATAGTCACGCTCTATAAAATAGGAATCGATTCCCTGGACCACTGTAAGTTTCTTTCTCGGTTAAAGACCACTTCAGTAGATGTTTGGCTTGGCTCTTCGGATCGATGGGTTAATTAAAATATATAGCATAATAAACCCCCATCTGATTGCTGAGTCAGGATTAGGTCATGAGTGTGATAATTAGGGATTAGTTAGAGTCCATTTAGGTTAGGAGTCTTCCAAAAAATCACCCCCATGTGTTTATCCAAAAACCAATTTAAGAAAGTTTCTTTCTTTCTAAAATTGGATTTTGAAAATCTATAAAAGGGGGCCAAAAGGGAGGGGTCGACCCCTAAGGCTTTTTCCCTCTCTCTCTCTCTCTCTCTCTCTCTCTCTCTCTCTCTCTCTCTCTCTCTCTCTCTCTCTCTCTCTCTCTCTCTCTCTCTTCTCCAGCAACTTTCTTTCCTCCCTTGCAGTTGCAACCATCCAAGGTTAGATTTTATACTTTCTTTCATGTCTTATTAAAATTTTTTATGCTTTTTACCACGGATTTCACCATTATCGCCCCTTGTTTATAAATTTCAAGCATGATCCACCCTCAAGAACCCTAAAATGAAATAAAAAATGTGATCTAATGTTGCTCCATGGTTTATTTCACATTTTTAAGCCATTAGAATAGTTTATAATAATATTTTTTATGTTTTTGCCAAATAAAAGATGAGATTTGCCCGTTAAATGGGTTGAATCCCTCTTTCGAAGGCTAAATCAAGTTCTAACCATGCTTTCCCTTATTTTTTTATCTTATTTCACTGTATTAATGTTTATTTTACTTATTCCAGCATCAAATCCAATTTTGTTGTATTATTTCCTTATTTTTTCATTATTTTTCATGTGTAAATTAGGGTTTTTGATGTTTTATCGAATATCCATGTATTTCAACCCTGGGTACTTGAAAATCGTATTATTTCATGGGTAAATATTTATCAGAAAAATATAATTTTTGTAGGGTTGGCTCATGGATTTGTCAGTGACTCCCTGTAAAAAAATGAGATTATTTTGGTTTTGGGAACCCTGACAAAAAAAAAATAGAAAACCGAACCTTATTTTTTAAACTGTGAAATCACTATTGAGATTCAGGAGCAACTTACATAGGTGATATTTCTATCATCCAAGATCTGATCGATGATCCGTAAGTTGAAGTGGCTTTGTATTGATGTCTAGTATTTACTAAAAAAAAAATTCATATTTTTTTTGCATTTGTTTACTATTTTTCCTCTATTAGAAAGTAGAATCGGTTTCTCAAAGCTTGTTATACCTTGTTTAAACCCTAGATCGACTTGTGTCGATTGTATCTCTCTAACCGGAGATCCGATCGACGATCTGTAAAAAGAAATTTTTTTCTATGTGTATCTTCTATTCACTACTAAAATTTAGTAATTTTTTAATATGATTTGCTATATTTTCCTATACCCAAAACCGGATGTATATATTTTAACTCGTTATATATTCGTTATAATTGATCGTATATTGTCGGAACGATATCTCCTTAACCGAAGATGATTTTTTAGATCCATAAAAAAGCAAATCTCTGTTTTTTGTCTAGTATCTCTCTGTATGTTTTTATGAATTTCTATGGTCATTTGATACTTAATTCGAGTTTGACACTGTGACAGGTAAGTGCCCATGAATAAAATTGCATATTTTAGAGTTTTATTCAATTTGCGTATTAAAGTAATGTCAAAAATAGATTTTTTCGATTTCACTTTAATTTTAGGGTTGTCAAAAGTGCATGTATTAATTTTTATTAATTTTGGAATTTGTTTGAGCCTTACTTTGATTAAATTGCAAAAAACAAGGTGCTCGCAGAGTCCCGATTTGAGCGAAACACTGGAAAAAATCATGATTTTGTAATATTTTGATTTTTTTATAAAACATTTATAGTTTTTAGGGTTTGTTTATGTTTATAATTATGTGAGGATGCTACGTATCCAATTTGGTCTTGATTCGAATCTTTTTAAACCCTAAATCCAAAATTTTACCAATACATTTTCTAAAAACCTAGGTTTCGAGGCCATGCTCTTGTAATCAGGGGTACTTTTGTTATTTTCCCCTAAATTCTGTATTCTAAAGTTGTTTATCTTTATTATTTCTTTAATTTTATATTATATTTTATTATGTTTATCTCAAAGAAACATGTAAAAAGGCTTATATATGAATTTATCCAATAATTTTCAGATATTACTGGATAAATCCAGAAAAGCCAACATATCTTCAGTAACAAGTTTTCTAGTTTTTCAGGTACATTCAAGAATGTATTCTATTTTATTTCATTTTCCTTTTATGCTAATTGTAATTATAAATTTGGAATCATAATTTACTTTTCCTGCTTAGAATAAGATTGCATTGCATATAGTTTTATTCTTTAATAATGTTAAAGTGTAATGGATGATGATTCATGAATATTCAAACTCACAATGGTCTACATGAATGGCACGTTCACTAGCTTCTAGGGAGTTGGTAAACTCGATTGACTTCGTATTTATGGCCATAGTCAGAATACGAACAAAATCCAGATTTATCTTCTTTTAAGTCACAATCAGCCTACTCTTAGGCTATCTTCAAAAACCATTGCATATTTCAATATTTTATAAATGTTTTTCTCTTTTTAGAATCAAATGAGATATATTCAATCCATATTTGTGGCCATAGTCAGGGATATGAGGCGAATTTACTTCACTAAAGTTCTATAAGGCACATAAACTCGCTTTTCCAAACAATTTTCTAAAAAATCTTCAAAAATCTTTTCTCAAAATCATATTCATACATCATTTAGGTTTAGATTGCGTCATGAAAATAAAAGTCTCACAGAGCTACATGCCCCTTCTTTTGACTTATTTTTTAATTTCATTTCAAAGAAATTGATTTTCCTCAAAATTGCTAGATTTTCCTCAGAAATTGACTTTCTCAAAACCCTTGGTTCTTTCAAAGATTTTTCAAGTACTTTCTCAAATTCAATCCACAATTTTCTAAGTTAGATTCTTTACTTCAAAGTTTGAATTCAGAGAAATCAAGTTTTTTTTTCAAAGTTATTTGAAATTCCTCAGAAATTGAGTTTCCTTTTCTTCAGAAATGTTTTGCAAATGTGATTCATAATTTTCAAAGTATTTTTTTTCCAAGTATTTCCAATTATTCCAAGCAAACATCATGTTTTCAAATCTGCATTTTCAGAAATTCATAGCACATGCTTGATTCTTTGTGCATTTAGGAATAGAGCATCGATTTAGATAGGTTGTGCAAAGCAAAGCACTAGATTGATCCTTGGTTCAATTACCCCTAGTTGTGATGCCAGGAACGATTGAACCTTGTACCGACAGGCAAGGCCCATTCTTTATAATTATCCTGCATTTTAAAACAGAGGCGAGTTATTTTCAAAATCTTTTTCAAAGGTTAGTTTGACTTGCAAAAGTAAAATTTTGCAATGATAACAGGTTTGGCGACCGAGATGGGACCTGTCTTTGCCTGATCAATCTTGTGTTTTACTTTGTTTGAATTGTCAAAATCAAGTTCTACAATGTCAGCGTTTTATCTTGTGAACCTAGGAGCCTAGAATCAAATCCGGTTGACATGAAAAGCTTGTAGACTTAGGCATGGTTTGGTAGGACCGATTGAGGAGGCATTATTCATGTTCACATAGACTTAGGTCAAATACAATCCTCCTCAATCTAGGATCTAATTGAAAACAATGTTTGCTTCTTATAAATTTTTCAAAAATTCTACTTCTTTTGGTCATTAGAGCCTTTTGTTTTCTTGCACATTGATCATATTTTAAAAACAACCCCACCTACTTTTACTTGGCCACCACGTTGCTGGGCTTTCTTCCAGAACCATAGTTCGGGACAAAGCCTCACAACTGGGCCACCTATTTGGGTTGATCCCCCCCTGCCACGTACCGAGGGCCATAGTGCAAAGTATATCGGCAAGTGCTCAAAGATGTTGGAAAACATGAGCCTAGAACCGAAGAAATTCTTTTATGCCACGTACATCGAGCCTCAACTCGAGTATATCGGTATAGCATGATTGGACACAGATGAACTGGGCTTTAGAGTTAGGGTTAGGGTCCTACAGTTATTTTAAAACTTGTGCATCTAGAGTCAACCTTTAGGGAATGTTGTATGTGTATACTTGTTTGTACAGGATGT
This sequence comes from Nuphar pumila, assembly GCF_984573655.1. Lineage (NCBI taxonomy): Eukaryota > Viridiplantae > Streptophyta > Magnoliopsida > Nymphaeales > Nymphaeaceae > Nuphar > Nuphar pumila. The sequence goes on along the minus strand of NC_143249.1, from coordinate 163,171,398 downwards.
GATTGAATGTACTTTGGTTATTTTTTTTTATTCTCTTTATTTTCTCATGTTTTCCATAAAATTTTCTAAAAAAACTGGACGATTTTCAAAAACCCTTATTTTTTACTTATTTTCTCATATTCTCATTATTTCTACAAAGATTTTCTCAAACCTTAGACAATTTTCCCAAAACCTCTATTTTCTTTAAAACTCCAGGTGATTTCCATCCTCCCTTCCCTTTGGATCTCGAAAGTTTCAACCTTGTTTTGATCTTGCCTGCAATTGCTTCAAAAAAACTGTGGTTTTTCTCAAGCCTTATCCTGATTTTCTTTTTATTTTTCAGTCTAACCTGATGGTATTCAATTAGCTTGATTTCGTCTTTCCTGAGGGTCATATCTCCTATGAGGTGCGGCAAGGTCTCTTCGATCATCAAAATCTAAACACCGGATCTTTCATTCCCTAGTGGTACTATTCTTAGCTCAGGAACTTCTCTCGTATATTCTCGGACCATCTGAGTGACTGTGGATTGGAACTGGCATCTTCAGTGGGAGAACAAATCATCAACGACAATTTGGTTCAAGCATTAGAAGAGCGATGGAATCCGCATACCTATACCTTTTGGTTCCCGTGGGGAGAGATGACTCTACTACTGGACAAATTCTCAAACATCATGGGTCTACCTAAGCCAGCTAGTCAGCCAGATGTTCCCATAGAGCAACAAATTTTTATCAACGTCAAGGGACTTGACCCTCGAGATGCTTTAGCCCGAATGGCCGGACACAGATCCTGGCCACTGATAGAAGTCTATGAAACTCAATGTGTAGATTTGTTTGAGCTCTATCAACAACACAGGATATTTGCAGAAGTTGATTCTTTAGCTCGAGCAGCTCGAGAGAGAGTACAACATGCGATGATCTTGTGCACAGTAGGACTAGCCTTCTTTCAGGATGAACAAAACTACATTGATATCAGAATAGTACAACTTTTGCAAAGATGGAGAAGTCGACAGACCAACTGACTTTCTATTGCCATGGCGGCGCTTGCCTTCTTATATCGCGGATTGACCCGTTTCGTACTTAAAGATTCAATCTTAGTGGAAGGGTGCATCTACGCCTTGCAGTCTTGGTTCCTTCGGCATGTGCCATCTCGAGCCAGCTCATTCAGATATAACAGCAAAAAGTCATTACCCACTTATCGGTACAAATTCTTGCTCGAGAACCTCCATGAAGAAGATATCGTGTGGGACTACTTCGACCGTCAAGAGTCTTCCCCTCGATACACCTATGCATATGGCAAGCGATTCAAGTTACTCAGACTCTTCTTCTCAGTTTATTACCAACCAGAGCGATGTGTTCGGCAGTTCTCACAGAGACATAGGTGCATTGAAGCTCGATTATTGTCAGGCATCGTGCAAGAATTTGATCTAAAGTCCACTCAGTGGTCCAGAACATACCATTCTACCAAGCATAGTTGGGATTCTTTTGTTACTCTCACTGTTTTTCCTGGTCATCGAGTGTCTTCTAATTATCATGAGTGGTGGCAAATTGTTTGTCCTTCCCTTCTTTGTCAAGTCTATTATTAAAAAAATCATTCTTCTTTTTATTATGGTTTGACGACCTCACTTAGGTAACAAGGCGTATTTTAGTTGTTTATTTCCTTTACAAGAATAGCAACGCAATTGTTGTGATTCCAACGATGACCCAATCCTTGGTAACGGGATATCCTTCAAATTGTCAACCCGACTCTCATCAAATATTTTCCCCTATTTGTTTTATCCTAAAACTACTCTTCAAATCTAAATTGCTCATTTTATTCTGCAGAGAGTATCGGTATTCTCAAGTGATTCAGATCAGATTAGGAAAGAAGACGCCACCATATCAGTGCATCAGTGATTTCAACAACAAGCAAGAAGAGATGAATTCTCCAAGATTTGACAGAGGACAGAGTCAGACTGACAGGAATGACATCGATCCTGCTACATATCAATTGTTTAAGAAAATGATGATTAAGATTATGTACGAGCAAGTTGAAGACAGTCTCGGAAAGGCTCTCATCGAGGAAAAGACATTTGTCTCATTCTCCAAAAACATCACTAGCAGGAGCAGTAACATGGGAGGTTTTAAACCCAACAGAAGCAGCAATGAAAGCAAAAAGGGAGATACCTTCAAGCAAGACACCAAGCCTCTCCAATCCAGTCACCAGAATAAAGAGAAAATTCAGGAAAAGCCAAAGCACAAGGATTGGAGTATTGATAGTAAGTTCACCCCTTTGGACCAGACACTCGAGAGTGTTCTTGAATATATGCTCGCGAGAGATATGATCCGTTTGCCCAATGCCGCTGATTCCCCAGCAATTATGGGTGGATTCAAAAAACAGTTTTGCAAGTTTCACCGAGTAGTAGGGCATGACACGAAGAACTGCCTCATCCTTAAGAACATCATCCAGGACCGCATTGATAAGGATATTATGGTTAAAGATGAAGGAAAGGACCAGCAAGTTGTCCTGACCAAGCCTTTCCGATCCAACTCTCAACCGAAAGCAAGCGCTTGACAGAAGATAAAATATGATGGTTGGGGTTATGATCGCGAATTTACTCATCTAGATCAACCCTTCGAAACGATTCTTGAATATATGTTGGTCAAGGGAGTGGTTAAACTCCCAAAAATTGTTGATCCTCCTGTCACAAAGGGCAAATGGAAAGATCGATTTTGCAAGTTCCACCGAGCAATAGGGCATGATATCGAACGTTGTTTCATCTTAAAAAACATCATGCAAGATTACATCGATCAAAAGATTCCAGTAGAAGGCAAGGAGGCGAGTCAACCAGTTAGCCTATCAACATCTCTCCCGACCATTCAAGAGGATGACAATGCTAATGTTTCCTCTTCTCTTTCATTTTGCTTTTGTCGTTTTGAAGGAACAATTTAGTCGCCATTTGTCATCTTTTCTCTCTAAGGCATCAATAAAATCATCATTTTTCCTCAGAGACGGTGTCATCTTCTTTATATGTTATGGCTATTTATTCTTTTGCAAAGTGTTTTTATAAGAAGCAATCTCTTTCAGAGTGCCTCCCGAATCAATCAAGAAGTGTATTGCCAATTTTTCTCTTATTATCTTAAGAGAACATTCGATAAATATCAATTACTTATCCTTTGTCCAACATCTTACTCCCTAGTTACACTGAGGCATTTTTTTTTGAAAACTTATTTTTACTTCAAAATGTTCTGTATGTAAGCAGGATCAAACAAAATCTTTCATCATTCATTTGCATATATTTGCATTCATTTGCATTTGCATCCATTTTGCATTTGCATCAGATTTATTTACCCATTCAGGATAACGGATAAATTCTGAGACCCCGGTAAGTTCAAGTCATCGTGAGGGCGAAGATTGAAAATTGCCCATCACAATCAACAAGCACTTTTCAAAACACCAATCTTTTCAAATTTGACCTTCAGGTCGAGTCTTTTATCAAAACCATTTTGGTTGGTCATGTCAAAATCAACCTTCGGGTTAAGCTTTTTCTAAATCTATTTTTTACTGGTCGAACTCCCTAAACCTGAGTTTTGCTGGTCAGTATTTTTGAACCCAGTCCACACTAGTCTAGTTTTCCTTCGAAGATTCGAGTTTCGACTCGAATTTTCTAGTTCCCTTCAGGATTCAAGTTTTGACTCAAATTTTCTTTCCTCTAAATCTGAATTAGTTTTGCTTTAAGATTTGAGTTCCTACTCAAACCTTCTTTACTTTAGAACCTAATTGGTTTAATCTTCCTTTGGGATTCGAGTTCCGACTCGAATCTTCTTTCCTTTAAAACCTAATTGGTATGATTTTCCTTCGGGATTCGAGTTCTGACTCAAATCTTTTTTTCTTTAAAATCCGAATTGATCTAGTTTTTCCTTTAAAGATTTGAGTTCTGACTCAAATTTTCTTTCCTTCTTTTAAATTCCAGAATTGGTCTAGAAAATTCGAGTTCTGACTCGAATTGTCTTCCAAATCCAATTCATCCAATTTGCCATCTTTTAAATTCCAGAATCGGTCTAGCAGATCCGAGTTCTGACTAGAATCTTCTTTCAAATCCAATTCATTTGATTCTCTTTCCTTCAAAATTAAGAATTGGTCTAGAAAGCTTGAGTTCTGACTCAAACTTTCTTCCAAATCCAATTCGTGTAGCTTTGCTTTGAAAAATTGAATTTCTACTAAAACCTCCTTTTAAATTCAAGAATCGGTCTAGAAGATCTGAATTTCGACTAGAATCTTCTTTCAAATACAATTTGTTTAGTTTTCTTTTAAAGACTCGAGTTTTGACTCAAACTTTCCTTCCAAACCCAGCTTTGCATCGGTCCTTTCACGAACTCCATTAAGCTCAGAACAGTTAGAATGTTAATCATTCCTAGCTCACCTTTGGACCAGACACTCGAGAGTGTTCTTGAATATATGCTCGCGAGAGATATGATCCATTTGCCCAATGCCGCTGATTCCCCAGCAATTATGGGCGGATTCAAAAAACAGTTTTGCAAGTTTCACCGAGTAGTAGGGCATGACACGAAGAACTGCCTCATCCTTAAGAACATCATCCAGGACCGCATTGATAAGGATATTATGGTTAAAGATGAAGGAAAGGACCAGCAAGTTGTCCTGACCAAGCCTTTCCGATCCAACTCTCAACCGAAAGCAAGCGCTTGACAGAAGATAAAATATGATGGTTGGGGTTATGATCGCGAATTTACTCATCTAGATCAACCCCTCGAAACGATTCTTGAATATATGCTGGTCAAGGGAGTGGTTAAACTCCCAAAAATTGTTGATCCTCCTGTCACAAAGGGCAAATGGAAAGATCGATTTTGCAAGTTCCACCGAGCAATAGGGCATGATATCGAACGTTGTTTCATCTTAAAAAACATCATGCAAGATTACATCGATCAAAAGATTCTAGTAGAAGGCAAGGAGGCGAGTCAACCAGTTAGCCTATAAACATCTCTCCCGACCATTCAAGAGGATGACAATGCTAATGTTCCCTCTTCTCTTTCATTTTGCTTTTGTCGTTTTGAAGGAACAATTTAGTCTCCATTTGTTATCTTTTCTCTCTAAGGCATCAATAAAATCATCATTTTTCCTCAGAGACGGTGTCATCTTCTTTATATGTTATGGCTATTTATTCTTTTGCAAAGTGTTTTTATAAGAAGAAATCTCTTTCAGAGTGCCTCCCGAATCAATCAAGAAGTGTATTGCCAATTTTTCTCTTATTATCTTAAGAGAACATTCGACAAATATCAATTACTTATCCTTTGTCCAACATCTTACTCCCTAGTTACACTGAGGCATTTTTTTTTTGAAAACTTATTTTTACTTCAAAACGTTTTGTATGTAAGCAGGATCAAACAAAATCTTTCATCATTCATTTGCATATATTTGCATTCATTTGCATTTGCATCCATTTTGCATTTGCATCAGATTTATTTACCCATTCAGGATAACGGATAAATTCTGAGACCCCGGTAAGTTGTTCATGTCATCGTGAAGGCGAAGATTGAAAATCGCCCATCACAATCAAAACGCACTTTTCAAAACACCAATCTTTTCAAATTTGACCTTGAGGTCGAGTCTTTTATCAAAACCATTTTGGTCGGTCATGTCAAAATCAACCTTCGGGTTAAGCCTTTTTCTAAATCTAGTTTTTACTGGTCGAACTCTCTAAACCTAAGTTTTGCTGGTCAGTATTTTTGAACCCAGTCCACACTAGTCTAGTTTTGCTTCGAAGATTCGAGTTTCGACTCGAATTTTCTAGTTCCCTTCAGGATTCGAGTTTCGACTCGAATTTTCTAGTTCCCTTCAGGATTCAAGTTTTGACTTAAATTTTCTTTCCTCTAAATCTGAATTAGTTTTGCTTTAAAATTTGAGTTCCTACTCAAACCTTCTTTCCTTTAGAACCTAATTGGTTTAATCTTCCTTTGGGATTCGAGTTCCGACTTGAATATTCTTTCCTTTAAAACCTAATTGGTATGATTTTCCTTCGGGATTCGAGTTCTGACTCAAATCTTTTTTTCTTTAAAATCCGAATTGATCTAGTTTTTCCTTTAAAGATTTGAGTTCTGACTCAAATTTTCTTTCCTTCTTTTAAATTCCAGAATTGGTCTAGAAAATTCGAGTTCTGACTCGAATTGTCTTCCAAATCCAATTCATCCAATTTGCCTTCTTTTAAATTCCAGAATTGGTCTAGCAGATCCGAGTTCTGACTAGAATCTTCTTTCAAATCCAATTCATTTGATTCTCTTTCCTTCAAAATTAAGAATTGGTCTAGAAAGCTTGAGTTCTGACTCAAACTTTCTTCCAAATCCAATTCGTGTAGCTTTGCTTTGAAAAATTGAATTTCTACTCAAACCTCCTTTTAAATTCAAGAATCGATCTAGAAGATCTGAGTTTCGACTAGAATCTTCTTTCAAATCCAATTTGTTTAGTTTTCTTTTGAAGACTCGAGTTTTGACTCAAACTTTCCTTCCAAACCCAGCTTTGCATCTGTCCTTTCACCAACTCCAGTGCTCGTGCTGGTATTTCTCAAAATTCAGTGCTCGTGCTAGTACTTTTTTAAAATCCAATGCTCCTGTTGGTACTTTTTCAAAACCTAGTGCTTGTGCCAGTACTTTGTTTTCAAAACCCAGTGCATGTGCTGGTACTTTGTTTTCAAAACCCATTATTCATGCTGGTACTTTTTCAAAACCCAGTGTTCGTGCTGGTACTTTTTTAAAACCCAGTGTTCATGCTGGTACTTTGTTTTCAAAACCCATTGCTCCTGCTGGTACTTTGTTTTCAAAATTCAGTGCTCGTGTTGGTACTTTTTCAAAACCCAATGCTCGTGTTGGTACTTTGTTTTCAAAACCCAGTGCTCATGCTGGTACTTTGTTTTCAAAACCCAGTATTCGTGCTGGTACTTTTCCAAAACCCAATGTTCGTGCTAGTACTTTTTCAAAACCCATTGTTCGTGTTGGTACTTTGTTTTTAAAACCTAGTGCTCGTGCTAGTACTTTGTTTTCAAAACCCAGTGCTCGTGCTGGTACTTTGTTTTCAAAACCCAGTATTCATGCTGGTACTTTTTCAAAACCCAGTGTTCATGCTGGTACTTTTTTAAAACCCAATGCTCATGCTGGTACTTTGTTTTCAAAACCTAGTCCTCGTGCTGGTACTTTGTTTTCAAAATCCAGTGCTTGTGCTGGTACTTTTTCAAAACCCAGTGCTCATGCTGGTACTTTGTTTTCAAAACCCAGTGCTCATCCTGGTACTTTATTTTCAAAACCCAGTGTTTGTACTAGTACTTTTCCAAAATTTAATGTTCGTACTGGTACCTTTTCAAAACCTAGTGCTGGTACTTTATTTTCAAAACCGAGTGTTCATGGTGGTGCTTTTTTAAAATCTGGTTTTCATACTGGTTGCTCTTCTAAAATTCAATCCAAACACTAGTCTCGCATTAGGGTTCAGGCTCAATGCCAATCTTCAGATCTGCGAGTCGAACAATCTTTATTAGACCCTCGGGTCACTCCAGTCTATCAATCAGACCTTGGGTCACCAATTTTGTCAAAATCAATCATTTTTAGACCTCTGGGTCAATCAATTTTTATCAACCAAATTTTTATCAATCAATTTTTATCAATCAATTTTTTATCAATCAAACATGCGGGTCGCCCATTTCATCAATTTTGTCAGTCAGACCTCTGGTCATCATTTTTTATCAAGCAAACCTTCGGGTTATCAATTCTATCAAAGTCAATCACTATTTTCTAACCTTCAGGTTGCATTCGCCAATCATGATCATCCAAGATTTGACCTTCATGTCAAATTCGTCTGCCAATTGGCTCAAAATCAATTATCAATCATTTCTCTTGCGAAGGACCTTCCAGGGAGAGTTCGAGGGAGCCCGTTCTTTTCGTATGCAATTTTGTTGGTTCGCTGAACCCCTTTTTTAGGGAGAGTTTGAACAGACTTGTGTTTCACGAACAGTTTGCAAAACAATTTTCTATTATTATTGTCGCACAAGGAACCCTTTTTCCAGAGAGAGTTTCGACGAAGGCTCATTCTCCTTGTAACCCCCAAATATTTTTTGGTTAGGCCATCCCGTTATTAAGGACCTTTTTTTCAGGGAGAGTGTGATGGACTCACTCCTCTATGATATTTTTCTTGACCTTTGTTATCATCCACCTTTTCATAAGAGAAGCCTAGAGATATAGAGTTTTGACGAAAACTTTATTTCTCTTCGAAAGTTCATTTTGCAAACACCTCATCTTCAGGGAAGAGAGGAGTATTTCTTATTACCCGTTCAGGTAAGGGTCAAGCCTGAGTCTCTCCTTTGGAGAAAGGAGAGGACAATTTAGCCATGGATGTATCATTTAGACTTCAAACGATTTCTTTCACCAGAGATTCTAAGAATATTTTTTCCAATTTGTCATAAAAAAGCAGTTGTGGATCTCAAAATCTTTATTGTATAAAATTTTACCTCAAATTACCTTTAGTATTGTTTTCAAAAGGACAAAGTTTTTTGCGAAGAAAGAAGAAAATTTAAACTCTTTTTGTTGGTCAACCAAAAGGATGAAGAAAAATCCTCAATATGACTGGTACGAAAAAAATCAATGATGTTGAAAAGCCATAAGTGAACTGATATTGATCATAACTGTGGCGCATTTTTAAAGATCATTCTTTTGGTAATAAGGCATTGAAAATATCCTGGGCAATATAAAAGAATTCACTCAATCTAAATTTCAATATTTCTTTAATCAATCAAGTTGCAATCAACTATTTGCAAAAGGGTTTTCTCAATCATTGTCAAGTTGAAGACGGATGAATGAGTTAGACCTTTGGGGCCGAAGGAGACTTAGATCATCTCCAAGTTGAAAGAGTATATGACGTGTCCTTCTAGGGAAAGTTTAAATCATCGTTAAGTTGAAGGCTGATGCGATAAACCTCCCTACAATCCCTAAAAGATATTTAATCACTGTTATCATAAAGAGATTTGCAGCCAAAGAGACCATTTTATCAATTTAATTCTCTGAAATAAAGAAGATGTGGATTATCTCCGAGTTGAAGGAGTATGTGATGTGTCCTTCCATGAAAAATCAAAACATCACCGAGTTGAAGGCTGGTGTGATGAAATTCTCGCCAAATTCCAAGAAAGTTCAATCTTTATGTCTCAAAGGAGTGCAAAAAAGATCTTCATGGGTAAACTTCAGATATCAAACTGCCAAACTACCAAGAATCTTCTTTATTTATGTGAAATTCTTTTATCAATATCCTTTTCACCAATTGCTTTTATGATACTGAGAACAGTCTCCTTTCTTTTCATATCGAGCAAAATGGATAGTTTCCTTGAAGAAACTCAACAGCAAAATAATTTGATTTTGATTTTGGATTCTACAAAGTTATCCCAGTTGGAGGTAATACTCTAGGTAGAAGAAAGAATATCTTGCAAACAAATTTGCTTATTTTCAATTATCTTGAATCAACTACAATTTTTGTCTTGTTGACAATATTTTCAAGCTATTCTGACATAAAGTGAGAGCTTGATGTCTATATCATGGCGTTGTTGTTATCTCTTTTTAGGACTTGATAACAGGAGTTTTCAAGATCATTCCCTTTTGTTTTTTATCTGAGTGCCTGGACTCTCAGATTCACACACTTTCCTGTGTACCCCACTGTCCCACCATAGAAAGTTCTCGTTCAGAGTAAGGGTTAAACCTGAATTGTTTCTGCAAAAGGTCATCTGTTTTAAAAGTCATTTAGTCTCAGCAATGAGGCGTCCAAGATCAATCCATTTTCAAGCTTTAGGGAACTCCATTTTCTTCCTTTTGCAAACTTCTCTCGAATTTATTGTGTAAAATCCGAAGGTCCCATCATGGTTTCTCTTTTCAAGAATTTCGTTGTTCCCCTTCAGGTTAAGGGTCAAGCCTGAACCTCGTTCTTCCATAAAGCATTTTTTTGTCCTATCCAGGTTAAGGGATAGGCCTGAGCCTCATTTTGATGAGGTGAATTTTCTTCTCTATTCTCCACTTCATATCTATCATAATCACCAAGAGCTAAATTCTTTCACACCCAGTCAGAATCTTCTAACTGGGGCATTTTTATAGTCCAAATTTGGTGTGTGTTTTTTTGCCACTAAGCTCGGCTTCCAACAGGCTTAGTAGCAAAGAGGGGCATCCGTAAACACTCTAAATTTTCTTTGTTCATTTCCAGACACCCCCCTGCCATAGATGCCAAACTTGTAGGTCAGTGTAGGAGTCTAACCCTAGGTCTGTCCCCTTTTAGGTGTCATTTCACCCCCATTCTGTCAGTAAAATTCCTATTTTATCCATAGGTCACCTTAGATCTTTGTCAGTCAGAGTCAACCAAGCTCATTCTTAAGCTCAGAACAGTTAGAATGTTAATCATTCCTAGCTCACCTGAGCTCACAATGAGCAAATCACGTTCATTTCTGACCATTCCTGCCAAAATGGGTTCATTTCTTGAGAAATGAGTTCATTTCTGACCTGAATCCTAGTCAATTATTCCTAAGTCAGTCAAACCCAGTTGACCCTATTCCCCTGAGTCTAATATGAGCTCACCAGGAGTTCAAGTAGTGTGGTTTCAGTCCAAATCCATTTCCCACAATCTAGGAGTCCATTTTAGCCCATTTTAGCTCATTTTTGCTGAAATTGAGCTAAGTCCAGTCAATTAAGCTAATGTTTGAGCTTCAGTTTTACTTCATCTCAGTATTTTTGATCTTTGTCCAGCTCAAACTCAGTTCTTGTTCGTAACTCACTTCACTCTAGTGATCATTTCTCACCATTTCTCTAAGAAATGATGTCATTTCTTGATCGTTCAGTCCAAGAGTTTAGTTGAGTCAGTGTCTTGTCAATTCATTTGAGTTCTAAAACCCTAGAACTCAGTTTATTCAAGTTAAAACCCTAATTTTCAGTGTCACTCCTGGCCCTACAGGGACGAAAACCACTCCTTGAATCATTTTGTTCATTTTTATCAATTTTATCACTTTTTAAATAGGTACAATTATCGATCGGGGTCCAATACCTGAAATCCTTTATCCAGGGTTTGCATTTCACATGACATTCCATGTTATATATCATCATTTCTTATCATTTCTTATCATTTCATGTTATTTCATTGCATTTCATCGCATTGCATGGCATTGTATACCATTCTCGAGATCTAGCACTCTGGTTTTTCTAAACATCTAATCCAAATTCGATTTTAAAATCTTCCTTTCAAAAGGAATTTCAAAAATCTAAGTTTTTAAATTGACATTTGTCATTTGGCTAACCCCTAGAGCTTCATTTCAAAAGCATTTTTTCAGAAAAATGATCTGGATTCATTTTAAAATCAATTTTTAACTTATTTTATTTCTTAGATAAGACCCATCTAGGTGGTGTCGCTTCTGAATTTCTTTATTCCTCAAAATTCTCAAATTTTCAGAGTCCTAGTGTGATCAGGACTCTATCTTTTTACTTTTTAAACCTCTTTCAAAATTCTATTTTGTTTTTTAAATCAGAGGTAGCCTTATCCCTTATCCATTTCTGTCATTTTGGCCAAAATCTCAGAGTCCCAATTGGATTAGAACTCTTTTTCAGAGTTTCAGTCGAATCAAGACTCTACCTTTCACTTTTATTTTTACCTGTTTTCGAGAAAACCTTTCAAAGTCTTCCAATTTGGCCAAAATTTTAGAGTTTCAGTTGGATTAGGACTCTGTCCCAGAGTTTTAGTCAGATTAGGACTCTATCCCGATTTCATCATTTACTCATGTTTTTCACTTATTTTCGAAAACCTTCTCATCTGACTTTCAAAAAGAGCCAAAATCTTAGAGTTTCAGTCGAACTAGGACTCTATCACAGAGTTTCAGTCAGACTAGGACTCTGCTTCTCATCTCTATTTTACATATTTTTAACAAAAATTATCAAAATCTTTCATTTTGGCCCAAAATTTCAGAGTCTCAATCGGATTAGGACTCTTCTTCAGAGTTTCAGTCGGATTAGGATTCTATCTTTCGTTGCTGTTTTCACCTATTTTTGAGGAAATCTTCTAAAACTTTCAAAAGAAGTCCAAAACTCAGAGTTTTAGTTAAACCAAAACTATATTCTAAGAGTCTCAGTTGGATCAGGACTCTGACTCTGGTTTCAATTTTGAGAGAATCTTTCAAAAAGCTCTTCATTTATCTTTTCAGAAACCAAATTTTAAAGTTCCAGGATTTTATCCCAGAGTCCCAATTGATTTTGGACTCTATGCTAGAGTCCCAATTGGATTAGGAATCTGACTCTGGTCTATATTTTGTTTATTGTCACCAATTTCTGAAAAGATATTTCAAAACTTCTTTGTCTTCTTTCAAAAACCCCAAAAATGAAGAGTTTCAAATTTTCAGAACTCTGTCTGAGAGTCCTAATCGAATCATGACTCTATCTTGATTGCATTTTCTTGTTCCACTTCTACTTGTTTCCAAAAGTCTTTTTAAAATCTTATCATTTGCTTCTCAAAAAACCAAAAATTCTTAGAGTTCAAGTCAAATTAGGACTCTTCTTTAGAATCCTAGTCAGATCAGGACCTGACTTCAATTTCTATCTTATTTTCACCTATTTTCTAAAACCCTCTCATTTGTTTTCTCAGAAAACCCAAAACTTTAAAAGTTTTAGTCGAATTAGGACTTCGTCCCAGAGTCCCAGTTGGATCAGGACTCTAATTCTAATTTCAGTTTTCATCTTGTTCTTATCTATTTTGCGAAAAAGCTCTCAAAATCTTCTTGTCTGTTTTCAGAAAAATCAAAATTTTTAGAGTTTTAGTCGAATTAAAACTCTGTCTCAAAGTCCTGATCGGAGCAAGACTTTGTTCTGATTTCTGTTTTAACTCCTATTTTCACTTGTTTTCAAAAATCCTTTCATTTATTTTCCAAAAGAAGCAAAATTCTAGAGTTTCAGTCAAATCAGGACTCTGTCTCAGAGTTCCAATCAGTTCAGAACTCTACCATGATTTCATCTGTTATCTTTATTTTACTTGTTTTTTGAAAACAAACCTAAAATTTTAGAGTTTTCAATTGAACTAGGACTATGTCTTCGAGTTTCAGTTGGATTAGGACTCTAATCCTGATTTCAAATTTCATCTTATTTTCACATGTTTTCTAAAAAACTCTCCCAATTATTGTCAGAAAAACTAAAAAAAAATTAGAGTTTCAGTCCGATCAAGACTCTGTCCTAGAGTCCTAATCCTGTTAGGACTCCATTTTGATTGTTGTTTCTACTTCCATTCTCACCTCCTTTACTTGTTTTTCAAAAATTATTATAGAGTTTTAGTTGATTCAGGACTCTGTTTCAGAGTTTCAGTTGAGTTAAGACTCTAACCCTAACTATTTTTTTTTCTTATTTTTACTAATTTTGAAAAAATCTTTCAAAACACCTCTTCGTTTGGTTTTTAAAAACCTAAATTTTAGACTTTTTGTTGGTTTAGGTCTCTAGTCTAGAGTTTTAGTCCGCTCAGGACTCTATTTTCAAAACCTCTGAATTTCATCTGTCGATTTTAACTCTATTTTAAAACTATTTCCAGTCTTTATTTCAACTTTTTCAAAACTCTGATGTGGATCCCACTCAGTTGGCACCATGTCTGGAGGAGTTTTGATCCAGTCAGAACTCTATTTGGTTTAAAAAATTTCAATTTTCATTCCAAATATGAACCTCTTTTGAAAACCTTTCATTTTCGAGTTTTAAAAATATTTTTGAAAAATCAACTGGGGTCCACTCTGGGTGGCGCCATATTTGGAAAAGGTCAGAGATCATTTAGGGTTTTGTCAGTGTCCTAGCTAGGTTAGAAGTTTAGGATGTTCAAAATTGATTTTAAAATTTCTATTCTCACTTGGATTTTTAACTTTGTTTTTAAAGCTTTCAAAATCAAAGTTTAAAAAAAAAAACAAATGTGGGCCACAGTAGGTGGCGCCACATTTGGTCACTCTAGGGTTTAATTAGGGATTAGTTAAAGTCCATTTAGGTTAGGAGTCTTCCAAAAACTCTCCCCCCATGTGTTTATCCAAAAACCAATTAGGAAAGTTTCTTTCTTTCTAAAATTGGATTTTGAAAATCTATAAAAGGGGGGCAAAAGGGGGGGGTGTCGACCCCTAAGGATTTTCCCCTTAATATTTCTTGCTCTCTCTCTATCTCTCTTCTCCAGCAACTTTCCTTCCTTCCTTGCAGCTGCAGCCATCCAAGGTGAGATTTTATACTTTCTTTCATGTCTTATTAATTTTTTGTATGCTTTTTACCATGGATTTCACCATTATCGCCCCTTGTTTATGAATTTCAAGCATGATCCACCCTCAAGAACCCTAAAATGAAATAAAAAACATGATCTAATGCTGCTCCATGGTTTATTTCACATTTTTAATCCATTAGAATAGTTTAGAATAATATTTTTTATGTTTTTGCCAAATAAAAGATGAGATTCGCCCGTTAAATGGGTCAAATCCCTCTTTCAAAGACTAAATCAAGTTTTAACCATGCTTTCCTTGATTTATTTATCTTATTTCACTGTATTAATGTTTATTTTACTTATTCCAGCATCAAATTCAATTTTGTTATGTTATTTTCTTATTTTTTTATTATTTTTTATGCGTAAATTAGGGTTTTTGATGTTTTATCAAATATCCATGTATTTCAACCCCAGGCACTCAAAAATTGTATTATTTCATTAGTAAATCTTCATAAAAAAAACTGATTTTTACAGGGTTGGCTCAAGGATTTGTCAGTGACTCCCTTTAAAAAAATCAAATTATTTTGGTTTTGGGAACCCTATCAAAAAAACAGAAAACTGAACCTTATTTTTCAAATTATGAAATCACTATTAAGATTCGGGAGCAACTTGCAGAGGCGATATTTCTGTTATCCAAGATTTGATCGATAATACGTATATTGCAGTGGATTCATATTGATGTCTAGTATTTACTGTAAATTTTTTATATTTTTATGCATCTGTTTACTATTTTTCCTCTATCAGAAAGTAGAATCGGTTTCTCAGAGCTTGTTATACCTTGTTTAAACCCTAGATTAACTTGTGTTGATTGTATCAACCTAACCGGAGATCCGATGGATGATGTGTAAAAAAGAAAATCTTTATCTGTGTGTCAGTTGTTCACTGCTAAAATTTTATAATTTTTTAATGTGATTTGCTATATTTCCATGTATCCAAAACCGGATGCATGTATTTTAACTCGTTATATATTTGTTATAATTGATTATATATTGTCGGAACAATATCTCCCTAACCGAAGATGATTTTTTAGATTCGTAAAAAGGAAAATTTTTGTTTTTATGTCTAGTATCTCTTTATAAGTTTTTATGAATTTACATGGGGATTTGATACCTAATTTGGGTCTGACACTGTGACAGGTACGTGCCCACAAGCAAAATTGTATATTTTAGGGTTTTATTCAATTTTTGTATTAAAGTAATGTCAAAAATAGATTTTTTTTATTTCAGTTTAATTTTAGGGTTATCAGAAGTGCATGTGTTATTTTTTATTAATTTTGGAATTCGTTTGAGGCTTAATTAAATTGCAAAAAATAGGGTGCCCGCGGAGTCTCGGTTTGAGCGAAACATTGGCAAAAATCATGATTTTGTGATATTTTGATTTTTTTGTAACAAGTTTATATTTTTTAGGGTTTGTTTATGTTTATAATCATAATAGAATGCTACATATCCAATTTGGTCTTGATTTGAATCTTTTTTAACCCTAAATCTAAAATTTTACCAAAATATTTTCTAAAAACCCAGATTTTGAGGCCATAGTCTTGTTTTGAGGGGTATTTTTATCATTTTCCCCTAAATTTTAAATTTCAAAGTTGTTTATCTTTATTATTTATTTAATTTTATATTATATTTTATTATATTTATCTCAAAGAAACATGGAAAAAGGCTTATATCTAAATTTATCCAATAATTTTCATATATTACTGGATAAATCCAGAAAAGCCAGCATATCTTCACTAACAAGTTTTCTAGTTTTGCAGGTACATTCAAGAATGTATTTTATTTTATTTCTTTTTCCTTTTATGCTAATTATAATTGTAAATTTGGAATCAAAATTTACTTTTCCTGCTTAGAATATGATTGCATTGCATATAATTTTATTCTTCAATAATGTTAATGTGTGATGGATGATGATTCATGCATATTCAAACTCACAATGGTCTACACAAATGGCACATGAACTAGCTTCTAGGGAGTTGGTAAACTCGATTGAGTTTGTATTTATGGCCATAGTCAGAATATGAACAAAATTCATATTTATCATCTTTTTTTAAGCCACAATCAGCCTACACTCTTAGGCTATCTTCAAAAATCATTGCATATTTCAATATTTTATAAATGTTTTTCTCCTTTTAGAATCAAATGAGATATATTCAATCCATATCTATGGCCATAGTCTGGGATATGAGGCGAATTTACTTCACTAAAGTTCTATAAGGCACATAAACTCTCTTTTCCAAACAATTTTCTCAAAAATCTTCAGAAATCTTTTCTCAAAATCATATTTATACATCATTTAGGTTTAGATTGCATCATGAAAATAAAAGTCTCACAGAGCTACACGCCCCTTCTTTTGACTAATTTCCAATTCCATTTCAAAGAAACTGATTTTTCTCAAAATTGCTAGATTTTCCTCAGAAATTGACTTTCTCAAAACCCTTGGTTCTTTCAAGGATTTTTCAAGTACTTTCTCAAATTCAATCCACGATTTTCTAAGTTAGATTCTTTACTTCAAAGTTCGAATTCAAAGAAATCAAGTTTTTTTTTTCAAAGTTATTTGAAATTCCATAGAAAACGACTTTCCTTTTCTTCAGAAATGTTTTCCAAATGTGATTCACGATTTTCAAAGTGTTCCTTTTTCTAAGTATTTCCAATTATTCCAAGCAAACATCATGTTTTCAAATCTGTATTTTCAAAAATTCATAGCACATGCCTGATTCTTTATGCATTTAGGAATACAACATCGATTTAGATAAGTTGAGCAAAGCAAAGCACCAGATTGATCCTTGTTTCAATTACCCCTGGTTATGGTGCCAGGAACGGTTGAACCTCATACCGACAGGCGAGTCTCATTCTTCGGAATTATCCTGCATTTTAAAACGGAGGTGAGTTATTTTCAAAATCTTTTTCAAAGGTCAGTTTGACTTGCAAAAGTAAAATTTTGGAATGATAACAAGCATAGATCGAATGCAAACACATAAATCATGCGTCTTGCCGATTCTACGAGCTGATTCATGGGGGATCAGATCTGGAATAAGTTTAAAAATGGTTTTGAAAGTATTTTTAATTTATTATTATGCTTTAAAACAGATTTACAAAATCATTTTTGGTAAATCTTTGCCCAGACGGCTGGACTGGGAAATCGGGTAACCCGAAATGCATAGTTTTGTGTTTTTACATAATTTTAAAATAGTTAAATCTTTGTTTCCATCATGAATGTATGCATATTTTCTTTCTTGCATGTGTTTACATTATGAATCATATCTCTGCAAATTTATTTTATGTGTTCCATGGTGTTTTCGCATGCTAGCATCTTAAACTAGTTATTTTGTGCAAAAATCATGTTTTGTTTGATAGTTTAGATTTCAAAGCATATATTATGATCATTTGATGTCTCTTTATGACTGTAGATGATGTTTAGATATTTTTCATGGGTTGATGCATGATAAAAACTTGATATTCCATGTTTATGCTTGGGAAGCAAGATTCTAGCAGGTTCTGTCATGGATAGAAAAAATAGTTTCGGGTTCATGAATTTTCACGGGAAAAAAAATTAATTTTTTTAGATCTACCACTTGAAATCGAAAGTTAATATCCTTTGACATGATGGTGAATTTTTATAAAGTTATATCTATTAGTTTTTATAGTCTGTCAGACCTGTTAATAACATGTAAAATTTGATATTATATAGTTCTTGATTTTAGATGATATCTTGACTTATGAAATTATGCTTCTAAAATTATATGCTTGATTTTGATATAAGATGTTAATCATGCATATGTTAATATGGAATATGTCATGAATATATTGTATGTAGGCATGTGAATTATTTGGGCATGATAGCATATGAGACTGCATATTAAACATGAGAATTAAGCATGATAATTAGATCAAATGGTATACATGAACATGCATGTGTTATTCTATGAAATTTATGGTTCATGCTAAATTGAAATAAGTCTCATGCATCATGCAGTGTGATATTTGGCATGTGATATATTGTAAGACATGTGAAGCATGCATACATGGGGCTCAAATGCAAGTTAGGTTCGGTAGAACTCATGGGATGCTTATGAATACCTGGATTGGCTTTAATAAATATGCTCATATACACACACACTTTAAATGAACTCTTTGATACTCCTTATTGTGAGTACATACCTTGAGATACTCTTGGGTATTCTTTAATGTGAGTACGTACCTTGAGATACTTTTGGGTACTCCTTAATGAGACTATGTACCTTGAGATACTCTTGGGTGCTCTTTAAGTATAGTACGTACATGAGTTGAGTTCAAATGAGCTATGTTAGGACAACTCAGTGACTGTAGGAGGTGTGGGTTCATGCCTTGTGAGGTCGTGGTTTATTGAGCTGCTCATAGTGGAGCTTGGGGCTATTGAGTCTGGTGTTGATTGCACTGATTGTTGTAGTTGGACCCAATATAAATAACACATAATAGTTTATTTGTTCTAATGGCCTACCTTGAAGCGGGTAGGAGGTACACTCGTCGACTGACATGTTTTGACGGCATTGACACCTCTTGGGCTCCCAGTCATCAGTGTAGGGGGCTGGGGCTATCAATTTATTCTAGATAGATAGTCACGCTCTACAGAGTTGGAATCGATTTCATGGACCACTGTAAGTTTCTCTCTCAGTTAAAGACAGCTTCAATGAATGTTTGGTCTGACTCTTCGAATCGATGGGTTAATTAAAATACATAAAATAATAAATCCCCATCTGATTGTTGAGTCAAGATTAGGTCCTGAGTGTGTACCTTTTAAGAAAAAAATAATGCATTAGATCAGGTTCACCAGTGGTTAAATGGTTCATTGAATGTTGGCATAAACTTTTATGCATGTCTTGTGAAATTTCTAGTTTTTGCATATGTTGGCATACGTGAACCCGTTGATTATTGTTTATTGACTAATGATTATGCAGGTACATCACTTTATGGTAAGATTAAATTATTACAAAATATTGCATGATTAAATTATTAGTATTGTAATCATTAACTATGTTGGGTTTATATGCTATGACATGCTATGATTAAGTGTATTTGAAAAGATGTATATTTTATGAATTTGTATTCTTTTCATGCCTGTGCGTAAGGTGGTTTCCTACTGGAGCTGTGGTTAACACCCTTATATTTTAAATATTTTAAGTAACAAATAAGCTATAGGGCGATAACAGGAGGATCGGGGCATCAAGAGGGTCACGTTCTTTTAGGCATGTTAGAATGACTAAATGATTTTATTTACTATATTATTTTTCTTTAGTCTTGCAAACTCTAATGTTTGAAAGACTCGTATTTGATTTATTATAATTTAATTAATAATTTAATTTAGTTATTCTAGTCTTTCAAGTGTGTGTTGGTAACTATAACTCGCCCAAGGTTTGAACCGAATCTAAAATGAGTTTTTGTTGTGTTCTTAAAAAAAATCGTGTAAAAAAAATTTAAAAAAAATCTTATAATTTTTTATTTAAAAAATTAAAGCATTATAAGGTCTCTATCATAGGTATTGCAATAAAAGAAATGCTAAGAAAAGCAAAAGCACACTAAAAATCACGATATCACCTAATTTCACCATGTATAGCTATAGCTGGCCAATGTCTTATGCAAGATGTAAAAGCAAAACACTTTTTTGAAAGGCAAGCTGGAGTTAGGCATACCTCCGACAGTTATTATTCAAGTAAAAGCAATATATTTAAAAACAATATCTAAATAAAGAAAAAAACATATAACAACTCAATCTATGAAAAGTACATGCAAGTATGACTTCCATTTCTAGCATGTCTTTTCAAATCTCAATCGTGAAATAAAAATAAAGTATAAAAATCATATTTAGATTAAAGAAAAAGAAACAGCTTGTGGCATCCTCCATGAAAGTGAGAAAAACCTGCTGAGGGTTTCAATAGAAGTAAACTAAATCCTGACACGGAAGAAAGGTGTAAGAGAAGGTTGTAGAGGTCATATTTTCTCATGTCTTACCTTGCTTGAGAATGACACAATTATTGTTACCATCCTTGATGAAACCAAGTTTGTTACTGGTTTTCTGTATTCTTAGGAGCAAGTTTCATATGCACTTAGAAATGAATTTCTTAGTATTTTTTAAACTGGTTTCAATGTTTTTAAAACCAGTAAATTGTAAAATATGGTTTCTGTCCAACCATGGATCAGACTCAGGTCCACCCATCTCTCTCTCTTTGGCCCACATATCATGAGTTTATCTAGAGAATGGCCTGATATTTATTGTGTACAGTTGTTTCAACTCTTTGTACGTGCTATAATCTTGAGAAATATCATCCGATCTCTGCAATAATTCTCAAGAAGAGCTTACAAGCGATCCATTTATCTAGTAGGGCAACCCATGAACGTCACCAATCTGCTGGGACGTCATGAGTTCAAAACCCACAAGTGCACACTCTTTGCTGCAAAAACAGGGTGAGGAAGGAGAACTTAGGGTTTTAAAACCAATTAGCTTGCAAGCTAGCGTGGCGGTTTTCTCCCATTATCCGAAAAGAAAAACACAGTCAAAGAGCAAAATCCTGTAGAAAACATAGATCCGCTCTTACGTGAGCACGGACACGCACATGCATCATTCCCCTCCGTCATAAGAATGGGCTACATAGTACAGTTGGGTCCCACTCATTTCCGTATGTCTAAATCTTACGATGTAAATTGTTTTGATCAAATGTGACTCCCGAGATGATTTAGCAAAAAAATCAACTCTTGGATAATATTTTGTCTCAACAAAAAAAATATGATTTTTTAAATTACAAAAAAAATTGTGTTTTGTCAACCATTTGATTTTTTTATCATCAAAAAATCTTGCACAGTTGGATTTTGGCTATTTAAATGTTGATCTTTGCAATGAATAATGTAGATCACATATGTGGAGTCTGATTTGATCAACATATAACCTGCATGTTTAAGGGCATGATACGTGGACATGCTTCAAACATTATATATATATATATATATATATATGAAAAACCTGTATCATCGAACAACAACAACGATCTGTCAAATAATGCATCAAGTACTCAAGGCACATCGATTTTAAGCAAAAGAGACACATTAGTGGCAGTCATGGAATGTGCCTTTATAAAAAGATGCTATCCACCTCTGATCAACTCGTAATCAGTGGTCCGACCTTTGTTCGATGAGTAACTCATTTGATGATATTGGTTATATATGTAAATCTGGTATGAAGCAAGATTTTCATAGGTTTTTTTTTTCTAAAATTTTAACGTACAGATGTGATCTACATGCATTGTTTTATAGAAACAGGCTCTTGAAGCATATCTTTTAAGGCTTGAAAATCAATGGCTCAAAATTTTCATAAATATGCAAGTATAAAAAATCATATTTCTTGAACAGATTACAATGATCCAATAGTTGATTCCAAGCAAATGGACCAGTGAACGGTTAGATTTGCAAAAAAAAACTACTAAAATCATGGTTCATACCAGTTTACATATTTGAGTTTCCCTATATATATATATATATATATATATATATATATATATATATATATATATATATATATATAAAGAGAGAGAGAGAGAGTCACTAATCTTGTTTTGAGAAAATTCTCGCCCCATTTTCAAAAATCTCAGGAAAATAATGGTATATACAAAAATGTCAAATATATATAAAATACTGTAGACATCTAAATAATAAAAAAATCATATTTAATGCATTACAATTGATGTTTTCAGAACAGGCAATTGTTTGAAAATATCACATCCAAAACGCGATATTCAAAATATTGGCGATGTTTATTGCTATGATTCAAATGCAGCTGTTTCAGTATCAAGTTGATCCATTTATGTTTAAGTAGGAACATGAAGCATTATATTGCGCTAGAAGCACGATATTTCAAAATATCAGTGATACGATAATTGTTGGTACGTTCTCAAGTTTCAGCTGACAAAATTGGTTTCCAGAAAACAACCAATAAGCATTTGGCAATTCATCTTTGAAAATGTATCTTTATTAAAATATTATTAAGAAACATAAATATTTACTAAATAATATCAAAATATTATCCATAACACACGCAAGGATGGTTTCAGAGCACAAGATTGGTTTCCCAAAAAACACAATAAGCATTCTGCGATTTATCATCAGACTGCGTTGAAATTGCATGACACTTCCCTAAACTACTACTAGATTTTGCTGATAACTATGGACATTATAATGTTAGAAGCGATTCTTAAGAACACTGTAATTGAATTTGTGGGATCACTCACCACTGCTCCAAAAGAAACTCGAAAAGAGCATTAGAGAATCATGTCTCTGACATACAAACTTTTCTAATTGTGGGGAGAAGCACACTTACAAAGTGGGAAGCATGGGGAAGGAAAGCGCACTTCCCACTTCCCAAATCGCTTCTCTCTCGCATCCTTTTCATTTTTCATTTGCTTCTCTTTCGCTTCCTCTTCGTAATTTAATTTTTTCGCTTCCTCCTTTTTTCTCCCTCAATTCCTTCATGTTTCCTTTTTTTGCTTCTCAAAAGCTTACAAAACAATCGCTTTCAAAACAAATTCCCTTTCATGCTTCATACTACTTTTTCTGGCTTCAGCTTCACACATCGCTTCCCGTATCCATTTTGTTTTCTGGTAACTATAGTTTCATGTACCACTTTTTTCTCAAGAACTAACCCTAATAATTGATCATATTTGAACCAACCATGATGGAACTACATTCATGACAGCTTTAGAAATCGCTGCCTATACCATCCACAAGAGGTAAGAAAACAAAACAAAAAACCAAAAAAGGACCTTTCTTAGAGTTACCACAGTTTTGCAATCACAAGCACCAAAGCCAAGTTAAAGAACAGCAACAACCACATATCGTCTAGGGATGGCAGTGGACCCAGGTGGGGGTGGGGGACAAGGTGTCCACCCCGCCCTGTCTCAAAATCCGAAGCTCCATCCCTGTTTCATGTCCTCCATCTCCGGTCCAAACGGGGCGAGGTGGGGTGGGGTCCTGTCGGTCTATTGTCATCCCTCACAAGAATTAGGGACAGGGCAAGGCGGGGCGGGACGGGGCAAGGCGGGAGAAAGAGTAAGTCCATCCCAGTGATTTTTAACCTTTATCCCTGCCTCCATCCCCGTTTCATGGCCTTCATTCCCTGTTCAAATGGGGCAAGGTGGGGTGGGGCCGGTTTTGTTTTTCCCGGGTCCACTGCCATCCTTAATATCGTCCAACTATGTCTACGTGGAAGGAAATGGCCTATAAGAATAAGACAAGTGGAAGAAGCGGAATACACAGCCACATGGCAAACATAGAACGATATCAAAGCTTTACTGGCACGTAATCATCAGACAAAGAAAATTTCAACAAATCAACCACGATTCAGAGGAGAGCCCCACCATTTTCAATACCACCAAAATACCTCCCACCAACACTTAAAGGTGACTCGTTGTGGGGCCAATATTCACATAAAGAACAGTTTCAATTAATTTTCTAATTTGTATGTATACGCCTATGCAACCTGACATAGGATTCGGGCATCATTTCTTTGCAGAGAATGTGGGTTACAAATGCATAGGTATGGACAATGAACCAGAGCTCTATTCTCCAAATAACTAACATTAACATATTAACATCAAGGTAAGCAAACCCTGTAGAATTGGTTGATCTTATCAATTCAAGCACAACCTGTTAAATTGAAGGAAGAGGGTACTGCACGGTGACAAAAAAACACAATTGATGAGAAATTTTCAATTGCTAAGCTAACAAGAGCACAAGCTCAAAGGAACATAGTAGTCCTCACTCCTTGAACTGAAATACAGCTTCACCTATCTCTACACAGGAAAAGAGAACCTAATTAAACTTGATCACGATAATGTTGAAAACACAGTATTTGAGTGATTACACTAGGTTCAAATGAGAGCTGGATGGTAAAGTCACACTATCATAACCAAGAATATATAACCGAGAGGCCTTGTATTTGAATCTCCCAGGGGTTCACTTGCTTTTATGAAAATGAGAACGAATTCTTCTCTTTTCATATGAAGGAAATTGATAGTCTCCTTGAAGAAACCCAACAACAACAAATTTGAATTTGATTCTTGATTTTATGGAATTAACTCAATTGGAGGTAATACTCTAGATAAAAAAAAAAGAAATATCTTTCGCACATATCTATACATTTCTAACATTTTTGGATCAACTACAATTTTTATCTTATTGGTAATATTTTCTAGTTATCCTCACAGAAGCGAAAGCTTGATGTCCTTTTGACATATCCTGACGTTGTTTATCCCTCTAGAACTTGATAACCTGGATTTTCAAGGTCCTTCCCTTCTTTTTTATTTAAGCGCTTAGGCTCTCAGATCTGCACACTTCTCTGCTTTTCTCATTGTTTCGCTATAGACAGTTTATTTTTAGGTAGGTCGAACCTGCTTTTGCGTAAAAGGTCATTTTTAAAAGCTATTTCTTTATCTCAGTCATGAGACGCCCTATTTTCAATCCCTTTTCAAAGCTTTTGATACCCCTATTTTTTTTTACCGTTTACAATCCCTTTTGGATTCTTTGTGTAAAATTCGGAGGTTCCATCATAGTTTTTCTCAATCTTTTTTCTCGAGAACTTCATTCAAGCCTCTCATTCAGGTAAGGGTTAAACCTGAGCCTCATTTTATGAGGTGCACTTTCCCTCATTCAGGTAAGGGTTAAACCTGAGGCTCATTCAATGAGGTGAATTTTTCTTTGCCATTCAGGATAAGGTGTTAAACCTGAACCTCATTTCATGAAGGTCATTCAAAATCAATTCTTCCATACTTGATTCAGATTTTCTTACTGAGGCATTTTTTTTTTGAAATTTGGTATTTTTTTTTGCCACTAAGCTCGGCTTTCAACCGGCTTAGCAGTAAAGAGGGACAACTGTAAATACCTCAAATTTTTCAAGTTCATTTCGGATTTTCCAGGTCCATTCCAGACACCCTTCTTTCACAGATGCCAACACCCCTATAGTACAATGTAGGTGCCTCAGCCCTAGGTCTACCCCAGTTTAGAGGCCATTTTACCTTCATTTCGTTAACAAAATTATTATTTTACCCCTAGGTCACCCTAAACCCTTGTCAGTTAGACTCAGCCAAGCTCATCTTAAGTTCAGAAGAGTTAGAATGTCAATCATTTCTAGCTCCTCTGAGCTCACGATGAGTAGTGTCATTTTATTTCAGCTAAATTTAGTTCATTTCAGACAAAATGAGCTCATTTTTAGCTTGAATTTTAGCCAATTGTCTTCAAGTCAGTCAAATTTCAGTAGATCTTATTCTCATATATCCAATTTGAGCTCATTAGAAGTTTGAATGGTTCAGTTTTAGTTTAAAGTCATTTCTCACATTCTTAGACCTTCATTTCAGCTCATTTCAGCCAAAATTGAGCTAACTTCAGTCAGCCCAGCTAGTGTTTTAGCTCTAGTTTTAGTTCATCTCAGTATAACTGACCTTCAATTCAGTTTCATTCAATTCAAACTAGTCCAGTACCGTGTCGCTCTACACCCTGCAGGGCAAAAAAAAAATTCTTGGTCATTTTATTCAGAACAACAATTCTGTCAATTTTCAAGCTGGGATCAATTCTTTTATCTGATATTTTATCTATATCTGAGATCTAATTTCATTTTGGGCTCGATCAAACACTGGATCCAATATCCAATATTCAATTTCTAATCTTAGGCCCACATTTTTCAATTAATCCATTCTATTGTCTATATTAGGTGCCCGACCATCATTCGGGAGTCGCCCCATCATTAAAATCCAATTTTGATCCTAGATCAAAATCAAATTTTTATCCAACTTCAAAATCAATCAATGCATTTAAAATTCAAATCCAATGTTTTGAAAAGCCTTTTTGAAAAACAATCTAGATCCAATTTAAAACTTCGATTTGGATTTCATTCTAAATCCCAAATTTCAAAATGGATCTTAGATCCACTTCAATTTTAGACCCCAAATGTTGTCCAATATCCATTTTTTATTCTGGACCTGGACCTTTTGTCCAATTCATCTTGTTATTCATGGCCAAAATTCAATTTACTTTATGAACCTGGATTTTCTCATTAGATATCCAGGATCCAATCAATCATTTTCGGATCCATCCCTCAATTGCTAGGATCTAGGATCCAGTTCTATCTTGATCCAAATCCAACTTTCAGTTTTATCTTCATATCTAGGATCCAGTTTATTCTTTTCATCATCCGGGATCCATTTTTAAGTGTTTTTATCCTCAATCCAGGATTCCTTCATTATTTTTAAACATGGATTTCGACTCATGATCCGAGATCCAGATCCATTTATCATTTCTAAACTTTGGATTCATATCTGAATTCAAACTATCTGATTTCAAACTTGGGTTCAAAATAGATCTTTTAAATCCAAAACCTAGTATTTTACATTGGATATTTTGAAATGTTATCAGAAAAATATATTTTTCAATATATCAGATCTGGATCCAGATCGAATTTTTGATTTGAATCAAACTCAAATTTCAAAATGGATCTTAGATCCAAAAGACCCACCTAAGTGGCGTCACTTTTGAATCATCACTTTCACATTAGTCTTGTTTTAAAACTTTATTTTTCACCTTTTATTCCTTTGTTTTTAACTTTATTTTAAAAATCTCCTTTTAAAAACCTTTTTAATTGCTTTTAAAATCCAATGTGGGGCCACCTAGGAGGTGCCACATTAGAGTTTCTTTTAAGGCTTTAGTTAGTTTAAAATTAAGAAAATCAAAATAAACCTTAATTAAGTTAATTGAAAAAGGAAAAGAAAAAAATAAAAAATTCACAAAATTGCCTCTTCTTTTTTTTTCTCCTTTTTTCCTCTGGGTAGGAAAGTTATTTATAGGCCTAAAGGGAATTAGGGCAACCCTACCCTTCGAGGAAAAAAGACTGTCCACACTACCAATACATGTAGATAATCATGCAATGAGAGTACAACTAGGCCATCGAGCTATATAAATTACCATCAGCTCACTCCCACTCGCTATGCACACTATATATTTTCCTAATTTAAAACTGCCAACCTTGGTATTTCTAATGATGCTCCCACAAACACTGTAAGACGATGGCTTAAAATCATTCCAGTAGTATAACCTGCATGTAGTTTTACTACTTAAAATTGCAAACCTTGGTGCTTTTTTTTCATGCTGATCCAAACTCCTGCACGAAGATCGTGTGCATTGATCCGAAGGAATAAATCTTACATTCACAAGTCGTAACTCTAGTAGCTTCTCCAAAACTTTGACAGTCAAAACATTCGCCATGTTGGGATTTTTCTTATTGCACGTAGAACAAGAATCATTCAGCCACAGCACATGGTCACAACCAATGAGAGACTGATGGAACTAAGCAAAACTTGCTACAGAACTCTTGCATAACTTGTGTTTGAATTGTAATTGAGATACTGATTCTTCACTTCTGAATGAGATAGCCGCTTCTTGACAAATTTGCAAAAGGGACGCCATAGCCTGAAGACTACGAGCCACATGGAGATAGTATACATAAAGACGACCGGGAAAACAACTTTGGCTCTGTCATGTTTTGTGGTACTTCTGCCATTGTTCAAAATTTTGATTTTTGAAAACTCTAGACTTGTTGAAAGGTGACCGGCTTCAAAATATTGAATGAGACCCACCACCCATAAACATGGGATATTAATGCTTATACCAAATGACAGCTTCTGTTGCCAAAGAGTTTATGCACAATGAATATAAACAAGAAATATCATGATGTTGCAATGGACCCTAACAAGTGGCCCTTTAAACTATGTTCTGAAGCTCCATTGATAAAACTGCCACTAATATTTGATTCAGAAACGTCTGAGTTCCTTGAACCAAGCTTCTTTGATTTTGCAATCAAAGAACAGAAAAAAAAGCCTAAATAGATTGCACAGCATATCTAAAGAACAAAATTAAGAACAGCTTTTCCATAACTATAATGAGCTAAAATATTAGGGCACAACTTCATATGATAATAGGGAGTTCTCCCGCCAAATCAGAAAAAAATAGAACTCAATAGCAGAAGCCAATGGCTCAATGGATAATACTAATACTGTGAATTAAAAGCAAAAACTGCAAACTATAAATTGATGATATTAAGGGAAATCCAAATGATTGCACATGTTAAAAGAATAATCAACAAGGAATCCATCTGAATCACAAGCATCATTTCAAGTCTACCGTAACTATAGAAACAGCATCAGTCATTCCCATACCACATGCAATGCAAATCAAGGAAAAAAAAGGAAAACAATAGTTAAACAGCTAAACCCTCTAACAGGAGAAAGATACATTTGGCGGAAAAGAACTCTCAAGTGCTATATCACTTGGAACAATTATCATGGAAGTTTCTCTATAATTTCCATATTCGTTTGACTGTCGATGAAACACTCTTTGGCACTTTCCTACTCTTCTTGACCGAACTCGTCCTCTGCTTCATTTTCTTAGACTTGGGAGACTCCTTTATTACACGAATTGGTCCAGGAGGTATCCCTTTCTTGAGAGCACTGCCTCTCGGCGTAGCTGATGGAGGCAACCGCAAGCTTTGCGGAGGCAAGGGACTGTGTGGCTTCCAAACCAAGTTATTCTTCATAGAAAATCTCACTTTCTTTGTGCTTTTCTCCCCACTCTTCTCAGTGACACTCGTGTTAATTCCCAGTGAAACCGGGCTATGGTTGACATCCTCGCTACCACTCTTTGTTCTCTTCCTCTTCTTTGACACAGTGCCTACCAATGAATCGGGTGAGCTTGACAAGTTTCCCTGCTCATCCAAATTCGTACTCTGCACCAGCACGCCATTAACACCTTTAGTTCTCTTTCTCTTTTTTGAAATGGTGTTCGCCGGTGAATTGGGTGTAGCTGGCACAGTTGAATCGTCCAGACTTCTCCCAACTTCGGCCGCTACTTTCTCAAACTGCTTCTGCAGATTGGATATCACAGTTTCATCGAATTGTACGGTATGACAAACCCCTTCGCCATCTTCACCTGGTTCCGAGCTCAGGTTTTCACCATCTGAATCACCCACACCATTTGAAATTAACCCCGATGAATCTTTAGTCTCCTCGGCAGCAATCTCTTCTGAATCAGCAGCACCAGCAGGAAGCTTGGGTGTTTTGCTCGACTTCTTCCCCTTCTGGTCTGAAGATTTCGACTTCTTCACCTTCTTAGACTTCTTGCTCGATTTCTCAGTGTTTTCCAATGTCTCCTGAATTGTTTCAGACGCAATACTGGAAGAATTGGCCAATGCCGTCACCTCAGGATCCTGATTTTCCCTAACGGAATCACCATCATGATTGTTTTCCAATCTATCTTCGCCACCAATTTCGCACATCCCCAAGTCGCTCTCACAAACCTTCGCCTTCTTAGCAGGTGGGGCCTCAATCTCAAATTCCAAACCCTCCGCTGCCTTCTCCAACTTCGCAAACGCTTCATGCAGATCGAACAACTCCTTCCGATTGCTCTGAAGGGTTTCTTCCGATTTCGCCGACTCCAGAAGCCACTTCGAGAGCCCTAACTTCAATCCGATCGCCCCGAATTTCTCCACCTCCTCGCCAACACCCGCACCATCAACCCCTTCTCCGCCCTGTTTCGCCTTCAAAAGGCTCGTCGCGCTGTCCAACAAGCAATCGAAAACCCCCGATCTGATCTTCTTCACCAAAACCCTATCGGGCGACCTCCCCGCGACCCGAACGAAAGGCCGCAGCAAATCCTCTGCCACCTCCTCCTCCAGCGGCAAGAACCCCTTCAGTTCCTGCAGGAAAACCCCCGCGATCTGGTAATTGACACCCTGCGCCGCGTAATCGTCGTCCGAAAGCAGCGATTTCTGCACCAAGGCCCCCATCAAACGCCCCAAAACCTCCGGATCCCACCGGTTCCTCTTCAGGAGGCCGAAGAGGCCGCGCAAGAACCGGCGGACCAGCATGTAGAACTTGTCGAGGCGGAGGAAATCAATCCCACTCCACTCGCGGCGGATCGTGACGACGAAGCCCTCGAAGTAGCGGGCGGCGAGCGGGAGGCCGAGGGCTGGGACGACGGAGGCGAGGCGGTCGGCGAGCTCGATCTGGAACGCCTGCTTGTCAGCGTGCCAGAAGCAGTAGAAGAGGCCCTTCCAGATACGCTTCATCTCCTCCTCCGAGACATCCTCTTGCGAGTCGAGCCACGAGCGGAGGAGCCGCACCGCCTTGTTCCGGGTCGCCCCGTCGCAGGAGGCGAGCTGCTTCGCGAACGCCGCGCCCCGCCGCCCCGTATCGGTGGCGTCCATGGTTGATTCGCTCGGCCGAGACGGAGTTGCAGCTGGGGGCGACTCGGCTGCTCAGAGAGAGAGAGGAAGCGATCGTTTGAGGGTTAGGGTTTTCGCAGTTGCGCTTCGTGCGCTCAAGCGCTCCTTTTTTTTGGCCGAATTTTACGTAAATGCCACTCCTTGATGTATGACAATGTTTGCAGAGTGGTTGATCGACCACGGTTATATGACAAAAATATCTTTCTTGCCGTTAAACGCAACCACACTTATCAGAGGCTTCATCTTAGAAAATAAGAAGCTTACCTTTTTCAATATTAAAACGGACTTTCTTGGTCTCGAATTTGTCTTTTTAATATATGTGTGCACTACTTACGGTCTGTAACTGTTGACTTATCCTTATGCTTCCTCAACACACTTGATGTTTCATTCTGTTTAGGGGTTTCTTAATTTACTTGCTAACCCTTTCATGCTTTCCACGTTCATTCTCACTTTGTTAACGATTATTGTTAGAATCGGTCATTCAAAAAATCGGCCTTTGGATCAAATCCTTTTGAATTGGTTCACTTCAACATTGCCAGGAAAGGAAACGGAAACCAAAAAAGGTGTTGAAGAACTAAAACCCGAAAGGAAACTTTCTAAAGTTTATGTGAAACGGGAAGGTAGGCTTCTTAAAGTTCAAGTAAAACGAGAAACGTTATCATTATATATAAACCAATTTGGTGCTAAATAGCATTCTAAATGGGTTTTTCCGGCTTTTTTTCATTTTATTTTTAAATTCTGATCTATGTACTTGATTTTAGAGGGATCATATCTTTGAAGAGTTTGATTCCAACTCATTGAAAATCAATTGTGGTTTCTTAGTAAATCGATCCTGCCAAACACATTTATGGGGCCAGAACTGCATAAAAAGAAACGGAGAAACCCCAAAACCCCATTTAGAACGCAGTTTAGCAATTACCCATATATATATATATATATATATATATATATATATATATATATATATATATATATATATATGAGTAACCAGTATCTTCAAACGCATACGATGGACGAACTGTTAGCGTTGATCGTGTGCGCAATCATACTGACGATTCATCATTGTTTTTTTGCATGCTTCAAAATTTTAGAGGCAGTCCTGATCGTCGCTAAATCTCTAGGCAGAAAAAATGACATTAGCAGCAATTCAAAATTGTGGCAAAATGTCCTTTCTAAAAAAAAAGAATGTCGGGCGGTAAAATGTGTTCCAAAAGATAATGCGACGTTTTGCCCTTTTGCATTTCTGTCTGGGCAAACCGGGCAAAGTGCCCAACCACAAGTACCAATTTTGCTATCTTCGACAAGATGCAAAATTGGGTATCAACATTCAGATCTCGAGGAAATATCGCCCTACGGGGGATTCTGGACTTCTCAAGATTACATACTTGTTTGGACTTACTCGTTTCATGTTGGGGGTGCCTTTGAGCAACCCTTTGTCTACCATCGTAGTTACGACTTTTTTGACAGTGACACCAGATTGTACTACGATGAGTAGCACGAGAGGTTGATGAACCTCATGGTATGCAATGAGCACAATTGATTAAAGTTCACATAATGGTTACTATGCGTCTTTACAGGCAAGATGCTCGTATGGGTCTAACAGACCTGAGAATATAGGATGGGACGGCAGTTAAGAAACCCCCATCGTGCCCATTTGCCTCCCACGGTTCATTAAAAGAGATGATGGATGGTACAAAATTTCGATAGATAGGTCATTGATGACAGTTACGGGCAAAAGACTCAGCTTCCTCAGTCATCGAAGTTAGGAGAAATAGGCTACAAAAGATAGCTTACAGTTGGATGCATCCATGGGCCACTCACACGTCTTTGGGGATTTACTCTCTTGGCCACTGGTCGTCCCCTTAGGAGTGAACTCAGTCAGTCACCCGAGGTATCATAAAACACATAACATAATAAACCCCGAGGATGGTCACAATTGTTTCTATGTTTAGTGTCATGTGCGTACCCACAAGTCCAGCTAATTATCATAACTAAAAATAACTTGCTCAGACTTCAGTTAATTGTACACTTTTGATGGTTTGATTGTTACTGTACTCGGCCACTCTCTGTATTTAGTGACTTGCCTGTGGAGATAAAGAATTTATTGGTAATTGCATGCATTGTGAGCTCTGCTATGAATGTTTATCTTACTCAGTTACTCTGCTTGACTGCGTGATTGAGTTAGTTACTCTCTCTACTGTGAGAATAAGTTGGATTGTTATAATTGCTTATTTTGCTTATCTTAGCATATTGTTCTTCACTACTTTCTGATTTAGTTACTTTATTTGAGTTTTGCTTATAATACTTGACAACATGTATGGTTAGCTTTGCGAGTTTTGCTTCTCCTGTTTAGTTTAGTAATTATCTTACTTATAGCAGTCTTTGTTCGTTTTTGTCTTTTGCACCCCTACTGTTTTTTTGCGAAACTGACCCATTTAATGGGCAGGTGTTGTTTCAGACTGCGATGACACGATGGCGTGATGCGATCAAGATGAGACTTTTTCCCTGACGTTTCGCTCTTGGGGCCATCTTGATAAAATTGGTATAAAAATATCTTTCAAATTCTCATTTGACTAAACCTTGAATGATTAAAATTGTGTTTCCATTTTGGTTTTAGTAAATATAATGAGTTGCAAATCAATTGTATAAATTCTCAATTATTAAAACCGCATTCTGAATCCATTGGTTTCTAATATTTGTACGGATTTCAAAAAGGGTTTGTTCACGCTGTAATGCGTCCAAGATCCATTGACTTGCTATTTCAAACATCATTTTCCGTTGAATTACTATTTAAACTGAGAAGGTGTTGTGTGTTCTACCCAGAACACAAATCCGCCTGTTTCGGTGTGTACGAAGGAATATCTTGGGACCCATGATAATTCATATGACAATGTTGTCCACAATGACTTTATAATAAAATAACATATAAAAAAGGTAGATATGCTTTTGACGGAAATGTCCTC
The DNA here is from genome assembly GCF_984573655.1 of Nuphar pumila. NCBI lineage: Eukaryota > Viridiplantae > Streptophyta > Magnoliopsida > Nymphaeales > Nymphaeaceae > Nuphar > Nuphar pumila. The sequence goes on along the minus strand of NC_143249.1, from coordinate 163,137,919 downwards.
TCGTAAGATAGATATGCATTGGACGAAAATGTCCTCTCGCTCCCCGTTTATAGATTTGCGCATTCCGCCTTTGTTTTTAGCTTGTGTTACAACACATGGCCGCCTTCTCATTCTTGCCTTGTATTAGATAGAAAACTTTTCCGAGTTCATTTCTACCTCGTGGAGATAACTATAAATCGAACGACTGGTTCGATCATCAGTGGGTGTCATAGGAGAATTTGTCGACCATCTCTTTTTACAATATTTTCTTCTTCTTTGATTTCGTTAGGCAGTATAAAAAAAAGCAATGACGCACAAACATTCCAGCAAGTGCCATTAAGGTCATATAGTGAGTATCTTTCCATGTCATCATGCTATTGTTGAAGAATGTATGTCATTGTGAGTGTCATTAAGGCATTGTTTTGTTATTGCAGGTTGATTTTATCATTTCGACGGTTGAAAACTTGAAGATATTTGTAAGGTGGTGGGATTTATTGACAATAATGCTTGGTTACAGATGCGAGCAAGGGCCTCTACCCCATTTGGTATCGTCCATTTACTCAGTATATGTAATGTAACACAAATCGCAGTTGTAGTAACATGTATATCGATTTGTGAGATATTGTTTTGTTTGTTAATATCGATTTGTATATTATGTTGAATTGTCATATATCGATTTGTAAGATATTATGTATTTTCTAAAATCGATTTGTGAGATATTGTTTTGTTTGTTAATATCGATTTGTAATATATTATGTTGAATTGTTGTATATCGGTTTCTAAGATATTATGTGTTTTATAGTGTCAATTTGTGAGATATTGTTTTGTTTGTTAATATCGATTTGTAATATTATGCTAAATTGTCGTATATTTATTTGTAAGATATTATGTGTTTTCTAGTGTCGATTTGTGAGATATTATTTTGGTTGTTAATATCGATTTATAATATATTATGTTGAATTGTCGTATATCGATAATGTAAGATATTATGTATTTTCTAGTGTCGATTTGTGAGATACTGTTTTGGTTGTTAATATCAATTTGTAATATATTATGCTGAATTGCCGTATATTTATTTGTAAGATATTATGTGTTTTCTAGTGTCGATTTGTGAGATATTATTTTGGTTGTTAATATCGATTTGTAATATATTATATTGAATTATCGTATATAGATTTGTAGGATATTATGTTGAATTGTCATATACCGATTTGTAGTATATTATGTTGAATTGTTGTATATCGATTTGTAAGATATTATGTGTTTTCTAGTATCGATTTGTGAGATATGGTTTTGTTTGTTATTATCGATTTGTAAGCTATTATGTTGTTGCTTTGATACTGTGTTTCATTCAATTGTTTCTTTGACTTGTTTAACTAATCGGTAGCCGTTGTTATATGCATTCTGAATAAATCGTAGTAAACGTATGCACTGGATAACACAAATTGATATTTTGCTCATGACAGTGTTGAGCATATCAACTAGTTGCAGTGAAGATGATGTATCTCAATCATTGGAAGTCATGAAGCAACGGACATCCGTACTATCGATGCACCTAAAGAAGTGAATATGTGCACTAATGATGCACATGATAAGAAGGGTGTAGGCATTAGATTTATTCTTGACTTGAATATTTCAGCAGACAAAATGCAATTCGATAATGAGGTAGACGATCATGACAGTGCACTTGACAAAGGTGCAAGCACCTCAAGTCTATATGATAGTACACTTGACTCTAGAGGGAATGCAATTTAATAACGAGGAAGCTACATACAAATTTTACAATGATTATGCCTTAAAACTTGGCTTCAGTGTTAGAAAGTATTCTTGGACAAAAAATGCATAGGGTGTCATGGTGAAAAAGACATATGTTTGTCCTAAGCAAGGTTAGAAGAAGTCAAGTGGAAATCCAATAAGGAGCAAGCCAGATTCAAGATGTGGCTGTCTAGCAAGAATGGTGTTAAGAAGACTTCTGAATGGGAAATATGTAGTTCATACTTTAATCAATGATCATAACCATGAATTAGCCGCTTCATAAATGACTCATATGTTAATGTCACATTATAAAGTAACTAAAGTGCATGCTGCAATTGCTGAAATAGCTGATAGCATCGGCATTTTACCAAGGAAGACATACAATTTATGCGCGCATATAGATGGTGGTTGCGAGAATATACCATTCACACCTATGGATCTAAGAAACCACTTGAGAAAGAAGAGGTCAGACAACATAAAGAATGAAGGAATATATTCTTTGGTTGATTACCTACAGAAGAATTCAAGCAATGACCTTGGTTTCTTTAGTACAATGCAACTGGATGAAGATGGGTATGCTGTGAATATGTTTTAGGTAGATTCAAAGTAAAGAGTAGATTATGAATGCTTCAATGGTATGCTTATTTTTTATACGACAATGAAGATTAATACGGAATAGTGGCTATTTGCGCAGTTTGTTTGAGTGAACCATCACTTACGGAGTTTCGTATTAGGCGGTGCTTTTTTGTATGACTAGACCAAGAAAACCTTTGAGTGGTTGTTCAGAGTATTTACACAAGCAATGAATGAGAAGCACCCTAGAGCTGTACTTACAGATGGTGATCATGCAATTGCAGTTGCAGTGTCTCATATATGACCATATGCACATCATCGCCTATGTTTATGGTATATTTTTCAAAATGCGGCAAAGAACATAAGACACATTTTTAATCAGAAGACAGGGTTTGATAAAAAGTTTAGAAAGTGTATACTTGAGAGCATAGACGAGGTCACCTTTATGTCTGATTGAGAGCAAATAATTCAAATGTACGACCTTGAAGATTATGTGTGGTTACAACATTTATATACAGATAAAGATAAGTGAGCATTGGCATATGGAAGACAATACTTTTGTGCAGATATGATAAGCATATAAAAAGCTAAATCTATGCATACTACACTTAAAAAAAACTTGTATTCATGTTTAACAATGTTTTGCTTCATGGAACAATATGAATTATTTGTAGACGGTCTTAGACAGAATGAGCTTGAACAAGATATGAAATGCTTCAACACGCATCCTGTAACTTTGGGCATGAAAATATTGACGCGACCTGCAGATCTGTATACACTAACTGTATTTGAATATACTAAGAAGGAGGTTATACAGGTCATGAATTGTAACATAGAAGGACGTATGCAATATGGGAATATACATAAATACCATGTTGTATGGGAGGGCAAAGAGCATCAAAAAAGGAAAGAAGCACATGTTACATACAATGTTGACAACAAAACACTTAAATATACATGCAAAATGTTTGAATTCAAATGTATTTTATGTTGTCATATGCATTAAAAGCACTTAATTAAGAGAAAATACAAGAAATACCTGAGTCATATATAATGTGAAGATAGACGAGACAAGCAAAGATTGAACTGTTGGATATAAATAATGTCAGTCCATCTGGTGTTGATGAGAAGTGCTGCTTAACCTCCCGTTACCAACAACTATATATATTACTTATGCATGTTGTAGATTTGGCATCGAAAAACGAAGAAGCCTATGTATGTATAAGAAAAGTGTTAAGAGAATTACTTTAAAAAGTACAGTTAATTCACCATGAGTCCGTTGTAGCTCATGAAGACCAATCTAAGAAAACAAAATTAAACAACATAGGTGAAAATCACGCTTTCTCTGACCCTTATGAGAAGTTGTGCCGAAGCGTAAACATCATCTTCGACAAGTCAGGAGTAAACATTGTAGATTATGATAGAAATATTCACCTAGCAAAAGGTATCAAAAGGAAACCTGCCTCTGATCACAGTCGTCGAGAACAAAGGGTGTACTAGAATTTGTTGGCAAGAAAATGTCTAAGAAACAACCAACCCCTAAGGAACCATGCCCTTCGCATGAATAGGTATGTAATACAATATATTGCTTTCCATGTAAATTGTATTACATGCAACTTATCAATATCTAACTTGTGTAATTTTCAACATGCAACAATACCCTACAGACGTGCACTACAATGTTAGAACATGCAATCCTCCCGACCTGTTTGAGTGGAACGATGGCATGAGTTTGACAAGTCTTTTGGTATGTAACAATTTTGGAAGGATGTTTGAATTTCATGTTGAACTTAATGTAGTATCTGATATTGTTCTATTTCATGACAGACTCAGTTCAATTCAAAAGTGAGCAACGCAACACAGGAATCACGTGTGAATTCTTCAGTTATAAAATAGTTATAGCATTTAACTTTCATTAGTGTAAATCATTGTAATGTTTAACATTGTATAATTCTTTATTGTAATTCTATAATTCTTTGTTGTAAATCGATAATTCTTTGTTGTAATTCTATAACTCTTTGTTGTAAATCGATAATTCTTTATTGTAATGTTATAATTCTTTATTGTAATTCTAGAATAGAAATCATACTACAAATATCATAAAAATCGACACTAAAAAATACATAATATCTTACAAATCGATATACAACAATTGCGCATAATATATTACAAATCAATACGACAATTCAACATAATAGGTTACAAATCGATATTAACAAACAAAATAATATTTCACAAAAATCGATAGAAATGATTTGTCCTTTCGTGATTTACATAATGACTGATAAAAGGCAAAAAAGAGAAAGAAACAACAAATCAACACGATGTTTATTGATAGCAATATCTTAAATCAATTTGTAAGCTATTATGCTGAATTTCTATATCAATTTGTAATATATTATGAGATATTTATATCGATTTGTAACATATTATGTGTTTGCTAGTGTCAATTTGTAAGATATTTTTATTATGATATTGAAATGTGTACGTGCGACATTTACATTGTTGTGCGATTACGGTGGCGATTTGCGTATTCAAATCGTTATTCATTAAATCGTTGTCATGTGAATCACTATCGTCAACACACATATATGATAAGTCATTTCTTTTATTGGCACGGTAAATAACAACTCAATGCATAGTATAGTGTGATGCAACTGACGATCATGACAGATAACATGAAGAATGATGTGCATGTAGATTTAATTTTGCAGGGTCGGTAGGAAGAAATCCTTTTGCCTCATAAGTGCGTGTAGTTTTCAATCTCCTCCTCATTCTTCCTTTGCTTTTCCTTGTCTTCGTCATCCTTTTCCCCTACGATATAGTCGTTACAGACAAAATAAAATATTGTGGCTTTTCTCTCCTGCCAATTCAAAATTTTAAATCGATGTCCTATTCTCAACAGGCAACTGAAAAATGATGCCATCCATTGTCTCAGTGGAAAAATTTTAAATCGATAACTTATCTTACAAATCAATATGGAAATTCCTATTGATAGCTTAGAAATCGATATTAAGAATCAACATACAAATCGATATTAAGAATCAAAGCAATATCTTAAATCGATATAATATCCTATAAATTTATAATAGACATCGTGTTAGGAAGCAATATCTGCAAATCGATGATAAAATATCATAAAAATTGAGAGGAAAATTCCTATTAATAGCTTAGAAATCGATATTAAGAATAAACATACAAATCAATATTAAGAATCGATTTGTAATATATTATGCAATATTATATCGATTTGTAAGATATGTGTTTACTAGTGTCGATTTGCAAGATATTTGTATTATTATTTTGAAACATATGCTTGCGGAATTTACATTGTTGTGATTTAAGCACTTGAGGTAGCGATTTGCATATTCAACACACGTGTGCGAGGTGCACAATTTTGGTTTTTGGATCAATGTGAATTTTGTACACAAACTTACAAAATTTGTATACACGGTCTAGAAAATCTGTTATAAATGTCTGTACACAAAAAATTTGTCATGTTCGGGAAATTGAATATTGAACAAAAAATTGTTATCTCTCTCTCTCAGCAGTAGAACGTAACCCTCTTCACGTTATCCTTGAGAGCAGGTAGGTGTTTAAAATGACTTCCTCTTACTCTTGGGGGCCTCGCGTCCTTCGTTGCTTTCTAGGTAATCTTGCACTCTATGGTTTTGTATCTTCTGCAATTATAAAATCCATCAATTTTTTGCATAGTTTTGTGCGAAATCCAAGTATATCATCCTGAAAAAAAAAATGAAAGTCAGACTAATATAGAAACCCTTACACCAATAATATAGGATAATAAAACATGTTTAAGTGTACAACATACAACACTGAATTCTGGTTCTCGTCCATAGTATATTGCTTCAATATACTTCATTACAAAGCCGCCACAATCGATGCCATTATTTGTAAAGGAGCATCATCTGTGACGTGAAGCCTCCACAGACCAATGTCGATACCCAACATATCTCTGAAAAATCCAACCTATGGTTTATATAAAAGCAAGTAAATTCTAAGCCACGGTATAAGATACAATAATCTTATAGATAGAAACTTACCAAATGAAAAATGTCACGGTCTACACCAATGTTATAGTCCAGGGAGTTGTATAACCATATTTTTTGTTTTTGTATATTCAACGTGTATAAGACTCAATGCTTTTCTGATTGCCATAATGTAGGAATCAATATCTGCAAATTGATATCTTACAAAATCGATATGAAAATGCGTATTGATATCATAAAAATTGATGTTAAGAATCAACATATAAAGCGATATTAAGAATCAAAATAATATCTTAAATCAATATTAGGAATCAACATAGAAATTGATATTTTGAATCAGAACAATATCATAAATCGATATGAAAATTCTTATTGATAGCTTAAAAATAGATATTAAGAATCAACATAAAAATCAATATTAAGAAACAAAACAATATCTTAAATCGATATTAAGAATCAACATAGAAATCGATATTAAGATTCAGAACAATATCTTAAATCGATTTGGAAATTCGTATTGATATCTTAAAAAATGATATTTAGAATCAAAACAATATCTTAAATTGATATTAAGAATAAAAAAAACATCTTAAATCAATATAGAAATTCCTATTGATATCTTAAAAATTGATATTTAGAATGAAAACAATATCTTAAGTCGATATTAAGAATCAAAACAATATCTTAAATCGATATTAAGAATCAAAACAACATCTTAAATCAATATGAAAATTTCTATTGATATTTTAAAAATCGATATTTAAAATCAAAACAATATCTTAAGTCGATATTAAGAATCAAAACAATATCTTAAATTGATATTAAGAATCAACATATAAATTGATATTAAGAACCAAAACAATATCTTAAATCAATATTGGGAATCAACATAGAAATCGATATTAAGAATCAGAACAATATCTTAAAATGATATGAAAATTCCTATTGATAGCTTAAAAATAGATATTAAGAATCAACATAAAAATTAATATTAAGAATAAAAAACAATATCTTAAATCGATTTAGAAATTCTTATTGATATCTTAAAAATCGATATTTAGAATCAGCATAGAAATCGATATTAAGGATCAAAACAATATCTCAAATCGATATGCGAATTCCTATTGATAGCTTAAAAATCGATATTAAGAATCAAAACAAGATCTTAAATAGATTTAACATCTTACAAATTGATATGGTCACAAACCTTTTCACTTGAACAAAAGTCTGCCATTTGGTCATCGTTACTCCAGTATTGTAGTCTGTCTAGAAATTCAGTCGCGTATGGCATTCGGTGGACAATACTCTGTTGAACGAAACAATAATAATAGTAAGTTTAAAACATGAACGTACATTAGTAAATAAAAAAAGAAAATAAACATATAAGATAACTGATATCCCATAAAATAAGGGGTGACGACGAAGACCGACATGGTTGTTCCCTTGCTTTGAATATACATGGCGAAATCGTGTATAGTTTGTTTACAATAAATATGCACTTGTTAATATGCATACCCATGGCATACGTAAATGTATAACTGAGAGTGGTTTCATACGTATAAAATTACTGATAGTGTTTCCTTCTGCAAATTCATCTCACATCCGGTCGATGTTCTCTTTGAGCACTTTGTTCAGTTTTCTGGCACCTTATTTTGTAGATGTTGCACTGAAATTAGTTGAATATTCAGTAAACAAACTATAGCATTATATTCAGTAAACAAATTGTAAACGACATAAAAAGACGAAGCAGGTTAAAGGAATCGAAGGTACCCTTTTTTGTGGACGTTCTATTGAATCGCAGCGTCCTTCTTTGACATCGATACAACTTTTGCGAAGAAGAAGGTTAAAGGAAATGTCGAATTTTCTGTTCGTTACTCACGAAGTAGGTTATAGGAAAGGCTCTGGTTCTTCTTTAAATGAAACGTCGCATATTCCATGCTCTTAAAGGAGACGTCTTGTGTTCCTTGCGGAACATACTACTAAAGTTATGTGATGCTTTATTCATTTATTCTTCACATCGTTTCACATCTTGCTAGTTTTCAAAAATTATGCCCAAAGAATATTAACAAATAAATAAATTATATTGCGCATTAATTAAAAGACGGTGTTTCATTTGCTAGTATCATTGAAATGACATTAGTACATGTAAATGAATGACACATTGCATAACATCAGTAGCCTGTCAGAGGACATTTTCCTAAACTCTAGACCCTAAACCCTAACTAATGTTATACGATGTTCCTTGCACTTAAAGAAAACGCTATAAATAATAAACCCTAAACCAATAATCGCTTAACGATTGAGCAAACCTAAGTACAAACCATGGTAACTTCATAATCACTATACCTAGTAATCGCTATTACAAGAATTAGTATACAAAATAAACTCAAAACTAGTAATCACTATACGATTTAGCAAACATAAGAACAAATCGTGGTAACTTCATAATCACTATACCTATTAATCGCTATATAAAGTAATCGCTATCACAGGAAACACTATAAATAATAAACCCCAAACCAGTAATCGCTATATGATTTAACAAATGTAAGTATAAATCATGGTAACTTCATAATCGCTATACTGAGTAATCGTCATAATAAGTAATCACTATCACAAGAAACACTATAAGTAATAAATCCTAAACCGGTAATCGCTATATGATTTAGCAAACGTAAGCACAAATCATGGTAACTTCATAGTCGCTATTACAGGAATCACTATACATAATAAACTCAAAACTAGTAATCGCTATACAATTTAGCAAACGTAAGTATAAATCATAGTAACTTCATAATTGCTATACATAGTAATCGCTATACAAAGTAATCGCTATACAAAGTAATCACTATCACAGAAATCGTGATACATAATAAACCCTAAGCCAATAATTGCTATACGATTTAACAAACGTAAGTACAAATCATAAAAGAATTATATAATTACAAACCTAAGTTTACGTAGTCTTGTCGATTTTTCAGTGGCACTTCTGTGTTACACTTATTAAGGAAAGAATTATATAATTACAACAAAGAATGATAGAATTACAACATAGAATTATCGGGATACAAAAATCACATAATATGTTTATTCACTGGCACTTGATGACTCAGATGGACATACAAATTGTCTCTTTCTTTGCCTTGGTGACCTATTCGTTTCCTTGATTTTATTAAACCCACTGGTAATCATCTTAACCAGTGACCCAATTTGTCTTCCCAAATTCTATATGTCCTTCCATAACTCCTTATTCTCTCTCTCCAGCATCGTTAACCTTTTGTCGGACAATGCATTCTCCTTTGGGAGCTGTGTTTGCTCCTTATCGTATACTGCAATAGAGAGAATCGTAGGCAGTGCCAAAGAGACACGATGGACATTACGTCTATGCTAGAAGATGATATGCTCGGGGATAAGTGTGACCTTACTTTAAGGTTGCTTCTCCTCAATCTATCGATTTCGACGCATGAGTTTCCAATATTGTTTGAAATAGTTAGGGTCATATTGTCGTTCTTTATAATCATATGGTATGGCACAAACACCTCCTTTTGTTTCAGCTATCCAATTGTTTCTTGAAGTGTTTATGTCAACTCACGTTCGTAAACCCACCACTATTCATCTTCTTTCTCAATAGCACAAGCACTTTTGGTATCGACTTTCCCAAGCAAGCTTGTAGGAGTACTCGACTACCATGTTGTAACTCAGCTTCATATTTGCTAAAGAGCCAAATATCGCAGACAGACAGTCTCGCAGCCACAACAACAACCTCTTCATCCTCATCCTCCCCATCTCCATACGGTCTCCACACAACCTGTACAATCGAGATTGTGATTTAGATATTAATATAATTATTCATGCAAAATGTTGAATGCTATAACGATTTGTACAAAGGAAGACAAAATCCTAAAGCGATAATCACTTAAGAATGCTAAACATTACAATGATTTACGCTAATAAAAGTTAGATACAAATGCGATAACGATTTATACTAAGGTACACAAAATCCTAAAGTGATGATTACTTAAGAATGCTAAACATTATAACAATTTATGCTAATGAAAGTTAGATACTAAGGAGATAATGATTTGTACTAAGAAAGACAAAATCCTAAAGCGATGATTACTTAAGAATGCTAAACATTATAACAATTTACGCCAATAAAAGTTAGATGCTAAGGAGATAACGATTTGTACTAAGAAAGACAAAATCTTAAAGTGTTGATTACTTAAGAATGCTAAATATTACAACAATTTACGCTAATGAAAGTTAGATGCTAAGGAAATAATGATTTGTACTAAGGAAGACAAAATCCTAAAGCGATGATTACTTAAGAATGCTAAACATTATAATGATTTACGCTAATAAAAGTTAGATGCTAAGGAGATAATGATTTGTACTAAATAAGACAAAATCCTAAAGTGATGATTAATTAAGAATACTAAACATTATAACAATTTACGCTAATGAAAGTTAAATGCTAAGGAGATAATGATTTGTACTAAATAAGACAAAATCCTAAAGCGATGATTACTTTAGAATGCTAAACATTATAACGATTTACGCTAATGAAAGTTAGATGCTAAGGAGATGACGATTTGTACTAAGGAAGACAAAATCTTAAAGCGATGATTACTTAAGAATGCTAAACATTAGAATGATTTATGCTAATGAAAGTTAGATGCTAAGAAGATAACGATTTGTACTAAGGAAGACAAAATCCTAAAGTGATAATTACTTAAGAATGCTAAACATTACAACGATTTACGCTAATGATAGTTAGATGCTAAAGAGATAACAATTTGTACTAAATAAGATAAAATCTTAAAGCGATGATTACTTAAGAATACTAAACATTATAATGATTTACGCTAATGAAAGTTAGATGCTAAGGAGATAATGATTTATACTAAGGAAGACAAAATCCTAAAGTGATGATTACTTAATAATGCTAAACATTACAACGATTTTAAACTATTTACCTAATTTCATTGCAGTCCATCTAAAATGAATTGAGCATTTTCCTCCTTGACATTTATTGAAGCCCATTGGCCGATCTTGGAAAAACCACAAACCGGAGGGCCACGTTGAGAAAGCAAGGCGACAATATGCTCCCACGTCCAGGCCTACAAAAACAATATATTAGTAAGACTACAACCTTCAACGAGCTTAGTCTACAAGTACTAAATATGTAATAAACAAATACCTGAACAAATGGTGAAAATCCTCTAACGATTTTCGTACCCTTACTCGCACAGTAAAGTCGACTGTACAAGTGTGCGAGCATAGCAGCACCCCATGCCCAGTTGTCGACTTCATCTAAGTCTTTCAAGAACTGCAGCCACAAGTAACTTATTCTCGAACCAGAATAATCAAAAAATAAAGTAAGTCCAAAAAAAAAAAAAAGAAGTTGTGCAACTCTTGGTCAGCTGCTTCAGATGCACATGCAGCGGACCGGCCTTCCTATTTATTTAAAAAAAAATAAACTTTCATCGATGAAGAATTGCTTTCACCAGAAATACACTCACTTTATTCCTCCATCGACATTCCTAGAAGGGTCGTGCAATTGTCCCTTGGGTTAAAGTTTGAATCCCGTGTTAGGACAACACTTCCATGACACTTAAGACCCGTAATTTGTGCCATATTGTCTAGGGTTATGGTGATCTCAAAACCCTCAAACTGGAATATGTTTATCTTATAATTCCACTTATTGACTAGGTGGGTCATGGTGTTCCAACAATTTTCAAAATAATGTTGGTCTAGAAGACCCGCCAAAGTGCATCTTTCGTAATCGGTCCTTCTGATATTCACTTAGCTTTCTGTACCACAACAAAACTACAGACCACTGACACCGACCTTTTAGCTTTTTACCTGATGCTTTGTTTCTCTTCTGACCTGCCTATAACACAAAATATCAAATCACAATTAATTGTTATACATAGTAATCACTATCACAGTAATCGCTATACAGAGTAATCGCTATACATAGTAATCGCTATCACAATAATCATTATACAAAGTAATCACTATACATAGTAATCATTATACATAATAATACCTACCTGTTATCGTCGCAAAATTTTTCCCGTCTTCCCTTCCTGGCGGAAGAGTGAGGAAAATTGCTCTTGCGATTCAAACTTGACTGGATTTTGGAAATTGTTTTGAAATACTCGCCTCCGTTTTGAAAATTGTGGGAAAATCCATGGGATGGGGCTCGACCTGTCGGTACGAGGTTCGACCGTTCTTGCCGCCTTTAATAGGGGTAATCGAACCAAGGACCAAAATTGTACTTGACTTAGTAAAATTATCAAAATCGTGTTCTATTCTAAATGCACGGAGAATTCAGGCATGGGATATGAGATTTGGTAAAATATAAGTTGGAAAACTATGATATATGCTTAGAAAACATTTGGAATTAGAAAGCATTTCTCAAGAAAAAGATGGAAATCAATCTCTCAGGAAACTCAGACGAAGAAGATTTGAAATCTCAGGAAAATTTATAAAGATTTGAAAAATCTTGAAGAAATGAGAATCTCGAGAAAATGGTAAGAATTCTTGAGAAAAGATGAACACTTGAAAAGGAAAACACTTGCTAGAAAAACTCAGACTTTGAGAATTTTCTTAGGAAAATGATGAAAAATTTGTAAGAAAACTCTTTGGAGAAGGAAATTCAAAACTTAGGAAATTGAAATCCTGAAAACATTGTCCTTAAAATATCTGCAAATCAACTTTGATTCTTGAGAAAGATGAGAAATTCCTTTTGAAAACGAATTTTAAGAAAATAACATTTTCAAGGAAAATCACGAGAAAACTTTAACTTGGGAAATCCAACTTCGAAAATCTTCATAGTTTCTTGAGGAATCGATTTCCATGAAGTGAAAATTTCTTGAGAAAAACAGATGATTTGACTGAATGAATGCACTTTGCGAAGATTTTTCTGAGAAATTTGTTGGAAAATGTGGATTAAGCCAAAGTAAATCCTTCACATATTCTGACTGTGGCCATGAATATGTTCAGAGTTTACTTCAGTTAATTCACAATATTTTGAAAATTTAGAAATATGATGTGCATTTTAAGATAGCCTAAGAGTGTAGGCTCAATGTGACTGGTAGAAAGATGATGTATCTAGGTCTCGTCCATATTCCGACTAGGTCCGTAAATATGGATTCCACCGAGTTCATCAACTCTCTAAGAGTTGGTGCACGTGTCATTCGTGTTCATCCACGGTGAATTTTGAAAATTGAGATATATGCATCATAGAATCAGGATATTACTGAAATCAAACTATATGAGATGCAACCTAATTTAAGCAGTAAAAGTAAATATTATTCTAAGTTTGATTATTACATCTCTAACATAAATCAAGAATAAATGAAATACATAGTGTAGAAAGAATCAGCATCCTCCAAATTTTCCTACAAAATGAGAGTTAGTACCAGATAATCAAGAAAATGGGTATATATATATAATATATACAACGAAGATATATATATATATATCAAAATGCTAAAATTGGTGCTAAATGATATGTAACAATGGAGGTGTATTTATATGAGAAAATAGATACATAGATGCTCATATATGGAAATAAGTGCACATGAAGGGATATATATATATATATAAGTATATATATATGTATATATATATATACATATATATATACATATACATATAGGTAGATATACATATATATATATATATATGTATATATATATATATATATATAGATACATATATACATATAATGAGAAAATATATGTAAGAATTAGAATTTCATATATAATGGGTAAAATCAGGAAATACAGGTATATACAGTTTCTGTAGGTGATTTCACAAAGCCGTAATTCCCAAATTATAATATAATTTTCAGTAAAATTGGGTATGGAGCTTCCCTATATATCAATAACCAAGCGTGCAAAAGATGGTATAGAAATCATGAACGGATATGGATATATCCGTTAATGAAGGTGGCTAATTATCAAGACTGCACACCTGCAGAAAAAGAGATGGATAAGGATAACAACGGTGCTACTGTAAGTGGTAGCTGTGAAGGATATGGTGCAAATAATGGCTGAAGTGTTGTGGGTTAATACAAAACAGAAAACAGAGGAATTTACAGCATTCACAAAAATTTTGTTTTGCCCAGACAATGGCTGACATGTGGGAGATACACAATAATGAGACTGTTGTGGAACACTTAAGTGGCTGACGCACCTCACCCAAATGAGCCGTTGGCTCCATGTTATTCCCTGCAAAACCGATTGCCATGTGTCTCTTGTGGCTCACACAAACGGGTGATTGGCAAGTTTCATTGGATTCTACTAGGTTTCAGACCTACTATCGACTAATGGGTTTTCAGCAGTTTGATAACTATGATATCAACCAGACCACCCTGATAAAATTCATTATTCGAAATGCTGAAGATCAAGAAACAACATACACTGAAATGGAATGGAATTTAATTGAATGACAGGGCATCAAAGACAGGAAATGAGACTGGAAGATGAAGTAAACACGAACTTTACCTAAAGACAGCATGAGATTACAAACTGTAAATATAGAAAAAATGACTTGAGACAGGCCAATAGGCTTAATGCAAAACCTGGAAAATGCAATAACTAAAACAAGACAGAAAATAGTTTAAAACCAGATTTAGAGAATGAAACACAGGAAATCAACAATTACGAGAGACAGAAAACAGCTGAATAACAACAACAAGAAATTAGGTAGGTGAAATAAGATCTATACCAACAATGAAAACAGGAAAAAAAAATCTTGCTAAAACGAAGGCAAACAGGAAATATGTTTGAAAAACGGGAAATTAAGAATTGAATAAAGCAGGAAATTACAAAGAAGAATGAAATACAATGATAAACAACAGGAAATAAAGTGAAAACATGAAATCAATCGATGAACAACAGTAAAAAAAAAACTTAGGAAATACAATGTTGTAATATTATAAAACAGAAATACAGGAGATGAATTTTAATAGAAAAGCTCTCAATCTGAAGATATATATAAAAAAAAAATAATGTGGTCAAACATGAACTGCAAAAAACCAATTATAAGATGAACTTAAAAGGGGTATGAGTAAACTATGACTGAAAACAATATGTAGAACGAGTCTTGATTGAAATTAACATAGCACGAACTCAAATCTATGAAAAAAATTAAACAAAGCTGGAGATGGATAAAACGCAAAACAGGGAACTCTCGAAATACAGCGTTTAATCTGCTATTACGCAGCCAGCCAAAAGGAGAATGGCTTGAATTTCTGCGATTTGGATGGAAAAGAAGGATTCCCGAAAGGGGAAAACCCCACGGCAGAGATGAGTGTTTCCTTATGGATCCCCTTTGCTGGATCTCCTCACAGCAGATAAGAACTTCAGTGGAGAGACTGAAGGAAGAGATGAGCCCACCTTCATGATCAGCAGCCAATGGAAGGGAAAAACATTTTACTTGTGGAACTCTTCAATCTGGATGGCAGAGATGAACTCCCCATAGGGCCAGGCTCCACGACAGATAAGTTCCCGCAATCAGAACCCCAAAAAATCGAAATCAACCCCCCTTCTGTCGATAAATGGCCCCCTCTTTTAAAGAGATTTTCAGCTTCATTTCAAAAAGATCGCAATCCTTTCCAAGCTTCCGTTACATTTTTCCTTTTTTAAAAATTTTGCAAAGTGTGAAACTGAAGCCCCATTAACTTCGAAAATCTGTTGTTTTTAAAAGGGGCGGTTTTATTATTTTAAAACTTTTCGGCTCATTTACCTAAGGTTTAGGTAAAATGATTTTTTTTTTTTTAAGAAAGTTTTGGCTGTGGCGCCGTTTTGGGCTGTTTCCTTTAAAACTTAAAAAAAAATTATATAAGCCAATTAATAAAAAGAAATAAAAAGAAAATGAATAGTGAATTAAATGAGAGGCTTTTATGGAAATGCCACCTCAATCCACTTTTAAAATCCTTTTGGAAAATAAAGTTTTATTTTGTTTTGGAAAATCTTTTATTTTCAATTGGGGTGCCACATGTGTGTGGGCCCACTAACTAAAAAAAAAAAAATAAACAAAAAGAAATTAAAAAGAAGAATTTACAAATTGGTGCGATCTCTAGGTGGGTCCCGCTTGAAAATAAGAAACTTACCTGGGAATCTGAGTATGATGCTAGTTCAAAGGCGGGTCCCGCTCCATTTATTGGAAAATAAAAATATAAGAAATAACCTCTTTTTTGGATTTTTTATAATACGAGATAAAACTTTGTTTGTTTTCAAGAATTGGAAAAAAATTTGGTTTTTCCAGGCAAAATGTGGATAAAAAAAATACAGAAATTTCTGTAAAGAAATTTAAAATCTTTTTGTAAAATTTTTTGAGATAAAATCAATATCAAATATCCAGATTATTTTCCTTGAGAAAGAGTTTTGTAATTCAAAGTCCTGGGGGTAAAATGGAAAAAAATGGTAATTTTGAATACCCAGGGTTTTAAAAATCAGGTTTGAAAAGTTTAAAAATCAAATCTGGATTGACAATTTTGAAAATCAGGAGTTCTGGATCTCAAACTGACATGCTATGTAGTGAAATGATGCAAAGTGTTCATGCAATGCGATGCAAATACATGTTTCAAGAAATGTTACTCTAAACCAGGAATTGAAATTTTGAAATTCTAACTTTTTGTCCAGAAAAAGGATTTTGAAATTTTGCAATTTGAAGATGTCTCTGAACCTAAATATAGAAATTTTGAGGCTCAAGAATGAAATTTTGGACTTTTTGCCAGGTTCAATCTCAGAAAAATGACCATTTTGCCCTTCGTTGGTTCTGGAGAACTGAAATGTGATGATTGGTGGAGATGTTAGGGAGGTGAGTGAAAATTTGGGGTGTTTACAGATGCCCCTCTTTGCTACTAAGCCGACTTATGGCCGAGCTTAATGGCAAAAAAAACACTCCAAATTTGGGCTATATAAAAATGCCCTAGTTAGAAGGATCTAACTGGGTATAAAGAAATTAGCCCGAGGAATATGGTAGATATGAAATGGAGAATAAAGAGAAAATAGATTTGCTCTGTGAGAGCGAAGTTCAGGTTTTTGCCATTAACCTGGATGGGATGGAAAATGCTTCGTATAGGACGAAGCTCAGGTTTGACCCTTAACTTGATTGGGGAATGAAATATCTCATAGAAATGAGACTCAGGTTTGTACCCTTAACTTGATCGGGCGGAAAATGGAATACCTCATTGAATGAGGCTCAGGTTTATACCCTTATCCTGATCGGGCGGAAAATGGAATACCTCTTTGAATGAGGCTCAGGTTTATACCCTTATCCTGATCGGGTGGAAAATGAAATACCTCATCAAAGGAGGCTCAGGTTTTGTACCCTTATCCTGATCGGGCGGAAAATGGAATACCTCATCAAAGGAGGCTCAGGTTTGTACCCTTATCCTGATCGGGCGGAAAATGGAATAGAATCCTCGAAAGAAGAGACCATGATGGAACCTTCGGATTTTGCACGATAAATCCGACAGGGTTTTTGCAAAAAGAAGGAAAATGGGGTCCCTAAAGCTTGAAAAGGGATTGATTTTGGGCGTCTCATTGCTGAGACTAAATAGCTTTTGAAATTGCCTTTTGCAAGAAAATGATTGGTGATTCGACCTCGAACCGAAATAGGGTTGTCTATCGTTGGACAGTGGGGACATAGGGAAGTGTGCGAATATGAGAGCTCACGCTCTCAGGGAAGGAATGAAGTCATTAAGAGGGATTTAAAATTGGTGTCAGGATGTATCAAAGACGAATATCAATCTCTGACTTCACGTCAGGATAGCTAGAAAATATTGTCAAAATATTGAGAATTCTGTTGTTGATTCAAAGTTTTTGAAAATGTTGCACATTGATCATGCATATAATTCAGGGTTTATTAACATTTAAATATGCATGATTTTATGAAATAATGTTTCAAAAACCCAATTTTATGTTAGTTTTTGAGTAAATGTGCTATAATGATTTAAAAATAGAAAATGCATGAAAAATAGTTTTATTTTTTACATTTTTATACATATTTTAGTTTTTGTTATAAGTAGTTTAGTTTTAGTTTGCAATTAAAAATGAAATAAAAAAATATAGAAAAATGTTTTTTTCATTTTAAGTGTTTGTTTTGTTTAGAAAAGAAAAATTAGTAGAATAGTTTTTTTTAGTTTCTTTATAAATAAGTTTTGATTTTTGAAAACTTTATAATAAACTAGTTTACATAGTTTTTGTTTTTTTTAATTGAAAAAAAAAATATAAAATAACCAACCCGTTTACACGGTTTGGGTTTCTTGGAAAAAAATTGAGAAAATAATAAATAAACCGGCTGAACCGGTTTGAATTTTAAAAAAATAAATAAACAAACCGGCTTGAACCGGTTTGCATCTGTTACAAACCGGTTCAAACCGGTATGTTGTTTTTAAAACCCCAAAAGCAGAAAAAAATCGGGCGCCTCCTTCACACGGCTGAAGCTTCCCCTTTTCCCCTCTTTCCCTCTATTCTCTTTCTTCTCTCCTTCTTCCACCATCGCCGGTGGCTACACTCCTTCCCTACCTTCCCTTTCTTCCTCTTTCTCAGTCAATGTCCGGCAGCCGGCGGTGGTGCAGATTTCTGTCCGGTGACAGCACGGTGGAGGTCGCCGCCAACACCTCTTCCCTCAGGTTCACGGTGAGTGCTGAGATTTTCTTCCTCTTCTTCCTTCGATTCTTCTTCTTCTCCTTCAGATCTTCTTCTTCTTCTTCTTCTTCTTCTTCCGATTCAGATCTTCCTTTTCTTCTTCTTCTGATCGGATTCTTCTTCTTCCTCTTCTTCTTCCGATATTTCTATTTCTTCTTCAGCTTCCTCTTCTTCTTCCTCCGATTATTCTTCTTCTGCTTCTTATTCCAATTCTGCATCTTCTTCTTCTTCTTCCACATTCATCATTTTCTTCTTCTCTTGTTTTCGTTAGTTAGTTCTTTTCAATCGATTCTGTTTTGTTACTTAAAAACAAAAGAAAAATCAGTCTAATTGTTCTTGTGTTAGTATGTTTACAGAAAAATGAAAAAAATAATCGATCGCATGTCTGTGTAAATACATGTTTCTTATTGAAAAATAACCATCAGATATGTAGCATCTTTTAATTTTTGTAATTTCTTAGTAGAATCCTGTTTGATCATCGTAATTTTTTTTAGCATTTGATTTTCTGTTATTCATTTTTTGATTTTCTGCAATTTCTGATTTCTCGTAATTCTGAGTTCTTTGTTCTTGTTGCTTTTAGTGTTTCTTCCTTTCATTTCCTGTTTTTCAGTCATTGCATGTCTGGTTGTCTGAATAATTTCTGTTGTTGCATATACTGTTTGTCATTCATTGCATTGATATTTTCCAGAATTTCTGTTTTGCATTTTACTAAGTCTTGTTGTCTGAGTTACTGAATTTCTGTTGTTTTTTTATAAATTCCTGTTGATTACCTATAATGTAGATCGGTTAATTGTTGTTTGTTGTTTTGTATTATTTCAGCATGTTAAACCTTTCATTTTATTTTTTTAGTTTTAATATAGATTTCATTTTACTGTTTTAGCTTTTGCACTGCATTGCATCTAGGTTCTTGAGTTGATTACATATAGTATAGTTGCTTTATAAAGTTTCATCATATCTTAGATCTTTGGTCAGTTCTAGCTCTTGTACTGCTCGTGTTCATTTGAATTGTGCAGGATAGCACAGACTGGAGCGGAAGCGATTACGTGACACGGAGTACGAAGAGTAGAAGCTTCTTTTTACTTTTCAGTTTAGAATTAGGAATTTGATTCTGGGTTTGTAAATATTGCACTTTACGCCCTCTGCGAAGGGTATTCATTTGTTGTAATAGTTAGTTGTTTTTACTTTTCTGAATATTTTACATTTCAATAATTCGGCAATAAAGAATAGTTTAGACTTGTTTGTTTGAATACAACATATTCCCGTTCCCTGAGTTCGACCCGGTCTCATCCACTAGTGAGAACCGGTTTTTATTATTTGATGTATGGTTTTCACATGTTTTTCATTTAAAAATCTTTTCAAAATTACAACGATTTAAAAGAAGACATCAAATTTTTGGCACCGTTGCCGGGGACCAGTGTAATATTAAGTATTCGCTTTATTGCCTAGTGTTTGTGTTGCATTTAGGGTTAGAACCACGTATGTGCATATCTTAGAGACAAGCTTACTTTTCTGCACAGCCCACCTATTAAAATTCCTTTAGAGGTGACTGTGTACGATTGGTACCGTACACATAGATTTTATATTTCTTATGCATAATCTCTGTTATGTGTACCTGCGTGGTGTTTGTTTAGTTTTTGTTGTTTTTAGTTCACTCGCTTTGTGGTTTGCATGGTTTGGCCGCTTAGTTCACTCGATCCTTCTTTGATGATATTGGCTCATGGGTTAGAGATCTTTGGATGATAGCTGAAATTAAATATCTTTTGGGGATTGTCGGTGGGTTCATCGCATCTGCCTTCATCTCGACAGTGCTTTGGACTTTCCCTGGAAGGATTCGTCACAAACTCCGTCATCTTGGAGATGTTTCAAATCTTCTTTGGCCTCGGGGGTCTACTCGCTTAATTCACCTTCATCTTGACGACAATTGAGAGATCCCTTTTGCGGATATTTAATTGCAGCTTAGGTGATTTTGAGGAGACAGGGCTTGGATGAATTCTCTCTTTTCTCGCACTCAGGACATTTCCACTGCCTTGTCTTTACAAGAATAATCTTTAAAGATGTGCCATAACTGCGATCAATATCAATCATTTATGGCTTTGCAATAACATTGAATTTTCTTTTGCTGGCCATATCGAGGATTTATCCTTCATCCTTTTGGTTGGCCAATAGAAAGAATTTGAAGTTTGAATCTCTTTTTGCAAAAAGCTTCTCTCTTTTGGAAGTAATGCTGAAGGTAAACTGAGATAGAGATTTGTATAATAAAGCTTTTGAAATCAACAAATAATTTGATTGACAAATTGATAAAATTTTCTTGAAATTCTTGGTAAAAGAGAGCGTTTGAAGTCCGACTCAACACATTCATGACGAAAATTCTCCTCTATTTTTCCCCAAAAAAGAGAGACTCAAGCTTAGCCCTTACCTGAATGGGAAATGGGAAATACTCCTCTCTTCCCTGAAGAGGAGGTGTTTGCAAAACAAACTTTCGAAGAGAAATTAAACTTTCGTCAAAGCTCCTTAATATTAGGCTTCTCTTATGGAAAGGGGGCCGATAATAGTGAGGTCTGAAAATCGCGTCATGAAGGGAACGAGTCCATCACACTCTCTCTAAAGAGGGTCCTCCATGACGAAAATGGCCTACTATGAAATTGGGGGGTCACAAGAGAAGCGAGTCTCCGTCGAGTCTCCGTCGAGTCTCTCCCTTTAAAAGGGTTCCTTGTGTGAAATTGGAAATTGTTTTGCAAATAGGTTCACAAAGACGCGAGTCCCTTCAAACTCTCCCTAAAAAGGGGCTAAGTGAACGAATTGGATAGCATGCGAAAAGAACGAGCTCCCTTGAACTCTCCCTAAAAAGGGTCTCTCGCAGGAGAAAATGATTGAAATTGGATATTGAGATTGATTGACCCAAAGGTCGAAATTGGAAATTGAAAAATTGATGGTTTAAATGACCCGGAGGTTGAAATTGGATGACCTGAAGGTCGAAATTGAGAATTGAGTGACCCGAAGGTCGAAAATTGTATGACCCGAAGGTCGAAATTGATAATTGGAATTTGAAATTGAAAATAGGGTGACCCTGGGGTCAAAATTGGGAATTGACTGATCCGAATATTTGAATTGAAAATTGGTGGGCAAAATATCAAATTTGAGAAATTGACTGACCCTGAGGATTGACATAACTTGGATCAATGCAGAAGAATGAATGGCTCAAGTTGGAGCTTGGATAAAGTAAAGAGATCACAAGTCGGAACCCGGATCAACAAAAGAAAATGAAGAGCTCGAGTCAGGGCTCGAAAGAGATCACGAGTCGGAACTTGGATCAACAAAGGAAAATAAAGAGCTCGAATCTGAGCTCGAATAAGATAGAGAGATCTCAAGTCGGAACCCGGATCAACAAAAGAAAATGAATAGCTCGGGTCGTAGCTTGAATGAATAAAGAGATCTCGAGTCGGAACTCGGATCAACAAATGAAAATGAAGAGCTTGAATCTGAGCTCAAATGAATAAAGAGATCTCGAGTCGGAACCCGGATCAACAAATGAAAATGAAAAGCTTGAATTTGAGCTCGAATAAAAAGAGATCTCGAGTCGGAACCCGGATCAACAAATGAAAATGAAGAGCTCAAATCAGAGTTCGAATAAGGTACTGAGATCACGAGTCGGGACTCGGATCAACAAAAGAAGATGATTTGAATAAAAACCCAAGTCGGAACTCGGTTTTCCAAGACCGACTTAAAAAGTTGGATTTTGAAAAATGTACCTGTTTGAACACTGGATTTTGGAATAATACCAGTTCGAGCGCTGGGTTTTGGTTCAGTACTGGTGATTATCTTTCGCTTTTGAATCATTAGGAATTGTGATGGGACTGTTTGTTGAAATCCCAATACTGACCGAGTTAATGCAGTTGGATGCAAATGAATGCAAATTGATGCACATGAATGCACAAGTGCGTGAAATGAGGAATTTGTTTATTCTGCTTGCATATAGAACGAAAATTTAAAAAATGCCCCAGTGTAACTGGAAAAGAAAGTTTGATCATTATTTAAAGAAAATAGGAAGATTACAAAGGAAGAATAGAGGCTTCAAGTATAGAACTTTTTTAAGTGTCGAGCATTAATGGGATCTGGCAATTCTACCCCATCGGCGTTGATGAGCCGATATGAATTGCGGGGTAATGCTTCTTTGACGACATATGGACCTTCCCAATTTGGCGACCACTTGCCGCCGGGATGATGCTTGAGATAGGCTGTGAATCGAAGTACTAAGTCATTGGCTTTGAATCTTCTTTCGATGACAGACTTCGCGTACTGCCTGGCTACTCTCTGGCGATAGGATTGAGCATGCTCTGCTGCTTTTAATCTTCTCTCGTCGAGCAAGTCTAGCTGTACCAGTCGCTGCTGTTGGCATTGATCAAGAGGCAATTGCAGAAGTGAAGCAAATTTCAAAGCGGGCTTCTGAACATGTAGCGGCAATACTACTTCTGTTCCATAGACCAATTCTGATGGAGTAGCATTCGTTGGAGTGCGAATAGTGGTTCGATAGGCCCATAGTGCATCGTGGATATTCTCGTGCCAATCACAGCCTGTTTCCACAGTTTGCTCCAAGATACGAATTAAAATCTTGTTGGTAGCTTCTGCCTGACCGTTCCCTTGAGGGTAGTATGGAGCAGAGAAATGATAATAGATCTTAAACTTTGAGCAGAAAGTCTTCATCTTTTCATTCTTGAAATGACTGCCATTATCTGACACAATGTCATGTGGGATGCCGAAACGGCAAAGGATGCTCTTGTGAATAAAAGAGACCACGTGTCGGCCTTCCACTGTGCGAAGAGTGATAGCTTCTACCCACTTGGTGAAATATTCTGTTGCGGCAAGGAAGTATTTGTGGCCATTTGAAGCAGAAGGAGTGATGGGACCTACGACATCGAAGGCCCACATAGAGAACGGCCATGGAGAAACAACGAATTGCAAATAAGTTGTCGGAGCATGGATAAAACGTGCGTGCATTTGTCATTGCACACGCTTCTTCACATAATGATAACAGTCTTGCTGCATAGTTTTCGAGTAGTAACCTGCTCTGATGATCTGCTTGACAAGGGTTTGGTAGCTGATGTGACCGCCACAAATGCCTTCGTGTGCTTCTCGCACGACTTCTTTGGCTTCATCTTCGTCTAAGCATCTGGAATACTCTGAATTAAATCCATGACGATAGAGGACATTGGCCAAAATGAAATATCGAGTAGACATACGCTGGATTGCTCGCTGCTCTTTCTTCGAGAGTTCTAGAGGAAATTCACCGGTTTCTATGAAAGTTTTGATGTTGTAATACCAAGGCTTCTTCTTTTGCTCAACCATGTTAACTTGTTCTGTTGGAAGGAAAGTAGGTTGGTCAAGTCTGCCAATTTCAAAGGAGCGACAAGATTCTCCGTTCTTAAATTCCATAATGGAACCTAAACTGACTAGGCTATCGGCCACTTGATTAAAATCTCTCTTGATATGGAAGAGCTGAAACTCTTCAAACTTGCTGACAAGAGCTGAAACGATTTTCTGATAAGGAAATAGCTTTTGATCCTTGACCTGCCATTCGGCTCGGACTTGATTGACAACGAGTAATGAGTCGCCGTAAGCATGCACTCTCTTGACATTGAAGTCTAGTAGGATCTTTAGACCTTGAATCAGGGCTTCATACTCGGCCATATTGTGGGTACATTGAAAATTTAACTTGAGAGAAAATGGAATCATCTCCTTCTTTGAAGTGATTAACAAGATTCCGATGCCTATTCCGGCCATATTCTTAGAACCATCGAAAAATAAATTCCATACTGAAGATTGCTGGATATTGCAAATTTGCTCATCAGGGAAGTCATCTTCGGCTTTTACTTCTTCTGTCAGAGGAAAATCTGCCAATTGATCTGCAATTGCTTGACCTTTAATTGATTGCTACAAGACATATTCTAAGTCATACTGCATCAGTAATACTTGTCATTTGGCGACCCGTCCGCTGAAGAAAGGCTGCTCCAAAATGTATTTGAGAGGATTGAGTTTAGACAAGATTTTGACTTCAGATGCTAACAAGTAGTGTCTTAGCTTCTGACACATCCACACTAGAGCTAGGCATGTCTTCTCTATTTGAGAGTATTTCTTTTCGTAGTCTATGAAAGTCTTACTCACATAATAAATGGCGTGCTCTATCAAGCTGCCTTCTTTGTATTGCGCCAAGAATTCGCCACATGCAACTTGATTGACCGAGATGTATAACAGCAGAGGTTTTCCCAATTCTGGCGGCTTCAAGATAGGAGGATTGAGAAGATACTTCTTGATCCGATCGAATGATTGTTGACACTCTGGTCCCCATTCGAACTTCACTCATTTTCTGAGTAAATCGTTAAAGGGCTCACATCTCATTGCCAGGTTGGAAATAAATCGCCGAATTGATTGCATGCGTCCCTGAAGACTACACAATTCTTTGAGATTCTTTGGGGGTGGCATATCAATGATAGCCTTTGCTTTGGCTGGGTCAACTTCGATTCCCTTTTTGCTGATCAGAAAGCCCAACAGTTTGCCTGATTCAACTCCAAAGACACTTTTGCGGGTTAAGCCTTAACTTGTAAAGAATGAGTCGTTTGAACACTTAGTCAAGAGCTTCGAGGTGATCTTCTTCCTCTTTAGGTTTCATGAGGATATCATCAACATACGCATCCATGATTTTGCGCATCTGATCGTGAAAGATAACGGCCATTGCTCGTTGATATGTTGCTCCAGCATTCTTGAGCCCAAAAGGCATAACTGTATAACAGAAAGTGCCCCAAGGCGTAGTGAAGGAAGTTTTTGATTGGTTGCGGGTGACCAACTTGATCTGATTGTAGCCGGAATATCCGTCCATAAAGGAGAACATGGCATGTCCTGTCGTACTGTCAATTAGAAGATCAATGCTTGGAAGTGGATAGTCATCCTTCGGAGTTGCCTTGTTGAGGTCTCTGAAGTCTATGCAAATTCTCACTTTGCCATTTTTCTTTAGAACAACGACAATATTGGCTAACCAATCTGGGTAGTCAATAGTTCGAATGAATCCTGCTTTGAGCAAATCTTCAAGTCCTTCCTTGACTTGTTGTTCTATTCTGGGATCCATTTTTCTCAGCTTCTGCTTAAGTGGCTTAGCATCTGGCTTCAAAACGAGTCGGTGTTCCACCAATTTTGGGTATAAGCCCGGCATATCTTCATATGTCCATGCAAACACTTCTTCATGTTGCTTGAGAAAATTTGTAAGCCTTTCTTTCTCTTCCGGACTCAGACTGGTTTCGATCTGGAGAATTTTGGGATCTTCCTCGGAGCCGATATTGACATCTTCAGTAGGATCTTGTACTAGAGCAGATGGTTCATTTTTCTTCTGAACTGAGGCAAACTCTGGTAATTCCTGAAGAGACTGATCAAATTCTGCATAATCATCTGACTGCTTTGAAACCTTGCTATCTTCTGTGCTCGCTTTGACTCGGTGAATCCCTGCTGACTTCTGGAAATCCTTTGGATTGAGAACGAGTTTCTTGATTGCTCGGGGAGACATTTCTGAAATTTTGGATAAGAAATTGGATCCAGGAAAAAAATCGTCCATCATACGACAAACAATCATTTAAAAAGAATCATGTATAAAATGACATTGAGTTATAAAATGAGGATATAGAGATAAAGGAGACAGATGGCATCCAGATAGACAAAGAAACTTGACATTTTATTGATTTGACTTGATAAAAGACATTGAGACATTTATTTTGAAAGGAATAGAAAGGAAAAACAACAATTGATTTCTTAATGTGCCCTTTTAACAAAAACAGTCTTCTTTGGTGAGCTCCTGCCGGAAAACCCTAATTCTGCCCTGTGGGGACGATGCTTCTGGATCATTGGCTCGATGCGGCCATCTTTATTTTTGCCCAGTCCTTTGAAGGGTTGATAACCATGCTTTAGAAGTAAATCAAATCCCTTTCTTGCTTTCATGAATTATGGGAACAATGGATGATCTTTGACAATGTCGTAGCTGACACGACCTCCCATCTTGAAGAACTTGGGACCTCTCCATTGGGTCATGGCTACAGTGTGCAGGGATAATTCTGATGTTGCCTGGAGTATTTCCCGATTTTCTTTGAGACTGACTTCTTCACTCTCTCTGATGCTAGGAATATCTGTAGTGAATGATGGTCGAGGGATCATGGGCTGCGGAAGCCTTTCTTCTGGGTGCTCTCCCAATACTGTTGTAATTATTCCACCTTTGTACCACTTTACGCATTGATGAAGAGTGAAAGGTACCGCATTTGCATTGTGAATCCACGTTCTTTCGAGCAGCAGATTGTAGGTGGGTGGCATATTGACCACATGAAAAAGCACTGAGTGCACCGAGTAGTTGATGAACACTTCCAAGAATATCTTGCCTTTGGCCGTCTGACCATGGTTGTCAAACCCATAGATGGTGATAGGATTTGGAATGTATTCTTCATCCTTGATCCCTAATGCTTTTGTAGTCATTTCGGGGCATATATTGAGGTTGCTGCCTCCATCAACTAGCACATGGAGTATTGTCATTCCCCTTACCCGAACAACGATGTAGAGAGCATTGTTGTGAAAGGAATGAAGTTTTGGAAGGTCCTCATCTGAGAAAGTGATTGGGGCGTTGGTCATGGCCGGATTCACTATTTGTGCCATATCTTCAGGAGTGGTACTGGGCTTAACTTTGATCTTTCTGAGCAGATCATCCAGTACTTGCTGATGCTTGCAGGAACTTTTGGACAAATCAAGAATGGAAACATTGGACAGAGCGGTCAGAGGCTTCTAACTTGAATTCTTCGGCCTGGGTTTGATGATTTGATTGAGGAAATCAGGAATTCCTTTTAACTTGGGGGAAGACTTTACAGGTGCTTCAGAAACTTTCATCTTGCCGAATGCTGAGATCAGGTCCATTTTCTTAGAAGCTGGGGTTGCTTGCCGCAGTACTGAAACCTGGTGTTGAACTCGGAGATCTTGTGCAGAACATGGCTTGATGTGCTCATGAGGTAGGAACGACTGTTCAGATACTACTGTTATAGTGTGTGAAGGAAAAGGCTGCTTGAGAATATCCATTTTCTCTTCTTCTTCTCCTTCTACCAATAAATTCTTGTCAATAAGATCCTGCACAATGTTCTTGAGAACGAAACAGTTCTCAGTGTTGTGTCTCACTGTCCTGTGGAACTTGCAGAATTGATCTTTCTATTTCCCCATAGACATAGGGGGATCGGCCAGTCTAGGCAACTTGATCATTTCCTTCGACAACATATACTCGAGCACAACTTCGAGTGATTGGTCGAGAGGAGTAAATTTTCGGTCATAGCTCCATCCTTCATGTTCAACTTTTTCACGCAGTTTTGGCCCTTGGTCCTGCTGAGAAGGCTTACTATATTGAGGAGCAGGCTTCATTTTCTGATCTCCTTTATTGTTGGAATTGCCTGTGCCGTAGCAGTAATCTTTGTTCTGCCCTTTATACTCATTTTGACTGTTGTTGTTGTTGCCAGAGAAGGTGAAATGAGCTTTCTTCTTCTGCTCACTTTGAGGGTTGCTCTTGGAAAAAGTGAAGCCTTCATAGACTTCATTCTCTACGCTCAGCTCGAGCCATTCTGCTCGCTCAGTTAATTCAATGAAGGTCTTGGACAGTGCAGTAGAGATTAATCCTCTTAATGGTTGAGAAAAGTTGTTGAGGATTAGGGACAGGACGTGCCTTTCTGAAATAGGATCTCTCATTTTATTACAGGCTGACCTCCATCTGTGAATGAAATTCCGTGCTTTTTCATTCTCATTCTGCCTCAGATTGCAGAGATGACTTAATGTCGGGAGCGCTTCTGTGTTGAACAAGAAGCGTTCAATAAATAAATTCACCACTTTATTGAACTCCTTGAGCTCGATGGGATTGATATGCTCAGCATACCATTTAGCTGCAATTCCTTGCAAGTTGCGAGGGAAACATAGGAATAGTGTTCTGTTATCTCTCTTGAATCTTAAGCACTCTGCGAAGAAAGTGGCGAGATGGGATTTCGGGTCGCCAGAACCATCAAACTTAATGAATTTTTGGGGAAGGTTTTCGAGATCATCATCCCCTTCGAGGCCGTCATAGAAGTCTTCACTGGTGAAGAATTTCTTGCCCTTGTCGCGGACTTGGAGATCTTTAACCACTCTAGCCATTTCCCTGAATTGTGATTGCAGGGGTTCTTCTGTGACCTGACTCTTTGATTTGCGGCTCTTCCTTTGTTCTCGACCACATTTCTGAAATTCCGGAGGCACCTCATATTCTTCCTCAGTGTCTTCCATTGATTCTGATTCATCTGAAATTTCTTCTGGCTGCACCTGCTTCTTGGAAGCCTTCTTATTCTTATGCCCGTGAAACTTTTCTCTGAATGGATTCTTCTCTACACTGGTCCCAACCTATTCACTCATCATTTTGTTCATCATTTTTCGGAACATGGCATACATTTGCGGGTCTATGCCATCATCCTCTTGTTGTTGATCTTGATTCACGGGATGATCCATTTCTCCTTCCGAGGCTGAGGAGTGTTGTGGTGATGTGGTTCTTCTTCCTGACCTTGTTCGAACCATCAAATGCTGCGGATGCTCTCTGCAGGGCAAAGACCTGATTAGATTCTGAAGGAATTGACTTTTGGAAGAAATATTTATTGAAAATATGGTAGACAATTTGAAAAAGTTATCCCATTACCAGGGACTGAGTCATCGCAGGAAGCACGACAATTGTGTTGTCATTCTTAGATAGAGAAATAAACAACGAAAATGTGCCTTGTTACCTAGGCAAGGTCGTCAAACCACAATAGAGAGAAAGAAAATTTTATTGAAATGAGGAAATATGATTTTATTGATCTTGACAAAGAGGTCACCATTCACGATAGTCGGCAGACACTCTAGGATCAGGAAAGATTTTAAGAGAAACAAAGGAATCCCAACCGTAGCGGGCAGAATGATATGCCCCGGACCATTGTGCAGAAGTGAGATCGAATTCCGCCATAGCTCCTGATAACAGTCGGGCTTCGACGTACTGCTGTCTCTGGGAGAACTGTCGAACACACCGCTCCGGTTGGTAGTAAGTGCAAAAGAAAGGTCCCAGTAACTTGAACCTCTTGCCATAAGCATATGTATATCTGGGAGGAGATAGTTGTCGATCAAAATAATCCCAGACTACGTCATCTTCTTGAATGTTGTCGATCATGGTTCGGTACTGCGACACTGGGAGAAGTTCTTGGCCGTTGTATCTGAAAGAATTTGCTCGGGCTGGAATATGCTGGAAGAACCAGGATTGAAGCGCGTAGATGCATCCTTCGACGAGAATAGATTCTCCAAGTGAGAAACGAGTCAAACCATGATATAGGAAGGCAAGCGTTGCCATGGCTATGGAGAGACGGTTGGTTTGTCGACTTCCCCATCTTCTCATAAGCTGGATTATTCTGATATCCATGTAGTTTTGTCCGTCTGGGAAGAGGGCCAATCCTACAGTGCACAAGACCATTGCATTATGAATCCTTTCTTTAGCTGTCCTTGATAGCGAGCTGACTTCGACGAAGGTTCTGTACTAGCGGTACAACTCGAGCAGGTTGACATATTCATTTCCATCCAACTGGATCAAGGGCCAGGATCAGCGGCCTGTCATACGGGCTAAGGAGTCTCGGGGGTCCAAACCCTTGACATTGATCAGGAATTGATGCTCTAATGGATCTCCTGGTTGACCGGCTGGTTCTGGCAATCCCATAATTTCTGAAAATTCATCCATTAAAACAGTCATCTCTCTCCACGAAAACCAGAATGTACATGTTCGAGGATTCCATCGTTCCGCCATTGCATGGATCAGGTTGTCGTTGATGGTCTGCTTTCCGACTGCTGACGCCAATTCTAATCCGCACTCGCTCAAATGGTCCGGGAACATTCGGGAAAAGCTTTTGAGCCAAGAATAGTACCACTGGGGAATGAAAGTTCTGGTGCTAAGGGCTCGATGCTCAGAACGACCTTGTCGCACCTCGTAGAAGATGTGACCTTCAGGAAAGATAGGATCGACTTGACTGGATGCCATCGAACTGAAAACAGAAAAAGACTCGGAATCAGACTTAGGAAAATGTAGGAAAT
This sequence comes from Nuphar pumila, assembly GCF_984573655.1. Taxonomy (NCBI): domain Eukaryota; kingdom Viridiplantae; phylum Streptophyta; class Magnoliopsida; order Nymphaeales; family Nymphaeaceae; genus Nuphar; species Nuphar pumila. Next base: position 163,106,805 of record NC_143249.1, on the reverse strand, counting down.
TTTGAAAATTTTGCAGGCAGGATATAAAATGTAGCTGGAAATTCGAGATCTAGTAGAATGGTAGAATGGAAAACCACCTGGGGTTTTGAAAGAAATGGGATATTTGAGAAAATCATCCAGGGTTTGAGAAAATAAATGGAAAAGATGAGAACATGGATATTTGAAAATATTTTTGGGGAAAATATGAAAGAAATAAAGGTTGCATACAAACAATCACATCCTGCACAAACATTTATGCACATTCAGCACTCCCTAAAGGCTGACTCTAGATGCATCAGTGTAAAAACTGCTGTAGGACCTTAATCCTAACTCTGGGTTCATATCATCTTTGTCCAATCCAGTTATGCCGATATACCCGAACCGAAATCCGAGGTACGTGGCATATAATTTCAACTCCGGTTCTAAGGTAAGGTTTTCCAACATCCTTGAGCACCTACCGATATACTTTGGACTGTGGCGCGCGATACGTGGTAGGGGGGTGTTAACCCAAATAATTGGCCCAGTTGTGAGGCTCTGTCCCGAACTAAGGTTCTGGAAGAGAGCCCAACAACGTGAAGACCGGGTAATGATAGATAATTGAGGTTTGAAAAAATGATCACATGCAAGAAATAGATGGCTCTAAAACCTAAAGAGATAGACTTTTGAAAATCTTTAGAGAAGCATACATTGTTTGCATTCATATCCTAAATTGAGGAGGGTTGTATTTAGACCTAAGTCTATGTGAGCATGAAAATTTCTCCTCAATCTGGTCCTACCAAACCATGCCTAGTCTATATGCAATCAATGTCAGCTAGGTCAGAATCTAGGCTCCTAGGTTTGCATGATAGCAAAAGTAAAGAGCTGACATTTTGTGAACATAATTTCGATAATTTAACTAAGTCAAGCATAATTTTAGACAGACAAGGACAGGTCCCATCACGGTCGCCAAACCTGTTATCATCGCAAAATTTTTCCTGTCTTCCCTTCCTGACGGAAGAGAGAGGAAAATTGCTCTTGCGATTCAAACTTGACCGGATTTTGGAAATTATTTTGAAATACTCGCCTCCATTTTGAAAATTACGGGAAAATCCATGGGATGGGGCTCGACCTGTCGGTACGAGGTTCGACCATTCCTGCTGCCTTTAACAGGGATAATTGAACCAAGGACCAAAATTGTACTTGACTTAGTAAAATTATCGAAATCGTGTTCTATCCTAAATGCACGGAGAATTCAGGCATGTGCTATGAGATTTGGTAAAATATAAGTTGGAAAACTATGATGTATGCTTAGAAAACATTTGGAATTAGAAAGCATTTCTCAGGAAAAAGATGGAAATCAATCTCTCAAGAAACTCAGACGAAGAAGATTTGAAATCTCGGGAAAGTTTATAAAGATTTGGAAAATCTTGAAGAAATGAGAATCTTGAAAAAATGGTAAGAATTTTTGAGAAAAGATGAACACTTGAAAAGGAAAACACTTGCCAATAAAACTCAGACTTTGAGAATTTTCTTAGGAAAATGATGGAAAATTTGTAGGAAAACTCTTTGGAGAAGGAAATTCAAAACTTAGGAAATTGAATTCCTGAAAACATTGTCCTTGAAATATTTGCAAATCAACTTTGATTCTTGAGAAAGATGAGAAATTCCTTTTGAAAACGAATTTTAAGAAAATAACATTTTCAGGGAAAATCACGGGAAAACTTTAACTTGGGAAATCCAACTTCGAAAATCTTCATAGTTTCTTGAGGAATCGATTTCCATGAAGTGAAAATTTCTTGAGAAAATCATGAGAAAAACAAATGATTTGACTGAATGAATGCACTTTGAGAAGACTTTTCTGAGAAATTTGTTGGAAAATGTGGATTAAGCCAAATTAAATCCTTCATATATTCTGACTGTGGCCATGAATATGTTCAGAGTTTACTTGAGTTAATTCACAATATTTTGAAAATTTAGAAATATGATGTGCATTTTAAGATAGCCGAAGAGTGTAGGCTCAATGTGACTGGTAGAAAGATGATGGATCTAGGTCTCGTTCATATTCCGACTAGAGCCGTAAATATGGATTCCACCGAGTTCATCAACTCTCTAAGAGTTGGTGCACGTGCCATTCGTGTTCATCCATGGTGAATTTTGAAAATTGAGATATATGCATCATAGAATCAAGATATTACTGAAATCAAACTATATGAGATGCAGCCTAATCTAAGCAGTAAAAGTAAATATTATTCCAAGTTTGATTATTACATCTCTGACATAAATCAAGAATAAATGAAATACATAGTGTAGAAAGAATCAGCATCCTTCAAATTTTCCTGCAAAATGAGAGTTAGTACCAGATAACCAAGAAAATGGGTATATATATATAATATATACAACAAAGATATATATATATATATATATATATATATATATATATATATATATATATATATATCAAAATGCTAAAATTGGTGCTAAATGACATGTAACAATGGAGGTGTATTTATATGAGAAAATAGATACATAGATGCTCATATATGGAAATAAGTGCACATGAAGGGATATATATATATATAAGTATATATATATGTATATATATATATATACATATATATATATACATATATACGTATACATATAGGTAGATATACATATATATATATAGATACATATATACATATAATGAGAAAATATATGTAAGAATTAGAATTTCATATATAATGGGTAAAATCAGGAAATACAGGTATATACAGTTTCTGTAGGTGATTTCACAAAGCCGTAATTCTCAAATTATAATATAATTTTCAGTAAAATTGGGTATGGAGCTTTTCTATATATCAATAACCAAGCGTGCAAAAGATGATATAGAAATCATGAACGGATATGAATATATCCTTTCATGAAGGTGGCTAATTATCAAGACTGCACACCTGCAGAAAAAGAGATGGATAAGGATAACAAAGGTGCTACTGTAAGTGGTAGCTGTGAAGGATATGGTGCAAATAATGGCTGAAGTGTTGGGGGTTAATACAAAACAGAAAACAGAGGAATTTACAGCATTCACAAAAATTTTGTTTTGCCCAGACAATGGCTTACATGTGGGAGATACACAATAACGAGACTGCTGTGAAACACTTAAGTGGCTGACGAACCTCACCCAAATGAGCCGTTGGCTCCATGTTAATCCCTGCAAAACCGATTGCCATGTGTCTCTTGTGGCTCACACAAACGGGTGATTGGCAAGTTTCATTGGATTCTACTAGGTTTCAGACCTACTATCGACTAATGGGTTTTCAGCAGTTTGATAACTATGATATCAACCAGACCCCCTGGTAAAATTCATTATTCGAAATGCTGAAGATCAAGAAACAACATACACTGAAATGTAATGGAATTTAATTGAATGACAGGGCATCAAAGACAGGAAATGAGACTGGAAGATGAAGTAAACACAAACTTTACCTGAAGACAACATGAGATTACAAACTGTAAATATAGAAAAAATGACTTGAGATGGGCCAATAGGCTTAATGCAAAACCTGGAAAATGCAATAACTAAAACAAGACAGAAAATAGTTTAAAACCAGATTTAGAGAATGAAACATAGGAAATCAACAATTACGAGAGACAGAAAACGACTGAATAACAACAACAGGAAATTAGGTAGGTGAAATAAGATCTATACCAACAATGAAAACATGAAAAAAAAAATCTTGCTAAAACGAAGGCAAACAGGAAATATGTTTGAAAAACAAGAAATTAAGAATTGAATAAAGCAGGAAATTACAAAGAAGAATGAAATACAATGATGAACAATAGGAAATAAAGGGAAAACATGAAATCAATCGATGAACAACAGTAAAAAAAAAAACTTAGGAAATACAATGTTGTAATATTATAAAACAGAAATACAGGAGATGAATTCTAATAGAAAAGCTCTCAATCTGAAGATATATAAAAAAAAAATGTGGTCAAACATGAACTGCAAACAACCAATTATAAGATGAACTTAAAAGAGGTATGAGTAAACTATGACTGAAAACAATATGTAGAACGAGTCTTGATTGAAATTAACATAGCACGAACTCAAATCTATGAAAAAAATTAAATAGAGCTGGAGATGGATAAAACGCAAAACAGGGAACTCACGAAATACAGCGTTTAATCTGCTATTACGCAGCCAGCCAAAAGGAGAATGGCTTGAATTTCTGCGATTTGGATGGAAAAGAAGGATTCCCGAAAGGGGAAAACCCCACGGCAGAGATGAGTGTTTCCTTATGGATCCCCTTTGCTGGATCTCCTCACAGCAGATAAGAACTTCAGTGGAGAGACTGAAGGAAGAGATGAGCCCACCTTCATGATCAGCAGCCAATGGAAGGGAAAAATATTTTACTTGTGGAACTCTTCAATCTGGATGGCAGAGATGAACTCCCCATAGGGCCAGGCTCCACGACAGATAAGTTCCCGCAATCAGAACCCCAAAAAATCGAAATCAACCCCCCTTCTGTCGATAAATGGCCCCCTCTTTTAAAGAGATTTTCAGCTTCATTTCAAAAAGATCGCAATCCTTTCCAAGCTTCCGTTACATTTTTCCTTTTTTGAAAATTTTGCAAAGTGTGAAACTGAAGCCCCATTAACTTCGAAAATCTGTTGTTTTTAAAAGGGGCAGTTTTATTATTTTCAAACTTTTCGGCTCATTTACCTAAGGTTTAGGTAAAATGATTTTTTTTAAGAAAGTTTTGGCTGTGGCGCCGTTTTGGGCTGTTTCCTTTAAAACTTTAAAAAAAAATTATATAAGCCAATTAATAAAAAGAAAATGAATAGTGAATTAAATGAGAGGCTTTTATGGAAATGCCACCTCAATCCACTTTTAAAATCCTTTTGGAAAATAAAGTTTTATTTTGTTTTTGAAAATCTTTTATTTTCAATTGGGGTGCCACATGTGTATGGGCCCACTAACTAAAAATAAAAAATAAACAAAAAGAAATTAAAAAGAAGAATTTGCAAATTGGTGCGATCTCCGGGTGGGTCCCGCTTGAAAATAAGAAACTTACCTGGGAATCTGAGTATGATGCTAGTTCAAAGGCGGGTCCCGCTCCATGTATTGGAAAATAAAAATATAAGAAATAACCTCTTTTTTGGAATTTTTATAATACGAGATAAAACTTTGTTTGTTTTCAAGAATTGGAAAAAAATTTGGTTTTTCCGGGCAAAATGTGGATAAAGAAAATACAAAAATTTTTGTAAAGAGATTTAAAATTTTTTTGTAAAATTTTTTGAGATAAAATCAATATCAAATATCCAGATTATTTTCCTTGAGAAAGACTTTTGTAATTCAAAGTCCTGGGGGTAAAATGGGAAAAATTGGTAATTTTGAATACCCAGGGTTTTAAAAATCAATTTTGAAAAGTTTAAAAATCAAATCTGGATTGACAATTTTGAAAATCAGAAGTTCTGGATCTCAAACTGACATGCTATGCAGTGAAATGATGCAAAGTGTTCATGCAATGCGATGCAAAGACATGTTTCAAGAAATGTTACTCTGAACCAGGAATTGGAAATTCTAACTTTTTGTCCAGAAAAAGGATTTTGAAATTTTGCAATTTGAAGATGTCTCTGAACCTAAATATAGAATTTTTGAGGCTCAAGAATGAAATTTTGGACTTTCTGCCAGGTTCAATCTCAGAAAATGACCATTTTGCCCTTTGTTGATTCCGGAGAACTGAAATGTGATGATTGGTGGAGATGTCAGAGAGGTGAGTGAAAATTTGGGGTGTTTACACTACCACAGTACATCACGACATTCAGTAGTGATTAACGTACCTTAGTCACACTTTTCTCCTCTTCATCCCCTCCCTTCCTCTACTTTTATACTTCTTTCTTCCTTTGCTCTTTCGATTTCATCCTCTGCTTTTTTCTTTCACTTTCCTTCTCTTCCTCCTCTTGCTTTTTCCTTTTCCTTTTCTTTTCTTTCTCCTCTTGCTTCTTCATTTCTCTTTCCTTCTCTTCCTCTTCCTCCTTCTCCTTCTTTTGCCTTTCATTCTCTTCCTCATTTTCATCCTCCTCCTTCCTTTGTCTTTCCTTCTCTTCCTCATCCTCATTCTCCTTCCTTTGTCTTTCCTTCTCTTTCTCATCCCGAATCTGCTTCATTTGCCTTTTCTCTTTCTTCTTATTCAATTGTCTTTGCTTCTCTTCCTCCTCCTCCTTCTTTTTCAACTGTCTTTTCTTCTCTTCCTCCTCCTTCTTCTTCTTCAATTGCCTTCGCTTCTCTTCCTTCTTCTCCTCCCCCTCCTCCTCCTTCTTTTGCCTTTGCTTCTCTTCCTACTCCTTATTCTTCCTTTGCTTTTCCCTCTCCTTCTCCTTCATTTGCCTTTGCTTCTCTTCCTCCTTCTCCTTATTCTTCCTTTGCTTTTCCCTCTCCTCCTCTTCCTCCTTTTGCCTTCGCTTCTCTTCCTCCTTCTCTTTATTCTTCCTTTGCTTTTCCCTATCCTCCACCTCCTCCTTCTTTTGCCTTGATTTCCTTTCCTTCTTTTCACTATCCTCCTCCTTCCTTTTCTTTTGCTTCTCTTTGTCATCATTCTTTTTTTTCATCTATACTTCTTCCTCATCATTCTTCGTTAGATTATCATCTTCAATATCTGATGGATTAGGCTCCGCTCTATACTTTACCAACAATTGCTCTCTCTTTTTATTATTCTCAATCATCATTATTGCTCATACAAAGCATATTGTTCGACGATTCGTCAAGAGATTTCCCCTCTAACGATGAAGTATTTTTTCTCTTACAAATATAAGCCATTGGTAACCTACACAACACAAAAACTCACCGAGACGGCAAAGGGTGCTCCGACGAAAGAAGGCAAAGTGTTAAATTTTTTGTGGAATATTTAGGGAGAAATATTATGAGGAGCTCCTTTTATAGCAGAGGAGTTTAATGCTTATGGGACCCCCCAATGATTTTAAAATAAAATAACATATACCTTTAAGCGGTTCACATTTTAGGCGGTTTACGCAATGACGTCTTTGTCGGCCACAAAGATTTGCCTTTGTTACGAAAATATTATCATAGTATAACGCAAATCGATGATCAAATATCATACAAATCAATATGAAATTTTTTGTTGATAACTTATAAATTGATATACAAAATTAGGATAAAAATCAATATTAAGAATCAAAACAATATCTTAAATTGATATCAAGAATCAACATAGAAATCGATATTAAGATTCAGACTAAAATCTTAAATCGATTTAGAAATTCGTATTGATATCTTAAAAATCGATATTTAGAATTAAAATAATATCTTAAATTGATATTAAGAATCAAAACAACATCTTAAATCGATATAGAAATTTCTATTGATATCTTAAAAATTAATATTTAGAATCAAAACAATATCTTAAATTGATATTAAGAATCAAAACAATATCTTATATCGATATTAAGAATTAACATAGAAATCGATATTAAGATTCAGAACAATATCTTAAATCAATTTGAAAATTCGTATTGATATCTTAAAAATCGATATTTAGAATCAAAACAATATCTTAAATCAATATTAAGAATTTAGAGTTTAGGGTTTAGGGTTAGGATTTAGGTTTAGGTTTAAGTTAGGGTTTAGGTTTAGGGTTTAGGGTTTAGAGTTTAGGGTTTAGGGTTAAAGGTTTAGGGTTTAGGGTTAGGGTTTAGATTTATGGTTCAGGTTTAGATTTAGGGTTTAGGGTTTAGGTTTTAGGGTTAGGGTTTAGGTTTTAGGGTTAGGGTTTAGGTTTTAGGGTTAGGGTTTAGGGTTTAGCATTACAGTTTAGTAAGATATTAAAGATTTATGGTTTAAGGTTAGGGTTTAGGGTTTAGGGTTTACAGTTTAGGTTTGGTTTAAGGTTTAGAGTTTAGGGTTAAAGGGTTTAGGGTTTAGGATTTAGGTTTAGGTTTAGGGTTAGGGTTTAGATTTTAGGTTTAGGGTTTAGGGTTTAGGATTTAGGGTTTAGGGTTAGGTATAGTAATATATTATAAGATATATGTACCACTTTGTAAAATATTAAGTGCTTTCTAGTGTCGATTTGTTAGATATTGTAGTATGTAATTAAAAACTGTGTATGAAGAATTTACATTGTAGCGACATGAGGTGGCCATTTGTGTGTTCAAATCGTTGCTCATTTAGCAATTTCTATGAAAATAGCTCCAAAGCTTCGTACCTATAATTAAATAGTTGTCACATGAATCACTATCGTCAACAAGTATAAATCACTATTTCATCAAACATATAAATTGCTGCTTCAAACGTACAAATTGATGTAGAAATTGCACCTTTCATAAGTACATATCGTTGTAACGTTTGGGCTTCAACAATAATCATCATTCCACATCCAGCTCGTTGTCAAAAATCAATATGCCTTGTGAGACCTAGATTCTGATTGACGATTTATGCGATTTACGCAATGACGTATATGTCGGCCACAATAATTTGCCTTTGTATAGAAAATATTGGAATAGTATAACGCAAATCGCGGTTGTAGTAACATACTATCGATTTGTGAGATATTGTTTTGTTTGTTAATATCAATTTGTAAGCTATTATGCTGAATTTTTTTATCGATTTGTAATATATTATGCGATATATATATCGATTTGTAATATATTATGTGTTTGCTAGTGTCGATTTGTAAGATATTTGTATTATGATATTGAAACGTATGTGTGCGTCATTTACATTGTTGCACGATTACGGTGAAGATTTGCGTATTCAAATCGTTGTTCATTTAGTGATTAAAATTGAAATCGCTTCACAGCGTCATAGCTATCATTAAATCACTGTCACTTGAATCGCTATCGTCAACACACATATACGATAAGGCGTTTCTTTTATTGGCATGGTAAATAACAACTCAATGCATAGTAAAGTGTGATGCAACTGATGATCATGAAAGATAACATGAAGAATGATGTGCATGTAGATTTAATTTTGTATGGTCGGCAGGAAAAAATCCTTTTGCCTCATAAGTGTGCGTAGTTTTCATTCTCCTCCTTCTTCCTTTGCTTTTCCTTCTCTTTGTCATCCTTCTTCTTCTTCTTCATCCTTAGTTCTTCCTCATCTTTCTTTGTTTGCTTTTCATCTTCAATATCTGATGGATTAGGCTCCTCATAATAAATATCCAACAATTTGTTCATATCTTTTTCATTCTCAATGTTCATTATATTTTGATACTTTACATAACCCTCATATATATTGGATTGGTGGATGTTTTCTCCAAGAGTCAGCCCTCCAATGGCGAAGGCTTTTTTGTCTTACGAATTGCAGTCATTGCTCACCTGCACAACACATAAATTTAACCACATCATTATATGTTACAACCGCTTCCCCAAGTATATATTATTACAAATTATCGCATTCGTTACACAATCACCAATATTATAAGTCATCGCAATATTTGGCTTTATAAGTAAATGTCATAGTATAATTCAGCAAAATTAAGTACAAATCAAGGTAACTTCATAATTATATATCACTACTACATCAAACGTATAAATCATAATTATATATCACTACTACATCAAACATAGAAATCATTGTACAAATCACACCTTTCATAAGTACATATTGTTGTAACATTTTGGTTTTGTAAGTAAACATCATAGTACGATTTAGCAAACTTAAGTACAAATTATGGTAACTTCATAAATCATAAATACACATGTCTACTACTTCAAACCTATAAATTGTTGTTGCATCAAACATACAAATCGTTGCTTCAAACATATAAATCATTATAGAAATCAAACCCTTCATAAGTACATATCATTATAAATCATAAATCGCTACTGCATTAAATGTATAAAGCATGGTTGCTTTAAATGTATAAATCATGAACCATAAATCGTAAATCGCTACTACTCGAAACATATAAATTGTTGTTGCATTGAACAAATCGCTACTGCATTAAATGTATAAATCATTGTTAAATTCAAACTTACAAATCGTTGTAGAAATTTAGCCCTCATATCATTGTAATGTTTGGCCTTCATAAGAATAAATCGTGCTAACTATTTTTTTATGCCCAAAAGGTGGATAGGTATAAATCAATTTGTATAAGTATAAAAATAGGTGTTATTTAGCATGAATAGTATAACCAGTTGTAAGATTTAGCATTCAAATTTACATATCAATTTGTTTACATAACGAAACCTTACATAAAACTCACCGAAAGGACACAAGTTTTGCTAATTCGACAGTGGAGGAGAAACACCTAGAAGGTAGATGCAACCGATGGTGGCACCGGTGCTCCGACTACACTCTGACGGTAGTAGACGATGATAAGGGGTGCTCCAACGGCAGCATATGACCGCAAAGAGGTGCTCCAGCGGCAGCAGATGATGGCAAAGGGTGATCCTGCGGCAGCAGACGATGGCAAAGGCTACATCGTCGAAGGGAGCTCCTGTTACAACAGATGGTGCATCGTCAAAGGGTGAGCTAGAATGTTTAGGGTGACATATTGTGAGGAGCTCCTATTATAGCATAATTGTTTACTCCTTAGGGCAAAAACGATGATGATTTTAACCCTTTCTCTCTTCTGGTGGGAGGACATTTTTGTCCTTTACTCAAAACATCGTTTCATGGTGCTAATGGTGGGAAAGGGTACTTAAGTCTTTGCAAACAAACCAGACTCTGATGCTAAGTGATGCTGACACACACAGGGAAACGAGTCCCACATGCTTACATACGTGGCACTCATTCAAACCCAAGAACACACACCTGCGTGTTTCGGAGGGGAACATATAACCTGCTTTGATATAAATAATGCTACAAAAATACACAAATTGACTGCCTCCCTCTCCCTCCCCCTCCCCCTCTCCCTATCATTCTCCCTCTCCTTGTTGACGCCCTAACCCGTGCCTCGTCTCTCTCCTTGTCTCCTCTCCCTCTCATTCTCCTTATCCTTCTTGTTTTTCCCTTGAACCATCGTCGATCGTTGCCTCAAACCATCCCCTCTGCTATGAAGCCCAACAAGAGCTGCCACTGTAAATATATGGTAAATGTGCATCAAAAGATGAATGAATTTGAAAAAATATATGCCTAAAATGCATCATAAGATGCATATTGAAATGATTGTGCCATCAAATGTTCCAAAGAAGGGATACATTTTGCTCACTTTAGTCACAAAGTTATTTTTAAGATCGTGCAACAACTCTCTTATTTCCCTACATTATTTTAAGCCTCTTGCAATAACTTTTGGTGAAGTCAAAACAAATGGAAAAGCAACAGCAACCAAACAAACATTTTGCTTATCTCTTGTTGAGTTACTAGGCTTTATTATGGATGCACATATTGTACCTTGTGCAGTGCAGAATGGCAACTAAAGTTACTAAGCTTTATTACTTAACACTTTTCCCTGATAAGTTTCTTCACAACAGACTCTTCAAACTATAAAGCTAGAAGAAATAGTAATGACAATGTTTATTACCATGTTGTGAAACCACATGTTATCATAGCCTGGATGCCGCTTCGCCATTTCATCCAATGCAGATCATGAAGAAACATGAACTTCCTTAGCCACTGGAGAAATTTCTCTAGAAATATCAGCAACATTGTTATTGCAATGCACTGGCCATTACAATCTAACAACAATTTGTACGAGAGGATCCATGATAATTACATTTACTACAAAAGGAAAAATAGACCCACTGTGATTGCTGCAAAAATTTTTCTCTTTTCCTTTTTCTTTCTTTTCCCTTTTGAGGAAAAAAAGCAAAAAAGAGAATGAGAGAAACCCTTTGCAAAGTCTCACTTGACCTTTTGAAAAAGATGTTTTGAAATTTACTCGCCTCTGTTTTAAAATTTTTGCGGGAAAATGGAGAGACGGGATTCGCTTGTCGGTACATGGTTTAACTGTTCCTGGCGCCTTTACCAGAGGTAATTAAACTAAGGATCAAATTCATGCCTTTGCTTTGCCTAAATTTGTATAAGTTATTATTCTAAAATTCTAAATGCACATAGAGTCATGCTTGTGCTGTAATATATGTTTTTTGAAGATATTTCAGAAATTTGGTTTTCCCAAGTGATTGTGAAATAAGTTTGAAAATATCCTTGAAGAAGTGATTCAGAATTTGAACTTGTTTTAAACTTTGAATCCAAGTTTGAAATAGATTTGAGATTGAGAACGAAGTTAAAAATTCTGAAAGATTGAGTTTTAAAGAAAGATAAACTTGAAAGTGGATTGGATTTTGAAAATTAGACTGGAAATATCCTTTTAGAAATGTCCTTTGAAGTTTAGAAAATGGTTTTTGAAAGGTTGAATTTTGAAAAGGATTCTGCTTTGGAAACTTGCAATTGAGGATTTGGAAATTGGATTCAGAGTTCGAGAATTTTGAAATCTGAAATTTATTGAAAAATCAAATTTTAACTGATTTTGAATTAAAAATCATGATTAGAAATCAATTCTAAGTTTTGAAATCATAATTGAAATTGAAAATTGAACTTGAAATTAGAATTGATATTGAAGTTGAACTTCGAATTTGGAATTTGAAATTGAGCTTGGAATTTAAGATGAGATTTTGAAGAATTTAAGATGGGATTTTGAAATAAATTTCAAACATTTGACTTAGAATTGAATTTGAAATAAACTTCAGAATTTAAAATTGAATTTGAAAATGAGAATTCAAAATTTTGGAATTTTTGAAGAGAAATAAAGAATTTTGGATTTAGCATTTGAATTTGAAATAACATTCAAAGTTAAAAATATGAAATTTAGAAATGTGAAGTTCAGAAATAAAAATTGGAATTTGGAATAAGATGTAAAGCTGAGTGGAGTTTTGAATTAAAAGGATAAATTTGCATTTGTGAATGGAATTTGAAAATGGTTTTGAATATTGATAATGAAAACTGTGCTTTTGAAAATTTATTTCAAAATCACTTGAAATTTTGAAAATGACTTAAAATAACTTGAAAAGATGGCAAATAATAATGCAAAATGATGAATGCATTGAAAGAATTTGTTTAAAATTAGAAATTTAAAAGAAACAAATTTCATTCTCTAATAGAATTGAAATGAGATTAAATTGTAATATATTCATGTCTATGGTCACAAATATATTCTAACTTAATCGTCATTTAAATTCCAAGAAAGAATAAAATTATTTTTTTTGTGCTTTCATAGAATTTAAAGCAAGATTAAATTTCAATATATTCATGACTATGGCCACAAATATATCTCAATTTAATCTTTACTTTTAATTCTGATAAAAGAGGAAAATGCATTTTTGAAAATATGATGATTTTCAAAAAAGCCCTAAAGTGCAAGTCAAATTTTATCCCATAAAAGCTAAAAATCTTAAGTATTGTTCATATTTTGACTATGGCCATAAATGTGAATCATTTACTTAGGATTAATTATTTTTTATTAGAATGGTGCACGTGTCATTCGTGTTTCACTATTATGCTTTTTGAAGAATAAAATAAAAGAAAATGCCACAAGCAATTATAAAAATTTAAAATACAACTATATGCTCATACATTCTATTCTAAACAGAAAAATAAAAATTCTCATTAATCTAGAATTATTACAGTCTTAAATTAAAATTAAAATATTAAAATTCCTAATCTAAGAAAAACAATCAACATCTTCCAGGCTTTCCTGCAAACACAAGATAATACAAGGCAAAAGAAATGCAAAATATAGAAAGGAAATTGAGGATATCATGTTAAAACTAGTAGACATATGGTTATGCCTAAGCTATAATGGAAGCAATGAAGATGCAATGCCTAATGCATGAATAAAATGTAAATTCATTTGCCTAAGTGCAATGCTTATGCTAATAAAGAAATGCATATGAAATTGCCTAAGTGCAATGCCTAAGCCTAATGCTTAGGCTAATGAAGAAATGCACATGCATCTACCTAAGTATGATGCTTGTGCTATATGAGAAATGCATATGAGGCATTTGCCTAAGGGTAATGCACATGTTTTATGAGAAAATGCCTAAGATGATGCATATGTTGTGCTTATACCAATGAGGATGCGTATGGGACTACCTAAGGGCAATGCTCATGCAATACACCTAAATAGAGTGTTTGTGCTAATGAGAGAATGCTTATGCATCTAAGTATGATACTCATGCCAATGAAAGAATGCATGTGAGAATGTATATTTGATACCTATGCTGGAATGAGACTATATCTGCTAAAATGCCTATAAAGATGCATTTACTGAAATGAAAATGCAAGATGTTTATGCATATGATGGGGGTGCATGTGGCAGTATATGTATAAGAGGCAGGAAAGCCAATAAATCTGCCACAGACATACAAGGGCATTTGCAGAAACTGAAAAACTACTGTCAGCGGATGCATTCCCTAACAAATCCATGATGAATGATCTGTCCCTGAGAGAGATGGGAGGGGTGTGTTATATAATCCAGTGAAACCAGCAGTGCCATTCTGAGTGATCTCAACCAGCACCTCTGATTGCTTCCAGCTAGCATACCACAATGGTCTCAACCGACACATCAGGCCAATCTAGTAGACCGTATTGAAGTAATTTTCTGTGTCATATCAGAATTTTGAAAGAACATAGGGAGTAACACGATTGCACATAGTAAAATGTTGTAGCCATGTGCTATGTTATGAAAATGCACATTAACATACTATGAAAACCTCCAGTGCTATGTTGTGGAAATGTGCAGTAATACATGATGAAAAACTCGAGTGTAGTGTTGTGAAGATGCACAACAATAGGTGTGGATGAATTGAGTATAGCATGTGCTATGCTGTGAAAACCTCAGGTGTTATGATATGAAAATGCACAACAATGCATGAAAAACTCGAGTGATGTGTTGTGAAGATGCACAACAATAGGCAACTGTAAAAAAAAACCACATGCTATGCTGTGAAAATGCACATCAACATACTATGAAAACCTCAAGTGCTATGCTATGAAAAGTATACAGCAGTGCACTGTGAAAATTTTAAATGATGTGCTGTGAAAAATATACAGCAAGACACTTGTGAAAGCTTTAAGTGATGGGCTCTGAAGAGTGCATCATTGTAAGCAGGGAGTGAAGTGAAGTGCTAGTGAGACTACAACAATTTATGAAAATGTTGTATGCATTTGATAAACAATTCATGAGTTGTCAATAAAGCGTGGGATAGCAGGACACATTTCAGTTCCACTATTGTACCTTCATAGTTGGGATTTTTATAACGCTATGCAGTAAGGACCTCAAGGCTTCTTGTGATGAGCTATAACTCATATTTCTATTCCTAGAAAGAAAACTGGCTATAATCTCAATAGGGTGAATTTCAAAGTATTTAAACTAAAGCTGTTGCCTTCTACTATTTGGATCACTAAGAGATGTTCGCCAAAATGGCACAGGCTTCATAAATGTCTCCTCATCGAGGTTCAAATCCAGAGGCAGCACAACAATTAAACAATATTTCACTTCGGTAATGCTAGAATTTCCAGAATGAAAAATGATGAGAATGCTAAAGATGTAATCATTCATGTCATTGTTGTCTAGATGGTTTCTCTGAAGCATTGCTGCAAAAGGAGCTCCTTGCCATTTTTCATCTACGTTCAGTGACTGAACTTTGATCTGATTGAAATTACGTTGCTCTGTAAATCTAGAATCCACAAATACATTTTTTATTCTTGATTGAAGAAATGCCACATAACTTGATGCCTCATTTTCTTCTACCTCCTATAGTGAATCTAGGTAGATTATGCAAGCTGCTTGATGGATAAAAAAAAATTACATCTAGAGAGATGATGATGCTGAGTCATCAAAGGTTGCAGTAGATGAAGAAGATGATGCAACACATCTGATGAAATATGATGAAAAGGAAATATATCCATGCTAGGATGCTGAATGCAGATGCTATGTAACGCAGAGAAGAGGGGAAATGCAACAGATGGATGCAGAGTATAGAGGAAAGATTTTATGATAAAATCTACTCTAAGGAAGAGATTTCATGATAAAATCTATTGCAAAGAAAGGATTTCATGGTGAGATTGAATGCAGAGAAGAGATTTCACAACCATTGAAATGCAAATGTTTTCACGATAAATCAGATCTGCTTTCACGACAACTCATATCAACTGTTCAAATTTGCTTTTACAGCAAATCAGATCTGTTATCATGACAGATCAGATCGGTTGTTCACCTTTGCTTTCACATCAAATCTGAGCTGCTATTTGAATTTACTTACCCGATAGATTAGAAATCCATTGAATTAGCTTATCAATATACTTCAGTAAATCAGAAAACAAGTCAATAAAATGTTGATGCTACGAAGAAGATATGTTGACAAAACACAATGCAAAAAATAGATGAACAAAAATTGATGTGGCGAGTCAAGCAACAGTGCAATGTGGATTGGATAGAAAAATCAACGCCAGTGCCCATGAAAACACCGAGAATAAATCAAACATGGCAGATACTGTAAACACCCCAAATTTTCTACATCCATTCTCAAACCACCCTCCTCAGGCAGTGCCAACCCTGTTAGGTCAGTGTAGGAGTCAAACCCCGAGTTTGTGTAAGAAAATCACCATTTTACCCATTTATATTAGGAAAATTACCATTTTACCCCTAGGTCATCCTGAACCCCAGTCAGTCGGAGTCAATTAAGCTCATTGGTTAGTTCAGAACATTTAGAATATTAGTCATTTCAAATTCATCTGAGCTCATAATGAATAAACCATTTTCATTTCTGACCATTCCTACCAAAATAGGATCATTTTTTCATAAATGAGCTCATTTCTCACTCAAATCCAAACTAATTGTCTTCGAGTCAGTCATTCATAGTCAGTCATACTCCCCAGAGTCTAACTTGAGCTCACCAGGAGTTCAAGCGCTCCATTTTTAGTTCAAAACCATTTCCAAGTGTCTAGGAGCCCATTTTAGTCCATTTTAGCTCTTTCAGCTGAAATTGAGTTGAGTTCAGTTAATTGAGCTAGTGTTCAAGCTTCAATTTTAGTTCATGTCAGTATTATTGACCTTTGTTCTAGCTCAAATCCAGCTCAAGTTCGTAATTCACTTCACTCCAGTGACCATTCCGTACCATTTCTCTAAAAATGGCAGCTTTTCTTGAAAATTTAGTCGAAAAGGTCAGTTGAGTCAATGCCTGGTCAGTTTATTGAAGTTCTAAAACTCTAAAACCCAGCTCAATCTAGCTCATCTCAGTTCAATCCAGCTCTAACCCAAATTTCCAGTGTCATTCTAACCTAGTAGAGTCCAGAAACCATTTCTTCAACCATTTCACAAATTTTATCAGTTTTAATGCTTTTTAAACAGGTACAAGTGTTAATCGGGGTTTAAAATCCAAAATTTTTCATTCAGGGTCTGCATTTCGCATGTCATTTATCATCATTTCATATCATTTCTCAGCATTTCATCACATTTCATTCCATTTTTGAAGTCCAGAACTCCAATTTTATAATTTTCAATCCAGATTGAGTTTTGAAAGTTTTCATAAATCAATTTCAAACCCCGGGTTTCCAAAATTGACATTTTTACCCCCGTGAGTCTAAATTTGGAAATATTTTCTCAAGAAAAATAATTTGGATTTATTTCAAACTCAAAATTTTAAATTCTACACTAGATTTGCTTCGCGATGGGGTATTGAACTTCAAAATCCGAGCTCGTTTTAAAAATTGCCAAAAATAGCTCATTTCGCGTGGAAATTTTCTAAAAAGACTATTTTACCCCTCTAATCAGGAAAATAAATTTCAAAAGTAGAATTTGGACCCGCTCTGAGATGGCCCACTCATTTACATTTATGTTTTATTAAAAAAAATATTCTTTTATTCCTTTCAATTTTCTTTTATTTGTTCATTTTTTTTTTTTTTATTTATTTTGCATTTTAGAGAGGTGGGACCCACAAGGTGGTCACCCAAACCTCCAGCCCTCTCTCCTTTCCTTCTTTTCCTTTTTCTTTTTCCCTTTCTCATTCTCTTTCTTCTTCCTTTCTTTCCTTTTCTTTTTCTTCTTTCTTTCCTTTCTTTTCTTCCCTTTCTTTCCTTCTTCCCTTTCTTCCTTCCTTTCCCTCTTGCCCAGCCATTCACGTAGAGGGTTCTCTCCCTCTTTCATTGTCTCATTAAACCCTAGGTAAGGACCAATTAAAGACCTAAGTTTTTTTTCCTCTTGAAAAAAAAAACACAAAACACAAGACACGGCTGGCCCCTTTTGATCCTTTTCTCTCCAACTCTCTCTCTCCCTCTCTCAATCTTTTCCAAACTCCCTTGGCTTCAACCCTCTAGCTTGAGCAATTGCAGCCTACTCTAGCTATCAGCAGCCCCAATCTTGGTGGCTACAGCCACCTCCAAAGCAGCAACACCATCATCATCTTGGCAGCCATTCCAGACAAGCAAGAGCATCCAATTCCTTCACCTCCTCTAGACCACCTTCAACCTTCAAGGCTACCAGCCATTGCAGCATCCTCAAATTGGTGCAGTCAGCACAGTAATCCCTCCATTGCAGCCATTCCAGCTGGTGCAAGCAAGGTCTTCCCCAAGGTAATAAACTTCATCTTCTTTTTTATATTTTACATGGACTTAGAGCTATACGGATGAGATGGTTCATCCGTTCAATGGATGAAACCCCTCATTCTGAATAGCTTAAATAAATATCAAGCCTATTTCCCTGATTGTTTTAGTTTTCTTATTATTATTTTTATAACTTTCATGTTTTAGACAGTAGGTTTAAGTTTTATTGCATCATTTATGTCATTTATTTGATTTAGTTTATTGAAGTTTCATTAGTAGCTTGTAACTTTATGTCCATGCATCCAGTTTAGTCATCATTTTATGCAGACATTTTCTTCTACAAATCTTGAAAATTTTATGATAGTTATATTCTTTTGTCTGTGATCTCATGACAAAATCTGGATCAATTTCGATTTCAGAAGCTCATTAAACAAATCGGATTCCAAACCGAGTCTTTCACCCTTATGGAATTTCCAGAGTCCAGTTTTAGCAGACAAGAACCTTCGAATTCACCCTTGTGGGGGATTCGAACCTTTCCCTAAAAATTAGGGTAGATTAAAAATTTAATTTACTAGTGATCTAAAAATTTTGAGGTTTTTCCAGCCAGTTTTGATCTCTGTAAAAAATCGGATTTCCCAGACCATTGGGAAAATCTTGATTTTTCTTTGTCAGGGTATAGACAGACCCTAATGCACCGAGTCCACTCAATATGTAGCTCGTCTGCGAAAACTTTCAACACAAAAGTTCTTTCTAACATTATTTCCTGTAATTTCCGAAAATTTGGGAAATTTTGGATCTGTCTCAGTATTTTTCCCGGATTTTCTTTTTCTTTCTAACAGATTCCAATGTCCAGAAATTCCAGAGATTTAGGTCTCTGATAACAGTGTGGCCTATTCCAAACCGTAACCCGAATTCCAATTGTGTAAAAAGATAAAACTTTTTCCTTTTTGTCAGAGATATTTTTATACAATTTCAGCCTTTTTCCCATCTGTTTACTGTTTTTTTCACATTTTATACCAAAACCTATCTGTTTCCCCCAAATCCTAGAGTCGCCGGATTCCGATCCAACTTGCCGGAGTGGCACAGCTCCGACCATAGGTCAAAACTAGAAAGTGTAAAAGGAACAAATCCTTGCCTTACTGTCCTTTGTCACCCTATAAAATTTGGGAAATTTTTATCGAAGTTTGATATCCGAAATCTCCTTTAGAATCACCATTTTAGGCATAAATCACAAAATTTAGGGTTTTTATTTGAATTTCCATATTTAAAAATACAAAAAAATAGATTTTCGAGTTCCATTCTATTATTAGGGTTATTTTAGGTGTCCATGCCAAATTTGGCTTAATTCCAAATTCATTTGCTCTATGTGTTAGTTTATCTTTAAATTCAGAAGCGAAAATCAGGCTAAAATCAGGTTAAATTTGATATTTTTTTATATTTTCGCCATTTTAGGGTTTTATTCATGTAAATTAGCATGTAGAATCATATTAGGGTTAATTTAAATCTCATTTGCATTTCATGTTTTTCAATTTTGCAAAATGTATTTCAGAAAACCCTGGTTTCAAGGCCATAGTCTTGTTATCGGGGGTATTTTGGTCATTTTGACCTAAATTTCGAAATTTCAATTTCTAATTCTCCAAAATTTCATGCATATCATCATATTTTATCATATTATGTTTGATTTATTTCATTTGATTTTCAAAATTCCAAAATTTACAAAAATTCTTTTAGAAAACCCTGATTTCAAGATCATCAGGGGTATTTTGGTCATTTTGACCCCAATTTCGAATTTTCAAGTTTATTTTCGAAATTTATTCATTATTTATCATGGTTATATGAAAGGGGGTATGATTTTGGGTTTATATCTGAATAATATCCGATAATTTCCCATATTTTCGGATAAATTCAGAAAAACCTATATTTTTGTGCTAACCTTGTTTTCTAGTTTTGCAGGAACATTCAAGAAGAAGATTTAGCTTTTATTTCTTTCATTTCAATTCAATTTAAAAATCAATGTAATATTTGGAATACGAGTTACATTTCTGCTTAGAATAGGGCTGCATTGCATATAGTTTAATTTATGCAAATTTCAATATGTGATGTATGATTCATGCACATTATTTCAAATTCACTATGGTTTACACAAATGGCACATGCATAAGCTCTTATGGAGTTTATAAACTCGGTGGAATTCGTATTTATGGCCATAGTCAGAATACGAAGAAAACCAAGATTTATGATCTTCGTATTAGCCACATTCAGCCTACACTCTTAGGCTAACTTAAAAAAATGCACTGCATTTCTCAAAGTTTCAAAAGGATTTCCCGATTCCTCAATGAAATTCCCTTTTCAAATTCATATTCATTCATTCATATCATTCAAATTGCATTACTTTCAAACTCATTTTCCAATTTCAATTTCAGAAAATTCAATTTTCTCAAGAATTTCCAAGTCTTTCTCAGGATTTGTTTTTCTGAGAATTCTAAATTTTCAAATGAGATTTCAAAGCATTTCCCAAGTTTAAATCAATATTTTCCAATGTTTTAAAATTCTCAAATTTCAAAATCCCAAGTTTTCAGAAATCGATTTTCTCAGATTTTCCAGTTTTCCTGAGAATACATTTTCCATTTCAAAAGTCATTTTCCAATGAATTTCTTAGATTTTCTCAGAATTCTCAAATCCATTTTCTTAGAGAAACAAATTTAAAATCTCAAAATCGATTTTCCAAAGTTCAAGTTTTCCTGAGAAATCACTTTCCAATACAAATTTCTGATTTCCAATGAAATTCAATGATTTTCTCAAGAATTCAATTTTCAAGTACTTTTCCAATCAATTTTCAAACATATTTCAATTTTCCAAAGCAAACATCATATTTTCTCAAACTTGTATTATTTTTAAAATTTCATAGCACAAGTCTGATTCTTTGTGCATTCTAGGAAAAATAGAGCATAATTTAGCTATTTGAGTCAAGTTAAAGCACATAATTGGTCCTTGGTTCAATTACCTCTGGTAAAGGCGCCAGGAACGGTTGAACCTCGTACCGACAGACGGATCCCATTCCACGGAATTTTCCCACAAATTTTCAAAACGGAGGCGAGCAATTTTTCAAAACCAATTTCAAAACTTTGGTCGAGTTTGACTCGCGAAATTTGTTTCTTTCTCGCAAGGGAGGGGAAAATTTTTTGCGATGATAACAGGTTTGCCGACCGTGATGGGACCTGTCTTCATCTGAACAATTATATGCTTTAACTTAGCTTAATTATCAAAATTATGTTCTATGGAATGTCAGCTTTAATTCCTGATATCATGTGAACCTAGGAGCCTAGACTTGAACCCAGCTGACATGGATTGCATGTAGATTAGGCATGGTTTGCTAGGACCATATTGAGGAGAATTATGCATGCTCACTTAGACTTAGGTCTGAAATACAACACTCCTCAATCTAGGACTTGTATGAAAACAATGTTTGCTTCTTCAAAAAAAAATTTAAAATTCTCTCTCTTCAGGATTTAGAGCCCTCTGTTTGCCTGCATGTGATCATATTTCAAAAACCACCCCACCTATGTCTACCCGGTCTTCACGTTGCTGGGCTCTCTTCCAGAACCATAGTTTGGGACAAAGCCTCACAACTGGGCCACTTATTTGGGCTAACACCCCCCTGCCACGTACCAAAGGCCATAGTCCAAAGTATATCGGCAGGCGCTCAAGGATGTTGGGAAAACACAAGCCTAGAGCCGGAGATGAATTTTTATGCCACGTACATCGAGCCTCGGTTCGAGTATATCGGCATAGCATGATTGGACACAGTTGATCTGAGCCTAGAGTCAGGATTAGGGTCCTAAAGCTCTTTCAAAATCAATGTATTTAGAGTCAGCTTCTTAGGGATTGTTGTATGTGCATAATTGTTTGTAATTGAATGTATGATATTCATTTTCGCCTTATTTTCTCATATTTTTCCCATTTTTCCAAAATACCGAACAATTTTCCAAAATACCTTATTTTCCATCTTTTGTGAAATATCGCCTTTTTCTAAAAAAACCTGGACGATTTTTTTTAAATTATCCACTTTTTCTTCAAAACTCCAGGAGATTTTCCATTCTTTCGTTCCTCTGGACTTCGAATTTCCAGCTTTCATTTTATCCCGCCTGCAATTTTCAAAATTCTTGTATTTTTCCAAAGTCTAATTCCAGTCTTCTTATCTTTCAGTCCAATGACATCCAGTCAGCTAGACTTTGTTTTTCCTGAGAGTCACATCTCCTACGAGGTGCGACAAAGTCTTCTCGAGCATTGAGCTCTCAGCACTGGACCCTTCTTCCCTCGGTGGTACTATGTCTGGTTCAAAAACTTCTCCCGTATGTTTCCAGACCACTTGAGCGATTGCGGGTTGGAACTGGCATCTGCAGTGGAGAAGTTGACAGTCAACGACAATCTGATCCATGGGCTGACAGAGCGGTGGAATCTGTGCACTTGCATATTTTGGTTCCCATGGGGCGAGATGACCCTGTTGATGGATGAATTTTCGGAGATCAAGGGATTGCCCGAGCCAGCCGGTCAGCTTGGAGATCCATTAGAACAACAAATTTTTTTATCAATGTCAAGGGTCTGGACCGTGAAGATGTTGTAGCTTGCATGACAGGATGCAAGTTTTGGCCACTGATTGAAAAATGGAAATGACTATGTGAAACAGATCGAGATCTACCGACAGTATGGGGCATTCGCAGAGGCCAGCTCGTTATCCAGGACAACTTGAGAGAGAATTCAGCATGCGATGGTTTTGTGCACTGTGGGACTTGCTTTCTTTCCATATGAACAAAATTATGTGGATGTCAGAATAGTACAACTTCTAAGAAGATGGGGAAGTCGACAGACCAACCGTCTTTCGATAGCCATGGTCGCGCTTGCTTTTCTATACAGAGGACTGACCCGCTTCACACTTGGAGAGTCCATCTTAGTCGAGGGATGTACTTATGCTCTCCAGTCTTGGTTCCTTCAGCATGTTCCGGCCAGCGCTAGTTCGTTCAGATACAATGGCAAGGAACTTCTTCCAGTTGCACGGTACCGATTCATGATCGATTATCTGCAGGAAGAAGAAGTGGTGTGGGACTATTTTGATCGAGAATTATCACCTCCCAGATACACCTATGCATATGGCAAGAGATTCAAGTTGCTTGGTCCATTCTTTTGCGCCTACTATCACCCGAAGCGGTGTGTTTGACAGTTTTCTCAGAGACAAAAGCACGTAGAAGCTCGGCTACTATCAGGGGTTATGCCAGAGTTCAACCTTGCATTAGCGCAGTGGTCCAGAATATACCATTCTGCCAGATATGACTGGGATTCTTTCATCATTCTCACTCTTTTCCTCGGTCCTCGTGTCTCTGCTAGTTATAAAGAGTGGTGGCAAATTGTCCGTCTGCCCCCTCTTTCTCAAGTTTATTATTGATGCAATCATGTTTTCCTTTCAATAAATAAAAATCTTGCAAATTCCTCAATTCTTGGTTTGATGACCTCGCCAAGGTGACAAGGCATATTTGCAGTTGTTCGTTCTCCTTGCAAAGAATGACAACATAATTGTCGTGACTCCAGTGGCAACCCAATCCCTAGTAATAGGATGTTCTTCCAATTGTCTACCAAATTCTCATCAAATATTTTTTTTCTATATTCATTTCTATCTCGAATCTTCATCATCGAAATTTAATCATCCATTTTGCAGAGAGCATCAGTATTCCCAAGTGGTTCAGATCAGATCAAGCAAGAAGACACCACTGTATCAGGGCATCAGTGATTTTAGAAGCAGGCAAGAAGAAATGGATTCTCCAAGATCTGCCAGAAGACAGAGTCTAAATGATAGGGATGACATTGATCCTGCTACATATCAGATGTTTAAGAAAATGATGAATAGGATGATGTCTGAGCAAGCTGAAGACAGTCTCAGAAAGGCTCTCATCAAAGAGAAGACATCTGTCTCCTTCTCTTAGAATACCACTGGACAAGAGCAACAAGTGATTCGGCGCGTGACTGCCCAATATTTTATTCTCGTCGATGTCCTCTATTATCATGGATTCAGTTCTGAATATGCCAAATGCTTAGACGAAGATGAAGCCAAAGAAGTTGTGCAGGAGGTACACGAAGGCATTTGCAGTAGAC
Source organism: Nuphar pumila (assembly GCF_984573655.1). Lineage (NCBI taxonomy): Eukaryota > Viridiplantae > Streptophyta > Magnoliopsida > Nymphaeales > Nymphaeaceae > Nuphar > Nuphar pumila. The sequence continues at coordinate 163,082,219 of NC_143249.1, read as the reverse complement.
CCATCAGCTACCAAACTCTTATCAAGCAAATCATCCGAGCAGGATATTATTGGAAGACTATGCAGCAAGATTACTACCATTTTGTGAAGAAGTGTGCTCTATGCCAGATACATGCGCCTTCCGCTCATGCGCTAGCAACATATTTGCAACCTGTTATCTCTCCATGGCTATTTTCTATGTGGGGCCTTTGATGTTGTGGACCCCATCACTCCTACTTCAAATGGCTACAAATATTTTCTTGTCGCAATAGAATATTTCACCAAATGGGTAGAAGCAGTTACTCTACGTACAATAGAAGGTCGACATGTGGTCTCATTCATCCACAAGAACATCCTTTGCCACTTTGGTATACTGCACAATATCGTGTCAGATAATGGCAGTCATTTCAAGAATAAGAGAATGAGGACTTTCTGTTTGAAGTTCAAAATCCATCATCATTTCTCCGCTTCTTATTATCCTCAAGGAAATGGCCAAGTAGAGGCCACCAATAAGATTTTGATTCGAATCCTGGAGCAAACTTTGGAAACAGGCTGTGACTGGCATGAGAAGATTCATGATGCATTATGGGCGTATCGAACCACCATTCGAACTCCAACTAATGCTACTCCATCAGAACTTGTCTACGAAACCGAAGTAGTATTGCCTCTACATGTTCAGAAACCTGCTCTGAAATTTTCATCACTTCTAGAATTACCTCTTGATCAGTATCAGCAACAACGACTAGTGCAACTTGATTTGCTTGATGAAAGAAGACTCAAAGCAACAAAGCACGCTCAATCATATCGGCAGAGGGTAGCCAGACAATATGCAAAATTTGTCATTGAAAGAAAATTCTAAGCCAATGATCTAGTGCTCAGATCAATGAACTATCTCAAGCACCGCCCGGGTGGCTAATGGTCGCCGAATCGAGAAGGGCCCTATGTTGTCGAGGAAGCATTACCCTGCAATTCATATCTGCTCATCAATGTCGATGGTGTGGAATTATCAGACCCTATCAATGCTCAACATTTGAAAAAATTCTATACTTAAATCCTCTATTCCATCCTTTGTAATTCCTCAATATATTTTCTTCAATGATGGTCAAATTCTTCTTCCCCTATTACACTGGGGCATTATTTTGAAAATTGTCTCCAAAACGTCCTGTATGCAGGCAGGATCAAACAAATCTCTCATTTTGCATGCATGTGCATTCATTTACATCATTTTGCATTCATTTGCATTTACATGCATTCATTTACATCCATTTACATTCATTTGCATCAAATTCACTTCCCCTTCAGGTTAAGGAATAAATCTGAACTACCCATTTAGGGTAAGGGATAATCCTGAGACCCCGACAATCATTCTCGTTACAATTCCCAAATATTTTAATAGCATAGGTCTCTTTCAAAAATTCAAATTTTAATTTAAAAACAAGGTAGGTTTTCAAAATCCAGTGCTCGAACTGGTACATTTTCAAAATCCAGTGCTCGAACTAGTGTGTTTTTAAAAAATCCAGTGCTCGAACTGGTACATTTTCAAAATCCAATGTCTATGTTGACATATTTTCAAAACCCGGTATTCATGCGGGTGTTCTTTCAAAGTTAAGCACTCGTGGTTAGTGTCTCCCTGGTTGGTCGTATCACTCAACCTCTCGGGTTCAGTCTTTGTGCTGATCATTCACCAAAATTCAAGTTCTAATTTCCAGTTTCGGCCCTTGGGCCATCCAAATTCCAATTTCGGCCCTTAGGCCATCTAATTACCAATTTCGGCCCTCGGGCTACCCAATTTCACAATTTCTAATTTCCAATTTCCAATTTCAAATACAAAATTTCAAATTTCAATTTTTCAATTTCCAAATTTCCAATTTCGACCTTCGGGTCAATCAATTTCCAATTTCCAAATATCAATTTCCAAATTCCAATTTCCAAATATCAAATTCCAAATTCCAAATTCCAAATTCCAAATTCCAAATTCCAAATTCCAAATTCCAAATTCCAAATTCCAAATTTCCAATTTCAAATATCAAATTTCAAATTTTCAAATTTTCCAAATTCCAATTTTGACCTTTTGGTCACTCAATACCAATTTCAGTCATTTTCTCTTGCGAGAGACCCTTTGTATAGGGAGAGTTCAAGGGAGCTCGTTCTTTTCGCTTGCTATCCTTTGTTCACCTAGCCCCTTTTCAGGGAGAGTTTGAAGGGACTCGTGTCTATGTGAACCGTTTGCAAAACAAAATTCCAATTTCATACAAGGAACCCTTAGTTCAGGGAGAGCTTCGACGGAAGTTCGCTTTCCTTGTGACCACAATTTCATACTAGGCCATTTCATCATGAAGGACCCTCTTTTTAGGGAGAGTGTGATGGACTCGTTCTTTCATGACCAATTCACCGACCTCACCATTACCGACCCCCTTTCCATAAGAGAAGCCTAATGTTAGGAAGTTTTGACGAAAGCTTAATTTCTCTTCGAAAGTTCGTTTTGCAAACACCTCCTCTTCAGGGAAGAGAGGAGTAATTCCTATTTCCAATTTCTGAATCTTCTCCTTTGGGGAAAGGAGAAGAAATATTTTGTCATGGATGTGTTGCATTGTGCTTCAGATGCTCGCTCTCACCAAGGATTTCAAGAAAATTTTTCCAATTTGTCATTAAATATTTGTTGATTTCAAAATCTTTATTGCACAAAAACATTACCTTAGAATACCTTTAGTATTACTTTCAAAAGGTCAAAACTTTTGCGAAGAGGGATTCAAAATTCAAAATCTTTCAATCGGCCAACCAAAAGGATGAAGAATAAATCCTCGATATGGCCAGCAAAGAAAATTCAATGTTGTTGCAAAGCCATAAGTGATCGGTATTGATCGCAGTCAATGGCACATTCTTAAAGATAATTCTTGGAAAATGAAGCAGTCGAAATATCCTGAGTGATATAGAAAAATCCATTCAATCCCTATATCTCCTCAATCACCTAAAGCTGCAATTAAATATCTGCAAAAGAGATCTCTCAACTGTCGTCAAGATGAAGGCGAATTAGGCGAGTAGACCCCCGGGGCTAAAGAAGATTTGGATCATCTCCAAGATGAAGGAGTTTGTGACGGATCCTTCCAAGGAAAGTTCTGAGCACCGTCAAGATGAAGGCGACTGCGATGAGCCTCTCGACAAATCCTAAAAAATATTTAATTTCCGCTATCATCAAGAGATTTTCAACCAATGAGCCAATAACCGTCGATATAATCCCTGAGAGAAAAAGAAGGATCGGAGCATCTCTGAGATGAAGGAGTTTGTGACGTACCCTTTCAAAAAAAAGAGAGAAAAAAAAGTCAGGACATCTCCAAAATGAAGGATGATGTAATCCACAAAAAATCCAAGAGAGCTCCAATTCTGCCAAAAAAAAAAAGTGGGCAGAAAGATCATCATGAGGAAAGAATCCCAAGATATCAGACCGCCAAATTTGCCAAAGGATCTTCTTTAAAATTTGTGAAATTCTATTATCAATATTCCTTCACCAATTGCTTTCACAATATCAAAAATACTCTCTTTTCTATTCATATCAAGGAAATTGATAGCCTCCTTGAAAGAAAGTCAATTGTAAGAAATTTGAATTCGAATTTTGATTCTACGAAGTTAAGCCCAGTCGGAGGTAATACTTCAGGTAGAAAAGAGGAAATATTTTCAAAATAATGTGCATCACTTTCAATTATTTTGAATCAACAATAATTTTCAACATTTTGACAATATTTTCTAGCTATCCTGGCGTGAAGCGAGAGCTTGAGGTTCATCTTGGGCGCATCCTAACATCAGTTGTTATCCCTTTTAAGGACTTGATAATGGGAGTTTTCAAGATTCCTTCCCTTCTGTTGGTATAATCTGAGCGCATGGGCTCTCAGATTTGCACACTTCCTTGTGTCCCCACTGTCCCACCATAGACAGTCCAATTTCGGCTTGAGGTTAAGCCACCAATCATTTTCTCGCAAAAGGTCACCAATTTCAAAAGTTATTTAGTCTCAGCAATGAGGCGCCCAAAATCAAACCCCTTTTCAAGCTTTAGGGACCCCAATTTCATCCTTTTGCAAAACCCCTATCGGATTCATTGTGCGGAAATCCGAAGGTTCCATCATGATTTCTTCCTTCGAGGAATCCATTTCATTTTTCGCCCAATCAAGATAAGGGTACAAACCTGAGCCTCCTTTGATGAGGTATTTCATTTTCCGCCCAATCAGGATAAGGGTACAAACCTGAGCCTCCTTTGATGGGGTATTTCATTTTTCGATCAGGTTAAGGGTTAAACCTGAGCCTCATTTTGATGAGGTATTTCATTTCCCGATCAGGTTAAGGGTTAAACCTGAGCCTCCTTTGATGAGGTATTTCATTTTCTGCCCAATCAGGATAAGGGTACAAACCTGAGCCTCCTTTGATGTGGTATTTCATTTTCCGTCCAATCAGGATAAGGGTACAAACCTGAGCCTCCTTTGATGAGGTATTTCATTTTCCTCCCAATCAGGTTAAGGGTTAAACCTGAGCCTCATTTTGATGAGGTATTTCATTTCCCGGTCAGGTTAAGGGTCAAACCCGAGCTTCGTTTCTATACGAGGTATTTTCTGTCCCATCCAGGCTAATGGCAAAAACCTGAATCTCACTTTTTTTGAGGTAAAATTTTTTCTTCTTTATTCTCCATTTCATATCTACCATTTTCATCAAGGCTAATATTTTCATATCCAGTCAGATCCTTCTAACTGGGGCATCTTTATAGCCCAAATTTGGTGTGTTTTCTTTGCCACTAAGCTCGTCTTCAAGCCGGCTTAGTAGCAAAGAGGGGCATCTGTAAACACCCCAAATTTTCTACATCCATTCTCAAACCACCCTCCTCAGGCAGTGCCAACACTGTTAGGTCAGTGTAGGAGTCAAACCCCGAGTTTGTGTCAGAAAATCACCATTTTACCCATTTATATTAGGAAAATTACCATTTGACCCCTAGGTCATCCAGAACCCCAGTCAGTCGGAGTCAATTAAGCTCATTGGTTAGTTCAGAACATTTAGAATATCAGTCATTTCAAATTCATCTGAGCTCATAATGAATAAACCATTTTCATTTCTGACCATTCCTGCCAAAATGGGATCATTTCTTCAGAAATGAGCTCATTTCTCACTCAAATCCAAACCAATTGTCTTCGAGTCAGTCATTCATAGTCAGTCATACTCCCCAGAGTCTAACTTGAGCTCACCAGGAGTTCAAGCGCTCCATTTTTAGTTCAAAACCATTTCCAAGTGTCTAGGAGCCCATTTTAGTCCATTTTAGCTCTTTCAGCTGAAATTGAGTTGAGTTCAGTCAATTGAGCTAGTGTTCAAGCTTCAATTTTAGTTCATGTCAGTATTATTGACCTTTGTTCTAGCTCAAATCCAGCTCAAGTTCGTAATTCACTTCACTCCAGTGACCATTCCGTACCATTTCTCTAAAAATGACAGCTTTTCTTGAAAATTTAGTCGGAAAGGTCAGTTGAGTCAGTGCCTGGTCAGTTTATTGAAGTTCTAAAACTCTAAAACCAGCTCAATCTAGCTCATCTCAGTTCAATCCAGCTCTAACCCAAATTTCCAGTGTCATTCTAACCTAGTAGAGTCCAGAAACCATTTCTTCAACCATTTCACAAATTTTATCAGTTTTAATGCTTTTTAAACAGGTACAAGTGTTAATCGGGGTTTAAAATCCAAAAATTTTCATTCAGGGTCTGCATTTTGCATGTCATTTATCATCATTTCATATCATTTCTCATCATTTCATATCATTTCTCAGTATTTCATCACATTTCATTCCATTTTCGAAGTCCAGAACTCCAATTATATAATTTTCAATCCAGATTGAGTTTTAAAAGTTTTCAGAAATCAATTTCAAACCCCGAGTTTCCAAAATTGACATTTTTACCTCCGGGAGTCTAAATTTGGAAATATTTTCTCAAGAAAAATAATCTGGATTTATTTCAAACTCAAAATTTTAAATTCTACACTGGATTTGCTTCGCGATGGGGTATTGAACTTCAAAATCCGAGCTCGTTTTAAAAACTGCCAAAAATAGCTCGTTTCGCGTGGAAATTTTCTAAAAAGACTATTTTACCCCTCTAATCAGGAAAATAAATTTCAAAAGTAGAATTTGGACCCGCTCTGAGATGGCCCACTCATTTACATTTCTGTGTTATTAAAAAAATTATTCTTTTATTCCTTTCAATTTTCTTTTATTTGTTCATTTTTTTTTTTTTTTTGCATTTTAGAGAGGTGGGACCCACAAGGTGGTCACCCAAACCTCCATCCCTCTCTCCTTTCCTTCTTTTTCTTTTTCCCTTTCTCTTTCTTTTTCTTCTTTCTTTCCTTTCTTTTCTTCCCTTTCTTTCCTTCTTCCCTTTCTTCCTTCCTTCCTTTCCCTCTTGCCCAGCCATTCATGTAGAGGGTTCTCTCCCTCTTTCATTGTCTCATTAAACCCTAGGTAAGGACCAATTAAAGACCTAAGTTTTTTTTCCTCTTGAAAAAAGAAACACAAAACACAAGACACGGCTGCCCCCTTTTGATCCTTTTCTCTCCAACTCTCTCTCTCCCTCTCTCAATCTTTTCCAAACTCCCTTGGCTTCAACCCTCTAGCTTGAGCAATTGCAGCCTACTCCAGCTATCAGCAGCCCCAATCTTGGTGGCTACAGCCACCTCCAAAGCAGCAACACCATCATCATCTTGGCAGCCATTCCAGACAAGCAAGAGCATCCAATTCCTTCACCTCCTCCAGACCACCTTCAACCTTCAAGGCTACCAGCCATTGCAGCATCCTCAAATTGGTGCAGTCAGCACAGTAATCCCTCCATTGCAGCCATTCCAGCTGGTGCAAGCAAGGTCTTCCCCAAGGTAATAAACTTCATCTTCTTTTTTATATTTTACATGGACTTAGAGCTATACGGATGAGATGGTTCATCCGTTCAATGGATGAAACCCCTCATTCCGAATAGCTTAAATAAATATCAAGCCTATTTCCCTGATTGTTTTAGTTTTCTTATTATTATTTTTATAACTTTCATGTTTTAGACAGTAGGTTTAAGTTTTATTGCATCATTTATGTCATTTATTTGATTTAGTTTATTGAAGTTTCATTAGTAGCCTGTAACTTTATGTCCATGCATCTAGTTTAGTCATCATTTTATGCAGACATTTTCTTCTACAAATTCTGAAAAATTTATGATAGTTATATTCTTTTGTTTGTGATCTCCTGACAAAATCTGGATCAATTTCGATTTCAGAAGCTCATTAAACAAATCGGATTCCAAACCGGGTCTTTCAACCTTATGGAATTTCGAGAGTCCAGTTTTAGCAGACAAGAACCTTTGGATTCACCCTCGTGGGGGATCTGAACCTTCTCCTAAAAATTAGGGTAGATTAAAAATTTAATTTACTAGTGATCTGGAAATTTTGAGGTTTTTCCAGCTAGTTTTGACCTCTGTAAAAAATCGGATTTCCGAGACCATTAGGAAAATCTCGATTTTTCTTTGTCAGGGTATAGACAGACCCTAATGCACCGAGTCCACTCAATCTGTAGCTCGTCTGTGAAAACTTTCAACACAAAAGTTCTTTCTAACATTATTTCTTGTAATTTCCAAAAATTTGGGAAATTTTGGATCTGTCTCACTATTTTTTCCGAATTTTCTTTTTCTTTCTAACAGATTCCAATGTCCAAAAATTCCAGAGATTTAGGTCTCTGATAACAGTGTGACCTTTTCCAAACCTAAACCCGAATCCCAATTGTGTAAAAAGATAAAACTTTTCCCTTTTTGTCAGGGATAGTTTTATACAATTTCAGCATTTTCCCCATCTGTTTACTGTTTTTCCCACATTTTATACCAAAACCTATCTATTTCCCCCAAATCCTAGAGTCGCCGGATTCCGATCCAACTTGCCGGAGTGGCACAGCTCCGACCATAGGTCAAAACTAGAAAGAGTAAAAAGAAACAATCCTAGCCTTAATGTCCTCTGTCACCCCATAAAATTTGGAAAATTTTTATGGAAGTTTGATATCCAAAATCTCCTTTAGAATCACCATTTTAGGCATAAATCACAAAATTTAGGGTTTTTATTTGAATTTCCATATTTAAAAATATAAAAAAATAGATTTTCGAGTTCCATTCTATTATTAGGGTTATTTTAGGTGTCCATGCCAAATTTGGCTTAATTCCAAATTCATTTGCTCTATGTGTTAGTTTATCTTTAAATTCAGAAGCGAAAATCAGGCGAAAATCAGGTTAAATTTGATATTTTTTTATATTTTCGCCATTTTAGGGTTTTATTCATGTAAATTAGCATGTAGAATCATATTAGAGTTAATTTAAATCTCATTTGCATTTCATGTTTTTCAATTTTGCAAAATGTATTTCAGAAAACCCTAGTTTCAAGGCCATAGTCTTGTTATCAGGGGTATTTTGGTCATTTTGACCTAAATTTCGAAATTTCAATTTCTAATTCTCCAAAATTTCATGCATATCATCATATTTTATCATATTATGTTTGATTTATTTCATTTGATTTTCAAAATTCCAAAATTTACAAAAATTCTTTTAGAAAACCCTGATTTCAAGATCATCAGGGGTATTTTGGTCATTTTGACCCCAATTTCAAATTTTCAAGTTTATTTTTGAAATGTATTCATTATTTATCATGTTTATATGAAAGGGGGTATGATTTTGGGTTTATATCTGAATAATATCTGATAATTTCCCATATTTTTGGATAAATTCAGAAAAACCTACATTTTTGTGCTAACCTTGTTTTCTAGTTTTGCAGGAACATTCAAGAAGAAGATTTAGCTTTTATTTCTTTCATTTCAATTCAATGTAAAAATCAATGTAATATTTGGAATAAGAGTTACATTTCTGCTTAGAATAGGGCTGCATTGCATATAGTTTAATTTATGCAAATTTCAATATGTGATGTATGATTCATGCACATTATTTTAAATTCACTATGGTTTACACAAATGGCACATGCATAAGCTCTTATGGAGTTTTTAAACTCGGTGGGATTCGTATTTATGGCAATAGTCAGAATACGAAGAAAACCAAGATTTATGATCTTCGTATTAGCCACATTCAACCTACACTCTTAGGCTAACTTAAAAAAATGCACTGCATTTCTCAAAGTTTCAAAAGGATTTCTCAATTCCTCAATGAAATTCCCTTTTCAAATTCATATTCATTCATTCATATCATTCAAATTGCATTACTTTCAAACTCATTTTCCAATTTCAATTTCAGAAAATTCAATTTTCTCAAGAATTTCCAAGTCTTTCTCAGGATTTGATTTTCTGAGAATTCTAAATTTTCAAATGAGATTTCAAAGCATTTCCCAAGTTTAAATCAATATTTTCCAATGTTTTAAAATTCTCAAATTTCAAAATCCCAAGTTTTCAGAAATCGGTTTTCTCAGATTTTCCAGTTTTCCTGAGAATACATTTTCCATTTCAAAAGTCATTTTCCAATGAATTTCTTAGATTTTCTCAGAATTTTCAAATCCATTTTCTTAGAGAAACAAATTTAAAATCTCAAAATCGATTTTCCAAAGTTTAAGTTTTCCTGAGAAATCACTTTCCAATACAAATTTCTGATTTCCAATGAAATTCAATGATTTTCTCAAGAATTCAATTTTCAAGTACTTTTCCAATCAATTTTCAAGCATATTTCAATTTTCCAAAGCAAACATCATATTTTCTCAAACTTGCATTATTTTCAAAATTTCATAGCACAAGTCTGATTCTTTGTGCATTCTTGGAAAAATAGAGCATAATTTAGCTATTTGAGTCAAGTTAAAGCACATAATTGGTCCTTGGTTCAATTACCCCTGGTAAAGGCGCCAGGAACGGTTGAACCTCGTACCGACAGACGGATCCCATTCCACGGAATTTTCTCACAAATTTTCAAAACGGAGGCGAGCAATTTTTCAAAACCATTTTCAAAACTTTGGTCGAGTTTGACTCGCGAAATTCGTTTCACTCCCACAAGGGATGGGAAAAATTTTGCGATGATAACAGATACTGACACTGAAATCGACTAATGCACAAATATTATATCAGAACTTTTGTCATCGAATGATTTTATCAGTGGATCGATAACTAATTTCATAATAAATTAGTGTGTCAATTCATAATGATAGAACACATTTGGTTTTGCTGCAAAATATATAATAATCTGCATATCGGTTGTTGTCTTCATTGTGAAACCACTAAAAATTTCTGCATCAGCCATACAAAAGGGCGATATCTTGATGAATTTCTTACAGAATCTCTCAACACTTCAAGAGGAGCAAGTGTTATGCAAGAGAATGTCAGAGAAAATATAACACAATACACCTATTGTTGCTTCATTTTAGAACCATGATATGGTCGATGATGATGCTAAATGAATGATGCTATTGAAACGATAAGAGATACGCATAAATGAAAGAAAACACAGGTGTATGACAGGATGCCAATAAGAGTTAAATGCATAACAGATGGATGTCGATGATAGATCAAGACAAAATGAACAAATGCAGCGATGATGCTGACCAAACATAATGCAGAAGAGATGATAAAATACAAATTAATGTAGAGATAACGCTAGATTGAATGTTGATATGCATGGAGTGCAACAAATCAAAAGGTGAGAAAGAAGATGCAGAAAAACTGCATAAGCGAATAAGAAGAAAAAGCAATGAAATATAAAAGGGAAAATTGAAATGTAAGTACAACATTGGAATCAATACTATTTCGCAGCATGCACATCAATGCTGCTATAGGCAGATCAATGTTTGCATCAAGTGCTTCCAATGATAACGAAGAATGAAAGGAAGAAAATAACAATGTAAGAACTGAAGAAATCTGAGAAACGTTCGAGATATACATTCATAGAACATTTAAGAGGGAGAGGAGATGGTTACTTACTATGGCCACTTGCTGCAAATTCACACTCCTTTACTAGGTAAGAAGGAAAACGGAGGAAAAGAAGAAGAGGAGAAGGGAGAAAAAGAAAGGAATGAGGGAGGAGAGGCTCGACACATGGGAGAGGAGTATGCGAGAGATGAGAAGTGAGAAAATGGTCTCCCTCTCCGCCCATGATGGTGGTTATAAAGGGGGAGACTGTTACATGATTTTTAAATGGGGTCCTTCAAACTTTCAAAAAATTTGAAAAGCGGTTTTAGTTAAAAAAAAAGAGTTTCAAAAAGCAGGTAAAGCTATTTTTCTAAAAAAAATTCTTTTATGCTAATGAGAGGAAAACACAAAAATATGAGGAAAATGTAAGGGATTTACGGGATGGGATCCAAATAAGGTTTTTGAAAGCCTTACGAAAATTTTAAATTTGAAATCTTGAGGATTTTACCAAAAAGAGAGTTTTTTAAATAATAGAGTTTAATTTTTAAAAATTGAGTTTAAAAATGGATCTCTATTTGAGGTTTTGAGAAAATATCAAGTTTGAATCTTGAATTGAGGAAACATGATGAGATTGGGTCCAAATGGAGATTGGATCTAGATAAAATATCTGAGTCAATACAGAGAATTGATTTTGGATTTTGAAAATAGAAGATTCATGCTCAAAACTGGATTTGGATATCTGATCTGGATTTGATTTTAGGTCAAATATAGAAAAATGGGTTTGGGTTTCAGATTTTCAACAAGGGAGTGGATCCGAGAAATGAATAGAAATTGACCTAATTGTTCGTAAGGTGAGTGCCAAGAGGAAAAAGAGAATTTTTGAAAATTTGAAAATTTAGGGTGTTCACAGATGCCCCTCTTTGCTACTAAGCCGGTTGAAAGCTGAGCTTAGTAGCAAAGACAACACACCAAATTTTAAAAATGCCTCGGTTAGAGAATCTGAACTGAGTATGGAAGAATTGTTTTATGAAAACGATTCTCAGGTTTAGCACCTTATCCTGAACAACTTGGAAAAAGACAAAATTCTTGAGGATGACATAATCGAATAAAAGGAAATGAGAAAATTGTGATGGGACTTTTGGATGAAGATCCCAAAATTATGACAAAGAGATATTTTGATGGTCTCGTGACTGAGACAAAAATAAGCTTTTTGGAAAGACTCAGGTTTAACCATTAACCTGGATGAGACAAAAACATCTCAAAATGAAGTTCAGGTTTTAACCCTTACCTGAACAGGAAATGAAAAGTACATCATCGGAATGAGGTTCAGGTTTTAACCCTTACATGAACAGGAAATGAAAATGCCTCATCGAAATGAGGCTCAGGTCTTAACCCTTACCTAAACAAAAAATAAAAATACCTCATCAGAATGAGGCTTAGGTTTTAACCCTTACCTGAATGAGAAATAAAAACACCTCATCGAAATGAGGCTCAGGTTTTAACCCTTACCTGAACGGGAAATGAAAATATGGATTCCTCGTCAGAATGGAGAAAACCATGATGGGACATTTCTGAAAAATACCTCATGAGACGTGTTACGACACTGAAGCCGTACATGACACTTCAAGTACAAGGTTTTGATAATGAGCAAGTGAAATCAAGTGCATTTCAGCCAAGGCAATGAAGACATTGAAGAATTCGATGAAGAATCTTTGAAGACTAGTGTGCAAATGTTAAATTCATTAAAACTCTTAGATTCTTGTAAGAGCCTTACTTAGAGTGCATATTTCGATTGCATTTTACCTAAAAAGTCTTTAGAAAAACTTTTCTAAAAGAATCCTTCATGAAAATCTTTTTAGAAAACTCTTTTCTTAAATTTTCGTGTTTATTAGTCGACCAATAGACTCACCAGTCGACTAATCCTTTCGCGCAATATTTTCTAAAAAGTCATTTTTGTCAAATTAGTCGACCGAAGGTTTTATCAGTCGACTGGACAAAATGTCTGTTTTCTGGAAAATTTAGCAGCAGTCGACTAATGACTTTATCAGTCGACCGGACAGAACATGTGTTTTCTGGAAATTTAGCAGCAATCGACTAATGCTTTTATCAGTCGACCGGACAGAATGTATGTTTTTCAGAAGATTTTAGCAGCAGTCGATTGAAAGGTTTTTCAGTCTACTGATGATATTATCAGTCGACTAATTTTATCTCTAGTCTACTAAGTTTTAAAAGTTCAGATTTTCAAACGGCTCGATTAACAGATCAGTCGACCGACGATAACTGTCAGTCTACTAATAACTAACTATTAGTCGACTAACTACTGTTTCAGTCGACTAATTTTGTCGTTTTTCCTGAAACTTCAAAAAGGCGTGTCTTTTCATTTTTCAAACATTTTGATCCTTCAAAATGGACTGTTTTGACACCCTTTTATACCCTCAACGTATGAAAACTTTCAACTATAAATATGAGTGCATTTTACACTCAAAAGCACTTCAATTCAATCAATTTGAGTCAATTACTCTTTGCTTTTCACTCATATTCATTTTCTCACTCGCGTGATATTTTTCACTTCAGTTTTTCACTCAAATTCCTTTGAGAGATAGTGAATTCGTGAGTAGAGTATTTCAATAACCTCAAAAGTCAATTGCATCTCATTTTCATTCAAAAGAAGGGCTCATAGGTTGTATTGTAAGTTGTTACTTATTTTCTGTAAAAGGAAGGACTCCTTGGTTTAAAGGAGTTGTTTGCTTTCAGTAGGTGTGTTACTGAAAGTGGGACCGGATTTGGTCTGTATGATCTTGTAGTTACACAAGGTTGATAGTGGAAATCTCAAGCGGGTTTTTGCTTGGGGACTAGATGTTGGTCGGGAAAGACCGAACCAGGATAAATTCTGTGTTCTTTGTGTGTTTGCTTTTTAAATTGCAAAATCCGTCAATATTCCGCAGACAATTTTTAAAAGCACTATTCACCCCCCCTCTAGTGCTCGTTGCCTCGATCCTACTGTACTTTCATTTGGTAACAGAGCAGGTTTGCTATTATTTTGATTTGATCATCATCTAGCATGACAACTATAACATCTCAGCACAAAGAAGGATGCTCCTCTGTTCGTCCTCCTCTCTTTGATGGAACAAACTATGGATACTCGAAAGTGAGAATGACAATATTCTTGCAATCCATGGATCTCGATATTTGGAGAGTTGTTTCAGATAAATACCAAACTCCATCAACTGATTTCAGCCAATGGACCGATGAAGAAAATAAGATTACTTTACTTAATGTCAAGGCAATGAATGCATTGTATTGTGTCGTTGACAAGGTAGAGTTCAATCGCATCTCTCAATGCTCTACAACAAATGAAATCTGGCATACTTTTCTCGTGACTCACAAAGGTACGTCAAAGGTAAAGAAATCTAAAATTGTTTCTTTAGTTCATAAATTTGAATTGTTTAAAATGAAGCAAAATGAATCTATATCGGACATGGTAACAAGAATGACCGATATAACTAACACTCTGAAATCCCTTGGAAAAGAATATTCACAAGTGGATTTAGTCAGAAAGATCCTAAGATGTTTAACTCCTGAATGAGAGAAAAAAACCACAACTATTGAAGAGGCAAATGATCTAAACTCTCTCACTCTTGAAGATTTGGTTGGTAACCTAATGGCATATGAAATCCAACTTCAAGACAGACTAGAAGAAGAACCCAAGAAGAAATCTCTTGCTTTTAAGGCTACTTCTGACTCTGAAAATTTAGAAGAAGATGAAGATATTGCCCTCATCACAAGGCAATTCAGAAGATTCATCAAAAGGAAAAGATTTCAAAGAAAGGTAAAGAAAGCGGATTCTTCCAATCCCAATGAAGTCAAGTGCTTTAACTGCAAAAAGGCAGGACATATCAAGAAAGATTGTCCTCTTCTCAAAATCAAGCCCAAGGACCAATTCAAGAAGAAAAAGACATTTCAAGCATGTTGGGATGATAGTGACTCCTCTTCCGATAAAGAATCAAATGAAGAAGTCACCAACATGTGTTTTGTAGCACAAGAAGATTCGGTAAGTCAATTTGACTATGATGATTTATTAGAAGCATTCAATGATTTATACGCTAAATTTAAGAGTCTAAGTTCTAAAAACAAAGAGTTAAAAACTGAAAATTTAACTCTTGACTCTCAAAACAAAGTGTTACTTTAAAAGATAGAAGATCTCAAGAAGGAAAACTTTTGTCAAGCATTTGAGATAAAAGAAATTGGAACAAGAACCAATCTCTTACAAAAAGAAATAACTAGTCTAAAAGAAAAATCAAATGATCTTCTTTCTATAGTGACCAAATTCACAAATGGTCAAGAGAATCTAGAAAGACTTCTTGGTTCTCAAAGATGCTCGGTTAATAAAACCGGATTGGGATATAGCTTCTTTGATACTCAAAATAGACCAAACTATGTGGTGAAGAATCAAAGACAATATTCTCAACCATTTATTCATAGAACTAAATTTTTCAGTTCTAATAGAAATGCATCTAATCATGAAACTTATAATGCTTATAAGCCTAGACATGATTATTATAGAAATGCTAAATCTTTTTATAGAAAGAATATTTATTATCAAAGGAAACCAAAATCCAAATGGATATGGGTTCCTAAGACTAACTCTCATGGACCCGAAAATAGAAAGGGGTCAAATGCTTTGTCTTCTAATTTTGTTGTAGGTACACAAAATAAGGAGCAAATGGATATTGGACAGCGGTTTTTCCAAACATATGACTGGAAGGTCGGAGTTATTTTCCACCCTCCAAAATAAGGATGGAGGAACCGTCACCTTTGGTGACAATAACAAGGGAAAAGTAATAGGTATTGGTAATCCAAAATTTCCCTTGATAGAAAATGTTCTTTTAGTAGATGGTTTAATGCATAATTTATTATCTATTAGTCAATTATGTGATAAAGGTTTTCATGTTTCTTTTGAAAATGATTTATGCTTAATTTCTGATTTTCAATCTAAAAAGATTATTTTTAAAGGTATAAGAAGGAACAATGTGTATGAACTATATCTAGATGAGTTACCCACTTTTAATGAAAAATGTCTTATTGTTTCAAATGGAATTCAATGGGTATGGCACAAGAGACTTGGGCATGTTAACTTTAAAATTATTTCAAAGTTATCCAAGAATGATCTTGTAAGAGGCCTACCTAAAATACCATATAAGAAAGATCACTTATGTGATGTTTGCCAAAGGGGTAAACAAATCAAGAGTTCTTTTAAAGCAAAAGATATAGTTTCAATAAAATGTCCTCTTGAACTTTTACATTTAGATCTATTTGGATCATCTAGAATTCAAAGTTTGAATGGTAGCAAGTATGCTTTTATTATAGTAGATGATTATTCTCGGTTTACATGGGTGATTTTTCTAAAAAGCAAAAATGATGCTTTTTCAGAATTTTCTAAACTTTGTAAAAGAATTACAAATGAAAAATCTACATCTATTATTAAAATTCGTAGTGATCATGGTGGTGAATTTGAAAATGAATCTTTTCTAAAGTATTGTGATTTACATGATATATCTCACAACTTTGTTTTTCCTAGAGAGGCTCCACAAAATGGAGTTGTTGAAAGAAAGAATAGAACTTTGCAAGAATGTGCTAGAACCATGCTTCAAGATAAAAATTTACTAAAATACTTTTGGGCTGAAGCAATAAATACAACATGTTATGTTTTAAACCATGTTCTTATTCGACCAATCTTACATAAAACATGTTTTGAATTGTATTATGATCGTATACCAAAGATCTCATATTTCAAAATTTTTGGTAGTAAATGTTTCTTGTTAAATACCAAAGATAATTTTGATAAGTTTGATTCAAAAATAGATGAATCAATATTTCTTGGATATTCTTCTAGAAGTAAAGCTCATCGTATTTTTAATAAAAGAACATCTTGCATTGAAGAATCTTTACATGTTGCATTTGATGAGAATTGTGAGCAAGTTATACCTCTAAGCGAAGAAGAAGAAGTAATACTGCAAGAAGAACCCTTGATAGAGAATACTTCTCAAGAAAATGTTCCTCTACAACCGGTTTGGAAAGAAGTTTCTAATCATCCAGATGAACAAGTTATTGGAGAAATAAAGAGTGGTGTCCAAACTAGAAGGCAATTAGAAAAATATATTGCAAATGTTGCTTTCATATCTAAAATAGAACCAAAGAATATCAATGAGGCTTGTGATGATGAATTTTGGCTTTTGGCCATGTCTGAAGAACTTAACCAATTTACTAAGAACGATGTTTGGGATCTAGTTGATAGACCAAAGGATCATCCAGTAATTGGAACAAGATGGGTCTTCCAAAATAAGCTAGATGAAAATGGCGAAGTCATTCGAAACAAAGCAAGGCTAGTAGTACAAGGCTATAATCAAGAAGAAGGCATAGATTTTGATGAAACCTATGCACCAGTGGCTCGATTGGAGTCAATTCGAATGATGCTTGCTTTTGCTAGTTACATGAACTTCAAGTTATATCAAATTGATGTTAAGAGTGCATTCTTAAATGGACACATCAATAAAGAAGTTTATGTAGAGCAACCTCCAGGCTTTGAAAATGAGAAATATCCAGAAAAAGTCTACAAATTAAAAAGGGCTTTGTACGGACTTAAACAAGCACCAAGAGCGTGGTATGAAAGGCTACGAAATTTTCTAGAAAAATCTGGTTTTTCCATTGGTCGGGTAAACTCCACTTTATTTATTAAAAACCTTGATTCAGATATTCTTATTGTGCAAATTTATGTTGATGACATAATATTTGGTTCTACTAATGATTCTCTTTGTAAAGAATTTGCTAAAGCTATGCAGGAAGAGTTTGAAATGAGCTTGATGGGCGAATTAAACTACTTCCTTGGACTTCAAATAAAACAAACTGAAGAAGGAATCTTCATCAATCAGGCTAAGTATACAAAAGAACTTCTTAAGAGATTTGGGATGGATTTATCGAAATCAAGAAGAAATCCTATGAGTACAACTACTTCTCTTGATAAATATGAAAATGGTAAAAATGTAAATACTAAGCCCTACAGAGGTATGATCAAATCTCTATTATACTTAACTGCTAGTCAATCTGATATAATGTTTAGTGTTTGTATGTGTGCAAGATTTCAAGCTAATCCAAAGGAATCTCATTTAACTGCAGTAAAACAAATTCTTCGATATTTGAAAGATACTTCAGATTTCGGTTTGTTTTACCCAAAATCATCTTCCTTTGATTTAGTTTCATATAGTGATGCAGATTTTGCAGGAAGTAAATCTGATCGCAAGAGTACTAGTGGAACTTGTCATTTCTTAGGAAATTCCTTAGTCTCTTGGTTTAGTAAAAAGCAAAATTCAGTGTCACTCTCAACAACTGAAGCAGAATATATAGCAGCTAGTTTAGCATGTTCACAAGTACTATGGATGAAATAGACCTTAAAAGATTTTGGTTTGAATTACTCCACAACAACTATTTATTGTGATAACACCAGTGCTATAAATCTTTCGAAAAATCCTGTTCATCACTCAAGAACTAAGCATATTGAAGTTAGACATCATTTCTTAAGAGATCATGTGTTAAAAGGAGATATTTCGTTAAATTTTATTTCCACTAAAGAATAACATGCCGATATCTTCACTAAACCACTTAAAAATGAAGATTTTATGAGAATACGGAGAGAACTAGACATTTGCTCATTTTTAGATTTATAAAAATGTTGATTTTTGAACAAAATCTCAAAATCGCACTATATTAGTCGACCGATAAATTTCTAGTCGACTGATGTTTTAAAAATTTTTTAGAATGAGTTGCATATTCTTAGTCGACTGATAAAATTTTAGTCGACTAAATTTTTTTTTAAATTTTAACTGAAGGGACCTGATACCCCTTGGATTTTTTAAACACCCATTTTTTTTTTCATCGTTTCATTTTTGTACCTTTTCATTTTTTTTAAAAAAGGAACGAAACCCTCTCTCTCTCTCTTCCGAAAAACCCTCGGAGTGCCATTCGAACCTATCCTCGCCGAAATTTTCTGGCCGTGACAGGGAAACGCCGAAATCCTCTTGCAGTAACTGGCGCATCTTCAGATCTCGCCGGAATCCTCTTCCCGTGATGGTGTATCTTCAGTCCTTGCCGGAATCCCCTTGTGGCAGCCTTCTCACCCACTGTCAGCCATCGTATCCTCCTCTATTTCTGTTGCACAACGCACGACAACATCTTCCTCCCGCCTAACGCCATTTGGAAGACAATGATGAAGTTTTGCAGCGACTGGAAGCTTTGGAGCTGCATCAACTCACTTTTTGTGAAGATGTGACTCAACAACTTTCTTTGATTCAGAAAGATGTTACTGCAATCAAGGACTTGCTCAACTCACTTTTCTGATCTTTATTTTCTGTCTTTACTAAACTTTAATACTTTATGGGTTGTAATATTTTAAACTTGTATTTACATTTTGCTTATGCTATTTCTGCCCTTACTTTTTTTTATTATGACAAAGGGGGAGAAAAAGATAGAAAAGATAGACCTTGCATAAAAAGATAGAAAAGATAGACCTTGCATGAGAAATGAGAAATTAAGAGAAAAAGATAGAAATTGCATATTGCATTATGAAATGCGAAATTAAGAAAAAGAAAGCATTGAAAATTGCATTTATGAAAAAGTTTTGAATGCAAGAAGTAATGATGAATGGAAATGCAAACCAATCAATATGTGATATATGTGCTTTGAATGTACTAACTTTTAATGTTTTGCAGCATATTGATAGGGGGAGTAAAATCTTCATCTATGCATCTAAATGCTTCATCTTTGATTAAGTTTGTCATCATAAAAAAGGGGGAGATTCTTACGACACTGAAGCCGTACATGACACTTCAAGTACAAGGTTTTGATAATGAGCAAGTGAAATCAAGTGCATTTCAGCCAAGGCAATGAAGACATTGAAGAATTCGATGAAGAATCTTTGAAGACTAGTGTGCAAATGTTAAATTCATTAAAACTCTTAGATTCTTGTAAGAGCCTTACTTAGAGTGCATATTTCGATTGCATTTTACCTAAAAAGTCTTTAGAAAAACTTTTCTAAAAGAATCCTTCATGAAAATCTTTTTAGAAAACTCTTTTCTTAAATTTTCGTGTTTATTAGTCGACCAATAGACTCACCAGTCGACTAATCCTTTCGCGCAATATTTTCTAAAAAGTCATTTTTGTCAAATTAGTCGACCGAAGGTTTTATCAGTCGACTGGACAAAATGTCTGTTTTCTGAAAAATTTAGCAGCAGTCGACTAATGACTTTATCAGTCGACTGGACAGAACATGTGTTTTCTAGAAATTTAGCAGCAGTCGACTAATGCTTTTATCAGTCGACCGAAAAGAATGTATGTTTTTCAGAAGATTTTAGCAGCAGTCGATTGAAAGGTTTTTCAGTCTACTGATGATATTATCAGTCGACTAATTTTATCTCTAGTCGACTAAGTTTTAAAAGTTCAGATTTTCAAACGGCTCGATTAACAGATCAGTCGACCGATTATAACTGTCAGTCTACTAATAACTAACTATTAGTCGACTAACTACTGTTGCAGTCGACTAATTTTGCCGTTTTTCCTGAAACTTCAAAAAGGCGTGTCTTTTCATTTTTTCAAACGTTTTGATCGTTCAAAATGGACTGTTTTGACACCCTTTTATACCCTCAACGTATGGAAACTTTCAACTATAAATATGAGTGCATTTTACACTCAAAAGCACTTCAATTCAATCAATTTGAATCAATTACTCTTTGCTTTTCACTCATATTCATTTTCTCACTCACGTGATATTTTTCACTTCAGTTTTTCACTCAAATTCCTTCGAGAGATAGTGAATTCGTGAGTAGAGTATTTCAACAACCTCAAAATCCAATTGCATCTCATTTGCATTCAAAAGAAGGGCTCATAGGTTGTATTGTAAGTTGTTACTTATTTTCTGTAAAAGGAAGGACTCATTAGTTTAAAGGAGTTGTTTGCTTTCAGTAGGTGTGTTACTGAAAGTGGGACCGGATTTTGTCTGTATGATCTTGTAGTTACACAAGATTGATAGTGGAAATCTCAAGCGGGTTTTTGCTTGGGGACTAGATGTAAGTCGGGAAAGACCGAACCAGGATAAATTTTGTGTTCTTTGTGTGTTTGCTTTTCAAATTGCAAAATCTGTCAATATTCCGCAGACAATTTTTAAAAGCACTATTTACCCCCCCTCTAGTGCTCGTTGCCTCGATTCTACTGCACTTTCAAGATGAGGTTCAGGTATAATCCTTACTTGAACGGATATGAAAAATATGGATTCTTCGTCAGGATGGTTAAACCATGATGGGACTGAAAGAAATACCTCATCAGGATGAGGCCACTCTTTTGAAGATGTAAACAATATCAGGTTGCATCAAAATTGACATTTGAGTATTTATTTCATTTTTGAATAGCCAGTAAATTTTTTCAATAGGATGAAATTGTAGTTGATTCAAATGCTTGAAAATGTGCACGTATGTGCAAAAGACATTCCCTCTTTTTCCTAGAGTATTTCCTTCAAATGAGGTTAACTTCCTGGATTCAAGAGTCAAATTCAGATTTTAGCGCAGATGATTTTTTTCAAAAAAGTTATCCATTCTCTTGATATGAAAGAAAAAGAAATATTCTCAATTTCATAAAAGCAAGTAGTGAAAAGATATTGATGAAATGATTTTATACAAGAAAAGATTGTTCTTGGCAATTTTGATATCTGAGATATACTTTTTGCACCTTTTAAGATATAGAATGAATTTTTTTGTTGGAGTTTGGCGAGAATTTCATCACATCAACCTTCAACTTGGAGATGCTCTGATTTTCCCTATAAGAACACTTCATACTCCTTCAACTTGGAGATAATCAGGGTCTTCCTTGTCCCCAGAAATTGATAAAGATGTCGGTTTCGATTGAAATCTTTTGATAGTATGAATCAAATATATTTTAGGGCTGGTTGGGAGGTTCATCGCATCAACCTTCAACTTGGCAATGATCTGAACTTTTCCTGGAAGGATATGTCACACACTCCTTCAACTTGGTGATGATCCAAACATTCTTTATCCCCAAAGATCTAACTCGCATATCCCTCTTCAACTTGACGATAGTTGAGAGATCCCTTTTGCAGATAATCAATTATACTTGCTTTATTGGGAAATTGAGTGGATTTTTTTATTGCTCAGGATATTTTCACTGCTTTCTTGCTAGAAGAATCAACTTTTAAAATGTACCATAGCTATAATCAATACCAATTCGCTTATGGCTTTTTCAAAATCATTGAAATTTTCTTCGCTCATCATACCAAGGATATTTTTCTTATCCTTTTGGTTGATCAATAGGGAAAATGTTTGAATTTTGCTCTTTTTCTTAGCAAGCTTCACCTTTTTGGAAAGAATACTAGAGGTAATTTGAGGTGATTCTTTTGTGTAGTAAAATATTAGAATCAATAAATTTTTTTAGCAAATTGGCAAAATGTTCGAGAATCCTTTATGAAACAATTACTCAATATCAATTTTGATGGGACCTTGGGTTGAAAATTAGATTTTGGAAATCCAGACTAGTAAAACTGGATTTTGATAATTTAGACCAGTGAAAATACTGGATTTTGAAATCCCGACCAGTTGTAGAAACTGGATTTTGAAATCCTGACCAGTGAAAACACTGGAATTTGAAATCCCGACCAGTGAAAACACTAGATTTTGAAATCCTGACCAGTGAAAACATTGAATTTTGAAATCCTAACCAGTTATAGAAACTGGATTTTAATATCCCGACCAGTTGTAGAAACTGGATTTTGAAATCCTGACCAGTAAAAACACTGGATTTTGAAATCCCGACCAGTGAAAATACTGGATTTTGAAATCCCGACCAATGAAAACACTGGATTTTAAAATCCTGACCACTTATAGAAACTGGATTTTGAAATCCTGAACAGTTGTATAAACTGGATTTTGAAATCCTGACTAGTTGTATAAACTGAATTTTGATTTACCGACCAGCTCAAAAGCAAGATTTGATTTTTGATCAACCAGCTCGAAAGCAGGATTTGATTTTAATTGACCAGCTTGAAAGCAAGATTTGTTTTGATCGACCAGCTCGAAAGAAAGATTTTGATTTGACCGACCAGCTCGAAAGCAGGATTTGATTAACCGACCAGCTCGAAAGCAGGATTTTGTTTTGACTGACTAGATTGACAGTAGGATTTTGATTTGACTGACTAGCTCAAAAGCAGGATTTTGATTTTGATTTACCAGCTCGAAAGCAAGATTTTGTTTTGATCGACCAGCTTGAAAGCAAGATTTTATTTTGTCCGACCGACTCGAAAGCAGAATTTGATTTGACTGACCAGCTCGAAAGCAGGATTTTGTTTTAATCGACCAGCTCGAAAGCAGGATTTTATTTTATCCAACTAGCTCGAAAGTAGGATTTGATTTGACCGATCAGCTCGAAAGCAGGATTTGATTTGACCGACCAGCTCGAAAGCAGGTTTTGATTGATCGACCAACTTGAAAGCAAGATTTGGTTTAACCGACCAGCTCGAAAGTAGGATTTATTTTGACCGACTAGCTCGAAAGCAAAATTTTGATTTGATCAACCAGCTTGAAAGCATGATTTGTTTTGACCGACCAACTTGAAAGTAGGATTTGATTTTGATTGACCAGCTCGAAAGCAGGATTTTGATTGATCAACTAGTTCGAAAGCAGGATTTTGATTTGACCGACCAGCTCAAAAGCAGGATTTTTTATTTTGATTGACCAGCTCGAAAGCAGGATTTTGATTGATCAACCAGCTCAAAAGCACAATTTTAATTTACTAGCTTGAAAGCAGGATTTTGTTTTATAGGCTGAATTTAGCAAAATATTGGTGCTCTGAGAGCTTTTGATGATTGTGATGATAATTTTGAAAAATTTCTAGGCCCAAGAAGATTCACAATTTGAATGAACCATTATAGAGAGCTGTGTAGCTTCTATGAATAGTTTGAAGATTATCCCTTATCTTGAATGGGAAATGAAATGAGAATTGATGAAAATTGATAAAAAAATGATAGAAAGTCAATAAAAAATGGTGAAAACTGATAAAGATTGTTGAAAATTTGATGAAAGTTGATAAAAATTGATAAAGATTGATGAAAGATTAGTAAAAATTGATAAAATTTAATAAAAATTGATAAAGATTGATGAAAGAAAAATTGATGAAATTTGAGGAGAAAGAGTTTGTTCGATTCTGCCTGCACATGGAATTTTTGAAAAAAATAAATTTTTATAGAGAAAAAAAAAATACCCCAGTATAGCGGGAAAGAAAGAATAATATAAGATCATTGTTATTGAAGAAAACTCTTTGAAGAAATATAACAATAATAGAAGTAATTTAGGATTGGTAATGAGCCTCCTTATGAACTTGGGAGAATATCTGAAAAAGAAAACAAGAATAAATTTTCAGAGAAAATTTATTCATCACAAAAGATATATTGCATGAGAATTTAGAGAATAACAGTATAAAGAAAGTGACACCCAAATATAAGGAAAATCGATGATTTCATTGATGTTTTGAAATATTTACAAAAAGGATGACCAACTAAGCAGAGGAAACTAGGACTACGACGTCCTTTCAAGGAAAGAAAACAAAAAGAAGAGAGCAAGAAAACATTGGCATTGTTGCTCTTAAGGTGTTGATGAACCGACTAGTTTATCCTCTTCTTCTTCTACAAGCATGTTTTGGTCAATGTAATCTTGAACAATGTTTTTGAAGACAAAGCAATGTTCAATGTCATGACCCATTGTTCGATGGAACTTGCAGAACTGATCTTTGAATCTTCTCATGATCACAGGAGGATCAACCATCTTTGGAAATTTAACTATCCCCTTAGCTATCATATATTTAAGAATTTGTTTGAGCGGTTGTTCTAAGGGAGTAAATTCAGGGTCATATCCTCAACCGTCATGATTTGGTCTTCCTTGTGGTTTTACTTCTAGTTGGATGTTGGAAGCTTCATCAATGTCTCCTCATCGAGGTTCAACTCCAGAGGCATCACAACAATTAAACAACATTTCACTTCGGTAATGCTAGAATTTCCAGAATGAAAAATGATGAGAATGCTAAAGATGTAATCATTCATGTCATTGTTGTCTAGCTGGTTTCTCTGAAGCATTGCTGCAAAAGGAGCTCCTTGCCATTTTTCATCTATGTTCAGTGACTGAACTCTGATCTGATTAAAATTACGTTGCCTTGCAAATCTAGAATCCACAAATACATTTTTTATTCTTGATTGAAGAAATGCCACATAACCTGATGCCTCATTTTCTTCTACCTCCTATAGTGAATCTAGGTAGATTGTGCAAGCTGCTTGATGGATAAAAAAAAATACATCCAGAGATGATGATGTTGAGTCATCAAAGGTTGCAACAAATGAAGGAGATGATGCAACGCATCTGATGAAATACAATAAAAAAGAAATGTAGCCATGCTAGGATGCTGAATGTAGATGCTATGTAATGCAGAGAAGAGAGGAAATGCAAGAGATGGATGCAGAGTATAGAGGAAAGATTTTATGATAAAATCTACTCTAAGGAAGAGATTTCATGATAAAATCTACTGCATAGAAAGGATTTCTTGGTGAGATTGAATGTAGAGAAAAGATTTCACAACCATTGAAATGCAAATGTTTTCACGATAAATCAGATCTGCTTTCACAATAACTCATATCAGCTTTTCAAATTTGCTTTTACAGCAAATCAGATCTGTTATCATGACAGATCAAATCGGCTGTTCACCTTTGCTTTCATAGCAAATCCGAGATGCTATTTGAATTTGCTTACCCAATAGATTAGAAATCCATTTAATTAGCAAATCAATATACTTTAGTAAATCAGAAAACAAGTCAATGAAATGTTGATGCTACGAAGAAGATGATATTGACAAAACGCAATGCAAAAAACAGATGAACACAAATTGATGCGGCGAGTCAAGCAACAGTGCAATGTGGATGGGATAGAAAAATCAACACCAATGCCCATGAAAACGCTAAGAATAAATCAAACATGGCAGATACCGATGCTGAAATCGATTGATGCACAAATATTATATCAGAACTTTTGGCATCGGGTGATTTTATCAGTGGATCGATAACTGATTTCATAATGAATTAGTGTGTTGATTCATGATGATAGAACGCATTTGGATTTGCTGCAAAATATATAATAATCTGCATATCGGTTGTTGTCTTCATTGTGAAACCACTAAAAATTTCTGCATCAGCCATACAAAAGGGTGATATCTTCATAAATTTCTTACAGAATCTCTCAACACTTCAAGAGGAGCAGGTGTTATGCAAGAAAATGTCAGAGAAAATATAACACAATACACCTATTGTTGCTTCATTTTAGAACCATGATCTGGTTGATGATGATGCTAAATGAATGATGCTATTGAAACGATAAGAGATACACATAAATGAAAGAAAACATAGGTGTACGACAGGATGCCAATAAGAGTTAAACGCATAGCAGATGGATGTCGATGATAGATTAAGACAAAATGAACAAATGCAGCGATGATGCTGACCAAACATAATGCAGAAGAGATGATAAAATACAAATTGATGCAGAGATAATGCTAGATTGAATGTCGATATGCATGGAGTGCAGCAGATCAAAAGGTGGGAAAGAAGATGGAGAAAATTGCATAAGCGAATGAGAAGAAAAAACAATGAAATATAAAAGGAAAAACCAAAATGTAAGTACAATAATGGAATCAATACTCTTTTGCAGCATGCACATCGATGCTGCTATAGGCAGATCGATGTTTGCATCAAGTGCTTCCAATGATAACGAAGAATAAAAGGAAGAAAATAACAATGTAAGAACCGAAGAAATCCGAGAAACGTTCGAGATATATATTCACAGAACAGTTAAGAGGGAAAGGAGATGGTTACTTACTGTAGCCACTTGTTGCAGATTCACACTCCTTCACCAGATAAGAAGGAAAACAGAGGAAAAGAAGAAGAGGGGAAGGGAGAAAAAGAAAGGAAGGAGGGAGGAGAGGCTAAGCAGATGGGAGAGTAGTATGCGAGAGATAAGAAGTGAGAAGATGGTCTCCCCCTCCCCCCCACGATGGTGGTTATAAAGAGGGAGATGTTACATTATTTTTAAATGGGGTCCTTCAAATTTTCAAAAAATTTGAAAAGAGGTTTTAGTTAAAAAAAGAGTTTCAAAAAGCGGGTAAAGCTATTTTCTAAAAAAAATTCTTTTATGCTAATGAGGGAAAAGCACAAAAATATGAGGAAAATGCCAGGGATTTATGAGATGGGATCCAGATAAGGTTTTTGAAGCCTTATGGAAATATTAAATTTGAAATCTTGAGAATTTAACCAAAAAGAGAGTTTTTGAAATAATAGAGTTTAATTTTTAAAAATTGAGTTTCAAAATGGATCTGGATCCAAGGTTTTAAGAAAATTCCGAGTTTGAATCTCGAATTAAGGAAACATGATGAGATTGGGTCCAAATGGAGATTGGATCTTGATAAAATATTTTAGCCAATACAGAGAATTGATTTTGGATTTTGAAAATAGAAGATCTGGGCTCATAACTGAATTTGGATATCTAATCTAGATCTGATATTGGGTCAAATATAGAAAAATTGATTTGGGTTTCAGATTTTCAATAAGGGAGTGAATTCAAGAAATGAATAGAAATTAACCTAACTGCTCAAAAGGTGAGTGACAGGGGCAAAAAGAGAATTTTTGAAAATTTGGGGTGTTCACACCCACCAGTCATAACTCATAGCAAACCATCCACTTAAACAGCCCCTTGTAGAATAAAAACTGAAAACGAGAAATATGAAATAAAAAAACTGAAAATATTGGACACCAAACCCATCTTCTATTTACAAGAACACAAAAAGGTATATATACAAATTAAAATAGGATTAGGGACTTCCATCAACATTTCAACACCACTAATTCAACAAAGCCAAAAAAGGGCAATGAAAGAAACTACATGAATTAATCTATAGACTCTGAACTCAAGAATAATGCAATCAGAAATCTATATAAAAAATGAGATTCAAACAAATATGTTGTCAATTTTAGAATATGGTAAAAATATATAGTAATTGTACTGATAACAACTTGTATAAATAGAATAATTTATACATAATGGCTTAAATGTATATAATATAAAAATCAACATTTAGTAAATTAAGTAAATTAAGCAGATCAACCTTGTGCTTTCTGAATCAATTAAACAAGCCAAACTACAGCTGATTCGTGCATAATCTGGATTTCATGCATATAAATATCATGAATCCAATCGATACGTACCAAAAAATTACCAAAAGGTAAAAGATAAAGTGCAAAGCATTTTACCACCAACTGTGTTATGTTGTCATGACCTCACAATGGCTTTTTGACTTCCTGAAATCCCTAAATCCTGAAATGAACAAAACAAGCAATTACAAACCCTAACAGAACTCACAATCAATACAAGTATAAGAAAATAAAAATCATAACAAAAATGTAAAATATCACAAAAAAATCACTTATAAAGATTCAGTTCTAAAAAGTATGTAGTGAAAGGCATTTTGGATGGCCAGAAATTAAAGGGAAAGGAGGAATGAATAAGGAAGAAAGGATCTCAAGGTTACCACGTCAGAGGCAGCTCTAGTTGGGCTTATGATGGTGCAAGGGAGCAACGAGAAGGATAGAGAGAATGAGAGGGAGAGGAGACAAGGAGAGAGATGGGGCATGAGTTAGGGCGTCAGCAAACGAGAAGGAGAGGGAGAATGAGAGATGGAGAGGGAAGCACTTGATTTGTGCTTTTTTCTATTTAAATATTGTAACGGATGGTCGTTGAGTACGTGCAGGTTATATGTTCCCCCTCAAAACACGCAGGTGCATGTTCTCGGGTCTGAATGAGCGCCACGTATGTAAGCACATGGGGCTCATTTCCCTATGTGTGTCTGCATCACATGTCATTGAAGTTCGATGTGTTTGCAAAGACTTAAGTATCCTTTTCAGCCATTAGTGCCATGAAACAATGTTTCGAGTAAAGGATAAAAATGTCCTCCCACCAGAGTTTGCAAATACTTAATTACCCTTTCCTGCCATTAGCATCGTGAATCAACATTTCGAGTAAAGGACAAAAATGTCCTCCTGCCAGAAAGAGTTAAAATCATCATTGTTTTCTCCCTAAGGAGTAAACTCCTCTGCTTTAACAGGAGCTCCTCACAATATGTCGCCCTAAACATTCTGGATCACCTTTTGACGATTCACCATCTACTGTAACAAGAGCTCCCTTTGACGATGCAACCTTTGCCATCGTCTGCTGTCGTCGAAGCACCCTTTGTCGTTGTCTACTGCTGCCAAAGCATAGTCGGAGCATCGTTGCCACCATCGGCTGCATCTACCTTCTAGGTGTTTCTCCTCCACTATCAAATTAGCAAAACTTATGTCCTAGAAGGTGAGTTTTGTGTAAGTTTTCATTATGTAAACAAATCGATTTGTAAATCTGAATGCTAAATCTTACAAGTGGTTATATTATACATGCTAAATAACACCTATTTTCATACTGAAACAAGAGTCGTGAAAGGCAACGATATGTACTTATGAAGGCAAAATTTTTACAATGATTTGTAAGTTTGAAATTAACAAAGAGTTATACATTTAATACAATAGAGATTTGTTCGATGTAGCAACGATTTATACGTTTGAAGCAGTAGCGATTTACAATTTATGATTCATGATTTATATATTTAAAGCAGCAACAATTTATACATTTAATGCAGTAGCGATTTATGATTTATAACGATATGTACTTATGAAGGGTTCGATTTCTACAATGATTTGTATGTTTGAAGGAGCGATTTGTACGTTCGATGTAACAATGATTTATATGTTTGAAGCAGTAGTCATGTTTATTTATGATTTATGAAGTTACCATAATTTGTATGTAAGTTTGCTAAATCATACTACGATGTTTACTTAGGAAACCAAAACGTTACAATGATTAGTACTTATGATGGGTTCGATTTGTACAATAATTTATATGTTTGAAGCAGCAACGATTTATACGTTTGATGCAGTAGCGATGTGTAATTATGAAGTTACCGTGATTTGTACTTTATTTTCCTAAATCATACTATGATATTTATTTATGAAGCCAAATATTACGATGACGTATAATGTTGGTGATTATTTAACGAATGTGATAATTTATAATAATATATACTTGAGAAAGCGGTTGTAACATACAATGATTCGGTTAAATTTATGGGTTGTGCAGGTTAGCAATGACTACAATTCGTAAGACAAGAAAGCCTTCGCTGTTTGAGGGGATGACTCTTGGAGATATCATCTGCCAATCCGATATATGTGAGGGTTATGTAAAGAACATTGAGAATGAAAAAGACAGGAACAAATTGTTGGATATTTATTATGCAGAGCCTGATCCTTCAGATATTGAAGATGAGAAAGATGAGGAAGAACTAAAGATGAAGAATGAGCAGAAGGATGACGAAGAGAAGGAAAATCAAAGGAAGAAGGAGGAGAATGAAAATTACGCGCACTTATGAGGCAAAAGGATTTCTTCTTTCCAACCATGCAAAATTAAATCTAGATACACATCATTCTTCATGTTATCTGTCATGATCGTCAGTTGCATCGCACTATACTATGGATCTAGTTGTTATTTACCGTGCCAATAAAAGAAACGACTTATCGTATATTGTAAACACCCCAAATTTTCCTCATTCATTCTCAAACAACCCCCCTCGTGTGGATGCCAACCCTGGTAGGTCAGTACAAGAGTCCAACCTCGAGTCTGTCTTAGGAAATTACCATTTTAACCACTTTCATTAAGAAACTTACCATTTTATCCCTAGGTCATCCTAGACCCAAGTCAGTCAGAGTCGATCGAGCTCATTCTCAAGCTAAGAACAGTTAGAATGTTAATCCTTTCTAGCTCACCTGAGCTCATAGGGAGCAGGTCATGTTCATTTCTGGTCATTCCTACCAGAAACGGATCATTTCTTCAGAAATGAACTCATTTCTCACTCAAATCTAAGTCAATTGTCTCTGAGTCAGTCATTCCCAGTCAATCTTATCCCCTTGAGTTAAGCTTGAGCTCACCAGAAGTTCAAGTGCTCCAGTTTTAGTTCAAATCTATTTCCCAGTGTCTAGGAGTCCACTTTAGCCCATTTCAGCTCATTTTAGCTGGAATTGAGCTAAATTTAGTCAGTTGAGCTAGTGTTTGAGCTTCAATTTTAATTCATCTCAGTATTACTGACCTTTGTTCCAACTCAAACCCAGTTCTTGTCTATAACTCACTTCACTCTAGTGATCATTTCTCACCATTCTCTAAAAATGACAGCTTTTCTTGACAATTCAGTCTAGGAGTTCAGTTGAGTCAGTATCTCGTCAGTCCATTTGAGTTTTGAAACCCTAAAACCTAGCTCAATCCAGTTCATTACAGTTCAAACCAGCTTATACCTAATTTTCAGTGTCACTCTCGGCCCAGCAAAGACAAAAACCATTTTTTAAACCATTTTGCCTATTTTTATCAATTTTATCATTTTCTAAACTGGCACAATTGTCAATCAGAGTCTAATATCCAAAATTCTTCATCCAGGGTTAGCATTTCGCATGGCATTTCATATCATTTTTCATTATTTCATAACATTTTATTTCATTTTCGAGATCCAAAACTCTAGTTTTGAAAATTTCAATCCAGATTTAAGTTTTAAAGTCTTCAAAATCAATTTCAAACCCTGAGTTTCCAAAATTGATATTTTTACCCCCATGATTCTAAATTTAGAAATATTTTCTCGAGAAAACAAACTGGATTATTTTCAAACTTGGTTTTTCAAATTCTAAACTGGATTTGCTCCTGCAACGGGGTACGAAACTTCAAATTCTGAGCTCATTTAAAAAATTGCCAAAAATAGCTCATTTCATCCGATTTTTTTTTGAAAGACCATTCTACCCCTCTGGCCTTCAAAATGAATTTCAAAATTGAATGTGGATCTATTCCAAGGTGGCACCACTATTGAATTTATATGCATTTCCTTTTTAATAAAAACAAATGTTTCTTTTATTCCCTTTTTATTTTCTTTTTATTTTTGTATTTCATTTTTTTAGAGAGGTGGGACCCACAAGGGGTCAACCCCCTCTCCTCTTCCCCTCCATTTTCTTTCCATTTTCCCTCCCCTTTTTCCTTCCTTTCCTCTTCTCTTCCCTCTCTTTTTCTTTCCCCTTTCCTTCTTTTTCTTCTTCTTTCTTCATTCCCTTACTTTCCTTTTCTCTTTATTTTCTTCCCTCTCCCTTTCCTCTCTCCTCCTTGATGCCAGACCTTCTCCTTTTTCTTCTTTCTTTCCTCCTCTTCCTTCTTTTATCCTTCTTTCCTTTTCCTTCTTACCCTCTTCTTTCCTTTTCCTTCTCTTCCTTCTTTCCCCTTTCTTCCTTGTTCCCTTTTTAAATCCCAACACTCATACGGCTGGACCATGGCTCTCTCTTCTCTCATTCACTCTCATTATCCCTCTTAACCCTAACTCCCATTCAAGAAATAAGGGATATACAGTGGATCTCTCTCTCTCTCTCCCTTGGAAACATCTCTTCTCCCCAGCTCTCTCTATCTCTCTCACTCTCTTGCCCTCCATTATCACAGTCATTCCAGCATAGCAACATCAATTTTTCTACTGCAGCAACCTCACCTCCATTTCAATCTCACCTTCATTACTCCTTCCTTCAGCCCACATCAAGTTGCAGCCATTCTTCAACCTCCAAGATGCCCAGCCACTATCAGCAGCCACCTCCTCATGGCAACCTCACCTTCAGCATTTGGTGGCAGCCCTCTACATCAGCTCCTTCCCAACAACATAGCCAACCTCCACTCGTGGCAACACACCCTCCATCCTCTTCAAGCTCGAAGCAACACCTCCAACCTGCACAAGCCGCAGCTCCTGCTCCTCCACCCAATCCTTATCCAAACCAAGGTAAGCTTCTTCCTATCCTACTGAGTTGTCTCTAAAATTTTATTATTATTCCCTTTAGGAACACATCCATTTTGTTGTATTACTTCATGTTAATGCTACGTAGAGGAAGGGATCCATCCGATTGATGGATCGGATCCCTCCTTTCACAGCAATATAAAAACAATATGTTTTGTATCCCCTTATTACTTTCTTTCATTTTAGTTGTTTTCCATGATTAGTTGCATAATTTAAGCATCATGCTAGTTAGATTTATGTTTTGCTTAAGTATTATCTTGATTTCATTGAATTAAGTTAGTATTCTATAGGGTCCCATCTAGGCGCATTGTATATCCATTATTTTATGCCGAAATTCTTTATGTTAAATCTTGAAATTTTTATCATGACACCTTGCATAAAACCCAGAACAATTCGGGTTCGGGAGTCCCATTTTAAAAATCAAAGACCAAACTGGGTTTTAAACCCATTGAAAATCTTGAATTCTTTTGTAGCAGACATGTGGACTTGAGATCTTCTCGATGGGAGATCTGAATCACCTTATAAAAAATACAGTAGATCCGTGAAGGAATCTAATAATTTTCTGTATTTTATGAAATTTTTCTAAAAAGGTTTGCCATATTTCAAAATTTGAGTTTTGCAAAACCCTG
The DNA here is from genome assembly GCF_984573655.1 of Nuphar pumila. Lineage (NCBI taxonomy): Eukaryota > Viridiplantae > Streptophyta > Magnoliopsida > Nymphaeales > Nymphaeaceae > Nuphar > Nuphar pumila. The sequence goes on along the minus strand of NC_143249.1, from coordinate 163,048,719 downwards.
TGAAACCTCTGCTACCTATTTGTTAGACTTTGGATCGATCTTAATTTGTTGCGGTGCTCCAATCCGTAGGTCGGATGCCCTAATTGTTTAAAAAGAAATTGTTTCTCTTAACATCCTATGTCATTTCCTAGAGTTTCAGGATTTTTAGGATTTAGATTCTATTATTTTTAGATTTTACAAACTCACCTATTGATTCCCTGTTAGTTTCAGTTTATCAGAATTAGAGGCCTAATAATCCCTTGTGTCCTCCCAATCCATGAGTCCAATGCTGAAATTGTCAGAAAAGGAATTGTTCTTCTATGTGTCAGGGACGACCTCTTAAAATTTTAGTCATTTTGACCATTGTTTGCCATTTTCCCCTAATTTTTTATGAAAGCTTGTCAGTCTGCCCCCAATTCTAGAGTCATCGAATTTTGACTGAACTTGCCGGAGCTGTAAATCACTGACCATAGGTCGAATCCCAAATCTATCAAAAGAAAAAATCCTTGCCTAACTTTCCTTTGTTATCGCATAAAATTTGGGGCATTTTTATGGTAGGTTAGTACCCAAAATTCAGTTTTCATTAGGGCAAATCTAGGTTTTTCTAGGCAAAATCTTATTTTTCTAAGTTTTTTAATTATTTTTCATATTAGAAAATATCAAAAAATAGATTTTTGGATTCTCTTCTGTTATTAGGGTTAAATTAGGTGTCCATGCCAAATTTGAGCCAATTTCAAGTTCATTTGCCTTGTGTGTTAATTAGCTTTTAAAATCAAAAGCGAAATTCAGGCGAAATTCAGTGTTCTTATTATATTTTTGTATTTTTAAGGTTTTAACATGCATATCATCATCTTATATCATGCTATATTTGATTTCCATGTCATTTACATGCATTTTAATTTTAAAATTTATTTCTGAAAACCCTGATTTCAAGGCCATAGTCTTGCCATCAGGAACATTTTGGTCATTTTTACCTCAATTTAGAATTTTCAAACTTTAATTTTTGTATTTTCATCATATTATATCATCTTGTGTTTGATTTTATCTTTATTTGAATTTCAAAATCTCATTTTTACAAAATGTCTTTCTGAAAACCCTGATTTCAAGGCTATAGTTTTGTTATCAGAGGTATTTTGGTTATTTTCACTCTAATTTCAAATTTTCAAGTCTTATTCTTTGAATTTTCATCACTTATTTCTTATATTTATATCAAGGAGGTATGAATCAGGGTTTACATCTGGATAATATCTGATAATTTTCCAATATTTTTGAATAAATCCAAATAAACCTATGTTTTATGCTAACTTATTTGCTAAGTTTTGCAGGGATATTCAAGCAAAAGACTTCATTTATTCATTTTCTTTTCTTTTATTCAATTCAATGTAATATCAAATACAAATTTGGAATAAGAGTTACATTTCCTGCATAGAATAGGATGTATTGCATATAGTTTGCTTTCATAATTTCAATATCTGATATATGATTCATGCACATTTTTCCAAATCTACTATGGTTGACACCAATGGCACGTGCACAAACTCTTAGGGAATTGACAAATTTTGTGGAATTCGTATTTATGACCATAGTCAGAATATGAATGAAACCCAGATTTGTGATCTTCGTATTAGCCACATTCAACCTACACTTTTAAGCTAACTTCAAAAAACACTGCGTTTCTCAAACGATTTCTCAATTTCCTCAGAAAATGTCTTTAAAATCCATATTCATTCATTTCATTCAATTTACATCATTTTTTTTTCTAACTCAAATTCCAATTCTATTTAAGAGAAATAGATTTTCTGAAGATTCTCCAAGTCTTTCTCAGGAATTTATTTTCTCAAAAACTCTAGGTTTTCAAATGATGTTTCAAGTATTTCTCAAGTTCAAATATTGATTTTCCAATGTTTTAATATTCTCAATTTCAAGGTTCAAAGCTCCAAAATTGATTTTCTCAAAATCTTTGAGTTATTTCTGAAACTGGTTTTCACAAAATTCTCAATTCCTCTTTAGAAATGGATTTTCTCAGAAAAAGCAATTCAAATCTCAAAAATCAATTTTCTCAAAGTTCAAATTTTCCTAAGAATCAAATTTTCCTTTAAAAGTTATTTTCCAATGAAATTCATGATTTTTTCAAGAATTCCTTTTCCAAGCATTTTCCAAATATCAGAAGCAAACATCATATTTCTCAAAATGTGCATCTTTTCAAAACTCTATAGCACATGCATGCTTCTCTATGCATTTTAGGAAAAAGAGCATGATTTAGATATTTGAACCTAGTTAAAGCACACTCTTGATCCTTGGTTCAATTACCCCTGGTAAATGTGTCAGGAATAGTTGAACCTCGTACCGACAGACGAGTCCCATTCTACAGAATTTTCTCGCAAATTTCAAAAATAGATGTGAGTTATTTTCAAAAACCATTTTTAAAACTTTGGTCGAATTTGTCTCGCAAAATCATTTCTCTCTCTCTCGTAGAGGGAGGAAAAATTTTTGTGATGATAACAGGTTTGGCGACTGTGATGGGACCTGTCTTCGCCTGATCAATTGTGTGCCTTGACTTAGCTCAATTATCAAAATCTTGTTCTACAAAATGTCAGCTTTTACTTTCTGATATCATGTGAACCTAGGAGCCTAGGCTTGAACCCAGCTGACATGGACTGCATGTAGACTAGGTATGATTTGGTAGGACTAATTAAGGAGAATTATCCATGCTCACATAGACTTAGGTCTGAAATACAACACTTCTCAATCTTGGATTCGTATGTAAACAATGTTTGCTTCCTCAAATTTTTCAAAATTCTATCTCTTTAGGACTTAAAGCCTTTTGATTTTCTTGCATGTGATCAATTTTCAAAAAACCACCCCACCTATGTCTACCCAATCTTCACGTTGCTGGGCTTTCTTCCAGAACCATAGTTCAGGATAAAGCCTCACAACTGGGCCATTATTTGGGCTGACGCCCCCCTGCCACGTACCAAGGGCCATAGTCCAATGTATATCGGCAGGCACTCAAGGATGTTGGGAAAACACAAGCCTATAATCAAAGATGAATTTTTATGCCACGTACTTCGGGTTTCGACTCGAGTATATCGGCATAACATGATTAGACATAGTTGATGTGAGCCTAGAGTCAGGATTAGGGATCTACAGCTCTTTCGAAATTGATGCATTTAGAGTCAGCTTCTTAGAGAATGTTGTATGTGCATAATTGTTTGTAAAGGATGTGATTGAATGTATTGTAATCATTTCTTCTTTATTTTCCCATGTTTTCTCTAGTTTTTTAAAAATATTGGATGATGTTCCAAAAATACCTCATTTTCCATCTTTTTTTGAAATATCTCTTTTTTCTCAAAACCCTGGATGATTTTCTCAAGTTATCTACTTTTTCTTCAAAACTCCAGGTGATTTTCTATCCTTTCATTCCTTTGGATCTCGAATTTCCTGCTACATTTTTATTCTGCCTGCAATTTTTTAAAATTTATGCATTTTCCCAAGTCTCATTCCAATTTTTCCTGTTTTCGAGTCAGATGGCATCTAGTCAGTTCATTATCCAGAACGGCTCGAGAGAGAATTCAGCATGCGATGGTCCTATGCACTGTGAGACTGACTTTCTTTTCAGACAAACAGAATTATGTGGATATCAGAATAGTTCAGCTCCTGTGAAGGTGGGGAAGTTGATATGCCAACCGCCTCTCAATAGCTATGGCCGCGCTTGCTTTCCTATGCTGAGGGTTGACCCGTTTCACACTCAGAGAATCAATTCTAGTCGAAGGGTGTACCTATGCACTATAGTTCTGGTTCCTTCGACATGTGCCAACCAGAGCCAACTCATTTAAGTATAATGGCGAAAAGCTTCTTCCAGTTGCACGATACAGATTCTTAATCGACAACCTTCAAAAGGAAGAGGTCATGTGGGACTATTTTGATCATAAGAAATCACCCCTCAGATACAGTTATGCATATGGCAAGTGGTTCAAGCTACTTGGCTCATTCTTCTGCACCTACTACCATCGAGAGCGATTCGTCAGGCAGTTTTTTCAGAGATAGAAGCGCGTAGAAGCTCATCTACTTTCAAGGATCATGCCAGAGCTTGATCTCGCATCAACACAGTGGTTCAAAGCATACCATTCTACTAGATATGGTTGGGATTCCTTTGTTACTCTCACTCTTTTATTGGGTCCTCGAGTGTCTACTGATTATCAGGAGTGGTGGAAAATTGTTTGTCCCCCTCATTTCTGTCAAGTTCATTATTGATAAAATTGTGTCTTTCTTCAATAAAATTCCTTCAATTTTTATTTTATCATGGTTTGATGACCTCGCCTAGGTAACAAGGCCTATTTTCAGTTGTTTGTTCTCTTTGCAAAGAATGGCAATACAATTGTCGTGATTTCGGCGATGACTCAATCCCTAGTAATGGGATATCCTTCTAATTGTCAACCTGGTTCTCACCAAATATTTTTTCTCTATTTATTTTCATCCTGAATCATCATCATCAAATTCTAATCATCCATCTCATTCTACAGAGAGCATCGGTATTCCCAAGTGGACCAGATCAGATCAGGCAAGAAGATGCCACCGTATCAGTGTATCAGTGATTTTTAGCGTCAAGCAAGAAGAAATGGATTCTCCAAGATCTACTAGAGGACAAAGTCAGGCTGACAGGGATGACATCGATCTCGCTGCATATCAGATATTCAAGAAAATGATGATTAAGATGATGTCTGAGCAAGCTAAAGACAATCTCAGAAAGGCTCTCCTCAAGAAAAAGACATATGTTTCATTCTCCAAGAATATCACTGGCAAGAGCAACGAGCAATTCAGTGTATGTCTGCCCGATATTTTATCCTTGCCAATGTCCTCTATCATCATGGATTCAGTTTCAAGTATTTCAAATGCTTAGACGAAGATGGAGCCAAGGAAGTTGTGCGAGAGGCATACGAAGGCATTTGCAGTGGTCATATCGGATACCAAACTCTTATCAAGCAAATCATTTAAGCAGAATATTATTGGAAAAGTATGCAGCAAGACTGCTATTATTTTGTGAAGAAGTGTGTTCAATGTCAGATGCATGCACCTTTCATTCATGCGCCCGCGACATATCTATAATATGTTATCTCTTCATAGCCATTTTCTATGTGAGCCTTTGATGTTGTCGGCCCCATCACTCTGTCTGCTTCAAATTACCACAAATATTTTCTTGTCGTAATATAATACTTCACCAAATGGGTGGAAGTTGTCACTCTACGCACCGCAGAAGGTCGACACGTAGTCTCATTCATTCACAAGAATATCCTTTATCGTTTTGGCATACCGCACGATATTGTGTCAAATAATAGCAGTCATTTCAAGAATGAAAGAATGAAGATTTTCTGCTCAAAGTTCAGAATCCATCATCATTTCTCAACTCCATATTATCCTCAAGGGAATGGTCAGGCAGAGGCCACCAACAAAATTCTGATCTGAATCTTGGAGCAAACTGTGGAAACAGACCGTGGCTGGCATGAGAAGATCCATGATGCATTATGGGCATATCGAACTACCATTCACACTCCAACCAATGCTACTCCATCAAAACTTGTCTACGAAACCAAGGTAGTACTGCCTCTACATGTTCAGAAGCCCGCTCTGAAGTTCACATCACTTCTGGAGTTGCTCCTTGATCAATATCAGCAGCAGTGACTGGTACAACTTAATTTACTTGATGAGAAAAGGCTCAAAGCAGCGGATCATGCTCAATCGTATCATCATAGGATAGTCAGACAATATGCAAAATCTGTCATTGACAGGAAATTCCGAGTCAATGATCTAGTGCTCATATCCATGGCTTATCTCAAGCATCGCCAAGGTAGCAAATGGTCGCTGAATTGGGAAGGACCCTATGTTGTCAAGGAGGCATTACCCCGCAATTCATATCGGCTCATCAATGCCGATGGTGTAGAATTATCAGATCCCATCAATGCTGGACATTTAAAAAAATTCTATACTTAAATCCTTTATTCTATTGTAATTTCTCAATATATCTTCTTCAATAATGGTCAAATTCCTCTTTCCCAGGTACACTTGGACATTTTTTTAAAAAAATTATTTTCAAAACATCCTGTATGCAAGCATGATCAAATAAATTTCTCACTTTGCACGCATGTGCACCCATTTACATCATGTTTCATTCATTTGCATACATTTGCATTCATTTGTATTTGCATGCATTCATCTGCATTCATTCACATCCATTTGCATCAAATTCATTTCCCCTTTCAGGTTAAAGGATAAACCTGAACTCCCCGTTCATGATAAGTGGTTAATCTTGAAAATCAGGCCACATACAGTTAACTATGATGGCCTATTGAGATTCAGAACTGTCATCAATTTCTATTCCTTTTCTTTGTCAATTCTTCTAAATTTTCATTTCGTTTCCCATTTAGGATAAGGGATAATCCTGAGACCATTCATAGAAGTAATGTGGTTCTCTATAATGGTTCAATCTCATGCTTAATGTCAAGTTTCTACAAACAGACCCCCGGGTCGACCAATCTTGTCAAACCCTTCTGGTTACAATCCTACCAATACCAATCATTTTCAAGCCTTTAGTCACAATTTCATCAATGTCAATCATTTCCCAAAGCATCAAATTAGTCTTTCAATCAAATCCTGCTTTCGAGTTGGTCGGTCAACAAATCCTACTTTCGAGTTGGTCGGTCAACAAATCTTCCTCCTCTTTTTCCTTCCTTTCCTCTTCTCTTCCCTCTCTTTTTCTTTCCCCTTTCCTTCTTTTTCTTTCTTTTTCTTCTTCTTTCTTCCTTCCCTTTCTTTCCTTTTCTCTTTCTTTTCTTCCCTCTCCCTTTCCTCTCTCCTTTTTGACGCCAGCCCCTCTCCTTTTTCTTCTTTCCTTCCTCCTCTTCCTTCTTTCATCCTTCTTTCCTTTTCCTTCTTCCCCTCTTCTTTCCTTTTCCTTCCCTTCCTTCTTTCCCCTTTCTTCCTTGTTCCCTTTCTAAATCCCAACACTCATACGGCTGGCCCATGGCTCTCTCTTCTCTCATTCACTCTCATTATCCCTCTTAACCCTAACTCCCATTCAAGAAATAAGGGATATACAATGGATCTCTCTCTCTCTCTCTCCCTTAGCAACATCTCTTCTCCCCGGCTCTCTCTATCTCTCTCACTCTCTTGCCCTCCATTATCACAGTCATTCCAGCATAGCAACATCAATTTTTCTACTGCAGCAACCTCACCTCCATTTCAATCTCACCTTCATTACTCCTTCCTTCAGCCCACATCAAGTTGCAGCCATTCTTCAACCTCCAAGATGCCCAACCACTATCAGCAGCCACCTCCTCATGGCAACCTCACCTTCAGCATTTGGTGTCAGACCTCTACATCAGCTCCTTCCCAACCACACGCCAACCTCCACTCGTGGCAGCACACCCTCCATCCTCTTCAAGCTCGAAGCAACGCCTCCAACCTCCACAAGCTGCAACTCCTGCTCCTCCAGCCAATCCTTATCCAAGCCAAGGTAAGCTTCTTCCTATCCTACTGAGTTGTCTCTAAAATTTTATTATTGTTCCCTTTAGGAACACATCCATTTTGTTGTATTACTTCATGTTAATGCTACGTAGAGGAAGGGATCCATCCGATTGATGGATCGGATCCCTCCTTTCACAGCAATATAAAAACAATATGGTTTGTATCCCCTTATTACTTTCTTTCATTTTAGTTGTTTTCCATGATTAGTTGCATAATTTAAGCATCATGCTAGTTAGATTTACGTTTTGCTTAAGTATTATCTTGATTTCATTGAATTAAGTTAGTATTCTATAGGGTCTCATGTAGGTGTATTGTATATCCATTATTTTATGCCAAAATTCTTTATGTTAAATCTTGAAATTTTTATCATGTATGCATATTTTTGTCACTGACACCCTGCAAAACACCCAGAACAATTTGGGTTTGGGAGTCCCATTTTAAAAATAAAAAACCAAACTAGGTTTTAAACTCATTGGAAATCTTGAATTCCCTTGTAGCAGACTTGTGGACTCGAGATCTTCCCCATTGAAGATCTGAATCACCTTATAAAAAATATAGTAGATCCGTGAAGGAATCAACTAATTTTTTGTATTTTATAATTTTTTTTTAAAAAGGTCTGTCATATTTCAAAATTTGGGTTTTGCAGAACCCTGTGAAACCCCTGCTACTTATTTGTCAGACCCTAGATCGATCTTAATCTGCTACGGTGCTCCAATTCGTAGCTAGGATGCCCCAATTATTTAAAAAAAATTGTTTCTCTTAATATTCTGTGTCATTTCCCAGAGTTTCAGAAATTTTAGGATTTAGATTCTATTATTTTTAGATTTTACAAATTCACCTATTAATTCCCTATTGGTTTGAGTTTATCAGAATTAGAGGCTTGATAATCCCTTGTGTCCTCCCAATTCATGGGTCCAATGCCAAAACTGTCAAATAAGGAATTGTTTCTCTATGTGTCAAGGACCGCCTCCTAAAATTTCAGCCATTTTGGCCACTGTTTGCCATTTTTCACCAATTTTTTGTGAAAGTTTGTCAGTCTGCCCCCAATTCTAGAGTCACCTGATTCTAACCGAACTTGCCAGAGCTGTAAATCTCCGACCATAGGTGGAATCCTAAATATGTAAAAAGAAAAAATCATTGCCTAACTGTCCTCTGTCACCCCATAAAATTTGGGGCATTTCTATGGTAGGTTAGTACCCGAAATTCAGTTTTTCATTAGGGCAAATCTATGGTTTTTAGGCAAAATCTTATTTTTCTAAGATTTTTAATTTTTTTCTATATTAGAAAATATCAAAAACTAGATTTTCAGATTCCCTTCTATTATTAGGGTTAAATTAGGTGTCCATGCCAAATTTGATCCAATTTCAAGTTCATTTGCCTTGTGTGTTAATTAGCTTTTAAAATTAAAGGCGAAATTCAGTGTTCTTATGATATTTTTTGTATTTTTACGGTTTTAACATGCATATCATCATCTCATATCATGTTATATTTGATTTTCATGTCATTTACATGCGTTTGAATTTCAAAATTTGTATTTTTACAAAATTTATTTCTGAAAAGCCTGATTTCAAGGCCATAGTGTTGCTATCAGGGGCATTTTGGTTATTTTTACCTCAATTTCGAATTTCCAAACTTTAAGTTTCATATTTTCATCATATCATATCATCTTGTGTTTGATTTTATCTTTATTTGAATTTCAAAATCTCATTTTTATAAAATCTTTCTGAAAACTCTGATTTCAAGGCCATAGTCTTGTTAACAGAGGCATTTTCACTCCAATTTTGAATTTTCAAGTCTTATTCTTTGAATTTCCATCATTTATTTCTTATGTTTATATCAGGGAGGTATGAATTAGGGTTTACATCTAAATAATATCTGATAATTTTCCAATATTTTTGGATAAATCCTGATAAACCTACATTTTGTGCCAACTTATTTGCTAAGTTTTGCAGGGATATTCAAGCAGAAGACTTCATTTATTCATTTTCTTTTCTTTTATTCAATTCAATGTAATATCAAATGTAAGTTTGGAATAAGAGTTACATTTTCTGCATAGAATAGGATGCATTGCATATAGTTTGCTTTCATAATTTCAATATCTGATATATGATTCATGCACATTTTTCTAAATCCACTATGGTTGACACGAATGACACGTGCACAAGCTCTTACAGAGTTGACAAACTTGGTGGAATTTGTATTTATGGCCATAGTCAGAATACGAATGAAACCCAGATTTGTGATCTTCGTATTAGCCACATTCAGCCTATACTCTTAGGCTTACTTTAAATTGCACTGCAATTCTCAAATGATTTCTCAATTTCCTCAGAAAATATCTTTCAAATCCATATTCATTCATTTCATTCAATTTACATCATTTTTTTTCTAATTCAAATTCCAATTCTATTTCAGAGAAATCGATTTTCTCAAGATTTTCCAAGTCTTTCTCAGGAATTGATTTTCTCAAAAACTTTAGGTTTTCAAATGATGTTTCAAGTGTTTCCTAAGTTCAAATAATGATTTTCCAATGTTTTAATATTCTCAATTTCAAGGTTCAAAGCTCCAAAATTGATTTTCTCAAAATCTTTGAGTTATTTCTGAAACTGTTTCTCCCAGAATTCTTAAATCCTCTTTAGAAATCGATTTTCTCAGAAAAAGCAATTCAAATCTCAAAAATCAATTTTCTCAAAGTTCAAATTTTCCTAAGAATCAAATTTTCCTTTACAAGTTATTTTCCAATAAAATTCATGATTTTTTCAAGAATTCCTTTTCCAAGCATTTTCCAAATATCAGAAGCAAACATCATATTTCTCAAAATGTGCATCTTTTCAAAACTCTATAGCACATGCATGCTTCTCTATGCATTTTAGGAAAAAGAGCATGATTTAGATATTTGAACCTAGTTAAAGCACACTCTTGATCCTTGGTTCAATTACCCCTGGTAAAGGCGCGATGAACGATTAAACCTCGTACCGACAGGCGAATCCCATTCTTCGTAATTTTCTCATAAGTTTCAAAAATGAAGGTGAGTTATTTTCAAAAATCATTTTCAAAACTTTGGTCAAGTTTGACTCACATAATCGTTTCTCTCTCTCTCTCTCTCTCGCAGAGGGAGGAAAATTTTTTGCAATGATAACATATATGTGTGTTGACAATATCGATTCATGAGACAACGATTTAATGACATCTACGATGTTGCGAAGTGATTTCAATTTTAATCGCTAAATTAACAATAATTTGAATATGCACATCGCCACCACAATCATGCAACAATGTAAATGTCGAGCGCACACGTTTCAATATCATAATACAAATATCATACAAATCGACACTAGCAAACACTTAATATATTACAAATCGATTTACATATTGCATAATATATTACAAATGGATACAAAAAATTCAGCATAATAGCTTACAAATCGATATTAACAAACAAAACAATATCTCGCAAATTGATAGTATGTTACTACAACCACGATTTGCGTTATACTATTCCAATATTTTCTATACAAAGGCAAATTGTTGTTGCTTACATAGACGTTATTGCTTAAATCGCAAACATCACAACCAGAATCCAGGTCTCACAAGGCATATCGGTTTTTTACAATGAGCGAGATGTGAAACGACATTTCTTTTACAAATGAATGACACATATTTTTGTAACAACAGCAAATCATTGTGTCAATTTATGATTTATGATTTATGATTCATGATTTACACATTTAAAGTACAATGATTTATACATTTAATGCAATAGAGATTTATGATTTATAGAGTTACCAAGATTTATAATCAAGTTTGCTAAATCGTACAATGATGTTTAATGTTGAAGTTCAAATGTTACAAGTATATGTACTTATGAAGGGTGTGATTTCTACATTGATTTGTACGTTTGAAACATCGATTTGTACGTTTAAAGCAGGAACCCTAAAACCCTTAATGCCTAAAACTTAAATCCTAAACCCTAAACCCTAACCTTAACCCTAAACCCTAAAACCTAAAACCTAAAACACTAAACCTAAACCCTAACCCTAAACCTTAAACCCTAACCCTAAACCCTTAACCTAAACCCCAAACCCTTAATATTTTACTAAACCCTAACCCTAAACCCTAAACCCTTAACCTAAACCCTAAACCCTTAATATCTTACTAAACCCTAACCCTACACCCTAATCCTAAACCCTTAATATCTTACTAAACCCTAACTCTAAACCTTAAACCCTAAACCCTTAATATCTTACTAAACCGTAATGCTAAACCATAAACCCTTAATATCTTACTAAACCCTAACCTTAAACTCTTAATATCTTACTAAGTTGTAATGCTAAACCATAAACCCTTAATATATTAGTAAACCTTAAACCCTAAACCCTTAACCTAAACCCTAAACCCTTAATATCTTACTAAACCATAACCATAGACCCTAAACCCTTAACCTAAACCCTAAACCCTTAATATCTTACTAAACCCTAACCCTAAACCCCAAACCCTTAATATCTTACTAAACCGTATTTTTAAACCATAAACCCTCAATATATTACTAAACCCTAACCCTAAAACCTATAAACTAAACCCTATACCTAAACCCTCGATTATGAAGATGATTCGTTATATCAATTTATAAGCTATAAACAAGAATTTCCTTATCGATTTGTATGATATTTGATCATCGATTTGTGCTATATTGTGATAATATTTTTGTAACAAAGGCAAATCGACTAAACATTGCAATGATTTTTATGATATCTATAGGATTTGCCATATCGATTTAAGAAAATGTTTTGATTCTTAATATCGATTTAAGATATTGTTTTGATTCTAAATATCGATTTTTAAGATATCAAAACGAATTTTCAAATCGATTTAAGATATTGTTCTGAATCTTAATATTGATTTTTGTACTGATTCTTGATATCGATTTAAGTTATTGTTTTGATTCTTAATATCGATTTATATGTTATTGTTATGATTCTAAATATTGAGCTATATGCTGATTCTATATATCGATTTATAAGCTATCAACAGGAATTTTCATATCGATTTGTATGATGCTATGACAATATTTTCGTAATAAAGGCAAATGGACAAAATTGTTGTCACTGAACAAATCGTTGTAATGATTGACGTTCATAAATAAAAATCAAACAATTGTTTCATGTTGTGTACAGTGAAAATGCCACTGATTTGCTTTTACGAGCTATTCCTATCGTGATTTACATAGTTGAGTTAATAAATGTCTGAAACGGTGAATTATGAAACGTAAAAGCAATCTACTAGTAATAAATTGCTTTGCATAAATTTTGATAAATGACTGAAGCGATTTGCACAAACATGTTCTGTACTCATGCACCACAATTTTTATCCAGATGTGGCTGACATAGATGTCATTGTGTAAATCGTTATACCATCACGATTTACACAATGACATCTGTTTTTTAGACAATGAGCTTTGTTTAAGTGAATGGCACGTACCATCGTGATTTACACAATGACGTATGAAGGCCACGTGCTACCGCAATTTTCTTTTATAAGCACATATCGTTCTCAACGCAATTTTGTAACCACAAATCCACATGATTTAAAACCGCATTCATATACAAAAAATATTAGAATTTAGATACAATACATTGTGACCAATGGTTTGGCTTAGATACAATACATGACCATCATCAAGAAAGAAAATAGATATCATCACAAGTATGAAACCCACGTCCAAATTAGTGATGAGCTTCTAATGCAATCCAGGTGCGGGAATGTGGAAAGCTATTTATGGGAGGACATTTTTGTTAAACGCATATCTATCTTTATGAGACTCATTTTTATAGAAGCGATCACCAAAACATCTGTATCGTTCTTCATCAAGTTCATTTCCTACTGCAAAGTGATTCTATTTGCAGCTACAGATACATCCTCTCCAAGAAAATGGGCTCATTAGTAATGGCATGCCACTACACCATTTTTCTTGGGCTGAGGCTGATAGAGACTCGAGCAATGGTGCACCTTGAGAATATGCTTCACAAACTTCAGCTCATGCACTGTCTCCTTGAAGAGCCCATGGGCTACATCATAAATCTCTTTTACGTATTTGTCATAAAGTATATCAAAGACAAATACGTAAAGGTGACTTATGATGTAGCCCATCGTCTCCTTCAAGGGCTCAGTGCCTGAGCTGAAGTTTATAAAGCATACTCTTAAGAGTGCACCACTGCTGGAGTCTCTATCAGCCTCAGCCCAAGGAAAATGGTGCAGTGGGCTGCCATTACTAACGAGCTCATTTTCTTGGAGAGGATGTATCTGCAACTGCACATAAAATTGCTTTGCAGAAGAAATAAACTCGACGATAAACACTATGGATGTTTTGGTGATCTCTTCTGTAAAAATGGGAGTCTCTAAAAGATAGATTTGTGTTTGACAGAAATGTCGAAGAAAGAGAAGAAGAAAAAGACGAAGGCGGAGGAGAAAAAAGAAGAAGAAGAAGAAGTTGTTCTGCCATAGAAAAGAAGAAGAGAGGTTAAATAGACTAGGGTTTTACACCTCAACAACGAGTCAGGTAAGGTAGGGTTTTATATATATCTGTACTAGTGTTCCAAATCAATTTAAGATATTGTTCTAAATCTTAATATCGATTTCTGTGCTAATTCTTGATATCGATTTAAGTTATTGTTTTGATTCTTAATATTGATTTATATGTTATTGTTAAGATTCTAAATATCAAGTTATATGTTGATTCTGTATATCAATTTATAAGCTATCAACAGGACTTTCCATATCGATTTGTATGGTGCTATCAATAGGACTTTCAAAATTGTAGCTCTGTAGACTAGATAAGACAATGATTTATACATGTGAATGATACCTATTATAACGATTTGTACATGTGAATGATACATTATTAAATAGAATTCACGTGCTTTTTAAATGAATCCATTTTCATGAATGGTGAAACAAAAAAATATGAACAATTCTATTTTTGTGGCTCACGATTCATGAAAATGGATTCATCCCAAAACTCTTTCTTTGTGAACGAAATCGATACGGAAGTTCAGCCTAATACCTTATATATTGACACTATAAAACACATAAATACTTACAAATCGCTGTACATATGGCAAAATATATTACAAATTGTGTTATATCTTACTAAACCCTAAGACTAAACCCTAAACCTAAATCCTAAACATTATACCTAAACCCTAAAGGCTAAACGATGTGTAAATTTGAAGGCTAGATGAGACAATGATTTGTCCGTGCAATTGTATCGCGATTTGTACTCATGCAAATTACGATTTTCATCCAGTTGTAGCCGACATAGACGTCATTGTGTAGATCGCGATAGGACAATACATGGTATAACATCTTACAAATCGATACTAGAAATTACCTAATATCTTACACATCGATATACATATCGCATAATATATTAATCATCGATACGACAATTCAACATAATATTCTTAATATCAATTTAAGATATTGTTTTGATTCGTAATATTGATTTCTATTGTGATTCTGTATATCAATTTATAAGCTATCAAGAGGAATTTACGTATCACTTTGTGGCCGACAAAGACGTCATTATGTAAACCGCCTAAAACGTGAACCGCTAAAAGGTATATATTATTTTATTATAAAATCTTTGGTGGGTCCCATAAGCATTGAACTCCTCTGCTATAAAAGGAGATCCTCGCAATATTATCCCATAAATGATCCATAAAAAATCTAAGGCTTTGCCTTCTTCCCCGAAACTCTTTTTGCTGTCTCGATGAGTTTTTGTGTTGTGCAGGTTACCAATGGCTTACATTTGTAAGAGAAGAAACACTTCATCATTCCAGGAAAAATCTGCAACCGAAATCGTCGAACAGTATGCTTTGTATGAGCAATTAGAAGCGTACTACAAAATATTGATGATTAAGAATGAAAAAGAAAGGGAGCAATTGCTGCTAAAGTATAAAGCAAAGCCTAATCTGTCAGATATTGAAGATGATGATCCAACAAATAATGCTGAGGAAGAAGTACAGATGGAAAAGAAGAAGAATGATGATGAAGAGAAGCAAAAGGAAAGGAAGGAGGAGGATAAAGCAAAGGAAATTGAAGTGAAAGAAGGAAGAGGTGGACGATACGGAAAAGCAAAGGAAGAATAATAAGGAGGAAGAGAAGCGAAGGCAAAAGGAGGAGGAGGAGGAGAGGGAAAGACAAAGAAAGAATAAAGAGAAGCAAAGGCAGAAGAAGGAGGAGAAGAGGGAAAAGCAACAGAAGAATAAGGAGAAGGAAGAAAAGCGAAGGCATAAGAAGGAGGAGGAGGAGAGAGAAAAACAAAGGAAGAATAAGGAGGAAGAAGAAAAGCAAAGGAATTTGAAGAGGAAGGAGGAGGAAGATAAAGCAAAGGCAGTTTAAAAAGAAGGAGGAGGAAGAAGAGAAGCAAAGACAATTGAAGAAGAAGAAAGAGGAAAGGCAAAGGAAGCAGATTCAGGATGAGGAAGAGAAGGAAAGGCAAAGGAAGGAGAAGGAGGACAAGGAAGAGAAGGAAAGACAAAGGAAGGAGAAGAAGGACAAGGAAGAGAAGGAAAGACAAAGGAAGGAGAAGAAGGACAAGGAAGAGAAGGAAAGGCAAAGGAAGGAGAAGGACGACGAGGAAGAGAAGGAAAGACGAATGAAGGAGATGGAGGACAAGGAAGATAAGGAAAGAGAAAGGAAAAAGAAGGAGGACGAGGAAGAGAAGGAAAGACAAAGGAAGGATAAGGAGGACAAGGAAGAGAAAGAAAGAGAAAAGAAGAAGCAGGAAGAAGAGAGGGAAAGGAAAAGAAAAAGGAAAAAGAAGAGGATGGACGCAAAAGAGCGAAGGAAGGAAGAAGTACAAAAGCTATGAAAGGGAGGGGATGAAGATGAGACAACTGTGACCAAGGTATGTTAATCGCTATTGGATGTAACGATGTACTGTTATAGGTATTATTATGTATAACAATTACTATGAAAAATGATTACTCTGTATACTGATTATTGTTATAGCGATTACTATGTATAGGGATTATTACGATAGCGATTACTATGATAGCGATTAATTTTGATTTGATATTTTGTGTTATAGGTTGGTCAGAAGAGAAACAGAGCAGCAGGTAAAAAACTAAAAGGACGGTGTCAGTGGCCTGTAGTTCTGTCGTGGTACAGAAAGCTGAGTGAATATCAAAAGAACCGATTACGAATGATGCACTTTGGCGGCCTTCTAGACCACCATTATTTTGAAAATTGTTGGAACACCATAATCCACCTTATCAATAAGTGAAACCATAAGACAAACACGTTCTAATTTGGGGTTTTTAAGATGACTATAACCCTAGAAGATGTGGGACGGATTACGGGTCTCAAGTGCCATGGAAGTGTTGTCCTAACAAGGGATTCAAACAATTGCATGGCCCTTCTAGGAATATCGATGGATGAATGACGCGAGTGTATTTCTGATGGAGGCAATTTCTCAACGATGAAAGTTCATTTTTTCTATAATAAATGAGAAGGCCGGTCCGTTGCATGTGCATATGAAGCAGCTGACCAAGAGTTGCACGACTTCCTTCTTTACTTTTTTGGACTTACTTTATTTTCTAATTGTTTTGGTTCGAGAATAAGTTACTTGTGACTGCAGTTCCTAGAAGACTTAGATGAAGTCAACAACTGGGCATGGGGTGCTGCTATGCTCGCACACTTGTACAGTCAACTTTACCGTGCGAGTAATGGTACGAAAACCATCGGTTGGTTTTGGTCATTTATTCAGGTATTTGTTTATTAAATATTTACAACTTGTGGACTAAGCTCGTTAAAGGTTGTAGTCTTACTAATGTATTGATTTTGTAGGCCTGGACATGGGAGCATATTGTCATCTTGCGTCCTCTGTATAGCCCTGCAGTTTGTGGTTTTCTCAGGATCATTCAGTGGGCTTCAATAAATGTCAAGGAGGAAAGTGCTCAGTTCATTTTAGATGGACTGTAATTAAATGAGGTAAATCATTTAAAATCTTTGTAATGTTTAGCATTCTTAATTAATAATCGCTTTAAGATTTTGTATTCCTTAGTACAAATCATTATCTTTTTAGCATCTAACTTTCATCAGCGTAAATCGTTATAATGTTTAGCATTCTTAAGTAATAGCATCTAACTTTTATCAGCGTAAATCATTATAATATTTAGTATTCTTAAGTAATAATAGCCTTAAGATTTTGTCTTTCTTAGTACAAATCGTTATATCCTTAACATCTAACTTTCATTAGCGTAAATCGTTATAATGTTTAGCATTTTTAAGTAATAATCACTTTTGGATTTTGTCTTTCTTTGTACAAATCATTATCTCCTTAGCATCTAACTTTCATCAGCGAAAATCGTTATAATGTTTAGTATTCTTAAGTAATAATCGCCTTAAGATTTTATCTTCCTTGGTACAAATCGTTATATCCTTAACATCTAACTTTCATTAGCATAAATTGTTATAATGTTTAGTATTCTTTAGTAATATTCGCTTTAGGATTTTATCTTCCTTAGTACAAATCGTTATCGCATTCAGCATTTTGCATGAATAATTATGTCTATATCTAAACCACAATCTTGAATGCACATGTTGTTTGGAGACCCTATGTAGATGTGGAGGACGAGGACAAAGAGGTTGTTGTTGTGGCTGTGAGACTGTCTATCTGTGATATTTGGCTCTTTAGCAAATATGAAGCTGAGTTGCAGCATTGCAGTCAAGTACTCCTACAAGCTGGCTTGGGACAGTTGGTACCAAAAGAGCATGTGCTATTTAGAAGGAAAATGAATAGTGGTGGGGTCAGGAACGTGAATTGGCACAAATGCTTCAGGAAACAATTAGATAACTGGAACAAAGGAGGTGCTCGTGCCATATTATATGATTATAAAGAATGACAATATGACCCTAACTATTTCAAACAATATTGAAAACCCATGCATCTAAATCGACAGATTGAGAAGCAGCAACCTGAAAGTAAGGACGCTCTTGTCCCTGATCATGTCATCTTCTAGCATAGATGTAATGTTCCTCGTGTCCCTTTGTCACTTCCTGCAATTCCATCTATTGCAGTACACGATAGGGAGCAAACACTGCTTCAAAAGGAGAATGTATCATCCAATAAAAGGTTCACAATGCCAGAGAGGGAGAATAAAAAGTTACGAAAGGACGTGTAGAATTTGGGATGACAAATTAAGTCACTGGTTGAGATGATTACCAGTGGGTTTAATGAGATCAAGAGAACGAAGAGGCCACTGAATAAAGAGACTCCACCAAGGGAAAGAAAGAGACAATTTGTAGGTCCATCTGAGTCGTTAAGTGCCAGTGAATAAATATATTATGTGATTTGTGTATCCCGATAATTCTATGTTGTAATTCATTCATTCTTTATTGTAATTATATAATTCTTTCCTTAATAAGTGTGACATAGATAATGATTAATAAATGTAATTATTTAATTATTTTCTTACATTTGTTGTGATAGCGATTACTTTATAGCGATTCTTGTGATAGCGATTACTCTATATAGCGATTACTATGTATAGTGATTATGAAGTTACCATGATTTGTACTTACGTTTGGTCAATCGTATAACGATTACTAGTTTTGAGTTTATTATATATAGCGAATCTTGTAATAGTGATTACTCAGTGTAGCGATTATGAAGTTAGCGATTACTACTTATAAGTAGCTAATTCGTATAGTGATTACTTGTTTAGGATTTATTTTTTATAGTGATTCTTGTAATAGCGATAAGTCAGTATAGTGATTCTAAAGTTAGCATGATTTGTACTTACGTTTGCTAAATCATATAGCGATTATTGATGTACGGTTTATTATTTATAGTGTTTCCTGTGATAGTGATTACTTAGTATAGCGATTAATAAGTATAGAGATTATGAAGTTACCACAAATTGTACTTACGTTTGCTAACTCATATAGCAATTAGTAGTTTTGAGTTTATTATATATAGTGATTCTTGTAATAGCGATTACTAGGTAGAGCGATTATGAAGTTACCATGATTTGTATGTAGGTTTGTTCAACCGTTAAGCGATTTCTGGTTTAGGGTTTATTATTTGTAGCATTTCCTTTAAGTGCAAGAAACGTCGCATAAGATTAGTTTTGGGTTTAGGATCTACAGTTTAGGTAAACGTCATCTGACACACTACTAATGTTAAGCAACGTGTCATTCATTTACACGTACTAATGTCGTTGCGATGATACTAGCAAATGAAATGATGTCTTTTATTTAATGCATAATTTAATTAATTTATTTAATATAATCTTTGGAGGTGGTATGTTTGAAAACGGCAGGATGTGAAACGACTTGAAATGATTAACTTCGGTAGTGTGTTCCGTAAGGAACACACGACGTTTCTTTTAAGAGCAAGAAACAAGCGACGTTTCATTTTCCTGCTTCGTGAACAACGAATAGAAAACCTGACGTATTAGTTAACCACTATCGTCGCAAAAACTATATTGATATCGAAGAAGGAAGCTCTGATTCAGTCGATCGTCCACAAAAAAGAGTACCTTCAATTTCTTTATCCTACTTCATCTTTTTTATGTAGTTTACATTTCGCTTACTAAATACAATGCAACAGTTCCTTTACTGAATATTCAGCTAATTTCAGTGCAACATCCATAAAACAAAGTGCACAAAAACTCAACAAAATGCTCGAAAAGAACATCGAGCGGATGCGAGATGAATTTGCAGAAGGACACACTATCAGTAATTTTGTACGTATAAAAGCATTATCCATTATATATTTACATATGCCGTGGTCATGTATATTAACATGTGCATATTTGTTGTAAACAGACTATACACGATTTTGTCATGTATATTCAAAGCAAGGGATTATCCATGCCGGTACGCGTCGTCACCCCTTATTTTATGGTATATTGGTTATCTTATATGTTCATTTTCTTTTTTGATTTACTAATGTACCTGCATGTTTTAAACTTACTATTATTATTGTTTCGTTTAATAGAGTATCGTCCACTGAATGCCATACGTGGTTGGATTTCTAGATGGACTATAATACTGGGATGACGATGACCAAATGACAGACTTCTCGTCAAGTGAAAAAGGTTTATGACCATATCAATTTGCAAGATGTTAAATCGATTTAAGATATTGTTTTAATTCATAATATTGATTTCTATGTTGATTCTTAATATCTATTTTAAGCTATCAATAGAAATTTACATATCCTTTTAAGATATTGTTCTGATTCTTAATATTGATTTATATATTAAATCCTAATATCGATTTAAGATATTATTTTATTCATAATATTGATTTCTATGTTGACTCTTAATATCTATTTTAAGCTATCAATAAGAATTTACATATCCATTTAAGATATTATTCTGATTCTTAATATTGATTTATATGTTGGATCCTAATATCAATTTAAGACATTATTTTGATTATTAATATTGATTTATATGTTGATTCTTAATATCTATTTTAAGCTATTAATAGGAATTTATATATCGATTTAAGATGTTATTCTGATTCTTAATATTGATTTATATGATGAATCCTAATATCGATTTAAGATATTGTTTTGATTTTTAATATCAATTTCTATGCTGATTCTTAACATCGATTTTCAGATATTGATTCCTACATTGTGGCAATCAGAAAAGCATTGGGTCTTATACATGTTGGATGTACAAAAATAAAAAATATGGTTATACAACTTCTTGGGCTATAATATTGGTGTAGACCGTGACATTGTGCATTTGGTAATTTTTTATCTATAAGATTATTGTATCTTCTACCATGGCCCGAAATTTACTTGCTTGTACATAAACCACAGGTTGGATTTTTAAGAGACATATTGGGTGTCGACATTGACCCGTGGAAGATTCACGTCGCCGAGGATGCTCCTTTACAAAATAATGGCATCGATTATGGCATCTTTGTAATGAAGTATATTGAAGCAATATACTATGGATGAGTACCCAAATTCACCGTTGTATGATGTACACTTAAACATGTTTTATTATCTTATATTATTGCTGACTATATTTCTATATTGGTTTGACTATCAGTTTTTATTTTTTCAGGATGATATTCCTGGATTCTGCACGAAACTATGCAAAAACTGATGGATTTTCTAATTGCGATAGATATAAAACCCCAGACTGCAGGAATGCTTAGAAAGCAATAAAGGGCGCGAGACTCCCAGGAGTAAGAGAAAGCCATTTTAAATGTCTACTTGTTGTCAAGGATAACGTGAAGAGGGTTACATTCTACTGCTGATAGAAAGAGAGAGAGATAGCAATTTTTGGTTCAACATTCAATTTCCTGAACAAGAGAAATTTTTTGTATACAGACATTTGTAATAGATTTTGTAGACTGTGTATACAAATTTTATAAGACTGTTCAAAATTCACATTGATCCATAAACCAATATTATGCACTGGCACATGTGTATTGAATACATAAATCACCACTTCAAGCACGCAAATCGCAACAATGTCAATTTGTAAGATATTATGTGTTTTCTAGTGTCGATTTGTGAGATATTGTTTTGTTTGTTAGTATCGATTTGTAAGCTATTACGCTGAATTGTGGTATATCGATTTGTAAGCTATTATGTGTTTTCGAATATCAATTTCTTAGAAATGGTCACTTTTAGGTCATTAATTAATGAAATAGGGAAAGGTTCATTAGCGGGTTCAATCTTTGGCTTCTTAATGTCAGTCTGATTACTATTTTTGTTAGCACACCCTCTCTTCTCTCGAAGAAATTAATGAGGCGAAACCGCATCCGCAACACTCCTTTTTTTAGAATGAAACTTTTTGATGTAGTGTCGATTTGTTGATATTGTTCTGTTTGTTAATATCGATTTGTAATATTATGCTGAATTGTTGTATATCGATTTGTAAGATGTTATGTGTTTTCTAGTGTTGACTTGTGAGATATTGTTTTGTTTGTTAATATCGATTTGTAGGTTATTATGGTGAATTGTTGTATATCGATTTGTAAGCCATTATGTGTTTTCTAGTGTTGATTTATGAGATATTGTTTTGTTTGTTAATATGAACTTGTAAGCTATTACGTTGAATTGCGATATATCAATTTGTAAGATATTATGTATTTTTGAATGTCAATTTGGTGATATTGTTTTGTTTGTGAATATCAATTTGTAATATATTATGCTGATTTGCCGTATATTGATTTGGAAGATATTATGCTGAATTATCGTAAATCAATTTATAAGATATCAAGCCAAAGAGAATTATGAGCTTTCTTAGAAGTGGTCACTTTTAGGTCATTAATTGATGAAATAGGGAAAGGTTCATCAACGGGTTCAATCTTTGGATTCTTACTATCAATCTAATTACTGTTTTTGTCAACACGCCCTCTCTTCTCTCGAGAAAATTAATGAGGTGAAACTGCATCCGCAACATGCCTTTTTAGAATGAAGCTTCCCGATGTAGTGTCGATTTGTTGATATTGTTCTGTTTGTTAATATCGATTTGTAATATTATGTTGAATTGTGGTATATCGATTTGTAGGATGTTATGTGTTTTCTAGTGTCAATTTGTGAGATATTATTTTTTTTGTTAATATCGATTAGTAGGCTATTATGGTGAATTTTCGTATATTGATTTGTAAGCTATTATGTGTTTTCTAGTGTCAATTTGTGAGATATTGTTTTGTTTGTTAATATTGATTTGTAAGTTATTACGCTGAATTGCGGTATATCGCTTTATAAGATATTATGTGTTTTCGAATGTTGATTTGGTGATATTGTTTTGTTTGTAAATATCAATTTGTAATATATTTTGCTGATTTGCCGTATATCAATTTGGAAGATATTATGTTGAATTGTTGTAAATTGATTTGTAAGATATCAAGCCAAAGAGAATTACAAGCTTTCTTAGAAATGGTCACTTTTAGGTCATTAATTGATTAAATAGGGAAAGGTTCATCAGCGGGTTCAATCTTTGGCTTCTTAATGTCAGTGTGATTACTGTTTTGTCAGCACACCCTCTCTTCTCCCAAGGAAATTAATGAGGTGAAACTGAATCCGCAACACTCCTGTTTTAGAATGAAGCTTCCCGATATAGTGTTGATTTATTGATATTGTTCTGCTTATTAATATTAATTTGTAATATTATGTTGAATTGTTGTATATCGATTTGTAAGATGTTATGTATTTTCTAGTGTCAATTTGTGAGATATTGTTTTGTTTGTTAATATCAATTAGTAGGCTGTTATGGTGAATTGCCGTATATCGATTTGTAAGCTATTATGCACAATTATTGTATATCGATTTGTGAGATATTATGTGTTTTCTAGGGACAAGTTTTATGATATTTGTAGTATGATTTCTATTATAGAATTACAACAAAGAATTATAACATTACAACAAAGAATTATAGATTTACAACAAAGAATTATAGAATTACAAGAAAGAATTATAGAATTACAACAATGAATTATAGAATGCTAAACATTACAATGATTTGCACTAATGAATGTTAAATGCTACAACTATTTTGTAGCTGAAGAATCCACACGTGATTCCTGTGTTGTGTTGCTCACTTTTGAATTAAACTGAGCATGTCATTAAACAGAACAATATCAGGCACTACAATAAGTTCAACAAGAAATGCAAACATCATCCTAAAATTGTTACATACCAAAAGACTTGTCAAACTCATGTCATCTTTTCACTCAAATAAGTCGGGTGGATTGCAGATTCCAATGGTGTAATACACGTTTGTAGGGTATTGCTGCATGTTGGAAATTACATAAGTTAGATATTGATAGGTTGCACATAATACAATTTACATGGGAAGCAATATATTGTATTACATACTTGTTCATGTGAAGGGCTTAGTTGCTTAAGGGTTGGTTGTTTCTTAGACATTTTCTTGCAAACTAATTCCAATGAACCCTTTGTCTTTCGATGGTTGCGATCAGAGGTAGGTTTTCTTTTAATACCCTTCGCTAGGTGAATATTTCTATCATAATCTATAAAGTTTACTCCTGACTTGTCGAAGATGATATTTATGCTTCAGCGCAACTTCTCACAAGGGTTAGGAGAAACATAATTTTCACCTACGTTGTTTGATCCTGTTATCTTAAATTGGTTTTCACGAGCTACAACGAACTCATGGTGAATTAACTACACTTTTTCAAGCAATTCCCTTGACACTTTCTTTATACATACATAGGCTTCTCCGCTTTTCGATGTCAAATCTGCAACATGCATAAGTGACCTACATAGTTTTTGGTAACAGGAGGCTATGTGGCACTTCTCATCAACACCAGATGGACTGACATTATTTCTATCCAGCAGTTCATTCTTTGTTTGTCTCGTCCATCTTCGTATTATATATGACTCAAGTATTTCTTGTATTTTCTCTTGATTAAGTGCCTTTAATGCATGATGACATAAAATACCTTTGAATTCAAACTTTTTTCATATACATTCAACTATTTTGTTGTCAACATTGTACGTAACATGTGCTTCTTGCCTTTTTGGATGATCTTTGCCCTCCCATACAACATGGTATTTGTGCATATTCTCATATTACACACGTTTTTCTATGTTGTAATTCATGACCTGTATAACCTCCTTCTTAGTCCATTCAAATACAGTTAGTGTATATAGATCTGCAAGTAGCGTCAATATTTTCATGCCTAAAGTTACAGGGAGGGTGATGAAGCATTTCGTATCTTGTTCAAACTCATTCTGTCTTAGACTATCTATAAATAATTCATATTGTTCCATGAAGTGAAACATTGTTAAACATGAATACAAAGTTTTTTTCAGTGTGGCATGCATAGATTCAGCTCTTTGTGTGCTTATCATACCTGCACAAAAGTATTGTCTTCCATATGCCAATGCCCACTTCTCTTTGTCTGCATATAAATGTTGTAACCACACACAGTCTTCAAGGTCGTACATCTAAATCATTTGCTCCCAATCAGACAGAAAAGTGACCTCATCAATGCTCTCAAGTACACACTTTCTAAACATTTTATCAAACCCTGTCTTATGATTAAAAATGTGTCCTATGTTCTTTGCTGGATTTTAAAAGATATGCCACAAACATAGGCGATGATGTACATATGGCCATACATGAGACACTGCAGTCGTAATTACATGATCACCATTTGTAAGTACAGCTCCAAGGTGTTTCCCATTTATTGCTTGTGTAAATACTCTGAACAACCACTCAAAGGTTTCTTTGGTCTAGTCATATAAAAAAGCGCCACCTAATATGCCATTCCGTGAGTGATGGTTCACTCTGACAAACTGCACAAATGGCCACTGATTTGTATTAATCTTCACCGTCGTATAAAAAACAAGCACATCATTGAAGCATTTATAATCTACTCTTAACTTTGAATTTGCCCAAAACGTATTCACAACATACCCATCTTCATCCAATTGCATTGCACTAAAAAAATAGGGCCATTGCTTGAATTCTTCTGTAGGTAATCAACCAAACAACATATTCCTTCATTCTTCATGTTGTTTGATCTCTTCCTTCTCAAATGGTTTCTTAGATCCATAGGTGTGAATGGTACATTCTTGTGACCACCATCTATGCGTGTGCACAAATTGTATGTCTTCCTTGGTGCAATGCCAGCGCTATCAGCTATTTTCGCAACTGCAGCATGCACTTTGGTTACTTTACGATGTGACCTTAACATAGGAGTCATAAAAGAAAGGGCTAATTCATGGTTATAATCATTGATTAAAGTACGAACTACATATTTCTCATTCAGAAGTCTTCTTAACACCATTCTCACTGGACAACCACATCTTGAATCTGACTTGATCCTTGTGGGATTTTCACTTGACTTCTTCCAACCTTGCTTAGAACAAACATATGCCTTTCTCACCATGACACCCTATGCATTTTTTGCCCAAGAATACCTTCTAACACTGAATCCAAGTTTTAAATTTATAATCATTGTAAAATTGTATGCAGCTTCCTCATTATTAAATTGCATCCCCTCTACGGGAACAAAGTCAAGTGTAATATCATGTAGACTTGAGGTGCCTGCACCCTTGTCAAGTACACTATCATAATCATCTACCTTATTATCGAATTGAATTTTGTCTGATGAAATATCATTATCGAATTGCATTTTATAGTCTAGAGTAAATCCAATGCTTGCACCCTTATTATCATGTGCATCAATAATGCACATATTCACTTCTTTAGGTATGTCGATAGTACGGATGACCGTTGCTCCATGACTTTCTGGTGATTGAGACACATCATCTTCCTTGCAACTAGTTGATATGCTCAACACTGTCATAAGCAAAACATCAATTTGCATTAGCAATCGCATACGTTTACAGCAATTCAGCAAAATATATTACAAATCGATAATAACAACCAAAACAATATCTCAAAAATCGATACTGAAAAACAAATAACATCTTACAAATCAATTTACAAAAATTCAACATAATATATTACAAATCAAGATTTTCAACCGAAACAATATCTCATAAATGAATCTAGAAAATACATAATATCTTACAAATCCATATACAACAATTCAACATAATATATTACAAATCAATATTATCAAGCAAAAAAAATATCTCACAAATCGACACTAGAAAACACATAATATATTACAAATCGATATATGACATTTCAGCATTATATATTACAAATCAATATTAATAAACAAAAAAATATCTCATAAATCGATATATGTGTTACTACAATCGTAATTTGTGTTACATTGAATATACTGAGTGAATGGATGATACCGAATGGAGTAGAGGCCCTTGCTCGCATCTATAACCAAGCATTCTTGTCAACAGGTCCCAACATCTTACAAATGTCTTCAAGTTTCCAACCGTTGAAACGATAAAATCTACCTACAATAACAAAACAAAGCCTTAATGACACTCACGATGACATACGTCCTGAAAGTGCACTAGGATCGAGGCAACGAGCACTAGAGGGGGGTGAATAGTGCTTTTGAAAAATTGTCTGCAAAGTATTGAAGGATTTTGCAATTTGAAAAGCAAACACACAAAGAACACAAGATTTTATCCTGGTTCGGTCTATTCCGACCTACATCCAGTCCCCAAGCAAAACCAGCTTGAGATTTCCACTATCAACCTTGTTAACTACAAGATCACACAGACCAAAACCGGTCCCACTTTTAGTAACAACCCTATTGAAAGCAAACAACTCCTTTACACCAAGGAGTCCTTCTTTTTACAAAAAATAAGTAACAACTTACAATACAACCTATGAGCCTTTCTTTTGAATGCGAATGAGATGCAATTGGCTTTTGAGGTTGTTGAAATACTCTACTCACGAATTCACTATCTCTCAAAGTGATTTGTGTGAAAAACTGAAGTGAAAATATCAAGTGAGTGAGAAAATAAATACTTGAATGAATAGGAGTGAAAAGCAAGAAGTAAATGATTCAAATCAATTGAATTCTTGTTGTTTTGAGTGTAAAATGCACTCATATTTCTAGTTGAAAGATTCCATACGTTGAGAGTATGAAAGGGTGTCAAAATAGTCCATTTTGAACGATCAAAACGTTTGAAAAATGAAAAGACACGCCTTTTTGAAGTTTCAGGAAAAATGTCAAAATTAGTCGACTGAAACATCAGTTAGTCGACTAATAGTTAGTTATTAGTAGACTGACAATTATCGTCGGTCGACTGATCTCGAGCCATTTGAAAATCTGAACTTTTGAAACTTAATCGACTAGAGAAAAATTAGTCGACTGATAATATCATCAGTAGACTGAAAAACCTTTCAGTCGACTGCTGCTAAAATCTTCTGAAAAACAAACATTATGTTCAGTCGACTGATAAAAGCATTAGTCGACTGCTGCTAAACTTTCAGAAAACACATGTTTTGTTCAGTCGACTGATAAAACCATTAGTCGACTAATTTGACAAAAATGACTTTTTAGAAAATATGGCGCGAAAGGATTAGTTGACTGGTAAGTCTATTGGTCGACTAATAAACATGAAAATTTAAAAACAAAGTTTTCTAAAAAGATTTTTAAGAGGGTTCTTTTTAGAAAAGTTTTTCTAAAGACTTTTAAGGTGAAATGTAACCTAAATATGCACTCTAAGTAAGGCTCTTACAAGAATCTAAGACTTTTAATGAATTAAACATTTGCACACTAGTCTTCAAAGATTCTTCATCGAATTCTTCAATTTCTTCATAGCCTTAGCTGAAATGCAGTTGATTCCACTTGCTCATCATCAAAACCTTGTACTTAAAGTATCATGTATGGCTTCATTGTCGTAACAATCTCCCCCTTTTTGATGATGACAAACTTAATCAAAGATGAAGCATTTAGATGCATAGATGGAGATTTTACTCCCCTATCAATATCCTGCAAAACATTAAAAGTTAGCACATTTAAAGCACGTATATCACATATTGATTTATTTGCATTTCCATTCATCATTACTTCATGCATTTACAAATGCATTCATTCAAAGCTTATTTTTTCTCTTAATTTCGCATTTCTCTTGCACGATCTCCTGCAATTTCAATGTAATGCTATCTTTTATCTTTTAACTTTTTTCTCCCCCTTTGTCATAATAAAAAAGAATAAGGGCAGAAATAGCATATGCAAAATAGAGATATAAGTTTAAAATATTACAACCCATAAAGTATGAAAGTTTAGACAACAAAGATCAGAAAAGTGAGTTGAGCAAATCCTTGATTGAAGTAATCTCTTTCTGAATCGAAGATAGTTGTTGAGTCACATCTTCATGAAAAGTGTGTTGATGCAACTCCAAAGCTTCCAATCTCTGCATAACTTCATCATTGTCTTGACTTGTAAAAAATTTCTTTTTTTTTGCATGAGATGAAGGTGTCGTAGAAGGTGAAGGTTCAGAAATTGATGGTTCAGTTTGATCAACATTTAAAGAAGGCAGATATTTAATTTTCATTCTTTTAAAAATTGTTTGATCAAAGAACTCTTTTTGCTTAATATATTTTTCATTTGTTAAGGAAACTTTGAAATGTCTAAAAATACGAGTTAGAAGACATCCATAAGGAAGAAATGGTTTTTGTTTCCACAAATTTATAAAATACATATTGGCCCAATTTACAGAATTATTTCCAAATAAAACATAAAGAGCCGTAGATAGATCTGTGGAATAATAATCAAAAGAACCAGTTTTAGGAAAAACATTGTGGGCAAGGATTCGTCCAGCAATGCGTGCACGAGTTTGAAGATTAGTATTTTTGAAAGGAGGACAGTGAGGTGCACCTGGAAGAAGAATTTGTTCAAAAATTCTTTCATCATTTAATTCAACAGTGTTGAAAAGAGTGTCTGAAGGTGGAATTTCAAGAATTTCTCCAAGTAGTTTCGAATCAAACTCGATTTCAACATCACGAACAAGAGAGGACAAAACTCCAATTTCATGATTAATTTGTAAATTCGTGTAAAACAAGTGAATCAGAAACGGATAGTGAAGGGTATCTGCACAAGCATCAAAAAGATGTGAAATTCCAGGAAATAATTCTCTTATGTTGTAACGAGAAAATAAGTGAAATAGAACATTTCGGCCTGATAAAATAGGTAGTGCAGAAATTGATCCAAAAGTATCATACAAAAGAGGATTTCTGAGTAATCTGAGTGAAAAAACATGTCTTAAAGAAGGTGTAGGAGGAGGAGAACCTAAACCTTTTGCAAATGCAGACTTCGTACGAGGCATGATTAAAAACAGATTTACCAAAAAAAATGTCGGCTTCCAAATGACGTCCGGGAAAAGAAAAATGATGTCCGGCATTCAGAAACGAAGGAAGATACGGTGGCTGACGACGAGTGTGAAGTCGGCCACAAGGAGATTCCAGCAAAGGCGGAAAATACACTGTCACAGCAAGAGGGTTCCGGCGTGTTTTGAAGATGCGCCAGTTACTGCAAGAGGATTCCGGTGTTTCAAGATCACGGCCAGAAGATTCCGGCGTCTCTCTGTCTCGGCAAGAAAATCCCGGCGAAGATGGGATCGAACGACACTCCGAGGGTTTTTCGGAAGAGAGAGAGGAAAGAGACCAAAAAGGGGTTTTCGTTTTAAGGGTTTCGTTTTTAAGAAAAATGAAAAGACGAAATTGAAGTGAAACGATGCCTATTTAAAAAACATGGTTTTTTTTTTAAAAAAATCCAAGGGGTATCGGGTCCCTTCATTTAAAATTTTAAAAAAAATTTAGTCGACTAAAACTTTATCGGTCGACTAAGAATGTACGACTCATTCTAAAAACATCAGTCGACTAAAAATATATTGGTCGACTAATATGGTACGATTCATTCTAAAATTTTAAAACATCAGTCGACTAGAATTTTGTCGGTTGACTATTATGGTCGATTTGGAGATTTTGTTCAAAAATCAACATTTTTACAAATCCAAAAATGAGCAAATACCTAGTTCTCTCCTAATTCTCATAAAATCTTCATTTTTAAGAGGTTTAGTGAAGATATCGGCATGTTATTCTTTAGTGGAAATAAAATTTAACGAAATATCTCCTTTTAAAACATGATCTCTTAAAAAATAATGTCTAACTTCAATATGCTTAGTTCTTGAGTGCTGAACAGGATTTTTCGAAAGATTTATAGCACTAGTGTTATCACAATAAATAGTTGTTGTGGAGAAATTCAAACCAAAATCTTTTAAGGTCTGTTTCATCCATAGTACTTGTGAACATGTTAAACTAGCCGCTATATATTCTGCTTTAGTTGTTGAGAGTGACACTGAATTTTGCTTTTTACTAAACCAAGAGACTAAAGAATTTCCTAAGAAATGACAAGTTCCACTAGTACTCTTGCGATCAGATTTACTTCCTGCAAAATTTGCATCACTATATGAAACTAAATCAAAGGAAGATGATTTTGGGTAAAACAAACCGAAATCTGAAGTATCTTTCAAATAACGAAGAATTTGTTTTACTGCAGTTAAATGAGATTCCTTTGGATTAGCTTGAAATCTTGCACACATACAAACACTAAACATAATATCAGGTCGACTAGCAGTTAAGTATAATAGAGATCCGATCATACCTCTGTAGAGCTTAGTATCTACACTTTTACCATTTTCATCTTTATCAAGAGAAGTAGTTGTACTCATTGGATTCTTTCTTGATTTCGATGAGTCCATCCCAAATCTCTTGAGAAGTTCTTTTGTATACTTAGCCTGATTGATGAAGATTCCTTCTTCAGTTTGCTTTATTTGAAGTCCAAGGAAGTAGTTTAATTCGCCCATCAAGCTCATTTCAAACTCTTCCTGCATAGCTTTAGCAAATTCTTGACAAAGAGAATCATTAGTAGAACCAAATATTATGTCATCAACATAAATTTGCACAATAAGAATATCTGAATTAAGATTTTTAATAAATAAAGTGGAGTCTACCCGACCAATGGAAAAACCAGATTATTCTAAAAAAATTCGTAGTCTTTCATACCACGCTCTTGGTGCTTGTTTGAGTCCATACAAAGCTCTTTTTGATTTGTAGATTTTTTCTGGATATTTCTCATTTTCAAAGCCTGGAGGTTGCTCTACATAAACTTCTTCATTGATGTGTCCATTTAAGAATGCACACTTAACATCAATTTGATATAACTTGAAGTTCATGTAACTAGCAAAAGCAAGCATCATTCGAATTGACTCTAATCGAGCCACTGGTGCATAGGTTTCATCAAAATCTATGCCTTCTTCTTGATTATAGCCTTGTGCTACTGGCCTTGCTTTGTTATGAATGACTTCACCATTTTCGTCCAGCTTATTTCGGAAGACCCATCTTGTTCCAATTACTGGATGATCCTTTGGTCTATCAACTAGATCCCAAACATCATTCCTAGTAAATTGGTTAAGTTCTTCAGACATGGCCTAAAGCCAAAATTCATCATCACATGCCTCATTGATATTCGTTGGTTCTAATTTAGATATGAAAGCAACATTTGCAATATATTTTTCTAATTGCCTTCTAGTTTGGACACCACTCTTTATTTCACCAATAACTTGTTCATGTGGATGATTAGGAACTTCTTTCCAAACCGGTTGAAGAAGAATATTTTCTTGAGAAGTACTCTCTATCAAGGGTTTTTCTTGAAGTATTACTTCTTCTCCTTCGCTTAGAGGTATAATCTGCTCACAATTCTCATCAAATGCAACATGTAAAGATTCTTCAATACAAGATGTTCTTTTATTGAAAATACGATAAGCTTTACTTCTAGAAGAATATCCAAGAAATATTGATTCATCTAATTTTGAATCAAACTTATCAAGATTATCTTTGGTATTTAACAAGAAACATTTACTACCAAAAATTTTGAAATATGAGATCTTTGGTATACGATCATAATACAATTTAAAACATGTTTTATGCAAAATTGGTCGAATAAGAACACGGTTCAAAACATAACATGTTGTATTTATTGCTTCAGCCAAAAGTATTTTGGTAAATTTTTATCTTGAAGCATGGTTCTATCACATTCTTGCAAAGTTCTATTCTTTCTTTCAACAACTCCATTTTGTGGAGCCGCTCTAGGAAAAGCAAAGTTGTGAGATATACCATGTAAATCACAAAACTTTAGAAAAGATTCATTATCAAATTCACCACCATGATCACTACGAATTTTAATTATAGATGTAGATTTTTCAGTTGTAATTCTTCTACAAAGTTTAGAAAATTATGAAAAAGCATCATTTTTTCTTTTTAGAAAAATTACCCATGTAAACCGAGAATAATCATCTACTATAACAAAAGCATACTTGCTACCATTCAAACTTTGAATTCTAGATGGTCCAAATAGATCTAAATGTAAAAGTTCAAGAGGACGTTTTGTTGAAACAATATCTTTTGCTTTAAAAGAACTCTTGATTTGTTTACCCCTTTGGCAAGCATCACATAAGTGATCTTTCTTATATGGTATTCTAGGTAGGCCTCTTACAAGATCATTCATGGATAACTTTGAAATAATTTTAAAGTTAACATGTCCAAGTCTCTTATGCCATAACCATTGAATTTCATTTGAAACAATAAGACATTTTTCATTAAAAGTAGGTAATTCATCTAGATATAGTTCATACACATTGTTCCTTCTTTTACCTTTAAAAATGATCTTTTTAGATTGAAAATCAGAACTTAAGCATGAATCATTTTCAAAAGAAACATGAAAACCTTTATCACATAATTGACTAATAGATATTAAATTATGCATTAAACCATCTACTAAAAGAACATTTTCTATCAAGGGAAGTTTTGGATTACCAATATTACCAATACCTATTACTTTTCCCTTGTTATTGTCACCAAAGGTGACGGTTCCTCCATCCTTATTTTGGAGGGTGAAAAATAACTCTGGCCTTCCAGTCATATGTTTGGAACAACCGCTATCCAATATCCATTTGCTCCTTTTGTTGTGTACCTACAACAAAATTAGAAAACAGAGCATTTGACCCCTTTCTATTTTCGAGTCCATGAGATTTAGTCTTATGAACCCAATATCCAATATCCGCTATCCAATATCCATTTACTCTTTTTGCTTAATATATTTTTCATTTGTTAAGGGAACTTTGAAATGTCTAAAAATACAAGTTAGAAGACATCCATAAGGAATAAATTATTTTTGTTTCCACAAATTTGTAAAATACACATTGGCCCAATTTACAGAATTATTTCCAAATAAAACATAAAGAGCCGTAGCTAGATCTGTGGAATAATAATCAAAAGAACCTGTTTTAGGAAGAACATTGTGGGCAAGGATTCGTCCAGCAATGCGTGCACGAGTTTGAAGATTAGTATTTTTGAAAGGAGGACAGTGAGGTGCACCTGAAAGAAGAATTTGTTAAAAAATTCTTTCATCATTTAATTCAATAGTGTTGAAAAGAGTGTCTGAAGGTGGAATTTCAAGAATTTCTCCAAGTAGTTTCGAATCAAACTCGATTTCAACATCACGAACAAGAGAGCATAAAACTCCAATTTCATGATTAATTTGTAAATTCGTGTAAAACAAGTGAATCAGAAAAGGATAGTGAAGGGTATCTGCACAAGCATAAAAAAGATGTGAATATCCAGGAAATAATTCTCTTATGTTGTAACGAGAAAATAAGTGAAATAGAACATTTCGGCCTGGTAAAATAGGTAGTGCAGAAATTGATCCAAAAGTATCATACAAAAGAGGATTTATGAGTAATCTGAGTGAAAAACCATGTCTTGAAGAAGGTGTAGGTGGAGGAGAACCTAAACCTTTTGCAAATGCAGACTTCGTACGAGGCATGATTAAAAACAGATTTACCAAAAAAAATGTCGGCTTCCAAATGACATCCGGCAAAAGAAAAATGTTGTTCGGCATTCAGAAACGAAGGAAGATATGGTGGCTGACGCTGAGTGTGAAGTCGGCCACAAGGGGATTCCAGCAAAGGCGGAAAATGCACTGTCACGGCGAGAGGGTTCCGGTGTGTTTTGAAGATGCGCCAGTTACTCCAAGAGGATTCCGGTGTTTCAAGATCACGGCCAGAAGATTCCGGCGTCTCCCTGTCTCGGCAAGAAAATCCCGACAAAGATGGGATCGAACGACACTCCGAGTGTTTTTCGGAAGAGAGAGAGGAAAGAGACCAAAAAGCGGTTTTCGTTTTAAGGGTTTCGTTTTTAAGAAAAACAAAAAGGTACGAAATTGAAGTGACACAATGCCTATTTAAAAAAGATGGTAAAAAATTAGTCGACTAAAACTTTATCGGTCGACTAAGAATGTATGACTCATTCTAAAAACATCAGTCGACTAAAAATATATCGGTCGACTAATATGGTGCGATTCATTCTAAAATTTTAAAACATCAGTCGACTAGAGTTTTGTCGGTTGACTAATATAGTGCGATTTTGAGATTTTGTTCAAAAATCAACATTTTTACAAATCCAAAAATGAGCAAATACCTAGTTCTCTCCTAATTCTCAAAAATTCTTTATTTTTAAGAGGTTTAGTGAAGATATCAGCATGTTGTTCTTTAGTGGAAATAAAATTTAACGAAATATCTCCTTTTAAAACATGATCTCTTAAAAAATGATGTCTAACTTCAATAAGCTTAGTTCTTGAGTGCTAAACAGGATTTTTTGAAAGATTTATAGCACTAGTGTTATCACAATAAATAGTTGTTATGGAGAAATTCAAACCAAAATCTTTTAAGGTTTGTTTCATCCATAGTACTTGTGAACATGCTAAACTAGCCGCTATATATTCTGCTTTAGTTGTTGAGAGTGACACTGAATTTTGCTTTTTACTAAACCAAGAGACTAAAGAATTTCCTAAGAAATGACAAGTTCCACTAGTACTCTTGCGATCAGATTTACTTCCTGCAAAATTTGCATCACTATATGAAACTAAATCAAAGGAAGATGATTTTGGGTAAAACAAACTGAAATCTGAAGTATCTTTCAAATAACGAAGAATTTGTTTTACTGCAGTTAAATGAGATTCCTTTGGATTAGCTTGAAATCTTGCACACATACAAACACTAAACATAATATCAGGTCGACTAGCAGTTAAGTATAATAGAGATCCGATCATGCCTCTGTAGAGCTTAGTATCTACACTTTTACCATTTTCATCTTTATCAAGAGAAGTAGTTGTACTCATAGGATTCCTTTTTTATTTCGATGAGTCCATCCCAAATCTCTTGAGAAGTTCTTTTGTATACTTAGCCTGATTGATGAAGATTTCTTCAGTTTGCATTATTTGAAGTCAAAGGAAGTAGTTTAATTCGCCAATCAAGCTCATTTCAAACTCTTCCTGCATAGCTTTAGCAAATTCTTGACAAAGAGAATCATTAGTAGAACCAAATATTATGTCATCAACATAAATTTGCATAATAAGAATATCTGAATTAAGATTTTTAATAAACAAAGTGGAGTCCACCAGACCAATGAAAAAACCAGATTGTTCTAAAAAAATTTGTAGTCTTTCATACCATGCTCTTGGTGCTTGTTTGAGTCCATACAAATTTCTTTTCAATTTGTAGATTTTTTCTGGATATTTCTCATTTTCAAAGCCTGGAGGTTGCTCTACATAAACTTCTTCATTGATGTGTCCATTTAAGAATACACTCTTAACATCAATTTGATATAACTTGAAGTTCATGTAACTAACAAAAGCAAGCATCATTCGAATTGACTCTAATTGAGCCACTCGTGCATAGGTTTCATCAAAATCTATGTCTTCTTCTTGATTATAGCCTTGTGCTACTAGCCTTTCTTTGTTACGAATGACTTCACCATTTTCGTTTAGCTTATTTCGGAAGACCCATCTTGTTCCAATTACTGGATGATCCTTTGGTCTATCAACTAGATCCCCAACATCATTCCCACTAAATTGGTTAAGTTCTTCAGACATGGCCTAAAGTCAAAATTCATCATCACATGCCTCATTGATATTCTTTGGTTCTAATTTAGATATGAAAGCAACATTTGCAATATATTTTTCTAATTGCCTTCTAGTTTGGACACCACTCTTTATTTCACCAATAACTTGTTCATGTGGATGATTATGAACTTCTTTCTAAACCGGTTGAAGAAGAATATTTTCTTGAGAAGTACTCTCTATCAATGGTTTTTCTTGAAGTATTACTTCTTCTCCTTCGCTTAGTGGTATAATCTGCTCACAATTCTCATCAAATGCAACATGTAAAGATTCTTCAATACAAGATGTTCTTTTATTGAAAATACGATAAGCTTTACTTCTAGAAGAATATCCAAGAAATATTGATTCATCTGATTTTGAATCAAACTTATCAAGATTATCTTTGGTATTTAACAAGAAACATTTACTACCAAAAATTTTGAAATATGAGATCTTTGGTACACGATCATAATACAATTCAAAACATGTTTTATGTAAAATTGGTCGAATAAGAACACGGTTCAAAACACAACATGTTGTATTTATTGCTTCATCCCAAAAGTATTTTGGTAAATTTTTATCTTGAAGCATGGTTCTAGCACATTCTTGCAAAGTTCTATTCTTTCTTTCAACAACTCCATTTTGTGGAGCCGCTCTAGGAAAAGCAAAGTTGTGAGATATACCATGTAAATCATAAAACTTTAGAAAAGATTCATTATCAAATTCACCACCATGATCACTACGAATTTTAATTATAGATGTAGATTTTTCAGTTGTAATTCTTCTACAAAGTTTAGAAAATTATGAAAAAGCATTATTTTTGCTTTTTAGAAAAATTACCCATGTAAACCGAGAATAATCATCTACTATAACAAAAGCATACTTGCTACCATTCAAACTTTGAATTCTAGATGGTCCAAATAGATCTAAATGTAAAAAGTTCTAGAGGACGTTTTTTTGAAACAATATCTTTTGCTTTAAAAGAACTCTTGATTTGTTTACCCCTTTGGCAAGCATCACATAAGTGATCTTTCTTATATGGTATTCTAGGTAGGCCTCTTACAAGATCATTCTTTGATAACTTTGAAATAATTTTAAAGTTAACATGTCCAAGTCTCTTATGCCATAACCATTGAATTTCATTTGAAACAATAAGACATTTTTCATTAAAAGTGGGTAATTCATCTAGATATAGTTCATACACATTGTTCCTTCTTTTACCTTTAAAAATGATCTTTTTAGATTGAAAATCAGAACTTAAGCATGAATCATTTTCAAAAGAAACATGAAAACCTTTATCACATAATTGACTAATAGATATTAAATTATGCATTAAACCATCTACTAAAAGAACATTTTCTATCAAGGGAAGTTTTGGATTATCAATATTACCAATACCTTTTACTTTTCCCTTGTTATTGTCACCAAAGGTGACGGTTCCTCCATCCTTATTTTGGAGGGTGAAAAATAACTCCGGCCTTCCAGTCATATGTTTGGAACAACCGCTATCCAATACTCATTTGCTCCTTATGTTGTGTACCTACAACAAAATTAGAAAACAGAGCATTTGACCCCATTCTATTTTTGAGTCCATGAGAGTTAGTCTTATGAACCCATATCCATTTGGATTTTGGTTTCCTTTGATAATGAATATTCTTTCTATAAAAGGATTTATCATATCTAGAATAATCATGTCTAGGCATATAAGCATTATAGTTTCCATGATTAGATGTATTTCTATTAGAACTAGAAAGTTTAGTTCTATGAACAAAAGGTTGAGAGTAATGTCTTTGATTTTTCACCACATAGTTTGGTCTATTTTGAGTATAAAAAAAAGCTATATCCCAATCCGGTTTTATTAACCGAGCATCTTTGAGAACCAAGAAGTTTTTTTAGATACTCTTGACCATTTATGAATTTGGTCACTATGAAAAGAAGATCATTTGATTTTTCTTTTAGACTAGATATTTCTTTTTGTAAGAGATTGGTTCTAACTCCAACTTCTTTTATCTCAAATGCTTGGCAAGAGTTTTCCTTCTTGAGATCTTCTATCTCTTGAAGTAACACTTTATTTTAAGAGCCAAGAGTTAAATTTTCAGTTTTTAACTCTTTATTTTTACAACTTAGACTCTTAAATTTAGCATATAAATCATAAAATGCTTCAAATAATTCATCATAGTCAAATTGACTTACCGAATCTTCTTGTGCTACAAAACACATGTTGACGACTTCTTCATTTGATTCTTCAACGGAAGAGGAGTCACTATCATCCCAACATGCTTGAAATGCCTTTTTCTTCTTGAATTGGTCCTTGGGCTTGATTTTGAGAAGAAAACAATCTTTTTTGATATGTCCTGCATTTTTGCAGTTAAAGCACTTGACTTGATTGGGATTGGAAGAATCTGCTTTCTTTACCTTTCTTTGAAATCTTCCATTTTTTATGAATCTTCTGAATTGCCTTGTGATGAGGGCAATATCTTCATCTTCTTCTGAATTTTCTGAGTCAGAAGTAGCCATAAAAGCAAGAGATTTCTTCTTAGGCTCTTCTTCTTGTCTGTCTTGAAGTTGGACTTCATATGTCATAAGGTTACCAACCAAATCTTCAAGAGTGAGAGTATTAAGATCATTTGCTTTTTCAATAGCAGTGGTTTTTCTCTCCCATTCAGGAGTTAAACACCTTAGGATCTTTCTGACTAAATCCACTTGTGAATATTCTTTTCCAAGGGATTTCAAAGTGTTAGTTATATCGGTCATTCTAGTTACCATGTCCGATATAGATTCATTTGGCTTCATTTTGAACAATTCAAATTTATGAACTAAAAAAGCAATTTTAGATTCATTTACCTTTGACATACCTTCGTGTGTCACAAGAAGAGTATGCCAGATTTCATTTGTTGTAGAGCATTGAGAGATGCGATTGAACTCTACCTTGTCAACGCCACAATATAATGCATTCATTGCCTTGGCATTAAGTGAAGCAATCTTCTTTTCTTCATCGATCCATCGGCTGAAATTAGTTGATGGAGTTTGGTACTTTTCTGAAATAACTCTCCAAATATCTAGATCCATGGATTGCAAGAATATTGTCATTCTTACTTTCCAGTAACCATAGTTTGTTCCGTCAAAGAGAGGAGGACGAACAGAGGAGCATCCTTCTTTGTGCTGAGATGTTGTAGTTGCCATGCTAGATGATGATCAAATCAGAATAATAGCAAACCTGCTCCGATACCAAATGAAAGTGCACTAGGATCGAGGCAACGAGCACTAGAGGGGGGTGAATAGTGCTTTTAAAAAATTGTCTGCAGAGTATTGAAGGATTTTGCAATTTGAAAAGCAAACACACAAAGAACACAAGATTTTATCCTGGTTCGGTCTATTCCGACGTACATCCAGTCCCCAAGCAAAACAAGCTTGAGATTTCCACTATCAACCTTGTTAACTACAAGATCACACAGACCAAAACCGGTCCCACTTTCAGTAACAACCCTATTGAAACCAAACAACTCCTTTACACCAAGGAGTCCTTCTTTTTACAAAAAATAAGTAACAACTTACAATACAACCTATGAGCCTTTCTTTTGAATGCGAATGAGATGCAATTGGCTTTTGAGGTTGTTGAAATACTCTACTCACGAATTCACTATCTCTCAAAGTGATTTGTGTGAAAAACTGAAGTGAAAATATCAAGTGAGTGAGAAAATAAATACTTGAATGAATAGGAGTGAAAAGCAAGAAGTAAATGATTCAAATCAATTGAATTCTTGTTGTTTTGAGTGTAAAATGCACTCATATTTCTAGTTGAAAGATTCCATACGTTGAGAGTATGAAAGGGTGTCAAAATAGTCCATTTTGAATGATCAAAACGTTTGAAAAATGAAAAGACACGCCTTTTTGAAGTTTCAGGAAAAATGCCAAAATTAGTCGACTGAAACATCAGTTAGTCGACTAATACTTAGTTATTAGTAGACTGACAATTATCGTCGGTCGACTGATCTCGAGCTGTTTGAAAATCTGAACTTTTAAAACTTAGTCGACTAGAGCAAAATTAGTCGACTGATAATATCATCAGTAGATTGAAAAACCTTTCTGTCGACTGCTGCTAAAATCTTCTGAAAAACAAACATTATGTTCAGTCGACTGATAAAAGCATTAGTCGACTGCTGCTAAATTTTCAGAAAACACATGTTTTGTTCAGTTGACTGATAAAACCATTAGTCGACTATTTTGACAAAAATGACTTTTTAGAAAATATGGCGCGAAAGGATTAGTCGACTGGTAAGTCTATTGATCGACTAATAAACATGAAAATTTAAAAACAAAGTTTTCTAAAAAGATTTTCAAGAGGGTTCTTTTTAGAAAAGTTTTTCTAAAGACTTTTAAGGTGAAATGCAACCTAAATATGCACTCTAAGTAAAGCTCTTACAAGAATCTAAGACTTTTAATGAATTAAACATTTGCACACTAGTCTTCAAAGATTCTTCATCGAATTCTTCAATTTCTTCATAGCCTTAGCTGAAATGCAGTTGATTCCACTTGCTCATCATCAAAACCTTGTACTTAAAGTATCATGTATGGCTTCATTGTCGTAACAATCTCCCCCTTTTTGATGATGACAAACTTAATCAAAGATGAAGCATTTAGATGCATAGATGGAGATTTTACTCCCCCTATCAATATCCTACAAAACATTAAAAGTTAGCACATTTAAAGCACATATATCACATATTGATTTATTTGCATTTTCATTTATCATTACTTCATGCATTTATAAATGCATTCATTCAAAGCTTACTTTTTCTCTTAATTTCGCATTTCTCTTGCAAGATCTTCTGCAATTTCAATGTAATGCTATCTTTTATCTTTTATTTTTTTCTCCCCCTTTGTCATAATAAAAAATGAATAAGGGCAGAAATAGCATATGCAAAATAGAGATATAAGTTTAAAATATTACAACCCATAAAGTATGAAAGTTTAGACAACAAAGATCAGAAAAGTGAGTTGAGCAAATCCTTGATTGAAGTAATCTCTTTCTGAATCGAAGATAGTTGTTGAGTCACATCTTCATGAAAAGTGTGTTGATGCAGCTCCAAAGCTTCCAATCTCTGCATAACTTCATCATTGTCTTGACTTGTAAAAAATTTCTTTTTTTTTGCATGAGATGAAGGTGTCGTAGAAGGTGAAGGTTCAGAAATTGATGGTTCAGTAGGATCAGATGGTTCAGTTTGATCAACATTTAAAGGAGGCAGATATTTAATTTTCATTCTTTTAAAAATTATTTGATCAAAGAACTCTTTTTGCTTAATATATTTTTCATTTGTTAAGGGAACTTTGAAATGTCTAAAAATACGAGTTAGAAGACATCCATAAGGAAGAAATGGTTTTTGTTTCCACAAATTTGTAAAATACATATTGGCCCAATTTACAGAATTATTTCCAAATAAAACATAAAGAGCTGTAGATAGATCTGTGGAATAATAATCAAAAGAACCAGTTTTAGGAAGAACATTGTGGGCAAGGATTCGTCCAGCAATGCGTGCACGAGTTTGAAGATTAGTATTTTTGAAAGGAGGACAGTGAGGTGCACCTGGAAGAAGAATTTGTTCAAAAATTCTTTCATCATTTAATTCAATAGTGTTGAAAAGAGTGTCTGAAGGTGGAATTTCAAGAATTTCTCCAAGTAGTTTCGAATCAAACTCGATTTCAACATCACGAACAAGAGAGGACAAAACTCCAATTTCATGATTAATTTGTAAATTCGTGTAAAACAAGTGAATCAGAAACGGATAGTGAAGGGTATCTGCACAAGCATCAAAAAGATGTGAAATTCTAGGAAATAATTCTCTTATGTTGTAACAAGAAAATAAGTGAAATAGAACATTTTGGCCTGATAAAATAGGTAGTGCAGAAATTGATCCAAAAGTATCATACAAAAGAGGATTTCTGAGTAATCTGAGTGAAAAACCATGTCTTGAAGAAGGTGTAGGAGGAGGAGAACCTAAACCTTTTGCAAATGCAGACTTCGTACGAGGCATGATTAAAAACAGATTTACCAAAAAAAATGTTGGCTTCCAAATGACGTCCGGGAAAAGAAAAATGATGTCCGGCATTCAGAAACGAAGGAAGATACGGTGGCTGACGACGAGTGTGAAGTCGGCCACAAGGAGATTCCAGCAAAGGCGGAAAATACACTGTCACAGCAAGAGGGTTCCGGCGTGTTTTGAAGATGTGCCAGTTACTGCAAGAGGATTCCGGTGTTTCAAGATCACGGCCAGAAGATTCTGGCGTCTCTCTGTCTCGGCAAGAAAATCCCAGCGAAGATGGGATCGAACGACACTCCGAGGGTTTTTCGAAAGAGAGAGAGGAAAGAGACCAAAAAGGGGTTTTCGTTTTAAGGGTTTCGTTTTTAAGAAAAATGAAAAGACGAAATTGAAGTGAAACGATGCCTATTTAAAAAACATGGTTTTTGTTTAAAAAAAATCCAAGGGGTATCGGGTCCCTTCATTTAAAATTTTAAAAAAAATTTAGTCGACTAAAACTTTATCGGTCGACTAAGAATGTATGACTCATTCTAAAAACAACAGTCGACTAAAAATATATCGGTCGACTAATATGGTGCGATTCATTCTAAAATTTTAAAACATCAGTCGACTAGAGTTTTGTCGGTTGACTAATATAGTGCGATTTTGAGATTTTGTTCAAAAATCAACATTTTTACAAATCCAAAAATGAGCAAATACCTAGTTCTCTCCTAATTCTCATAAAATCTTCATTTTTAAGAGGTTTAGTGAAGATATCGGCATGTTATTCTTTAGTGGAAATAAAATTTAACGAAATATCTCCTTTTAAAACATGATCTCTTAAAAAATAATGTCTAACTTCAATATGCTTAGTTTTTGAGTGTTGAACAGGATTTTTCGAAAGATTTATAGCACTAGTGTTATCACAATAAATAGTTGTTGTGGAGAAATTCAAACCAAAATCTTTTAAGGTCTGTTTCATCCATAGTACTTGTGAACATGCTAAACTAGCCGCTATATATTCTGCTTTAGTTGTTGAGAGTGACACTGAATTTTGCTTTTTACTAAACCAAGAGACTAAAGAATTTCCTAAGAAATGACAAGTTCCACTAGTACTCTTGCGATCAGATTTACTTCCTGCAAAATTTGCATCACTATATGAAACTAAATCAAAGGAAGATGATTTTGGGTAAAACAAACCGAAATCTGAAGTATCTTTCAAATAACGAAGAATTTGTTTTACTGCAGTTAAATGAGATTTCTTTGGATTAGCTTGAAATCTTGCACACATACAAACACTAAACATAATATCAGGTCGACTAGCAGTTAAGTATAATAGAGATCCGATCATACCTCTGTAGAGCTTAGTATCTACACTTTTACCATTTTCATCTTTATCAAGAGTAGTTGTACTCATAGGATTCCTTCTTGATTTCGATGAGTCCATCCCAAATCTCTTGAGAAGTTCTTTTGTAAACTTAGCCTGATTGATGAAGATTCCTTCTTCAGTTTGCTTTATTTGAAGTCCAAGGAAGTAGTTTAATTTGCCTATCAAGCTCATTTCAAACTCTTCCTGCATAGCTTTAGCAAATTCTTGACAAAGAGAATCATTAGTAGAACCAAATATTATGTCATCAACATAAATTTGCACAATAAGAATATCTGAATTAAGATTTTTAATAAATAAAGTGGAGTCTACCCGATCAATGGAAAAACCAGATTGTTCTAAAAAAATTCGTAGTCTTTCATACCACGCTCTTGGTGCTTGTTTGAGTCCATACAAAGCTCTTTTTGATTTGTAGATTTTTTCTGGATATTTCTCATTTTCAAAGCCTGGAGGTTGCTCTACATAAACTTCTTCATTGATGTGTCCATTTAAGAATGCACACTTAACATCAATTTGATATAACTTGAAGTTCATGTAACTAGCAAAAGCAAGCATCATTCGAATTCACTCTAATCGAGCCACTGGTGCATAGGTTTCATCAAAATCTATGCCTTCTTCTTGATTATAGCCTTGTGCTACTGGCCTTGCTTTGTTACGAATGACTTCACCA
Source organism: Nuphar pumila (assembly GCF_984573655.1). Taxonomy (NCBI): domain Eukaryota; kingdom Viridiplantae; phylum Streptophyta; class Magnoliopsida; order Nymphaeales; family Nymphaeaceae; genus Nuphar; species Nuphar pumila. The sequence continues at coordinate 163,003,751 of NC_143249.1, read as the reverse complement.
TTTTCGTCCAGCTTATTTCGGAAGACCCATCTTGTTCCAATTACTGGATGATCCTTTGGTCTATCAACTAGATCCCAAACATCATTCCTAGTAAATTGGTTAAGTTCTTCAGACATGGCCTAAAGCCAAAATTCATCATCACATGCCTCATTGATATTCTTTGGTTCTAATTTAGATATGAAAGCAACATTTGCAATATATTTTTCTAATTGCCTTCTAGTTTGGACACCACTCTTTATTTCACCAATAACTTGTTCATGTGGATGATTAGGAACTTCTTTCCAAACCGGTTGAAGAGGAATATTTTCTTGAGAAGTACTCTCTATCAAGGGTTTTTCTTGAAGTATTACTTCTTCTCCTTCGCTTAGAGGTATAATCTGCTCACAATTCTCATCAAATGAAACATGTAAAGATTCTTCAATACAAGATGTTCTTTTATTGAAAATATGATAAGCTTTACTTCTAGAAGAATATCCAAGAAATATTGATTCATCTGATTTTGAATCAAACTTATCAAGATTATCTTTGGTATTTAACAAGAAACATTTACTACCAAAAATTTTGAAATATGAGATCTTTGGTGTACGATCATAATACAATTCAAAACATGTTTTATGTAAAATTGGTCGAATAAGAACACGGTTCAAAACACAACATGTTGTATTTATTGCTTCATCCCAAAAGTATTTTGGTAAATTTTTATCTTGAAGCATGGTTCTAGCACATTCTTGCAAAGTTCTATTCTTTCTTTCAACAACTCCATTTTGTGGAGCCGCTCTAGGAAAAGCAAAGTTGTGAGATATACCATGTAAATCATAAAACTTTAGAAAAGATTCATTATCAAATTCACCACCATGATCACTACGAATTTTAATTATAGATGTAGATTTTTCAGTTGTAATTCTTCTACAAAGTTTAGAAAATTATGAAAAAGCATCATTTTTTCTTTTTAGAAAAATTACCCATGTAAACCGAGAATAATCATCTACTATAACAAAAGCATACTTGCTACCATTCAAACTTTGAATTCTAGATGGTCCAAATAGATCTAAATGTAAAAGTTCAAGAGGACGTTTTGTTGAAACAATATCTTTTGCTTTAAAAGAACTCTTGATTTGTTTACCCCTTTGGCAAGCATCACATAAGTGATCTTTCTTATATGGTATTCTAGGTAGGCCTCTTACAAGATCATTCATGGATAACTTTGAAATAATTTTAAAGTTAACATGTCCAAGTCTCTTATGCCATAACCATTGAATTTCATTTGAAACAATAAGACATTTTTCATTAAAAGTAGGTAATTCATCTAGATATAGTTCATACACATTGTTCCTTCTTTTACCTTTAAAAATGATCTTTTTAGATTGAAAATCAGAACTTAAGCATGAATCATTTTCAAAAGAAACATGAAAACCTTTATCACATAATTGACTAATAGATATTAAATTATGCATTAAACCATCTACTAAAAGAACATTTTCTATCAAGGAAAGTTTTGGATTACCAATACCTATTACTTTTCCCTTGTTATTGTCACCAAAGGTGATGGTTCCTCCATCCTTATTTTGGAGGGTAAAAAATAACTCCGGCCTTCCAGTCATATGTTTGGAACAACCGCTGTCCAATATTCATTTGCTCCTTATGTTGTGTACCTACAACAAAATTAGAAAATAGAGCATTTGACCCCTTTCTATTTTCGGGTCCATGAGAGTTAGTCTTAGGAACCCATATCCATTTAGATTTTGGTTTTCTTTGATAATGAATATTCTTTCTATAAAAGGATTTATCATGTCTAGAATAATCATATCTAGGCATACAAGCATTATAGTTTTCATGATTAGATGCATTTCTATTAGAACTAGAAAGTTTAGTTCTATGAACAAAAGGTTGAGAATAATGTCTTTGATTTTTCACCACATAGTTTGGTCTATTTTGAGTATAAAAAAAAAATTATATTCCAATCCGGTTTTATTAACCGAGCATCTTTGAGAACGAAGAAGTTTTTCTAGATTCTCTTGACCATTTGTGAATTTGGTCAATATGAAAAGAAGATCATTTGATTTTTCTTTTAGACTAGATATTTCTTTTTGTAAGATAATGGTTCTAACTCCAACTTCTTTTATCTCAAATGCTTGGCAAGAGTTTTCCTTCTTGAGATCTTCTATCTTTTGAAGTAACACTTTATTTTGAGAGCCAAGAGATAATTTTTCAGTTTTTAACTCTTTATTTTTAGAACTTAGACTCTTAAATTTAGCATATAGATCATTAAATGCTTCAAATAATTCATCATAGTCAAATTGACTTACCGAATCTTCTTGTGCTATAAAACACATGTTGGCGACTTCTTCATTTGATTCTTCATCGGAAGAGGAGTCACTATCATCCCAACATGCTTGAAATGCCTTTTTCTTCTTGAATTGGTCCTTGAGCTTGATTTTGAGAAGAGAACAATCTTTCTTGATATGTCCTGCCTTTTTGCAGTTAAAGCACTTGACTTGATTGGGATTGGAAGAATCTGCTTTCTTTACCTTTCTTTGAAATCTTCCCTTTTTTATGAATCTTCTGAATTGCCTTGTGATGAGGGCAATATCTTCATCTTCTTCTGAATTTTCTGAGTCAGAAGTAGCCTTAAAAGCAAGAGATTACTTCTTAGGCTCTTCTTCTTGTCTGTCTTGAAGTTGGACTTCATATGTCATAAGGTTACCAACCAAATCTTCAAGAGTGAGAGTATTAAGATCATTTGCTTCTTCAATAGCAGTGGTTTTTCTCTCTCATTCAGGAGTTAAACACCTTATGATCTTTCTGACTAAATCCACTTGTGAATATTCTTTTCCAAGGGATTTCAAAGTGTTAGTTATATCGGTCATTCTAGTTACCATGTCCGATATAGATTCATTTTGCTTCATTTTGAACAATTCAAATTTATGAACTAAAGAAGCAATTTTAGATTCATTTACCTTTGACATACCTTCGTGTGTCACGAGAAGAGTATGCCAGATTTCATTTGCTGTAGAGCATTGAGAGATGCGATTGAACTCTACCTTGTCAACGCCACAATATAATGCATTCATTGCCTTGGCATTAAGTGAAGCAATCTTCTTTTCTTCATCGATCCATCGGCTGAAATCAGTTGATGGAGTTTGGTACTTTTCTGAAACAACTCTCAAAATATCTAGATCCATGGATTGCAAGAATATTGTCATTCTTACTTTCCAGTAACCATAGTTTGTTCCGTCAAAGAGAGGAGGACGAACAGAGGAGCATCCTTCTTTGTGCTGAGATGTTGTAGTTGTCATGCTAGATGATGATCAAATCAGAATAATAGCAAACCTGCTCTGATACCAAATGAAAGTGCACTAGGATCGAGGCAACGAGCACTAGAGGGGGGTGAATAGTGCTTTTAAAAAATTGTCTGCAGAATATTGAAGGATTTTGCAATTTGAAAAGCAAACACACAAAGAACACAAGATTTTATCCTAGTTCGGTCTATCCCGACCTACATCCAGTCCCCAAGCAAAACCAGCTTGAGATTTCCACTATCAACCTTGTTAACTACAAGATCACACAAACCAAAACCGGTCCCACTTTCAGTAACAACCCTATTGAAAGCAAACAACTCCTTTACACCAAGGAGTCCTTCTTTTTACAAAAAATAAGTAACAACTTACAATACAACCTATGAGCCTTTCTTTTGAATGCGAATGCGATGCAATTGGCTTTTGAGGTTGATGAAATACTCTACTCACGAATTCACTATCTCTCAAAGTGATTTGTGTGAAAAACTGAAGTGAAAATATCAAGTGAGTGAGAAAACAAATACTTGAATGAATAGGAGTGAAAAGCAAGAAGTAAATGATTCAAATCAATTGAATTCTTGTTGTTTTGAGTGTAAAATGCACTCATATTTATAGTTGAAAGATTCCATATGTTGAGAGTATGAAAGGGTGTCAAAACAGTCTATTTTCAACAATCAAAACGTTTGAAAAATGAAAAGACACACCTTTTTTGAAGTTTCAGAAAAACGACAAAATTAGTCGACTGAAACATCAGTTAGTCGACTAATAGTTAGTTATTAGTAGACTGACAATTATCGTCGGTCGACTGATCTCGAGCTGTTTGAAAATCTGAACTTTTGAAACTTAGTCGACTAGAGCAAAATTAGTCGACTGATAATATCATCAGTAGATGAAAAACCTTTCAGTCGACTGCTGCTAAAATCTTCTGAAAAACAAACATTATGTTCAGTCGACTGATAAAAGCATTAGTCGACTGCTGCTAAATTTTCAGAAAAAACATGTTTTGTTCAGTCGACTGATAAAACCATTAGTCGACTAATTTGACAAAAATGACTTTTTAGAAAATATGGCGCGAAAGGATTAGTCGACTGGTAAGTCTATTGGTCGACTAATAAACATGAAAATTTAAAAACAAAGTTTTCTAAAAAGATTTTCAAGAGGGTTCTTTTTAGAAAAGTTTTTCTAAAGACTTTTAACGTGAAATGCAACCTAAATATGCACTCTAAGTTAGGCTCTTACAAGAATCTAAGACTTTTAATGAATTAAACATTTGCACACTAGTCTTCAAAGATTCTTCATCGAATTCTTCAATTTCTTCATAGCCTTAGCTGAAATGCAGTTGATTCCACTTGCTCATCATCAAAACCTTGTACTTAAAGTATCATGTATGGCTTCATTGTCGTAACAATCTCCCCCTTTTTGATGATGACAAACTTAATCAAAGATGAAGCATTTAGATGCATAGATGGAGATTTTACTCCCCCTATCAATATCCTACAAAACATTAAAAGTTAGCACATTTAAAGCACATATATCACATATTGATTTATTTGCATTTTCATTTATCATTACTTCATGCATTTATAAATGCATTCATTCAAAGCTTACTTTTTCTCTTAATTTCGCATTTCTCTTGCAAGATCTTCTGCAATTTCAATGTAATGCTATCTTTTATCTTTTATTTTTTTCTCCCCCTTTGTCATAATAAAAAATGAATAAGGGAAGAAATAGCATATGCAAAATAGAGATATAAGTTTAAAATATTACAACCCATAAAGTATGAAAGTTTAGACAACAAAGATCAGAAAAGTGAGTTGAGCAAATCCTTGATTGAAGTAATCTCTTTCTGAATCGAAGATAGTTGTTGAGTCACATCTTCACGAAAAGTGTGTTGATGCAGCTCCAAAGCTTCCAATCTCTGCATAACTTCATCATTGTCTTGACTTGTAAAAAATTTCTTTCTTTTTACATGAGATGAAGGTGTCGTAGAAAGTGAAGGTTCAGAAATTGATGGTTCAGTAGGATCAGATGGTTCAGTTTGATCAACATTTAAAGGAGGCAGATATTTAATTTTCATTCTTTTAAAAATTGTTTGATCAAAGAACTCTTTTTGCTTAATATATTTTTCATTTGTTAAGGGAACTTTGAAATGTCTAAAAATACGAGTTAGAAGACATCCATAACGAAGAAATGGTTTTTGTTTCCACAAATTTGTAAAATACATATTGGCCCAATTTACAGAATTATTTCCAAATAAAACATAAAGAGCCGTAGATAGATCTGTGGAATAATAATCAAAAGAACTAGTTTTAGGAAGAACATTGTGGGCAAGGATTCGTCCAGCAATGCGTGCACGAGTTTGAAGATTAGTATTTTTGAAAGGAGGACAATGAGGTGCACCTGGAAGAAGAATTTGTTCAAAAATTCTTTCATCATTTAATTCAATAGTGTTGAAAAGAGTGTCTGAAGGTGGAATTTCAAGAATTTCTCCAAGTAGTTTCGAATCAAACTCGATTTCAACATCACGAACAAGAGAGGACAAAACTCCAATTTCATGATTAATTTGTAAATTCGTGTAAAACAAGTGAATCAGAAAAGGATAGTGAAGGGTATCTGCACAAGCATAAAAAAGATGTGAAATTCCAGAAAATAATTCTCTTATGTTGTAACGAGAAAATAAGTGAAATAGAACATTTCGGCCTGATAAAATAGGTAGTGCAGAAATTGATCCAAAAGTATCATACAAAAGAGGATTTCTGAGTAATCTGAGTGAAAAACCATGTCTTGAAGAAGGTGTAGGAGGAGGAGAACCTAAACCTTTTGCAAATGCAGACTTCGTACGAGGCATGATTAAAAACAGATTTACCAAAAAAAATGTCGGCTTTCAAATGACTTCCGGGAAAAGAAAAATGATGTCCGGCATTCAGAAACGAAGGAAGATACGGTGGCTGATGACGAGTGTGAAGTCGGCCACAAGGAGATTCCAGCAAAGGCGGAAAATACACTGTCACAGCAAGAGGGTTCCTGCGTGTTTTGAAGATGCGCCAATTACTGCAAGAGGATTCTGGTGTTTCAAGATCACGGCCAGAAGATTCTGGCGTCTCTCTGTCTCGGCAAGAAAATCCCGGCGAAGATGGGATCGAACGACACTCCGAGGGTTTTTCGAAAGAGAGAGAGGAAAGAGACCAAAAAGGGGTTTTCGTTTTAAGGGTTTCATTTTTAAGAAAAATGAAAAGACGAAATTGAAGTGAAACGATGCCTATTTAAAAAACATGGTTTTTTTTTTTAAGAAATCCAAGGGGTATCGGGTCCCTTCATTTCAAATTTTAAAAAAAATTTAGTCGACTAAAACTTTATCGGTCGACTAAGAATGTACGACTCATTCTAAAAACATCAGTCGACTAAAAATATATCGGTCGACTAATATGGTGCGATTCATTCTAAAATTTTAAAACATCAGTCGACTAGAATTTTGTCGGTTGACTAATATGATGCGATTTTGAGGTTTTGTTCAAAAATCAACATTTTTACAAATCCAAAAATGAGCAAATACCTAGTTCTCTCCTAATTCTCATAAAATCTTCATTTTTAAGAGGTTTAGTGAAGATATCGGCATGTTATTCTTTAGTGGAAATAAAATTTAACGAAATATCTCCTTTTAAAACATGATCTCTTAAAAAATAATGTCTAACTTCAATATGCTTAGTTCTTGAGTGCTGAACAGGATTTTTCGAAAGATTTATAGCACTAGTGTTATCACAATAAATAGTTGTTGTGGAGAAATTCAAACCAAAATCTTTTAAGGTCTGCTTCATCCATAGTACTTGTGAACATGCTAAACTAGCCGCTATATATTCTGCTTTAGTTGTTGAGAGTGACACTGAATTTTGCTTTTTACTAAACCAAGAGACTAAAGAATTTCCTAAGAAATGACAAGTTCCACTAGTACTCTTGCGATCAGATTTACTTCCTGCAAAATTTGCATCACTATATGAAACTAAATCAAAGGAAGATGATTTTGGGTAAAACAAACCGAAATCTGAAGTATCTTTCAAATAACGAAGAATTTGTTTTACTGCAGTTAAATGAGATTCCTTTGGATTAGCTTGAAATCTTGCACACATACAAACACTAAACATAATATCAGGTCGACTAGCAGTTAAGTATAATAGAGATCCGATCATACCTCTGTAGAGCTTAGTATCTACACTTTTACCATTTTCATCTTTATCAAGAGTAGTTGTACTCATAGGATTCCTTCTTGATTTCGATGAGTCCATCCCAAATCTCTTGAGAAGTTCTTTTGTATACTTAGCCTGATTGATGAAGATTCCTTCTTCAGTTTGCTTTATTTGAAGTCCAAGGAAGTAGTTTAATTCGCCCATCAAGCTCATTTCAAACTCTTCCTGCATAGCTTTAGCAAATTCTTGACAAAGAGAATCATTAGTAGAACCAAATATTATGTCATCAACATAAATTTGCACAATAAGAATATCTAAATTAAGATTTTTAATAAATAAAGTGGAGTCTACCCGACCAATGGAAAAACCAGATTGTTCTAAAAAAAATCGTAGTCTTTCATACCACGCTCTTGGTGCTTGTTTGAGTCCATACAAAGCTCTTTTTGATTTGTAGATTTTTTCTGGATATTTCTCATTTTCAAAGCCTGGAGGTTGCTCTACATAAACTTCTTCATTGATGTGTCCATTTAAGAATGCACACTTAGCATCAATTTGATATAACTTGAAGTTCATGTAACTAGCAAAAGCAAGCATCATTCGAATTGACTCTAATCGAGCCACTGGTGCATAGGTTTCATCAAAATCTATGCCTTCTTCTTGATTATAGCCTTGTGCTACTGGCCTTGCTTTGTTACGAATGACTTCACCATTTTCGTCCAGCTTATTTCGGAAGACCCATCTTGTTCCAATTACTGGATGATCCTTTGGTCTATCAACTAGATCCTAAACATCATTCCTAGTAAATTGGTTAAGTTCTTCAGACATGGCCTAAAGCCAAAATTCATCATCACATGCCTCATTGATATTCTTTGGTTCTAATTTAGATATGAAAGCAACATTTGCAATATATTTTTCTAATTGCCTTCTAGTTTGGACAACACTCTTTATTTCACCAATAACTTGTTCATGTGGATGATTAGGAACTTCTTTCCAAACCGGTTGAAGAGGAATATTTTCTTGAGAAGTACTCTCTATCAAGGGTTTTTCTTGAAGTATTACTTTTTCTCCTTCGCTTAGAGGTATAATCTGCTCACAATTCTCATCAAATGAAACATGTAAAGATTCTTCAATACAAGATGTTCTTTTATTGAAAATATGATAAGCTTTACTTCTAGAAGAATATCCAAGAAATATTGATTCATCTGATTTTGAATCAAACTTATCAAGATTATCTTTGGTATTTAACAAGAAACATTTACTACCAAAAATTTTGAAATATGAGATCTTTGGTGTACGATCATAATACAATTCAAAACATGTTTTATGTAAAATTGGTCGAATAAGAACACGGTTCAAAACACAACATGTTGTATTTATTGCTTCATCCCAAAAGTATTTTGGTAAATTTTTATCTTGAAGCATGGTTCTAGCACATTCTTGCAAAGTTCTATTCTTTCTTTCAACAACTCCATTTTGTGGAGCCGCTCTAGGAAAAGCAAAGTTGTGAGATATACCATGTAAATCATAAAACTTTAGAAAAGATTCATTATCAAATTCACCACCATGATCACTACGAATTTTAATTATAGATGTAGATTTTTCAGTTGTAATTCTTCTACAAAGTTTAGAAAATTATGAAAAAGCATCATTTTTTCTTTTTAGAAAAATTACCCATGTAAACCGATAATAATCATCTACTATAACAAAAGCATACTTGCTACCATTCAAACTTTGAATTCTAGATGGTCCAAATATATCTAAATGTAAAAGTTCAAGAGGACGTTTTGTTGAAACAATATCTTTTGCTTTAAAAGAACTCTTGATTTGTTTACCCCTTTGGCAAGCATCACATAAGTGATCTTTCTTGTATGGTATTCTAGGTAGGCCTCTTACAAGATCATTCTTGGATAACTTTGAAATAATTTTAAAGTTAACATGTCCAAGTCTCTTATGCCATAACCATTGAATTTCATTTGAAACAATAAGACATTTTTCATTAAAAGTGGGTAATTCATCTAGATATAGTTCATACACATTGTTCCTTCTTTTACCTTTAAAAATGATCTTTTTAGATTGAAAATCAAAACTTAAGCATGAATCATTTTCAAAAGAAACATGAAAACCTTTATCACATAATTGACTAATAAATATTAAATTATACATTAAACCATCTACTAAAAGAACATTTTCTATCAAGGGAAGTTTTGGATTACCAATACCTATTACTTTTCCCTTGTTATTGTCACCAAAGGTGATGGTTCCTCCATCCTTATTTTGGAGGGTGAAAAATAACTCCGGCCTTCCAGTCATATGTTTGGAACAACCGCTGTCCAATATTCATTTGCTCCTTATGTTGTGTACCTACAACAAAATTAGAAAATAGAGCATTTGACCCCTTTCTATTTTCGGGTCCATGAGAGTTAGTCTTAGGAACCCATATCCATTTAGATTTTGGTTTTCTTTGATAATGAATATTCTTTCTATAAAAGGATTTATCATGTCTAGAATAATCATATCTAGGCATACAAGCATTATAGTTTTCATGATTAGATGCATTTCTATTAGAACTAGAAAGTTTAGTTCTATGAACAAAAGGTTGAGAATAATGTCTTTGATTTTTCACCACACAGTTTGGTCTATTTTGAGTATAAAAAAAAACTATATTCCAATCCGGTTTTATTAACCGAGCATCTTTGAGAACGAAGAAGTTTTTCTAGATTCTCTTGACCATTTGTGAATTTGGTCAATATGAAAAGAAGATCATTTGATTTTTCTTTTAGACTAGATATTTCTTTTTGTAAGATAATGGTTCTAACTCCAACTTCTTTTATCTCAAATGCTTGGCAAGAGTTTTCCTTCTTGAGATCTTCTATCTTTTGAAGTAACGCTTTATTTTGAGAGCCAAGAGTTAATTTTTCAGTTTTTAACTGTTTATTTTTAGAACTTAGACTCTTAAATTTAGCATATAGATCATTAAATGCTTCAAATAATTCATCATAGTCAAATTGACTTACCGAATCTTCTTGTGCTATAAAACACATGTTGGCGACTTCTTCATTTGATTCTTCATCGGAAGAGGAGTCACTAGCATCCCAACATGCTTGAAATGCCTTTTTCTTCTTGAATTGGTCCTTGAGCTTGATTTTGAGAAGAGAACAATCTTTCTTGATATGTCCTGCCTTTTTGCAGTTAAAGCACTTGACTTGATTGGGATTGGAAGAATCTGCTTTCTTTACCTTTCTTTGAAATCTTCCTTTTTTTATGAATCTTCTGAATTGCCTTGTGATGAGGGCAATATCTTCATCTTCATCTTCTTCTGAATTTTCTGAGTCAGAAGTAGCCTTAAAAGCAAGAGATTACTTCTTAGGCTCTTCTTCTTGTCTGTCTTGAAGTTGGACTTCATATGTCATAAGGTTACCAACCAAATCTTCAAGAGTGAGAGTATTAAGATCATTTGCTTCTTCAATAGCAGTGGTTTTTCTCTCTCATTCAGGAGTTAAACACCTTAGGATTTTTCTGACTAAATCCACTTGTGAATATTCTTTTCCCAGGGATTTCAAAGTGTTAGTTATGTCGGTCATTCTAGTTACCATGTCCGATATAGATTCATTTTTCTTCATTTTGAACAATTCAAATTTATGCACTAAAGAAGCAATTTTAGATTCATTTACCTTTGACATACCTTCGTGTGTCACGAGAAGAGTATGCCAGATTTCATTTGCTGTAGAGCATTGAGAGATGCGATTGAACTCTACCTTGTCAACGCCACAATATAATGCATTCATTGCCTTGGCATTAAGTGAAGCAATCTTCTTTTCTTCATCGATCCATCGGCTGAAATCAGTTGATGGAGTTTGGTACTTTTCTGAAACAACTCTCAAAATATCTAGATCCATGGATTGCAAGAATATTGTCATTCTTACTTTCCAGTAACCATAGTTTGTTCCGTCAAAGAGAGGAGGACGAACAGAGGAGCATCCTTCTTTGTGCTGAGATGTTGTAGTTGCCATGCTAGATGATGATCAAATCAGAATAATAGCAAACCTGCTCTGATACTAAATGAAAGTGCACTAGGATCGAGGCAACGAGCACTAGAGGGGGGTGAATAGTGCTTTTAAAAAATTGTCTGCAGAATATTGAAGGATTTTGCAATTTGAAAAGCAAACACACAAAGAACACAAGATTTTATCCTGGTTCGGTCTATCCCGACTTACATCCAGTCCCCAAGCAAAACCAGCTTGAGATTTCCACTATCAACCTTGTTAACTACAAGATCACACAGACCAAAACCGGTCCCACTTTCAGTAACAACCCTACTGAAAGCAAACAACTCCTTTACACCAAGGAGTCCTTTTTACAAAAAATAAGTAACAACTTACAATACAACCTATGAGCCTTTCTTTTGAATGCGAATGAGATGCAATTAGCTTTTGAGGTTGTTGAAATACTCTACTCACGAATTCACTATCTCTCAAAGTGATTTGTGTGAAAAACTGAAGTGAAAATATCAAGTGAGTGAGAAAACAAATACTTGAATGAATAGGAGTGAAAAGCAAGAAGTAAATGATTCAAATCAATTGAATTCTTATTGTTTTGAGTGTAAAATGCACTCATATTTATAGTTGAAAGATTCCATACGTTGAGAGTATGAAAGGATGTCAAAACAGTCCATTTTCAACAATCAAAACGTTTGAAAAATGAAAAGACACGCCTTTTTTGAAGTTTCAGAAAAACGACAAAATTAGTCGACTGAAACATCAGTTAGTCGACTAATAGTTAGTTATTAGTAGACTGACAATTATCGTCGGTCGACTGATCTCGAGCTGTTTGAAAATCTCAACTTTTGAAACTTAGTCGACTAGAGCAAAATTAGTCGACTGATAATATCATCAGTAGACTGAAAAACCTTTCAGTCGACTGCTGCTAAAATCTTCTGAAAAACAAACATTATGTTCAGTCGACTGATAAAAGCATTAGTCGACTGCTGCTAAATTTTCAGAAAAAACATGTTTTGTTCAGTCGACTGATAAAACCATTAGTCGACTAATTTGACAAAAATGACTTTTTAGAAAATATGGCGCGAAAGGATTAGTCGACTGGTAAGTCTATTGGTCGACTAATAAACATGAAAATTTAAAAACAAAGTTTTCTAAAAAGATTTTCAAGAGGGTCTTTTTAGAAAAGTTTTTCTAAAGACTTTTAACGTGAAATGCAACCTAAATATGCACTCTAAGTTAGGCTCTTACAAGAATCTAAGACTTTTAATGAATTAAACATTTGCATACTAGTCTTTAAAGATTCTTCATCGAATTCTTCAATTTCTTCATAGCCTTAGCTGAAATGCAGTTGATTCCACTTGCTCATCATCAAAACCATGTACTTAAAGTATCATGTATGGCTTCATTGTCGTAACAATCTCCCCCTTTTTTATGATGACAAACTTAATCAAAGATGAAGCATTTAGATGCATAGATGGAGATTTTACTCCCCCTATTAATATGCTGTAAAACATTAAAAGTTAGCACATTTAAAGCACATCTATCACATATTGATTTATTTGCATTTCCATTCATCATTACTTCATGCATTTACAAATGCATTCATTCAAAGCTTACTTTTTCTCTTAATTTCGCATTTCTCTTGCAAGATCTCCTGCAATTTCAATGTAATGCTATCGTTTATCTTTTATTTTTTTCTCCCCCTTTGTCATAATAAAAAAGAATAGGGGCAGAAATAGCATATGCAAAATAGAGATATAAGTTTAAAATATTACAACCCATAAAGTATGAAAGTTTAGACAACAAAGATCAGAAAAGTGAGTTGAGCAAATCCTTGATTGAAGTAATCTCTTTCTGAATCGAAGATAGTTGTTGAGTCACATCTTCACGAAAAGTGTGTTGATGCAGCTCCAAAGCTTCCAATCTCTGCATAACTTCATCATTGTCTTGACTTGTAAAAAATTTCTTTCTTTTTGCATGAGATGAAGGTGTCGTAGAAAGTGAAGGTTCAGAAATTGATGGTTCAGTAGGATCAGATGGTTCAGTTTGATCAACATTTAAAGGAGGCAGATATTTAATTTTCATTCTTTTAAAAATTGTTTGATCAAAGAACTCTTTTTGCTTAATATATTTTTCATTTGTTAAGGGAACTTTGAAATGTCTAAAAATACGAGTTAGAAGACATCCATAACGAAGAAATGGTTTTTGTTTCCACAAATTTGTAAAATACATATTGGCCCAATTTACAGAATTATTTCCAAATAAAACATAAAGAGCCGTAGATAGATCTGTGGAATAATAATCAAAAGAACCAGTTTTAGGAAGAACATTGTGGGCAAGGATTCGTCCAGCAATGCGTGCACGAGTTTGAAGATTAGTATTTTTGAAAGGAGGACAATGAGGTGCACCTGGAAGAAGAATTTGTTCAAAAATTCTTTCATCATTTAATTCAATAGTGTTGAAAAGAGTGTCTGAAGGTGGAATTTCAAGAATTTCTCCAAGTAGTTTCGAATCAAACTCGATTTCAACATCACGAACAAGAGAGGACAAAACTCCAATTTCATGATTAATTTGTAAATTCGTGTAAAACAAGTGAATCAGAAAAGGATAGTGAAGGGTATCTGCACAAGCATAAAAAAGATGTGAAATTTCAGGAAATAATTCTCTTATGTTGTAACGAGAAAATAAGTGAAATAGAACATTTCGGCCTGATAAAATAGGTAGTGCAGAAATTGATCCAAAAGTATCATACAAAAGAGGATTTCTGAGTAATCTGAGTGAAAAACCATGTCTTGAAGAAGGTGTAGGAGGAGGAGAACCTAAACCTTTTGCAAATGCAGACTTCGTACGAGGCATGATTAAAAACAGATTTACCAAAAAAAATGTCGGCTTCCAAATGACTTCCGGGAAAAGAAAAATGATGTCCGGCATTCAGAAACAAAGGAAGATACGGTGGCTGACGACGAGTGTGAAGTCGGCCACAAGGAGATTCCAGCAAAGGCAGAAAATACACTGTCACAGCAAGAGGGTTCCAGCGTGTTTTGAAGATGCGCCAATTACTGCAAGAGGATTCTGGTGTTTCAAGATCACGGCCAGAAGATTCTGGCGTCTCTCTGTCTCGACAAGAAAATCCCGGCGAAGATGGGATCGAACGACACTCCGAGGGTTTTTCGAAAGAGAGAGAGGAAAGAGACCAAAAAGGGGTTTTCGTTTTAAGGGTTTCATTTTTAAGAAAAATGAAAAGACGAAATTGAAGTGAAACGATGCCTATTTAAAAAACATGGTTTTTTTTTAAAAAAAATCCAAGGGGTATCTGGTCCCTTCATTTAAAATTTTAAAAAAAATTTAGTCGACTAAAACTTTATCGGTCGACTAAGAATGTACGACTCATTCTAAAAACATCAGTCGACTAAAAATATATCGGTCGACTAATATGGTGCGATTCATTCTAAAATTTTAAAACATCAGTCGACTAGAATTTTGTCGGTTGACTAATATGATGCGATTTTGAGGTTTTGTTCAAAAATCAACATTTTTACAAATCCAAAAACGAGCAAATACCTAGTTCTCTCCTAATTCTCATAAAATCTTCATTTTTAAGAGGTTTAGTGAAGATATCGGCATGTTATTCTTTAGTGGAAATAAAATTTAACGAAATATATCCTTTTAAAACATGATCTCTTAAAAAATAATGTCTAACTTCAATATGCTTAGTTCTTGAGTGCTGAACAGGATTTTTCGAAAGATTTATAGCACTAGTGTTATCACAATAAATAATTGTTGTGGAGAAATTCAAACCAAAATCTTTTAAGGTCTGCTTCATCCATAGTACTTGTGAACATGCTAAACTAGCCGCTATATATTCTGCTTTAGTTGTTGAGAGTGACACTGAATTTTGCTTTTTACTAAACCAAGAGACTAAAGAATTTCCTAAGAAATGACAAGTTCCACTAGTACTCTTGCGATCAGATTTACTTCCTGCAAAATTTGCATCACTATATGAAACTAAATCAAAGGAAGATGATTTTGGGTAAAACAAACCGAAATCTGAAGTATCTTTCAAATAACGAAGAATTTGTTTTACTGCAGTTAAATGAGATTCCTTTGGATTAGCTTGAAATCTTGCACACATACAAACACTAAACATAATATCAGGTCGACTAGCAGTTAAGTATAATAGAGATCCGATCATACCTCTGTAGAGCTTAGTATCTACACCTTTACCATTTTCATCTTTATCAAGAGTAGTTGTACTCATAGGATTCCTTCTTGATTTCGATGAGTCCATCCCAAATCTCTTGAGAAGTTCTTTTGTATACTTAGCCTGATTGATGAAGATTCCTTCTTCAGTTTGCTTTATTTGAAGTCCAAGGAAGTAGTTTAATTCGCCCATCAAGCTCATTTCAAACTCTTCCTGCATAGCTTTAGCAAATTCTTGATAAAGAGAATCATTAGTAGAACCAAATATTATGTCATCATCATAAATTTGCACAATAAGAATATCTGAATTAAGATTTTTAATAAATAAAGTGGAGTCTACCCAACCAATGGAAAAACCAGATTGTTCTAAAAAAATTCGTAGTCTTTCATACCACGCTCTTGGTGCTTGTTTGAGTCCATACAAAGCTCTTTTTGATTTGTAGATTTTTTCTGGATATTTCTCATTTTCAAAGCCTGGAGGTTGCTCTACATAAACTTCTTCATTGATGTGTCCATTTAAGAATGCACACTTAACATCAATTTGATATAACTTGAAGTTCATGTAACTAGCAAAAGCAAGCATCATTCGAATTGACTCTAATCGAGCCACTGGTGCATAGGTTTCATCAAAATCTATGCCTTCTTTTTTATTATAGCCTTGTGCTACTGGCCTTGCTTTGTTACGAATGACTTCACCATTTTCGTCCAGCTTATTTCGGAAGACCCATCTTGTTCCAATTACTGGATGATCCTTTGGTCTATCAACTAGATCCTAAACATCATTCCTAGTAAATTGGTTAAGTTCTTCAGACATGGCCTAAAGCCAAAATTCATCATCACATGCCTCATTGATATTCTTTGGTTCTAATTTAGATATGAAAGCAACATTTGCAATATATTTTTCTAATTGCCTTCTAGTTTGGACACCACTCTTTATTTCACCAATAACTTGTTCATGTGGATGATTAGGAACTTCTTTCCAAACCGGTTGAAGAGGAATATTTTCTTGAGAAGTACTCTCTATCAAGGGTTTTTCTTGAAGTATTACTTCTTCTCCTTCGCTTAGAGGTATAATCTGCTCACAATTCTCATCAAATGAAACATGTAAAGATTCTTCAATACAAGATGTTCTTTTATTGAAAATATGATAAGCTTTACTTCTAGAAGAATATCCAAGAAATATTGATTCATCTGATTTTGAATCAAACTTATCAAGATTATCTTTGGTATTTAACAAGAAACATTTACTACCAAAAATTTTGAAATATGAGATCTTTGGTGTACGATCATAATACAATTCAAAACATGTTTTATGTAAAATTGGTCGAATAAGAACACGGTTCAAAACACAACATGTTGTATTTATTGCTTCATCCCAAAAGTATTTTGGTAAATTTTTATCTTGAAGCATGGTTCTAGCACATTCTTGCAAAGTTCTATTCTTTCTTTCAACAACTCCATTTTGTGGAGCCGCTCTAGGAAAAGCAAAGTTGTGAGATATACCATGTAAATCATAAAACTTTAGAAAAGATTCATTATCAAATTCACCACCATGATCACTACGAATTTTAATTATAGATGTAGATTTTTCAGTTGTAATTCTTCTACAAAGTTTAGAAAATTATGAAAAAGCATCATTTTTTCTTTTTAGAAAAATTACCCATGTAAACCGAGAATAATCATCTACTATAACAAAAGCATACTTGCTACCATTCAAACTTTGAATTCTAGATGGTCCAAATATATCTAAATGTAAAAGTTCAAGAGGACGTTTTGTTGAAACAATATCTTTTGCTTTAAAAGAACTCTTGATTTGTTTACCCCTTTGGCAAGCATCACATAAGTGATCTTTCTTGTATGGTATTCTAGGTAGGCCTCTTACAAGATCATTCTTGGATAACTTTGAAATAATTTTAAAGTTAACATGTCCAAGTCTCTTATGCCATAACCATTGAATTTCATTTGAAACAATAAGACATTTTTCATTAAAAGTGGGTAATTCATCTAGATATAGTTCATACACATTGTTCCTTCTTTTACCTTTAAAAATGATCTTTTTAGATTGAAAATCAAAACTTAAGCATGAATCATTTTCAAAAGAAACATGAAAACCTTTATCACATAATTGACTAATAAATATTAAATTATACATTAAACCATCTACTAAAAGAACATTTTCTATCAAGGGAAGTTTTGGATTACCAATACCTATTACTTTTCCCTTGTTATTGTCACCAAAGGTGATGGTTCCTCCATCCTTATTTTGGAGGGTGAAAAATAACTCCGGCCTTCCAGTCATATGTTTGGAACAACCGCTGTCCAATATTCATTTGCTCCTTATGTTGTGTACCTACAACAAAATTAGAAAATAGAGCATTTGACCCCTTTCTATTTTCGGGTCCATGAGAGTTAGTCTTAGGAACCCATATCCATTTAGATTTTGGTTTTCTTTGATAATGAATATTCTTTCTATAAAAGGATTTATCATGTCTAGAATAATCATATCTAGGCATACAAGCATTATAGTTTTCATGATTAGATGCATTTCTATTAGAACTAGAAAGTTTAGTTCTATGAACAAAAGGTTGAGAATAATGTCTTTGATTTTTCACCACACAGTTTGGTCTATTTTGAGTATAAAAAAAAACTATATTCCAATCCGGTTTTATTAACCGAGCATCTTTGAGAACGAAGAAGTTTTTCTAGATTCTCTTGACCATTTGTGAATTTGGTCAATATGAAAAGAAGATCATTTGATTTTTCTTTTAGACTAGATATTTCTTTTTGTAAGATAATGGTTCTAACTCCAACTTCTTTTATCTCAAATGCTTGGCAAGAGTTTTCCTTCTTGAGATCTTCTATCTTTTGAAGTAACGCTTTATTTTGAGAGCCAAGAGTTAATTTTTCAGTTTTTAACTGTTTATTTTTAGAACTTAGACTCTTAAATTTAGCATATAGATCATTAAATGCTTCAAATAATTCATCATAGTCAAATTGACTTACCGAATCTTCTTGTGCTATAAAACACATGTTGGCGACTTCTTCATTTGATTCTTCATCGGAGGAGGAGTCACTATCATCCCAACATGCTTGAAATGCCTTTTTCTTCTTGAATTGGTCCTTGAGCTTGATTTTGAGAAGAGAACAATCTTTCTTGATATGTCCTGCCTTTTTGCAGTTAAAGCACTTGACTTGATTGGGATTGAAAGAATCTGCTTTCTTTACCTTTCTTTGAAATCTTTCCTTTTTTATGAATCTTCTGAATTGCCTTGTGATGAGGGCAATATCTTCATCTTCATCTTCTTCTGAATTTTTTGAGTCAGAAGTAGCCTTAAAAGCAAGAGATTACTTCTTAGGCTCTTCTTCTTGTCTGTCTTGAAGTTGGACTTCATATGCCATAAGGTTACCAACCAAATCTTCAAGAGTGAGAGTATTAAGATCATTTGCTTCTTCAATAGCAGTGGTTTTTCTCTCTCATTCAGGAGTTAAACACCTTATGATCTTTCTGACTAAATCCACTTGTGAATATTCTTTTCCAAGGGATTTCAAAGTGTTAGTTATATCGGTCATTCTAGTTACCATGTCCGATATAGATTCATTTTGCTTCATTTTGAACAATTCAAATTTATGAACTAAAGAAGCAATTTTAGATTCATTTACCTTTGACATACCTTCGTGTGTCACGAGAAGAGTATGCCAGATTTCATTTGCTGTAGAGCATTGAGAGATGCGATTGAACTCTACCTTGTCAACGCCACAATATAATGCATTCATTGCCTTGGCATTAAGTGAAGCAATCTTCTTTTCTTCATCGATCCATCGGCTGAAATCAGTTGATGGAGTTTGGTACTTTTCTGAAACAACTCTCAAAATATCTAGATCCATGGATTGCAAGAATATTGTCATTCTTACTTTCCAGTAACCATAGTTTGTTCCGTCAAAGAGAGGAGGACGAACAGAGGAGCATCCTTCTTTGTGCTGAGATGTTGTAGTTGCCATGCTAGATGATGATCAAATCAGAATAATAGCAAACCTGCTCTGATACTAAATGAAAGTGCACTAGGATCGAGGCAACGAGCACTAGAGGGGGGTGAATAGTGCTTTTAAAAAATTGTCTGCAGAATATTGAAGGATTTTGCAATTTGAAAAGCAAACACACAAAGAACACAAGATTTTATCCTGGTTCGGTCTATCCCGACTTACATCCAGTCCCCAAGCAAAACCAGCTTGAGATTTCCACTATCAACCTTGTTAAATACAAGATCACACAGACCAAAACCGGTCCCACTTTCAGTAACAACCCTACTGAAAGCAAACAACTCCTTTACACCAAGGAGTCCTTTTTACAAAAAATAAGTAACAACTTACAATACAACCTATGAGCCTTTCTTTTGAATGCGAATGAGATGCAATTAGCTTTTGAGGTTGTTGAAATACTCTACTCACGAATTCACTATCTCTCAAAGTGATTTGTGTGAAAAACTGAAGTGAAAATATCAAGTGAGTGAGAAAACAAATACTTGAATGAATAGGAGTGAAAAGCAAGAAGTAAATGATTCAAATCAATTGAATTCTTATTGTTTTGAGTGTAAAATGCACTCATATTTATAGTTGAAAGATTCCATACGTTGAGAGTATGAAAGGATGTCAAAACAGTCCATTTTCAACAATCAAAACGTTTGAAAAATGAAAAGACACGCCTTTTTTGAAGTTTCAGAAAAACGACAAAATTAGTCGACTGAAACATCAGTTAGTCGACTAATAGTTAGTTATTAGTAGACTGACAATTATCGTCGGTCGACTGATCTCGAGCTGTTTGAAAATCTGAACTTTTGAAACTTAGTCGACTAGAGCAAAATTAGTCGACTGATAATATCATCAGTAGACTGAAAAACCTTTCAGTCGACTGCTGCTAAAATCTTCTGAAAAACAAACATTATGTTCAGTCGACTGATAAAAGCATTAGTCGACTGCTGCTAAATTTTCAGAAAAAACATGTTTTGTTCAGTCGACTGATAAAACCATTAGTCGACTAATTTGACAAAAATGACTTTTTAGAAAATATGGCGCGACAGGATTAGTCGACTGGTAAGTCTATTGGTCGACTAATAAACATGAAAATTTAAAAACAAAGTTTTCTAAAAAGATTTTCAAGAGGGTTCTTTTTAGAAAAGTTTTTCTAAAGACTTTTAACGTGAAATGCAACCTAAATATGCACTCTAAGTTAGGCTCTTACAAGAATCTAAGACTTTTAATGAATTAAACATTTGCATACTAGTCTTTAAAGATTCTTCATCGAATTCTTCAATTTCTTCATAGCCTTAGCTGAAATGCAGTTGATTCCACTTGCTCATCATCAAAACCATGTACTTAAAGTATCATGTATGGCTTCATTGTCGTAACAATCTCCCCCTTTTTTATGATGACAAACTTAATCAAAGATGAAGCATTTAGATGCATAGATGGAGATTTTACTCCCCCTATTAATATGCTGTAAAACATTAAAAGTTAGCACATTTAAAGCACATCTATCACATATTGATTTATTTGCATTTCCATTCATCATTACTTCATGCATTTACAAATGCATTCATTCAAAGCTTACTTTTTCTCTTAATTTCGCATTTCTCTTGCAAGATCTCCTGCAATTTCAATGTAATGCTATCGTTTATCTTTTATTTTTTTCTCCCCCTTTGTCATAATAAAAAAGAATAGGGGCAGAAATAGCATATGCAAAATAGAGATATAAGTTTAAAATATTACAACCCATAAAGTATGAAAGTTTAGACAACAAAGATCAGAAAAGTGAGTTGAGCAAATCCTTGATTGAAGTAATCTCTTTCTGAATCGAAGATAGTTGTTGAGTCACATCTTCACGAAAAGTGTGTTGATGCAGCTCCAAAGCTTCCAATCTCTGCATAACTTCATCATTGTCTTGACTTGTAAAAAATTTCTTTCTTTTTGCATGAGATGAAGGTGTCGTAGAAAGTGAAGGTTCAGAAATTGATGGTTCAGTAGGATCAGGTGGTTCAGTTTGATCAACATTTAAAGGAGGCAGATATTTAATTTTCATTCTTTTAAAAATTGTTTGATCAAAGAACTCTTTTTGCTTAATATATTTTTCATTTGTTAAGGGAACTTTGAAATGTCTAAAAATACGAGTTAGAAGACATCCATAACGAAGAAATGGTTTTTGTTTCCACAAATTTGTAAAATACATATTGGCCCAATTTACAGAATTATTTCCAAATAAAACATAAAGAGCCGTAGATAGATCTGTGGAATAATAATCAAAAGAACCAGTTTTAGGAAGAACATTGTGGGCAAGGATTCGTCCAGCAATGCGTGCACGAGTTTGAAGATTAGTATTTTTGAAAGGAGGACAATGAGGTGCACCTGGAAGAAGAATTTGTTCAAAAATTCTTTCATCATTTAATTCAATAGTGTTGAAAAGAGTGTCTGAAGGTGGAATTTCAAGAATTTCTCCAAGTAGTTTCGAATCAAACTCGATTTCAACATCACGAACAAGAGAGGACAAAACTCCAATTTCATGATTAATTTGTAAATTCGTGTAAAACAAGTGAATCAGAAAAGGATAGTGAAGGGTATCTGCACAAGCATAAAAAAGATGTGAAATTCCAGGAAATAATTCTCTTATGTTGTAACGAGAAAATAAGTGAAATAGAACATTTCGGCCTGATAAAATAGGTAGTGCAGAAATTGATCCAAAAGTATCATACAAAAGAGGATTTCTGAGTAATCTGAGTGAAAAACCATGTCTTGAAGAAGGTGTAGGAGGAGGAGAACCTAAACCTTTTGCAAATGCAGACTTCGTACGAGGCATGATTAAAAACAGATTTACCAAAAAAAATGTCGGCTTCCAAATGACTTCCGGGAAAAGAAAAATGATGTCCGGCATTCAGAAACAAAGGAAGATACGGTGGCTGACGACGAGTGTGAAGTCGGCCACAAGGAGATTCCAGCAAAGGCAGAAAATACACTGTCACAGCAAGAGGGTTCCGGCGTGTTTTGAAGATGCGCCAATTACTGCAAGAGGATTCTGGTGTTTCAAGATCACGGCCAGAAGATTCTGGCGTCTCTCTGTCTCGACAAGAAAATCCCGGCGAAGATGGGATCGAACGACACTCCGAGGGTTTTTCGAAAGAGAGAGAGGAAAGAGACCAAAAAGGGGTTTTCGTTTTAAGGGTTTCATTTTTAAGAAAAATGAAAAGACGAAATTGAAGTGAAACGATGCCTATTTAAAAAACATGGTTTTTTTTTAAAAAAAATCCAAGGGGTATCTGGTCCCTTCATTTAAAATTTTAAAAAAAATTTAGTCGACTAAAACTTTATCGGTCGACTAAGAATGTACGACTCATTCTAAAAACATCAGTCGACTAAAAATATATCGGTCGACTAATATGGTGCGATTCATTCTAAAATTTTAAAACATCAGTCGATTAGAATTTTGTCGGTTGACTAATATGATGCGATTTTGAGGTTTTGTTCAAAAATCAACATTTTTACAAATCCAAAAACGAGCAAATACCTAGTTCTCTCCTAATTCTCATAAAATCTTCATTTTTAAGAGGTTTAGTGAAGATATCGGCATGTTATTCTTTAGTGGAAATAAAATTTAACGAAATATCTCCTTTTAAAACATGATCTCTTAAAAAATAATGTCTAACTTCAATATGCTTAGTTCTTGAGTGCTGAACAGGATTTTTCGAAAGATTTATAGCACTAGTGTTATCACAATAAATAGTTGTTGTGGAGAAATTCAAACCAAAATCTTTTAAGGTCTGCTTCATCCATAGTACTTGTGAACATGCTAAACTAGCCGCTATATATTCTGCTTTAGTTGTTGAGAGTGACACTGAATTTTGCTTTTTACTAAACCAAGAGACTAAAGAATTTCCTAAGAAATGACAAGTTCCACTAGTACTCTTGCGATCAGATTTACTTCCTGCAAAATTTGCATCACTATATGAAACTAAATCAAAGGAAGATGATTTTGGGTAAAACAAACCGAAATCTGAAGTATCTTTCAAATAACGAAGAATTTGTTTTACTGCAGTTAAATGAGATTCCTTTGGATTAGCTTGAAATCTTGCACACATACAAACACTAAACATAATATCAGGTCGACTAGCAGTTAAGTATAATAGAGATCCGATCATACCTCTGTAGAGCTTAGTATCTACACTTTTACCATTTTCATCTTTATCAAGAGTAGTTGTACTCATAGGATTCCTTCTTGATTTCGATGAGTCCATCCCAAATCTCTTGAGAAGTTCTTTTGTATACTTAGCCTGATTGATGAAGATTTCTTCTTCAGTTTGCTTTATTTGAAGTCCAAGGAAGTAGTTTAATTCGCCCATCAAGCTCATTTCAAACTCTTCCTGCATAGCTTTAGCAAATTCTTGACAAAGAGAATCATTAGTAGAACCAAATATTATGTCATCAATATAAATTTGCACAATAAGAATATCTGAATTAAGATTTTTAATAAATAAAGTGGAGTCTACCCAACCAATGGAAAAACCAGATTGTTCTAAAAAAATTCGTAGTCTTTCATACCACGCTCTTGGTGCTTGTTTGAGTCCATACAAAGCTCTTTTTGATTTGTAGATTTTTTCTGGATATTTCTCATTTTCAAAGCCTGGAGGTTGCTCTACATAAACTTCTTCATTGATGTGTCCATTTAAGAATGCACACTTAACATCAATTTGATATAACTTGAAGTTCATGTAACTAGCAAAAGCAAGCATCATTCGAATTGACTCTAATCGAGCCACTGGTGCATAGGTTTCATCAAAATCTATGCCTTCTTCTTGATTATAGCCTTGTGCTACTGGCCTTGCTTTGTTACGAATGACTTCACCATTTTCGTCCAGCTTATTTCGGAAGACCCATCTTGTTCCAATTACTGGATGATCCTTTGGTCTATCAACTAGATCCTAAACATCATTCCTAGTAAATTGGTTAAGTTCTTCAGACATGGCCTAAAGCCAAAATTCATCATCACATGCCTCATTGATATTCTTTGGTTCTAATTTAGATATGAAAGCAACATTTGCAATATATTTTTCTAATTGCCTTCTAGTTTGGACACCACTTTTTATTTCACCAATAACTTGTTCATGTGGATGATTAGGAACTTCTTTCCAAACCGGTTGAAGAGGAATATTTTCTTGAGAAGTACTCTCTATCAAGGGTTTTTCTTGATGTATTACTTCTTCTCCTTCGCTTAGAGGTATAATCTGCTCACAATTCTCATCAAATGAAACATGTAAAGATTCTTCAATACAAGATGTTCTTTTATTGAAAATATGATAAGCTTTACTTCTAGAAGAATATCCAAGAAATATTGATTCATCTGATTTTGAATCAAACTTATCAAGATTATCTTTGGTATTTAACAAGAAACATTTACTACCAAAAATTTTGAAATATGAGATCTTTGGTGTACGATCATAATACAATTCAAAACATGTTTTATGTAAAATTGGTCGAATAAGAACACGGTTCAAAACACAACATGTTGTATTTATTGCTTCATCCCAAAAGTATTTTGGTAAATTTTTATCTTGAAGCATGGTTCTAGCACATTCTTGCAAAGTTCTATTCTTTCTTTCAACAACTCCATTTTGTGGAGCCGCTCTAGGAAAAGCAAAGTTGTGAGATATACCATGTAAATCATAAAACTTTAGAAAAGATTCATTATCAAATTCACCACCATGATCACTACGAATTTTAATTATAGATGTAGATTTTTCAGTTGTAATTCTTCTACAAAGTTTAGAAAATTATGAAAAAGCATCATTTTTTCTTTTTAGAAAAATTACCCATGTAAACCGAGAATAATCATCTACTATAACAAATGCATACTTGCTACCATTCAAACTTTGAATTCTAGATGGTCCAAATATATCTAAATGTAAAAGTTCAAGAGGACGTTTTGTTGAAACAATATCTTTTGCTTTAAAAGAACTCTTGATTTGTTTACCCCTTTGGCAAGCATCACATAACTGATCTTTCTTGTATGGTATTCTAGGTAGGCCTCTTACAAGATCATTCTTGGATAACTTTGAAATAATTTTAAAGTTAACATGTCCAAGTCTCTTATGCCATAACCATTGAATTTCATTTGAAACAATAAGACATTTTTCATTAAAAGTGGGTAATTCATCTAGATATAGTTCATACACATTGTTCCTTCTTTTACCTTTAAAAATGATCTTTTTAAATTGAAAATCAAAACTTAAGCATGAATCATTTTCAAAAGAAACAAGAAAACCTTTATCACATAATTGACTAATAAATATTAAATTATACATTAAACCATCTACTAAAAGAACATTTTCTATCAAGGGAAGTTTTGGATTACCAATACCTATTACTTTTCCCTTGTTATTGTCACCAAAGGTGATGGTTCCTCCATCCTTATTTTGGAGGGTGAAAAATAACTCCGGCCTTCCAGTCATATGTTTGGAACAACCGCTGTCCAATATTCATTTGCTCCTTATGTTGTGTACCTACAACAAAATTAGAAAATAGAGCATTTGACCCCTTTCTATTTTCGGGTCCATGAGAGTTAGTCTTAGGAACCCATATCCATTTAGATTTTGGTTTTCTTTGATAATGAATATTCTTTCTATAAAAGGATTTATCATGTCTAGAATAATCATATCTAGGCATACAAGCATTATAGTTTTCATGATTAGATGCATTTCTATTAGAACTAGAAAGTTTAGTTCTATGAACAAAAGGTTGAGAATAATGTCTTTGATTTTTCACCAC
Source organism: Nuphar pumila (assembly GCF_984573655.1). Lineage (NCBI taxonomy): Eukaryota > Viridiplantae > Streptophyta > Magnoliopsida > Nymphaeales > Nymphaeaceae > Nuphar > Nuphar pumila. The sequence goes on along the minus strand of NC_143249.1, from coordinate 162,977,273 downwards.
ACAGTTTGGTCTATTTTGAGTATAAAAAAAAACTATATTCCAATCCGGTTTTATTAACCGAGCATCTTTGAGAACGAAGAAGTTTTTCTAGATTCTCTTGACCATTTGTGAATTTGGTCAATATGAAAAGAAGATCATTTGATTTTTCTTTTAGACTAGATATTTCTTTTTGTAAGATAATGGTTCTAACTCCAACTTCTTTTATCTCAAATGCTTGGCAAGAGTTTTCCTTCTTGAGATCTTCTATCTTTTGAAGTAACGCTTTATTTTGAGAGCCAAGAGTTAATTTTTCAGTTTTTAACTGTTTATTTTTAGAACTTAGACTCTTAAATTTAGCATATAGATCATTAAATGCTTCAAATAATTCATCATAGTCAAATTGACTTACCGAATCTTCTTGTGCTATAAAACACATGTTGGCGACTTCTTCATTTGATTCTTCATAGGAAGAGGAGTCACTATCATCCCAACATGCTTGAAATGCCTTTTTCTTCTTGAATTGGTCCTTGAGCTTGATTTTGAGAAGAGAACAATCTTTCTTGATATGTTCTGCCTTTTTGCAGTTAAAGCACTTGACTTGATTGGGATTGGAAGAATCTGCTTTCTTTACCTTTCTTTGAAATCTTTCCTTTTTTATGAATCTTCTGAATTGCCTTGTGATGAGGGCAATATCTTCATCTTCATCTTCTTCTGAATTTTCTGAGTCAGAAGTAGCCTTAAAAGCAAGAGATTACTTCTTAGGCTCTTCTTCTTGTCTGTCTTGAAGTTGGACTTCATATGTCATAAGGTTACCAACCAAATCTTCAAGAGTGAGAGTATTAAGATCATTTGCTTCTTCAATAGCAGTGGTTTTTCTCTCTCATTCAGGAGTTAAACACCTTATGATCTTTCTGACTAAATCCACTTGTGAATATTCTTTTCCAAGGGATTTCAAAGTGTTAGTTATATCGGTCATTCTAGTTACCATGTCCGATATAGATTCATTTTGCTTCATTTTGAACAATTCAAATTTATGAACTAAAGAAGCAATTTTAGATTCATTTACCTTTGACATACCTTCGTGTGTCACGAGAAGAGTATGCCAGATTTCATTTGCTGTAGAGCATTGAGAGATGCGATTGAACTCTACCTTGTCAACGCCACAATATAATGCATTCATTGCCTTGGCATTAAGTGAAGCAATCTTCTTTTCTTCATCGATCCATCGGCTGAAATCAGTTGATGGAGTTTGGTACTTTTCTGAAACAACTCTCAAAATATCTAGATCCATGGATTGCAAGAATATTGTCATTCTTACTTTCCAGTAACCATAGTTTGTTCCGTCAAAGAGAGGAGGACGAAGAGAGGAGCATCCTTCTTTGTGCTGAGATGTTGTAGTTGCCATGCTAGATGATGATCAAATCAGAATAATAGCAAACCTGCTCTGATACTAAATGAAAGTGCACTAGGATCGAGGCAACGAGCACTAGAGGGGGGTGAATAGTGCTTTTAAAAAATTGTCTGCAGAATATTGAAGGATTTTGCAATTTGAAAATCAAACACACAAAGAACACAAGATTTTATCCTGGTTCGGTCTATCCCGACTTACATCCAGTCCCCAAGCAAAACCAGCTTGAGATTTCCACTATCAACCTTGTTAACTACAAGATCACACAGACCAAAACCGGTCCCACTTTCAGTAACAACCCTACTGAAAGCAAACAACTCCTTTACACCAAGGAGTCCTTTTTACAAAAAATAAGTAACAACTTACAATACAACCTATGAGCCTTTCTTTTGAATGCGAATGAGATGCAATTAGCTTTTGAGGTTGTTGAAATACTCTACTCACGAATTCACTATCTCTCAAAGTGATTTGTGTGAAAAACTGAAGTGAAAATATCAAGTGAGTGAGAAAACAAATACTTGAATGAATAGGAGTGAAAAGCAAGAAGTAAATGATTCAAATCAATTGAATTCTTATTGTTTTGAGTGTAAAATGCACTCATATTTATAGTTGAAAGATTCCATACGTTGAGAGTATGAAAGGATGTCAAAACAGTCCATTTTCAACAATCAAAACGTTTGAAAAATGAAAAGACACGCCTTTTTTGAAGTTTCAGAAAAACGACAAAATTAGTCGACTGAAACATCAGTTAGTCGACTAATAGTTAGTTATTAGTAGACTGACAATTATCGTCGGTCGACTGATCTCGAGCTGTTTGAAAATCTGAACTTTTGAAACTTAGTCGACTAGAGCAAAATTAGTCGACTGATAATATCATCAGTAGACTGAAAAACCTTTCAGTCGACTGCTGCTAAAATCTTCTGAAAAACAAACATTATGTTCAGTCGATTGATAAAAGCATTAGTCGACTGCTGCTAAATTTTCAGAAAAAACATGTTTTGTTCAGTCGACTGATAAAACCATTAGTCGACTAAGTTGACAAAAATGACTTTTTAGAAAATATGGCGCGAAAGGATTAGTCGACTGGTAAGTCTATTGGTCGACTAATAAACATGAAAATTTAAAAACAAAGTTTTCTAAAAAGATTTTCAAGAGGGTCTTTTTAGAAAAGTTTTTCTAAAGACTTTTAACGTGAAATGCAACCTAAATATGCACTCTAAGTTAGGCTCTTACAAGAATCTAAGACTTTTAATGAATTAAACATTTGCATACTAGTCTTTAAAGATTCTTCATCGAATTCTTCAATTTCTTCATAGCCTTAGCTGAAATGCAGTTGATTCCACTTGCTCATCATCAAAACCATGTACTTAAAGTATCATGTATGGCTTCATTGTCGTAACAATCTTCCCCTTTTTTATGATGACAAACTTAATCAAAGATGAAGCATTTAGATGCATAGATGGAGATTTTACTCCCCCTATTAATATGCTGTAAAACATTAAAAGTTAGCACATTTAAAGCACATCTATCACATATTGATTTATTTGCATTTCCATTCATCATTACTTCATGCATTTACAAATGCATTCATTCAAAGCTTACTTTTTCTCTTAATTTCACATTTCTCTTGCAAGATCTCCTGCAATTTCAATGTAATGCTATCGTTTATCTTTTATTTTTTTCTCCCCCTTTGTCATAATAAAAAAGAATAGGGGCATAAATAGCATATGCAAAATAGAGATATAAGTTTAAAATATTACAACCCATAAAGTATGAAAGTTTAGACAACAAAGATCAGAAAAGTGAGTTGAGCAAATCCTTGATTGAAGTAATCTCTTTCTGAATCGAAGATAGTTGTTGAGTCACATCTTCACGAAAAGTGTGTTGATGCAGCTCCAAAGCTTCCAATCTCTGCATAACTTCATCATTGTCTTGACTTGTAAAAAATTTCTTTCTTTTTGCATGAGATGAAGGTGTCGTAGAAAGTGAAGGTTCAGAAATTGCACACATACAAACACTAAACATAATATCAGGTCGACTAGCAGTTAAGTATAATAGAGATCCGATCATACCTCTGTAGAGCTTAGTATCTACACTTTTACCATTTTCATCTTTATCAAGAGAAGTAGTTGTACTCATAGGATTCCTTCTTGATTTCGATGAGTCCATCCCAAATCTCTTGAGAAGTTCTTTTGTATACTTAGCCTGATTGATGAAGATTCCTTCTTCAGTTTGCTTTATTTGAAGTCCAAGGAAGTAGTTTAATTCGCCCATCAAGCTCATTTCAAACTCTTCCTGCATAGCTTTAGCAAATTCTTGACAAAGAGAATCATTAGTAGAACCAAATATTATGTCATCAACATAAATTTGCACAATAAGAATATCTGAATTAAGATTTTTAATAAATAAAGTGGAGTCTACCCGACCAATGGAAAAACCAGATTGTTCTAAAAAAACTCGTAGTCTTTCATACCACGCTCTTGGTGCTTGTTTGAGTCCATACAAAGCTCTTTTTGATTTGTAGATTTTTTCTGGATATTTCTCATTTTCAAAGCCTGGAGGTTGCTCTACATAAACTTCTTCATTGATGTGTCCATTTAAGAATGCACACTTAACATCAATTTGATATAACTTGAAGTTCATGTAACTAGCAAAAGCAAGCATCATTCGAATTGACTCTAATCGAGCCACTGGTGCATAGGTTTCATCAAAATCTATGCCTTCTTCTTGATTATAGCCTTGTGCTACTGGCCTTGCTTTGTTACGAATGACTTCACCATTTTCGTCCAGCTTATTTCGGAAGACCCATCTTGTTCCAATTACTGGATGATCCTTTGGTCTATCAACTAGATCCCAAACATCATTCCTAGTAAATTGGTTAAGTTCTTCAGACATGGCCTAAAGCCAAAATTCATCATCACATGCCTCATTGATATTCTTTGGTTCTAATTTAGATATGAAAGCAACATTTGCAATATATTTTTCTAATTGCCTTCTAGTTTGGACACCACTCTTTATTTCACCAATAACTTGTTCATGTGGATGATTAAGAACTTTCCAAACCGGTTGAAGAGGAATATTTTCTTGAGAAGTACTCTCTATCAAGGGTTTTTCTTGAAGTATTACTTCTTCTCCTTCGCTTAGAGGTATAATCTGCTCACAATTCTCATCAAATGCAACATGTAAAGATTCTTCAATACAAGATGTTCTTTTATTGAAAATACGATAAGCTTTACTTCTAGAAGAATATCCAAGAAATATTGATTCATCTGATTTTGAATCAAACTTATCAAGATTATCTTTGGTATTTAACAAGAAACATTTACTACCAAAATTTTTGAAATATGAGATCTTTGGTATACGATCATAATACAATTCAAAACATGTTTTATGTAAAATTGGTCGAATAAGAACACGGTTCAAAACACAACATGTTGTATTTATTGCTTCAGCCCAAAAGTATTTTGGTAAATTTTTATCTTGAAGCATGGTTCTAGCACATTCTTGCAAAGTTCTATTCTTTCTTTCAACAACTCCATTTTGTGGAGCCGCTCTAGGAAAAGCAAAGTTGTGATATATACCATGTAAATCATAAAGCTTTAGAAAAGATTCATTATGAAATTCACCACCATGATCACTACGAATTTTAATTATAGATGTAGATTTTTCAGTTGTAATTCTTCTACAAAGTTTAGAAAATTATGAAAAAGCATCATTTTTTCTTTTTAGAAAAATTACCCATGTAAACCGAGAATAATCATCTACTATAACAAAAGCATACTTGCTACCATTCAAACTTTGAATTCTAGATGGTCCAAATATATCTAAATGTAAAAGTTCAAGAGGACGTTTTGTTGAAACAATATCTTTTGCTTTAAAAGAACTCTTGATTTGTTTACCCCTTTGGCAAGCATCACATAAGTGATCTTTCTTATATGGTATTCTAGGTAGGCCTCTTACAAGATCATTCTTGGATAACTTTGAAATAATTTTAAAGTTAACATGTCCAAGTCTCTTATGTCATAACCATTGAATTTCATTTGAAACAATAAGACATTTTTCATTAAAAGTGGGTAATTCATCTAGATATAGTTCATACACATTGTTCCTTCTTTTACCTTTAAAAATGATCTTTTTAGATTGAAAATCAAAACTTAAGCATGAATCATTTTCAAAAGAAACATGAAAACCTTTATCACATAATTGACTAATAAATATTAAATTATGCATTAAACCATCTACTAAAAGAACATTTTCTATCAAGGGAAGTTTTGGATTACCAATATTACCAATACCTATTACTTTTCCCTTGTTATTGTCACCAAAGGTGACGGTTCCTCCATCCTTATTTTGGAGGGTGAAAAATAACTTCGGCCTTCCAGTCATATGTTTGGAACAACCGCTGTCCAATATTCATTTGCTCCTTATGTTGTGTACCTACAACAAATCTAGAAAACAGAGCATTTGACCCCTTTCTATTTTCGGGTCTATGAGAGTTAGTCTTAGGAACCCATATCCATTTGGATTTTGGTTTTCTTTGATAATGAATATTCTTTCTATAAAAGGATTTATCATGTCTAGAATAATCATGTCTAGGCATATAAGCATTATAGTTTTCATGATTAGATGCATTTCTATTAGAACTAGAAAGTTTAGTTCTATGAACAAAAGGTTGAGAATAATGTCTTTGATTTTTCACCACATAGTTTGGTCTATTTTGAGTATAAAAAAAAAACTATATCCCAATCCGGTTTTATTAACCGAGCATCATTGAGAACCAAGAAGTTTTTCTAGATTCTCTTGACCATTTATGAATTTGGTCACTATGAAAAGAAGATCATTTGATTTTTCTTTTAGACTAGATATTTCTTTTTGTAAGATATTGGTTCTAACTCCAACTTCTTTTATCTCAAATGCTTGGCAAGAGTTTTCCTTATTGAGATCTTCTATCTCTTGAAGTAACACTTTATTTTGAGAGCCAAGAGTTAAATTTTCAGTTTTTAACTCTTTATTTTTAGAACTTAGACTCTTAAATTTAGCATATAGATCATTAAATGCTTCAAATAATTCATCATAGTCAAATTGACTTACCGAATCTTTTTGTGCTATAAAACACATGTTGGCAACTTCTTCATTTGATTCTTCATCGGAAGAGGAGTCATTATCATCCCAACATGCTTGAAATGCCTTTTTCTTCTTGAATTGGTCCTTGAGCTTGATTTTAAGAAAAGAACAATCTTTCTTGATATGTCCTGCCTTTTTGCAGTTAAAGCACTTGACTTGATTAGGATTGGAAGAATCTCCTTTCTTTACCTTTCTTTGAAATCGTCCCTTTTTGATGAATCTTCTGAATTGCCTTGTGATAAGGGCAATATCTTCATCTTCATCTTCTTCTGAATTTTCTGAGTCAGAAGTAGCCTTAAAAGCAAGAGATTTCTTCTTAGGCTCTTCTTCTTGTCTGTCTTGAAGTTGGACTTCATATGTCATAAGGTTACCAACCAAATCTTCAAGAGTGAGAGTATTAAGATCATTTGCTTCTTCAATAGCAGTGGTTTTTCTCTCTCATTCAGGAGTTAAACACCTTAGGATTTTTCTGACTAAATCCACTTGTGAATATTCTTTTCCCAGGGATTTCAAAGTGTTAGTTATGTCGGTCATTCTAGTTACCATGTCCGATATAGATTCATTTTTCTTCATTTTGAACAATTCAAATTTATGCACTAAAGAAGCAATTTTAGATTCATTTACCTTTGACATACCTTCGTGTGTCACGAGAAGAGTATGCCAGATTTCATTTGCTGTAGAGCATTGAGAGATGCGATTGAACTCTACCTTGTCAACGCCACAATATAATGCATTCATTGCCTTGGCATTAAGTGAAGCAATCTTCTTTTCTTCATCGATCCATCGGCTGAAATCAGTTGATGGAGTTTGGTACTTTTCTGAAACAACTCTCAAAATATCTAGATCCATGGATTGCAAGAATATTGTCATTCTTACTTTCCAGTAACCATAGTTTGTTCCGTCAAAGAGAGGAGGACGAACAGAGGAGCATCCTTCTTTGTGCTGAGATGTTGTAGTTGCCATGCTAGATGATGATCAAATCAGAATAATAGCAAACCTGCTCTGATACTAAATGAAAGTGCACTAGGATCGAGGCAACGAGCACTAGAGGGGGGTGAATAGTGCTTTTAAAAAATTGTCTGCAGAATATTGAAGGATTTTGCAATTTGAAAAGCAAACACACAAAGAACACAAGATTTTATCCTGGTTCGGTCTATCCCGACCTACATCCAGTCCCCAAGCAAAACCAGCTTGAGATTTCCACTATCAACCTTGTTAACTACAAGATCACACATACCAAAACCGGTCCCACTTTCAGTAACAACCCTACTGAAAGCAAACAACTCCTTTACACCAAGGAGTCCTTTTTACAAAAAATAAGTAACAACTTACAATACAACCTATGAGCCTTTCTTTTGAATGCGAATGAGATGCAATTGGCTTTTGAGGTTGTTGAAATACTCTACTCACGAATTCACTATCTCTCAAAGTGATTTGTGTGAAAAACTGAAGTGAAAATATCAAGTGAGTGAGAAAACAAATACTTGAATGAATAGGAGTGAAAAGCAAGAAGTAAATGATTCAAATCAATTGAATTCTTGTTGTTTTGAGTGTAAAATGCACTCATATTTATAGTTGAAAGATTCCATACGTTGAGAGTATGAAAGGGTGTCAAAACAGTCCATTTTGAACGATCAAAACGTTTGAAAAATGAAAAGACACGCCTTTTTTGAAGTTTCAGGAAAAACAACAAAATTAGTCGACTGAAACATCAGTTAGTCGACTAATAGTTAGTTATTAGTAGACTGACAATTATCGTCGGTCGACTGATCTCGAGCCGTTTGAAAATCTGAACTTTTGAAACTTAGTCGACTAGATAATATCATCAGTAGACTGAAAAACCTTTCAGTTGACTGCTGCTAAAATCTTCTGAAAAACAAACATTATGTTCAGTCGACTGATAAAAGCATTAGTCGACTGCTGCTAAATTTTCAGAAAAGACATGTTTTGTTCAGTCGACTGATAAAACCATTAGTCGACTAATTTGACAAAAATGACTTTTTAGAAAATATGGCGCGAAAGGATTAGTCGACTGGTAAGTCTATTGGTCGACTAATAAACATGAAAATTTAAAAACAAAGTTTTCTAAAAAGATTTTCAAGAGGGTTCTTTTTAGAAAAGTTTTTCTAAAGACTTTTAAGGTGAAATGCAACCTAAATATGCACTCTAAGTAAGGCTCTTACAAGAATCTAAGACTTTTAATGAATTAAACATTTGCACACTAGTCTTTAAAGATTCTTCATTAAATTCTTCAATTTCTTCATAGCCTTACTGAAATGCAGTTGATTCCACTTGCTCATCATCAAAATCTTGTACTTAAAGTATCATGTATGGCTTCATTGCCATAACACGTTCTTTAACAATAGCATGATGACATGGAAAGATACTCACGATGTAACCTTAATGGTACTTGTTAGAATGTTTGTGAGTCATTGCTTTTTTCCATACTGCCTAACAAAAACGAGGAAGAAGAGAATACTGTAAAAAGAGATGGTCGACAAATCCCCCTATGATGCCCACCAATGATCGAACCAGTCGTTTGATTTATAGTTATCTCCACGAGGTAGGAACGAACCCGAAAAAGTTTTCTATCTAACACAAGGCAAGAACGAGAAGGCGGCCACGTGTTGTAACAAAAGCTAAAAACAAAAGCGGAACATGCAAATCTATTTACGAGGAGCAGGAGGACATTTTTGTCTAACACATATCTATCTTATGAGAGGACATTTCTGTCAAAAGCATATCTACCTTTTTTATATGTAATTTTATTATAAAGTCATTGTGGGCAACATTGGCATATGAATTAACATGGATCCCAAAATATTCTTCCGTACACACCAAAACATGCAATTTGAGTTCTTTCGGTGGGTCAGCAGGGGATGAGTCCTGCCTCCTTTTTGGATAGACACGATAGGGGCTAAGCCTCTGTCGTTTCCTTGCCTAACTGGCAGGTCAACAGGGGTTGAGCCCCTGCTGCCTCCTATGATTTCCAACTATTCGGCATGAGCTAAGCTCTATCGTTTTCTGCCTTCTAGCAGAAGGCAGCAGCCTAGCCTTTGCCTCTGTATGCGTTGCCAGAAGATGGGTGGAGGTTCGGGCCCCTACCACCTTCTGTCACCACCAGATGCCCTAGCGGACCGACATCTCTTGTTTGATGTCGGGTTGGATCAGGATCACAACCAAGTTCACCCAGCCCCTTCTATTTCTTATTCGAGTTGCTAATTATTTGTTCTTTATAGATTTCACGATGGAGCACGCTCACGTCCCATGGCCCGAGACGTACATTACTACGTTCAACGATGCATGCAACCCTGAAACCCTCAAGGTAGGGGAAAGTTGCAAAAAAAGGCAATAGATGAACTGAATTAAGTTAAAATAATTAAAATAGCCATGCTAGATATGCTTAGTCATACTTTATTTTCTTTTTATACTTATCTGCTTTGCGTATTTACTTGTCTGCATGCTTATTGGTTGAGGTATGGTTTCGTAACTCATGCCTTATTTGCATATTTACTTGCTTGCTTAGATATTTGACCAATGTATGAATTTGTACCTCATGCATTTTGCTTATATATCTTTTGCTCAATGTGTGATTTGCATATCGAGTATTGCTTAGTACTTTGCTATCATGCTATAATTTGTGCATGCTTGCAGTTATGGTATACTAGATGCAGCCTTTTATATATCTTGTTTTTGCTAATTTTTGAAGGATGCGAGTTGCGTTGTGCACAACAGTTCTTTTTAAAAGGATTCCTTATGTGAATCCAGTTTTCAAATGCAACGTTTTGCAAAAGCAAAAATTTGAAACTCTCGCAGGTTGCGAAAGTGCAACTAAGTTTTCCACGACAACACTTTTGAATAGAATGTTTTACAACTATAATTTGATATTTTGATATGATTCAGAAACTCTGAAAAGGGTTACAACTTATTGAGTACGCAGTCTTGCAAAGCAAGCTCAAAGGTTTTGGGAGTTGCGATATAACAATCAAGTCTCCCAAATTGTCGTGTCTTTGAAAAATGGAAGCAAGATCTGTAGTGATCTTCTGCATGCAATATTGTATCATCACTCCAAAAGAAAGAGTATGACATCTGAACATTTGTTGATTTGCATTGAATCTTAGTGTAATTTTTGTGTTGGGGTTTTATTGGGAAACCTATACCCTTTTTGTTGTAACATACTTGTAAACATGTGTGGCATGGTAGTACTACAATGATCGGATGAGAGATACGAAGCAATCTCGTATCGTGCAATATGCCATTGTTGTTAATATAATTTAAAAGACTTGATATTGTCAAATTGAGTAATTATTGTATTACTTCTTTTATGAAAGATAAATGTTGGGGTTTCTTTTGAGAAACCGTTACCCTTTTTATTGTAGTTGTACCTATTGACAGGTACGACCGTACCTTTGGATAGGTACGCCATGTTGGTGTTACGATGATCGGATGAAAGGTCTTTGTCAACCTTGAAATGGGTTTTGGTACATTATTATAATCATATAATGTTGTTATTCACCTAATAGGCAAGAGGCTCATAAGAGTCTAAAGGACCAGAGCATGACAAGATTTAACTTGAATGGCTACATCATGTATTATTGGTGAAGCAATGTTGTGGGGATTTTCTTTAAGAAATCCATACCCCTCTCATCGTAGTTGTACTTTTGAACAGGTACATTGTGTACTAAGATGAGTAGGATGAGAGGTCTATGTCTACCTCGAATGTGCAATGACACGTGTTTGAGACCATAAAATGATAACATTTTCACTATCACAATAAGTTGACCCTCTCATCGTGGTTGTATTTTTGAACATGTACGTTGCATACTGCGATGAGTAGGATGAGAGGTATGTGGTTGCCTCGAACGTACACTGGCATGTATGAATCACATAATGGTGATGGTTTCACCTTCAGAGGCAAGATGCTTGAGTGGGTTGAAAGACCAGAGCATGTAGAACGAGGCAATGGTTAAGAAACCCTCATCATACTCATTCGACATGGTTCATCAAGAGAGAGTACAGATGGTACAAAACTCTAATGGACAAGTCCTTTAATGGCAGTTATAGGGAAAAGACTCGGATTCTTCAGTCATCAGAGTTAAGGGAAATAAGCTACAAAAGATAGCTTTCAGGTCACTTCTACAGAAGTTTGGATGCATTCACGGTCCACCTATGCCTTTGGGGATTTACTCTCTTGGTCACTGGCCATCCCCTTATGAGCAGACTCAGTCAGTCATTCGGGTTATCTAAAACACATAGCATAATAAACGCCAGACTGGTCTCGACTGTTTCAACGTTTCGTGCCTTGCACATAACCGCTTGGCCAGCTAATATCAAAACATAAGATAAACTATTCACATTATTGAGATATGCACGTTGTGACATGACTTGCTTGTTTAGTTCAATATTCTACTCGTTGAATTATGTATGCTTGTTATAACGTGACACTAGTTCCTTATTAGTAATAAATGGTTGTTCGTACTAGTTAAATGCTTATGATAATGGCATTATGCTAGTTGCAATATGACACATGTGACATGCTTTACTACTTGGTCGAACTATCCTAGTTTGTCAATGTGATTGCTTACAGCTCGTAATCTACGAACTGGTTGCATCTTAAGATTAATGCGACTACTTACAGCTCGTAATCCATAGACTGTTTATAACTAGGGCTAATAGAGTTGTTTGTTTTATTAGTTGCTTACAACTTGTGATTAATATAACTATTGTTGTATGATTGCTTACCGCGTGCAACTTATAAATTGCTTGTTGTGCAATTGCTTGCACCTTATGAGTTAGGTAGTTACTTGCCGTAAAATTTTGTAAACCTTTATTTGTTTGCATATTCAAATGTTCGTGTTAAAAATGCATACTCATTTGCATAGTCTATTGCACCTGCTAAATATAACTCATAACTTGTTTTAATTGCTTATTTCAATTCTATATTGACTCTCTTGCGTACCTACCAATTTTTCGTGAAACTGACCCATCCATGGGCAGGTGGTGTACATGTGATATATTTTGCGATGGCACAATGACGTGATGAGATCAAGATGAGGCTTTTTTCCTAACATTTCGCTCATGAGGACATGTTGATAAATTTGGTATAAAGTGTCTTTCAAAAAATTCTCTTTTAATTAAACCGTGAGTTACTAAAACTGTTATACTAAACTTCTTTTTGGCTTCAATAAATATAATGAGTTGCACATCTGATATACAAATTCTCAATTATTGAAATTGTATTTTGAAACCATTTGAATTCAATGGTTGTGTGAAATTCGACAAAGGAAAGTTTACGTTGTAATGAGCTTAATGTCCATTGACTTGTTTTAAAAATATCATTTTCTACTGAATTACTATTTAAACTCTGATAATTATATGATTTCAAAAGCTTTCTAGATTCTTCTAAAAGACAAGACCTAGATTTTTGGGGTGTTACTCTCTCTCTCTCTCTCTCTCTCTCTCTATATATATATATATATATATATATATATATATATATATATATATGAGACTAGCAGTGAATGTCATTTAGTTCGTTGTTACGTTGGATGAAAGAGCATTGTTAATCGCTCCATGCGAGAAGTGGCGCTATTTTTTTTCATCCAAAACTAAAGACCTGAGCAGAGAAAGGGTCTTTAGCAGCGGTCAAAGACTGCATCTAAATCACAATATTGCACATAATCGATTCTTTCTAAGCATTTCGACCATTGTTCGACAAGAAGGGGATCCAATGACCCCCCATCCTTATATATATATATATATATATATATATATATATATATATATATATATATATATATATTAGAAAAAATATTTGCTACTAATTAAGGTAAGGAACTAATGAGCTAGAAAGACTCAATCTAGCCAGCATGGTTTGTTTGTTAAGGATCAAGTCTTGGATTATGCTTTTCTGATGTAAAAATGTGATCTTTTGAGTTATAAAATTTTGGCATATTTGGGATGTTGATTTTTTTACCCCTTTAAAAACCTAATTACTTATGATAATCACATGTTTCAAAATAAATTTTCAATTAAACAAACCATGTAGATCACATGCATAACATTTGATCTACAAAAAATTAGAATTTTTTGAATAAAAAAGTGATTTCTAATAATTAGTTTCTTACCTTCATTAGTAGCCAATATTTACCATATATATTGTATGTACCCTAGTGAGTATCGAACCCTTTAGCGTAAAAAAGTAACATTTTTTTAGTTTTTTTGCATATTTGAACCTCCAATGTGATCTACATATTTAGTAGAAGCTGACTTTTCAATCATGTTTTTTTATGAATGTGTCAGATTTTATAAGGGTCAAAAAATCAATGGCCTACATTAACCAAATCTTCAAACCTCAAAAAAATATGTTTTTATGCCAAAAAACTATAATCCAAGAGTTCATTCCTATTATTCTGACCATGTTGAACACATCTATCAAGTCAAATTTGGTCAAAACAACCCCTCCATATGAGTTCTAACTAGGAGATTCTGATGATAGCAAATAAATAAATATATAGGGTAAATATTTGCTACTAATGACGGTACAAAACTAATGAGCAAGAAATCATAGGTGCAAGTTGTATCGACTCAATCTAACCACATAGATGTGTTCAACATGGTTTTTTTGCTAAGAATAATGCCTTGGATTGTGTGTTTCTAATGTAAAAATGTGATCTTTTGAGTTATGAAATTTTAGTATATTGTAGGCCATTGATTTTTTCACCCCTTAAAAAACTTAATTACTTGTCATAATCACATGCTTCAAAATGAGTTTCCTACTTAACAAACCATGTAGATCACATTCATAACATTTAGTCTACAAAAAATTAAAAAAAAAATTAAAGAAAAAGTGATTTCTATTCATTCATTCTGTACCTTCATTAGTAGTCAATATATATATATATATATATATATATATATATATATATATATATATATATTGACTACTAATGAAGGTACAGAATGAATGAATAGAAATCACTTTTTAATTCATTAGTGATTTGAGTTTTAGGTTTTTAGGCTACCAATGAAGGTCAGAACATTTGATATTTACTCATTAATTTTTTTTTAGATCAAATGGCACGGATGTGATCTACAAGGTTTGTTTACTAGGAAACTTGTTTTGATTCATGTGATCATGACAAGTAATTAAGTTTTAAAGGGCTTCAAAATCTACGGCCCACAATGTGCCAAATTTTTATAACTCAAAAAATCACTCTTACATATAAAAAAAAACATGATCCAAGGCTTGATCCTTAGCAAAAAAAAACATGTTGAACACATCCATGTGGTTAGATTGAGTTGAAACAAATTGCACCTATGATTTAGAGCTCATTAATTAGTTTCTTATCTTCATTAGTAGCAACTATTTTCACTATATATATATATACTTTATTATTTTATTTATTTATATTTATATAATGTGTGTAGAACAAAAATGTAAATACGAATAATATGCATGAAAAATATTACATGTTTACATAAACTTCTTTTTTATTAATATTATGATAAATAATAAGAATTAATAAATGTTTTATAAAATGTGTGATTACATTGATTACAACTAAAATAAATAATTAAAATTTTTAATAACACATATATCTCAAGTTTTCATTGTAAAAAAGAAATTTCATATTTAAGAAAAATTAGAAGAAAAACACATAAACGAGTTTCTCATATGAAGCAAGTAGGTTTGTTGAAACAAAAAAGTTGTTGATTCGAGGATTAACGTGGTTTGATTAGGAGCCTAAATCCACAACAAGCACAATTTTCACTCTCTTATTAATCTTCACGTGGAGAGAGCACGTATTTATACAAGAGTGACAACACTTGGATAGGTGTCTGCAAAGCAAGTGATCAAAAAGTGGGTAGCTGTAGTGTGAGTTACATGGTAAGCTACAATAGAGATTAAGTATTATTTTTTGAATCTTCATGGACCATGCACTACAAGAAAATTGTTAATTAGCGACGGAAATTAGCGACGGATTTTTTCCGTCGCTAATTAGCGACAGATTAGCTAGAGATAGAATCTGTCGCTAATTCGCGACGGATTAGCGAGGAAACAAATTTTATCGCTAATCTGTCGCTACTTAGCGACGGATTAGCGACTAAATTTTTTGTCGCTACTTTTTATTACAAGAACACTATTTTAGCGATGGATTTAGAGAGGGAACTCTGTCATCGCTAATCCGTCGCTAATTAGCGACGGAGTAGCGACAGAATATATTCCGTCGCGGTTTTTGTATTTTGATTTAGCGACGGCTTAGCGACGGAATGTTTCCGTCGCTAAGCCGTCGCTAAATATCGCGTAAATCCCTAATCCCATCCCTCTTTCTCTTTTTCCTGTTTCGCTGTATTGCTCCCGCCCGCCGCCCTCTCCCTCCCGCCGCCCGTCGGCTCTCGCCACCGTCCGGCCGCCGCCGCCTCGCCGACGATCCTCGCTGCCGACCTCCCTGCTTGGCTAGCGGCTGCGCCAGGGACCCCGAGCACCGGCGACCCGCCGCCGACCTCTTCCTCCTCCCTGTTGTTCCTCCCTGTGGCTGCTGCCGGGAGGTGTTGTCTCCCCTTCGTCGGCGACTCGCAACCGGCGTCCTCAGCCGCCGACGACCGACGATCCTCCCTGCAGCCACCTCTTCGCCTCCGCTCTGAGTTCCGGCAACCCAGTGGCCCCCGAGCTTCGCTCCAGGTCTCCCCCTCTCTGCTGTCGACTGCGCCGGCCACCGGCGACCTCGCCAGCCGCCGCTCCCCGTGCTTTCCGGCAGGGGGGTCGACCCCCTGCGTTTTCGGCAGGGGGGGTCGACCCCCTGCCGAAAACGCAGGGGGTCGACCCCCCCTGCCGTAAAGGCACGGCAGGGGGTCAACCCCCCATGCCGGAACTGCCTTTCCGGCAGGGGGTTTAACCCCCTTCCCTGCCGGAAAGGCAGGTGGTTTAACTGGCTAGGTTGAGATTTAAAATTCAAAAAAAAATTTAATTATAAAAAAAAAATTCAAATCGAAATCAACTGGCTAGGTTGAGATTTAATCAACTGTGGTTAGTTAGAGTATTTCATAAATTTTTATCAATTTGTTAGTTTGTTCTAGTTAGAGTAGTTCATAAATTTTTATCAATTTGTTAGTTTGTTAATGTCTACTGGTAGTTAGTTTTACTTCAATTTGTTTTCTTGAAATCTGGTTAGTTAGAGTATTTCAATCTATTAGTCTTTTATAATTATATTTTTCTTAGATAGATTGGTATTTAATGTTCTCACAATCAGTTAGTTAGATTAGGGCTATTTGAATTCTTTATGATAGTGGTGGTTAAACGGAGTTCACATCTTTTCTAGTAAACTAATTGATTGATTTACTATTCCTTTGCTAAGTAGTTCAGATTAGAAATTGTCTATGACTTTATGTTAGTCGACTGGTTCAACATGTTATAGCTGGTTTGTTAAATTAGCATCTTATAGTTAGATTTGGCTTAACATATATACTATTTTTCTTTTCTCTTCTTTCAATTAGTTAGAGTTGTTTTAATTTGTTTTAATTTTTTTAGTTAGTGTTTCATCTTGTTTCATGATTAGTTAGTTTGTTACTTAATTTGTTTTGTTTTTGTGCAGATTTTTCAACGGAACCAACTCGTGCTCGGCCACCTATGGTAAGTAAATGACAAAAATAATGCAAATCGGGTAAATACCCGTGGTGAGTAAGTGATGCAAACGTATCACATGTTATTTAATTTATTGAATGCAGCACTTTATTGTTCACACACTCACTTAGTTGTTGATATCTAGGACTGCTTTGTTGGAGTTCGGAGATCATGCTGAGCATGATTTTAATGTAGAAATATGGAAGTGTTCTTATTTTTGGAGTACGGAGTCCATGCTAAGCATGGTAGTAGTTAGTGAGATATTGAAGTGTGTTTGCTGCAGGTACATGTTTGCCATTTATTTGATATGAATGATTATGATGTATTGCAATGTTTGATGTAATTGTATCCATGCTTGCATGTAGTTACTTTCAATTTGATTTTGACTTCCATGTGAAATTTTATAATAAAAGCATGCTTCAAATGATTGTATCATGTCATTAATAGTTTGCACATGAAAATATTAAGTTATTAATGCATGCATCAAAATTCTTGTTATTGTTTGACATAGTATATTGCATGATAAATTTGATATTTTCTTCATCGTAGCATTCTGATTGTTTTTTTCTTAATTCGTTAGGATACTATTCGTAACATCATACGACAGAATGACTGCAAACCGTGAATGGATGTATCGTAGGATAGTGGACAATGAGTTATCGCATGAATATATGGATGGTGTCGATAGTTTTATTGAATTTGCAACGGCGAGTGTCAGTACGGTAGATCCCACAGGTCGGATTAGGTGTCCCTGCAAGATTTGTAAGAATAATCGATTTGTAGAACCTCATGGCGTTAGACATCACCTATACAGGAAGGGTTTTGTTTGTGATTATCAGAACTGGACGTTTCATGGAGAAGAATTTAGAAACGATTTTGATGCACGGGTGAATGTGGTGCACGATAATCCATATACGAATTTGATATTTGATGCTGCAGGAACAGAACTGGGTTCTGCTATGAGTTCTAGTGATGTAAGAACTGCCGTAGATGAAGAATCACCAAACGATGCAGCTAGTAGATTTTATGATTTACTTAAAGATGCTGATGAGCCACTTTGGAACGGTTGTGAGAGTCACACTATCTTGTCTGCAGTTCTTCAACTAATGAATTTAAAGTCCGAGTATAATTTGAGTCAATCATGTTTTGATCGTTTGTGCATGATTGTGAAGAGTATGTTGCCTAAAGATGAGAAATTGCCACAAAATTTCTATCGTGCAAAAGTTATGGTCAACGCTCTAGGTATGGGTTACAAAAAGATTGATGCTTGTCCAAATCACTGCATGTTGTATTTCAAGGAGCAGGAAAACGACATATCATGCCCGTCATGTGGGCATCCTCGGTTCAAGCCAAAGACAAGAGGCAATGGTAGCACGAGATCAAAGGAAGTTTCATACAAGTCGCTCTGCTACTTTCCTATCACTCCTAGATTGCAGCGATTGTATATGTCTTCAAAGACAGCTAAACACATGAGATGGCATGCAAATAAAGTTCGACACGATGAAAACAAGATCACGCATCCTGTTGACGCTGAAGCTTGGAAGCACTTTGATCGTACTCATCAGAACTTCGCAATGGAAGTGCAAAATGTTAGACTCGGTCTATGTACAGATGGATTTAATCCATTTGGGGGTAGATCAACTCCATACTCATGCTGGCCAGTATTTGTAACTCCATACAACCTTCCACCAAGCTTGTGTATGAAACGTCCAAATCTTTTCTTGTCTCTGTTGATCCCTGGTCCGACCTCACCTGGCCAAAATCTTGATGTATATCTAAGGCCATTGATTGATGAATTAAAAGTACTGTGAAATGACGGTGTTACCACGTATGATGCCCACAAAAAACAAAATTTCAACATGAAGGCCGTTGTTCTATGGACAATCAGTGACTTCCCTGCATATGGTATGTTATCTAGTTGGAGCACACATGGGAGGTTGGCTTGTCCGTACTGCATGGAGGATTCCAAAGCGTTTAGATTGAGGCATGGAAGGAAGCCTTGCTGGTTTGATTGCCATCGTCGATTTCTACTCAGCGATCATCCGTTCCGACGTCAAAAGAATGCATTTACAGCAGGCACAACTGAAATGAAAGGTCCATCCTCAAGATTGTCTGGCATAGAGATTTTAAGAAGATTGCGATACTTTCCAGATGTATTAACAGATGCCCGCAGTCCTACACCCTTCCGTGGATTTGGGAAGGAACACAATTGGACGAAAAAATCTATTTTTTGGGAACTACCGTATTGGCCGACCCTATTGATACGACATAATTTGGATGTGATGCATGTAGAGAAAAATGTGTTTGATAATGTGTTCAATACAGTAATGAATATTAAAGGAAAAATGAAGGATAATCCGAAGGCCCGTATGGATTTAAAATTAATATGTAAAAGACCAGAATTGGAACTCAAAGAGTATAATGGCAAAGTACTGAAACCAAAGGCGAAGTACGTGCTCGGACCTGATCAAATAAAACATGTATGTCAATGGTTGAGACAACTGAGATTTCCAGATGGATATGTTTCTAACATTGCTCGGGCTGTGAAGATTGACGATGGACAGTTATATGGGTTGAAGAGCCATGATTGTCATATCTTTATGCAACGATTGATACCCCTAGCATTCCATGATATGTTAGACAAACCTATATGGGAGGTGTTGTCTGAGTTGAGCGGATTTTTCAGAACATTGTGCGCATCGGAGGTCATTGTATCAGATGTAAAGAATCTCGAGGACTCTGTCATCACCACTGTTTGTCTGTTAGAAAAGATATTTACGCCAGCATTTTTCGATGTTATGGAACATTTGATCATACATTTGCCATATGAACTAAGGGTTGGTGGCCCTGTGCAATATCGATGGATGTACCCATTTGAAA
The DNA here is from genome assembly GCF_984573655.1 of Nuphar pumila. NCBI lineage: Eukaryota > Viridiplantae > Streptophyta > Magnoliopsida > Nymphaeales > Nymphaeaceae > Nuphar > Nuphar pumila. The sequence continues at coordinate 162,957,258 of NC_143249.1, read as the reverse complement.
GGTATATGTTTTTTTATATTTGTCTCTTTAATGACAGATATTTAAAATTTGAAATGTATATTCTTGTCAGATGCATGTTCGACCTAAAAAAAAAGGTTCGTAATAAAGCAAGAGTAGAAGGCTCTATTTGTGAGGCGTACACTTTAGAAGAGATTTCAAATTTCTCATCTATGTACTTCGAACCTCATATTTCAACACGTTACACATGCCCGCCCCGTAACGATGATGGAGAACAAGTAACTGTAGCTGACAAGCTGTCGATATTTCAACGACTTGGGCATGCATTTGGTAGTTGCCGATCAAGGCTATTGACAGATCGAGAGCAAGATGCAGCACACATCTATATTCTTTTTAATTGTTCAGCGATCGACCCATACATCGAGTAAGTATATGTATATGCAACTCAATTATAAATCCTTTTATGTTCTATATGTGGATACATGGCTCGGTAATATAAGTATTTGTGGTTTGCAGACGATTTGATCTGGAGTTGCAAAGCAAAGTTTCACATCTCACTAATGCAGAAGTACAAAAAGAACGTGAAACTAAGTTTGTGGAGTGGTTGAAATAGTTGGTAAAGAAGCTAACATAAATTTTGTACTTATAAACAACACTAAGTTACTTAATTGATCATGATCACAATAATTGTTTATGTCTGTGCGTAGGTTCGCCATGGTGATGTTAAAGATCAAGGAATATGTGATTTAGAAAATGGTCCGACCAAAGTTGTGCAATGCTACAACGGGTATATCGTAAATGGTTATCGATTCCATACAAAAGACTACGGTATAAACAAATCAACGATAAATAGTGGCGTGTGTGTCAAAGGTAGCAGCTACGGTGAAAATGAACATGATTACTACGGTGTTATAGAGGAAATAATGGAGTTGACTTACTTAGGCATGAATAACAGGGTTACGGTATTCAAGTGTCATTGGTTTGATCCAACTGCATTAAGACTCGACAAAGCTTCAGGCATTGTGGAGGTGAATCATAAATCCAGGTTTGGAACATATGAACCATTCATATTAGCCTCGCAAGCTCAACAAATTTATTATACTTCATATCCGAGTATAAAAAAGTCAGATAGAAATGAATGGTGGGCAGTTTGCAAGGTGAAATCCAAACTATACCCCGAGTATGATCAGTTACAGGAAGATGAGTTAGCTGAAGACAGTGATTACTATCAATCAGATGATGTTTGTGACTTCGCTTATGGTCACGATGTTGCGCATGATATGCATGTCATATCTCCATTGGCTGATGAAACATTCATAGAGGAATGTGATCCAAATGATGTACCAAGTGGATGGGCAAACAATGAAGAAGAAGAAGAAAAAGAAGAAGAATAAGAAGAAGAAGAAGAAGAAAGTCAAACTAGTGACGAGGAAGAATTCTCAAGCTAGTGAGCAAAATCTTATACTACAAACCTCTATTTAAATGCATTGTAATACTTGATGTGAATTGTATTGCAATACTTGGTGTGAATGATTAAAAATTTTATTTCAATGTATTGTAATACTTGATACGAATGATTCGAATGCATTGTAATACTTGATGTGAATGATTTCAATTATCTGAATGTATTATAATTTATGCAATTAACGAATGATTTGAATTAGTGCAATACTTGATGTCAATGATTTGAATTATTTGAATGCATTGCAATGCTTGATGTGAATGACTTGAATGCATTGTAATACTTGATGTGAATTATTTGAATGTATTGTATGACATATGTTATTTGTTAGAATATGGTTCGTGGAGGTTATAGTGGTCGCTCATCCAGTAGTAGCCAGGCTCAACCTTCATCTTCACGGGCTTCTGTGATAGGTATATCATATAACTAATTAGATGCTTGATTAGTTCAAATGCACATTCTGAGAACTTGGTGTGTATTTTTTTACAGATGATGTTGCGCCTGTACACGACCCACCTACACCAGTTGATCGCACAAGTCAACAGCCAACACAGGAAACAGGGTCTTCTCAGGCTGGCACAAGAAGACTCATTCGAATAGTGTATATCGATAATCGACCGTAAGTATTTTGTTTTCAATTATTGCATATCTTTTAAATATTTTATATTGATATTTACTGTGTAACAATTCATGTGCAGCACGAGGTTTAAGCCATAAGAAGTAGTACGGGAGATTAGGAATTCACTTCTTCAACATCTACCAGGACCAGTTGCTCAATGGAAAGAGTACCCAAAGGAGGTGTTAGACAGATTGTGGTCCTCATTCATGGTATACAGTTGTTCCTCATAGTTAATGTGTTTCATATTTAATTTATTTAAGCAATGTCTACTAATTTTCTGAAAATATTTGTAGGCTTCGAATCGCTTTGCAACTACGGTGGAAGAAAATGATGCAAGGAAGGTGTGGCAGAAGGTGGCTGCCAATCGATTTGCAGACATGCTGCACACTATGAAGACTGCAGCAAAAAAAGCATCTGGCGTAGTAGATGATCCATTACTGTGGAAGGGCCATGGTCCTATTACTATCAGGAGAGATTACTGGGATGAAATGTGCGATATGTGGGTGGGAGATGCATTTAAAAATCGCTCTGCGAAGGCTTCACAAAATCGATCGAAGATGCCCGAAGCCCATCTACACACAGGTGGATCTAAGACATTTGGGAGCCACCTAAAGAAAATGGTAACTCATCAATATATAATATTAATTTTATAAGTATTGTTGCAAATTTGTGTACTAAATCTTTTGTCATTTAACTTCGCAAGAAGCAGAAAAAGGAGGCAGTGTACCATATAAGGATGTGTTTGTAGAAACACATAAACGGAAGACCACGGGAGTCTTCGTATCAGAGAAGGCGAGAACGACAACGGTATGTATTAATTCTATTAATAATCATTGCAATATATATGCAAGTCATCATAATGTTATCATTAATTATTAATGAATACTTTAAACATTATTTTGTAGGAGGCATATGAGCAATAGATGGTAGAGCGATATGGCGAAGACGCTACTCAGCATCCATCATTTGATCCTACAGCATGGGTGACTGCAGCAGGTGAACCCAAAAAAGGTCGCGTGTTCGGGTTTGGGAGTAATATGAACACTTCACCAGTTATTGGTTCTTCCAGTTACGGCTCACCGACTTCTTGCGCCGACATAAGCTCCAAGCAGCCGACTATTCTTTTCGGTGATGATGTACGCGAGATCATTAATGAATCACTGAATAACTACTTCCAATACACCGTCGCCCCCTTTCTCCGAAATGAGATCAAGGCCGCTGTTCAGGATAGGGGATCTTCGATTCCAGGTCCCTCTCAGGTATAATCACATATATAGTTTTTTTGACTATCTTAAAGCACATCTGAGCATGGTAGAATCACATATAGAGTTTTTCTAGATGCCTTAGAACACATATGAACATGCTATAATCACATATTCAATTTTTTTACTGCCTTAGCACACATATGAGCATGATAGAATCACATATAAAGTTGCTTTGCCTGCCTTAGAGCACATATGAGCATGCTATATTCACATATTCAATTTTTTTACTGCCTTAGCACACATACAAGCATGATCGAATCACATATATAGTTTTTTGCCTGCCTTAAAGCACATCTGAGCATGGTAGAATCACATATAGAGTTTTTTTATATGCCTTAGAACACATATGAACATGCTATAATCACATATTCAATTTTTTGACTGCCTTAGCACACATATGAGCATGATAGAATCACATATATATATATATATATATATATATATATATTTAACTTTTTGTCTGTCTTAGAGCACATATGAGCATGATAGAATCACATATAAAGTTTTTTTGATTGCATTAGAACACATAAGCATGCTATAATCACATATTCAGTTTTTTTACTGCCTAAGAACACATATGAGCATATTATAATCACATATTCTGTTTTTTGACTGCCTTAGCACACATATGAGCATGCTATAATAACATATAGAGTTTTTTAACTGCCTTAGAACACATATGAACATGTTATATATCATTTATGATAGAATCACATATAAAAATTTTGGCTTTGCCTGCCTTAGAGCACATATGAGCATGCTATATTCACATATTCAATTTTTTTACTTCCTTAGCACACATACGAGCATGATCGAATCACATATATAGTTTTTTGCCTGCCTTAAAGCACATCTGAGCATGGTAGAATCACATATAGAGTTTTTTTATATGCCTTAGAACACATATGAACATGCTATAATCACATATTCAATTTTTTGACTGCCTTAGCACACATATGAGCATGATAGAATCACATATAGAGTTTTTTTATTGCCTTAGATCACACATGAGCACATGATAGAATCACATATAGTGTGTAATTTATTTCATTATATTTTGTTTATCAATACTGATTGTTCTTTTCTTGTGTAGGCTGCTAGCGATAATCAGGGTAGTGGAGCTGAAGGGACAGATAAAGACAATGAACAAGAAGACGCACAAAATCTTGGCGATGATTAGAGGATTGTGTTGAAGAAGTTCTATTTTTTTTATTTTTCCTAATTGTAATTGTTGAATTGTAAATAATTAAACTTCTTAGTTTTAAGGTGGAACGATTAATTATTATAGATACTTGTTATATGAATTTTTTTGTGTGGTTTGTTTTTTATTTACAGGAAATATAAATTGTACAGGAAATATAAATTGTACAGTTCTCGATAATTAATTTTTAAATAAATTTTTTTTTATTTTTTTTCGTTTTTGCGACGGATTAGCGACGGATGATTCCGTCGCTATTCATATTAATCTAGCGACGGCTTAGCGACGGAATTAAATCCGTCGCCACTCCTGGTCGCCGTTTAGTACCGGCGGATTGGCGACGGAATATAGCGCTCGTTATTCCGTCGCAATTAGCGATGGACTTGGCGACGGAATAATTCCGTCGCCAGTTAGCGTCGAAATATTCGCGACGTAAGCATATTGTCGCCGCGTTGTCGCTAATCCGTCGCTAACCATGTTAGCGACGGATTAGCGACGGAATGTGGTCGTTGCTAATCTACTGCTTTGTTGTAGTGATGGCATGCCCTCTTCTGGAATGGTGGTTGATTGTGTGCCATAAGGTGGCACATAGGTGGATGATTGTGTGTCATAGGTGGCTTATTGTGTGGCATAGGGTGGCACATTAATGGCAGCTTTAACTTTTCTCTCCTTTAAGTTGGTGCATCAATATCAACGGTAGCCAAAATAAAATGTACCTAAGTTGATCCTCTCTTTGCACAGATGTAGTAGTAATGAGTTTAGCTTGAACCTTTTCTCTGACAAAATAACAGTCGATCTCATTATGTTTGGTGCGCTCATGAAAAGCAAGACTTACGGCAATGTGAATGATGGTTTGATTGTCACACTCCATCTTCATTGGCGCACTAACACCTAATCCTGCGTCAGTGAATAGTGTCCTTAAACAAATAAGTTCATACATAGTAGAGGTCATATCACGATATTCAGCTTGCTTTTTTCTTTTTCAGGTTACGAGGTTTCCTCCGACTAAGGTACAATACCTAGTGGTAGATCTATCTGATGGGTTGCTTTCTAAGTTGACATTTGTGGATCCTTCAAATTTTTCATTAATGATCCCTTTCTTGGTGATGATTTTAAGTACCTCTTGATTCAGTCAATTGCTTCTGTATGTGGTCTTTTGGGATACATGAATTGGCTTACAGTATCACTATAAGATAAATCAATTTTCCTACCCACCTTTAAAACATTCTCAATAGGTTCACCATTATCTTTCTCAATTTTATTATTTGGATCAATGGGAGTATCAACCTGTTTGCATCCAAGCTTTCCAGTTTCTTTTGAAACATTTAGAGTACTTTTTTTTGGGATAGGAAGGTGCCTTTTTTTAATGAGAAACTTCGATCTAAGGCAATATGTTATCTTACCTAAGTCTTTGATTCCAAACTCATGCTGAAGATGATGTTTCATGATCCGTAATAATAATATCATCAACATAAATTAATATCAACATTATCCTAGATGTATCTTTTTTTATAAACAATAAGTTAATGATAACTATGCTTTTCTGAATCCAAATGTAAGGCTTCACTTAACTTAGCAAATCATGCTTCAGGACATTGTTTGGGACCATAGATAGACTTATTTAGTTTGCATACTAATTTTTTAGTTTTTTTCTTCTAGACAACAGGTGAAAGTTTCATATATACTTCATTGAAAGAAAGCATTTTTTATATCTAATTGAATTAATGGCCATTTTTTGTTGGTGCCAATTGATAAGAAGACTCAGATAGTGTTCATTTTAACAACTACAACAAAGGTGTCATGATAAAGGTGCTCGCTTGAGTTTCCCTCTTGTAGTTATGCTTCACTAATTATAGAGATGGAGTCATTTGATTCCTTTTCGGTAGACTCTTGAGTAACCAATTCAACCATCACTAGGTGGTTCTCCCACTCATAATTTGGATCAATAATTATGACTTTTTGTTTCTTGTCCATCAAGAATCCTTACATTGAGAACAATTCTCAACTCTCTTATTCATATTCATGCAGAGAGACCACGTATTTATACTAGAGTAGTAATAACACTTGGTGGATGACTGCAAACCAAGTGATCAAAAAGAGGTAGCTGTAGTGTGGGCTACATGGTAGGCTGCAGTAAAGTCATTATCCTTTTTTCAATCTTCGTGGACATGGCATGCATGCTTTGGCATGCCTTCTTCTAAAATGGTGGTTGATCGTGTTCAGGCTGGAGCATAAATCTAAAACTTGGGCACAAACACACTATAATATATATATAATAATAATATATTTTAAAAAATCAAATGATTATTGTGAAGCTTAGTTTTGTTAATTATGCATATGACACAATTAATGACGAGCGTTGTTTATCTAGTGTTGTAAAACATTTCGATAAATGAAGTCCCAAGTTCACACCAAAGTGTGCAATATCAATTTAATGTTTACATTGTAAAAATATTTGAATGGGCAAACAACCTCCATAAAAGTATAGCTATATGAAACCATGCAAAGAAAAAAAAACTAAAATCATAACAAAAATAAACACACAGTCATGAATATTACTAAATGAAAAACACAAAGAAAACACTAAAATCCTAATAGAAATAAAAAATAAAATCAATATTATTGCTAATTGAAAAGAAAAAATAATGTTGAAAAAATAATAACCTTAATTAGACATTCATGTCATTTGAGACAATGCAAATCAAAACCCCAAATCCTAACAAAAGTCATAGATCTCTCATATATGCTAATTTATTAAAAAACCTTAATATTCTAACCAAAGCCAAGCACTCATTATTGATGGTTTATGATTAACGCTAATTGAAAAAAAAAATCACATAAAACCCCAAAACCATATTTAAACATTTATGTCATAAAAGGAACAAATCAAAACCATAATTTCTACAAACATCATAAACTATGCATTTATGTTAATTGATAAAAAAACCTCTAATATTCTAACCAAAATCAAATCACATAATATTAATTGATTCTTGCCTAATGCTAATTTAAAAAAGAAGAGAAAAACCTTAAAATACTAACTAAACATTTGTCATTTAAAAAAAATCAAATCAAAACCCTAAATCCTAACAAACATCATACATAGATATGCTAGTAGATAAAAAAAGCCTAAGTAAATATTTATGTCAGTTTTTTGAAGAAAAATATTTGTCATTTGAAAAACTAAAATAAAAAATATAAATGTCAAAAAATCAAACATTTAAGGGTTTGATGACCAAAATCAAACACTCATTAATGAAATAATGATTACTGATAATTGAAAATAAAAATAGCAAAAAAACCCTAAAACCTTAATCAAATATTCACATCATTTGAAAAAACACCCAAATTGTTACTCCTAAATCCTAAAGTAAATTATAGATTTATGCTAATTGAAAAAACAAACAAAACCAATATTCTAACCAAAATCAAGCATTTATTATTCATGCTTAATACTAATTGGAAAAAAAAAACTAAACAAACTTTCATGCTATCAAAAAAATTAAATCAAATACCTAAACCCTAATAAACATTAAACATTATGCTAATTGAAAAAAAACAAAACTCCTAAGATCAAAACCTTATAAAAAATTCATCCATATCAATGGAGTACTTAAAAAAATAGAAACAACCAAGAAGAAGACCCGACCACCAAGCCACCGGGGCGTACATCCGAGAAGGCATTGGATGTCGAACAGCCAGAGGCAGCTAGAGAGAGAGAGAGAGAGAGAGAGAGAGAGAGAGAGAGAGAGAGAGAGAGGAATCGGGGTCGGGAGAGGGAGGACGCGCTGAAAGTATTTGGGCAAGGCAGGTGGAAAACAACTTGACCTTTCAAAGGGTTAGGGTGGGCATGACACCCAGTCCCAACCTTTGACATGGTCAGGGTGGGCATTGCCCACCTTGACTGTCACCCTCTAATGGAGAAATTTCTGACTAAGGGTAGGCACGTGCCCACACTGACCCTAACCTGGCACGGCCCTGATTGTGTGTTATAGGATGACACTTGAGTTGATGATTGTGTGTCATAAGGTGTTCATTTTGTGCCTGAGGTGGTACATTAATATCAGCTTTAACAAGGCTTCCCATGTGATGTAAAATATGTTTATATTTCTCACTTGATGTAAAACAAGTTTTTCATGCATTTTTAGAAGTGTTTTCCAAGTTCTAGAAATGTGAGGTTTCCAATTTCTAAAGCAGTTTTCTATGAAACTACTTTTCCACATGCAAGTGCGAGTTTTCAGTAACCCTAGTTTACTTAAAAAAGTAGATTAAGAAAACATAAAAAACCAATAAAACATAAATTTTCAAAAATATTATCCAAAAAGTGAAAATACATATATGATGTTATGTTGACTTAGAGGCTTGATGAAATTTTAAAATATGAATTCATATTTAAAAAATATAATCGCAATTAACAAACAAATATCATAATGATCACAAAATATTAAAAAATGATTTGGACTTATTTTCAATAAATTAATGAAGTGCCCATTCGATTCTAATCGATCGATTCAAGTCAATTTGGTTAGATTTTTACAACATTAGTGGATGCCAACGAGTCGGATATTTATCCAACATCTAACCCAAATCTAAATCTGATTAGTGGGATACGGTAGTCAAAATTGGATATGATTAGCAATCGGATCTGAATTCAGTATTGAGTTTTGCACATGAATCCAACAAGATCTGAATCCAAATACATGTAAAAATGTTGAGTTTTAAGCTAATGGAGTCCAAATCTGATTTTAGATGATCCCATCCGACTCAGAATCCCAATTCAAATCCGATTAAGTCAAGACACGGTATTGCCCAGATTCGACCCGTTTACATGCCTGTGAAGGGCACAAGTAAAATTCCTCCGGGGAGTGGTGTCCAAGTTTTTGGCCTTTGAGGCAAAATCAGCTAAACCACTGGACCCGTTCCATTTGTCGTCCTGCGTCTTTTCCTGCAAAAAAAGATGTCCTCAGCTCCCATTCTGAACGCCGTTTTTCCGACGATCGCCAGGAACAAGGAAACTTTTTCCCGGGAATCCAAATCCGAACTCGCGAGCGCTCGTCGGAAGAAGGAATCCAAACGCCACGAGCCCCTTCCTCGGAGGAATCGCTCCGAAAGATCGGGTTTCGTCGCGCGTCCTGAACCGACGTTTTCCGTCGGAGCGGCGATTCCCGCATTCTCCGATCTCAGGTTTGCCAGGAATTCTCGGATTGCCTTTGCCCTCGTTTTCCATGGAATTGGTTTCCCGGCGAGCTACAATCGCTGTGCGGATTATTTCCCTGTTTGTTTCCCTCTCATCGTTATCTCTGTGCGCTTTAAGAAAAAGATACGGACGCTCCTCTCCTCGCTCAGGGACACGGAATTCGGAATACGACACGATACGGGACACGTCAGTGGTTTTTGTTGTATCTAATCAAAGCACGTTTTTTATATATTAACGCAATAAAACTACTTTCCGATCAATTCAAAATTTAATGAAAAAAAATCTGTGGTATCGGGTACCATCTGTCAAAAAACGTGCAAAGTTGTGCTCGTATCGGATCTCGTGTCATAGCGTCTGTGACATGTTGAAATGGGTGATATACGAATTCATAGCCGTGTTGCTTCCAGTCGATTTTGTAGGTGGTCGAATTCTTCTGTGTTATGGTAGACGTGGACCGCCGGAGTCGCTGCTTTGTCTCTCTTCAATCCGGTGTTCTCTGCAAATGCCCATCATTTGTTGAGATACCCTTGTGAAGATGTTGCTCATTACTATTCAGAAATAGAGAATGCACAAGGTGCTGCATTGATGCAACAACTGAACCTCGTTGTCTCTGGGCACCAACCTTTATCTTACAAAGAGGTGCTAATTGGGTTCTACAAGATGTTGGTCTTTGTATTTATTGCTGATGCAGTTAGATATTATGAATTTTAAAGAAGCAGAAAAAACATAGTTCCATGGATTTTTTTCTTTTTGTTTTTTACATTAAGTGAAAAATGTGTTTATATGCAAATTCCTACTTGAATTGTGTTACAGAAAATTGGAATGAATTGTTGAACTGGTTTTGGACAGGTTTGGGATGCACTCAAGATTCTTGATGCAGCTGATGTGGAGAACCCGGAAGCCTCCTCAGACATGTATGCAATCCTTCATTATGTAATGTAACTCCATTGGTTTTTGGCACTTATGTTTTGTGCCATGTGCGTTTTTTGCTTGAGAGAAGAAATGCTGGTCCAATGAGTGCCACTCTTTTGATTTTGTTTTCTTTTGCCACGCGCAGAGTTGAAATCTATTCCTTGAGGGCTGTCCTAAAGTCTTTGGCAGGGAAACCTGAAGGATGGAACAGTTAGTGATTCATTTTTTGAGAGAACAGTTTGGGATTCATATTGCATAGACATTTCCATTTTCGCGCTCAGTTCTTTTTTATCTGTTGACGCCCATCTTTATTTGGTAACATGTTTGAGATCTTGTTGCTGAACATTGACTTTAGTGCTGTTGATCTTTTAGGCTTGAGCTGTGCAGTGCTAGCCCAAGAGATGAATGATTCAAAACAATGTGTTTTGTTAAACTTGTTTTTTATTCACTAGCAATTCATGTTTCGGTTAGTTCGTGGCTTTAACCATTCACATAACATGCTTTAACAGGCTTCCAGTTACAGAAGGATGTTCCTCTTAAGAAACTTATCCAAGCTGAAGATCCTTTCGTCACAGATCTTTTAGTTATATCTGAGAATTTTTAGATGCTCAAGAGGTGGTTGAAAATACGTTTGGACTTCAAAACATGAAATGTCATAAACAAGTTTGGTTTTCTTTGGTATTGGAGCTATGTTGACCAAAGAGCTATAACACATAAACATACCACACAGATAGAAGACATGAAAAGGGGCAGAATTAGTATGATACAAGAGTTTGTAAATCTATGACATGTAGACATGGGCATGCATCATGCATGTGTATATGTATGTATATACTCATTATCAACATGTACATGCACAATTCTTAGTCAAGGAATAAAGCATTAACATCATTTTAAGTGACATTTCTTGACAACTTAAGCCACCATAATCAGATTAACAATTGAAATGCATGTGATCAATGAGACATTTTAAAAGAAACAGTTAACTATAGAATACAATATCAAGTTCGTTAACAAAAGGATGTACAGTGTTTGATCATGTCCAACATAGTTTGACTCTGTAAAATGTCATGGTGTGTCGAGTGTCATGTAGACCATGAGGCACACTCAGGTGAATTGTCTGTATGACATAGCCAAAAAGATTTAAGAGCTGAGAGGTGATACGTTCAGTCAAAACATTCTTTGTTTTAACTTTTAACCAATGGTTTAACTGTTTTCCTGAAATTAGTAGCTTAGTGAATCTAGAAAAAGCTACTGTGAAATTTGTAGTTTAGTGAATCTAGAAAAAGCAACATGAGACGATCTTCACTCCAACACAACCACCAAGGTAACAACAACAGACTACGGTGCATCCACCACCACTTGCATAAAATACAAAGAGAATAAAAGAAAAAAGAAGAGAGTGGCTTGAGCATGATATCCAATAGCTATTATTCAAACAAAACATCATGCCTATAATAATACGACCAGCCATACAATAGGGTTGCCGTGGTGGTTTCTCTAAGATACAAGTTACAACTTGCTGAAGAGAAGATTATTTCTGGATTTAAGAACCTCATTCTATTCCTCCGGTACTTTCTGTGTGTGGCAGACTGCATAAACATCCTTTTGCTTAAAGTTTGTAACTTGAGATGCATTCTATAATGCAACGAACATACAACTCAGTGGCTAAGGGCACTATTCACACCATGCATGTGTGCAATCAGCAGACTTAGATACGCTCAACAATTTAAGAGAAAATATATGGTGGTTTTGTAACATGCTTTTGTAGGACCTACCCAAATGTCAGATCTAACCATACAGATGTATTTACCATGTTGGGAGGTTTTATCATGTCAAATACAACATGATTAAATCGCTGAGATGGTAAAAAGTCAAAACACAATTTATGAAGATAAAGGTAGGTTGAAAAGTGGAATAAAGCATCATGTTGGAGTCAATCGTAACACATGAAAATAGTTAGTTGAGCATGCTAGGCATAAACCAAAGGTTAGATTCTGCTTTTTTGAGATTAGATCTATGTAAATCAAGTTTGTACTATCACAAGTTATGGTGGTTCAGTACCACAATAGAAGCACCCTAATTTAATGCCAAAGGCTGACTTTCTTTCACATGAGATGCCAGTATTCTGGCTTTCACTCATATCACCTTTTTGTGTAGATGTGCTTGATATTTGTTCTGAGTGCTTCTTTGTGATACAAAGCCACTACTGAAGTGTGAGATTGAAAACTTTTTCTTCTTTTTCTTTTTATATCTTTAATTCCTAACTGTAAGAATTTTAATAGTCTATTTTTCCCTGTTTCAGGGGAACATCTATGGCCTCGTTCTTATGGGCTAATTAATGGTCCTTCATTGACTGACCTGCACAATTTGCATCCAGCAGATGTGAATGGTTAGATGCCACTTACATGTCTTATGTATTTTTAGGAGCTCAATGGTGGGCAATTATCACGAGAGGATAACCTTTATCATCTTATCATTTTTACATTCATGTTGATGTCTAAAATAAAACTTACTATTTTATATTTTTAAACTCAGCCATATGTTCAATTCACTTTCTCTTTTATTTTTTTTATATTAACATTTCAGATGCCTTCTTCTACGAAAAAAAAGCCAAAGTTCTCCTTTCATTAGTCTTTTGTGGCTAGTTTTGTCAACAAATGTATGCACTTTTTTGTTTGCACTGTTCCTTCTTTTTATTTTGTATTAGATTGCCTTTTTTTGGAAAAAAACATTCTCTTTTTTCAACTTTGTTTCATATTTGTATTGATGATTTGATAAAACCAGATAAGTTTCCTTTTGGCATGCTCACCAAATAAAATTTGTGTATGTGATAGCATCAATTCTTTTGTATCTATCATGAACTCAAGTCTTTCTCTTCTATAATTTCCTCATTAGAAACTCTCTCTCTCTTTTCTGTTTATTAACACTTATTGAGGTTAAATATATAAGAAATCAAACCAAATTCATTTCTCAATGTATTCACTGATATCCATTAATACCAATAAGTTGAAGCACTAGTGTTATTTCTGCAGTTAATTCATCAAGGGGAAACAAGTTTTATGGAGAATGCATTCAAGAAGATCATTCCTGTTTGAGACCAGCAAATAGAGAAGCCGCTCCTGATACAGAAGCAGACAAGGATAGGTGGTCACCGCCATGGCAGGTTCTTTATAGTAATATATATCTTTGGTCTTCTTGACGACTTCTATTCCGATGACCTAGATATTATAAATTGAGACCTTGTTCTGTCTTGGCTCAGCTTTAAAGAGATGATGATCTGATGTCAGTGGAAAGCTTATTTGAGATGCTATATAATTGATCAATGTTTTGTCTACCAAAAAAGTATAAGTGATTAATGTTTTGCATCGCTAAAGATATTCTGAATGACCTTAAATTTATTAATTATAACCATAAAAGACAGAAAATTTTCAGTTAAACTAAATGCATGATGTACAGGTCCGTGGTGATATAGCAAGGTCACTAATGTACATGGCGGTGCGTTACGGACTTCATCAACCTATTGGAAACCCAAACCTTCAACTTTCTGATTCACCGAGCATTGGTAAGTGACTTCCTTTTGGTTAAAAAATATTCAGGTTCTGAGTCGAATATCTAAAAATGATTTCTTAACAAGCATTTTGATATGGTACTTTTGCAAGTTTGCTATGATTTTGATACTTAGTACCGACCAAAGAGAAGGAAGTCTGCTATGATCTGGTACTTGGTACTAATTGAATAGAACAACTTTAATGCCCCCCAAAGTACCAGTGATGTATTATCTGCCAGCTTTTTCTGTTTTGAGCAGTAAGCCTGGAATTATTTGGGAAGTCTGTCATGAGTTGAATTGCAAATTTTTTATGTGGATCTACATGTTGATTGGATCTGGTAGATGCATGATTTTGGTACTCCCAGTCAAGCTTCTGGTTCTATCGTCTATTGAAATTTGTCATATCTAGTTGCCCCTATCTACTTGTTTTATTTTCTATAGATTATGCAAACATGGGCCTTCTTTCTTCATTACTCAAGTGGAACGAAGCAGATCCTCCATCAAGGTCCGAGAAGTTGCGAAATGACAGGATCTGCAGTCTTTACCAGCATAATAGGAACCCTTTCATTGATCATCCTGAATATGCAAACATGATATGGAAGAATCCTGCAGGGACAAATTCTGTTGTTGTTGGTAATTACTCCCCATTGAAGGCATGGATAAACGAATTTCACTACAGCAACAAAGGAAAAGACCTAAATCAGGTTAGTCTATTGTGGAAACAATAAGGTAGTTCGAATTATAATGACCTTTTGCGTACTTGAATTATCACTTACACATACGTTATGGTTAGCATGGCATCTTCCGGATGGTTCATTTTGATCATTATGAACCAAAAAACTAATTATTAACGTGTACGAGTGAAAGGCCCATCTATTGCTGCTCTGGCCTTTGATTCTGGAATCGGAGCTCAAGGCGTTCTCTTGTTCCCCAACCTACTCAACAGGTTGCATAATGAGTTTTTCTTGTGGATGTGCAATGTGATGATCTTCAAAACTATTTCATCCAAGGAACTGTTAACTCAGTCAAGTGGACTCAGTCTTCCACCTTGGAAGTTCCAACTTGATCAATGTTTCCAATTTACTCTTTGACTGGACCATCTCATGCTGTTTGCCATGAATCCCATGTTAGACTTTCTGTATATCATGTTGATTAGCCCAATTATGTAGCATGTCTAAAAACCATGTTTCCTGACAGGTTTTCCTTTGTTCTACAGTTTGTTGAAATTGTTGTTAGATCACTGGTGGATGCTGCTGATCTGAAGCTGGTGCTTTATAATGGAGCTAATGGAAAGATGTACATGTCAATGCCACTGACAGATAAAGCTTTCAACATAACCCGTGATGGATCTGAATTTTTAATCTACACTGCCTCCCTCAGCCTTCAGAATGGTCCTGCTGATGGAATAGCACTGGTTTTGCACGGATATGATGGAAACTATGAGGTTGTCCAATTTCTTTCCTATGAGGGTGTAATGAAAGCAGTTGATGGACCTGCTTCAGGTTCTCAATCTTTGGATATAGGGGTCAGAGAAACAGAAGACTCATCTGAGTTAGGTTCATTGGGCTTGACAGGAAATGGTTTAAGGAATTTTAGGTGGAAAAGGTTTGCGACCAAAGCATCACCTGGCAGAGTGAACCCAGGTCAGGACCTTCAAGAGCCATAAGCTGAAGATCATCAAATGCGTAAGTTGTCTCATCGCATATAAGCAACATAATGGATGCATCATTCTTTACACCCCACAAGCAAATTGTGTATTGCTTTCTTGTTCACTGCCTTACTTCAAGATGGATGGATCTCAAACTACTACCCCTAAACCATGTTGAGCTTAACACATTGGATCCCAGCAGATCAGATTTTGTTCCTGCAGCATGACTTTTAAACATCTTTGTTATCCAATTGTAACACTCCGATCAGGGACCTTTGGAATCCGGGTTCTCGAGTATTACTTCCCAGAGAGAAATACCAAAGTAGCGCACAAAACATGGCACCAATTTTTTTTCTAAATAAACTATCATCAATTAATTTAAAAAAATAAATCTTATATAAGCCACAAGGCTATATCATCCAAATGAGGCATCGCCTCTCAAATTCAATAAATAAAAAAAGAAAGGGAAACTGCTCTGTCGGAAGACGAAGTCACTTACATCCTGAAGAAGGTTGGCAACGTTCTAACACCAACTTGTCTTTCAAAGTCAATTGAAACCTACCGTTGTAATAATTAAAAAGGGTAAGTCTACAATTCAATAAGAAATAAATTACAAGCAAAATAAACTCAGGTTTATAACTGTAGTGGGCTCTAAGCCTCTAGCCTTATTTTAGTTTTTGATCACACAATACACACATGTTTGTGTTTTCTAAATCCTCTCGGTTTCTTATTCGATTTTCACAAGTTAACATTTTCTCGATGCTAATCACTATTTACTTTGGCTATATCGATAATAGCCTACTCTGGGCATAACAACCCGTGTAGATTATCTCAATTTTATGGTGTTTGTCGGATTATGAACAACTCTTTCTGTCTTTGTCCACTGTAGTGTAGGACCCCCGGTAGCGAACCGGCAAGTCAGTAAGTAGAGTTATGCCTGCTTCAATGTTCGTGGCTCATGGTACATCTTAATCTTATTCTAGAGTCTCAAATCTCTTGATGAAACCATGATCTCCTAGGACATATAAACATGCATCTCATACATTTTCACATGAACTCTCTCTCTCTCTCTCTCTCTCTCTCTCTCTCTCTATATGAAACCATAATCTCCTAGGACATATAAACATGCATCTCATACATTTAACTCAGCCTGTGTATAACTGTTTAGTTATACACTATCGGTCCCATGCCCGGATAAAGGAGGAGGGTTGCGGTAGGCCAGTGACAACGAGCATAAAAACTTAGTCATACCCTATGAATATGAACCAATTTGAGAATTTCGTTGGGGCGTTCCCTACTGAGCGACGCGTTGTACTCTATAGGCCTGGAGGCAGTGATAAATGGGCAAGGGTTGCTAGGTCGTCGCCCAGAAGCGACGCGTCACACCGACGCCCGGGTGTGGTGTCAAATAAGCAAGGGTTCCCTCACTTTGTTGGACGGGTGGGGGTAAAGAAGTTAGTCCAAGACTATAAAATTAGGTTAGCCACTTGGAACATAGGGTCTTTAACTGGTAAGTTGGTAGAGTTAGTAGATGTTATGTGTAGGAGAAATATTGATATTTTATGTCTACAAGAGACCAAATGGGTAGGTGAGAAAGCAAAAGTGATAGAACCTTGGGGATATAAGATTTGGTATACATGAATAAATAGGAATAGGGATGGAGTAAGGATTGTTATGAGTCGTGAGTTTATAGATAATGTAGTTGAGGTCCGTAGGAAGGGTGATAGAATTTTACTTATTAAATTAATATTAGGTATAGATATTATTATTATTATTAGTGTTTATGCACCTCAAGTGGGTTTAAATAATTCTATTAAGCATCAATTTTGGAAAGATTTAGATGGAGTAGTACAAGGGATATCTTATAGAGAAAAACTTTTCATCGGCGGTGACCTTAATGAACATGTAGGCATTAGTAGGGATGGATTTGAGAGTATCCATGGAGGCTATTGTATAAGAGAAAGAAACGATTTTAAATTTTGGTTTGTCCTATGACATGATATTAGCAAACACTTGGTTTAGGAAGAGGGAGTCTCACCTAGTAACATTTAAAAGTGGGGTTAATACGAGCCAGATAGATTTTTTCCTACTTAGAAAGAGAGATAGGGGTTGTTGCATCGATTGTAATGAAATTCCACTAGAGGGAGGGTGAATAGTGAAATACGATAAAGATCGATAAAATAAAATAATCAGGCAATAAGGCACAACACATAAAACACAAAATTTATACTAATTCGGTCAATACCCAGACCTACATCCAGTCCCCAAGCAAACTACTTGAGCTTTCCACTATAACATCCGAGTCACCGGATAAATAGTACAACACCCTCTTCCTCAGAGGTCTTCTTCTCTCAACAGAGAAGGGGCACACCCTCTTCCACAGAGGTCTTCTTCTCTCAACAGAGAAGGACAACACCCTCTTTCACAGAGGTCTTCTTCTCTCAACAGAGAAGGGCAACACCCTCTTTCATAGAGGTCTACTTCTTTCAACAAAGAAGGAAAACAGTGAATAACAGAGTTACAATACTTCCTATAGAACCTTCAGAATGATATAAATGCACGAATGAAGGATTCTCAGAATGTTCTGTTTGTCACTTAGAGCATACTCTTTGTCAAAGAGCTGGACTTGACTTTTTCTCTTTTCTTTCTTTTCTTTTTCTCTTTCTTTCTTTTCTTTTTCTCTTTCTTTTTCAAGGCTCTCTTTTCAAATATCGAATAGGAATTTTTCTCGTTGTAAGCTCACATGTCCATTCCATATTGAATAGTTTATTTGAGTGTGTTTATATAGCTTTTAAAAAAAGTAGTCGTTACATTTTGAAATCGTAGCCTTCTTGAGATGTGAAATGATATGTCATTTCAAAAATATCTTTGGAGAAATTCGAAAAAGTCTTTTTCCATAAAAGTAAAATATAGGGTACACTAGTCGTTGTAATATTTTAGGTAATACATATTTTATGTAAAAAGTTTATTTCTTACAATAGTACATTGAACGTTGGATTGTGGTTTTGTCTTTATTCTAATTAATGATTTGAGGTACATAAGTACTTCTTTACTTTAAATGAGTGTAAGTACAATGAGTGCTTTGAGATATTTATTTGTACATAGTCATGTCAAGTGTTTTCTTTATGTTGTGTTTTTCAAAGTCTTCAGAGAGAATGAGGACTACAAGAAAGTCGACATTCTTGAGAAGGATATTTTAACAAGGATTTCTTACAGGAGGTATTTAATGCTATACAAAGAGAATGATGACTTCAAGTAAGTTGACATTCTATGGGTTTGTAAAAAGGTAACTAGAGTCTTTTCAAAACCTTTATTATATTTGTTTTCTTTGTGTAGCCGATTTTCATGTTTTGCCTTTTTCCTATATTTGAAGACATTTCTTTAAAGATGGTAACTAGAGTCTTTTCAAAACCTTTATTATATTTGTTTTCTTTGTGTAGCCGATTTTCATGTTTTGTCTTTTTCCTATATTTAAAATCATTTCTAGAGTCTTTTCAAAACATATCATATTTGTTTTTCTTTATGTAGCCGATTTCATGTTTTGTTTTTTTCCTACATTTCTTTTCATGTTGTCTTGTATATGATGTAAGGTACAATTATTATATTTTGAAATCATGTCAAAATACCTTTTTCATAAAGAGTTGTAAGAAGGTACAATTATTAGTTTTCAAAAAAAGCTTTTTGAAATTATCGTATACTTTTATGATATAGTTTTTATGAATGAGTATGTAATATGCAATATGCATGTTCCTGAAGGTTCTGTTACATATGACTCTAAAGAAGAAAAAAATCTTCATCTTGAGGTAGTCGATCTCTTCAGTTGATCTTTAAGAATGCATGGCTCATCAAGCTTTTTCTTCAAGGAGTATGATTGCACTAGTTGTACTTGAACAGGAAGTCTCCATCCTTTTTGGGTGAGATATCCTTGCATCAAATACTCGTTAGATTTATGGCAAAACATATTCAGTCATAATATAACATTTTTCAAGAGGACATATTATCATATCATATAAAATCAAATACGACAGTGTATCATATTATGTGACATCAAAACAGAGTTTCTTAACATTCTCCCCCTTTTTGATGATGACAAAATATGATCCCCCTGTCAAAAAGACATTATGCATAAAAATAATAATATGATAAAATATTGAAAGATGTTTAAAAGAGTATTTCTCCAATAATAAAGACAGGTTTTCTCCCCCTTTGTCATAGACAAAAAGGAGGGGATCAGAGTAAGAGAGTTATTACAGACCAATAATAAATATTACAGTAAAAAAATAAGTTTATCCCGAAGGTGGAGTAGGTTGATGTGTTCGGTTGACTTGATCCGACTGGAGGGTCTCTAGAGTTTGCTGCAAGGAGGCTTGACGGCGAAGAATACGATCCTGAGAACGCTGGACATCCATCAGAGCAGGGAAGTAATTGAAGGTGGATGTTGGATCTTCTTCATCAGAGCCGGGCAGGTGCAGGGACCTTAGATTGAAGGTAGTAGCATCGAGGACCTGAGAGGGATGGAGGATAACTCGTTGTGAAGGGGTACTTTGAAATATTTTAGGATGGGAGTTATAAAACACCCGAAAAGAAGAGGCTTGAATTTTTGATAACGATTAAAAAGGTCGAAAAGAATGGAGGACCAGTTTATCGGAGTAGAAGAAAAAATTGCGTAGATAAGGAGAGAGATTTTTCGTGGAACTAATCCCTTGCGGGGAAGCTTGTGATAGATGTTGTGGAGAAGAATCTGGGCAAGTAATTGAGCATGAGGTTGGAGATTCCTCATGTGCCAGGGAAGTTGGTAGCAGTTGGTGCAGAGAAGAATTTTTCGAAGTACCGATCGTTCGATTGGTACTATGTTGTTGAGGTCGGTGGCGGTGGAAGGTAGGTTTAGAATTCTACCTAGGTCGGAAGCATCGAAAAACATCAGCTTTCCTCGGACTTTACTGGTGATTGTAGTTTGTTCATGATCAGAAGAAAAGTTTGTATAGAATAGTTGAACTAGTTCAGGATAGTAGGCATCTTGGGATGAAGATCCTAGTAAATGTTTGAGTTCGGGGAGATAGCTGTCTAGGTCAAATAG
Organism: Nuphar pumila; assembly: GCF_984573655.1. Lineage (NCBI taxonomy): Eukaryota > Viridiplantae > Streptophyta > Magnoliopsida > Nymphaeales > Nymphaeaceae > Nuphar > Nuphar pumila. The sequence goes on along the minus strand of NC_143249.1, from coordinate 162,936,372 downwards.
CATGAAGTCTTCATAGTGAACTAATTTTCCTTCATGAATGGGTCGAGAACAAAGTAAGTTGTAGTCATGAAAAAGACTTGGATACCTAAGATCTGCGGCAGTGATTGCAGAGTTTGAAGAGGAAGCCATTGCAAAAGAAAGTTGAGAGAGAAGGAGTTTGAAAGTATGTATGAAGATAGTGAGCTACGAGTGGTATTGGTGAGGAATGAATCAGTCGATTAAATAGAAGAGAGAAAATAATTGTGACAATAATGACAATGGAAGTGAATGATTTTTGGATTGTAGTTTGAATAAGGAAATTCGTGAGTTGTAAGTTAAGGGGCTTGTGAATGACAAATCAAATCAATGGTGGAAGATAGTGTATCATATTGGTATGTAAGTTAAGAAGGACATAGATTTGAACAAATATACTATGGGAGAGTGTATCGAGTAGTGAGAAATGTCATGAATGGAGTATGGAGTGACATATTGAAGAGAGTGAAGAAAATAATGGCCTAATACAACAAACAACTTTTTCTACATGATATTACTTGATGTAGAAGCATTCCAAATTCGTGAAGAGTGATTTTGGAATAAGACAAACAAAGATGAGTGAGTGAGAGGCAATAATTGGTTATTTAATAAGTATATATATTGATATGTGTGGAAAAAGAATGAATAGACATAAAGAAGGGTGATACGGATATGTGGTTTGAAAGATATGACATTTTTGAAAGGAAAGAATGCCAAAAAAAATGTGTCATGATTAATGTGTCTTCACATTTGTATTATTTTATGAGTATACGTAAAGATGAGAGGGACACACTTTGACTATGAATAGTGATGAGACAAAAAGATATTTATGAATGAAGAGTAATAATTGCTTGTATAAGAAATATTTTTATGGATATGCGTGGAAGGAGTGAGAGTAGTCATAGAGAAAAGTGAGATGACATATATGGATTTTCGAGTAGGATAAGAAGTAATAAAAAATCATGATTGATAAAAGACATAAAGTTATGATTGACATGAATTATTGTTTATTTGATAAACATATTTTTAAAAAAACTCGATTTGAGGAAGTTCATAGAGAATAAAGTTAAGTTTTAAACTAGTAAAGGAGTCACAAACACGGTTTGACAAGAATGGAGAGAGATATAAAATGTATGAGAGAGTGATGGTCACAGATGAAAAGGAGCTTCGTATAATATATATATAGAGAGAGAGAGATAAAAAAAAGGTGATACAAAAACGTACTAATGGGTGGAGTACAAATACTTTTTGTAAAAGATGTAAAGCATGAAGAGATGATAATAGACAGTTCTTTAGGCTATGATATAACAGATGATATAGTAAAATTTTACGTGAAATATAATAGAGTGTACGTAATCTATGATATATTAAATGATATAGTAAAAATTTACGTGAGAACATAGCAACTAGATCTTTTAGAGAAAGGTAAAAGAACCAAAATAAACATTCGATTTTAACTAATAATTTGAAAAGCAAGAGTTCTCATAAACTAATATGTTTTCATGTTGAAGGTGAATCAATTTATCGTAAGAGAAGTTTTCACAAAAGGACAAAAATAATAAAGGAGTTATGAGATGAGTGATGTGAACAATGTTATGATAGCTTTTAATATAATTAGTTTTTATGGATATGAGTGAAAGGAGATAGGACAAGAAGTCATAATGGATGTGTACTTGAAAAGATGACAAGTTGAAAGACATAAAGAATGTGTCTTATAAGAGTTTTAAAGTGTACGTGAATATGGAAATCTAGTTTGACTAACAAAAATCGATAAGAAGAAAAACTTTTTAAAATAAGATTTTAACAAAACTTATAAGAAGTATTATAATAAGTGTGATTAATTTATAAGTCACTTAGTTTGCATATTCCTAGTTCTCTTCTAATTCGTGTAAAGTCTTCATGTTTCAATGGTTTAGTGAAAATGTCTGCTAACTGTTGATTAGTGGGTATGAATTCCAGTTTAATTATATTGTTTAAGACTTGTTCTCTTAAGAAGTGGTGTCTTATTTGAATGTGCTTAGTTCGTGAGTGTAAAATAGGATTCTTAGATAAGTTTATCGCACTAGTATTATCACAGAAAATAGTTGTATTTTCAAAATTTAAACCAAAATCTTTTAAGGTTTGTTTCATCCAGATAACTTGTGTACAGGCTAGGCTAGCAGCAATGTATTCAGCTTCAGTAGTTGATAAGGATACACAGTTTTGTTTCTTACTGAACCATGATACAAGTGAGTGCCCTAGCATATGACATGTTCCACTTGTGCTTTTTCTGTCAGATTTACTTCCAGCAAAGTCAACATCGTTGTATGAGATTAAATCAAATGTAGAGGATTTTGAATAGAATAATCCAAAATCAACTGCCTTTTAAATATCTCATTATTCTTTTTACATCCTTAAGATGTGATTCTTTTGGATTTGACTGAAATCTAGCACACAAGCAAACACTGAACATAATATCTGGACGGCTAGCAGTTAAATAGAGAAGTGATCTTATCATACCTCGATATACCTTTGTATCAACAGACTTACCATCTTCATCTTTGTCCAAAACAGTAGTAGTGCTCATAGGAGTTGTTTTTGAAGCAATTGAGTTCATGTTGAACCTCTTCAGTAGTTCACGAGCATACTTAGATTGATTGATGAAAACTCCATCCTTGGTTTGCTTAATATGCAGTCCAAGGAAGTAGGTGAGTTCTCCCATCATACTCATTTCAAATTCTTTCTGCATGGACTTAGAAAATTCTTCACAAAGAGTATTGTTAGAAGATCCAAAGATGATATCGTCTACATATATTTGAACAATTAGGGTATGATTATTCACTATTTTTATAAATAATGTAGAGTCTGTTTTGCCTACAGAAAAACCAGTTTTTAACAAAAAGGTTTTAAGTCTATCATACCAAGCACGAGGTGCTTGTTTTAAACCATACAAAGCACGTTTGAGTTTGAAAACATGATCTGGATATTGTTCATTTTCAAATCCTGGAGGTTGTTTTACATAAACTTCTTCATTTATAAAACCATTTAGAAAAGCACTTTTAACATCCATTTGATATAATTTGAAATCCATATAGCTTGCATATGCTAAAAACATTCTAATAGATTCAAGTCTAGCAACAGGAGCAAATGTTTCATCAAAATCAATACCTTCCTCCTGGTTGTATCCTTGAGCTACTAGTCTTGCCTTATTTCTTATAACATTACCTGTTTCATCTAGCTTGTTTCTGAAGATCCATCTTGTCCCAATGATTGGATGATCCTTTGGTCTTGGTACAAGATCCCAAACTTCATTCCTTTGGAATTGATTCAGTTCTTCAGTCATGGCTGGCATCCAGAACTCATCGATGATGGCTTCATCAATCTTCTTTGGTTCAAGTTGAGAAATGAATGCCATATTTGCAATCCGTTCTAGCTGAGCTCTAGTCTGAACCCCCTTTGTCAGTTCTCCCAAAATCTGCTTTTGAGGATGATCTTTGATATCGACAAATGTTCTTTGATGATCATCTTCATTAGACTTAGCTGTGTTATCTAAAAATAAATTTGTACTTTCAACATCATCATCGTTAGTTTGCTTATGAACAGATTGATCAATAGATTCATAGAAACTAACATGCATAGATTCTTCAATAGACTTAGAACACTTATTGAAAACCCTGTATGCTTTACTATGACTTGAATATCCTAAAAATATGCCTTCAATAGATTTAGCATCAAATTTATATAGGCTATCTTTTGTGTTTAGGATAAAGCATTTACAACCAAAGACTTTGAAATAGTCTATTCTTGGAGTTCTGTCATAGAATAGTTCATAGGGAGTTTTATTTAATAAGGGTCTAATGAGAACTCTATTTGTTATGTAGCATGCAATATTAACAGCTTCTGCCCAAAAAGATTTAGCAAGATTATTGTGTTGGAGCATAGTTCTAGCAGATTCCTGAAGGGTTCTATTCTTTCTTTCTACTACACCATTTTGAGGTGCAGCTCTAGGAAAGGCAAAGTTATGAGAAATACCATGCAAGTTACAAAAATTTTCAAAAAGCTCATTTTCAAATTCTCCTCCATGGTCACTACAGATTTTAATAATAGAACAAGATTTTTCATTTTGTAATTTTTTACATAAAATTTCAAATTGACAAAACGTATCACTTTTGTTTTTCAAAAATATCACCCAAGTAAATCTTGAGTAGTCATCTACAATGACAAAAACGTATTTATTGTGATTATGACTAGCTATCCTAGAAGGACCAAAAAGATTCAGGTGGAGAAGCTCTAAAGGTCTTTTGCTTGAAATAATATTTTTTTATTTGAAAGATGATTTTGACAGTTTTCCTAATTGACATGCATCACAAAAATAATCCTTTTTAAAAGATATTTTCGGTAACCCACGTACTAACTTATCTTTAGCTAATTTAGACATGTATTTAGAATTGACATGACCCATTCTCATGTGCCATAGATGTTGAGAGTCATTATTAGCTATGAGGCAATGTTCTGTGATGTTTTCTAGGTATAGTTCATATATATTATTTTTTCTTATACCTTTTAAGATAATATTTTCGTTGGTGTCTGCTATAAGACAAGCATTATGATTAAAGCTAACATTATAACCTGTATCACACATTTGACTAATACTTAGAACTTTATGTTTTAAGCCTTTAACCAGGAGAACGTCTTTGATAAGAGGTTTATCTATATTTCCAATATTACCAATACCTATTATCAAACCTTTGTTGTTATCTCCAAAGGTGACGGTTCCTCCTTCCTTTTTATGAAGAACAGCAAAGAGGTCTAAATGTCCAGTCATGTGTTTTGAACATCCACTGTCTAGAATCCATCTGTTCTTCTTATTTGGAGCAGAGCTTTCGTTTGCCATGAAGCACATGTTTGCAGTTTCGGCTTCATCATCATTTGACTCTTCACTAGTGGATGGTTCTGAATCATCCCATTGAGCATGCAGAGCCTTTTTCTTGAAGAACCTTTTCTTTGGTTCCTCAGTCTTGGATTTTCTTTTGAGAAGAGGACAGTCGCGTCTCAGGTGACCTGGCTTATTACACTGGTAGCACATAGAATCTTCTTTTGGATCTTTTCTTTCTTTGTGCTTATTTGAAAGCCGGTTCCTTCTCATAAAGCGCTGAAATTTTCTGGTGAGTAGCGCAATCTCAGTTTCTTTTTCTGAGTCTTCATCCTCAGATAGGGCTGAGAAGGCTAGAGTTTTCTTTAAGGGTTGTTCTTCTTTCCTTCTTTCTTTCATGTGGACTTCATAGGCCATAAGATTGCCTATTAAGTCGTCCAGAGTAAGCTTAGATAAATCTTGAGCTTCTTCAATAGTTGTAGTCTTTTTCTCTCAATCAGTTGTGAGAGATCTCAAGATTTTCTTCACCTTTTCTGTCTGGGAATATGTTACACCCAGAGATTTCAGATCGTTGGTGATGTTGGTGAATCTGGTAAACATCTCTGTGATGGGTTCATCTTTGTTCATTTTGAACAACTCATATTTTCTGACAAGAGATGAGATCTTGGCTTCTTTCACTTTGTTGGTTCCTTCATGAATAACCTCTAAAGAATGCCAAATATCATATGCAGATTCACATATAGATATTCTATTAAATTCGTTCTGATCAATGACACAATATAAGGCATTCATAGCCTTTGCATTTAGGTTTGTCATTTTCTTTTCTGCATCAGACCATAAGTTATAGTCTGCGGATGGAGATGTGTATGGATGCTCAACAATTTTCCATACAGCAAAATCTATGAACTTGAGAAATATAGCCATTCTGCACTTCCAATATCCATAGTTGGAGCCATTGAAGAAAGGAGGACGAGATGCGTGTTGACCTTCAATATCACGAGCATAAGAGGTAGATGCCATTTGTGCTGGAAGACTTGTTATGTCGAAACCAGCAAACCTGCTTTGATACCAAATGAAATTCCACTAGAGGGGGGGTGAATAGTGAAATACGATAAAGATCGATAAAATAAAATAATCAGGCAATAAGGCACAACACATAAAACACAAAATTTATACTAGTTCGGTCAATACCCAGACCTACATCCAATCCCCAAGCAAACCACTTGAGCTTTCCACTATAACATCTGAGTCACCGGATAAATAGTACAACACCCTCTTCCTCAGAGGTCTTCTTCTCTCAACAGAGAAGGGGCACACCCTCTTCCACAGAGGTCTTCTTCTCTCAACAGAGAAGGACAACACCCTCTTTCACAGAGGTCTTCTTCTCTCAACAGAGAAGGGCAACACCCTCTTTCACAGAGGTCTACTTCTTTCAACAAAGAAGGAAAACAGTGAATAACAGAGTTACAATACTTCCTATAGAACCTTCAGAATGATATGAATGCACGAATGAAGAATTCTCAGAATGTTCTGTTTGTCACTTAGAGCATACTCTTTGTCAAAGAGCTGGACTTGACTTTTTCTCTTTTCTTTCTTTTCTTTTTCTCTTTCTTTCTTTTCTTTTTCTCTTTTTTTTTCAAGGTTCTCTTTTCAAATATCGAATAGGAATTTTTCTCGTTGTAAGCTCACATGTCCATTCCATATTGAATAGTTTATTTGAGTGTGTTTATATAGCTTTTAAAAAAAGTAGTCGTTACATTTTGAAATCGTAGCCTTCTTGAGATGTGAAATGATATGTCATTTCAAAAATATCTTTGGAGAAATTCGAAAAAGTCTTTTTCCATAAAAGTAAAATATAGGGTACACTAGTCGTTGTAATATTTTAGGTAATACATATTTTATGTAAAAAGTCTATTTCTTACAATAGTACATTGAACGTTGGATTGTGGTTTTGTCTTTATTCTAATTAATGATTTGAGGTACATAAGTACTTCTTTACTTTAAATGAGTGTAAGTACAATGAGTGCTTTGAGATATTTATTTGTACATAAGTGTTTTCTTTATGTTGTGTTTTTCAAAGTCTTCAGAGAGAATGAGGACTACAAGAAAGTCGACATTCTTGAGAAGGATATTTTAACAAGGATTTCTTACAGGAGGTATTTAATGCTATACAAAGAGAATGATGACTTCAAGTAAGTCGACATTCTATGGGTTTGTAAAAAGGTAACTAGAGTCTTTTCAAAACCTTTATTATATTTGTTTTCTTTGTGTAGCCGATTTTCATGTTTTGCCTTTTTCCTATATTTGAAGACATTTCTTTAAAGATGGTAACTAGAGTCTTTTCAAAACCTTTATTATATTTGTTTTCTTTGTGTAGCCGATTTTCATGTTTTGTCTTTTTCCTATATTTAAAATCATTTCTAGAGTCCTTTCAAAACATATCATATTTGTTTTTCTTTATGTAGCCGATTTCATGTTTTGTCTTTTTCCTACATTTCTTTTCATGTTGTCTTGTATATGATGTAAGGTACAATTATTATATTTTGAAATCATGTCAAAATACCTTTTTCATAAAGGGTTGTAAGAAGGTACAATTATTAGTTTTCAAAAAGAAGCTTTTTGAAATTATCGTATACTTTAATGATATAGTTTTTATGAATGAGTATGTAATATGCAATATGCATGTTCCTGAAGGTTCTGTTACATATGACTCTAAAGAAGAAAAAAATCTTCATCTTGAGGTAGCCGATCTCTTCAGTTGATCTTTAGGAATGCATGGCTCATCAAGCTTTTTCTTCAAGGAGTATGATTGCACTAGTTGTACTTGAACAGGAAGTCTCCATCCTTTTTGGGTGAGATATCCTTGCATCAAATACTCGTTAGATTTATGGCAAAACATATTCAGACATAATATAATATTTTTCAAGAGGACATATTATCATATCATATAAAATCAAATACGACAGTGTATCATATTATGTGACATCAAAACAGAGTTTCTCAACAGTAAGGTTATACCGAGAGAAAGTGTAGCTACACAACATAGAGTCTTAATTTTAGATCTTAGAATTAGACAATGCCGCAAAAGGGATAGGCATAGGATAGATCCTAGAATTAAGTGGTGGGCACTGAAAGGAGCTAAACAAGGAATGTTTGTAGAGCAGGTAGTTAATGAAGTTAATTGGTGTCTCGAGGAGGATTCAAAATCAATGTGGAATAAGATAGCGGGTGGCATGAGAAAGGTAACTAAGGAGGTATTGGGTGAGTCTAAAGGCGGTGCACTGCTAGGTAAGGATACATCATGGTGGAACGAGGATGTCAAATTAGCTATTAAGGTTAAAAGAGAGTGTTATAGAAATCTAAGGAAGAGTCATGATAATGAGAATTTTGAAAAGTATATGATAGCAAAGAAAGAAGCTAAAAAAGTGGTTCGAAACGCAAGGAGGTTTATGACAAGTTGGATACCAAAGAGGGCGAGAAGGATATTTATAGGCTTGCAAAGATGAGAGATAGAAAATCGAGGGATCTGGGTATGGTTAGATGTATCAAAAATGAAACGCAAAGGGTTTTAGTAAAAGATGAGGAGATTAAGGAGAGATGGAAAAATTATTTTGATAAGCTATTTAATGGAAGTCATTCTCAGGATCTTGGAGACTTCTCCATTCCTTTTCATGAGATGAATTGTGACTTCATGCGCAAGATTCAAAAGAAAGAAATTGCAGAGGCTTTGAAGAAAATGAAATCAAGAAGGGCAGTTGGCCCAGATGGTATACCTATCGAGGCTTGAAAATGCTTGGGAGAGAAAGGTTTAGAATGGTTGACAAATATTTTTAACAAAATTTGGTGGACAAATAAGATGCGTAATGAGTGGAGGAAGAGTACTTTGGTGCCTCTATATAAGAATAATGGTGATATACAAGATTGCACAAACTATCGTGGTATAAAACTCATGAGCCATACTATGAAACTTTGGGAGAGGGTGATTGAGTCTAGGTTGAGGAATGTTGTCATGATATCGGAGAATCAATTTGGTTTTATGCCTGGAAAATCAACTATGGAAGCTATATATCTTCTTAGACAACTTATTGAGAGATATAGAGAGAGGAACAAAGATTTGCATATGGTTTTTATTGATTTGGAGAAAGCATACAATAGAGTACCTAGGGACATTCTCTGGTGGACAATGATGAAGAAAGGTGTTTCTCTCAAGTACATTAGTATAATTAAAGATATGTATGAAGGAGTAGTAACCAATGTCTGCACTTGTGGAGGGGTGACAACCAATTTTCCTATAACGGTTGGGTTACATCAAAGATCTGCTTTAAGTCATTTCCTATTTGCTATAGTGATGAATGAGCTTACGAGATCAATTCAAGAAAATGTGTTGTGGTGTATGTTGTTTGCTGATGATATTGTTTTGATTGATGAGTCTAGAGCTAAGGTTATTGCTAAGTTAGAATTATGGACATAGACATTGGAAGCAAGAAGTTTTAAGTTGAGTAAGAGTAAGATAGAATATATGGAATGTCGGTTTAGTAAGCAATGAAGTAGTGATGAGAGTGTAGTGAAGCTTGGTGAGCAAGAAATACCGGTGGATAATTGTTTCAAATATTTGGGATCTATCATTCAAAAGTATGGAGAAATTGATGGAGATGTAAATCATAGGATAAAGGTTGGGTGGATGAAATGGAAAAGTGCAACTGTAGTGTTGTGCGATCGTAGAATGCCATTGCGGTTGAAGGGAAAGTTTTATAGGATGACTATTAGGCTCACTTTACTATATGGTACGGAATATTGGGCTGCCAAGAGACATCATATTCAAAAAATGAGTGTAGCTGAGATGCGTATGCTTAGATGGATGTGTGAAAATACAATAAAAGATAAGATTCACAACGAGGAAATACGTAAGAAGGTAGGTGTTGCACCCATTGAAAATAAGATGAGAGAGAATCATTTACGGTGGTTTGGACATATTCGGCGAAGGCCTAATGATGCTCCAGTTAGAAGGATGGAGAAATGGGAAAATATATTAGTTAAAAAAGGTCGGGGTAGGCCTAGGAAGACATGGATGGAGATGATAGGAAAGGATATGAATGCTTTGAACCTCACCGAGGACATGGCATTGGATAGAAATGATTGGAGGAGAAGGATTCATGTGGAAGACCCAGAATGATTTTCTTTTTTGGCTCATATCGCCGACCCCAATTGTTTTGGGATGAAGGCATAGTTGTTGTTGTTGTTGTTTTCTCTCTCTCTCTCGAGTTCATATTCATTGTCTCTCGACAAGTGTTCTTAAGGGACATTCTCAATCAGACATTCTCAAGGGACAACCTAGGGTTCTGATATTAACAAATTTTTTAAGCATGTAGAGATGTAGTCTCTCTATATTAATAAATCTTGAGGGTCTCGATAGTGGTGGCTCTCACGGTGACGACTATCAAGTAACCATTTTCACCCTTCACCCTCCAGTAATTTATGGTCTTAGCATGCTAAAGTATTTCAAAGTCATTGTAACTAGTATGAGACTCAATGTCTCATCTCAAAGTCTATGTTCTCATGCATGCATTTCTAAGTCTTTCACAAACTCAAATATGCATTTTATCTAAAAATTTAATCTATACCACTCATGCTGAAAAATCACAAATACATGAAATCATGTATTGCATCAATGTTAATTCACATTAATTCATTTTATAATTACAAGAAATGTGTACTTCTAATACATAATTGCAAACTCATTAGAATACTCAAGTAAACATGATTTCATGTAGTCTAAATCATAAGTATGTTAGCATACAATGTATTATTAACTTTAAAATGCTTATAATTTTTCTTACCTCAAATACAAATGATGCACTCTAGTCTACAGTCGAGTCTCCGATAGCTATAATTATAGAATTTGATCATCACGCAAGTATGTTTATATTAATAAATAGATATTCATTATACTTTATCAAAATACCCCTCTTGAGGTGGTCTGTCAGACCTCAATTTTTGTGCCCCTAGTTTGGTTAGAACCATAGGACAAGCAGACTCCTTTTTACAATATTAATTCAATGTACCAAACTTCACTCAATTTTGAGTTCGGGGTGCAAAGTTACGCTCATTTTACTAATTTGATATTGAGTCACATATATAAGAGTAATTTGGTCATTTCAACACACTACAATCTGACCTGAATCCGGTCAGACTAGGCTTGGTTTGAGTTTAGAATACTGGCTTACTAAACCTAGTCTCGACTCAATTGGATTTGGGTTCAAACCCATCTAAACTCTCTAAATCCTATATCAGATCCACTCACTAAGTGATGCGGATCTAGATCCAATTTGGTATAACTATATTGGACTGGGAACATACTAGGTTGGTTCAGTTCTATTCTAGTTAGGAACAGACTGGACTAAATCCAGTTCAGTTCCAGTCAGGAATAGACTGGATTGAATTCAAATTAGTTTCAGTCAGGATCCAGAACTTATCCAATTTGGAACATACTAGACTGGATCGAGTCTAGTTCCAGTCAGGATCCAAAACTGATTTAGTCTGGAATAGACTGTAATGGATCCAATTCAGTTCCAATCAGGAACATACTGGACTTCATCCAGTTTAGTTCTAATTTGAATCCAGAACTAATCCACCTAATCACAAACTAGATTCAAACCAAGTTTTGATTTAGAACCAAAACTCATTTGTCTAGTCATAGACTGGATCCAGACCCAATTCTGGTCTGAATTCAGAACTGATTCGTCTAGTCACATACTGAATCCATACTCAGTTTTGATCTAGATTCAAAACGGATCCATCTAGTTATAAACTATATCCAGACTTAGTTCTGATCTGGATCTAGAACTAATCTGTCTAGTCACCGACTGGATCCAAACCCAGTTCAGTTTGGGTCTGGTCCAACCTTGATTAGTTCAATCTAGACCCAAAAGAAGGAAACTGAGATAGGGCCCAACCTATCTCAGTTCTCTTTTTTTATATTATTAGTATTATACTAACCAGACTTGGTTTGGTTGGACCCAGATCGAGTCGGTCCTTAGTCAGGCCTGAACCGATGTGGTCAGTTCGACTCAATCTGGTTCAATCGAGACTGAGTCAGTTGGCTGCTAACCAAGATGGCTCCATTCCTCTCTTTTTTTCTAAGCTGGTTCGGTTTGGGTCTCACCTAGACTGACCCATTAGATCTGGAATAGACCTGACTCAATCTGCTTTACACTCAGACCGAGTCAGTCTTTCCACAATTTCTGTAAACCGGGCTGAGGTTGCAGTCAACCTCCAATTGTCGGCTTCCTCCCTCCCTCTCTCTCTTTCTCTCTACTCTCTCTTTATGTCAACTCTCTCAATCAGGTGGAGGCTGAATCACACACCATGAAGAGTCCTCACGGTGGATAAGGATAACCCTCACCCTCCCGATAATGTGGGGGGAGAGGGGGTTTGAGGTCTATCCTTGCCCCCTACATACGAGAATGGGAAGGTGGTTCTTTATTTAGAGGATTTGTCTTTTCCAAATTCTTTTTTGTTTTTAACACTTATCTCCCCATCCTGGTCAGGCTCGGTTGGGGTTCGAGCCCACCGGGCTTGGTTGGGTGTTACAATTCTACTCCCCTTAAAAGAAGATTCCAACAGAATATTAGAAATCTTCAACTAATGCCAAGATATCAATCAAAATCTTCATCCATTGACGTAACTTTAATGGTATACCTAAACTACAATTGTGTCAACAACACCACCCTTAGGCAAAGTTGTTGAATCTCTCTAAAACCGTGGGCGGGAGGTGAATCACGATATCGGGTTCAGAAGTACAATCACACGCGAAATTTTAGTATCTTCATAGTCCCCCAAAACTGCCATCTAAGAATCTCACACTATGGAAGGGATATCAATGAAGAGATTAATTACAATGTTTGGTGTCTTTTACCTTTTCAAATAATTTCAAGCTTTTTACATAAGAATCGTTTTGCAAATCAACATGCAAAACCAATTTTGGGTCCTGACCCACAAAACTTTAACAGTGCAATTAATTTTAGAAAGCATTAATTTTTCAAAAATAAATTTTATAAATGCATAAATAAAATCAATAACCATTGTAGCAACGCATGCTTCTAGCCTACATGGCCTGCAATGATTCACATCTGACCACCAACACATCTCAGAAGAGATTTATGCATCTTTGCAAAATTTCAGTGAACATGCAACACACTCAATGTTTCCAAATATGTTTACAATGCACATTCAAACATACAACATGAATGCACATAAAGCCAAACTTATGTGAATGTGGATAGATGTCTGCAGAACACATTATCATGATCAAATTCATGCATAAATAACCAAACATGCATATGATCACAGTTATGCAAACATTAAATAAATTTCAGATTCATGCATATGATATGCATCACTGAAAATCGATCAAATCAAAATCATGTTTATGTATCATTTCAAAAAGAATGCATATATCAATCTTAAACATGTACATGACCAAACTCATGTACTCAATCAACTATGCAAAAATTTTTATCAGGGCAACAACTCGGGTTGATCCATGTACATAATCAAATTCATGGGTCGACCGATACTGAAAAGCACATGTTTATAATATGTTGGTTGATGTATGTACATGATTTAACCCATGTATATGGGTCGGCTATACCATAATCCAACATGTTCTAACCTTGTTGCTTGGTCCATGTACATGGGTCAGCCTGACCATAAAAAATGCATATACCAGCTTGCAAAACATACTAGTTGCACATCAAATAAAGTTGAAACATATAGTTATTTACAAATGCATGATCATGTATTTCAACTAACAAAAAACAAAAAAATGCATTTAGATGTAAGAGCATTTTACTGAGCAGATTTGAATCATAATACATGTATTCGACTACATAAGCCTATAGCCAAACAGGTCTGAAATAAATTAAACCTGTCCTCGGCAAATCTGGACCAGATCTACATGAATATGTGAACTCGATAGATCTCACCAGAGACCAAATCTACATATATAAACACAATAGATCTGCACAAAACCTGCGAACTTATGCACACAATAGATTTGCATGTGTAAACATAGAAAATCTAAACCAAATCTATAAACATGTGCACTCGACAGATCTGCATGTGTAAATTGTTACGCCACTGAAGCCGTACATGATACTTCAAGTACAAGGTTTTGATGATGAACAAGTAAATTAACTGCACTTCAGCTAAGGCGGTGAAGAAAGATGCCAAGCATTGAAGAATTCGATGAAGAATCTTTGAAGACTAGTGTGCAAATGTTAAATTTATTTAAAGTCTTAGATTCTTGTAAGAGCCTTACTTAGAGTGCATATTTAGGTTGCATTTTACCTAAAAAGTCTTAAGAAAAACTTTTCTAAAAGAACCCTTCATAAAAATCTTTTTAGAAAACTCTTTTCTTAAATTTTCGTATTTATTAATCGACTAATAGACTCACTAGTCGACTAATCCTTTCGCGCCATATTTTCTAAAAAGTCATTTTTGTCAAATTAGTCGACCAAAGGTTTTATCAGTCGACTGGACAAAATGTCTGTTTTTTGGAAAATTTAGCAGCAGTCGACTAATGACTTTATCAGTCGACTGGATAGAACATGTATTTTCTGGAAATTTAGCAGCAGTCGACTAATGCTTTTATCATTCGACCGGATAGAATGTATGTTTTTCAGAAGATTTTAGCAGCAGTCGACTGAAAGGTTTTTCAGTCTACTGATGATATTATCAGTCGACTAACTTTTCTCTAGTCGACTAAGTTTTAAAAGTTCAGATTTTCAAACGGCTCGATTAACAGATCAGTCGACCGACGATAACTGTCAGTCTACTAATAACTAACTATTAGTCGACTAACTACTGTTCCAGTCGACTAATTTTGTCATTTTTCCTCAAACTTTAAAAAGGCATGTCTTTTCATTTTTCAAACGTTTTGATCATTCAAAATGGACTGTTTTGACACCCTTTCATACCCTCAACATATGAAAACTTTCAACTATAAATATGAGTGCATTCTACACTAAAAAACAATCAATTTGACTTCAATTCAATCAATTTGAATCAATTACTCTTTGCTTTTCACTCATATTCATTTTCTCACTCACGTGATATTTTTTACTTCAGTTTTTCACTCAAATTCCTTTGAGAGATAGTGAATTCGTGAGTAGAGTATTTCAACAACCTCAAAAGTCAATTGCATCTCATTTGCATTCATAAGAAGGGCTCATAGGTTGTTTGTAAGTTGTTACTTATTTCTTTTTTCTGTAAAAAGGACTCCTTGGTTTAAAGAAGTTGTTTGCTTTCAGTAGGTGTGTTACTGGAAGTGGGACCGGGTTTGGTCTGTATGATCTTTTAGTTACACAAGGTTGATAGTGGAAATCTCAAGCGGGTTTTGATTGGGGACTGGATGTAGGTCGGGAAAGACCGAACCAGATGAAATTACTGTGTTCTTTGTGTGTTTGCTTTTCAAATTGCAAAATCCGTCAATATTTCGCAGACAATTTTTAAAAATACTATTCACCCCCCCTTAGTCCTCGTTGTCTCAATCCTACTGCACTTTCATTTGGTATCAAAGCAGGTTTGCTATTATTTTGATTTGACCATCATCTAGCATGGCAATTACAACATCTCAGCACAAAGAAGGATGCTTCTTTGTTCATCCTCCTCTCTTCGACGGAACAAACTATGGATACTGGAAAGTGAGAATGACAATATTCTTACAATCCATGGATCTCGAAATTTGGAGAGTCGTTTCAGAAAAGTACCAAATGACATCAACTGATTTCAGTCAATGGACCGATGAAGAAAAGAAGATTGCTTCACTTAATGCCAAGGCGATGAATGCATTGTATTGTGCCGTTGACAAGGTAGAGTTCAATCGCATCTCCCAATGCTCTATAGCAAATGAAATCTAGCATACTCTTCTCATGACTCACGAAGGTACGTCAAAGGTAAAAGAATCTAAAATTGCTTCTTTAGTTCATAAATTTGAATTGTTTAAAATGAAGCAAAATAAATCTATATCAGACATGGTAACAAGAATGACCGATATCACTAACACTCTGAAATCTCTTGGAAAAGAATATTCACAAGTGGATTTAGTCAGAAAGATCCTAAGGTGTTTAACTCCTGAATGGGAGAGAAAAACCACAGCTATTGAGGAAGCAAATGATTTAAACACTCTCACTCTTGAAGATTTGGTTGGTAACTTAATGGCATATGAAGTCCAACTTCAAGACAGACAAGAAGAAGAAATCTCTTGCTTTTAAGGCTACTTCTGACTCTGAAAATTCAGAAGAAGATGGAGATAAAGATATAGCCCTCATCACAAGGCAATTCAGAAGATTCATCAAAAAGGGAAGATTTCAAAGAAAGGTAAAGAAAGCAGATTCTTTCAATCCAAATGAAGTCAAGTGCTTTAACTGCAAAAAGGCAGGACATATCAAGAAAGATTGTCCTCTTCTCAAAATCAAGCCCAAGGACTAATTCAAGAAGAAAAAGGCATTTCAAGCATGTTGGAATGATAGTGACTCCTCTTCGGATGAAGAATCAAATGAAAAAGTCACCAACATGTGCTTTGTAGCACAAGAAGATTCGGTAAGTCAATTTGAATATGATGATTTATTAAAAGCATTTAATGACTTATATGCTAAATTTAAGAGTATAAGTTCTAAAAACAAAGAGTTAAAAACTGAAAATTCAACTCTTGACTCTCAAAACAAAATGTTACTTCAAGAGATGAAGATCTCAAGAAGGAAAACTCTTGCCAAGCTTTTGAGATAAAAGAAATTGGAATTAGAACCAATCTTTTACAAAAAGAAATAACTAGTCTAAAAGAAAAATCAAATGATCTTCTTTCTATAGTGACCAAATTCACAAATGGTCAAGAGAATCTAGAAAGACTTCTTGGTTCTCAAAGATGCTCGGTTAATAAAACCGGATTGGGATATAGCTTCTTTGATACTCAAAATAGACCAAACTATGTGGTGAAGAATCAAAGACAATATTCTCAACCATTTGTTCATAGAACTAAATTTTCCAGTTCTAATAGAAATGCATCTAATCATGAAACTTATAATGCTTATAAGCCTAGACACGATTATTCTAGAAATGCTAAATTTTTTTATAAAAAGAATATTTAATATCAAAGGAAACCAAAATCCAAATGGATATGAGTTCCTAAGACTAACTCTTATGGATCCAAAAATAGAAAGGGGTCAAATGTTTTGTCTTCTAATTTTGTTGTAGGTACACAAAATAAGGAGCAAGTGGATATTGGACAGCGGTTGTTCCAAACATATGACTGGAAGGTCATAGTTATTTTCCACCCTCCAAAGTAAGGATGAAGGAACTGTCACCTTTGGTGGCAATAACAAGGGAAAAGTAATAGGTATTGGTAATCCAAAATTTCCCTTGATAGAAAATGTTCTTTTAGTAGATGGTTTAATGTATAATTTATTATCCATTAGTCAATTATGTGATAAAGGTTTTCTTGTATCTTTTGAAGATGATTTATGCTTAATTTCTGATTTTCAATCTAAAAAGATCATTTTTAAAGATATAAGAAGGAACAATGTGTATGAACTTTATCTAGATGAGTTACCCACTTTCAATGAAAAATGTCTTATTGTTTCAAATGAAATTCAATGGTTATGGCACAAGAGACTTGGACATGTTAACTTTAAAATTATTTCCAAGTTATCCAAGAATGATCTTGTAAGAGGCCTACCTAGAATACCATATAAGAAAGATCACTTATGTGATGCTTGCCAAAGGGGTAAACAAATCAAGAGTTCTTTTAAAGCAAAAGATATAGTTTCAACAAAATGTCCTCTTGAACTTTTACATTTAGATCTATTTGGACCATCTAGAATTCAAAGTTTGAATGGTAGCAAGTATGCTTTTGTTATAGTAGACGATTATTCTCGATTTACATGGGTGATTTTTCTAAAAAGCAAAAATGATGCTTTTTCTGAATTTTCTAAACTTTGTAGAAGAATTACAAATGAAAAATTTGCATCTATTATTAAAATTCGTAGTGATCATGGTAGTGAATTTGAAAATGAATCTTTTCTAAAGTAT
This sequence comes from Nuphar pumila, assembly GCF_984573655.1. Taxonomy (NCBI): domain Eukaryota; kingdom Viridiplantae; phylum Streptophyta; class Magnoliopsida; order Nymphaeales; family Nymphaeaceae; genus Nuphar; species Nuphar pumila. The sequence goes on along the minus strand of NC_143249.1, from coordinate 162,918,422 downwards.
TGTGATTTACATGGTATATCTCACAACTTTGCTTTTCCTAGAGCGGCTCCACAAAATGGAGGTGTTGAAAGAAAGAATAGAACTTTGCAAGAATGTGCTAGAACCATGCTTCAAGATAAAAATTTACCAAAATACTTTTGGGCTGAAGCAATAAATACAACATGTTATGTTTTAAACCGTGTTCTTATTCGACCAATCTTACATAAAACATGTTTTGAATTATATTATAATCGTATACCAAAGATTTCATATTTCAAAATTTTTGGTAGTAAATGTTTCTTGTTAAATACCAAAGATAATCTTGATAAGTTTGATTCAAAATCAGATGAATCCATATTTCTTGGATATTCGTCTAGAAGTAAAGCTTATCGTGTTTTTAATAAAAGAACATCTTGCATTAAAGAATCTTTACATGTTGCATTTGATGAGAATTGTGAGCAGGTTATACCTCTAAGCGAAGGAGAAGAAGTAATACTTCAAGAAGAACCTTTGATAGAGAGTACTTCTCAAGATAATGTTCTTCTTCAACCGGTTTGGAAAAAAGTTCTCAATCATCCACATGAACAAGTTATTGGAGAAATAAAGAGTGGTGTTTAAACTAGAAGGCAATTAGAAAAAAAGATTGCAAATATTGCTTTCATATCTAAAATAGAACCAAAGAATATCAATGAGGCTTGTGATGATGAATTTTGGCTTTTGGCCATGTCTGAAGAACTTAACCAATTTACTAGGAATGATGTTTGGGATCTAGTTGATAGACCAAAGGATCATCCAGTAATTGGAACAAGATGGGTCTTCCATAATAAGCTGGACGAAAATGGCGAAGTCATTCGAAACAAAGCAAGGCTAGTAGCACAAGGCTATAATCAAGAAGAAGGCATAGATTTTGATGAAACCTATGCACCAGTGGCTCGATTAGAGTCAATTCGAATGACGTTTGCTTTTGCTAGTTACATGAACTTCAAGTTATACCAAATTGATGTTAAGAGTGCATTCTTAAATGGACACATCAATGAAGAAGTTTATGTAGAGCAACCTCCAGGCTTTGAAAATGAGAAATATTCAGAAAAAGTCTACAAATTGAAAAGAGCTTTGTACGGACTTAAACAAGCACCAAGAGCGTGGTATGAAAGACTACGAATTTTTCTAGAACAATCTGGTTTTTCCATTGGTCTGGTAGACTCCACTTTATTTATTAAAAATCTTAATTCAGATATTCTTATTGTGCAAATTTATGTTGATGACATAATATTTGGTTCTACTAATGATTCTCTTTGTAAAGAATTTGCTAAAGCTATGCAGGAAGAGTTTGAAATAAGCTTGATGGGGGAATTAAACTACTTCATTGGACTTCAAATAAAGCAAACTGAAGAAGGAATCTTCATCAACTAGGCTAAGTATACAAAAGAACTTCTCAAGAGATTTAGGATGGACTCATCGAAATCAAGAAGAAATCCTATGAGTACAACTACTTCTCTTGATAAAGATGAAAATGGTAAAAGTGTAGATACTAAGCTCTACAGAGGTATGATCGGATCTCTATTATACTTAACTGCTAGTCGACCTGATATTATGTTTAGTGTTTGTATGTGTGCAAGATTTCAAGTTAATCCAAAGGAATCTCATTTAACTGCAGTAAAACAAATTCTTCGTTACTTGAAAGATACTTCAGATTTTGGTTTGTTTTACCCAAAATCATCTTCCTTTGATTTAGTTTCATATAGTGATGCATATTTTGCAGGAAGCAAATCTGATCGCAAGAGTACTAGCGGAACTTGTCATTTCTTAGGAAATTCCTTAGTCTCTTGGTTTAGTAAAATGCAAAATTTAGTGTCACTCTCAACAACTGAAGCAAAATATATAGCAGCTAGTTTAGCGTGTTCACAAGTACTATGGATGAAACAGACCTTAAAAGATTTTGGTTTGAATTACTCCACAACAACTATTTATTGTGATAACACTAGTGCTATAAATCTTTCAAAGAATCCTGTTCAGCACTCAAGAACTAAGCATATTGAAGTTAGACATCATTTCTTAAGAGATCATGTGTTAAAAAGAGATATTTCGTTAAATTTTATTTCCACTAATGAACAACATGCCGATATCTTCACTAAACCACTTAAAAATGAAGATTTTATGAGAATTAGGAGAGAACTAGGCATTTGCTGGTTTTTGGATTTATAAAAATGTTGATTTTTGAACAAAATCTCAAAATTGCACCATATTAGTCGACCGATAAAATTTCTAGTCGACTGATGCTTTTAAACTTTTAGAAAGAGTCGCACATTATTAGTCGACCAATAAAATTTCTAGTCAACTGATGCTTTTAAATTTTTAGAAAGAGTCGCACATTATTAGTCGATCGATAAAATTTTAGTCGACTAAAATTTTTTTTAAAAATTTTAACTGAAGGAACCCGATACCCCTTGATTTTTTCACACATTTTTTTTTGGCATCGTTTCATTTTCACACCTTTTCATTTTTCTTAAAAACGAAACCCTTAAAACGAAATCCTCTCTCTCTCTCTCTTCCGAAAAAACCCTCAGAGTGTCGTTCAAACCTCTCCTCGCCAGAATCCTTTGGCCGTGACAGGAAAATGCCGGAATCCTCTGGCCGTGACAGGGAAACGCCGGAATCCTCTTGCAGTAACCGACGCATCTTCAGATCTCGCTGGAATCCTCTTGCCGTGACGGTGCATCTTCAGTCCTCGTCGGAATCCCTTTGTGGCAGCCTCCTCGCATCTGCCGTCATCCACCGCGGACTCCTTCACAACGCCAGACAACATCTTCCTTCTGCTGGACGTCATTTGGAAGCCAACATCATTCTCTGCAACTAATTCTTTTTGGTGAATCTATTTTTTTTTTAACCATGCCTCGTTCGAAGACTGCATCTGCAAAAGGTTTAGGTTCTCCTCCTCCTACACCTTCTTCAAGACATGGATTTTCTCTCAGATTACTTTGAAATCCTCTTTTATATGATACTTTTGGATCGATTTCTGCACTACCTATTTTACCAAGCCAAAATGTACTGTTTCATCTGTTTTCTTGTTACAAAATAAGAGAATTATTTCCTGGAATTTCACATCTTTTTTATGCCTGTGCAGACACCCTTCATTATCCTTTTCTGATTCACTTGTTTTATACAAATTTACAAATTGATAATGAAACTGGAGTTCTTTCCTCTCTTGTTCGTGATGTTGAAATTGAGTTTGATTCTAAACTACTTGGAGAAATCCTAGAAATTCCACCTTCAGACATTCTTTTCAATACTGTTGAACTAAATGATGAAAGAATTTTTGAACAAATTCTTCTTCCCGGTGCACCTCATTGTCCTCCTTTCAAAAATACTAATTTTCAAACTCATGCACGCATTGCTGGATGAATCCTTGCCCACAATGTTCTACCTAAAACTGGTTCTTTTGATTACTATTCCACAGATCTCTGTACAACTCTTTATGTTTTATTTGGAAATATTTTTGTAAATTGAGCCAATGTGTATTTTACTAATTTGTGGAAACAAAAACCATTTCTTCTTTATGGATGTCTTCTAACTCGTATTTTCAGACATTTCAAAGTTCCCTTAACTAATGAAAAATATATTGAGCAAAAGGAGTTCTTTGATCAAACTATTTTTAAATGAATGAAAATTAAATAGTTGCCTCCTTTAAATGTTGATCAAACTGAACCATCTGATCCTACTGAACCATCAATTTCTGACCCCTCACCATCTTCTGCGACACCTTCATCTCAAGCAAAATGAAAGAAATTTTCTACAAGTCAAGACAATGATGAAGTTTTGCAGCGACTGGAAGCTTTGGAGCTGCATCAACACACTTTTCGTGAAGATGTGACTCAACAACTTTCTTCAATTCAGAAAGATATTACTGCAATCAAGGACTTGCTCAACTCACTTTTCTGATCTTTATTTTCTATCTTTACTGAACTTTAATACTTTGTGGGTTGTAATATTTTAAACTTGTATTTACATTTTGCTTATACTATTTCTGCCCTTACTCTTTTTTATTATGACAAAGGGGGAGAAAAAGATAACTTGGTGTCTCTTGGTAGACACATGATGGAAATTGCAAGGAGTAAAAGATAGACCTTGCATGAGAAAAGCTTGCATGAGAAATGAGAAATGAGAAATTAAGAGAAAAAGATAGAAATTGAATATTGCATTATGACATGGAAATTACATCATGAAAGCATTGAAAATTGCATTCTTGAAAAAGTTTTAAAAATGCATGAAGTAATGATATAAATTCAAACCAATCAATATGTGATATATGTGCTTTGAATGTGCTAACTTTTAATGTTTTGCAGCATATTGATAGGGGGAGTAAAATCTCTATCTATGCATCTAAATGCTTCATCTTTGATTAAGTTTGTCATCATAAAAAAGTGGGAGATTGTTACGCCACTGAAGCCGTACATGACACTTCAAGTACAAGGTTTTGATGATGAACAAGTAAATTAACTGCATTTCAGCTAAGGCGATGAAGAAAGATGACAAGCATTGAAGAATTTGATGAAGAATCTTTGAAGACCAGTGTGCAAATATTAAATTTATTTAAAGTCTTAGATTCTTGTAAGAGCCTTACTTAGAGTGCATATTTAGGTTGTATTTTACCTAAAAAGTCTTTAGAAAAACTTTTCTAAAAGAACCCTTCATAAAAATCTTTTTAGAAAACTCTTTTCTTAAATTTTCGTGTTTATTAGTCGACTAATAGACTCACTAGTCGACTAATCCTTTCGCTCCATATTTTCTAAAAAATCATTTTTGTCAAATTAGTCGACCGAAGGTTTTATCAGTCGACTGGACAGAATGTCTGTTTTCTAGAAAATTTAGCAGCAGTCGACTAATGACTTTATCAGTCGACTGGATAGAACATGTGTTTTCTGGAAATTTAGCAGCAGTCGACTAATGCTTTTATCAGTCGACCGGACAAAATGTATGTTTTTCAGAAGATTTTAGCAGCAGTCGACTGAAAGGTTTTTGAGTCTACTGATGATATTATCAGTCGACTAACTTTTCTCTAGTCGACTAAGTTTCAAAAGTTCAGATTTTCAAACGGCTCGATTAACAGATCAGTCGACCGATGATAACTGTCAGTCTACTAATAACTAACTATTAGTCGACTAACTACTGTTCCAGTCGACTAATTTTGTCGTTTTTCCTAAAACTTTAAAAAGGTATGTTTTTTTATTTTTCAAACGTTTTGATCGTTCAAAATGGACTGTTTTGACACCCTTTCATACCCTCAACGTATGAAAACTTTCAACTATAAATATAAGTGCATTCTACACTCAAAAGCAATCAATTTGACTTCAATTCAATCAATTTGAATCAATTACTCTTTGCTTTTTACTCATATTCATTTTCTCACTCACATGATATTTTTCACTTCAGTTTTTCACTCAAATTCCTTTGAGAGATAGTGAATTCGTGAGTAGAGTATTTCAACAACCTCAAAAGCCAATTGCATCTCATTTGCATTCATAAGAAGGGCTCATAGGTTGTTTGTAAGTTGTTACTTATTTCTTTTTTCTGTAAAAAGAAGGACTCCTTGGTTTAAAGGAGTTGTTTGTTTTCAGTAGGTGTGTTACTAGAAGTGGGACCAGGTTTGGTCTGTATGATCTTGTAGTTACATAAGGTTGATAGTGAAAATCTCAAGCGGGTTTTGCTTGGGGACTGGATGTAGGTCGGGAAAGACCGAACCAGGATAAATTATTGTGTTTTTTGTGTGTTTGCTTTTCAAATTGCAAAATCCGTCAATATTTCGCAGACAATTTTTAAAAACACTATTCACCCCCCTCTAGTGCTCGTTGCCTCGATCCTACTGCACTTTCACAAATACAGCAGATCTGAACCAGATCTGTCAATAAGTAAACTCGACAGATCTGTCTAGATCAACATGTGTAAACATGGCAGATCTGAACCAGATCTGTCAATATGAGAAATTGGTATATCTATCCAGATCTGCGTGTTTACACACTTGGCATATCTGAACACACACACACACACATATATATATATATATATATATATGAGCAAAACAAATCTGAACCATATAATATTTTCATGAACATGCTAAAAAAAATTCATCACACATGAACTGCATGCACATATTCAACTATATGATCAAGAAAGTCGACATGACTATATATATATATATATATATATATATATATATATATATATATATATATATATATATATATATATCATGTATGGCCATTAAAAGAAAATCGACAACATGTATATTTAGATATATGAATATCAAGCTCATTAAATCCAAAACTTTATTCATACCTTTAGATGCAAATAGAATCAATGCACCAAAATACTTGTGCCTCTTTGCATGACCAGAAATCTGAATGTGTACATATTTACAAATATATTCAATGTCATGAACAATAAAAATTACTAAATTTGATTATATGCATCATATGCATTTACCTTGATCAAAGTTCAGAAAAAAATCAGAGAAAATTGATGGATATATGAAAAACTATTTTTTTTCTTCTCCTTCTTCTTTCTTCCTTCTCTTTTATCTTTTTTTCTTTTTTTTTCCTCTCTATCTCACACGAGTTTTTGGATTTTTTTCTCTATCTCACTCTTTCTCTAACTAGAACACGAGTTCTAGAGAGAGGAAGAGACCAATCCCTCTTTATATTTGTTTTCTAATATTTTATTTTTCCTTTTTTTTCTAATTTGATTTAATCTAGAAGGGGAGTGATTTCCTCTCTAGATAGCCTTAGTTAGGTAGAGTTCTATTTTATGTAAAACTCTACACTACCTTCTAGATATTATCCCTTTTAATTAATTGTTTTACTTAATTATTTAATTTTATATTCTAGAGAATAATCCATAGGGTGTCGCCCCCCTCTAGAAGACTATGAAGTAGAGTTCTACCCCTCATCCTATTAAGTTTAAAGTTGATTTTAAAGTTTTAAATAGGTCATGGATGAATATTGGATCCAAATACACATGGATCATACCTTGAACATATCCTAATCAATATGGATCTTGAACTGGGACCAGATCCATATTAACTTGAATCAAACAGGACTGATCCAAGTCTAGAAAAAGTAAAAAGTAGAGGTGGGTCATTTTTGAAAAATATGATTTTTGGGGTAACCGTAATCCAAATTTGAAAAAACAGGTCGCCAAAGCGATCAATATTCCGAGGTAGATCTAACGATTTTTATACCTAAATTTTGCCTTCGAATTTTGCCTGAATTTAACTTAAATTTTGCTCAAATTTTGCATGAATTTAAAGGTTAAAAACCAAAAATTCTCAAATCATAATTATCTCAACTGGGTATTGTCAGTGGGCTCTAAGCCATGCCCAGACCCAACTGGTGTCTATATTTTTTATGATTTTATTAATTTTAAATAAATATATAATTAAAAAATTTATATTTATCGATTTTAAAAATTATAAAAAATACACGATATTACATTCCTTCCTCCTTAAAAGAATTTTGTCCACGAAATTAAAAACGTACCAAATAAATATATGTAGTGGTAACACATCGGCCTTGGGTTTCCAAGTGCACATGTTCAATCCATGATGTTGCCAACGCACCTTCACGAATGAGATCGCCCTACTACAAAGTATCCTTTCTACGCGATCCACAATCTTCACCGGTCTCTCTTCCATAGTCAAATCAGGCTGTACCTTGATCGCTTTATAGTTGATCACGTGTGAAGGATCAGGCACATACTTCCTCAACATCGAGACATGGAAGATGTTGTGGATCTAGAAAAACTAAGAGAGCGTCACGCAACAGGCTGACTTGCCAACACGCTCAAGAATCTCGAATGTCCAATGAACTGAGGGCTCAACTTCTCCTTCTTTCCAAACCTAAATATGCTCTTCGTAGTTGAGATCCGGACAAACACGCGATCACCCATGGTAAAACAAAGCTCCCTACATTATTGATCAGCGTAGCTCTTCTACTTGCTCTGCGCCACAACCAAATGCTATTGAATCAACCACACCTGGTCTAACTAGTGTTTGATAGCCTTTGGAGACTCTATTGCTCTCACTCCAACCTCATCCAAGCACACCAGGGATCTGCATGGTTTACTATACAGATCTTCATACAAGGCTATACTAATACTTGCATAGTAGTTGTACGAAAACTCTGCAAGCTTCATATGCCTATCCCAATCTAGTGTGCACGCTCTAAGTATATCTTCAAGTGTCTGTATCATGCGCTTTGTCTGCCCATCAGTCTGTGGGTGAAACATCGTGTTGAATTTCAATGTAGTGCCAAGGGCCTTCTACAACTGGCACCAGAAATGATATGCAAAATAAGGGTTTCGGTCTGACATGATCGAACATGGCACCTCGTGACAATCTCATCCACATATAAATATACTAAGCTCTCCATACTCTTACCCTGATAGGCAGAAAATGGGCACTCTTTGTCAATCGATCTATAATCATCCAAATGACATCGTGTTGATGACGGGTCCTCGGCAAACCCATGATGAAATTCATCGATATGTTATCCTACTTTCATTCAGAGAAGTCCAAAGGTTGAAGCAGTCCAGTAGGTATTTGATGCTCGATCTTCACCTGCAAGCAGGTGAGATACCGAGACACAAACTCTACAATATCTCACTTCATCTTGTTTCACCAACAAGTCTTCTAGAGATCTTTGAACATCTTGGTAGAACCAAGTTGAACAGAATACTTCAACCTGTGGGTCTCACTCATCAGTTCCTCTCGCAGTGCCTTCAGAACCCACCATCTGTCCCCATGATAGTTTCATCCTCTTCATAATGGAACTACACACCTGGCTCCTAGGCACTCACGTATAACCTGTCGAAGTCTAGATCGACTGACTGAAGCTCCTCAATACAATCTAGAATCTTAGGTTGTGCCTTCATCCCTGCATAAAGGATGCATTCTGACTCATCTATAAACGATTGCCACTTGACGAACTCCTCAAGCAAATCCTAGCAGCGACCAATCAAGCTGGTTATCGTGACTGAGGTCTTCCTGCTCAGCGTGTCTGCCACTACATTCGCCTTACCAGGGTGGTAGGTTATGGTGAACTCATAGTCCTTGAGGAACTCTAACCACCTGTGTTGCCTCAAATTCAGATCTCATTGCGTGAAAATATACTTGAGGCTCATGTGGTCAGATAAAACTTCGATCTGCTCCTCATACAAGTAGTGATGCTAAATCTTCAGTGCAAAGACAATAGCTGCTAACTCCAAGTCATGTGTGGGGCAGTTCTTCTCGTATACCTTCAGCTGCCGAGAAGCATACGTGATGACCTTCCCATGTTGTATCAAGACACAACTCAGTCTGATATCCAAAGCATCGTTGTACACTATGAACCCTCCCATCCCAAAAGGCAAAGATAACACTAGGGCTGAGGTCAACTTCCTCTTTAACTCCTAGAAGCTCTTCTCACACCGAGGTGACTAAACAAACTTTACCCCATTTTGCAATAGTCGAGCCATTAGAGCAACTATACGAGAGAAGTCATATATAAATTGGTGGTAATAACCTGTCAATCTCAAGAAACTCCTAATTTTAAACATTGTATTCAACTGCTCTCAAGATAACATTGCCTTCACCTTGGATGAATTCACCTCAATGCCCTTCTTTGAGATCATGTGGCCGATGAACATCACCCTGTCGAGCCAGAACTTACACTTAGAAAACTTAGCGTATAACTTATATTCTCTTAGTGTTTGCAACACAATCTGCAAATGCTCTCAGTGCTCCTTCATGCTCTCAGAATATATCAGAATGTCATCAATAAACATGATGATAAACTGATCCAACTATAACCTGAAGACTCGATTCATCAAGTCCATGAACGTTGTAGGGGCATTGGTGAGTCCAAAAGACATCACCAAGAACTTGTAGTGCTCATATCTGGTTTTGAACACAGTCGTCAGGATATCCTCTGCTTTTATCCATAATTGATGATACCTTGAATGAAGATCGATCTTGTAGAACACCTTTATTGTGCGCAACTGGTCTAACAAATAATTAATCCTGAGCAAAGGGTTTTTGTTTTTCACAATAACCTGGTTAAGCATGTGATAGTCTATACAGAGTCGCATGGATCCATTCTTTATCTTGACAAAAAGAACTGGTGCACCCCAAGGTGACACACTTAGCATGATAAGACCCTTATCAAGAAGTTCCTCTAGCTGCTTCTTCAGCTCAACCAGCTTTGCAGGAGCCATGAGATACGATGTGCGTGATATTGGTGTTGTGCCAAACATTAGCTCGATCAAGAACTCGATCTCCCTGTGAGGTGGCAAACCAAGCAAGTCCTCTTGAAAGACATTGGAAAACTCTGGAAAAACGTCCAACTACTTAAAGGGTGTCTCTTCACTATCCATGGTAACACTGACCAAGAACACCATACAACACTGCTTATGGTACTTTGAGATTTTTATTGTCGAGACAAGTTTTACCTTACTCACAGGCCTAGACGCCTGAAACACTAGCGCAAACATGTCAGGGCACTCCAACAAAACCTTCTTCCCCCGACACTGAATAGTTGCATTGTGTCTGGACAACCAGTCCATACCCAGAATGATGTCATAGAATGTCATGTCTAGTATGACTAGGTCGATAGACAACTCATGCCCCTCGATGACTACTCGAACTACGGAAAGGTACTTTTCACATCGAGTAGATACGCCTAATGGAGACCCTCCTGAAGAGCAAACAAGAGCCCTAAGGATGACTCTTGTTGCACCTCCTATAAATGGACTGAGCCTTCCCCTACTGCTGCCTCTGCTGGGTTCCCTGTTGGTTCTCCTACTAGGTCTTCTGCCTCTTCGCCTTACCCCTTGCGCCTTGTCGCCCATAGGTAGGTTCTTCATCGCGCTACCATTGTCGTCACCTCCCTTCTTTTGCGATCCACCCTTAAACCACTATCACTCTTATTTTAAGATGAATGCAAACTTAATCACATCATTGAACGTGGTAGGACGGCTCATCATGACATGAACCTGAAAACTGTCCTTCAACCCACGAACATAACATACTTCGCTGCCCTCGCTTTGTCATCTGCGAACAAGTTAAAGCAATACCTCTCCAAACTTTGGAATTTGGTGGTGTAGTCTACCAAACTCGTTTTCTGGAACGTGCTCAAGAAACTGTTGCTACATGCACTCCTGGGCGTGGGAAGAAAAATATGTGTCCAATAACTCTCCTCTAAAGATCTCCCAAGGAATATCCTTCACTCCAATAAACTTCACCCGTCGCAGGGTGTTTCACTACTTCTTGGCATTGCCCTTCAGCCTGTACATGCCAAAGTTTGTTTGTCTATCCTTTGGCACATATAGGATGCGAAAAACTCTTTATAGCTCCTCAACTCAGCTCTCAGCTGCCTCTAGGCTGATCTTTCTTGAGAAAATTTATAATATCACGTATTTTAGTACTTAGTCATTTTATAATCTTTACAAAACTTTCGCTAAGTCTAGAAGAAAAATCGTTTGAGGATCGATTTTTAGACTGAAGCCTTTGAGTCTGGGCTTGACCCAGGTCTCATCGACAAGGTCAAGAAGAGCCAAACGAAGTGTGAGCAAGAGTTTTAATTTTGACTTTTAAATTCATGCAATATTTGAGTAAAATTCAGGTTATTTTTAGGCGAAGTTCAGAATTTGGTATTTGTGTAATATAGTGTTAGATGCGTCTTGGAATTCTGAGCACAATGATATTTTACTTTTCTGAATTCGAGTCCTGATTGACCCAAAAATCATGGTTTTTTGAAAATTGAGCAGTTTGTCGATATGGATCTGGAGTTGGATCGGATTGGATCCAAGGCCTATGATCCAAACTAATATGAATTTGGGTCTTATTTAATTCCTACTTAAATCTGGATTTGATCCAGGTCTTGCTCCATTTTTTTTTGGGTATGAGTTTGGATCTTGGATATGAATCTAGATTCAGATCCAAACTCAACATTTTTCAGCTTTAAATTCAATTTAAAGCCTTAATTTTATGTTTATTATAGTTAAGAAGCCTTTAGGGTTAATTTGGTTATTTTTAGAAGTTTTTAGATAATTTTAATTATTAATTAATTAAATAATATCAATTCTGAATTTTTTTTTTGGTTCAGTGGGACTCTCTAAAAGAGTCTTTATTCTTACCTAAGAGGGGTTAAGAGAGTTTTAGAAAGGTTGGAAGTTTTAAAAAAAAGAAAAGTCAACAAAAGATAGAGTTTCAAAGAATTTAGAAATAGCAATAGGAAAAGAGGGTTCCCTTTTTGGGAACTCTCTTAGAGAGGGCTGGAGAAAGGGGAACGTCACCCGGTCTCCCTCACTTTATAAAAGAAAAAAAAAAGGGAAAGGGGAAAGGAAAGAGAGAGAAAGAGAAGAGGAAGAAGGAGGTAGAAGAAGAGGAGGAGACCGATGAATCTCCAACCATTCAACCATCCGTAAGGGGTTTTCCTTTGATTCTTACAAGGTCCGGGTTCTCTCTCTTGAAATCAAGTGAGAAATAGAATGTACATTGAATTCCATGTAGCATCTCCATGGAGATTTATGGAAAAGGGTAGATCTACGTGCACATTTTAACATACATGAAACAGGATCAATAAATCCTCTTCCATAGATGTAATGTTTACTTGTTTACCTTTTGAAAATGATTTTTCTGTATATGCATCCTTATATACGAAAACATAATTTCTTTTGATAGGAGACATACGAATTTAGATGTCTCTGTGGATGGGTATCGATGTTCCTGATTACAATTGATTCGATCAGTCGACCCTCACAGGGAAATTTTTTTGTACCTAACAAAGTTATTAAAATTCCTTGCTTCAGTTAGCCATGTAATACCCATGGTAATCTGGATCAACTACCTGTCCAAATCAGACATTTTATCTTCTAGATGATTGCTGGATGTTTTTGTTAGACTCAGCTTATTGGTTCTACATGCTCATACTGTTGTGAAATTTTCCTTAAAAGTGTTGAACTATCATATACATCACGTTTGACAGTTTGCTTTCAGCCCATGCTTCCTTGTGCTGGTAGTAAGAGGCATTCACCCCTCACGATGGTTCCTGGTTCATAGCTTTACTAAACCTAAGAGACCTATCTTAAACAACAGGGGCCCGGTTGGGAGGGGGCCTGTTCCTTGTTCACAAAAAAAAACTATTATATATATTCGGGGTGTTTTAAGGAATTGGACCAGGGTTGTCAGACAGCCAGCCGCCTGTACACTAATCTGTCAGGCTCGGGGTGGTCTGACAGTCCACTAAAGAGGGCTGGAGTGGGCCCTGTGCAGGGTCTGTGCACACGATCAACTCGACCACAGTCGAGTGAACTCGGTTGGGGCTTCATCGGTGTTTTTAAATAAATAATATATATATATATATATAAGTACATAATTATTTTTCAGATGAGAGTGTATTAACATTTAGTTATTTTTCCCGTTTTTCATGTTCACGCATTGAAGAAGGTTGTCATTCATTTGTTCCCCAAATACATAAGCCTATGTTTTTAGTTCTATGTTAGATCCTCTGATCGGAAAATCAGGGGATCATGCTATATCATTACTCGAGCGTGATTCCTAAATACAAAAATTAATTTTGTAACCCCTGTGGTTGATCAGTCGCATGTGACTGAGATTGATCTCAGCGGGCTGCTGGTGCTTGGTCAAACAGAGCACCAGGATGCATGCTAATTCCCATTTTATGTATGAGAAATTACTAAGGGGTACATGTGTGTATGAGTGCTACATTTGGGACTGAACACAAGCTGAAAACTCGGCACTTGAAAGTGCAAGTCTGGATGCTGCCAAGCTGGAGAGGATCAAATGGACTCCGGCAAACCAAAGTCGGACTGTGACTTGCTGTTAGAGCCGCCAGCTGGGCCTTCTAGGATGGCAGGACCGAGTCCGGCATCGGTTCTGCGAGGCCTGGTGGGCAGGAGCCCGTTAAAAAAAACAAAAAAATCTGAAACTGAAAGTTATGTTTAATTATCATTACGCGTCTAGATTTTTGACTAGTTATACACATAATTTATACATGATAAATTCCTTTAGTTAATGCATACTATTTATGCCTAATTGAGCTTAAATGAAAACGCAGAATTTACATGTAAATTTTTAGACTTGTTATACGCTTTAGACTTGGCTTATGTATGAAAAATTATGAAGGTTTCATGTGTTGGTACTCGATATTTCATGTTCCATTAAAGTATTGGTGTGTGTTTGCTTTCACGGGCAGACCATGCATAGAATTGATGTATCATTGCGTGAACCTACTTGCATGAGTATTCACATGTTAAGTGAAGCAATTTATGGATGAACGTATGCAATTAACTTGATTATGCGAACTCACACACATGTATAGGTATATTATTGCTTCGTGCATATCTCTAAAAAATTGCATACAAAAATGTACATTGAAAAGCATTCACATGTAATGCATAATGACATATTATTCAAGATTTTTGCATATGATGCATCGGTGATCGAAATGATTCATCGTAGGCCGAGTGAGCCTCGAGTTGTGGTTTGCTCCTTTACTTATTTTAAATGCATCGCAAAAATCACATTAATATTTTATACTTTATTGCATTGTTCTATGTTTTTCCACGGGCAGGAGTCCAGTGATGGTTATTGCAAAGGTAGATGTGAGCTTTGGCCTTTGCTTTTATATGCTGAATTGCAAAACTCAATAATTGGCTTTTAAGAAAAAGATAATGAATAAGAACAATGTAATATACATTCTGGGATCTCTCATCGGAAGAATGAAAATCTTAGAGATTCAGTTTTGAGGGACCGCGAGGATACAAAAACTTCGTGTGCTTTACTTTGACCCTTGAACCCGATATTGAGGTTCTTTCTCCTAGCCACGATTTTAGGGAGAGTCTTCCACTTTACCTAAGGGTGGTATGTTCGATACAGCTGTTGTTTTGGTATACCAAGGAAGTGGCACTTGTAGGCGTGGAGTGTCTCTAGTGTCCCTAACATTATATGTAGAGGTCTAATGTTCTGAAGGTAATTCGGTCGAGGGATAAGTTTGGAACCCAGTAATAAAATACAACTTGTGTGTTAAGCTACCCTTAGAACCTAACTTAACCTCAGAGAAATTGTACATGCTTGGTGTATTCGTGGGCAACGGTAATTAAAAAGAGTAACTTAAATTATATGCATTTAATAGGACATGCATATGGAAATGAAAGCTTTAATAAAAGATAATAAAGTGTTCATGCATTGCACATAAATCATGCATATCCCTGCTATGTATTAAGACATGCATCTTTGATCTGTTCCCTTCATTGTTATATGTTGGTGGATACATGATGTTTAAGTTCTAGTGCATGTTAAATATACTGCTTACTAACATTGTGATTTCTGTTATTGATTTATGTTCTTCATGCTTAATAAATATTTTATATTGCATGAATGCTTAATTAAATTATGTAATTGTCATAATTGCATTCCTCTGAATTATTACATGAAATCATATATGTATTCTTTATGCTCATTTATTTCATTAGAGGGATCTGTACGCAGGATTCTTTGGATTTCTGACCCCCTCTTTCTATGATTTTTCGTAGTTGCAAGTGATCAGTGAAGCGACTGGCTTCTGGGAGAGTCACAGGTGTCATGCACTTGCTAAACAGATCACAGAGGGACAATGTGGCTCAGTCTTTTTCCTTATTTACTTTTATGACATTAAAATAATTTTAATATGTCTTTTGCAATTATTGCTAGATACTTTTTCTTTCATGATTAATAAATCATAAGTTGCTATGGTTTGGAATGATAAGTGTAAGTTCTACTGTAGTTGGTTATTTGTCCAATTGGGAGTGGAGCTGTAAAGGCCCCAGGTTTCTGAGAAGATTTTCATAATGGTTTAGAAAAAAAAATGCATTTTCAAGGGGTATGAGTTGAGGTCGTTACAAAGTTAGCGAGTCCACCTTTAAGAATTTCTCATATGTCACTGTACCGATGTTTGCAGTAACCGTTGCGGGATGGATATATATTATCGATTGCGCCATCTGCGCTTAGACATACGTAGTCACTGTTGCAACCAATGTGTTGAGAGCACTCGTGAGAAAGTCCCTTTGCTCCTACCAGTCAGCTGGAGCGCTGAAAGAAGAGGCACGAGTATGGGCATACATCTATGAAACAAAATTCAACAAGATTTATTGGTAATTTTGTACCCTGCTCAAGCTTACCCCCTTAGGATTGATCTAGAACAACACACATAGTCATATAACACAGAAAATTAATTCACATACATAAAAATAAATAAAATCATTCCTACAGTAAAAAAAATATAGAAATTCAACCATTTCAAGACAATAAGGAAAAATTCACAAGATATCTCTTACAGTGATGTAGAGACTGCTTGTGGAAACTGAGTTTGTCACTTTTTGGTAATGGTTTTGACAGAACTAGCTCTGTTACTTGAAAATAACTTTGAAAACTATGCACGGATATCTGATTCATGCTCTCAAGTAGCCTCACTTTTGTTGTGATGCCTCCATCTGACTAGAACCAAAGATATAACCTTGTTTTACAACTTTTGTTTCTTTGTATTCAAAATTTCAATGTGATCTTCTCTAATGCTCATGTTATCCTGAATTTTCAAAACTAACTCCATTGTATCTAATATATGTGAGGGGTCTGGCACATATTTTAACAACATGGAGACATGAAATGCATTATGAATTATGGACACAAAAAGTGGCAACGCTAAACGGTAGGTTGTCAAACCAAGTCCCGTGAGTATCTCAAAGGGTCCAATATATCTTGGACTCAGTTTTTCCTTCTGACCAAAATGCATTACTCCCTTAAAGGGAGAAATCTTCAAGAACACATGGTCACTCTGCTCAAACTCTAACTCATGATGCCTTTGGTCTGCATAACTTTTATGTCGACTCTGTGTCACCAGTAAAAGCTCTCGAATGAATTTCACTTGCTCTGCCATACGCTGCACCAACTCAAGCCCTAATAATCTTTTTTTTCCGACCTTATCTCAACATAAGAGAGTTTGGCATCGTCAACCGTACAGTGCCTTAAAATTGAGCCATGTCTATGCTTGCCTATAAGTTGTTATTGTAGGCAAACTTCATCAAGGGCAGAATGTTGTTCCATGAGTTACTATATTCTAAAGTGCATGCTCTCAACATGTCTTTTAGAGTTTGAATGGTCCACTACAACTGTTTGTTTGTTAGAGAGTGAAAAGTCATACTCATTTTTAATTTTGCTTATATTATATCTTGAAAACTTTGCCAGAACCATGAAGTAAACTTAGAGTCCCTATCTGACAGAATTGAATCAAGAACTCCATAGAGTCAAACTATCTCTAATGAAAAGTTGGGTCAACTAATCACAAGAGCGAGTCATCTTACATACTAAGAAGTGAGCTGACTTAGTCATCATATCCACAATAACCCATATTGAATCCATCTAATTTTTTATCTTTGAAAGTCTTGAGACAAAATCCATACTAATATATGCCTATTTTCACTCAGTTATGAGAAATGGTTGCAGTAGTCCTCTAAGTCAGTGGTGCTTAATCTTCACTTGTTGACACACCAATTACCTGCTCACAAACTTTACAATGTCCCTTTTCATGTCGTTCCTCTAAAATGTATCATTTAGATCCTTATACATTTTGGTACTGCTTGAATAAATGACATATCTCAAGTGGTGTGCATCGTCTAATAACTGTGTTTTGAGCTGATCATTCTTAAGAGTGCACACTCTATCTTAGAATCTTTGGAGACCATGCTCATCTACCCTAAAGTCTAAAACTTTACCTTTAGAGATTTATTTTCTCACCTTTTCTAATTATGGGTCTAAGGATTATTTTCCTTAATTTAATCCCACAAATTTGATCTCGGGGTAGTCTGCACAAACAGTAACCAACCTGGAAGGCACTGAGCTTGTGCTTTCTAATGGGTAATAGTGAAAAATAACTTACAATCTGATAGCCTGGTTAAGCCCCCTGACTGCCTGCTAAGGGCATCATCAACTACATTTGCCTTTCCTGGATGATACTTCAGCTTAAAGTCATAATCCTTCAAAAACTCAAGTTATCTTTGTTGCCTTAGATTAAGATCCTTCTAAAAAAATAAGCACTTTAAACTTTGATGGTCGATAAACACTTTAAATTCTTCACCATACAAATAATGTCACCAAATCTTAAGGGAGAACACCACAACAGCTAATTCCAAGTCATGTGTCGGATAGTTCACTTCGTGGGTTTTTAGTTGTAATGCATAAGCTATTACTTTTTTATGTTGCATCAATACGCAACCCAATCATTTATGTGAGGCATCGTTGTAGACTGTTGATCATGCATATATTTTATATTTTATTCATATTATTTTATGCATGATCCATAAAAAAATTCTATTAAAAACTCATTTTTATCGTTATTTACGAGAAACCGCATCGAAATAAAAAATATGAGAAAATTGCCAATTTTAAAGCTTGCCTTGCATTTTTTAGTGTTTTATTTAATTTAGGAGTTTTTAATTTGTAGTTTAATTAGATTAAGAGAGTAGTTACTAATTTTAATTAATTTAGAAAAAACCTCTTTTGAAAAAACATGTTTTTGAGGAAGACTTGTTTTGAAATTTCTGAATTTTTTTTGGACTTTCATAGAAAATCATGTTTTAACCTAATATTTATTTTAAATAGTCTTTTTCCAACATGAACCCACATTTTTCTTTTTTAAGAAAACGCAAGCCTCTTCTCTTCCTCCTCTTCGTTCCCAACCGGTTCTCCCTCGATCTCTTACTTTCCCCCCTTTTGATTCATCTTGCTTCTAACGTTGTTCTATCGTCGGTTCTTCTTGCCTTGGTCGACGAAAGTTCGTGCAGCTCAGAGAGAAAAACCACGTTCTTTTTTCTCAACCCATCTGTCGGAAGCGGATTGTACAGTTTGCTTCTTCCTCATTTCATCGTAGTTTTAGTTTTACATATCATAAACCATGTCATTGCATATTCATTTGATTTAATCTAGTTTAGTTTTCTTGCATCTGAAAAAAAAAATAGAAAAGCATAATCATTTTTTTTCGATTTGTGTGCCAATAGATAATTATTTTTTTAGTTAATCTTTTTTCACGATAGTTGTTGCTGTTTTATTAGATTTAGTTAGTTTAGTTTCGGAAATTAGTTTAATTAAATTGAGATTAGCTTTAATAATATTAGCCAATTAAGGTTTTTTGTTTTAGTTTCAATTCTTTTTTTTAATAGTATATTGTTAGATCTTGTTTTTATGTATGTATTGATGTTCCTTAGGTAAGTTTATATTCATATTAGATCATATTTTCATGTTAGTCCAGTAGATTTGATTGCTTTCATTATGTTAGTTTTTACTTGAATTATTGTCAACATAGATAATCGATAGTTAAAGTAAAGTAGAATAATTAGATTTTTTATTCCAGCCAATTTTAATAGAGCATGTTAGTTGCTGTTTGTTTAGTATTTATATTATTTTAATTTCAGCATGTGTGTCTGGTAGTTTAGTTTAGAAAATAATGTTTAATTGTAATTGTCGTTTTTAATTAGATGCGATATGTCTAACCGATTTTTGGTTCTCTCTTGATTATCACTTTTTTTTATTAATTAGCATAGGATATTTTGCTTAGGGTAGTTCTTGATTAATTCTATTTAGTTTAGTCCAGATTCAATCCACATTACGCACTTTTGATTTATCATGCATTCTTAAATAGCCAATTTTTGCTTTTCTATTTCATTTAAGCATTGATTAGTTTACGTTAAATTTTTTATTTCAGTATTTATTTATTAATTTTAGAAATCCGTACATGTTTCATTATCTGTCATTTGGCTGTTAGTTAGTTTTTCTTCTTGCATTTAGTTTAGTAACAAGTTTTTAATAATTCGGGTTAGTCGATTAGCATTGTTTATTAGCTAATTATCTTGTGTTAGTTCTTGTTATTTTTTATTACTTGTTGATGCTAGATTAATTAATTAGCTAGTTTGTCATATTAGGCTGATTGCTTTCTTGATCTTTTGGTTTAATTAGTTTCTTGATTTCTTGAATAAAGTCATAATTAGTTGTTACATGAATTAGTTTCTTGATAGTTAGTTAGTTTTACTGTTTTTTCATCTAGTGCTTTAGGTTGTTGTAAGTTAGTTCATAGTTACGTATAGTTAGTTGTTTCATGTTAGTTAAATTTATGTTTTTTTGTATTTTTTAGCTGAAACTAACCTTGAATTTCTCATAGTTTTATTTATTTGTTTTGTGTTTCATTTTGTGATTTTTGCAGGAAAGAGTTTAGATGTGCGGTGAGCCCTTGAAAGTACCTCCAAAGAGCCCTCTGAGGTCCCTAAAAGATCCCCTCAAAAGGCCCTTCAAACCCTCAGAAAGTCCCTCAAGGAGCCCTCAAGAAATAAGAAAACTAAAAGTTCAAAAAATGGACTAAAAGCTCAGAGCACTGAAGACCTTTTCTTTTCTTTTTATCTTAGGCTTTTATTTTATTTCAATTCAATTCAATTTGGTTTTGTAATAAGGCACTTTATTTTTATTTGTTTAAGCCCTCTGCAGAGGCAACACTCTTAGTTTATTTATTTAATTAATTATTTTAGTTTTCAAGGCAATAAAGACTAGTTTAGATTTTATGTGGAATACAAAGTATTTTTTCTGTTCCCTGAGTTCGACCCGGACTTCACCGCTAGTGTGAACCGGTTTTTATTATTTGATGCACGGTTTGCATAAATGTTTGTATTAAAAATATATTTTAAAAATACTCTATTGAAAAGGTTGCATCAACTGTGAAACCTCCTAATCCTGAAGGCAACACTAAGACTGGTGTTGTAGTCAAGCGCTTCTTGATCTCTTCAAAACTCTATTTGCACTTCTCATTTGACTCAAACTTAATATCTTTTCTGGTGAGTTTGGTCATAGGGGCTGCCAACATTGAAAATATTTTCACAAATCTTCAGTAATAACTAGCCAATCCCAAGAAACTATGAATCTCTTTAACGTTCTTGGGTCTAAGCCAATTGAAAATTGCCTCAATCTTCGCATAATCCACCATCACTCCATCTTTGAATATGATATAGCCAAGAAAAGATACATGCTTCAGCCAGAATGTACACTTTGATAACTTGGCATAGAGCATATGTTCTCTAAGTGTCTGTAAAAGAATCCTTAAATGTTTTTCATGTTGCTCCTTAGCAGTTGAGTAGATAAGAATGTTATAAATGAACTTGTCTAAGTATGGCCTAAAAATTTTGTTTGTTCAGTTTATGAATGGTGCAGATGTGTTTGTCAATCCATAATGCATGACTAAAAATTCATAATGGTCATATCTTGATCTAAAAGATGTCTTAGCCACATCTTCTTCTTTAATTTTTAGTTGGTGATACCTTGAACGCAAGTCTAATTTCGAGAAGCATGCAGCTCCTTGCAATTGATTAAACAAATAATCAATTCAAGTTAGCGGGTATTTATTCTTGATGGTTACTACATTCAACAATTGGTAGTCAATGCACATCCGTTGTTACCCATCCTTCTTAGCAAATAAAATTGGAGCACCCTATAGCAATACTGATGGTCGGATCAAACCATTATCCAATAATTTCTGAAGTTGCTCCTTGAGTTCCCTGAGTTCTGCGGGTCCCATTATATAAGGTGCTTTAAAAACAGGTTTGGTTCCCTCAACAAGATCAATCTGGAACTCATTCTCTTTTTTTAGAGGAAGACTTGGAAGTTCATCCAAGAAAATAGCATATTCCTGCACAATTGATGTCAGTTTTGTTAAACAATTTTAGAGATGATATTTTTAAGTGAAAGCAGCATGAAAGCCAGACACCAAAAACAAAACTGGCTCGCACGAGTGGTGGAGTCCGGGTCGAACTCAGGGAATCAGTAATATTGTGTATTCAACACTCAACTAACTATGCTTTATTGCCAAAATTATAAAAGTACGAGAAAATAACTACTTAACTATTACATCAAATTTTACCCTATGCAGAGAGTTTAAAATGGTTTTATTACAACCCAAAAATTAAATGAAAATCAAATTCCTAATTCTAAAATAAAAGCAATTGCCTTTCACTTGTGTCCTCGTGTTACGTATCGAATGCGCGCCACAACATGTCTTGCTCGCTTGCCTCTCACTCCACGCTTTTACTGCAAAATACGAAACACACGAAGCAGAAACACAAAACAAATAGCACTACACTACACAAATGTGAAAGTGCAAAAATGAAAAGTATGCTAAATAAAAATATGAAATAACAAAATGGAAATACTAGGAACATATAGATGACAAGACAAGATGCGAAATGAAATTTCAAAACACGAAATCATGAAATAAGAAGAAAGCACAAAACTCAAATACAATATGAACGTAAAGAAAAATACGTCAACTATGTGAAATGAAATTGTGCAAAAACAAACCAAGGATTGAAATGTAGGAAATCAAAAAATATAGGAGATGGAATGAAGAAAATGAAACTAAAAACAAAATGCAGAAAATGCATAGGAGATTGCATAAATTAAACTTAAACTGCACTAATATGAACAACATCAAATGCATACTTTGATAAAAAGAGAAAGATGCAGGAAACACACAGGGAATGAAATAAGGAATTGCAGCTAATTGCGTGCAATAAAATGCAGGAAATGCAAGATCGAAATGTAATGAACACCCAGATGCAGGTGGAATGCCACGGCAGATGATGGAATGCAAAGGCAATGTGTGATGCGGCTGAGAAGGGAATGAAGTGCGGTGAAAATGAAATGAAATGAAATGCGATTGATGATGCTAAAACACAAACAAAATAAAGATGTAGAGCAGGAGGATGTATGCAGTGTCATGAAATGCAGATACTGATGAATCTATGAAACAAAAATGATACACAATCTGATGTTGTTGTGATGAATGCTAATGCACAAAGGAAATCATGAATAATGCCAAAGAAATAGGAAATGCAGAGAAACAAGCAAAAATCATAAACGAGATGATAATTGCGCTCAATTGAAATTACAAGAACTAAAAAAAACTATGCTGAATAAAAAAAAGGAATAGAGAAATGCAGCATTAAAATAAAATACAGACTGTAATCTAATTTGTTTTCAATTTTTTCTTTTTCATTTTTTTTTTCATTTTTCACTTTTCAATTCGACTAAGATGTGAAACGGAAGTGAAGGAGAGGGAAGAAGTAAACACTTACTGCACGACTTGGAGTGGGTTGAGGAGAGAAGGGGCCTCTCCCTTGCATTGATGACACCCAGTGAGAAGATTCAGGACCTCCGGTGGGAAAGAGGAAGAAGAAGAAAGGCGGAAGGAGGAGGAGGAGGAGGAGGAGGAAGAAGAACCGGAGGAAAGAAGAGAGGGGTTGAGAAGAAGAGGGGTGCGTGTGAGCAAAGAAGGACCCCTCACTTTGCCCTCTACGTGAGATTTTAAAGAAGGTTTTTAGGGTAGTTTTGTAATTTTTCACAAACCCTCTATTTATTCCAAGGAATTCCAAAAGAGGCTCCTCAAGAGAAATATTTATGCTAATGTGCTAAATCCTAATCTAATTAACAAAAACTAAAGCTATGCCCATTTCTAAATTTCCCTCTTTATTTTCCTACTAAAATAATTTTCAGTAACAAACTTCAAAATAAATTGCAAAATAAACTCACATTTCATGCATTTTCCAAATTTTATTCTTTTCGCATGTTTTCTCGAAACTAACAATAGACTTAGGATTTTAATGCAATTTCCTACTGAATCATGCATAGTTCAATATGAATTAAATGCTAAAATATATGTATGATCAAATACCTCCATGCTCATCGTTTGTTAGTTCTCGAGCAAACTGGAAAGATGCAAGAATCAACCCTATTCACATTAACTCACTTTCGTAGGAATCACGGTTGCATTTAACACATGCAACAAGCCCTTTCAACCCCTGGGTTACCCCAGTGGACGAGTAAGGTCTCGTGAGGGTTTGCAGTGATGCTACCCATAAACATCTCTGTCATGTATGCATAAAATACTCAACTTTACAAGTAGTATGTAATTACAGATTTTGTTTTCATAAATATTTTTTGTTATTACATAATTAGAGTCTTTTATATACCACCATAGAATAAAAATGTTTTTTTCACTTTTCTAAATATCACAATTATTTATGTTTTATTCTTGGAAAATCAAATAAATACATGTTATTATTTACTCATCCTCACTCACATGTTTTGTGCACAGGTTTTATCAATCTTGCTTCTAAGCAGTAAACTTTTTTCTTTTTATGCTTTTTTCTTCTTCTTCTTTTTTCAACTTTTCACACTTTTTCTTTTTTGCATACTCTTTTTATTTTATGGCTTGCGTATGGTCTTCTTTTGTGCCATGTGCAATGCCAATATCTTTTATACTTTCTATAAGAACAATATAGGCAAAAGATATTGATTAGAACACAAAAGTGACTTCCTTCTTTCACCTTTTCGACATGAGATTCAAACACTTTAACTTATATCTGCTCCCAGCTACTAGGGTTCACGAAGACTTCCACTCTCCTTTTTGAAATGAAGCTCAAACGCTTCAACTTGCATATGAGCCCAACTACTAAGGATTGTGAAATATATCCAAACAACCTAACACATGCACTTTTTCACTTTTGAGCTCATTTTGCGCTTTGTTTTTCAAAAATAACACTGTGCATATTCATATTTGTGATTCAAAATAAACTCTAACATGAATCTATCATTATTTCTTTGAAATCCACATAAACAACCATAATTTCTAGATCCATGTCAGAAAAAAAATCGTGGGGCTTAAAAATCCTCTAAAAACATTAGTTTTTGAATAACATTTATATAAATTCAAACTCTTTCTTTAACACCTACTTTTCGTGAATGATGTCTAATAATGTGCAAGTACATAGACAAAAATATCAAGGTGTGCAAACTACACCCTCCCCCATGCGTGAATGACATTGTCCCAGTGGCACTCCCCCATGCTTATATGAAACTAAGTGAATGCACATAAGAAGCAATAAATGAGGGAAAATAGTAGAAACAACCTGACATAAAATATGAATGCACGTCCTACGACTATACAGAATGCAATGCGTACATAACATGACATGAAACTCATGAACGAAAATAAAAACACCACATAAAAAAATCTACAAATCCTAAAGGAAAATCTAATAATATACAACATATGGGTTGTCTCTCATAAAGTGCTAAGTTTCACATTCTCAGCCAGACAAATCTCTAGAAAACTCTTCATCGTCTATGAGATCAATGGACATGAAGTCATGCTCAATCGGTCTCTCTGAGAAAAAGAGTGGCATCTGTGACGTTGAAAGACTCAACAATATGAAACCTCCACTTTTCTACAACACTCTTGATGGCGTCACAATAGAGAATTGGCTCATGCAAGTGGAAAAAGCCTTAGATGCTATTTAGTGTCTGGAGGATCAGAGAATATGGATAGCGGTGTCAAACTTGACCAATGATGCAAAACACTAGTGGAAGACCATTCGAGACACCCTGGAGCAGGACACCTATTTGCCATGGTCCACCTTTGTGAGGAGGTTTTCTAGCCAATTCTTTTTGAAATGTCAGAGAGTGGAGAAGGAGGAAGAATTCAGGAAGCTGAAGCAAGAGGACATGACAGTAGTCCAGTATACGGCCTAATTTAATTCTCTTTACCGTTTCGCCAAGTCCTTGGTAGCAAATGAGAAAGAGAAGTGCAGACGCTTTGAAAGGAGCTTGAGACCCAAAATTCTGAGGTTAGTAGGGCCACAACAAATAAAGAAATATAGTCAGCTCACGGACTATGCTTCAAGGTATGAATTTTGGGACTTGAGGACGAAAGAGCATCCCCAAGAAAAGGAAAAGCCTAGGACTGAAGAAAAGGCCAAACACAACGGCAGCGATAGGGCTGAGTCATCTCGAAGGAAGTTTAAGTATAAAGAAAAGTTTTAGTGAAAGCACAAGAGGCACTACGAAGATCAGACTAGTGGTCAGACTTAGGGTAAGCAAGTCAAGAATTCGGGAGGTCAACAAGCCAAGAAGTAGAAAACTCAGAAGTCGGGCCACTCGGACAGTTCGTGCAAGACTTGTGTTCTTCAAAAGTACGAAGGCAGGTGCAACCTAAGGAATGTCAAGTGCTTCAACTGCCAACATATGGGTCACTATGCCAATGATTGCCAATAGTCTGACTAGAGAAACAGTGTAGCCCTAAAGCAAAATCCCATAGTACCAAGTTGTCCATACGCATTCGCTCTTCAAGAATCCCTTGCCAGCCCTGAGGTGGTTAAAGATATACTCCCTATTTCTGGTATTCTAGCACATATGTTGTTTGGTTCTAGAGCTACACATAGTTTGACCACCTCAACTATTGGGAAATGGTTACCAATTAAACTTTCACAGTTGATTATTTTTTACTTGATAGAAACACCTATAGGAGAGTCCACAGTAGTGGACATTGTATATAATAATTATGTAGTAAAAATAGAGAACCATGAGTTGCATGTGAACTTGTTGCAACTCGATTTCAAGGATATGGTATGGACTGGTTGTTAGACCACCATGCAGAAAAAAGTGTGTTAGCTTCCAAAACCCCCAGAATCCAACTTTCATATATCAAGGTGTTAGGAAACTACCCAGACCAATGATCATATCATACTTGAAGGCCAATAAATACATTCAAGAAGGATGCATTAGATTTCTAGCTAACATAAAGACCGGCGGGAGAGAAATCTCACCATATCAGATGTGGATATAGTTCAAGAATATGCAGATATTTTTTAGAGAAACTACCAGGTCTCTCTCCTGATCGAGAGATTGAGTTTTAAATCTACCTCATCTCAAAAACAGTACCCATTTCAAAAGTCCCTTATCTGATGTGACCTATATAACTTAAAGAACTCAAGAAACAACTGCAAGAATTATTGGAGAAAGGTTTTATACGACAATCGGTATCTCCTTGGGGTGCTCCAATTATATTTGTCAAAAAGAAGGACAAGTCACTGCGAATATATATGGATTATCGATAATTGAATACAGTGACCATCAAGAATAAATATCCATTATCGAAAATTGATGACTTATTCGATAAACTTTAAGGAGTTGCATGCTTCTCGAAGATGGATCTACGATCGGGTAACCATCAGCTGAAAATTAAGGAAGGAGATGTGGCTAAGACAACTTTCAAATCAAGATACAGTCATTATGAGTTCTTTGTCATGCTTTTTGGTCTGACTAATGCACCAGAAACTTTTATGGATATGATGAACAAAGTTTTCAGATCATATTTGGATAAGTTCGTAGTGGTATTTGTTGATGACATCTTTATTTATTGAACCATGAAGGAGCAATACCAGGAACACCTAAAGATAGTTCTGTAGACACTCAAAGAACATCGACTTTACGCAAAATTTTTAAAGTGTGCATTTTTGTTAGAGCAAGCGTCTTTTTTTAGTCATATTGTATCCAAAGAAGGAATTATGCTAGATCTTGCAAAGATTAAAGTGGTTATCAATTAGGCTAGACCCAAGAACCCTATCAAGATTCGTAGTTTCTTAGGATTGGTTGGGTACTACCGGCGATTCGTGCAAGGATTTTCTATGTTGGCAGCTCTAATGACCAAACTCACTAAGAAAGACATAAAGTTTGAGTGGAATGACAAGTGTGAGCGAAGCTTTTAGGAGATAAAAAAATGTTTGACCACTACTTCAGTTTTGGTCTTACCTTCTAGATCTGGAGGATTTACTATTTACAATGATACTTCTCATAAGGGACTGGGTTGCATTCTGATGTAGTATGGTAAGGTGATAGCTTTTGCATCTCGCCAACTGAAAACACATGAGATTAATTATCCAACGCATGACTTGAAGATAGTAGCAACCATATTCGCCCTTAAGATATAGAGACACCGCTTATACTGCGAGCAATTTGAAGTTTTTATTGACCATCAAAGCCTCAAATACCTGTTTTCGCAAAGAGACTTGAACTTGAGACAGAGGAGATTGCTTGAATTTTTAAAATATTATGACTTCAAGCTGAAATACCACCCAAAAAAGATGAATGTAGTCACTGATGTTCTTAGCATAAAGTCATGAGCATTGGCCAAACTCGCCGATTGGGGGTTGTTTTCTTTAGTCGCGCATCAGAAAGCAAAATCTCGATGCTTACTAGGTTGATTGTTGTTTGTGCAACCCACATTGAAGTCAAAATTGTGGAAGCAGATTAATCAAAAGCAACCCTTAGACCCAGAGTTGGCCAAGTTAGAAAAAGAATTTCTGAAGGTAAAGAGTCAGACTTCAAGGTTAATGATCAGAGTCTTCTTAGATTTCATCATAGAGTGTTCATTTCTAAGGATGATCAGGTCAGGAATCAGTTATTGGACAAGGCACACCACTCTAGATATACCACCCACCATGATAGTACCAAAATGTATCAAAATCTAAAAGATATGTTTTGGTGAAGCGGAATGAAGAGAGACATTACGGAGTTTGTAAGCAAGTGTCTGGTGTGCCAATAAGTAAAGATTGAGTACCAACGACCCAGAGGGCTACTACTACCACTTTCCATACCTGAGTAAAAATAGGCGGATGTTACTATGGACTGTCTCAGAACTTTCAAAGACCCAGAATGAGATGAATTCAGTATGGGTGATTGTAGATAGGTTAACTAAGTTAGCTCACTTCTTAGCTTGTAAGATAACTCACACTTGTGACTAGTTGACTCAACTCTTCATCAAAGAGATAGTCAGGTTTCATAGAGTACCCGACTTGATTATTTCGGAAAGAGACTCTAAGTTTACATCGCGTGTAACAGCCTGAACGATTTCAAAGCAAAAAAATATTAGATTTTTTTTAAGGTTGAATTTATTCTTTTCTTTTCTTTGTTTTTTTTCGTAAAATGTAATAATGCAACGGTCTCATCAACAAACCCGTTTCAATCATACCAAGTACTAGACGGCCCGCCTGAGCTCAAACGCGAGCATGTCTTAGCCTCCTAGTACCAGATCCAGTACGAAACCATCCATTAACGAATCTGATTGAACCATTACATAAAAGAATTTATTAATATATCAAGCTTTTCATAATTAACTATGCCTCAATCGAATCAAGCTCTAGGGGGTCAGTCTGCGCATGCCCCAATGTTTAATAGATTCATAGAATAAGGTTCAAAGTTAAAGCATTCAACTGATGAAAGCCTTATGTTATTATTAGGTGAGTACACACAGCGAAAAAATATTGATTTTTAAAATCAATTTTATAAACTGGTTTCTTGGTTAAATCTTCAAACACATTATATTAAGAGACTACTACCATCACATATCTGGATAGACATTGACTATTGTTATCATCGCAAAATTTTACTTTTGCAAGTCAAACT
Organism: Nuphar pumila; assembly: GCF_984573655.1. Taxonomy (NCBI): domain Eukaryota; kingdom Viridiplantae; phylum Streptophyta; class Magnoliopsida; order Nymphaeales; family Nymphaeaceae; genus Nuphar; species Nuphar pumila. The sequence continues at coordinate 162,889,084 of NC_143249.1, read as the reverse complement.
GACCTTTGAAAAAGTTTTTAAAAATAACTCGCCTCTGTTTTAAAATACGGGATAATTCTGAAGAATGAGACTCGTCTGTCGGTACGAGGTTCAACCGTTCCTGGCGCCTTTACTAGGGGTAATCAAACCAAGGATCAAAAGTGTGATTAGCTTTGCTCAACTTGCCTAAATCATGTTCTATTTCCTAAATGCACAAAGAATCAGGCATGTGCTATGAATTTTCTGAAAATGCAGATTTGAAAACATGATGTTTGCTTCTGAGATTTGAAATACTTGAAAAATTCTTGGAAAAGATGTCACTTGAAAAATCATGAATCATGGTGAAAGAATATTTTTGAGGAAAATGAAAATCGATTTATGAAGAAATCCAAGTGTTTTGTGAAAATCAATTTCTGAGGAATTTCAAATAACTTTGGAAAAAACTTGATTTCTCTGAATTCAGACTTTGAAATTGAAGATATTATGACTTGGAAAATCGTGATTTAAAGTTGAGAAATACTTGAAATACCACTTGAAAGCTCAAAGTTTTGAGAAAATCAATTTATGAGTAAGACTTAAATTTTTTTATGAAAATCGATTTCTCTGGATTGGAATTGGAATTTGCAAATTGAATGAAATAAATAGATATGGATTTGAAAGACATGGCTTTGAGGAATTGAGAAAATCCTTTTGAGTTTTGAAAAATACAGTGCATTTTGAAGTTAGCCTAAGAGTTAAGGCTGAATGTGGCTAATATGAAGATCACAAATCTAGGTCTCATTCGTATTCTGACTATAGCCATGAATACAAATTCCACCGAGTTTGTCAACTCCCTAAGAGCTTGTGCATGTGCCATTCGTGTAGACCATAGTGGATTTGTAATATGTGCATGAATAATGTATTCATCAGATATTAAAATTTGCAGAATTAAACTATATGCAATGCATCCTATTCTAAGCAGAAATTGAAATTCCTATTTCAAAGTTTGCATTTAATTTACATCACTAATTGAATTTAAATAAAGGAAATTAAAGGAAAGTAAAGTCTTCAATATCCCTGCAAAACTAGAGAACTTGTTAATGACGATATGTTGGCTTTTCTAGATTTATCCCGTAATATCTAGAAATTGCTGGATTTATCTAGACATAAGCCTTTTTCCATGATTCCCTGAGATAAACATAATAAAATATAAAATAAAATTAAAGAAATTTGCAAATTAGATTTGGAAATTTTGAAATTGAGGTCAAAATGACCAAAATACCCCTGATAGCAAGACTATGACTTTGAAATCAGGGTTTTCAGAAAGATATTTTATAAAAATGAGGTTTTGGAATTCAAATGAAAATAAATCAAACATAAGGTGATGTGGTATGATTAAAAATAAGAAAATCCAAGTTACGAATTTCAAAAATAAGGTCAAATTACCCCCGATAGCAAGACTATGGCCTTGAAATCAGGGTTTTCAGAAAATATTTTGGTAAAAACTTTGGGTTTAGGATTTAAATAAAGTCAAATAACATCCAAATCAACCATGAAGTGTCCTAACATTATTTTAAACATGAAAAAACCCTAAAAACATAAACTTATGCATAAAAAACTAAAAATATCACAAAAAACATGATTTTGGCAGTGTTTCGGGATCCTGCGGGCACCCTGTTTTGCAATTTGGCTCATCCAAGCATCAAATGGGTTCCAAAATTCATAAAAATCGGTACCTTCACACCCTAACGTTTGATTGGAATCATAAAAATATTTTTTTGCCATTATTCTAATTCAAAAATTGCATTAAAACCCTAAAATATGCTATTTTTACCTGTGGTCACGTACCAGTTTCAGTGTTAGACCCGAATCAGGGACCAATCCACCATATAAATTCTTGAACTTTTACAGAGCAATAGTAGATAAAAAACAAAGAATCTTCTTTTTACAGATTAGAAAAATCATTTTCGGTAAGGGAGATATTGTTCCGACAATCTGGACTTAAATTTAACGAATATAAAATTGATTAAAACAGGTATTTCCGGTTGTAAATACAGAAAAAAATAGCAGACTTCACCAAATTTTTTTGAGATTTCATAAGTGAAAAATAGATAGATAAATAATCAACTTTTGTTTTTACATATTATAAATCAGATCTATGGTTAAGGATCTATGATCAACATAAGTTGGATTAGGGTTTTAGTAAATCATAATAAGTTTTAAAACATGGATCCGACTTTCTGACAGAGAAAAAATATCAAACAGAGACAAAAAATTATAAAAAATTATATAAATAGCTGACATCAACATGAAGCCACTACACTTTACAGATCTTGAATTGGATATTGGATGCGAGAAATATCGCATCTACAAGTTGTACTTGAATTTGAACAATGATTTTACTCAACAAAAATTCAGATTCGACTTTGTATTTCTTTAGCAAGGTTTACAAATCTCAAAATCTCTGATTTTTTTACAGGAGCTTACTGATACATCCGTGAATCACATATAAAAAAATCAGAAATTTTTAACGAAGATTTCAATACGAACTAACATGCTTTCTATGGATCTAAGATTAAAATATACAGAAACACTAAGAAAAACATGATTTAATCAATAAAAAACCATAAAAATATCTAAACAGTAAAACAAAATTGATTTCAATGCTGGCACACATGTAATAAACATTATTAAGCTAAAAAATAAAAATAAAATAGGGAATCCATGGCTGGAATTTCTTTTTACCTTTGAAATCATGGATTTAACCCATTTAATGGGCAAATCTCATGTTTCGGTGGTTAAGAACATGAAAGACAATAGCATAAACGATTCTAATGGATTAGAATCATGGAAAACAGAATGGAATAGGGTTAGATCAGCTTCTTGGATTGAGCTTGAGGTTCTTGAAGTTGAATCCATGGTTAAAACCAAGAAAGAGGATGTGCCAATGGTGAAATCCATGTTAAAACATGGAAAAGCATTAAATAAAGCTTAAAAAGTTTATGAAAACTTTACCTTGAAGTTACAGCTGCAATGGAGGATGGAGGAAGGGCTGTAGAGGAGAGAGAATCTCCAAGTTTCACCAAGGGAAAGAGTGGGGGTCGACCCCCCTTGGGCTCTCTTTAAATAGAGATTTTTTTTTTTAGATTTTTTCTAAAGAGTTCTAAAAAAATGGACTTCTAAGGGGGGGGGGGGGGGGAGATTTTCCTTAATTGAATTTGACCTTAAATGGACTCTAACCTAACTAGACCCTAACCAAACTCCTAATTAACTTAGAAAACCTCCAAATGTGGCGCCACCTAGTGTGGGCCCACATTTGGGTTTTTTTAAAGTTTTTTAATTTAAAACTTTAAAAACAAATGGTTAGGGGTTTAAATAAAATGGATTTTCAAAATGGGATTTCACTCTCCTAAATCTCTAAACTAGCTAAGACACCGACTAACCCTAGTCTAACCCTGACTTCTTCAAATGTGGCGCCACCCCGAGTGGGCCCCACTTGAATTTTCAAAAACGATTTTAAAACTTGAAAATAGGAGTTTTTTCAAAAGATACTTAAAAGTGGATTTTGAGATTGAAAGTTTTGAAATGGTATAGAGTTCTGACTGGGTCAGAACTCCTCCAGATATGGGGCCCACTGAGTGGGCCCCACATCAGAGTTCTGAAAATTTTGAAATAAGGACTGAAAATAGCTTTAAAAAGGGGTTAAAATCAACAAATAAGATTCAAAGTTTTGAAAATAGAGTTCTAAGCGAACTAGAACTCTAGGCCAGAGTCCTGAATCTTTAAGACTCTGAGATTTTGAGATTTTAAAAACCAAATGAAGAAGTTTTTGAAAGATTTTATAAAAAATGGTAAAACAAGTCAGAAAATACAGTTAGGGTTAGAATCCTAACTCAATCAAAACTCTGAAATAGAGTCCTGAATCAACCGGGACTATGCAAAATGACCTAATTTTTGAAAAACAAATGAATGAAAATAGAAGTAAAAACAGACTTCAGAACAGACTCCTGACTGGATTAGGACTCTGGGACAGAGTCCTGATCAGACTAAAACTCTAGATTTTTTGGTATTTTCTAAAAAATAGATGAAAGAACTTATGAAAACTGTGAAAGCAATAACAAATATTGAAATAAAACAGAGTTTTGATCCAACTGGGACTCTTTGGACAGAGTCCTAATTGAACTAGGACTCTTAGAATTTTGGATTTTCTGAGAAATAACATAGGGGATTTTGAAAAATAAGTGAAAACAAGATACAATTAAAGTTCAGTTCAGAGTCCTAATCTCATTAGGACTCTGAAGAGGAGTCCTAATTCGACTAGGACTCTAAAAATTTTTGGTTTTCTAAGAAGTAAATGGTGAGATTTAAACAAAGGTTTTGAAAACCAGTGAAAATGAAGTGAGAAAATAAACTTTGGATAGAGTCCTGATTCGATCAGGACTTTGGGATAGAGTCCTGATTCGATCAGGACTCTGGGATAAAATCCCAAAATTTTGAAATTCTATGATAAAGGTATAACAATTTTGAAATTTAGAAAGATAAATAAGAAGATTTTGGAAAAAAACTCTTAAAAGTAAAATCAGGGCCAGAGTCCTGATCCAACTAGGACTCTTCAAACAGAGTCCTGATTCAACTAAAACTCTGAGTTTTTTACTTCTCTTTGAAAGATTTTGAAAGATTTGATTAAAAATAGGTAAGAATAACGATGAAAGATAGAGTCCTGATTCGATTAGGACTCTGAGAAAGAGTCCTAATTCGATGGGGACTCTAGAATTTTGGCCAAAAATAAAGGATTTTGATAGGTTTTCTCAAAAACAGGTAAAAAAGATAGTAAAAGATAGAGTTCTCATCCGACTAGGACTCTGGAAAAAGAGTCATGATCCAACTAGGATTCTAAAAAAAGAATCTTGATTGGACTGAGATTCTGAAATTTTGGACAAAAATGATGAGAATGGGCAAGGGATATGACTACATCTAGTTTAAAATCAGAATGGAGTTTTGAAAGGATTAAAAAAGATGAAAATGCAGAGTCCTTTTTCGACTAGGACTCTGAAATTTTTAAGATTTTTGATACGTAAAAGAATCCAGAAGTGACACCACCTAACTGGGTCTCATTTGAGAATTGAAATCAATTGAAATTGAGTTTAAAATGAATCGAGATTGTTTTATGAGGAAAACATTTCAAAATATAAGATCCTGAGGTTTGGCAAATGGTAAGAATATCGACTTAAAACCTGGGTTTTGAAATTGATTTCGAAAGAAGAGTTTTAAAACTCGAATCTGGATTAATATTCTAAAAACACGAGTTCTGGATCTTGAAAATGAGATGAAACGACATGCAATGCTATGCAATGCAATAAAATGAAATGTCGAATGCTTGCAATGATATGTAGTGATATATGAAATGTAAGCACTGAATGAGAGTGAAAATTTGGGGTGTTTACAGATGCCCCTCTTTGCTACTAAGGCGGTTTAGGGCCGAGCTTAGTGTAAAAGAAAAACACACCAAATTTGGACTATATACAAAAACAAATGCTCCAGTTAGAAGAATCTAACTGGGTATAAAAGAATTTGCTCTAATGAAAAAGGTAGTTATGGAATGGAGAATGAAAAGGAAAGGTTCATAAAGTTCAGGCTTTTCCCTTAACCTAGATGGGACGAAAAATACCTCGTAGAAGAACGAGGCCCAGGCTTTACCCTTAACCTGAAAAGGGACGATACCTCATGGAAAAACGAGGCTCAGGCTTAACCCTTAACCTGAAAGGGATGATACCTCATGGAAAAACGAGGCTCAGGCTTAACCCTTAACCTGAAAGCGAACAATACTTCATGGAAAAATGAGGCTCAGGCTTAACCCTTAACTTGAAAGGGAACGATACCGCATGGAAAAACGAGGTTCAGGCTTAACCCTTAACCTGAAAGGGAACAATAAACAGAATCCTCAAATGAAGAAACCATGATGAGACCTTCGAATTTTGCACAATAAATTCGAGATGGGTTTGCAAAAGGAAGAAAGAGGGTTCCCTAAAGCTTGAAAATGGATTGATCTTAGACATCTCATTGTTGAGACTGAATGACTTTTAAAACAGATGACCTTTTGCAGAAAATTCAGGTTTAACCCTTAACCTGAACGGGAACCGCCTATGGTGGGACAGTGGGGAGCACAAGGAAGTATGCGAATTTGAGAGCCCAGGCACTCAGATCAAAACAAGAAGAGAAGGATCTTGGACAACTCCTGTCATCCAATCCTAAAAGGGATAACAACAATGCCTGGATATATCAAAATAGATATCAAGCTCTCACTTCATGTCAGGATAACTTGAAAAGATTGCCAATAAGATAAAAATTATGATTGATTCAAGATGATTAAAAATGATGTTCATTGATACAAAATTATTCCCTCTTTTCTACCTGAAGTATTACCTCCAACTGGACTTAACTTCGTAGAATTAAGATTTGAATTCAAATTGCTTGTAAGTAACTTTCTTTTAAGGAAGCTATCAATTTCCTTGATATGAACAGAAAAGAAAGAAGAATTCTCATTGTGAAAGCAATTGGTGAAAGGATATTGATAAAAGAATTTCACAAAATTAAACAAGATTCTAGGCAGATTTGGCAGTTTGATATCCTGGGATTCTTTTCTCAGAATGGTCTTTCTGTCTGTACGTTTTTTTTTTTTTGGAGCTTTTTAGGTTTCTGGGGAATTTATTACATCATCCTTTATTTTGGAAATGTCATGGCTTTTCTTTCTCTCTTTTTTTTTGGAAGGGTACGTCACAAACTCCTTCAATTTGGAGATGCTCTGATCCTTCTTTTCCTCAGGGATTATCTTAACGATATTGGCTCATTGGTTGGTAGTCTCTTGATGACAGCAGAAATTAAATACCTTTTAGGGTTTGTCGGGAGGTTCATCCCAGTCGCCTTCATCTTGACGGTGATCTGAACTTTCCTTAGAAGGATCTGTCACAAACTTCTTCATTTTGGAGATGATCCAAATCTTCTTTGGCACTGGGGGTCTAACTCGCATAATTCGTCTTCATCTTGACGACAATTGAGAGATCCCTTTTGCAAATATTTAATTGCAGCTTTAATGATTGAGGAGATATGGAAATTAAATGGATTTTCTTTCCTATCCAGGATATTTCGACTGCCTTGTCTTTACAAGAATAATCTTTAAAATGTACCATAGCTTCGATCAATATCAATCACTTATGGCTTTGCGACAACATTGAATTTTTTTTGCTGGCCATATCGAGGATTTATTCTTCATCTCTTTGGTTGGCCAATAGAAAGAATTCGGATTTGGAATCCTTCTTTGCAAAAGCTTTGCTCTTTTGGAAGTAATATTGAAGGTAATTTGAGTTAATTCTTTTGTGTGACAAAAGATTTTTGAGATTAACAACTATTTTTCATCACAAATTGGCAAAATATTCTTAGAATTCTTGGTGAAAGAAATTGCTTGAAATCTAAACGACACATCTGTGGCCAGATTTTCCTCTCCTTTCCCCAAAGGAGAGACTCAGGCTTGACCCTTACCTGAATGGGTAATAAAAAGATACTCCTCTCTTCCCTGAAGAGGAGGTGTTTGCAAAACGAACTTTTAAAGAGCAATAAAGTTTTCGTCAAAACTCCCTATTTCTAGGCTTCTCTTATGGAAATGGGGCCGCTAACAAAGGTTGGAAGGATATCATAGAGGAGCGAGTCCATCACACTCTCCCTGGAAAAAGGGTCCTCGATGACGGAGGTGGCCTAACAAAAGACATTTAGGGTTACAAGGAGGATGAGCTTCCGTCGAAACTCTCCCTGGAAAAAGGGTTCCTTGTGTGACAATAATGATTGTTTTGCAAACTGTTCGTGAAGCACGAGTCCCTTCAAACTCTCCCTAGAAAAAGGGGTTCAACGAACGAACAATGAAGACATGCGAAAAGAGTGAGCTCCCTTAAACTCTCCCTGGAAAAAGGGTCATTCGCAAGAGAAAAGATTGATAATTGGTTTTGAACTAATTGGCAGACGAATTCGACATAAAGGTCGAATTTTGAAAGACTATGATTGCAGGATACAGCTCGAAGGTCGGACAAATATAATCGACTTTGATAGAATTTGATAACCCAAAGGTTTGCTTAGTAAAACAGATGACCAGAGGTCTGACAAAATTGCTGACCCGAAAGTCAGATTAACAGAATGGAGTGACCCAAAGGTCTGATAAAGATTGTTTGGTTTGCAGATCTGAAGATTAATATTGAGTTTGAACCTCAATGTGAGATTTATGTTGCGACCAGTATGAAGACTGAACTTTGACAAAGTACCAGTATGAGCACTGGATTTTAAAAGATTGTCAGTACGAGCACTGGATTTTAAAAGATTATCAGTATGAGCACTGGATTTTAAAAAGGTTATCAATTGATTGTGATGGTAGATTTTCAATCTTCACCCCCACGATGACTTGAACAAATGCCACGGGTCTCAGGATTTATCCCTTATCCTGAATGGGAACTTGATGCAGATGCAAAATGGATGCAAGTGAATGCAAACAAATGCAAATGAAGGTAAATATTATACAAGTAAATGCGAATGAATGTGAATAAGCAAATGATGAAAGATTTTATTTGATCTTGCCTGCATGCAGGGTATTTTGAATAAAATAAAGAAAATGAGTTTTATAACAAAAATGCCCCAGTGTATTCTGGGAGGAAAAGAAGTATTCTGATAAAAGAATAATTGATCATTTATTGGAGAAAATTGATTGAGGAATACAGGTGATAGAATAGAAGTTTTCTAAGTATAGAATTTCTTCAAATGTCGAGCATTGATAGGATCGGGTAATTCTACTCCGCCTGCATTAATCAGACGATATGAATTACGTGATAATGCTTCTTTCACCACGTAGGGTCCTTCCCAGTTTGGTGACCATTTGCCCTATAGACGATGCCTGAGATGAGTCGTTGATCTAAGGACCAGGTCATTAACTTGGAATTTTCTTTCAATGACTGACTTGGCATATTGCCTTACAATCCTCTGACGATAAGACTGGGCGTGTTCTGCTGCTTTGAGTCTTTTTTCATCAAGTAGATCCAGTTGTACCAATCTCTGTTGTTGATACTGATCAAGTGGTAGCTCTAGAAGAGATGCAAATTTAAGAGCGAGTTTTTGAACATGAAGAGGTAACATCACCTCGGTCCCATAAACAAATTTTGAAGGAGTTGCATTGGTCAGGGTTTGAATGGTGGTTTGATATGTCCACAGTGCATCATGGATTTTCTCGTGTCAATCACGACCAGTCTCAACGGTTCTTTCCAAGATGCGGATCAAACTTTTATTTGTAGCTTCTGCCTAACTGTTTCCTTGGGGATAACAAGGAGTCGAAAAATGATAATGAAATCTGAATTTCGAACAAAAGTTCTCCAGGCTCTCATTCTTGAAATGAGTACCATTATCTGATACAATGTTGTGCGATATACCGAAACGACAAAGAATATTCTTATGAATGAACGAGACCACATGTCGACCTTCCACTGTACGCAAAGTGACGGCTTCAACCCACTTGGTGAAATACTCTGTTCCGGCAAGTAAATATTTATGACCATTGGAAGCGGAAGGAGTGATGGGACCTACGACATTAAAGGCCCACATAGAGAATGGCCACGAAGACACAACTGATTGCAAGTACGTGGTTGGCGCATGAATGGAAGGTGCGTGCACCTGACACTGAACGCACTTCTTTACAAAGCGATAGCAATCTTGCTGCATAGTTTTTCATTAATATCATACTCAAATGATCTGCTTAACAAGGGTTTGGTAGCCAACATAACCACCACAAATACCTTTATGCGCTTCTCGCATGACTTCTTTGGCTTCTTTTTCATCTAAGCATTTGGAATACTCAGAACTGAACCCACGATGATAAAGAACATTGGCAAGAATAAAATAATGGGCAGACATATGCTGAATCGCTTTTTGCTCCCTCTTTGACAATTCCGGTGGAAGCTCACCAGTTTCAACAAAGTTTTTAATATCTTGATATCAAGGCTTCTTCTTCTGTTCTGCCTGGTTAACTTGCATTATTGTAATGAAGGCAGGTTGGTCAAGTATGTCGATTTCAAAAGAACGGCAGGATTCTCCGCTTCTGAAAGACATAATGGAGCCCAAGTTGGCTAAGCCGTCAGCTACTTGATTAAACTCTCTTTTGATATGAAAAAGTTGAAATTCATCGAAATTGTTGATGAGGGCTAGAACAATCTTTTGATACGAAAGCAACTTCTGGTCTTTTACCTGCCATTTGAAATTGAAGTCTTGCAAAATTCTTAGACCCTGTATTAAAGCTTCATACTCAGCCATATTATGGGTGCACTGAAAATCAAGTTTGAGAGAGAATTTGATCATCTCTTTCTCTGGTGTGATTAGCAGGATTCTGACTCCTATGCCGGACATGTTTTTGGACCCATTAAAGAATAGATTCCAAATTGGAGATTTCTGGATATTATGGATGCGCTCATCAGGAAAATCATCTTCGGCTTTTACTTCTTCTGTCAAAGAAAAAATGGCTAACTGGTCAGCGATAGCCTAGCCTTTAATTGACTATTGAGAAACATATTCCAAGTCATACTGCATCTAAAGGACTTGCCACTTGGCAATCCATCCACTAAGAAATGGTTGCTTGAGAATGTACTTGAGAGGATTAAGTTTTGAGAGAATCTTGACTTCTGATGCTAACAAGTAATGCCTCAACTTCTGACACATCCAAACTAGTGCTAGACATGTCTTCTCTATCTGAGAGTACTTCTTTTCATAGTCAATAAAAGTCTTGCTTACATAGTAGATGGCGTGCTCAATCAGACTGCCTTCCTCGTACTGTGCCAAGAATCCACCACAAGCGGCTTGGTTGACTGAAACATACAGTAAAAGAGGCTTTCCCAATTCTGGGGGATTCAGAACGGGTGGGTTAAGAAGATCTTGATGCGTTCAAACGATTGCTGACATTCTGGTCCTCATTCGAATTTTACTTCTTTTCTAAGTAGATGATTGAAAGGCTCACATCTCATGGCAAGATTAGATATGAATCACCGAATTGATTGCATACGTCCCTGGAGACTACGCAATTCCTTAAGAGTAGTTGGGGGTGGCATGTCAATGATGGCCTTTGCTTTAGCGGGATCCACTTCTATCCCCTTTTTGCTGACCAAAAAGCCTAGCAACTTGTCTGATTCAACTCTGAAGACACATTTCTGAGGGTTGAGTCTTAGCTTGTAAAGAATGAGTCGCTTGAAGACCTTACTTAAAGCATCGATATGGTCTTCGTCTTCCTTGGATTTGACTAGGATATCATCAACGTATGCATACATGGTCTTGTGCATCGAATCATGGAATATGGCGGCCATTGCGCGTTGATAGGTTGCCTCGGCAAACTTGAGCCCAAATGGCATGACTATATAATAGAAAGTGCCCCATGGCGTGGTGAAGGATGTTTTGGATTGGTCACGAGCGGCCAATTTAATTTGATTATATCTGGAGTATCCGTCCATAAAAGAGAACATGGCATGACCAACCGTGCTATCGACTAAGAGGTCGATGTTCAGGAGCAGATAGTCATCCTTTGGAGTAGCTTTATTGAGATCATGGAAGTCGATACAAATTCGAACTTTGCCATTCTTCTTGTGAACTGCTATGATATTTGCCAACCAATCCGGATAATCTATTGCTCGAATGAATCCAGCTTTGAGCAAGTTCTCAAGTCCTTCTTTGACCTGCTGCTCGATTTGAGGATCCATCTTCCTCAACTTTTGCTTAACTGGTTTCGCATCAGGCTTCAAAACGAGGCGATGTTCCACCAATTTAGGATCTAACCCTAGCATATCCTCATAAGTCCATGTGAATACTTCTTGGTATCATTTAAGAAAGTTGATGAACCTTTCCTTCTCATCTACGCTTAGGCCAGTGTCGATTTTAAGAATCTTCGGACTATCCTCTGAACGAATATTGATGTCTTCAGTTGGGTCCTGAACTAGGGTCGATGGCTCATCTTGCTTCTGAATCGCTGCAAACTCTGGCAATTCTTGAAGAGATGAATCAAATTCTATAGCTTCTTCTGATTGCTTTGTGACTTTACTGTCCCCAGTTCTTGCCTTGACCTGATAGATCTTTGCAGACTTTGACACGATTGTCGGATTGACGACTAGTCTCCTTATTGATTGGGAAGACATTCTAAAATTTTAAAAAGGAATAGCTTTTAAAAAAAGTTCATTCATTATGGCATAAATTGCATGAAATGAAAAAAGGATAAGAATAACGAATTCTGAAGACAAATTGCAGAGGAGTAAGAGAGAGTTGGCATCCAAATAGATGAGATAAATTGATATCTTTATTGAAGATTGAGATGATGACATAAGGAGATAAAATGAAAGGAGACATCATCCCTACAAATTGCAAGAATAAAAAAAAACTGAAGTAGAAAAAGAATAATAGTGAGTGCTCCTAACGGGTCTCCTTAATGAAAACAGTATCCTTGTGAGAGCGATTGCCTCCGAATCCCAACCTTGCTCTGTACGGATGATGATTCTGGATTACTGGCTCTATCTGGCCATCTACATTCTTGCCTAGGCCTTTGAAAGGTTGATAGTCGTGTTTCAGAAGAAGATCAAATCATTTCTTGACTTTTATGAACTTTGGGAATAATGGATGATCTTTGAAAGTACTATAATCAAGACGACCTCCGATTTTGAAGAAATGGGGTCCTTGTCATCGGACCATTGCTGCGGTATGCTTCATATCTGATGCTGCTGTTATCATCACAAAATTTTCCTCTCCCTTGCGAGAGAGAAACGAATTTCGCGAGTCAAACTCGACTAAAGTTTTGAAAATTGTTTTTGAAAATTAACTCACCTCCGTTTTGAAAATTTGCAGGAAAATTCTGTGAAATGGGATCCGCCTATCGGTACGAGGTTCAATCGTTCTTGGCGCCTTTACCAGGGGTAATTGAACCAAGGACCAATTATGTGCTTTAACTTGACTGAAATAGCTAAATTATGCTCTATTTTTCCTAGAATGCACAAAGAATCAGGCTTGTGCTATGAAATTTTGAAAATAATGCAAGTTTGAGAAAATATGATGTTTGCTTTGAAAAATTGAAATATGCTTGAAAATTGATTAGAAAAGTACTTGAAAATTGAATTATTGAGAAAATCATTGAATTTCATTGAAAATCAGAAATTTGCATTGGAAAGTGATTTCTTAAGAAAATTTGAACTTTAGAAAATTGATTTTGAAATTTAAAATTGCTTTTTAGAGGAAATGGATTAGAAAATTCTGAGAAAATCAGGAAGTTCATTAGAAAAGGGATTTCTGAAAGGGAAAATGAATTCTCAGGAAAACGGGAATTCTGAGAAAATGGATTTCTGAAAACTTGGGATTTTGAAATTTGAGAATGTTAAAACATAGGAAAATCTTGATTTGAACTTGGGAAATACTTTGAAATCTCATTTGAAAATTTAGAATTCTGGGAAAATCCAATCCTGAGAAAGACTTGGTAAATCCTTGAGAAAATTGATTTTTTTGAAATTGAAATTGGAAAATGAATTTGAAAATAATGCAATTTGAATAATATGAATGAATGAATATGAATTTGAAAAGGGAATTTCATTGAGGAATTGGGAAATCCTTTTAAAACTTTGAGAAATGCAGTGCATTTTGAAGTTAGCCTAAGAGTGTAGGCTGAATGTGGCTGATATAAAGATCATAAATCTTGGTTTTCTTCGTATTCTAACTATGACCATAAATACAAATCCCACCGAGTTTATAAACTCCATAAAATCTTGTGCTTGTGCCATTTGTGTAAACCACAGTGGATTTGAAATAAATGCACATGGATCATACATCAGATATTGGAATTTTGCAGAAATTAAACTATATGCAATGCAGCCCTATTCTAAGCAGAAAAGTAACTCTTATTTCAAATATTACATTGATTTTTACATTGAATTGAAATAAAAGAAATAAAAGAAATAAAAAAAATAAAAGCTAAATCTTCTTCTTGAATGTTCCTGCAAAACTAGAAAACAAGGTTAGCACAAAAATGTAGGTTTTTCTGAATTTATCCAAAAATATGAGAAATTATCAGATATTATTCAGATATAAACCCAAAATCATACCCCCTTTGATATAAACATGATAAATAATGAATAAATTTTGAAAATAAACTTGAAAATTCGAAATTGGGGTCAAAATGACCAAAATACCCCTGATAACCTTGAAATTAGGGTTTTCTGAAAGAATTTTTGTAAATTTTGGAATTTTGAAAATCAAATGAAATAAATCAAACATAATATGATAAAATATGATGATATGCATGAAATTTTGGAGAATTAGAAATTGAAATTTCGAAATTTAGGTCAAAATGACCAAAATACCCCCGATAACAAGACTATGGCCTTGAAACTAGGGTTTTCTGAAATAAATTTTGCAAAAATGAAAAATATGAAATGCAAATGACATTGAAATTAACCCTAATATAATTCTATATGCTCATGTACATGATAAAAACCTTAAAATGACGAAAATATCATAAAATATCAAATTTAACCTGATTTTCGCCTGATTTTCGCTTCTGAACTTAAAGATAATATAACACATGGAGCAAATGAACTTGGAATTAAGCCAAATTTTGCATGGACACCTAAAATATCCCTAAAAACAGAATGGAGCTCGAAAATTGATTTTTTTGTATTTTTAAATATAGAAATTCAAGTAAAAACCCTAAATTTTAAGATTTTTGTCTAAAATGTTGATTCTAAAGGGGATTTAGGATATCAAACTTCCATAAAAATTTCCCAATATTTATGGGGCTACAGAGGACAGTAAGGCAAGGATTGTTTCCTTTTACACTTTCTGGTGTTGACCTATGGTCAGAGTTGTGCCACTCCGGCAAGTCGGATCGGAATCCGGCGACTCCAGTAAATGAAGGAAACAGACAAGTTTCGGTAGAAAATATAGGAAAAATAATAAACAGATGGGAAAAAATCTGAAATTATGGAAAAATTTCCTTGACAAACAAATGGAAATTTTGTTTTTTTACAGAACTGGGATTCGGGTTACAGTTTGGAAAAGGGCACGCTGTTATCAGAGACCTAAATCTCTGGAATTTTGGGATATTGAAATCTGTCATACAGAAAATACAATTTTGAGAAAAATACTGAAACAGTTCAAAAAATTCTCACTTTTTGGGAAATGACAGAAAAATATGTTAGAAACAACTTTCATGTTTAAAGTTTTTGCGGAATGGCTAAGGATTGGGTGGACTCGGTGCATTAGAGTCTGTCTATACCCTGATGAAGGAAAATCAAGATTTTCCCAGAGAGCTGGGAAATCCGATTTTTTACAGAGATCAAAACTAACTGGAAAAACCTTAAAATTTCCAGATCATCAGTAAATTCTATTATGAATTCACTGTGATTTTTGAAGGACAGTCCGGATCTCCCACAAGGGTAGTGTTGGAGGTTCTTTTCTGCTAAAGCAGAAATTGAAAACTCAGAGAGGCAGAAAACCCGATTTAGAATTTTCTTTTTCTAATGGAGTTCCGAAATACAAATTGATCCAGATTTTTAATGTGAGATTATGGACAAACAGACCTAACTATCACGATTTTTTTTTTATTTATTGATGAGATATTGTATATGAAATAACGACTGGACTTTGTACATGAAATAAGATTTATGGACTAATCATCAACTATTAATCAGAAATGAATTAAGTGAATAAAACAAACATCAAGCTAAAGAATAAACCTAAATGCTAAATGCTAAATAAGAGAGAGACATAAAACATGTATAATGATGATAAATAAGTAATAAAAGAAATTCAAGGAGGCATGCTGGAGATTTATTTTTGCTTTTTAAGAGAAAGGTTCTACCCACCCAATGAGTGAACCCTTTTCCCTTATGAAGCACGAGGCTATAAGATGAAAGTCTTGACATCTCTGGCCACTTAAGAACATGAAAATCACTCCTACATGGCCATATTGTTCAACCTTTGGGCCGATCTTACACTATCTTTTTTAAAGCCATACCTTTGGATTTTGATGTAGCCAACGAACTACTGCAACACTAGTGAAAGAGGCTGAAGAAGAAGGCTTGTGGTCAGCTGCTGGAAGCTTCAAAAGGGGTTGCTACTATGCTGCCAATAGGTTAGTGTTGTGAGATGTCTTGTTTGAGTTGCTGGGAAGGAGTGCCTTCAAGGTAGACAGATCGGTTGGAGGGATGCTGTGACTGCAATCTAGATGGAGGTCCAGACAAAGGTGGCGCCTTGCTGCAAAAGAGATGCCGGCTGGAAGTGTTGGAGATGGCTTGGATGTGGAGTAGCTGCTGGAAGGCGTGAAGGAGGTGTCCCTGTGGTGCTGCCAAGGATGGAGGTGTGGCTGTGGCTGCAAAGAGCTCCACTTTGGTGGCTGCTGCCTTTGAGAAGGTTGAAGATGGCTGCAATGAAGGGCTGGGAGAGAGTGAATGAGAGAGAGACTATGAGAAGGGGTGCAGCCGTGAGAGAGTTCCCCCTTTTTCTTTTCTTTTTGGTTTTTCTAACTTAGGGCCTAATAAAAATTTCCTAAGTTTCTATTGGAAATCAAGATTAGTGAGAGGGAAGAAGAGAGGATTCAAGGCATACGTACATGGGCTGGACAATAGGGAAAAGGAAGGAAAGAAAGGGAAGAAAGAAGAAAAAGTAAAAGAAAAGGAAAGAAAGGAAGAAGAAAGGGAAAGAGAAAGGGAAAAAGAAAAAGGAAAGAAAGGAAGGGAGAAGGGGCTGGAGGTTTGGGCGACCACCTTGTGGGTCCCACCTTAGGTAAAATAAAATAATAAAATAAAGAAAATAAAGAAAATAAAGGAAATGTAAATTTTTTGTTTCTATATAAATTAAAACGAAAAATGCAAATGGATGAACCATCTCAGAGAGGGTCCAAATTCAACTTTTGAAACTCATTTTGACGATTAGAGGGGTAAAATAGTCTTTTCAGAAAATTTCCAAACGAAACGAGCTATTTTTGACAGTTTTTGAAACGAGCTCGGATTTTGAAGTTCAATACCTCGTTGCGAAGCAAATCCAATGTAGAATTTAAAAATTTAATTTTGTAAGAAATCCAGATTGTTTTTCTCGAGAAAATACTTCCAAATTTATTTTCAGACGAAACAAGCTATTTTTGGCAGTTTTTGAAACAAGCTCGTATTTTGAAGTTCAATACTCCGTTGCGAAGCAAATCCAGTGTAGAATTCAAAAATTTGAGTTTGAAATAAATCCAGATTATTTTTCTTGAGAAAATATTTCCAAATTTAGACTCTCGGGGGTAAAAATGTCAATTTTGGAAACTCGGGGTTTGAAATTCATTTTTGAAAGCTTTTGAAACTTGATCTGGATTGAAATTTATAAAACTGGAGTTCTGGACTTCGAAAATGGAATGAAATGTTATGAAATGCTGAGAAATGATATAAAATGATGAGAAATGACATCCGAAATGCAGACCCTGAATGAAGAATTTTGGATGTTAGACCCCGATTGACACTTGTACCAGTTCAAAAAGCATTAAAATTGATAAAATTTGCAAAATAGCTCAAGAAATGGTTTTCGGGACTCTACTGGGTTAGAGTGACACTGAAAATTGGCGTTCGAGCTGAAATGAGCTGGATTGAGCTGGGTTTTAGAGTTTTAGAACTCAAGTGAACTAACCAGACAATGACTCAACTGACCTTTCCGGCTAAATTTTCAAGAAAAGCTACCATTTTTAGAGAAATAGTACAGAATGGTCACTGAAGTGAAGTGAATTACGAATCTGAGCTAGGTTTGAGCTATAAAAAAGGTCAGTAATACTGACATGAACTAAAATCAAAGCTCGAACACAAGCTCAATTGACTGAACTCAGCTCAATTTCAGCTGAAAGAGCTGAATTGGACTAAAATGGGCTCCTGGACACTTAGAAATGGTTTTAAACTGAAACTGGAGCACTTGAACTCCTGGTGAGTGTGATCATCGCAAAATTTTTCCTCTCTTGTGGTTTCTCTCTCTTCCTTCTCTTCCCCTTTTCTAACCTCTATTTTCCTCCTTTTTGAAGGGAGAGAAAATAAAAGACAGAAAAGAAAGAGAGAAGAGAAAAGAAAGAAAAAAAGAGAGAAGAGGAACCATTTTACGCGGTCTCACTTGACCTTAATTTGAAAATATTTAGAAATTTAACTCGCCTCCGTTTTGAAAATTTGCGGGAAAATGGGGAGATGAGATTCACTCGTCGGTACAAGGTTCGACCGTTCCTGGCGCCTTTACCAGAGGTAATTGAACCAAGGATCGAATATATGCCTTTTGCTTTGCCTAAATATCATCTAAGAATTTATCCTAAAGATCTAAATGCACAAAGAATCATGCTTGTGCAATGCAAGGATGTATGCTCTTTTCGAAATTTGATTTGGAAATTTCCTAGTATTCTGAGATGAACTTGGTAAAGGAGTGAAGAAAGGATTGAATCTAACTTAGAACTTGAGATAGACCAGAGAAGTTCTAAGTCTTTGAAGTAAATCGGGGTTGGAAAAATGAATCTTGACTTTGAGAAAGAATAATTTGGGGCTTTGAAATGAAAGGAAAATGGAGTTTTAAAGTTGGAAATGGACTTTGAATTTGATCTTAAACTTAGGAAAGGAAATGAATACTTGAGATGGGATTGAATTTTAGATTTTTAAGTTTGAAATTTAGAATGGATCTGAGAAAATCAAATGGTATTTAAGAATATAAATGAATTTAAAAAGATTCAGATTAGATCCGAAAATGGAATTGAAGTCTAGAATTGGAATTGGATTCCTGATCCTAAACAGAATGGGATCCGAGATTTGAAATCCAAGATGGACTTGGGTTCTGGATCCTAAAATGGAGTGGATCTGAAGTCTGAGACCCAAATGTAGAATTGGGTTCTAGATCCTAAGATGGATTTAGATCTGAAGTCTAAGATCCAAAGTAGAGTTGGACCCTGGATCCTAAGATGAATTTGGATCTGAAGTCTGAGATCCAAATGTAGAATTGGGTTCTGGATCCTAAGATGGATTTAGATTTAAAGTCTAAGATCCAAAGTAGAGTTGGACTCTGGATCCTAAGATGGATTTGGATCTGAAGTCTAAGATCCAAAGTAGAATTGGTTTCTGAATCCTAAGATGGATTTGGATCTGAAGTCAAAGATCCAAAGTAGAGTTGGACTCTGGATCGTAAGATGGATTTGGATCTGAAGTCTAAGATCCAAAGTAGAATTGGTTTCTAGATCCTAAAAAAAAATGGATTGAGATTTTGAACTCTAACTTTGGATTTTGGACTTTTGAAAGTCCAAATGGGGCTTTGGAGATGGATCTGGGTTTTTGAAAAGAACCTAGATGAAATTTAAGAAAAGAATTAAATCTTGAGATTCAGAACCAATCTCATGAGGATTTTGAGGATAAAACTTGATTTTGAAATGAGAAGGTGAATTTAATTTGAACTTTGAATTTTGATTTAGAATTTTGGATATACAAAATGAATTTCAAAGTCAAATTGGACTTTGAATTTTGAAGTTTTAGAATTTGGAATAGGTGAATCAAGAGTCTTTAGAGTTTAAAATTAAAGTTTGAGTTTGATTATAGTTTTGAATATAGAATGAATTTGGAATTTCAAAGTCAAATTGAACTTTGAAATCTGATTTGAATTTGAAAATAACTTTGAAATCTCAAAGTTTGAGTTGAACTTTGAGATTGAAAATGAAATTGATTTTGAGGATGAATTGGATTTTATAAAGAAGATACTTACATTACTTGGAATTTTTGGAAAGGAAATTTTGAAAATATGATGCAGTCCTATCCTAAATGATGAATGAATTTAAAGAATTTGAATTTAGATTTTGAAAAGCTATCTTATTCTTCAACTGAATTAGAATAAGATTGAAGATATAATACATCCTTGACTATGGTCATCGGATGTATTATATAATAATCTATATTTAAATTCAGGTGAAGAATGAAACACATTTGGTGCTTTTATAGAATTTAAAATGAAATTAACTCTCAATATACCCTGACTATGGCCATTGGTATATATTTTGAAATTAATTTTAAGCTAAATTCTGATAAAAGGAGAAAATATTTAAGGAAAAATATGATGAACTTTGAAAATTGGATCTAGTGTGGATCCAGTGTTATTTCGGAAAAGATAAAAATACTAAGTCTTGTTTACATCCCAACTATGGCCGTTAATGTAAATCATTAACTTAGGATTAATTTACTTCTTACGAAATGGTGGACGTGCCATTCGTGTTTCTCCATTGTGGGAATTTGGGAAATAAAGAAAAATATGAAACTAAACAATTCATGATATTTACAATGCTCATTCATTCTATCTAAAAGCTTGAAAATGCAGGGTTTTTCATTAATATCTAACTTATTACAACATTTATCAGGATTAAAATTACAAAATTTCAAGAATAACATATCTCATATGTTTCCTGCAAAATTCAAGGTGGCAATAAACAAATGTAGAAAAGACACATCATGCTAAAGAACTAACATGTACACTCCTAGCTAAGAGCTAACTGAGGGTATACATGAGTGACATTCCAACTGCATGGAGAATCGGATACAATATGGCCTGCTAAACCAACGGGAATGTTGCTTATCAAGGTATCTATATCAATGCTTAAGCCTATTTATGTAGACACCAGAAATTGAACACATGTTGGAACTGGGGCTAATATATGCCATGAAAAGACTGAAATTGCTATTATAGACGCTTGATGGGATGCCTTGAGGGGAATATTAAGAAATACAACATCTATTGTGAAAATCAGCAATTAATGAGGGAAGCAGGACATTGAGAATCATTATTCTGACAATCAGTAAGAATACCATAAAAATTCAATGTGATCAACAGCTAAGCTTAATTATGAGGTTTGGATGTAAAAATAATAACTATAGGGCACTGTTTCACCCTATGACCATATGATACTGACTATACAACGTCTACAGTAAGTGAAAGTTTTGCTGCCATATAATAACAGCAGTAACCTATATTAAAATTGTCAAGATGTTTTGGTAGAAACATACAGGGGATGCTAATGGGCCAATATCCTAACTGGTAGCATATAAGTTTCAGCAGACATCTTGGTGCTAAAAGTATTAGGCTGGCATAGGTTCGGCTGGTGATGGAACTTCATGCTGAAAGTTTCATCTACTGTGGCTGAAGATGAGGTAGCAAATAAATGATGGGCAGAGGTGCTAAAAGTGTTTTAGCAGCTCTGGTGGTGTGCAGATAATGTGCTGAATCCGAAGATGGAGAAGGTATGCTAAAATGAACATGGGATGCTTCATGTTATTGCAAACAATCACAATCAAGAGTTAAAATTTTAACAGATATCCTCAATAAGACCTATCAACTCGAATGAACTTACAGATATGGGGAACGGCGTGAACCGATGTTGTGAAAGTGAATGGTGCAGGTGACCGGACTTAGGAGCTACAGCAAGGAGCTGAAATGTAGTTGAGTATACAGGCTGATATATAATATAACCTGTAAAATAGGCAGTATATAGTAAACCTATAAATATAGTGTACACATGACAGAAATACAGGTGCAAGTAAAATAAAAAAAAATTCATTGCTTATACTGCATTTGTGATCTTGGAATTAACAATCCTGCCTAAAATCAGTATTAGCAACACCACTTGGTTTGGCAAGATTCTTTTGCATATCGGATTCCATAACACCCAAAAGAAAGAAATGAATGGAAGACAGATCAATGACAATGCGGGAATTATAATGGTAACAAAAGCATGGTGACAAATGGGCCTCAACAGGTAATCGATGTCAATGGATGACACGCGACAACGCATAGTGACTCAGCAAAATGATTCCTGCAAAAAGTTTGCAAAGGGGGCCATACGCTGCAACCTGTATATTAAATACGTCAGCAACCATGAGATTTCAAGGAGACTGAATTATCAATGAATTTGGCAATCATGTGTAGGTCATGTACAAAATTAGAATTACTATGTAGATGCAAATATGGAACATCGTAAATATGATTAGATGCAAAGCACGGATTATACAGATACATGGTGGTTATTTTGCTAAATCATCCTTTCAGAAGGCCTCAAATGCCGACATGGCATGCAAAATTTCCTGAACAAGCAGAACTTTCCAGGACATATGGGTGATGTCATGCCGTGAGAGGAACATAACTCAAAAATTGATTCTGAACCAACAGAATATATGCATTTGGTCACCAATCAATATATCCACCTGTATCATGCCCGAAATCGAACTCTGAACTGGCGAATAAGAACTTTCTACGAAAAGGGGGGGGGGGGGGTCGTCTTGCTTCAGCAGTAAAAACAAAGCAGCTTCAAAGCATCGTGTAGATGAGCATTGGGGTAACTATACCACCTCTGACCCCAGATGTTTACTCCAATGTGAAAACTCGCAATCAATGTATTGATGACTTTCTGGAATGACCCAAAACAGGGGATGATACCTTACCGGTCTAAAACATGGAGCTACCAATGCTGATGAGGTCCTATAGCTGATAACACAAAGAAGTTTATGCATGCAGTACAAATAAACCAAGTGATAATAAAAGGTGAATGTATACAGGGCAAACTGACAGGAGCTTGATCTCCATGATATGCTTTCAACTATCAGAACTAAGTGCAATCAGAAGTTAAATCTGACAGATATATGAGATGTGATATGTCCATTAATATTGAGTATAAACTTACAAACATATAATTACAGAATGTCCCAATTCATGGCTATCCCCGTGGATCTAAATGCGGGACACTAGATATAGATAACCATCAATACGTTATGAGAACAGGGTACTGGAAACAAATCAATCGAAACTTGGCAATATTACAGGGGATGGACATAAAACTGATCATACCCATCAGCTAAAATTTAACAGATAGAGAAATTAGACAGAAAAAAAACTAATACAGAGACTTGGGAAATAAGGAAATTTCAACGTAAAACCCATAAGAACCAAACAAAACTAGAGGATCTAAAGGAAAAAAAAAAAAGAAGGAAAAGAAAGAAAGAAAAGAAGAGAGAAAAAAAAGGGAAAAAGCTTATGTGTAGTAAAAGGAAAATTTAGTGAGATTTAACAGAAGCATAGAGCTGAAAAATGAAATTCACTAAACCAGAGACCGGCGTCAGCCAACCTTGCCTAGTAGTTATCTCTACCTCTTTGATAAAAATGATGAACAATCTCTGGTCCCGACTCAATCTCCATATGGACAACCTACATGAAACCAACAAAGATTGTCACCCTTTCTTATGTATACTTCAGACAGAACACCCTTCGACAAATCCGGAACCGGCTCTACATTTTGCTGGAACTCCCATCAGGGCTTCTAGAGTAGTAATTGGAAGGGTAAACTAAGGATCCGGTCTTGCAAAGCCCATTGCACGAATGAAAATTTATACTCAATAACATAAGACTCAGCAACAAGTAAATTTTCTGCAGATTAACCATTCATGAACCGACCCTGTATCGCATTCCCTGATATCTTCAAGACAATTTGAAACTTGCATTAGAAAACCAGGGGATTCTGGGAGATTATATACAGGGGGTTAATGTGATTCGATAACGCAAAACACATAAAAAAATGACAGATTAACAAAAGTAATCATATTAAACATGAACAAAGAAGAGCCCTCAGCAACGATACTATTAATTATAAAAGAGCAGGAAAAGAAGTAAGGTGGAAAAAGGGAATTAACCCTTTTGTGGCAGAGTGCAGGCTAGCATTACCATCAGGCAACTGGTCATGGCATGTAGTTTGTTACTGGGACCCATTCATGGAGTCGGCTTTGCACAATAAGAAGACAAAAGAATTGAAAAGGGCAAAGAGGCACACAAGCAATGTTAATCATTCAGATCGCATAAACCTGAACAGCATGATGTATCTCAAACTGCAAATCGACTGAAAGAGATCAACAAATTCCAGAGCCTCATTTACAGGATTGTAATCTTGGGGATGCCTATCGCTAAAAGCACATCCAGTTATTCTAACTTGTAAATTACCAAGACAGAAAAACTTATGACAGAGATATGACAATGAGAGGCAGAATTCGCAAATAGCAAATGACAAAAGGAGATGGAAAAGAGAAACTACAAGGGGAAGCTGCGTCTGAACTAACATAAACAGCAAACTATGCTTACATAGAAGAATCCCCGTAAGATACATCAGAAAGCAGAAAACGCTAAGGATCAAAAGAGGAAATCTAAATGTGATGAACTATATGGAATGGGACCAGAAATCGGACATCTAATCATAGATTGGCGAAAATATATTAAATGCAGAAGATTGTTGGAACATAGTCGTTCCTTTTGCTATAGCACTGGGACGGGTCAATGTCACATGAGCAACATCGATGTCATCAGGAGTGCACTAATGGCTATAAAAAAAAACGACGAAGGAGAAAAGAGAGACAAAAGAAAAGAAAGAAAGAAAAGAAAAGAAGGAAAGAAAAAAAAGAAAAGTAAGTGAAAGAAGGAAGACTCACCGGATAGCTTTGCGCTGCAAGGAACAGGAAGAGCAATGGAGAGGTTAATGGTGGATGTTGCACGAGAGCGATGGAGTCCAGAGAAAAAAATCCGATCCCCTCCCTTCCTCCTGCGTGCTCTTTTTAAAGAGCCGAAGGAAGGGTCTGGAAGGGTTGTTATGTATCAATGGTTGAGGAGGAAAAGGATGCGTCTGTTGGAGATCAACGGAGGAGAGATGAAGGACGGAGCCATTGGGAATGAAGGGTTTGGAGGCATCCGATGGATGGGAGATGGAGGGTTTGGAGGAAGCTTTGCGAAGAAGAGGGGGCGATGGAGTGCAAGGGGGTGACCCGGGACAGAGTTAGGAAGGTAAAAAAAATGGAGAGAGACCGAGACAAGACAGAGAAAAGAGGGTGAGAGTGAGAGAGGGTTCCCTGGTTTTGAAACCCCCCCCCCCTTTTTTTTTAAAAGAGTTCTTCGCAATTTTCCTTGTAAAAAAAAAAATGTGTTTGTTTTCTTGGTATTTTCTGAATTTTTTTGTTATTTTGGAAATAAGACTCTAAAACCTAAGCAGTATGAGAGATGAAATTATTATTATTTTTTTTTTGGTATTTTTGAGAAATATCTACAAAAGGGGTTCTCTGAGAATTTCAAAGCTATTCTTTTTATTTTTATTTTTGAAAAATTCTTCAGAAAGCGAATTTTGGACCAAGAATGTGAGGTGATATTCAAGGTTTGGATCTTGAATCGAGAAAATATAAAATAGTGAATCCAAATGGGTGCCGAATGAGCTGTTTGAGCCATTTGGAAAATGCTTTTGGTGTTTTAAAATTTAATTTGAAAATTTGGATAATAAGGCTCAAATTACTGGATCCAAAAATCGAATTTGAATATGGAATTCAATCCAGAAAATCTGAAGAAAAATTTAGCTTTGAAATTGCTTTGATTTTCTCAGCAGATGGGGTCAGAGACAAAAAGGGAAAATTTTGGGGTGTTCACAGATGCCCCTCTTTGCTACTAAGCCGGTTGAAAGCCGAGCTTAGTGGCAAAGAAACACTCCAAATTTTGAAAAATGTTTCAGTTTAGCCAACCTGAACTGTGGTGTAAGAATTATTTTGAACGTGGCTTTTCAGGCTTAGAACCTTATCCCGAATGGCTTGAGGGGGACGAAATCCTCGAAAATGACATGATTGAATAGATAGAAATGAGGAAGTCGTGATGGGACTTTGAGTGAAGGTCCCAAAAAATGGTGAAAGATTTTGATCAAGTCGCATTAGTGAGGCGAGATCAATTTTTTGAAATGAGTCAGGTTTAGCCCTTAACCTGGATGGGACAAAGATATATCGAGATAATTTGGGATGGGAAAAAAAATATAAGTGAACCTCGATGGGACATTTCTGAGAGAAATGCCTCATGAGATGAAACTCTAGCATGATCCCTTCCTGGATGGATATACAGAGCATGGATTCCTCGATGGGAAGAACCAAGATGGGACTAGAGGAAAACACCTCGTCAAAACAAGACTCAGGTTTAACCCAAACCTGAAAGAGGAAAAATACCTCGAGGCACGAGGTTCAGGCTCAACCCTTATCCTGAAAGGGATGACCATACAGAATCCTCGAACGAGGAAGCCGTGATGGGACAATAAATGAGATTCAGGTTTAACCCTTGACCTGAGTGGGGGAAAATCGCACAAAGTCCTTAAATGAAGAAACCGTGGAAGGACCAGAAAGGATATCTAGTCGAAATGAGACTCAGGTTTAACCCTAACCTGAACGGAAAGATACCTCGTGGAACGAGACTCAGGCTTATCCCTTAACCTGAAAGGGCGACCATACGGAATCCTAGGATGAAGAAACCATAATGGGACCTTCGAAATTTGGACGAACAAACTCGAAAGGGGTTTTGCGAGAAGAAAGAGACAAGGGGTTCCCTAAAGCTTGGAAAGGGGATGATCTGGGGCGTCTCATTGCTGAGACTAGATCAGCTTTCTAAAAACAGATGACCTCTCGCAGAAGGTTTTTGGGGTATACCTCGAGGAGTGAGGTAACAGGTTTGATCCTTAGCCTGAATGGATACAGGATCCTCGAAGAGCGGAGAAAACTGTGATGGGACTCTAGACTTTGCACAACAAGTCCAAGAGGGGATTTTTGCAAAAAGATGAAAATGGGGGTCCCTAAAGCTTGAAAAGGGGTTGTTCTTGGGCGCCTCATCGCTGAGACTGAAAATAGCTTTTGACAATAACAGATCTTTTGCAAAAAGTTCAGGTTTAACCCTTATCCTGAGCGGGGACTGTCTATGGTGGGACAGTGGGGAACACAGGGAAGTGTGCAAATCTGAGGGCGCTCAGATCAGACGGAAGGAAAGGACTTTTCAGTCCTAAGGAGGGATGACGTCAGGATACGTCAAAACGAACATCAAGTTGACACTTCATTTTGGGGTAATGAGAAAATATTGCCAATAAGATGCCAAAAAATTGTAGTTTGATCCAAAATGATTGAATTGTGCATGAAAATATCACCTCTTTCTACCTAGAGTATTAGCTTCAATTGGGCTAACTCTGTAGAATCAAGAGTCAAATTCAAATTTTGTTGTTGTTGAGTTTCTTTAAGGAAGATGTCAATTTCCTTGATATGAAAAGAGAGGAAATATTCTTAGCTTCATAAAAGCAATTGAGTGAAAAGATATTGATAAAAGAATTTCACATAGAAAAAGATGATTCCTGACATTTTTGGGCAGTTTGATATCCTGGGCATTTCCCATGATGATCTTTTCACACTTTCTTGAGTCATGGGGCTTTCTTGAGCTTTTACATCATCCTTCATTTTGGAGATGTCCTGACTTTTCTCTCATTTTCTGGGGGGAGGGTACGTCACAAACTCCTTCATCTTGGAGATGTTCCGATCCTTCTTTTTCTTTTTCAGGACCTATGCTTGATGACATTGGTTATTGGGTTGAAATCTCTGGATGATAGCAGAAATCAAATATCTTTTAGGGTTTGTCGGTAGGCTCATCGCATCCGCCTTCATCTCGACGGTGATCCGAACTTTCCCTGGAAGGATCCGTCACAAACTCCGTCATCTTGGAGATGTTTTGAATCTTCTTTGGCCCCGAAGGTCTACTCGCTTAATTCGCCTTCATCTTGACGACAATTGAGAGATCCCTTTTGCGGATATTTGATTGCAGCTTGACTGACTGAGGAGATATGGCTTGGGTAGGTCCTTTTCTTACTGCCCAGGATATTTCCACTGTCTTACTGCCAGAGGAATGATCTTTAAGAATGCGCCATAGCTATGATCAATATTAGTTCACTTATGTCTTTTTAATATCATCGAGTTTTCCTTTGCCGGTCATATCGAAGATTTTTTCTTCATCCTCTTTGTTGACCAACAGAAAAAGCTTGAATTCAGTTCTTATTTCGCCAAAGTCTTGCTCCTTTGGAAATAATACTAAAGGTAGTTTGAGGTAGTTCTTTATATGATGAAAATTTTGAGATCCAAAAAATGACTTGATAAAAAATTGGCAAAATATTCTTAAAATCCTTGATGAAAGAGATCGCTTGATATCAAATCGACACTTCCGTGACAAAATTCTCCTCTCTTTTTCCCCAAAAAGAGAGACTCAGGCTTAAGCCCTTACCTGAATGGGAAGTTGGAAATACTCCTCTCTTCCCTGAAAGAGGAGGTGTTTGCAAAACGGAACTTTCGAAGAGAAATTAAGTTTTCGTCAAAACTCCCTATCTCTAGGCTTCTCTTATGGAAAGGCGGCCAAAAAACAAAGTTGAAAGAGTATCACAGAGAAACGAGTCCATCACACTCTCCCTGGGAGAGAGTTCTCTGTGAAGCGGTTGGGCCAAAAATGAGAAAAATAGGGGCCACAAAAAGAAATGAGCTTTTGTCGAAGCTCTCCCTGGAAAAAGGGTTCTTTTGTGTAAAGTTGGTTGTTGTTTTGCAAACTGTTCGCGAAGAAAACGAGTCCCTTCAAACTCTCCCTGGAAAAGGGTTCTTGCGAACGAAAGATGGTTGCACGCGAAAGGAACGAGCTCCCTCGAACTCTCCCTGAAGAGGGTCCTTCACAAGAGAAAAAGATTGATTTATGATAAAATGATGACCTGAAGGTCGAAATTTTGAGAATTTAGAGCTTGTATGAGGATTGGTTAGTACAAAGACTGAACCGGGAGGGCTAACTGATCAGTCAACCAAACAACTAGCACGAGCGCTAGATGTACCAGCACTGGGTTTCGAAAGAAATGCCTCCGTACGAGCACTGGGTTTTCAAAAATGCATACCAGCATGAGCACTGGGTTTTCGAAATGCACACCAGCACGAGCACTAGGTTTTTCAAAAAGGAGAATTGAAAAATGAGGCCGACATTCAGAGATACTTGAGAATTAAGCGAGAATGATTGTCGGTGTTTCAGGATTTATCCCTTATCCTGAAGGAGAAGTTCAAGGGGACTTCGGTCCAAAATATGAATATTAGATTGACAGGGAAAATTCAAGAGAGAATAAGGATATACAAAAGCGAAAAATCCAAGTCGGAACTCATTTTTTTCTCAAACACAAGAACATGAGTGAGAATCGAGTTTGAAAACTCGAATTCTCAAAATAACGATTTGTCCAAGCACGAGCATTGGATTCAAAAGGAAGTTCAAGTCGGAACTTGAGACTTCAAGAATAAGAATATACAAAAGGAAAATCCGAGTCGAAACCCGGTTTTTTTAAATATAAGGAAATGAAATGAGAACTGAGTTTGAAAACTCGAATTCTCAAAACAACGATTTGTCCAACACGAGCATTGGATTCAAAAGGAAGTTCAAGTCGGAACTTGAAACATCAAAAAAATAAGAATATACAAAAGGAAAATCCGGGTCGGAACCCGGTTTTTAAATATAAGGAAATGAAATGAGAATTGAGTTTGAAAACTCGAATTCTCAAAACAACGATTTGTCCAACACGAGCATTGGATTCAAAAGGAAGTTCAAGTCGGAACTTGAGACTTCAAAAAAATAAGAATATACAAAAGGAAAATCCGAGTCGGAACCCGGTTTTTAAATATAAGGAAATGAAATGAGAATTGAGTTTGAAAACTCGAATTCTCAAAACAACGATTTGTCCAACATGAGCATTGGATTCAAAAGGAAGTTCAAGTCGGAACTTGAGACTTTAAAAAAATAAGAATATACAAAAGGAAAATCCGAGTCGGAACCTGGTTTTTAAATATAAGGAAATGAAATGAGAATTGATTTTGAAAACTCGAATTCTCAAAACAACGATTTGTCCAACACAAGCATTGGATTCAAAAGGAAGTTCAAGTCGGAACTTGAGACTTCAGAAATAAGAATATACAAAAGGAAAATCCGAGTCGGAACCCGGTTTTTAAATATAAGGAAATGAAATGAGAATTGAGTTTGAAAACTTGAATTCTCAAAACAACATTTTGTCCAATACGAGCATTGGATTCAAAAGGAAGTTCAAGTCGAAACTTGAGCCTTCAAAAATAAGAATATACAAAAGGAAAATCCGAGTCGGAACCCGGTTTTTAAATATAAGGAAATGAAATGAGAATTGAGTTTGAAAACTCGAATTCTCAAAACAACGATTTGTCCAATACGAGCATTGGATTCAAAAGGAAGTTCAAGTCGGAACTTGAGCCTTCAAAAATAAGAATATACAAAAGGAAAATCCGAGTCGGAACCCGGTTTTTAAATATAAGGAAATGAAATGAGAATTGAGTTTGAAAACTCGAATTCTCAAAACAACGATTTGTCCAATACGAGCATTGGATTCAAAAGGAAGTTCAAGTCGGAACTTGAGCCTTCAAAAATAAGAATATACAAAAGGAAAATCCGAGTCGGAACCCGGTTTTTAAATATAAGGAAATGAAATGAGAATTGAGTTTGAAAACTCGAATTCTCAAAACAACGATTTGTCCAATACGAGCATTGGATTCAAAAAGAAGTTCAAGTCGGAACTTGAGACTTCAAAAATAAGAATATACGAAAGGAAAATCCGAGTCGGAACCCGGTTTTTTAAATATAAGGAAATGAAATGAGAATTGAGTTTGAAAACTCGAATTCTCAAAACAACGATTTGTCCAATACGAGCATTGGATTCAAAAGGAAGTTCAAGTCGGAACTTGAGACTTCAAAAATAAGAATATACGAAAGGAAAATCCGAGTCGGAACCCGGTTTTTAAAAAATAATGATAAAAAAATGGAAAAATGAAATCCTGAGTCGGAACTCAGATGGGAAGGAAATGATTCTAACCCGAGAGTCGGAACTTGAAAGATTGACAAAAGCGTGAATAGATTTTGATGATGAAGATGAGAGATTCATTCGGGATCCTTGACCCAAGGTGGCCTAAGATCCGAATTTATTTATGATGGTTTCAGGATCTTCCCCCATCCTAAGGGAACATGGAACAAAATTGGAGGTGAATTGAAGAATTTATGGGAAATAATTCAGATCTATTTGTTAACTTGAAGAAGAATAAAATTTATGAAAATGGAGAAGAATTTAAATAGATTTATTTGAAAATTTGTTTTGAAAAAGAATTTTCACGGGTGGCAGCGATGCTCCTATGAGGGGTATCAGAATTATCCCCTTGTCCTGAATGGGAACACCTCGGACAAATGAGGGTCAGGTATTTCCCTTAACCTGGGGGGAAAAATATGAAAAAAATACCTCATGGGAAAGAGGCATCAGGCTTATCCCTTAACCTGAAACGGGGGGGGGGGGGGGCTAGTTTTTAAAGATAAAGAAATGATATTTAGTAAAATTTGATAAAACTTAATGAAACTTGACAAATTGATAAAAATTGACAATAAATTGAAATTTGATTAGATAAAAATAAAATGAAATGAATGCAATTCAATGAAGATGATCAAGTTAACAAAGAGTTGGTAAGAATTTAGAAAAAGATTCGTCTGTTCTTGCCTGCATTATGATGAAGGAAGATAAGTATAGATTAAAAATAAAATGCCCCAGTATCAAGGAAGGATGTGCGAACTTAACAGAAGATTATTGCTTTATTGAAGGGGACTTTTGAAGAGTACAAAAGGCTATGATGAACAATTCAAGTGTAAAATCTTTTCAAATGTAAAGCGTTAATAGGATCTGGCAGTTCCACTCCATCTGTGTTGATCAGACGATAGGAATTGCGAGGCAGCGGTTCTTTAACCACATAAGGGCCTTCCCAATTGGGTGACCACTTGCCCTTCGGCCGATGCCTGAGATGAGCTGTCGATCTGAGCACAAGATCATTGACTCAGAATCTTCTCTCAATAACTGATTTGGCGTAGTGTCGAGCTATCCTCTGACGGTAGGCCTGAGCATGTTCCGCTGCCTTGAGCCTTTTCTCATCTAGCAGATCAAGTTGCACCAACCTCTGCTGCTGATACTGATCAAGCGGGAGCTCGATGAGCGATGCAAACTTGAGTGCCGGCTTCTGAACGTGGAGAGGTAACACTACCTCGGTCCCATAGACCAATTCTAAAGGAGTAGCATTAATAGGAGTCCGAATGGTGGTTCGATATGCCCAAAGTGCATCGTGCATCTTCTCATGCCAATCGCGACCTGTTTCCACTGTTCTTTCCAGAATGCGGATCAAAATTTTATTGGTGGCTTCTGCCTGTCCATTTCCTTGAGGATAATAAGGAGCTGAGAAGTGATGATGAATCCCGAACTTCGAGCAGAAAGTTTTCATCTTCTCATTCTTGAAATGACTGTCATTGTCTGACACAATATCATGCGGGATGCCAAATCGACAAAGAAGATTCTTATGAATAAACGAAACCACATGTCGGCCTTCTATTGTTCGCAGAGTGACAACTTCGACCCATTTGGTGAAGTATTCTGTAGCTGCGAGGAAGTATCAGTGGCCATTGGAAGTCGAAGGAGTGATTGGACCAACTACGTTGAAGGCCCACATCGAAAAGGGCCAAGGAGAGACCACGGATTGCAAGTATGCGGCTGACGCATGAATGGAAGGTGCGTGCATTTGACACTTGACGCATTTCCTTACAAATTGATGGCAATCCTGCTGCATGGTTTTCCAGTAGTATCCCGCCCGAATAATCTGCTTGACGAGCGTTTGGTAGCTGACGTGGCCACCACAAATTCCCTCGTGTGCCTCTGGGACAATTTCCATGGCTTCATCTTTATCTAAGCATCTGGCATACTCAGAACTGAATCCACAGCGATAAAGGGTATCGGCCAGGAGGAAATAACGGGCTGACATGCGCTGAACCGCGTGCTGCTCCTTTCTTGGCATTTTCGATGGAAATTTACCAGTTTCAATAAAGCTCTTGATGTCTTGGTACCAAGGCTTCTCTTTCTGAGTGGCTTGGTTCACTTGCTCAACTGGAATGTAGGCAGGTTGATTAAGTCTACCGATCTCGAAGGAGTGACAAGACTCACTGTGTTTAAAAGACAGAATAGAGCCTAAACAGGCTAGGCCATCTGCTATGTGATTGTATTCTCTCTTGACATGGTTGAGCTGAAATTCTTTAAAATTGCCTGTGAGAGCTAAGGCGATCTTTTGACAAGGGATTAACTTTAAATCCTTGACTTGCCATTCAGCATTAACTTGACTGGCAACAAGTAATGAGTCGCCGAAGGCACATACTCTCTTGACACCAAAGTCTTGCAAAATCTTGAGGCCTTGTATTAGAGCTTCATACTCGGCCATATTATGAGTACATTGGAAGTCGAGTTTGAGGGAATAAGGGAGCATCTCCTTTTCAAGAGTGATTAGCAGGATCCCAATTCCTATGCCAGACATGTTTCGGGCTCCGTCAAAGAATAGATTCCAAATTGGGAATTCTTGAACACTGTAGATGCGATCGTCAGGGAAATCATCTTCCGCTTTGATCTCTTCCGTCAACGGGAAATCTGCCAGCTGATCTGCGATGGACTGACCCTTGACTGACTTCTGAGAAACATATTCCAAGTCGTACTGCATTAGGAGGACTTGCCATTTCTCAATCCGTCCAGTGAGGAAAGGTTGCTCAAGGATGTACTTGAGAGGGTTAAGTCTCGACAGAATTTTGACCTCTGAGGCTATTAGATAATGTCTCAGCTTCTGACACATCCACACTAAGGCTAGACATGTCTTTTCCATCTGAGAATATCTCTTCTCATAATCGATGAAAGTCTTGCTGATGTAGTAGATGGCATGCTCTATCCGGCTGCCTTCTTCATACTGCGCAAGAAATCCTCCGCAAGCATTATGGTTGACGGAGATATATAAGAGAAGCGGATTTCCCTGTTCTGGTGGCTTCAGAACTGGTGGATTGAGAAGATGCTGCTTGATGCGCTCAAATGAGAGCTGACATTCTGATCCCCACTCAAACTTCACTTCTTTTCTTAGCAAGTGATTGAAGGGTTCGCACCTCATGGCCAAATTGGCGATGAAGCGTCGAATTGACTGAATACGACCTTGAAGACTTCGCAGTTCTTTAAGATTAGTGGGAGGCGGCATATCAATGATCGCCTTTGCCTTGGCAGGATCTACCTCTATGCCTTTCTTGCTGATCATATAGCCAAGCAGCTTCCTCACTCCACTCCGAAGACGCATTTCTGTGGGTTGAGTCTCAGCTTGTAGAGAATAAGTCTTTCAAAGACTTGGTCGAGAGCATCAAGATGATCCTCTCTTTCTTTGGATTTGACCAGAATGTCATTAACATAAGCATCCATGTTCTTGTGCATCTGGTCATGAAAGATAACTGCCATTGCTCTCTGATAGGTTGCCCCTGCATTCTTGAGCCCGAACGGCATGACTGTATAGCAAAACGTTCCCCAAGGCGTGGTAAAAGAAGTTTTGGATTGGTCACGAGCGGCCAATTTGATCTGATTATAGCCTGAGTATCCATCCATAAAGGAGAACATGGCATGGCCTGCTGTGCTATCGATCAAAAGATCAATGTTGAGGAGTGAATAATCATCCTTCGGGGTTGCTTTGTTCAGATCTCTGAAATCAATATAAATCCGGACTTTGCCGTTCTTTTTGGGAACTGCCACGATGTTCGCCAACTAGTCTGGATATTCAATGGTCCGGATGAATCCTGCTTTTAACAACTCTTCAAGTCCTTCTTTGACTTGCGGTGCCACTCGAGGATCCATCTTTCTCAATTTCTGTTTGATTGGTTTGCAATCTGGCTTCAATACAAGGCGATGCTCAACTAACTTGGAGTTTAAGCCTGGCATATCCTCATAAGTCCAAGCAAAGACTTCTTGATGCTGCTTGAGGAAGTAGACGAGCCTTTCCTTCTCATTCGCACTCAAGCTGGAACCAATCTTGAGAATTTTTGGATCATCTTCAGAGCCGATGTTGACATCCTCTGTCGGGTCTTGAACTAATGGTGATGGTTCATCTTGCTTCTGAATACTGGCGAATTCTGGCAAATCTTGAATTGTCGAGTCGAATTCTGCCAACTCTCCAATCTGCTCTATCGCTTTGCTGACTTCTGCCCCTGCTTTTGCCTTGCAGATTCTGGCCGGTTTGGATTTATTTTGATAAAAATTGGTATTGATGACTAGCTTCTTGAGCGATTTAGGAGCCATGATTCCGACGATCCTGTAAGCGCAAAGAAGGTTTTTGAGAAAAGGGTAAAATGTTCGAAAACAACCTTTTGTACAGAAATAAAGATTGACAACATAGACAAGGATATAAGCAAAGAATTCGTGTGCACCAAGATGAATAGAGAAAACAAAGTTTTCATTGATTAAGTAAACTTTGACATTTACAAGTGATTGTTGAAGAAAAGAAAGAAACTAGGGCGGATCTTGCCCTTACAAGATGACATGAAAGAAAACAGAAAACACTGGCATTGTCTTCATCACTGGGCTCCCTTGACAAAGATAGTGCGCTTACCAGATAACTGACCCGTGAAACCCAAGCCAGTACTGGTGACATGCTGAGCGGGGATGATTGGCTCCAGAATGCCGTCTTCATTTCTGCCCAGGCCCCTGAAGGGCTGATAACCGTGCTTCATTAGAAGATCAAATCCTTTCTTCATTTTTGAGAACTGAAAAAATAGAGGATGATCTCGAAAGGAGGTGCAGTCGAGGCGCCCACCTAACTTGAAGAAGTGGGGTCCCTGCCACTGGGTTACTGCCGTTACGCTTTCTGTTGGCTGAACTTATTTCAATTTCAGCATATCCAGGCTTTCACTTAGATTGATCTCGTCGACTTCCCTGATGCTTGGGATGTCGGCAGTGAAAGTAGGATGGGGGATCATGGGCTGTGGGAGTCGCTCTTCCGGGTCCTCTCCTAGGACCGTAGTGATCATGCCTCCCTTCGACCACTTGATGCATTGGTGCAAGGTTGATGGAACAGCGTTGGCGTTGTGAATCCAAGTGCGTCCAAGCAACAGATTGTATGTGGGCGGCACATTGACCACGTGAAAGAGGACAATATGCACCAAATTGTTGATGAAGATTTCGAGAAATATTTTCCCCTTGGTCGTCTGCCCGTGGTTGTCAAAACCGTAGATTATGATCGGATCCGGGGTGTATTCTTCTTCTTTTAGGCCCAATGCCTTGGCCGTCATCTCAGGACAGATATTGAGGTTGCTGCCTCCATCGATGAGCACATGGGGGACTGTCATGCCCCTGGTCCGCACTACTATGTAAAGTGCGTTGTTGTGGAATGAATGCGGTTTTGGCAGATCCTCATCCGAAAATGTAATCGGTGCATTTGTCATCGCTTGATTGACGATCTGAGCCATATCTTGCGAAGTGGTGCTAGGCTTGACTTTGATCTTTCTGAGAAGATCCTCTAGCACTTGCTGGTGCTCAGGTGAAGCGTGTGTCAGATCTAAAATAGAAATATTGGATAAAGCAGTGATTGGCTTCCGAACTGACCCTGAAGCTTCTTCTTTCTTTGAAGCTGCCTTGATAAAGCGCTTCAGGATTCTGGGGACTATCTTGGCAATTCCTGCCGTTGCCTTTGTTGTTTTGCTGGAAAATGCAGTGACATCCGCCCTCTTGGCGGAAGACTGTGCTTGGTGAAGGACTAGGACCTGATGTTGATCCTGAATGTCCTGTTTAGAACATGGTTTGATGCTACCTTGAAGAGAGAATGCCTGCTCCGTGATGACTGAAGCTGAGTGCTTGGGAAATGGCTTGGATAAAATTTCCGGTTCTTCTTCTTCATCCTTGATTAACAGGTTCTTGTCAATGCAATCATGGATGATGTTCTTAATAACAAAGCAATGCTCAGTATCATGTCCCACAGTTCGGTGAAACTTGCAGAATTTATCGGTCAATTTCCCCATAGTGACCGGAGGATCTGCTACCTTGGGGAGCTTAATCATTCCTTTCGACATCATATATTTCAGGATGTCTTCGCGATAGTGTTCCAGAGCAGTGAACTCTCGGTCGTAACTCTAACCCTCATGCTTCGGCTTCTCTGACTGCTTCACTTCTGGCTGCGGTGCTAACTAAACGGGTTGTTGTTTGACGAACTTCCCTTTTTGGGTTGCAGAGTTTGTCCTTTCGGCCCTGGAGTGTCCGGCATTTTTGTTTCGATTTTTCTTGCTGCCAGAACTGTCGTTGCCTTGATCTGAGAATTTTGTAGCATAGGCGACGTGCGCCTTTTTCTTCTGATCAGGATTCCCTCTGACAAAAGGATATCCTTCGTAAAGGCCATTGTCCAGACCGGTCTCGAGCCATTCAACTCTCTCAATTAGCTTGATGAATGATTTGGCGGGCAAAGTAGAAATGAGGTTCCTTAGAGGCTGGGCAAAATTATTCAGAATAATCTGTAGGGCGTGCTCCTCTGGGACGGGAACTTTCATTCTGTTACAGGTGCTTCTCCACCTGTGGATGAATTCGCTGGCTTTCTCATTCTCCATCTGTTTTAAATTGTACAGATGATTGAGGGTTGGTGAGGCTTCAACATTGAACATGAAACGCTCAATGAACAAGTTGACAACTTTATCGAACTCTCGTAGTTTGATAGGATTAATATGGTCTGCGTACCATCTGGCCGCTACCCCCTCTAGGCTGCGTGGAAAGCAAATGAACAACGCCCGATTATCTTTCCTAAAACGGCCGCATTCGGCATAAAAAGTGGCCAAATGAGCGTTAGGATTGCTCGTTCCGTCAAATTTAAGGAACTTGCGAGGGAGGTTTTCTAGATTGTCATCCCCATCTAGGCCATGGTAAAAATCTTCACCGGAGTAGGTCTGCTTGCCCTTGCTTTTGGCCTGAATATCCTTGATAGCCCGATTCATTTCTTTCATCTGTTCTTGCATTGGATCATTAGCCGGAATGGGCTTGTGTATTGATTCGGGCTCTGCAGCGGTCTTTACAAACTACGGCGGAGGATTCTGATGATAAACGAACTGCTCTTCCTCTTCTGATTCCTCTTCTACTGACTCTGCTTCTTCAGAAGTGGTGTTGGGCTGGACTTTCTTCTTGATGATTCTGATTGGCCTTTTCACACCCTTCTTCTTGGGCTTGTTTTTCGGAGCAGCCTCCTTTTGACTGGCTTCTGCCTGTTCTGACATCATTCTGGTCATCATTCTTTTGAACAGGTTGTACATGGCAGGATCTATATCATCGGCCTGATTCTGATTCTGCCCCCTGACTGATTTAGGAGAGCTGACGACCTCAACTTCACTGTCGCTGTGCTGAGGAGCAGTCTCTTTTCCAGCTCTGGTTTGCACCATTTTTGACAACGCTAGATGATTTCTGTTGAGATAGACAAATGGTTAGAGCCTGGAGGAACTTTTGAAAACGCGACTTTTTGATGAAAGAAGGAATTGATAGACAATTTAGACAAGTTATCCCATCACCAGGGATTGGGTCATCACAATTTTTGCGATAATTGTGTCACCATTTTGCGGCAACAAAAATGCACCTTATGACCTAGGCGAGGTCGTCCATCATTACGAGAGATAATCGAAGAAAGAATATAGGAGATGAGTCTCATCAGCGGGGATGAATTCGTAACCATATAAAACAAAAATAAGATTTGGCCATAAAAAGCTTTTTATCAAAACAAAAGTTTGCATTTTCATTGATGACAAAATTTAAATACAAAGAGAAGGTGGGCAGACAGTTTGCCACCATTCTCGATACTTTGATGATACATTAGGACCAGGAAATATAGACAAAGAAATAAAAGAGTCCCAAGTGTATTTGGCGACGTGGTATGCTCCAGACCACTGATCTGACCGTAGATCGAACTCTGGCATGTGACCCGTCGGGAAGTGGGTGTTGACACGAATCTGCCGCTGCGAGAACTGTCGGAGACACCTCTCTGGCTGATAGTCGACGCAGAAAAAAGGGCCGAGCAATTTGTAGCGCTTGTCACGAGCATAGGTGTATAGAGGAACGGGTTCTCTTCTGTCGAAGAAATCCCAAACGATTTCCTACGGATGCATTTTCTCGATCAAAGCTCGGCATTGAATGACTGACTTTGGCTGCTTACTGCTGAATCTGAAAGAACTGGCTTTCGATGACACATGTCGCAGGAACCACGACTGCAAGGCATACATGCATCCTTCCACCAAAATGGTTTCTCCGATGGCGAAACGAGCTAAGCCTCTGTAGAGAAAAGCTAGAGCTGCCATGGACACCGAAAGCTGACGGGTCTGCTTGCTTCCCCATCTTCGAAAGAGTTGGGCGACTCTGATATCGATGAAATTCTGACCATCCTGAAAGAATGTTAGTCCCACTGTGCATAGGACCATGGCATGCTGGATTCTTTCTTTCGCTGCCCGGGACAAGGTATTGACTTCTTCGTAGGCCCCATACTTGTGATAGAGTTCGAACAGATCGATGAACTGACTTCCGTTGATCTCCGTGAGAGGCCAGGATCTGTTCCCTGTAGCTTTGGCCAATGCTTCTCGAACATCTATCCCTTTGACATTGATCAAGAATTGTTGCTCGACAGGGTCGTCTGGCTGACCAGTTGGCTCTGGCAACCCCATGATGTCACTGAACTCATCCATTAGTAAAGTCATCTCTCCCCAGGGAAACCAAAACGTGCAGGTACGCGGATTCCACCGCTCTGCCACAGCTTGAATCAGACTGCCGTTGATGATTCGCTTGCCAACTGTCGATGCCATCTCCAATCCACAATCATCCAAGTGGTCTGGGAACATACACGAGAAGGCGGTGAACCAAGAATAGTACCACTGAGGGAAGAAGGTACGAGACTGGATGACCCGATGATCTGGGGTTCCATCCCTTATTTGATAAAAGACATGATCCCAGGGAAAGATAACATCGGGAGATTCGGATGCCATTGGAATGATACTGTGACAGGAGAGGAAAAGAGTTAGATAGAATGCAAAACTTATGGATAGACCTTTTGATGAAAGAAGAGGACAGACACCAATCCTGGAAATTTTGGAAAGAACAGGGGATTTGGAAAGAGTTTTGACATACAAAAGGGGAAAAGAATATAGGTAAAGGGAAAAAATATGCACCTGGGGTTTTCGGAAATAGAGGAAATTTTGAATAGTGTACCCAGGTTTTTAAAGAAGTTTTTGATATACATAGGAGAATATAAGGAAAAAACATCATACAATCGGAGCTGCACAAACAAGGATGCGCACACAGCACTCCCTAAAGGCTGACTCTAAATGCAATATTTGAAATAGCTTGTAGGACCTTAATCCTAACTCTATGGTTTAGATCATCTGATTCCAATCAAGGTATGCCGATATACTCAAGCCGAAGCTCGAAGTACGTGGCATATAAGATATTTCTCCGGTTCTAAGGTAAGGGCTTCCCAACATCCTTGAGCACCTACCGATATACCTCAGAGTATGGCCCTTAGGTACGTGGTAGGGGGGCGCGAACCCAAATGAGTGGTCCAGTTGTGAGGCTCTCTCCCGAACTATGGTTCAGTGAGACAGCCCAGCAACGTGAAGACCGAGACAATATAGGTAGGGATGTTTTCAAAATATGATCAACATGGAGATAAAAACCAGAAGGCTCTTAATGCAAGTCCTAAAAGAAATAGAATTTAAATGAAAAGAAGCATACACTTGCATACATTGTTTGCATTCAATCCCTAAAATTGAGGAGAGTTGTATTTAAGACCTAAGTCTAATGTGAACATGGATATAATCTCCTCAATATGGTCCTACCAAACCATACTTAGATCCTATATGCAAATAATGTCAGCTTAGGACATAGTCTAGGCTCCTAAGGGTTGCATGAAAATGTAGCTGACATATGTTAGAATAAAGACTTAGATTATATAAAAGCAAAGCAAAGGCATAATTCGACCAGACGGAGACGAAGTCCCATCTCGGTCGCCAAAACTGTGATCATCGCAAAATTTTTCCTCTCTTGTGGTTTCTCTCTCTTCCTTCTCTTCCCCTTTTTTAACCTCTATTTTCCTCCTTTTGAAGGGAGAGAAAATAAAAGACAGAAAAGAAAGAGAGAAGAGAAAAGAAAGAAAGAAAGTGAGAAGAGGAACCATTTTGCACGGTCTCACTTGACCTTAATTTGAAAATATTTAGAAATTTAACTCGCCTCCATTTTGAAAATTTGCGGGAAAATGGAGAGACGGGATTCGCTCGTCGGTACGAGGTTCGACCGTTCCTGGCGCCTTTACCAGGGGTAATCGAACCAAGGATCGAATATATGCCTTTTTCTTTGCCTAAATATCATCTAAGAATTTATCCTAAAGATCTAAATGCACAAAGAATCATGCTTGTGCAATGCAAGGATGTATGCTCTTTTCGAAATTTGATTTGGAAATTTCCAAGTATTCTGAGATGAACTTGGTAAAGGAGTGAAGAAAGGATTGAATCTAACTTAGAACTTGAGATAGACCAGAGAAGTTCTAAGTCTTTGAAGTAAATCGGGGTTGGAAAAATGAATCTTGACTTTGAGAACGAATAATTTGGGGCTTTGAAATGAAAGGAAAATGGAGTTTTAAAGTTGGAAATGGACTTTGAAGTTGATCTTAAACTTAGGAAAGGAAATGAATACTTGAGATGGGATTGAATTTTAGATTTTTAAGTTTGAAATTTAGAATGGATCTGAGAAAATCAAATGGTATTTAAGAATATAAATGAATTTAAAAAGATTCAGATTAGATCCGAAAATGGAATTGAAGTCTAGAATTGGAATTGGATTCTGGATCCTAAACAGAATGGGATCCGAGATTTGAAATCCAAGATGGACTTGGGTTCTGGATCCTAAAATGGAGTGGATCTGAAGTCTGAGACCCAAATGTAGAATTGGGTTCTGGATCCTAAGATGGATTTAGATCTGAAGTCTAAGATCCAAAGTACAGTTGGACCCTGGATCCTAAGATGGATTTGGATCTGAAGTCTGAGATCCAAATATAGAATTGGATTCTGGATCCTAAGATGGATTTGGATCTGAAGTCTAAGATCCAAAGTAGAGTTAGACTCTGGATCCTAAGATGAATTTGAATCTGCAGTCTAAGATCCAAAGTAGAATTGGTTTCTGGATCCTAAGATGGATTTGGATTTGAAGTCTAAGATCCAAAGTAGAGTTGGACTCTGGATCCTAAGATGGATTTGGATCTGAAGTCTAAGATCCAAAGTAGAATTGGTTTCTGGATCCTAAAAAAAAATGGATTGAGATTTTGAACTCTAACTTTGGATTTTGGACTTTTGAAAGTCCAAATGGGGCTTTGAAGATGGATCTGGGTTTTTGAAAAGAACCCAGATGAAATTTAGGAAAAGAATTAAATCTTGAGATTCAGAACCAATCTCAAGAGGATTTTGAGGATAAAACTTGATTTTGAAATGAGAAGGTGAATTTAATTTGAACTTTGAATTTTGATTTAGAATTTTGGATATACAAAATGAATTTCAAAGTCAAATTGGACTTTGAATTTTGAAGTTTTAGAATTTGGAATAGGTGAATCATGAGTCTTTAGAGTTTAAAATTAAACTTTGAGTTTGATTAGAGTTTTGAATATAGAATGAATTTGGAATTTCAAAGTCAAATTGAACTTTGAAATCTGATTTGAATTTGAAAATAACTTTGAAATCTCAAAGTTTGAGTTGAACTTTGAGATTGAAAATGAAATTGATTTTGAGGATGAATTGGATTTTATAAAGAAGATACTTACATTACTTGGAATTTTAGGAAAGGGAATTTTGAAAATATGATGCAGTCCTATCCTAAATGATGAATGAATTTAAAGAATTTGAATTTAGATTTTGAAAAGCTATCTTATTCTTGAACTGAATTAGAATAAGATTGAAGATATAATACATCCTTGACTATGGTCATCGGATGTATTATATAATAATCTATATTTAAATTCAGGTGAAGAATGAAACACATTTGGTGCTTTTATAGAATTTAAAATAAAATTAACTCTCAATATACCCTGACTATGGCCATTGGTATATATTTTGAAATTAATTTTAAGCTAAATTCTGATAAAAGGAGAAAATATTTAAGGAAAAATATGATGAACTTTGAAAATTGGATCTAGTGTGGATCCAGTGTTATTTCGTAAAAGATAAAAATACTAAGTCTTGTTTACATCCCGACTATGGCCGTTAATGTAAATCATTAACTTATGATTAATTTACCTCTTACGAAATGGTGCACGTGCCATTCGTGTTTCTTCATTGTGGGAATTTGGGAAATAAAGAAAAATATGAAACTAAACAATTCATGATATTTACAATGCTCATTCATTCTATCTAAAAGCTTGAAAATGGAGGGTTTTTCATTAATATCTAACTTATTACAACATTTATCGGGATTAAAATTACAAAATTTCAAGAATAACATATCTCATATGTTTCCTGCAAAATTCAAGGTGGCAATAAACAAATGTAGAAAAGACACATCATGCTAAAGAACTAACATGTACACTCCTGGCTAAGAGCTAACTGAGGGTATACATGAGTGACATTCCAACTGCATGGAGAATCGGATACAATATGGCCTGCTAAACCAACAGAATGTTGCTTATCAAGGTATCTATATCAAAGCTTAAGCCTATTTATGTAGACACCAGAAATTGAACACATGTTGGAACTGGGGCTAATATATGCCATGAAAAGACTGAAATTGCTATTATAGACGCTTGATGGGATGCCTTGAGGGGAATATTAAGAAATACAACATCTATTGTGAAAATCAGCAATTAATGAGGGAAGCAGGACATTGAAAATCATTATTCTGACAATCAGTAAGAATACCATAAAAATTCAATGTGATCAACAACTAAGCTTAATTATGAGGTTTGGATGTAAAAATAATAACTACAGGGCACTATTTCACCCTATGACCATATGATACTGATTATACAACGTCTACAGTAAGTGAAAGTTTTGCTGCCATATAATAACAGCAGTAACCTGTATTAAAATTGTCAAGATGTTTTGGTAGAAACATACAGGGGATGCTAATGGGCCAATATCCTAACTGGTAGCATATAAGTTTCAGCAGACATCTTGGTGCTAAAAGTATTAGGCTGGCATAGGTTCGGCTGGTGATGGAACTTCATGCTGAAAGTTTCAGCTACTGTGGCTGAAGATGAGGTAGCAAATAAATGATGGGCAGAGGTGCTAAAAGTGTTTTAGCAGCTCTGGTGGTGTGCAGATAATGTGCTGACTCCGAAGATGGAGAAGGTATGCTAAAATGAACATGGGATGCTTCATGTTATTGCAAACAATCACAATCAAGAGTTAAAATTTTAACAGATATCCTCAATAAGACCTATCAACTCGAATGAACTTACAGATATGGGGAACGACGTGAACCGGTGTTGTGAAAGTGAATGGTGCAGGTGACCGGACTTAGGAGCTACAACAAGGAGCTGAAATGTAGTTGAGTATACAGGTTGATATATAATATAACCTGTAAAATAGGC
Organism: Nuphar pumila; assembly: GCF_984573655.1. NCBI lineage: Eukaryota > Viridiplantae > Streptophyta > Magnoliopsida > Nymphaeales > Nymphaeaceae > Nuphar > Nuphar pumila. Next base: position 162,844,769 of record NC_143249.1, on the reverse strand, counting down.
AGTATATAGTAAACCTGTAAATATAGTGTACACATGACAGAAATACAGGTGCAAGTAAAATAAAAAAAAAATTCATTGCTTATACTGCATTTGTGATCTTGGAATTAACAATCCTGCCTAAAATCAGTATTAGCAACACCACTTGGTTTGGCAAGATTCTTTTGCATATCGGATTCCATAACACCCAAAAGAAAGAAATGAATGGAAGACAGATCAATGACAATGCGGGAATTATAATGGTAACAAAAGCATGGTGACAAATGGGCCTCAACAGGTAATCGATGTCAATGGATGACACGCGGCAACGCATAGTGACTCAGCAAAATGATTCCTGCAAAAAGTTTGCAAAGGGGGCCATACGCTGCAACCTGTATATTAAATACGTCAGCAACCATGAGATTTCAAGGAGACTGAATTATCAATGAATTTGGCAATCATGCGTAGGTCATGTACAAAATTAGAATTACTATGTAGATGCAAATATGGAACATCGTAAATATGATTAGATGCAAAGCACGGATTATACAGATACATGGTGGTTATTTTGCTAAATCATCCTTTCAGAAGGCCTCAAATGCCGACATGGCATGCAAAATTTCCTGAACAAGCAGAACTTTCCAGGACATATGGGTGATGTCATGCCGTGAGAGGAACATAACTCAAAAATTGATTCTGAACTAACAGAATATATGCATTTGGTCACCAATCAATACATCCACCTGTATCATGCCCGAAATCGAACTCTGAACTGGCGAATAAGAGCTTTCTGCGAAAAGGGGGGGGGGGGTTCGTCTTGCTTCAGCAGTAAAAACAAAGCAGCTTCAAAGCATCGTGTAGATGAGCATTGGGGTAACTATACCACCTCTGACCCCGGATGTTTACTCCAATGTGAAAACTCGCAATCAATGTATTGATGACTTTCTGGAATGACCCAAAACAGGGGATGATACCTTACCGGTCTAAAACATGGAGCTACCAATGCTGATGAGATCCTATAGCTGATAACACAAAGAAGTTTATGCATGCAGTACAAATAAACCAAGTGATAATAAAAGGTGAATGTATACAGGGCAAACTGACAGGAGATTGATATCCATGATATGCTTTCAACTATCAGAACTGAGTGCAATCAGAAGTTAAATCTGACAGATATATGAGATGTGATATGTCCATTAATATTGAGTATAAACTTACAGACTGTTATCGTCGCAAAATTTTTCTCGTCTTCCCTTCCTTGCGGAAGAGAGAGGAAAATGCTTTCGCGATTCAAACTTGACCGGATTTTGGAAATTGTTTTGAAATACTCGCCTCCATTTTGAAAATTGTGGGAAAATCCGTGGGATGGGGCTCGACCTGTCGGTACGAGGTTCAACCGTTCCTGCCGCCTTTAACAGGGGTAATCAAACCAAGGACCAAAATTGTGCTTGACTTAGTGAAATTACTGAAATCATGTTCTATCCTAAATGCACAGAGAATTCAGGCATGTGCTATGAGATTTTTGGAAAATGTAAATTGGAAAATATGATGTATACTTAGAAAACATTTGGAGTTGAAAAGCATTTCTCAGGAAAAAGATGAAAATCAATCCCTTAGGAAACTCAGACGAAGAAGGTTTGAAATCTCGAGAGAGTTTATAAAGATTTGGAAAAAAGTAAGAATCTCGAGAAAATCTTGAGAAAGTTTATAAAGACTTGGAAAACTATGAAGGAATGAGAATCTCGGGAAAATTTTGAGAAAGTTGATAAAGTCTTGAAAAACTATGAAGAAATGAGAATCTCGGGAAAATTTTGAGAAAGTTTATAAAGACTTGGAAAACTATGAAGAAATGAGAATCTCGGGAAAATTTTGAGAAAGTTTATAAAGACTTGGAAAACTATGAAGAAATGAGAATCTCGGGAAAATGGAAGGAATTCTTGAGAAAAGATGAACATTTGAAAAAGAAAGCACTTGTTGGGAAAACTCAGACTTTGAGAATTTTCTTAAGAAAAGGATAGAAAATTTATAGGAAAAATTCATTGGAGAAGAAAATTTAGAACTTAGCTAATTGAAATCCTGAGAACCATGTCTTTGAAATGTCTGAAAATCAACTTTGATTCTTGAGAAAGATGAGAAATTCCTTTTGAAAAGAATCTTAAGAAGATAACATTTCCAAGGAAAATCACAAGAAAACTTTGATTTGGAAAATCCAACTCCGAATATCATCATAGTTTCTTGAGAAATTGATTCCATGAAGTGAAAATTTCTTGAGAAAATCATGAGAAAAACAAATGATGCAGATGATTTGAATGAATGAATGCAGTTTGAAAAGATTTCTGAAAAATTTGTTGGAAAAATGTGGATTAAGCCAAAGTAAATCCTTCACATATTCTGACTGTGGCCATGAATATATTCAGAGTTTATTTGAGTTAATTCACAACATTTTGAAAACATTGGAAATATGAGGTGCATTTTCAAGATAGCCTAAGAGTGTAGGCTCAATGTGACTGGTAGAGAGATGATGGATCTGGGTCTCGTCCATATTCCAACTAGGGCCGTAAATATGGACTCCACCGAGTTTATCAACTCTCTAAGAGTTGGTGCACATGCCATTCGTGTTCATCCACGGTGAATTTTGAAAGATTGAGATGTATGCATCATATAATGAGGATATTGCTGAAATCAAACTATATGAGATGCGGCCTAATCTAAGCAATAAAAGTAAATCTTATTCCAAGGTTTACATTGGATTGTTACATTGCATAATATAAAGTAAAAGAAAATTGAAATGGAGCCAAGGAATCAACATCTTCTAGATTTTCCTGCAAAATGAGAGTTAGTACAAGATAACCAAGAAAATGGGTATATATACTATATACAACGAAGGTATATATGTAGACATAGAAATATTTGAATTTATGATGAATGATATATGATAATGACAATATATTTACAAAAAGAAAAGAAAAATATATGTGATAACCAATGCACATGAAGGGATATATATAGATATGTATATAAGTATATATATATATTTATATATGTATGTTCATAACATATATCTATCTATCTATATATATATATATATATATATATATATATATATATATACATATATATATATATATATATACATATATATATATATACATATATATATAGATATATATATACATATAATGAGAAACCCATACATATAAAAAAAAATATACATACTAATGGAAATTACATATAATGGGTAAAACCAGAAAATACAGGTATATACTATTTCTGTAGGGGATTTCACACAGCCGTATCTCCCAAATTACATAGTAATTTTCGATAAAACTGGGCAAGGAGCTTCCCTATATATCAATAACAAAGCATGCAAGAGATGGTTTATAGATCATGAATGTATATAAAAATATCCATCCATGAACATGACCGATTATCAAGACTGCACACCTGCAGAAAATGGTAAATACAACACATACGTGATGTGTAAGGAATACATTATGGGAACAATGGGCTGTTTTCATAAAGTTCCAGCATTTCACATAAGCTTTAATCACAACCTTCCAACATTTCACCAAACTTCAATCACTTTCAATCACCACCACCTCCATTATCATGAAGACAAAATACAGGTTAAACCAATATTTTTATGCAATATCCAACTGAAAAATGAATCCTTTTGCTATACTAATTCTAATAAAATTGAGTCAAGGCCAGCACCCAACTACATATAATACTTGTACCATAAATTTAGATATAGAGAAATAAATCAATAGTAAAAACTAAGACAGTTTAAATATAAACCACTAGTACAAAATTTGTAATGCTAATAAAACTAGATAAATGACTGAAATAATGCATTTTGGTTATATGTTTACTACAGAATTTGCATGATCAAAATTCCAAAATGCATCAGATAAACACAAATAACACAAATTAGTTAAAGAAAAGAAAAAAAAACAAACAATACAAGTTTCCAACACAAATATTTCTATGCTGATTCAAATGCATAAAAAACTAACAAAGGACAAAGAGATAAGCCTTCTGAAAACCTAATATTCCAACAGAAGCACAATGGAACACAAATCTGTTATTCTTCAGAGCTTATAAAACGTTCCCCATAAAATACAGTTTTCCAGGAATTAAGTGATATATAGCAGCAAATTGCAATGGTACTCACTGTAACAATCTAGAGAGGAAAATTGGTGAATGATTTGGGATGGTGGGTAACTTCAACCTCGTGGCTTGTGTGGAAGGTAAGAAATGAGAAAATGCTTGATTGATATTCAAACCTGCAGGTTGTTACCTTGTGATTCCCCTGTTCCAGACGAACTGCAAGAAACAAGTTACGGTCGACTTTTGCAGCTGGGGTTGAAGGAAGATGCAGCCGGCTGGAATCTTTTGCTGCTGGGGATGGACACGCTGAGCTGAAGGAAAAGGGCAACCTTCTGTATGAAGGCAAATGGGGAGCTAAAGAAAGGTGGATGATGGTCTTCAATGGGCTGAAAGATCTGCTGAAGGTGGATGTGCGGCTGGGGCTGAAGATGTTGAAGACCACGTTGGGTTGGACTTGTGGCTGGGCTGGATTGGATGAAAACAATGGTTCCCTTGTGGCTGGGTTAAAATGGATGACGTGGGGCTGGAGGAAAGTGGGCTGAAGGAAAATGGGTAAAGAAACTGCTGGGTTTAAGAAAGAGAGGGAAAAGCTTTTTGGCTTTCCTCTGCTGAACTAAAGTAGGTGCAGAGACGGCTGGGCTGAAGAGGATGAAACTGGTGGTGGTGGTGGGATCCCCTGCAGCCTGTTTACTAACTACAGCAATTGCAAATGGGAGTGATGGCTGGGGTGAGGATGGATGGGCAGTTTGGCTGAAGGTGCCCTGCGGCTGGGCTAAAGAAGAGGGCAGCCGGCGTTTTCTGCTGGATGGTTGCTGAAGGAAAGGGTAATCTTCTGCTGGACCTCTGTTGGCTGAAGGATGATGGGCTGAAGGAGATGCAGGAACCGTTGGCTGGGCTCTCTTGCTGTGGCTGGACTGAAGATGATGAATGATGGATATGCAGCAACACGTTGAGGAGGAGATCCCTGCAGAAATCCCAAATGAAAACAGTAAATCCTTCTCTAATCGGCCAGGCTTCCTCCTCCTCCTCAATCCGTAGCCTTCCCCTCTTCTTAAAGAATTCTGAAAATCTTTTCAAAAAAAAGAAAACGCACCCCTTTCATGAGGTTCCGTTACCGCTCTTTTGAAATTTTTTTTTGAAATAACCGTTTTAAGAGGGGCGCACCTTATGATTTTTTCAAAATTTGGTTTTGTTTCCCTAAGTTTAGGCAAAATCAGATTTATTACTTTAGGGAAATTCGGCTGTGCCATTAAGGCTACCTCTTTCTAAAAAAAAAAAAATTATTTAAACAAATCAATAAAAAGAAATAAAATAAAAAGTGAGTATTGAAATAAATGAGAGGCTTTTATGGAAATGCCATCTCAACCCACTTTTAAAATCCTTTTGAAAATAAAGTTTTTGTTTTGTTTTTGCAAGTCTTTTATTTTCAATTGGGGTGCCACATGTGTGTGGGCCCGCTAACTAAAAATAAATAAATAAATATTGAGAAATTAAGAAAAATTTGCAAATTGGTATGAACTTCGGGTGGGTCCCGCTTGAGAATAAACAACTTACCTGAGAGTCTGAGTATGATGCTAGTTCAAAGGCAGGTCCCGCTCCATTTATTTGAAAATACGAGATAAAACATTATTTGTTTTTCAAGAATTTGGAAAAATTGGGTTTTCAGGGCAAAAATATGGATAAATGTAAAAAAAAAAAAATTGTAAATAGATTTAAAATCTTTTGCAAAAAGTTTTGAGATAAAATCTTTAAAATCAATATCCAAATATCCAGATTGTTTTTCTTGAGAAAAAAATTTGTAATTCAAAGTCCTCGGGGTAAAATGGGAAAAATTGGTAATTTTGAATACCCAGTTTTTTTTTTTAAAAAAAAATCAATTTGAAAAAGTTTAAAGATCAAATCTGGATTGACAATTTTGAAAATCAGGAGTTCTGGATCTCAAAATGACATGCTGTGCAGTGAAATGACGCAATGCTATGCAAAGACATGTTCTATGAAAATGTCACTCTGAGCTTGGACTTGGAAATTTTAGCTTTTTGTCCAGAAAAAGGATTTTGAAATTTTTGCCATTTGAAGATGTCTCTGAACCTAAATATGGAAATTTTGAGGCTCAAAAAATGAAATTTAGGACTTTATGCAAGGTTTAATCTCAGAAAAATGACCATTTTGCCCTTCATTGCTTCCGGAGAACTGAAGTGTGCCGATTGAGGGCGATGTCAAGAAGGTGAGTGAAAATTTGGGGTGTTTACAGATGCCCCTCTTTGCTACTAAGCCGGCTTACGGTCGAGCTTAGTGGCAAAGAAAACACACCAAATTTGGGCTATAAAAAAAATGCCCCAGTTAGAAGGATTTGACTGGGTATGAAGAAATTAGCCCAAGGAATATGATAGATATGAAATGGAGAATAAAGAAAAAATAGATTTGCTCTGAGAGAGCGAAGTTCAGGTTTTTTTGCCCTTAACCTGGATGGGACAGAAATACCTCGCATGGAACGAAGCTTAGGTTTGACCTTTAACCTGATTGGGGAATGAAATATCTCATTAAAATGAGATTCAGGTTTGCACCCTTATCCTGATCGGGTGGAAGATGGAATACCTCTTTGAATGAGGCTCACGTTTGTACCCTTATCCTGATCGGACGGAAAATGGAATACCTCTTTGAATGAGGCTCAGGTTTGTACCCTTATCCTGATCGGGCAGAAAATGGAATACCTCTTTGAATGAGGCTCAGGTTTGTACCCTTATCCTGATCGGGCGGAAAATGGATGGTATGATTGAACCTTCGGATTTTGCATAATAAATCCGACAGGGGTTTTGCAAAAGGAAGGAAAATGGGGTCCCTAAAGCTTGAAAAAGGGGTTGATCTTGGGCGTCTCATTGCTGAGACTAAAATCAGCTTTTGAAATTGCCTTTTGCGAGAAATGATTGTTGGTTCGACCTCGAACCGAAATGGGACTGTCTATGATGGGACAGTGGGGACACAGAGAAGTGTGCGAATCTGAGAGCTTACGCTCTCAAAGAAGGAAAGGAATCAAGTCCTTAAGAGGGATTTAAAATTGGTGTCAGAATGTGTCGAAAACGAACATCAAGCTCTCACTTCACGTCAAGATAGCTAGAAAATATTGTCAAAATGTTAAGAATTTTGTTGTTGATGCAAAGTATTTGAAAAATGATACGCATTGTTGCAAAATATTCTTTCTTTTTCTACCTGAAGCATTACCTCCAAACAAGATTCACTTCGCAGAATCGAAATTGGAAACCCAAATTGCTTACAATTGACCTTCTTCAAGGAAGTTATCAATTTTCTTGATATGAATAGGAAAGAGAATTTGATATTATGAAAGCAATTGACGAAAGGATATTGATAATAGAATTGCACAAATTTAAAGAAATTCTTGACGAATTTTGGCAGTTTGATATCCTGGGAGCTTCTCTCATGATAATCTTTCTGCACTCTTTTGGGCTATTTTGGGTTTCGATTACATTTTCCTTCATTTTGGAGATGTTCTGACTTTTTCTCTCTTTCTTTTTCCTCTCTTGCTCTCTTTTGGGAAGGGTACGTCACAAACTCCTTCAACTTGAAGATGTTTCGATCCTTCTTTGACGACATTGGCTTCTTGGGTTAGAGATCTTTGGATGATAGCAAAAATTAAATATCTTTTGGGGATTGTCGGGAGGTTCATCGCATCTGCCTTCATCTCGACAGTGCTTTGAACTTTCCCTGGAAGGATCCATCACAAACTCTGTCATCTTGGAGATGTTTCAAATCTTCTTTGGCCCCGGAGGTCTACTCGCTTAATTCGCCTTCATCTTGACGACAAGTGAGAGATCCCTTTTGCGGATATTTAATTACAGCTTGAGGAGACAGGGCTTGGGTAAATGTTTTCTTTTTCTAGCGCTCAGGATATTTCCACTGCCTCATTTTACAAGAATAATCTTTAAAGATGTGCCATTGACTGCGATCAATATCAATCATCTATGACTTTTCAATAACATTGAATCTTCTTTTCTGGCCATATCGAGGATTTATCCTTCATCCTTTTGGTTGGCCAATAAAAAGAGTTTGAATTTTGAATCTCTTTTCGCAAAAGCTTCACTCTTTTGGAAGTAATGCTGAAGGTAAATTGAGATATAGATTTGTGCAATAAAGATTCTGAAATCAACAAATACTGTGACAAATTGACAAAAATTTCTTGAAGTCCTGGGTGAAAGAGAGCATTTGAAGTTCGGTTCAACACATCCGCGACGAAAATTCTCCTCTCTTTTTCCCCAAAAAGAGAGACTCAGGCTTAGCCCTTACCTGAATGGGAAATGGGAAATACTCCTCTCTTCCCTGAAGAGGAGGTGTTTGCAAAATGAACTTTCGAAGAAAAATTAAGCTTTCGTCAAAGCTCCCTAAGATTAGGCTTCTCTTATGGAAAGGGGGCCGATAATAGTGAGGTCTGAAAATTGGGTCATGAAAGGAACGAGTCCATCACACTCTCCCTGCAAAGAGGGTCTTTCATGACAAAAGTGCCCTAGTATGAAATTGGGGGGTCACAAGAAAAACGAGTCTTCGTCGAGCCTCTCCCTTAAAAAAAAGTTCCTTGTGTGAAATTGGAAATTGTTTTGCAAACGGTTCACAAAGACGCGAGTCCCTTCAAACTCTCCCTGAAAAGGAGTTAAGTGAACGAATTAGATAGCATGCGAAAAGAACGAGCTCCCTCGAACTCTTCCTAAAAAGGGTCTCTCGCAAGAGAAAATGATCGAAATTGAATATTGAGATTGATAGACCCAAAGGTCAAAATTGGAAATTAGGAAATTGGTTGCTGGAAATTGAATGACCCGAAGGTCGAAGTTGGATGACCTGACGGTTGAAATTGAGAATTGGTTGACCAAAAGGTCGAAATTGTGTGACTCGAAAGTCGAAATTGAGAATTGAGTGACCTAAAGGTCAAAATTGAGAATTGAGTGACCCAAAGGCCAAAGATTGGAAATTGATTGACCCGAAGGTCGAAAATTGGAAATTGATTAACCCGAAGGTCGAAGATTGGAGAATTGCCTGATTTGAAGATTTAAATTGGAATTTGGAAGGCAAAATATCAAATTTGAGCAATTGGCAGACCCTGGTGATTGGAAATGACTTGAATCAACAAAGGAGAATGATGAGTTCGAGTCAGAGCTCGAATAAAGTAGAGAGATCACGAGTCGGAACTCGGATCAACAGAAGAAAATGAAGAGCTCGAATTTGAGCTAGAATGAATAAAGAGATCTCGAGTCGAAACCCGGATCAACAAATGAAAATAAAGAGCTCGAATCTGAGCTCGAATGAAAAGAGATCTCGAGTCGGAACCCGGATCAACAGATGAGAATAAAGAGCTCGGATCTGAGCTCAAATGAATATAGAGATATCGAGTCGGAACCCGAATCAACAAATGAGAATAAAGAGCTCGGATCTGAGCTCAAATGAATAAAGAGATCTCGAGTCGGAACCCGGATCAACAAAAGAAAATGAAGAGCTTGAATCTGAGCTCGAATGAATAGAGAGATCTCGAGTCGGAACCCGGATCAACAAAAGAAAATGAAGAGCTCGCATCTGAGCTCAAATGAATAGAGAGATCTCGAGTCGGAACCCGGATCAACAAATAAAAAAATGAAGAGCTCGATATTGAGCTAGAATGAATAAAGAGATCTCGAGTCGGAACCCGGATCAACAAATGAAAATAAAGAGCTCGAATCTGAGCTCGAATGAATAGAGAGATCTCGAGTCGGAACCCGGATCAACAAAAGAAAATGAAGAGCTCGAATCAGGGCTCGAGTAAGGTAAAGAGATCACGAGTCGGAACCCGGATCAACAAAAGAAAATGAAGAGCTCGAATCAGATAATGAGATCACGAGTCGAAACTCAGATCAAAGGCGAATGAAGAGCTCAAGTCAGGACTCGAGTAGAGTAAAGAGATCACGAGTCAGAACTCGGATCAACAGAGAAAATGAAGAGCTCGAATCAGAGCTCGAATAAGATAAAGAGATCTCGAGTCGGAACCCGGATCAACAAAGGAAACATATGGACCAACTTGAAAGATGGAATTTGAAAGAAAAAGAAGCTTGGATCGGAATTCAGATCTTCAAAGGAGAACCTGGTTAGGGGATCAAAATTTTGCAAATTGTCAGTGCGAAAACTGGATTTTGGAAAAGAGGATTCTATCTGAAGAACAGAGATGGTAAACTGGAGTAAGAGATTGATGATTAGGATAAGAAATCATTCATGGCCTCAAGATTTATCCCTTCTCCTAAATGGGAAGTGAATTGGTTGCATAATTAGTGCCAATGAAATGCACATGCACATGAAAATGCAAATGAAGTGCAAATGAATGGTGAGGGATTTTATTTGATCCTGCCTGCGTACAGAATGTTTGAAAACAAATTTTCAAAAGATGCCCCAGTGTAATGGGGAAGAGAGAATAATATTTAAAAAAAAAATAGAAGAATCAAAAGAAGAATGTCATAATTAAATGAGAAAAGTTGATAATTTTATTGATGCCTTAAAAGGGATGACGACTTAAAAAAAAAAACAACTAGGACTATATCGTCCTAACAAAAATAAATATGACAAAATGAGCAGGCATTGGCATTGGCATTGTCATTCTTCCGAGTAATCTGGGAAAGGCTTGGTCAGGACTGCAACTCGTCCCTCTCTTTCTTCCGACACCAAAAGCTCTTTATCGATGTAGTCTTGTATAATATTTTTGAGAACGAAGCAACATTGAGTATCGTGCCCCATTACCCGATGGAACTTGCAGAAACAATCTTTCTATTTCCCCATGGTGACAGGAGAATCCACAATCCTTGGAAGTTTGATCATATTCTTCGCGAGCAGATATCCAAGAATTTCTTCGATTGGCTGACCTAAAGGAGTAAACTTGTGATCATAACTCCAACCATCATGCTTTATCTTCTTCGGATTGCTGGATTTCTGTTGAATGCTGACTTCTTTGACTTCTTTCTAGGAACTAGACTGAACTTGCTTGGTTAGGGATACTGGATGTTTTTCTTCTCTGCCTTCAACAAAGAGGTTTTTATCAATCCAGTCTTGCACAATGTTTTTGAGGACAAAACAATGATCAGTGTCATGCCCTACTGCCCGATGGAATTTGCAAAACTGGTTCAAGAATCTTCCCATGATGGTGGGAGGATCTGTGGCTTTTGGGAGCCGGACTAATCCCTTGATCAACATGTATTTAAGGACTTCGTCGAGTGGTTCGTCTATAGGAGTGAAATCTCGATCGCCGCTCCAGTTTCCACGCTTTGGTTTTTCTTTATTTTTTTTTCTTTTGCTGAGGGCTAGATTGAAAAGGTCTATCCTGGATTTTGGAATACTTTCCCTTCCGACCCTTAGGCTCTTCCAAATTGCTGCTTTGATTGCCTTTGTTTTTGTTGTTGCTGGGTTTAGAACCTGTAAACACACCAAATTTTTACCTTCATCCAGTGTTTGTCCATTTCATAAGTCATCACAGATCATTGCATGTCATTGCACGTATTCTGCATAGCATTGTATGACATTGCATCTCATTTTCGAGATCCAGCACTCCTATTTCAAAACATTCAATCCAGATTTGAATTTTAAAGCTTTATTTCAAAATCAATTTCAAAACCTGGGTTTTTATTCAATACTCTGTCATTTTCCAACCCCAGGACTTTGTATTTTGAAATATTTTCTCAGAAAACAATCTGAATTCCTTTCAAATTCAAACTTTAATCGATTTCAATTCACAGATGAGACCCATTTAGATGGTGTCGCTTCTGAATGCCTCTATTCATCAAATTTCTCAATTTTTTGAAAGTTTCAGTCCGATCAGGACTCTGTCTCAGAGTCCTAATCCGGTCAGAAGTTTGGTTTTTAAGTCTGTTTTACTTCCATTCTCAATCTTTTTCGTTTGTTTTCGAAATTTAGGTCATTTCACAGAGTCCAGTTAGTTCAGGACTCTATTTTAGAGTTCGGTCGAGTTAGGAGTCTAACCCTGACTGTGTTTTCTGACTTATTTCATCATTTCTTGATAAAATCTTTTGAAAATTCTTTCATTTGGCTTTTAAAATCTAAAATCTCAGAGTCCTAAGAGTTCAGGACTCTAACCCGGAGTTCCAGTTCGCTTGAGACCCTATTTTCAAAGATCTTGAATTTCAAATACTGATTTTAACCACTTTTCAAAGCCATTTTCAGTGTTTATTTCAAAAATGTTCAAAATTCGATGTGGGCCCACTCAGTTGGTACCATATCAAGAGGATATCTAACTCAGTTAGGACCTTATGGCATTTCAAAAATCCTAATTTTAAGTTTACTTTTGAAAATCTTTTGAAAACTCCTTCAATTTCAAGTTTTAAAATCGCTTTTTGAAAAACTCAAGTAGGGCCCACTCGGGGTGGCGCCATATTCGAGTAAGTCAGGGATAGACTAGGGTTAGTTGATGTCTTGGTTAGTGTTAGAGGTTTAGAAGAGTCAAAACCATTTTGAAAAACTCATTTTTGAAAGTTAGTTTTTAAAACTAGTGTTTTTAAAGCTTTTTAAAAGTGTTTTAAAAACCCAATGTGAGAGAATGCCAAGTGGCACCACATTTGGGGGATTCTTAGGTTTAGCTAGAGGTTAATTAGGAACTATTTAGGATAATTTAGACTAGGGGTAGTTAGGTAACTCCACCCCAAAATCGCCCCCCCCCTTTAGAGTCCAAAATTTCAAAATTGTCAATTTTTAAACCTAATTTTTTTATTATAAATAGAGGCATAAGGGGGGTCGATTTTCCCATCTCTCTCCTATTGGATTCTTGGAGCTTATCTCTCCTCTCCAGCTCTTCCTCCATTGCTGCAACTCCAAGGTATGAACTTCTTCACTTTTCTTATTTTATTTAATGCTTTTTAATGCTTTAAACCTAGATTTAGGCTTGGACATCCCTCCTTATGGAAGATCAACCATGGTTTCACCTCAAGAACCATCAAGAACCAGCAAGAACAATCCAAGAAGGTGATCTAACCCTGTTTTGGATAATTTACAGAGATTTTAATCCATTAGAATTGATTTTAACATGATTCTTTGCATTATTAACCAATAAAATATATGATTTACCCTTTTTAATGGGTTAAATCTATGTTTTAAAGGTGATATCAAATTCCAGCCATTGATTCCCTGTTTTTAATTTATTTTCATGGTTTATTCATGTTTGTTTTACGTTCTAAAGCATAGAAATAATTTTTATTTACTGTTTATGGTTTATTTTATTTATTTACATTAGTTAATGCATGGTTTTTCAAGTTTCTTAAATTTCTGTGTGTTCTAGGTTTAGAACAGTAAAGATGATGTTATTTCGGATTGAAGCACTCATTGTTTATTTCTGATTTTTTTATATGTGATGCATGCATGAGTTATTGAGTTACTGTAGAAAAATCAAAGGTTTTGGATCTCGGAAACCCTGTCAAAAAAATCAGACATCAAATCGGGTTTTTAAAGCTTAAAAATCGTGGTTAAAATCAAGAAGGTAACTTGCTGTTACGATATTTCTCTCATCTTATATCCGATTTTAGATCTGTAAAGTGATATGGATTCACATTGAGTATATCTGTCTGATGTGAAATTTTCGGATTTTTTGATCACTGTTTAGTATTTTTCCTATTTTAGAGAATCTGTTTTTAAATTTAAAACTCGTTAGGGTTTACCAAAACCCTAATCAGACTTGTGTTAGTCATAAGTCCCAAACCACAGATCCGATTTTAGATCTGTAAAAAGTGAGTATTGTTATTTTTATGTATACTGTTCACCACTAAAAGTTCAGAGATTTTTGTTTAGAATTGCCATTTATGTCTGTATTTTCAATCTGGAATAGCTGTTTTAATCCCTGTTAAGAGTGATATATTTTAGCTCAGATTGCCAGAAGGGTTTCTCCCTAACCGGAAATGATTTTTCCGATATGTAAATTGGAAAATCTCTGTTTCTCTTTCTAGTTAGTCTCTGTAAAATTTCATAAATTTCCATGGAGATTTGACCCCTGGTTCAGGTCTTGGACTGAGACTGGTTGGTGAATTAGGTCAAAAATAGCATATTTTTAGGGTTTAATGCAATTTTCGGATTAATTTAATATCGAAAAATTATTTTTATAATTTCAATTCGATATTAGGGTTATAACAAGTGCAGGTATCAATTTTTATGGATTTTGGAATCCATTTGATGGCTGAATTAAGCAAATTGCAAAACCGGGTTCCTGAAAGATCCAAAAACACTGCTAAAATCACGGTTTTTGTGATATTGTTGGATTTTCGTGCATAAGCATATATTTTTAGGGTTTAATCATGTTCATAAACATATTAGGATGCTTTAGGTTTAATTTTGTGCTCATTTGATTTCATTTAGTGCATAAAACCTAAGTTGTTACCAAAATCTATTTCTAAAAATCCTGATTTCAAGGCCATAGTCTTGCTATCAGGGGCAATTTGGTCATTTGACCTAAATTTCGAAATCCCTAACCCTAATTTCATATTTTTAATCATGTCATAGCATATTTGGTTTGAGTTTATTCCATTTAAATTTCAAAACTTGCATTTTATCAAAATATCTTTCTAAAAACCCTAATTTCAAGGCCATAGTCTTGTTATTAGGGGTATTTTGGTCATTTTGACCCCAATTTCGAAATTTCATATTTTACCTTTATTATTTCTTTATATTTTATCATTTTGATTTAAGGGAATCATGAAAAGGGCTTATATCTAGCAAAATCCAACAATTTCCTGTTATTGTTGGATAAATCTAGAAAAGCCAACATATTTTCATTAACCAAGTTTTCTAGTTTTGCAGGTACATTGAAGACTTTATTTTCCATGTATTTAAATTTCAATAGTGATGTAATTTGTAATTAAACTTTGGAATAAGAATTTACATTTCCTGCTTAGCTTAGGTTGCATTGCATATAGCTTATTTTTATAATTTTAATATGTGATGGATGATGATTCATGCATATTTTTGCAAATTCACCATGGTCTACACGAATGGCACATGCACTAGCTTCTATGAAGTTTATAAACTTGGTGGAATTTGTATTTATGGCCATAGTCAGAATATGAATGATACTTAGATTTATGATCTTCACATTAGCCACATTCAGCCTACACTCTTAGGCTAACTTCAAAATGCACTGCATTTCTCAAAAATACAAAAAGTATTTCTCAATTCCTCAAATCCCTATTCATTCATTTCATGCATTTGCCAATTCCAATCTCAATTCAAAGAAGTTCATTTTCTCAAAATCTCCTAAGTCTTATAGCAAAATCGATTTTCCCAAAGACATTGAATTTCAAAGGATATTTCAAGTATTTCCCAAGTTCCAAATTCAAATTTTCTAAGTTAGAATTTCAATTTCCAAGTTTGAATTCAGAGAAACCAAGTCTCTCAGAATCGATTTTCACCAAATGTCAAGGATTCCTCAAAATCGATTTTTATTTCTTTCAGAAGTATATTTGAAATCCCAATTCATGATTTTCCAAGATTTACATTTTATATTTCAATCATTCAAAGCAAACATCATGTTTTCAAATGTGCATTTTTCTGAAAATTCATAGCACATGCCTGATTCTATGTGCATTTAGAAATTAGAATATGATTTAGACAAGTTGAATAGAGTAGAGCATAAGATTGATCCTTGGTTCAATTACCCCTGTTAAAGGTGGCAGGAACGGTTGAACCTCGTACCGACAGGCGAGTCCCATTCTACGGAATTTTCCCGCATTTTAAAAACGGAGGCGAGTTATTTTCAAAAACTATTTCAAAGGTCAGTTTGATTTGCAAAAGTTAAAAATTTTGCGATGATAACAGGTTTGGCGACCGTGATGGGACCTGTCTTTGCCTGATCAATTTAATGCTCTACTTAGTTCAAATTGTCAAAATCGATTTCCATGGAATGTCAGCTTTGCTTTATGATATCATGTGAACCTAGGAGCCTAGACTTGAACCCAGCTGACATGGAATGCATATAGACTAGGTATGGTTTGGTAGGACCATATTGAGGAGAATTATTCATGCTCACATAGACTTAGGTCTAATACAACACTCCTCAATTTAGGAATTGTATGAAAACAATGTTTGCTTCTTCAAATATTTCAAAATTATATCTCTTTAGGACTTAGAGCCTTCTGTTTGATTGCATGTGCTCATGTTTTTCAAAAATCACCCCACCTATATTGTCCCGGTCTTTACGTTGCTGGGCTCTCTTCCAGAACCATAGTTCGGGACAGAGCCTCACAACTGGGCCACTTATTTGGGTGAAAACCCCCCTGCCACGTACCAAGGGCCATAGTCCAACGTATATCGGCAGGTGCTTAAGGATGTTGGAAAACTTGAACCTAGAACCGGAGAAATTGATTTTATGCCATGTACATCGAGCCTTGGCTTGAGTATATAGGCATAACTGGATTGGATACAGTTGATCTGAACCTTAGAGTTAGGATTAAGGTCCTACAGCTATTTCAAAATTTGTGCATCTAGAGTCAGCTTTTAGGGAATGCTGTATGTGCATACTTGTTTGTGCAGAATGTGATTGAATATGTTATAGTCATTTCCTTTTATTTTCCATATTTTCCTCAATTTTCTAAAATACTGGACGATTTTCTCAAAATTCCCCAATCTATGTCCATGTACTGTCCATGTTTTAAATCTTGGACGATTTTCCAAAATACTTCATTTTCCATTTATTTCTTCATATTTCATCAAACCCTGGACGATTTTCCAAATTTCCCTTCATTTCCTTCAAAACTCCAGGTGATTTCCCATCTTTCCTGTCTTCTGGATCTCGAATTTCCTGCTTTATTTTTATCCTGCCTGCATTTTCCTCAAAATTCCTGTATTTTCCAAGTCTTATTCCAATTTCCATGTCTTTCAGTCCGATGGCATCCAGTCAGCTTGATTCAGTCTTCCCCGAGGGTCACATCTCCTACGAGGTGCGACAAAGTCTTCCCAAACATCGAGTCCTCAGCACCGGATCTTTCTTTCCCCGGTGGTATTATTCATGGTTCAAGAACTTCTCTCGTATGTTTCCGGACCATCTGGACGAGTGTGGATTGGAACTGGCATCCGCAGTGGGAAAGCAGACAGTCAATGGCAACTTGATCCATGCACTAGCAGAGCGGTGGAATCTGAGCACTTCTACCTTCTGGTTCCCGTGGGGCGAGATGACAGTGCTGATGGATGAATTTTCAGAGATCATGGGATTGCCCGAGCCAGCCGGTCAGCCTGGAGATCCATTGGAGAAACAATTTTTGATTAATGTTAAGGGTCTGGACCCTAAGGATGCCTTAGCCCGCATGACAGGACGCAAGTCTTGGCCTCTGATTGAAGAAGATGGAAATGAATATGTGGATCTGCTCGAAATCTACAGACAGTATGGGACATTAGTGGAAGTCAGCTCGTTGTCCAGAACAGCTCGAGAAAGAATTCAACATGCGATGGTTCTGTGCACGGTGGGATTAGCTGTCTTTCCCGACGGGCGGAATTATATAGATATCAGAATAGTTCAGCTTCTAAGGATATGGGGAAGTCGACAGACCAGGCACCTCTCCATAGCCATGGCTGCACTCGCCTTTCTATACCGAAGGTTGACTCGTTTCGCACTCGGAGAATCAATTCTAGTCGAAGGGTGCACCTACGCCCTGCAATCCTGGTTCCTCCGGCATGTGCCAGTTCGAGCCAGTTCCTTCAGATACAATGGTAAAAAGCTTCTGCCAGTTGCGCGATACCGGTTCTTGATCGACAACCTTCAGGAGAAGAGGTCGTATGAGACTACTTTGATCGCCAGGAATCACCTCCCAGATATACTTATGCATACGGCAAGCGATTCAGCCTACTGGGCCCGTTCTTCTGCACATATTATCATCCAGAGCAGTGTGTCAGGCAATTCTCTCAGAGGCAGAAGCGCGTAGAGATTCGTCCACTAGCCGGGGTTCTGCCAGAATTCGATCTCACATCAGATCAGTGGTTCGGAGCATACCATTCTGCCAGACATGGCTGGGATTCTTTTGTCAGTCTTACTATTTTTCCTGGTCCTCGTGTATCTTCTGATTATCTGGAGTGGTGGAAAATTGTCTGTCCCCCTCCCCTCTGTCAAGTGTATTATTGATAAAATCATGTTTTTCCTCTCAATAAAATTCCTTTATTTTACATTTCACTTTGGTTTGACGACCTCGCCTAGGTAACAAGGCATATTTTCAGTAGTTTATCCTGCAAAGAATAGCAACACAATTGTCGCAATCCCAGCGACGACTCAATCCCTAGTAATGGGATATTATTTCAATTGTCTACCAAAATTCTCAACAAATATTTTCCTCCAAACCAAATTTCCTTCAGAAGCCTAACCATCAGTTCTGCCCTGCAGCGAGCATCAGTAATATCCAAGAGAACATTTGCGATACCCGATGGTTGATACAAGATCCAGAAAGAAAGCCGCATCAGTTGAAGGCGTCGCGTACTCAGTAGCTTCAGAAGAAGAGATGGACTCACCTCGATCCATCCAGAGTCAGGGTCAGCAGGCGGATGATGGCATTGATCCCCAAATGTACGTCATGTTCAAAAAAATGATGACCAAGATGCTGGCAGAGCAAGTTGAGGCCAGTACTGAGCAAATTCAGACCAAACAGAAAGATAAGGGTCATGCCGTCAAGAATGTGAAGATCAGTAAAAAGCAGAATCGTCATGAGGAAATGTCTGATGAGTCAGAATCAGCAGATGATACTGACAAAGAGTATGAAAACAAGCAAGAATTCAAAAGGTCGACTCAGGGGCAGGGGTCGTCCTACAAATCCAAGAATCAGTCTGTTGACGACCCTACGCAGTCACAACTGAAAGATGTGATGAAAATAGTTAAGGATCTTCAAACTCGTGACAAGGGTAAAAGAGTCTTTACAAGTGAAGACTTCTATGATGGACTGGATGGGGATGATGATCTTGATAATCTCCCCAAGAAATTTATCAAGTTTGATGGTTCGGGTGACCCAAAAGCACATCTCGCCCTATTCTTCGCAGAATGTTCCAGGTTCAAGAGGAACAATCGTGCCTTATTTCTCTGCTTTCCTCGCAGTTTGGAAGGTGTCGCAGCAAAGTGGTACTCAGAGCACATTAATCCGATAGAACTGAAAGAATTCGACAAAGTGGTCAATTTATTTATTGAGCGCTTTCTATTCAATGCTGAAGCACTCCCGACTCTCAGTCATCTCTACAGTCTGAGGCAGAAGGAAAACGAGAAGGCCAGGGATTTCATTCATAGATGGAGATCCGCTTGTAATAAGATGTGCGAGCCAATAGCAGAAAGACATGCACTATCTTTGATCCTGAGCAACTTCTCGCAACCCCTAAGGGGACTAATTTCTACATCTCCATCGAAGAGCTTCATAGAACTAACAGAACGAGCCGAATGGCTCGAGTTGAGTATGGAGAACGGGTCTTATGAAGGTTTTATGTTTACAAAGAATAACAATCAACAAGAATCAAAGAAGAAATCCCATTTTACCTACTCTGCCAATAACAGTAAGAATCAGAACAAAGGAAATGGAAAAAATCATAGTTATGCTTTAGGAGGATCAAATCCCAACAAAAGTGATCAGAAAGGCAAGTCGATTATTCAATATGATAAGCAGCCACAGCAAACCCTCGAACAAAGATCAAGACTACAAGAAAAGCCGAAGCAAGAAGGATAGAGTTATAACCACAAGTTTACTCCTCTAGACCAGTCCCTCGAGACAGTATTAGAATATATGCTCGGCAGTGATATGATTAAGTTCCAAGGGTAGCTGACCCGCCAGTGGTTATGGGAAAAATGAAGGACAGATATTGCAAGTTCCACCAAACTGTGGGACATGATACCGAGAACTATTTCGTTCTCAAAAACATCATACAAGATTATATTGACAAAAATCTGTTAGTAGAAGGGGCTGAAGATGAGAAAATGGAGATTCTAAAACAGCCTTTCTTGCAGCACTCAACAGCAATGATATCTGATCATCCCTTTCAGCCACAAGATCATATCCGACCATGCCCTAGCAGTGATATCAATGTGCAGCATCAGGTATTAGTATTGCATAAGGCCCAGTCCAGTTCTCAAAAGATGGACCTCGTTTCAGCATTCAGTAAGCTGAAAGTTTCGAGAGAACCCGCTAGAATATCTCCAGAGGTAGCCAAAAGAATGCCATGGTTACCCAAGAACCTTGTCAAATCTACTTCGGAAAAAGGGAGAAAACCAGAAGAAAAGGTCGACACGGTGCAAAGACCAATCACTGCCCTCTCTAATATCCCTATCCTTGAGTTGGCACGTGCCTCTCCTAAGCATCAACAAGTTCTGGACGATTTACTGCGAAAGATCAAAGTCAAGCCAGACACCACACCTGAAGACATGGCTCAGATCGTTAATCAGGCCATGACCAATGCTCCCATAACCTTCTCAGATGAGGATCTGCCAAAACCTCACGCATTTCATAACAATGCCTTGTACATTGTGGTGCGAACCCGGGGAATGACTGTACCCCACGTGATTGTAGATGGAGGCAGTAGCCTCAACATTTATCCTGAAATGACTACCAAGGCTCTGGGTATAAAAGAAGAAGAGTATACATCGGATCCGATCACCATTTATGGGTTTGATAATCATGGACAGATAGCAAAGGGAAAGATCTTCTTGGAAATATTTATCAACTACTCTGTTCATACAGTGCTTTTCCATGTCGTCAACTTGCCACCAACGTATAATCTTCTACAGGGAAGAACATGGATTCATAATGCCAACGCCGTGCCATCCACTCTGCATCAGTGCATCAAGTGGTCTAAAGGTGGCATGATAACTACTGTTTTGGGGGAAGATCCTGAAGAGAGGCTACCTCAGCCTATGATCCCTAGGCCAACTTATACTGCTGATATCCCTAGCATTAGGGAAAGTGAAGAAATTGTTCTCAGTGAAAGCCTTGAAATGCTAAAGTTAGGAGCAACATCAGAGACAAATCACACAGCAGCGATGGTCCAATGGCAAGGACCACATTTCTTTAAGATTGGGGGTCGTCTCGATTACAGTACTTTCAAGTACCATCCTCTTTTCCCGCAGTTTGTTAGGACCAAGAAAGGATTTGACCTGTTACTGAAGCATGGTTATCAGCCTTTCAAAGGATTGGGCAAGAACGAAGATGGCCGGCTAGAGCCAGTGATCCCTGATCAGCATCCGCGCAGGGCAGGACTAGGATTCACGGGCAAAAGATCCCACAAAAATACTATCTTCATTAAAGGGATCCATTAAAAATTTTCTACCATCTGTCTTTTCTATTTCATTCATTTGATTTTTGCAGTTTGTAGGGACAATGTCCCATTTCAGTTCATTTTAAATGTCCTTATTTCATTTCAAGTCTTCAATAAAGTTATCAAGTTTCTCGTCTATCTGGAAGTCATCTTTCTCTTATTCCTCTGCAATTTGTCTTCAAAATTCATTTGTTCTTATTTTTATTTTTATTCCCATGCAATTTATGTCATAGTAAAGGAGCTTTCTCTAAAAGCTATTCCTTTTCAAAATTTCAGAATGTCTTCTCAACCGATAAAAAGGTTAGTCATTAATCCTTCAATCCTATCGAAACCGGCAAAGATATATCGGGTCCGAGCAAGAACAGGGGACAGTAAGGTCACAAAGCAGTCAGAAGAAATGGCAGAATTTGATTCGTTGCTTCCAGAGTTGCCAGAATTTGCAGCGATTCAGAAACAAGATGAACCATCGACCCTAGACCAGGATCCGACTGAGGACATCAATATTGGTTCAGAAGATAGTCCAAAAATTCTCAAGATCGGCACCAGCCTAAGTACAGATGAGAAGAAAAGGCTCATTGACTTTCTCAAGCAGCACCAAGAAGTATTCGCATGGACTTATGAAGATATGCCCGGTTTAGATCCTAAATTGGTGGAACATCGACTCATTCTGAAGCCTGATGCAAAACCTATTAAACAGAAGTTAAGGAAAATTGATCCTCGAATCGAGCAACAGGTCAAGGAAGGACTTGAGGACTTGCTTAAAGCAGGATTCATTTGAGCAATAGATTATCCGTACTGGTTGGCGAATATCGTTGCAGTTCCCAAGAAAAATGGCAAAGTGCGAATTTGTATCGACTTTCGCGATCTCAATAAAGCTACTCCGAAGGATGACTATCCCCTCCCAAATATTGACCTCCTAGTTGATAGCACGGCCGGGCATGCCATGTTTTCCTTCATGGACGGATACTCCGGATATAATCAGATCAAGTTAGCCGCTCGTGACCAATCCAAAACATCCTTCACTACGCCATGGGGCACTTTCTGTTATACGGTCATGCCGTTTGGGCTCAAAAATGCTGGGGCAACCTATCAGCGTGCAATGGCTGCCATTTTCCATGATCAAATGCATAAGACTATGGATGCATATGTTGATGACATCCTGGTCAAATCCAAAGAAGAAGAAGATCATATCGATGCCTTAAGTCAAGTCTTCAAGCGGCTTATTCTTTATAAGCTAAGACTCAACCCTCAGAAGTGTGTCTTCAGAGTTGAATCAGGCAAATTGCTAGGCTTCTTGGTCAGCAAAAAGGGGATAGAAATGGATCCCGCTAAAGCAAAGGCCATCATTGACATGCCACCTCCAACTACTCTTAAGGAATTGCGTAGTCTTCAGGGACGTATGCAATCAATTCGGAGATTCATATCCAACCTTGCCATGAGATGTGAACCTTTCAATCATCTACTCAGAAAAGGAGTGAAATTTGAATGGGGACCAGAGTGTCAGCAATCGTTTGAGCGTATCAAGAAATATCTTCTTAATCCGCCCGTTCTAAAGCCACCAGAATTGGGAAAGCCTCTCTTGCTATACGTTTCAGTTAACCAAGCCGCTTGTGGCGGATTCTTGGCACAATATAAAGAAGGCAGTTTGGTTGAACATGCCATTTACTATGTAAGCAAGACTTTCATTGACTACGAGAAGAAATATTCTCAAATAGAGAAGACATGCATAGCACTGGTATGGATGTGTCAGAAGCTGAGACATTACTTGTTAGCATCAGAAGTCAAGATTCTCTCAAAACTTAATCCTCTCAAATATATTCTCGAACAACCATTTCTTAGTGGACGGATTGTTAAGTGGCAAGTCCTGTTAATGCAGTATGATCTGGGGTATGTTTCTCAGCAATCTATCAAAGGTCAAGCAATTGCAGACCAATTGGCAGATTTTCCTTTAGCAAGAAGATGTTAGAATCGAGGATAGCTTTCCCGATGAGCGGATCTGTAATGTTCAACAATCCCCAGTTTGGAATCTGTTTTTCGACGGATCCAAGAACATGGCCGGCATAGGAGTCAGAATCTTGCTGATCACACCAGAGAAAGAGATGATCTCCTTTTCTCTGAAACTGGATTTTCAGTGTACCCATAATATGGCCGAGTATGAAGCTTTAATATAAGGTATGAGAATTTTGCAAGACTTCAATGTTCAGAGGGTACATGCTTTCGGCGATTCATTGCTCGTCGTCAGCCAAGTCAAAGCTGAATGGCAGGTAAAAGATCAGAAGCTGCTCCCTTACCAAAAGATCGTTTTATCCCTTATCAACAATTTTGATGAATTTCAGCTCTTCCATATCAAAAGAGAGTTTAATCAAATAGCTGATGGTTTGGCCAGCCTGGGCTCCATTATGTCTTTCAGAAATGGAGAATCCTGTCGCTCCTTTGAAATCGGTAGACTTGACCAACCTGCCTTCATTCCGGTAATGCAAGTCAACCAGGCGGAACAGAAAAAGAAGCCTTGGTATCAAGATATCAAAAACTTTATTGAAACTGGTGAGCTTCCACCAGAACTATCAAAGAAGGAGCAAAAAGCAATTCAGCATATGTCCGCCCGCTATTTTATCCTTGCCAATGTTCTTTATCGTCGTGGGTTCAGTTCTGAGTATTCCAGATGCTTAAACAAAGAAGAAGCTAAAGAAATCATACGAGAAGCGCATGAAGGTATTTGCGGTGGTCATGTCGGCTACCAAACCCTTGTTAAACAAATCATTCGGGCAGGATACTATTGGAGAACCATGCAGCAAGACTGCTATCATTTTGTGAAGAAGTGTGTTCAGTGTCAGATACACGCACCTTCCATTCATGCGCCAGCCACGTACTTGCAATTAGTCGTGTCTCCATGGCCATTTTCTATGTGGGCCTTCGACGGCGTAGGACCCATCTCTCCTTCAGCTTCTAATGGTCATAAATATTTTCTTGCCGCAACAGAGTATTTCACCAAATGGGTTGAAGCCGTCACTCTGCGTACAGTGGAAGGTCGACATGTAGTCTCGTTCATTCATAAGAACATTCTTTGTCGTTTAAGTATACCGCACGACATCGTGTCGGATAATGGTACTCATTTCAAGAATGAGAGAATGAAGATCTTTTGTTCAAACTTCAGAATTCATCATCATTTTTCAGCTCCTTATTATCCACAAGGAAATGGTCAGGCAGAAGCAACCAATAAAAGTTTGATTCGCATCTTGGAAAGAACCGTTGAGACGGGTCGTGATTGGCACGAGAAAATTCATGATGCACTTTGGGCATATCAAACTACCATTCGAACCCCAACCAATGCGACTCCTTCAGAACTTGTTTATGGGACTGAGGTGGTGTTACCTCTTCATGTTCAGAAACCCTCCCTTAAGTTCTCATCTCTTTTAGAGCTACCACTCGATCAATATCAGCAACAGAGATTGGTACAGTTAGATTTACTCGATGAAAAAAGACTCAAAGCAGCAAAACACGCTCAGTCTTATCGTCAGAGGATAGCAAGGCAATATGCCAAGTCAGTCATCGAAAGGAGATTCCAAGTTAATGACTTGGTCCTTAGATCAACGGCTCATCTCAAGCATCGTCCACGTGGCAAATGGTCACCAAACTGGGAAGGTCCCTACGTGGTGAAAGAAGTGTTGCCCCGTAATTCATATCGTCTGATTAATGCAGACGGGGTAGAACTATCCGACCCCATTAATGCTCGACATCTGAAGAAATTCTATACCTAGAAAATCTCTATTCTATCTTTTGTATTCTTCAAAAATTCTCCTCAATAGATAATCAATTATTCTTTGGTCAAAATACCCCTCTTCCCCATAATATACTGGGGCATTCTTGTTAAAGTTGCCTTTTATCCAAAATAATTTGTGTGCAGGCAGGATCTAATAAATCTCTCATTTTGCACGCATGTTCACTCAGTTGCATCCGTTTGCATTTGCACGCATTCATCTGCATCAATTTGCATTGGATTTCCCATTCAGGATAAGGGATAAATCCTGAGACCCCGGCAAGTCGTCTAAGTCATCGCCAATTGATGACCCTTCAAAACCCAGTGCTCGTACTGGTAATCTTTAAAACCCAGTGCTCGTACTGGTAATCTTTAAAACCCAGTGCTCGTACTGGTAACCTTTTAAAATCCAGTGCTCGTACTGGTAACCTTTTAAAGTCCAGTGCTCGTACTGGTATCCTTTAAAAATCCAGTGCTCGTACTGGTAGTCTTTTAAAACCCAGTGCTCGTACTGGTAACCTTTTAAAATCCAGTGCTCGTACTAGTAACCTTTTAAAGTCCAGTGCTCGTACTGGTATCCTTTAAAAATCCAGTGCTCGTACTGGTAGTCTTTTAAAACCCAGTGCTCGTACTGGTAACCTTTTAAAATCCAGTGCTCGTACTGGTAACCTTTTAAAGTCCAGTGCTCGTACTGGTATCCTTTGAAAATCCAGTGCTCGTACTGGTAGTCTTTTGAAATTCAGTGCTCGTACTGATAACTTTTTAAAATCTAGTGCTCGTACTGGTAACCTTTTAAAGTCCAGTGCTCGTACTGGTATCCTTTAAAAATTCAGTGCTCGTACTGGTAGTCTTTTAAAACCCAGTGCTCGTACTGGTAACCTTTTAAAATCCAGTGCTCGTACTGGTAACCTTTTAAAGTCCAGTGCTCGTACTGGTATCCTTTAAAAATCCAGTGCTCGTACTGGTAGTCTTTTAAAATTCAGTGCTCGTACTGATAACTTTTTAAAATTCAGTGCTCGTACTGGTAACCTTTTAAAGTCCAGTGCTCGTACTGGTATCCTTTAAAAATCCAGTGCTCGTACTGGTAGTCTTTTAAAACCCAGTGCTCATACTGGTAACCTTTTAAAATCCAGTTCTCGTACTGGTAACCTTTTAAAGTCCAGTGCTCGTACTAGTATCCTTTAAAAATCCAGTGCTCGTACTGGTAATCTTTTAAAATACAGTGCTCGTATTGGTACTTTGTCAAAGATCGGTCTTCATACTGGTCACAATATAACTCTCACATTGAGGTTCAGGCTCAATCTTTAGACCTGCGAACCAAACAATCTGTATCAGACTCTTGGGTCGTTCCATTCTGTTAATCTGACATTCGGGTTGCCGATTTTGTCAAGACCTCTAGTCATTCGTGTTATCAAGCAGTTCTTTGAGTTATCAAAAGCTATCAAAATCAATTGCCAAGTATCTCTCTTGCGAGGGACCCTTTTCCAGGGAGAGTTCGAGGGAGCTCGTTTCTTTTTGCATGTCTTTATTGTTCATTCGTTGAACCCCTTTTTTTAGGGAGAGTTTGAAGGGACTCGTGATTCACGAACAGTTTGCAAAATAATCTTTATTGTCACACAAGGAACCCTTTTTCTAGGGAGAGTTTCGACGAAAGCTCGTCCTCCTTGTAACCCTAAATGTCTTTTGTTAGGCCACCCCCGTCGTCGAGGACCCTTTTTCCAGGGAGAGTGTGATGGACTCGTTCCTCTATGATATCATTTCAATCTCTGTTAGCGGCCCCCTTTACATAAGAGAAGCCTAGAAATAGGGAGTTTTGACGAAAACTCTATTTCTCTTCGAAAGTTCGTTTTGCAAACACCTCCTCTTCATGGAAGAGAGGAGTATCTTTTGTTACCCGTTCAGGTAAGGGTCAAGCCTGAGTCTCTCCTTTGGGGAAAGGAGAGGAGAATCTAGCCACGGATGTGTCATATAGATCTCAAATGATTTCCTTCACCAAGGATTCCAAGAATATTTTGCCAATTTGCCATAGAAAATAGTTGTTGATTTCAAAATCTTTATCGCATAAAATTGTACCTCAGAATACCTTCAGTATTACTTCCGAAGTGACAAAGCTTTTGCGAAAAAGGATTCAAAATTCAAAATCTTTCTATTGGCCAACCAAAAGGATGAAAAATAAATCCGCGATATGGCCAGCAAAGAAAATTCAATGTTGTTGCAAAGCCAGAAGTGATTGATATTGATCACAGTCAATGGCATATTTTTAAAGATCATTCTTGGAAAATAAGCAGTCGAAATATCCTGGGTGATACAGAAAAATCCACTCAATATCCATGTCCCCTCAATCACCTAAGCTGCAATTAAATATCTGCAAAAGGGATCTCTCAACTGTCGTCAAGATGAAGGCGAATTAGACGAGTCGACCCCCGGGGCCAAAGAAGATTTGGATCATCTCCAAGATGACGGAGTTTGTGACGGATCCTTCCAGGGAAAGTCCAGATCACCGTCGAGATGAAGGCGAGTATGATGGACCTCTCAACAATCCCTAAAAGGTATTTAATTTCTGTTATCATCAAGAGATTCCTAACCAATGAGCCAATAACCGTCAATATAATCCCTGAGAGAAAAGAAGGATCGGAACATCTCTGAGATGAAGGAGTTTGTGACGTACCCTTCCAAAAAAATAAAGAGAGAAAAAGCTAGGACATCTCCAAAATGAAGGATGATGTAATTCTCGAAAAATCCAAGAGAGCTCCAATTCTGTCAAAAAAGAGTGCAGAAAGATCATCATGAGAAAAGAATCCCAGGATATCAGACTGCCGAATCTATCAAGAATCTTCTTTAATTTTGTGAAATTCTTTTATCAATATCCTTTCGCTAATAGCTCTCGCAATATCAAGAATACATTCTTTTCCGTCCATATCAATGAAATTGATAGCCTCCTTGAAGGAAAGTCAATTGCAAGTAATTTGAATTCGAATCTTGATTCTACGGAGTTAAGCCCAGTCGGAGGTAATACTTCAGGTAGAAAAGAGGGAATATTTTTCATATATATATGTGCTTATCATTCTTGAATTAACTACAATTTTTTTATCTTATTGGCAATCTTTTTAAGTTATCCTGATATGAAGTGAGAACTTGATGTTTATTTTGATGTATCCAGGCGTTGTTGTTATCCCTTTTAGGATCGGATGATAGGAGTTGTCCAAGATCCTTCCCTTCTTGTTTTGATCTGAGTGCCTGGGCTCTCAGATTCGCACACTTCCCTGTGCTCCCCACTGTCCCACCATAGACAGTTCCCGTTCAGGTTAAGGGTTAAACCTGAATTTTCCGCAAAAGGTCATCTGTCTTAAAAGCCATTCAGTCTTAGCAATGAGACGTCCAAGATCAATCCCTTTTCAAGCTTTAGGGAACCCCCTTTCTTCCTTTTGCAAACCCCTCTCGGATTCATTGTGCAGAATTCGAAGGTCCCATCATGGTTTCTTCATTTGAGGATTCCGTATATCGTCCCCTTTCAGGTTAAGGGTTAAGCCTGAGCCTCGTTTTTCCACGAGGTATCGCCCCCTTTCAGGTTAAGGGTTAAGCCTGAGCCTCGTTTTTCCACGAGGTATCGTCCCCTTTCAGGTTAAGGGTTAAGCCTGAGCCTCGTTTTTCCACGAGGTATCGTCCCCTTTCAGGTTAAGGGTTAAGTCTGAGCCTCGTTCCATACGAGGTATTTCCTGTCCCATCCAGGTTAAGGGCAAAACCTGAATCTCACTTCTTTTCGAAGTAAAATTTTCTCCTTATTCTTCATTTCATATCTATCATCATCCTTTGAACTAATTCTTTCATACCCAGTCAGATTCATCTAACTGGGGCATTTTTATAGTCCAAATTTGGTATGTTTTCTTTGCCACTAAGCTCGGCTTTCAACCGGCTTAGCAGCAAAGAGGGGCATCTGTAAACACACCAAATTTTTACCTTCATCCAGTGTTTGTCCATTTCATAAGTCATCACAGATCATTGCATGTCATTGCACGTATTCTGCACAGCATTGTATGACATTGCATCTCATTTTCGAGATCCAGCACTCCTATTTCAAAACATTCAATCCAGATTTGAATTTTAAAGCTTTATTTCAAAATCAATTTCAAAACCTGGGTTTTTATTCAATACTCTGTCATTTTCCAACCCCAGGACTTTGTATTTCGAAATATTTTCTCAGAAAACAATCTGGATTCCTTTCAAATTCAAACTTTAATCGATTTCAATTCACAGATGAGACCCATTTAGATGGTGTCGCTTCTGAATGCCTCTATTCATCAAATTTCTCAAATTTTTGAAAGTTTCAGTCTGATCAGGACTCTGTCTCAGAGTCCTAATCCGGTCAGAAGTTTGGTTTTTAAGTCTGTTTTACTTCCATTCTCAATCTTTTTCGTTTGTTTTCGAAATTTAGGTCATTTCACAGAGTCCAGTTAGTTTAGAACTCTATTTTAGAGTTCGGTCGAGTTAGGAGTCTAACCCTGACTATGTTTTCTGACTTATTTCATCATTTCTTGATAAAATCTTTTGAAAATTCTTTCATTTGGCTTTTAAAATCTAAAATCTCAGAGTCCTAAGAGTTCAGGACTCTAACCCGGAGTTCCAGTTCGCTTGAGACCCTATTTTCAAAGATCTTGAATTTTAAATACTGATTTTAACCCCTTTTCAAAGCCATTTTCAGTGTTTATTTCAAAAATGTTCAAAATTCGATGTGGGCTCACTCAGTTGGTACCATATCCAGAGGAATTCTAACTCAGTTAGGACCTTATGTCATTTCAAAAATCCTAATTTTAAGTTTACTTTTGAAAATCTTTTGAAAACTCCTTCAATTTCAAGTTTTAAAATCGCTTTTTGAAAAACTCAAGTAGGGCCCACTCGGGGTGGCGCCATATTCGAGTAAGTCAGGGCTAGACTAGGGTTAGTTGATGTCTTGGTTAGTGTTAGAGGTTTAGAAGAGTCAAAACCATTTTGAAAAACTCATTTTTGAAAGTTAGTTTTTAAAACTAGTGTTTTTAAAGGTTTTTAAAGGTTTTTAAAAGTGTTTTAAAAACCCAATGTGAGAGAATGCCAAGTGGCACCACATTTGGGGGATTCTTAGGTTTAGCTAGAGGTTAATTAGGAACTATTTAGGATAATTTAGACTAGGGGTAGTTAGGTAACTCCACCCCAAAATCGCCCCCCCCCCCTTTAGAGTCCAAAATTTCAAAATTGTCAATTTTTAAACCTAATTTTTTTATTATAAATAGAGGCATAAGGGGGGTCGATTTTCCCATCTCTCTCCTATTGGATTCTTGGAGCTTCTCTCTCCTCTCCAGCCCTTCCTCCATTGCTGCAACTCCAAGGTATGAACTTCTTCACTTTTCTTATTTTATTTAATGCTTTTTAATGCTTTAAACCTAGATTTAGGCTTGGACATCCCTCCTTATGGAAGATCAACCATGGTTTCACCTCAAGAACCAACAAGAACCAGCAAGAACAATCCAAGAAGGTGATCTAACCCTGTTTTGGATAATTTACAGAGATTTTAATCCATTAGAATTGATTTTAACATGATTCTTTACATTATTAACCAATAAAATATATGATTTACCCTTTTTAATGGGTTAAATCTATGTTTTAAAGGTGATATCAAATTCCAGCCATTGATTCCCTGTTTTTAATTTATTTTCATGGTTTATTCATGTTTGTTTTACGTTCTAAAGCATAGAAATAATTTCTATTTACTGTTTATGGTTTATTTTATTTATTTACATTAGTTAATGCATGGTTTTTCAAGTTTCTTAAATTTCTGTGTGTTCTAGGTTTAGAACAGTAAAGATGATGTTATTTCGGATTGAAGCACTCATTGTTTATTTCTGATTTTTTTATATGTGATGCATGCATGAGTTATTGAGTTACTGTAGAAAAATCAAAGGTTTTGGATCTCGGAAACCCTGTCAAAAAAATCAGACATCAAATCGGGTTTTTAAAGCTTAAAAATCGTGGTTAAAATCAAGAAGGTAACTTGCTGTTACGATATTTCTCTCATCTTATATCCGATTTTAGATCTGTAAAGTGATATGGATTCACATTGAGTATATCTGTCTGATGTGAAATTTTCGGATTTTTTGATCACTGTTTAGTATTTTTCCTATTTTAGAGAATCTGTTTTTAAATTTAAAACTCGTTAGGGTTTACCAAAACCCTAATCAGACTTGTGTTAGTCATAAGTCCCAAACCACAGATCCGATTTTAGATCTGTAAAAAGTGAGTATTGTTATTTTTATGTATGCTGTTCACCACTAAAAGTTCAGAGATTTTTGTTTAGAATTGCTATTTATGTCTGTATTTTCAATCTGGAATAGCTGTTTTAATCCCTGTTAAGAGTGATATATTTTAGCTCAGATTGCCGGAAGGGTTTCTCCCTAACCGGAGATGATTTTTCCAATATGTAAATTGGAAAATATCTGTTTTTATTTCTAGTTAGTCTCTGTAAAATTTCATAAATTTCCATGGAGATTTGACCCCTGTTTCAGGTCTTGGACTGAGACTGGTTGGTGAATTAGGTCAAAAATAGCATATTTTTAGGGTTTAATGCAATTTTCGGATTAATTTAATGTCAAAAAATTATTTTTATAATTCCAATTCGATATTAGGGTTATAAAAAGTGTAGGTACCAATTTTTATGGATTTTGGAATCCATTTGATGGCTGAATTAAGCAAATTGCAAAACCGGGTTCCTGAAAGATCCAAAAACACTGCTAAAATCACGGTTTTTGTGATATTATTGGATTTTCGTGCATAAGCATATATTTTTAGGGTTTAATCATGTTCATAATCATATTAGGATGCTTTAGGTTTAATTTTGTGCTCATTTGATTTCATTTAGTGCATAAAACCTAAGTTGTTACCAAAATCTATTTCTAAAAATCCTGATTTCAAGACCATAGTCTTGCTATCAAGGGCAATTTGGTCATTTGACCTAAATTTCGAAATCCCTAACCCTAATTTCATATTTTTAATCATGTCATAGCATATTTGGTTTGAGTTTATTCCATTCAAATTTCAAAACTTGCATTTTATCAAAATATCTTTCTAAAAACCCTAATTTCAAGGCCATAGTCTTGTTATTAGGGGTATTTTGGTCATTTTGACCCCAATTTCGAAATTTCATATTTTACCTTTATTATTCCTTCATATTTTATCATTTTGATTTAACGAAATCTTGGAAAAGGCTTATATCTAGCAAAATCCAACAATTTCCTGATATTGTTGGATAAATCTAGAAAAGCCAACATATTTTTATTAACCAAGTTTTCTAGTTTTGCAGGTACATTGAAGACTTTATTTTCCATGTATTTAAATTTCAATAGTGATGTAATTTGTAATTAAACTTTGGAATAAGAATTTACATTTCCTGCTTAGCTTAGGTTGCATTGCATATAGCTTATTTTTATAATTTTAATATGTGATGGATGATGATTCATGCATATTTTTGCAAATTCACCATGGTCTACACGAATGGCACATGCACTAGCTTCTATGAAGTTTATAAACTTGGTGGAATTTGTATTTATGGCCATAGTCAGAATATGAATGATACTTAGATTTATGATCTTCACATTAGCCACATTCAGCCTACACTCTTAGGCTAACTTCAAAATGCACTGCATTTCTCAAAAATACAAAAAGTATTTCTCAATTCCTCAAATCCATATTCATTCATTTCATGCATTTGCCAATTCCAATTTCAATTCAAAGAAGTTCATTTTCTCAAAATCTCCTAAGTCTTATAGGAAAATCGATTTTCCCAAAGACATTGAATTTCAAAGGATATTTCAAGTATTTCCCAAGTTCCAAATTCAAATTTTCTAAGTTAGAATTTCAATTTCCAAGTTTGAATTCAGAGAAACCAAGTCTCTCAGAATCGATTTTCACCAAATGTCAAGGATTCCTCAAAATCGATTTTTATTTCTTTCAGAAGTATATTTGAAATCCCAATTCACGATTTTCCAAGATTTACATTTTATATTTCAATCATTCAAAGCAAACATCATGTTTTCAAATGTGCATTTTTCTGAAAATTCATAGCACATGCCTGATTCTATGTGCATTTAGAAATTAGAATATGATTTAGACAAGTTGAATAGAGTAGAGCATAAGATTGATCCTTGGTTCAATTACCCCTGTTAAAGGTGGCAGGAACGGTTGAACCTCGTACCGACAGGCGAGTCCCATTCTATGGAATTTTCCCGCATTTTAAAAACGGAGGCGAGTTACTTTCAAAAACTATTTCAAAGGTCAGTTTGATTTGCAAAAGTTAAAAATTTTGCGATGATAACAGAACCTTTTGCGCTATTGTGGTCGCCGATGATGCTCATAGGGATGGTGATAGATGCCTCTTCTTTAACAAGAACTTTTCTGAAATTAGCTTCAGCTTGCTCGGATAATATCTCAATCATCATTCTTTTGAACAACCGATATATAGCGGGATCAATCTCCTCCTTGATGGTCTGAGCTCCCTCTTTGACAGACTTTATGGAATCCATTTCTCACTCACTGTCTGTAACTAATGTGCTGAAGTAGCGTGGTCTTTGATCTCGTCTGGATCACACAACCACACCAATGCCCTCTGCAGAACCACATGGGATGTTTAGAATGATGGAAAAAAGAATTTTGAAAGCAACAATCTTGAGAGAAAAACAAATGATGGGATAAGGCAATCTTGGAAGGAAATGACAAACAAAATTTTGGATAAAATTTGGAAGATATACTGAAAAAGAAGTTTTTGAAGACATGAGCAAATTTTGAAATTTCAAAAATTTGCAGGCAGGATCGGAATAAGGCTGGAAATCCGAGATCCAGTAGAACGGTAGAATGTAAAATCACCTGGAGTTTTGAAAGAAATGGGATATTTGAGAAAATCATCCAGGGTTTTGAGAAAAAGATCTCATGGAAAATAAGGATATTTTGAAAAAGGCCTAATGAGTTGGAAAGCATTGGGAAATATAAAGAATTGAGGAAATAACACACATACAATCACATCCTGCACAGACATTTATGCACATTCAGCACTCCCTAAAAGGTTGACTCTAAATGCATCAATTTGAAAACAGCTGTAGGACCCTAATCCTAACTCTAGGTTCAGATCATCTTTGTCCAATCCAGTTATGCCGATATACCCGAATCGAACTCCGAGGTACGTAGCATATAATTTCAACTCCGGTTCTAAGGTAAGGTTTTCCAACATCCTTAAGCGCCTACCGATATACTTCGGACTGTGGCCCGCGGTACGTGGTAGGGGGGTGTTAACCCAAATAGGTGGCCCAATTGTGAGGCTCTGTCCCGAACTAGGGTTCTGGAAGAGAGCCCAGCAACGTGAAGACCGGGTAATGATAGGTAATTGGGGTTTTGAAAAAATGATCACATGCAAGAAATAGATGGCTCTAAATCCTAGAGAGATAGACTTTTGAAAATCTTTGAAGAAGCATACATTGTTTGCATTCAGATCCTAAATTGAGGAGAGTTGTATTTAGACCTAAGTCTATGTGAGCATGAAAATTTCTCCACAATCTGGTCCTACCAAACCATGCTTAAGCTACATACAGTCAATGTCAGATAGGTTAGAATCTAGGCTCCTAGGTTTGCATGATATCAGAAGTAAAAGAGCTGACATTTTGTGAACATAATTTCGATAATTGAACTAAGTCAAGCATAATTTAGGTCAGACA
This sequence comes from Nuphar pumila, assembly GCF_984573655.1. NCBI lineage: Eukaryota > Viridiplantae > Streptophyta > Magnoliopsida > Nymphaeales > Nymphaeaceae > Nuphar > Nuphar pumila. The sequence goes on along the minus strand of NC_143249.1, from coordinate 162,809,921 downwards.
AGGACAGGTCCCATCACGGTCGCCAAACCTGTTATCGTCGCAAAATTTTTCTCGTCTTCCCTTCCTTGCGAAAGAGAGAGGAAAATGCTTTCGCGATTCAAACTTGACCGGATTTTGGAAATTGTTTTGAAATACTCGCCTGCGTTTTGAAAATTGCGAGAAAATTCGTGGGATGGGGCTCGACCTGTCGGTACGAGGTTCGACCGTTCCTGCCGCCTTTAACAGGGGTAATCGAACCAAGGACCAAAATTGTGCTTGACTTAGTGAAATTACCGAAATCGTGTTCTATCCTAAATGCACAGAGAATTCAGGCATGTGCTATGAGATTTTTGGAAAATGTAAATTGGAAAATATAATGTATACTTAGAAAACATTTGGAGTTGAAAAGCATTTCTCAGGAAAAAGATGAAAATCAATCTCTCAGGAAACTCAGACGAAGAAGGTTTGAAATCTCGAGAGAGTTTATAAAGATTTGGAAAAAAGTAAGAATCTCGAGAAAATCTTGAGAAAGTTTATAAAGACTTGGAAAACTATGAAGGAATAAGAATCTCGGGAAAATTTTGAGAAAGTTGATAAAGACTTGGAAAACTATGAAGAAATGAGAATCTCGGGAAAATTTTGAGAAAGTTTATAAAGACTTGGAAAACTATGAAGAAATGAGAATCTCGGGAAAATTTTGCGAAAGTTTATAAAGACTTGGAAAACTATGAAGAAATGAGAATCTCGGGAAAATTTTGAGAAAGTTTATAAAGACTTGGAAAACTATGAAGAAATGAGAATCTCGGGAAAATGGAAGGAATTCTTGAGAAAAGATGAACATTTGAAAAGGAAAGCACTTGTTGGGAAAACTCAGACTTTGAGAATTTTCTTAAGAAAATGATAGAAAATTTATAGGAAAAATTCATTGGAGAAGGAAATTTAGAACTTAGGAAATTGAAATCCTGAGAACCTTGTCTTTGAAATGTCTGAAAATCAACTTTGATTCTTGAGAAAGATGAGAAATTCCTTTTGAAAAGAATCTTAAGAAAATAACATTTCCAAGGAAAATCACAGGAAAACTTTGATTTGGAAAATCCAACTCCGAATATCATCATAGTTTCTTGAGAAATCGATTCCATGAAGTGAAAATTTCTTGAGAAAATCATGAGAAAAACAAATGATGCGGATGATTTGAATGAATGAATGCAGTTTGAAAAGATTTCTGAAAAAATTGTTGGAAAAATGTGGATTAAGCCAAAGTAAATCCTTCACATATTCTGACTGTGGCCATGAATATATTCAGAGTTTATTTGAGTTAATTCACAATATTTTGAAAACATTGGAAATATGAGGTGCATTTTCAAGATAGCCTAAGAGTGTAGGCTCAATGTGACTGGTAGAGAGATGATGGATCTGGGTCTCGTCCATATTCCGACTAGGGCCGTAAATATGGACTCCACCGAGTTTATCAACTCTCTAAGAGTTGATGCACATGCCATTCGTGTTCATCCACGGTGAATTTTGAAAGATTGAGATGTATGCATCATATAATGAGGATATTGCTGAAATCAAACTATATGAGATGCGGCCTAATCTAAGCAATAAAAGTAAATCTTATTCCAAGGTTTACATTGGATTGTTACATTGCATAATATAAAGTAAAAGAAAATTGAAATGGAGCCAATGAATCAGCATCCTCTAGATTTTCCTGCAAAATGAGAGTTAGTACAAGATAACCAAGAAAATGGGTATATATACTATATACAACGAAGGTATATATGTAGACATAGAAATATTTGAATTTATGATGAATGATATATGATAATGACGATATATTTACAAAAAGAAAAGAAAAATATATGTGATAACCAATGCACATGAAGGGATATATATAGATATGTATATAAGTATATATATATATATATTTATGTATGTATGTTCATAACATATATATATATATATACATATATATGTATACATATAGGTAGATATACAATATATATACATATATATAGATATATATATACATATAATGAGAAACCTATACATATAAAAAAAATATATACATACTAATGGAAATTACATATAATGGGTAAAATCAGAAAATACAGGTATATACTGTTTCTGTAGGGGATTTCACACAGCCGTATCTCCCAAATTACAAGGTAATTTTCGATAAAACTAGGCATGGAGCTTCCCTATATATCAATAACAAAGCATGCAAGAGATGGTTTATAGATCATGAATGGATATAAAAATATCCATCCATGAACATGACCGATTATCAAGACTGCACACCTGCAAAAAATGGTAAATACAACACATACGTGATGTGTAAGGAATACATTATGGGAACAATGGGCTGTTTTCATAAAGTTCCAGCATTTCACATAAGCTTTAATCACAACCTTCCAACATTTCACCAAACTTCAATCACTTTCAATCACCACCACCTCCATTATCATGAAGACAAAATACAGGTTAAACCAATATTTTTATGCAATATCCAACTGAAAAATGAATCCTTTTGCTATACTAATTCTTAAAAAGTTGAGTCAAGGCCAGCACCCAACTACATATAATACTTGTACCATAAATTTAGATATAGAGAAATAAATCAATAGTAAAAACTAAGACAGTTTAAATATAAACCACTAGCACAAAATTTGTAATGCTAATAAAACTAGATAAATGACTGAAATAATGCCTTTTGGTTATATGTTTACTACAGAATTTGCATGATCAAAATTCCAAAATGCATCAGATAAACACAAATAACACAAATTAGTTAAAGAAAAGAAAAGAAAAACAAACAATACAAGTTTCCAACACAAATATTTCTATGCTGATTCAAATGCATAAAAAACTAACAAAGGACAAAGAGATAAGCCTTCTGAAAACCTAATATTCCAACAGAAGCACAATGGAACACAAATCTGTTATTCTTCAGAGCTTATAAAATGTTCCCCATAAAATACAGTTTTCCAGGAATTAAGTGATATATAGCAGCAAATTGCAATGGTACTCACTGTAACAATCTAGAGAGGAAAATTGGTGAATGATTTGGGATGGTGGGTAACTTCAACCTCGTGGCTTGTGTGGAAGGTAAGAAATGAGAAAATGCTTGATTGATATTCAAACCTGCAGGTTGTTACCTTGTGATTCCTCTGTTCAAGACGAACTGCAAGAAACAAGTTAGGGTCGACTTTTGCAGCTGGGGTTGAAGGAAGATGTAGCCGGCTGGAATCTTTTGCTGCTGGGGATGGACACGCTGAGCTGAAGGAAAAGGGCAACCTGCTGTATGAAGGCAAATGGGGAGCTAAAGAAAGGTGGATGATGGTCTTCACTGGGCTGAAAGATCTGCTGAAGGTGGATGTGCGGCTGGGGCTGAAGATGTTGAAGACCACGTTGGGTTGGACTTGTGGCTGGGCTAGATTGGATGAAAACAATGGTTCCCTTGTGGCTGGGTTAAAATGGATGACAACGTGGGGCTGGAGGAAAGTGGGCTGAAGGAAAATGGGTAAAGAAACTGCTGGGTTTAAGAAAGAGAGGGAAAAGCTTTTTGGCTTTCCTCTGCTGAACTAAAGTAGGTGCAGAGACGGCTGGGCTGAAGAGGATGAAGCTGGTGGTGGTGGTGGGATCTCCTGCAGCCTGTTTACTAACTACAACAATTGCAAATGGGAGTGATGGCTGGGGTGAGGATGGATGGGCAGTTTGGCTGAAGGTGCTCTGAGGCTGGGCTAAAGAAGAGGGCAGCCGGCGTTTTCTGCTGGATGGCTGTTGAAGGAAAGGGTAATCTCCTGCTGGACCTCTGTTGGCTGAAGGATGATGGGCTGAAGGAGATGCATGAACTGTTGGCTGGGCTCTCTTGTTGTGGATGGACTGAAGATGATGAATGATGGATATGCAGCTACACGTTGAGGAGGAGATCCCTGCAGAAATCCCAAACGAAAACAGTAAATCCTCCTCTAATCGGCCAGGCTTCCTCCTCCTCCTCAATCCGTAGCCTTCCCCTCTTTTTAAAGAATTCTGAAAATCTTTTCAAAAAAAAGAAAACGCACCCCTTTCATGAGGTTCCGTTACCTCTCTTTTGAAATTTTTTTTTGAAATAACCGTTTTAAGAGGGGTGCACCTTATGATTTTTTCAAAATTTGGTTTTATTTCCCTAAGTTTAGGCAAAATCAGATTTATTACTTTAGGGAAATTTGGCTGTGCCATTAAGGCTACCTTTTTCTAAAAAAAAAAAATTTATTTAAACAAATCAATAAAAAGAAATAAAATAAAAAGTGAGTATTGAAATAAATGAGAGGCTTTTATGGAAATGCCATCTCAACCCACTTTTAAAATCCTTTTGAAAATAAAGTTTTTGTTTTGTTTTTGCAAGTCTTTTATTTTCAATTGGGGTGCCACATGTGTGTGGGCCTGCTAACTAAAAATAAATAAATAAATATTGAAAAATTAAGAAAAATTTGCAAATTGGTATGAACTTCGGGTGGGTCCCGCTTGAGAATAAACAACTTACCTGAGAGTTTGAGTATGATGCTAGTTCAAAGGCGGGTCCCGCTCCATTTATTTGAAAATACGAGATAAAACATTATTTGTTTTTCAAGAATTTGGAAAAATTGGGTTTTCGGGGCAAAAATATGGATAAATGTAAAAAAAAAAAAAATTTGTAAAGAGATTTAAAATCTTTTGCAAAAAGTTTTGAGATAAAATCTTTAAAATCAATATCCAAATATCCAGATTGTTTTTCTTGAGAAAAAATTTTGTAATTCAAAGTCCTGGGGGTAAAATGGGAAAAATTGGTAATTTTGAATACCTAGGTTTTTTTTTTTTAAAAAAAATCAAATTGAAAAAGTTTAAAGATCAAATCTGGATTGACAATTTTGAAAATCAGGAGTTCTGGATCTCAAAATGACATGTTGTGCAGTGAAATGACGCAATGCTATGCAAAGACATGTTCTATAAAAATGTCACTCTGAGCTTGGACTTGGAAATTTTAGCTTTTTGTCCAGAAAAAGAATTTTGAAATTTTTGCCATTTGAAGATGTCTCTGAACCTAAATATGGAAATTTTGAGGCTCAAAAAATGAAATTTAGGACTTTCTGCAAGGTTTAATCTCGGAAAATGACCATTTTGCCCTTCATTGCTTCCGGAGAACTAAAGTGTGCCGATTGAGGGCGATGTCAAGATAATGAGTGAAAATTTGGGGTGTTTACACAGACATATAATTACAGAATGTCCCAATTCATGGCTATCCCTGTGGATCTAAATGCGGGACATTGGCTATAGATAACCATCAATACGTTATGAGAATAGGGTACTGGAAACAAATCAATCAAAACTTGGCAATATTACAAGGGATGGACATAAAACTGATCATACCCATCAGCTAAAATTTAACAGATAGAGAAATTAGAAAAAAAAAAAAACTAATACAGAGACTTGGGAAATAAGGAAATTTCAACGTAAAACCCATAAGAACCAAACGAAACTAGAGGATCTAAAGGGAAAAAAAAAAGGAAAAGAAAGAAAGAAAAGAAGAGAGAAAAAAAAGGGAAAAAGCTTATGTGTAGTAAAGGGAAAATTTAGTGAGATTTAACAGAAGCATAGAGCTGAAAAATGAAATTCACTAAACCAGAGACCGGCGTCAGCCAACCTTGCCTAGTAGTTATCTCTACCTCTTTGATAAAAATGATGAACAATCCCTGGTCCCGACTCAATCTCCATATGGACAACCTACATGAAACCAACAAAGATTGTCACCCTTTCTTATGTATACTTCAGACAGAGCACCCTTCGACGAATCCGGAACCGGCTCTACATTTCGTTGGAACTCCCATCAGGGCTTCTAGAGTAGTAATTGGAAGGGTAAACTAAGGATCCGGTCTTGCAAAGCCCATTGCACGAATGAAAATTTATACTCAATAACATAAGACTCAGCAACAAGTAAATTTTCTGCAGAATGACCATTCATGAACCGTGTATCGCATTCCCTGATATCTTCAAGACAATTTGAAACTTGCATTAGCAAACCAGAGGATTCTGGGAGATTATATACAGGGGGTTAATGTGATTCGATAACGCAAAACACATAAAAAAATGACAGATTAACAAAAGTAATCATATTAAACATGAACAAAGAAGAGCCCTCAGCAACGATACTATTAATTATAAAAGAGCAGAAAAAGAAGTAAGGTGGAAAAAGGGAATTAACCCTTTTGTGGCAAAGTGCAGGCTAGCATTACCATCAGGCAACTGGTCATGGCATGTAGTTTGTTACTAGGACCCATTCATGGAGTCGACTTTGCACAATAAGAAGACAAAAGAATTGAAAAGGGCAAAGAGGCACACAAGCAATGTTAATCATTCAGATCGCATCAACCTGAACAGCATGATGTATCTCAAACTGCAAATCGACTGAAAGAGATCGACAAATTCTAGAGCCTCATTTACAGGATTGTAATCTTGGGGATGTCTATCGCTAAAAGCACATCCAGTTATTCTAACTTGTAAATTACCAAGACAGAAAAACTTATGACAGAGATATGACAATGAGAGGCAGAATTCGCAAATAGCAAATGACAAAAGGAGATGGAAAAGAGAAACTACAAGGGGAAGCTGCGTCTGAACTAACATAAACAGCAAACTATGCTTACATAGAAGAATCCCTGTAAGATACATCAGAAAGCAGAAAACGCTAAGGATCAAAAGAGGAAATCTAAATGTGATGAACTATCTGGAATGGGACCAGAAATCGGACATCTAATCATAGATTGGCGAAAATATATTAAATGCAGAAGATTGTTGGAACATAGTCGTTCCTTTTTCTATAGCACTGGGATGGGTCAATGTCACATGAGCAACATCGATGTCATCAGGAGTGCACTAATGGGGATAAAAAAAAAATGACGAAGGAGAAAAGAGAGACAAAAGAAAAGAAAGAAAGAAAAGAAAAGAAGGAAAGAAAAAAAAGAAAAGTAAGTGAAAGAGGGAAGACTCACCGGATAGCTTTGCGCTGCAAGGAACAGGAAGATCAATGGAGAGGTTAATGGTGGATGTTGCACGAGAGCGATGGAGTCCAGAGAAAAAAATCCGATCCCCTCCCTTCCTTCTGCATGCTCTTTTTCAAGAGCTGAAGGAAGGGTCTGGAAGGGTTGTTATGTATCGATGGTTGAGGAGGAAAAGGATGCGTCTGTTGGAGATCAACGGAGGAGAGATTGAGGACCAAGCCATTGGGAATGAAGGGTTTGGAGGCATCCGATGGATTGGAGATGGAGGGTTTGGAGGAAGCTTTGCGAAGAAGAGGGGGCGATGGAGTGCAAGGGGGTGACCCGGGACAAAGTTAGGAATGTAAAAAAAATGGAGAGAGACCGAGACAAGACAGAGAAAAGAGGGTGAGAGTGAGAGAGGGTTCCCCGGTTTTGAAAACCCCTTTTTTTTCTTTTTCTTTTTTTAAAAGAGTTCTTCGCAATTTTCCTTGTAAAAAAAAAAAATTGTTTGTTTTCTTGGTATTTTCTGAATTTTTTTTGTTATTTTGGAAATAAGACTCTAAAACCTAAGCAGTATGAGAGATGAAATTATTATTTTTTTTTTGGTATTTTTGAGAAATATCTACAAAAGGGGTTCTCTGAGAATTTCAAAGCTATTTTTTTTATTTATTTTTTGAAAAATTCTTCAGAAAGCGAATTTTGGACCAGGAATGTGAGGTGATATTCAAGGTTTGGATCTTGAATCGAGAAAATATAAAATAGTGGATCCAAATGGGTGCCGAATGAGCTGTTTGAGCCATTTGGAAAATGCTTTTGATGTTTTAAAATTTAATTTGAAAATTTGGATAATGAGGCTCAAATTACTGGATCCGGTTTCAAAAATCGAATTTGAATATGGAATTCAATCCAGAAAATCTGAAGAAAAATTTAGCTTTGAAATTGCTTTGATTTTCTCAGCAGATGGGGTCAGGGACAAAAAGGGAACATTTTGAAAAATTTGGGGTGTTCACAGTGAGCTCGGGTTAGACTCTGGGGAATATGACTGACTGGGACTGACTCAGAGACAATTGGCTTAGATTTGAGTGAGAAATGAGCTCATTTCTGAAGAAATGATCCCATTTTGGTAGGAATGGTCAGAAATAAGAAAATGGCCTTCTCACTGTGAGCTCAAATGAGCTTGAAATGACTGATATTCTAACTGTTCTAAACTGACCAGTGAGCTTTGTTGACTCCGACTGACTAGGGTCCGGGATGACCTAGGGGTAAAATGGTAATTTTTCTAATGAAAGTTGGTAAAATGGTGATTTTCTGAAACTGACTCGGGGTTTGACTCCTACACTAACCTAACAGGGTTGGCACTACACGAGGAGGGTTATTTGAGAATGGATAATGAAAATTTGGGGTGTTTACAGATGCCCCTCTTTGCTACTAAGCTGGCTTGAGGACGAGCTTAGTGGCAAAGAAACACACACCAAATTTGGGCTATAAAAATGCACCAGTTAGAAGGATCTGACTGGATGTGAAGAAATTTTGCCCTGATGAAAATGGTAGATATGAAATGGAGAATAAAGAAGAAAAATTTTACCTCAAAAGAAGTGAGATTCAGGTTTTGCCCTTAACCTGGATGGGACAGAAAATACCAAGTGTAGAAACGAATCTCAGGTTTAACGCTTAACCTGACAGGAAAATGAAATACCTCATCAAAATGAGGCTCAGGTTTAACCCTTAACCTGATCGGGAAATGAAATACCTCATCAAAGGAGGCTCAGGTTTGTACCCTTATCCTGATTTGGCGGAAAATGAATGGAATCCTTGAAGGAAGAAACCATGATGGAACCTTCAGATCTCCGCACAATGAGTCTGATAGGAATTTTGCAAAAGAATGAAATTGGGGTCCCTAAAGCTTGAAAAGGGGTTTGATTTTGGGTGCCTCATTGCTGAGACTAAATAACTTTTGAAATTGGTGACCTTTTGCGAGAAAATGATTGGTGGCTTAACCTCAAGCCGAAATTGGACCGTCTATGGTGGCACAGTGGGGACATAGGGAAGTTTGCGAATCTGAGAGCCTAGGCGCTCAGATTATACCAACAGAAGGGAAGGAATCTTGAAAACTCCCGTTATCAAGTCCTTAAAAGGGATAACAACGGATGTAAGGATGCGCCAAAGATGAACCTCAAACTCGCGTTTCACGTCAGGATGGCTAGAAAATATTGTCAAAATGTTGAAAATTGTTGTTGATTCAAAATAATTGAAAGTGATGCACATTGTTTTGAAAATATTCCTTCTTTTCTACCTGAAGTATTACCTCCGACTGGGCTTAACTCTGTAGAATCAGGATTCGAATTCAAATTGCTTGCGATTGGCTTTCTTTCAAGGAAGCTATCAATTTCCTTGATATGAACAGAAAAGAGAGTATTCTTGATATTGTGAAAGTGAATGGTGAAAGAGTATTGATAACAGAATTTCACAAAATTAAAGAAGATTCTTTTGGCAAATTCGGCAGTCTGATATCCTGGGATTCTTTTCTCATGATGATCTTTCTGCCCACTTTTTTTTTATTGGCAGAATTAGAGCTCTCTTGGGTTTTTGGGGATTACATCATCCTTCATTTTGGAGATGTCCTGACTTTTCTCTCTCTTTTTTTTAGGGAAGGGTATGTCACAAACTCCTTCATCTCAGAGATGTTCAGATCCTTCTTTTCACTCAGGGATTATGTTGACGATTATTGGCTCATGGGTTGGAAATCTCTTGGTGATACCAGAAATTAAATATCTTTTAGGGTTTGTCGGGAGGCTCATCGCAGTCGCCTTCATCTTGACGGTGCTCTGAACTTTCCCTGGAAGGATCCGTCACAAACTCTGTCATCTTGGAGATTATTCAAATCTTCTTTGGCCCCGGGGGTCTACTCGCCTAATTCACCTTCATCTTGACGACAGTTGAGAGATCCCTTTTGCAGATATTTAATTGCAGCTTTAGGTGATTGAGGAGATATAGGGATTGAATGGATTTTTCTGTATCACCCAAGATATTTCGACTGCTTTATTTTCCAAGAATGATCTTTAAAAATGTGCCATTGACTGCGATCAATACCGATCACTTATGGCTTTGCAACAACATTGAATTTCCTTTGCTGGCCATATCGAGGATTTATTTTTTATCCTTTTGGTCGGCCAATAGAAAGATTCTGAATTTTAAATCCTTTTTCGCGAAAGCTTTGTCCTTTCGGAAGTAATACTGACGGTATTCTGAGGTAATGTTTTTGTGCAATAAAGATTTTGAAATCAACAAATATTTAATGACAAATTGGCAAAATTTTTTTGAAATCCTTGGTGAGAGCGAGCATCTGAAGCACAACGCAACGCATCCATGACAAAAATTTTATTCTCCTTTCCCCAAAGGAGAAGATTCAGAAATTGGAAATAGAAATTACTCCTCTCTTCCCTAAAGAGGAGGTGTTTGCAAAACAAACTTTCGAAGAGAAATTAAGCTTTCGTCAAAACTTCCTAACATTAGGCTTTTCTTATGAAAAGGGGGCCGGTAATGGTGAGGTCGGTGAATTGGTCATGAAGGAGCGAGTCCATCACACTCTCTTTGAAAATAGGGTCCTTCATGATGAAATGGCCTAGTATAAAATTGTGGTCACAAGGAAAGCGAACTTTCGTCGAAGCTCTCCCTGAACTAAGGGTTCCTTGTATGAAATTGGAATTTTGTTTTGCAAACGGTTCACATAGACACGAGTCCCTTCAAACTCTCCCTGAAAAGAGGCTAAGTGAACAAAGGATAGCATGCGAAAAGAACGAGCTCCCTCAAACTCTCCCTGTACAAAGGATATCACGCAAGAGAATTTTTTTAAAATTGGTATTGAGTGACCAAAAGGTCAAAATTGGAATTGGAAGTTTTGAAATTTTGAATTTTGAAATTTGATATTAGACATTTGGAAATTGATATTTGAAAATTGGATGACCCGAAAGTCGAAATTGAAATTTGATTGACCCGAGGTCAAAATTGGAAATTGGAAATTGGAAATTGGAAATTGGAAATTTGGGACTTGATTGACCCGAAGGTCGAAATTGGAAATTTAGAAATTTGAAATTTGCATTTTGAATTTTGAATTTGGAAATTGGAAAATTGAAATTTGAAATTTGAAATTTGAAATTAGAAATTGGAAATTGATTGACCTGAAGGTCGCAATTGAAAATTGGATGACCCGAAGGCCGAAATATGAATACTGGTTTTTGAAAATGTGTAAACATTGGATTTTGAAAATATACCGGTTCGAGCGCTGAGTTTTGAAAGATATACCAGCTCGAGCTCTGGATTTTGAAAACATACCTTGTTTTTAAATTGAGACTTGAAATTTTGAAAGAGACCTATGCTCTTAAAGTTTTGGGGAATTATAATGAGAATGCTGGTCGGGGTCTCAGGATTTATCCCTTATCCTGAATGGGTAGCGAACTTGATGCAAATGCATGCCAATGAATGCAGATGTATGCAAATATGAAAATGATATAAATGAATGCACATGCGTGCAAAATGAGAGATTTATTTATCCTGCCTGCATACAAGATATTTGTAGATAAAAACAAAATTTTAAAAATGCCCCAGTATAACTGGGAAAGGAGAATTTAACCATTATTAAACAAAATTTGGAGGAATTACAAAGAATAAGACATGGTTTAAGTATAGAATTTTTTCAAATGTTGAGCATTGATGGGATCTGGTAATTCCACTCTGTCGACATGGATGAGACGATATGAATTACGAGGTAGTGCCTCTTTGACAACATAGGGACCTTCCTAATTTGGTGACCATTTTCCACTTGGGCGGTGCTTGAGATAAGCCGTTGATCTGAGCACTAGATCATTGACTCGAAATTTCCTTTTAATGACGGATTTTGCATATTGTCTGGCTATCCTCTGACGATATGATTGAGCGTGCTCTGCTGCTCTGAGTCTTCTTTCATCTAGCAAATCAAGTTGTATTAGTCGTTGTTGCTGATACTGATCAAGAGGTAATTCCATAAGTGATGCAAATTTTAAAGCAGGTTTTTGGACATGTAGAGGCAGTACTACTTCAGTTCCGTAGACAAGTTCTGACGGAGTAGCATTGGTTGGAGTCCGAATGGTGGTTCTATACGCCCACAACACATCATGAATCTTTTTATGCCAGTCACAGCCTGTTTCCAAAGTTCGCTCCAAGATTCAAATCAAAATCTTATTGGTGGCCTCTGCTTGGCCATTCCCTTGAGGATAATAAGGAGCGGAGAAATGATGATGGATTTTGAACTTCGAACAGAAAGTTCTCATTCTCTCATTCTTGAAATGACTGCCATTATCTGACACAATATCATGCGGTATGCCAAAACGACATAGGATATTCTTGTGGATGAATGAGACCACATGTCGACCTTCTACTATGCGTAGGGTTACTGCTTCTACCCATTTAGTAAAATATTTTGTTGCGGCAAGAAAATATTTGTGACCATTTGAAGCAGGAGTAATGGGGCCTACAACATCAAAAGCCCACATAGAAAATGGTCATGGCGAAACGACAGATTGCAAATATGTCGTTGGCGCATGAATAGAAGGTGCATGCATCTGGCATTGAACGCACTTCTTCACAAAACGATAGCAATCTTGTTGCATGGTTCTCCAGTAATATCCTGCTCGGATGATTTGTTTGACAAGAGTTTGGTAGCCAACGTGACCACCACAAATGCCTTCATGTGCTTCTTGCACAACTTCTTTAGCTTCTTCTTCATCCAAACATCTAGAATATTCAGAACTGAATCCACGACGATAAAGGATGTTGTCAAGAATAAAATATCGAGCAGACATGCGTTGAATTGCTCGCTGCTCTTTCTTTGAGAGCTCTGAAGGAAATTTGCCAGTTTCAATGAAATTCTTGATGTCATGATACCAGGGCTTCTTTTTTTGCTCAGCCTGGTTTATCTGCTCTACTAGAACAAAAGCAGGTTAATCAAGTCTGCCAATTTCAAAGGAGCGACAAGATTCTCCGCTCTTGAAAGACATGATGGATCCCAAATTGGCTAAATTGTCTACAACTTGATTGAAGTCTCTCTTGATATGGAAAAGTTGGAATTCCTCGAAATTGCTAGCAAGAGCTGAGATGATCTTCTGATAAGGAAGTAAATTCTGATCCTTCACTTGCCATTCGGCTAGGACTTGATTGACGACGAGCAAAGAGTCGCCATAAGCATGCACTCTTTTGACATTGAAGTCCTGTAGAATTTTCAGACCTTGTATCAAAGCTTCATACTCGGCCATATTATGAGTGCACTGAAAATCTAATTTGAAAGAAAAGGGAATCATCTCCTTCTCAAGTGTGATCAACAGAATCCCAATTCCTATGCCTGCCATATTGTTGGAACCGTCAAAGAATAAATTCTAAATTGGGGATTGTTGAATATTGCAGATCTGCTCATCAGGAAAATCATCATCGGCTTTAACATCCTCTGCTAGAGGAAAATATGTCAATTGATCTGCAATTGCTTGGCCTTTGATAGATTGCTGAGAGACATATTCTAAATCGTATTGCATCAATAGGACTTGCCATTTGGCAATCCATCCGCTGAGGAAGGGTTGCTCTAGAATGTACTTGAGAGGATTTAATTTGGATAGGATCTTGACTTCAGATGCTAGCAGATAGTGTCTCAATTTCTGACACATCCAAACCAGAGCTAGACATGTCTTCTCTATTTGAGAATATTTCTTCTTGTAATCAATGAACGTTTTGCTCACATAATAAATGGCATGCTCTATCAGGCTGCCTTATTCGTATTGCGCCAAGAAACCGCCGCAAGCAACTTGATTGACTGAAATGTATAGCAGTAGGGTTTTTTTCAATTCTGGCGGTTTTAAAACAAGAGGGTTGAGCAAGTATTTCTTTATGTGTTCGAACGATTGCTGACACTCTGGTCCCCATTCGAACTTCACTCCTTTTCTGAGCAAATGATTGAACGGCTCACATCTCATGGCTAAATTGGATATGAATCGCCGAATTGATTGCATGCGTCCTTGAAGGCTAAGCAATACTTTGAGATTAGTCGGGGGCGGTATGTCAATGATAGCTTTGGCCTTAGCGGAATCCACTTATATCCCCTTTTTGCTGACTAGAAAGCCCAACAGCTTGCCTGATTCGACTCCAAAAATACATTTTTGTGGATTGAGTCTTAGCTTGTAAAGAATGAGCCGCTTGAAAACTTGATTAAGAACTTTGATGTGATCTTTCTCTTCTTTGGACTTTACCAGAATATCATTGACATATGTATCCATGATTTTGTGCATCTGATCATGAAAGATGACGGCCATAGCACACTGATAAGTGGCTCCAGCATTCTTAAGCCCAAATGGCATGACTGTATAACAAAAAGTGTCCCAAGGAGTAGTGAAAGATGTCTTGAACTGATCATGAGCGGCCAACTTGATCTGATTATATCCAGAATATCCATCCATAAAAGAGAACATAGTGTGACCCGCTGTGCTATCAATCAAAAGATCAATATTAGGAAGTGGATAATCATCCTTAGGAGTCTCTTTATTGAGATCTCTAAAGTTGATGCAAATTCGAACTTTACCATTTTTTTTGGGAACAGTGACAATATTTGCTAGCCAATCTGGATAGTCAATGGTTCGAATGAACCCTGCTTTGAGTAGGTCTTCCAGACCTTCCTTAACTTGTTGTTCCACTCGAGGATTCATCTTTCTCAGTTTCTGCTTAACTGGCTTGACATCTGGTTTTAGGATGAGACGATGCTCAACCAATTTGGTATCTAGACCTGGCATGTCCTCATACGTCCACGCGAACACTTCTTCATGTTGCTTGAGAAAATGGGTGAGTCTTTCTTTCTCTTCCGGGCTCAAACTGTTGCCAATTTTGAGAATTTTAGGATCGTCTTATGATCCAATATTGATATCCTCAGTCGAATCCTGAACTAAGGATGATGGCTCATCTTGTTTCTGAATTGCTGCAAATTCTGATAATTCTTGAAGAGCTTAATCAAATTCTGCAGGTTTTTCTGACTGCTTTGTAGTCTGACTATATTCTGCCCTTATTTTGACCTGATGAATCACTGCTGGCTTCGAAAAAGCATCTGGATTAAGAACGAGCTTCTTGATAGATCGAGAAGACATTGTGAAAATTGGAGAATAAATCGATTCAGGAAAATCGCCCATCATAAAACAAATTGCTTTTGTTGAGAAAATAATTTGAAATATAAAAGAGCAAAATAATGGCAAATTTTTAAAGATTTGATAATAAGAAGTAAAGAGACAAATGGCATCCAGATAGACAAAGGAAATTTGCAACTTTATTGAAAGATTGAATTGAGGACAATGATTGAAATAAAACGGGATATCATCCCAAATGTGAAAACAAAAGAATAGAAATGAAAGACAAGCAGATGCCCTTAGTGCGTCCCTTTGACAAAGATAGTGCCCTTTTGAGATCTTCTGCCATTAAAGCCCAATCTGGTCTTCTGAGGATAGTGCAGAGGAATTACTGGCTCAAGATGACCATCTCCATTTTTTCCCAAGCCTTGAAAAGGCTGATAGCCATGCTTTACCAACAGATCAAATCCCTTTTTGGCCTTCATGAATTGAGAGAACAAAGGATGATCTTTGAATGTGCTATAATCAATTTGTCCTCCAATCTTGAAAAACTGAGGGCCTATCCATTGAGTCATGGCCACTGTATGCTCTGATTGTTCAGCCATCTGCAGTATTCCCGAATTTTCTTCAAAGCTTATCTCATCAATGCCCCTAATGCTAGGGATATCAGTAGTGAAAGTGGGCCTAGGAACCATGGGTTGTGCAAGCCTCTGCTCTGGATCCTCGCCCAAGACTGTTATGATCATTCCACCTTTTGACCACTTGACACACTGATGCAGAGTAGACGGCACCGCGTTCGTGTTATGGATTCAAGGTCTTCCCAACAACAGATTATACGTTGGCGGCACATTGACCACATGAAAGAGGACAGAGTGGACTGAATAGTCAATGAAAATCTCCAAGAAAATTTTTCCTTTCGCTGTCTGACCATGATTATCGAATCCGTAGATGGTGATCGGGTCCGGAATGTATTCTTCTTCTTTAAAGCCCAGAGCTTTGGCTGTCATTTCTGGACATATGTTGAGGCTGCTGCCTCCATCTATCAACACATGAGGAACAATCATTCCTCTGGCTCGAATCACAACATACAAAGCGTTGTTGTGAAACACATGCGGCTTGGAAAGATCTTCATCTGAGAAAGTGATCGGAGCATTTGTCATGGCCTGATTGACTATCTGGGCCATGTCTTCAGGAGTTATGCTCGGTTTCACTTTGATTTTCCGTAATAGATCATTCAACATCTGCTGGTGTTTGGCGGAAGCTTGGGCTAGATCCAAAATTGAGATGTTAGACAATGCAGTTATCGGCTTCGGTGCAGATGTCTCACTTTTCTTCGGGGCGGGTTTAATAAAGTGCTTGGGGAGCCATGGCATTCTTTTAGCCACCTCAGGAGATACCCCAGCGGGTTCATCAGATACTTTTATTTTACCAAAAGCTGCAATGAGATCCATTTTCTGAGCTTTGGACTGAGCCTGCTGCAGTACAAGGACCTGATGTTGGACTTGCATATCCTTTTTAAAGCATGGCCTGATATGCTCCTGCGGCTGAAAAGGCTTTTCAGAAATGACCGCTGTAGAATGATGGGGAAAGGGTTTCTTCAGAATATCCATATTTTCATCTTCGGCACCCTCTACCAGAAGATTCTTGTCGATGAGATCCTGAACGATATTTTTGAGAACAAAGCAGTTCTCAGTATTATGTCCCACCGTTCTATGAAATTTACAAAATTGATCTTTGAATTTTCCCATGGGAACGGGGGGATCGACCAGCCTGGGCAGTTTGACCATCTCCTTGGTCAACATATATTCGAGCACCGTCTCGAGTGATTGGTCCAGCGGAGTGAATTTCGTGTCATAACTCCACCCTTCATGCTTCACTTTTTCTCGGGGCTTTGGTCCCTGCTCTAGTTAAAGTGGCTTATTAAATTGAAGGACTGACTTGCCTTTCTGATCGTTCTTGTTGGAACTTTCTGCCCCATAACAGAAATCTTTGTTCTGCCCCTTACGGTGGTTTCAATTATTATTTCTGACAGAATGAGTGAAGTGAGTCTTCTTCTTCTGCTCAGTTTGGCTGTTGTTCTTAGTGAAGGTGAAACCTTCATAGAAACCATTTTCCATACTCAACTCGAGCCATTCGGCTCGCTCTGTCAGTTCAATGAATGTCCTTGATGGTGCAGTAGAGATGAGACCTCTTAGAGGCTATGAGAAGTTACTCAGAATTAGGGACAGAGCATGTCCCTCTGATATGGGGTCCCTCATCTTGTTACAAGCTGACCTCCAACGGTGAATAAAATCTCTAGCCTTCTCATTTTCTCTCTGTTTGAGGCCACATAGGTGACTCAGGGTGGGAAGCGCCTCGACATTGAAGAGGAATCTCTCGATGAACATGATCACCACTTTGTCAAATTCTTTCAACTCGATAGGATTGACATGTTCTGAATACCATTTTGTTGTTGTTCCCTCCAGACTGCGAGGGAAACAAAGGAAAAGTGCCATGTTGTCTCGCTTGAATTTAGAGCATTCAGCGAAGAACATGGTGAGATGAGCTTTAGGATCGCCAGAACCATCGAATTTGATAAACTTTCTGGGGAGATTCTCGAGATTGTCGTCCCCATCCAAACCATCATAGAAGTCTTCGTTGGTGAAGACTTTCTTGCCCTTGTCGCGGGCCTGCAGGTCTCGAAGCATTCTGACCACATCTTTGAACTGTGGCTGGTCAGAGTCATTGACAGACTGCTCTTTGAATTTGTGGGCTGACCCCTGCCTCTGAGTAGATTTGCGGAATGCCTGATGAGTCTCAAACTCTTCATCTGAATCCTCTGCTGATCCCTCTTCATCAGTTGTATCAACATTCTGGGTAGGCTTTTTAGATATCTTCACGGCTTTCTTGACTGCCTGACCTTTTGTCTTTTGCTTTACCTGTGTTTTATCTGTACTGGCTTCAGCTTGCTATGCCAGCATCTTGGTCATCATCTTCTTGAACATGGCATACATCTGAGGATCAATGTCATCCTCAATCTGCTGCCCTTGATTTTTGCCTGAACGCGGGAAATCCATCTCTTTGTCTGAAGCAGTTGAATACGCGATCCCCTCGACTGATGCAGTTTTCTTTCCTGACCTTGTCTAAACCATTGAAGAATTTGCAAGATTTTTATTTATTGAAAGAAAAACATGATTGCATCAATAATAAACTTGGGAAAGAGGAGGCAGACAGACAATTTGCCACCACTCTTTATAACTAGCAGAGACACGAAGACCGGGAAAAAGTGGAAGAGTAACAAAAGAGTCCCAGCCATATCTGGCAGAATGGTATGTTTTGGACCACTGTGCTGATGTAAGGTCGATGTTATCATCGCAAAATTTTTACTTTTGCAAATCAAACTGACCTTGGAAATAGTTTTTGAAAATAACTCACCTCCGTTTTAAAATGCGGGAAAATTACGTAGAATGGGACTCGCCTGTCGGTACGAGGTTTGACCGTTTCTGCCACCTTTAACAGGGGTAATCGAACCAAGGATCAATCTACTGCTCTGCTCTATTCAACTTGTCTAAATCATATTCTAATTTCTAAATGCACAAAGAATCAGGCATGTGCTATGAATTTCTGAAAATGCATATTTGAAAACATGATGTTTGCTTCAAAGATTGGAAAATATTTAGAAAATAAACTCTTTGAAAATCATGAATCATCATTGAGATACTGTATTTGAGAAAGTGAAAATTGATTTCTAAAGTATTCAAGAGATTTTTGTGAAAATCGATTCTGAGAAATATGAAATAACTTTAAAAAAAAACTTGATTTCTTTGAATTCAAACTTTGAAATTGAAAATATAACTTAGAAAAATCGAATTTGGAACTTGGGAAATACTTGAAATATCATTGGCAAATCCATATTTTGAGAAAATCGATTTTGAATAAGACGTAGAAAAATTTGAGAAAACTGATTTCTCTGAATTGAAATTTGAATTGGAATTGGAAAATGAATGAATATGGATTTGAGGAATTGAGAAATACTTTTTGTATTTTTAAGAAATGCAGTGCATTTTGAAATTAGCCTAAGAGTGTAGGCTGAATGTGGCTAATACAAAGATTATAAATCTGGGTATCATTCGTATTTTGACTATGGTCATAAATACGAATTCCACCAAGTTTATAAACTTCATAAAAGCTAGTGTATGTTCCATTCGTGTATACCATAGTAAATTAATAAAATGTGCATGAATTGGCATACATTCATCAGACATTTAATATTGGCATACATTCATCAGACATTTAATATTGGCAGAATTAAACTATATGCAATGCATCCTATGCTATGCAGGAAATGTAAATTCTTATTCCAAAGTTAATTTAATTTACATCACTATTGAAATTTAAATACATGAAAAATAAAGTCTTCAATGTACCTGCAAAACTAGAAAACTTTGTTATTGATGATATGTTGGCTTTTCTAGATTTATCCAGCAATATCAGGAAATTGCTGGATTTTGCTAGATATAAGCCTTTTTGCCATGATTTCCTTAAATCAAAATGATAAAGTATGAAAAAAAATTGAATAAATAAGGAAGATAAGATATGAAATTTCAAAATTGGGGTCAAAATGACCAAAATACCCCTAATAACAATACTATGGCCTTGAAATTAGGGTTTTCAGAAAGATATTTGGTAAAATGCAAGTTTTGGAATACAAATGAAAATAAATCAAACTAAATATGATGTGACATGATTAAAAATATGAAAATTAGGGTTAGGGAATTCGAAATTGAGGTCAAATGACCAAATTGCCCCCGATAGCAAGACTATGGCCTTGAAATCAGGGTTTTTAGAAAATATTTTGGTAAAACTTAGGTTTTATGCACTAAATGAAATCAAATGAGCATCAAATTAAACCTAAAGCATCCTAATATAATTATGAATATGATTAAACCCTAAAAATATATTCTTATACACAAAAATCCAAGAATATCACAAATTTTGTGATTTTTGCAGTGTTTTAGAATTCTTCGGGTGCCCTGTTTTGCAATTTGAGCCATTCAAACATCAAATAGATTCTAAAAATCCTCAAATTTGGTACCTGCACTTGTTATAATCCTAATATCAAATTAGAATTATAAAAATATTTTTTTGGCATTAAATTAATCCGAAAATAGCATCAAACCCTAAAAATATGCTATTTTGACCTAGTTCACCAACCAGTCTCAGTCCAGGACCCGAACCAGGGGTCAAACCTCCATGGAAATCTATGAACTTTTACAGAGAACAAATAGACAGAAAAACAGAACTTTTCCTTTTTACAGATCTGAAAAATCCTTTAAAACCATGGAGATACCCATCCGACAATCCGGACTTGAATATATTGATTTTAACTTTGGTCCTGACTGATACTTTCAATTAAAAATTCTGGGATAAATAGCATAACTCATTAAAAATATCTGAGATTTTAACAGTGAACAGTTGACAGAAATATAACAATACTCACTTTTTACAGATCATGAATCAGATCTGTGGTTTGGGATTTATAAACAACACAAGTCTGATTAGGGTTTTGACAAACCCTAACGAATTTTAAATTGAAAATCGAAGTTTCTGACAGAGGAAAAATACTAAACAGTAATTAAAAATTCTAAAAATTTCACAGTAGCTAGATATAATTAATGTGAATCCATGGCATTTTACAGATCAAAAATCGGATATAAGATGAGAAAAATATCATAACAGCAAGTTACCTTCTTGATTTTAACAATGATTTTAAAGTTTTAAAAACCCGATTTGATGTCTGATTTTTATGACAGGGTTCCCGAAGTCCAAAAACTCTGATTTTTTTACAGTAGATCAATAACATATGCATGCATCACATATAAAAACATCAGAAATTAACAGCACATATTTCAATCCGAAACAGCATGCTCTTTTCTGTTCTAAACTAAAAAACACACAGAAATCTAAGAAACTTGAGAAAACATGCATTAATTAATGAAAAACAATAAAATAAACACTAAAACAGTAAATAAAGATTATTTTTATACTATATGACGTAACATAAGCATGAATAAACATAAAAATAAAATAAAATCAGGGAATCAATGGCTAGAATTCAATTTTACCTTTAAAGACATGGATTTAACCCATAAAAATGGTAAATCACATGTTTCATTGGTTAATAATAAAAGGAATAGTGCTAAAATCAATTCTAATGGATTAGAATCCCTGGAAAACACTAAAAACAGTATTAGATCATCTTCTTGGACCGTTCTTGATGGTTCTTGAGGTTGAATCATGGTTGAATCCATGAAATAGATGGTACCAATGGTTAAACTAGCATTAAATCATGAAAAATATTAAATAAAACTAAAGAAATTAATAAAATTTCTCACCTTGGAGTTGCAGAAATGGAGGAAGGGCTAGAGAGGAGAGAGGAGCTCCAAGACTTGCTCTAAAGGTGGCTGGAAAAATCGACCCCCTATGGGTCTCAATTTATAGAAACTTTTTAGGTTTTGAAAATTAGCAATTTTGAAATTTTTGGACTTCTAAAGGGGGGGGCGATTTTGGGGTGGAATGACCTATATACCCCTAGCTTAAATTATCCAAAATAATTCCTAATTAACCCCTAGCTAATCATAAAAAATCCCCAAATGTGATGCCACTTGGCATTTTCCACATTTAGGTTTTTAAAGTTCTTTAAAAACCTTTAAAAACACTAGTTTTAAAATCCAAACTTCAAAATGAGTTTTTAAAATAACTTTTGACCCTTCTAAACCTCTAACACTAACCAAGACATTGACTAACCCTAGTCTAGCCCTGACTTACTCGAATATGGCACCACCCCGAGTGGGCCCTACTTGAGTTTTTCAAAAAAAATGATTTTAAAACTTGAAATTGAGAAAGTTTTCAAAAGATTTTCAAAAGTAAGCTTGAAATTAAAAGTTTTGAAATGACATAGAGTTCCAACTGGGTTAGAACTCCTCTGGATGTGGCGCCGACTGAGTGGGCCCACATCAGGTTTTGAGAAATTTGAAATAAACACTAAAAATAACTTTAAAAAAGGGTTAAAATCAATAATTGAAATTCAGAATCTTTGAAAATAGGGTCTCAAGCGAACTGGAACTCCGAGTTAGAGTCCTGAACTCTCAGGACTCTGAGATTTTAGATTTTAAAAAGCCAAATGAAAGGTTTTTGAAAGATTTTATCAGAAAATGGTGAAATGAGTCAAAAAAACACAGTCAGGGTTAGACTCCTAACTCGATCAGAACTCTGAAATAGAGTCCTGAACTAACTGGACTCTGCAAAATGACCTAATTTTTTAAAACAAATGGAAATAAATGAAAATGGAATAAAAACAGACTTCAAAACAGACTCCTGACTGGACTGGGACTCTGGGACAGAGTCCTGATCGGACTAAAACTCTAGATTTTTTTTTGGTATTTTCTGAAAAACAGTTGAAAGAACTTGTGAAAACAGTTAAAATAATAACAAATATTGGAATAAACCAGAGTTCTGCTTCAACTGAGACTCTGAGAACAGAGTCCTGATTGAACTAGGACTCTTATATTTTTGGATTTTCTGATAAGTAAGTGATGGAATTTAAGCAAAGCTTTTGAAAACCAGTGAAAATGAAGTAAAAAAAAACAGTTTTGGATAGAGTCCTACTTCGATCAGGACTCCGAGGAAGAGTCCTGATTTGATCAGGACTCTGAGATAAAACCTCAGAATTTTAAAATTCTTTGATAAAAGCGCAACAGTTTTGATAGATGAAAAGATTTTTGAAAGATTCTTTCAAAATTTGAAATCAGGATCGGAGTCCTGATCCAACTAGGACTCTCTGAACAGAGTCCTGTTTTGACTAAAACTCTGAGTTTCTGACTCATTTTGAAAGATTTTGAAAGATTTGATTGAAAATGGATGTGAAAGATTAGAGTTCTAATCCGATTAAAACTCTGAAGAAGAGTCCTGATCCGACTGAACTCTTGAAGAAGAGTCCTGATCCAACTAAGACTCTAAGATTTTGGCCAAAACAGAAGATTTTAAAAGGTTTTCTCCGAAAACAGGTAAAAAGGTAGTGAAAAGTAGAGTTTTGATCCGACTAGGACTCTGGAAAAAGAGTCCTGATCCAATTAGGACTCTAACATTTTTGAGATTTTTGATAAATGAAGGAATCCAGAAGCGACACCACCTAAATGGGTCTCATCTGAGAATTGAAATCAATTGAAATTGAGTTTGAAATGAATCCAGATTGTTTTCTGAGAAAATACTTCAAAATATAAGGTCCTGGGGGTTGGCAAATGACACAATGTTGATTAAAAACCCAGGTTTTGAAATTGAATTTTGAAAAAAAAGTTTTAAAACTCAAATCTGGATTGAATATTTTGAAAACAGGAGTGTTGGATCTCAAAGATGAGATGTAATGACATGCAATGCTATGCTATGCAATGCAATGATATGCTGAATTCACGCAATGATAAGCAATGACACATGAAATGGATAAATACTGAATGAGGAGGAAAATTTGGGGTGTTTACAGATGCCCCTCTTTGCTGCTAAGCCGGTTAGAGGCCGAGCTTAGTGGCAAAGAAAAACACACCAAATTCAGACTATAAAAATGTCCCAGTTAGATAAATTTGACTGGGTATGAAAGAATTAGTTCAAATGATGTTAGTAGATATAGCATAAAGAATAAAGAAGAAGATTCACCTCATCGAAATGAGGCTCAGGCTTAGCCCTTAACCTGGATGGGACGACAAATGAAATACCTCATCAGAATAAGGCTCAGGTTTAACCCCTTGACCTAAAAGGGGACGATACCTCGTGGAAAAACGAGGCTCAGGCTTAACCCTTAACCTGAAAGGGGACGATACCTCGTGGAAAAACGAGGCTCAAGCTTAACCCTTAACCTGACAGGGGACGATACCTCGTGGAAAAACGAGGCTCAGGCTTAACCCTTAACCTGAAGGGGGACGATACCTCGTGGAAAAACGAGGCTCAGGCTTAACCCTTAACCTGAAAGGGGACGATACCTCGTGGAAAAACGAGGCTCAGGCTTAACCCTTAACCTGAAAGGGGACGATACCTCGTGGAAAAACGAGGCTCAGGCTTAACCCTTAACCTGAAAGGGGACGATACCTCGTGGAAAAACGAGGCTCAGGCTTAACCCTTAACCTGAAAGGGGACGATACCTCGTGGAAAAACGAGGCTCAGGCTTAACCCTTAACCTGAAAGGGGACGATACCTCATGGAAAAACGAGGCTCAGGCTTAACCCTTAACCTGACAGGGGACGATACCTCGTGGAAAAACAAGGCTCAGGCTTAACCCTTAACCTGACAGGGGACGATACCTCCTGGAAAAACGAGGCTTAGGCTTAACCCTTAACCTGAAAGGGGACAATACCTCATGGAAAAACGAGGCTCAGGCTTAACCCTTAACCTGAAAGGGGACGATACCTCGTGGAAAAACGAGGCTCAGGCTTAACCCTTAACCTGAAAGGGGACGATATACGGAGTCCTTGAATGAAGAAACCATGATGGGACCTTCGAATTTTGCACAATAAATCTGAGAGGGGTTTGCAAAAGGAGGAAAGGGGGTTCCCTAAAGCTTGAAAAGGGATTGATCTTGGACGTCTCATCGTTGAGACTGAATGACTTTTAAGACAGATGACCTTTTTGCAAAAAATTCAGGTTTAACCCTTAACCTGAACGGGAACTGCCTATGGTGGGACAACGGGGAGCACAGGGAAGTGTGCTAATCTAAGAGCCCAGGCGCTCAGATCAAAACAAGAAGGGAAGGATCTTGGACAACTCCCATCATCCGATCCTAAAAGCGATAACAACAACGCCTGGATACATCAAAATAAACATCAAGTTCTCACTTCATGTCAGAATAACTTGAAAAGATTGCCAATAAGATAAAAAATTGTAGTTAATTCAAGAATGATAAGCACATATATATATGAAAAATATTTCCTCTTTTCTACCTGAAGTATTACCTCCGACTGGGCTTAACTCCGTAGAATCAAGATTCGAATTCAAATTACTTGCAATTGACTTTCCTTCAAGGAGGCTATCAATTTCCTTGATATGGATGGAAAAGAATGTATTCTTGATATTGCGAGAGCTATTAGCGAAAGGATATTGATAAAAGAATTTCACAAAATTAAAGAAGATTCTTGATAGATTCGGCAGTCTGATATCCTAGGATTCTTTTCTCATGATGATCTTTCTGCACTCTTTTTTTTTTAGCAGATTGGAGCTCTCTTGGATTTTCCGGGAATTACATCATTCTTCATTTTGGAGATGTCCTGACTTGTCTCTCTCCTTTTTTTTTGGAAGGGTACGTCACAAACTCCTTCATCTCAGAGATGTTCCGATCCTTCTTTTCTCTCAGGGATTATATTGACGATTATTGGCTCATTGGTTGAAAATCTCTTGATGATAGCTGGAATTAAATATCTTTTAGGGTTTGTCGGTAGGCTCATCACACTCTCCTTCATCTCGACGGTGATCTGAACTTTCCCTGGAAGGATCTGTCACAAACTTCGTCATCTTGGAGATGATCCAAATCTTCTTTGGCCCCGGGGGTCGACTCGCATAATTCGTCTTCATCTTGACGACAATTGAGAGATCCCTTTTGCAGATATTTAATTGCAGCTTAGGTGATTGAGGAAATATGGAAATTGAGTGGATTTTTCTGTATCACCCAGGATATTTCGACTGCTTATTTTCCAAGAATGATCTTTAAAAGTGTGCCATTGACTGCGATCAATATCAATCATTTATGGCTTTGCAGCAACATAGAATTTTCTTTGCTGGCCATATCGCGGATTTATTCTTCATCCTTTTGGTTGGCCAATACAAAGATTTTGAATTTTGAATCCTTTTTCAGAAAAGCTTTGTCCTTTCGGAAGTAATACTAAAGGTATTCTGAGGTACAATTTTATGCAGTAAAGATTTTGAGATCAACAACTATTTTTCATGACAAATTGGCAAAATATTCCTGAAATCCTTGGTGAAAGAAATCACTTGAGATCTAAATGACACACCCGTGGCTAGATTCTCCTCTCCTTTCCCCAAAGGAGAGACTCAGGCTTGACCCTTACCTGAACGGGTAACAAAAGATACTCCTCTCTTCCCTGAAGAGGAGGTGTTTGCAAAATGAACTTTCGAAGAGAAATAGAGTTTTCGTCAAAACTCCCTACTTCTAGGCTTCTCTTATGGAAAGGGGGCCGCTAACAAAGATTGAAAGGATATCATAGAGGAACGAGTCCATCACACTCTCCCTAGAAAAAGGGTCCTCGACGACGGGGGTGGCCTAACAAAAGACATTTAGGGTTACAAGGAGGACGAGCTTTCGTCGAAACTCTCCCTGGAAAAAGGGTTTCTTGTGTGACAATAAAGATTGTTTTGCAAATTGTTCGTGAAGCACGAGTCCCTTCAAACTCTCCCTAGAAAAAGGGGTTCAACGAACGAACAATAAAGACATGCAAAAAGAAACGAGCTCCCTCTAACTCTCCCTGGAAAAAGGGTCCCTCGCAAGAGAAATGCTTGACGATTGATTTCGATAGCTTTTGATAACTCAAAGAACTGCTTGATAACACGAATGACTAGAGGTCTGACAAAATCGGCAACCCAAATGTCAGATTAACAGAATGGAACGACCCAAGGGTCTGATACAGATTGTTTGGTTCGCAGGTTTGAAGATTAACATCGAGTCTGAACCTCAATGTGAGAGTCATGTTGCGACCAGTATGAAGACCGAATTAAAATACCAGTACGAGTACTGGGTTTTAAAGGATTACCAATACGAGCACTGAATTTTGGAAGATCACTAATACAAGCATTGGATTTCAAAAGATTTACCAGTACGAGCGCTGGATTTAAAAAGATTACCAGTACGAGCACTGGATTTTAAAAGATTACCAATACGAGATTTGGTAAAGCAACCAAGGCGAGATTGGATTTCATAAAAGCACCAATTTTGAAAATTGGATTTAACCGGACCGGTGTAAGACTGGGTTCGTGTTATCATCTCAAAAATTTTTCCCCTCCCTTGCGAGAAAGAAATGAATTTCGCGAGTCAAACTCGACCAAAGTTTTGAAAATGGTTTTAAAAATTTACTCGCCTCCGTTTTGAAAATTTGCGGGAAAATTCCGTAGAATGGGATCCGCCTGTCGGTACGAGGTTCAACCGTTCCTGGCGCCTTTACCAGGGGTAATTGAACCAAGGATCAATTACGTGCTTTAATTTGACTCAAATAGCTAAATTATGCTCTATTTTTCCTAGAATGCACAAAGAATCAGGCTTGTGCTATGGAATTTTGAAAATAATACAAGTTTCAGAAACATAATGTTTGCTTTGGAAAATTGAAATATGCTGGAAAAATGATTGGAAAAGTACTTGAAATTGGGATTCCTGGGAAAATCATTGAAGTTCATTGAAAATCAGAAATTTGCATTGGAAAGTGATTTCTCAGGAAAACTTGAACTTTGGAAAATCGATTTTGAAATTTGGAATTGCTTTTCTGAGAAAATGGATTTGAGAATTTTGAGAAAATCTAAGAAATTCATTGGAAAATGACTTTTGAAATGGAAAATGAATTCTCAGGAAAAACTGGAAAATATGAAAAAAATCGATTTCTGAAAACTTGGGATTTTGAAATTTGAGAATTTGAAAACATAGGAAAATCTTGGTTTGAAATTGGGAAATGCTTTGAAATGTCATTTGAAAACTTAGGATTTTGAGAAAATCAGATCCTGAGAAAAACTTGGAAATTTTTGAGAAAGCTGAATTTTCTGAAATTGAAATTGGAAAATGAATTTGAGAATAATGCAATTTGAATGATATAAATGAATGAATATGAATTTGAAAAGGGAATTTCAATTGAGAAATTGGGAAATCCTTTTAAAACTTTGAAAAATGCAGTGCATTTTGAAGTTAGCCTAAGTGTGTAGGCTGAATGTGGCTAATACGAAGATCATAAATCTTGGTTTTCTTCGTATTCTGACTATGGCCATAAATACGAATCCCACCGAGTTTATAAACTCCATAAGAGCTTGTGCACGTGCCATTCGTGTAAACCATAGTGAATTTGAAACAAATATGCATGAATCATACATCACATATTAAAATTTGCATAAATTAAACTATATGCAATGCAACCCAATTCTAAGCAGAAATGTAACTCTTATTCCAAATATTACATTGATTTTTTACATTGAATTGAAATAAAAGAAATAAAATGGCTAAGTCTTCTTCTTGAATATTCCTGCAAAACTGGAAAATAAAGTTAGCACAAAAATGTAGGTTTTTCTGAATTTATCCGAAAATATGAAAAATTATCGGATATTATTCAGATATAAACCCATATTCATACCCCCTTTGATATAAACATGATAAATAATGAATAAATTTCAAAAATAAACTTGAAAATTCGAAATTGGTGTCAAAATGACCAAAATACCCCTGATGACCTTGAAATCAGTGTTTTATGAAAGAATTTTTTGTAAATTTTGGAATTTTGAAAATCAAATGAAATAAATCAAACATAATATGATAAAATATGATGATATGCATGAAATTTTGGAGAATTAGAAATTGAAATTTCGAAATTTAGGTCAAAATGACCAAAATACCCCTGATAACAAGACTATGGCCTTGAAACCAGGGTTTTCTGAAATAAATTTTGCAAAATTGAAAAATATGAAATGCAAAGGAGATTTAAATTAACCCTAATATGATTCTACATGCTTATGTACATGATAAAAACCCTAAAATGGCGAAAATATCATAAATATCAAATTTAACTTGATTTTCGCTTGATTTTCGCTTCTGAATTTAAAGATAAACTAACACATGGAGCAAATGAACTTGGAATTAAGCCAAATTTGGCATGGACACCTAAAATAACCCTAGAAACATAATAGATCTCGAAAATATAATTTTTGTATATTTTTAAATATGGAAATTCAAATAAAAACCCTAAATTTTGTGATTTTTGCCTAAAATATTGATTCTAAAGGAGATTTAGGATATCAAACTTCCATAAAAATTTCCCAAATTTTATGGGGTGACATAGGACAGTAAGGAAAGAATTTTTTCCTTTAACACTTTCTGGTTTTGACCTACGGTCGGAGCTGTACCACTCCGCCAAGTCGGATCGGAATCCGGCGACTCTAGGATTTAGAGGAAACAGACAGGTTTCGGTAGAAAATGTGGGAAAAATAGAAGACAGATGTGAAAATGGCTGAAATTGTGGGAAAATGTCCCTGACAAACAGAAAAAGATTTTATTTTTTGACACCCTTGGTATTAGGGTTACGGTTTGGAAACTGCCACACTGTTATTAGAGACCTAAATCTCTGGAATTTCTGGACATTGAAATCTGTTAGACAGAAAGAGAAAATCCAGGAAAAATAATGAAACAGATCCAAAAATTCCCAAATTTTGGGAAATGACAGGAAATTATGTTAGGAACAACTTTCATGTTGAAAGTGTTTGCATAAAGGTTACAGATTGGATGGACTTGGTGCATTAGAGTCTGTCTATACCCTGACAAAAGAAAATCGATATTTTCCCAGGGGTCTGAGAAATCCGATTTTTTACAGAGATCAAAACTAATTGGAAAAACCTCAAAATTTCCAGATCACTAGTAGATTCCATTATAAATCTACTGTGATTTTTGGAGGACGATTTGGATTTTTCATGAGGGTGGTGCCGGAGGTTCTTGTCTGCTAAAGCGCAAACTGGAAATTCTGAAGGACAGAAAACCCGATATAGGGTTTGATTGATTTAGAAGGGTTCCAAAACCCGAATAGAATCAAATTTTCGGCAGTAAAACAAAGATATGTAGACCCAATTACTCTAAAATTTACAGAATTTATTGGTGCAATAACTCACATGACATAACATATAGACTTTGCACAAAACTTAAATTCTATGGATTCTACATCAAAAAAATGCATAATGAAAATGCAATTTTTAAATATGAAATTATATAAAACATGAAAATCAAAACCATCACGAGGGGGTACACAAACTCTTATGTTTGATGTTGCTGTGAAAAGGAAAAATCCAGTCCATTCATTGGACGGATTCCCTACTCCATGTAGCCTTAAGCATGACAATAAAGGAAATAAAAGAGTAAAAAAGAAGAAGAAAAAAAAAATGAAGATCTTACCTTGGGTTGGCTGAAGGTAAGCTATAGCAATGGTGTTGCTGCTAGCTTGAAGAAGATGGAGGGTTTGCTTGGATTAGTTGAAGGAATCTGGAAATCTTTGCAACAAAAGGGAAGTTGAAAATGGCTGCACTAAGGGAGTTGATTTGCTTCAGTGGTACAGCCTTGGAGGGAATTGCAGCGATGAGGAGGCTGCCTTGTTGCACCGGCTGGAGCTTGACGACCGCTTTGATATGAAGGTAGTAGCTGCAGCAAGGAGCTGTGGCAGTGAGGGTTGGTATGAAGAAATTAATCTTGCTCCTACTGCAGCAATGGAGGCCTGAAGGTGATGACGATGGTGGTGATTGCTTCAAAGGGGCCTGCTGATCTTGCTGGAGGTGGGCTGAAACTTTGGAGGTTGCTGTCGTATGATGTTGCCAACGTTGAAGAAGGTTGAAGCAAAGGGACTGAAGGAGGCTTGTTGCTGCACTGCTGGAGGTTGCTGGTTGCTGTGGTGGCTGAAGAAAAGCTGCTGGTGGCTGGGCTCTTGCTGCCACCAAAGAAGGCTATGATGGAGGCCCAGCTGGTGGCTGTTTAAGGGCTGCAAGAATAGGGTTTCAATGGCTGGAAGTTGCAGCCAAGGGGTGAGAAAGAGAGAGTTCAAGGGAGAGAGAGAGAGAGAGAGAGAGAGGGAGAAAGACGTGAAATCTGAATCCTTTGGGGCAGCCGTTCTTTTTCCTCTTATTTTTGGTTGGTAACTTAGGAAAGATGATATCTTTCCCTAAGTTACCATTGATTAATGAAGAAAGCTGTGTAATGCCCAAGGCTACAGCCGTATGGCTTTGGAGGAAGAAGGGAGTAAGGAAGGGAAGAAGAAAAAGGAAAGAAGAGGGGGGAAAGAAAAGGAAAGAAAGAGAGGAAAAGGAGAGGGAAAGAGGTAGAGAAGGAGAGGCTGAAAAGACTATACGTGAATGGAGGGAGAGGAAAGAAAGGAGGAAAGAAAGAAAGAAAGAAAAAGAAAGAAAAAGGAAGGAAAAAGAAAGAAAAGAAATAAAGAAGAAAAGAAAATAAAATAAAATAAAAATATAAAAAAAGAAAATGGAGGAAGAAAGAAAGGAAATGGGCTGGAGGTTTGGGTGACCCCCTTGTGGGTCCCGCCTTAGGAAGAATAAAATAATAAAATAAAATAAAAAAATAAAAAATAAAATAAAACAAACAAAAAAAATAAAGAAAAAGATTTTTTTTTCTCATAAATTAAAACAAGAAAATGCAAATGGATGGGCCATCTCAGAGCGGGTCCAAATTACAGTTTTGAAACTCATTTTGACGATTAGAGGGGTAAAATAGTCTTTTCAGAAAATTTCCAGGTGAAACGAGCTATTTTTGGTAGATTTTGAAATGAGCTCGGATTTTGAAGTTCAATACCTCGTTGCGAAGCAAATTTAGTGTAGAATTTGAAAATTTGATTTTGAAAGAAATCCAGATTGTTTTTCTTGAGAAAATATTTCTAAACAAAATGAGCTATTTTTGGCAGTTTTTGAAATGAGCTTGAATTTTGAAGTTTAATAGCTCGTTGCAAAGCAAATCCAGTATAGAATTTGAAAATTTAACTTTGAAAGAAATCCATATTGTTTTTCTCGAGAAAATATTTCCAAATTTAGAATCTTGGGGGTAAAAATGTCAATTTTGAAAACCCATGGTTTGAAATTGATTTATGAAAACTTTTAAAACTCAATCTGGTTTGAAATTTATAAAACTGGAGTTCTGGATTTCGAAAATGGAATGAAATGTGATGAAATGTTATGAAATGCTAAGAAGTGATATGAAATGATGAGAAATGACATGAAATGCTATGCGAAATGCTAACCCTGAATGAAGAATTTTGATGTTAGACCCCGATTGACACTTGTACCAGTTCAAAAAGTGTTAAAATTGACAAAATTTGCAAAAATGGTTGAAGAAATGATTTTCGAGCTTTGCCAAGCTAGAGTAACACTGAAAATTAGGGTTTGAGCTGGATTCAACTGAAATGAACTGGATTGAGCTGGGTTTTAGAGTTTCAGAACTCAAATGAACTCACCGAACACTGACTCAACTGACCTTTCCGACTGAATTTTCAAGAAAAGTTGCCATTTTTAGAGAAATGGTATGGAATGATCATTGGAATGAAATGAATTACGAACCTGAACTGGGTTTGAGCTGAAACAAAGGTCAGTAATACTGAGGTGAACTAAAATTAAGACTCAAACACTAGCTCAACTGACTAAACTCGGCTCAATTTCAGCTAAAAGAGTTGAAATGGACTAAAATGGGCTACTGGACACTTGGAAATGGTTTTGAACTGAAACTGGAGCACTTGAACTCCTGGTGAGCTCAAGTTAGACTTTGGGGAATATGACTGATTGTAAATGACTGACTCAGAGACAATTTGTTTGGATTTGAGTGAGAAATGAGCTCATTTCTGAAGAAATGATCCCATTTTGGCAGGAATGGTCAGAAATGAAAATGGCTTTCTCACTATGATTTCAAATGAGCTTGAAATGACTGATATTCTGACTGTTCTGAACTGACCAATGAGCTTGGTTGACTCCGACTGACTGGGGTCTGGGATGACCTAGGGGTAAAATGGTAATTTTCCTAATGAAAATGGGTAAAATGGTGATTTTCTGAAACTGACTCGGTGTTTGACTCCTACACTGACCTGACAAGGTTGGCACTGCCTGAGGAGGATTGTTTGAGAATGGATGTAAAAAATTTGGGGTGTTTACAGATGCCCCTCTTTGCTACTAAGCCGGCTTGAAGACGAGCTTAGTGGCAAAGAAAAACACACCAAATTTTGGCTATAAAAATGCCCCAGTTAGAAGGATCTGACTGGATATAAAGAGATTAGCCCTGATGAAAATGGTAGATACGAAATGGAGAATAGAGAGGAAAATTTTACTTCAAAAGAAGTAAGATTCAGGTTTTGCCCTTAACCTGGATGGGACGAAAAACACCTCGTGTAGAAACGAGGCTCAGGTTTAACCCTTAACCTGACCGGAAAACGAAATACCTCATCAAAATAAGGCTCAGGTTTAACCCTTATCCTGATTGGGAAACGAAATACCTCATCAAAATGAGGCTTAGGTTTAACCCTTAACCTGATCAGGAAATGAAATACATCATCGAAGGAGGCTCAGGTTTGTACCCTTATCCTGATTGGGCGGAAAATGAAATACCTCATCAAAGGAGGCTCAGGTTTATACCCTTATCCTGATTGGGCAGAAAATGAAATACCTCATCAAAGGAGGCTCAGGTTTGTACCCTTATCCTGATTGGGCGGAAAATGAAATACATCATCAAAGGAGGCTCAGGTTTGTACCCTTATCCTGATTGGGCAGAAAATGAAATACCTCATCAAAGGAGGCTCAGGTTTGTACCCTTATCCTGATTGGGCGGAAAAATGAAATACCTCATCAAAGGAGGCTCAGGTTTATACCCTTATCCTGATTGGGCAGAAAATGAAATACCTCATCAAAGGAGGCTCAGGTTTCTACCCTTATCGTGATTGGGCGGGAAATGAAAATGGTAAGTTGGATAGTGAATAAGACAATTTTCTTGAAGAGGAATAAGGTGACTCTTTCAACAACACGAAAGATGAATTCTTTCGACAACGCGAAAGATAACAAGGCGATCCAAAGGAACAAGACGATTCTTTCAAAAACGCGAAAGATGACAAGGCGATCCAAAGGAGTAAGGCGATTCTTTTGACAATGCAAAAGATGAATTTTTTCGACAACGCGAAAGATGGGAAAGGCGATCCAAAGGAACAAGGCGATTCTTTCAACAACGCGAAAGACGATAAGGCGATCCAAAGGAGCAAGGCGATTCTTTTGACAACGCAAAAGATAAATTCTTTCGACAACGCGAAAGATGGGAAAGGCGATCCAAAGGAACAAGGCGATTCTTTCAACAATGCGAAAGACGATAAGGCGATCCAAAGGAGTAAGGTGATTCTTTTGACAACGCAAAAGATGAATTCTTTCGACAACGCGAAAGATGGGAAAGGCGATCCAAAGGAACAAGGCGATTCTTTCAACAATGCGAAAGACGATAAGGCGATCCAAAGGAGTAAGGCGATTCTTTTGACAACGCAAAAGATGAATTCTTTCGACAACGCGAAAGATGGGAAAGGCGATCCAAAGGAACAAGGCGATTCTTTCAACAATGCGAAAGACGATAAGGCGATCCAAAGGAGTAAGGCGATTCTTTTGACAACGCAAAAGATGAATTCTTTCGACAACGCGAAAGATGGGAAAGGCGATCCAAAGGAACAAGGCGATTCTTTCAACAACGCGAAAGACGATAAGGCGATCCAAAGGAGTAAGGCGATTCTTTTGACAACGCAAAAGATGAATTCTTTCGACAACGCGAAAGATGGAAAAAGGCGATCCAAAGGAACAAGGCGATTCTTTCAACAACGCGAAAGATGATAAGGCGATCCAAAGGAGTAAGGCGATTCTTTTGACAACGCAAAAGATGAATTCTTTCGACAACGCGAAAGATGGGAAAGGTGATCCAAAGGAACAAGGCGATTCTTTCAACAATGCGAAAGACGATAAGGCGATCCAAAGGAGTAAGGCGATTCTTTTGACAACGCAAAAGATGAATTCTTTCGACAACGCGAAAGATGGGAAAGGCGATCCAAAGGAACAAGGCGATTCTTTCAACAATGCGAAAGACGATAAGGCGATCCAAAGGAGTAAGGCGATTCTTTTGACAACGCAAAAGATGAATTCTTTCGACAACGCGAAAGATGGGAAAGGCGATCCAAAGGAACAAGGCGATTCTTTCAACAACGCGAAAGACGATAAGGCGATCCAAAGGAGTAAGGCGATTCTTTTGACAACGCAAAAGATGAATTCTTTCGACAACGCGAAAGATGGAAAAAGGCGATCCAAAGAAACAAGGCGATTCTTTCAACAACGCGAAAGATGATAAGGCGATCCAAAGGAGTAAGGCGATTCTTTTGACAACGCAAAAGATGAATTCTTTCGACAACGCGAAAGATGGGAAAGGCGATCCAAAGGAACAAGGCGATTCTTTCAACAACGCGAAAGACGATAAGGCGATCCAAAGGAGTAAGGCGATTCTTTTGACAACGCAAAAGATGAATTCTTTCGACAACGCGAAAGATGAATTCTTTCGACAACGCGAAAGATGGCAAAAGGTTACTCTCTCAAGGAGGTAAAAGGTGATATCAGGATGTGTCAAGATGGACATCGAGCTCTTCACTTCATGTCAAGATAATAAGAAAATATTGCCAAAATGTTAAAAATTGTTTGTTGATTCAAAATGCTTAAAATTGATGTATATTGGTATGAAAATCTTTCCTCTTTTCTACCTGAAGTATTACCTCCGACTGGGCTTAACTCTATAGAATCAAGATTCGAATTCAAATTGCTTGCAATTGACTTTCTTTCAAGGAAGCTATCAATTTCCTTGATATGAGCAGAAAAGAGAGTATTCTTGATATTGTGAGAGCAATTGGTGAAAGAATATTGATAATAGAATTTCACAAAATTAAAGAAGATTCTTGACAGATTCAGCAGTCTGATCTCCTGGGATTCTTTTCTCATGATGATCTTTCTGCCCACTTTTTTTTTTTTTTTTATTGGCAGAATTAGAGCTCTCTTGGGCTTTTGGGGATTTTATTACATCATCCTTCATTTTGGAGATGTCCTGACTTTTCTCTCTTTTTTTTTTTTTTGGAAGGGTACGTCACAAACTCCTTCATCTTGGAGATGTTCCGATCCTTCTTTTTCTCTCAGGGATTATATCGACGGTTATTGGCTCATTGGTTGGAAATCTCTTGATGATAGCGGAAATTAAATATCCTTTAGGGTTTGTCGGGCTCATCGCAGTCGCCTTCATCTTGACGGTGCTCTGAACTTTCCCTGGAAGGATCCGTCATAAACTCCTTCATCTTGGAGATGATCCAAATCTTCTTTGGCCCCGGGGGTCTGCTCGCCTAATTCGCCTTCATCTTGACGACAGTTGAGAGATCCCTTTTGCAGATATTTAATTGCAGCTTTAAGTGATTGAGGAGATATAGAGATTAAATGGATTTTTCTGTATCCCTTAGGATATTTCGACTGCTTTATTTTCCAAGAATAATCTTTAAAAATGTGTCATTGACTGCGATCAATACCGATCACTTATGGCTTTGCAACAACATTGAATTTCCTTTTGCTGGCCATATCGAGGATTTATTCTTCATCCTTTTGGTTGGCCAATAGAAAGAATTTGAATTTTGAGTCCTTCGCGAAAGCTTTGTCCTTTCGAAAGTAATACTGAAGGTATTCTGAGGTAATATTTTTGTGCAATAAAGATTTTGAAATCAGCAAATATTTAATGACAAATCGGCAAAATTTTCTTGAAATCCTTGGTGAGAGCGAGCATCTGAAGCACAACGCAACGCATCCATGACAGAAATTTTCTTCTCCTTTCCCCAAAGGAGAAGATTCAGAATTTGGGAATAGAAATTACTCCTCTCTTCCCTAAAGAGGAGGTGTTTGCAAAACGAACTTTCGAAGAGAAATTAAGCTTTCGTCAAAACTTCCTAACATTAGGCTTCTCTTATAGAAAGGGGGCCGGTAATGGTGAGGTCGGTGAATTGGTCATGAAGGAACGAGTCCATCACACTCTCCCCAAAAAGAGGGTCCTTCATGATGAAATGGCCTAGTATGAAATTATGGTCACAAGGAAAGCGAACTTCCGTCGAAGCTCTCCCTGAACTAAGGGTTCCTTGTATGAAATTGGATTTTTTTTTTTTGCAAACGGTTCACATAAACACGAGTTCCTTCAAACTCTCCCTGAAAAGGGGCTAGGTGAACAAAGGATAGCATGCGAAAAGAACGAGCTCCCTTGAACTCTCCCTATAAAAAGAGTCTCTCGCAAGAGGAAATGACTGAAATTAGTATTGAATGACCAAAAGGTCAAAATTGGAATTTGGAAAATTTGAAATTTTGAAATTTGATATTTGAAATTAGAAATTTGGAAATTGAAAATTGATTGACCCGAAGGTCGAAATTGGAATTAATTGACCCAAAGGCCGAAATTGAAATTGGTTGACTCAAAAGTCGAAATTAGAAATTTGGAATTTGAAAATTGGAAATTGGGAAATTGATTGACCCGAAGATCAAGATTGAAAATTTGGAAATTGATTAATCTGAAGGTCGAAATTGGAATCTTGGAAATTGGGTGGCCTAAGGGCCGAAATTGGTAATTGGATGGCCCAAAAGCCAAAATTGGAAATTGGATGGCCCAAGGGCCGAAGCTGGTAATTAGAATTTGGAAGAAAATTCGAGTCGGAACTCTAATCTTCGAAGGAAAACTAGATCCATCGGAAGGAAAGAAAATTCGAGTCGGAACTCGAATCCTGAAGGAAAACTAGACTGGTCAGAAGAAAAGGAAATTCGAGTCGGAACTCGAATCCCAAAGAAAATTAGACTAATTAGAAGGAAAGAAAATTCAAGTCGGAACTCGAATCCCAAAGGAAAACTAGACCGGTTAGAAGGAAAGAAAATTCGAGTCGGAACTCGAATCCTGAAGGAAAACTAGACTAGCGTGGATTAGGTTTGAAAACATTAACCAGTAAACCAGATTTTGAAAGTTTGACCAATAAAAATTGGATTTTGAAAGTCCGACCAATAACAATTGGATTTTGAAAGATGTACCAGCGTGAATACTGGATTTTGGAAATGAACCAGTATAAGTACTGGATTTTGAAAATGGATCAGTACGAATACTGTTTTTGGAAGAATTACCAGCATAAACACTGGATTTTGAAGATTTACCAGCACAAACACTGGATTTAGAAAATTTTACCAGCACGAACACTGGTTTTTGAAAATCTTACCAGCACGAACATTGGATTTTGAAATTTTACCAGCACGAACACTAGATTTAGAAAATTTTACCAGCACAAACACTGGTTTTTTGAAAATTTTACCAGCACGAACACTGGATTTTTTAAAATTTACCCAACTGATTCTGATGAGAGATTTTCAATCTTCATCCTCACGATGACTTACACAACTTTCGGGGTCTCAGGATTTATCCCTTATCCTGAATGGGTAGTTCAGGTTTATCCCTTAACCTGAAGGGGAAACTCAGGTTTATCCCTTATCCTGAAGGGGTAACTCCGGTTTATCCCTTAACCTCAAAGGGAAAATGAAAATAGTACATATGGATGCAAATGAATGCGAATGAATGCATGCAAATGCAAATGAATGCAAATGTATGTAAATGAATGCAAATGCATGCAAAATGAGAGATTTATTTGACCCTGCCTGCATACAGGATGTTTTGAATACAATTTTCAAAATAATGCCCCAGTATAACTGGGGAGTGAGAAGTTGGATGAAAGGATAAGTAATTGATATTTGAAGAATACTTTCTGACTTTTGATTGATTCAGAAGAGACTCTGAAAAATATCACTTCTCGCAGAAGGACATGGTGCAGAGAAGGAGAAATTGATAATTTTATTGATGCATTGAAGGAAAATGACAAATCAAGGAAAGATAGACAGGATTACATCATCCTTTGAAGGCAAAATGAGAAATGGGAAAATGCTAGCATCGTCGGCTTTTTGAGTAATCGAGGAAAGATGGCTAGTCCTTCTTTTTATCTTCAACGAGGATATTCTTATCAATGCAATCTTGAATAATGTTCTTGAAGACAAAACAGTGGTCAGTATCGTGTCCTACTGCCCGATGGAATTTGTAGAATTGGTCCATGAACCTTCCCATGATCATGGGAGGATCTGTGGCTCTTGGAAGCTTTACCATTTCTTTGGTCAACATATATTCAAGGATTTCATCGAGAGGTTGCTCAAGAGGAGTAAACTGACGATCGTCACCCCAACCATCCCGTTTTATCTTTTCTTTCTGCTGACTCAATTTTTCATTCTTCTTTGAAGACTTTTCTTTCTGACCTGCATGATTGCTCTTGCTATTTTTGTGGCCACTGCGGCTGACATTGGCAGAGAAGATGAAATTTTCCTTCTTCTTTGAATCTTGATTATTCTTGACAAGGGTGATGCCATCATAGACCCCATTCTCTATTTCCATCTCGAGCCACTCGGCCCGTTCAGTAAGCTCAATAAAAGATTTGGAGGGTGAGGTGGAGATAAGACCTCTCAAAGGTTGTGAGAAATTGTTTAGAATAATCTGGAGTGCGTGCTCCTTTAAGATGGGATTTCTCATTTTATTGCAAGTGCCCCTCCATCTGCGGATGAAGTTTCTGGCTTTCTCATTATCTCTTTGCTTTGTATTATAGAGATGGTTTAGCGTTGGCGGCGCTTTGGTGTTTAAAAGGAATCGTTCAATGAACAGATTAACCACTTTATCAAATTCCTTCAATTTGATGGGATTGATATGCTCTGAGTACCACTTGGCGGCGGTGCCCTCCAGACTGTGAGGAAAACATCTGAACAAAGCACGATTGTCTCTCTTGAATCGATTGCACTCGGCAAAGAACATAGACAGGTGAGCCTTGGGATCGCCAGTCCCATCAAATTTGACAAATTTACGAGGGAGATCTTCTAGGCTGTCATCCCCATCTAAACCATCATAGAAATCTTTGCTTGTAAAAATCCTTTTGCCCTTGTCGCGGGCTTGCAGATCCTTAACCATTTTGACCACATCTCTGAGTTGCGACTGGTCAGAGTTATTAGCAGAATGATCTTTTAGCTTATTGTCTGACCCCTGCCCCTGTGTCATCTTCTGAAAAGCTTGCTGAGCCTCACACTCTTCATCGGTGCCACCTCCTGATTCTGCTTCATCAGATGTGTCCTCATGTTGGATACACTTCTTGGATATCTTCAGTTGTTTCTTTAATGTTCGGCCCTTGATCTTTTTCTTGGTAGGAATCTTGTCGGAATTGTCCCCTGTTTGATCTGTCATTATCTTATTCAACATCTTTCGAAACATGGCATACATCTGAGGATCGATATCATCATTGGCTTGTTGACTTTGGTTCCTAGCAGATCGCGGAGAATCCATCTCTTGCTCGCTGCTACTGTTAGGGTACTGAAGCAACACTATTTTCTTCTTGGATCTGGTCTGAACCATTCCACGATGCCGAAACTCTCTGTAAGACAAATAGGATGATTAGAATGATAGAAAATTCTTGAAGGCAATGACTTGGAGAATAGAATGAAAATAATGGATGAAGATCTGAAATTGGGTTGACAGTTTGAAGGATATCCCTTTACCAGGGATGGGATTATTGCTGGGATTGCGACAATTGCATTGTTATTCCATGAGAGGAAATAAACAACCGAGATATGTCTTGTTACCTAGGCGAGGCCGTCAACCATGAAGAAAAAGACATTTTTAAAGGAATATAACAAAGTAATGCATAATTGGTAATGAGCTTCCCTACGAACTTGGGAGGTTATCTGAGAAGGAAGAATTTTTTCAGGGAAAAGCATTCATCCCAAAGGGCATATTGCAGGAGAGTTCATAAAATAACATTATGAAGAAAATGACCTCCAAATATAAGGAAAACTGATGATTTTATTGATGTCTTGGAGGAAGGATGACAAATTTAAAGAAAGCAACTAGAGACTACATTTATTCAGAGAAGCAAAAAGCAGAAATGATGGAAATGAGAAAGCATTGGCATTTGTCGTCTTCATGAATGATCAAGGAAAGGCTCGGTCAGAACGGCCGACTGGTCTTCCTCTTTAATAGGGAGATTCTTGTCAACGCAGTCTTGAATGATATTTTTGAAGATGAAACATCGCTCAGTATCATGCCCTATAGCTCGGTGGAATTTGCAGAAGCGATCTTTCCATTTCCCTAGGGCGACCGGAGGATTAGCAATTCTTGGAAGTTTAACCATTCCTTTGCTCAGCATGTATTCAAGGACCTCTTTGAGGGGCTGATCTAGAGGGGTAAATTCGCGATCGTAACCCCAACCGTCATGTTTTGGCTTCTTTTGACTGCTTGTTTTCTGCTGGGAGCGGGATTGAAGGGGTTTGGCTAGGACAGCCGCCTGGTCTACTATTTTGCTTTCCCCTAAAATATTCTTATCAACATGATCCTGAACGATATACTTGAAGACAAAACAATTTTCTGTATCGTGTCCTATTGCACGGTGAAACTTGCAAAATTGCTCTTTGAATCTGCCCATGATTGACGGAGGATCAACGACTTTTGGTAAATGGACCATGCCTTTTGCAAGCAAATTTTCTAAAATAGTCTCGAGCTTCTGATCCAGAGGGGTGAACTTTCGATCAGCGCTCCAGTCTTTGTGTTTTGGTTTTTCTTTCTCCTTCCCTTTATGCTGAGTACTGGACTGGAGAGGTTGATCATTCCGCTTGGCTGGTTCCTTTCTGGTGCTTGACTCGGGTAGCTCTAATAGCATCTTTGTCATCATTTTTTGAAACATTCTGTACATGACTGGATCAATCTCATCTTCACTTGTCTTGTCCTACTTCTTGACTGGCCTCAAAGAACTCATCTCTTTGATACTGCTTGGTGTTGTTCTCTTTCCCGACCTTGTTTGAACTATAGTGAAATGCCAATACTTTCTGCAGAATAAAGGAATAGTTTAGACTGAACGATTTTTGGGAAAAATAGAGATGATGAAGGAGATGTCTAAGGACTTGGAAAGAGACAAAAATTCTGAATAGAATTTGGAAGACATATATGAAGAAGAGAAGTTTGACAAGATTTGAACATTTGAAAAATTGCAGGCAGGATCAAAATAAGGTTAGAAATTCGAAGTCCAGAGGAAAAGTAGGAAAAGGAAAATCGCCTAGACTTTTGAGGAAAAATATGAGGTTTTGAAAATCGTCCAGGGTTTTTGATAAAATTGTTGAAGAAAAATAGGTGAAATTTGTAAAAGGAAAATAAAAGAGAATTGAGAAATAAAAGAAGAATGCATTTAATCACATCCTACATAAACAATTATGCACATACAACATTCCCTAAGAAGCTGACTCTAAATGCATCAATTTTGAAAGATCTGTAGGACCCTAATCCTGACTCTAGGCTCAGATCATCTGTGTCCAACCATGCTATGCCGATATACTCGAACCGAGGCTCGATGTACGTGGCATAAAAATTCATCTCCGGTTCTAGGCTTGTGTTTTCCCAACATCCTTGAGCGCCTGCCGATATACGTTGGACTATGGCCCTTGGTACGTGGCAGGGGGGCGTTAGCCCAAATAAGTGGCCCAGTTGTGAGGCTCTGTCCCGAACTATGGTTCTGGAAGAGAGCCCAGCAACGTGAAGACCGGGTAGACATAGGTGGGGTGGTTTCTGAAATATGATCACATGCAGACAAACAGAGGGCTCTAAATCCTAAAGAGATAGAATTTTGAAATTTTTTAAAGAAGCAAACAATGTTTTCATACAAGTCCTAGATTGAGGAGTGTTGTATTTCAGACCTAAGTCTATGTGAGCGTGCATAATTCTCCTCAATATGGTCCTACCAAACCATGCCTAGTCTACATGCAATCCATGTCAGCTAGGTTCAAGTCTAGGCTCCTAGGTTCACATGATATCAGAAAATAAAGCTGACATTTTGTAGAGCATGATTTTGATAATTGAACTAAGTCAAAGCACAAAATTGATCAGACAAAGACAGGTCCCATCACGGTCGCCAAACCTGTTATCATCGCAAAATTTTTTCCCCTCCCTTGCGAGAAAGAAATGAATTTCGCGAGTCAAACTCGACCAAAGTTTTGAAAATGGTTTTAAAAATTTACTCGCCTCCGTTTTGAAAATTTGCGGGAAAATTCCGTAGAATGGGATCCGCCTGTCGGTACGAGGTTCAACCGTTCCTGGCGCCTTTACCAGAGGTAATTGAACCAAGGATCAATTACGTGCTTTAATTTGACTCAAATAGCTAAATTATGCTCTATTTTTCCTAGAATGCACAAAGAATCAGGCTTGTGCTATGGAATTTTGAAAATAATACAAGTTTCAGAAACATAATGTTTGCTTTGGAAAATTGAAATATGCTGGAAAAATGATTGGAAAAGTACTTGAAATTGGGATTCCTGGGAAAATCATTGAAGTTCATTGAAAATCAGAAATTTGCATTGGAAAGTGATTTCTCAGGAAAACTTGAACTTTGGAAAATCGATTTTGAAATTTGGAATTGCTTTTCTGAGAAAATGGATTTGAGAATTTTGAGAAAATCTAAGAAATTCATTGGAAAATGACTTTTGAAATGGAAAATGAATTCTCAGGAAAAACTGGAAAATATGAAAAAAATCGATTTCTGAAAACTTGGGATTTTGAAATTTGAGAATTTGAAAACATAGGAAAATCTTGGTTTGAAATTGGGAAATGCTTTGAAATGTCATTTGAAAACTTAGGATTTTGAGAAAATCAGATCCTGAGAAAAACTTGGAAATTTTTGAGAAAGCTGAATTTTCTGAAATTGAAATTGGAAAATGAATTTGAGAATAATGCAATTTGAATGATATGAATGAATGAATATGAATTTGAAAAGGGAATTTCAATTGAGAAATTGGGAAATCCTTTTAAAACTTTGAAAAATGCAGTGCATTTTGAAGTTAGCCTAAGTGTGTAGGCTGAATGTGGCTAATACGAAGATCATAAATCTTGGTTTTCTTCGTATTCTGACTATGGCCATAAATACGAATCCCACCGAGTTTATAAACTCCATAAGAGCTTGTGCACGTGCCATTCGTGTAAACCATAGTGAATTTGAAACAAATATGCATGAATCATACATCACATATTAAAATTTGCATAAATTAAACTATATGCAATGCAACCCAATTCTAAGCAGAAATGTAACTCTTATTCCAAATATTACATTGATTTTTTACATTGAATTGAAATAAAAGAAATAAAATGGCTAAGTCTTCTTCTTGAATATTCCTGCAAAACTGGAAAATAAAGTTAGCACAAAAATGTAGGTTTTTCTGAATTTATCCGAAAATATGAAAAATTATCGGATATTATTCAGATATAAACCCATATTCATACCCCCTTTGATATAAACAT
The DNA here is from genome assembly GCF_984573655.1 of Nuphar pumila. Taxonomy (NCBI): domain Eukaryota; kingdom Viridiplantae; phylum Streptophyta; class Magnoliopsida; order Nymphaeales; family Nymphaeaceae; genus Nuphar; species Nuphar pumila. Next base: position 162,765,645 of record NC_143249.1, on the reverse strand, counting down.
GATAAATAATGAATAAATTTCAAAAATAAACTTGAAAATTCGAAATTGGTGTCAAAATGACCAAAATACCCCTGATGACCTTGAAATCAGTGTTTTATGAAAGAATTTTTTGTAAATTTTGGAATTTTGAAAATCAAATGAAAAAAATCAAACATAATATGATAAAATATGATGATATGCATGAAATTTTGGAGAATTAGAAATTGAAATTTCGAAATTTAGGTCAAAATGACCAAAATACCCCTGATAACAAGACTATGGCCTTGAAACCAGGGTTTTCTGAAATAAATTTTGCAAAATTGAAAAATATGAATTGCAAAGGAGATTTAAATTAACCCTAATATGATTCTACATGCTTATGTACATGATAAAAACCCTAAAATGGCGAAAATATCATAAATATCAAATTTAACTTGATTTTCGCTTGATTTTCGCTTCTGAATTTAAAGATAAACTAACACATGGAGCAAATGAACTTGGAATTAAGCCAAATTTGGCATGGACACCTAAAATAACCCTAGAAACATAATAGATCTCGAAAATATAATTTTTGTATATTTTTAAATATGGAAATTCAAATAAAAACCCTAAATTTTGTGATTTTTGCCTAAAATATTGATTCTAAAGGAGATTTAGGATATCAAACTTCCATAAAAATTTCCCAAATTTTATGGGGTGACATAGGACAGTAAGGAAAGAATTTTTTCCTTTAACACTTTCTGGTTTTGACCTACGGTCGGAGCTGTACCACTCCGCCAAGTCGGATCGGAATCCGGCGACTCTAGGATTTAGAGGAAACAGACAGGTTTCGGTAGAAAATGTGGGAAAAATAGAAGACAGATGTGAAAATGGCTGAAATTGTGGGAAAATGTCCCTGACAAACAGAAAAAGATTTTATTTTTTGACACCCTTGGTATTAGGGTTACGGTTTGGAAACTGCCACACTGTTATTAGAGACCTAAATCTCTGGAATTTCTGGACATTGAAATCTGTTAGACAGAAAGAGAAAATCCAGGAAAAATAATGAAACAGATCCAAAAATTCCCAAATTTTGGGAAATGACAGGAAATTATGTTAGGAACAACTTTCATGTTGAAAGTGTTTGCATAAAGGTTACAGATTGGATGGACTTGGTGCATTAGAGTCTGTCTATACCCTGACAAAAGAAAATCGATATTTTCCCAGGGGTCTGAGAAATCCGATTTTTTACAGAGATCAAAACTAATTGGAAAAACCTCAAAATTTCCAGATCACTAGTAGATTCCATTATAAATCTACTGTGATTTTTGGAGGACGATTTGGATTTTTCATGAGGGTGGTGCCGGAGGTTCTTGTCTGCTAAAGCGCAAACTGGAAATTCTGAAGGACAGAAAACCCGATATAGGGTTTGATTGATTTAGAAGGGTTCCAAAACCCGAATAGAATCAAATTTTCGGCAGTAAAACAAAGATATGTAGACCCAATTACTCTAAAATTTACAGAATTTATTGGTGCAATAACTCACATGACATAACATATAGACTTTGCACAAAACTTAAATTCTATGGATTCTACATCAAAAAAATGCATAATGAAAATGCAATTTTTAAATATGAAATTATATAAAACATGAAAATCAAAACCATCACGAGGGGGTACACAAACTCTTATGTTTGATGTTGCTGTGAAAAGGAAAAATCCAGTCCATTCATTGGACGGATTCCCTACTCCATGTAGCCTTAAGCATGACAATAAAGGAAATAAAAGAGTAAAAAAGAAGAAGAAAAAAAAAATGAAGATCTTACCTTGGGTTGGCTGAAGGTAAGCTATAGCAATGGTGTTGCTGCTAGCTTGAAGAAGATGGAGGGTTTGCTTGGATTAGTTGAAGGAATCTGGAAATCTTTGCAACAAAAGGGAAGTTGAAAATGGCTGCACTAAGGGAGTTGATTTGCTTCAGTGGTACAGCCTTGGAGGGAATTGCAGCGATGAGGAGGCTGCCTTGTTGCACCGGCTGGAGCTTGACGACCGCTTTGATATGAAGGTAGTAGCTGCAGCAAGGAGCTGTGGCAGTGAGGGTTGGTATGAAGAAATTAATCTTGCTCCTACTGCAGCAATGGAGGCCTGAAGGTGATGACGATGGTGGTGATTGCTTCAAAGGGGCCTGCTGATCTTGCTGGAGGTGGGCTGAAACTTTGGAGGTTGCTGTCGTATGATGTTGCCAACGTTGAAGAAGGTTGAAGCAAAGGGACTGAAGGAGGCTTGTTGCTGCACTGCTGGAGGTTGCTGGTTGCTGTGGTGGCTGAAGAAAAGCTGCTGGTGGCTGGGCTCTTGCTGCCACCAAAGAAGGCTATGATGGAGGCCCAGCTGGTGGCTGTTTAAGGGCTGCAAGAATAGGGTTTCAATGGCTGGAAGTTGCAGCCAAGGGGTGAGAAAGAGAGAGTTCAAGGGAGAGAGAGAGAGAGAGAGAGAGAGAGAGAGAGAGAGAGGGAGAAAGACGTGAAATCCGAATCCTTTGGGGCAGCCGTTCTTTTTCCTCTTATTTTTGGTTGGTAACTTAGGAAAGATGATATCTTTCCCTAAGTTACCATTGATTAATGAAGAAAGCTGTGTAATGCCCAAGGCTACAGCCGTATGGCTTTGGAGGAAGAAGGGAGTAAGGAAGGGAAGAAGAAAAAGGAAAGAAGAGGGGGGAAAGAAAAGGAAAGAAAGAGAGGAAAAGGAGAGGGAAAGAGGTAGAGAAGGAGAGGCTGAAAAGACTATACGTGAATGGAGGGAGAGGAAAGAAAGGAGGAAAGAAAGAAAGAAAGAAAAAGGAAGGATAAAGAAAGAAAAGAAATAAAGAAGAAAAGAAAATAAAATAAAAAAAAAATATAAAAAAAGAAAATGGAGGAAGAAAGAAAGGAAATGGGCTGGAGGTTTGGGTGACCCCCTTGTGGGTCCCGCCTTAGGAAGAATAAAATAATAAAAAAAAATAAAAAAATAAAAAATAAAATAAAACAAACAAAAAAATAAAGAAAAAGATTTTTTTTTCTCATAAATTAAAACAAGAAAATGCAAATGGATGGGCCATCTCAGAGCGGGTCCAAATTACAGTTTTGAAACTCATTTTGACGATTAGAGGGGTAAAATAGTCTTTTCAGAAAATTTCCAGGTGAAACGAGCTATTTTTGGTAGATTTTGAAATGAGCTCGGATTTTGAAGTTCAATACCTCGTTGCGAAACAAATTTAGTGTAGAATTTGAAAATTTGATTTTGAAAGAATTCCAGATTGTTTTTCTTGAGAAAATATTTCTAAACAAAATGAGCTATTTTTGGCAGTTTTTGAAATGAGCTTGAATTTTGAAGTTTAATAGCTCGTTGCAAAGCAAATCCAGTATAGAATTTGAAAATTTAACTTTGAAAGAAATCCATATTGTTTTTCTCGAGAAAATATTTCCAAATTTAGAATCTTGGGGGTAAAAATGTCAATTTTGAAAACCCATGGTTTGAAATTGATTTATGAAAACTTTTAAAACTCAATCTGGTTTGAAATTTATAAAACTGGAGTTCTGGACTTCGAAAATGGAATGAAATGTGATGAAATGTTATGAAATGTTATGAAATGCTAAGAAATGATATGAAATGATGAAAAATGACATGAAATGCTATGCGAAATGCTAACCCTGAATGAAGAATTTTGGATGTTAGACCCCGATTGACACTTGTACCAGTTCAAAAAGTGTTAAAATTGACAAAATTTGCAAAAATGGTTGAAGAAATGATTTTTGAGCTCTGCCAAACTAGAGTAACACTGAAAATTAGGGTTTGAGCTGGATTCAACTGAAATGAACTGGATTGAGCTGGGTTTTAGAGTTTCAGAACTCAAATGAACTCACCGAACACTGACTCAACTGACCTTTCCGACTGAATTTTCAAGAAAAGTTGTCATTTTTAGAGAAATGGTATGGAATGATCATTGGAATGAAATGAATTACGAACCTGAACTGGGTTTGAGCTGAAACAAAGGTCAGTAATACTGAGGTGAACTAAAATTAAGGCTCAAACACTAGCTCAACTGACTAAACTCGGCTCAATTTCAGCTAAAAGAGTTGAAATGGACTAAAATGGGCTACTGGACACTTGGAAATGGTTTTGAACTGAAACTGGAGCACTTGAACTCCTGGTGAGCTCAAGTTAGACTTTGGGGAATATGACTGACTGTAAATGATTGACTCAGAGACAATTTGTTTGGATTTGAGTGAGAAATGAGCTCATTTCTGAAGAAATGATCCCATTTTGGCAGGAATGGTCAGAAATGAAAATGGCTTTCTCACTATGATTTCAAATGAGCTTGAAATGACTGATATTCTGACTGTTCTGAACTGACCAATGAGCTTGGTTGACTCCGACTGACTGGGGTCTGGGATGACCTAGGGGTAAAATGGTAATTTTCCTAATGAAAATGGGTAAAATGGTGATTTTCTGAAACTGACTCGGTGTTTGACTCCTACACTGACCTGACAAGGTTGGCACTACCTGAGGAGGATTGTTTGAGAATGGATGTGAAAAATTTGGGGTGTTTACAGTTCGGTTTGAAGGTTCGAATCGAAATTCAAATCTTCAAGGAAAGACTAGATGAATTGGATTTTGAGAGACAATTCGAGTCGGAACTCTGATGTTCTAGACCAATTCTGAATTGGATTTGGAAGAAGATTTGAATCGGAACTCGACTCTTCTAGACCAATTCTAGAATCTAGAGGAAAGAAAATTATACGAATTGGATTTGTAAGAAAATTCAAGTCGGGACTTGGATTTTCTAGACCAATTCTGAATTGGATTTGGAAGAAGATTCGAATCGGAACTCGACTCTTCTAGACCAATTCTAGAATCTAGAGGAAAGAAAATTATACGAATTGGATTTGTAAGAAAATTCAAGTCGGGACTTGGATTTTCTAGACCAATTCTGAATTGGATTTGGAAGAAGATTCGAATCGGAACTCGAATCTTCTAGACCAATTCAAGACATTTAAAGGAAAGAAAAGTTGATAAGTATAAAGATGACATTTGGGACTAGTTCAACTAGTACGAGCATCAGATTTTGGAAGAGTACCAGTACGAGCACTGGATTTTGGAAGATTACCAGTACGAACACTGGGTTTTAAAAGGTTACCAGTACAAGCACTAGGTTTTTTTTTTTTTTAAAAGATTACCAGTACAAGTACTGGGTTTTAAAAGATTACCAGTACGAGCACTGGGTTTTAAAAGATTACCAGTACGAGCACTGGGTTTTAAAAGATTACCAGTACGAGCACTGGGTTTTGAAGGGTCATCAATTGATGATGACTTGGACGACTTGTCGGGGTCTCAGGATTTTATCCCTTATCCTGAATGGGTGATTCAATGCAAATTGATGCAGATGAATGCGAATGAATGCATGCAAATGCAAGTGGATGCAACTGAGTGCATATGCGTGCAAAATGAGAGATTTATTAGATCCTGCCTGCACACAGATTGTTTTGGATAAAAGGCAACCTTAACAAGAATGCCCAAGTATATTCTGGGGAAGAGAGATATTTTGACAAAAGAATAATTGATCATTTATTGAAAGGAATTTTTTAAGAATACAAAAGATAGAATAGAGATTTTCTAGGTATAGAATTTCTTCAGATGTCGAGCATTAATGGGGTCGGATAGTCATCCTTCGGAGTAGCTTTATTGAGATCGCGAAAGTCAATACAAATCCGCACTTTGCCATTTTTCTTGGGAACTGCAACGATATTCGCCAACCAGTCTGGATAATCTATTGCTCGAATGAATCCTGCTTTAAGCAAGTCCTCAAGTCCTTCCTTGACCTGTTGCTCGATTCGAGGATCCATTTTTCTTAACTTCTGCTTAACAGGTTTCGCATCAGGCTTCAGAAGGAGTCGATGTTCCACCAATTTAGGATCTAAACATGGCATATCTTCATAAGTCCATGCAAATACTTCTTGGTACTGCTTGAGAAAGTCGATGAGCCTTTCCTTCTCATCTGTACTTAGGCTGGTGCCGATCTTGAGAATTTTCGGACTATCTTCTGAACCAATATTGATGTCCTCAGTCGGATCCTGGACTAGGGTCGATGGTTCATCTTGTTTCTGAATCGCTGCAAATTCTGGCAACTCTGGAAGCGACGAATCAAATTCTGCCATTTCTTCTGACTGCTTTGTGACCTTACTGTCCTCTGCTCTTACCCGGACCCGATGTATCTTTGCCGGTTTCGATAGGATTGAAGGATTGATGACTAATCTTTTTATCGGTTGAGAAGACATTCTGAAATTTTTGAAAAGGAATAGCTTTTAGAAAAAGTTCATTCACTATGACATAAATTGTATGAGAATAAAAAAGATAAGAATAATGAATTTTGAAGATAAATTACAGAGGAATAAGAGAAAGATGACATCCAGATAGACGAGAAAATTGATAACTTTATTGAAGACTTGGAATGAAATAAGGACATTTAAAATGAGCTGAAATGGGACATTGTCCCTACAAACTGCAGAAATCAAATGAATGAAATAGAAAAGACAGATGGTAGAAAATTTTTAATGGATCCCTTTAATGAAGACAGTATTTTTGTGAGATCTTTTGCCCATGAATCCTAGTCCTGCCCTGCGCGGATGATGATCAGGGATCACTGGCTCTAGCCGGCCATCTCCGTTCTTGCCCAATCCTTTGAAAGGCTGATAACCATGCTTCAGTAATAGGTCAAATCCTTTCTTGGTTCTAACAAACTGCGGGAAAAGAGGATGGTCTTTGAAAGTATTGTAATCAAGACGACCTCCGATCTTAAAGAAATGTGGTCCTTGCCATTGGACCATCGCTACTGTGTGATTTGTCTCTGATGCTGCTTCTAACTTTAGCATTTCAAGGCTTTCACTGAGAACAACCTCTTCACTTTCCCTAATGCTGGGGATATCAGCAGTATAAGTTGGCCTAGGGATCATAGGCTGAGGTAGCCTCTCTTCAGGATTTTCCCCCAAAACAGTAGTTATCATGCCACCTTTAGACCATTTGATGTACTGATGCAGAGTGGATGGTACGGCGTTGGCATTATGAATCCATGTTCTTCCCAGTAGAAGATTATACGTTGGCGGACGTTAACGACATGGAAAAGCACTGTATGAACAGAGTAGTTGATAAATATTTCCAAGAAGATCTTTCCCTTTGCTGTCTGTCCATGATTATCGAACCCATAAATAGTGATCGGATCCGATGTGTACTCTTCTTCTTTTATACCCAGAGCCTTGGCAGTCATTTCAGGACAAATGTTGAGGCTACTGCCTGCATCTACAAGCACGTGGGGTACAGTCATTCCCCGGGTTCGCACCACAATGTACAGAGCATTGTTATGAAATGCGTGAGGTTTTGGCAGATCCTCATCTGAGAAGGTTATGGGAGCATTGGTCATGGCCTGATTAACGATCTGAGCCATGTCTTCAGGTGTGGTGCCTGGCTTGACCTTGATTTTTTGCAGTAAATCGTCCAGGACTTGCTGATGCTTAGGAGAGGCATGTGCCAACTCAAGGATAGGGATATTAGAGAGAGCAGTGATTGGTCTTTGCACTGTATCGACCTTTTCTTCTGATTTTCTCCCTTTTTCCGAAGTAGATTTGACAAGGCTCTTGGGTAACCATGGCATTCTTTTGGCTACCTCTGGAGATACCCCAGCGGGCTCTCTTGAAACTTTCAGCTTAGTGAATGTTGAAACGAGGTCCATCTTTTGGGAACTGGACTGGGCCTTATGCAACACTAATACCTGATGTTGTACCTTGATATCGCTGCTAGGGCATGGTCGGATATGATCTTGTGGCTGAAAGGGATGATCAGATATCATTGTTGTTGAGTGTTGCAAGAAAGGCTGTTTTAGAATCTCCATTTTCTCATCTTCAGCCCCTTCTACCAACAGATTTTTGTCAATATAATCTGGTATGATGTTTTTGAGAACAAAACAGTTCTCGGTATCATGTCCCACAGTTCGGTGGAACTTGCAGAATCTGTCTTTCATTTTTCCCATAACCACTGGCGGGTCAGCTACCCTTGAAAGCTTAATCATATCACTGCCGAGCATATATTCTAATACCGTCTCGAGGGACTGGTCTAGAGGAGTAAACTTGCGGTTATAACTCGATCCTTCCCGCTTCGGCTTTTCTTGTGGTCTTGATCTCTGTTCGAGGGTCTGCTGTGGCTGCTTATCATATTGAGTAATCGACTTGCCTTTCTGATCACTTTTGTTGGGATTTGACCCTCCTGAAGCATAACTGTGATTTTTTTCATTTCCTTTGTTCTGATTCTTACTGTTATTGGCAAAGTAGGTAAAATGGGCTTTCTTCTTTGATTCTTGTTGACTGTTATTCTTTGTAAACATAAAACCCTCATAAGATCCGTTCTCCATACTCAACTCGAGCCATTCGGCTCGTTCTGTCAGTTCTATGAAACTCTTCGATGGAGATGTAGAAATTAGTCCCCTCAGGGGTTGCGAGAAGTTGCTTAGGATCAAAGATAGTGCGTGTCTTTCTGCTATTGGCTCACACATCTTATTGCAAGCAGATCTCCATCTATGAATGAAATCCCTGGCCTTCTCGTTTTTCTTCTGCCTCAGACTGCAGAGATGACTGAGAGTCGGGAGTGCTTTAGCATTGAATAGAAAGCGCTCAATAAATAAATTGACCACTTTGTCGAATTCTTTCAGTTCTATCGGATTAATGTGCTTTGAGTACCACTTTGCTGCGACACCTTCCAAACTGCGAGGAAAGCAGAGAAATAAGGCACGATTGTTCCTCTTGAACCTGGAACATTCTGCGAAGAATAGGGCGAGATGTGCTTTTGGGTCACCCGAACCATCAAACTTGATAAATTTCTTGGGGAGATTATCAAGATCATCATCCCCATCCAGTCCATCATAGAAGTCTTCACTTGTAAAGACTCTTTTGCCCTTGTCACGAGTTTGAAGATCCTTAACTATTTTCATCACATCTTTGAGTTGTGACTGCGTAGGGTCGTCAACAGACTGATTCTTGGATTTGTAGGCCGACCCCTGCCCCTGAGTCGACCTTCTGAATTCTTGCTTGTTTTCATATTCTTTATCAGTATCATCTGCTGATTCTGACTCATCAGACATTATCTCATGACGATTTTGCTTGTTACTGATCTTTACATTTCTGGCCGCGTGACCCCTATCCTTCTGTTTGGTCTGAGTCTGCTCAGTACTGGCTTCAGCTTGCTCTGCCAGCATCTTGGTCATCATTTTCTTGAACATGATGTACATCTGGGGATCCACGTCATCCTCCACCTGTTGTCCTTGACTTTTGGTTGATCGGGGGGAGTCCATTTCTTCTTCTGAAGTGACTGAGTACGCAACGCCTTCAACTGTTGCGGTTTTCTTTTCAGACCTTGTATGAACCATTGAATGTCACGACAACTCTCTGGAGATTACTAACGCTCTCTGGAGATTGCTAACGCTCTCTGCAAGGCAGAACTGATGATTAGGATTTTGAAGGAAATTCGGTTTGGAGGAAAATATTTATTGAGAATTTTGGTAGACAATTGAAAGAGTATCCCATTACTAGGGATTGAGTCATCGCTGGGATTACGACAATTGCGCTGCTATTCCTTTGCAAAAATAAACAACTGAAAAATATGCCTTGTTACCTAGGCGAGGTCGTCAAACCAAGATAGGATGAAATTTAAAGGAATTTTATTGAAGAAAAAAAAAAAGACATGATTTTATTAATAATAGACTCGACAAAGGGGAGGGGGACGAACAATTTTCCACCACTCCTGATAATCAGAGGACACTCGAGGACTAGGAAGAATAGTAAGAGTAATAAAGGAATCCCAGCCATGTCTGGCAGAATGGTATGCTCCGGACCACTGATCTGATGTGAGATTGAACTCTGGCAAGACCCCCGATAGTGGACGAATCTCTACACGTTTTTGTCTCTGAGAGAACTGCCTGACACACCGCTCTGAATGGTAGTATGCGCAGAAGAATGGACCAAGTAGCCTGAACCGCTTGTCGTATGCATAAGTGTATCTAGGAGGTGATTCCTGACGATCAAAGTAGTCCCACACGACTTCTTCCTCCTGAAGGTTATCGATCAAGAATCGGTATCGCGCAACTGGCAGAAGCTTTTTACCATTGTATCTGAATGAACTGGCTCGGGCTGGCACATGCCAGAGGAACCAAGATTGCAATGCATAGGTGCACCCTTCGACTAAAATGGATTCTCCGAGTGTGAAACGGGTCAACCCTCGGTATAGAAAAGCGAGTGCAGCCATGGCTATGGAGAGGCGGCTAGTCTGTCGACTTCCCCACCTTCGTAGAAGTTGAACTATCCTGATATCCATGTAATTTAGTCCGTTTGGAAAAAGAGCGAGTCCCACAGTGCACAGAACCATCGCATGCTGGATTCTCTCTCGAGCTGTCCTGGACAATGAGCTGACCTCTGCAAATGTTCCATACTGTTTGTAGATTTCGAGCAGGTCCACATATTCATTTCCATCCTCCTCGATCAATGGCCACGACTTATGTCCTGTCATGCGAGCTAAGGCATCCTTAGGGTCCAGACCCTTAACATTAATCAGAAACTGTTTCTCCAATGGATCTCCAGGCTGACCGGCTCGCTCGGGCAATCCCATAATCTCTGAAAATTCATCTATCAGTACTGTCATCTCTCCCCATGGGAACCAGAAGGTAGAAGTGCTCGGATTCCACCGCTCCGCCAGTGCGTGGATCAAATTATCGTTAACTGTCTGCTTTCCCACTGCGGACGCCAGTTCTAACCCACAATCGTCCAAGTGGTCCGGAAACATATGAGAGAAATTCTTGAACCATAAATAGTACCACCGGGGAAAGAAGGATCCGGTGCTGAGGACTCGATGTTCAAGAAGACTTTGTCGCACCTCGTAGGAGATGTGACCCTCAGGGAAGACTGAATCAAGCTGACTGGATGCCATCAGACTGGAAAACATGGAAAATTGGAATAAGACTTGGGAAAATATAGAGACTTTGAAAAAAAATACAGGCAGGATAAAAATAAAGCAGGAAATTCGAGATCCAGAAGACAGGAACGATGGGAAATCACCTGGAGTTTTGAAGGAAATTAAGGGAAATTTGGAAAATCGTCCAGGGTTTGATGAAATATGAAGAAATAAATGGAAAATGAAGTATTTGAAAAATCGTCCAAGGTTTAAAACATGGACAGTACATGGACATGGATTGGGGAATTTTGAAAATCATCCAGTATTTTAGAAAATTGGGAAAATATGGAAAATAACAAAGAAATGACTATAACACATTCAATTACAACAAGTATGCACATACAACATTCCCTAAAAGCTGACTCTAGATGCACAAATTTTGAAATGGCTGTAGGACCTTAATCCTAACTCTAAGGTTCAAATCAACTGTATCCAATCCAGTTATGCCTATATACTCAAGCCAAGGCTCGATGTACGTGGCATAAAATCAATTTCTCCGGTTCTAGGTTCAAGTTTTCCAACATCCTTGAGCACCTGCCGATATACGTTGGACTATGGCCCTTGGTACGTGGCAGGGGGGTTTTCACCCAAATAAGTGGCCCAGTTGTGAGGCTCTGTCCCGAACTATGGTTCTGGAAGAGAGCCCAGCAACGTGAAGACCGGGACAATATAGGTAGGGTGATTTTTGAAATATGAGCACATACAAGAAAACAGAGGGCTCTAAGTCCTAAAGAGATAAATTTTGAAAAATTTGAAGAAGCATACATTGTTTTTATACAGTTCCTAAATTGAGGAGGGTTGTATTAGACCTAAGTCTATATGAGCATGAAAATTTCCTCCTCAATATGGTTCTATCAAACCATACCTAGTCTATATGCATTCCATGTCAGTTGGGTTCAAGTCTAGGCTCCTAGGTTCACATGATAGCATAAATTAAAAGCTGACATTCCATGAAAATCAATTTTGACAATTTGAACTAAGTAGAGCATTAGATTGATCAGGCGAAGACAGGTCCCATCACGGTCGCCAAACCTGTTATCATCGTAAAATTTTTACTTTTGCAAATCAAACTGACCTTGGAAATAGTTTTTGAAAATAACTCACCTCCATTTTAAAATGCGGGAAAATTCCGTAGAATGGGACTCGCCTGTCGGTACGAGGTTCGACCGTTCCTGCCACCTTTAACAGGGGTAATCGAACCAAGGATCAATCTACTGCTCTGCTCTATTCAACTTGTCTAAATCATATTCTAATTTCTAAATGCACAAAGAATCAGGCATGTGCTATGAATTTCTGAAAATGCATATTTGAAAACATGATGTTTGCTTCAAAGATTGGAAAATATTTGGAAAATAAACTCTTTGAAAATCATGAATCATCATTGAGATACTGTATTTGAGAAAGTGAAAATCGATTTCTGAAGTATTCAAGAGATTTTTGTGAAAATCGATTCTGAGAAATGTGAAATAACTTAAAAAAAAAACTTGATTTCTTTGAATTCAAACTTTGAAATTGAAAATATAACTTAGAAAAATCGAATTTGGAACTTGGAAAATACTTGAAATATCTTTGGCAAATCCATATTTTGAGAAAATCGATTTTGAATAAGACTTAGAAAAATTTGAGAAAACTGATTTCTCTGAATTGAAATTTGAATTGGAATTGGAAAATGCATGAAATGAATGAATATGGATTTGAGGAATTGAGAAATACTTTTTGTATTTTTAAGAAATGCAGTGCATTTTAAAATTAGCCTAAGAGTGTAGGCTGAATGTGGCTAATACGAAGATTACAAATCTGGGTATCATTCATATTTTGACTATGGCCATAAATACGAATTCCACCAAGTTTATAAACTTCATAAAAGCTAGTGTATGTGCCATTCGTGTATACCATAGTGAATTAATAAAATGTGCATGAATTGGCATACATTCATCAGACATTTAATATTGGCAGAATTAAACTATATGCAATGCATCCTATTCTATGCAGGAAATGTAAATTCTTATTCCAAAGTTAATTTAATTTACATCACTATTGAAATTTAAATACATGAAAAATAAAGTCTTCAATGTACCTGCAAAACTAGAAAACTTTGTTAGTGATGATATGTTGGCTTTTCTAGATTTATCTAGCAATATCAGGAAATTGCTGGATTTTGCTAGATATAAGCCTTTTTGCCATGATTCCCTTAAATCAAAATGATAAAGTATGAAATAAAATTGAATAAATAAGGAAGATAATATATGAAATTTCGAAATTGGGGTCAAAATGACCAAAATACCCCTAATAATAAGACTATGGCCTTGAATTTAGGGTTTTCAGAAAGATATTTGGTAAAATGCAAGTTTTGGAATACAAATGAAAATAAATCAAACTAAATATGATGTGACATGATTAAAAATATGAAAATTAGGGTTAGGGAATTCGAAATTGAGGTCAAATGACCAAATTGCCCCCGATAGCAAGACTATGGCCTTGAAATCAGGGTTTTTAGAAAATATTTTGGTAAAACTTAGGTTTTATGCACTAAATGAAATCAAATGAGCATCAAATTAAACCTAAAGCATCCTAATATGATTATGAATATGATTATGAATATGATTAAACCCTAAAAATATATGCTTATACACAAAAATCCAAGAATATCACAAATTTTGTGATTTTTGCAGTGTTTTGGAATTCTTCGGGTGCCCTGTTTTGCAATTTGAGTCATTCAAACATCAAACAGATTTTTAAAATCCTCAAAGTTGGTACCTGCACTTTTTATAACCCTAATATCAAATTAGAATTATAAAAATATTTTTTTGGCATTAAATTAATCCGAAAATAGCATCAAACCCTAAAAATATGCTATTTTTGACCTAGTTCACCAACCAGTCTCAGTCCAGGACCCGAACCAGGGGTCAAACCTCCATGTAAATCTATGAAATTTTACAAAGAACAAATAAACAGAAAACAGAACTTTTCCTTTTTACAGATCTGAAAAAACCTTTAAAACCAGGGAGATACCCATCCGACAATCCGGACTTGAATATATTGATTTTAACTTTGGTCCTGACTGATACTTTCAATTGAAAATTCCGGGATAAATAGCATAACTCATTCAAAATATCTGAGATTTTAACAGTGAATCGTTGACAGAACAATAATAATACTCACTTTTTATAGATCATGAATCAGATATGTGGTTTGGGATTTATAAACAACACAAGTCTGATTAGGGTTTTGACAAACCCTAACGAATTTTAAATTAAAAATCAGAGTTTCGGATAGAGGAAAAATACTAAACAGTAATAAAAAATTCTGAAAATTTCACAGTAGCTAGATCTAATCAATGTGAATCCATGTAACTTTACAGATCTAAAATCGGATATAAGATAAGAAAAAGATCATAACAGCAAGTTACCTTCTTGATTTTAACAACGATTTTAAAGTTTTAAAAACCTGATTTGAAGTCTGATTTTTCTGACAGGGTTTTCGAAGTCCAAAAACTCTGATTTTTTTACAGTAGATCAATAACATATGCATGCATCACATATAAAAAAATCAGAAATTAACAGCACATATTTCAATCCGAAACAGCATGCTCTTTTCGGTTCTAAACTAAAATACACACAGAAATCTAAGAAACTTGAGAAAACATGCATTAATTAATGAAAAACAATAAAATAAACACTAAAACAGTAAATAAAGATTATTTTATGCTATATGACGTAACATAAGCATGAATAAACATAAAAATAAAATAAAATCAGGGAATCAATGGCTGGAATTCAATTTTATCTTTAAAGACATGGATTTAACCCATAAAAATGGTAAATCACATGTTTTATTGGTTAATAATAAAAGTAATAGTGCTAAAATCAATTCTAATGGATTAGAATCCCTGGAAAATACTAAAAACAGTGTTAGATCATCTTCTTGGACCGTTCTTGATAGTTCTTGAGGTTGAATCATGGTTGAATCCATGAAATAGATGGTACCAATGGTTAAACTAGCATTAAATTATGAAAAATATTAAATAAAACTAAAGAAATTAATAAAATTTCTCACATTGGAGTTGCAGCAATGGAGGAAGGGCTGGAGAGGAGATAGGAGCTCCAAGACTTTCTCTAAAGGTGGCTGGAAAAATCGACCCCCTATGGGTCTCAATTCATAGAAACTTTTTAGGTTTTGAAAATTAGCAATTTTGAAATTTTTGGACTTCTAAAGGGGGGGGCGATTTTGGGGTGGAATGACCTATATACCCCTAGCCTAAATTATCTTAAATAATGCCTAATTAACCCCTAGCTAATCCTAAAAAATCCCCAAATGTGATGCCACTTGGCATTTTTCACATTTGGGTTTTTAAAGTTCTTTAAAAACCTTTAAAAACACTAGTTTTAAAATCCAAACTTCAAAATGAGTTTTTAAAATAACTTTGGACCCTTCTAAACCTCTAACACTAACCAAGACACTGACTAACCCTAGTCTAGCCCTGACTTACTCGAATATGGCACCACCCCGAGTGGGCCCTACTTGAGTTTTTCAAAAAACTTGATTTTAAAACTTGAAATTGAGAAAGTTTTCAAAAGATTTTCAAAAGTAAGCTTGAAATTAAAAGTTTTGAAATGACATAGAGTTCCAACTGGGTTAGAACTCCTCTGGATGTGGCGCCGACTGAGTGGGCCCACATCAGGTTTTGAGAAATTTGAAATAAACACTAAAAATAACTTTCAAAAGGGGTTAAAATCAATAATTGAAATTCAGAATCTTTGAAAATAGGGTCTCAAGCGAACTGGAACTCCAAGTTAGAGTCCTGAACTCTCAGGACTCTGAGATTTTAGATTTTAAAAA
Source organism: Nuphar pumila (assembly GCF_984573655.1). Taxonomy (NCBI): domain Eukaryota; kingdom Viridiplantae; phylum Streptophyta; class Magnoliopsida; order Nymphaeales; family Nymphaeaceae; genus Nuphar; species Nuphar pumila. The sequence continues at coordinate 162,749,829 of NC_143249.1, read as the reverse complement.
GCCAAATGAAAGGTTTTTAAAAGATTTTATCAGAAAATGGTGAAATAAGTCAAAAAAACACAGTCAGGGCTAGACTCCTAACTCGATCAGAACTCTGAAATAGAGTCCTGAACTAACTGGACTCTGCAAAATGACCTAATTTTTTAAAACAAATGGAAATAAATGAAAATGGAATAAAAACAGACTTCAAAACAGACTCCTGACTGGATAGGGACTCTGGGACAGAGTCCTGATCGGACTAAAACTCTAGATTTTTTTTTGGTATTTTCTGAAAAACAGTTGAAAGAACTTGTGAAAACAGTTAAAATAATAACAAATATTGGAATAAACCAGAGTTCTGATTCAACTGAGACTCTGAGAACAGAGTCCTGATTGAACTAGGACTCTTATATTTTTGGATTTTCTGATAAGTAAGTGATGGAATTTAAGCAAAGCTTTTGAAAACCAGTGAAAATGAAGTAAAAAAAAAAAACAGTTTTGGATAGAGTCCTACTTCGATCAGGACTCCGGGGAAGAGTCCTGATTTGATCAGGACTCTGAGATAAAACCTCAGAATTTTAAAATTCTTTGATAAAAGCGCAACAGTTTTGATAGATGAAAAGATTTTTGAAAGATTCTTTCAAAATTTGAAATCAGGATCGGAGTCCTGATCCAACTAGGACTCTCTGAACAGAGTCCTGTTTTGACTAAAACTCTGAGTTTCTGACTCATTTTGAAAGATTTTGAAAGATTTGATTGAAAATGGATGTGAAAGATTAGAGTTCTAATCCGATTAAAACTCTGAAGAAGAGTCCTGATCCGACTGGACTCTTGAAGAAGAGTCCTGATCCAACTAGGACTCTAAGATTTTGGCCAAAACAGAAGATTTTAAAAGGTTTTCTCCGAAAACAGGTAAAAAGGTAGTGAAAAGTAGAGTTTTGATTCGACTAGGACTCTGGAAAAAGAGTCTTGATCCAATTAGGACTCTAACATTTTTGAGATTTTTGATAAATGAAGGAATCCAGAAGCGACACCACCTAAATGGGTCTCATCTGAGAATTGAAATCAATTGAAATTGAGTTTGAAATGAATCCAGATTATTTTATGAGAAAATACTTCAAAATATAAGGTCCTGGGGGTTGGCAAATGACACAATGTTGATTAAAAACCCAGGTTTTGAAATTGAATTTTGAAAGAAAAGTTTTAAAACTCAAATCTGGATTGAATATTTTGAAAACAAGAGTGTTGGATCTCGAAGATGAGATGTAATGACATGCAATGCTATGTTATGCAATGCAATGATATGCTGAATTCACGCAATGATAAGCAATGACACATGAAATGGATGAATACTGAATGAGGAGGCAAATTTGGGGTGTTTATAGTCGAACTCTGGCACGACTCCTGATAGCAGTCGCATCTCTATGTGCTTCTGTCTCTGAGAAAATTGTCGAACACACTGCTCCGGATGATAGTAAGCACAGAAGAATGGACCAAGCAACTTGAATCTCTTGCCATATGCATAGGTGTATCTGAGAGGCGATAATTCCCGATCAAAATAGTCTCATACCACTTTTTTTCCTGCAGATAATCGATCATGAATCGGTACCGCGCAATTGGAAGAAGTTTCTTGTCGTTGTATCTGAACGAACTAGCTATGGTTGGCACATGCTGAAGGAACCAAGACTGAAGAGCATAGGTACATCCATCGACTAGGATGGACTCTCCAAGTGTGAAGCGGGTCAGTTCTCTGTATAGAAAAGCAAGCGCGGCCATGGCTATCGAAAGCCGGTTGGTCTGTTGACTTCCCCATCTCCTCAGAAGCTGAACTATTCTGACATCCACATAGTTCTGTCCGTCTAGAAAGAAAGCAAGTCCCACAGTGCACAAAACCATCGCATGCTGAATTCTCTCTCAAGTTGTTCTGGACAGCGAGCTGACTTCTGCGAATTCTCCATACTGTCGGTAGATCTCGATTAGGCTCACGTACTCATTCTCGTTTTCTTCAATCAGTGGCCAAGATTTGCACCCTGTCATGCGAGCTATGACATCTTTGGGGTCCAGACCCTTGACATTGATCAGAAACTGCTACTCTAACGGATCTCTAGGCTGACCGGCTGGCTCAAGCAGTCCCATAATCTTTGAAAACTCATCCATCAGTAGTGTCATCTCACCCCACGGGAACCAGAATGTGCAAGTGCGCAGATTCCACCGCTCTGCCAGTGCATGGATCAGATTGCCATTAACTGTCAACTTCCCCACTGCAGATGCCAGTTCCAACCCACAATCGCTCAAGTGGTCCGGAAACATACGAGAGAAGTTTTTTAACCAAATGTAGTAGCACCGGGGGAAGAAGGGTCTGGTGCTAAGAGCTCGATGCTCGGGAAGACTTTGTCGCACCTCGTAGGAGATGTGACCCTCAGGAAAAATAGAATCAAGTTGACTGGATGCCATTGGACTAAAAGATAAGAAGATTGGAAATTAGACTTTTGGAAAAATACAAGAATTTTGAAAATTGCAGGCAGGATAAAATAAAAAGCTGGAAATTCGAAGTCTAGAGGAACGAAAGAATGAAAAATAACCTGGAGTTTTGAAGAAAATGTGGATAATTTGAAAAAATCGTCCAGGGTTTTTGAGAAAAAGGAGATATTTCATAAAAGATGAAAAATGAGGTATTTTAGAAAATTGTTCGGTATTTTGGAAAAATTGGGAAAAATATGAGAAAATAAGATGAAAATGAATATCATACATTCAATTACAAACAATTATGCACATACAGCAATCCCTAAGAAGCCAACTCTAAATGCATTGATTTTGAAAGAGCTTTAGGACCCTAATCCTGACTCTAGGCTCAGATCAACTGTGTCCAATCCAGTTATGCCGATATACTCGAGCTGAGGCTCGATGTACGCGGCATAAAAATTTATCTCTGGTTCTAAGCTTGTGTTTTGTCAACATCCTTGAGCACCTACCGATATACGTTGGAATATGGCCCTTGGTACGTGGCAGGGGGGGTTAGCCCAAATAAGTGACCCAGTTGTGAGGCTCTGTCCCGAACTATGGTTCTGGAAGAGAGCCGAACAACGTGAAGACCGGGTAGACATAGGTGGGGTGGTTTTTGAAATATGATCACATGCAAGCAAACAGAGGGCTCTAAATCCTAAAGAGATAGAATTTTGAATTTTTTTTTTGAAGAAGCAAACATTGTTTTCATACAAGCCCTAGATTGAGGAGTGTTGTATTTCAGACCTAAGTCTAAGTGAGCATGAATAATTCTCCTCAATATGGTCCTACCAAACCATGCCTAGTCTATATGCAATCCATGTCAGCTGGGTTCAAGTCTAGGCTCCTAGGTTCACATGATATCAGAAATTAAAGCTGACATTCCATAGAACATAATTTTGATAATTGAGCTAAGTTAAAGCATATAATTGATTAGGCGAAGACAGGTCCCATCACGGTCGCCAAACCTGTTATCATCGCAAAATTTTTCCCCTCCCTTGCGAGAGAGAAATGAATTTCGCGAGTCAAACTCGACCAAAGTTTTGAAAATGGTTTTTGAAAATTAACTCGCCTCCGTTTTGAAAATTTGTGAGAAAATTCCGTGGAATGGGATCCGCCTATCGGTACGAGGTTCAACCGTTCCTGGCGCCTTTACCAGGGGTAATTGAACCAAGGACCAATTATGTGCTTTAACTCGACTGAAATAGCTAAATTATGCTCTATTTTTCCTAGAATGCACAAAGAATCAGGTTTGTGCTATGAAATTTTGAAAATAATGCAAGTTTGAGAAAATATGATGTTTGCTTTGGAAAATTGAAATATGCTTGAAAATTGATTGGAAAAGTACTTGAAAATTGAATTCTTGAGAAAATCATTGAATTTCATTGGAAATCAGAAATTTGCATTGGAAAGTGATTTCTCAAGAAAATTTGAACTTTAGAAATTTGATTTTGAAATTTGGAATTGCTTTTCTGAGGAAATGGATTTGAAAATTCTGAGAAAATCAGGAAGTTCATTGGAAAAGGGATTTCTGAAAGGGAAAATGAATTCTCAGGAAAATGAGAATTCTGAGAAAATGGATTTCTGAAAACTTGGGATTTTAAAATTTGAGAATATTAAAACATAGGAAAATCTTGATTTGAACTTGGGAAATACTTTGAAATCTCATTTGAAAATTTATAATTCTGGGAAAATCCAATCCTGAGAAAGACTTGGTAAATCCTTGAGAAAATTGATTTTTCTGAAATTGAAATTGGAAAATGAATTTGAAAATAATGCAATTTGAATAATATGAATGAATGAATATGAATTTGAAAAGGGAATTTCATTGAGGAATTGGGAAATCCTTTTAAAACTTTGAGAAATGCAGTGCATTTTGAAGTTAGCCTAAGAGTGTAGGTTGAATGTGGTTGATATAAAGATCATAAATCTTGGTTTTCTTCATATTATGACTATGGCCATAAATACGAATCCCACCGAGTTTATAAACTCCATAAAAGCTTGTGCATGTGTCATTTGTGTAAACCATAGTGAATTTGAAATAAATGCACATGGATCATACATCAGATATTGGAATTTTACAAAAATTAAACTATATGCAATGCAGCCCAATTCTAAGCAGAAAAGTAACTCTTATTCCAAATATTACATTGATTTTTACATTGAATTGAAATAAAATAAATATAAGCTAAATCTTCTTCTTGAATGTTCCTGCAAAACTAGAAAACAAGGTTAGCACAAAAATGTAGGTTTTTCTGAATTTATCCGAAAATATGGAAAATTATCAAATATTATTCAGATATAAACCCAAAATCATACCCCCTTTGATATAAAAATGATAAATAATGAATAAATTTCAAAAATAAACTTGAAAATTTGAAATTGGGGTCAAAATAACCAAAATACCCTTGATGACCTTGAAATCAGTGTTTTCTGAAAGAATTTTTGTAAATTTTGGAATTTTGAAAACCAAATGAAATAAATCAAACATAATATGATAAAATATGATGATATGCATGAAATTTTAGAGAATTAGAAATTGAAATTTCGAAATTTAGGTCAAAAGGACCAAAATACCCCCGATAACAAGACTATGGCCTTGAAACCAGGGTTTTCTGAAATAAATTTTGCAAAAATGAAAAATGTGAAATGCAAATGACATTGAAATTAACCCTAATATAATTCTATATGATCATGTACATGATAAAAACCTTAAAATGATGAAAATATCATAAAATATCAAATTTAACCTGATTTTCGCCTGATTTTCACTTCTGAACTTAAAGATAAACTAACACATGGAGCAAATGAACTTGGAATTAAGCCAAATTTTGCATGGACACCTAAAATATCCCTAAAAACAGAATGGAGCTCGAAAATCTATTTTTTTGTATTTTTAAATATAGAAATTCAAGTAAAAACCCTAAATTTTGTGATTTTTGCCTAAAATGTTGATTATAAAGGGGATTTAGGATATCAAATTTACATAACAAATTCCCAAATTTTATGGGGTGACAGAGGACAGTAAGGCAAGGATTTTTTCATTTTAAACTTTCTAGTTTTGACCTATGGTCAGAGCTGTGCCACTCCGGCAAGTCGGATCGGAATCTGGCGACTCCAGTAAATGAAGAAAACAGACAGGTTTTGGTAGAAAATGTGAGAAAAATAGTAAACAGATGGGAAAAAGTCTGAAATTGTGGGAAAATATCTCTAACAAACATATGGAAATTTTGTGTTTTTACAGAACTAGGATTCGGGTTACAGTTTGGAAAAGAGCACGCTGTTATCAGAGACCTAAATCTCTGGAATTTTGGGATATTGAAATCTGTCATACAGAAAATAAAATTTCGAGACAAATACTAAAACAGTTCAAAAAATTTGCACTTTTTGGGAAATGTCAGAAAAACATGTTAGAAACAACTTTCCTGTTTAAAGTTTTTGCGGAAGGGCTACGGATTGGGTGCACTCAGTGTATTAGAGTCTGTCTATACCCTGATGAAGGAAAATCGAGATTTTCCCAAAGAGCTGGGAAATCCGATTTTTTACAGAGGTCAAAACTAATTGGAAAAACCTCAAAATTTCCAGATCATCAGTAGATTCGATTATGAATCCACTGTGATTTTTGGAGGACAGTCCGGATCTTCGACGAGGGTAGTGCCGGAGGTTCTTTTTTGCTAAAGCAGAAATTGAAAACTCAGAGAGACAGAAAACCCGATTTAGGATTTTCTTTTTCTAATGGAGTTCCGAAATACAAATTGATCCAGATTTTTAATGTGAGATTATAAACAAACAGACCTAACTATCACGATTTTTTTATTTATTTATTGATGAGATATTGTATATGAAATAACGACTAGACTTTATACATGAAATAAGATTTATGGACTAATCATCAACTATTAATCAGAAATGAATTAAGTGAATAAAACAAACATCAAGCTAAAGAATAAACCTAAATGCTAAATGCTAAATGCTAAATGCTAAATAAGAGAGAGACATAAAACATGTATAATGATGATAAATAAGTAATAAAATAAATTCAAGGAGGCATGCTGGAGATTTTATTTTTGCTTTTTAAGGGAAAGGTTCTACCCACCCAATGAGTGAACCCTTTTCCCTTATGAAGCACGAGGCTATAAGATGACAGTCTTGACGTCTCTGGCCACTTAAGAACATGAAAATCACTCCTACATGGCCATATTGTTCAACCTTTGGGCCGATCTTACACTATCTTTTTGAAAGCCATACCTTTGGATTTTGATGTAGCCAACGAACTGCTGCAACACTAGTGAAAGAGGCTGAAGAAGAAGGCTTGTGGTCAGCTGCTGGAAGCTTCAAAAGGGGTTGCTACTATGCTGCCAATAGGTTAGTGTTGTGAGATGTCTTGTTTGAGTTGCTGGGAAGGAGTGACTTCAAGGTAGACAGATCGGTTGGAGGGATGCTGTGACTGAAATCTAGATGGAGGTCCAGCCAAAGGTGGCGCCTTGCTGCAAAAGAGATGTCGGCTGGAAGTGTTGGAGATGGCTTGGATGTGGAGTAGCTGCTGGAAGGCGTGAAGGAGGTGTCCCTGTGATGCTGCCAAGGATGGAGGTGTGGTTGTGGCTGCAAAGAGCTTCCCTTTGGTGGCTGCTGCCTTTGAGAAGGTTGAAGATGGCTGCAATGAATGGATGGGAGAGAGTGAATGAGAGAGAGACTATGAGAAGGGGTGCAGCCGTGAGAGAGTTCCTCCTTTTTCTTTTCTTTTTGGTTTTTCTAACTTAGGGCCTAATAAAAATTTCCTAAGTTTCTAATGGAAATCAAGATTAGTGAGAGGTAAGAAGAGAGGATCCAAGGCATACGTACATGGGCTGGACAATAGGGAAAAGGAAGGAAGGAAAGGGAAGAAGGAAAGAAAGGAAAGAAAGAAGAAAAAGAAAAAGAAAAGGAAAGAAAGGAAGAAGAAAGGGAAAGAGAAAGGGAAAAAGGAAAGAAAGGAAGGGATAAGGGGCTGGAGGTTTGGGCGACCACCTTGTGGGTCCCACCTTAGGTAAAATAAAATAATAAAATAAAGAAAATAAAGGAAATGTAAAAAAAAAAATTCTATATAAATTAAAATGAAAAATGCAAATTGATGGACCATCTCAGAGCGGGTCCAAATTCCACTTTTGAAACTCATTTTGACGAATAAAGGGGTAAAATAGTCTTTTCAGAAAATTTTCAAACAAAACAAGCTATTTTTTATAGTTTTTGAAACGAGCTCGAATTTTGAAGTTCAATACCTCGTTGCGAAGCAAATCCAATGTAGAATTTAAAAATTTAATTTTGGAAGAAATCCAGATTGTTTTTCTCAAGAAAATACTTCCAAATTTATTTTCAGACGAAACGAGCTATTTTTGGCAGTTTTTGAAACAAGCTCGGATTTTGAAGTTCAACACGTCGTTGCGAAGCAAATCCAATGTAGAATTTAAAAATTTAATTTTGGAATAAATCCAAATTGTTTTTCTCGAGAAAATACTTCCAAATTTATTTTTAGACGAAACGAGCTATTTTTGGCAGTTTTTGAAATGAGCTCGGATTTTGAAGTTCAATACCCCGTTGCGAAGCAAATCCAGTGTAGAATTCAAAAATTTGAGTTTGAAATAAATCTAGATTATTTTTCTTGAGAAAATATTTCCAAATTTAGACTCCCGTGGGTAAAAATGTCAATTTTGGAAACCTGGGGTTTGAAATTTATTTCTGAAAGCTTTTGAAACTTGATCTGGATTGAAATTTATAAAACTTGAGTTCTGGACTTCAAAAACAGAATGAAATGTTATGAAATGCTGAGAAATGATATGAAATGATGAGAAATGACATGCGAAATGCAGACCCTGAATGAAGAATTTTGGATGTGAGACCTCGATTGACACTTGTACGAGTTCAAAAAGCATTAAAATTGATAAAATTTGCAAAATAGCTCAAGAAATGGTTTTCGGGACTCTACTGGGTTAGAGTGACACTGAAAATTGGGGTTCGAGCTGAATTAAACTGAAGTGAGCTGGGTTGAGGTGGGTTTTAGAGTTTCAGAACTCAAGTGAACTAACTAGACATTGACTCAACTGACCTTTCCGGCTAAATTTTCAAGAAAAGCTGTCATTTTTAGAGAAATAGTACAGAATGGTAACTGAAGCGAATTGATATACGAATTTGAGCTGGGTTTGAGCTATAACAAAGGTCAGTAATACTGACATGAACTAAAATCAAAGCTCGAACACTAGCTCAATTGACTAAACTCAGCTCAATTTCAGCTGAAAGAGCTGAACTGGACTAAAATGGGCTCCTGGACACTTAGAAATGGTTTTGAACTGAAACTGGAGCACTTGAACTCCTGGTGAGCTCAGGTTAGACTCTGGGGAATATGACTGACTGGGACTGACTCAGAGACAATTTGCTTAGATTTGAGTGAGAAATGAGCTCATTTCTGAAGAAATGATCCAATTTTGACAAGAATGGTCAGAAATAAGAAAATGGCCTTCTCATTGTGAGCTAAAATGAGCTTGAAATGATTGATATTCTAACTGTTTTGAACTGACCAGTGAGCTTTGTTGACTCTGACTAACTAGGGTTTGGGATGACCTAGGGGTAAAATGATAATTTTCCTAATAAAAGTTGGTAAAATGGTGATTTTCTAAAACTAACTCGGGGTTTGACTCCTACACTAACCTAACAGGGTTGGCACTGCACGAGGAGGGTTATTTGAGAATGAATGATGAAAATTTGGGGTGTTTACAGCTGCCTCTAGCTTTAACATTTCCAAGCTTTCGCTAAGAATAACTTCTTCGCTTTCCCTGATGCTAGGGCTGTCGGCAGTATAGGTTGGTCTGGGAGTCATGGGTTGTGGTAGCTTTTCTTCTGGATCTTCCCCCTGGACAGTAGTAATCATGCCGCCTTTAGACCACTTAATACACTGGTATAGAGTGAATGGCACGGCATTGGCATTGTGAATCCACGTTCTCCCCAATAGAAGATTATACGTTGGCGGCACATTGACGATATGGAAAAGTACTATGTGAACAGAGTAGTTGATAAATATTTCCAGGAAAATCTTGCCCTTTATCGTCTGTCCGTGATTATCAAATCCATAAATGGTGATTGAATCTTGCGTGCACTCTTCTTCTTTTATGCCCAGAGCCTTGGCGGTCATTTTGGGGCAAAAGTTGAGGTTAATGCCTCCATCTACGAGCACGTGGGGTACAATCATTCCCCGGGTCCGTACTACAATGTACAAAGCATTGTTATGAAATGTGTGAGGCTTGGGCAGATCCTCATTTGAGAAAGTTATGGGAGCATTGGTCATGGCCTGATTAACGATCTGGGCCATGTCTTCGGGAGTAGTGCCTGGCTTGACCTTGATTTTCCACAATAAGTCATCTAGGACTTGCTGATGGTTGGGAGAGGCACGTGCCAACTCAAGAATTGGGATGTTTGAGAGGGCAGTAATCAGTCTTTACACTGTATCGATCTTCCCTTCTGATGTTTTTCTCTTTTCTGGTATGGGTTTGATAAAGCCCTTGGGGAACCATGGCATTCTTTTGGCTACTTCTAAAGATATCCTAGCAGGCTCTTTTGAGACTTTCAGCTTACTAAGAACTGAAACGAAGTCCATCTTCTGAGAATTGGATTGGGCCTTATGTAACACTAAAACCCGATGTTGAATGTCGATATCACTGCTAGGACATGGTTGGATGTGATCTTGAGGCTGGAAAGGATGGTCAAATATCATTGCGGTTGAATGCTGAAAGAAAGGTTGTTTTAGTATTCCCATTTTCTCATCTTCGGCACCTTCCACCAACAGATTTTTGTCAATGTAGTCCTGAATAATATTCTTTAGAACGAAGCAGTTTTCAGTATCGTGTCCCACTATTCGGTGGAACTTACAGAATCTCTCTTTCATTTTCCCCATGACCACTGACGGATCGGCTACCTTTGGAAGCTTAATCATATCACTGCCAAGCATGTATTCTAGCACTGTTTCGAGAGACTCATCCAGGGGGTAAACTTGCGATTATAACTTCACCCTTTGCGCTTTGGCTTTTCTTGAGGTCTCGACCCTTGCTCAAGAGTCCGTTGTGGTTGTCTGTCATACTGAGGGATCGATTTACCTTTCTGATCATTTTTGTTGAGGTTTGACCCTCCTAACCCATAATTGTGATCTTTCACCTTTCCTTTATTCTGATTTCTACTATTATTGGCAAAGTAAGTGAAATGGGTTTTCTTTTTTGATTTCTGCTGACTGTTGTTCTTGGTGAACATGAAGCCTTCATAAGATCTATTTTCCATACTCAACTCAAGCCATTCGACTCATTCTGTCTGTTCTATGAAGGTCTTTGATGGAGAGGTCAAAATCAGTCCCCTTAGAGGTTGCGAGAAGTTGCTCAAGATCAGAGATAGTGCATGTCCTTCTGATATGGGATCATGTATCTTGTTATAAGCGGATCTCCACCTATTAATAAAATCCCTTGCTTTCTCATTGTTCTTCTGTTTCAGACTGCAGAGGTGGCTGACGGTCGGGAGTGCCTCAACATTGAATAAAAAGCACTCAATAAATAAATTGACCACTTTGTCAAACTCTTTCATCTCTATAGGGTTAATGTGCTCTGAATACCATTTCGCTGCAATACCCTCCAAACTATGAGAGAAACAAAGAAATAAGGCTTGGTTATTCCTCCTGAACCTGGAACATTCTTCGAAGAATAGGGCGAGGTGTGCCTTTGGGTCACCCGAACCATCAAACTTGATAAATTTCTTAGGAAGATTGTCGAGATCATCATCCTCATCCAGTCCATCATAGAAATCTTCACTTGTAAAGACCCTTTTGCCTTTGTCACGAGCTTGGAGGTCCTTGACCATCTTCATCACGTCTCGAAGCTGTGACTGAGTAGGGTCATCAACAGACCGATTTCTGAATTTATAAGTTGACCCCTACCCTTGAGTTGATGTTCTAAATGCCTGTTGGGTTTCATATTCCTCATCAGTATCTCCTGCAGATTCTACTTCATCAGAGGTTTCTTCGTGACAACTCTGCTTTTTAGTGATCTTCACATTCTTCTTCATTGTTCGACTTTTGACCATTTTTCTTATTATGGGTTTTTCCTGATCTGGCCCCTATTTCTTCAGATAATAACTTGCTCAGCATTTTCTGAAACAACGAATACATCAGTGGGTTGATGTCATCATTAGCTCGCTGACTTCTATTTCCGGCGGATTGTGAAGAGGCCATTTCTTGTACTGAAGCCGACGGGGAACTGATAAGCTAGACTGACATAGTTTTCCTTCCGGGTCTCGTCTGAACCATGTAAGGATGCAAGTGCTTTCTGCAGAGCAAAATAGAGGGTTAGCTGCTGGAAATGGTTTTGAATATTTGTTGAATATCTTGTAGACAATTGGAATGATGCCCCATTACTAGGAGCTGAGTTGTCGTTGGAGTCACGATAATTGCGCTGCTATTCTTTGCAAAATAATCAACTGGAAATGTGCCTTGTTACCTAGGCAAGGTCATTAAACCAAAATATGATGAAAATTAAAGGAATTTTATTGAAGGAAAAATATGATTTTATTAATAATAAACTTGACAAAGGGGAGGGGGACAAACAACTTTCCACCACTCCTGATAATCAGAGGACACTAAAGGACCAGGAAAAATATTAAGAGTAACAAAAAAATGTCAGCCATGTTTGGCAGAATGGTATGCTCCGGATCACTGATCTGATGTGAGATCGAACTCTGGCAAGATCCCTGATAATAGACGTATTTATATGTGCTTCTATCTCTAAGAGAACTGCCTGACACACCGCTCTGGATGATAGTATGTGCAGAAGAATGGGTCAAGTAGCCTGAACCGCTTGCCGTATGCATAAGTATATCTGGGAGGTGATTCCTGACGATCAAAGTAATCCCACACAACTTCTTCCTCCTGAAGATTATCAATCAAGAATCAGTATCATGTAACTGGAAGAATCTTTTCACCATTGTATCTGAATGAACTGGCTCGGGCTGGCATATGCCAGAGAAACCAAGATTGCAATACATAGGTACACCCTTCGACTAGAATTGATTCTTCGAGTGTGAAACGAGTCAACCCTTGGTATAGAAAAGAGAGTGCAGCCATGGCTATAGAGAGGTGGTTGGTCTGCCGATTTCTCCATCTTCGCAGAAGTTGAACTATCCTGATATCCATGTAATTTTGTCCATATGGCAAAAGAGCGAATCCCACAGTGCATAGGACCATCGCATGTTGGATTCTCTCTCGAGTTGTTCGAGATAAAGAGTTGACTTCCACAAATGCCCCATACTGTCTATAGATTTTGACCAAGTTCATGTATTCATTTCCATTCTCCTGGATCAATGGCCAAGACTTGCATCCTATCATGCGGGCTAAAGTGTCTCGGGGATCTAGACCCTTGACGTTGATAAAAAATTGTTTCTCCAATGGATCTCCAGGCTGACCGGTTGGCTCAGGCAATCCCATGATTTCTGAAAATTCATCCATCAACAAAGTCATATCTCTCCATGGGAACCAGAATGTACAAGTGCTCAGGTTCCACCGCTCTGCCAGTGCATGAATCAAATTGTCGTTGACTGACTGCTTTCCTATTGCGGATGCCAGTTCCAATCCACAATCGCTCAAATGGTCTAAAAACATACGAGAAAAGTTTTTGAGTCATGAATAGTACCATTGGGAAATAAAGGATCCGGTGATGATAATTCGATGTTCTGGAAGACTTTGTCGTACCTCGTAGGAGATGTGACCCTCAAGGAAGACCGAATCAAGTTGATCGGATGCCATCAGACTGGAAAGTATAGAAAATTGGAATAAGACTTAGGAAAATACATGAATCTTGAAAAAAATGCAGGCAGGATAAAAATGAAGCAGAAAATTCGAGATCCAAAAGAAAGGAAGGATGAAAAATCACCTGGAGTTTTAAAGAAAATAGAGGGGAATTTGGAAAATCGTCCAGGGTTTTGAGAAAATACAAAGAAGGGTTTCATAAATTAGAAAATGAGGTACTTGAAAAATCATCCAATATTTTAGAAAAATTGAAAAAATATGACAAAATAAGATGGAAAATGAATACACCACATCCTGCACAAACAATTATGCACATACAACATTCCCTAAAAGTTGACTCTAGATACACAAGTTTTGAAATAGATGTAGGACCCTAGTCCTGACTCTAGGCTCAGATCAGTTGTGTTCAATCATGCTATGCCTATATACTCAAGCCAAGGCCTGATGTACGTGGCATAAAATCAATTTCTCTAGTTCTAGGTTCATCTTTTCCAACATCCTTGAGCGCCTGCCGATATACGTTGGACTATGGCCCTTGGTACATGGCAGGAGGGTTTTCACCTAAATAGGTGGCCTAGTTGTGAGGCTTTGTCCCGAACTATGGTTCTGAAAGAAAGCCCAGCAACGTGAAGACCGGGTAGACATAGGTGGGGTGGTTTTTGAAAATATGAGCACATGCAAGCAAATAGAGGGCTCTAAGTCCTAAAGAGATAGAAATTTGAAATATCTGAAGAAGCAAACATTGTTTTCATACAATTCCTAAATTGAGGAGGGTTATACTAGACATAAGTCTATGTGAGCATGAATAATTCTCCTTAATATGGTCCTACCAAACCATGCCTATTCTACATGTAATCCATGTCAGCTGGGTTCAAGTCTAGGCTCCTAGGTTTACATGATAACAAAAAGTAAAAGCTAACATTCCATGGAACACGATTTTGACAATCTAAACTAAGTCAAGCACATAATTGATCAGACAAAGACAGGTCCCATCACGGTCGCCAAACATGTTATCATCGCAAAATTTTACTTTTGCAAGTCAAACTGACCTTTAAAAAAGTTTTTGAAAATAACTCGCCTCCGTTTTAAAATGCGGGATAATTTTGAAGAATGGGACTTGCCTGTCGGTACGAGGTTCAACCGTTCCTGGTTCCTTTACCAGAGGTAATCAAACCAAGGATCAAAAGTGTGCTTAGCTTTGCTCAACTTGTCTAAATCGTGTTCTATTTCCTAAATGCACAAAGAATCAGGCATGTACTATGAATTTTCTGAAAATGCATATTTGAAAACATGATGTTTGCTTCTGAGATTTGAAATACTTGAAAAATTCTTGGAAAAGATGTCACTTGGAAAAATCGTGAATCATGGTGAAAGAATATTTCTGAGGAAAATAAAAATCGAATTCTGAAGAAATCCAAGTGTTTTGTGAAAATCGATTTCTAAGGAATTTCAAGTCACTTTGGAAAAAACTTGATTTCTCTGAATTTAGACTTTGAAATTGAAGATATTACGACTTGGAAAATCATGATTTAAAGTTGAGAAATACTTGAAATACCACTTGAAAGCTTAGAGTTTTTAGAAAATCAATTTATGAGTAAGACTTGAAAATTTTAAGAAAATCGATTTCTCTGGATTGGAATTGGAATTGGAATTTGCAAATTGAATGAAATAAATGGATATGGATTTGAAAGACATGCCTTTGAGGAATTGAGAAAATCCTTGTGAGTTTTAAAAAATGCAGTGCATTTTGAAGTTAGCCTAAGAGTGTAGGCTCAATGTGGCTAATACGAAGATCACAAATCTGGGTCTCATTCGTATTCTGACTATGCTCATGAATACAAATTGCACTAAGTTTTTCAACTCCCTAAGAGCTTGTGCACGTGTCATTTGTGTAGACCATAGTGAATTTGTAATATGTGTATGAATAATGCATTCATCAAATATTAAAATTTGCAGAATTAAACTATATGCAATGCATCCTATTCTAAGCATAAATTAAAATTCTTATTCCAAAGTTTACATTTAATTTACATCACTAATTGAATTTAAATAAAGGAAATTAAAGGGAAGTAAAGTCTTCAATATCTCTGTAAAACTAGAGAACTTGTTAATGAAGATAAGTTGACTTTTCTAGATTTATCCTGCAATATCTGGAAATTGCTGGATTTATCTAGACATAAGCCTTTTTCCATGATTCTCTAAGATAAACATAATAAAATATAAAATAAAATTAAATAAATATGAAAATTAGATTTGAAAATTTTGAAATTGAGGTCAAAATGACCAAAATACCCCTGATAGCAAGATTATGGCCTTGAAATCAGGGTTTTTAGAAAGATATTTTTTAAAAATGAGGTTTTGGAATTCAAATGAAAATAAAGCAAACATAAGGTGATGTGGTATGATTAAAAATAAGAAAATCCAAGTTACGAATTTCAAAAATAAGGTCAAATGACCAAATTACCCCCGATAGCAAGACTATGGCCTTGAAATCAGGGTTTTTAGAAAATATTTTTGGTAAAAACTTTGGGTTTAGGATTTAAATAAAATCAAATAACAGCCAAATTGACCATAAAGTATCCTAACATTATTCTAAACATAAACAAACCCTAAAAACATGAACTTATGCATAAAAAACTAAAAATATCACAAAAATCATGATCTTGACAGTGTTTCAGGATCCTACGGGCACCCTGTTTTACAATTAAGCTCATCCAAGCATCAAATGGGTTCCAAAATTCATAAAAATCGGTACTTGCACTTATTATCACCCTAACGTTTGATTGGAATCATAAAAATATTTTTTTTAATTCAAAAATTGCATTAAAACCCTAACATATGCTATTTTTACCCGCGATCACGTACCAGTTTCAGTGTCAGACCCGAATCAGGGGTCAATCCACTATAGAAATTTCTGAAATTTTATAGAGCACTAGTAAACAAAAAAACAAAGAATCTCCTTTTTACAGATCAGAAAAATCATCTTCGGTTAGGGAAATATCATTCTGACAATCTGGACTTAAATTTAACGAATATAAAATAGATTAAAACAGGTATTTCCGGTTGTAAATACAGAAACAAATAGCAGCCTTCACCAAACAATTTTGAGATTTCAACAGTGAATAATAGATAGATGAATAATTAACTTTTCTTTTTACAGATTATGAATCGGATCTACGGTTACACATCTATGATCAACACAAGTTGGGTTAGGGTTTTAGTAAATCATAATAAGTTTTAAAACATGGATCCAACTTTTTGACAAAGGCAAAATATCAAACAGAGACAAAAAATTATGAAAATTTATAGTAAATAGCTGACATCAACACGAAGTCACTGCACTTTATGGATCTCGAATCAAATGAGAGAAATATCGCATCTACAAGTTGTACTTGAATTTGAACAACGATTTTACTCAACAAAAATCCTAATTTGACTTTGTATTTTTTAGCAGAGTTTTTGAATTTCAAAATCTCTGATTTTTTACAGGAGCTTACTGATACATCCATGAATCACATATAAAAAAATAGAAATTTTTAACAAAGATTTCAATACGAACTAACATGTTTTCTATGGATCTAAGATTAAAATATACAGAATTCTAAGAAACACTAAGAAAAACATGATTTAATCAATAAAAAACTAAAAAAATATCTAAACAGTAAAAAGAAATTGATTTCAATGTTGAAACACATGTAATAAACATTAATATGCTAAAAAATAAAAATAAAATAGGGAATCCATGGTTGGAATTTCTTTTTACCTTTGAAATCATGAATTTAACCCATTTAATAGGCAAATCTCATGTTTCGGTGGTTAAGAACATGAAAGACAATAGCATAAATGATTCTAATAGATTAGAATCATAGAAAATAGCATGAAATAGGGTTAGATCATCTTTTTTGATTGAGCTTGAGGTTCTTGAAGTTGAATCTATGGTTAAAACCATGAAAGAGGATGCGCCAATGGTGAAATCCATGTTAAAACATGGAAAATCATTAAATAAAGCATAAAAAGTTTATGAAAACTTTACCTTGAAGTTTCAGCTGCAATGGAGGAAGGAGGAAGGGCTAGAGAGGAGAGAGAAGCTACAAGATTCACCAAGGGAAAGAGTGGGGGTCGACCCCCCTTGGGCTCTCTTTAAATAGAGATTTTTTTTTTTAGATTTTTTCTAAAGAGTTCTAAAAAAATGGACTTCTAAGGGGGGGGGAGATTTTACTTAATTGAATTTGACCTTAAATGGACTCTAACCTAACCTAATTAGACCCTAACCAAACTTCTAATTAATTTAGAAAACCTCCAAATGTGGCGCCACCTAGTGTGGGCCCACATTTGGGTTTTTTTAAAGCTTTTTAATTTAAAACTTTAAAAACAAATGGTTAGGGGTTTAAATAAAATGGGTTTTCAAAATGGGTTTTGACTCTCCTAAATCCCTAAACTAGCTAAGACACCGACTAACCCTAGTTTAACCCTGACTTCTTCAAATGTGGCGCCACCCTGAGTGGGCCCCACTTGAATTTTCAAAAATGATTTTAAAACTTAAAAATAAGAGGTTTTTTAAAAGATACTTAAAAGTGGATTTTGAGATTGAAAGTTTTGAAATGGTACAGAGTTCTGACTGGGTCAGAACTTCTCCAGATATGGTGCCCACTGAGTGGGCCCCACATCAAAGTTCTAAAAATTTTGAATTAAGGACTGAAAATAGCTTTAAAAGGGGGTTAAAATCAACAGATAAGATTCAAAGTTTTGAAAATAGAGTTCTAAGTGAACTGGAACTCTGAGCCAGAGTCCTGAATCTTTAGGACTCTGAGATTTTCAGATTTTAAAAACCAAATGAAGAAGTTTTTGAAAGATTTTATCAAAAATGGTAAAACAAGTCAGAAAATACAGTTAGGGTTAGAATCCTAACTCAATCGAAACTCTAAAATAGAGTCCTGAATCAACCGGGACTCTGCAAAATGACCTAATTTTTGAAAAACAAATGAATGAAAATTGAAGTAAAAATAGACTTCAGAACAGACTCCTGACTAGATTAGGACTCTGGGACAGAGTCCTGATCGGACTAAAACTCTAGATTTTTTGGTATTTTCTAAAAAACAGATGAAAAAACTTATGAAAACAGTGAAAGCAATAACAAATATTGAAATAAAACAGAGTTCTCATCCAACTGAGACTCTTGGGACAAAGTCTTAATTGAACTAGGACTCTTGGAATTTTGGATTTTCTGAGAAACAACTGAGGGGATTTTGAAAAACAACTGAAAACAAGATACAATTGAAGTTCGGTTCAAAGTCTTGATCTGATTAGGACTCTCAAGAAGATTCCTAATTTGACTATGACTCTGAAAATATTTTGTTTTCTAAGAAGTAAATGGTGAGATTTAAATAAAGTGTTTGAAAACCAGTGAAAATGAAGTGAGAAAACAAACTTTGGATAGAGTCCTGATTCGATCAGGACTCTGGAATAAAATCCCAAAATTTTGAAATTCTATGATAAAGGTATAACAATTTTGAAATTTAGAAAGATAAATAAGGAGATTTTGGAAAAATTCTCTCAAAAGTAAAATCAGGGCCAGAGTCCTGATCCAACTAGGACTCTTCAAACAGAGTCCTGGTTCAACTAAAACTCTGAGTTTTTTACTTCTCTTTGAAAGATTTGATTAAAAACAGGTAAGAATAACGATGAAAGATAGAGTCCTGATTCGATTAGGACTCTGAGAAAGAGTCCTAATTTGACTGAGACTCTAGAATTTTGGCCAAAAATAAAGGATTTTGATAGGTTTTCTCAAAAATAGGTAAAAAGGATAGTAAAAGATAGAGTTCTGATCTGACTAGGACTCTGGAAAAAGAGTCATGATCCAACTAGGATTCAAAAAAAAGAGTCCTGATTGGACTGGGATTCTAAAATTTTGAACAAAAATGACGAGAATGGTCAAGGGATATGACTACATCTAGTTTAAAATCACAATGAAGTTTTGAAAGGATTCAAAAAGATGAAAATGCAGAGTCCTGATCCGACTAGGACTCTTAAAATTTTAAGATTTTTGATAAATAAAAGAATCCAGAAGCGACATCACCTAACTGGGCCTCATCTGAAAATTGAAATCAATTGAAATTGAGTTTAAAATGAATCCAGATTGTTTTCTGAGGAAAACATTTCAAAATATAAGATCCTGGGGTTTGGCAAATGGTAAGAATATCGACTTAAAAGCTGAGTTTTGAAATTTATTTCGAAAGAAGAGTTTTAAAACTCGAATCTGGATTAATATTCTGAAAACAGGAGTTCTGGATCTTGATAATGCGATGAAATGACATGCAATGCAATGAAATGATATGTCGAATGCATGCAATGATATGTAGTGATTTATGAAATGTAAGTACTAGATGAGGGTGAAAATTTAGGGTGTTTACAATTATGCACAAAGTAACTAAAATTTAAAATTAAACTAATAATTAAATATCCAATTAAATAGTCATTTAACAATTTAAAAAGTATTAAAATTCAAATGAAATAAGAATCCCTTAGGATCATCGAAAACATCAGTGTGCATAACCCCCTCCAGCTTCCTGCACTTACTCTGGCCTTCACATGCCTCCTAAAAAACATTTTATTTTGAAAGAATGAGACTTTAAAAAGTCCTAGTAAAATTCACACAGCCAATTCAATATGCAACACATAAAGCTTGCATGACATATGTATCTCATAATTTTTCATCAACTAACAACGAGGCAAATATGGAATAACAATCTTAAATATGCTAACATTAAATCCAGATGATAACATGACATATATCAATGAGCATGAATTTACCAACTTTCAGGAACAAGAATAATTTACAGTAATATAAAATAAAGTAAAGTAAAGTGCAGTAAAGTAATGTCAGAAAGTAATTTATATTTCATCTTGAATTTCTCGGTCTACCTAGGTATAACGTAGACCAACCTGATACAGACTGACTAGCTTGGGTGTTTATTATGCTACGTATTTTTTTATGCCCGAGTAGCCCCCTGAGTTGTATCCCCCAAGGACGAAGCCCAAAACCGTGAGAGGAAACGGCAGCCCAAAGAGAACTTTACTCTGGAGCATGACACCATCGTCACAACGATGATCATGATCACTCACTTTTGCAGAAGTACTCGGGAACTACCACCTAGAACGAATTGATAGTTCTAGTCCCCTTAATCTCCCTGGCTGGAGGACCTCGTGAGGAAATACCTATCGCGAGTCAAACTGAAGGGTTCAGGGAATTTCATGCATTCTACCCTCTCTAAGGTACACCACTGCCAAACAACCGGATACACATACCTCGACGAAATAAGGCATACCAGGAAGGGCAATCACATGGTATCTTTAACTTAGGCCATAGGTAACATGCAACTACCATTTAGGCTAATGCATTTTCCATCTCATTGTTCCCTCTTATGGAACCTTTATTATCTTAATTTCATCAAGCACATCAAGTGCCCATCAAACCCTGTGGATTATCATACTTTCTGCATGTATTTACAAATACTTCATACTAAAATCATAACATGCATTCTCAAAAGTCAAGAATCATGTTAACATACCATATAGAAAACCACTCATGCAGTATCATATTGTTTTCAATATTTCAGGATAATCATGCAATAATATCACATATACATCATTATGCATCCACATCCATGGCCAACAGAAAACAACATTAACAAGCTCACTATTCAATTTTTTTATATGCTTTGCAATTACAATCATGCTCAAAATTGATTTATCATAAATATATATATATATATATATATATATATATATATATATATAATTAAACTACTATAATTAAACAGGTCCACAAATCTCACTTACAACACGTATAGAAACAATAAATCTTACCATTAACTCTATCACAAATATTTATCTCAGATCAAATATGATTCAAGCACCGAATTTATGAAAGATTAAAGAAAACATCAAAACATAATCAAAGTCATTAACTTGAATTTCCCGATAAGAGCTCCCATAAACCCTTACCAACCAAATCGATATGACTACAATTAATATTTTGAACTTTCAATCCTCAAATCATATTAAACCTAATTAAAATATCTATGGTAGCATACACATTATGGTACTCATTACAACTGGCCCGTAACTAGGGCTAGCAATTTCTGACATGACCAGCCAACCCGCTTCTTAGCCGGGTTCGGGTTTGGCTTAAACGGGTTCGTGTCGTAAACGGGTCGGGTTCATGTTAGGGGTATGCCAACCCGCCAACCCATTTAATAAACGGGTTAGGCGGGCGGGCCAACCCGTTTACCCGAACCCGATCCGCCAACCCGCTCGCTAACCCGCTCTCCAACCCACCCACTAACCCACTGGTTGATATTTTGAAATGATCTTTTTAAAACAATTATTTTCAATAAAACTTTGGAAAATCGTCAACCAAAAGTATAAAAACCGACTTTCCACAAAGTGGTAAGTACGGGTCGAATCCTCAGGGAACAGGAATTAATCAAGATATTTCTATAAAATTTAACTTATTAATTACAAATATCAATCTACAATTACAAATCTAATACAACTACAATTAATCACTTAAATGAAAATAGAAAAGCAACTAAGTCTTCTGATCCACGCCAAGGGTATTTCTGTCTTTTCACCAATTATTCACTCTTCGCAATTGGACAATAACCCTGGATAATGATTATGCTTTTCAACCTAAAATGCAGAAAAATATAAAGTTAGCATTATATTCTAACAATGAAAACGATAAATAAAACTAAGTCTAATTTTACGAAATTAATAAAACAAATGCTAATTATTAGACAATAATTAAATAAAATACTAAACTAATTCTAAAATTAGCTAAATTAATTCTACTAATACTGTATGATGATTATGCAACTCCTAAAATGCAGAAACTACTGAAAACAGGTCTAAAATGCCAAAACTAAGGAAATTACAAAAATGCCCCTAACTAGTGTAAAATAGATTTCTGACAGGTTATCAAAAAACCACTGTTTGATAGGGAAAACAAGGTCCTATTTTCCCGAAATTTGTTCTGTTCTGTAACTAACAGATTAAATAATCTGACAGTTTTTACAGAATGAAAAAAAGATATCTGGAACTCCAGATATAAGCGTTTCAAAACTGGGAAAAATCAGGATATCGAAAGTCCTGTAATTTAAAAACCAGAAAAAGCGGTTTTCGCAAAACGCTTAAAAAACAGACCAAATCAACTTCGAAAGAGCTGAAATTTGGTCTGCAGTTAGCTAACACGTTGATAAAGTGAATAGAAAAAGAATTTTCTAAAAACGCAGAATTTTTGTCTATGAAATTACGACAGTGCGATGCAGCAAAAATCAATCTTTTCTTTCAATGCACTATTCACTCTATGAATCTATTTTACATACTAAGAATGTAATCTAAATGTAATGCAGACTTAAATGATCCTATATGACTGATTATATGCTGATATTAACTACGATGAAGCTAAATGAAATCTAAATGAAGTATGATATGCATTTTATGACTGTAAGCTAAATGAAATAATAATGCAATTACAACTAAGGCACTAAATCATGCATTTAACTATATGACTAAATACTGTACCAAATATAAACTAAATGCACTATACTAACTAAATTATTAACATACGACAAACCAACAAGCACGCATCAAATCAACAAATATAAAATTTAACTAAAACAATTAAATAAATAACTACACTAGCTATTCTAAAATCACTATGGATTAAATCTAAAAAGAAGGAGACTAATATGGAACAATGAGATACGGAGTTGAAATAGAACTAGGGTCGACTCGACTAGGCTCGGTTGACTTAGGTGGACTCAGTTTTGACTTAGCTAAGGTTGGGTTAACTTGGCTAAGGTCGGTTTGGTTTAGGTGGGATCGGTTTGGGGTAAATACACGACTCCTATGCTTAGTCAAGGGAATTGACTATGTTAGGTTGGGTGAGGTAGGCTCGGACTAAGGTTGACTCGAGTAGGCTTGACTTAGATTAGGTTAGGTAGACTCGGTTGTCCTAAACTTAGGTTAGGTTTGACTAAGACTTGACTAGGGTTAGGTCTTGGTTTGACAAGGCTCGAGTTGGGTTAAGTAGGGATTAGGTTTGACTCAACTAGGCTTAACCTAGGGTTTTGAATTGGGCTAGGGTTTGAGTTGGGTTAGACACACAGCACACCTAACTAAGTCAACTAGGTTAGGTTAGGTTTCAATATGTAGGTTCGGTTGACTCAAGGTTGGGTTGTTTGACTTGACTAGACACAAGTGGGTTTAGACTAGGGTTTGACTTACTTAACTAGGTCGACTAAATTAGTCACTTAGTAATTATACTAAGTTTAATTCAAAGCTACGATTTTAATGGAGAAGGTTGGAAAAATAAGGTAATAATTATCAATGCTCAAAATTTGAAATCATTTGGATTCTCAAAAATCGCTCCACTTAATAAGGGAGTTACACTCCTTAATTGTCTTTAAAGCTCACTTTGGAAAAACGAAAAGTCCAATCTAGAAAATCCCATGATTTCTACTTTCCAAGATTGAAGTAATTGATATTTATTTCTTTCTGAAAATCATGGAACCTAAATTGGAAAATTAATTGAATTTCAAAAACACTTTCCAAAGCCAATGAGTAACTCCTTTTTTAATGCACACTCAAAATTTAATGCTCCTTTGAATGCTCCACACGATTTTTGAAGAAACTACTCTTTCCAAAAAAAATTCAAATTCAATTACTTTAATTACCTTCCTTCTCAAAAATCGCCAACCCTAATGGTGCTACTTTCTAAACTAATGCAATTAAAACTACCTAGGGAATAAAAGGAATTAAATAGAAAAATGATTTTCTAGGATTAAATGCTACCCTAATTCCCAAAACTTACTTAATTGACCCCTAAAAACGGCTAAGGCAATAAACCCTAATACATTGAACCTAGACACCTTCCTAACCTACCTAATTGCAATTAATACTTTCTAAAAAATTGACCTAGATCTCAATTGGAGCTCTAATGGCTGCCGCCCCTCCTTGGGGAAGAAAAAGACTAAAAAAAAAAATACAAACTAAAAAAAAAATGATTAAACTAAATACCAAACAATTTGATAAAACTAAATTAAAATATGATAAAAAGAACTCCTAATTACACAAATGCAAACATGAACAGCACTATGCTAGAATTCATTAAAAACATAAAGAAAATAAAACTCGATTTTTTTTTAAATTTTTTTCAATAGACACAAAACACAAAAACACAAAATGATTAAAACAATTATTTAGAACAATCCTAAAATAACGAGATGGACAAACACAATTTTATGCTGCTGTTAACATACAAAACACACAGCAAACCACACGACTTACCAACCTAAACACACACATTTAACGAAAATGCAAAGATCGGCTAGAATAAATCTAGCCGATTTTTTTTCTTTTTTTAAAAATGAAAGCAAAACAAGACACAATCAAATCCCACGAATAAAATGAATCAAAATGAAATTTTATAATTGGATTTTCAGTAGAACATAACCAAGAACACGCCTATGATAGGTTTGAAGAATCGGCTAGATGAAAATCTAGCCAATTTTATCGATTTGATTGGAAAATCAAAAAAATAAGATTCAAATAAATCAATCAAACAAATAAACCTAAGCTAACGTGCTGGTCTATGCACGGGCTCTATTCTAAGGTTGAATCGAAAAGAAAAATACGAAACACACAAAAAAAATAAGAAAATAAAATCACACAATTTCGGTTTTAGCTAGAAGAGAAGGAAGAAGAAGACCTACCTCTTGGAAGATCCGACGACCGGGGGGATGAAGAAGAGCGGACCGTGGCTTGATCTTGACGTCCCAAACAGTTCGAAAATGCTGTACTTCACCAAAAAACAGCACCTTTGCAGCTGCTACACGTTGGAGATCCACCGAAGATGGAGTATGCGCCGATTCTCGATCGGAGGGTATAGAAAACCGGATGGAGGTAGGGTCAGCTCACCTTGTTGGTGTGTTTCGCACTCCCACACAAGGTTAGTAGTCTCCACCTCTGCTACACCTGCAAAAACACAGCAAAATGGTGAAAACACAGCAAGGAAAAAGGAAGAAATGGAGAGAAATCACAAGAGAGGTCGAAATATGCTTGGAAACCAAGCATGAACCGATCTTCAATGGCCAAAACTTGGGAGAATGGAGGGGAAGGAGATGTTGGAGCTAGAGGCACTGCAGGGGGCGTCCAAAAAAAGCCAAAGACGCCTAGAGTTTGTTAGAATATTTTATTTATACTTTTGATAGTTTTCAGAAACACTGTTATAAAAAAATATTTTCTATGCGCCTCTTTCTGGGAGGTTTTTTGCAAAACATTTTGAAATGGATATGGATAGGCATGTGGGTTGGGTTTTGGGATTTCTAAGGGTTGATCCAAAGTCCAAATACCCTAATTGGATCGGATATGGATCTGATCCACCTCGAAATTCGTGCCCAAACACTGAAATAGCCATAACTCTCATTTTAACTCCGATTTTTCTGAAATTCGAACCATAAACCCTTACTATCAAAATACATCTAAACATGAGTTTAAAACCTTAAACTTGTTACAAAATGCATGAAAAACTTGTTTACATGATGTGAATTTCATGCATCATCAAATACCCCCATGCTTGAATGTTTGTTAGTCCCTTAACAAACCCTAATTATGCTATGCAACAGAGACAAGAAATGCTAAATATGAATGCATAAAAACTAACTCACTTTCGTAGGAATCACGGTTGCATTTAGCGTATGCAACAAGCCCTTTAAACCCCTGGCTTACACCAATGGACGAGTAAGGTCTCGTGAGGGTTTGCAGAGATGCTACCCACAAACATCAATGAAATGCAAGGATAATTTTTTTCAAAAATATGAGGCTCTTAAGAATGCAGTTGGAACAAATATTTTATGTAATTGACCTTTCTCAAAACAAGTTTAAAAATCTCATGCCACCACAGTAAAAATTCTTTTTCCTTCACTTTTCTAATATTGTAGCTATTTCATGATTTTTCTCAGAAAGTCAAGTATTCGCATGTTTTACTCATTTATTGACTCAAGTGGGTTTAGACTAGGGTTTGACTTACTTAACTAGGTCGACTAAATTAGTCACTTAGTAATTATACTAAGTTTAATTCAAAGCTACGATTTTAATGGAGAAGGTTGGAAAAATAAGGTAATAATTATCAATGCTCAAAATTTGAAATCATTTGGATTCTCAAAAATCGCTCCACTTAATGAGGGAGTTACACTCCTTAATTGTCTTTAAAGCTCACTTTGGAAAAACGAAAAGTCCAATCTAGAAAATCCCATGATTTCTACTTTCCAAGATTGAAGTAATTGATATTTATTTCTTTCTGAAAATCGTGGAACCTAAATTGAAAAATTAATTGAATTTCAAAAACACTTTCCAAAGCCAATGAGTAACTCCTTTTTTAATGCACACTCAAAATTTAATGCTCCACACGATTTTTGAAGAAACTACTCTTTCAAAAAAAAAATCAAATTCAATTACTTTAATTACCTTCCTTCTCAAAAATCGCCAACCCTAATGGTGCTACTTTCTAAACTAATGCAATTAAAACTACCTAGGGAATAATAGGAATTAAATAGAAAAATAATTTTCTAGGATTAAATGCTACCCTAATTCCCAAAACTTACTTAATTGACCCCTAAAAACGGCTAAGGCAATAAACCCTAATACATTGAACCTAGACACCTTCCTAACCTACCTAATTGCAATTAATACTTTCTAAAAAATTGACCTAGATCTCAATTGGAGCTCTACTGGCTGCCGCCCATCCTTGGGGAAGAAGAAGACTAAAAAAAAATACAAACTAAAAAAAAAATGATTAAACTAAATACCAAACAATTTGATAAAACTAAATTAAAATATGATAAAAAGAACTCCTAATTACACAAATGCAAACATGAATAGCACTATGCTGGAATTCATTAAAAATATAAAGAAAATAAAACTCGATTTTTTTGTAATTTTTTTCAATAGACACAAAACACAAAAACACAAAATGATTAAAACAATTATTTAGAACAATCCTAAAATAATGAGATGGACAAACACAATTTTATGCTGCTGTTAACATACAAAACACACAGCAAACCACACGACTTACCAACCTAAACACACACATTTAACGAAAATGCAAAGATCGGCTAGAATAAATCTAGCCGATTTTTTTTTCTTTTTTTAAAAATGAAAGCAAAACAAGACACAATCAAATCCCATGAATAAAATGAATCAAAATGAAATTTTATAATTGGATTTTCAGTAGAAAAGAACCAAGAACACACCTATGATAGGTTTGAAGAATCGGCTAGATGAAGATCTAGCCGATTTTATCGATTTGATTGGAAAATCAAAAAAATAAGATTCAAATAAATCAATCAAACTAGAAAACCTAAGCTAACGTGCTGGTCTATGCACGGGCTCTATTCTAAGGTTGAATCGAAAAGAAAAATACGAAACACACAAAAAAAATAAGAAAATAAAATCACACACAATTTCGGTTTTAGCTAGAAGAGAAGGAAGAAGAAGACCTACCTCTTGGAAGATCCGACGACCGGGGGGATAAAGAAGAGCGGACCGTGGCTTGATCTTGACGTCCCAAACAGTTCGAGAATGCTGTAATTCACCAAAAAACAGCACCTTTGCAGCTGCTACACGTTGGAGATCCACCGAAGATGGAGTATGCGCCGATTCTCGATCGGAGGGTGTAGAAAACCGGATGGAGGTAGGGCTGACTCACCTTGTTGGTGTGTTTCGCACTCCGACACAAGGTTAGTAGTCTCCACCTCTGCTACACTCACAAAAACACAGCAAAATGGTGAAAACACAGCAAGGAAAAAGGAAGAAATGGAGAGAAATCACAAGAGAGGTCGAAATATGCTTGGAAACCAAGCATGAACCGATCTTCAATGGCCAAAACTTGAGAGAATGGAGGGGAAGGAGATGCTGGAGCTAGAGGCACTGCAAGGGGCATCCAAACAAAGCCAAAGACGCCTAGGGTTTGCTAGAATATTTTATTTATACTTTTGATAGTTTTGAGAAACACTGTTATAAAAAAAATATTTTCTATGCGCCTCTTTCTGGGGGGTTTTCTGCAAAACATTTTGAAATGGATATGGATAGGCGTGTGGGTTGGGTTTTGGGATTTCTAAGGGTTGATCCAAAGTCCAAATACCCTAATTGGATCGGATATGGATCCGATCCACCTCGAAATCTGTGCCCAAACACTGAAATAGCCATAACTCTCTCATTTTAACTCCGATTTTTCTGAAATTCGAACCATAACCCCTTACTATCAAAATACATCTAAACATGAGTTTAAAACCTTAAAATTGTTATAAAATGCATGAAAAACTTGTTTACATGATGTGCATTTCATGCATCATCACCCGCCAACCCGTAAACTTTTTATTGTAAAACCATGAACCCGACCCGCCAACCCGTTTACCCGACCTGACTCATTTATTAAACGGGTTAACCGTGTTGTGTCGGATTACCCATTTAATAAATGGGTCGGGTTCGTGTTTACCACAGCTGAACCATTTAATAAATGGGTCGGGTTCGTGTTGAGGTATACTGACCTTCCAACCCACCGACATGACCTACCAACCCGACCCGATTGCCACCCCTACCCGTAACTAAAAACATATAAACCTTTTTCTCCGATTCACGCCCCCATGAGCTCAAACCGGAAAGACACACATATTTCTAATTGCGTTCAATTATAATAATGATTAAACAAGATGAATACACATTACTTAAACTCAGTTCATGCCATACAAACTACCAACAATTCATATCTCAATGGAATATGCCTTTTAGAATTGATCAGAATAATATATTTGCAAAATAATATGAAAGAAGTCGTGTATTACACGTACAGTTCACATAAATATCTCAATCAGATCTTCTCACATGGCTAGCTCATTAATATTGATGCAATATGACATAAAATTATTAATAATATGCAATACATATCAAAGATATAAAAAAATCATAAACTTCTAACATGTTCTAATTAAAAACAAGTATAAGTCGTTGAAGCAAATTCAAAAATCTGATAACCCGATTTTATAAAATCTGTCAAAAATAACAAAGCATTTATAAAATCGCGGTATTTTTACCATGCTTACCTGTGTCAAGAATATAACCCAATAAATCGTTCATAAAACAAATAAATACATAAATAATAAAAAATCTTTTATGAAAGCCTATTATGAGAGTTTTGGTCTAAAATCTATAATCTACAGGATTTTAATCAGATTAAGGTATTTCTTGAATTTTTTTCAGAATGTTTTTTATAAAACCCTTTTTACACAGTCTAATATTCGGTATTAAGATTCACCCAAAATTTTATAAAATATTTAGAATTGTTGTTCATAGGCGTTTACAATGTTTATCAAAAATGGGTCAAAATCATCCTCTAAACAGATTCAGAAATTAGGGCTCGGTTAAAACAGGCTTATCTGCATCTATACAAATCCAAAATAAGCGAAAAAACATTCTAAATTCAATATCAAGATGTGTAGATGATCATAGTATTTTTATTTGGATTTTTTGGTCTGGTATTCATAGAGTTATCTATTTTTTTCCAAAACTAGTTGGGAAAAATTTATCAAACATCATAGCTTTAGGTTTCTCAGAAAATGATTTTGTAAAAGCCCTTTTTTAGATTATAAATCCTTTAGAATCTGATTATATTTTGTTTAATCTAACTTAATACAGGTTAATACATGAATAATATCATAAAGAATCATATTATGATTAGATCTAATACGCAAAAACAACAAAGACCTAATTTTGCATGTTTCTCAAAATTGTTTTTAGGGAAAATTCATTATTTGAGGTTTTCGATCCAAGAAATGGATTCTTCAACCATGAAAACGTAAAGAATGGATCAAGAATATATTAAAAGTTGCTGAAAATCCAAATAATCAAAACATACATGCTCTAAGTGTATACAAAACATTGGCTACATAAATCTTACCTGTCTACGATCAATTTTCGCAGTTAGAATACATAAATGGATGATCTGACTCCTATTCCACCACCACCCAACGATTAAGTGCAAGTTTGATGGCTGCACAAGGGTTCTCTAAGGCTTCTACATGTTTTAGAGGATAGAGGAAACCCAAAACAAAAAGGAAAAAAGAAGAGAGAAAGAAAAAGAGAGAATTAACATTGTTAATCCTTCTCATGAGAGCCTCTATATAACGTCCCCGATTTCCAAAACAAAGCTAAGTTAAAATTTTCATGAATTTCTTTTTTTTTTTTTGCAGCGAAACTTAGAAAAGCTTTTAGCAGCGGAATCAGACAATAATAAGTCGTCAGTTTTAGAAAACTTTGGGCATATTACAGGTATATGGCCAAGCAACTCATTGACCACCATAGTGTTCTATTTTATCGAAAACCACATGTTTATTACAACATCATTGCTTGAAAAAGCAGTATAGGTTCAATAAAAGAAAGCAGTACAACTCGGTCTAGAGAAACCCTGGAACTCGATGTGCCTTGCTCCGCACATCGCAACGCAGATCCAACACCTGAAATCCCCATAAAATGGGGTCAGAACTATTGATGGTCTGGTAAGCAAGCAATCATGCATCCATTCAACTCAAGTAAATGCACTGACTACACAGAGTCGCAGTTCGTAATAACGATGCTCAAGTCTCCATGACTTAGCGTATATCGTAAGAGCCTCCTCAAGCCTATGAGTTGAACATCCACTCAAGTCTTCATGACTTAGCGCAAGCTTCTTCAGGGCTGTGATTTGAATCTCTCGCTTAAGTCTTCATGACTTAGCGCAAGTCTCTTTAGAGCTGAATGTCGTGCTCAAATCTTTATACTTGGCACATCTGTATCCCACACATCTAAGGATAGCTCATCGAGCTTCGCTTAGTCGTGCGGATACAACATGGGTCTTTGCCCAGTCGGTCTAGTCGCATACCGATCATGACACCTACACAAAGGTTATGCAGGACTTGACTCAACAAAGTTTATTCACTTATACATTCAAGCATCGCTGAACCTAAAGCTAATGCATTGTTTCGATATTTAACCTCTTTCACCCTTGGTACGCGGGTGAAGCATTGTTCAGGCATCAACTCGACGTTCTGGGGGTTGATTATTCCATGTATTTTAGATATCTTAGAGGTTTGTTGACCCTATCCATAGTAAGGCGGTGTATTTTAAACGGGAGAACCCTACTAGGCCCATATTCGGATTCATCCTCTACTTGCAGTAGTTGGGTTCAATCCTTAGATCTTAAGGATAACCACGAACACAAAACTCATGAGTGACTGAGGTCATCGTGGACTCTATCAGGTCCAAAGTCAATACGTGTCACTTAAGGTTGTACCATCACTGTTATTCTACAATAAGCAGAATTCCTGAAGGGGTCTGTTAGTCTTACGATTACTTGGTCAGATATTGCATGTCATTTTGGGCAGCTCGTGCCTCAGCAATATAGAGATATGTACTTGACCCCATTCAGTATGCCCTAATCACAGCCATCAACCGAGGGGGATAACCCTAACACGATCATCAACCGCGGGGTATATGCGACCTTAAGTTATATTCATATGCATGCTTAACTCTGCTCTCGGCATTGCGGCCATCACGAGCATCTCACCTCTTCCGGGTGGAAACAACACACTCTGGCTCTGTGGTCCTTACGAGTCTGGTTGTATAACAGTTTTCAATGAGCATGCATATGACTCGTTCTCAACAGATCGGCCGCTCGACGTATTTTTATGCAACGAGCTCATAACCTAGTCAAGGCGCAACCACTACTCTAGCGCAACGGCCATTATGAGTAAGGTGCCTTACAGATATCAGAGAGACGAGTCATTTTGGCATCATTCCAATAATGGTCATCGTTGTGCCATTTAACCAGTTCTGACAACTCTTCTGCCAACCATTTCGCCAGCACCTTCTCTGCTCCAATGGCAGGAGTGTGACGATTCTTTCTATGTTATAGAAAGTGTTCAACCAACTAGGTAGCAACTCCTCTGTATGACGGAGTAACCCGCTACGTCCTTTCTGAGCTATTTCTAGCTTCTTCAGAAATTTCAACAACATTTTCTCTCTTTGATGGAGAAAGCATGTGTTTCTTTTAACCATTTTAGCGGCATCTCCCCTCTTTGGTGGAGAAATTGCTACGCTTAACTCGGAGATGGATGCACACCGTTGTGCTTACCCCGCATCCATCAAGGTTGATTGGAACCTTGAGCCATAGTCAGGCCATACGCAATTGACTTAGTTTTTACGAAAAAGTGGTTTTGCGCAAAAGTGAAGCTTTTCCAATAGGGGCTTCATTCGTCAAGCAAAATTTTGAACGAGGAGCGGTAAGGGAATCGCATCGGCGATTTGGAGTTGATCTTCATTTGAACGCTCATTTACGTGCCATATTTATAATATAAGTAAAAGTCTATGCTTTATATGACGGTGATGTAAAGGAATGCATATACTTATTGTTCGGGGTGTGTAACCGAATGAAATATTATATATATATATATATATATATATATATATATATATATATATGCAGAAAGTAAGGAGCCTTGGCATTATACGATGCGACAGCAAAGGTAAATTACGCGAGCCTTAGCGATATAAGACGCGACGGCCAATTCCAGACGATATACACCAAGATCCTTTCCAACGATAGTTGTGAGGTGAGCGAGTGAACACCAAAGTGTCCTAGATGGCCCAACCAGAAACTAGGGTGAGATACTATTTTTAAGAACACATATATTGTGCATTCGAACATATATATCTAACGATAGTTACGAGGCGAGCGCGTGAACACTGAAGTGTCCTAGAGGGCTTAACCAAGAACTAGGGTCACATACTACTTCAGAAAGTATATACTATATAGAAATAAGCAAATACTTGAAAGAGATGGATCAACGAAACAAACTTATTTCAAATTGTGGAAGAAACGACTCCAGAGTGCTTCAACTGCTTTGAACCTTCCTTTGAGAGGTCAAACTAGATCAGATGAGGTTGACCTAGTTGAGAAAGAGGTAGAGCAGGTCAAGCTGCTCAACCCAAGTGGTTTAAACCAAACTGAGTTCAGTCCAAGTCAACTGGGTTCAGCAGGTTCAGACTTAGCCCAAGCTAGTTAGGTCTGGGTTCAGAAAATCAAACCAGGTTTCTAGACCAAAAGGGACTTTGACTTTGACTTCAAACCCAACTAGGTTCAAGTCAAGTCAACTAGGTTTGGACCAGGTCAAGTGAGCTAGGAGCAGGTCAGGCAGGCTAGGACCAGATCAGGCAAGCTTAGACCAGGTCAGGTCAGGTGGGCTCAGACTCACTTGGGCTCACTGAGGGAGGTTTAGGAGAGAGAGAAGGCAATAGAGAGAAGGGGATTAAAATTATGAGAAGAGAGAGAGTGGGGATGGCTATTTATAGCCCAAGCCCACCTCCATTATGGATTTTTCTAGAAAAATCTCATTCCCTTTATCCATTAGCTTTATTTTAATTCCAAGAGGTTCCTTTTGAGGTAGGGCCCACAAGATATTTTCATGGGATATTTTGTGGGTCCCACAAGATATTTTTTCAGAAATATTTCTGTGGGTACCACCAACATTTATGTGGGTCTCGCAAAAATTTTGGGTTTTCGATGATTTTTTTCTGAAAAATTCTGAGTACGTCATTTTCTTCGTATTGACGTAACTAAGAAAGTTGGCACGTGGAAATCTCTTGATTTTGTTAAGGTAGGAAGTTATGACTTTCAGAGTGTTTGAGCATATATTCGTGAAACGATGAATATCCTAAGCATAACTGGTTCGTACAAATTGATTTGATTCGTATTTTGGGTTCAGATGCTATTTTTACTTGAAAATGCCTCATAAATTTCTTCAGAAAGATACTGAAAAATTATAGGTCTTACATCATTACCCCCTTAAAAAAAATTTGTTCATAAAATTTCGTTAAGAGTACTAAGTGCGTAATTCAGGATATTTCTCCCACATGCTAGATTCATAATGTTATTCACTTAGTTCAACATCGTATTCATTTCAATCATAACCTCATATCGTGATTCATGGTCGATGAGGTATGCTTCTCATATATGAGTTTAAATTACGCTACAACCACAACAGTTTTGTTGAATCGATGTTCTTCTAACCGGCTATCAACATACTCATCTTGTGTAACCATTTCATACACACGGATCATTCTTACTAGGATTTTAACTATTTTGGAACAAGTCCCTCATCAGACTACCTAGTATTGGAAACGTACCTCCTCACAGATTCGCCCTCGTCAGACTTGATATTGGATCAGTACACCCTCACAGAATCATACTAGTCAAGCTACTGGTTTTGGAACATATACACTCGCACGGAGCTGTATACCCTCACAGGCTCGCCCTGGCTAGACTATTTGATCTTGAATATGTAAAACCTCACAGGACTCTCTTCTTGGAAACAATTCTTCGATGGTTTATTTTATTAAGTGACTTTTAGCGTTCTAATTACGCAAACTTAATTACCCACTCATAGGGTCAATCACATCCAATTTGGGCATAAGCACTTAAAACTTTAATTTTAATAAGTCTAAAATACATATCGATTTCGATGACCATATACAAGGTCATGAGCCACTTGTCTAGGCTCGAGCATTCATTGGATCTTGTCTTCCAATTGCCCTTTTTTACCCAACATAACTCTATTTATCATGATCTAAAAATCGATAAGGATCTGATTTTTTAATCGGGCTAAAATAGAAAAGCCAACTCCGCCTGTGTAGTTATACACTGCCGGTCCCAAGCCCGGATAAAGGAGGAGGGTTGCGGTAGGCCTGTGACAGCCAGCATAAAAACTTTGTCATATCCTATGAAAATGAACCAATATGAGAATTTCGTTGGGGCGTTCCCTACTGAGCGACGCGCTGTACTCTCTAGGCCCGGAGGCAGTGATAAATGTGCAAGGGTTGCTAGGTCGTCGCCCAGAAGCGACGCGTCACACCGGCGCCCGGGTGTGGTGTCAAATAGGCAAGGGTTCCCTCACTTTGTTGGACGGGTGGGGGTAAAGAAGTTAGTCCAAGACCATAAAATTAGGTTAGCCACTTGGAACATAGGGTCTTTAACTGGTAAGTTGGTAGAGTTAGTAGATGTTATGTGTAGGAGAAAGATTGATATTTTATGTCTTCAAGAGACCAAATGGGTAGGTGAGAAAGCTAAAGTGATAGAACCTTGGGGATATAAGATTTGGTATACAGGAATAAATAGGAATAGGAATGGAGTAGGGATTGTTATGAGTCGTCAGTTTATAGATAATGTAGTTGAGGTCCGTAGGAAGGGTGATAGAATTTTACTTATTAAATTAGTATTAGGTACGGATATTATTAATATTATTAGTGTTTATGCACCTCAAGTAGGTTTAGATGATTCCATTAAGCATCAATTTTGGGAAGATTTAGATGGAGTAGTACAAGAGACATCTTATGGAGAAAAGCTTTTCATCGGCGGTGACCTTAATGGACATGTAGGCATTAGTAGGGATGGATTTGAGAATATCCATGGAGGCTATGGTATAGGAAAAAGAAATGAAAGTGGAGAAAGGATTTTAGATTTTTGTTTGTCCTATGATATGATCTTAGCAAACACTTGGTTTAGGAAGAGGGAGTCTCACCTAGTAACATTTAAAAGTGGGGTTAATACGAGTCAGATAGATTTTTTCCTACTTAGAAAGAGAGATAGGGGTTGTTGCATCGATTGTAAGGTTATACCAGGAGAAAGTGTAGCTACACAACATAGAGTCTTAATTTTAGATCTTAGAATTAGACAATGCCGCAAAAGGGATAGACATAGGATAGATCCTAGAATTAAGTGGTGGGCACTGAAAGGAGCTAAACAAGGAATGTTTGTAGAGCAGGTAGTTAAGGAAGTTGATTGGTGTCTCGAGGAGGATTCAGAATCAATGTGGAATAAGATAGCGGGTGGTATGAGAAAAGTAGCTAAGGAGGTATTGGGTGAGTCTAAAGGCGGTGCATCACTAGGTAAGGATACATCATGGTGGAACGAGGATGTCAAATTAGCTATTAAGGTTAAAAGAGAGTGTTATAGAAATCTAAGTAAGAGTCGTGATAATGAGAATTTGGAGAAGTATATGATAGCAAAGAAGGAAGCTAAAAAAGTTGTTTGAAACGCGAGGGCTAAGGTATATAAGGAGGTTTATGACAAGTTGGATACCAAAGAAGGCGAGAAGGATATTTATAGGCTTGCAAAGATGAGAGATAGGAAATCGAAGGATTTGGGTATGGTTAGATGTATCAAAGATGAAACGCAAAGGGTTTTAGTCAAAGATGAGGAGATTAAGGAGAGATGGAAAGATTATTTTGATAAGCTATTTAATGATAGTCATGCTCAAGATCTTGGAGACTTCTCCATTCCTTTTCATGAGATAAATCGTGACTTCATGCGCAAGATTCAAAAGAAAGAAATTGCAGAGGCTTTGAAGAAAATGAAATCAAGAAGGGCAGTTGGCCCAGATGGTATACCTATCGAGGCTTGGAAATGCTTGGGAGAGAAAGGTTTAGAATGGTTGACAAATCTTTTTAACTTGATTTGGCGAACAAATAAGATGCCTAATGAGTGGAGGAAGAGTACTTTGGTGCCTTTATATAAGAATAAGGGTGATATACAAGATTGCACAAACTATCGTGGTATAAAACTCATGAGTCATACTATGAAACTTTGGGAGAGGGTGATTGAGTCTAGGTTGAGGAAGGTTGTCATGATATCGGAGAATCAATTTGGTTTTATGCCTGGAAGATCAACTATGGAAGCTATACATCTTCTTAGACAACTTATTGAAAGATATAGAGAGAGGAACAAAGATTTGCATATGGTTTTTATTGATTTAGAGAAGGCATACGATAGAGTACCTAGGGACGTTCTCTGGTGGACAATGATGAAGAAAGGTGTTTCTCTCAAGTACATTAGTATAATTAAAGATATGCATGAAGGAGTAGTAACCAATGTCCGCACTTGTGGAGGGGTGACAACCAATTTTCCGATAACGGTTGGGTTACATCAAGGATCTGCTTTAAGCCCTTTCCTATTTGCGATAGTGATGGATGAGCTTACGAGATCAATTCAAGAAAATGTACCGTGGTGTATGTTGTTTGCTGATGATATTGTTTTGATTGATGAGTCTAGAGCTGGGGTTAATGCTAAGTTAGAATTATGGAGACAGACATTGGAAGCTAGAGGTTTTAAGTTGAGTAAGAGTAAGACTGAATATATGGAATGTCGGTTTAGTAAGCAACGAAGTAGTGATGGGAGTGTAGTGAAACTTGGTGAGCAAGATATACCGGTGAATGATTATTTCAAATATTTGGGATCCATCATTCAAAAGTATGGAGAAATTGATGGAGATGTAAATCATAGGATAAAGGTTGGGTGGATGAAATGGAAAAGTGCTACTGGAGTGTTGTGCGATCGTAGAATGCCATTGCGGTTGAAGGGAAAGTTTTATAGGACGACTATTAGACCCGCTTTACTATATGGTACGGAATGTTGGGCTGCCAAGAGACATCATATTCAAAAAATGAGTGTAGCTGAGATGCGGATGCTTAGATGGATGTGTGGAAATACAATAAAAGATAAGATTCGGAACAAAGAGATACGTAAGAAGGTAGGTGTTGCACCCATTGAAAATAAGATGCGAGAGAATCGTTTACGGTGGTTTGGACATATTCGGCGAAGGCCTAATGATGCTCCAGTTAGAAGGTTGGAGAAATGGGAAAATATATTAGTTAAAAGAGGTCGGGGTAGGCCTAGGAAGACTTGGATGGAGATGATAGGAAAGGATATGAATGCTTTGAACCTCACCGAGGACATGGCGTTGGATAGAAATGATTGGAGGAAAAGGATTCATGTGGAAGACCCAAAATGAATTTCTTTTTTGGTTCATATCGCTGACCTCAATTGTTTTGGGATGAAGGCGTAGTTGTTGTTGTTGTTGTTGTTGTTGCTAAAATAGAAAAGCCAAATCTATAGATTTTATAATTGGTTATCTTAATCAATCTCATAATATCATAATTCACCATAGCTCTTTATGAAATCAAAATTTTATAAGATCCACACTGAATCACTTGGTCTGGGAAATGTACGACCTCACAAGGAGTTACTGCTCTAGATGGTCTACCTGGTCTTGGACAATACACTTCCTCACAGAAATATACCATCTTTGCGGCTACCCATTCTTGGACAATGTACTCCTCACAAAGATTTACCGCTCTAGCCAGATTACCCAGTCTTGATCATACATACCCTTATATGATGGACTCATTTGTCATAATATAGGCAATCCCCCGTATCGCGGGGACTCCTCACTGAGCATGGTTCTCCCTGTTGTAGGAGTCATTTATCTATTCACACACAAGCATGTGTTTTAGTTTCTCAATGTATATAGAAAAGTAAAACTTTATTTACTTATATACATTCCATTACACAAGCATCACCATTATGCACAAGCGTCACGCCACTCTGGCGGACATAGGCGGTAAGAAACTATATACATCAGTCTATTGACTCCAAAACACAAGTTTCTAAGAACTGGATTTCTTTTTCGATGAAAACAACCCAAAATATCGTCGACTGCCACATCGCCTTGGCTTAGGCACAACTAGAGTTGGCTTGGGCGGCACTTCCTCACTCTCAAGCGAATCTTGTAGATAGACCAGTGATGTCAGTCCACTTTTCCATATAGTGGCATTATGACTCAGGGAGTCCGAGATCATAATGGGATAATAAGGGTTGTATCCTTCTCCTTGACCATCCAAGTTCAACGTTTGTGATGCCGCTCCATTCCCCCATACAATAGCACTATGACTCAGAGAATCCGAAATCATAATGGGATTATAGAAGGAGTTGTTGTATCCCTCATCCCTGCTGTGCAAGCTAAGCGTATGTGACGGCGGTTGATAGCCTTGCAAGCGATTGAATCCCGTAAGGAAGTTCAAGTCAAACTCCACCAAATGTGGCAATTCATCTGAAGTCGATAGGGTATGGTTACTCCCAACACTTATGTGATGTGATCCACTAATACGCGAGGTCTCGTCCTTGAGACCAAGCGACCCTCGTCGACTCATATCGGCGGTATACCTCCTTTGGCATTCGTTGGCAGAATGTCTCATCTTGGACTTCCAACGGGCATACACACTCATCGTGCATGATCTCTCAACGATAGCAGTATCGGCACGAGTCGTGAGTTGCCATCTATACAAAGATGCACCTAGATCAGAAAAAGTATAAAATTTATACTTACAGTGTGATACCATGAACATAACGGATCTCAAACCAGGTCTCTTAGACACATGCTTTGATACCAATTCTGTAACGTCCGGATTTCTAAAACAAAGCTAAGTTAAAATTTTCATGAATTCCTTTTTTT
The DNA here is from genome assembly GCF_984573655.1 of Nuphar pumila. Lineage (NCBI taxonomy): Eukaryota > Viridiplantae > Streptophyta > Magnoliopsida > Nymphaeales > Nymphaeaceae > Nuphar > Nuphar pumila. The sequence goes on along the minus strand of NC_143249.1, from coordinate 162,710,100 downwards.
TTCTTTGTAGCAGAACTTAGAAAAGCTTTTAGCAGCGGAATCAGATGATAATGAGTCGTCAGTTTTAGAAAACTTCGAGCACATTACAGGTATATTGCCAAGCAACTCATTGACCACCAAAGTGTTCTATTTTATCGAAAACCACATGTTTATTACAATATCACTGCTTGGAAAAGCAATATAGATTCAATAAAAGGAAGCAGTACAACTCTGTATAGAGAAACGCTGGAACTCGATGCTGCCTTGCTCTGCACATCGCAACGTAGGTCCAACACCTGAAATTCACATAAAATAGGGTCAAAACCACTGATGGTCTGGTAAGCAAGCAATCATGCATCCATTCAACATAAGTAAATGCGTTGACTACACAAGGTTGCAGTTCGTAATAATAATGCTTAAGTCTTCGTGACTTAACTTATATCGCAAGAGCCTCCTCAGGGCTATGAATTGAACATCCTCTCAAGTCTTCATGACTTAGCGCAAGCCTCTTCAGGGTTGTGATTTGAATCTCTCGCTTAAGTCTTCATGAGTTAGCACAAGCCTCTTTCGCGCAGAATGTCGTGCTCAAGTCTTTATACTTGGCATGTTCGTATCCCACGCATCTAAGAACAGCTCCTCAAGCTTTGCTTAGTCGTGCGGATACAACACGGGTCTTTGCCTAGTCGGTTCAGTCGTATACCGATTATGACACCTTCACAAAGGTTATGCAGGATTTGACTCAACAACGTCCATCCACTCATATATTCAAGCATCACTGAACCTAGAGCTAATGCATTGTTTCGATATTTAACCTCTTCCACTCTTGGTACGCGGGTGAAGCATTGTCTGTGCATCAACTCAACATTCTGAGGGTTGATTATTCCATGTATTTTAGATGTCCCAGAGGTCTATTGACACTATCCATAGTAGGGCGGTGTATTTCAACCGGGAGAACCCTACTAGGCCCATATTCGGATGCATCCTCTACTTGCAGTAGTTGGGTTCAATCCTTAGATCTTAAGGATAACCACCACCTCAAAACTCATGAGTGACTGAGGCCATCGTGGACTCTATCAGGTCCAAAGTCAATATGTGTCACTCAAGATTGTACCATCACTGTCATTCCATAGTGAGCATAATTCCTGAAGGGGTCTCTCAGTCTTACGATTACTTGGTCAAATATTGCATGTCATTTTGGGCAGCCCGTGCCTTAACACTATGGAGATATGTACCCGACCCCATTCAGTATGCCCCAATCACGGCCATCAACTGAGCGGGATATTGTGAACACCCCCAAATTTTTCAAAGTTTTGTAAAAATGTCCTTTTTGCCCCTGGCTCCATCTTCTGAGAAAACCAAAGCTAAATTTCAGTCATTCTTTAGATTTTCTGGATTAAATTCCATATTGATATATTCAAAATCAATTCTGGGTCCGAACCTAGTGTTTTAAATCCAAATCTGAGCCTCGTTGTCCGATTTCCCAAGTAAAATTACAAAAATACCAAAAAAATGGTTCTGAATGGCTCGGGCAGTTCATCCGGCACTCTGTTGGATTCCCAACTATGTATTTCTCGATTCGAGGCTTTAAACCTCGAATATTTCCTCAAAATTCAGATACGAACCAATTTTTCTGAATTTTTTTTCCTAAAATAGCCTTGAGTTCTCAGAAAAACTCTCGCTTGTAAATATTTTGCAAAAATACAAAAAAATAGTGTCTAATCTTTGTTTTCTCGTAAAGTCTTAGACTTTTATTCCAAAAATACAAAAAATTGAAAAATAACACAAAAACCAAAAAAAAATTGGAAAAACTATGAGAAAAACAAATGATTTTGAGCCTTTTGAAGATAATTTTGCTAAAAACCTTGGGAGCCCCCTCTTTGTAAAATCTTAAAAATCAAAGGGGATCCTCTGCAAATTTTTCTTTTAGGGTTTTAAAACCCTTAGTAAGAATAGAAAAGGGCAAAAAATTTGCCCTCTCACCTCTTTCACCGCTTTTGCAGAAACCCTCTCTTCCTCCAAAACCCTCCATCGCACGCCCCCTTCTCCGAACCCCCCTTCCTCCACCGTCGATGCCCAACCGATTTCACACTCTCGAACTTTCCTCGCCTTCCTTAAAAGGAGACACGCAGGGCTCCCGAGGGCCATCGTGTTTCACCCCTCCATCTCAAGCTCTCTCCCTCTTTCTCCTTACCCTCTTCTTCGTTTCACCTTTCTCTCTTCGATTTTCATCTGCATCAACCGAAGGTAATCGATCGAAAACCCCTACAGCAGAAGGTAAGTGGCTCCATTCCTTGCTATTTCCTATGGCTCATTATATTCTTATTTACGTTTTGCTTTGATTTTTTTTTTATTTTTTTTAGGTTTTGGCAAATATTCATTACCTAAATTTTTGTCTTTCCATTATCGATTCAGGTTGATTTCGAATCTCTGAGTCCATTTTTTTTCCCATTTTCAGTATTGATTCCCCTTTTGATTTTTCTGTTTTTCCAACCCCATTTACGCAATAATGGTGGCGTTGGGTTGCCTGTGCAACACCAACCCACTCTTAAGCTACAACGAGAGGAACGAATGTGTTCCGACACTTTTTTTTTATTTTTTTTATTTTTTTTATTTTTTACGATGTTCTCTTCTCTCAATATCATATTTCTTATGTGGTTATCTTCAGATCTTTGATTATCGGATCATTATTTTCCTTTTTATAATATATCATGCATTCATGAGTCACATTCACCACAAAATGCATTGTCCATTGGCTTGATCGCCTCTGTTTTACATTTACCACAGTATGTGTTTTATGTTGTTTATATTTTAATACAATCACGCTATATATATGTCTGCTCTTTATTCTGATCCATTTTTTTTTCTTTTATTGGTTCATTTTTCTGTTTACAATCGGCTTGAACTCTGATATCTCATTTGGTTTTGTTTGGTTTTTTGTTCATATGTCAATTATCCTTGATTTGAGATTTCCTGTTTTAAATATCTGCTAACCTAAACTGTCTGTTACATTTCTGAGTCTCCTGTTCTTGGTTTCATGGTGTTTGTTTATCACTTGTATGACCCTCCCATCACGACATGAACAATATGGAGTTTCGTTGGGTTCAGGAGTTCAATGAGATGAAGTCACCTCTCATCTGCTATCGAAGGGACTCAGCATCAATTTTATGTTCTAGCTCATACCTCTGTAAATACTAAAGCATGCTTGTATGACTTTTTCCATTTTCTCCAAAAGATGATGCTTAAAGAACAGGGGGAAATGATCTCATGGAGCCCTGTAGTCGTGAATGATGTTGTCGATTCATGGTTCACTTACCTTTTCTCCTAGGCAGCTAGTATTTATCTTGCAACTTCTCTGTTATTTCCCCTATTTTTCCCATAATGGTGGTTATAGCCTTTTATGATACAATTAATTGGGAAGTCATCAGCCCTGGAATTCGATTTGCTATGCTATGTGGAGATGGGCCAGATATGTCGATCATGGGTCAAGTGGACAACAATAGGAGTTTCGTAGAAATTCTCTCTGTAAAATTCATCCCCAACAAGATTGGCAGGAAATTTTCCCAGGTAAGTGATTCAATATCTTTGAAATGTTTCAAAATAGTCTATACTGTTGATTTAAAATTGAATGTCTTCAAAGGGGAATTACCATTTAAAGAAATGGCAGCATCTTGACATGGGACCAGATCCGGTGCAATCATATCAACTAATTTTTCACTCTGGTTGCTACTTTATTGAATTGTTATTAGTTAAACACCTATGGTTTGTGGTGATAAAATTTGATATATTAGATTCCATAAATGTTTCAGTCATTCACTGCAAATGTAATGTGACTTGGATGGATGAAGCTAAATGATGGTGGTTCTTTCAGATCAAATATTCATTTGGAGATGATTTTCTTGTTCATGCAGTACCGATCTTTCAGCCTCTAATTGGTTCATTATGATGTACTTTTGGGCCTTGATTTTGTGAAGCAATTTCTGTCTAAATGAATCTGCATTAGAGTGATGTTATTTATAATTCAGCTCCTCCTCTCCTACTTGAATATTGTCTTAAATTAGTCAAAGTCACCCATCATGATCTGACGGAGCAAACATCGGAGCTTATGTAACATGAGCTTGAATTACTGTTAATGACTCCATGGAGGTCTGATTCACTGAAGATGACTATGGTAAAATATGTTTGTTGACATGAATTTCAAACCTATAAAAAGTCTAAACCGAGGTCTCCTTTTGACCTCTTCTACTATTTTTGGGGCCACTAATAATTTACCCCTTTGAATTTCTGCTCTTGTCTATTTACTGGATCATCCAAATCCCTCTAGCGTTTCCCAGTTGATGAGGTGATTACCATTTTGTTGGGTTGATACAGAGAAATTAGACTAGGGGATTGAATCAAATTTGGTTCCCGAACCAGGTTTCTAATGAAGTCTGGATGAGCAAGTTCTCTTTTATATTCCCAGTTCTGATTTCTGGTCTGAGGAAAGATTTGGTGTTGAAACATTGGTTGTGCCTTTTTCAAAGAGGTCGCTCTGTGCTTGCCCCTTTTGAGGAAGGATTTATAGGGGCATTCAATGGCTTCTGACCTTCGACATGGTTTGCCATCATCACATGCATACATACAGCAGTATAAAACAACCTGTTGCTGAAAGTGATTCATTGAACTACCGTGAGGAGACAAGTTCATTTAAGAACTTGAACCAAGGTAAGTATTCACTTTGCTAAGATTGATCAAGTTGTTATATACTCATTTTGTGTTCCCTGTATCTGTTGTACATCATTCTTTAAACTGTTTATACTCTTCTTTACATCCCATTTTCATTGTTTTAACAATATTTCAGTGGTATATATAGCAGAACCCTTGTCCCGCCCTGTTATAATGCTGCGTCTGTGTGATTCTGATAAAATTCATTTTTCATTTATATCCCCAAATTCTGTAAGTAGAGGTTTGTTTGTTTGGTTTCTTTACATGACTCACAGGTGGTTTAGTTCCAGCATGATGGCTTTGTTTTGTTTGCTGATATATGCATTATTGCTACTATGATTTTTTTTTTCTTCTTTCCTAAGTCCTTAATTAATTTTCATGAGGAACTTTACTCTTATTTTCATACTTTAGTTCGCTGATGATAGTGTGCTTCTAAACCAAACTGTTTGTCCTTTTTTTATTATTTCAGGAAGCTTGTATTTTATCAAGGTATGTATTTAGTGCTCAGAAGTTGTTCTATCAGATATTTATATTGAAATTTAACTGTTTTACCACCATCAATTCCTGCATTCTTCATTTATTTTATGCTTTTTGCTTCAGCATCCATATATTGTTATAACCGTTCTGCACGCATCAAATCACACCAACACTTTCATTACCACATTGTTATCTACATTCCATTGTTTAAACACTAAACATTACCTGATGTAGCTTTCTTTGTCCACCTACATAGTGGCCCATGGGCTGCTGTAGTTCTTTTGTTCTGTTTATATACACAGCTGCCCATGAGCCGATGTAGCATTCTTTGTTTGTTTTCGCAGTAGCCCAGGGGCTACTCTAATCCATTGTTCATATACATGGTAGTCCATGGGCTGCCATAGCTTTTGTCCATAAAAACAGTGGTTCACAGGCTGCTGCTGTTCAATTTTCATCTACGGTAGCCCATGGGTTGCTACAGTTTCATTGTAACATTCATGACATTTTTCTTCACACTTCACTACCCATCTACTGCCTTCTACCTATATACATATTTATATATATATATATATGTATATATTCATATATATATATATATATATATATATATATATATGCACGTATATACAGGTATACATCATTTTCATCTTTCTACACTTTAGATCTTCAATATCTTGGCATATGAGCATTTTATCATTAACATCCATATGATATGTGCAATTTTTCTCTATTTTCACACTAATTAAGTGTTTTGCAGGGAATATGTGAGAAATATCATTACCTGGAGTTGTAAATTCAATTTCATATAGATCTTAATGAGAATTTGCATTTCATGTTTTAGATAGAATGAATGAGCATTGCAAATACCATAAATTGCTTATTTTCATGCTTTTTGCCTTTATTTTTCAAAATCTCACAAATGAGACCACGAATGGCACGTGCACCATTTCGTAAGAGGTAAATTAATCCTAAGTTGATGATTTACATCAATGGCTATAGTCAGGATGTAAACAAAACTTAGTATTTTTATCTTTTGTAAAATAACACTGGATCCACACTGAATCCTTTTCAAAAATCATCATATTTTCTTTAAATATTTTCCTCTTTTATCAGAATTTAATTTATAATTAATTCAATATGTATACCAATGATCATAGTCAGGGTATATTGAGAGTTAAAATTCATTTTAAATTCTATAAAAGCACCAAAAATATATTTTATTCTTCATTTGAATTTTAATGTGATTATTATATAATACATTCAATGACCATAGTCAGGGATGTATTATATCTTCAAAACTCATTTTTAAATTCATTTAAAGAATGAAATATGCTTTTTAAAAATCCAATTTCAAAATTCTTTAAAGTCATTCATCATTTAGGATATAATTGCATCATATTTTCAAAATTTCCGTTTTAAAATTCCAAGTAATTTTTTTTCTTCATTTCTCAGATCAAATCTTATTTATAGATTCAAATTCAATTCTATCTTATTTCAAAATTCAAAAATTCAATTTCAAAGTCCAATTTGACTTTGAAATTCCAAAATCATGTTTATATTAAAATTTTAATTCAAACTTCAAAGTTCAATTTAACTTTGAAGTTATCTTCTATTTCAAAATCAAGTTTATTTTTCTCATCTCCAAATTCAAAATCAAAGTTTGAGATTGATTTGGAATCTCAAAACTTGACTCTTTCTTAAATTTTAGATTCAATCTAGGTTTTCAAAACCCAGACCCATCTTCAAAAGTCTCATTTGTGCTTTTCAGAATCCAAAACTCAAAGTTAGATCCTAATCCCCATTTGGATCCAGATTTCCAATTACAAACTCCATCTTGGGTCTCAGATTTCAGATCCAAACCCCATCTTAGGATCCAGAATCCAATTCTACCTTGGATCTCAGATTTCATATCCAATTCCATTTTAAGATCCAGAATTCAAACTTTAACTTTGGATCTCGGACTTCAAATCCAAAATCCATTTTAGGATCCAGAGCTCAACTCCATATTGGATCTCAGACTTCATATCCAAAATCCATTCTAGGATCCAGAAACCACTTCCACCATGGATCTCAGACTTCAGATCCGAACTCCATTCCAAAAACTCAGATCCAATTCCCATTTAGGATTCTAAACCCAGAATTCAATTTTAACTCTATTTAGAATCCAGACTTTGGATTCACATTCCATCTTAAAATTCCAGATTTCAAATCAATTTCTATTCTTAATTCTAATTCTTAAATTCCAATTCCATTCCATCTCAGATTTCAAAATCCAAGTTTTGATTCCCAAAATTCCAAAACCAATTCCATCTATCAATTCTATTTGGACTTCTCAAATCTTATTCTGATTTCAAATTTTACAACTAAAATTCAAATTATATCTCTATTCTGATTCAAAATCCTAAATTCAAAGTCCATTTATGACTTTGAATTTTTCTTTCTTTTCCTTTTATCTCAATTTCAAGATCCTTCCTTTCAAAAGTCTGGATTATTTTCCCAAACTCTGATTATTCCAAAAACTTAGAACTTTAAATCTTAAGTTCTGAGTTAAAAATCATTTCTTCACTCTATTTTTCATCAGAAACACTTGGAGATTTCCAAAATCATTTTTTGAAAAGAGCATACATCCTAGCATTGCACAAGCATGATTTTTTGTGCATTTAGACTTAGAATAAATTCTTAGGTAATCTTTTAGCAAAGCAAAAGGCATGAATTCGACCCTTGGTTCGATTACCTCTGGTAAAGGCGCTTGGAATGGTCGAACCTCGTACCGACGAGCAGATCCCGTCTCCCAGTTTTCTTGTAAATATTTCAAAACGGAGGCGAGTTATTTTCTTAAATATCTTTAAATTAAGGTCAAGTGAGACCCCGCAAAAGAGTTCCTCTTCTCTTCTTTCTTTTCTTTTCTCTTCTCTCTTCTTTTCTGTCTTTTATTTTCTCCCTTCAAAAAGGAGGAAATAGGGATTAGAAAGGAAAAGAGAAGGAAGAGAGAGAAACCACAAGAGAGGAAAAATTTTGCGATGATCACAGTTTTGGCGACTGTGATGAGACTTGTCTCTGTCCGGTTGGATCTATGTCTTTTACTTTGCTTTAATCTTATCTAAATCCTTATTCTATAAATGTCAGCTTCGTTTTCATGCAAACCTTAGGAGCCTAGACTCTGTCCTAAGCTGACATCACTGCATATAGGATCTAAGCATGGTTTGGTAGGACCATATTGAGGAGATTATTCCATGCTCACATTAGACTTAGGTGTGAAATACAACTCTCCTCAATTCTAGGGATTGAATGCAAAACAATGTATGCAAGTGTATGCTTCTCTTCATTTTAATCTATCTCTTTAGGACTTGCATTAGAGCCTTCTGATTTCTTGCATGTTGAGCATATTTTTGAAAACCTCCCTACCTATATTGTCCCAGTCTTCACGTTACTGGGCTGTCTCACTGAACCATAGTTTGGGAAAGAGCTTCACAACTAGACCACTTATTTGGGTTTGCACCCCCTACCACGTACCTAAGGACCATAGTCCGAGGTATATCAGTAGGTGCTCAAGGATGTTGGGAAAACCATTACCTTAGAACCGGAGAAATATCTCTATGCCACGTACTTCGAGCTTCGGCTTGAATATATTGGCGTATCTTGATTGGAATCAAATGATCTCAACCCTAGAGTTAGGATTAAGGTCCTACGAGTCATTTCAAATATTGCATTTAGAGTCAGCCTCTAGGGAGTGTTGTTTGTGCATCCTTGTTTGTACATCTATGATTGTATGATATTTCATATTCCTTATATTTCCCAAAAACCCTAGGTATATATTATTCAAAATTTTCTCTTTGTTTTTAAAACCCATGTGTATTTTTCTTTTCCTAATTTCTTCAAAATTCTTTTGATCCTGCCTGCAATTCTTTGAATTTTAAATCTTTGAAATTCTTTTCTATACCCTCTTTTGCAATAAAACATCTTTTGTCAGGAGATGTCCTTTTTAAAATTAATCTTTGTTCATATTTTACTCGTTTATCCCTTTTTAGAAAAACAAAGCGGTTGTCGCAGATTTCGGTGACAACTCGATCCCTCGTAATGGGATGTTTTCATTTTCATATTATGATTTTCTTCCTTTATTAAAATTTCTTCCTAGATCTCTTCTAAAAACCCCCATTTTTTCGCAACAGAGAGCATTGGCGCTATCAGTGGAGTCAGGAAAAGATCAAAAATTGCACTGCTCTAACATCCCAGTTACAAGCAGAAAGTAAGGAATGGATTCTCAAAAGTTTGTCAGAGAAGGTGCTCAGGACAGCAAGAGTGAGATTGATCCCGCTATATATCAGTTATTCAAAAAGATGATGCTTGAGATATTATCCGAGCAAGCTGAAGCCAGTTGCGGAAAAGCTCCCACCAAAGGAAAGGCACCTGTCACCTTCTCCAGGAATGAACACAACAATAGCAATATAGGAAATTTTAAAGCCAGCAGGGGCAGCAACCAGGGCAACCAGAGCAACAACTTGGGAGAATATAAAAGCCAGATTGGGAAATGTTGTGAAAACCATGACAGACTTTTTTAATACAGTCCTCAGCAAAAGGACAAGAAGCAGGAAAGACCAAGGGGCAAGGATTGGAGCAAGGGTCGAGATTTTACTCCTTTAGATGAGTCGCTCGACAAAATCCTCGAATACATGTTGTCTAGCGGATTACTCAGGCTCTCAAAAGCCGCCAGCCCTTCCACAATCATGGGAAAATATATAGACCAATTCTGTGGGTACCATCGAACAACAGAGCATGACACTGAGCATTGCTTTGAATTCATTAATATAGTTCAAGACTGCCTTGATAAGAATCTCTTTGTCAAAAAAGAAGAAGAAAGGCATCCAGATCTCCTAACCGTACAAGCTCAGTCCAACTACCAGGCAAGGGTCAACACTCAGCAGAAGTCAAGCAAGTCGAAGAAAGAAAGTATGCGAGTTGGGGTTATGATCGCAAGCTTACCCCTCTAGGTCAGCCAATCAAAGAAGTTCTACAATACCTGCTTGCGAAAGACATGATCAAACTCCCAAAGCAAGATGATCCTTCTGTCACCAAGGGGAAATGGAAAGATCGTTTTTGCAAGTTTCATCGAGCGAGGGGGCATGACACGGAGCGTTGCTTCGTTCTCAAAAATATTGTGCAAGACTACATTGACAAAGAGCTTCTGGTGCTAGAGGAAGGGGAAGAGCAGACTGCAGTTCCACCCGAACCTTTTCCAGATCACTTAGAGAGTTAAGAATATCAAGAGTTTTTTACTTTGGTCCCTTTTTTTTCAGTCACTCTATAGGGGAAACTCAGCCCAGTCTTTTGCGACTTTTTGGTTAAAATACTTGTAAATATTCAGCTTTCTTATCTACCTTTGCTTATCAATGAAATGCCATATTTTCTTTATATCTTTGATATTCCCTTCTTTTTTCCATACTGGGGCATTAAACTCCTTTTCTTTTCAAAATACAGAACAATCCTGACATCATTCATGAGAGAAATGATATTACCTATGAGGGTCTTTCAAAATCATGAAGATTTTTTTTTCATATTCGACCAACCCTCGTGTTGATCATCTTTTCCAAAAAATAGGTTTTCAATCATTATATTCAAAGATCAACCCTTGTGTTGATCATATTTTCCAAAATTGATTTTTCGAATCATTATATTCAAAGATCAACCCTTGTGTTGATCATATTGGTTTTTTCGAATCATCGCATTCAAGGATCGACCCTTGTGTTGATCATATTTTTCAAAAAATTGGTTTTCAACCATTATATTCAAAGATCAACCCTTGTGTTGATCATATTTTCCAAAAATTGGTTTTGCAAATCATAGCATTCAAGGATCAACCCTTGTGTTGATCATATTTTCCAAAAAATAGGTTTTCAACCATTATATTCAAAGATCAACACTTGTGTTGATCATATTTTCCAAAAATTGGTTTTTCAAATCATCTCATTCAAGGATCAACCCTTATATTGATCATATTTTCTGAAAATTGGTTTTCGAACCATTGCATTAAAAAATCAACCCTTATGTTGATCATATTTTCTAAAAAATTGGTTTTTCAAACCATTGCATTCAAAGATCAACCCTCGTGTTGATCATAGTTTATAAAAATTGATTTCGAACCACGGCATTCAAAGATCAACCCTCGTGTTGATCATATTTTCTAAAAATTGATTTCGAACCATGGCATTCAAAGATCAACCCTCGTGTTGATCATATTTTCCAAAAAAATAGGTTTTCAAGTCATTGCTTTCAAAAATTGACCCTTATGATGATCTCTCGTGAATGATGCCCTTTTAAAGATCGACTCTCACACTTAATCCTCTTTCTAAAAATGATTTTCTCATAATCTTTAAAGATCCCACATGCAGGCAGGATCAAACAAACTCTTTCTCTCAACTTTTATCAACTTTTTGTTTATCAATCTTTATCAGTTTTATGAGTCTTATTCATTTTTATTGATTGTTCATCCATTTTATTTCTTCTTGTCAATTCTTAAAATATACCCTTTCAGGTTAAGGGATAAACCTGATGCCTCTTTCCCATGAGGTATTTCTTTTTCCTTCTTCTTTTTCCCCCTACCCTTTCAGTTTAAGGGATAAACCTGATGCCTCTTTCCCATGAGGTGTTTCTTTTTCCTTCTTTTTCCCGCTACCCTTTCAGGTTAAGGGATAAACCTGATGCCTCTTTCCCATGAGGTATTTCTTTTTCCTTCTTGTTTTTCTCCCTTCCCTTTCAGGTTAAGGGATAAACCTGATGGCTCTTTCCCATGAAGTATTTCCTTTTTCTTCTTTTCTTCCCCCCCCCCCCTTAGGTTAAGGGATAAAACCTGAAACCTCGTCCTACAGGGTCCTTCTTTCTTCAAGATAAGGGATAGTCTTGAATGTCTTTTAAAGCTTCATTAATATCTGCCAAATCTTTTTTCTTATTATTTACCCAATTTTGTCAAATTTACCTTTCTTTATCCCATTTTCTTAATTCTTCTTTATCAAAGCTTTCCATCAATTTTTGCCAAAATTTTATTCCTTTCCCATTCAGGATAAGGGATAATCCTGAAACCACTCATAGGAGCAACAATGCTACCTGTGAGAATTCTGTTACAAAGATAATTCCCATAAAATTTTCTTGATTCTTCTCTTTTGTCAATTATTCCATCAATTTCTTCTCGTCAGTTCTTCTCAAAAAATTATTTTCTCCCCAGTCAAGATAAGGGAGCAATCAGATCACATGCAAAAAAGTTCAGTCCCCGAAATGGTCATTCTCAATCTTAGATCCGGTCCTCGCACTGGCAAACCTTCAAAATTCAATATTCTAATTAAAACTTTCTGTCAAAAACCCGAGTTTCGATTCGGGCTTTCCTTTTTTGGGATCCAATGCTCGTATTAGAAACAATCATTCCTCCAAAAAACCGAGTTTTTCAAAAACTCGGGTTCCTCTTTTATCTTTTTGAAGATCCGAGTTCCGGCTTGGGTTTTTCCCTCTATTATTTTCGTTTGAAGATCCGAGTTCCGACTCGAACGTCCTTTTGAATCCAATGCTCGTGTTGGAACCAATCATTGTGTCGAAATTTTGAAATTTTCAAGAATAAAAAAAAATCTCTTTTATCCTTTGTTTTGAAGATCCGAGTTCTCACTCAGGTTTTTCCCTCTATTATTTTCGTTTGAAGATCTGAGTTCCGACTCAGACTTCCTTTTGAATCCAATGCTCACATTGGAACCAATCGTTGTGTCGAAGTTTCGAATTTTTCAAAATCCTCTTTTATCTTATGATTTGAAGATCTGAGTTCCCACTCGGGTTTTTTTTCCTCTATTATTTCGTTTGAAGTTCCAAGTTCCGACTAGGACTTCCTTTTGAATCCAATGCTCGTGTTGGAACCAATCGTTGCATCGAAATTTCGAACTTTTCAAAATCAAAAAATCTCTTTTATCTTTTGTTTTGAAGATCTGAGTTCTCACTGGGCTTTCCCCTTTCTTTCATTTGAAGTTCTAAGTTCTGACTAAGACTTCCTTTTTTAATCCAATGCTCGCGTTGGAACCAATCATTTCTTTAGAAATTTGAGTTTTCAAAACTCGGGTTTTCTCTTTTATCTTTTTTTTTCTGAAGATTCGAGTTCCAGCTCGGGTTTTTCCCCTTTCTTTCATTTGAAGTTCTGAGTTCCGACTAGGACTTCTTTTTCAAACCAATGCTCACGTTGGAACCAATCGTTGCATCGAGAATTTGAGTTTTCCAAAAAAAAAATTCTTTTATCTTGAACATCTGGGTTCTGACTCGGGTTCTCTCCTTTTATTTCACCTTCCTTTTTAGATATACGAGTCCTGACTTAGACTCTCTTATTTTTTTCAAAAACCCCAACTGCCAGACGAGACCTTCTTCCAAAAACCAGCCTTCCGGCTAATCCATTTCAAATTTCAAAACTCATGTTTTTTCTCTTTGAAAATCCTTCTATGCCCCTTCAGGATAAGGGATAAACCTGATGCCTCTTAATAACGAGGTATTTCTTTCATTCTTTCCCCGTTTTGGATAAGGGGATAAGTCCTGAAAGCCGACCACATGCAATTAAACTATGATGGTCCATTAATTTTCACCACGGATCCTTGATTCCTTAATACTTTTTGAAAATCTAGCGCTCTTCAAAATCCGGTCCTCGCACCGGTAACCATCTAAATTCAGTGTTCTGATCAAATTCTTCCCTTCTACAAATCAAGTTCTGGCTTGAACTTCCAAATTTGATGTATTTCAAAACGTTCCAGCTTTTTGCTGGTCAGGTATTTCAAACGTTCCAAGCTTTCGCTGGTCAGGCATTTCAAAAGATCCAACACTCGTTGGTCATGTATTTCCAAACGTTCCAGCTTTTTGCTGGTAATGTATTTCAAACGTCCCAGCTTTTGCTGACCAGGTATTTCAAACATTCCAGCTTTCGTTGGTCATGTATTTCAAATGTTCCAGCTTTCGCTGGTCATGTATTTCAAACGTTCCAGCTTCTGTTGGTCATGTATTTCAAAGGTTCCAGCTTTTGCTGGTCATGTATTTTCAAAATCAAAGATTGCAACTAATGTCTCGTCAAAATCTATATTGAGTGATTATTTCAGAAAGAATTCGTGAAAACTTTGCCAATTTGCTAAAAGCATTTGTTGATTCCCATAATCTACCTACACAAAAATGATTTCCTCATATTACCTCTAGTATTTCTTTCCAAAAAGGTGAAACTTTTTTCGAAAAAGAGGTAAAATTTAAATTTTTTTCTGTTGATCAACCAAAAGGATGTAAGAAATGTCCTCGATATGATCAGTGAAAGAAATCTTCAATGATGTTGAAAAGCTAGAAGCGAATTGATATTGATCATGACTATGGCGCATGTTTAAAAATAGCTTTTGGGCAATCAGACAGTGGACATATCTTGAGCTATAAAAAGAATCCACTCAACCCATGTCTTCACATTCATTTAAAGTTGCAATCAAATATCTGCAAAAGGGATCTCTCAATTGTCGTTAAGATGAAGACGAATATGCGAGCTAGACCCCCGGGGCCAAAGAAGATTTGGATCATCTCCGAGATGAAGGAGTTTGTGAAGGATCCTTCCAGAGAAAGTTCAGATCACCGTCAAGATGAAGGCGAGTGCGATGAACCTACTGACAAACCCTAAAAGATACTTGATTTTTGCTATCATCTAAAGACCCTTTGAGCCAAAACCATCAATAGAATTCCTGAGATAAAAGAAGGATCGAAACATCTCCAAGATGAAGGAGTTTGTGACATACCCTTCCCTGAAAAAGAGAGAAAAGTCAGGACATCTCCAAAATGAAGGATGATGTAAAAGCCCGGAAAGCCCAATGACTCAAAAAGAGTGCAAAAAGATCATCATGGGAAAACACCCAGATATCAAACCGCCAAAGCTTCCAGAAGTCATCTTTTCTCATGCAAAATTCTTTAATCAATATTTTCTCACTACTTGTTATTATGAAATTAAAAATATTTCTTTTCTTCTCATATCAGGGAAATGGATAGCTTCCTTAAAGAAAATCATCAGCGCTAAAATTTTGAATTTGACTCTTAGAACTGAGGAGTTAACCTCATTGGAGGAAATACTCTAGGTAAAAGAGGGAATATCTTTGCACATACGTGCATATTTCCAATCATTTAAATCAGCTATAATCGTATCTTATTGCCAAATTCTCTAGCTATTCCAAGAACGAAATAAACATTCAATATCCATTTTTTGATGCAACCTAGCGTTGTTTATATCTTCCAAAAGAGTTGCCTCATTTAGTTGAAGTATCTCTTCCTGTCCCATTATGGTTTCTCCATTTGAGAAATCCATATGGTAGATTTCCCCACTCAGGTTAAGGGCCAAACCTGAACCTTCTGCGAGAGGTCATTTGATTTCAAAAGCTATTTTAGTCTCAGCAATAAGATGCCCCATTTCTTCCCATTTTCAAAGCTTTAGGGAACCCTATTTTCCTCCTTTCGCAAAACTCCTTTCGGATTTGTTCGTCCAAACTCCGAAGGTCCCATTATGATTTCTCCATTTGAGAAATCCGTATGGTAGATTTCCCCACTCAGGTTAAGGGTCAAACCTGAACCTTCTGCGAGAAGTCATTGATTTCAAAAGCTATTTTAGTCTCAGCAATGAGATGCCCCATTTCTTCCCCTTTTCAAAGCTTTAAGGAACCCTATTTTTCTCCTTTCGCAAAACCCCTTTCGGATTTGTTCGTCCAGACTCCGAAGGTCCTATTATGGTTTCTCCATTTGAGAAATCCATATGGTAGATTTCTTATTCAGGATTGGGTTAAACCTGAGTCTCGTTCCAACAAAATTCCTCGTTTCGACAAGATGTTTTCTTCCAGTCCCATCATGGCTCTTTCCATCAAGGAATCCATGCTTTGCATAGGATCCTACTTGAGCTTCATTTCACGAGGCATTTTCCAAAATGTCCCATCAAGGTCCTCATGTATTCCTTTCCTCATTCAATTCATCTTGATATATCTTCGTCCCATCCAGGTTAAGGGCTAAACCTGAATCACTCCAAAAAGCATATCTTGTCTCACCTATGAGATTTGATCAAAATTCTTATTCCACCATTTCAGGATTTTCATCCAAAAGTCTCATCACGATTTCCTCATTTTCTGCTCAATCATATCATTTTCGAGAATTTTGTCTCCCCAAAACCATTCAGGATAAGGTTGTAAGCCTGAAAAGCCATATTTTTCAAAATTAATTCTTCCACACCCAGTTCAGATCTGCTGACTGGGGCATTTTCAAAATTTGGAGTTTTGTCTTTGCCACTAAGCTCGGCTTTCAACCGGCTTAGTAGCAAAGAGGGGCATCTGTGAACACCCCAAATTTTTCAAAGTTTTGTAAAAATGTCCTTTTTGCCCCTGGCTCCATCTTCTGAGAAAACCAAAGCTAAATTTCAGTCATTCTTCTGATTTTCTGGATTAAATTCCATATTTATATATTCAAAATCAATTCTGGGTCCGATCCCAGTGTTTTAAATCCAAATTTGAGCCTCGTTGTCCGATTTCCCAAGTAAAATTACAAAAATACCAAAAAAATGGTTCTAAATGGCTCGGACAATTCATCTGGCACTCTGTTGGATCCCCAACTATGTATTTCTCGATTCGAGACTTTAAACCACGAATATTTCCTCAAAATCTGGATATGAACCCATTTTTCTGAAGAAAAATTCCTAAAATAGCCTTGAGTTCTCCGAAAAACTCTCGCTTGTAAATACTTTGCAAAAATACAAAAAATTAGTGTCTAATCTTTGTTTTTTCGTAGTCTTAGACTTTTATTCCAAAAATACAAAAAATTGAAAAATAACACAAAAACCAAAAAAAAAATTGGAAAAACTATGAGAAAAACAAATGATTTTGAGCCTTTTGAAGATAATTTTGCTAAAAACCACGGGAGCCCCCTCTTTGTAAAATCTTAAAAATCAAAGGGGCTCCTCTGCAAATTTTTCTTTTAGGGTTTTAAAACCCTTCGTAAGAAAGGAAAAGGGCAAAAAATTCACCCTCTCACTCTCACCTCTTTCACCCCTTTTGCAGAAACCCTCTCTTCCTCCAAAACCCTCCATTGCACGCCCTCTTCTCTAAACCCCCCTTCCTCCGCCGTCGATGCCCAACCGATTTCACACTCTCGAACTTTCCTCTCCTTCCTTAAAAGGAGACACACAGGGCTCCCGAGGGCCATCGCGTTTCACCCCTCCATCTCAAGCTCTCTCCCTCTTTCTCCTTACCCTCTTCTTCGTTTCACCTTTCTCTCTCTGGTTTTCATCTGCATCAACCAAAGGTAATCGATCGAAAACCCCTACAGCAGAAGGTAAGTGGCTCCATTCCTTGCTATTTCCTATGGCTCATTATATTCTGATTTACGATTTTCATTGATTTTTTTTCTTTTTTTTAGGTTTTGGCAAATATTCATTACCTAAATTTTTGTCTTTCCATCATCGATTCATGTTGATTTCGAATCTCTCAGTCCATTTTTTTTTCATTTTCAGTCTTGATTCCCCTTTTGATTTTTTTGTTTTTCCAGCCCCATTTACGCAGTAATGGTGGCGTTGGGTTACATGTGCAACACCAACCCACTCTTAAGCTACAACGAGAGGAACGAATGTGTTCAAACACTTTTTTTTATTTTTTTTATTTTTTGCGGTGTTCTCTTCTCTTAATATCAGATTTCTTATGTGGTTATCTTCAGATCTTTGATCATCAGCTCATTATTTTCCTTTTTATAATAAACCATGCATTCATGAGTCACATTCACCACAAAATACAGCATCTATTGGCTTGATCGCCTCTGTTTTACATTTACTAGAGTATGTGTTTTATGATGTTTATATTTTAATACAATCACGCTATATGTATGTCTGCTCTTTATTCTGATCCATTTTTTTTCTTTTATTAGTTCAATTTCCTGTTTACAATCGGCTTGAACTCTGATATCTCATTTGGTTTTGTTTGGTTTTCTGTTCATATGTCAATTATCCTTGATTTGAGATTTCCTGTTTTAAATATCTGGTAACCTAAACTGTTTGTTACATTTTTGAGGCTCCTGTTCTTGGTTTCATGGTGTTTGTTCATCACTTGTATGACCCTCCCATCACGGCATGAACAATATGGAGTTTCGTTGGGTTCAGGAGTTCAGTGAGAGGAAGCCACCTCTCATCTGCTATCGAAGGGACTCAGCATCAATTTATTTTCTAGCTCATACCTCTGTAAATACTAAAGCATGCATGTATGACTTTTTCCATTTTCTCCAAAAGATGATGCTTAAAGAACAGGGGAAAATAAGCTCATGGAGCCCTGTAGTCGTGAATGATGTTGTCGATCCATGGTTCACTTACCTTTTCTCCTAGGCAGCTAGTATTTATCTTGCAACTTCTCTGTTATTTCTCCTATTTTCCCCATAATGGTGGTTATAGCCTTTTATGATACACTTAATTGGGAAGTCAGCAGCCCTGGAATTTGATTTGCTATGCTGTGTGGATATGGGCCGGATATGTCGATCATGGGTCAGGTGGACAACAATAGGAGTTTCGCAGAAATTCGCTCGGTAAAATTCATCTCCAACAAGATTGGCAGGAAATTTTCCCAGATAAGTGATTCAATATCTCTGAAATGTTTCAAAATAGTCTATACTGTTGATTTAAAATTGAATGCCTTCAAAGGAGAATTACCATTTAGAGAAATGGCAGCATCTTGACATGGGACCAGATCCGGTGCAATCATATCGGCTAATTTTTTACTCTGGTTGCTACTTTATTGAATTGTTATTAGTTAAACACCTATGGTTTGTGGTGATAAAATTTGATATATTAGATTCCATAAATGTTTCACTCATTCACTGCAAATGTAATGTGACTTGGATGGATGAAGCTAAATGATGGTGGTTCTTTCAGATCAAATATTCATCTGGAGATGATTTTCTTGTTCATGCAGTACCGATCTTTCAGCCTCTAATTGGTTCATTATGATGTACTTTTGGGCCTTGATTTTGTGAAGCAATTCCTGTATAAATGAACCTGCATTAGAGTGATGTTATTTATAATTCAGTTCTTTCCCTCCTACTTGAATATTGTCTTACATTAGTCAAAGTCACCTATCATGATCTGACAGAGCAAACATCGGAGCTTATGTAACATGAGCTTCAATTACTGTTAATGACTCCATGGAGGTCTGATTCACTGAAGATGACTATGGTAAAATATGTTTGTTGACATGAATTTCAAACCTATAAAAAGTCTAAACCGACGTCTCCTTTTGACCGCTTCTACTGTTTTTGGGGCCACTAATAATTTACCCCTTTGAATTTCTGCTCTTGTCTATTTATTGGATCATCCAAATCCCTCTAGCGTTTCCCAGTTGATGAGGTGATTACCATTTTGTTGGGTTGATACAGAGAAATTAGACTAGGTGATTGAATCAAATTTGGTTCCCGAACCAGGTTTCTAATGAAGTCTGGATGAGCAAGTTCTCTTTTATATTCTCAGTTCTGATTTCTGGTCTGAGGAAAGATTTGTTGCTGAAACATTGGTTGTGCCTTTTTCAAAGAGGTCGCTCTGTGCTGGCCCCTTTTGAGGAAGGATTTATAGCGGCATTCAATGGCTTCTGACCTTCGACATGGTTTGCCATCATCACATGCATACATACAGCAGTATAAAATAACCTGTTGCTGAAAGTGATTTATTGAACTACCGTGAGGAGACAAATTCATTTGAGAACTTGAACCAAATTAAGTATTCACTTTGTTAGGATTGATCAAGCTGTTATATACTCATTTTGTGTTCCCTGTATCTGTTGTACATCATTCTTTAAACTGTTTATACTCTCCTTTACATCCTATTTTCATTGTTTTAACAATATTTCAGTGGTATATATAGCATAACCTTTGTCCCGCCCTGTTATAATGCTGCGTCTGTGTGATTCTGATAAAATTCAGTTTTCATTTATATCCCCAAATTCTGTAAGTAGAGGTTTGTTCGTTTGGTTTCTTTACATGACTCACAGGTGGTTTAGTTCCAGCATGATGGCTTTGTTTTGTTTGCTGATATATGCATTATTGCTACTCTGATTTTTTTTTTCTTCTTTCCTAAGTCCTTAATTAATTTTCATGAGGAACTTTGCTCTTATTTTCATACTTTAGTTCGTTGATGATAGTGTGCTTCTAAACCAAACTGTGTGCCCATTTTTTTTATTATTTCAGGAAGCTTGTATTTTATCAAGGTATGTATTTAGTGCTCAGAAGTTGTTCTATCAGATATTTATATTGAAATTTAACTGTTGTACCACCATCAATTCCTGCATTCTTTATTTATTTTATGCTTTTTGCTTCAGCATCCATATATTGTTATAACCGTTCTGCACGCATCAAATCACACCAACACTTTTATTACCACATTGTTATCTACATTCCATTGTTTAAACACTAAACATTACCTGATGTAGCTTTCTTTGTCCACCTACATAGTGGCCCATGGGCTGCTGTAGTTCTTTTGTTCTGTTTATATACACAGCTGCCCATGAGCCGATGTAGCATTCTTTGTTTGTTTTCGCAGTAGCCCAGAGGCTACTCTAATCCATTGTTCATATACATGGTAGTCCATGGGCTGCCATAGCTTTTGTCCATAAAAACAGTGGTTCACAGGTTGCTGCTATTCCATTTTCATCTACGGTAGCCCATGGGTTGCTACAGCTTCATTGTAACATTCATGACATTTTTCTTCACACTTCACACTCCCTTCCACTTCACTACCCATCTATTGCCTTCTACCTATATATACATATTTATATATATATATATATATATATGTATATATTCATATATATATATATATATATATATATATATATACGTATATACAGGTATACATCATTTTCATCTTTCTACACTTTAGATCTTCAATATCTTGGCATATGAGCATTTTATCATTAACATCCATATGATATGTGCAATTTTTCTCTATTTTCACACTAATTAAGTGTTTTGCAGGGAATATGTGAGAAATATCATTACCTAGAGTTCTAAATTCAATTTCATATAGATCTTAATGAGAATTTACATTTCCTGTTTTAGATAGAATGAATGAGCATTGTAAATACCATAAATTGCTTATTTTCATGCTTTTTGCCTTTATTCTTCAAAATCTCACAAATGAGACCACAAATGGCATGTGCACCATTTCGTATGAGGTAAATTAATCCTAAGTTGATGATTTACATCAATGGCTATAGTCAGGATGTAAACAAAACTTAGTATTTTTATCTTTTGTAAAATAACAGTGGATCCACATTGAATCCTTTTCAAAAATCATCATATTTTCTTTAAATATTTTCTGCTTTTATTAAAATTTAATTTAAAATTAATTCAATATGTATACCAATGGTCATAGTCAGGGTATATTGAGAGTTAAAATTCATTTTAAATTCTATAAAAGCACCAAAAATATATTTTATTCTTCATTTGAATTTTAATGTGATTATTATATAATGCATTCAATGACCATAGTCAGGTATGTATTATATCTTCAAATCTCATTTTTAAATTCATTTAAAGAATGAAATATGCTTTTTAAAAATCCAATTTCAAAATTTTTTAAAGTCATTCATCATTTAGGATAGAATTGCATCATATTTTGAAAATTCCAAGTAATTCTTCTTCTTCATTTCTCAAATCAAATCTTATTTATAGATTCAAATTCAATTCTATCTCATTTCAAAATTCAATTTCAAAGTCCAATTTGACTTTGAAATTCGAAAATCATGTTTATATTCAAATTTTAATCCAAACTTCAAAGTTCAATTTAACTTTGAAGTTATCTTTTATTTCAAAATCAAGTTTATTTTTCTCATCTCCAAATTCAAAATCAAAGTTTGAGATTGATTTGGAATCTCAAAACTTGACTCTTTCTTAAATTTTAGATTCAATCTATGTTTTCAAAACCCAGATCCATCTTCAAAAGTCTCATTTGGGCTTTTCAGAATCCAAAACTCAAAGTTAGATCCTAATCCCCACTTGGATCTAGATTTCCAATTACAAACTCCATCTTGGGTCTCAGATTTCATATCCAAAACCCATCTTAGGATCCAGAATCCAATTCCACCTTGGATCTCAGATTTCATATCCAATTCCATTTTAAGATCCAGAATTCAAACTTTCACTTTGGATCTCAGACTTCAGATCCAAAATTCATTTTAGGATCCAGAGCCCAACTCCATATTGGATCTCATACTTCAGATCCAAAATCCATTCTAGGATTCAGAAACCACTTCCACCACGAATCTCAGACTTCAGATCCGAACTCCATTCCAAAAATTCATATCCAATTCCCATTTAGGATTCTAAACCCAGAATACAATTTTAACTCTATTTAGAATCCAGACTTTGGATTCACATTCCATCTTAAAATTCCAGATTTCAAATCAATTTCTATTCTTAATTCCAATTCTAAAATTTTAATTCCATTCCATCTCAGATTTCAAAATCCAAGTTTTGATTCTCAAAATTCCAAAACCAATTCCATCTATCAATTCTATTTGGACTTCTCAAATCTTATTCTGATTTCAAATTTTATAACTAAAATTCAAATTATATCTCTATTCTGATTCAAAATCCTAAATTTAAAGTCCATTTATGACTTTGAATTTTCCTTTCTTTTCCTTTTATCTCAATTTCAAGATCCTTCCTTTCAAAAGTCTTGATTATTTTCCCAAACTCTGATTATTCCAAAAACTTAGAACTTTAAATCTTAAGTTCTGAGTTAAAAACCTTTTCTTCACTCTATTTTTCATCAGAAACACTTGGAGATTTCCAAAATCATTTTTTGAAAAGAGCATACATCCTAGCATTGCACAAGCATGATTCTTTATGCATTTAGACTTAGAATAAATTCTTAGGTAATCTTTTAGAAAAGCAAAAGGCATGAATTCGACCCTTGGTTCGATTACCCTTGGTAAAGGCGCCAGGAACGGTCGAACCTTGTACCGACTAGCGGATCCCGTCTCCCAGTTTTCCCGCAAATATTTCAAAACGGAGATGAGTTATTTTCTTAAATATCTTCAAATTAAGGTCAAGTGAGACCCCGCAAAAGAGTTTATCTTCTCTTCTTTGTTTTCTTTTTTCTTCTCTCTTCTTTTTTGTCTTTTATTTTCTCCCTTCAAAAAAGAGGAAATAGGGATTAGAAAGGAAAAGAGAAGGAAGAGAGAGAAACCACAAGAGAGGAAAAATTTTGCAATGATCACAGTTTTGGCGACCGTGATGAGACTTGTCTCCGTCCGGTTGGATCTATGCCTTTTACTTTGCTTTAATCTTATCTAAATCCTTATTCTATAAATGTCAGCTTCGTTTCCATGCAAACCTTATGAGCCTAGACTCTGTCCTACGCTGACATCACTGCATATAGGATCTAAGCATGGTTTGGTAGGACCATATTAAGGAGATTATTCCATGCTCACATTAGACTTAGGTCTGAAATACAACTCTCCTCAATTTTAGGGATTGAATGCAAAACAATGTATGCAAGTGTATGCTTCTCTTCATTTTAATCTATCTCTTTAGGACTTGCATTAGAGCCTTCTGATTTCTTGCATGTTGAGCATATTTTTGAAAACCTCCCTACCTATATTGTCCCGGTCTTCACGTTGCTGGGCTGTCTCACTGAACCATAGTTCGGGAGAGAGCTTCACAACTGGACCACTTATTTGGGTTTGCACCCCCTACCACGTACCTAAGAACCATAGTCTGAGGTATATCGGTAGGTGCTCAAGGATGTTGGGAAAACCATTACCTTAGAACCGGAGAAATATCTCTATGCCACGTACTTCGAGCTTCAGCTTGAATATATTGGTGTATCTTGATTGGAATCAAATGATCTCAACCCTGGAGTTAGGATTAAGGTCCTACGAGCCATTTCAAATATTAGATTTAGAGTCAGCCTCTAGGGAGTGTTGTTTGTGCATCTTTGTTTGTACATCTATGATTGTATGATATTTCATATTCCTTATATTTCCTAAAAACCCTGGGTATATATTATTTAAAATTTTCTCTTTGTTTTTAAAACCCATGTGTATTTTTCTTCTTCTAATTTATTCAAAATTCTTTTGATCCTGCCTGCAATTCTTCGAATTTTAAATCTTTGAAATTCTTTTCTATACCCTCTTTTGCAATAAAACATCTTTTGTCAGGAGATGTCCTTTTTAAAATTAATCTTTGTTCATATTTTACTCGTTTATCCCTTTTCAGAAAAACAAAGCGGTTGTCGCAGATTTCGGTGACAACTCGATCCATCGTAATGGATGTTTTCATTTTCAGATTATGATTTTCTTCCTTTATTAAAATTTCTTCCTAGATCTCTTCTAAAAACCCCCATTTTTTCGCAACAGAGAGCATTGGCGCTATCAGTGGAGTCAGGCAAAGATCAAAAATTGCACTGCTCTAACATCCCAGTTACAAGTAGAAAGTAAGGAATGGATTCTCAAAAGTCTGTCAGATAAGGTGCTCAGGACAGCAAGAGTGAGATTGATCCCGCTATATATCAGTTATTTAAAAAGATGATGCTTGAGATATTATCTGAGCAAGCTTAAGCCAGTTGCGAAAAAGCTCCCACCAAAGGAAAGGCACATGTCACCTTCTCCAGGAATGAACAAAACAATAGCAATATAGGAAATTTTAAAGCCAGCAGGGGCAGCAACCAGGGCAACCAGAGCAGCAACTTGGGAGAATATAAAATCCAGATTGGGAAATGTTGTGAAAACCATGACAGACTTCTTTAATACAGTCCTCAGCAAAAGGACAAGAAGCAGGAAAGACCAAGGCGCAAGGATTGGAGCAAGGGTCGAGATTTTACTCCTTTAGATGAGTCGCTCGACAAAATCCTCGAATACATGTTGTCTAGCGGATTACTCAGGCTCCCAAAAGCCGCCAGCCCTTCTACAATCATGGGAAAATATATAGACCAATTCTGTGGGTACCATCGAACAACAGAGCATGACACTGAGCATTGCTTTGAATTCATTAATATAGTTCAAGACTGCCTTGATAAGAATCTCTTTGTCAAAAAAGAAGAAGAAAGGCATCCAGATCTCCTAACCGTACAAGCTCAGTCCAACTACCCGGCAAGGGTCAACACTCAGCAGAAGTCAAGCAAGTCGAAGAAAGAAAGTATGCGAGTTGGGGTTATGATCGCAAGCTTACCCCTCTAGGTCAGCCAATCAAAGAAGTTCTACAATACCTGCTTGCGAAAGACATGATCAAACTCCCAAAGCAAGATGATCCTTCTGTCACCAAGGGGAAATGGAAAGATCGTTTTTGCAAGTTTCATCGAGCGAGGGGGCATGACACGGAGCGTTGCTTCGTTCTCAAAAATATTGTGCAAGACTACATTGACAAAGAGCTTCTGGTGCTAGAAGAAGGGGAAGAGAAGACTGCGGTTCCACCCGAACCTTTTCCAGATCACTTAGAGAGTTAAGAATATCAAGAGTTTTTTACTTTCGTCCCTTTTTTTTCAGTCACTCTATAGGGGCAAGTCAGCCCAGTCTTTTGCGTCTTTTTGGTTAAAATACTTGTAAATATTCAGCTTTGTTATCTACCTTTGCTTATCAATGAAATGCCAATTTTTCTTTATATCTTTGATATTCCCTTCTTTTTTCCATACTGGGGCATTAAACTCCTTTTCTTTTCAAAATACAGAACAATCCTGACATCATTCATGAGAGAAATGATATTATCTATCAGGGTCTTTCAAAATCATGAAGATTTTTTTTTCATATTCGACAAACCCTCGTGTTGATCATCTTTTCCAAAAAATAGGTTTTCAACCATTATATTCAAAGATCAACCCTTGTGTTGATCATATTTTCCAAAATTGATTTTTCGAATCATTATATTCAAAAAGCAACCCTTGTGTTGATCATATTGGTTTTTTCGAATAATGGCATTCAAGGATCGACCCTTGTGTTGATCATATTTTTCAAAAAATAGGTTTTCAACCATTATATTCAAAGATCAACCCTTGTGTTGATCATATTTTCCAAAAATTGGTTTTGCAAATCATAGCATTCAAGGATCAACCCTTGTGTTGATCATATTTTCCAAAAAATATGTTTTCAACCATTATATTCAAATATCAACCCTTGTGTAGATCATATTTTCCAAAAATTGGTTTTTCAAATCATCGCATTCAAAGATCAACCCTTATATTGATCATATTTTCTGAAAATTGGTTTTCAAACCATTGCATTAAAAAATCAACCCTTGTGTTGATCATATTTTCTAAAAAATTGGTTTTTCAAACCATTGCATTAAAAGATCAACCCTCGTGTTGATCATAGTTTATAAAAATTGATTTCGAACCATGGCATTCAAAGATCAACCCTCGTGTTGATCATATTTTCTAAAAATTGATTTCGAACCATGGCATTCAAAGATCAACCCTCGTGTTGATTATATTTTTCAAAAAAATGGGTTTTCAAGTCATTGCTTTTAAAAATTGACCCTTATGATGATCTCTCGTGAATGATCCCCTTTTAAAGATCGACTCTCACACTTAATCCTCTTTCCAAAAATGATTTTCTCATATTCTTTAAAGATCCCACATGCAGGCAGGATCAAACAAACTCTTTATCTCAACTTTTATCAACTTTTTGTTTATCAATCTTTATCAGTTTTATCAGTCTTATTCATTTTTATTGATTGTTCATCCATTTTATTTCTTCTTGTCAATTCTTAAAATATACCCTTACAGGTTAAGGGATAAACCTGATGCCTCTTTCCCATGAGGTATTTCTTTTTCCTTCTTCTTTTTCCCCCTACCCTTTCAGGTTAAGGGATAAACCTGATGCCTCTTTCCCATGAGGTATTTCTTTTTCCTTCTTCTTTTTCCCCCTACCCTTTCAGGTTAAGGGATAAACCTGATGCCTCTTTCCCATGAGGTATTTCTTTTTTTTTCTTCTTTTTCCCCCTTCCCTTTCAGGTTAAGGGATAAACCTGATGGCTCTTTCCCATGCGGTATTTCCTTTTTCTTCTTTTCTTCCCCCCCCCCCCTTAGGTTAAGGGATAAAACCTGAAACCTCGTCCTACAGGGTCCTTCTTTTTCAGGATAAGGGATAGTCGTGAATGTCTTTTAAAGCTTCATTAATATCTGCCAAATCTTTTTTCTTATTCTTTACCCAATTTTGTCAAATTTACCTTTCTTTATCCCATTTTGTTAATTCTTCTTTATCAAAGCTTTCCATCAATTTTTGCCAAAATTTTATTCCTTTCCCATTCAGGATAAGGGATAATCCTGAAACCACTCATAGGAGAAACAATGCTACCTGTGAGAATTCTGTTACAAAGATAATTCCCATAAAATTTTCTTGATTCTTCTCTTTTGTCAATTATTCCAGCAATTTCTTCTCGTTAGTTCTTCTCAAAAATTTATTTTCTCCCCAGTCAAGATAAGGGGGCAATCACATCACATGCAAAAAAGTTCAGTCCCCGAAATGGTCATTCTTAATCTTAGATCTGGTCCTCGCACTGGCAAACCTTCAAAATTCAATATTCTGATTAAAACTTTTTGTCAAAAAACCGAGTTTCGATTCGGGCTTTCCTTTTTTGGGATCCAATGCTCGTATTGGAACCAATCATTCCTCCAAAAAATCGAGTTTTTCAAAAACTCGGGTTTCTCTTTTATGTTTTTGAAGATCTGAGTTCCGGCTTGGGTTTTCCGTCTATTATTTTCATTTGAAGATCCGAGTTCCGACTCAAACTTCCTTTGGAATCCAATGCTCGTGTTGGAACCAATCATTGTGTCGAAATTTCGAAATTTTCAAGAATAAAAAAAAAATCTCTTTTATCCTTTGTTTTGAAGATCCGAGTTCTCACTCAGGTTTTTCCCTCTATTATTTTCGTTTGAAGATTTGAGTTCCGAATCGGACTTCCTTTTGAATCCAATGCTCACATTGGAACCAATCGTTGTGTCGAAGTTTTGAATTTTTCAAAATCCTCTTTTATCTTCTGATTTGAAGATCCGAGTTCTCACTCAGGTTTTTTTCCCTCTATTATTTTGTTTGAAGTTCCAAGTTCCGACTAGGACTTCCTTTTGAATCCAATGCTCGTGTTGGACCCAATCGTTGCATCTAAATTTCGAACTTTTCAAAATCAAAAAATCTCTTTTATCTTTTGTTTTGAAGATGCGAGTTCTCACTGGGCTTTCCCATTTCTTTCATTTGAAGTTCCGAGTTCCGACTAAGACTTCCTTTTTTAATCCAATGCTCGCGTTGGAACCAATCATTTCTTTAGAAATTTGAGTTTTTAAAACTCGGGTTATCTCTTTTATCTTTTATTTTCTGAAGATTCGAGTTCCAGCTCGGGTTTTTTCCCTTTCTTTCATTTGAAGTTCCGAGTTCCGACTAGGACTTCTTTTTTAAACCAATGCTCACGTTGGAACCAATCGTTGCGTCGAGAATTTGAGTTTTCCAAAAAAAAAAATTCTTTTATCTTGAACATCCGGGTTCCGACTCGGGTTCTCCCCTTTTATTTCACCTTCCTTTTTAGATATACGAGTCTCGACTTAGACTTGCTTCTTTTTTTCAAAAACCCCAACTGCCAGATGAGACCTTCTTCCAAAAACCAGCCTTCTGGCTAATCCATTTCAAATTTCAAAACTCATGTTTATTCTCTTTGAAAATCCTTTTATGCCCCTTCAGGATAAGGGATAAACCTGATGACTCTTAATAACGAGGTATTTCTTTCCTTCTTTCCCCGTTCAGGATAAGGGGATAAGTCCTGAAAGCCGACCACATGCAATTAAACTATGATGGTCCATTAATTTTCACCAAGGATCCTTGATTCCTCAATACTTTTTGAAAATCTAGCTCTCTTCAAAATCCGGTCCTCGCACCGGTAACCTTCTAAATTCAGTGTTCTGATCAAATTCTTCCCTTCTACAAATCAAGTTCTGACTTGAACTTCCAAATTTGATGTATTTCAAAATGTTCCAGCTTTTTGATGGTCAGGTATTTCAAATGTTCCAAGCTTTCGCTGGTCAGGCATTTCAAAAGATCCAACACTCGGTCATGTATTTCCAAACGTTCCAGCTTTTTGCTGGTCATGTATTTCAAACGTCTCAGCTTTTGCGGACCAGGTATTTCAAACATTCCAGCTTTCATTGGTCATGTATTTCAAATGTTCCAGCTTTCGTTGGTCATGTATTTCAAACGTTTCAGCTTCTGTTGGTCATGTATTTCAAAGGTTCCAGCTTTTGCTGGTCATGTATTTTCAAAATCAAAGATTGCAACTAATGTCTCGTCAAAATCTATATTGAGTGATTATTTCACAAAGAATTCGTGAAAACCTTGCCAATTTGCTAAAAGCATTTGTTGATTCCCATAATCTACCTACACAAAAGGATTTCCTCAGATTACCTCTAGTATTTCTTTTCAAAAAGGTGAAACTTTTTGCGAAAAAGAGGTAAAATTCAAATCTTTTCCTTTTGATCAACCAAAAGGATGTAAGAAATGTCCTCAATATGATCAGTGAAAGAAATCTTCAATGATGTTGAAAAGCTAGAAGCGAATTGATATTGATCATGACGATGGCGCATGTTTAAAAATAGCTTTTTGGCAATCAGGCAGCGGATATATCTTGAGCTATAAAAAGAATCCACTCAACCCATGTCTTCACATTCATTTAAAGTTGCAATCAAATATCTGCAAAAGGGATCTCTCAACTGTCGTTAAGATGAAGACGAATATGCGAGCTAGACTCCTGGGGCCAAAGAAGATTTGGATCATCTCTGAGATGAAGGAGTTTGTGATAGATCCTTCCAGGGAAAGTTCAGATCACCGTCAAGATGAAGGCGAGTGTGATGAACCTACTGACAAACCCTAAAAGATACTTGATTTCTGCTATCATCTAAAGACCCTTTGAGCCAAAATCATCAATAGAATTCTTGAGATAAAAGAAGGATCGAAACATCTCCAAGATTAAGGAGTTTACGACGTACCCTTCCCTGAAAAAGATAGAAAAGTCAGGACATCTCCAAAATGAAGGATGATGTAAAAGCCCAGAAAGCCCAATGACTCAAAAAGAGTGCAAAAAGATCATCATGGGAAAACACTCAGATATCAAACCGCCAAAGTTTCCAGAAGTCATCTTTTCTCATGCAAAATTCTTTTATCAATATTTTCTCACTACTTGTTATTATGAAATTAAAAATATTTCTTCTCTTCTCATATCAGGGAAATGGATAGCTTCCTTGAAGAAAATCATCAACGCTAAAATTTTGAATTTGACTCTTAGAACTAAGGAGTTAACCTCATTGGAGGAAATACTTTAGGTAAAAGAGGGAATATCTTTGCACATACGTGCACATTTCCAAGCATTTGAATCAGCTATAATTGTATCTTATTGGCAAAATTCTCTAGCTATTCCAAGAACGAAATAAACATTCAATATCCATTTTTTGATGCAACCTAGTGTTGTTTATATCTTCCAGAAGAGTTGCCTCATTTAGTTGAAGTATATCTTCCTGTCCCATTATGATTTCTCCATTTGAGAAATCCATATGGTAGATTTTCCCACTGAGGTTTAGGGCCAAACCTAAACCTTCTGCGAGAGGTCATTTGATTTCAAAAGTTATTTTAGTCTCAGCTATAAGATGCCCCATTTCTTCCCATTTTCAAAGCTTTAGGGAACCCTATTTTTCTCCTTTCGCAAAAATCCTTTCGGATTTGTTCGTCCAAACTCCGAAGGTCCCATTATGATTTCTCCATTTGAGAAATCTGTATGGTAGATTTCCCCACTCAGGTTAAGGGTCAAACCTGAACCTTCTGCGAGAGGTCATTGATTTCAAAAGCTATTTTAGTCTCAGCAATGAGATGCCCCATTTCTTCCCCTTTTCAAAGCTTTAAGGAACCCTATTTTTCTCCTTTCGCAAAACCCCTTTCGGATTTGTTCGTCCAGACTCCGAAGGTCCTATTATGGTTTCTCCATTTGAGAAATCCATATGGTAGATTTCTTATTCAGGATTGGGTTAAACCTGAGTCTCGTTCCAACAAAATTCCTCGTTTCGACAAGATGTTTTCTTCCAGTCCCATCATGGCTCTTTCCATTAAGGAATCCATGCTTTGCATAGGATCCTACTTGAGCTTCATTTCACGAGGCATTTTCCAAAATGTCCCATCAAGGTCCTCATGTATTCCTTTCCTCATTCAATTCATCTTGATATATCTTCGTCCCATCCAGGTTAAGGGCTAAACCTGAATCACTCCAAAAAGCATATCTTGTCTCACCTATGAGATTTGATCAAAATTCTTATTCCACCATTTCAGGATTTTCATCCAAAAGTCTCATCACGATTTCCTCATTTTCTGCTCAATCATATCATTTTCGAGAATTTTGTCTCCCCAAAACCATTCAGGATAAGGTTGTAAGCCTGAAAAGCCATATTTTTCAAAATTAATTCTTCCACACCCAGTTCAGATCTGCTGACTTGGGCATTTTCAAAATTTGGAGTTTTGTCTTTGCCACTAAGCTCGGCTTTCAACCGGCTTAGTAGCAAAGAGGGGCATTTGTGAACACCCCAAATTTTTCAAAGTTTTGTAAAAATGTCCTTTTTGCCCCTGGCTCCATCTTCTGAGAAAACCAAAGCTAAATTTCAGTCATTCTTCAGATTTTCTGGATTAAATTCCATTGTGATATATTCAAAATCAATTCTGGGTCCGAACCCAGTGTTTTAAATCCAAATCTGAGCCTCGTTGTCCGATTTCCCAAGTAAAATTACGAAAATACCAAAAAATGGTTCTGAATGGCTCGGGCAATTCATCTGGCACTATGTTGGATCCCCAACTATGTATTTCTCGATTCGAGACTTTAAACCTCGAATATTTCCTCAAAATCCGGATATGAACCTATTTTTCTGAAGAAATTTTCCTAAAATAGCCTTGAGTTCTCCGAAAAACTCTCTCTTGTAAATACTTTGCAAAAATACAAAAAATTAGTGTCTAATCTTTGTTTTTTCGTAAAGTCTTAGACTTTTATTCCAAAAATACAAAAAATTGAAAAATAACACAAAAACCAAAAAACAAAATTGGAAAAACTACGAGAAAAACAAATGATTTTGAGCCTTTTGAAGATAATTTTGCTAAAAACCTCGGGAGCACCCTCTTTGTAAAATCTTAAAAATCAAAGGGGCTCCTCTGCAAATTTTTCTTTTAGGGTTTTAAAACCCTTCGTAAGAAAGGAAAAGGGCAAAAAATTCACCCTCTCACTCTCACCTCTTTCACCCCTTTTGCAGAAATCCCTCTCTTCCTCCAAAACCCTCCATCGCACGCCCTCTTCTCTGAACCCCTCTTCCTCCGCCGTCGATGCCCAACCGATTTCACACTCTCGAACTTTCCTCTCCTTCCTTAAAAGGAGACACGTAGGGCTCCCGAGGGACATCGTGTTTCACCCCTCCATCTCAAGCTCTCTCCCTCTTTTTCCTTACCCTCTTCTTCATTTCACCTTTCTCTCTCTGGTTTTCATCTGCATCAACCGAAGGTAATCGATCAAAAACCCCTACAGTAGAAGGTAAGTGACTCCATTCCTTGCTATTTCCTATGGCTCATTATATTCTGATTTACGATTTTCATTGATTTTTTTTCTTTTTTTTAGGTTTTGGCAAATATTCATTACCTAAATTTTTGTCTTTCCATCATCGATTCATGTTGATTTCGAATCTCTGAGTCCATTTTTTTTTCCAGTTTCAGTATTGATTCCCCTTTTGATTTTTCTGTTTTTCCAGCCCCATTTACGCAGTAATGGTGGCATTGGGTTACATGTGCAACACCAACCCACTCTTAAGCTACAACGAGAGGAACGAATGTGTTCAAACACTTTTTTTTATTTTTTTTATTTTTTGTGGTGTTCTCTTCTCTTAATATCAGATTTCTTATGTGGTTATCTTCAGATCTTTGATCATCAGCTAATTATTTTCCTTTTTATAATAAACCCTGCATTCATGAGTCACATTCACCATAAAATGCATCGTCTATTGGCTTGATCGCCTCTGTTTTACATTTACCAGAGTATTTTTATGATGTTTATATTTTAATACAATCACGCTATATGTATGTCTGCTCTTTATTCTGATGCATTTTTTTCTTTTATTAGTTCAATTTCCTGTTTACAATCGGCTTGAACTCTGATGTCTCATTTGGTTTTGTTTGGTTTTCTGTTCATATGTCAATTATTCTTGATTTGAGATTTCCTGTTTTAAATATCTGCTAACCTAAACTGTTTGTTACATTTTTGAGGCTTCTGTTCTTGGTTTCATGGTGTTTGTTCATCGCTTGTATGACCCTCCCATCACGGCATGAACAATATGGAGTTTCGTTGGGTTCAGAAGTTCAGTGAGAGGAAGCCACCTCTCATCTGCTATCGAAGGGACTCAGCATCAATTTATGTTCTAGCTCATACCTCTGTAAATACTAAAGCATGCATGTATGACTTTTTCCATTTTCTCCAAAAGATGATGCTTAAAGAACAGGGGGAAATGAGCTCATGGAGCCCTGTAGTCGTGAATGATGTTGTTGATCCATGGTTCACTTACCTTTTCTCCTAGGCAGCTAGTATTTATCTTGCAACTTCTCTGTTATTTCTCCTATTTTCCGCATAATGGTGGTTATAGCCTTTTATGATACACTTAATTGGGAAGTCAGCAGCCCTGGAATTTGATTTGCTATGCTGTGTGGAGATGGGCCGGATATGTCGATCATGGGTCTGGTGGACAACAATAGGAGTTTCGCAGAAATTCGCTCGGTAAAATTCATCCCCAACAAGATTGGCAGGAAATTTTCCCAGGTAAGTGATTCGATATCTCTGAAATGTTTCAAAATAGTCTATACTGTTGATTTAAAATTGAATGCCTTCAAAGGAGAATTACCATTTAGAGAAATGGCAGCATCTTGACATGGGACCAGATCTGGTGCAATCATATCGGCTAATTTTTCACTCTGGTTGCTACTTTATTGAATTGTTATTATTTAAACACCTATGGTTTGTGGTGATAAAATTGGATATATTAGATTCCATAAATGTTTCACTCATTCACTGCAAATGTAATGTGACTTGGATGGATGAAGCTAAATGATGGTGGTTCTTTCAGATCAAATATTCATCTGGAGATGATTTTCTTGTTCATGCAGTACCGATCTTTCAGCCTCTAATTGGTTCATTATGATGTACTTTTGGGCCTTGATTTTGTGAAGCAATTCCTGTCTAAATGAACCTGCATTAGAGTGATGTTATTTATAATTCAGCTCTTTCCCTCCTACTTGAATATTGTCTTACATTAGTCAAAGTCACCCATCATGATCTGACAGAGCAAACATCGGAGCTTCTGTAACATGAGCTTGAATTACTGTTAATGACTCCATGGAGGTCTGATTCACTGAAGATGACTATGGTAAAATATGTCTGTTGACATGAATTTCAAACCTATAAAAAGTCTAAACCGAGGTCTCCTTTTAACCTCTTCTACTGTTTCTGGGGCCACTGATAATTGACCCCTTTGAATTCCTGCTCTTGTCTATTTACTGGATCATCCAAATCCCTCTAGCGTTTCCCAGTTGATGAGGTGATTACCATTTTGTTGGGTTGATACATAAAAATTAGACTAGGGGATTGAATCAAATTTGGTTCCCGAACCAGGTTTCTAATGAAGTCTGGATGAGCAAGTTCTCTTTTATATTCTTAGTTCAGATTTCTAGTCTGAGGAAAGATTTGGTGCTGAAACATTGGTTGTGCCTTTTTCAAAGACGTCGCTCTGTGCTGGCCCCTTTTGAAGAAGGATTTATAGTGGCATTCAATGGCTTCTGACCTTCGACATGGTTTGCCATCATCACATTCATACATACAGCAGTATAAAACAACCTGTTGCTGAAAGTGATTCATTGAACTACCGTGAGGAGACAAATTCATTTGAGAACTTGAACCAAGGTAAGTATTCACTTTGCTAAGATTGATCAAGCTGTTATATACTCATTTTGTGTTCCCTGTATCTGTTGTACATCATTCTTTAAACTGTTTATACTCTCCTTTACATCCCATTTTCATTGTTTTAACAATATTTCAGTGGTATATATAGCAGAACCCTTGTCCCGCCCTGTTATAATGTTGCGTCTGTGTGATTCTGATAAAATTCAGTTTTCATTTATATCCCCAAATTCTGTAAGTAGAGGTTTGTTTGTTTGGTTTCTTTACATGACTCACAGGGCTTTGTTTTGTTTGCTGATATATGCATTATTGCTACTTTGATTTTTTTTTCTTCTTTCCTAAGTCCTTAATTAATTTTCATGAGGAACTTTACTCTTATTTTCATACTTTAGTTCGCTGATGATTGTGTGCTTCTAAACCAAACTGTTTGCCCTTTTTTTATTATTTCAGGAAGCTTGTATTTTATCAAGGTATGTATTTAGTGCTCAGAAGTTGTTCTATCAGATATTTATATTGAAATTTAACTGTTTTACCACCATCAATTCCTGCATTCTTCATTTATTTTATGCTTTTTGCTTCAGCATCCATATATTGTTATAACCGTTCTGCACGCATCAAATCACACCAACACTTTCATTACCACATTGTTATCTACATTCCATTGTTTAAACACTAAACATTACCTGATGTAGCTTTCTTTGTCCACCTACATAGTGGCCCATGGGCTGCTGTAGTTCTTTTGTTCTGTTTATATACACAGCTGCCCATGAGCCGATGTAGCATTCTTTGTTTGTTTTCGCAGTAGCCCAGGGGCTACTCTAATCCATTGTTCATATACATGGTACTCCATGGGCTGCCATAGCTTTTGTCCATAAAAACAGTGGTTCACAGGCTGCTGCTGTTCAATTTTCATCTACGGTAGCCCATGGGTTGCTACAGTTTCATTGTAACATTCATGACATTTTTCTTCAAACTTCACACTCCCTTCCACTTCACTACCCATCTACTGCCTTCTACCTATATACATATTTATATATATATATATATGTATATATTCATATATATATATATATATATATATATATATATATATATATATATATATATATATATATATATGCACGTATATACAGGTATACATCATTTTCATCTTTCTACACTTTAGATCTTCAATATCTTGGCATATGAGCATTTTATCATTAACATCCATATGATATGTGCAATTTTTCTCTATTTTCACACTAATTAAGTGTTTTGCAGGGAATATGAGAGAAATATCATTACCTGGAGTTCTAAATTCAATTTCATATAGATCTTAATGAGAATTTACATTTCCTGTTTTAGATAGAATGAATGAGCATTGTAAATACCATAAATTGCTTATTTTCATGCTTTTTGCCTTTATTCTTCAAAATCTCACAAATGAGACCACGAAAGGCACGTGCACCATTTCGTAAGAGGTAAATTAATCCTAAGTTGATGATTTACATCGATGGCCATAGTCAGGATGTAAACAAAACTTAGTATTTTTATCTTTTGTAAAATAACATTGGATCCACACTGAATCCCTTTCAAAAATCATCATATTTTCTTTAAATATGTTCCTCTTTTATCAGAATTTAATTTAAAATTAATTCAATATGTATACCAATGGTCATAGTCAGGGTATATTGAGAGTTAAAATTCATTTTGAATTCTATAAAAGCACCAAAAATATATTTTATTCTTCATTTGAATTTTAATGTGATTATTATATAATGCATTCAATGACCATAGTCAGGGATGTATTATATCTTCAAATCTCATTTTTAAATTCATTTAAAGAATGAAATATGCTTTTTAAAAATCCAATTTCAAAATTCTTTAAAGTCATTCATCATTTAGGATAGAATTGCATCATATTTTCAAAATTCCAAGTAATTCTTCTTCTTCATTTCTCAGATCAAATCTTATTTATAGATTCAAATTCAATTCTATCTCATTTCAAAATTCAATTTCAAAGTCCAATTTGACTTTGAAATTCCAAAATCATGTTTATATTCAAATTTTAATCCAAACTTCAAAGTTCAATTTAACTTTGAAGTTATCTTCTATTTCAAAATCAAGTTTATTTTTCTCATCTCCAAATTCAAAATTAATGTTTGAGATTGATTTGGAATCTCAAAACTTGACTCTTTCTTAAATTTTAGATTCAATCTAGGTTTTCAAAACCCAGATCCATCTTCAAATGTCTCATTTGGGCTTTTTAGAATCCAAAACTCAAAGTTAGATCCTAATCCCCACTTGGATCCAGATTACCAATTACAAACTCCATCTTGGGTCTCAGATTTCAGATCCAAAACCCATCTTAGAATCCTGAATCCAATTTCACCTTGGATCTCAGATTTCATATCCAATTCCATTTTAAGATCCAGAATTCAAACTTTCACTTTGGATCTCAGACTTCAGATCCAAAATTCATTTTAGGATCCAGAGCCCAACTCCATATTGGATCTCAGACTTCAGATCCAAAATCCATTCTAGGATTCAGAAACCACTTCCACCACGGATCTCAGACTTCAGATCCGAACTCCATTCCAAAAACTCATATCCAATTCCCATTTAGGATTCTAAACCCAGAATACAATTTTAACTCTATTTAGAATCCAGACTTTGGATTCATATTCCATCTTAAAATTCCAGATTTCAAATCAATTTCTATTCTTAATTCCAATTCTAATATTTTAATTCCATTCCATGTCAGATTTTAAAATCCAAGTTTTGATTCTCAAAATTCCAAAACCAATTCCATCTATCAATTCTATTTGGACTTCTCAAATCTTATTCTGATTTCAAATTTTACAACTAAAATTCAAATTATATCTCTATTCTGATTCAAAATCCTAAATTCAAAGTCCATTTATGACTTTGAATTTTCCTTTCTTTTCCTTTTATCTCAATGTCAAGATCCTTCCTTTCAAAAGTCTGGATTATTTTCCCAAACTCTGATTATTCCAAAAACTTAGAACTTTAAATCTTAAGTTCTGAGTTAAAAACCTTTTCTTCACTCTATTTTTCATCAGAAACACTTGGAGATTTCTAAAATCATTTTTTGAAAAGAGCATACATCCTAGCATTGCACAAGCATGATTCTTTATGCATTTAGACTTAGAATAAATTCTTAGGTAATCTTTTATCAAAGCAAAAGGCATGAATTCCACCCTTGGTTCGATTACCCTTGGTAAAGGCGCCAGGAACGGTCGAACCTTGTACCGACTAGCGGATCCCGTCTCCCAGTTTTCCTGCAAATATTTCAAAACGGAGGCAAGTTATTTTCTTAAATATCTTCAAATTAAGGTCAAGTGAGACCCCGCAAAAGAGTTTATCTTCTCTTCTTTGTTTTCTTTTCTCTTCTCTCTTCTTTTCTGTCTTTTTATTTTCTCCCTTCAAAAAGGAGGAAATAGGGATTAGAAAGGAAAAGAGAAGGAAGAGAGAGAAACCACAAGAGAGGAAAATTTTTGCAATGATCACAGTTTTGGCGACCATGATGAGACTTGTCTCCGTCCGGTTGGATCTATGCCTTTTACTTTGCTTTAATCTTATCTAAATCCTTATTCTATAAATGTCAGCTTCGTTTCCATGCAAACCTTATGAGCCTAGACTCTGTCCTACGCTGACATCACTGCATATAGGATCTAAGCATGGTTTGGTAGGACCATATTGAGGAGATTATTCCATGCTCACATTAGACTTAGGTCTGAAATACAACTCTCCTCAATTCTAGGGATTGAATGCAAAACAATGTATGCAAGTGTATGCTTCTCTTCATTTTAATCTATCTCTTTAGGACTTGCATTAGACCCTTCTGATTTCTTGCATGTTGAGCATATTTTTGAAAACCTCCCTACCTATATTGTCCCGGTCTTCACGTTGCTGGGCTGTCTCACAGAACCATAGTTCGAGAGAGAGCTTCACAACTGGACCACTTATTTGGGTTTGCACCCCCTACCACGTACCTAAGGACCATAGTCTGAGGTATATCGGTAGGTGCTCAAGGATGTTGAGAAAACCATTACCTTAGAACCAGAGAAATATCTCTATGCCACGTACTTCGAGCTTCGGCTTGAATATATTGGCGTATCTTGATTGGAATCAAATGATCTCAACCCTAGAGTTAGGATTAAGGTCCAACGAGCCATTTCAAGTATTGCATTTAGAGTCAGCCTCTAGGGAGTGTTGTTTGTGCATCCTTGTTTGTACATCTATGATTGTATGATATTTCATATTCCTTATATTTCCTAAAAACCCTGGGTATATATTATTCAAAATTTTCTCTTTGTTTTTAAAACCCATGTGTATTTTTCTTTTCCTAATTTCTTCAAAATTCTTTTGATCCTGCTTGCAATTCTTCGAATTTTAAATCTTTGAAATTCTTTTCTATACCCTCTTTTGCAATAAAACAGCTTTTGTCAGATGTCCTTTTTAAAATTAATCTTTGTTCATATTTTACTCGTTTATCCCTTTTCAGAAAAACAAAGTGGTTGTCGCAGATTTCGGTGACAACTCGATCTATCGTAATGGGATGTTTTCATTTTCAGATTATGATTTTCTTTCTTTATTAAAATTTCTTCCTAGATCTCTTCTAAAAACCCCCTTTTTTTGCAACAGAGAGCATTGGCGCTATCAGTGGAGTCAGGCAAAGATCAAAAATTGCACTGCTCTAACATCCCATATATAAGCAGAAAGTAAGGAATGGATTCTCAAAAGTCTGTCAGAGAAGGTGCTCAGGACAGCAAGAGTGAGATTGATCCCGCTATATATCAGTTATTCAAAAAGATGATGCTTGAGATATTATCCGAGCAAGCTGAAGCCAGTTGCGGAAAAGCTCCCACCAAAGGAAAGGCATCTGTCACCTTCTCCAGGAATGAACACAACAATAGCAATATAGGAAATTTTAAAGCCAGCAGGGGCAGCAACCAGAGCAGCAACTTGGGAGAATATAAAAGCCAGATTGGGAAATGTTGTGAAAACCATGACAGACTTCTTCAATACAGTCCTCAGCAAAAGGACAAGAAGCAGGAAAGACCAAGGCGCAAGGATTGGAGCAAGGGTTGAGATTTTACTCCTTTAGATGAGCCGCTCGACAAAATCCTCGAATACATATTGTCTACCGAATTACTCAGGCTCCCAAAAGTCGCCAGCCCTTCCACAATCATGGGAAAATATAGACAACAATTCTGTGGGTATCATCGAACAACAGGGCATGACACTGAGCATTGCTTTGACTTCAATAATATAGTTCAAGACTGCCTTGATAAGAATCTCTTTGTCAAAAACGAAGAAGAAAGGCATCCAGATCTCCTAACCGTACAAGCTCAGTCCAGCTACAAGGCAGGGGTCAGCACTCAGCTGAAGTCAAGCAAGTCGAAGAAAGCAAAGCATGAGAGTTGGGGTTATGATCGCAAGCTTACCCCTCTAGCTCAGCCAATCGAAGAAGTTCTACAATAATTGCTTGCGAAAGACATGATCAAACTCTCAAAGCAAGATGATCCCTCTGTCACCAAGGGGAAATGGAAAGATCGTTTTTGCAAGTTTCATCGATTGAGGGGCATGACACGGAGCGCTGCTTCGTTCTCAAAAATATTGTGCAAGACTACATTGACAAAGAGCTTCTGGTGCTAGAGGAAGGGGAAGAGCAGACTGTAGTTCCACCCGAACCTTTTCCAGATCACTCAGAGAGTTAAGAATATCAAGAGTTTTTTACTTTCATCCCTTTTTTTTCAGTCACTCTATAGGGGCAAGTCAGCCCAGTCTTTTGCGACTTTTTGGTTAAAATACTTGTAAATATATCTTTAATATTCCCTTCTTTTTTCCATACTGAGGCATTAAATTCCTTTTCACTTCAAAATACAGAACAATCCTGACATCATTCATGAGAGAAATGATATTACCTATGAGAGTCTTTCAAA
Organism: Nuphar pumila; assembly: GCF_984573655.1. Classification (NCBI taxonomy): domain Eukaryota; kingdom Viridiplantae; phylum Streptophyta; class Magnoliopsida; order Nymphaeales; family Nymphaeaceae; genus Nuphar; species Nuphar pumila. Next base: position 162,669,025 of record NC_143249.1, on the reverse strand, counting down.
ATCATGAAGATTTTTTTTTCATATTCGACCAACCCTCGTGTTGATCATCTTTTCCAAAAAATATGTTTTCAACCATTATATTCAAAGATCAACCCTTGTGTTGATCATATTTTCCAAAATTGATTTTTCAAATCATTATATTCAAAGATCAACCCTTGTGTTGATCATATTGGTTTTTTCGAATCATCGCATTCAAGGATCGACCCTTGTGTTGATCATATTTTCCAAAAAATAGGTTTTCAACCATTATATTCAAAGATCAACCCTTGTGTTGATCATATTTTCCAAAAATTGGTTTTTCAAATCATCGCATTCAAGGATCAACCCTTGTGTTGATCATATTTTCCAAAAAAAAGGTTTTCAACCATTATATTCAAAGATCAACCCTTGTGTTGATCATATTTTCCAAAAATTGGTTTTTCAAATCATCGCATTCAAGGATCAACCCTTATATTGATCATATTTTCTGAAAATTGGTTTTCGAACCATTGCATTAAAAAATCAACCCATGTGTTATCATATTTTCTAAAAAATTGGTTTTTTAAACCATTGCATTCAAAGATCAACCCTCGTGTTAATCATAGTTTATAAAAATTGATTTCGAACCATGGCATTCAAAGATCAACCCTCGTGTTGATCATATTTTCTAAAAATTGATTTTGAACCATGGCATTCAAAGATCAACCCTCGTGTTGATCATATTTTCCAAAAAAATATGTTTTCAAGTCATTGCTTTCAAAAATTTACCATTATGATGATCTCTCGTGAATGATCCCCTTTTAAAGATCGACTCTCACACTTAATCCTCTTTCCAAAAATGATTTTCTCATATTCTTTAAAGATCCCACATGCAGGCAGGATCAAACAAATTCTTTCTCTCAACTTTTATCAACTTTTTGTTTATCAATCTTTATCAGTTTTATCAGTCTTATTCATTTTTATTAATTGTTCATCCATTTTATTTATTGTCAATTCTTATTTCAAAAATATACCCTTTCAGGTTAAGGGAAAAACCCGATGCCTCTTTTCCATGAGGTATTTCTTTTTCCTTCTTCTTTTTCCCCCTACCCTTTCAGGTTAAGGGATAAACCTGATGCCTCTTTCCCATGAGGTATTTCTTTTTCCTTCTTCTTTTTCCCCCTTCCCTTTCAGGTTAAGGGATAAACCTGATGGCTCTTTCCCATGCGGTATTTCCTTTTTCTTCTCCCCCCCCCCCCCCCCTTAGGTTAAGGGATAAAACCTGAAACCTCGTCCTACAGGGTCCTTCTTTTTCAGGATAAGGGATAGTCGTGAATGTCTTTTAAAGCTTCATTAATATCTGCCAAATCTTTTTTCTTATTATTTACCCAATTTTGTCAAATTTACCTTTCTTTATGCCATTTTGTTAATTCTTCTTTATCAAAGCTTTTCATCAATTTTTGCCAAAATTTTATTCCTTTCCCATTCAGGATAAGGGATAATCCTAAAACCACTCATAGGAGCAACAATGCTACCTGTGAGAATTCTGTTACAAAGATAATTCCCATAAAATTTTCTTGATTCTTCTCTTTTGTCAATTATTCCATCAATTTCTTCTCGTCAGTTCTTCTCAAAAATTTATTTTCTCCCCAGTCAAGATAAGAGGGCAATCAGATCACATGCAAAAAAGTTCAGTCCCCGAAATGGTCATTCTCAATCATAGATCCGGTCCTCGCACTGGCAAACCTTCAAAATTCAATATTCTGATTAAAACTTTCTGTCAAAAACCCGAGTTTCGATTCAGGCTTTCCTTTTTTGGGATCCAATGCTCGTATTGGAACCAATTATTCCTCCAAAAAATCGAGTTTTTCAAAAACTCGGGTTCCTCTTTTATCTTTTTGAAGATCCGAGTTCCGGCTTGGGTTTTTCCCTCTATTATTTTCGTTTGAAGATCCGAGTTCCGACTCGAACTTCCTTTTGAATCCAATGCTCGTGTTGGAACCAATCATTGTGTAGAAATTTCGAAATTTTCAAGAATAAAAAAAAATCTCTTTTATCCTTTGTTTTGAAGATTCGAGTTCTCACTCAGGTTTTTCCCTCTATTATTTTTGTTTGAAGATCTGAGTTCCGACTCGGACTTCCTTTTGAATCCAATGCTCACATTGGAACCAATCGTTGTGTCGAAGTTTTGAATTTTTCAAAATCCTCTTTTATCTTCTGATTTGAAGATCCGAGTTCCCACTCGGGTTTTTTTCCCTCTATTATTTTGTTTGAAGTTCCAAGTTCCGACTAGGACTTCCTTTTGAATCCAATGTTCGTGTTGGAACCAATCGTTGCATCGAAATTTCGAACTTTTCAAAATAAAAAAATCTCTTTTATCTTTTTTTTTTAAGATCCGAGTTCTCACTGGGCTTTCCCCTTTTTTTCATTTGAAGTTTCAAGTTCCGACTAGGACTTCCTTTTTTAATCCAATGCTCGCGTTGGAACCAATCATTTCTTTAGAAATTCGAGTTTTCAAAACTCGGGTTTTCTCTTTTATCTTTTATTTTCTGAAGATTCGAGTTCCAGCTTGGGTTTTTCCCCTTTCTTTCATTTGAAGTTCCGAGTTCCGACTAGGACTTCTTTTTTAAACCAATGCTCACGTTGGAACCAATCATTGTGTCGAGAATTTGAGTTTTCCAAAAAAAAAAAAAATTCTTTTATCTTGAACATCCGGGTTCTGACTCGGGTTCTCTCCTTTTATTTCACCTTCCTTTTTAGATATACGAGTCCCGACTTAGACTCTCTTCTTTTTTTCAAAAACCCCAACTGCCAGACCAGACCTTCTTCCAAAAACCAGCCTTCCGGCTAATCCATTTCAAATTTCAAAACTCATGTTTATTCTCTTTGAAAATCCTTCTATGCCTCTTCAGGATAAGGGATAAACATGATGCCTCTTAATAACGAGGTATTTCTTTCCTTCTTTCCCCGTTCAGGATAAGGGGATAAGTCCTGAAAGCCGACCACATGCAATTAAACTATGATGGTCCATTAATTTTCACCAAGGATCCTTGATTCCTCAATACTTTTTGAAAATCTTGCTCTCTTCAAAATCCGGTCCTCGCACCGGTAACCTTCTAAATTCAGTGTTCTGATCAAATTCTTCCCTTCTACAAATCAAGTTCTGACTTGAACTTCCAAATTTGATGTATTTCAAAACGTTCCAGCTTTTTGCTGGTCAGGTATTTCAAACGTTCCAAGCTTTCGCTGGTCATGCATTTCAAAAGATCCAACACTCGTTGGTCATGTATTTCCAAACGTTCCAGCTTTTTGCTAGTCATGTATTTCAAACGTCCCAGCTTTTGCTGACCAGGTATTTCAAACATTTCAGCTTTCGTTGGTCATGTATTTCAAATGTTCCAGCTTTCGCTGGTCATGTATTTCAAACGTTTCAGCTTCTGTTGGTCATGTATTTCAAACTTTCTAGCTTTTGCTGGTCATGTATTTTCAAAATCAAAGATTGCAACTAATGTCTCGTTAAAATCTATATTGAGTGATTATTTCACAAAGAATTCGTGAAAACTTTGCCAATTTTCTAAAAGCATTTGTTGATTCCCATAATCTACCTACACAAAAAGGATTTCCTTAGATTACCTCTAGTATTTCTTTCCAAAAAGGTGAAACTTTTTGCGAAAAAGAGGTAAAATTCAAATCTTTTCCTTTTGATCAACCAAAAGGATGTAAGAAATGTCCTCAATATGATCAGTGAAAGAAATCTTCAATGATGATGAAAAGCTAGAAAAGAATTGATATTGATCATGACTATGGCGCATGTTTAAAAATAGCTTTTTGGCAATCAGGCAGTGGATATATCTTGAGCTATAAAAAGAATCCACTCAACCCATGTCTTCACATTCATTTAAAGTTGCAATCAAATGTCTGCAAAAGGGATCTTTCAACTGTCGTTAAGATGAAGACGAATATGCGAGCTAGACTCCCGGGGCCAAAGAAGATTTGGATCATCTCTGAGATGAATGAGTTTGTGAAGGATCCTTCCAGAGAAAGTTCAGATCACCGTCAAGATGAAGGCGAGTGCGATGAACCTACTGACAAACCCTAAAAGATACTTGATTTCTGCTATCATCTAAAGACCCTTTGAGCCAAAACCATCAATAGAATTCCTAAGATAAAAGAAGGATCGAAACATTTCTAAGATGAAGGAGTTTGTGACATACCCTTCCCTGAAAAAGCGAGAAAAGTCAGGACATCTCCAAAATGAAGGATGATGTAAAAGCCCAGAAAGCCCAATGACTCAAAAAGAGTGCAAAAAGATCATCATGGGAAAACACCCAGATATCAAACCGCCAAAGTTTCCAGAAGTCATCTTTTCTCATGCAAAATTCTTTTATCAATATTTTCTCACTACTTGTTATTATGAAATTAAAAATATTTCTTCTCTTCTCATATCAGGGAAATGGATAGCTTCCTTGAAGAAAATCATCAGCGTTAAAATTTTGAATTTGACTCTTAGAACTGAGGAGTTAACCTCATTGGAGGAAATACTCTAGGTAAAAGAGAGAATATCTTTGCACATACGTGCACATTTCCAAGCATTTGAATCAGCTATAATTGTATCTTATTGGCAAAATTCTCTAGCTATTCCAAGAACGAAATAAACATTCAATATCCATTTTTTGATGCAACCTAGCGTTGTTTATATCTTCTAGAAGAGTTGCCTCATTTAGTTGAAGTATCTCTTCCTGTCCCATTATGATTTCTCCATTTGAGAAATCCATATGGTAGATTTTCCCACTGAGGTTTAGGGCCAAACCTGAACCTTCTGCGAGAGGTCATTTGATTTCAAAAGTTATTTTAGTCTCAGCAATAAGATGCCCCATTTCTTCCCATTTTCAAAGCTTTAGGGAACCCTATTTTTCTCCTTTCGCAAAACTCCTTTCGGATTTGTTCATCCAAACTCCGAAGGTCCCATTATGATTAATCCATTTGAGAAATCTGTATGGTAGATTTCCCCACTCAGGTTAAGGGTCAAACCTGAACCTTCTGCGAGAGGTCATTGATTTCAAAAGCTAGTTTAGTCTCAGCAATGAGATGCCCCATTTCTTCCCCTTTTCAAAGCTTTAAGGAACCCTATTTTTCTTCTTTCGCGAAACCCCTTTCGGATTTGTTCGTCCAGACTCCAAAGGTCCCATTATGGTTTCTCCATTTGAGAAATCCTTATGGTAGATTTCTCATTCAGGATTGGGTTAAACCTGAGTCTCGTTCCAACAAAATTCCTTGTTTTGACAAGATGTTTTCTTCCAGTCCCATCATGGCTCTTTCCATCAAGGAATCCATGCTTTGCATAGGATCCTACTTGAGCTTCATTTCACGAGGCATTTTCCAAAATGTCCCATCAAGGTCCTCATGTATTCCTTTCCTCATTCAATTCATCTTGATATATCTTCATCCCATCCAGGTTAAGGGCTAAACCTGAATCACTCCAAAAAGCATGTCTTGTCTCACCCATGAGATTTGATCAAAATTCTTATTCCACCATTTCAGGATTTTCATCCAAAAGTCTCATCATGATTTCCTCATTTTCTGCTCAATCATATCATTTTCGAGGATTTCGTCTCCCCAAAACCATTCAGGATAATGTTGTAAGCCTGAAAAGCCATATTTTTCAAAATTAATTCTTCCACACCCAGTTCAGATCTGCTGACTGGGGTCATTTTCAAAATTTGGAGTTTTTCCTTTGCCACTAAGCTCGGCTTTCAACCGGCTTAGTAGCAAAGAGGGGAATCTGTGAACACCCCAAATTTTTCAAAGTTTTGTAAAAATGTCCTTTTTGCCTCTAGCTCCATCTTCTGAGAAAACCAAAGCTAAATTTCAGTCATTCTTCAGATTTTCTGGATTAAATTCCATATTGATATATTCAAAATCAATTCTGGGTCCGAACCCAGTGTTTTAAATCCAAATCTGAGCCTCGTTGTCCGATTTCTCAAGTAAAATTAAAAAATACCAAAAAATCGTTCTGAATGGCTCGGGCAATTCATCTGGCACTTTGTTGGATCCCCAACCATGTATTTCTCGATTCGAGACTTTAAACCTCGAATATTTCCTCAAAATCCGGATATGAACCCATTTTTCTAAAGAAATTTTCGTAAAATAGCCTTGAGTTCTCCGAAAAACTCTCGCTTGTAAATACTTTGCAAAAATACAAAAAATTAGTGTCTAATCTTTGTTTTCTCGTAAAGTCTTAGACTTTTATTCCAAAAATACAAAAAATTGAAAAATAACACAAAAACCAAAAAAAAAATAAGAAAAACTACAAGAAAAACAAATGATTTTGAGCCTTTTGAAGATAATTTTGCTGAAAACCTCGGGAGCCCCCTCTTTGTAAAATCTTAAAAATCAAAGGGGCTCCTCTGCAAATTTTTCTTTTAGGGTTTTAAAACCCTTCGTAAGAAAGGAAAAGGGCAAAAAATTCACTCTCTCACTCTCACCTCTTTCACCCCTTTTGCAGAAACCCTCTCTTCCTCCAAAACCCTCCATCGCACGCCCTCTTCTCCGACCCCCCCTTCCTCCGCCGTCGATGCCCAACCGATTTCACACTCTCGAACTTTCCTCTCCTTCCTTAAAAGGAGACACGCAGGGCTCCCGAGGGCCATCGCGTTTCACCCCTCCATCTCAAGCTATGTCCCTCTTTCTCCTTACCCTCTTTTTTGTTTCACCTTTCTCTCTCCGGTTTTCATCTGCATCAACCGAATGTAATCGATCGAAAACCCCTACAACAGAAGGTAAGTGGCTCCATTCCTTGCTATTTCCTATGGCTCATTATATTCTGATTTACGATTTGCATTGATTTTTTTTCCTTTTTTTTAGGTTTTGGCAAATATTCATTACCTAAATTTTTGTCTTTCCATCATCCATTCATGTTGATTTCGAATCTCTGAGTCCATTTTTTTTTTTCATTTTCAGTATTGATTCCCCTTTTGATTTTTCTGTTTTTCCAGCCCCATTTACGCAATAATGGTGGCGTTGGGTTGCATGTGCAACACCAACCCACTCTTAAGCTACAACGAGAGGAACGAATGTGTTCAAACACTTTTTTTTATTTTTTTTATTTTTTGCGGTGTTCTCTTCTCTTAATATCAGATTTCTTATGTGGTTATCTTCAGATCTTTGATCATCAGCTCATTATTTTCCTTTTTATAATATACCCTGCATTCATGAGTCACATTCACCACAAAATGCATCGTCTATTGGCTTGATCGCCTCTGTTTTACATTTACCAGAGTATGTGTTTTATGATGTTTATATTTTAATACAATCACGTTATATGTATGTCTGCTCTTTATTCTGATCCTTTTTTTTTCTTTTATTAGTTCAATTTCCTCTTTACAATCGGCTTGAACTCTGATATCTCATTTGGTTTTGTTTGGTTTTCTGTTCATATGTCAATTATCTTTGATTTGAGATTTCCTGTTTTAAATATCTGCTAACCGAAACTGTTTGTTACATTTTTGAGGCTCTTGTTCTTGGTTTCATGGTGTTTGTTCATCACTTGTATGACCCTCTCATCACGGCATGAACAATATGGAGTTTCGTTGGGTTCAGGAGTTCAGTGAGAGGAAGTCACCTCTCATCTGCAATCAAAGGGACTCAGCATCAATTTATGTTCTAGCTCATACCTCTGTAAATACTAAAGCATGCCTGTATGACTTTTTCCATTTTCTCAAAAAGATGATGCTTAAAGAACAGGGGGAAATGAGCTCATGGAGCTTTGTAGTCGTGAATGATGTTGTCGATCCATGGTTCACTTACCTTTTCTCCTAGGCAACTAGTATTTATTGAAAGTGCACTAGGATCGAGGCAACGAGCACTAGAGGGGGTGAATAGTGCTTTTAAAACTTTCTGCGGAATATTGAAGGATTTTGCAAATCTCAAAGCAAACACACAAAGAACAGAAGATTTTATCCTGGTTCGGTCAAACCCGACCTACATCTAGTCCCCAAGCAAAACCCGCTTGAGATTTTCCACTATCAACCTTGTAAACTACAAGATCACACAGACCATAACCGGTCCCACTTTCAGTAACAATCCCACTGAAAGCAAACAACTCCTTTACACCAAGGAGTCCTTCTTTTTACAGAAAATAAATAACAACTTACAATACAACCTATGAGCCTTCCTTTTGAATGCAAATGAGATGCAATTGGCTTTTGAGGTTGTTGAAACACTCTACTCACGAATTCACTATCTCTCAAAGTGATTTGAGTGAAAAACTGAAGTGAAAATATCACGTGAGTGAGAAAACAAATACTTGAATGAATAGGAGTGAAAAGCAATAAGTAATTCAATATAATTCTATTGAATTTTTATGTTTTTGAGTGTAGAATGCACTCATATTTATAGTTAAAATATTCCATACATTGAGAGTATGAAAGGGTGTCAAAACTGTCCATTTTGAACGATCAAAACGTTTGAAAAATGAAAAGACACGCCTTTTCTGAAGTTTCAGGAAAATTTTTATGTTTTTGAGTGTAGAATGCACTAATAAGTCGATTGGTCGACTAATAAACATGAAAATTTAAGAAAAGAGTTTTCTAAAAAGATTTTCAAAAGAGTTTCTTTTAGAAAAGTTTTTCTAAAGACTTTTAAGGTGAAATGTAACCTAAATATGCACTCTAAGTAAGACTCTTACAAGAATCTAAGACTTTTAATGAATTAAAGATTTGCAAAATAGTCTTCAAGGATTCTTCACCGAATTCTTCAATTTCTTCATAGCCTTAGCTGAAATGCAGTTGATTCTACTTGCTCATCATCAAAACCTTGTACTTGAAGTATCATGTATGACTTCATTGTTGTAACAATCTCCCCCTTTTTGATGATGACAAACTTAATCAAAGATGAAGCATTTAGATGCATAGATGGAGATTTTACTCCCCCTATCAATATGCTGCAAAACATTAAAAGTTAGCACATTTAAAGCACATATATCACATATTGATTGGTTTGCATTTCCATTCATCATTTCTTCATGCATTTAGAAATACATTCATTCAAAGCTTTCTTTTTCTCTTAATTTTGCATTTCTCATGCAAGATCTCCTGTAATGTAATTGCTATCATCTTTTTCTCAAGATCTCTCTGCAATTTCAAAGTAATGCTATCTGCAATTTCAAAGTAATGTTATCTTTATCTTTTTCTCCTCCTTTTGTCAGAATCAAAAAGAGTAAGGGCAAAAATAGCATAAGCAAAATAGACTTTTAACTCGTATCTCTATTTTAAAACACAGCAAGAGAGTTCCGACGTGTTTTGAAGATGCGCCAGTCACTGCAAGAGGATTCCGGCGTTTGAAGATCACGGCCAGAAGATTCCGGCGTCTCCCTGTTACGGTAAGAAAATCTCGTCGATGATGGAGTCGAACGGCACTCCGAGGGTTTTTCGGAAGAGAGAGAGGCAAGAGAGAAAGAGGGGTTTAAGGGTTTTGTTTTTAAGAAAAAATGAAAAGGTACGAAGTGAAACGATGCCTCTTTTTTTTAAAAAAAATGGGTTTTAAAACAAATCCAAGGGGTGTCGAGTCCCTTCACTTAAATTTTTTAAAAAAAAAATTAGTCGACTAAAACTTTATCGGTCGACTAAAAAAGTGCGACTTATTCTAAAAATATCATCAGTCGACTAGAACTATATCGGTCGACTAATATGATGCGATACATTCCAAAATATAAAAACACCAGTCGACTAGAATTTTATCGGTCGACTAATATAGTGCGATTTTGAGATTTTGTTCAAAAATCAGCATTTTTATAAATCTAAAAATGAGCAAATACCTAGTTCTCTCCTAATTCTCATAAAATCTTCATTTTTAAGAGGTTTAGTGAAGATATCGGCATGTTGTTCTTTAGTGGAAATAAAATTTAACGAAATATCTCATTTTAACACATGATCTCTTAAAAAATGATGTCTAACTTCAATATGCTTAGTTCTTGAGTGCTGAATAGGATTTTTCGAAAGATTTATAGCACTAGTGTTATCACAATAAATAGTTGTTGTGGAGTAGTTTAAACCAAAATCTTTTAAGGTCTGTTTCATCCAAAGTACTTGTGAACATGCTAAACTAGCCGCTATATATTCAGCTTCAGTTGTTGAGAGTGATACTGAATTTTGCTTTTTACTAAACCAAGAGACTAAGGAATTTCCCAAGAAATGACAAGTTTCACTAGTACTCTTGCGATCAGATTTACTTTATGCAAAATCTGCATCACTATATGAAACTAAATCAAAGGAAGATGATTTTGGGTAAAACAAACCGAAATCGGAAGTATCTTTCAAATAACGAAGAATTTGTTTTACTGCAGTTAAATGAGATTCCTTTGGATTAGCTTGAAATCTTGCACACATACAAACACTAAACATAATATCAGGTCGAGTAGCAGTTAAGTATAATAGAGATCCAATCATACCTCTGTAGAGCTTAGTATCTACACTTTTACCATTTTCATCTTTATCAAGAGAAGTAGTTGTACTCATAGGATTCCTTCTTGATTTCGATGAGTCCATCCCAAATCTCTTGAGAAGTTCTTTTGTATACTTACCCTGATTGATGAAGATTCCTTCTTCAGTTTGCTTTATTTGAAGTCCAAGGAAGTAGTTTAATTCGCCCATCAAGCTCATTTCAAACTCTTCCTGCATAGCCTTAGCAAATTCTTTACAAAGAGAATCATTAGTAGAACCAAATATTATGTCATCAACATAAATTTGCACAATAAGAATATCTGAATTAAAATGTTTAATAAATAAAGTGGAGTCTACCCGACCAATGGAAAAACCAGATTGTTCTAGAAAATTTCGTAGTCTTTCATACCACGCTTTTGGTGCTTGTTTGAGTCCATACAGAGCTCTTTTCAATTTGTAGACCTTTTCTGGATATTTCTCATTTTCAAAGCCTGAGGGTTGCTCTACATAAACTTCTTCATTGATGTGTCCATTTAAAAATGCACTCTTAACATCAATTTGATATAACTTGAAGTTCATGTAACTAGCAAAAGCAAGCATCATACGAATTGACTCTAATCGAGCCACTGGTGCATATGTTTCATCAAAATCTATGCCTTCTTCTTGATTATAGCCTTGTGCCACTAGCCTTGCTTTGTTACGAATGACTTCACCATTTTCATCCAGCTTATTTCGGAAGACCCATCTTGTTCCAATTACTGGATGATCCTTTGGTCTATCAACTAGATCTCAAACACCATTCCTAGTAAATTGGTTAAGTTCTTCAGACATGGCTAAAAGCCAAAATTCATCATCACATGCCTCATTGATATTCTTTGGTTCTAATTTAGATATGAAAGCAACATTTGCAATATATTTTTCTAACTGCCTTCTAGTTTGGACACCACTCTTTATTTCACCAATAACTTGTTCATGTGGATGATTAGGAACTTCTTTCCAAACCGGTTGAAGAGGAATATTTTCTTGAGAAGTACTCTCTATCAAGGGTTCTTCTTGAAGTGTTGCTTCTTCTTCTTCGCTTAGAGGAATAACCTGCTCACAATTCTCATCAAATGCAACATGTAGAGATTCTTCAATACAAGATGTTCTTTTATTCAAAATACGATATGCTTTACTTCTAGAAGAATATCCAAGAAATATTGATTCATCTGATTTTGAATCAAACTTATCAAGATTATCTTTGGTATTTAACAAGAAACATTTACTACCAAAAATTTTGAAATATGAGATCTTTGGTATATGATCATAATACAATTCAAAACATGTTTTATGTAAAATTGGTCGAATAAGAACACGATTTAAGACATAACCTACTGTATTAATTGCTTCAGCCCAAAAATATTTTGGTAAATTTTTATCTTGAAGCATGGTTCTAGCACATTCTTGCAAAGTTCTATTCTTTCTTTCAACAACTCCATTTTGTGGAGCCGCTCTAGGAAAAGCAAAGTTGTGAGATATACCATGTAAATCACAAAACTTTAGAAAAGATTCATTTTCAAATTCACCACCATGATCACTACGAATTTTAATAATAGATGTAGATTTTTCATTTGTAATTCTTCTACAAAGTTTAGAAAATTCTGAAAAAGCATCATTTTTGCTTTTTAGAAAAATCACCCATGTAAACCGAGAATAATCATCTACTATAACAAAAGCATACTTGCTATCATTCAAACTTTGAATTCTAGATGGTCCAAATAGATCTAAATGTAAAAGTTCAAGAGGACGTTTTGTTGAAACTATATCTTTAGCTTTAAAAGAACTCTTAATTTGTTTACTTTTTTGACAAGCATCACATAAGTGATCCTTTTTATATGGTATTCTAGGTAGGCCTCTTACAAGATCATTCTTGGATAATTTTGAAATAATTTTAAAATTAACATGTCCAAGTCTCTTGTGCCATAACCATTGAATTTCATTTGAAACAATAAGACATTTTTCATTAAAAGAGGGTAATTCATCTAGATATAGTTCATACACATTGTTTCTTCTTTTACCTTTAAAAATGAACTTTTTAGATTGAAAATCAGAAATTAAGCATAAATCATTTTCAAAAGAAACATGAAAACCTTTATCACATAATTGACTAATAGATATTAAATTATGCATTAAACCATCCACTAAAAGAACATTTTCTATCAAGGGAAATTTTGGATTACCAATATTACCAATACCTATCACTTTTCCCTTGTTATTGTCACCAAAGGTGACGGTTCCTCCATCCTTATTTTGGAGGGTGGAAAATAACTCCGGCCTTCCAGTCATATGTTTGGAACAGCCGCTGTCCAATATCCATTTGCTCCTTATGTTGTGTACCTACAACAAAATCAGAAAACAGAGCATTTGACCCCTTTCTATTTTCGGGTCCATGAGAGTTAGTCTTAGGAACCCATATCCATTTGGATTTTGGTTTCCTTTGATAATAAATATTTTTTCTATAAAATAATTTAGAATAAACATTTCTAGAATAATCATTTCTAGATGCATTTCTATTAGAACTAGAAAGTTTAGTTTTATGAACAAAAGGTTGAGAATAATGTCTTTGATTTTTCACCACATAGTTTGGTCTATTTTGAGTATCAAAGAAGCTATATCCCAATCCGGTTTTATTAACCGAGCATCTTTGAGAACCAAGAAGTTTTTCTAGATTCTCTTGACCATTTGTGAATTTGGTCACTATAGAAAGAAGATCATTTGACTTTTCTTTAAGACTAAATATTTCATTTTGTAAGAGATTGGTTCTAACTCCAATTTCTTTTATCTCAAGTGCTTGGCAAGAATTTTCCTTCTTGAGATCTTCTATTTCTTGAAGTAACACTTTATTTTGAGAGTCAAGAGTTAAATTTTCAGTTTTTAACTCTTTGTTTTTAGAACTAAGACTCTTAAATTTAGCATATAAATCATTAAATGCTTCAAATAACTCATCATAGTCAAATTGACTTACCGAATCTTCTTGTGCTACAAAACACATGTTGGCGACTTCTTCATTTGATTCTTCATCGGAAGAGGAGTCACTATCATCCCAACAGGCTTGAAATGCCTTTTTTCTTCTTGAATTGGTCCTTGGGCTTGAATTTGAGAAGAGGACAATCTTTCTTGATATGTCCTGCCTTTTTGCAGTTAAAGCACTTTACTTTATTGGGAATGGAAGAATCTGCTTTCTTTGCCTTTCTTTGAAATCTTCCCTTTTTGATGAATCTTCTGAATTGTCTTGTGATGAGGGCAATATCTTCATCTTCATCTTCATCTTCATCTTCTTCAGAATTTTCTGAGTCAGAAGTAGCCTTAAAAGCAAGAGATTTCTTTTTAGGCTCTTCTTCTTGTCTGTCTTGAAGTTGGACCTCATATGCCATTAGGTTACCAACTAAGTCTTCAAGAGTGAGAGTATTAAGATCATTTGCTTCTTCAATAGCAGTGGTTTTTCTCTCCCATTCAGGAGTTAAACACCTTAGAATCTTTCTGATTAAATCCACTTGTGAATATTCTTTTCCAAGGGATTTCAAAGTGTTAGTTATATCGGTCATTCTAGTTACCATGTCCGATATAGATTCATTTTGCTTCATTTTGAACAATTCAAATTTATGAACTAAAGAAGCAATTTTAGATTCCTTTACCTTTGACGTACCTTCGTGTGTTACGAGAAGAGTATGCCAGATTTCATTAGCTGTAGAACATTGAGAGATGCGATTAAACTCTACCTTGTCAACGCCACAATATAAGGCATTCATTGCCTTGGCATTAAGTGAAGCAGTCTTCTTTTCATCATCGGTCCATCGGCTGAAATCAGTTGATGGAGTTTGGTACTTTTCTGAAACAACTCTCCAGATATCGAGATCCATGGATTGCAGGAATATTGTCATTCTCACTTTTCAGTATCCATAGTTTGTTCCGTCGAAGAGAGGAGGACGAGCAGAGGAACTTCCTTCTTTGTGCTGAGATGTTGTAGTTGCCATGCTAGATGATGGTCAAATCAAAGTAATAGCAAACCTATGCTCTGATACCAAATGAAAGTGCACTAGGATCGAGGCAACGAGCACTAGAGGGGGGTGAATAGTGCTTTTAAAACTTTCTGCGGAATATTGAAGGATTTTGCAAATCTCAAAGCAAACACACAAAGAACACAAGATTTTATCCTAGTTCGGTCAAACCCGACCTACATCCAGTCCCCAAGCAAAACTCGTTTGAGATTTTCCACTATCAACCTTGTAAACTACAAGATCACACAGACCATAACCGGTCCCACTTTCAGTAACAATCCCACTGAAAGCAAACAACTCCTTTACACCAAGGAGTCCTTCTTTTTACAGAAAATAAATAACAACTTACAATACAACCTATGAGCCTTCCTTTTGAATGCAAATGAGATGCAATTGGCTTTTGAGGTTGTTGAAACACTCTACTCACGAATTCACTATCTCTCAAAGTGATTTGAGTGAAAAACTGAAGTGAAAATATCACGTGAGTGAGAAAACAAATACTTGAATGAATAGGAGTGAAAAAGCAATAAGTAATTCAATATAATTCTATTGAATTTTTATGTTTTTGAGTGTAGAATGCACTCATATTTATAGTTAAAATATCCCATACGTTGAGAGTATGAAAAGGTGTCAAAACTGCCCATTTTGAACGATCAAAACGTTTGAAAAATGAAAAGACACGCCTTTTTGAAGTTTCAGGAAAACGGCAAAATTAGTCGACTGAAACATCAGCTAGTCGACTAATAGTTAGTTATTAGTAGACTGACCGTTATCGTCGGTCGACTGATCTGTTAATCGAACCGTTTGAAAATCTGAACTTTTGAAACTTAGTCGACTTGAGAAAAGTTAGTCGACTGATAATATCATCAGTAGACTGAGAAACCTTTTAGTCGACTGCTGCTAAAAACTTCTGAAAAACAAACATTCTGTTCGGTCGACTGATAAAAAGCATTAGTCGACTGCTGCTAAATTTTTCAGAAAACACATATTCTGTTCAGTCGACTGATAAAACCATTAGTCGAATGCTGCTAATTTTCCAGAAAACAGACATTCTGTCCAGTCGACTGATAAAATCTTCGGTCGAGTAATTTGACAAGAATGACTTTTTAAAAAATATGGCGCGAAAGGATTAGTCGACTAATAAGTCGATTGGTCGACTAATAAACATGAAAATTTAAGAAAAGAGTTTTCTAAAAAGATTTTCAAAAGAGTTTCTTTTAGAAAAGTTTTTCTAAAGACTTTTAAGGTGAAATGCAACCTAAATATGCACTCTAAGTAAGGCTCTTACAAGAATCTAAGACTTTTAATGAATTAAAGATTTGCACACTAGTCTTGAAGGATTCTTCACCGAATTCTTCAATTTCTTCATAGCCTTAGCTGAAATGCAGTTGATTCTACTTGCTCATCATCAAAACCTTATACTTGAAGTATCATGTATGGCTTCATTGTTGTAACATTTATGTTGCAACTTCTCTGTTATTTCTCAAATTTTCCTCATAATGGTGGTTATAGCCTTTTATGATACACTTAATTGGGAAGTCAGCAGCCCTGGAATTTGATTTGCTATGCTATGTGGAGATGGGCTGGATATGTCGATCATGGGTCAGATGGACAACAATAGGAGTTTCGCAGAAATTCGCTCGGTAAAATTCATCCCCAACAAGATTGGCAGGAAATTTTCCCAGGTAAGTGATTCAATATCTCTGAAATGTTTCAAAATAGTCTATACTGTTGATTTAAAATTGAATGTCTTCAAAGGGGAATTACCATTTAGAGAAATGGCAGCATCTTGACATGGGACCAGATCCGGTGCAATCATATCGGCTAATTTTTCACTCTGGTTGCTACTTTATTGAATTGTTATTAGTTAAACACCTATGGTTTGTGGTGATAAAATTTGATATATTAGATTCCATAAATGTTTCACTCATTCACTGCAAATGTAATGTGACTTGAATGGATGAAGCTAAATGATGGTGGTTCTTTCAGATCAAATATTCATTTGGAGATGATTTTCTTATTCATGCAGTACCGATCTTTCAGCCTCTAATTGGTTCATTATGATGTACTTTTGGGCCTTGATTTTGTGAAGCAATTCCTGTCTAAATGAACCTGCATTAGAGTGATGTTATTTATAATTCAGCTCTTCCCCTCCTACTTGAATATTGTCTTACATTAGTCAAAGTCACCCATCATGATCTGACAGAGCAAACATCGGAGCTTCTGTAACATGAGCTTGAATTACTGTTAATGACTCCATGGAGGTCTGATTCACTGAAGATGACTATGGTAAAATATGTTTGTTGACATGAATTTCAAACCTATAAAAAGTCTAAACCGAGGTCTCCTTTTGACCTCTTCTACTGTTTCTGGGGCCACTGATAATTGACCCCTTTGAATTCCTGCTCTTGTCTATTTACTGGATCATCCAAATCCCTCTAGCGTTTCCCAGTTGATGTGGTGATTACCATTTTGTTGGGTTAATACATAAAAATTAGACTAGGGGATTGAATCAAATTTGGTTCCCGAACCAGGTTTCTAATGAAGTCTAGATGAGCAAGTTCTCTTTTATATTATCAGTTCTGATTTCTGGTATGAGGAAAGATTTGGTGCTGAAACATTGGTTGTGCCTTTTTCAAAGAGGTCGCTCTATGCTGGCCCCTTTTGAGGAAGGATTTATAGTGGCATTCAATGGCTTCTGACCTTCGACATGGTTTGCCATCATCACATGCATACATACAGCAGTATAAAACAACCTGTTGTTGAAAGTGATTCATTGAACTATCGTGAGGAGACAAATTCATTTGAGAACTTGAACCAAGGTAAGTATTCACTTTGCTAAGATTGATCAAGCTGTTATATACTCATTTTGTGTTCCCTGTATCTGTTGTACATCATTCTTTAAACTGTTTATACTCTCCTTTACATCCCATTTTCATTGTTTTAACAATATTTCAGTGGTATATATAGCAGAACCCTTGTCCCGCCCTGTTATAATGTTGCGTCTGTGTGATTCTGATAAAATTCAGTTTTCATTTGTATCCCCAAATTCTGTAAGTAGAGGTTTGTTCATTTGGTTTCTTTACATGACTCACAGGTGGTTTAGTTCCAGTATGATGGCTTTGTTTTGTTTGCTGATATATGCATTATTGCTACTTTGATTTTTTTTATCTTCTTTCCTAAGTCCTTAATTAATTTTCATGAGGAACTTTACTCTTATTTTCATACTTTAGTTCGTTGATGATAGTGTGCTTCTAAACCAAACTGTTTGCCCTTTTTTTTATTATTTCAGGAAGCTTGTATTTTATCAAGGTATGTATTTAGTGCTCAGAAGTTGTTCTATCAGATATTGATATTGAAATTTAACTGTTGTACCACCATCAATTCTTGCATTCTTCATTTATTTTATGATTTTTGCTTCAGCATCCATATATTGTTATAACTGTCCTGCACGCATCAAATCACACCAACACTTTCATTACCACATTGTTATCTACATTCCATTGTTTAAACACTAAACATTATCTGATATAGCTTTCTTTGTCCACCTACATAGTGGCCCATGGGCTGCTGTAGTTCTTTTGTTCTGTTTATATACACAGTTGCCCATTTGCCGATGTAGCATTTTTTGTTTGTTTTCGCAGTAGCCCAGGGGCTACTCTAATCCATTGTTCATATACATGGTAGTCCATGGGCTGCCATAGCTTTTGTCCATAAAAACAGTGGTTCACAGGCTGCTGCAGTTCCATTTTCATCTACTGGAGCCCATGGGTTGCTACAGTTTCATTGTAACATTCATGGCATTTTTCTTCACACTTCACACTCCCTTCCACTTCACTACTCATCTACTGCCTTCTACCTATATATATATATATATATATATATATATATATATATATATATATATATATATATATATATATATATATATGCACGTATATACAGGTATACATCATTTTCATCTTTCTACACTTTAGATCTTCAATATCTTGGCATATGAGCATTTTATCATTAACATCCATATGATATGTGCAATTTTTCTCTATTTTCACACTAATTAAGTGTTTTGCAGGAAATATGTGAGAAATATCATTACCTGGAATTGTAAATTCAATTTCATATAGATCTTAATGAGAATTTACATTTCCTGTTTTAGATAGAATGAATGAGCATTGTAAATACCATAAATTGCTTATTTTCATGCTTTTTGCCTTTATTCTTCAAAATCTCACAAATGAGACCACGAATGGAACTTGCACCATTTTGTAAGACGTAAATTAATCCTAAGTTGATGATTTACATCAATGGCCATAGTCAGGATGTAACAAAACTTAGTATTTTTATCTTTTGTAAAATAACACTGGATCCACACTGAATCCTTTTCAAAAATCATCATATTTTCTTTAAATATTTTCCTCTTTTATCAGAATTTAATTTAAAATTAATTCAATATGTATACCAATGGTCATAGTCAGGGTATATTGAGAGTTAAAATTCATTTTAAATTCTATAAAAGCACCAAAAATATATTTTATTCTTCATTTGAATTTTAATGTGATTATTATATAATACATTCAATGACCATAGTCAGGGATGTATTATATCTTCAAAACTCATTTTTAAATTCATTTAAAAAATGAAATATGCTTTTTAAAAATCCAATTTCAAAATTCTTTAAAGTCATTCATCATTTAGGATAGAATTGCATCATATTTTCAAAATTCCAAGTAATTCTTCTTCTTCATTGCTCAGATCAAATCTTAGTTATAGATTCAAATTCAATTCTATCTCATTTCAAAATTCAATTTCAAAGTCCAATTTGACTTTGAAATTCCAAAATCATGTTTATATTCAAATTTTAATCCAAACTTCAAAGTTCAATTTAACTTTGAAATTATCTTCTATTTCAAAATCAAGTTTATTTTTCTCATCTCCAAATTCAAAATCAAAGTTTGAGATTGATTTGGAATCTCAAAACTTGACTCTTTCTTAAATTTTAGATTCAATCTAGGTTTTCAAAACCCAGATCCATCTTCAAAAGTCTCATTTGGGCTTTTCAGAATCCAAAACTCAAAGTTAGATCCTAATCCCCACTTGGATCCAGATTACCAATTACAAACTCCATCTTGGGTCTCAAATTTCAGATCCAAAACCCATCTTAGGATCCAGAATCCAATTCCACCTTGGATCTCAGATTTCATATCCAATTCCATTTTAAGATCCAGAATTCAAACTTTCACTTTGGATCTCGGACTTCAGATCCAAAATCTATTTTAGGATCCAGAGCCCAACTCCATATTGGATCTCAGACTTCATATCCAAAATCCATTCTAGGATCTAGATACCATTTTCACCACGGATCTCAGACTTCAGATCCGAACTTCATTCCAAAAACTCAGATCCAATTCCCATTTAGGATTCTAAACCCAGAATTCAATTTTAACTCTACTTAGAATCCAGACTTTGGATTCAAATTCCATCTTAAAATTCCAGATTTCAAATCAATTTCTATTTTTAATTCCAATTCTTTAATTCCAATTCATAAATCCAATTCCATTCCATCTCAGATTTCAAAATCCAAGTTTTGATTCCCAAAATTCCAAAACCAATTCCATCTATCAATTCTATTTGGACTTCTCAAATCTTATTCTGATTTCAAATTTTATAACTGAAATTCAAATTATATCTCTATTCTGATTCAAAATCCTAAATTCAAAGTTCATTTATGACTTTGAATTTTCCTTTCTTTTCCTTTTATCTCAATTTCAAGATCCTTCCTTTCAAAAGTCTGGATTATTTTCCCAAACTCTGACTATTCCAAAAACTTTGAACTTTAAATCTTAAGTTCTGAGTTAAAAACCATTTCTTCACTCTATTTTTCATCAGAAATACTTGAAGATTTTCAAAATCATTTTTTGAAAAAAGCATACATCCTTACATTGCACAAGCATGATTCTTTGTGCATTTAGACTTAGAATAAATTCTTAGGTAATCTTTTAGCAAAGCAAAAGGCATGAATTTGACCCTTGGTTCGATTACCCCTGGTAAAGGTGCCAGGAACGGTCGAACCTCGTACCGATGAGCGGATCCTGTCTCCCAGTTTTCCCGCAAATATTTCAAAACGGAGGCGAGTTATTTTCTTAAATATCTTCAAATTAAGGTCAAATGAGACCCCGCAAAAGAGTTCATCTTCTCTTCTTTCTTTTCTTTTCTCTTCTCTCTGTTTTTCTGTCTTTTATTTTCTCCATTCAAAAAGGAGGAAATAGGGATTAGAAAGGAAAAGAGAAGGAAGAGAGAGAAACCACAAGATTGAAAAAATTTTGCGATGATCACAGATACCCCTAACATGGTCATCAACTGCAGGGTATATGCGACCTTAAGTTTTATTCATATGCATGCTTAACTCTGCTCTCGACACTGCGACCATCACGAGCATCTCACATTTTCCGGGTGGAAACAATACACTTTGGCTCTACGGCCCTTACGAGTCTGGTTGTATAACAGTTCTCAATGATCATGCATATGACTCGATCTCAACAGATCGACCACTCGGCGTATTTTTATGCAATGAGCTCATAACCTAGTCAAGGCGCAGCCACTACTCTGGTGCAATGGCCCTTACAAGTAAGGTGCCCTTACAGGTATCAGAGAGACGAGCCATTCTGGCACCGTTCCAACAACGGGCATCGTTGTGTCGTTTAACCGATTCGGGCAGCTCTTCTGCTAACCATTTCGCCAGCACCTCCCCTGCTCCAACGGCAGGAGTGCGATGATCCTTTCTACGTTGTAGAAAGTGTTCAATGAACTAGATAGCAACTCCTCTGTATGACGGAGTAACCTGCTACGTCCTTTCTAAGTTATTTCTAGCTTCTTTAGAAATTTCAACATCACTTCTTCTCTTTGATAGAGAAAGTTTGTGTTTCTTTTAACCATTTCAGCGGCATCTCCCCTCTTTAGCGAAAAAATTGCTACGCTTAACTTGAGGATGGATGCACACTGTCGTGTTTACCCCACATCCATCATGGTTGATTGGAACCTTGGGTCGTACTCAGGTCATACGCAATTGACTTAGCCTTTACGAAAAAGCAGTTTTGCGCAAAAGTGAAGCTTTTTCAATAAGGGCTTCATTCGTCAAGCAGAATCTTGAACGAGAAGCGGTAAGGGAATCACATCGGCGATTTGGAGTTGATCTCTATTTGAATGCTCATTTATGCACCATATATGTAATATAAGCAGAAGCACGTGCTTTATATGGCGGCGGCGTAAAGGAATGCATATACTTATTATTCGGGGTGTGTAACCGAAAGAAATATTCTACATATATATTTGCAGAAAGCAGCAGACTTGGCGTCATTCAATGCGACGACGTAAGTTAAATGCATAATTTAAAGGTATAATCAGAAATTGCAGAAAGCAGAGAGCCTTGGCATTATATGACGCGACAGCAAAGGTAAATTACACGAGCCTTGGCGATATAAGACGCGATGGCCAATTTCAAATGATATACACCAAGATCCATATTCTACAATATTTATGAGGTGAGCGAGTGAGCACTGAAGTGTCCTAGAGGGCTCAGCCAGAAACTAGGGTGAGATACCACTTTTAAGAACGCATATACTGCGCATTCAAACATATATATCTAACGATAGTTACGAGGCGAGTGTGTGAACACCAAAGTGTCCTAGAGGGCTCAACCAAGAACTAAGATCAGATACTACTTCAGAAAGTATATGCTATATAGAAACAAGCAAATACTTGAGAGATATGGATCAATGAAGCAAACTTACTTCAAATTGTGAAAGAAACGACTCCAGAATGCTTCAACTGCTTTGAACCTTCCTTCGAGAGGTCAGATGTGGTCGACTTAGTTGAGAAAGAGGTAGAGCAGGTCAAGCTACTCAACCCAAGTGGTTTAAACCAAACTAGGTTTGGTCCAAGTCAACTGGGTTCAATAGGTTCAGACTTAGCCCAAGCTAGCTAGGTCTCGGTTCAGAAAATCAAACCAGGTTTCTAGACCAAAAGGGACTTTGACTTCAAACCCAACTAGGTTCAAGTCAAGTCAACTATGTTTAGACCAGGTCAGGTGAGCTAGGAGCAGGTCAGGCAGGCTAGGACTAGATCAGACATGCTAGGACCAGATCAGGCAGGCTTAGGGCAGGTGATGTCAGGTGGGCTCAGACCCACTTCGGCTCACTGGGGGAGGTTTAGGAGAGAGAGAGAAGGCAATAGAGAGAGGGGGGGTTAAAATTATGAGAAGAGAGAAAGTGGGGAGGGCTATTTATAGCTCAAGCCCACCTTCTTTATGGATTTTTCTAGAAAAAACTAGAAAAATCACATTCCCTTTATGCCATTAGCTTTATTTTAATTTCAAGAGGTTCCTTTTGAAGTAGGGTCCACAAGATATTTTCATGGGTATTTTGTGGATCCCACAAGATATTTTCTGAGAAATATTTATGTGGGTCTCACCAACATTTATGTGGGTCCCGCAAAAATTTTGGGTTTTCGATGATTTTTTTCGAAAAATTCTGAGTAAGCCATTCTCTTCGTATTGAGGTAACTAAGAAAGTTGGCGCATGGAAATCTCTTGATTTCGTTAAGGTAGGAAGTTATGACTTTCAGAGTGTTTGAGCATATATTTGTGAAACGATGAATATCCTAAGCATAATTGGTTCGTACAAATCGATTTGATTCATATTTCGGGTTTAGATGCTATTTTTATTTAGAAATGCCTCATTAATTTCTTCAAAAAGATACTGAAAAATTGTTACACTCTATTTATAGATGGGCTTAGACAAGAGTCTCATCTCTAATATAAGAAGTTAATATTTATTAATTTTTTATTAATAAAACAAAAATAAATTATGAGACCTAATTAATTAAATTTCAAAATTACTTAAGCTAAAAAAGTGTAGAGACTTTTTACCTTGGCTTGGGCTCTAATGACATGGTAACCTTTCGGGATGCTTACAGACCCAAAGACACATCAAAATTTAACATTTAAATAGTTGATTTGATAGCTCTCAAAACGTAGATCATCGTGGTGGTCTTAGATTTAATCGTAAGCATACAAATTGATAAAAAAAATTAGTCGATGTCAAAAAATATTAATTTTTGACTTATAATTAGGCACGAATTTTGGTCGATAATAAAATGCTCAAATCAACACCAATTTGGGCATGTAGATAGTCAATTTTGATGCCCTCAAAATGAGAAATGTCATGGTCATCTCTGATTTAATATATGAGTCATTGATTGGCCAAAATTTCTATTGAAACAATAATGATGTTGTTCGGAGCATCCTACGCTATGGGTCCAATCCAATGAGACTAGATCTAAATCCAAAATTCATAATCTAAAAATATACAAATCATTTACTTTCTTGTTTAGTTTACATATTTTAGCTTTTTCAATTATTCTTGAAATAATCTTTATAACTTGAGACAAAGGTTCATAATTAATCAAAATCAAGAAAATAAAAAAAAAATCATGAATATTAAGAAAATCAAGAATTCAAGATTATAGTCATGAATGCACCAATAAGTCATCATTTATATATTTTAATTATTAAAGAAAAATCTTGGATTTTAGATCGCGATTCTAGCAGAGTTTTTAGGAGGCAACGAGGACACAGTTAAAAATGAGCATGGCGTTTCACCCTTAGACAGATGGACAATCAGAGCAAACCATTCAGACCCTGAAAGACATATTGCAAGCATGTACTTTAGAGTATAATGACTCATGAAATGTCATCCTACCTCTGATAGAGTTTGCCTACAACAATAACTTTCAGGGCGTAGGCATAGCTCCATTTGAGGCATTGTACGGTCGACAATGTCGAACACCCTTGTGTTGGGATGAGGTCAGAGAAAGAAGATTGTTAGGGCCTGAATTTGTGCAGTGTGTTATAAACCACGTTAGATTCATTCACGAGCATCTTCTGGCAGCGCAAAGTCGACAGAAAAGTTATGTGGACCAAAGACATCACGAGTTAAAATTTGAATAAGGTGATCATGTGTTTTTGAAGATATCTCCCTTTAAGAGAGTAATGCGCTTTAGTCGGAGGGGAAAATTATGTCTAAGATATATTAGACCCTTTGAGATACTCACAAGAGTTGGTCAGACAGTGTATCGATTGGCTTTGCCACCTTTATTATTTAAAATTTATAACGTATTTCATGTCTCTATATTGCGGAAGTATGTGCCTGATTCCTCCCACATATTGGATGTGGTCGAGTCAGTATTGAAAATCTAGAATGACTTGAGCATGAGTGAAAAACTCATAGAAATCTTAAATGCGAAAGCGCAGAAGCTATGAAACAAAGATATATCGCTGGCATTGGTCATATGGGGTCATCACAACAAAAATAAGGCCACATGGGAGCATGAATCAAACATTTGTGCGTAATTTTCACAATTATTTTCAAGTAAGATTTTGGACGAATCTTCTTTTTAGAAGGGTAGAATTATAAAACCACCTGACGAAAGCGTCGAGTGGAAAAGTTAAAAAAAAATTAGGGAAGACGGTTCCCCCATTTGTAGGAATTGCCTTCCCCATTATCGTAGGGGGGTGAGGATAAACCTCACCTCTCATGAACGACGGGTGTGGTGAGGTTTATCCTCACCCACCATGAGGTCCCTATAAAGATCCCTTATGGTGAGCATCCACCCCTCGATACATAGAGAGCGAGAAATAGAGTCAGAAGAAAAAAAATAGAAAACGTGAAAGAGTTGCAAAGAGGGAGAGGAACTTACCGGAACCGCCACCGATGACCAACAAATATGTCTTCTTCTCCTTCTTGCTTCTTTTCTAGGCGATTAGAGGGCTGGCAGCCATGGCTATCGGAGAGAGAGAGAGAGAGAAAGAGAGAGAGAGATGACTCTGGTTGTCGGCCCTTCTATTTCATAAAAGTGGCAAGGGTCGTGCCCTTTCTACCCCTTTTTACCGTGATGAATGACTTGGGTCGGTCTGGTTGCAACCCAGATCACCTGGTTCGGTCTAGGTTGCACCCAGACTACCTGGTTTGGTCTAGGTCGCACCCAGACCAAACCAGGTAAACAAAATAAAAAAATTTGTACTAGACCAAACTGGTCTGACTCGATTGTACCAAATTGGACCGACTGAGTCAGACTGAACTGGTCTGGGTCTGAACCAATCTAATTTGGGTCTGACTAGGTTTTGATTCTCTATTTGGATATGGTCTGATCTGGACTAGACTGAATCTAGGTTCAGCTTGATCCAGTCAGTCTAGACCGATCCAAATTGAACTGGATCCAGACAAATATGGGTCTGGATCATGTCTGACAGATTTGGATTCAGATCAGAACTAGATCTAGTTTGGATCAGTGTTGAATCCAGAACAGAACTGGATCTGGTTCAGATTAGTTCTGGATCTGGATCAGAACTGGGTTTGCATCTAGTCTAATAGTTTTGGATTTAGATCAGAACTGGATATGGATCTAGTTTGTGATAAGTTATGAATTTGGGAATCCAATTGAATTTTTTAAACCAAACACAAGTGGGTTGATATTAGATTTAGTAAACCTAGTACTCTAAACTCAAGACCGAACCTGTTTTCACCTAGGATGAGTCAGGTCAAATCATAAGAGTTGAAATGGCCAAAGTACACTCGTGTATACCCAATACCCGATTAAGTAAATTTGGCATAACTTTGCACTTCAAACTCAGAATTGAGTGAGGTTTGGTACGTTAAACTCGTATTATATATGGAAATCTCCTTGTCCTCTAGTTTTGATCAAATCAGAGGCACAAAAATCAAGGTCTGATGAGTCAACTTGGGAGGTTTATTTTGATCATTTGGTCAAAATATAAAGAAGTTATGATATAAAAAAGTTATGCATATTAATATGAACATGCTTGTGTGATGATCAAAACCTATTGTTAGAGCCTCTTGAGACTTGATTGTGACCAGAGTACAGCATTCATATTCAAGGTAAGGGATATTATAAGTAATCTTAATTGTGAATAAACCATATTGTGTTGTCTGTTATGATTGATATTGTATATTGTCATGCTTAGAAATGTGGCGCTTGAGTGTAAACATAATATGCATAAAATGACAATACATGAGATTATTGCAATGAGATGATTATATGCACATGTTAGTCATGATATGTCATGCATATTAGAAAAGAAATGTTTTTGTGACAACATATCTATGTTATAATCTACAAATAACATGCATTATGATGAGATTATGATTAGACTTGAGTCCATTTATTCTAGTTATGTCATGTGAATTTTATATTGAGATTGGCATGCATAACTCCCTAAATCCTGAAAGTGGCAACCTATAGAAAGGGCTACCTGATTCGTAGCTAGAGTGTAGCCACCATGGAGAGTGGGTTGTCAGTGATTTAATGAAATAGAAACTCTACTTCGTTTCATACTTAGTATGATACAAGGTGTGAACCCTAATGTCATTCTGAGATTGAGAGTGAGATCCATCATGATTATTTCACAATATCACTCATAGGAGAATGAGTGAAACACGAGTTCGAGAGTAAGGTTCAATGTAATGAACTTAAAATATGACTTAGGGTTATATTCACACAGCATTTGAGACCCTAGACAACTATGAATGGTTGAAAGTCATTGTGGTTAGGATGTAGCATCAACCATGCCACAATTGAGTTTGAGCCTGACCTCCTGACCAACTACCGATGGGGTCTCCCTTATTATTTCACTGCAGTGTTTGGTGATCTGAGGATCACTGGGAGTATATGGTTCATAGTCTGGCCAACATTGGAGAATTTGGGTGTTCTACGTGGATTGCTACACCCATAGACAGCTATGACCGGTATAGCCGACCTAGTGTTATAGTTTGGTGTGAGTGAGTGTTTGTCTGAGAGTGTTAAGGGAAAAAAATTAAAACATACAAACTTTATGTGGTGTGTCAAAAACTAAACTCAGACTAGGGGCTTAGAGTTCACTACATTTGTAAGTTAAAGTCATTATTTGCTTATAAATATTCTTTACTGAGTTGTAGACTCACCTCCTGTATAATTACAACTGTAGGTTTCAGGCACACTAGCAGAGGTAGGACGTGATCGACTACTCCGACTTTGCAGCAGAGTACTTATTAGTTTTTATTTTCTTGTCATTGAACACTCATATAGTTGTTATTTTCTTATGTTATGAATGATGAATTTTGTGAAAGAAATTGAGTTATTAGACAAAGAAAAAAAATAGCCATATTTTCACGATATGAACTCTATTTGCTTTCTCTCTGGGAAGTAATACCAACTGGACTTGGACTCTTGAGGTCCCACATCGGAGTGTTACAATCTCCATCGTTTCTTGCCGTTTTCTAAAATGCCAATGGTGTTTTCATGAGATTGAGTGATCTCGCTTTTTCCACAAAAAGAGGTATGGTGTATGTATTCTTCTTCATCTAGGGTTACCCTGATCTGCTTGGATCTAAGATACTACCTATAGATTTTTTGATTTTTGGCATTCGGATGTGTGAATCATAATGAATGGAGTTGAATATGGTAAACTGTGGAGTCTTTTTAGTGGTTTAAGACTTGATTAGGGGAGATCTAGTTGAGGAGTTTTCTCTTTGAGTGTGGATCTCAAAATCTTTGGGCTGAAGGTTTGCTTCTTACTCACTGGAAATGAAGATTTAGATGATGTTATTTTTTTTGGAACATATGATTGAGTTTGTGTTTGTAATAAAAGTATTTTTTGGGAAACTTTTTCAAAGCAGATGGAAAATATTAACACTTTGTGAAGAAATTGATAAATGTAGTCATTTTTTTATCTGTTTTGGTGAGCGGTCTTGCTTGATTTGTAGCTTTAATTGGCGATTCTTTTTTAAAAATCTAGTGACATATTTTAAAATTTCAATAAAAAATCTCATTGAATAATCATGCAATTTGCTCTCTCTCTCTCTCATATAGAAAAGAAATTTAAGCACTTAGAATTAAGGAAGATTCTTTAATTTTAGGGAATATTGTTTGTCCTCACATTCTTCTAAGATCTTACATCGCGCTTGTTATTATGGTCGGATTCATATTATGCTAGTGTTTATGCTGAAAAAAATTGAACTTTATGTTAATCTTTTCTTTTCTTTTCTTTTCTTTTCTTTTCTTTTCTTTTTCTCCTTTTGACAATTTTTTATGGTCATTAGTTGAACTTTTGAAATAGTATTTTTAAAATATATTTTTTAACAAAATATTTGAAAAATCATCAACCAAAAAAAATAAAAACCAACTTTCTACGAATGTGGCGAGTACGGGTCGAATCCTCAAGGAACGAAAGAATATTCAAATTAAATCTAAAAATTTTAATTTATTAATATTATAAATGTTTACAACTAAGTTAAACACTACAACTAAGTAAAGAATAAAAATTAAGTAAAACAAATCCTAGAATAAGTTGATCAAGCTTTTCCAGATCGCCAGGGGCATTTTCATCTTTTCATCATACATGCATCCGCACTCTCGTTCTGAATACACCTTTTGACCTATTGTAAACTTATCAACCTAAACCACAATAAAATACAAAGTTAGTAAGCAATTATGACAATTGAATCTAAAAATTACACTAAAACTAATTCTAAAATTAATTACTAAAACTAAATTACAAAAATAAACTAAAATGTAATTTCTAATTAAACTAGCTAATTAAATAAAATCTAACTAAGCTATCTACTGCAAATATACTAACTAATATTATGCAGAAAAATAGAAAAAACTACCAAAAATCAACTAATTAACAAATAACTATTTTGCCCTCAATGTAGTTTAAAATTGAAATCTGATAAGTTTTCAAAAATAGACTATCTGAAAGCCCAAACAGAGTTTGAATTTGATGATTTTTCTTTTGTTCTATTTCTGACAGATTCAAAAATCTGTCAAATTTTATAGATCTCAAAAAATCACCCAGGAGCTCCGGATATAAGTGTTTAAAGTTCAGAAAAAATCTAAAAACAAGCCTGTCCCAAAATTGGAATTTCTAAAAATCCGATTTTTGCAAAACGCTTAAAAATCAAACCAAATCAAATCCAATTGAGTTGATTTTTGGTCTAATGACAGTTAACACTCCAATGAAGAGAAAAACTTGGAAAAAAATGCATATAAAATGGTGAGTGCAAAATGCGGCAAAATCTGGTTTTCAAATTCAATGCACTATTCACTTGAAAAAATCCAATGCATGCACTATTAGATTAAGTATATGCAATCACAGTTATACACACCTCTACTATGTTGTTAACTATAGAAAATGGAATCAATTAAATTAGCTAAGTGAACCTAACAATAAATTAATTAATTCTAAATCAAATCTAAATTACGTGCTATGGATAAACTAGTTTAATTAAAACATAACTAATTAGTTAGAATAATTAAACTAATGAAACTAGCTAATCTAATGCACTTAACTACTTAACTCAAAAAAAAAGTTGAATTAAAAACTAACTTTTAATCAAAGTAAAAAAACTAACTTAAACCTAGCTACAATTAATTGACCTAATTAGGACACTAAGGGGGGTGATTTTAGTTGGATTCAAAGTTGGATGTTCACGCCCCTTGTATGGACCCTACTATAGCTAAATACAATTAATCAAGAAAAGAAATTCAACTTACCTAATTACACTAAGTGCAGGCGGTGATAAAATTAATTGACGAAAACTAAATTATTAAAATTAATTTTGAGAAAGCAAAGCACTAATGAAAGGAATATAAGAATTGCATACACTTACTATCACTTATCTAGATTAATTACCTTTCTTAAAACAAATTAAGCAAGTATGGCAACAATTCTAAGCAATTAAGACCAGCCACTTACATAAAACTAGAAAGGAGAATAAAGAAATTAATTACCTAATTGATCACAAGGGAGGATTTCTAGAAAAGCTAATTACTATCCCTAGTTACTAACTCAATCAAATAAAATCTGGAAACTAATCTATGAATTCAAATAAGGCACCTAGGAAATAAATCACTTACCTAAAGGGACATATTATACGATTTGAGAATTTAATACAAAGTCAACACATTCTAAAAATTGTGACATGCAAAATTACCTAGGTTAACCTACCAAAAACTCGTATTACCGAAATTACACTAAAGACTCAACATTTAATTCACCTAAGGGCTCAACAAGAAAGTCAACAACTTACCTAAATTAAAATATACGATGGCTTTGAAAACCTTAGCTAACACTCAAGACACACTAAAAGCAAAATAATACTTTATATGTTAACCTAATTAAACTAATCCAATAAGGCTGGAAAATGTTCTAACACTTAAAAATCAGAATCTAATCTAATACGTAAAGTGGAAATTAAACTAAGATTTGAGACAAAATTAGTTACTACTTAAAATAGCATTACACGGTTTTTCAAAATCTTCTACCAAGTCAAACTTTACAAAACAATGACATATGACACTAACTATGCTAACCTAATACAATACAGTACATAGCCCTAAATCTATTCAAATTAACCTAATCCTAATCATATCACCTACATGTAAATGACACAAAAATTACCAAGAGAAATACGCTACTTGGTTAATTAAGAAAAAAAATATCTAACAAAGTAACTGTTAAAACGCATAACATGACAGCCATATAAAACCTCACATCATCTAATGTAAATGACTGCTAACATAGAATTAAAAAGTTAAAACTAAAGTTAATGCTGACTGGGACATTAGTACTAATCTAACCTAATGACCAACCCTACCGAATCACTAACCAAGTCGATTACTAACTCACATTAACTACTTCACCAAAAACCAACTGCTAAGAATCGGATCTAAAATCCATAAAATTAAAATTTTAATTAACTAAAAACAAAACTAAACTAAAAAAAATAGAAAACAGTTTTATATACATGCATGCTTCACAGGGTTCAGCCGATTGCCTCTTGAGATTGGTAAAATCGGTATGATTCAATTCACTTGGCTAAAAGAATATTGAAATCGATTCTTGCACAAGCAAGAACACGATTTCTTTAATGGTTTAAAATAGTAAAAACATATTATGGACTGACGAAACAACCAAAATGATAGATCTACGACTGAACCCAATACACAACTCGACTCTTGACATAAGGGTTGACTTGATCTATGCTAAAAGAAAGGGGTGAGAGAACATACCTCAAGGGTTGTCCAACGAGGGAGGGGGTGAGGTAGAGTGGTCAATGGAGGTTGAAGTCGCGCCCATCACGTCTTTGAAGGTCTGCACGGTGGTTCTACGATGGTGCACTCGTCCAGAGGTCGATTCGAGAGGGTTAGAAGAAGAAGAAGACCGTGTGGGGGATAGGATCGGTCCTCCTCGTAGATGTAGATGACACACCGACGGGGATAACCTTCTTAGGTCTGCAACACTTGCAAAACCACAGTCCAAAACGATAGAAAAAAACACAGTAAGAGTGAAAGAGAAAACAAAGAAACATAAAAAAGAGCACGCAGGGGAGGGTGTGCAATAGGGAAGAAGGGAGAGAGAGAGAGAGGGGAAGAGAGGAATGGAGGAGAGAGAAAGAGGAGGGCGACAACTCCAAAAATGGTTCAGCCTATTTTTCTAAACTATTTATATGTCCTACTACATAAAAAATTAGTTTTGGTTGAATGCCTAAACTCTATGTTATTTGCATTTAACTACCAAAACGAGTTAGAAAAAGGGGGTTTCGAAAAACACTTTGGATCATGTGGGTTTATGGATATTTAGAATTTGGGTCTAGTTCAAGATCTAAATTGAAGCCCTTGGTTCAGAACTGGATCCAATCTACCTTGAAATTCGATCTAAAACCTTAAAAATATAATATTTTCTTTGTTTTGACTCTGATTCGAGTGAAATTCGAATTGTGACCTCTTTGAACCTAAATACATCAATACATGGGTTCTAAACCATTAAAAACATGTGAAAATGCGTGAATGTCCTATAAAAATGATGTGTATTTCATGCATCATCAAATACCCCCAAGCTTGAATGTTTGTTAGTCCCTTAACAAACTAAACTAAACTATCTAAGTTATAAAACTAGAAAATAAACGCATGCAAATAAAAATAAAATGCAAATCATAAATACATAACTCACTTTCGTAAGAATCACGATTCCATTTAGCTCATGCAATAAGCCTTTTAAACCCCTAGGTTACCACAGTGGACAAGTAAGGTCTCGTGAGGGTTTGCAATGATGTTACCCAAAAACATCGATGCCATGCAGGAAATAAAAATTCTTTTTCAAAAAAAGTATTAGGCAAATAAGAAATTCATTTCAACAAATATTTCATGTAATTTACACTCTCATAACACATTTAGAATTTTCACACCTCCACAGTAAAAACTTTGTTCTTCCACCTTTCTAAAATTGCAATTATCTATGAATTTTCTAAGAAAGACAAGTATTATCATGTTTTTATTCATTTATCATCACTTGTATGTTTTCTTCACAGTATCTCACAATTATTCCTAAGCAATAAATTTTTCCTTAAGCTCATTATTTTTCTTTTGATTTTTAATTTTTACATTTTTCTTTTTTTCACTTGAGTATTATTTCAAATATCCAGTTTTGTGACTCGTGTAGTGAGCTTTAGGTCAGTGACTCCCAGGCCAGGCAACCTTAGGGCACCAGATAAAGAGTACCCCTCGGACTTAATTACTCGAGTCACTAGACCTTCTATTTTAATAGTTTACGTATAATCTTTCTCTTGTCATGTGCAATGTCTCTATTTATTAGGCTTTCTATGAAGTCCATGTAACGAGCCTTCGAGCCGATGGCTCTCAAACCAAATGGATTTAGAGCACCAAATGTAAAACACCCTTCAGACTCTACTTGCTCGAACCAAATAAGCCACAAATATCGACTAGACAAGAAGATGATTTCCTTCGTTATCCTTTTCGTCATGAGATTCAAACACTTTAACTTGTGTCTAAGCTCAACTACTGGGAATCGCGAAGACATCAATGACTAAACATAAGCTCTTTTTCTTTTAAGCACATTTTTCTTTATAGTTTTCTATTTCCTTAGTTTTTCGAAAGTATATTGTGCATACTTATACTTTAGTGATTCAAAATAATTCTAACATTCAAATATTATCTTTTCTTTGAAATTTACATAAATAACTACTCTTTTTTAGATTTGTTCAGAAAAAAAATTCACATGGGGCTTAAAAAAATTTTAATTGTCAGATTATGAAAAAACATTCGTATATGCTACAAACTTGTTTCTTTAAAGCCTAATTTTATGAGTTTTAGCTACCTAAACAGAAAAAAAATTTGTGTGTGCATCTAAACCATTCCCTCCGTGCTTGAATGACACTGTCCCTAGTGACATACAAAAAAATGCAAACATGTAATGCAGATGCACACTAAAGAACAATAAAATAAATATGGGAGAAAAGAAAGATACAACTTGATTATCTGCAATGCCTCTTGAGCTGATGATTGTCTTGACTTCGCACCACCACTATGCATATACGAATGCATAGTTTTCTGCTGGTCTGGCTAATGGTATGCTCCTGAAGCTGGCCTTTGTCCTGTAACCTATAACTCATACACTGAAGCATCAAATGATAAAGTATACATGCATGATAATAATAAAATCCAAGATAAAAATAAAGCAAATAAATAAAACAAATAATAATAAAAACAAATAACAATTCTATTTCTACTATGTACATATGATACACAAAAGAAATAATCAGTAAAACTAATCTAAGCAAAGTTAGAACATTTTAGCTAATCTACAAATATAAAATAACAAAAATCTACACTAAATCACAAACTTAGCAAATACAGGAAATTACAAACTATGTTTTCTAAAACTCACTTGTCTATTCGCTCATTCGATCATGTAATTCAGTGAATCCTAAAAAAATAATACGTGAATCCTATATTTACAAACTATGTTAAACCTATATTCCCTTACTAATCTTAAAAACTAAAGAAATTAAAAATAACTAAGTTACTAGATATTAATAAATTGAAATATTAGAAATAACAGAATATAATCGTCATTCCTCGGCAATGGCACCAAATATTAGTTGAACTTTTGCATTAGTATTTTTAAAAGATATTTTTGAAGGAAATATTTGGAAAATCGTAAACCAAAAATAATAAAAATTGACTTTCCACGAATGTGGCGAGTACGGGTTGAATCATCAGGGAATAGGAGAATATTCAAATTAAATCTAAAAATTCTAATTTATTAATATTATAAATGTTTACAACTAAGTTAAACACTACAACTAAGTATAGAATAAAAATTAAGTAAAACAAATCCTAAAATAAGTTGATCAAGCTTCTCCAGATCGCCAGGGGCATTTTCATCTTTTCACCATACGTGCATTCGCACTCTCATTCTGAATACACCTTTTGACCTGTTGTAAACTTATCAACCTAAAACAAAATAAAATACAAAGTTAGTAAGCAATTACGACAATTGAATCTAAAAATTACACTAAAACTAATCCTAAAATTAATTACTAAAACTAAATTACAAAAAAAAATAACTAAAATACAATTTCTAATTAAACTAACTTATTAAATGAAATCTAACTAAGTTATCTACTGCAAATATACTAACTAATATTATGCATAAAAATAGAAAAAACTACCTAAAATCAGCTAATTAACAAATGATTGTTTTGCCCTTAATATAGTGCAAAATTGAAATCTAACAAATTTTCGAAAATAGACTGTCTAGATGCCCAAACAGAGTCTGAATTTGATTGTTTTTCTTTTGTTTTATTCTTGACAGATTAAAGAATCTGTCAGATTTTATGGATCTCAAAAATTCATCTGGGCGCTTCGGATATAAGTGTTTCAAGTTCGGAAAAAAATTGAAAACAGGCCTGTCCCAAAATTGGAATTTCTGAAAATCTGGTTTTTGCAAAATGCTTAAAAATCTGACCAAATCAACTTCAATTGAGCTGATTTTTGGTCTCATGACAGTTAACACTCCAATGAGGACAATAGAGCAAAAAAATTAGAAAAAAAACTCTGAAAAAAATGCACATAAAATGACGAGTGAAAAATGTGGAAAAATCTAGTTTTGAAATTCAATGCACTATTCACTTGAAAAAATCCAATGCATGCACTATTAGATTAAGTATATGTAATCACAGTCATACACACCTCTACTATGTTGTTAACTACAGAAAACGGAATCAATTAATTTAGCTAAGTGAACCTAACAACAAGATAAATAAATTAATTCTAAATCAAATCTAAATTACATGCTATGGCTAAACTAGTTTAATTAAAACACAACTAATTAGTTAGAATAATTAAACTTATGAAACTAGCTAACCTAATGCACTTAACTTAACTACTTAACTAAAAAAAAAAAAGTTGAATTAAAAATTAACGTTTAATCAAAGTAAAAAAACTAACTTAAACCTAGCTACAATTAATTGACCTAATTAGGACACTAAGGGGGGCGATTTTAGTTGGATTCAAAGTTAGATGCTCACGCCCCTTGTATGAACCCTACTATAGCTAAATACAATTAATCAAGAAAAGAAATTGAACTTACCTAATTACACTAAGTGCAGACGGTGATAAAATTAATTGACTAAAACTAAATTATTAAAATTAATTTTGAGAAAGCAAAGCACTAATGAAAGGAATATAAGAATTGCATACACTTACTATCACTTATCTAGATTAATTACCTTTCTTAAAACAAATTAAGCAAGTATGGCAACAATTCTAAGCAATTAAGACCAGCCACTTACATAAAACTAGAAAGGAGAATAAAGAAATTAATTACCTAATTGATCACAAGGGACGATTTCTAGAAAAGCTAATTACTATCCCTAGTTACTAACTCAATCAAATAAAATCTGGAAACTAATCTATGAATTCAAATAAGGCACCTAGGAAATAAATCACTTACCTAAAAAGACATATTATACGATTTTGAGAATTTAATACAAAGTCAACACATTCTAAAAATTGTAACATGCAAAATTACCTAGGTTAACCTACCAAAAACTCATATTACCAAAATTACACTAAAGACTCAACATTTAATTCACCTAAGGGTTGAACAAGAAAGTCAACAACTTACCTAAATTAAAATATACGATGGCTTTGAAAACCTTAGCTAACACTCAAGACACACTAAAAGCAAAATAATACTTTATATGTTAACCTAATTAAACTAATCCAATAAGGCTGGAAAATGTTCTAACACTTAAAAATCAGAATCTAATCTAATACGTAAAGTGAAAATTAAACTAAGATTTGAGACAAAATTAGTTACTACTTAAAATAGCATTACACGGTTTTTCAAAATCTTCTACCAAGTCAAACTTTACAAAACAATGACACATGACACTAACTATGCTAACCTAATACAATACAGTACATAGCCCTAAATCTATTCAAATTAACCTAATCCTAATCATATCACCTACACGTAAATGACATAAAAATTACCAAGAGAAATACGCTACTTGGTTAATTAAGAAAAAAATATCTAACAAAGTAACTATGTTAAAACGCATAACATGACAGCCATATAAAACCTCACATCGTCTACTGTAAACGACTGCTAACATAGAATTAAAAAGTTAAAACTAAAGTTAATGTTGACTGGGACATTAGTACTAATCTAACCTAATGACCAACCCTACCGAATCACTAACCAAGCCGATTACTAACTCACATTAACTACTTCACCAAAAACCAACTGCTAAGAATCGGATCTAAAATCCATAAAATTAAAATTTTAATTAACTAAAAACAAAACTAAACTAAAAAAAAGTAGAAAACAGTTTTATATACATGCATGCTTCACACAGTTCAGCCGATTGCCTCTTGAGATTGGTAAAATCGGTATGATTCAATTCACTCGGCTAAAAGAATATTGAAATCGATTCTTGCACAAGCAAGAACACGATTTATTTAATGGTTTAAAATAGTAAAAACAGATCATGGACCGACGAAACAACCAAAATGACAGATCTACAACTGGACCCAATACACGACTCGACTCTTGACACAAGGGTTGACTCGATCTATGCTAAAAGAAAGGGGTGAGAGAACATACCTCAAGGGTTGTCCGACGAGAGAGGGGGTGTGGTAGAGCGGTCAATGGAGATTGAAGTCGCGCCCAGCACGTCTTTGAAGGTCTGCACGGTGGTTCTATGATGGTGCACCCGTCCGGAGGTCGATTCGAGTGGGTTAGAAGAAGAAGAAAAAGACCGTGTGGGGGATAGGATCGGTCCTCCCCGTAGATGTAGACGGCACACCGATGGGGACAACCTCCTTAGGTCTGCAACACCTGCAAAAACATAGTCTAAAATGATAAAAAAAAAACATGGTAAGAGTGAAAGAGAAAGCAAAGAGACATAAGGAAGAACACGCAGCGGAGGGCGTGCAATAGAGAAGAAGGGAGAGAGAGAGGGGAAGTGAGGAAAGGAGGAGAGAGAAAGAGGAGGGCGTCAACTCTAAACTCCAAAAATGGTTCAGCCCATTTTTCTAAACTATTTATATGTCCTAAAGTCAACCATAATTCCAAAAGCCACCTACATAAGAAATTAGTTTTGGTTAAATGCCTAAACTCTATGTTATTTGCATCTAACTACCAAAACAAGTTAGAAAGAGGGGGGTTTCGAAAAAAAATTATGAAAAATGTGTTGGGTCATGTGGGTTTATGGATATTTAGGATTTGGGTCCAATCCAAGATCCAAATTGAAGCCCTTGGGTCGGAACCGGATCCCGTCTACCTCGAAATCTGATCCAAAACCTTAAAAATGCAATATTGTCTTTGCTTTAACTCCAATTCGAGTGAAATTTGAACCGTGAGCTCTTTGAACCTAAATACATCAATACATGGGTTTAAAACCATTAAAAACATGTGAAAATGCATGAATATCCTATAAAATTGATGTGCATTTCATGCATCAGCAGCCATCTTTTTCTTTTAATGCAGTCAGAAAGAGGAGGGTCACTCGTGTTTGGTTGAATATTGCATGCCCACATGCTCAAACTCGCATTGGATCAACACCCACATGCAGTAAGCATGCTAGTGACATTATTTGTTCTTGTCCCATCGGGAGGCTTCTTCTACTATGCTTGCCAGTGTGGACGTCCCCATGAATTCATTCGGATGTACAGCGCCATGAGAGATGGAGCTTTTTAAACCATAAGGTGGATTTGAGTAGGTACAAAGAGGAGATTTCTTCAAGTTGTCAGAGAATTGTATAAACTGGTGCAAAGCAGTATGTTTCTGTAGCTGCAACATACAGTTTATTACAAAATACGATCAATGTTGTATTATTCATTGAAATACGACGCACTTCAAAAAGGAGTGTTCACAATGGCACATATTCACAGTACATGTAATAAATACCGATTCATATTTGTGCAATTGTGCTTGATTTTTCAAAGTTCAACTGCTGACTAAGGAATGTATTTTTTCCAACTATTGAAAAGATGCTGTAACAGCAACTCTTTTACGCAAGATATGAAACGGATAGAGATTTTGTTGTATTCCACATCCTAGTTTGCCAACTTATCTTTCATTTTCTGAATAAGAAGCACCCGAAGACATCTCTAGTGTGAAAAAAAGGAACTTAATACAACATCATTAAGCATTATAGGCACGTACAACATA
The DNA here is from genome assembly GCF_984573655.1 of Nuphar pumila. Taxonomy (NCBI): domain Eukaryota; kingdom Viridiplantae; phylum Streptophyta; class Magnoliopsida; order Nymphaeales; family Nymphaeaceae; genus Nuphar; species Nuphar pumila. The sequence goes on along the minus strand of NC_143249.1, from coordinate 162,629,996 downwards.
ACTTCAATGGCTCATCACCACGTGGACTCCATAATAGATCAGGGTCATGTTTGTACATAACAGATTATCGGTTATATTGAATTCCTAAGGCATGTCTAACGTGGGAACCTTGCATCTCGCTTGGGAACAGAGTGAAGCCCACACACTATATCAAGTGAGATGTACAATGAAGATTAAATATAGCATATAAATTACATGAATGTAATCTGACCTATGCTTCTCTATAGATTAGAAACAGTGCACAGAGAAACCTATTTAGCACACAAAGCTTGCAATTGAACCTATGAAATGTGCCCTGCAATAGAGAAAAAGAAGGGATGAAAGGGCAAAAGGAAGCTAGTTTACTTCATCAGAAAGCGTAAGTAAATTTCTCCTGAAAAATCCTCAATTGCACTGTGCAGACACGCAAAAAGCAGTGTCATCGGATGGAAACAATCCAAGTTATATGCAACCGACCACGGACTGTGCACCACTATCAATCGACAAAACAACTTCACAAAAAGCCCACCTCAACTTCCGTCTGCATGCCGAACCATCAACCAGAATCGAGCTCCCAAAATGTGGTCCGGCATGCAGGACCAAGATCAGCCACCTGTCAAGTCGATGTCTCTGTGTACTGTTTCTACATATGACAAACTTGCACAGCCTTGAAATCAATTAGTACCAGATCAAGTCAAGCTACTTCAGTGGGGTCACTAAGCTATGACATTACAAGTTTTTAAAAGTTGAAGCAGCAAAAACATCCTATTACTGTGCAAATTCAACAGTCACTATAAGGATGAGGGTTAATAGCGGCGATTTTTCTTGCCGTTATTTCCAAAAATGTCGCCGCTATAGGCCAATAACAGTGACTTAAAGTCGCCGCCTAGAAATGGCCTTTGTTGGCCAATAACAGCAATTTTTTTTCTCTCCATTAAAGGGTGAACCAATAGCGGCGGCCCAAAAGTTGGCCATATATCCAATAGCAACGACTTTTTGTTGCCGCTATAGGCAATAGCGGCGACTTTTGGTCACCGCTATTGGTTCATCCCTTAACGGAGACAAAAAAACATTGCCGCTATTGGCCAACAAAGGTCATTTCTTGGCGGTGACTTTAAGTCGCCGTTATTGGCCTATAGCGGCGAATATATATATATATATATATATATATATATATATATATATATATATATATATATATATATATATATATATGTATATATATATATATGTATATATATATATATATATATATATAAGAGTCCTGGACATTCATATATATATAATATATAATATATAATATATAATATAATATATATATATATATATCAGCATGTGAAATGTCTAATGGAATAGGTCGAGGTTTGAATCCTAACCCCCAGCTTGGCAATAAAAAAATAGTGCAATGGCACCCCTCTACAATTCATCAATATCCACAACAATAAGTTAGTTCAATAAGTGAAAACCATAAAGAAACAGGGAAAATGAAAAAAAATAATAATAAAATCCTTTGTGCTTAGAATCCAGTTGAGAAACTCTTAACAATCATGGGTACTAATTCTGAGGCCAAATTACTTAAAAGGTTTTGAATTCAATATAATATAGCAAATAAAAAGCATAGACAAGCCCTATCTACCGTCACCATTCTCAAATGTTTGATCAACTTTCATTCTCTTATATATGCCTATGAGAGCTTAATATAAGAAAGAATGAGGTTATGCTTCATCAATGAAAGTCTAAATGAGACTTGATTCAAGCTGCAATTCCCCAACAAAGTCCCTAAAACAATGTAGTAGAACTTGCATGTATACAAGTGATTAACATCAAGAAGAATTCTTGTTTCCAATAAGTATTGAAATTGAGATTTAGAGAGAGGTGTGCAAATGAACAGGCAGGTTAAAGGGTTTTTGTTTATGGCTTGTCACTGGTGAAGGCTGACCAAAAAGCAAAATTTTTGTTAACCAGTTTACAAGCTCATTTCAAATGCCAGATGACTGTTATCATCTACCTGATTGGAATCTGGAGCTATGGGTGTTTATGGAGTCTATGCATTTTAATAAGTGGCAGCTGACAAAATCCATGATTTAGTGTAAATACAAAGGAGAAAGGGCCTCACTTCCCATCCCAAATGCATACCCAACAGAACCACCAAGGTAGTTTGACCAAGATTTTGCGTCAGGACAGCCAAATGCATAAATGTCCATCTCAACACAAACAGGCTCTAAATCGCAAAGAATAAGCCCTTTCAAATCACACTTTATTTAAGAACCTGTGAAAATTTTAATATTTGTTCACCACCCACAAAACCACTAAATAAGTATACAGATTATCAACAGACACTAATTTCTTGCTAGGTTCAGAAAAATGTTAGATCAATTGTTTACATTAAATGTGGTGTCAAAACAAGCCTCTCCAAAACAATCAAAGTTTAGTCTTGACTTTGCAACTTGAGGGCGATGTGCTGCTTCTCCTGCATAGAAAATTTCAGCATAGACAGCGAGCTTGGAGGTGGAGAGATAGAGTATGTTGGCCCCGCTCAGCACTCTGAACTTGGTGAAGCAAGGAAAAACTCAGTGTCACTGAGTGCAAGAGAAAGATCGTCATTGTTATGCCTGCTTTTGAATTCAATTGGGATTGGACTGCTGGACGTTTTGCTCTTCGCTATTCCATTCCTAGATGTTCCATCACTTACACAGGTTGGCGTATAAGAGTATGGTGCTTCTGCTTTACCATATCTGGCATGTTTGGCACCAAAAGAACCATTACTGAATGCAAATGGGGAAGGAAGTATGGCTGCTGCAGACTAAATTCTAGTTCCTAGTCTCCTGTTGACAGACATGTCAACCAAAAGAACAAGGGTGAAAAGGAAAAAGATTCAAGCTCCTTAAGTAATCCACAAAAATGCAAAGTTGAGTGAATGAATATACAAACTATATGATCTAAATTATATATCTTGATGTTCTCAAAGCAAATCTATCTAAAACAAGGTATCTTAGTCTAGGCATCCCTGTATTGTTTAGTGAATCTATCATTTACCATCGAATCACTTTGGCCCTTTTGGGTTCATTGGAATAGCTTAGTCAGTTACTAACTCATTTTTTTCCGATATTGGAAATCTAATTAAAGATCTTAAGTTTAGTGGCAAGAATTGGCTCATTTCATTCATGATTGATCATCACAAATGATCAGGTTGTTAACTAACTTGTTGTCTATTCATCTTTCTTATAAATGATGAAATAAATGTATTTCATTCGTACGCTAGAATGAATCTGCGGTCAAACTGGATACTTGTTAGATATACATATGCGGCCGTGGAGAATATAAAAAAAATAGAGTAAAAAATCAATCAAAAAATATGGAATCAAGCACAACACAAAACTAAAAATCCAAACAACCAGAATGAAAATATGGATCAGAAACTAATTCACCAATTTTCATAAACTAAGGCCAGTCCCGCCAAACTTTACTTGTATTTATGAGTATTCTGAGCCAATCTGATTCCTATGACTTTTTAACCTGTCTGCTGAACCAGAATTAGCGAAATACCTCAAAGTGACTCTCCTATTCCTTAAAGAAAAAACTTGATCAACTCGATATATTCTTCACCAATATTCAACCAAACTCGAGTCACTCTCCTCTCTGTCACTGCATTAAAAAGGAAAAAATGCCATCAAAAACTATCAAAAGTAGAAAAAAGAAAAGAAAAGATTAAACATAAAGTTCAAAACTTTTCACCATAAACACTAGCATAATATGAATCAGACCATAAAAACAAGAGCAATGTAAGATCATAGAAAAACGCAAGAGCGACAAACAGTATTCTCTAAAATTATAGAATCTTCCTTAATTCTAAGTGCTTAAATTTGTTTTTTATATGAGATGCAGATGTTATGACAAGGAAGTTGTACACGATAATTCAAGTACAATATTTTGATGATGAACAATTAGAACAACTGGATTTCAGCTATGGCAATAAAGAAAGAAGAAAAGAATTGAAGAAGTTTACAAGTTTTACATTGAAGAATTGATTGAAGATTTTGTGCAAGTGTAAATCTCTTTAAATTCTTAGATTCTTGTAAGAGCCTTACTTTGATTGTATATCTCACTTGCATTACACCTAAAAATACTTAAGAAAACTTTTTTAAAAAAACCTTTGCAAAAATCATTTTAGAAAGCCCTTTACCTATATTTTTAGTTTTATCAGTTGATCAATAGTCTTATCAGTCGACCGATTTTCTCGCGCCTTTTTTAAAGCCAAATGTCTATTTTTTGATCAGTCGACTAATCTACTCTTAGTCGACCGACCCGAATGTCCGATTTCTGAAAAATTTAACAGAAGTCAACTAAAAGCTTTTTTCAATCTACTGATGATTTTCATCAGTCGACTAATTTTTCTTTAGTCGATCAATTTTCAAAATCTCGAATTCAAAGTAGTTGACTGATTTAACAATCAGTTTGCTAATATTTGATTTCAGTCGACTGATAACTTTTTTAGTCGACTAATATAGTCATTTTTGAACTTTTCAAAAGTTGCGTTCTTTCATTTTTCAAACATTTTGACTATTCAAAACTATCAGTTTGACACCCCTTCGTACCACCAACGTCTAAAAATTTTCAGCTATAAATAAGAGTGAAATCTACACTCAAAATAAATAAATTGAAACATCGAATTCTGTGTTTTTCACTCTTATTCTTTCAAACATTCGTTTTCTCACTCACTAAGTCTTTTCACTCAAGTTCTTCACTCTAATTTCTTTTGTGAGTTAGTGAAATTATGAGTTGAGTGTTTTTGAAGCCTTAGAAGCCTCTGCAAACATATTTCATTTTATTTGCATTCATAAGAAAAGCTCATAGGCTGATTGTAAGTTGTTTATTTTATTTTATTTTTAAAAGACAGAGTCTTCTTGGTTTAAAGGAGAAGTTTGCTTTCAACAGGGTTATTGCTGAAAGTGAGACCGGTTTTGGTCTGTTTGATCTTGTGGTGACACAAGTTTGATACTAGAAATCTCAAGCAGATTTTGCTTGGATACTGGATGCAGGTTTGGAGGACCGAACTAGGATAAAATCTTTGTATTCTTTGTGTATAATTGCTTTGCAGAATTCAAAAAAATTTAAATTCTAAAGACAAGTTTAAAAACACTATTCCCCTCCCCCCCTCCTATCTATATCAATCGATCCTACGGTCAGCGGAGAGAGAGAGAGAGAGAGAGCAAATTGCATGACTATTCAATGAGATTTTTTATTGAAATCTGAAAATATGTCACTAAAACAGAAAAAAAATGACTATATCCATCAATTTCTTCACAAGGTGTGCTCTAAAAAAATTTCTCAAAATGCCGCTTTCAGGGTCCGAAAGCAAAGAAAAACCCTCAGCTATCTCAATGACTAAAGAACGACATGAATATCATAAAAAACGACCCACAAGAACTACACTTTATGGACGAAATCCATTAAAACCCGTACGGATTATATGCTAGGAACTGCCCAAGCATGGCCGTATCTAATTTCACACTAAGATCCAGGAATATTCAGCGCCTATTAACATAAAAAGCAAATACTTTCATTACAAACACTAAATCTCAATCATTTCTGAAAAAAAATGACATCACCTAAATCTTAATTTATAGTGAGTAAAAAGATGACAATGGGCTTCACCTCTATACTGCCGTGAGAGAGAGAGAGAGAGAGAGACGAGGGATGAGGTGAAAGAGGTAGCTCGAAAGGCAGGAGCCTTTTTTAGGCCCGTACAAAATTTTTTTTTTTATTTTTTACATTCAAAACTTTAAGCATTGACGAAAAAGCGAACGACTCATTTTCGAAAATGACACGATGTGAATCCCCTGGGAATGCTTCAGTTTACATGAGGCTTTGTTGGACTGTTGGTCATCTGGATCTCTTAATTCCCTTTGTCTAGACCCGACAGAACAGAAAATCAGTCGACCTGAGGGTAGGGGTGGCAATCCTGTCGGGTTGGCGGGTCGACCCGACGGGTTGGTGGGTCAGCATACCTCAACCCGAACCCGACCTGTTTATTAAACGGGTCGGCTGTGGCAAACACGAACCCGGCCCGTTTAATAAACGGGTAACCCGACACGACCTGTCATCCAATTTAATAAATGGGTTGGGTCGGGTAAACGGGTTCTCAGGTTCGCGGGTCAGGTTGGCGAGTCGACGGGTTGACGGGTCGGGTTGGTGGGTTGACCCATCCGCCTAACCCGTTTATTAAACGGGTCAGCCGGGTTGGCATACCCCTAACACGAACCCGATCCGTTTAATAAACGGGTTAGGCGGGTCGACCCGTTTATTAAACAGGTTTATTTTTTCCAAACCCGTACCCACCTAAGAGGCGGATTGGCGAGTCGTGTCAGGTTTTGCCACCCCTACCTGAGGGTCCTTCGAACTTGTATTTGGATTGATTTTGGGGGCGCCTGTGCAGTTTTACCTGCTGCCATGAGACTTCTTCGCCGGACAAGTCATTGCAGAATGATTTGTCGAACCACACTGCGAACAGTAGCAAACCTTCTGTTCATAAAATGAGATTTCTTGATGTTGATGAAAGGTTCATGGTGATTTAAATTTGATGCTTTAGCATCAAGTCCAACAAGACAGCCACAAAGATTCTTGCTAAAGCACAACCAATTAGGGATGGCAGTGGTCTCCACCCCCGCCCCGCCTCAAGATTAGAACCTCCATCCCCGGTGGGGATGGATTTTAACCTCCACCCCTGCCTTCATCCCCATTTCATGTCCTCCATCCCCGGTTCAAACGGGGATGAGGCGGGGTGGGGATATTGCGGGGAAAAGTGATGGAGATGGGTGGGGGCAGGGATGAGGCGGGGATCGTGGCAGGGGCGGGGCAGGGAAAAGTGTACGTTCATCCCCGCCTCCATCCACGAACGTGGATGGATTTTAATCTTCGTCCCCGCCTCCATCCCCGTTTCATACCCTTCATCCCCGGTCCAAACTAGGGATGGCAGTGGACCAGGGGAAAGCGGGGCCCCGCCTCGCCCCGTTTGGACCGGGGATGAAGGGTATGAAACGGGGATGGAGGCGGGGGTGTAGAATAAAATTCATCCCCGCCGCGGAGGCGGGGCGGGGGTGGACGTGCACTTTTCCCCGCCTCATCCCCGCCACAACCACTTTTCCCCGCAATATCCCCGACCCGCCCCGCCTCATCCCCGTTTGGACCGGGGATGAAGGGTATGAAACGGAGATGGAGGCGGGGGTGAAAACCTTGTCCCCCGCCCCGTCCCACTGCCATCCCTAGTCCAAACGGGGGGGGGGGGGGGGGGCTGCTTTCCCCTGGTCCACTGCCATCCCTACAACCAACCATCCATGACTTTAGTATACGGTATACCCATCAATATCAAGGAGATGGCCCTGGCTATACCTTCGAACACATCGGCCGATTAGGAGAACCCGATTTGACACCTGAAGTTTCAACTCCATCCCAGGCTTCCATTGGTGAGCAACCATGATTTTACCTGTCACTTTTCATGGGCCTCCATTCAACACGCAGATCATATCCTTCCAATTACTTAGCCTTATCATGAAAAGGTCATGTTGAATTGATGAGAATCAAAGGGGCGATGAAAATTTCCAAAGCGCACTCAAGTCTTTGAAAGCAAATCGGTATTCCAAATGCTTTCTGGGATTGCCTCCCAAAAATCCGACCAACAATGTCCATTGAATTCAGGTCTAGCATCTCATCGTGACGATTTGTCGCCATGAATCACCATTGTTGCCTTGGGGAAGCCCCCAACATATGTCAAACCTTCCACTACAGTCGTTGCCTGGACTGTGAGGGGCGTCATTTTTTTTTTCTCCCAGGGGAAGAGGGCGAGAAGTGGCGGAGCTGAAGGCCAAGGTGGGCACGCGCCCACCCTGACCCTAAAATCCCCCAATAACGGGGTTCAGATCAGGGTGGGGCAGGCGATCGGGTCAGGTGCAATTAGGGATGGCAGTGGACCAGGGGAAAGCGGAGCCCCGCCTCGCCCCGTTTGGACCGGAGATAAAGGGCATGAAACGGGGATGAAGGTTAAAATCCATCTCCGTGCCGGGATGGACTTATGCTTTCCCCCACCCTGCCCTGTCCCTGTCTCAATACCTGCCTTGCCCCACCCCGCCCCATCCCCAATCCTTCTAAGGGATGACACTAAACCGAGGGGAAATGAGGCCCCGCCTCACCCCCGTTTGGACCGGAGATGGAGGACATGAAACAGAGATAGAGGCGGGGGTGGAGGTTAAAATTCATCCCCGTGTGGGGATGGAGGTTCCGATTTTGAGATAGAGTGGGGGTGGAGACCTTGTCCCCGCCCCTGCCCCGATCCATTGCCATCCCTAGGCGCAATATGATTGCACAAAAAATTGTGCATTAAGCACTCCATCAGGTCTTGGGTCCCACACCTGACAGGCCCTGTCCGAAAGATGAAGGGTGATCAGATGCTTAATGCTCAAATATTTGTGCTATCATATTATTGCACCTGATCTTTTCACTGGCCTGATCTTTTACACTTCTCTTTCAGAGGCAGTGAATATCTCACTATTAGTAAACTTGAACCTGGTTTGAGTATATTCATAACCTTTGCACATGACCCATGGTTAGCTAGACCTGAATTCAGACTGAATATAGCTGTCAAAGTTGCACCCTGTTTAGGCTATAGCCAGTCCTTGTGGGGGTGCTTTAAATTGGACATTGTTTTTTATTCTGAAGTTTGGTTGAGTATGATCCGTTTTCATCACCAATTTGAGACAACCGTTGAGACATGATTATTATCGGGTCAGTGTCAAGTTTAGTTGGATAAACGCCTTGTTTCCCTGTAACCCAAAGTTAGCATGAAAAAGGGTCAAATTTGAGTCGGATCAGAATGACTCCAAACTCTGTCTGAAGTTTGAAGAGACTCCGGTTTCAGAATGAGATCCAAATTGAATATCACATTGAGGTGGGTTCTAGATTTGGTTATGAGTTGTGTTGTGGTACAGAATGTAGTGAAATTGGGTAAAAACAATTGTTATCATGTGTAAAATGTAAAAGATGGATAAAATTTTACTAGATCATATCTTGGATCCATCCATGTCTGTTTACACTAATTCAGATATGAATTCGAACCAGACCCGACCATATTGATATATGAACTTCATGACCCAAAAATCCCCCCAATAGATGGGTTTGTGCCCACCATAGTTTGGATTCCTAGCTCTGCCCCTCGAAAATAAATGACTTGGAGACCTATTATCTAACTACATAAGTTTGTCATTAGAAATTTTCAGAGTAATTGAACACGCTACGTGAGTAGGTGTTGCATGCCAAACCCGGGTCCCACCCGAGTTTTGATTAAGGTTCACAATTTTTCATTGTCAAAAACATAAAGATATTATTTTACTGAGTATGGATTAGGTCTGGTTTATGTAATTCTTATCAGATCCGGGTATGGTTTTTCTTATAAAAAATCTTGTCCGACTTGAATTGGAATCGATACCCACATCATTTAATCGGATCCAGGTTTGGACCCACACATTTTAGTAGGGGTCCTACCCATTGGCACCCCAAGACTAGGGCTGCAAATGGATTGGATATGGTCAGATATCTGATCCGAGTCTGACATGGTTTTTCTGGTTATGGATCATTTGAGTAATATCCGAATGTACATTCATATCAGATTCGGATAAGTTCAATTTGATTACTTTCGCATTTGAGACTGATTCAGATCAACATTTTAAGTTGGATCTTGAATTGATCATATTCAAAATCTGACTCGATTACAATTTTTTACATGTAAATAGCTTGTTTTTGTTCAATTTTTTGGGATTTAGTATTATTACTGTATTTCAGAATTAGATTTAACCTTACCTCCTTAGATCTGGATTCAAATTCGGATCTACTGTTTATATTTTGGATTTGGATTCAGATCTGGAAAGATCTGTCTCGAGTCCTACCCATTTGCACCCCTACTCAGGACACAATGTAAACGAACTATGGCCTAGTCTGAAACAGCCGATTCATGTTTACTTTAGCATCTGTCTTTTATCAAATGAAAATCTACGTGACATTTGGATTTACCTTGATATGAATGTGAAGCCTATAATCAGATTTGACTATGATATAGAATTTGCCAAATCCAGTTAATGTATTTTGGGTTGATCTGGTGCTGTAATCCATATCATCGAGCATGCGTGTACTCGCACGCGCATGCAGACACACACATGCAGCGGGCAAGCAGCAGCTAGTATCAGAATCATGGTAGGATCAGCAACATGCATTACTGGGTCTTTCCAGATTCAAATTGAATCTGAATAGCATAGTTTAAAAACTCGCCCGGTGATTCAGCCCAGATCGCCCAGTCACCGGGTCAAAAACCAGGTTGAACTCGGCATTAAAAAAACTCAGGCGGGTCATGCAGACATGTACATATATAATATACTTTATATATAATTACATATATTATATGAAATATAATATAAATATTATGTATATTCTATATAGAAATATAATTATATATGTATTATAAAAATATCATATAATGTATATTATATATAATATATTGGTAAAATACTATAAAATATAGATAATAATCATAATATATACATATATTTATATATTTTATATAAAATATAAAGTTAAGTTACTCAAGTACGAGCCGAGTGACGAGTCACCGGGTTTTAAAACCTTGCTGCATAGGTGTATGAAGTCGGATCTGGTTTAGAATCAAGTCAATGCTGTTCTCTTTTACATTTTTACCTTGTTAAAGCAATAAACCTAATCTGTTTTACCGAAGTCGATTGCACAAATCTCAGATCGGATACAGTCCGGGCTTTTAATGCGAGAACCAAATTAAGACCGCATTCCGAGTTTAACCCGACTTCAAAATTTTGAAGTGTCAGTTCAGCATTCTGATCTTAACCCGCCTTCAAAAATTCATGTCAGTTCAGGATGATCTTACCCAATTGCATTGCTCTCTCTCTCTCTCTCTCTCTCTCTCTCTCTCTCTCTCTCTCTCTCTCTCTCTCTCTCTCCACGCATATTTCATTATATCTTCTGCAGTTCTGATTTTAACAAGCTCAGAAACGTTCTATTTCCAACATCTGGAAAATTCAAAATAATGCCTTCTTCGGGTTGGTACCGTACTGATCTTAAAACTCCTTGAGAACGTCACCCAAGTCTTTTTAGGGAGCGTTTGATCCCACAGACAGTGGTGTCCGTGGGGTGGGACGTCCATCAAGTGGGGCCCATGCTTCCATGAGAGGGCAAAATATGACACGACCCGCCAACCCGCTTTTTAATCGGGTTTGGGTTTGACTTAAACGGGTTCATGTCGTAAACAGGTCGACCGGTCTAACCCGTTTATTAAACGGGTCGGGTTTGTGTTAAGGGTAAGACAACCCGGCTGACCCGTTTAATAAACATGTTAGGTGGGCGGGTCAACCCGTTTACCTGAACCCCGACCCACCCGTTTACCCGAACCCAACCCACCAACCCGCCCGCTAACCCGCCGACCCGACCCGTTTATTAAACGGGTTAACCGTGTCGGGTTACCCATTTAATAAATGGGTCGGGTTCATGTTTGCCACAGCCGACCTGTTTAATAAACGGGTCGGGTTCGTGTTGAGGTATGCTGACCCGCCAACCCGACCCGATTGCCACCCCCTAACGAGAGCTCACGCAAACCCAGATGGGCAGGACAGCACATCCCCAAGGGGCACTTTTCCTGTCCCATGCTGTTCCACCATCCCCTGGAACAGCATGGGCGGTTTATGAAAAAAAAATGGTTTTCCATCCACATGCCATGGGCTGACCACAGACAGGACAGGACAACCGTCCTTGTCCTACTCTGTCCGTGAATCAAAAGCCCCCTTAAATGAAAGTGCCTTCCCGAGAGTTTAGTTGGAACTTGGAAACAATCCAAAGTAGTCGAGCTCCCGCCATGTCATGCTTTAATTGTATGGATGTAGTGTGGCATCTTAGAATGGACAGCAAAATATGGAGATTTTAGAGAGAAATTATTTGACATTTTCTGAATTCGGTACCGGATCAAGATATCATTTTCGAATTCAAATGCTTACTTTCCATAAGGCTTACATTACAATAAACAAAATGGTACTTATGGCGTGCAACACATTATACAATTATTATTTTCTCTTGTTGATTGGAACCACGAAGTGCAGTTTTCATAGTAATACCACTGTATTGAGTCTTGACATTCCACATACTATTTGATCAAACAGAAGATGTTCAGGGTCTCCCGAAGTATAACCACACTTTAAAGCCCTAAACAATTTTCAAGGATGAGTTCATGCCATACTCAATCTAATATGTAGGATTTAGCTGCATAACAAACCAAATACATAATATGTGGATGATGGAAATAATCCATGATCAACAGTATGGATATTACTGGGTGTCATCATTGTGTTTGGTAGCAATGAATCAGGAAGCTCGCCCAACGGTATACACCTAGAGAAACCAGAAATTCCACATGAAATATGATGAGCAACAAAAGGACAATTAGTTCATTATCAAGTATTGATTATCACCTGAAAATCTTTCACAAATTAGTTATCGTTATCATCATCGCTATCCTGATCATATATTTCATAGTCATGATCACTTAGATCAACATCCTGAGTTCTGCTTTCAATTTGGTCATCCTCAGCACCCACAGCAAATGGAAATCCACCAAAGAGTTCCTGCAAGTAGTTTCCTGCATGGGCTTCTTCTCCAGGATCTAGGTTCATATAGGAAATTACAAATCCTGAAGCATGAAAAATAATTGCATCTAATTGTCAAGCAAGAACCAATCACCAAGTGTATTCCACATGAATAAATAACCAAGCATGCTCACCGTTGGGTGTGAGATTGAGTTCTCCAAATTCCAAGGGATTCCACATCTTCCAGTGCTTTAAAGTTAATTATCCTTGAATATTTAAGCACAAGTCCATCTGATTCCTTCATAAGCCTAAGACAAGGCCTATGTAAACTCATCGCCAATATATTATTCAAAATATTTTGTGTACGTGTCAAGAGATGAACTTACATGAGCATTTGCAACAAGCAGCAGCCAATTGTACTCGAGCAGTGTTGTATAGTAACAATACATACATAACCAAGTCAACTTTCAAACAAGCCAAGTGGCCAGCGGCATTAACTCTGACGTGGACTATTTACCAAGCTAGTAAATATGTCAAGCTATGTCACAGGGATTCGGCTAGCAGGGTGTCGCACCCGCATCGACGCGACTCGACGCGGGTGCGGGTGCGGCACCGGGTGCGGTCAACCCGATCCTGGGTGCGTTGACTGCACCCAGAATCATTTAGGTCCATTTTTTTTGGATTTTTTTTTTTTAAATTTGCCCTATGAAATGGGCTGCGGAATTTTTTAAAAAAAAATTTCTGCTGACAGCTGCTGCTGCCTTTTCAATCCTGGTCCTTCTTTTTCGTAAAGGATTTTCTCTCTCCATAATAAATGATAATAATGGTGGTAGCCTTGCTTATCCTTCTTTTTCGTAAAGGATTTTCTCTCTCCATAATAAATGATAATGATGGTGGTAGCCTTGCTGGCTATTAGTATTCACTGTTCTCCTGACGAGATGGGTGCGCTATCGTGCAGCTGTATATAAAATGAAATTTGAAAAAACCCGCGTCGGGAGAACCCCCGAACCCCCTTACCCCCTTATATATATATATATTACATTTTTTCCCCTGTCACACCCCCGCACCCGGGTTTTTTGGAAGTGCCGAATCCCCGCACCCGCACCCGCACCCATGTGACATAGTTGTCAAGCAATCCTGTGCTGCTCATAAATGAACCTGCTAAAACTATCAGCCTATATAAAAACATGCATACATAAAAAAGGTCAACTTTCAGACAATGCCAAGCCACTGGTTGCTTGAGCTCAGGGCATGATCCTTTATACCAAACTACAACTTGACAAGCCTAAGCTGCTTGCAACTGGATCTGTTCCTTTACCTTTATCTGGCTTCTATAAAGCTCAAGTAGGGATAATCATACAAAAACTGATTTGCTTTATTCAAAATTGACATGAAAAGCTTTTGGATATAGCATCATATAGAATCTTCTTTCGGATTAGGGATATTTACGTTCCTCTTAGGAAAATGACGTACAAGAGAGAGAGAGAGAGAGATTTGAGGGGAAACAAGAAGTTGGATTCTTCCTTCCTATCAGTTGTATTCATGGTTTTTAAAGGCAATAGGCCTCATTGATGGGAAGTGAGGCCCATACCTCCCCAGCAAAGAGGCCTAACCCTCCTCTACATAAGGCATGAACCCCTATGAGAGGCCCATGCCTCTTTCGAAGATACTTAGACTTACTTGCCTTAGGTATTAAGTTACCTTTATAGGTAACATTTGTCAGTTATTGTTTAGATAAATTTACATTTGAGCCCCAAAAAAATGCGAAAACTTCACCCACTTATGTTGCTAAAAATTGTAAATTGTAAAATGATTAATTTATTCAATTTTAGCTATAAGTTGTATGCCTACACAGAAAAAGTTAAAAAGAACTCTACACTATCTAACTTTATATTACCAGAAAAGAAACAAAAAATCAAAGGGAGGATATTTTTCACCAAAAAGTTAATTATAGGTAATTATTTATTATTTATATTTTTGCTCTTACATATTTTAATAGAATAATTTCTGTGTAAGAAATTCTAGTTAATTTTGTTCTTATATATTTGTTTGATGAATTCTAGTGTTGTCTGTGTTTGTATACATGTTGGACAAACAAACTGAAGGCAATTATTTTTTATTTTTATTTTTGTTCTTATATATTTTGATAAAAAATTTATTTTTGTTATATGTTTATTTGATCTATTTCTTGTGTATGCTACAACAACTACAGCAATCAACCTATACCTATAATTCCAGTAACAAAACTTGGAATTGCATTTCTCAAGGATACATGAATACTGCAATGGAAAGGCACCTGCATGTCCACCACCCTGTAGGAAAAGAAACAAATGCTTCAACTTATATTGGTAAAGAAGTCCAAATTAAGTAAAAGAATCTTAGAGAACTGGTATAATAAATACTCATTCATGAGAAATAGATCGCAGTAAGATCAAATCAGAAAGGCATTCTTACAATGTGTGGTGCTCCATATACATCATATTCTTCTTCATCTTCATCTTCTTCATCAACTTCATCGCCTACTTCCCCTTTATCATCACCATATAAGTGATCCATGTCTTTTGAGTTCATTAGTTGTGCTCGTGAAGTATTATCATTGGGATCTGCAAGTTGCAAGACATCCATACTTAGTATAGTGCATAGAAAGGATTCTTTATGGTTACTCCAATATATAGAGCATTATCTACATGATACAGGCACTCAAGAATATATAATATAACTCATGCAAAAATGTATCTAAACATCACTTGAGGGTAATGAGGGCTATGGAATGAGACGGCAATTTTAGACAAGAAATTACTCAAACTTACAAAGGGAACTGGCATAAAGCTCATGTTAGTAACTGTGTGCTATTAAGAAAACCAACAGTAGCATGTCCCTCTTACAAAGGGAACAGACCACAAAGTTTTTGCATCCTAATAATATCATGCTCCTTATTAAAAGTGCTCAGATTGGCAATTCTACAATATTTGCACAAATCTTAGGTGCAGAGACATAATTATTGCAAGCTATATATCACATGGATGCCTGTTTAGCCTTGAATGTGTCAACATGATCAAGCATGGAGGCACACAGGATACTTTATGACACAGAGTAGAGAATCAATGCAATGTCACACCAAACCCCATTGTAACTCGTGATAAATATTTTTTTCTTTGAATTAGTTCTTTGTTCTATGAAGAAATTTCAAGTTGAATCTTTTAATCACAATTTGTAGAACTCTCACTTCTGAAATTGATGCTTTTAAATTGACAATTTTAGTGTTCTAATTTTGAATTTTACACACACAGGACTCCGCCCATGTCCATTTTAGACATCTTGTCAGAAAGAAAATCATGCTAATAAAAAAAATCAATATTGCATGATCGTTCTAAAAGTAATTTACTAAAACAAAGTCATGACAGCAGCATTTGCTTTGTACCTCCATCAGCAAGTTGAAGATCCTCTTCATCTGACAACAAACCCCCTTGAGTTCCTATTTTTTTGCAGTTTTCAAGGCGTTTAGATGCAAGCTTTAGCAAATTTTTTGCCTCTGGGCTAGAATGTATTGAAAGGAATCTTATATGAACAGAAAACTGCAAGCGATGGAATCTGCTTCGAGAAAACCATCCTGTTGAACGCTGCATAGAAGTAAAACTTCTCATAAGAATCTAAGGGTAAGTGCTGACTTACATTTGATCAATGATACAGAACGAAAAATACATAAAAGCCAATTATCACAGTAACTGCTAAATAGAACTATGGATTCATGCATAATATCAAGATGCATCTAACATAAAAACACCAGAAGATGGAAAGGCAATTTCAATTTTATCAAATTAAAAGAATCCTTGTAGAAGATTAATAAAATACTTCAAGTTGCTCCATCAACATATCCTAACTTATACTGGTATTTCTGCAGAGGTTTTGGTACAGAATATAATTTAAGATGGCTTCAAGTTGCCCAGTTGAAGATGCAAGGTCCATTAATTGCCTTAACAGGTGGGTTAAAATAGTTTTGAACTGGTTTCGTTGAGTTGAATTTAGATCCATATTGATCCATTAGTCCTTGAGTATTTAAGTGAACATTGTAATGAGGGTTTCAGTCATTGTTGAATGATGTCAAGCTTTTGAAGGTTTTTCCCCTCAAAGATAAGAATGTTTAGCGCACGTGCATGGTTTGTGGTGCATCTCTTTCTTCTATAGCACATGTTCTTTTATCCCTATGGTGATTTCAATTTTCAACCGAACTTTATCACACAGTTGGTGAAGGTAAATCACCAAGGAATTGGCACTGAGTGGTCTCCACAAGTGAGTCCAAGTCTCTCTCTCTCTCTCTCTCTCTCTCTCTCTCTCTCTCTCTCTCTCTCTCTCTCTCTCTCTCCCTTGAGCCCTTGTTTCTTGTCACTTATCATGCTCATTTTTGCTCTTTAACCTCTCTCTCGTCTCTGCTCTCACTCTTTTCATCTCTCATGCTCTCTTCACTCACTTCTTCTGTCGCCGCAGCCCAGGCTAACATCCAGCAATAATGTAAGGAAATGAAGATCTTCCACGAAAGTACAAATGCTTACAACAAGTGTCTATTAAAGACATCTTAATCCTAACCCACAAAAGGGCACAAAATGAGAGAACTCAAAAGAAAAATAACAAACTTATTTCATTCACATAAAATGCTGATAAAGCATTTCTTACAATGAGAGGGGAGTGAAAGAATCTCCTCTTTAACCTGTGTTGAGAAGAGAGAGAAAGTAATAGGAGAAGAGAGGTTGCAGCTGTCACGATTTTGTTAATGAAATCGTGACCTAACGACTGTATTAATATGTTTAAGTTTATATTGTGGGTTCGGGTCTGGTGTAATATCCAAACCCGGAACAAAAGTAAAAATACCGAGTAGAGAGTTAGACATGAATGGACTCGGGTCTGATATAAGATCCAGACCCCGAAACACACACACTTTTTCACCCCCTCTCAAGTTGTTCATGGTTCTGAACCATGAACAACTTGCCTTTAAGCATCCAAAAGCGATCTTTTGTCAAGCCCTTGGTAAAAATGTCAGCAACTTGTCTTTCGGTGTTAACAAATCCAGGCTCAATCTCTTTTTCTTCAACCTTTTGTCTCACAAAATGTTGGTCGATCTCAATATGTTTGGCGTGACTGTGGTGTATTGGATTGAATGACATATTGAGAGCATTTTGATTGTCACACAGCAAGGTAGACGGAGAGATAGTTTCTCCTACTTCAGTTAGTAAATGTCTGACCCATGTGACTTCAGCAGTAGCGGCAGCCATGGATCTATACTCAGCTTCAGTGCTTGATCTAGCAACAGCCTTTTGTTTTCTACTACTCCAAGAGACTAAGTTTCTCCCAATAAAAACACAATATCCCGACGTGGACCTTTGCTCATCAGGATTTTTTGCCCAGTCTGCATCACAATATACAGTAAGTTCATGCACATTCTTACTAAACGATTCTAGAGAATATATCAAGCCATCTCCAATAATCCCTTTCAGATATCTGAGTATCCTTTTAACTGCCTCCATGTGTCCAGTACGAGGTGCATGCATAAATTGAGACACTTGATTGACTGAATAAACAATATCAGGTCGAGTAAATGTGAGATACTGCAACATGCCTATTAGACTGCGGTACCTGGTGGGATCCTCATACAGGTCTCCATCATGAGTACTTAATTTTTGGTGGAGCACACTAGGAGTTGCTAAAGGTTTGCAGTCTTTCATACCTGCCTTGCTGAGAACATCTATCGTATACTTGTGTTGAGTGAGGGTCAACCCATGAGCCTGGCTATCGACCTCTACGCTAAGAAAATAGCGCAAGGATCCGAGATCTTTCATTTTGAACCTCTGTCCTAATAGGTCTTTTACTTCTTTGATGTTATCTTCAGAGTTTCCTGTGATAACTATATCATCAACATAAATTAACAATAGAGTGATCACATTCTGACTTCTAAAAATAAATAATGAGTGATCTAGTAGGGAGCGTGAGAATCTATGCTTCTGAATCTTAAGAGAGAAGCTGTCAAACCAAGAGCGAGATGCTTGTTTTAGTTCATAGATAGCCCTTTTGAGCCTGCACATATGCGTTTTGCAATTTTGCTCTTGATATCCAGGGGGTTGTTCCATGTAGACTTCCTCCTTCAAATCCCCATGTAAAAAAGCATTCTTAACATCAAGCTGACTCAGCTTCCATCCATGTTCAACAGCAAGTGAAAGAATAATTCGAATTGTTCTCATTCTCACTACTGGACTGAATATCTCATCATAGTCTTGCCCTGCTTCTTGAGTGAATCCTTTTGTAACCAATCTCGCCTTGTATCGTTCAATGGTTCCATCTGGTTTATACTTTATTTTGTAAACCCATTTACATCAAACAACATTTTTGTCAGGTGGTCTGTGGAAGATTTCTCAGGTTCCACATTCATGTAAGGCTTGCATTTCATCATTCATGGCTTCTACCCATTTGGTAGAAGTAGCTGCTTGATAGTACATGATAGGTGCATCTTCCTTATTCAGAGCTGTTAAGAAGAGCTGAAAGTCTAAGAAGAAATTGTTATAACTGACCCATCTATCAATAGGATGTCGCATGCGATTGGATCTTCTGACCTCAAGAGTATGAGAGGAAGTAGGTGCAGTTGCTGAGGCATGATTTGAAAATTTTGGTGGCGCCATCGTTCTCTGTCTAGTATAGCAAATGCCCTTGTATCTGCCTGGTACATATGGTATTTCTTCCCCATTCTGTAATCCTGATGTGACAATAGTCTCAGACATTTCTTCTTCCTGCTGCCCACAATCTGGAGAGCAGACTTCATTGGAACCAGCAAAAAGTTCTGAATTCAGCCAAGGATGGTAGACTTCGGTGGTGGTAGAGGGCATATCCATTGTGCCAGCTTTGTGATTAAAATTGTGTTCATCGAAGATGACATTTCTTGAGATTCTGATACGTCTATTGATGGGATCGTAACACCTATATCTTTTGTAGTCTTCGGCATATCCCACAAATCTACACTTTTGAGCCTTATCCTCAAACGTGTTTCTTAGAGACCGATCAATATGCACATAACAAACACATCCAAAAGCACGCAAATCATGATAACTAGGATGAGCTCCAAAAAGACATTAATAGGAAGACTTATTTTCTAGAACCATAGGCAGTCTATTTATCACATGTACGGCGGAATGAAAAACTTTTGTCCACAGATTAATGGGAAGATTACTATCATGGAGCATACTCATGGCACTTTCAACAATATGCCTGTGTTTTCGCTCAGCAAATCCATTTTGTTGAGGTGTGTGTGAGCAGGACACTCTTCTTCTTATCCCATTGTTTTGAAGAAAAGAAATAAAGTCACTAGATGAGAACTCACCACCTCCATCACATTGGAAGAATTGAATGGACTCAGAGAACTGATTTGTTACTAAAGAAACAAAGTTTTGGAACAAAAAGAAAACTTTCGACTTATTTTTTATGAAATATATCCAGGTGTATCGAGAGTAGCTATCAATAATGATTAGGTAGTATCTGCTCCCAGACCCAGAGGCGGTTGAGACAGGTCCCCATACATCAGAACATATTACCTCAAAAGGCTTTGAAGCTCTCTTATTAATAGAATGGAAAGGCAATACATGACTTTTGCATAAAAGACAACTGGAACACTTTTGACTTTTCTCATCCACATTGAGACTTTCGTTAGGAATGAGATTATTGGAAACAAGTTTTTCAATAAAATGACTACCACAATGTCCTAATCGACTATGTCATAAGGAAGGCTTATTACATTCAGAAATACTAAAAAGATTGTTGAAGAGAAGGAACACGACTCTAACGAAGGCTTCGAATCTAGATGAATAGGGCGGACGGGATGACATGGAGCTTCTTCAAAGACATACATATTGCCTCGTCTCTTTCCTTCAGCGAATGTTTCCCTCGTGCGAAGGTCCTTGACCTGCACAGAGAAGGGAGTGAATTCGACTGAAGCCTGATCATCATCAACA
Source organism: Nuphar pumila (assembly GCF_984573655.1). Taxonomy (NCBI): domain Eukaryota; kingdom Viridiplantae; phylum Streptophyta; class Magnoliopsida; order Nymphaeales; family Nymphaeaceae; genus Nuphar; species Nuphar pumila. The sequence continues at coordinate 162,609,385 of NC_143249.1, read as the reverse complement.
AGCTTAGAAACAGAGACAATATTTTTCTTGATATTTAGAGCATGAAGGACATTAGTAAGTTTAAGAGTACAATGTGACATGGGAATGATAGATTTTCCAACATGAGAAACAGGATGATAGGATCCATACAACAACAACAACAACAATAACTACGCCTTCATCCCAAAACAATTGGGGTCAGCGATATGAACCAAAAAAGAAATTCATTTTGGGTCTTCCACATGAATCCTTTTCCTCCAATCATTTCTATCCAACGCCATGTCCTCGGTGAGGTTCAAAGCATTCATATCCTTTCCTATCATCTCCATCCAAGTCTTCCTAGGCCTACCCCGACCTCTTTTAACTAATATATTTTCCCATTTCTCCAACCTTCTAACTGGAGCATCATTAGGCCTTCGCCGATCCATCTCTAGTGAAAATTTTACTTTTGCCAAAATAAGGGATAGGTTTAGAAAGTTTAACTGCATCACCAGTCACGTGAGTTGCCGTCCCTAAATCGACGAACCATGTGCCTTGATCATTCTGCTTTAGTTTCAATTCTGACAGGGCAGATATTAACAGATCTCTAATCTCTGCATTGTCTCTGATATTAGTGGGCTTTCTTTTTTGTTCTGTTTGTGGAGTCTTTCCTTTATTTTCAGGGTTGTGCCAACAATTCGCCTTGATATGCCCCCTTTTGTTGCAAAGGAAGCAAGTGGGGATTGACCTTTGTCCTTGAGTGGAAGTCCAGATATTCGGAGTGGGAAGCAATCCACGTCCTCCGTGTCCATTTCGCCCTTGTCCCCCTCGCCCTCGTCCTCGACCATAAGTCACTCCTGTGGCAAAAACTTCTTGAGAATTTGCATGAGCATGTGTTTCTTCAGAAAATCCCTTCAAAGTCATTTCATACTGAATCAATTTAGCTCGCAACTCATCAAAAGTAGGAAGAATACGCAGACACAATAGTGAAGTGACAATCATATTATAATTGGGTCCCAATCCACTAAGAGTTTATTGCACCATATCACTATCACTCACGGCACATCCTATAACTGCAAGTTGATCTGTGGTAGTCTTCATCTTGTTGAGATATTCTATGATGGTCATGGAATCTTTTTTCAGCTGCTGAAATTCCATTTTTAGAAAAACTATCCTTGCCTGTGAAACTTGTGAATACGTCTGAACCAGCCTCTCCCAAAGTTGCAGGGTTGTACAATTGTCGGGGATTGCAACAAGAACCTCTTGAGACAAGGTAGAAGTGATGTAAGCAACTACTGTTTGATCTTTCCTTTCCCAGTTTAGATATTCTGCAGTTTTGACATACACAATTGAACTCGCCCCTTTATCATCTTTCTCTTCTCTCGTAACAAATTCTAGCGGGACTGGAGTGGTTTCATCCAGGTGACCTAAGAGACCTTGGCTCTTTATAAAGGGTATGATTTGTCTTTTCCAAATCAAGAAGTTTGAGGTGGTTAATTTTTCGGAAACAAGTTGATTGAGAAAACTCGAAGAAAGACTTGATTGAGAAGAATGAGGATCCATGAAGAAAAGGAATCAGACAAGGATATTCGAGTGTTCACGGAGTGCCCAGTCTGCTGTCAAAAAGGTTGGCTCGTCGCAAATTTTTTTTTGGCTGAGCAACCTTCGAGAAAATAGCGATTAGAGATTGTCATATTCAAAAGATCAGATCTGAATATTGCCTTCCCTTCCTTTTGTTTTAACTGAGATTGATGCAATAGAAATTTCTCACACGATGAACAAAATTTGAAACTGTCAACTGTGTTTTCAGATCTGGGCAAAAATAGCTGAAGATAACGTTGAGAGTCAACTGTCAATTGAGTGCCAGTTGAGACAACGAGAAGAAAATAGGTTGAAAGGAGACACTTGATAGAAATGAAAGCAAATTAAAAAAAAAAAGTCAAATATCAGATCTAAACAGCAAAATGTTGATTCCATTCCAAATAGCAGAAGGATGCGCGGGGGAGTAGTGCTCCAGATCTGGTGCAAAAGCAATCAGATCTGAATACGGCAATACGAGTAAGAAAAGGTTGACTTTAGGGTTTCACGCGAAACAGTAGATTCACGTGAGATGGGATTTTTGAGGTTCACGATGAGACAAGTTTTTTATTTTTTGAGATTCACGTATTCACGATTTACGTGATGGCTTAGAGATTCACGTTAGGGAGATGTGAATCCTTCAGGAAAGAAACCAAAAGAGGGGTTGAAAAGAGATGAACAAAGTTGAGAGAGGAGAAAACGAAAGAAAAGGAGAGATCTCAAACCTTGGTCGCACCTTGTGGAAGTCTTTTCAAGCCCTAAGTAGATCTTGGCTCTGATACCATGAAAGAATCTCCTCTTTAACCTGTGTTGAGAAGAGAGAGAAAGTAATAGGAGAAGAGAGGTAGTGGCTGTCACGATTTTGTTAATGAAATCGTGACCTAGCGACTGTATTAATATGTTTAAGTTTACATTGTGGGTTCGGGTCTGGTGTAATATCCAAACCCGGAACAAAAATAAAAATACGGAGTAGAGAGTTATACATGAATGGACTCGGGTCTGGTATAAGATCCAGACCCCGAAACACACACACTTTTTCAGGGAGTTGCCCCTATTTATATACAAAAGAGAGGGAGAGAAGAGAAGGCTCTCAAAAGAGTTGTTGGAGCTAGTCCAACAGCTCTATTTGCTAGTCAAAAAGTTTGACTACTTTGAGTCTAGTTCAAAATTAACTAGACAGCCTAAAAGGATAAAAATAAAAAAGGAAAAAGAAAAAATATAAATAATATATAAATAAATATATTATATATAATTATACATATATATACATTTTTTAACACCTTCAAACTTACGGTACAATGAGTAAAAGTATGTTTAAAAGAAAATGAAATCTAAGAGCAATTGGTGTTTTTCATATTTTACATATATTCATGTTTTTAATATGATTGTAATTCTCCTTTTTTCTTTCTTTTAAGTAGTGTACCTGGGTGGGGGGGGGGGGGGCACTCTAGTCGTTGGGCCCCTCCAGGGCCCACTTTGGTGCTCTATAAAAGGGGCTCATCCCCTTGTATTTTAGTTGGGCTTTAAGACAAAGCCATTATTGTTTAATAAAGTTTCTCATATTCTTTTATGCCTTTGTGCATTTGTGAGACATTGTTGGTGGTGCCTTTGTGCACAAGTGTTCTAAGTGTTCTTATTGTGCCTTTGTGCACACTTTATTCATCAAGAACTTAGTGTCTTGATCATAGTGACTTCTTTGGAGATACTTTCACATAAGGTTCTTTATACGAGTGTATTAATGCAATGAATGCCTTGTATGTGGGAGAAAAAGATTTGTAGGACACAAATTTACCGAGAGGTTTAGAGACTCTGGATGACCTTATGGTTTGTACTTCTGAATATTTTTTTAATCCACATGGAAGATAGGATTCCCTACGTCTTGAGTATTGTAAACAATTGGTATCCCTGTGGGTTTGCTTCTCATTAATTACATTATGTTTTGTATCTATAATATCTTAACCATTGTCAAGGTCACATTCATAGTTACATCTATCAGACTTTGAAGTCAAATCTATCAAAAAAGAATATTTGGTTACTTCCTTGGCCTTTTCAAAATAAAATAAAAAACCTTTTTTCAAGAAAGATACATTTCTTGATACATACAATTTTTCATTTTGAATATCAAAACACCTATAGCCTTTTTGGTTATCTACGTAACCTAAAAAAGCACAATTAATGACACGGGGAGAGAATTTATCATTCTTGTTAGTGAAAACAAAACATTTGCATCCAAAAAAACTCTTAATATAGAGTAATCAAAAGATAATTTAACAAGTTTTTCAATTGGGGTTATATTTTTTCAAAAAAGATGGCATTCGGTTAATGAGATAGGTAACAGTTAAGGCTGCTTTAACCCAAAACTCTTTTGGTATTTGGTTTGCTATCAATAAGGTCCTAGTAGTTTACATAATGTGTCTGTGTTTTCGCTCTGCCAAACCATCTTGTTGTAGTGTGTGAGGGCAAGATCATTGATTTGTAATGACATGTAAATTGATATAATCTTTAAATTCTTTGAACAAAAATTCTCTCCTTGAGTCGGTGCGAAAAATGAAAATATCATTTTGAAATTTATTTTTAGCCATTTTGTAAAATGTTTGAAAATGCAAAAAGACCTCCGATTTATGTTTAAGAAAGTAAATTCAAGTATGCCTAGAAAAATCATCAACAAAAATTACATAATATGTGTATATGCCTTTTGATATGACTGGTGCAGGACCCCAAACATCCAATTAACTCAAGTGGTCCAGATGAAACAAAAGTTCTATCATGAATTGGTAATCTCTTTATTTTACCAAGAATACAATCTTTATAAGCAAAATTTTCAAAATTACAAAAAATTTCTAAACTTGGAAAGTGTTGGATTTTGAATATATGAGGATGACCAAGACTTTTGTGCCATAGATCTAAATTCAATTTTTGAACATTATAACAAAAAGCATTCTTAGGAAATTCCAAAAAATCCATATAGTAGAGTCCTCCTTCTCTGTGGCCTTCTCTAATCAGCTTTCTTAACTAACGATTTTATACCTAACAACCATGAGGAGAGGAGGAGATGGCATGCTCAAACTTTGCAAGACTAGAGCATTTCTTTATATCTAAGTCACAGGGACTCTACAAAGCAGGTGCCGCACCCGCGTCGATGTGATGCGACGCGGGTGCGGCACCCGGTGCGGTCAACACGACCCTGGATGCGGTCAACGCACCCAGGGTCATTTTTTGTCTAATTTCTAGACGTAAAAAAATTGCCTGATCATAAGGCTGTCGAAAGAGTATTAGGGCAAAATCCTCTCCTCTCCTCTCCCGCGCAGCTCCGCTAGCCTCCTCTCCTCCCGACGCCTCTCAGGGGAGCCTGACGCCACCTCCTCCTCTCCCTCGTCGCAGGTACCCTCTGGCTCCCTCTCGCTCTCTTGTTGGGTCGGCAAGGGAGGGGACGAGCCCCCACTGCTCCCTCTCACTCTCTCGTTGGGTTGGCAGGGTAGGGGCCGAGCCCCCCTCCCTGTTTTCGGAGGGGGAGGGGTCGACCCCCCTCTCTACTCCCTCTGATTTCAGGGGAGGGGCCGAGCCCCTCCTTGTTTTCGACAGAGGAGGGGCCAAGCCCCCCACCCTGCTCCCTCTGATTTCAGGGGAGGGGCCAAGCCCCCCTCCCTGCTCCCTCTTATTTCAATATATATATTTTTTTATTTCAGGCATAATTGATTTTAATGTAATTTTTTTTATGTTTTCAGGATAAAAATGACGGATAAAGGAAAAGGACTTGCGTTATCCTCATTACCACATGTGAGTTCTGCTGCTAGTTTTGTTGAGAGTTGTAGTGGGAGTGATGATGTAGGGTCACTATGGGTATATATGTAGATAAACTTGCAAAAACTGGAGGAGGTGGTGGAAACAAGAGATTTTGTTGCAAGCTCTATGAAAGAGATTTTGTTGGGTCTTACATAAGAGTGAAGGCTCATTTGTTGAAGATACCAGGACATGGCATTTCAGGATGCAGAAAAGTTGATGAGGCAATGCGAAGACAATACAAGAAAATACAAGAAGAATATAAGAAGAGAAAGACAATGAGTGAATCTTGTGCAATTAGTGTGTCATTTGGAAGCCACCAAGAAGATGCTGAAAAAAAAAAGTTAATATAGGAGGTAGATGAATGATATAAGCAGCATTCAATACATATGGAAGGGAGGATATGGATAGAAAGGTAGGGAGGTATTTTTATTCTAGTTCACTCTCATTTAATGCATCTAGAAATCCTTATTGGAAGGATTTAGTAACATATTTGGCAAATTGTAATTTGAATGGCTATGTGCCTCCAAGCTCAGAAAAACTACGAACCACACTTCTTGCAGAAGAGAGGGCAAATGTGGAGAGATTGTTGGAGATTAAAAAATATTCATGGGAGCAAAATGGTGTTTTTATTGTTTCTGATGGATGAACAAATATTCAAAGGCGTCCATTGATCAATTTCATTACTTGTTCGCTTAGTGGCCCAGTATTCTTGAAAGCAGTTGATGCATCTGGGGAATATAAAAATGCAAAGTATTTGAAGGGGTTGTTTATAGAAGTCATAAAAGAAGTGGGTGATCAGAAAGTGGTACAAATCATTAAAGACAACGCTCCAGTTTGTAAAAGTGCAACGTTGAGTTTGGAGAGTGAGTACCCTCATATTTTTTGGACTCTCTGCGGGCCCTAAAAAGCATCTATAACCCCAAAGAAGAAAAAATTCACAAGCATATGCTTTATGTTTATGGATTGAAGATTTAGAAAGAAATGTCAAAAGCGTTAAGAATTTTTTTGTTAACCACCATCGTGCTAATGCTATATTTAATAGGCATTCTGACCTGAAATTGTTGAAGGCCACTGAAACACGTTTTGCGTCCATCATTGTGACGGTGAAGAGGATTAAAAAAGTGAAAAATGCTTTGGTTAGCATGGTGACTGATGAAAATTGGACATTCTATCGTGTTGATGATATCAAGGCTCAAGAAATTAAAAAATTCATTCTTGATGATGAGTTTTGGGACAGAGTGGTATACTTCATTCAATTTACGCAACCTATTTGGGAAATGTTAAGAGAAGTTAATAAGGATGAGCCCATGCTTCACAGAGTTTATGAAATGTGGGATAATATGATTGAAAAAATACAAGCTATAGTTTTCAAGTATGAAGAAAAAAATCTTGCATTGGATGATTCAGAATTTTTTAACCATATTCATTCAATTTTAGTCAAAAGATGGGATAAGAGCAACACTTCTTTGCATTGCATGACACATTCTCTTAATCCAAAATATTATGCAAATAAGTGGCGGGCATATGGTATTGGTCGTGTCCCTCCAAATTTAGACCCAGAGCTATCAAGACATAGAAATATGTGTATGATAAGACTTTTTCAGAAGCATATCTTATAAATCAAGTCACACAAGAGTTTGAAAAATTTTCATCTTCGAGATTATATGGACCGGCATTATTCGCGAGAGAGGAGGATAATATAGATTCTATCACATGGTGGTCAACATTTGGATCAGAAACACCTCTTCTCCAACGTCTTGCATTAAGATTGCTATCGCAGCATGCTAGTTCATCTTGTTGTAAAAGAAATTGGAGCACATATTCTCAAATCCACAACATGAAGATAAACAAATCCACCAGCAAGCATGCAGAGGATTTAGTATATGTTCATTCAAATCTTCGACTACTTTCGCGAACAAATGATGAATACATGTACTAATTTGCTCTCTTAGTTATTTGATTATTTCTTAGTTTTTTATTTAAATATACTTGTATTGTATTTAACATTTTCAATTTGGGTTTGTAATGCAGACAAGAAACATCCAAATTTTGAGATGTAAACCTAAAAGAGTGTAACTTCAAGGGAGAGCGTGATTTCAACATGACAAACATGGATTTAACTAAGCCCAGTATTCCTTTTAACGATGCATTTGATGATGAAGAAGAAAATCATTAAGATCCATTACTTCATCGTCATATACATTGTAGGATATACTTTTGGTATGTAATTTAGTTCTTTTCTGCTTTACTTATTTGATTGATATTTAGGTTGATTTATGTAATTGCTTTACTTATTTGATTGCTATTTAGGTTGATATATTGCATGCATGATGAATGATATTATGACAATGTTAATTGTTAAATTATGACAATGTTAACTGTTAAAACTTCAAAATTATATATATATATATATAATATATATATATATAATTGTTTACATTTTTTGCCCTGCTGCACCCCGGCACGCAAGGTTTTTTAAAGTGCTGCACCCGCACCCATGTGACATAGCTTTATCTCTATGCTATTAATTAGCCAAGACATGATCTTGGCAAGACCCATCCTCCGTTCTTTCCACTTTTTCTCATATATAGTTAATACCTTAGTTTTCTCTCCTTCCATGAGAGGTACCTTTTTCTCATTTTCAATTTTTGTGCGAATTAGTTTTGGTTCCAAATCAGAACCATCTATTAACCCGACAACCCCTTCCTCCAAATGTGGTGCTTCATAGTTGAAGCCCACATCACATAATTGGTATCATTTAGTTTTACGAGCACGATGGTAACTTTATCATTGTCATCCATTCTTACAAGGATGAAAAAAAGAGAAAGGAGACGAGAAGAAAAAGAAAGAAGAGAAAAAAATGAGCGAAAGAAGGATCAAGGGCACAACCACGATTTCATGTTCTTTGAGTAGCAATGATCCTTTGAACCACTTCTTTCTTCAACTATATAGGCACAAGAGTACTTGAATCACGAACATGAAGACAAATCAACTTCTTGCTAAAAAATGCACGAAAAATGAGGCAACAACTTTCCAAGATCTAGAAGCTTCCAAGCTTTGATACTATGTAAGGAAATGAAGATCTTCCACGAAAGCATAAATGCTTACAACAAGTGTCTATTAAAGACACCGTAATCATAACCCACAAAAGGGCACAAAATGAGAGAACTCAAAAGAAAAATAACAAACTTATTTCATTCACATAAAATGCTTAAGAAACATTTCTTACAATGAGAGGGGAGTTACCCCTATTTATATACAAAAGAGAGAGGGAAAGAAGAGCCGTTAGAAGGCTCTCAAAAGAGTCGTTGGAGCTAGTCCAATGGCTCTATTTGTAGCCGTTGGACTGGCTCCAACGGCTATTCAAACTAGTCAAAAAGTTTGACTAGTTTGAGTCTAGTTCAAAATGAACTAGACAACCTAAAAAGATAAAAATAAATAAAGAAAAAGAAAAAGAAAATATATAAATAAATATATTATATATAATTATACATATATGTATATACACTTTTTAACAAATAACTGAATCTAGGTTGGCCAGATTGGTTGGTTACGCACCTTCCTAGTTTTTGACATTATTCTTGCATAAGGCCTGGATGCCAAGACAGCTTGTCGGTAGGCAAGCTGCAGGACTCTTGTTCAGGCTGATTCTATCTCAGCCCTGCCTTCTGACAGTATGAAATCTCACCTCATTAAAAAGAAATGACAATCCAGATACAAGTGTACATGTAAATAATCCAAAACTTAACCTTTTCATCATATCAGATGTAATCATTTAAGAGTATTTAGGGAACAAGCTTCCTAGTAGTCTACAATCCACTACATTATATGAGCCATTGAGTTACAAATTACCTGCCATGTCTGAGCATGAACAAACAGAAACGTGCTATATTGAGTTCTTCATAAAAGTAAATAAACTCACTTTGCAACTGGTTTGCTTGGTAGGTTTTCTGATCTCTTGCTGAATATAGTCATCATCAAGTTCATAGAGTTGCAAACTAGAGAAGCTTTTAGATGGAAAAACTCGAAAGGCGCATATATCCTTCCATGTGTGCTTTTCCCTGGGAGTAATGAATTTTCAGGGATCCACATAAAGGAGACAAGTACAAAGACCAACAAAAATGATGGAACATACTTGAACATCCGAAAACCATATTGAATAAAAACATGAATTTATAAACCCTTCAAAAAATAGTATGCTCTATCTGGCATTAGTGCTAGTTAACTGTGATTCTCTTGGAACAAATATCCTCGAGAGCTTCAAGCAGACAACACAAAAATATATGCACCAAGCCGACAACCCTCTCTTGGATCCTCATTATTCAGACACATTAGATTGGTGGTGTAAATTTTATATCCGGTAAACTCATTTGACCTAATTACATCAAACCTAAACACAATCACAATTATGTTTTAAGTTTTATTTCCAACAATTTGTCATCCAAACAGCAATAATTTCAGTCCGTTCGTTGTTTGTAAATAGTGACAAAATATACTAAATTTATTTATTTATAAACAGTAAACATAAAGACATCCAAAAATCCACCACCATCCCCCCGAAAATGAAAAGGTATGGACCAACTATCTCAATTTTTTCCTTCCTATGACCTTATCTGCCCGTTACAATGAGAATCAACAACAAAGGCATTTAGAAGGGAAACATTGTATATCCCTTATCAACATCTAGTTTGGTATCAAAGATTTTAGTAACTCATCATCAGTTAACCCATACATTCTATAGACTAGTACTTCACAGTATAGAACTATAGATACTGCCAGGAAGAAAATCTTCTTGCTTCAGTTTTCATAAGAATCAACTTGAAAGAAATGATGTACAGGAAATAATTAAATCACATATTTAGCAACATAGGAACAAAATCAATAAACATGCATTTCTAGCAAGAATTTTAAAAGCTATTACCAATCAAATACAGAATGCACGAAAGTTTACAAACATTGACATATTTCAGTATCTTATAGGGTTATTCTAGTGAATAGACAGATAAATAAGTTATTTAAGCTGGATTTTGTAAAGTGCACACACCAAGTGCAGTTGCTATATTTTTAAGTGGCCTGAGACTTACTCTCCACCTGTGCTCATGTCCTTGATACTCCGCAACTCTCTTGGAACCCGGAACTCGATTCTTTGATATCTATGAAAAGAAACTCATTTGAGTGCATAACTTTTGTTTCAAAAGTGCAACCAAAGACACATTTGAATTGAAACTAATGTGTTATCAATAAATTCAGAAAATAAAATTTGAAGTTTAGCCCAAAAGAAACTTAGATCTAGAAGAATCTTGTATCAAAGGAAGAGTCGAAATTTAACCTCATGGCATGTTGATGCAGAAACAAGTGCAGAGAGGCGAATTTGACCACTACTCTAATAGTTGCAGTGGGTCCACAACAGTTCCCTTTTTTATTTAATCCATCATTGGTATGACACTAACAGTTACATCAATTATCAAAGGTCAAAGGACACCCAGATGGATGAAGTGATCCATGCAGTTAGGGATGGACATCTGATCGGGTAGCCCAACAGCTTTCCACTACCTGATGTGGGAAGGACCATGTTGGGCCCAAAATTTTGGGCTCAAGCCTAACTGACATAAGGCCTAGGCCCAGCATGATAAGCAATGGGCTCAAGCCAGGTGTGGACATCTGATCGGGTAGCCCAACAGCTTTCCACTACCTGATGCAGGAAGGACCATGTTGAGCCCAAAATTTTGCGATCAAGCCCAACCTATGTCACAGGGACTCGGCAAAACAGGTGCTGCACCCGCGTCGACGCGACGCGGGTGCGCGTGCGGGTGCGGCACCGGGTGCGGTCAACACGACCCTGGGTGCGGTCAACGCACCCAGGGTCATTTTTGTCCACTGTTTGGGCGTTTAAAAAAAAATCCCAGATGAAAAGGAGGATTAGGGCAAAAAAAAAAATTGCCCTAATCTCTCCTCTCCCCCTGAGCTCGAGCTCTCTCCCATCGCCGCCCCAGCTCCGCCTCCCAAGCTCCTCCTCTCCTTTCGCAGGTATGTACCCTCTCTCACTCTCTTCTTGGGTCGGCTGGGGAGGGGCCGAGCACCCCCTTCCCTTCTCGCTCTCTTGTTGGGCCGACAGGGAAAGGGCCAAGCCCCCCCCCCTTCTCTCGGTCTCTTGTTGGGTCGACAGGGGAGGGGCTGAGCCCTCCCTGCTCCCTCGTTTTTCGGCATAGGAGGGGCCGAGCCCCCCCCCCCCCCTCTGGCTCTTTTTTTGGGTCGACCGTTGATGTCTGCAAATGAGTGGCTCGATATCTTGGTTCAGATAGGATCCTGCTTGTGGGTTCATCTGCTGGTACGTTTTCTTGCTCTTCTCTACCTTGCATTTCTTTATTCTCACTTCTCAGTTGATTTGTCATGTGAAGTTTGTAGCATTAGCCTCTTTATTTTTCATAAATTGTGTTTTTAGATTGGATGGATTCAATGATATCCAAGGAAATTACGGGTCTTTTCCTTTCTCTGCTGTGTCGATGTTTTTTTAATGTAGAATCTATGAGTTCAATTAGATAATGAGTGATTTTCGTTTTTGTTTTTTCCCTTGAGCTTGATGATATGGATGTGGGTGTTCCATGCAATTGCCTAGATGAACTCCTATGCTTGCGTGCATGGTTCATGTACAAGGATACTGAGTTTTGGCTCATATGTCGTTTTAGGCCATATGAGTTCATGGTTTCTGTACATAGAATCATGTCCAGGAACGCGAAAGGAACTTGTAATGTTCATCAAGAATAGTATGCATTTCGACCAGGTTAAAATAGGACTACAAAGGGGATTCCAGTTTGTCTCTTGCCATGAACATAATTTGTGTCAGATGAAGTTTTATATTATGCTACAGTCACTGCACAAACACAAATGAATGGACAAACCAAGTTAAGGTAAATTGTCATTTCAAAAAAGAAGATTGTGGGAATTGGGTAGGCATGGCAACTATATCCTAGATGCGTACAACTAGGGAATGAGACAATCAAACTAAATCTGCACTATTGAGCCTGGAGCATTGAAGAGAAACATCACATACAAGGAATCCTCTTTGGTTCTTTTCACAGCTGAATGGAAGAACCTTTTCCAATTGCAATTGTGAGTAACCTTTTCTCAGACCGAGGCCAGGTGGGTGAATAGTACTAAAAAGGCAATGATGAAATGGAAACACAAGTCAAATGCAATTGTTGCCATTTCATTTCTGATCTCCTGCATGCCCAAATTCTCCTTTCTTCTTTTGCCCTCTTTTATTCACCCTGTCTTCTTTATTCACCCATCCCGTTAGAGAAATGAAGGGAGATTTTGGAATACATTGAATTTATTTTTCTCTTATACCTTGATAGCCTTTTGCTGTCTAGCCTGTCTTATATGCATGTGGGATTTATTTACACGCCTTGACATTTGTTGTGATCAGATTTTTATGAATGTTCATCGGCCTTCTTTTGAAGTTGCTTTCAATAATATTGTTACTTCTTGATGTGAACATAGTTTCCTAAGTACAAGTCCTCTAAGTAACTAAGAGAGCAATCAAATATGTAATTGCTTTACTTATTTGATTGATAATTTGATATTTAGGTTGATATACTGCATGCATGATGAATCATATTATGACAATGTTAACTGTTAAATGTTAAACTGTTAAAACTTCAAAATTATATATATATATATAAATTTTTTTTACATGTTTGCCCCTGCCGCACCCCCGCACCCGGGTTTTTTGGAAGTGCCGCATCCCCGCACCCGCACCCGCACCCGCACCCATGTGACATAGAGCCCAACTGACATAAGGCCTAGGCTCAACATGATAAGTAATAGACTCAAGATATTGTTAAGATTAATGTATTATATTATTATATAAGTATATATATATATATTGTTTAATATATAATAATATATTATATTAGAGCATGAGGTTTGAGGTGATCGGATTGGATCTAGATCTTGATCTAAATCTATATCACTCACGTCATTGTTCACAACGTTACTGTTCACGTCTCCTAGTTTCTTATTGTATTTTATTATATATTGTGTTCCTAAAATACCCTTTATTAGTCTTCTTGTATTTTGTGTTAATAAAGGTGTTTTAGTAAAGATGTATTTTAGTGTAAAGTGAATATAAATAGTCACAATGAGACAATTTTTCCATATTGAGAATCGTGAGAGTTCAACCCAAACCTTTCTCTTGTCTTCTTTCTCTCTGCAAGAATCTCAGAAAACCTAAATCTAACATGATATCAAAGCCATGATCCGGAGTGGGGCTAGAAAATCTTGGTGACCTTCAAGATTTGGTCTTTCTTTCTTCAGGTAATAGTTGAGTCTTCTATTATTTTCTCTCCTCCTCTCTTTTCTTTCATTTTATGTCAAATCTATGTCTCTTCTCTCCATATCTGTGTATTTCTTGATTCCCTAATCACTCTTTATCTTCGTTTTCTCATTATTTCTTCCCTATGTCACAGGGATTCGGCTAGCAGGGTGCCGCACCCGCGTCGACGGGACTCGACGCGGATGCGGGTGCGGTCAACCCGACCCTGGGTGCGTTGACCGCACCCAGGGTCATTTTTGTCCATTTTTTTTGGTTTTTTTTTTTTTAAATTGCCCTATGAAATGGGCTGTGGAATTTAAAAAAAATTGCCCTATAACCCCCCGCCAGGGGCGGGCCCCCCTGGACCCCCGCCCGCTGACCGCGCAGCGGGACCCGCATCGGGGGGAGCCCCCGGACCCCCCTTCCTGCAAGGGCAAAAACAATGAATCAAGCTCCACAACTCATCACTTTCATCTTTGGGGACAACCATATAAGATAAAAAAATGGTAAAAAGTAAGTTGGGCATAAATGTCATGGACCTTAACAGCTACCATACATTCATACATATACACTATACATGATATATATATATATATATATATTTACATTTTTGCCCTGCCGCACACCCGCACCCGGTTTTTTTGGAAGTGTTGAATCCCCGCACCCGCACCCGCACCCATGTGACATAGTTTCTTCCCCTTCAAATCAGATATGTGTATTTCTTGACTCTTTCTTTTTTCCCTAAGATCTGGATTTGAAATCTCTTTTATAAATTTTGGCTCATTTGTGTTTTGGGTTACATCTTTCTGTCCGAACCAGATTTATCAGATCTGAAAAACAGATTTATGTCACCTAAGGCCAATGATTCCTGTTTTGCATCATTCAACAAAAAAAAGGATTCCAAGTTGACCTTGACGTGTGATTTCATTAAGATATTTTATTTATAGTGGCAGATCTGATTTACTGTTCACGTTCTTTTCTGCCAAAAAAAAAAGATGTAACTGTTATTGCTGCCAATTACTATCGTTAATTTTTTGCATCTTGGTTATTGATTATCTCATTTCTTCTTTAATTATTTACTGCCATGTTTTGTTCGTTTTGCATTGATTTTTTATTCACCTGTCATGGATTCAAGTTCCTCTTCAAGATCCATCTCTGCTAACTTTCTTGGCCAATTAATTTCTGAAAAAACTGAATAACTCCAACTACCTTACCTGGAAAAGACATTATTCTTGTTATTAGGAGTCAGGATCTCGCTGGTCACCTCGATGGATCAGTTGTTGCTCCATCTGAGTTTCTTATGCAGGAAAATAAAGATGACAAAGGGGATGTCTGCAACGAAAACCATTAGGAATCCAGATTTTGTCAACTAGATGAAGAAGGAAGCC
Source organism: Nuphar pumila (assembly GCF_984573655.1). Classification (NCBI taxonomy): domain Eukaryota; kingdom Viridiplantae; phylum Streptophyta; class Magnoliopsida; order Nymphaeales; family Nymphaeaceae; genus Nuphar; species Nuphar pumila. The sequence goes on along the minus strand of NC_143249.1, from coordinate 162,594,364 downwards.
TTAGTGGCCTATATCACTTCGACCCTATATCAGGAGGTATTAGTGGGAATTCCAGATGATTGCACTGTGATAACGTTATGGAATACATTACAGCAGACCTACTCACAGATTTCAGAGGCCAAAATCATTTATTTGAAAAGAGAATTTCAGATGGTGAAGGAGGCATCCATGTCTATTATGGAATATTTCAACAAGATCCAGTCTATTACATATCAGCTAGCATTAATTGGATGTCAAGTGTTAGAGAAGGACAAAATTCAACAAGCTCTAGTTGGCTTGGGACCCGAATTCCATGTGTTGTCCACTACTTTACAGTATACTGGAACCGTTTGTACTTTTGATGACCTGAAAGCCAAACTCCTCAGTTATGAGATATCGTTGAAGGGAATGGCAGATACAGAAAAGACTGAAAAAGATTCTCATGATGTGTTGTTTACGGGATCCTTTTCAAGCCGTAGACGTAGTAGAGGCAGAGGTTATAATCAGGGAAGCCAAGGAATTCTTCCTACTCCCAACATCCCTCCAGGAGGAAGAGGTGCATTCAATAACAACATTCTTACATGCTACATTTGTAAAAAGAAAGGATATATAAAAGCAAAGTGTTGGTTTGAAGATTATCCAAGGTACAATCCTAAAGCTAAAAGAAAATATTTACCTAAGGATCAAGGGCAAAACAAGGGGCAAACTGGCCCTGACAAGGAGCTTTTGTTGGCTGCCCTTTCTGGACTCACTTTCAAGCAAAACGATCAGGATGTTTGGTACGTTGATTCAGGAGCTGCTAGTCATGTTACATGTAATGCAGGTAAATTCTGCAAACTAATTCCTTATTCTGGTAAAAATTACATTGTTACTGGAGATGGTAGACGCCATCCCATTACACACTCCAAAGATATTGACCTTTATCTAAATCACATTTTGTTCAGTTGTCTGATGTATTGTGTTTCGCTAATATCAAAAGAATATAGTCTTTGTTTCTAAGACTGTTGATGATATCAATTCGTATGTTGAATTTGCTTCATCTTCTGTGTATGTCAAGGATCTTCAAACGAGGAAGATGTTCGCTAAAGGAGAAAGATGTGGCAATATGTATGTTTTCAAAGAAAATCCCTTGACTGCTCGAGCTACATTGGATAGTCACTCAAAACCTAAGTCCTCTGCGTGTGTTTTCAGTATTTCAAAGTCCAGTCAGTCAAATGTTTGGCATAATAGGTTAGGTAATTATGATAGAGTTTTTTTTGAAAGACTAGTTTCAAATAAATTGTTACTCAAATCTGTCTTGGGTGAAGACTCTTGTGATAGTCTATGTCCTAGTTGTCAAGTTTGTAAGAGTTATGTTTTGTCATTTAATTTATATAATAAAAAAACTTTAAGACCTTTTGATATTATTCATTATGATGTCTGAGGACCATCTTCACTTCCTTCCTCTTCTGGTAGCAAATATTATGTATCATTTATTGATGACTATTCTCGTTACTCTTGGATATTTTTCTTAAAGCATAAGTCTGATGTTTTTGATGTGTTTAAAACCTTTTAAGTCTATATTCATACTCAATTTTCATCAAATATTCTAAATCTCTAGTGTGATGGTGGTGGTAAATACTCGTCAAAGGAATTTGTTGAATTTTTACAGAATAATGGAATTGGTCGAAGAGTTTCATGCCCGCAAATACCTCAAAAAAATGACATTGCTGAAAGAAAACATCGGCATATTGTAGAGAGTGTGATGTCTATGATTCATGAGAGTAAAGTTCCCATAAAGTTATTTTATGTTATACGTGAAGCACCCAAATTATAATGAGTTAAAGGCATTTGGATGCGTGTGTTATGTTCGTGTGAACAACTAGTTGAGAAACAAATTTCAAGATAAAGCCCTTGTTTGTTGTTTTGTTGGATATGTTGATGATTACAAAGGTTACAGGTGTTATGATTCCAAGTCAAGCAGAATTAAAATATCTACAAATGTTGTGTTTGATGAATGCAACTTTTTTAATGATCAATGCAGCCATTATGTTTTGCAGGACAAGAATAATATTGAAGTATATCAGCCTTGGCTGGATAATAGCCTATTTTTAACGATGAATGATAGGGTATAGTAGCCGAATCTTTTTCCTGATCAAAGTCAGACATCTTAGAAGATCCACTAGCCGAATTGGATTGTGACATAGAAACCGATTCAGGCAATGTAGAAAGCACATCAGAAAGATTCAAAGAGGGATGCATTTATACAGGGCGTAATCAAAGTCAGTCAGTTCTGCAAGAACAACAACAATCGTCAGATCAAGAGAAACAATTTTAGTCAATAAGAAGATCAAGCAAGGTGAGACATGATTAAAAGATGGGTGAGTTATGAAAATTTCAGCATAGATTTTCAATGTGTCCTTACTCGAATCGAACATCAGCAAAAACCCAAAACATTTCAACATGCAGTGCAGTCAAATAGGTGGATAGAAGGTATGAATAAAAAAATGCAGGCCTTGCATGAATGTTAGATATGGGAGATAATAAAAAGATGCCTGATAAAAATGCAATTGGTTCTAAATGAATGTATAAAATAAAATATAAGCCCGACGGAACTATCAAGAGATATAAAGCTCGCCTAATAGCAAAAGGTTCACTCAGGAGTACGTGCATGATTATGATGAAACCTTTAGTCCTGTTGTCAAAATAGTCATTATACGGATCACCCTTTCTCTAGCAGTTGATCATGGGTGGCAACTAAGTCAGCTGGATGTAAAGAATGTGTTCTTACATGGGCATCTTAAGAAGGAAGTTTATATGGAGCAACCACTAGGGTATAGTGAAAAGGATTCAAAAACTCATGTTTGTAGGTTAAAAAGAGCTATTTATAGACCGAAGCAAGCTTCAAGGACTTGGTTTGAGAGTTTTTCGATTGCAATTCAAGGCTCTGGTTTTACTAGATCCCCATTAGATCATTCAATTTTCATTTACAAAGGTAACAATTTTATCATTGTGTTACTAATTTATGTTGATGATACAAACATATCGAAGAAGTGAAGAGGTTCTTGCATAAAAAATTTAAGATGAAAAATCTTGGTATGTTAGAGGTAGATCGGCAAGTTGATTCCCTTATTTTAACTCAGCACAAATACACGAAGGATCTCTTAGATAAAACGGGCATGAAAGATTGTGAACTTGCTGCAACCCCAGTTCTCATTCATCAGAGGTTGGACGCAAATGATGGAAAATTATTTCGTGACCCAACACAGTTCAGAAGCATAGTTGGAATGCTGCAATATCTTACTTTCACTCATCCAGATATTGTTTTTGTTGTTAATCAGGTGTCATAATTCATGCATCATCCTAGAACATCACATATGGAGGGTGTGAAAAGAATTTTGAGATATTTAAAGGACACTTTTGGAGTGGCTTGCTCTACAGAAATAGGGTACCACATGAAGATATGTTAATGGTGAAGGTCTATTTCTGGATACTGTGTTTTCCTTGGAAGAAATTTGATCTCATGGAGTAGTGAAAAACAAAAGACTGTTGTGATGTCCAGTACAGAGGTTGAATATCGTTCCAGTTACAGCTGAGATGACATGGATTAGACACATGCTATATGATTTGGGAGAACTCATCCTCAAGTCACTCTTGTTGTGTGATAATCAAGGAGCTATCAAGATTTTCGTAAATCTCATTCAACATGAAAAGACAAAGCATATCGAAATTGATCAACATTTTACTCGTCAGAAAGTGGAAGATCAGGAGATTGAGACCAGCTATGTCCGGATTAAAGACCAAGTGGATGACTTGTTCACTAAAGGCCTCACAAAGAACAGGTTTTGGTATTTAAGAAGCAGGTTGTCTATATTTGTTAAGGGAAGCTATTAGAGCATGAGGTTTGAGGTGGTCGGATTTGGAACTTGATCCAGATCCATATCACTCACATCATTGTTCACGACATCATTGTTCACAACGTTACTGTTCACGGAACTGTTCAAGTCTCCTAGTTTCCTATTGTATTTTATTATATATTGTGTTACTAAAATACCCTTTATTAGTCTTCTTGTATTTTGTGTTAATAAGGGTGTTTTAGTAAAGATGTATTTTAATGTAAAGTGAATATAAATAGTCACAATAAGGCACGATTTTTCCATATTGAGAATTGTGAGAGTTCAGCCCAAACCTTTTTCTTGTCTTCTTTTTCTCTGCAAAAACCTCATAAAAGCTAAATTTAACATATTATATATATTATAATAATATATTTAATATATATGTTATGGGTCAAGTCAAACTAGTTTTGGCTTGCTCCCAACAACTAGAATTCTAGCTGTTGGGAGCTCTCTCATTCTTTAATGAGGGATGACTTCCTCTCTCACATTTTTACTTTTGTCCTCTTCTCTCTTGTTTTGTACTATTCTTTTTCTCTCTCTTCTATAAATTGGGGTGTGTGTATGTGTAAGGGTTAAGAGAGTGATGGGTAGTATTAGGTTTGTGTGTTGAGTGTATTTGTAGCAAGGTTTAAATGTAATTTTTTTTTTAGTATCCATTATGAATAGAGTTATTCATTCACCAATGTAATTTTTCTTTTTATATTCTTAATGTCTGTTATGAATATAGTTATTCATTCACATTTTTATGTGTCTTGTGTCCAAATATATAATGGTTTTATTCTTGGAGTTCATTATAGAGTGCATTGGAATTCGTACCATTTCGTGACATAGTATCTGAGAGAGGCATCAAAGTCTTGAAAAAGATTCATATTAATGAATGAAATAGATTCAAGGATTTTGCATTCCAGTATGTATCTTTGGGTTCTTGTTTTTCATATGTATGGTAAGTTTTAAAAGGAATTATGTTTAAAAAAAATATATTTTGAAGTATATAGAAATCGTTGTGTTTTGATATATATATATATATATATATATATATATATATATATATATATATGTCTTAGATTATGGATATATGTAGTGAAAATCTATATTTTGCAAAGACTATATGCTTTTGCACACTCACTTCTTTTGAATAAAAATATATTTTTATATTGTGCCTTATTGTGTATCCCTTAGTGGGATTTGTGATTGTGTTCTTTTATAACACCTCTTCTTGGTTGCCTTTGTGGGTATTGTGAGTGTGTTCCTTAGAGAACACCTTTGTAGTTTTTCACTCCAATTGAATACGTGGCCTCTTAAAATATTACGTGTTTTACAAAGTACTTAAAAAAATCACATTTCTTTACATATGTATGGACTATCTTTGGAATATTATGATGTGATCAAGAATGAACTTTTATCGTGATTGATTTCCAATGAGGCTTTTTTTAATATGTTATTTCATATATATTCGAGCAATATTTTCTCTATTAAGTAAGATTATTTTCAATGACATGTGTTGGATTAAGATTTTCTTTTTGGCATATGCCTTAAGAAGTCCTTATTGAATGACATAAGCATGACTTGTTATTTTATAATGTGTTTATCTTTTGTGATTTCTCCCTTGCGTATTGATATTCTACATCATGCTTATTAAAAGAATATTACATTATGAGAAATATCTCTTGTTTAATGTGATCATATATGTGTGGATTTTTATGGCTCTTTGGGAGTATTTTATCAAAAACATCTATATTATTTTTATGAAGATTGTATGTAGCCCTTAGTTGGCTTTTTTGTATCTCGCCCACTAGTGGCTTTGTATGTGTGTAGTTGTGTACTAGTGCACTTAAGTTTTTTTATAACCCTTTGGGAATCTGCATATGATTGTCTTCAATTGCCTCATAATAGACTTATGATTTAGCTCTAACCTCTTATCATACGTGTTTTTGTCTCTTTAATTAGACTTATTGACCTTTTATATGTGATGTGCTTAGTACACTTGTTTCTCGTTGGTAGATTTATGAAGGATTTTCAAACATCATGTATTGCATATAATTGCATCAATTGTCATTATTGTGCATATGATTGCACTAATTTTGTATTGCATATAATTGCATCAATTGACATTATTGTGCATATGATTGCACTAATTTTATGTTAAGGTTTTTACCTAATTTTATTAGATTTGATTTGAAACTTGTTTTTTCAAATCGAATATTTGATATAAACTCACCTATTTGGAAATTGATGTCTGTGACTATGTATTGCCTTTTTATGGCATTTGGATTGTCCATCACTAAATTTTATATAATGCATCATTTGTCTTTGTCTTTGTCCTTGTTGTTATTGGGTCAGGGTTAGTCATTGAGGTGAGTTTTGTATGTATCTCATGTCATCTTATCAATCTAGATTCTCAAGTTTATGAGTGATGTGTTGTCATTTGCCTTGGGTATGATTGATGGATGATTGGCCTCTAACCTCATTGTTGTTGGAAATCTAAGTTAGTCATTGGAGTGAGTTGTGTGTGCACCTCATGTCATCTTGTTAGTCTAGGTATGTATTTAACTGACAGGTGATTGACCTCATTTTCTATAAGTGTGTTTTATCATTCATTTGATTATATGACCATTGTTATTATTATGGATGCTTATAACTCTACTTATATGTGATGACAATCTATTATTTGAAACCATGGTATTTCAAAAGATTGTTAAAATTGATTTTTTTTGTGACATTAGTGTATTTCTATTACAAACTTTCTTATCTCGAGTGTCTTCTTTTTTATGCCTCTTATCTACGTGTCACTATATGTAGACAAGAGATGTTTATTCACACCTTCGTGTGTGATTTTAGGCCATTGTTGGCATTATGATTATACTCTTTCTCTAGTCGCTAATACACTTGTTTTGAGTGTCATTATATATAGACAAGAGATGTTTATACACACCTTCGAGTGTGTCTTAGCCCTTTGGTGGCATTATGTTTATGCTCTTGTTCTAGTCGTTGATACACTTGATTTTTCAGGATTGGAGGTCTAGTGAGGTGATTGCTTATGATGGTCAAACTAGTATTTTGATTTGCAAAATTCATTCATTTTGATATATGAGATTTTTTAAATCTCTTTATATTTTTCTAAACCCATTTGCTATTGCATGAGAAATGGTTATTAAAAACATTTGCAAGCACCTTGTGTTATAAATGTTTTAATTGCACGATTTATTCTATCTTGCATATTCTGCATAAGTTTAATTTTTGTTTTCTCAAGCATATAAGTGGACTTTGCTTTTATTCTTGTAAGCATGTAATAGGCACTTTCTTATTCATATTCTTGTTTTTGTTTGACTAATGCTTCTCTAAAACATTTCATTAGTAGAATTGCATATTGTGTTGGGTGTGCCCATAATGGCTTTTCTGTGCATTTATTATGGTCTTGAGACTGTTGACACTTTGTATTATCTTTTGATGAATTAATGTTTTTTAACACTCAATATAGTGTTACTGATGCTTGGATTCTCCTTTTGTATTTATGTTGATCCGCATTCCGATCACTTTTGTATTTTCACTTATATTGCTTTCTAAGCATCTAAAGGATATATTATTTTACTTTGCAAATTGTTTGTGTGGTTCATAAGTGATCATTTTTAGGTATATTACTTCTAAAATGAAATTGAACTATGTATTTGGCATTTCTCAAATCTTTGTTGAGTAATTGAAATTATTTATTGTCTTCCGCTGTGTAAAAATGTTTTGTACTTTTAACTCTTTTGTGAGTTATTTCTTTAATAATCATGTATTTTATTCATTATTGTGATAAATATGTGTATTGACTTTAAATGATGCATGTTTTCATGAATGTTTAAAGTGATTAATGATTTATAAACCTATCTTTTAGATATTTTATGCATGCATCTCTCATTTTGATATTATGCACTTATGTTTTCTTATTAAGAACTATGATTTCTCAAAATTAATGAAGTTTTCAAATAACTTTTGAAAAATGGTAAATTGTCTTAGTAAATGTTTTCTATATATTGTACTTTTGGTGTGTTTGGCCATCCTCTCTCCATAATATATAATTAATAATCTTTTCAAAATCCTTTTATAATACATATATGTGTATAGTTGGGATATTTTATGAGCTTTATTTTCAGATCTCAAGCTTTGATAATATTGGAAATCCTAGAGACCGGCTTAGCTCACATGTTTGAAGATCAAGAGTACCCTCGAAGGAAGAAACAAATGAAAGTACTTGTTGAAGTCAAATATAATGGGGTATTAACTTATATTTGCAAACCTACAGTGTGAGTCACTGTAAGTTTATGGGGGGTGTCAAGATTAATGTATTATTTTGTTATATATATATATATATATATATAGTTTAATATATATAATAATATATTATATATATTGTAATAATATATAATATATATGTTGGGGGTCAAGTCAAACTATCTTTGATTCTAGCCGTTGGGAACTCTCTCATTCTTTAATGAGAGATGACTTCCTCTCTCATTTTTACTTCTCTTCTCTTCTCTCCTAGGTCACATGGGTGCGGGTGCGGGTGCGGCAATATATATATATATATATATATATATATATATATATATATATATATATATATATATATATATATATATAATTTTTAAGTTTGATTAAAAAAGAACCAGATTTGATTCAATTAGTGACGGATTGCATATTTTTTGTCGTTTTTAAAATAGTTTTTGGATAATTTTGTTATTTTGGTCTAAGACTTTCTTACTCCTCTTAGCAGGGATGTCGATGAATCGGATTTTATCCATTTAATTGCATTTGGTAAGCCAAAACCATATCCGATTATAAGAAGAGCAGATCTGTGATCTATCAAGTCACTGACATCTTCACAGTCTATTGCTTCATCCCACATCGACCTATGTTGTGGACGGTGAGGATGCCAAATCACTTTTCTAAAAGTGATTTGTCAGATCACTTGCTCTCGATTATAAGTGAATGTGGATACTGTTTTGATTTTTTTTGCTACCAAATCCAATAATTATCTGAATTTGGGGGATATCTGAATCTGCTTACATGTAAAAAAAAAGGCGAACTAGTAGAAGCTTTTTCACCATCCTAATCGAATATGTTTAGCTAACATCTGTTCAGTAGGATATGGTATTGGAAACATCCTATCCAAATCTGAACCATTTACATCCCTACCTCTTGGATCGGTTGAGATTCCGGTTGGATGTAACCCTTATTGAATCCGACTAATCACGTATTGGCTAATCGGATTCGGATGGACAAAGGCTAATACCAAATCCAATTATTTACATGAATTGGATCTGGATGTTCGTCAGAATCAGATATCCACGAATTCGATTATAAAATTCTATGTCGAATTTGAATCTCATAATTAATTGGATTCGTATTTTCCTAATCCAGCTAATAGCAACCGGATTCCGGTTGGGTGTCGGATAACATCCGAACAGTTGAAGCAACCTCTCCAACTATAAAGGGGGAAGCAAAGGGCGCCATCTCAAATTAGGGTTAGGGTTTTGTCTTGTAGAGTGAGGAGGGCTCGCCGTCGCAGCAGAGAGAACGCTAAATTTTTTCGGTGATCAAAGAGATATCGGGAGGTCTCTGAGGCATTTTACCATGAGATCTCTCTATCTCTTTCTCTAGTTTTTAGCCATCATATTTTTTTTTTGATAATTTTGCTCGATTTTGTGTTCGTTGGTGTTTTCTACCGTTTAGGGTTTTAGCCTTTTCTGGATATTGGTTGGAATATGCTAATAGGTAGTTTTCTTTTTCTTTTGAATAGTTCGAGGAGTTTGTTTTCGAAACTTGTTTCAGTTTTTTGTTACGCACAGTTAAATCAAGGTGCTTGAGAATCGCTGTGAGTCCTTCATCTGTTTGTTGGATAATACGTTATAAGAAAAGAGGAGGATAGCAGAGGGAGTCGGGGGCATACCTGAAGAGGTCCGGCAAAGCGATCGGCGGCGGGGTTGGCGAAGAGCAGAGGGAGTCGGAGAGGAGCGTTGACCGCACCCAGGGTAGGGTTGACCGCACCGGGTGCTACACCCGCATCGCGTCGCGTCGATGTGAGTGTGGCACCTGGTTGGCCGAATCCATGTGACATAGCTTCTCTCTTGTTTTGTACTATTCTTTTTCTCTTTCTCCTCTATACATTGGGGGGGGCGGGGGGGGGGGGGTATGTGTAGGGGTTGAAAGAGTGATGGGTAGTATTAGCTTTGTGTGTTAAAGTGTATTTGTAGTGAGGTTTAAATGTAATTTTTTTTTATATTTTTAGTGTCCATTGTGAATAGATTTAGCTCTCAAGTTTGTGTCCAAATGTATAATGTTTTGATTCTTGAAGTTCATCATGGAGTGCATTGGAATCCATACCATTTCGTGACAGATATGACCAAGGGTCCCAAGCACCAGCCAATCAGTTGTGGCTCTGCAACCCATACACATCATCCATGATAAAATGCACTCAAGAAGTGTCGAACCAAATCAGAAGCTTGGAGGAACAGTTGGCATTCATGTAATAATGCAACTATATGAACATCCTTAAAAAGGTATTGAAGGCCTATTCTTGCCCAAAAAGTCATCTCCCTAATGGAGGCAACCACTAGGCGCACAAAGCTGGTTCAGTAATGCTCATTATAACCAAAGGTGTCATCAAAAAAATTGCATTTAATGCATATCATGTGAAGAAAGGAGGGTATTTATGGTCTCCATGAAGCAATGAGAGATTCATTTCAAATGACAATTTTTTCCAGGCTGAAGTGATGAGTATGCTGGAAAGACTCCACTTGGAAGAAAGGGATTCCTCTCCTCCACATATTTTCAATGGCATAGAGCAAGTCCAAGTTCAGAAAAATAGCATTGAAGGGGTAAGTTCACGGAGTTTTACACTGTCAGGACAGGACCGCAAGTATGGCAGGCAAAGCTAAAGCGGCTAGGTCTTTGATCCTGGGGGTGGTTTTTCCATGTAAATATAAAAAAATATATTCTAGTGATTTTACTCTATCTTCTGCTTAATGTTTTGGAGTTCTTTCAGAGGATGTTGACAGCAATAAAACTAAAATTGCATATGCATCCCAAATTCCAGGTAACTAAACAAGTAATTGAACATCTACATCCCGAACTTGAAACAACTGAACAAATAATTGGATGTCCTTGACCACCACGCTATCAGAAAAAGGCCTAGCCTACTAGAACCTGAGACAGTAGAAATAAAATCTTACATCCGTGATTCCGAATCATTCCGTGGATCATATCCTTTCCTAATCCAGAACCCTCTGAATGGTCCAGTAGCAAAGTAGTATCCAGATCTGAAAAGAAGCCTGCATTTTTTACCAGTTACAATGGCAGTTAAAACTACTAACAAATTCAACACAAACTGTCAGAATTTGATAAAGAGACTTCATCAGATTGTAAACACAAGAAAATTAAATAGCAAGTACCTCTTCAGCTGATCATTGGACACCTTTAGACCTTTCTCAAGAAAATGGGCATGCAAAGAGCATCTAGGCCAGATAGGACGCTCATTGAAGAAATTTGTTATAGCCAATTGACAATCCCAATCAGCTGAGTACTTCGAAATTTTTTCCATCCAGTCTATTGGACCAGGGATCTTTGCAAATTTTAAGTTGAACAGGTAAAATATATGAAGACTAACTAATATGTGGATTCAGAAATTCGTATAATATACCCTTGCATGCTTAGAACAAACATCTAAAAAATCAATTCTCAAATAAGCCTTCAAACCTATAATTGACAGAGTATTTGGAAAATATCATAACTCACAAGCTCTCAATACAGTGAAAAAGAAAAAGTCAGCCTGAGAAAAATATGAAGGGAACTAGTGAACATCAGCAGTTGACCAGGATATCTTTTATGTTAAAATCAAGAGCAAAACAAGGCCCGATATCCATCTGCATAGAAGTCAAACTTGTGCCGTCAGAAAAACTGTAACATATAGCCAAAACATATGCATCAAACGGGAAAACACTATAGCTGAAAAAAATGTGTTCTAGCAGGCAAGCAATCAGCATACTGAAAATTAAATGAAGGCAATGGCAAGAAACCAGAAATGATAAAGTAGAAGCAGTTGTTGTGCCACTGTCATCTAACATAAATTAGCATGAGACCAAACATCTAACAACTCAGCAGAAAAAAGAGCCCATGCACCAGTATCATCTAAGGTAGAAACATGCACTAGCAGGATGTAGCATAAAATTTCAATGAATATTAATCACTGACAACTTCCCACACATATCGGCAATGCTATGCAGTTCTATGCATTAGAATGATTATGCTAAGATGATGTTCTTTCTACATCCAGGAAGGAGTGAAGGAAAAGCAATCAACAGAGCATAAATGATATCTCATATGCAACTAAAGGTTGAAAGTATAAGACCATGAGATGTCACTCCCATGACAAAATAGATCCCCCTTCGGATATCTACAAAATGGCACGCAGAATATGTGAAACTATAGAAAACAAGATTACTGAAAACAAGTTAAATATAGCAAAAATGAAATTAAGCACAAGAAAAATTCCACCTGTGAATTTTTTTCACATAGTTCTCATTTTTATTGAATGATTGGAGATAAGAGTCTCTAAATTTGCTAAAACATTCTATAGTTTGCAAATTGCAGTTTAAACCCTCAGACTGGTCATACAATGTGAAAATAAAATATCATAAAGCAATAACATTAATGCCCTCCATCGATGCAAGGGACATAAGTAGTAAAACTGATCAGAATGAAAGGACAATCTAGACCTAAAATCATGTTTGTAGATATATAAAGGAAGATAGATAGCCATAGACATAACTCTTGGTGGGGACAAAAGACTTTCACATTTCCCATCCTTGGATTACTTTGTACAGAAATTATACATATGTATGTGGCCTCACTGGCAGAAACTGCACCACTATCTGCTTAACATAATCAAAGACATAGTCTCAATGACTTTCATCCTTGTAGAACTGTAATTGAGATACATAGTACTTAAACAGCAGCTCAGATTGCACCAAGAAAGCAATTAGTTGTATTAGTGCTTCCTGAATATGGCATAAGAACAGTGATTCTGTAGCAACATGCAAATCAGATGCAGCTGAACTGGGGTTCACTATAAAATTCAATGTTTTATATAGTGAGGCCAAAGTAGCAGGGCATTGAGATACAAGTTTCGGAATAATACTCAAGAGATGTACAAAAATAAATATGTCTATCAATCAGATGCAATATATACTGCACTACTTCGAAATATTTCATTTACTTCTCATCTACAATGCAAGTTCATTGATTTCTTTTCCCACTTTAATTGCATTTATTTCTAGTTCCCATTTCAGTCACCACCTTTTTTTAACCATTTCACCGATCATTGGGGCACAATCCTCCTCAGAGAGAGAGGAAAGGCTGGGAGACGGGAGAACGTTTGATTCTTCTTCATGCAACTTTCGAGAGGAAAGGCTGAGAGAGGGGAGAACGTTCGAGAGAGAAAAACCAAAAAGGGGAAAGGGCGTAGCCCTTCCCTTTTTTATAATGCATCTTTGTTGACCAAGTTTGGACCTATGTCACAGGGATTCGGCTATCAGGGTGCCGCACCCGCGTCGACGCGACGCGGGTGCGGGTGCGGCACCGGGTGCGGTCAACCCGACCCTGGGTGTGGTCAATGCACCCAGGGTCAATTTGGTCCAATTTTCGGACTTAAAAAAAATTGCCAAGAAAAAAAAATTGCCCTATATGTCACAGGGATTCTCCAACTAGGTGTCGCACCCGATGCCGTCAACCTGACCCTAGGTGCAGTCAACGCACCTAGAATCATTTATGTCCAACTTTTGGACTTTATATATATATATATATATACATATATATATATATAATTTTTTATATTTTTTCCGCACCCCCGCACCCAGGTTTTTTGAAAGTGCCGCACCCCCGCACCCGTACCCATGTGACATAACTTTGGACAAGTCCAAACCTGGTCAATGAAGGTTTTTGAGTTTGGGGAATTTGGACAGGTCCAAACCTGATCCAGACCCAAACTCTTTATATATATATATATATATATATATATAAAGAGTTTGGGTCTGGATCAGGTTTGGACCTGTCCAAACTCCCCAAACTCTTTTTTAAATTACCGTGTTGTACCCTCAGTACCCGCACCCGTACCCCAGTGACAGAGCTAAAAAGCAACAAGAAGCAAAATGCAAGTGGAAAAGATGCATATGCTAAGATGGATGTCTGGGGTTTAAGATGGTTTAGATATGTTGCACGAAGACCTCCCACGGCACCTGTGAGAAAGGTTGGCATGGTATAAGTAGAAGATAGATAGGAATGGAGAAATATGAATCATAAAGCTAACCCCATGTAGTTGGGATAAGGCTTGATGATGATGATGATACATGGGTCAACATGTAACATCGGCACAACTGTAATAAATGCACCTTGTGTTCCATTGATCCAGTCAAGTAAGACTCTCCTACACAAACCAAGGATATACATGCAAGCAGATCCATAGGCATATAACTGTATCTCTGAAAAAATAGTGTAATCATAATGTGTCAAACAAGTACCTCCCACGGTTGCTGCATTACTCTTTCCTGTTTCAGCTTTGAATTTTCACTGCCTAATGGCCTCAACCTGAACAACAGAACAACCAGGAAAGAACATGAACGTTAAGAATATATAATCAAATAAGATTTCTCTAGGAATAGTACATTATGGGATCAGAGGTGGCTGGAGAACAAAAGCACCGACGTACACAGAGAGTCAATATACATAATACCAGGAAAATTAGAAGCGGATGATTTGAATCCTTAGAGACAATGCAAAATAATATCAAGAGACAGGATAAAGGACCACATAATTATCTGAATTTTAAAAGATAGCTACATGAAACAAATATAAAGAAATATCAATGTCCTCGTAATCTCCTTCATTTGCCACAATTGGAAAAGACTACAAAGATAAGAGACTACAGATGGAAGCTTCTTTCATAATTTAAAACCACCAAGCATAGAAAGTTAGAAACTGCATCTTCTGAAACAGCTGCAGTAAATAAATCAACCATATGGCTTACACGAGATTCTCAGGTATGTCCTTAAGTGCGAACAGTGGAGGTACCAACATCATCAGGTCCTGATCTATATCCATAAGGCCACCCTTTTCTGAGAAACAACAGGGCAAGTTAGTAGGAGAAAACGAAGAGATACAAGCAATGTGAACTACACAATTAACATTTAAATAAAGGAAATAGAGAAGATATTAAGTCCCTGAGAGATACCAAATTGTGGTTGAACCCAGTGCCTCTTCTTTCTCCTTGCAATATCCGCATGAACAGCAAGGACGTGTTGGTAGTCTACCATGCCTGAAACGACGAAACCAAAAGAAGAAAATAAAAGACTGTTTAGAGAAATGGACAACTCAAGAAAACAAAATCCTTAGTTACGAGAGACACAGGACTCCCATCAAGGGATAAATATCTTTTATTATTCATCTATCATTCATACACCATAGGTACAATCATTAGATTAAGAAAAATGGTAGTTGCAAGCTAGATAGCCAGCTCTGGTGAACCTCACCATCAAAATGGTAAGCATTGACCACCCTAGCTATAATATCTGCACACAGCTGTGAGGATACCACTGGTTCATCCTGCCTCACATGCTTGTCTGCATTAGTAGTTGTAGATTCAGTTTCAGTGATGGTGGGGTTTTTGTCACCATTCCTCACTTCATTAAGCTGCTCCAAATTGGCTACTTCAGCTTCCGGAGACACTGAAAAGTCTTTAGCATGAGCAGCAGCTTGACCATGAGATGAGCTCTTTCTTGATAGCCTGAGCAGAAGACCTTTGCAGGGCCGCAGTTCTCCAAATGCAGGATGTGAATACGGGTCTTCAGGCCGAAAACGGAGCTCCAAATAGTTGGACACTGAACTACGTGCCTGAGAAAAAACATGTCAGTCCACCAAAAACTAACTACTAGTATAGCACAAAGAATGAAGAGGCTATGATGCAGCACGTCATTGAGCAGTCCACAAGCACGGCGAAGAGATAACTTAACCCAGATTTTTGGGTGTTGAGTTATAATTTTGAACCCATGTGAGTGTGTGAATACAAACAACAACAACTACGCCTTCATCCCAAAGCAATTGGGGTCGGCGATATGAACCAACAAAGAACATCATTCTGGGTCTTCCACATGAATCCTTCTCCTCCATTCATTTCTATCCAATGCCATGTCCTCGGTGAGGTTCAAAGCATTCATATCCTTTCCTATCACCTCCATCCATGTCTTCCTAGGCCTACCCCGACCTCTTTTAACTAATATATTTTCCCATTTCTCCATCCTTCTAACTGGAGCATCATTAGGCCTTCGTCGAATATGTCCAAACCACCGTAAACGATTCTCTCTCATCTTATTTTCAATGGGTGCAACGCCTACCTTCTTACGTATCTCCTCGTTCCGAATCTTATCTTTTATTGTATTTCCACACATCCATCTCAGCATACGCATCTCAGCTACACTCATTTTTTGAATATGATGTCTCTTGGCAGCCCAACATTCCGTACCATATAGTGTGTGAATGCATGCATAAATCTATATTGGCAATATCTTGAATTTATCACAATTTAAAGAGTTCTTCAAGATAAAAGAAACACCAGAATATCACCGTAACTTACAAAAACAAAACAAAAATATCATGACATTTTCCCAAGAAATTTATTTTTTCTGTTACACTTTTTAGTTAAGAAAACCTTGAGATTAAAAACACTTCTAAATCAACAGAGAAAAACCTGACCAATAGCCTTAAAAGACCAATACTTGTAACTTTATATAGTCATCAAATCTCACATCGTTTAATTTTGGTGATTTTACAGGATTTTTCATTTAAAAATAAAGAAAGACAAATATCATCACACGTTGAACAAAATCTTATAATGAATCCACAATAATATTATCATAGAATTTTCCTTAAAAATCAATTTTCAAAACTTTCATTTCCCTTTGATTGTTTATTTTTAAAGAGAATTCCAAGATCCTTGAGAAAACCACTTATTACTAAATTCTCCCAAGAGAGACACTTGTTGATAGTATCACTATTCCTACATATAATCAGAGTTACCGGAAGCGCCTATACCATCAGGGAAGCGCGCTTCCCCGATACGCGTTTTGGAAGCGCGAAACGTCGCACTTCCGAAACACACGGGGAAGCATCCTTTTTTTTGGGAAGCGTGTTTTCCTTTTATGGGAAGCGCCCTTCCCCTTGCTTCCCACACGCTTCCCTCTTTTTTCATTTTTTTTCATTTTTTTTCATTTTTTTCATTTTTTTCATTTTTTTCATTTTATTTTTTTTTCTTCTTTTTTCGCTTCCCCTCACTTCCTAGGTCGCTTCCGGTTTGCTTCCTAGGTCGCTTCCGAGACGGTTCGTGATTCGCTTCTAAGTCGTCCCATGCTTCCTGCTTCCTAAAATTTTGAAAGTGCCTTGCTTCCCGCTCCCGCTTCCTCGACTGGCAACCATGCATATAATATAGATAGATAAAATAAACAAATATACCCTTTGTTAAGATAGTATGACTACCAGTCACATTCAACATTTGTTTTATACTGTTCATTGTTTACTTTACTTCACCTTTCCCTTTTTCCTCTTTCAGCAAATCCGGAGGTAGTAACCTGTAGGGCATGAACTTGAGCCCCTCAATTAAGGACAACATTTTTTTTCTTCTTAAGGATAGAATGATCCCACAGCCCTAGCTGTCACGTTTGATCCAAGTACAACATTTTTTTTCTTCTTAAGGATAGAATGATCCCACAGCCCTAGCTGTCACGTTTGATCCAAGTATTGAACATGTGTTAGGACTTGTGTATATACATGGTATGTTTGTCATTTTAGAATTTCACTCTGCACTTATCCTCCAGATACTCTATAAGAATTTCATTTGCATTGATGCAAAACATGAGACTCCCCCACCCCTCCGGGGGTTGATGTATAATCTACCTGTTACCAGGCTGTGGATTTTTCTGTGTACCTAAATAAATAAAAAAAGTCTTTTGGATAGTTACTCTGTTTTTCATCACAACGCTCATTTTAGGGTATTGTTCAAACTCAGCTTGGTAAACCTTTACAGGCAGCTCATGGATCTGGTTGCTTGGCTTATTCGACAACCATAAAGGAGACAAGATGCAAGCTAACCGCCTTGTTTCTAACCTTATCCATAGTTGTAGATATGACATTTGAACCAAGAATAGACAATGGCAAGGGCTCATCAGCTCCGGAAGAGCACGTCTAAGAATTTAAGAGTTTCTTTCCTGCTTTGCTTGTTCCAACTTTTCTGTTAACAGGCTAATGTAATTTAAAGTGTCATAATTTAATTGCAGGTCAAGTAATTTTAGATTATTTGCTACACGATTCATATTGTACCATTCCATTCGAACATATGCAAACCCTGGAATGTACAGCATTCTTAGTTCAATTCCTTGGCGAATGTAGTTCAATTCCTCGGCGAATGTAGTTCAATTCCTCGGTTTCCTCGGTGAATACACAGCATCTTGCAATTCTCACTGTGTAGGCTAAAGATCATACAATTGATACAGATTTTCTAGTAAACACAAGTACTCTGTCAGCACAGATTTTTCTCTTTTCATCACAAATTCTCATCATTAACCAAACAAACTCTATCTATGGAGGTTGCTTGGATGTGCATCAACTTATCCAGAAAAGACTGGATAAGCTGGAAGTCACACAACCCAAATTCCCTATTTATCCTACATTCACAGATAAGTGGCTTCCTTTTAAAAAGGAAAAAGAAAAATCCCTCACGCCAAAACAAGCAAGGGAAGGCAACCATAACAGCAAAGTGATCCAAAGAAAGGCATGAATTTCCTCGAACGACCAAAAAAAATGAACCCCAAAAACTCAAGGAAAGCAACGAAAGAATCCCAACTTGAATACTTGGTTATTAGACCGATCGACCGAGTGAAAGCAAACTTTTCCCTCTCAAAAACGGAAAACAAACACGGGAATGAAAAATATACACCAAGAAATCGATCAAAAAGAGATTAAAAAAGTCCAACAGAATTCTGGGGGGAAACAGAAAAAACCCTAAACCTTGAGGATGCCGTCGGTGCCGCCGAGGGTTTCGAGGGCGCGAGCGGAGGAAGAAGGGTAGCCGGGATATTGTACGGCGAAGACCTCCTCCTTGGGGAGAAACCCCGAGACTCTTCCGTCTCGGACGACGCCCATGGCCGTTACGGCGGAGACTCGGAGAACCCTCTCCTCCTTTTCTTCGCTGCGTCTGCTTTGGACGTCGGAAACCCGGCGTTTGCTGCTGTCGCCGCCTTGCAGCCGCTGGGTTTTTCCTAACTGGACCAGGACATGGGTCCGAACCAGATCCAAAATATTAGGAACTTTCGACCAGTCTAGAGTCTAGACTATGGAGCTTAGGGCTGTCAATGGGTCAGGTTTGTATCGGGTCTTCGACCCCACCTGAACGTGAATACTCTCCTGCGTATGTAGGGTTGCAAACGGGTCGGATTCTAAAAGGGAAATTTGTAAATTTTGGTTGTCCCAAATTCGATCCGACTCCCCAATGTATTTTGGGATCCAAAGGTTTGCATCCCCACGCGTATGGGTATAAAAATCGCTCTTGAACGTTATTTGGGTCGACCGGAAACCTACCCAAGTAAATATGCTGGTAAGGTTTGGAATATGATTTGTATTGGATAGACTCTAGCTTGACCCAAGTATTTTATATTCTTTTAAATAAAAAATACACTCCTTAAATTATAAATTATATGGATCCAAAGTTTGCCATTTCATTTTCTCAAATTATTTGAGTACACTTGGGTGTATTGATTACCTCGGATCTCTAAAGAGAATCCAGACATGGGGCACATGCTTTTGATCCAACCCCCTTAGAAACGAATGACCTCAAAATCGAGGTTTTAAGCTCTACCTATTTTATACTAAAACTCTCCCAAAACCGAGGTTTTAAGTCCAATGGGAAGGGGTTGGACTAGAAAATCTCGGTTTTGACATCCAAGGATATCTTGTTAGAAAACCTTGGATCTTAGATCCAAGGTAATGAAATGCTCCCGAAGCATCAGATATCCGGCCCATTGACAACCCTACGTGGAGCTGGGTAGTTAAAAAGCAGATGTATAAAATATACACTTTAATATGCGAAAAATGACTATACTCTATGGAGAATTTGATACATTTTTCGAAAATACCTTATATTTTTTTATATTCTCTTCATGTCCAAAATCGCAAATGCCCAACTTTGGGAAGACATTTTTACTCTTCACAATTGAGAATTGATGGGTTATTGCGATAAAAATTATACCACTCGTTGGCTACTACAAACACCCAATTAAATCTAGAATCGCATGATTTCTTACTTAGACCTCACAAAACTCGCATAAATTTATTTGCAAATATTCAGTAAAACTAAAACCCTTAACATCTCAAATATCCTACATAATTCATATATATAATATGAACCTCGTATAAATTTATTTGTGCACATCCTATTAGACTGAAACCATTAAAATCGCAAATATCATACTTATTCGCATATACTTCACAAATTTGCATAAATATATTTGCAAAAATTTGGTTAAACAGAAACCCAGGACATCTCAAATATTCTACTTATTCGTATATACTTCATGAATTC
Organism: Nuphar pumila; assembly: GCF_984573655.1. NCBI lineage: Eukaryota > Viridiplantae > Streptophyta > Magnoliopsida > Nymphaeales > Nymphaeaceae > Nuphar > Nuphar pumila. Next base: position 162,573,850 of record NC_143249.1, on the reverse strand, counting down.
GCATAAACATATGTGTGAACCTCTACTTAAACTAAACGTGTAATATCCCAAGATTTATAACTTTAAAAATTCATGAAAATTTTAAAATTTTCTTTGGCGATGTAAAACAAGGTTATAACACAACATAAATTTGTTTGGTTGGCCTAAGTTAAAGAATTCTTGAGTGGGTTACAGGAGAAAGGTGAACTTCGTAGGCCTAGATCCAACTCCCCCCATAGGGTTCGGATTCGGGTCTAACGACGAGGATTATATTTAGAATTCAACCCTTTGATTTTTTAAACAAATCTGAAAAGTACGGGAGTAAAGCAATTTAATCAAAACATGTATATCATTCTAAAAAAAATGCATAGGATGAACATTGCAAATCCAGAGTTTATGAACAGTAACATGTTTATCAAAATATAAGAAATGAATCCAAAATATCAAAAATGAACCGAGCTAAGAAGTCCTAGTATGTCGTCCCTGCCGTGCATCATGGCTCGTGCTACGCAGTCAATGCTCACCTGCACCCATAAAAAGGGGTCAGACTGATGAAAGCCTGGTAGATATATACACCAAGTTTATACTGAAATATATAACATCAAAACATATATTCTCATACAGATATAACACATCAGTTCAGATATCCAATAATAAAATAGTTATGTTCATAATGAAAGCAATACAATATGCTAACTTTCAGTATGACCTCAGTCATAAGACAACTTTCTTGAAGCTCATAGTTTTGCATACAGCTTACTCGAAGCTTGTACATGTTCAATTGCATTGATCCGTATAGACTAACTGGACATGTTTTCAATACTAAGTTGTGTGGTTTGTATTGTCTTTGTTTCTCTTGATTTGGAGGCTCACTTGGGTTTTCGGGGAATATGACATCGAAACATAACAGAACACTTCGGGTGTTTATTATGTTATAGTATTTTAAATTGCTCGAAGGTCTTCCAGTATAGGAGTCAAAGCGGGTGGCCCATGGTCGGAAGATGGTTCTCACTTAACACTTGCAAGACAAGAAGTAAGATGCATTGGAGAGATAGTTGGGCACTATCACCTGACACATATTGATAGCCCCGATCTCCTAACTCTCGAGTGAATGAAGACCCATCAGGATGCCTTGCTTCCATACAATACCAAGAATATAGGTGAATCTCTCGAGGTTTGTGTCACCTCTCATCTTCAAGATAGCGCTTGAAGACAATGGTTATGAGGGTTATCTATCTCATAACCATCTATTTTTTCTCTGGTGCCTTGAACCACTTGAGCGTCTCACCAGTGATGGCATCATTATTTATTTAGGTGTGCATGGTTAACATGTGTGTTTTTTCATTCAGAAGGATTTCTTAAAACCCCCAACTCATTGCAGAGCCATCAATAGTATATACATGCCTTATATCCCTTACAGTACCCAGATACATGCTACACCTTATAGTTATCAGGACCTGAGTCTGGTTCCTTTAACCACAAGCTCCATATGAGCTAAAATCAGTCCTAAAGTGAGTATGAGTCAACTCTCATGAAGTAGGGGTCAATCCAGTGACAAGGGCCAACTGACTATGGTACAGGGGTCGACCCTTCCTGGGTCTTCTCTAAGTAGGGGTCGACCCTTCAAAGTCAAGGTTTGATCCATAAGTGTATTTTGTAACTTGTATGTGTGGGGGTCAAGCCATCAAGACCAAGGGTCGCATCATGGATTGGGGTCCAACACTGTGTTCAAAACAGTGGGCAGTGGGTCAACCATTCAAATAAGGAGTTAACTCTTTTCTGGGTTATGGTTGTATAACAAAACTTAACAAGGGTCGACCTTTTAAAGTGAGGGTCAACCCTTAATGGGTCCAAGTTTAAAAACATTCAATAAGTCCTAGCAGGGTTGACCCTTAATGGGTATTCCTTGAATAAGGGTTGACCCTTCTAAGTCAAGGGTCTACTCACTAGGGTATTGGATAAAATTATGCATAAAGACCAAAGAGGGTCAACCCATCAAAAGCATGGGTCGACTCACAAAGGGCCTAGTTAACATTATGTAATAAGGGCAAAGAGGGTCAACCCATCAAAAGCATGGGTCGACTCCTAAGGGTTTTAACTACATTAGGAAACAAAAGCATAGAGGGTTGAACCATCAGACTCATAAAGGGTTTATCTATAGTAAGCAACAAGAGCGGAGAGGGTCAACCCATCAAAAGCGTGGGTGGACTCATAAGGCGTTCAGTTTAAAATAGAGGTATAACCAGCAAGGGTCGACCCTTAAAAACAAGGGTGTACTCTTTCTGTCTAGCTTCAATCCTTTTCGAGAGTCTACCCTTCAATTGCAAGGGTTGATCCTCATCAGATTTAGGGGTATAAGCCTATCCAAGAGTCAACTCTTCAGATCTGAGGGTCAACCCTCAGACAAGAGATCCTTAAAGCTACTTGGGTTGACCCTTGATTGCAAGAGTCGACTCTTGTACCTTAGGAACTCACTTATTCCTTTCCAAAATTGTGTTTTCTTCCCAATTTTCTCGAAATCAAACATCTCTACTTAATTTATGAACAATCTATACACAAAAATATATGTACAAAGATCTCATACTTCAATGTAAATTCGCATAAGAGTACCCATGTAGTGCGTAATGATAAGAGACGAAAAAATTCCAAATATACAGAGAGGAATTTTCCTCCGTGAATATGAGGGGTGTGCGATTGAACTGGACGAGAAGGAGGTTGCAGATGAATGGAAGAACCGAGGTGGAGCTCAATGGTGTTCTGCCAAGTGAATCCATGTTGACGACAGGGCTGGGTGGCTGACGATGATGGTGGTGGCTAGTCTAAAATCTTTGGCCAAAGCGATGGTGTTGCAACGACAAGAAGGTGGCAGAACTGAGCTAAGGTGAATCGAGCTGAGGCACGTGTGGTGGTAGAAGGGAGGATGACTCCGGTGGAGGTCCAGCCAACTGAACTGGACCTGGCTTGGTGGCGGGTTGAGATAGGGTGGAACCAGGTGGAGGAGGGCTGAGGGCTTAGTGGTTGCAGCTAGTGCAACCACCATAAAGAGAAAGGGAGGGCTGAGAATAGAGAAGAAGAAGCGAAGTTAGAGAGAGAGGAGGGGAGTTGGGACTCGAATGGTGAAGAAAAGGGGGGGAAAGGCCCCCATTAAATAGGGGAGGAAGGCAACGCTGGTGTTGCCAAATGGCAACACCAAGCCATTCACGTGAATGACTTCCTCTTAACAAGTGTTAAACCATTTTAACACTTGTTAAACTTGGCAAAACCATGTGTATAAACCCATGTTCAATATTTGGAGTGAAGAGGTAGGGGTCTAAATCTTGGGTAAGATCCAGATTCAGCCCAAAAGTAGCCTAATAAGATCTAGTCAGGGTTGGATTTGATGTTCAGATCCAACTCTAGCCTGAGTGTGTTGCTCCCCAACAACAAGGGTAGACTCTCTATGGAGAGGTTTGACTCTCAGGCCCAAATGCACACTAGTAACAAAGATGAGTCAACTCTTACTTAACAGGGGTCGACTCTCAAGCTATTTTTAATGCGGCCCGCAAGCAAGGGTCAACCCTTCCTTAGTAAGGGTCGACTCTTAAAACCCTAAAACTTGTCAGGTGCACTCCAAATGCATTTCAACTTCATTTTTATGAAAAAAAAAACTTTTTTTTTGTCAAAATTTTGATATGAACACAACCGTAAACTCGAAAATCATAAAATATACTTCAAATTGCGTGACTTAGGAGCCACTATAACCCTAGTAGGGCGAGGAGAATGAAGGTGAAACTACTTGTGTTGGAGAGAAGGGCAATAGTAGTGTGGTTTTATAAGGTGAGTGCATTCTTGTTTTACTTATGTAGCTCATGCTTATTCATTGACATTGGTGAAAAGTCGATTCATTCATCGTACACCAAATTGTTGCAAGACCTGGATTATGCCAATCAATATGCATAAAGAGTAACCTCACTTGCACACTTGTATGCAAGTTTGAGTAGTGTGAGGTATCGGGATGTTGGTGTTGTTGAAAGTATTTATTCCTTCATTGTACCTAAACTTTTGATTTATACTCATACATTATTTAACATTATATTGTACTTACATATTGTGTATTAATCCTAAACTTTTGATTTATAGATATATATTGTGTATTAATTCTTGTTAATCATTGTATTAATTTTTGCACATTTGGATATGGGAGCATACATTCATTGCAAGGCCCCAGATGCATGAATTTCTCCATGAATTTCTACATGTCATAATATGGAGTTGGTCACATAATGAAGAGGGCCTTGATCAAAGATTGGTGAGTCCTCACATGAGACGTATCATTGCACAGGTTGACCGGGGCAGTCATGGGTATTGTTGTTGATATTTCTTATATTTTTTTTATAAATGTATGTACATAAAACTAACCATAAAGGAAATATAAGTAAATTGGTGCTCCCATGAAAGCGCAAAGGAGGAGGAAGAGAATGCTGACGTGGTTGTGGGGGAAAAGGACATTGCGAGGAATGATATTTTATTGCACGACATGAATGAAGTTGAGAGCCAAATAGCCAGCGGAGTAGTCCGACAGTTTGTGTTTATTCAACAACTACCCAATCATCCTCACACACTTAGCAAATTTTTGTCCCTTTCCATAACAAATTGGACAAAAGATTACCCCATGGTATTTCTCTTTGAAGTTAAAGACTAGTGCGAGTGCAGCAAAGACATTGACTTGTCGTCCATGGTATGTGCCACCAATGACGAATTTATAGCTGCCCAACAAGTTGCTTGTTCTTCCTCCGCAAAGAGGGTCATTAAGAAAGAGAAGAAAGTTGGGGCAAAGCATAAAAGAACCTAAAGTAGATTGAAAGCAAAATCGGCTCTTCACTTGAAGAAAATTGCATGCTAAATGATATGATATGGAGTCAGGATGCCCTTCTCAAAAATGCAAATAAGGTCATCGAGGAGCTACGATCGCGTCATTGACAACATCTATAATAGTGACTTAATGTGATTGTTTTGTGATATTGAGTCATGTCGGCTTTATAAATTTATGTGAAAGAAAAAATATTGTAACTCAATAATATTGTACATAATGTCATTTGAATGGATGCATGTATGAGTAGTTTTTTATTGGAATAAGGAAGTCTTCATAAAATAACTATAAAAAATGACAATTATTTACTGAAATGAGTAAGTCCGCCTAAAATAATTGCAAAAATTGATAAATATTTGCGAGAATGAAGAAGTTTGCATAAAATATTTATAAAAATTGGGCGTTTTTGTGATGTTGAGACATTCTGCATAAAATAGTTGTGAAAGTGGACAAATATTTGTCTCATCATCACAAATATTTATCAATTTTCTCTATAATTTTATGTGGACTTCTTCATCATAGCAAATATTTGTCAATTTTTGTAGTTATTTTATGCGAACTTTCTCATTTTAGTAATTTTTTTCATAAAATAACTACAATAATTTATAAATATTTGCAAGGATGAAGAAGTCTGCATAAAATAATTATGAAAATTGATAAATATTTCTGATGATAAGACATGCTGCATAAAATAATTGCAAAAGTCAACAAATATTTGTTTCATCATCACAAATATTTATTGATTTTCATAATTATTTCATGTGGTCTTCTTCATCCTCGCAAATATTTATCGATTTTCACAATTATTTTATGTGGTCTTCTTCATTCTCGCAAATATTTGACAATTTTTGTAGTTATTTTATGCGAACTTTCTGATTCTAATAAATATTTTTATAAATTTATTAGTATTCATTTTTTCAAAATAAACCTACTCATACATTCATTCATTCATACATGTGTGTGTACATATACAAACCATAAAAATAATAAAATTCTCTAGATCGAAGCAAAAACTAAAACTAAACCATATAAACAATAAAAAAAGTGCAATAGTATCCATAACTCATATGTGTGTGCGCATTTATATCCTTAATGTTTGAAGTTTATAATACAAATTTACATTGAACCCACAAGTGTCCATAGCTCAACTATCAAGATATCAACACCTAGCACTGTGATGTCTCCTCGACCTCCTCCTTTTTATTAGCATATGATTCCTTATAAAAAGTTGATCTATATGATTCCTTATATTTGTGGCATCTTGCTGAATAAAGGGTTATTAGCAAACAACTAACTACAACAAACATCCTAAAAAACTGAACAACATGACATATAAACATGTACCTGCATGAAGTCTAATCCTCAGTTTCTGCCCAAGTATTGCATATATATTAGGACAAATATACCAAAATCATACATATAACAATTATATACCAAGTCAAGAACATGTACATGTACGAATTGAGTACACAAACATATGCAAAGTAATTACTCGTTCTCTTACTAAAAAATATGTTACATGGTGGTGCAGACCGACCATAAGTTGGTTCACGACCAAGACACCATACCTACTATTCTATTGCGGAAGCTTTCAAATTGAGATTTTGAAAATACAAGGACTGCCACTATTGGAATTTGACACATAAGATCATAGATTTTGGAAAAATACAAAACTGAGAAAATATAGATGACAAAATGATCTTTTCAATGCTTAAAAAATTAGAATTTTTTCATGTCAGGCTGTGAATATACACAATGATTATTAGACTTGACTGTTGAGCTAGTAAGACAGTCTCTCAAAAATTGTTTGTTCTATTCAGGTCTATTTTCAGAGATTGTAAGAATATAATATGACGATGGACACAACATGAAATTTGAAGATATACTCATTATCTTTCTAACGAATTTGAGAACACAATTTTTTGACACCAGGGTGACGTGATATCACAAAAACACCAAGTCTGACTAAAAAACTGAAAACAAACATGGGAATGAAAGAGCTCTCTGTCTAGGTCCATTTTTGGAGACTATAAGTATATAATCTGCCAACAGACATAACATAAAAGCTGTTGAAAAATTCATCAGCTTTCCAACGAATCCAAGTATGCACAGATTTGATTCAAAGTGAGAGATATATATCCAAAATACTATGACTAGATCAAACATACTTGAATTCTGAAAAATCAAATAGCGAACACAAACATACAAAATGATGGTATGATTTTATCTTTAGGTGTTCAAAGTTCAACCTGCATTCAAGCACACTTCCAAAGGTGATTTCTATAATATTAATATCCCTTCCTCCTTAACCTAACTCTGGTTAGATCAAAATACAAGTAACACATGAGAGATATTAACCAAACACAAGATAGTGCGAACACAATTTCTCAAAAATGAAATCTTTCACAACACAACAAAGTTTTAAATATGATAAACACAAAATCAGAACTCAATAAAAAATTATCATGATAAAATATCAAATCCAAAATTCAACAACATTCATAGCACAAGTTTAGCAAAATAATCAAGTTTCTAGTCAAACCGAAATAGATGAATGTTGGTTGACTCAAACACCATGAATCGTCAATTCAATGGACACCCAGATGAAGATGCAGTCCATGGCTGCCAAAAAATGTCATAAACGAGTCCAAGGTCCATGAACAACAACAATGGTTCTAGAAACAAGGTTCACATGCACAAGGCTCGCACAAACAAGGATCACACAAATAAGGTTCACTCGAACAAGCTTGAAACAAGACCAAATTCCAACCTTCAAGACTCTAATGGCAGCAATGATCACACCGTTAAACAACTTCTTCAAGTGCAGAAAGGTTTCATGGTGCAACAAAAAGGATTCTCAAACATCAGCAACAATACTCTTGGCCACCTTTACAAAGCTAGGGTTCCACAAAAAAAAATCACTTATTATTTCTCTCCATTTCTTCTACAATTTTTTTCAAACATGCAAAAAAGACTCCTCTACAATTTTTTAGAGCTCTTTTAAAGAAAAAAGAAAGTGGTTGTGGCTCTCATTGGTCTCTTGGGAGGCCACCTCCCAAGAGGCCAATAAAGGACTATCTTTTGAATTTTTGGTTTTACTCTCCTCTTGACTGACCAATGAAGAGCCACCAAGAGAAAGATGAAAGCTCCATATGGGTGGCACTTTTAGAAGAGCCAATGGGTTTGAGATGAGGTGATTGGCCCTTGATTGGACTCTAAAATGGACACCTCACACTTTCGCCAATGGCACTCCAAAAGAGTTGGCTAATAGGAGGGCTCCAACCAAGATGGATTGGACCTCCAATATTCAAGACAAACTTTGATACAATATTCAAATCCATGGCTGGAATAAAATCTAAAACTATTTTTTTACTCCTTACACCCTTTAGTACCACAAATACATCCTAATGGGCATTAGAACTATTCGGATCCGTATAATCCAGCACTTTAAAAAAATAGATAAAAAATAAAAAAATACAAACAAGTGATTCCAAAAGACAAAAATGAGACCACATAACAATATTAATTTTCTAAGATGGATGAACAAAAAAAATTAAATCATGTAAAATAACCAAAATGCTTTTGAACCCCTTTTTAGATCCAAATGGATCATTTTGGCTTAGGGGGTCATGGGGATGTCTTTTGGAGCAGTTCTCTCTCCTCGCATACACCCGGATTGGTTTAGATGTGCTTCATCACATAGTTTGCATCGTGCAATCTCTGGAATAGTCACACCCAAACTGTGCTAAAAAATGAACTTGCAACCCATATGCAAAAAAATAAGATAACAAACATACACAACAAAGCAAGTACATTATTGAATAAGTTATGTTATTATACTATTTGTTTAATGTTTTTACCTGCTAAATATGTATCATGCATAGAATTGTACATCCTGAAGTCATTCTCCTTCATGTCCATTTCTCAAAGAACCTAGTGCTTGTTGCCCTAGTTGAAATGTATTAAGAGTTGCAACGTAAATCGAGTTTAAGGTCACTGTGCACATGGACATTTAAGTTTTATAAGAATTCAAAGTTGTGTAAATGCTACCTTGTTAGCTTCAAGAAAATGATATGGCAAGTCCTCTCTCTCCAATCAATCAACTGCCCCACTTGGCTGCCCTTTAGTACCTAGCTTTGTTGTATGCTTGGGAAGGATACATGTCATTCAAATTACTATGATGAAGATCAATGGCACTGGTTTGCTTACATGGTTTCATATCATTTGCAGTGATCCTTCGATCATGCATAACATCAATATCATTCACTGTTTGGGACAATTGGATGATCGACAAAGGACTGAGCTCGACAGATAGTGCATGAGATAAATGCACATTCTCTACAAAATTCACATCATTTCTGTAACACCCCAACAATTTGGACATGAAATTTTGGATAATTGTTTTTTTAATGGCGAAAGTGACGAGTCTAAGTGTCAAGCGGATTACAGTTAAGATAGAGAAGTACTAAATCATTTTGTTCATTAATTGAAAGTGTCAACTACATCTCATAAATGAAAAATACTAATCAACTAATCAGAGTCTGAACAAGAAATACTGGAAAAAAAGATCTCTTGGCCACATCCAAATGCGACGCCACGATGCTCCGATTTACTCGCTACCTGAAAAAGATTTAAAGCAGAAGGGTCAGACTCCCTTGTCTGCGTAAGAAGTATTATATTCATATGTCGTGCTTAGTGTTCCGTGTATAATATGTGCAACAATTTAAATTCTGAACTATCATGAATTTAAGAAAATTCTTCAAAAATTTAGGCATGCTTTCTAGGTCACTATAAAACAAGGAAACAATGTTATATCTAAGTTCATTTACATAAGCATGATTTTGTTTATACCATTTCTACAGTTCTGAGCTACTATTGACAACCTTTACTCATGGACTATTACTAGAACAATTCGACACTCTTTATGTTTATCTTACTCTTACCCTATGGGTATGCACAGGCATTCGACATCGTATCAGACCGATACTATATGGGGGTCTGTTATTTAGTAACCCATATGACTAGTCGTACGAATATCCAAAGGGGACGGTCCATGACCGAGAGAGAACTCCCCAGTGGCTAGATGTTAGAATTAGGATGCACCCTTGACACTTCTACAGAAGACTCAGATCTACCACCTAGGATGCATTGGTAGTCTTGGCCTCCTAACTCCATGGATTGAGGACCGGGTGAGACACCTAGCTCTCACAAAACTCGAATATCCACGGAGCTTGTACCACCTACCCTCTCCAAGGTAGACCATGGGTCTGGTAACATACACTGTCTTTCAGGTATACCTAGAGCTCGGAGAATCTAGTAATCATACACCATCTTTCGGGTGTACCCAAAATCTCGAAGGTGTTATATTTATGTTTTATTTAACCTTTTCTTTATAACCATGTGCGATCGCACCACGAGAGGTTCGGTAACATACACCATCTTTCAGGTGTACCAAGAGCCTCATAACTATATGAATTTTCATGCATTTTTACTCTTTGTTTAATTTCCTATGCGAGCCATTGCACCATAGGGGATTCACACATTGTATGCATTTTGTAGCCTAGGTGCCATAAGTACTACCAAGAAGTAGCATTTTTCAGAACTCTGCTCGACTCAGAGCCCACATTTAAACATTTGTTTCTGAGCTATGGCGTACGCATTCGTACCCACGAACTATGCCATCCACGTGGTATATTTGGCTCGATCTTTATATGTATATATATATATATATATATATATATATATATATATATATATATATATATATATATATATATATATATATATATATATATATATATTTGAAATGCTTCGGCCATGGTTTAGTGAAACCCCTAGCACACACGTGGCTGAAGGAGCCATTGACTCGGCGTGGCTTCATGGTTGCCACCACAAAGGGATACATAATCCGGGTGGTGCGACATTATTGTCGCTCAAATCCGTGATGTATACCGCTCTCGGGAGTAGGAACCACCACACCACTGCCCTACTACCGATGGTGCCAACATCTTCAACCCCCTCTCCCCCCCCCCCACCACCACACACACACAACAAGCCCTATCGGCCTGATTCTTGTGCGTTTCAACACTGCAGCCTAGCAAGACTAGCATGTCCACGGGTGCCGGCAGTGCAGACGCAGCAGCGGGACAACGCTTGCCACCCTACGAGATGGGTCACAACCCTGGCCAGACATGATGGTTCACACCGAACCCACCCAGGTCCGGTTATGACAGCTCGGCAGCAGGGTCTGTTCAGCTGGTGGTTGTTTCTAACAGAAAATGAGGCTGGTTTCACCCGAGCCTCTAGCATTTTCCTTCTTCCCTACATAACCATGTCCATTTTTTTCCTTATATTTTTTTTGTTTGAGTTCTAACTGTTTACACTGACGAACAACATACCATCAACACTTACGTTCTCATAGAACGTTGTTACATTACCCAGACACGTCAGGTGACTACACTGGATCACCCAATTTTTTTTTGTTTTCCTCCTTTGACAGACCAAGTGAGTTTGAGTGGCGTGGGTTCAGACGTATATTTTTAATAGGTGTAAAAATTTTAAGTGAAGCAACAGGTGAGGCAAGAAGGGGCCTCGACAACCACGTAACAACATCCATACCTATAATGCACAGTCTTATGTTTTTGATATTTTCTGCATACCCCTAGGTGTTTCCTTAAAAAAAAGAATGATTTCTAGACCATTGATGAGAATATGGGCACATAGTAAAAAAAAGATGAAAGAGATGGTGAGTAGGAAATCCAAACTCATCCTTTCGGTCATTATTTCAACCATAATCATCCATAGAATTCATTTGAGTTTTTCAGATTGGCAACCGAGACTACTTCTTAAATTGTAATAAGTTACATGCTAGAAGAACTTTGGAGGCTAGTAGATTGTAGTCTCATGGTCATGCGTGATTTCTTTGGTATGCAACATAGCACAAGATCGCGTGTAAACTAGTCGTAGCAACATGCGGCCCCTTGCATTGACCTCAATGAAGGTCTGGCCTAATTAAACGACCCTCAATGTCAAGCCTGAATGCCATGGGGTTGACATTGTAGGCGTTCATCACTTTAGGGTTGCAACTCGTGAAGGAGTGCAACACTATTTGGGCGGTCAAAAACCCATTACGATGGTTTCCAAATAAACCACACAACAAGGCTTTGACCCAACGCCAACAATGGCCATGATCACGGCTCGTGACCACAGTAGTAAGCACATTTTTTCTGCTAGAATGCGGAAGATGGGATGCAATGTACTCATACTACAGGGCATTAAACACTCGCATATAAAAACAATACCCCTTACCTTTTGGGGGCTTCGAGATGGCAACGACTATGCTTCTTCTTTTCGATGGAGCAACATGCCATCATGAAGAGAAAGACCTTCACCGTCCAGAAATGGTGGCCGAGCACAAGAGATAGAGAGAGAGATAATGTAGGGTTTAGAAAATCGTGTTTCATAATTTCTAAATTTCCTTCCTATTTTATCTCCACCCTCTTAGGTGGATTTTCAGATCTCAAACTTAAGTGCATCTCCCTCAATCCCATGATTTTTGGTGAAACCATCTCCTCTTCCGATAATGCCCCTCACTTCATGTATTAAGTTTTCTAACTTCCACCATTTTTTTTCTCTACTGTGGTACCCCTCATCCCATGATATTCTCCTCCTTTTTTTGGTAAAGTTAGAGGAGTAACAACTCCTCTCACATTTTTGGTGGAGAGAGACTAAAATGTAGGGTTTACCTTGAACCCACGTTTTACCTTTTTCAACAAGGTAAAAATTGTAGGTAGTTTGTGCAAAAAGGACTTGTGCATAAGGGGTTTCGATGCGTGGTCTACTCCCAAAGAAGCAACAAACCCCACCACTGTGCTATATTTAATTTCATTGTAATTAAAGCAAAATTTATTATACTTAACCTTGTCTGGGCCTATTTCCGGTATCTATGTAAAAAGGAAAAATGTTTTTCTTTATACCACATGTATGCGCACAGTGGGTTTTGAACTGGGGTTATCTCACAACTAGGCAATACCTCTTGCCATAACACCACTTCACCTCTTGTTGCTTGTTTTAGCATAATTAATTTATATACGCTTACGCTTGATGTTTCACTATTCGTCAGATTTTTTTCTCATTTTCATGAAGCTTTCTTGATTCTTCTTGTCTTTGCATTAACTTCCCTTTAATGTGTTTCGGATCTCATGCTATAGTCCTAGAATATTCGAATTCTTCAAATTAACCTCGCGAACCAGGTTGGATCTTCGAATCTCATTGAAGTCCAAATTCGAGTCCAATTTCAAGTATTCTTTAACAGTTTCGCACTAACTAACCCGTACGCATTGGAATCGCATTGGATATGACAAAAATCATATTATTTCACACAATTGCACATTTTTATTTCATTGAAAATTCTTTAAAATTTATGGGTTTTACAATTTCATTCTTCAATTGCTCTTTGATTAACTTTGTATACATCTAAGTAAATATCACTACTAAATAACATTGATTCTACATCATCATAGTCTAAAACATCTATCCATATTTGTTGGTTGTTTATGTTTGAAGAATAACTATACCGAAGGCTCAATAAGTCTTTCACATATCCTATTTTATGAGATATCGAATTCATAAATTTCTTAAAGCTACTATTTTTTGAGACCATTGTAGATCTCCAATTAGAGTAATCAAACCTACAATAGTGCACTTTAACCCTTTCAGATGCCATCATTGACTGCCTACAACAACCACTATAGATCTTCAATGCTTGTGCACAGTGAACCCTAGCCATATTACACCAACACACAAATAACAAATATTAACTAAAGGACAAGTAAACAATCCTAAATCATCTACAATAAAAGCAATATATATATGAAAAAAACCTAATCATAGTAAACCCTAAATAATAAATCTGGTGGCTGAAAAAGTCGATGACAACACAGGGATACATACAAAAAAACATTCATAACAATAACCAAACACAAATATGCATGGGGCTATTAAATGTTCATATCTACAAAAAAGAGAACAAAGTTCGAAGTAAAAAACAAACAAACAAACAATATATATATATATATATATATATATATATATATATATATATATATATATATAAATTGTTTGTATGAAACTCACCTTTCAAACATGTAGATGGGAAAGTTAATGACAATGATGATATCACAACCTCCTTAAAATACAATGCCAAATTTTACAAAAATCATTGCAAGGGAAGATTAACAATTTAGAGGGTTTTATAGGAAAGTTCTTTGTAGACACAAACAAAAAAAAGAAACTCTAAGTACAAAAATGAGTTTATATATGATTCTTGAATTCTGTAAATAATAAGAAAACTCGCATAGTACTCATCCCAAACATATGCGATGTATTAGAGAATTTCTCATATTTGTCAGAAAGTCTGCATATATGTACAAAAATCCGTATATATGTTATAAATTCATAAATATTTAAGTAGGACATTTGTGATGTTGTAACGCTCAATTTAAGTGGAGGTTCACACATATTTTTGAGAATTTGTGAAGTATATGTGTATAAGTAGGATATTTGCTATTTTAGTGGTTTCACTCTAATTGGATATGTGCAAATGAATTTATGCGAGATTCGTATTATATATGCAAATTATGTAGGATATTTGTGATGTTAGGGGTTTCAATTTGACTGAATGTTCATAAATAAGTTTATGCGAGTCTCGTGAGGTCTGCATAAGAAAATATGTGATTCTAGATTTAAGTGGGAGTTTGCATTAGCCCATGAGCGACATAATTTCAATAACCCATCAATCCGCAATTGTAAAGGGTAAAAAAATCCTAACAAAGTTGGGTATTTGTGATTTTGGACATGGGGAAAATAGCAAAAATTGTAGAGCATTTCGAAAAACATATCAAATTAGCTGTATAGTAAGGTCATTTTCCGTTCAATATATCTCAACTAAAAATCCTGAGATTCAAGCATCTCTAGTCCAAAACTCTCACATGAGACGAAAGGTCCAAAGATAGATGGGTCTTAGGCTGGGTGATTTGACAAAGTACAAAGGGCACATTTGCTTTGATCATAGGGGTGAATAATTACAACTGAGAAAGTAGAAGTTGTGATTGTTGGTCACAAGGTCAATCTTGTGACCGAGAATCACTGGTTTTAATGGATGAGCATTCTCAAGTAAAAATTGCAATCACAGTGTTCACCTTTTTATGTTTTAATAAACTTGAGAAAGTAGCATGTCCATTATTTGCAATCACAAAATTTCAAGAAAATCTAAGAATCACTGTGTGTACAAACATTCCTCAAATTTTGTGTTTTGAAATCACCATCATCCATTGACATCTATATTTTTCGATGGGCCCCATTACTTACATGATAAATGGTGGTGATTGAAGGCATGGGTAATGATGATTTCAAAGCATAATAAAACTTGTGTTTTGTCAAATCTCTCGATCCATCCACCATGATATCCCTCCATTTGATAGGGAGTTAGATTAAGGTATGGGCCCCATGCCATGATCCACATGTCCGTTAAGGACATTTAGGGTGCATTTGACTGTGCATCCTGTGGGATGCCATGATGATCAAATGTCGAATGCAACGGACATGCATCTGCGTTTCAACCCCCTATTATGGTGAGAACAGGACGGAGGAACACTCATTTAAAAAAATAAAAAAGGTTAAGTGAGAGGGGTTACTCCGATGCTCTCCCATTCTCCTATCCCCCCCCCCCCCTCTCTCCCTTCTTCTTCTTCTTCTCTCTTATTAGGGATTTGATTAGTGCTCTAGGGCTTTGAAAGAAAATTCTTAAATTAGGGCTACTTATAGTTAATTTGATTAGGGTTTTATTTGATTTTATTTGATTAGAGCTTTGAATCAAATTTTTTTAATTAGGACTTTTTATGGTTAATTTGATTAGGGTTTTCTTTGATTTGATTAAGGATTTTTCTTTGATTTTCTTTGATTAGAGATTTGAATCAAATTCTTAAATTAGGGCTTTTTATATTTAATTTGATTTTCTTTAACTAGGGATTTGAATCAAATTTTTAAAATTATGGTTTTTTTATAGTTAATTTGATTAAGTTTTTTTCTTTAATTTGATTAGGGTTTTTTCTTTGATTTTTTTATTAGGGCTTTGAATAAAAAAATTAGGGCCTTTTATAGTTAATTTGATTAGGGGTTTTAATTTGATTTTATTTGATTAAGGCTTTGAACCAAGATTTTAAAACCAGTGTTTTTATAGTTAATTTGATTAGTTTTTTTATTAAGGGTTTGAATAATTTTTTTTAAATTAGTGTTTTTTTATAGTTAATTTGATTAGGGTTTTCGTTATTTAATTAGAGTTTTTTTATTTGATTTTCTTTGATTAAGGCTTTTTATCAAATTTCTTTAATTAAGGCTTTTTATAGTTAATTTGATTAGGGCTTTTCTTGAATTTGAGTTGGTCTATTTTTTATTTTATTTGATTAGGGTTTGAATTTGATATTTTTTAATTTAATTTTATGGTTTATTTTTCTTGTGGTTTAGAGGTTTTTTGGTTTATTTATTATTTATTTTCTTATATTTTATAAATTTATGATTTATTTATATTTTTGTATTTGTATATAAAAAATATGAATTCTTATTTTTCTCATATCACCCAAATTTTAAATATTTTTTGATGCTTAGATCCAGTTTGAGATCCATATTCGGGGCTAAAATCTATAATTTTTTGATAAACTTTCATAATTAAATATGACATGACACTGTTTAAAGCATTTTTATATAAAAAAATATCAGTTCCTATTTTTTCTCAAATTACTCAAATTATAAATATTTTTAGTATTTAGATCTAATATGAGATCCATATCCGGAGCTAAAATCTATAATAAACATGTTAAAACACTCATGTGATAAGACAAATCAAGTCGTACGATCCAAAACGAAGCTATCTAACCTATTATCCATGTGTTCAAGTGGTCCACAAATTGTAAAAATCAAATGTTGGACACAATGAATACAACTTCTTGTTCAACCAAAATAAGCATTGAACATAGTACAATCATTATAAAATAGATTGAACATACATTCTGTTATGTTGTTCTGTTCCATCTTGGATCCGCCATCAAACACACCCTTAAGCACAACCTTAATTCATGAATCAATGTGACAATATCAACATGATATCCTGACAAAAATCCATGGAAAAGCCAGTCACAAATCCCATGTGTTGGAATCTAACACTTCAAGGGATGATCCCGATAAAATAAAGTACATAAATCACATCTGCTCCGTCATAATTCAAGAATAAAATGAAAAAGCCCTAAAATACCCATTTAGAAAGCGGTTTAGCACCGACCCATTACTCTCTCTATATATATTATATATATAGGTGCTAAATGAAATATGCTAAATGATACGTACTAAATGGGTTTTCAACCCATAAATGTACTGGGCATGGTCAATTTATGAGGAATCTACACCTGGATCATGTATTTTTGATGAAAAAAATAATATTTGGAGCCTTGAAAATTTACAAAGATTTTGGACTGTTGATTTTTTGAACCTTATAAAAACCCACCCATGTGTTGGAATCAAACATTAAAGAGTTGATCCCTATAAAATCAAGTACATAGATCACATATTTACTGTCAAAATTTAAAAATGAAATGAAAAAACCCATTTAGGACATATCATTTAACATATTTAATTTAGCATCTGCCCATTACTCTCTCTCTCTAAATACATATAAATTAGTAGCGGCTCACACGTTAGGTGCGAAATGATACATGCTAAATAAGTTTTTCTGTTATTTCAGTGTTTGTTTGCAGTTTCGACCCCATAAAGCATGGTTTTACAAGGAATCCACACCTGGTTCATGTGTTTTATATGAAAAAAATGATATTTAGACACTAGAAATTTTACAAAGATTTTGAACCATTGATTTTTTTAACCTCAAGTTAGAATCGAATGATTCAAGAGCTGAACACTATAAAATTAAGTTATTTTTTTTAGATGGAAAGGTGCAAATGGTTTGGGTTTTGTTGGACCTCCAGTTTGAATCTATCGTGTTGTTCTTGGATATGGATCTTTAGACGATTCAATATGCATATTCTAGTCGAATTTAGACTTGCAGTATAGGATCTTTTGGATTTGAAGCTGAATTCAAATAGGTAATTTTGGTTGTATCAACGTTCCGAATAAAAGTAAGACACTTACACTCTTTTTTGTATTTGGTATTAACTTTTTTCCATCCAAATCTGTGTTAGGTTCCCATTAGTTGGATTTCCTGTTGGCTACATTCAACCTGAATCCAAACCATTTACATCTCAAATTGAAGATAACTCCAACTTTTTTTTTTCCCTATGTCCTTAATGGAATAATTATCACTTAACAAATTTGGTCTTGTTCTTGCTTTTGATTGTCAACAGGTACGGTCAGATTCAATCTTGACCCTTTTAATGAGCACAATGATGCTGATCTTTGGGAGTCCTTGGAGAGAGCATATTTGAAGGATGTTATTAGAAGAAATTCTTTGGGGCTTGATGCTGAGGTACAAACTTGACTCACTTGGCTCTCTTTGTTATCATTGGTTTTAGTAACTAATGTTTCTTAAATTCATCGATGGGGTATTTCTACAATGGGGAGTAAAAATAATTGTTTGAGTTACCATTGTATTACAGATTTTTTGTTTGAAAAAGTCTTGCAATACTTGATTAAACGCCCCATTGACAGTGCAATACATTTTTGTTACTGCAACTCTACCAATTGACATATACAAGAAACTCCTTGAAGTATTTCCCGATTGCAAAGCAATCGGGAGAGGTCTGCTAACTTCAGTGACAGATATCTGAATCCAACTACATGTGTTTTTCTACTCAGTGCCTTTGCTAAGCTCTGAAATATTTACTGGATGAACAATGTTTTCCGTTTATTCCTTGTACCAACAATGCTGACAGCACAAAGCATTCAATTTATTCCTTGTTTCTGTTTATTCCTGGTATCAATGAAGTTGTTTTGGCTTGTTGCCTGACTGAAGAACATTTTGTACTCAGTTAGTCTGTGCCATGATAATTGATCATTTTGTAATGGTACATATATAAATTTTTAGGGTTTAAATTTGCAAAAAAAAAAAAAAATTATAATCAATGTCGACCGTAAATATCGTTGGGTTTTTTAAAAGAAATTATAGTTAATGCTGATGATAAATATCATTGGCTATATGGACATATATGATTTAGCAATATAATACGACGGTAATTAGCGTCTACTTTAATATAGAACCGACAATAAATATCATTGTTGATATTAAATATAGTCGATGATATTTGTCGCCAAATTTAATTGCTATAATCGACGATATTTATCGTCGACGTTGAAGAATATAGGGCAACGATATTTATCATCGCTTTTGACTATCATAGCGACGATATGTATCATCGACTTTAAATAATATAGGCGACGATATATATCATCAGTTTCAATTAGTATAGCTGACGATAATTATTGTTACCTTTAATTTCTATTATCAATGATAATTTAGAGCCGATCATTTTATATTGACTATATCAAATTGTCGAATTTAGTTTTATAAAAATGATGACATATAAATATCATCGAAAATAATAATATAAATGATCATAAAAAGTTGACACTCATGGTGATCATATTTATCATCATTTATGTTATTGGCTACCATAAATAATATATTGCCGATGATAAATATCGTCAGTAATGACTTGTTTTCTTGTAGTGCCTTAAACTAAATCGTAAACAAAAAAACATACAATAAGTGTCACACATCTAAACACAAAACACTTCTATCTTCTCCCCCATCAACATTGTGAACAATGACATGCACCTAAGCGCTGGGTGCAAAAACTTAATTATAATTCTAACAATAGTATACGGTCAACAAGAAAGCAACAACATTCCGATGCCAATAACATGGTAAGAAAGAAAGAAAACACATAACCCAAGCAACACTCGAACAAAACACCAACAGATGAAGAAAGAAAACCATAAACAACACTACGGGCAATAACCAAGGGGTTGCAAACCAAAACATAAACAACAAATGCTGCATTAACTCCAAAAGAAAGAAACAACAACATATTAACTTCAACAACAAACACAACACCGAAAAAAAAAAACAATGAAGCTTATATCAAATCCAAATCAAAGAAACAACAAACAACCGACAAATAGAAGTTTAATAGATCCAGAAAACAATGACAAAGTTGTAAGTCTTTTTGTTTTTTTTATTACTTGTGCTGTGTCACCTTGGTATTGTGACTGTGTTTTGCAGGTTGTAGCATCCCCAAGTGGAGGACTTGATTCAGATTCGGTTTGTTATCTACCACCATCGAGGATCGGTCGTGTTCTCACTTTAACTGATTCTCCATCTTTTCTTCACCATGCATCTTCCTATTCATATCTCAGTTTTCTCTTGGAAGCAACAACCTAAGAAGTGCAACAACCCTATCAAGGTCGTGTGGGGGTTGTTCTTCACTTTTTTTTTTGGATTCTTCCTTTTTTGTTGTAAACCAGAAGAAGAAGAAGCATACATTCAACTCTCATTGTTCTTGCTTCTTATAGTGTTTCTCAAATAATGAAATTGCATGCAACCTTGTTTTTAACAAGTGGGTGGCTTAGATTCTTCATTGTAACAAGTGAGTCTATGAGATTAAGCAGTGATAAATTTGTATTTGAGAAGTTTAGGCTGAGACACATTTTTTTTGTTCTCAATGGATTACGACAATACCCATACTCATGCACATGACATCATCATTCATGTATCTATTATACATTGATTCACATTAACCGTCTATGTACCCATTCACTTTACACATATATGTATATTGCTTCACACATTATTTACTATTTTCATTCTCATTAATACATTACACTATTAACTATTCCTACTATTTTTTTACCATCCCTGTATAAATTAGCACATGAAACACATCTAAAACACAGTATCTTTTTTTTTTCCTTGTCAACAATTGACACCTCTAAAGTGCAAGGATGACATGTGGCGATGTTCTCATAAGAAGGGGGCATAAGGGAGAGGGTGTTGTGTGTTCTCCCCGAAACACAAATTTGTGTGTTCCTATGTGTACAGAGGAATATCTTGGGACCCGCAATAATTCATATGCCAATGTTGCCCATGAAGACTTTATAATAAAATAACATATAAAAAAGGTAGATATACTTTTGATGGAAATATCCTCTCGTAAGATAGATATGCGTTGAACGAAAATGTCCTCCCGCTCCTCGTATATACATTTGCACGTTCCGCCTTTGTTGTAGCACAAGTTAAAAACAAAGGCAAAAGAAGGAGGAGGAGGAGGAGGAGGAGAAGGAGAAGCAAAGAAAGACACTTGTTAGATAGAAAACTTTTCTTTGTTCCTACCTTATGGAGATAACTATAAATTGAACAATTGGTTCGATCATTGGTGGGCGTCAAAGGAGGATTTGTCGGCCATCTCTTTTTATAGTCTTCTCTTCTTCTTTATTTTTGTTAGGCAGTATGGAAAAAAGCAATGAAGCACAAACATTCCAACAAGTGTCATTAAAGCGTCGTGAGTACCTTTCCATGTCATCGTGCTATTGTTAAAGAACATATGTCGTCGTGAGTGTCATTAAGGCGTTGTTTTGTTATTTCAGGTAGATTTTATCATTTCAACGGTTGGAAACTTGAAGACATTTGTAAGACGCTGGGACCTGTTGACAAAAAATGCTTGGTTACAGATGCAAGCAAGGTCCTCTACCCCATCCGGTATCGTCCATTAACTCAGTATATGCAATGTAACACAAATTGCAGTTGTCGTAACATGTATATCGATTTGTGAGATATTGTTTTATTTGTAATATATTATGCTGAATTGTCGTATATCGATTTGTAAGATATGCGTTTTCTAGTATTGATTTGTGAAATATTATTTTGTTTGTTGATATCGATTTGTAATATTGTGCTGAATTGCCGTATATCGATTTATAAGCTATTATGTGTTTTCTAGTGACAATCTGTAAGATATTGTTTTGTTTGTTAATATCGATTTGTAATATATTATGCTGAATTATCGTATATCGATTTGTAAGATATTATGTGTTTTCTATTATCGATTTGTGAGATATTGTTTTGTTTTTTAATATCGATTTGTAATAGATTATGCTGAATTGTCGTATATCGATTTATAAGATATTATGCAATTTCTATTATCGATTTGTGAGATATTGTTTTGTTTGTTAATATCGATTTGTAATATATTATGCTGGATTATCGTATATCAATTTGTAAGATATTATGTGTTTTCTACTGTCGATTTGTGAGATATTGTTTTGTTTGTTACTATCGATTTGTAATATATTATGCTGAATTGTCGTATATTAATTTGTAAGATATTTTGTGTTTTCGAGTATCAATTTGTTAGATATGGTGTTGTTTGTTAATATCGATTTGTAAGCTATTATGCTTAAGTAATCGGTAGTCGTTGTTATATGCATCTTGAATAAACCGTAGTAAACGTATGTGCTGGTTAACACAAATTGATATTTTGCACATGACAGTGTTGAGCATATCAACTAGTTGCAGTGAAGATGACGTATCTCAATCATTGGGAAGTCATGGAGCAACAAACATCCGTACTATCGACGCACCTGAAGAATTGAATATGTGCACTAATGATGCACATGATAAGAAGGGTGCAAGCATTTGATTCAATCTTCACTTGAATATTCCAGCAGACGAAATGCAATTCGATAATGAGGTAGACAATCATGATAGTGCACTTGACAAAGATGCAGGCACCTCAAGTCTACATGATAGTACACTTGACTCTGTTCCCATAGAGGGAATGCAGTTTAATAATGATGAAACTGCATACAAATTTTACAATGATTATGCGTTAAAACTTGGCTTCAGTGTTAGAAGGTATTCTTGGGCAAAAATGCACATGGTGTCTTGGTGAGAAAGGCATATGTTTGTTCAAAGCAAGGTTGAAAGAAGTCAAGTGAAAATCTAACATAGAGCAAGCCAGATTCAAGATGCTGCTGTCCATCGAGAATGGTGTTAAGAAGTCTTCCGAATGGAAAATATGTAGTTCGTACTTTAATCAATGATCATAACCATGAATTAGTTGTTTCATTTATGACTCCTATGTTAATGTCATATCGTAAAGTAACTGAAGCGTATGCTGCAATTGCTGAAATAGCTGATACCGCCGGCATTATATCAAGGAAGACATATAATTTTTGTGTGCACGTAGATGATGGTCACGAGAATATACCATTCACACCTATGGATCTAAGAAACTACTTGAGAAGGAAGAGGTCAGAAAATATGAAGAATGGAGGAATATATTCTTTGGTTGATTACCTACAGAAAAAATCAAACATTGACCCTGGTTTCTTTAGTGCAATGCAACTGGATGAAGATGAGTATGTTGTGAATATGTTTTGGGCATATTCAAAGCCAAGAGTGGATTATGAATGCTTCAATGATGTGCTTGTTCTTTATACGACAGTGAAGATTAATACGAAACAATGGCCATTTACGCAGTTTATCGGAGTGAACCATCACTCACGGAGTTGCATACTAGGTGGCGTTTTTTTGTATGACTAGACCAAAAAAATCTTTGAGTGGTTGTTCAGAGTATTTACACAGGCAATGAATGGGAAGCACCCTAGAGCTGTACTTACAAATGGTGATCATGCAATTGCAGTGTCTCATGTATGGCCATATGCACATTAACCCCTATGTTTGTGGCATATCTTTCAAAATGTCGCAAAGAACATAGGACACATTTTTAATCAGAAGATAGGGTTTGATAAAAAGTTTAGATAGTGTGTACTTGAGAGCATAGACGAGGTCACCTTTATGTCTGTTTGGGAGTAAATGATTTAGATGTACGACCTTGAAGACTATGTGTGGTTACAACATTTATATGCAGACAAAGAGAAGTGGGCATTGGCATATGGAAGACAATACTTTTGTGCAGATATGATAAGCACACAAAGAGCTGAATCTATGCATGCCACACTGAAAAAAACATTGTATTCATGTTTAACAATATTTTGTTTCATGAAATAGTATGAATTTTTTGTAGACGGTCTTAGACAGAATGAGCTTGAACAAGATATGAAATGCTTCAACACCCGCCCTGTAACTTTGGGCATAAAAATATTGACGCAACCTGTAGATCTGTATATACTAACTGTATTTGAATGAAGTAAGAAGGAGGTTATACAGGTCATGAATTGCAACATGGAAGGACGTATGCAATATGAGAATGTGCACAAATACCATATTGTATGGGATGACGAAGAGTATTCAAAAGGCAAGAAGCACATGTTACATACAATGTTGACAACAAAATAGTTGAATGTACGTGCAAAATGTTTGAATTCAAAGGTATTTTATGTCGTCATGCATTAAAAGCACTTAATCAAGAGAAGATACAAGAAATACCTGAGTCATATATAATGCGAAGATGGATGAGACAAGCAAAGATTGAACTGCTAGAGACAAATAATGTCAGTCCAACTAGTGTTGATGAGAAGTGCCAGATGGCCTCCCGTTACCAACAACTATGTAGGTCATTTATGCATGTTGCAAATTTGGCATAAAAAAGCAAAGAAGCCTATGTATGTATGAGAAACGCGTTAAGGGAATTACTTAAAAAAGTACAGTTAATTTACCATGAGTCTGTTGTAGCTCGTGAAGACCAATTTAAGAAAACGGAATCGAAAAATGTAGGTAAAAATCACGCTTCTCCTGACCCTTGTGAGAAGTTACGCCGAAGCGTAAACATCATCTTCAACAAGTCAGAAGTAAACGTTGTAGATTATGATAAGAATATTCACCTAGCGAAGGGTATCAAAAGAAAACTTGCCTCTGATCGCAGTCGTCGAATGACAAAGGGTGCACCAAAATTGATTGGCAAGAAAATGTCTAAGAAACAACCAACCCCTAAGCAACCAAGCCCTTCGTATGAACAAGTATGTAATATAGTATATTGCTTCCCATGTAAATTGTATTACGTGGAATGTAAGACCCATAATTTTTTAGACAAGTTCTGAATAAAATTTACGAGGTATTTACCGGTAAAAATAGCATTTATGCTCAAAATGCAAATCAAAACAATTCCTGCGAGCCAAATATACTTTGGATATTCGTATCTTCGCGAATATATGCTCAAACACTCTAGAAGTCATAACTTCCTACCTGAACGAAATCAAGAGATTTTCATGAGCCAACTTTCTTAGTTACGTCAATACAAAGAGAATGACATACTTAGATTTTTTTGAAAAAAATGCCGAAAACCCAAATTTTTTATGGGACTCACGAAAATGTTGGTGGAACCCACAGAAATATTTCTCATAAAATATCTGGTGGGACCCACAAAATATTCCATGAAAATATCTAGTGGGACCAACAAGATATTTCATGGAATATTCCATTTGGATAAGATCAAATATGTCATCCGCATAAGTATGACATGGAATTTTTGAAAAAGCCAAGGGCAAAAAAGAAATTCTGAAACTTGGGGCTCAAGTTTCAGAATCTATAAATAGAGGTGCACCCCTTTCTCTAAAAATCATCTAGCCCACTCTCTCTCCTCCTTTTCCAAACCTTCCCTACCTAGCCTAGCCCACCCGAGCTTGCCTGACCTGGTCCTAGCTCACCTGACCTGGTCTGAACCCACTTGACCCAGTCCAAACCTAGTTGACTTGACTTGAACCTCGTTGGGTTTGAAGTCAAAGTCAAAGTCTTTCTTGGTCCAATGGTTTGATTTTCTGAATCTTGACCTACTCTGACCTCTCGAAGGAAGGATCGAACCTCGTTCGAAGTAGTCGGAGCATTCCAAAGTCCTTTCTTCCTCGATTTGAAGTAAGTTCGCTTCGTTGATTCATCTCTCTCAAGTATTTGCTTGTTTGTATATAGCATATACTTTCTGAAGTAGTATCTGATCCTAGTTCTTGATTGAGCCCTCTAGGATACTTCAGTGTTCACGCGCTCGCCTCGTAACTATTGTTAGATATATATATTTGAATGCGCAGTATATGCATTCTTAAAAATGATATCTCACCCTAGTTTCTGGTTGAGCCCTCTAGGACACTTCAGTGTTTACTCGCTCGCCTCATAACTATCGTTGGATACAAATCTTGGTGTATATCGTTTGGAATTAGTCATCGCGTCTTATATCACTAAGGCTGGTGTAATTTACCTTTACCGTCGCGTCGTATAATGCCAAAGCTCATTGTTTTTTGCATTTTTGATTCCGCACTTCCGATTATGCATTTACTTACGTTGTCGCCTTGAATGATGCCAAGGCTTATGCTTTCTATAAATATATATGTAGAATATTTCGTTCGGTTACACACCCTAAATAATAAGTATATGCATTTCCTTTACGCCGCCACCATATAAAGTACAAGCTTGTGCTTATATTACATATATGGTGCATAAATGAGCGTTTAAATGGAGATCAACTCCAAATCGTCAATACGATTCTCTTACTGCTCTTCGTTCAAGATTCTGCTTGACGAATGAAGACCCTATTGAAAAGGCTTCGCTTTTACGCAAAACCGCTTTCTCGTAAAGACTAAGTCAATTACGTATGGCCTGGCTATGGCCTAAGGTTTCAATCAACCTTGATGGATGCGGGGTAAGCACAACGGTGTGAGTCCATCTCTGAGTTAAGCACAACGATTTCTCCGCCAAAAAGGGGAGATGCCGCTGAAATGGTTAAAAGAAATGCATGCTTTCTCCATCAAAGAGAGGAAGTGCTACATGAATTTCTGAAGAAGCTAGAAATAGCGCAAAAAGAATGTAGCAGGTTACTCCATCATACAAAGGAGTTGCTACCCAGTTCATTGAACACTTTCTACAACATAGAAAGGATCGTCACACTCCTACCGTTGGAATAGGGGAGGTGCTGGCAAAAGGGTTGGTAAAAGAGCTGTCAGAACTAGTTAAACGTCACAACTATGCCTGTTGTTGAAACGGTGCCTGAATGGCTCATCTCCCTGATACCTGTAAGGGCACCTTACTCGTAAGGGCCGTTGCGCCAGAGTAGTGGCTGTGCCTTAATAAGGTTATAAGCTCATTGCATAAAAATATGCCGAGCGGCCAATCCGTTGAGATCGAGTCATATGCATGCTAATTGAGAATTGTTATACAACCAAGACTCGTAAGGGCCGTAGAGCCAGAGTGTGTTGTTTCCACCCGAAAGAGGTGAGATACTCGTGATGGCTGCAATGTCGAGAGCAGCGTTAAGCATGCATATGAATAAAACTTAAGGTTGCACATACCTCGTGGTTGATGATCATATTAGGGGTATCTCTCTCGGTTGATGACCGTGATTATGGCATACTGAATGGGGTTGGGTACATATCTCCATAGTGCTGAGGCACGGGCTGCCTAAAATGGCATGCAATATCTGACCAAGTAATCGTAAGACTGACAGACCCCTTCAGGAGTTATGCTCACTGTGCAATGACAGTGATGATACAACCTTGGGTGACACGTATTGACTTTGGACCTGATAGAGTCCACGATGGCCTCAGTCTCTCATGAGTTTTGAGGTCGCGGTTATCCTTAAGATCTAAAGATTGAACCCAACTACTGCAAGTAGAGACTGCATCCGAATATGAGCCTAGTAGGGTTCTCCCGGTTGAAATACACCGCTCTACTATGGATAGGGTCAACAGGCCTCTAGGGTATCTAAAATACATGGAATAATCAAGCTCCAGAATGTCGAGTTGATGCCCGAACAATGCTTCACCCACATATCAAGGGTGGAAGAGGTTAAATATCAAAACAATGCATTAGCTCTAGGTTCAACGATGCTTGAATGTATGAGTGGATGGACGTTGTTGAGTCAAGTCATGCACAACCTTTGTGAAGTTGTCATGATCAGTATATGACTGGACCGACCGGGCAAAGACTCGTGTTGTATCCACACGACTAAGCGAAGCTCGATGAGCTGTCCTTAGATACATGAGATACAGATGTGCCAAGTATAAAGACTTGAGCACGATATTTAGCCCAAAAGAGGCTTGCGCTAAGTCATGAAGACTTAAGCGAGAGATTCAAATCACAATCCTGAAGAGGCTTGCGCTAAGTCATGAAGACTTGAGCGAATGTTCAACTCATAGCCCAGAGGAGGCTCTTGCGATATACGCTAAGTCATGGAGACTTGAGCATCGTTATTACGAACTGTGACCCTGAGTGATCAACGTATTTACTTGAGTTGAATGGATGCATGATTCCTTGCTTACCAGACCATCAATGGTTCTGACCCCATTTTATAGGGATTTCAGATGTTGGACCTGCGTTGCGATATGCGGAGCAAGGCGACATCAAGTTCCAGGGTTTCTCTAGACAGGGTTTCTCAAGTAGTGATGTTGTAATAAACATGTGGTTTTCGATAAAATGGAACACTTTGGTGGTCAATGAGTTGCTTGACCACATACTTATAATGTGCCCAGAGTTTTCTAAAACTGACGACTCATTATCGTCTAATTTCGCTGCTAAAAGCTTTTCTAAGTTCCGCTGCAAAGAAAAAAAAATTCATAAAAATTTTAACTTAGCTTTGTTTTAGAAATTCGGAGCGTTACAGAATTGGTATCAGAGCATGCGTCTGAGATACCTAGTTTAAGATCTGTCGTGTTTGTGGTATCGCACTATAAGTATAAATTTTATACTTTTTCTGATATGAGTGCATCTTTGTATAGATGGCAACTCACGGCTCGTGCAGATACTGCTATCATTATTGGATCATGGACGATGAGTGGGTATGCCCATATGAAGTCCATGACTGCCAATATTATGGCAAAGATGGGCATTCCGCCAACGAATGCCAAAGGAGGTATACCGCCGATATGGGTCGACAAAGATCGCTTGGTCTTAAGGACGAGACCTCGCGTGTTAGTGGATCACATCATACAAGTGTTGAGAGTAGCCACACCTCATCGACTTCAGATGAACTACCATATTTGGTGGAATTCGACTTGAACTTCATTGAGAGATTCAGTCGGATGCAAGGCTATTAACAGGCATCACATACGCCTAGCTTGCACAGTCGGGATGAGGGATGCAACAACTCCTTCTATAATCCCATTATGATTTCGGATTTCCTGCGTCAAAGTGCTATTATATGGGAGAATGAAGCGGCTTCACAAACACCGAGCCTGAATGGCCAGGAAGAGGGATACAACTCCTATTATCTCGTTATGATCTCAGACTCTCTGAGTCATAATGATACATAGTGGGAAAGTGGACTGGCATCACTGATCTATCCACAGGATTCGCTTGAGAGTGCGAAAGTGCCGCCCAAGCAAACTCTACTTGTGCCTAAGCCAAGACAATGTGGCAACCGATGATATTTTGGGTTGTTTTCATAAAAAAAGAAGTCTAGTTCTTAAGAAACTGTTTGTGTTTTTGAGTCAATAGACTCATGTATATAGTTTCTCGTCGTCAATGTCTGCCAGTGTGGCATGACGCTTGTACATAATGACGATGCTTGTGTAATGAAATGTATATAAGTAAATAAAGTTTTACTTCACTATATACATCAAGAAACTAAAAATATGCTCGTGTGTGAATAGATAAATGACTCCTACGACGAGGAGAACCATGCCGAGCGAGGAGTCCCATACACAAAGATTCCTGCTAGAGACACTCAACAACTTGGTAACAATCATCCATGAAACGAGGTCAAAACCAGTTACTCTTCGAAATGAGAACATTGGAGGAATAACTTATGAGAAATTCCTCAAGCTTGATCCATTGGTCTTCGCCGGTAGAGTCAATCCAGAGCTTGCAGAAAGTTAGATCGAGGAGACAGAACATGCCTTCCTGGTATTGGGAGTACCAGAGGAGAAAAAAACAAATTTCGACATGTACAGACTGAAGGACAATGCACGGAAGTGGTAGGATACCACTAAGTTGATATAGTTCTCACAAATCGAAGTCATCCCATAGACTGACTTTCAGAGGACTTTCATGGATAACTATTTCTCGTTGCACTCCAGAAACAAAAAGAAGATAGAGTTTTCAGAATTGGAACAGGGTGGTATGAGTCTTACCGACTGTACTACCAAATTTCAAAATCTCGAGCGGTATTGCTCATGATTGTTTGAGATAAACCAGGAAAGGGCCGACAAGTATGTAAATGGTCTACGAGAAGGGCTGCAATCTCGTCTGATAACAACATGCCCTCGACTTTTCAAGTTGCAGTAGCGACAACTTCCAAAATCCAAGAGGATTGGGCGAGATCTAAAGTGATCGTAGCAAAGAGGTCTGTAGTTGATGATGGAAACCATAAGAGAATGTTCCCAAGTGGCCAAGGTTCACAACAACCCATTCGAAAGAGAAAACTTCAAGGTGAGAACAATACTCAACAAGTCATGAGGCCAAGGCAGAACACGACTCAAAATGATCAGCAGTCCAACTTTAGCTGCCCGAAGTGTCGTGTGAACCACCCTAGGAGACCATGTTCTCGTGACATTGGTGGTTGCCTGTATTGTGGCAACATGGGCTACTTTATAAGGGATTGCACAAAGAAGGTTGCAGATGAGCAGAGGAAGAATATCAGATCAGCCGTACCCTCTCGACAAGCGCCACAGTTTCAACGACTACCCTCTAGAGTAGAACAAAAGCCTACTGCAGGTCAGGTATATGCTGTAACGACTGAACAAGTCTAAAATGGTGACCTGATTGAAGGCACCATACCTGTTAATAGACATGCTGCTTATGTCTTGTTTAATTGTGGTGTTACTCATACCTTTATCTTCAATGACTTCACTGAACAACTCCACGCTTCGGTATAATCGGTTGATAGAATGATTGAAGTGTACAACCCATTGGGTTCACACACCAAATGTATCCGGTGTATGAAGAACCTGGATATAGAGATAGCTGAGCAACACTTGCCTACTGATGCCATCCTAATCGATATGGTACAATACAATGTCATTCTGGGAATGAATTGGTTGGCCCAGAACAATGCCAGGATTTTGTGTCACGGGGGTAGGGTGATTTTATCCCGATCGGGATTTCCTAAGGTGGAATACCGGTTATCCAAATCTGTCCCACAGAAACGACTCATATCAGTTCTTAAGACACAAAAATACCTTAGTAAGGGTTGTGTAGCCTTCCTATTGAGCCTCTCAGTGAAAAATTCAAATATCCAGTCCCTTGAGAGTTTGAAAGTAGTGTGGGAGTTTCCTGATGTGTTTTCTGAGGAATTGCAAGGACTTCCGCCACTTCGTGAGATTTAATTTAGAATTCAGTTATTATCTAGAACGATGCTGATATCAAAGCCCCCCTATCGAATGACACCAACTGAACTCAGTGAGTTGAAATGTCAGTTGAAAGAACTGATGGAACAAGGGTTCATTCATCTGATTGCATCACCGTGGGGAGCCCTGATGCTATTTGTAAAGAAGAAGGATGGATCCCTTCAGTTATGCATCGATTATCAGATGCTTAACCAGACAACTATCAAAAACAAGTATCCGTTGCCTCGTATTGAGGACTTATTCGATCAACTCAAAACAACAAGAGTATTCTCCAAGATTGACCTCAAGTTTGGGTATCATCAACTCAGAGTTAAAGAGGAGGATATACCTAAGACTGCCTTCAGAACAAGATATGACCATTATGAGTTCGTAGTGATGTCGTTCGGACTCACGAATGCACCAACTGTCTTCATGGACCTGATGAATTGAGTATTTAGGCCATACTTAGACACCTTTGTCATCGTCTTCATTGATGACATTCTCGTATATTCAGAAAACAAGGAACAACACATCGAACACTTGAGAATCGTCTTGAAATACCTTTAGGATAATAAACTCTATGCCAAGTTTTCGAAATGTGAATTTTGGCTAGATAAAGTGATGTTCCTTGGCTATGTAATCTCTAAAGATGAAATCGCAGTGGATCTTGCGAAGGTGGAAGCTGTGATAGACTGGAAACAACCAGAGAATATCACTGAGGTCTGTATCTTCCTTGGACTTGCCGGATACTATCGGAAGTTCATACAGGACTTCTGCCGAATCGTCGTACCCATGATGAAACTGTTGAAAAAGAGTGTCAAGTTTGAATGGAATGACCAGTGTAAGGAGTGCTTTGAGATTCTCAAACAAAAGCTTACTACTGCCCCTGTCCTTACTCTACCTTTTAGTCAAGGAAGATTCGTAGCTTACACGGATGCCTTAGGGATGAGTCTAGGTTGCGTGTTGATGCAACACAACAAAGTGATCGCTTATGCATCACAATAATTAAGGATGCATGAGAAAAACTATCCAACCCATGACCTGAAGCTTGCCGCAATGGTGTTCGCACTCAAAATTTGGCGACACTACCTGTATGGAGAGAAATTTGAGGTCATGTCGGACCATAAAAGCTTAAAATACCTCTTTTCTCAAAAAGAGCTCAATATGCGGCATCGACGATGGCTGAAATTTCTCAAAGACTATGAATTCATACTTTTCTATCACCCTGAAAAGACGAATATCGTAGCAGATGCCCTTAGTCGCAACACTATTGGCGCTCTCGCCAACCTTGCAGGACAATGGAAGTTGATGGAGGATTTCATCAATTGGAAGCCATTTTTGGCTAATTCGGTCAGAATCCGATTGCCATGCTTGACAATCCACATCGAGATACTTGATCGAATTGTAGCCGAACAATTCAAGGACCCCTAGTACTTGGAATTAAAATCTCGTGCTGAAAAAGATGACACTTTCTTCCATTTGAAAGAAGATGGAAGGATAATGATGGAAGAAAGAATGTAGGTTCTAAATAACCCTGAGCTAAGAGAGGAAGTATTTCAGGAAGCTCATAATAGCAAGTACACTATCCACCCTGGAGGTACAAAAATGTTCCAAGACTTGCAGAGAAAGTACTGGTGGAGGGGTATGAAAAGAGATGTGGCCACGTTTGTCTTAAAGTGTTTGGTCTGCCAGCAAGTTAAGATCGAACATCAACGACCTGACGGAAAGTACAACAGATCGAGATTCCAGAATAGAAATGGGAGGGTATTATGATGGATTTTATCGTTGGATTACCTCGATCCAAGAGACAACACAATTCAATATGGGTGATTGTGGACAGACTCACCAAGTCTGCTCACTTCCTGCCAACCAACACTCGGTACTCAACAAAAAGATTGACAGAAATCTACGTTCGGGAAATTGTCAGACTTCATGGAGTGCCGACATCGATCATATCTGATCGTGACCTGAAGTTCACCTCTCAATTCTGGGAGCAACTTCAGAAAGCTCTGTGGACAAAACTCAAGTTTAATACAACATTCCATCCCCAAACAGATGGGCAATCAGAACAAACCATACAGACTCTGAAAGATATGTTGAGAGCCTCTATGTTAGAATGAAAAGGTGATTGGGACTCCCACTTAGTGTTGGCTGAATTTGCTTAAAATAATAGCCATCACGCTAGTATTGGGATGGCACCGTATGAAGCCTTGTACGAACGACCCTGTCGATCACCAATCCATTGGGGAGAAGTGAGTGAGCAAACCTTGGACTCACCCATTGTGTTACAGCGCTACACTGAGCAAGTCCATATGATAAAAAAGAAGCTACTGACTGTTCAAAGCCGATAGAAGAGCTACGCAGATCAATGACGTAGGGAATTTACTTTTATGGTTGAAGATAAGGTTTTTATCAAGGTCTCCCCAAGCAAGAGTGTGTTCTGTTTTAGAAAGAAGGGGAAGCTCAACCCTAGATTTGTTGGTCCCTTCGAGGTGTTGAACCGGATCAGAGAGATTGTTTACCGAGTAGCATTGCCACCGCAATATGCACAAATACATGACGTATTTCACGTATCAATGCTTATGAAATATGTTCATGATCCTTCTCACGTCACCAAATATGAAGATATTGACATCCGAGAAAATATGACGGTGGAGGAAAGGTCAATAGAAATCATGGACCGACAAGAGCAAGTGCTAAGAACGAAGATCATTCCACTGGTTAAAGTGAGATGGCAACATCATGGAATCGATGATTACACTTAGGAGACTGAATCTGATATGCGGGATAAGTATCCTGAACTTTTTACTTTGTACCCTTAACTGAATTTCGTGGATGAAATTCCTTTAAGGGGGTAATGATGTAAGACCCATAAATTTTCAGACAAGTTCTGAATAAAATTCATGAGGCATTTACCGATAAAAATAGTATTTGTGCTCAAAATGCGAATCAAACCGATTCCTGCGAGCCATATATACTTAGGATATTCGTATATTCGCGAATATATGGTCAAAAACTCTGGAAGTCATAACTTCCTACCTGAACGAAATCAAGATATTTTTATGACCCAACTTTCTTAGTTACGTCAATACAAAGAGAATAGCGTACTCAAAAATTTTTAGAAAAAAATCGCCGAAAACCCAAATTTTTTGTGAGACCCACGAAAATGTTAGTGGGACTCACAAAAATATTCCCCAAAAAATATCTGATGGGACTCACAAAAATATTCCCCAAAACATATCTGATGGGACCCACAAAATATCCCATGAAAATATCTAGTAGGACCCACAAAATATTCCATGGAATATTTCATTTGGATAAGATCAAATATGTCATCCAGATAAGTATGATGAGAAATTTTTGAAAAAGCTAAGGGCAAAAAAGAAATTCTGAAACTTGGGGCTCAAGTTTCAGAATCTATAAATAGAGGTGCACTCCTCTCTCTAAAAATTGTCTAGCCCACTCACTCTCCTCCTTTTCCAAACCTCCCCTACCTAGCCTAGCCCACCTGAGCCTGCCTGACCTGATCTGAGCCTGCCTGACCTGGTCCTAGCTCACCTGACATGGTCTGAACCCACTTGATACGATCCAAACCTAGTTGGGTTTGAAGTCAAAGTTCTTTTTGTTCCAATGGTTTGATTTTCAGAACACAGACCTAGTCTGACCTCTCGAAAGAAGGATCAAACCTCGTTCGAAGCTGTTGGAGCATTCCAGAGTCATTTCTTCCTCAATTTGAAGTAAGTTTGCTTCGTTGATCCATCTCTCTCAAGTATTTGCTTGTTTGTATATAGCATATACTTTCTGAAGTAGTATCTGATCTTAGTTCTTGGTTGAGCCTTCTAGGACACTTCGGTGTTCACGTGCTTGCCTTGTAACTATCGTTAGATATATATGTTTGAATGTGCAGTATATGCGTTCTTAAACATGGTATCTCGTCCTAGTTTCTGGTTGAGCCCCCTAGGACAGTTCGGTGTTTACTCGTTCGCCTCATAACTATCGTTGGATACAGATCTTGGTGTATATCGTTTGGAATTGGCTGTCGCGTCTTATATCGCCAAGGCTCTTGTAATTTACCTTTCTCGTCGCGTCGTATGATGCCAAGGCTCGCTGCTTTCTGTATTTTTGATTCTGCACTTCCGATTATACATTTACTTACGCTGTCGCGTTGAATGACGACAAGGCTCCTGCTTTATGTAAATATATATGTAGAATATTTCATTCGGTTACACACCCTAAACAATAAGTATATGTATTTCCTTTACGCCACCACCATATAAAGTATGTGCTTCTTCTTATATTACATATATGACACGTAAATGAGCGTTCAAATGGAGATCAACTCCCAATCACCAATACGATTCCCTTACTGCTCCTCGTTCAAGATTCTGCTTGACGAATGAAGCTCTTATTGAAAAGGCTTCACTTTTGCGCAAAACCATTTTCTCATAGAGACTAAGTCAATTGTGTATGACCTGGCTATGACCCAAAGTTCTAATCAACCTTGATGAATGCGGGATAAGCACGATGGTGTGCATCCATCACTAAGTTAAGCGTAGCGAT
Organism: Nuphar pumila; assembly: GCF_984573655.1. NCBI lineage: Eukaryota > Viridiplantae > Streptophyta > Magnoliopsida > Nymphaeales > Nymphaeaceae > Nuphar > Nuphar pumila. Next base: position 162,538,197 of record NC_143249.1, on the reverse strand, counting down.
TTTCCCGCCAAAGAGAAAAGATGCCGCTGAAATGGTTAAAAGAAACACACGCTTTCTCCATCAAAGAGAGGAAGTGCTGCTGAAATTTCTGAAGAAGCTAGAAATAACTCAGAAAGAACGTAGCAGATTACTCCATCATGCAGAGGAGTTGCTACCCAGTTCATTGAACACTTTCTACAACGTAGAAAGGATCATCGCACTCCTGTCGTTGGAACAGGGGAGGTGCTTGTAAAATGGTTGGCAGAAGAGCTGTCAGAACCAGTTAAATGACACAACGATGCTTGAATGGCTCATTTCCCTGATACCTGTAAGGGCACCTTACTCGTAAGGCCAGTTACGCCAGAGTAGTGGCTACGCCTTGACATGGTTATGAGCTCATTGCATAAAAATATGCCGAGCGGCCGATCCGTTGAGATCGAGTCATATGCATGCTCATTGAAAACTATTATACAACCAAGACTCGTAAGGGCCACAGAGCCAGAGTGTGTTATTTTCACCCAGAAGAGGTGAGATGCTCGTGATGGCCGCAGTGCCGAGAGTAGAGTTGAGCATGCATATGAATAAAACTTAAGGTTGCACATACCCCGCGGTTGATGATCGTGTTAGGGATATCCTCCTCGGTTGATGACCGTGATTGGGGCATACTGAATGGAGTCGGGTACATATCTCCATAGTGCTGAGGCACAGGCTGCCTAAAATGACATGCAATATCTGACCAAGTAATCGTAAGACTGACAGACCCCTTTAGGAATTATGCTCACTATGGAATGACAGTGATGGTACAGACTTAAGTGACACTTATTGACTTTGGACCTGATAGAGTCCACGATGGCCTCAGTCACTCATGAGTTTTGAGGTCATGGTTATCCTTAAGATCTAAAGATTGAACCCAAATACTGCAAATAGAGGATGCATCCGAATATGGGCCTAGTAGGGTTCTCCCGGTTGAAATACACTGCCCTACTATGGATAGGGTCAACAGGCCTCTGGGGTATCTAAATACATGGAATAATCACCCCCCAGAACGTCGAGTTGATGCCCGAACAATGCTTTGACCACATACTAAGGGTGAAAGAGGTTAAATATCGAAACAATGCATTAGCTCTAGGTTCATCGATGCTTGAATGTATGAGTGAATGGACGTTGTTGAGTCAAGTCCTATATAACTTTTGTGAATATGTCATGATCGGTATACGACTGGACAAAGACCCGTGTTATATCCGCACGACGAAGCGAAGCCCGATGAGCTGTCCTTAGAAGCGTGGGATACAGATATGCCAAGTATAAAGACTTGAGCACGACATTCAGCCTAGAAGAGGCTTGCATTAAGTCATGAAGACTTAAGCGAGAGATTCAAATCACAGCCCTGAAGAGGCTTGTGCTAAGTCATGAAGACTTGAGCGAATGTTCAACTCATAGCCCAGAGGAGGCTCTTGCGATATATGCTAAGTCATGGATACTTGAGCGTCGTTATTACGAAATGCGATCCTGAGTGGTCAACGCATTTACTTAAGTTGAATGAATGCATGATTGCTTGCTTACCAGACCATCAGTGGTTCTGACCCCATTTTATGGGGATTTCAGGTGTTGGACCTGCGTTGCGATATGCGGAGCAAGGCGGCATCGAGTTCCAGGGTTTCTCTAGACAGAGTTGTACTGCTTCCTTTTATTGAACCTATACTACTTTTTTCAAGCAGTAATGTTGTAATAAACATGTGGTTTTCGATAAAATGGAGCACTTTGATGGTCAATAAGTTGCTTGGCTACATACCTGTAATGTGCCCGGAGTTTTCTACAACTGACGACTCATTATCGTCTGATTCCACTGCTAAAAGCTTTTCTAAGTTCCGCTGCAAAGAAAAAAAAAATTTCATAAAAATTTTAACTTAGCTTTGTTTTATAAATCCGGGGCGTTAGATGCAACCTATAAATATCTTACTTGTGTAATTTTGAATATGCAACAATACCATACATACATGCACTATAATGTTGTGACCTACAATCGACCCGACCTATTTGAGTGAAACGATGACATGAGTATGACAAGTCTTTTGGTATGTAATAATTTTGGGAGGATGTTAGCATTTTTTGTTAAACTTAATGTTGTATCTGATATTGTTCTATTTCATGACATGCTCTGTTCAATTCAAAAGCGAGCAACACAACACAGGAATCACGTGTAGATTCTTCAGTTTCAAAATAGTTGTAGCATTTAACTTTCATATCTTACAAATCGTTGTAATGTTTAGCATTCTATAATTCTTTGTTGTAGTTCTATAATTCTTTGTTGTAAATTGATAATTCTTTGTTGTAATTCTATAATTCTTTGTTGTAAATCAATAATTTTGTTTTGTAAAGTTATAATTCTTTGTAATTCTACAATAAAATCATACTATAAATATCATAAAAATTAACACTAGAAAATACATAATATCTTACACATCGATATACAACAATTGAGTATAATATATTACAAATCGATATTAACAACCAAACAATATCTCACAAATCGACATTAGAAAACACCTAATATCTTACAAATCTATATATGGCAATTCAACATAATATATTACAAATTGATATTAACAAACAAAACAATATCTCACAAAAATCGATATAATATCTTAAATTATTGCAAAATTTACATTATTGCAATTTGGGCACCTGAGGTGGCGATTTGCGTGTTCAACACACGTGTGTCAGGTTCGTGATTTTGGTTTATGGATCAATGTGAATTTTGTACACAGTCTTACAAAATTTGTTATAAATGTTTATACAAAAAAAAATTGGAAATTGAAAGTTGAACAAAAAATTGCTCTCTCTCTCTCTCTCAACAGTAGAACGTAACCATATTCACGTTATCCTTGAGAACAGGTAAACATTTAAAATGACTTCCTCTTACTCTTGGGGGCCTCACGTTCTTCGTAGTTTTCTAGGTAATCTTGTAGTCTGGGTTTTTTATCATCCTCAACTAGAAAATCCTTCACATAGTTCTTTGCGGAATCTAGGTATATCATCTTGAAAAAAAACCTAAAAATGAGAAAAATATAGTAATCAATAATATAGGTTAATAAATAATGTTTAAGTGTACAACATACAATGGTGAATTCTGGTGCTCGTCTATAGTATATTGATGCAATATACTTCATTAAAAAGATGTCACAATCGATGCCATTATTTTGTAAAGGAGCATCCTCTACGGCGTGAAGCCTCTATGAGTCAATGTAGACACCTAACATGTCTTTGAAAAATCCAACCTATGGTTTATGCAAAAGCAAGTAAATTCTGGGCCACGGTACAAGATACAGTAATCTTAAAGATAGAAACTTACCAAATGCACAATGTCATAGTCTACACCAATGTCATAGTCCAAGGAGTTGTATAGCCATAATTTTTGTTCTCGTACATCCAACACGTATAAGACCCAATGCTTTTCTGATTGCCACAATGTAGGAATCAATATCTATAAATCGATTAGAAAATATCTTAAAAAATGGATATGGAAATGCGTACTGATACCATAAAAATCAATGTTAAGAATCAATATATAAATCAATATTAAGAATCAAACTAATATCTTAAATCGATATTAGGAATCAACATTGAATCAAAACATCTTAAAAGGCTATGAAAATTCCTATTGATAGATTAAAAATAGATATTAAGAATCAACAGAGAAATCAATATTAAGAATCAAAACAATATCTTAAATCAATATTAAGAATCAACATAGAAATCGATATTAAGATTCAGAGCAATATCTCAAATCGATATTGAGAATCAAAACAATATCCTATATCGATATTAAGAATCAACACAGAAATCGATATTAAGAATCTAAACAATGTCTTAAAAATCAATATTTAGAATCAACATAGAAATCAATATTAAGAATCAAAACAATATCTTAAATCGATATGCAAATTTCTATTGATAGCTTAAAATCGATATTAAGAATCAAAACAGGATCTTAAATATATTTAACATCTTACAAATCGATATGGTCACAAACCTTTTCACTTGAAAAACAATCTGCCATTTGGTCATCGTCAGCCCAGTATTGTATTCTGTCTAGAAATCCAGCCGCGTATGGCATTCAGCGGACAATACTCTGTTGAACGGAACAATAATAATAGTAAGTTTAAAACATGAAGGTACATTATTAAATAAAATGAAAAAATCAACATATCAGATAACCAATATACCATAAAATAAGGGGTGACGATGTAGACCGACATGGTTCTTCCCTTGCCTTGAATATACATGATGAAATCATGTATAGTTTGTTTAGAACAAATGTGCATTTATTAATATACATACCCATGGCATACATTAATGTATAACTGAGAGTGATTTCATACGTACAAAATTACTGATAGTGTGTCCTGCAAATTCATCTCGCATCCAGTCGATGTTCTCTTCAAGCACTTTGCTGAGTTTTCTGGCACCTTATTTTACAGATACTGTACCAAAATTAGTTGAATATTCAGTAAAATAACTGTAGTATTATATCCAGTAAACGAACTGTAAACGGCGTAAAAAAGCTGAAGCAGGTTATAGAAATCAAAGGTACCATTTTTTGTGGACGTTTGACTGAATCGTAGCGTCCTTCTTCAACATCAATACAACTTGCACTTAGAAGGAGGTTAGAGGAAACATCAGTTTTTCTGTTCGTTGCTCACGAAGCAGGTTATAGGAAAGGCTCATTTTCTTCTTTAAATGAAATGTCGCTTGTTCCATGCTATTAAAGGAAATGTCTTATGTGCTTTGCGAAACACAATGATTCATTCATTTATTGTTCACGTCGTTTCACAACCTGCCAATTTTCGAAAATCATGCAAAAAAGAATATTAACAAATAAATAAATTACATTGCGCATTAATTAAAAGACGTCATTTCATTTGCTAGTATCATCGACACGATGTTAGTACGTGTAAATGAATGATACAACATAACATCAGTAGCGTGTCAGATCCTAAACCCTATACTAATGTTATGCGACGTTTCTTGCAACTAAAGAAATCACTATACATAATAAACTCAAAACTAGTAATGGCTATAATTGCTATCATAGGAAGTACAAATAATGGTAACTGCATAATCGCTATACCTATTAATCGCTAAACTAAGTAATCACTATCACAATAAACGCTATAAATAATAAACCTTAAACCAGTAATCGCTATACGATTTAGCAAACGTAAGTACAAATAATGGTATCTTCATAATCGCTATATTGAGTAATCGACATATTAAGTAATCACTGTCATAAGAAATGCTAAAAGTAATAAACTTTAAGCTAGTAATCACTATACAATTTAGCAAACGTAAGTACAAATCGTTGTAACTTCCTAAACACTATACATATTAAGCGCTATACAAAGTAATCACTATCACAGGAATCACGAAACATAATAAACCCTAAGCCAGTAATCACTATACATAAGTACAAATCATGAAAGAGTTAGTGGCACTTCTGTGTTACACTTATTAAGAAAAGAATTATATAATTACAACAAAAAATGTCAGAATTATAACATAGAATTATCGGGATACACAAATCACATATGTTTATTCACTTGCGCTTGACGACTCAGATAGACCTATAACTTGTCTCTTGCTTGCACTTGGTAGAGTCTCTTTATTCAGTGGCCTCTTCATTCCCTTGATCTTATATAACCCACTGGTAATCATCTCAACTAGTGACCCAATTTGTTTACTCAAATTCTTCACGTCCTTCCATAACTCCTTATTTTCACTCTCCAGCATCATAAACCTTTGGTCGGATGATACCTTCTCCTTTGGGAGTTGTGTTTGCTCCTTATTATGTACTGCAACAAATGAAATCGTAGTATCCACCAAATGAACATGATGGACCTGACATCTATGATGGAGGATGACATGCTTGGGAATAAGAGTGGCCTCACTTTCAGGTTACTTCTCCTCAATCTGTCGATTTCCACGCATGGGTTGTCAATATTGTTTGAAATAGTTAGGGTCATATTGTCGTTCTTTATAATCATATGGTATAGCATGAATACCTCCTTTGCTCCAATTATCCAATTATTTCCTAAAGCGTTTGTGCCAATTCACGTTTGTGGCCTCACCACTATTCATCTTTTTTTTCAATGCCAGAGGCAATTTTGGTATCGACTGTCCCAAGCCAGCTTGTAGGAGTACTCGACTACCATGCTGCATCTAGGCTTCACATTTGCTAAAGAGTCAAATATTGCAGACAGACAGTCTCGCAGCCTTGGCAACAACCTCATCGTCCTCATCCTCTCCATCCTTATAAGGTCTCCACACAACCTGTACAATCAAGATTATGGTTTAGATATAGAATTATTCATGCAAAATGGTGAATACGATAACGATTTGTACTAAAGAAAATAAAATGTTGAATGTGATTATTAGTTAAGAATGCTAAACATTACAACGATTTACAATAATGAAAGTTAGACGCAAATGCGATAACGATTTATACTAAGGAAAATGAAATGCCGAATGCGATGATTACTTGAGAATGCTAAACATTACAACAATTTATGGTAATAAAAGTTAGATACAAATGCGATAATGATTTGTACTAAGAAAAACGAAATGTCGAATGCGATGATTACTTGAGGATGCTAAACATTACAACGATTTACGGTAATGAAAGTTAGATGCAAATGCGATAACGATTTGTACTAAGAAAAATGAAATGCTGAATGCGATAATTACTTGAAAATGCTAAACATTACAACGATTTACGATAATGAAAATTATATGCAAAGGTGATGATGATTTGTACTATGGAAGATAAAATCCTAAAGCGATGATTACTTAAGAATGCTAAACATTTCAATGATTTACGCTAATGAAAGTTATGCAAATGCGATGACGATTTTTAATAAGAAAGACAAAATACTAAAGCGGTGATTACTTAAGAATGCTAAACCATATAACGATTTACGCTAATGAAAGTTAGATGCATAGGAGATAACGATTTGTACTAAGGAAGATAAAATCATAAAGCGATGATTACTTAAGAATGCTAAACATTACAACGATTTTAAACCATTTACCTCATTTAATTGCAGACCATCTAAAATGAATTGAGTATTTTCGCACTTGACATTTATTGAAGCCCACACGCCGATCATGGGAAAACCACAAACCGCAGGGCCACATTGAGGACGCAAGGTGACAATATGCTCCCAAGTCCAGGCCTACAAAAACAATATATTAGTAAGACTACAACCTTCAATAAGCATAGTCCACAAGCACTAAATATGTAATAAACAAATACCTGAACAAATGGCCAAACCCCCCAACGGTTTTCGTACCCCTACTCACACAATAAAGTTGTCTGTATAAGTGTGCGAGCATAGCAGCATCCCATGCCCAGTTGTTGATTTCATCTAAGTCTTCAAGAAACTGCAACCATAAGTAACTTATTCTCGATCTAGAACAATCAGAAAATAAAGTAAGTCCAAAAAAATAAAGAAGAAAGTCGTGCAACTCTTGGTCAACTGCTTCAGATGCACATGCAGCGGATCGACCTTCCCATTTATTACGAAAAAATAAACTTTCATCGATGAAGAATTGCCTCCACCAAAAATACACTCACGCCATTCCTCCATCGACATTCTTAGAATGGCCGTGCAATTATCCTTTGGGTTATAGTTTGAATTCCGTGTTAGGACAACACTTCCATGACACTTAAGACCTGTAATCCGTGCCACATCTTCTAGGGTCATAGTGATCTCAAAACCCCCAAACTAGAACGTGTTCATCTTATGGTTCCACTAATTGACCAGGTGGGTCATGGTGTTTCAGCAATTTTCAAAATAATGTTGGTCCAGAAGGCCACCGAAGTGAATCTTTTGCAATCGGTCCTTCTGATATTCACTCAGCTTTCTAAACCACGACAGAACTACAGGCCACTGACACCGCCCTTTCAACTTTTCACCTGCTGCTCTGCTTCTCTTTTAACCTGCCTGTAACACAAAATATCAAATCACAGTTAATCGCTATACATAGTAATTGCTATCACAGTAATCACTATACATAGTAATCTCTATCACAGTAATCTCTATACATAGTAATCGCTATCGCAGTAATCGCTATACAGAGTAATCGCTATCGCATTAATCACTATCACAATAGTCACTTTAAAGAGTAATCGATATACGTAATAATCGTTGTATATAGTAATCGCTTTAAAGAGTAATCATTATACATAATAATCATTGTACATAGTAATCGCTATACATAATAATCGCTACATATAATAATACCTACAACAGTGCATCACGACATATAGTAGCGATTAACGTACCTTGGGCACACTTTTCTTCTCTTCATCCCCTCCCTTCTTCTGCTTTTGTACTTCTTCCTTCCTTTCGTCCATCGTTTGCTTTTTCCTTTTCCTTTCCTTCTCTTCCTCCTACTTCTTTTCTTTTTCCTTCTCTTCCTCGTCCTGCTTCTTCCTTTCTCTTTCCTTCTCTTTCTCGTCCTCCTTCTCCTTCCTTTGTCTTCCCTTCTCTTCCTCATCCTCATTTTCCTTCCTCTGTCTTTTCTTCTCTTCCTCATCATCCTTCTCCTTCCTTTGTCTTTCCTTCTCTTCCTCGTCCTCCTTCTCCTTCCTTTGCCTTTCCTTCTCTTCCTCATCCTGAATTTGCTTCCTTTGCCTTTCCTCTTCCTTCTTCTTCAATTGTCTTTGCTTTTCTTCCTCCTCCTCTTTTTTCAACTGTCTTTGCTTCTCTTCCTCCTCCTTCTTCTTCAATTGCCTTCGCTTCTCTTTCGCCTTCTTTTTATTATTCATTTGCTTTTCCTTCTCCTCTTCCTCCTCTTTCTTTTACCTTCACTTCTCTTCCTCCTCCTTATTCTTCCTTTGCTTCTCCCTCTCCTCCTCCTCCTCCTTTTGCCTTCGCTTCTCTTCCTCCTTTTCTTTATTCCTCCTTTGCTTTTATCTCTCATCCTTATTCTTTTTTTGCCTTTCCCACTCCTCCGCCTCCTCCTTCATTTGCCTTATCCTCCTTTGCTTTTCAAAATATTCCTGCTTCATCAGTTGTCTTTTCTTCTCTTTCTCCTCCGTCTTATTCTTTAATTGCCTTTCCCTCTCCTCCTCCTCCTTCTGCTTCTTCCTTCTCTTCCTCGTCCTCCTCCTTCCTTTGCTTTTCCCTCTCCTCCTCCTCCTCCTTTTTTGGCCTTCGCTTCTCCTCCTTCTCCTTATTCTTTCTTTGCTTTTCCCTCTCCTCCTCCTTTTGCCTTCGCTTCTCTTCCTCCACCTTATTATTCCTTTGCTTTCCCCTATCCTCCACCTCCTCCTTCCTTTTCCTTGGTTTCCTTTGCTTTTTTTCATTATCCTCCTCCTTCCTTTCATTTTGCTTGTCTTCATCATCCTTCTTCTTCTTTTTCATCATTGGATTATCATCTTCAGTATCTGACGAATTAGGCTCCGATCTATACTTTACCAACAATTGCTCTCTTTCTTTATCATTCTCAATCTTCATTATTCTGTAGTACGCTTCTACTTGCTCATACAAAGCATACTCTTCAACGATTACATCAAGAGTTTTCACCGCTGACGCCGAAGCATTTCTTCTCTTAGGAATGTAAGCCATTGGAAACCTGCACAATACAAAAACTTACCGAGATGGCAAAGGGTGCTCCGGCGAAAGAAGATAAAGCATTAGAATTTTTGTGGAACATTTAGGGGAAAATATTGCGAAGAACTCCTTTTATAGTCGATGAGTTTAATGCTTATGGGACCCGCCAAAGTTTTTTTGTTAGTTTATATTTTTGGCGGTTCACGTCTTATAATAAAAGATTTAAAAATGACATCGTTGTCGGCCACAAAGATCTGTCTTTGTTGCAAAAATATTGTCATAGTATAGCACAATCGGACGATCAAATATCATACAAATCGATATGGAAATTACTGTTGATGGCTTATAAATCGATATACGAAATCAGGATAGAAATTGATATTTAGAATTAAGTCAATATCTTAAATCAATATTAAGAATCAAAACAACATCTTAAATTGATATAAAATTCTTATTGATATCTCAAAAATCGATATTAAATTCCTATTGATATCTTAACAATCGATATTTATAATCAAAACAATATCTTAAATCGATATTAAGAATGAAATAATATCTTAAATCCTTATTAAGAATCAACATAGAAATCAATCTTAAAATTTGATATGTAAATTCCTATTGATATCTTAAAAATAAATATTTAGAATCAAAACAATGTCTTAAAACGATATTAGGAATCAAAACAATATCTTAAATTGATATTAAGAATCAACATAAAAATCAATATTAAGATTCAGAACAATATCTTAAATCGATATTAGGAATCAAAACAACATCTTAAATTGATATGTAAATTCCTATTGGTATCTTAATAATCGATATTTATAATCAAAATAGTATCTTAAATCGATATTAAGAATGAAACCATATCTTAAATCCTTATTAAGAATCAACATAGAAATCAATATTAAGATTCAGAACAATATCATAAATCGATTTGAAAATTCGTATTGATATCTTAAAGATCGATATTTAGAATCAAAACAATATCTTAAATCGATATTAATAATCAAAACAATATCTTAAATCGATATACAAAATCATAATAGAAATCGATATTATGCTGAATTGCCGTATCGATGATTAATATATTATGCTTTATCTATTACGATTTATACATTGAATATCCTATTGCGATTTGCCTTTACGAGCTTTGTCTAAGCGATTTGCTTGATATCGATCGTCTTTTCACGAATTAATTTTATGAGCTTTGTATAAGTGAACATGTCCTACCGCGACTTATACAATGGTTGATTCATAAAAGGCGGAAAGGAAAATACAATAAACAAATTGACACAATGTTTAGGCATAATAAACTTTAAATCGAGTTAACTTCAACGATACATTACAACCACATTCATTTACAAAATATGAGTGCTACACATTCTTTGCTTCTCATGCAAATATCCTTAGCTGAACATTCTTTGCTTTCGAAGTGTTGCACATTCTTTGTTTTCAGAGACCCTCCAATATTATCACTCCTGACACAGAGTTCATATTCCAGCTAGCAAGAGCTCTATATATATATATATATATATATATATATATATATATATATATATATATATATATATATATATATATATATATATATGTGATCAACACATAGAATCACTTTGCAACAAAAAATGAGCGCACTCTTGAGAATATGCTTCACAAACCAATGCTCAGGCAACCACCGCTAGAAAGAACCAATACTATGTGCATATTTGTCATGAAGTATATCGAAGGTAGGCAGATATTTTTCCAACTACGAATTATGGTTTGCGAACAATGGAGGGTTCAACAGTAGGAATAGATCAAATAGATGAACATCAACATCACCCCCTGTCTATCATGCATAATATTTGTGCTTGCTTCGATATGGCAGCAACGATTGAAGATGGTTATGGTCGTTATATTCTGCGTAAGCTTCGCTATACTTCACGACAAATATGCCATAGTCGTATGTGTCATGAATATATCGATATATACATAGAAGATAACAACCATAATCATCATCAAAGATTATACAGATCTTTCCTCACGGTGCGAAATAACTACGTTATTAGCATCAAAACCCATCTGTCAAGGACAGTTAGAAGAAACACAGAAGAACAAAGAAGAAAGAAAAATACAAGAGAGAAGAAGAAGAAGAAGAAGAAGAAGAAGGCAGAGGAGAAAAAAGAAGAAGAATAAGAAGCTGCGCTGCCGCAGAAAAGAGGAAGAGAGGTTAAATAGATTAGGGTTTTAGACATGGACAACGGGTCGGGTCGGGTAGGGTTTTACATAGAATAGGGTTTTACATAGAATAGGATTTTATGCATGTGTACACAAATTGCTACGACGTTTAAACTTAGTAAAGTATAAATCAATTTATAACTTGATAACTATTAAAAAGTTGTAAATCACTATCACTATTATATAGAAGAAGTGTTCTATCACGATCTGTACAACAATATACATTAAGTTAAAGTTGCAAATCGTTATCACTGTTTTATAGAAAACGTGTTCTATCAAGATCTATACAGCAACGGACCTAAATCGTTAACGATTTGTCCTATAGCAATTTTTGTTTACCAGCTTTGTCTATGTGAACGATATCCTATTGTGATTTGCTTTTACGAGCGTTTTCTACGTGAACGATATGTCGTATCATGATTTACCTAATGACTGATTCATAAAAGGCGAAAAAAAAATAGCTTTAAACAAATCGACATAATGTTTAGACTTACTAAAGAACAAATCAACACGATGTTTAGGGTTTAGGATTTAGGGTTTAGGGTTTCGGGGTTCAGAGTTATGGTCTAGTTTTTAGGGTTTAAGGTTAAAGGTTTAATAATTTATTAGGGGTTTAGGGTTTAAGGTTAAAAGTTTAGTAATTTATTAAGGGTTTAGGGTTTAGCGTTAGGGTTTAGTAAGATATTAAGGGTTTAGGGATTAGGTTTAGGGTTTAAGGTTTAGAGGTTTAGGGTTTAGGGTTTGGGGTTAGAGTTTAGGGGTTATGGTCTGGGTTATGGTTTAGGGTTAGAGTTTAGGGTTTATGATTTAAGCTTTAGGGTTTAAGGTTATGGTTTAGGGTTTAGGGTTTATGATTTAATGTTTAGGGTTTATGATTTAGGGTTTAGGGTTTAGGGTTTCTGGTTTAGGGGTTATGGTTTAGGGTTTAGGGTTAGGGTTTAGGGTTTAGAGTTAGGGTTTAGGTTTAGGGTTTAGGGTTTAGTAATATATTAAGGGTTTAGTGTTTGCCGTTAGGGTTTAGTAAGATATTTAGGGTTTAGGGTTTACGGTTAGGGTTAGATACTTGTAGTATGTAATTGAAACTTGTGCATGAGGAATAACAATTGTAGGGACATGAAGTGGTCATTTGCGTGTTCAAATCGTTGCTCCTTTAGCGATTTCTATGAAAATAGCTTTAAAGCGTTATATCAATAATTAAATAGCTGTCACGTGAATCGCTATCATCAACAATTATAAATTGCTATTGCATCAAACATATAAATCATTTTCAATTTAAATGTACAAATCATTGCTTCAAACTTACAAATCGATGTATAAATTGCACCCTTCATAAGTACATATCGTTGTAACGTTTGGGCTTTAATAGTAAACCTCATTGTATGATTTAGCAAACTTGAGTACAAATCTTGGTAACTTTATGTATCATAAATCACTACTGTGTTAAATGTATAAATCGTTGCTGCTTTAAACATATAAATCATAACTCATAAATCATAAATCGTGTCGATTTGGCTTTGTTACCAAAATATGTGTCATTCAATATCTGATGGATCAGGCTTCACGATTTGTATTTATGATTTATGAAGTTACCACGATTGCTGTTGTCCAGGGTTTGTGAGGCATAACAGTACTTACGTTTATCGTATCGATTTATAATATGAATAAGCGATTATGCTGAATTGTTGTATCGATTTATAATATATTATGCGATATGTACATCGATGTGTGTGTTCAAATCATTGCTCAGTTAGCGATTTCTATTAAACTCGATGCACATTATTTGAAGTATGAATCATTGTAAATATATATTATGTGTTTGCTAGTGTCAATTATTATGATATTTGTCATATGAATCACGTCAAAATATGTTAATATTATAAATCGTTACTCTTATTGGAATGATAAATAATAACTCGAAGATAATTACAAATAACTGAATCACCTCTCCTTTGGCAGGGTCCACCCATTCTTTGTAAAGATCTTCAATTATTTCTCTTCGATGAGTATCTACAACCACCAATTGAAACAATATTGAACATAACAAACATCTGGGAAACTCTATCGATTTGAATGGTGCAATGGGCTGCCATTACGAATGAGCTCGTTTGCTTGCAATAGATATGCGGGATCTGACCCCTGATACAGAGTTGTTGTCAGAACTTTTGCAGAAGAACATGGAGCTACCAACTGCAGAGTATACTTTTAAATATGCTCTTTTTGATTTAATATTTGATAAATCCTCAGCTGCACGACAAAGGGTAGTCTGACAACATATGACGGTAAAAGGTGGTCCGATAGTAGATGACGGTAAAAGATGCTTCGGCAATAGACGACAACAAAGGGTGCTCCCACGGCAGCAGACGACGACAAAGAGTGCTCCTTCGAAGGTGTAAGGGTGATCTGTAACGAAGAGGGAGACATATTTTGAGGTTGAGACTCTTTAAGAAGAGGTGTTGCTTAGGGCGAAAACAAAAAGTTATCCTCCATTTTCGGGTTGGAGAAGATTTTGGTATATTACTCAAAATGTCATTTCATGGCGCTAATGGCGAGAAAGGATACTTAAGTCTTTGCAAACGCACCAGACTTCGATGCTAAGTGATGCTGACACACATGGGGAAACGAGCCCCACGTGCTTACATACATGGCACTCATTCAGACCCTAGAACATGCACCTCGTGTTCCAGGGGGGGACATATAACCTACTTCGGCAAAGCATGTTATATGTTCCCCCCCGAAACATGCAAGCCCATGTTCTCGGGTCTGAATGAGTGCCACGTATGTAAGCACGTGGGGCTTATTTCCCCGTGTGTGTCAGCATCACTTAGCATCAGAGTCTGGTGTCTTTGCAAAGACTTAAGTACCCTTTCCCGCCAGTAGCGCCATAAAATGATGTTTCGAATAAAGGACAAAAATATCCTCTCGCCAAAAAGGGTTAAAATCATCATCATTTTCACCCTAATGAGTAAACTCCTTTGCAATATGTCACCCTAAACATTCTGGATCACCCTTTGGCGATGCATTATCTACTGTAACATGAGCTCTGATTGACGACGCACCCTTTGCCGTCATCTGTTGTCACCGGAGCACCCTTTGTTGCCGTCTGCTGTCGTCAGAGCACCCTTTGTCATCGTTTGTTGCCGCACAGAGCACCCTTTGCCATTGCCGGCATCTATTATCGTTGGAGCACCCTTTATCATCCTCTGTTCATGAGAAATAGTTGAACTATCATAAAAATCAGCATTCTGTCTATTGTTCATCATGATACAAGGGTGCAAGCATCGAACTGAGTAGACAGAGAATAACATTTTACAATAGAGATAATGATGGCAATGTCAAACTGAGTAGAGTAGCGATTTATAATAGAAATCACATAAGAGAGTAACGATTTACATTAGAAATCAAATCAGAGAATAGCGATTTACAGTAGAAATCAAATAAGAGAGTAACAATTTACAACAGAAATCAGATAAGAGAGTTGCGATTTAAAGCAGAAATCAAATCAGAGAGTAGCAATTTATAATAGAAATCAGATAAGAGAGTAGTGATTTACAGTAGAAATCAGATAAAAGAGTAGCTATTTATAGTAGAAATCAAATCAGAGAGTAGCAATTTACAGTAAAAATTAGATCAAAGAGTAGCGATTTATAATATAAATCAAATCAGAAAGTAGCGATTCATAATAGAAATTAGATAAGAGAGTAGCAATTTACAGTAGAAATCAAATCAGAGTGTAGTGATTTATAGTAAAAATCAGATCAGAGAGTAGCGATTTACAATAGAAATCAAATCAAAGAGTAGTGATTTACAGTAGAAATCAGATAAGTGAGTAGCGATTTACAGTATAAATCAGATTAGAGAGTAGCGATTTACAATAGAAATCAAAACAGAGAGTAGCGATTTACAGTAGAAATCAGATCAAAGAGTAGCGATTTACATTAAAAATCAAATAAGATAATAGCGATTTACAGTACAAATCAGATTTTTACTGTAAATCATTATTCTTTGATTTGATTTCTACAATAAATCGCTACTCTCTGATCTGATTTCTACTGCAAATCGCTACTCTTTGATTTGATTTTTACTGTAAATCGCTACTCTCTGATCTGATTTCTACAGTAAATCGCTACTGTCTTATTTGTTTTTTATTGTAAATTGCTACTATTATATCTGATTTTTACTGTAAATCGCTATTCTTTGATTTATTTCTACTGTAAATCGCTACTCTCTGATTTGATTTCTACTGTAAATCATTTTTTCCAACAGAGAGAGAATAAAAAAAACCACGGCCGCTCAGAGAGAAATCTTATTGCTCTTTTCAACAGTTATAAGAGAGAAAAAAAAGAAAGAATTTATACAAGGCAAGGGCGACAACCCTAAACCTAAACAAGTTGGGTCAGATCCATAAGAAACCGAGTCTCAAACAAGCCCCAAAAAAATTTCTTTCGGGGGGCGCTGCCCCCCACGACCCCCCGCCAGAGGCGGCCCTCCTTGGACCCTCGTCCGCTGACTACGCAGCGGGACCCGCGCCGGGGGGAGCCCCCGAAACTCCCTTCCTGCAAGGGCAAAAACATTGAATCACGCTCCACAACTCATCAGACAGGAACAAGAAGGCGGCCATGTGTTGTAACACAAGCTAAAAACAAAGTAACATGCAAATCTATTTACGGGGAGGGGGAGGACATTTTCATCCAACACATATCTATCTTATCGGAGGACATTTCCGTCAAAAGCATATCTACTTTTTTTATATGTTATTTTATTATAAAGTCATCGTGGGAAATATTGACATGAATTATCATGGGTCCCAAGATATTTCTCTGTACACACCGAAACACACGAATTTGTGTTTCGGGGAGAACACACACCACCCTCCCCTGCTTCGGGCATAAAGCAACAATCCCATATATCGTTGCAAATGACCAAAACTTAAAAAATAGTCTTTGTAAAAGAAAAAAAGAAAAAAAGAAAAAGGTAAATACCCTCTAATGCATGAAGATATAAAAAATGCAAGCGATATCGCTAGACCTTAAAAAAAACTTTACCTATACAAGTGCTCCGTTAAGAAGAGGTACATGTCATGAGGCAACAAGCACATATATAATCTGAACCTTAAAAAGTACCTTCTATAAAAAGTTAAAGTTTTAATAATCATGCAAAAACAAAAAAAAATAAAAAGAAAGAAGACATGTCATGATGACAAAAAAAAGACCAAACTTTGCGAGATATTAAAAAAAGCTTTACTGAAACATGTGAAGTTCGGAAAAAAATAAAGTAACCAAAACTCATCTAAATCTTAAAAAAGAAATTCAAGGAACAACCTGTTAGATTTCAAATAAATAAAATATTGTTAAAAAGAGAAACCCTTTTTCTTTTTTTGCTCTCTCTCTCTCTCTCTCTCTCTCGGAAGAGGAGCTCAGAGGAAGGCCAAGTCTCTCACTGCTCCATCCTCAACGCCATTGTTGTAGCAGGAGAACTCAGAAGAGGAAAAGAAAGAGCTAAAATGGCCATGATATAAATCAAGATATACAACAGTATAAGAATCATGATTAACAGTAGATCGAAACAGGAACATGGAGCAAGCATGTCGAGTTCCACATTACACCAAAATCCAGACAAAAGCAAATCACAAAACAATTGCATAGAACACAATAAAAACAACCAAAGCATGTTAATATTATGTAAAAGGCTAAGGCGTACGAAAGTACTCCCTTAGAGAAGATTCGCTCCCACATACAGTGCAAACATGGTCCAACGTCCTTCCCCCAGGATACAATAGCCTCGACGATCAGAACCGGTGCACTCTGACAGATCGTCCTTTGAAGACAACCTCTACGAACCGATGTTGCAGAAAAACCCCTTTAGGGAAAACTCAGAAGAGAGAGAGCGAGAGCAGCAGGGAGAGAGAAAATGCAGAGCCTTTCTTCCTCAGAATTCTGTGCGTCTAGCATATGCATACCCCCAGCCCTAACCAGATTTTTATAACCCACGAACGATTACAAAAATGTGAAAGGGATTCGTTACGGAATTCGAGGAGTCGAGACCCGTTAACGGACTCCAAAGAGTCAAGATCCGTTAACAGAATCTGAATAGACAAGACCCATCAACGGGCACGGACTACGAGGAGTCGTGACCCATTATCATTTCTCATAACCCATTAATGAATCCAAATAATCACAGAAACTTTGGGCAAAAAGGTACTTTGGTCTTGATTGGATATGGCCCTAAAGGGCCAATTAACCGAACCCGGCCTGACTCGACTCGACACGACGGGCAAGCGCACACGTGTGTGTCATAGTCATCCCATCCTCTTGTTCTTAGGAACAAGTGTAAGAGTTTACATGTAGTTTATAAAGCTCACAACAAACTCAAACCTATTCAACATGGGGCTATTCCACATCATCAAGTCCAACCTTTTCTAACAGCCCACGTTTTTCTTCATTTAAATTCTCTTACCTCTACTTACCTAACATTCCCCCACAAATTCAAAGAATGAAAATGATAGGAAACCAAGATGCAAGATGGGATAATTTGCAATATGACATATCATGCTTTCAGCAAAGGTATCTTCCAGTTTGAACCACTTTCTTAGTTGACTAGCTTTACTCCCACAAGAACGAAGTGAACTGAAGTCTTGAACTTTAACCTTTGGTGTAGGAGTGTCCATTAGGAACAACACGATAAAGGTTTTGGTTGTAATCTTTAAAGGCAGTGCGTTAAAAGCCATGCACCCGAATCCTGTTTCATGAGTGACTTCAGGAATAACCCAATTCCTTAAACTACGGCCACACAATCACACTCACATAGGTGGGCTTCTCTAGAGATGCACTGCTAATATCTCGCTTAGAAGGCTTTGAACCCATTCAGAGTTTTAACTCTTCCTTAACTTGCAGCTACAACAACTTTCCAGAGTAATCAGAAGAATAGACACAAATACATAGTATCTCATAAATAAGGTTCTATCCAATTCACCCTACACCTTGTTATTACCACATTGAACCTACTTTACAGGATCTCCACTCAGATAGGTTGAGTTGATACTATAGATGAACTACTGATAGGTTTCAGTCTCATCCCCTCTTTGGATTTCAGGACTAATGACTTATCTAGTGTTTTCGTTAATGGATCAGTTGTGTTCTCTTTGGATCCAACATAGTCCACAACAACTACTAACTGAGACACCAGTTCCCTTATAGATTTTATTCTGACTTGGATGTGTCTTTTCTGCTTTTGGTTATATTTTGTGCTTTTAATCTTTGCAATTGTAGTCATATTGTCATAATGCATAAATATTGCAAGAATTGGTTTGCTCATTAAAGAAAGTTCCTCAAGAAGTCCCTTTAACCATTCAACTTCTAATCCTATGATATCTAAAGCACAGAGTTCAGCCTCAAAAGTAGACCGCGACAAGATGGTCTACTTTACTGATCTCCAGGCCACTGCACCGCCACCCATGGTAAATACATACCTTGTCACGCCATAACTCTTAGAGTTCATGGCTATCCAGCTCGTATCACTATATCCCTCAAGAACTGTAGGGAATCTCTTGTAATGCAAACTCAAGGAAATGGTTCCTTTCAGGTACCTAAGTACCCTGTCCAATGCCTTTCAATGAGTGCGATTTGGACAACTTGTGTATCTACTTAATTTTGTCACGGAGAATGAAATATCCGGTCTCATGCAATTTGCAAGATACATCAAACTTCCAATAATCTGAGAATATCTTAATTGAGACACAGGGACACCAGTCATATTCTTATGAAGAGGAATAAAAGGGTCATATGAAGTTGCTACAGATCTTCCTTGGTTATAGCCAAACTTCTCATGTACTTTCTCAACAAAGTGAGATTGAGAAATGACTATCCCCTCAGCTGAACGAGTCAGCTTTAAGCCTAAGATCACATTTGCAATACCCATATCCTTCATATCAAACTTACTACTAAGAAATGACTTTGTCTCATTCACAATTCTCATATTGGAATCAAACAATAGAATATCATCTACATACAGGCATAAAATAATACAACCATCACTTTTAACTTTGCAATAAAAATACTTATCAGATTCATTGACAACAAAGCCAAATGATAAAATAATATTATCAAACTTCTCATGTCATTGTTTAAGAGCTTGTTTTAGTCCATATAATGACTTAACAAGTCTACAAACTTTGTTTTCATTACCAAGAGCTACATAACCCTCAGGTTGATCCATATAGATATCTTTTTCAAGATCGTCATGCAAGAAAGCAGTCTTCATGTCCATTTGATGGACTGAAAGATCATAAATGGAAGCCAGTGCAATAAGCACCCTAATTGTGATCATCCGAGTAACCGGAGAATAGGTGTCAAAGTAATCTATTCTCTTCTTTTGTTTGAACCCCTTAACAACCAGTCTTGCCTTGTACTTGTCAATGGATCCATCTGGTTTCAACTTCTTAAAAATCCATTTGCACCCAATAGTGGAACTACCACGAGGGAGGTCAACCAATTCCCAAGTGCCATTAGAGACAATGGAGTCCATTTCACTCTTTATGGCTTCTTTCCAATGCCTTGCTTCAGGTGAAGCCATTGCATCTCGGAAAGTGGGAGGATCATCCTCTATAAGGTAAGTGAGAAAATCACTTCCCAAATCCTTGATAATCCGTAGTCTCTTGCTCCTTCTAGGTTCAACCACTTTCTCAGATTCAATGGGTCTAGAATGAGAACGAGATGGTTCTACCCCCACATCTGTCATCATTTCCACATGTTCGGAAATGAAATCAGAAGTTGAAGGTATATCTAAAGAAGAAAAATTCTGAGGTACACCAACTTTCATGGGAAATACATCTTCAAAGAATGTAGCTTCTCGAAGCTCAACAATAGAGTTTACATCTATGCCAGATATCTCAGACTTAATTACTAAGAACTTGTAGGCATAGTTGTTCTCTACACAACCCAAAACGACAACATGTACGGTTTTAGGACCCAGCTTTTTCCTGTTGTGCTCTGGGACAAGTACCTTTGCAAGGCACCCCCACACTTTAAGGTATTTCAAGCTCGATTTCTTATTTCTCCAGATTTTAAAAGGGCTACTGTCCTTATGCTTCCGAGGAACACTATTCAGAATATGGCAAGCCGTATTCAGAGCATCTCCCCACATATAGGTAGGTAATCCAGAACTTCTAAGTAGAGCATTTATCATGTCAGTTAGTGTTCTATTCTTTCTTTCTGCTATTCCATTAGATTGAGGAGAATATGGAGCAGTAAACTCATGAACTATGACAATAGACTTGCAATATTCATCGAATTTGTTAGAGGTATATTCTCCTCCTCTATCAGACCTCAATCCTTTAAGTTTTCTACCATTTTGTGTTTCTGCTTCATTCTTAAAAATAAGAAACTTATCAAAAGCTTCATCTTTTGATTTTAGCAGATACACATAACAGTATTTAGTGCCATCATATATAAAAGTGATAAAATACTTTTTATGATTTCTGGTTAACACTCCATTAAACTCACAAATATCTGTGTGCACCAGATCCAATATTTTAGAATCTCTAACAATCATATGAAATGATTTTATACATTGTTTTGCTTGCACACAAATTTCATATTTTTTAGTTTTATCAATGGAATGCTCAGGAATCATTTTCAAGTTCATCATGCGTTTCACAAAATTGCAATTCACATGACCTAATCTATTATGCCATAAATCCAATGATTCTATGTTATATGCAACATTAGACAATGAATCAAAAGAAACATCTTTTTCTAATTTATTACTGCAAACTTGTTCAACACGAAGTTTAAACAAACCATCATCTAAATACCCCTTGCCAATAAAGGTTCCAGAATGTAAAATAACAACTTTATTACATTTAAATTAAAATTCATAACCCTCTCTAACAAGACATGAACTACTTAGAATGTTCCTTCTAACTACAGGCACATGGTGCAGTCTGTGTAAAGATATAACTCGTTTTGAAGGAAACTTCAGATCCACGCGTCCAATCCCTAACACCTTTGTAGCCGTTGAATTGCCCATAGTCATGGACCTGCTTATAATAACCTGGTATGAGACAAAGATAGACTTATTAGCACAAACGTGCACAGTAGACACAGTGTCAACCAACCACTCAGTTGGCTCATAAACGTGATTGATTTGCGAGTTAACAGAAACATACCCAATACTGGTCCCAACGACCTTAGTCCTCATGTTGACTTGAAGCGTTCCATCTGTGGCCTCATGAGCTTTGGCCTTCTTGGAAGGACATTCCTTAGCCCACTTCTCAACCTGCCCATAGTTCCAGCACAATTTGTTCTTTGCCTTTTTCTGGATTTTGGCCTTAGGTTTAAACTGGTTTTTCATTGCAGATTTCACTTTTTGTTCCTTGTCCTTAAAAGATCCGGTCATCAAGTTCATTTTAGGTTGTTCAGTTGGCATCATGACCTGTTTCTGGCTCCTATGCTCTTCTTTAATGGCTATGGCTACTATAAGATCATCCAGGGAGATATTCCGTCTACGGTGCTTGAGAGACATACCAAAGTCTACCCAAGACTTAGGAAATTTCTCCACGATGGTCATAACTTGAAACTTCTCAAGAAGTTTCATATCAGCCTCAGCTAAACTATGGAGCAACAACAAAAACTCGTGTGCCTGCTCAGTGACCGACTTGCCCTCAACCATCTGATATTTCAGAAACTTGGCAACCGAGTATTTTTCAAGACCTTGGTCTTCAATATTGTACTTTTTGTCAAGTTGGTCCCATACGACTTTAGCAGTGGTAGATTAGGAACAATATATATCGAAAAACATGTTGGACATAGCCAACAAAATACAACCACGACATATATTGTTCTTCTCTTTCCACTCTACAACCGCACTGACCGTAGCAATATCAAGGTCAGTATAAAAAACTGAAGGGCAGTCGAGTTCCAAAACAGATAACAACCCTATCGTAGTGAACCCGATTTTCATGCGTTGTTGCCAACGCTTGAAATTCTGACCGACAAACTTTTCTGGCATACCGAACATGTCCACTTTTGGTACAAAAGCAGAAGAAGTCGACATGCTTAGAATCTTCTCTAAGACTGTTGGATCGTTTTTCAGATCACGTAGTTTCACAATCAACATCATGATATAAATCAAGATATACAACAGTATAAGAATCATGATTAACAGTAGATCGAAACAGGAACAGGGAGCAAGCATGTCGGGTTCCGTATTACACCAAAATCCAGACAAAAGCAAATCACAAAACAATTGCATAAAACATAATAAAAACAACCAAAGCATGTTAATATTATGTAAAAGGATAAGGCGTACGAAAGTACTCCCCTTAGAGAAGATTCACCCCCACATACAGTGCAAACAGGGTTCAACGTCCTTTCCCCAGTATACTATAGCCTCGACGATCAGAACTTGTGCACTCCGACGGATTGTCCTTCAAAGACAACCTCTACGAACCGATGTTGCAGAAAAACCCCTTTAGGGAAAACTCAGAAGAGAGAGAGCGAGAGCAGCAGTGAGAGAGAAAATGCAGAGCCTTTCTTCCTCAGAATTCTGTGCGTCTAGCATATGCGTAACCCCAGCCCTAACCACGTTTTTATAACCCACGAACGATTACAAAAATGTGAAAGGGATTCATTACGGAATTCGAGGAGTCGAGACCCATTAACGGACTCCAAAGAGTCAAGATCCATTAACAGAATCTGAATAGACAAGACCCATCAATGGGCACAGACTACGAGGGGCCGTGACCCGTTATCATTTCTCATAACCCATTAATGAATCCAAATAATCACAGAAACTTTGGGCAAAAAGGTATTTTGGTCTTGATTGGATATGGCCCTAAAGGGCCAATTACCCGAACCCGGCCTGACTCGGCTCGACACGACGGGTAAGCGCACACGTGTGTGTGGTAGTCATCCCATCCTCTTGTTCTTAGGAACAAGTGTAAGAGTTTATATGTAGGTTATAAAGCCTACAACAAACTCAAACCTATTCAATATGGGACTATTCCACATTATCAAGTCCAACCTTTTCTAACAGCCCATGTTTTTCTTCATTTAAATTCCCTCACCTCTACTTCTTACACCTAACATTCCCCCACAAATTCAAAGAATGAAATTGATAGGAAACTAAGATGCACGATGGGATAATTTGCAATATGACATATCATGCTTTCAGCAATAGTACCTTCCGGTTTGAACCACTTTCTTAGTTGACTAACTTTACCCCCACAAGAACGAAGTGAACTAAAGTCTTGAACTTTAACCTTTGGTGTAGGAGTGTCCATTAGCAACAACACGATAAAGGTTCTGGTTGTAATCTTTAGGGGCAGTGCGTTAAAGGCCATGCACCCGAATCCTGTTTCATGAGTGACTTCAGGAATAACCCAATTCCTTAAACTACGGTCACACAGTCACACTCACATAGGTGGGCTTCTCTAGAGATGCACTGCTAATATCTCGCTTAGAAGGCTTTGAACCTATTCAGAGTTTTAACTCTTCCTTAACTTGCAGCTACAACACCTTTCCAGAGTAATCAGGAGAATAGACACAGATACATAGTATCTCATAAATAAGGTGCTATCCAATTCACCCTACACCTTGTTATTACCACATTGAACCTACTTTATGGGATGTCCACTCAGATAGGTTGGGTTGATACTATAGATGAACTACTGATGGGTTTCAGTCCCATCCCCTCTCTGGATTTCAGGACTAATGACTTATCTAGTCTTTTTGTTAATGGATCAGTTGTATTCTCTTTGGATCCAACATAGTTCACAACAACCACTAACTGAGACACCAGTTCCCTTATAGATTTTATTCTGACTTGGATGTGTCTTTTCTGCTTTTGGTTATATTTTGTGCTTTTAATCTTTGCAATTGTAGCCATATTGTCATAATGCATAAATATTGCAAGAATTGGTTTGCCCATTAAAGAAAGTTCCTCAAGAAGTCCCTTTAACCATTCAGCTGCTAATCCTATGATATCTAAAGCACAGAGTTCAGCCTCAAAAGTAGACCGCGACAAGATGGTCTACTTTACTGATCTCCAGGCCACTGCACCGCCACCCAAGGTAAATACATACCTTGTCACGCCATAACTCTTAGAGTTCATGGCTATCCAGCTCATATCACTATATCCCTCAAGAACTGTAGGGAATCTCTTGTAATGCAAACTCAAGGAAATGGTTCCTTTCAGGTACCTAAGTACCCTGTCCAATGCCTTTCAATGAGTGCGATTTAGACAACTTGTGTATCTACTTAATTTTGTCACGGAGAATGAAATATCCGGTCTCATGCAATTTGCAAGATACATCAAACTTCCAATAATCTGAGAATATCTTAATTGAGACACAGGGACACCAGTCATATTCTTATGAAGAGGAATAAAAGGGTCATATGAAGTTGCTACAGATCTTCCTTGGTTATAGCCAAACTTCTCATGTACTTTCTCAACAAAGTGAGATTGAGAAATGACTATCCCCTCAGCTGAACGAGTCAGCTTTAAGCCTAAGATCACATTTGCAATACCCATATCCTTCATATCAAACTTACTACTAAGAAATGACTTTGTCTCATTCACAATTCTCATATTGGAATCAAACAATAGAATATCATCTACATACAGGCATAAAATAATACAACCATCACTTTTAACTTTGCAATAAAAATACTTATCAGATTCATTGACAACAAAGCCAAATGATAAAATAATATTATCAAACTTCTCATGTCATTGTTTAAGAGCTTGTTTTAGTCCATATAATGACTTAACAAGTCTACAAACTTTGTTTTCATTACCAAGAGCTACATAACCCTCAGGTTGATCCATATAGATATCTTTTTCAAGATCGTCATGCAAGAAAGCAGTCTTCATGTCCATTTGATGGACTGAAAGATCATAAATGGAAGCCAGTGCAATAAGCACCCTAATTGTGGTCATCCGAGTAACCAGAGAATAGGTGTCAAAGTAATCTATTCTCTCCTTTTGTTTGAACCCCTTGACAACTAGTCTTGCCTTGTACTTGTCAATGGATCCATCTGGTTTCAACTTCTTAAAAATTCATTTGCACCCAATAGTGGAACTACCACGAGGGAGGTCAACCAATTCCCAAGTGCCATTAGAGACAATGGAGTCCATTTCACTCTTTATGGCTTCTTTCCAATGCCTTGCTTCAGGTGAAGCCATTGCATCTCGAAAAGTGGGAGGATCATCCTCTATAAGGTAAGTGATAAAATCACTTCTCAAATACTTGATAATCCGTAGTCTCTTGCTCCTTCTAGGTTCAACCACTTTCTCAGATTCAATGAGTCTAGGATGAGAACGAGATGGTTCTACCCCCACATCTGTCATCATTTCCACATGTTCGGAAATGAAATCAGAAGTTGAAGGTATATTTAAAGAAAAAAGATTTTGAGGTACACCAACTTTCATGGGAAATACATCTTCAAAGAATGTAGCTTCTCGAAGCTCAACAATAGAGTTTACATCTATGCCAGATATCGCAGACTTAATTATTAAGAACTTGTAGGCATAGTTGTTCTCTACATAACCCAAAACGACAACATGTACGGTTTTAGGACCCAGCTTCTTCCTGTTGTGCTCTGGGACAAGTACCTTTGCAAGGCACCCCCACACTTTAAGGTATTTCAAGCTCGATTTCTTATTTCTCCAGATTTTAAAAGGGCTACTGTCCTTATGCTTCTGAGGAACTCTATTCAGAATATGGCAAGCCGTATTCAGAGCATCCCCCCACATATAGATAGGTAATCCAGAACTTCCAAGTAGAGCATTTATCATGTCAGTTAGGGCTCTATTCTTTCTTTCTGCTATTCCATTAGATTGAGGAGAATATGAAGCAGTAAACTCATGAACTATGCCAATAGACTTGCAATATTCATCGAGTTTGTTAGAGGTATATTCTCCCCCTCTATCAGACCTCAAGCTTTTAAGTTTTCTACCAGTTTGTGTTTCTGCTTCATTCTTAAAAATAAGAAACTTATCAAAAGCTTCATCTTTTGATTTTAGCAGATACACATAACAGTATTTAGTGTCATCATTTATAAAAGTGATAAAATACTTTTTATGATTTCTGGTTAACACTCCATTAAACTCACAAATATCTGTGTGCACCAGATCCAATATTTTATAATCTGTAATAATTGTATGAAATAATTTTTTACATTGTTTTGCTTGCACACAAATTTCATATTTTTTAGTTTTATCAATGGAATGCTCATGAATCATTTTCAAGTTCATCATGCGTTTCACAAAATTGAAATTCACATGACCTAATCTATTATGCCACAAATCAGATGATTTTATGTTATATACAACATTAGACAATGAATCAAAAGAAACATCATTTTCTAATTTATTACTGCAAACATGTTCAACATGAAGTTTAAACAAACCATCATCTAAATACCCCTTTGTAAACACCTCAAATTTTCCTCCTCATTCAGTATTCATCCATTTCATGTGTCATTGCTTATCATTGCGTGAATTCAGCATATCATTGCATTGCATAGCATAGCATTGCATGTCATTACATCTCATCTTTGAGATCCAACACTCCTGTTTTCAAAATATTCAATCCAGATTTGAGTTTTAAAACTTTTCTTTCAAAATTCAATTTTAAAACCTGGGTTTTTAATCAACATTGTGTCATTTGCCAACCCCCAAGGACCTTATATTTTGAAGTATTTTCTCAGAAAACAATCTGGATTCATTTCAAACTCATTTTTAATTGATTTCAATTCTCAGATGAGACCCATTTAGATGGTGTCGCTTTTGGATTTCTTCATTTATCAAAAATCTCAAAAATGTTAGAGTCCTAATTAGATCAGGACTCTTTTTCCAAAGTCCTAGTCGGATCAAAACTCTACTTTTCACTACCTTTTTACCTGTTTTCGGAGAAAACCTTTTAAAATCTTCTGTTTTGGCCAAAATCTTAGAGTCCTAGTTGGATCAGGACTCTTCTTCAAGAGTCCAGTCGGATCAGGACTCTTCTTCAGAGTTTTAATCGGATTAGAACTCTAATCTTTCACATCCATTTTCAATCAAATCTTTCAAAATCTTTCAAAATGAGTCAGAAACTCAGAGTTTTAGTCAAAACAGGACTCTGTTCAGAGAGTTCTAGTTGGATCAGGACTCCGATCCTGATTTCAAATTTTGAAAGAATCTTTCAAAATCTTTTCATCTATCAAAACTGTTGCGCTTTTATCAAAGAATTTTAAAATTCTGAGGTTTTATCTCAGAGTCCTGATCAAATCAGGACTCTTCCCCGGAGTCCTGATCGAAGTAGGACTCTAACCAAAATTGTTTTTTTTACTTCATTTTCACTGGTTTTCAAAAGCTTTGCTTAAATTCCATCACTTACTTATCAGAAAATCCAAAAATATAAGAGTCCTAGTTCAATCAGGACTCTGTTCTCAGAGTCTCAGTTGAATCAGAACTCTGGTTTATTCCAATATTTGTTATTATTTTAACTGTTTTCACAAGTTCTTTCAACTGTTTTTCAGAAAATACCAAAAAAAATCTAGAGTTTTAGTCCGATCAGGACTCTGTCCCAGAGTCCCAGTCCAGTCAGGAGTCTGTTTTTATTCCATTTTCATTTATTTCCATTTGTTTTCAAAAATTAGGGCATTTTGCAGAGTTCAGTTAGTTCAGGACTCTATTTCACAGTTCTGATCGAGTTAGGAGTCTAACCCTGACTGTGTTTTTTTGACTCATTTCACCATTTTCTGATAAAATCTTTCAAAAACCTTTTATGTGGCTTTTTAAAATCTAAAATCTCAGAGTCCTGAGAGTTTAGGACTCTAACTCGGAGTTCCAGTTCGCTTGAGACCCTATTTTCAAAGACTCTGAATTTCAATTATTGATTTTAACCCCTTTTGAAAGTTATTTTTAGTGTTTATTTCAAATTTCTCAAAACCTGATATGGGCCCACTCAGTCGGCGCCACATCCAGAGGAGTTCTAACCCAGTTGGAACTCTATGTCATTTCAAAACTTTTAATTTCAAGCTTACTTTTGAAAACTTTCTCAATTTCAAGTTTTAAAATCATTTTTTTTGAAAAACTCAAGTAGGGCCCACTCGGGGTGGTGCCATATTCGAGTAAGTCAGGGCTAGACTAGAGTTAGTCAGTGTCTTGGTTAGTGTTAGAGGTTTAGAAGGGTCAAAAGTTATTTTAAAAACTCATTTTGAAGTTTGGATTTTAAAACTAGTGTTTTTAAAGGTTTTTAAAGAACTTTACAAACCCAAATGTGGAAAATGCCAAGTGGCATCACATTTGGGGATTTTTTAGGATTAGCTAGGGGTTAATTAGGCATTATTTAGGATAATTTAGGTTAGGGGTATATAGGTCATTTCACCTGAAAATCGCTCCCCCCCCCTTTAGAAGTCCAAAAATTTCAAAATTGCTAATTTTCAAAACCTAAAAAGTTTCTATAAATTGAGACCCATAGGGGGTCGATTTTTCCAGACACCTTTAGAGCAAGTCTTGGAGCTTCTCTCTCCTCTCCAGACCTTCCTCCATTGTTGCAACTCCAAGGTGAGAAATTTTATTAATTTCTTTAGTTTTATTTAATATTTTTCATGATTTAATGCTAGTTTAACCATTGGTACCATCTATTTCATGGATTCAACCATGATTCAACCTCAATAACCATCAAGAACGGTCCAAGAAGATGATCTAACACTGTTTTTAGTGTTTTTCATGGATTCTAATCCATTAGAATTGATTTTAGCACTATTCTTTTTATTATTAACCAATAAAACATGTGATTTACCCTTTTTATGGGTTAAATCCATGTCTTTAAAGGTAAAATTGAATTCCAGCCATTGATTCCCTGATTTTATTTTATTTTTATGTTTATTCATGCTTATGTTACATCATATAACATAAACATAATCTTTATTTACTGTTTTAGTGTTTATTTTATTGTTTTTCATTAATTAATGCATGTTTTCTCAAGTTTCTTAGATTTCTGTGTGTTTTTTTAGTTTAGAACAGAAAAGAGCATGCTGTTTCGGATTGAAATATGTGCTTTTAATTTCTGATTTTTTTATATGTGATGCATGCATATGTTATTAATCTACTATAAAAAAATCAGTGTTTTTAGACTTCGGGAACCCTGTTAGAAAAATCAGACATCAAATCGGGTTTTTAAAACTTTAAAATCATTGTTAAAATCAAGAAGGTAACTTGCTGTTATGATATTTTTCTCATCATATATCCGATTTTAGATCTATAAAGTGCCATGGATTCACATTGATTAGATGTAGCTACTGTAAAATTTTCAGAATTTTTGATTACTGTTTAGTATTTTTCCTCTGTCAAAAACTCTGATTTTCAATTTAAAATTCGTTAGGGTTCATCAAAACCCTAATCAGACTTGTGTTGTTTATAAATCCCAAACCACAAATCCGATTCATGATATGTAAAAAGTGAGTATTATTATTTTTCTGTCAACGGTTCACTGTTAAAATATCATATATTTTGAATGAGTTATGCTATTTATCCCGGAATTTTCAATTGAAAGTATCAGTCAGGACTAAAGTTAAAATCAATATATTCAAGTCCGGATTGTCGGATTTGTATCTCCCTGGTTTTAAAAGATTTTTCAGATCTGTAAAAAGGAAAAGTTCTTTTTTCCTGTCTATTTGTTCTCTGTAAAATTTCATAGATTTCCATGGAGGTTTGATTCCTGGTTCGGGTCCTGGACTGAGACTGGTTGGTGAACTAGGTCAAAAATAGCATATTTTTAGGGTTTGATGCTATTTTTGGATTAATTTAATGCCAAAAAGATATTTTTATAATTCTAATTTGATATTAGGGTTATACAAAGTGCAGGTACCAACTTTGAGGATTTTTAGAATCCGTTTGATGCTTGAATGGCTTGAATTGCAAAACAGGGTACCCGAAGAATTCCAAAACACTGCAAAAATCACAAAAATTGTGATATTCTTGGATTTTCGTGCATAAGCATGTATTTTTAGGGTTTAATCATATTCATAATCATATTAGGATGCTTTAGGTTTAATTTGATGCTCATTTGATTTCATTTAGTGCATAAAACCTAAGTTTTTACCAAAATATTTTCTAAAAACCCTGATTTCAAGGCCATAGTCTTGCTATCAGGGGGCAATTTGGTCATTTGACCTCAATTTCGAAATTCCTAACCCTAATTCTCATATTTTTAATCATGTCATAGCATATTTAGTTTGATTTATTTTTATTTGTATTTCAGAACTTGCATTTAACAAATATCTTTCTGAAAACCCTAATTTCAAGGCCATAGTCTTGTTATTAGGGGTATTTTGGTCATTTTGACCCCAATTTTGAAATTTCATATCTTATCTTCCTTATTTATTCAATTTTATTTCATACTTTATCAATTTTGATTTAAGGGAATCATGGAAAAGGCTTATATCTAGCAAAATCCAGTAATTTCTAGATATTACTGGATAAACCTAGAAAAGCCAACATATTTTCATTAACCAAGTTTTCTAGTTTTGCAGGTACATTGAAGACTTTATTTTTCATGTATTTAAATTTCAATAGTGATGTAAACTAAATTAAACTTTGGAATAAGAATTTACATTTCCTGCTTAGCTTAGGCAGCATTGCATATAGTTTATTTTTTTTAAATAATGTTAATGTGTGATGGATGATGATTCATGCATATTCAAACTCACTATGGTCTACACGAATGGCACATACACTAGCTTTTATGAAGTTTATAAACTTGGTGGAATTTGTATTTATGGCCATAGTCAGAATACGAATGATACCCAGATTTATGATCTTCACATTAGCCACATTCAGCCTACACTCTTAGGCTAATTTTAAAATGCACTGTATTTCTCAAAAATACAAAAAGTATTTCTCAATTCCTCAAATCCATATTCATTCATTTCATGCATTTGCCAATTCCAATTCAAATTTCAATTCAGAGAAATCAGTTTTCTCAAATTTTTCTAAGTCTTATTCAAAATCGATTTTCTCAAAATATTGATTTGCCAATGATATTTCAAGTATTTTCCAAGTTCCAAATTCGAATTTTCTAAGTTATATTTTCAATTTCAAAGTTTGAATTCAAAGAAATCAAGTTTTTTTTAAGTTATTTCATATTTCTCAAAATCGATTTTCACAAAAATCTCTTGAATACTTCAGAAATCGATTTTCACTTTCTCAAATACAGTATCTCAATCATGATTCATGATTTCAAAAGGGTTTATTTTCCAAATATTTTCCAATCTTTAAAGCAAACATCATGTTTTCAAATGTGCATTTTCAAAAATTCATAGCACATGCCTGATTCTTTGTGCATTTAGGAATTAGAATATGGTTTAGACAAGTTGAACAAAGCAAAGCATTTGATTGATCCTTGGTTCAATTACCCCTGGTAAAGGCGCCAGGAACGGTTGAATCTCGTACCGACAGGCGAGTCCCATTCTTTGGAATTATCCCGCATTTTAAAACGGAGGCGAGTTATTTTCAAAATCTTTTTCAAAGGTCAGTTTGATTTGCAAAAGTAAAATTTTGCGATGATAACAGGTTTGGCGACCGAGATGGGACCTGTCTTCGCCTGATCAATCTAATGCTCTACTTAGTTCAAATTGTCAAAATCGATTTCCATGGAATGTCAGCTTTTAATTTATGCTATCATGTGAACCTAGGAGCCTAGGCTTGAACCCAACTGACATGGAATGCATATAGACTAGGTATGGTTTGATAGGACCATATTGAGGAGGAAATTTTCATGCTCACATAGACTTAGGTCTAATACAACCCTCCTCAATTTAGGAACTGTATGAAAACAATGTATGCTTCTTCAATTTTTTCAAAATTTATCTCTTTAGGACTTAGAGCCCTCTGTTTTCTTGCATGTGCTCATATTTCAAAAATCACCCTACCTATATTGTCCCGGTCTTCACGTTGCTGGGCTCTCTTGCAGAACCATAGTTCGGGACAGAGCCTCACAACTGGGCCACTTATTTGGGTGAAAACCCCCCTGCCACGTACCAAGGGCCATAGTCCAACGTATATCGGCAGGTGCTCAAGGATGTTGGAAAACTTGAACCTAGAATCAGAGAAATTGATTTTATGCCACGTACATCGAGCCTTGGCTTGAGTATATAGGCATAACTGGATTGGATACAGTTGATTTGAACCTTAGAGTTAGGATTAAGGTCCTACAACCATTTCAAAATTTGTGCATCTAGAGTCAGCTTTTAGGGAATGCTGTATGTGCATACTTGTTGTAATTGAATGTGTTATAGTCATTTCTTTGTTATTTTCCATATTTTCCCAATTTTCTAAAATACTGGATGATTTTCAAAATTCCTCAATCCATGTCCATGTATTGTCCATGTTTTAAATCCTGGACGATTTTCAAAATACTTCATTTTATGAAGTACTTCCTTATATTTCATTAAACTCTGGACAATTTTCATAAAATTCCTCCATTTTCCTCAAAACTCCAGGTGATTTCCCATCTTTTCTGTCTTCTGGATCTCGAATTTCCTGCTTTATTTTTATCCTGCCTGCATTTTTTTTCAAAGTCTCTATATTTTCCCAAGTCTTATTCCAATTTTCCATGTTTTCCAGTCTGATGGCATCCAGTCAGCTTGATTCAGTCTTCCCTGAGGGTCACATCTCCTACGAGGTGCGACAAAGTCTTCTCAAACATCGAGTCCTCAGCACCAGATCCTTCTTTCCCCGGTAGTACTATTTATGGTTCAAGAATTTCTCTCATATGTTTCTGGACCACTTGGACGATTGTGGGTTAGAACTGGCATCCGCAGTGGGAAAGCAGACAGTTAACGACAATTTGATCCACGCACTGGCAGAGCGGTGGAATCCGAGCACTTCTACCTTTTGGTTCTCATGGGAAGAGATGACAGTACTCATAGATGAATTTTCAGAGATTATGGGATTGCCCGAGCCAGCCGGTCAGCCTGAATATCCATTGGAGAAACAGTTTCTGATTAATGTTAAGGGTCTGGACCCTAAGGATGCCTTAGCTCGCATGACAGGACGTAAGTCGTGGCCATTGATCGAGGAGGATGGAAATGAATATGTGGACCTGCTCGAAATCTACAAACAGTATGGAACATTTGCAGAGGTCAGCTCATTGTCCAGGACAGCTCGAGAGAGAATCCAGCATGCGATGGTTCTGTGCACTGTGGGACTCGCTCTTTTTCCAGACGGACGAAATTATATGGATATCAGGATAGTTCAACTTCTGCGAAGGTGGGGAAGTCGACAGACCAGCCGCCTCTCCATAGCCATGGCCGCACTCGCTTTTCTATACCGAGGGTTGACCCGTTTCACACTCGGAGAATCCATTTTAGTCGAAGGGTGCACCTATGCATTGCAATCTTGGTTCCTCCGGCATGTGCCAGCCCGAGCCAGTTCATTCAGATACAATGGTAAAAAGCTTCTGCCAGTTGCGCGATACCGATTCTTGATCAATAACCTTCAGGAGGAAGAAGTCATGTGGGACTACTTTGATCGTCAGGAATCACCTCCTAGATACACTTATGCATACGGCAAGCGGTTCAAGCTACTTGGTCCATTCTTCTGCGCATACTACCATCCAGAGCGGTGTGTCAGGCAGTTCTCTCAGAGACAAAAACGTGTAGAGATTCATCCACTATCGGGGGTCTTGCCAGAGTTCGATCTCACATCAGATCAGTGGTCCGGAGCATACCATTCTGCCAGACATGGCTGGGATTCCTTTATTACTCTTACTATTTTTCCTGGTCCTCGAGTGTCCTCTGATTATCAGGAGTGGTGGAAAATTGTCCGTCCCCCTCCCATTTGTCGAGTCTATTATTAATAAAATCATGTCTTTTTTTTCTTCAATAAAATTCCTTTAAATTTCATCCTATCTTGGTTTGACGACCTCGCCTAGGTAACAAGGCATATTTTTCAGTTGTTTATTTTTGCAAAGGAATAGCAGCGCAATTGTCGTAATCCCAGCGACGACTCAATCCCTAGTAATAGGATACTCTTTCAATTGTCTACCAAAATTCTCAATAAATATTTTCCTCCAAACCGAATTTCCTTCAAAATCCTAATCATCAGTTCTGCCTTGCAGAGAGCATTAGCAATCTCCAGAGAGCATTAGTAATCTCCAGAGAGTTGTCGTGACATTCAATGGTTCATACAAGGTCTGGAAAGAAAACCGCAGCAGTTGAAGGCGTTGCGTACTCAGTCACTTCAGAAGAAGAAATGGACTCCCCCCGATCAGCCAAAAGTCAAGGACAACAGGTGGAGGATGACGTGGATCCCCAGATGTACATCATGTTCAAGAAAATGATGACCAAGATGCTGGCAGAGCAAGCTGAAGCCAGTACTGAGCAGACTCAGACCAAGCAGAAGGATAGGGGTCACGCGGCCAGAAATGTGAAGATCAGTAAAAAGCAGAATCGTCATGAGGTAATGTCTGATGAGTCAGAATCAGCAGATGATACTGATAAAGAATATGAAAACAAGCAAGAATTCAAAAGGTCGACTCAGGGGCAAGGGTCGGCCTACAAATCCAAGAATCAGTCTGTTGACGACCCTACGCAGTCACAACTCAAAGATGTGATGAAAATAGTTAAGGATCTTCAAACTCGTGACAAGGGCAAAAGAGTCTTTACAAGTGAAGACTTCTATGATGGACTGGATGGGGATGATGATCTTGATAATCTCCCCAAGAAATTTATCAAGTTTGATGGTTCGGGTGACCCAAAAGCACATCTCGCCCTATTCTTCGCAGAATGTTCCAGGTTCAAGAGGAACAATCGTGCCTTATTTCTCTGCTTTCCTCGTAGTTTGGAAGGTGTCGCAGCAAAGTGGTACTCAGAGCACATTAATCCGATAGAACTGAAAGAATTCGACAAAGTGGTCAATTTATTTATTGAGCACTTTCTATTCAATGCTGAAGCACTCCCGACTCTCAGTCATCTCTGCAGTCTGAGGCAGAAGGAAAACGAGAAGGCCAGGGATTTCATTCATAGATGGAGATCCGCTTGCAATAAGATGTGTGAGCCAATAGCAGAAAGACACGCACTATCTTTGATCCTGAGCAACTTCTCGCAACCCCTGAGGGGACTAATTTCTACATCTCCATCGAAGAGCTTCATAGAACTGACAGAACGAGCCAAATGGCTCGAGTTGAGTATGGAGAACGGATCTTATGAGGGTTTTATGTTTATAAAGAATAGCAGTCAACAAGAATCAAAGAAGAAAGCCCATTTTACCTACTCTGCCAATAACAGTAAGAATCAGAACAAAGAAAATGAAAAAAATCACAATTATGCTTCAGAAGGGTCAAATCCCAACAAAAGTGATCAGAAAGGCAAGTCAATTACTCAATATGATAAGCAGCCACAGCAGACCCTCGAACAGAGATCAAGACCACAAGAAAAGCCGAAGCGGGAAGGATGGAGTTATAACCGCAAGTTTACTCCTCTAGACCAGTCCCTCAAGACAGTATTAGAATATATGCTCGGCAGTGATATGATTAAGCTTCCAAGGGTAGCTGACCCGCCAGTGGTTATGGGAAAAATGAAAGACAGATTCTGCAAGTTCCACCGAACTGTGGGACATGATACCGAGAACTGTTTCGTTCTTAAAAACATCATACAAGATTATATTGACAAAAATCTGTTGGTAGAAGGGGCTAAAGATGAGAAAATGGAGATTCTAAAACAACCTTTCTTGCAACACTCAACAATAATGATATCTGATCATCCCTTTCAGCCACAAGATCATATCCGACCATGCCCTAACAGCGATATCAAGGTACAACATCAGGTATTAGTGTTGCATAAGGCCCAGTCCAGTTCCCAAAAGATGGACCTCGTTTCAGCATTCAGTAAGCTGAAAGTTTCAAGAGAGCCCGCTGGGGTATCTCCAGAGGTAGCCAAAAGAATGCCATGGTTACCCAAGAGCCTTGTCAAATCTACTTCGGAAAAAGAGAGAAAATACGAAGAAAAGGTCGATACAATGCAAAGACCAATCACTGCCCTCTCTAATATCCCTATCCTTGAGTTGGCACGTGCCTCTCCTAAGCATCAGCAAGTCCTGGATGATTTACTGCGAAAAATCAAGGTCAAGCTAGGCACCACACCTGAAGACATAGCTCAGATCGTTAATCAAACCATGACCAATGCTCCCATAACCTTCTCAGATGAGGATCTGCCAAAACCTCACGCATTTCATAACAATGCTCTATACATTGTGGTGCGAACCCGGGGAATGACTGTACCCCACGTGCTTGTAGATGGAGGCAGTAGCCTCAACATTTGTCCTGAAATGACTGCCAAGGCTCTGGGTATAAAAGAAGAAGAGTACACACCGGATCCGATCACTATTTATGGGTTCGATAATCATGGACAGACATCAAAGGGAAAGATCTTCTTGGAAATATTTATCAACTACTCTGTTCATACAGTGCTTTTCCATGTCGTTAACGTGCCGCCAACGTATAATCTTCTACTGGGAAGAACATGGATTCATAATACCAACGCTGTACCATCCACTCTGCATCAGTGTATCAAATGGTCTAAAGGTGGCATGATAACTACTGTTTTGGGGGAAAATCCTGAAGAGAGGCTACCTCAGCCTATGATCCCTAGGCCAACTTATACTGCTGATATCCCCAGCATTAGAGAAGGTGAAGAGGTTGTTCTCAGTGAAAGCCTTGAAATGCTAAAGTTAGAAGCAGCATCAGAGACAAATCACACAACAACGATGGTCCAATGGCAAGGACCACATTTCTTTAAGATCGGAGGTCGTCTCGATTACAGTACTTTCAAAGACCATCCTCTTTTCTTGCAGTTTGTTAGAACCAAGAAAGCATTTGACCTATTAGTGAAGCATGGTTATCAGTCTTTTAAAGGATTGGGCAAGAACGGAGATGGCCGGCTAGAGCCAGTGATCCCTGATCATCATCCGCGCAGAGCAGGACTAGGATTCATGGGCAAAAGATCTCACAAAAATACTGTCTTCATTAAAGGGATCCATTAAAAATTTTCTACCATCTGTCTTTTCTATTTCATTCATTTGATTTCTGCAGTTTGTAGGGACAATGTCCCATTTCAGCTCATTTTAAATGTCCTTATTTCATTCCAAGTCTTCAATAAAGTTATCAATTTTCTCGTCTATCTGGATGTCATCTTTCTCTTATTCCTCTGTAATTTGTCTTCAAAATTCATTATTCTTATCTTTTTTATTCTCATACAATTTATGTCATAGTGAATGAACTTTTTCTAAAAACTATTCTTTTTCAAAAATTTCAGAATGTCTTCTCAACCGATAAAAAGATTAGTCATCAATCCTTCAATCCTATCGAAACCGGCAAAGATACATCGGGTCCGGGTAAGAGCAGAGGACAGTAAGGTCACAAAGCAGTCAGAAGAAATGACAGAATTTGATTCGTCGCTTCCAGAGTTGCCAGAATTTGCAGCGATTCAGAAACAAGATGAACCATCGACTCTAGTCCAGGATCCGACTGAGGACATCAATATTGGTTCAGAAGATAGTCCGAAAATTCTCAAGATCGGCACCAGCCTAAGTACAGATGAGAAGGAAAGGCTCATCGACTTTCTCAAGCAGTACCAAGAAGTATTTGCATGGACTTATGAAGATATGCCAGGTTTAGATCCTAAATTGGTGGAACATTGACTCGTTCTGAAGCCTGATGCGAAACCTGTTAAGCAGAAGTTAAGAAAAATGGATCCTCGAATCAAGCAACAGGTCAAGGAAGGACTTGAGGACTTGCTTAAAGCAGGATTCATTCGAACAATAGATTATCCGAACTGGTTGGCAAATATTGTTGCAGTTTCCAAGAAAAATGGCAAAGTGCGAATTTGTATTGACTTTCGCGATCTCAATAAAGCTACTTTGAAGGATGACTATCCACTCCCAAATATTGATCTCCTAGTTGATAGCACGGCTGGGCATGCCATGTTCTCCTTCATGGACGGATACTTCGGATATAATCAGATCAAGTTGGCCGCTCGTGATCAATCCAAAACATCCTTCACTACGCCATGGGGCACTTTCTGTTATACAGTCATGCCGTTTGGGCTCAAGAATGCTGGGGCAACCTATCAGCGTGCAATGGCTGCCATTTTCCATGATCAGATGCACAAGACTATGGATGCATATGTTGATGACATCCTGGTCAAATCCAAAGAAGAAGAAGATCATATCGATGCTTTAAGTCAAGTCTTCAAGCGACTCATTCTTTACAGAATGAGACTCAATCCTCAGAAATGTGTCTTCGGGGTTGAATCAGGCAAATTGCTAGGCTTCTTGGTCAGCAAAAAGGGTATAGAAATGGATCCCGCTAAAGCAAAGGCCATCATTGACATGCCACCTCCAACTACTCTTAAGGAATTGCGTAGTCTTCAGGGACGTATGCAATCAATTCGGAGATTCATATCCAACCTTGCCATGAGATGTGAACCTTTCAATCATCTACTCAGAAAAGGAGTGAAATTTGAGTGGGGACCAGAGTGTCAGCAATCGTTTGAACGTATCAAGAAATATCTTCTTAATCCGCCCGTTCTGAAGCCACCAGAATTGGGAAAGCCTCTCTTGCTATATGTTTCAGTTAACCAAGCCGCTTGTGGTGGATTCTTGGCACAGTATGAGGAAGGCAGTTTGATTGAACATGTCATCTATTATGTAAGCAAGACCTTCATTGATTACGAGAAGAAATATTCTCAGATAGAAAAGACATGCCTAGCACTAGTATGGATGTGTCAGAAGTTGAGACATTACTTGTTAGCATCAGAAGTCAAGATTCTCTCAAAACTTAATCCTCTCAAGTATATTCTCGAACAAACATTTCTCAGTGGACGGATTGCTAAGTGACAAGTCCTGTTAATGCAATATGATCTGGGGTATGTTTCTCAGCAATCTATCAAAGGTCAAGCAATTGCAGACCAATTGGCAGATTTTCCTTTAGCAGAAGATGTTAAAATCGAGGATAGTTTTCCCGATGAACGGATCTGTAATGTTCAACAATCCCCAGTTTGGAATCTATTTTTCGATGGATCCAAGAACATGGCCGGCATAGGGATCAGAATCTTGATGATCACACCAGAGAAAGAGAAGATCCCCTTTTCTCTAAAACTGGATTTTCAATGTACCCATAATATGGCTGAGTATGAAGCTTTAATACAAGGTATGAGAATTTTGCAAGACTTCAATGTTCAGAGGGTACACGCTTTCGGTGATTCATTGCTCGTAGTTAGCCAAGTCAAAGCTGAATGGCAGGTAAAAGATCAGAAGTTGCTTCCTTACCAAAAGATCGTTTTAGCCCTTATCAATAATTTCGAGGAATTTCAGCTTTTCCATATCAAAAGAGAGTTTAATCAAATAGCTGATGGTTTGGCCAGTTTGGGCTCCATTATGTCTTTCAGAAATGGAGAATCCTGTCGCTCTTTTGAAATCGGTAGACTTGACCAACCTGCCTTCATTCCAGTAATGCAAGTCAACCAGGCGGAACAGAAAAAGAAGCCTTGGTACCAAGATATTAAAAACTTTATTGAAACCGGTGAGCTTCCACCAAAACTATCAAAGAAGGAGCAAAAAGCAATTCAACATATATCTGCCCACTATTTTATCCTTGCCAATGTTCTTTATCGTCGTGGGTTCAGTTCTGAGTATTCTAGATGCTAAGACAAAGAAGAAGCCAAAGAAATCGTGCGAGAAGCGCATGAAGGTATTTGCGGTGGTCATGTCGGCTACCAAACCCTTGTTAAACAAATCATTCAGGCAGGATACTATTGGAGAACCATGCAGCAAGACTGCTATCGTTTTGTGAAGAAGTGCGTTCAGTGTCAGATACACGCATCTTTCATTCATGCGCCAGCCACGTACTTGCAATCAGTCGTGTCTCCATGGCCATTTTCTATGTGGGCCTTCGATGTCGTAGGACCCATCTCTCCTTCAACTTCTAATGGTCATAAATATTTCCTTGCCGCAACAGAGTATTTCACCAAATGGGTGGAAGCCGTTACTCTGCGTACAGTGGAAGGTCGACATGTAGTCTCGTTCATTCATAAGAACATTCTTTGTCGTTTCGGTATACCGCACGACATCGTGTCAGATAATGGTACTCATTTCAAGAATGAGAGAATGAAGATCTTTTGTTCAAAATTCAGAATTCATCATAATTTTTCAGCTCCTTATTATCCACAAGGAAATGGTCAGGCAGAAGCAACAAACAAGAGTTTGATTCGCATCTTGGAAAGAACCGTTGAGACGGGTCGTGATTGGCATGAGAAAATCCATGATGCACTTTGGGCATATCGAACTACCATTCGAACCCCAACCAATGCGACTCCTTCAGAACTTGTTTATGGGACTGAGGTGGTGTTACCCCTTCATGTTCATAAGCCCGCCCTTAAGTTCGCATCTCTTTTAGAGTTACCACTCGATCAGTATCAGCAACAGAGATTGGTACAGTTAGATTTACTCGATGAGAAAAGACTCAAAGCAGCATAGCACGCTCAGTCTTATCGTCAGAGGATAGCAAGGCAATATGCCAAGTCAGTCATCGAAAGGAGATTCCAAGTTAATGACTTGGTCCTTAGATCAACGGCTCATCTCAAGCATCGTCCACGTGGCAAATGGTCACCAAACTGGGAAGGTCCCTACGTGGTGAAAGAAGCGTTGCCCCGTAATTCATATCGTCTGATTAATGCAGACGGGGTAGAACTATCCGACCCCATTAATGCTCGACATCTGAAGAAATTCTATACCTAGAAAATCTCTATTCTATCTTTTGTATTCTTCAAAAATTCCTTTCAATAAATGATCAATTATTCTTTTGTCAAAATATCTCTCTTCCCCTGAATATACTGGGGCATTCTTGTTAAGGTTGCCTTTTATCCAAAACAATCTGTGTGCAGGCAGGATCTAATAAATCTCTCATTTTGCACGCATATGCACTCAGTTGCATCCACTTGCATTTGCATGCATTCATTCGCATTCATCTGCATCAATTTGCATTGAATCACCCATTCAGGATAAGGGATAAATCCTGAGACCCCGACAAGTCGTCCAAGTCATCATCAATTGATGACCCTTCAAAACCCAGTGCTCGTACTGGTAATCTTTTAAAACCCAGTGCTCGTACTGGTAATCTTTTAAAACCCAGTGCTCGTACTGGTAATCTTTTAAAACCTAGTGCTCGTACTGGTAATCTTTTAAAACCCAGTGCTCGTACTGGTAATCTTTTAAAACCTGGTGCTCGTACTGGTAATCTTTTAAAACCCAGTACTCGTACTGGTAATCTTTAAAAAAAAAAAAAAACCTAGTGCTCGTACTGGTAACCTTTTAAAACCCAGTGTTCGTACTGGTAATCTTCCAAAATCCAGTGCTCGTACTGGTACTCTTCCAAAATCTGATGCTCGTACTAGTTGAACTAGTCCCAAATGTCATCTTTATACTTATCAACTTTTCTTTTCTTTAAATGTCTTGAATTGGTCTAGAAGAGTCGAGTTCCGATTCGAATCTTCTTCCAAATCCAATTCAGAATTGGTCTAGAAAATTCAAGTCCCGACTTGAATTTTCTTACAAATCCAATTCATATAATTTTCTTTCCTCTAGATTCTAGAATTGGTCTAGAAGAGTCGAGTTCCGATTCGAATCTTCTTCCAAATCCAATTCAGAATTGGTCTAGAAAATCCAAGTCCCGACTTGAATTTTCTTACAAATCCAATTCGTATAATTTTCTTTCCTCTAGATTCTAGAATTGGTCTAGAAGAGTCGAGTTCCGATTCGAATCTTCTTCCAAATCCAATTCAGAATTGGTCTAGAACATCAGAGTTCCGACTCGAATTGTCTTTCAAAATCCAATTCATCTAGTCTTTCCTTGAAGATTTGAATTTCGATTCGAACCTTCAAACCGAACCCACTCTTACACCGGTCTGGTTAAATCCAATTTTCAAAATTGGTCCTTTTATGAAATTCAATCTCGCCTTGGTTGCTTTACCAAATCTCGTATTGGTAATCTTTTAAAATCCAGTGCTCGTACTGGTAATCTTTTTAAATCCAGCACTCGTACTGGTAAATCTTTTGAAATCCAATGCTTGTATTAGTGATCTTCCAAAATACAGTGCTCGTATTGGTAATCCTTTAAAACCCAGTACTCGTACTGGTATTTTAATTCGGTCTTCATAATGGTCGCAACATGACTCTCACATTGAGGTTCAGACTCGATGTTAATCTTCAAACCTGCGAACCAAACAATCTGTATCAGACCCTTGGGTCGTTCCATTCTGTTAATCTGACATTCGGGTTGCCGATTTTGTCAGACCTCTAGTCATTCGTGTTATCAAGCAGTTCTTTGAGTTATCAAAAGCTATCGAAATCAATCGTCAAGTATTTCTCTTGCGAGAGACCCTTTTTCCAGGGAGAGTTCGAGGGAGCTCGTTTCTTTTCGCATATCTTTATTGTTCGTTCGTTGAACCCCTTTTTCTAGGGAGAGTTTGAAGGGACTCGTGCTTCACGAACAGTTTGCAAAACAATCTTTATTGTCACACAAGGAACCCTTTTTCCAGGGAGAGTTTCGACGGAAGCTCGTCCTCCTTGTAACCCTAAATGTCTTTTGTTAGGCCACCCCCGTCGTCGAGGACCCTTTTTCCAGAGAGAGTGTGATGGACTCGTTCCTCTATGATATCCTTTCAATCTTTGTTAGCGGTCCCCTTTCCATAAGAGAAGCCTAGAAATAGGGAGTTTTGACGAAAACTCTATTTCTCTTTGAAAGTTCGTTTTGAAAACACCTCCTCTTCAGGGAAGAGAGGAGTATCTTTTGTTACCCGTTCAGGTAAGGGTCAAGCCTGAGTCTCTCCTTTGGGGAAAGGAGAGGAGAATCTAGCCACAGATGTGTCATTTAGATCTCAAGTGATTTCTTTCACCAAGGATTTCAGGAATATTTTGCCAATTTGTCATGAAAAATAGTTGTTTATCTCAAAATCTTTACTGCATAAAATTGTACCTCGAAATACCTTCAGTATTACTTCCGAAAGGACAAAGCTTTCGCGAAAAAGGATTCAAAGTTCAAAATCTTTCTATTGGTCAACCAAGAGGATGAAGAATAAATCCGCGATATGGCCAGCAAAGAAAATTCAATGTTGCTGCAAAGCCATAAGTGATTGATATTGATCGCAGTCAATGGCACACTTTTAAAGATCATTCTTGGAAAATAAGCAGTCGAAATATCCTGGGTGATACAGAAAAATCCACTCAATTTCCATATTTCCTCAATCACCTAAGCTGCAATTAAATATCTGCAAAAGGGATCTCTCAATTGTCGTCAAGATGAAGATGAATTATGCGAGTCGACCCCCGGGTCCAAAGAAGATTTGGATCATCTCCAAGATGACGGAGTTTGTGACGGATCCTTCCAGGGAAAGTTCAGATCACCGTCGAGATGAAGGCGAGTGTGATGAGCCTACCGACAAACCCTAAAAGATATTTAATTCCAGCTATCATCAAGAGATTTCCAACCAATGAGCCAATAACCGT
This sequence comes from Nuphar pumila, assembly GCF_984573655.1. Taxonomy (NCBI): domain Eukaryota; kingdom Viridiplantae; phylum Streptophyta; class Magnoliopsida; order Nymphaeales; family Nymphaeaceae; genus Nuphar; species Nuphar pumila. The sequence continues at coordinate 162,493,837 of NC_143249.1, read as the reverse complement.
CAATATAATCCCTGAGAGAAAAGAAGGATCAGAACATCTCTGAGATGAAGGAGTTTGTGACGTACCCTTCCAAAAAAAAAAGGAGAGAGACAAGTCAGGACATCTCCAAAATGAAGGATGATGTAATTCCCGGAAAATCCAAGAAAGCTCCAATCTGCTAAAAAAAAAAGAGTGCAGAAAGATCATCATGAGAAAAGAATCCCAGGATATCAGACTGCCGAATCTATCAAGAATCTTCTTTAATTTTGTGAAATTCTTTTATCAATATCCTTTCGCTAATAGCTCTCGCAATATCAAGAATACATTCTTTTCCGTCCATATCAAGGAAATTGATAGCCTCCTTGAAGGAAAGTCAATTGCAAGTAATTTGAATTCGAATCTTGATTCTACGGAGTTAAGCCCAGTCAGAGGTAATACTTCAGGTAGAAAAGAAGGAATATTTTTCATATATATATGTGCTTATCATTCTTGAATTAACTACAATTTTTTATCTTATTGGCAATCTTTTTAAATTATCCTGACATGAAGTGAGAACTTGATGTTTATTTTGATGTATCCAGGCGTTGTTGTTATCCCTTTTAGGATCGGATGATGGGAGTTGTCCAAGATCCTTCCCTTCTTGTTTTGATCTGAGCGCCTGGGCTCTTAGATTAGCACACTTCCCTGTGCTCCCCGTTGTCCCACCATAGGCAGTTCCCGTTCAGGTTAAGGGTTAAACCTGAATTTTTTGCAAAAAGGTCATCTGTCTTAAAAGCCATTCAGTCTCAGCGATGAGACGTCCAAGATCAATCCCTTTTCAAGCTTTAGGGAACCCCCTTTTCTCCTTTTGCAAACCCCTCTCGGATTTATTGTGCAAAATTCGAAGGTCCCATCATGGTTTCTTCATTCGAGGACTCCGTATATCGTCCCCTTTCAGGTTAAGGGTTAAGCCTGAGCCTCATTTTTCCATGAGGTATCATCCCCTTTCAGGTTAAGGGTTAAGCCTGAGCCTCGTTTTTCCACGAGGTATCATCCCCTTTCAGGTTAAGGGTTAAGCCTGAGCTTCGTTTTTCCATGAGGTATCATCCCCTGTCAGGTTAAGGGTTAAGCCTGAGCCTCGTTTTTCCATGAGGTATCGTCCCCTTTCAGGTTAAGGGTTAAGCCTGAGCCTCGTTTTTCCACGAGGTATCGTCCCCTTTCAGGTTAAGGGTTAAGCCTGAGCCTCGTTTTTCCACGAGGTATTGTCCCCTTTCAGGTTAAGGGTTAAGCCCGAGCCTCGTTTTCCACGAGGTATCGTCCCCTTTCAGGTCAAGGGGTAAAATCTGAGCCTCATTCTGATGAGGTATTTCATTTGTCATCCCATCTAGGTTAAGGGCTAAGCCTGAGCCTCATTTCGATGAGGTGAATCTTCTTCTTTATTCTTTATGCTATATCTACCACCATCATTTGAACTAATTCTTTCATACCCAGTCAAATTTATCTAACTGAGGCATTTTTATAGTCTGAATTTGGTGTGTTTTTCTTTGCCACTAAGCTCGGCCTCTAACCGGTTTAGCAGCAAAGAGGGGCATCTGTAAACACCCCAAATTTTCCTCCTCATTCAGTATTCATCCATTTCATGTGTCATTGCTTATCATTGAGTGAATTCAGCATATCATTGCATTGCATAGCATAGCATTGCATGTCATTACATCTCATCTTCGAGATCCAACACTCCTGTTTTCAAAATAATCAATCCAGATTTGAGTTTTAAAACTTTTCTTTCAAAATTCAATTTTAAAACCTGGGTTTTTAATCAACATTGTGTCATTTGCCAACCCCCGGGACCTTATATTTTGAAGTATTTTCTCAGAAAACAATCTGGATTCATTTCAAACTCAATTTCAATTGATTTCAATTCTCAGATGAGACCCATTTAGGTGGTGTCGCTTCTGGATTCCTTCATTTATCAAAAATCTCAAAAATGTTAGAGTCCTAATTGGATCAGGACTCTTTTTCCAGAGTCCTAGTCGGATCAAAACTCTACTTTTCACTACCTTTTTACCTGTTTTCGGAGAAAACCTTTTAAAATCTTCTGTTTTGGCCAAAATCTTAGAGTCCTAGTTGGATCAGGACTCTTCTTCAAGAGTCCAATCGGATCAGGACTCTTCTTCAGAGTTTTAATCGGATTAGAACTCTAATCTTTCACATCCATTTTCAATCAAATCTTTCAAAATCTTTCAAAATGAGTCAGAAACTCAGAGTTTTAGTCAAAACAGGACTCTGTTCAGAGAGTCCTTGTTGGATCAGGACTTCGATCCTGATTTCAAATTTTGAAAGAATCTTTCAAAATCTTTTCATCTATCAAAACTGTTGCGCTTTTATCAAAGAATTTTAAAATTCTGAGGTTTTATCTCAGAGTCCTGATCAAATCAGGACTCTTCCCCGGAGTCCTGATCGAAGTAGGACTCTATCCAAAATTGTTTTTTTTTTTACTTCATTATCACTGGTTTTCAAAAGCTTTGCTTAAATTCCATCACTTACTTATCAGAAAATCCAAAAATATAAGAGTCCTAGTTCAATCTGGACTCTGTTCTCAGAGTCTCAGTTGAATCAGAACTCTGGTTTATTCCAATATTTGTTATTATTTTAACTATTTTCACAAGTTCTTTCAACTGTTTTTCAGAAAATACCAAAAAAAAATCTAGAGTTTTAGTCCGATCAGGACTCTGTCCCAGAGTCCCAGTCCAGTCAGGAGTCTGTTTTGAAGTCTGTTTTTATTCCATTTTCATTTATTTCCATTTGTTTTGAAAAATTAGGTCATTTTGCAGAGTCCAGTTAGTTCAGGACTCTATTTCAGAGTTCTGATCGAGTTAGGAGTCTAACCCTCACTGTGTTTTTTTGACTCATTTCACCATTTTCTGATAAAATCTTTCAAAAACCTTTCATTTGGCTTTTTAAAATCTAAAATCTCAGAGTCCTGAGAGTTTAGGACTCTAACTCGGAGTTCCAGTTCGCTTGAGACACTATTTTCAAAGATTCTGAATTTCAATTATTGATTTTAACCCCTTTTGAAAGTTATTTTTAGTGTTTATTTCAAATTTCTCAAAACCTGATGTGGGCCCACTCAGTCGGCGCCACATACAGAGGAGTTCTAACCCAGTTGGAACTCTATGTCATTTCAAAACTTTTAATTTCAAGCTTACTTTTGAAAATCTTTTGAAAACTTTCTCAATTTCAAGTTTTAAAATCATTTTTTTTGAAAAACTCAAGTAGGGCCCACTCGGGGTGGTGCCATATTCGAGTAAGTCAGGGCTAGACTAGGGTTAGTCAATGTCTTGGTTAGTGTTAGAGGTTTAGAAGGGTCAAAAGTTATTTTAAAAACTCATTTTGAAGTTTGGATTTTAAAACTAGTGTTTTTAAAGGTTTTTAAAGAACTTTAAAAACCCAAATGTGGAAAATGCCAAGTGGCATCACGTTTGGGGATTTTTTAGGATTAGATAGGGGTTAATTAGGCATTATTTAGGATAATTTAGGTTAGGGGTATATAGGTCATTCCACCCCAAAATCGCCCCCCCCTTTAGAAGTCCAAAAATTTTAAAATTGCTAATTTTCAAAACCTAAAAAGTTTCTATAAATTGAGACCCATAGGGGGTCGATTTTTCCAGCCACCTTTAGAGCAAGTCTTGGAGCTTCTCTCTCCTCTCCAGCCCTTCCTCCATTGCTGCAACTCCAAGGTGAGAAATTTTATTAATTTCTTTAGTTTTATTTAATATTTTCATGATTTAATGCTAGTTTAACCATTGGTACCATCTATTTCATGGATTCAACCATGATTCAACCTCAAGAACCATCAAGAACGGTCCAAGAAGATGATCTAACACTGTTTTTAGTGTTTTTCAGGGATTCTAATCCATTAGAATTGATTTTAGCACTATTCTTTTTATTATTAACCAATAAAACATGTGATTTACCCTTTTTATGGGTTAAATCCATGTCTTTAAAGGTAAAATTGAATTCCAGCCATTGATTCCCTGATTTTATTTTATTTTTATGTTTATTCATGCTTATTTTACGTCATATAGCATAAAAATAATCTTTATTTACTGTTTTAGTGTTTATTTTATTGTTTTTCAGTAATTAATGCATGTTTTCTCAAGTTTCTTAAATTTCTGTGTGTTTTTTTAGTTTAGAACAGAAAAGAGCATGCTGTTTCGGATTGAAATATGTGCTGTTAATTCTGATTTTTTTATATGTGATGCATGCATATGTTATTGATCTACTGTAAAAAAATCAGAGTTTTTTGACTTCGGGAACTCTGTCAGAAAAATCAGACATCAAATCGGGTTTTTAAAACTTTAAAATCGTTGTTAAAATCAAGAAGGTAACTTGCTGTTATGATATTTTTCTCATCTTATATCCGATTTTAGATCTGTAAAGTGCCATGGATTCACATTGATTAGATATAGCTACTGTGAAATTTTCAGAATTTTTAATTACTGTTTAGTATTTTTCCTCTGTCAGAAACTCCGATTTTCAATTTAAAATTCGTTAGGGTTCATCAAAACCCTAATCAGACTTGTGTTGTTTATAAATCCCAAACCACAGATCCGATTCATGATTTGTAAAAAGTGAGTATTATTATTTTTTGTCAATGGTTCACTGTTAAAATCACAGATATTTTGAATGAGTTATGCTATTTATCTTGGAATTTTCAATTGAAAGTATGAGTCAGAACCAAAATTAAAATCAATATATTCAAGTCCGGATTGTCGGATGGGTATCTCCCTGGTTTTAAAGGATTTTTCAGATCTGTAAAAAGGAAAAGTTCTGTTTTTCTGTCTATTTGTTCTCTGTAAAATTTCATAGATTTCCATGGAGGTTTGATTCCTGGTTCAGGTCCTGGACTGAGACTGGTTGGTGAACTAGGTAAAAAATAACATATTTTTAGGGTTTGATGCTATTTTCGGATTAATTTAATGCCAAAAAAATATTTTTATAATTCTAATTTGATATTAGGGTTATAAAAAGTGCAGGTAGCAACTTTGAGGATTTTTAGAATCCGTTTGATGCTTGAATGGATTGAATTGCAAAACAGGGTACCCGAAGAATTCCAAAACACTGCAAAAATCACAAAAATTGTGATATTCTTGGATTTTCGTGCATAAGCATGTATTTTTAGGGTTTAATCATATTCATAATCATATTAGGATGCTTTAGGTTTAATTTGATGCTCATTTGATTTCATTTAGTGCATAAAACCTAAGTTTTTACCAAAATATTTTCTAAAAACCCTGATTTCAAGGCCATAGTCTTGCTATCAGGGGGCAATTTGGTCATTTGACCTCAATTTCGAAATTCCTAACCCTAATTCTCATATTTTTAATCATGTCATAGCATATTTAGTTTGATTTATTTTTATTTGTATTTCAAAACTTGCATTTACCAAATATCTTTCTGAAAACCCTAATTTCAATGCCATAGTCTTGTTATTAGGGGTATTTTGGTCATTTTGACCCAAATTTCGAAATTTCATATCTTATCTTCCTTATTTATTCAATTTTTTTTTCATACTTTATCAATTTTGATTTAAGGGAATCATGGAAAAATCTTATATCTAGCAAAATCCAATAATTTCTAGATATTACTAGATAATCCTAGAAAAGCCAACATATTTTCATTAACCAAGTTTTCTAGTTTTGCAGGTACATTGAAGACTTTATTTTTCATGTATTTAAATTTCAATAGTGATGTAAACTAAATTAAACTTTGGAATAAGAATTTACATTTCCTGCTTAGCTTAGGCAGCATTGCATATAGTTTATTTTTTTTAAATAATGTTAATGTGTGATGGATGATGATTCATGCATATTCAAACTCACTATGGTCTACACGAATGGCACATACACTAGCTTTTATGAAGTTTATAAACTTGGTGGAATTTGTATTTATGGCCATAGTCAGAATACGAATGATACCCAGATTTATGATCTTCACATTAGCCACATTCAGCCTACACTCTTAGGCTAATTTCAAAATGCACTGCATTTCTCAAAAATACAAAAAGTATTTCTCAATTCCTCAAATCCATATTCATTCATTTGCCAATTCTAATTCAAATTTCAATTCAGAGAAATCAGTTTTCTCAATTTTTTCTAAGTCTTATTCAAAATCGATTTTCTCAAAATATTGATTTGCCAATGATATTTCAAGTATTTCCCAAGTTCCAAATTCGATTTTTCTAAGTTATATTTTCAATTTCAAAGTTTGAATTCAAAGAAATCAAGTTTTTTTTAAGTTATTTCATATTTCTCAAAATCGATTTTCACAAAAATCTCTTGAATACTTCAGAAATCGATTTTCACTTTCTCAAATACAGTATCTCAATCATGATTCATGATTTCAAAAGGGTTTATTTTCCAAATATTTTACAATCTTTGAAGCAAACATCATGTTTTCAAATGTGCATTTTCAGAAATTCATAGCACATGCCTGATTCTTTGTGCATTTAGGAATTAGAATATGGTTTAGACAAGTTGAACAAAGCAAAGCATTTGATTGATCCTTGGTTCAATTACCCCTGGTAAAGGCGCCAGGAACGGTTGAATCTCGTACCGACAGGCGAGTCCCATTCTTCGGAATTATCCCGCATTTTAAAACGGAGGCGAGTTATTTTCAAAATCTTTTTCAAAGGTCAGTTTGATTTGCAAAAGTAAAATTTTGCGATGATAACACCCTTGCCAATAAAGGTTCCAGAATGTAAAATAACAACTTTATTACATTTAAAGTTAAATTCATAACCCTCTCTAACAAGACATGAACCACTTAAAATGTTTCTTCTAACTACAGGCACATGGTGCAGTCTGTGTAAAGATATAACTTGTTTTGAAGGAAACTTCAGATCCACGCGTCAAATCCCTAACACCTTTGCAGCCGTTGAATTGCCCATAGTCATGGATCTGCTTACAACAACTTGGTATGAGACAAAGATAGACCTATTAGCACAAACGTGCACAGTAGGCCCAGTGTCAACCAACCACTCAGTTGGCTCATAAACGTCATCGATTTGCGGGTTAACAGAAACATACCTAGTACTGATCCCAACGACCTCAGTCACCATGTTGACTTGAAGCGTTTCATCTGTGGTCCCATGAACTTTGACCTTCTTGGAAGGACATTCCTTAGCCCAGTGCTCAACCTGCCCACAGTTCCAACACAGTTTGTTCTTTGCCTTTTTTTGGATTTTGGCCTTAGGTTTAAACTGGTTTTTCATTGCAGATTTCTGTTTTTATCCCTTGCTCTTAAAAGATCGGGTCATCAAGTTCATTTTAGGTTGTTCAGTTGGCATCACGACCTGTTTCTGGCTCCTATGCTTTTCTTCAATGGCTATGGCTACTATAAGATCATCCAGGGAGATATTCTGTATACGGTGCTTGAGAGACATACCAAAGTCTACCCAAGACTAAGGAAATTTCTCCACGATGGTAATAACTTGAAACTTCTCAGGAAGTTTCATATCAGCCTCAACTAAACTATTGAGCAACAACAAAAACTCGTGTGTCTGCTCAGTGACCGACTTGCCCTCAACCATCTGATATTTCAGAAACTTGGCAACCGAGTATTTTTCAAGACCTTGGTCTTCGATATTGTACTTTTTGTCAAGTTGGTCCCATACGACTTTAGCAGTGGTAGATGAGGAACAATATATATCGAACAACGTGTTGGACATAGCCAACAGAATACAACCACGACATATATTGTTCTTCTCTTTCCACTCTACAACCGCACTGACCGTAGCAGTATCAGGGTCAGTATAAAAAATTGAATTGCAGTCAAGTTCCAAAACAGATAACAGCCCTATCGTAGTGAACCCGATTTTCATGCGTTGCTGTCAACGCTTGAAATTCTGACCGACAAAGTTTTCTGGCATACCATACATGTCCACTTTTGGTACAAAAGCAGAAGAAGTCGACATGCTTAGAATCTTCTATAAGACTGTTGGATCGTTTTTCAGATCATGCAGTTTCACAATCAACATCATGATATAAAACATGATATAAATCAAGATATACAACAGTATAAGAATCATGATTAACAGTAAATTGAAACAGGAACAGAGATCAAGCATGTCGGGTTCCGTATTACACCAAAATCCAGACAAAAGCAAATCACAAAAAATTGCATAGAACATAATAAAAACAACCAAAGCATGTTAATATTATGTAAAAGGATAAGGCGTACGAAAGTACTCCCCTTAGAGAAGATTCACCCCCACATACAGTGCAAACAGGGTTCGACGTCCTTTCCCCAGGATACTATAGCCTCGACGATCAGAACCTGTGCACTCCGACGGATTGTCCTTCAAAGACAACCTCTACGAAGCGATGTTGCAGAAAAACCCCTTTAGGGAAAACTCAGAAGAGAGAGAGCGAGAGCAGCAGGGAGAGAGAAAATGCAGAGCCTTTCTTCCTCAGAATTTTGTGCGTCTAGCATATGCGTAACCCCAGCCCTAACCACATTTTTATAACCCACGAACGATTACAAAAATGTGAAAGAGATTCGTTACGGAATTCGAGGAGTCGAGATTCGTTAACGGACTCCAAAGAGTCAAGATCCGTTAACAGAATCTGAATAGACAAGACCCATCAATGGGCACAGACTACGAGGAGTCATGACCCGTTATCATTTATCATAACCCATTAATGAATCCAAATAATCATAGAAACTTTGGGCAAAAAGGTACTTTGGTCTTGATTGGATATGGCTCTAAAGGGCCAATTACCTGAACCCGGCCTGACTCGGCTCGACACGACGGGCAAGCGCACACGTGTGTGTGGTAGTCATCCCATCCTCTTGTTTTTAGGAACAAGTGTAAGAGTTTACATGTAGGTTATAAAGCCTACAACAAACTCAAACCTATTCAATATGGGACTATTCCACATCATCAAGTCCAACCTTTTCTAACAGCCTATGTTTTTCTTTATTTAAATTCCCTCACCTCTACTTCTTACACCTAACATTCCCCCACAAATTCAAAGAATGAAAATGATAGAAAACTAAGATGCAAGATGGGATAATTTGCAATATGACATATCATGCTTTCAGCAATGGTACCTTCCGGTTTAAACTACTTTCTTAGTTGACTAACTTTACCCCCACAAGAACGAAGTGAACTGAAGTCTTGAACTTTAACCTTTGGTGTAGGAGTGTCCATTAGCAACAACACGATAAAGGTTCTGGTTGTAATCTTTAGGGGCAGTGCGTTAAAGGCCATGCACCCGAATCCTGTTTCATGAGTGTCTTCAGAAATAACCCAATTCCTTAAACTACGGCCACACAGTCACACTCACATAGGTGGGCTTCTCTAGAGATGCACTGCTAATATCTCACTTAGAAGGCTTTGAACCCATTCAGAGTTTTAACTCTTCCTTAACTTGCAGCTACAACACCTTTCTAGAGTAATAAGGAGAATAAACACATATACATAGTATCTCATAAATAAGGTGCTATCCAATTCACCCTACACCTTTTTATTACCACATTGAACCTACTTTATGGGATCTCTACTCAGATAGGTTGGGTTGATACTATAGATGAACTACTGATGGGTTTCAGTCCCATCCCCTCTCTGGATTTCAGGACTAATGACTTATCTAGTCTTTTCGTTAATGGATCAGTTGTGTTCTCTTTGGATCCAACATAGTCCACAACAATCACTAACTGAGACAACACTTCCCTTATAGATTTTATTTTGACTTGGATGTGTCTTTTTTGCTTTTGGTTATATTTTGTGCTTTTAATCTTTGCAATTATAGCCATATTGTCACAATGCATAAATATTGCAAGAATTGGTTTGCTCATTAAAGAAAGTTCCTCAAGAAGTCCCTTTAACCATTCAGCTTCTAATCCTGTGATATCTAAAGCACAAAGTTCAGCCTCAAAAGTAGACCGCGACAAGATGGTCTACTTTACTGATCTCCAGGCGACTGCACTGCCACACAAGGTAAATGCATACCTTGTCACGCCATAACTCCCAGAGTTCATGGCTATCCAGCTCGCATCACTATATCCCTCAAGAACTGTAGGGAATCTCTTGTAATGCAAACTCAAGGAAATGGTTCCTTTTAGGTACCTAAGTACCCTGCCAAATGTCTTTCAATGAGTGCGATTTGGACAACTTGTGTATCTACTTAATTTTGTCACGGAGAACGAAATATCCGGTCTCATGCAATTTGCAAGATACATCAAACTTCCAATAATCTGAGAATATCTTAATTGAGACACAGGGACACCAGTCATATTCTTATGAAGAGGAATAGAAGGGTCATATGAAGTTGCTACAGATCTTCCTTGGTTATAGCCAAATTTCTCATGTACTTTCTCAACAAAGTGAGATTGAGAAATGACTATCCCCTCAGCTGAACGAGTCAGCTTTAAGCCTAAGATCACATTTGCAACACCCATATCCTTCATATCAAACTTACTACTAAGAAATGACTTTGTCTCATTCACAATTCTCATATTGGAATCAAACAATAGAATATCATCTACATACAGGCATAAAATAATACAACCATCACTTTTAACTTTGCAATAAAAACACTTATCAGATTCATTGACAACAAAGCCAAATGATAAAATAATATTATCAAACTTCTCTTGTCATTGTTTAAGAGCTTGTTTTAGTCCATATAATGACTTAACAAATCTACAAACTTTGTTTTCATTACCAAGAGCTACATAACCCTCAGGTTGATCCATATGGATCTCTTCTTCAAGATCGTCATGCAAGAAAGCAGTCTTCACGTCCATTTGATGGACTGAAAGATCATAAATGGAAGCCAGTGCAATAAGCACCCTAATTGTGGTCATCCGAGTCACTGGAGAATAGGTGTCAAAGTAATCTATTCTCTCCTTTTGTTTGAACCCCTTGACAACCAGTCTTGCCTTGTACTTGTCAATGGATCCATCTGGTTTCAACTTCTTAAAAATCCATTTGCACCCAATAGTGTAACTACCACGAGGGAGGTCAACCAATTCCCAAGTGCCATTAGAGACAATGGAGTCCATTTCACTCTTTATGGCTTCTTTCCAATGCCTTGCTTCAAATGAAACCATTGCATCTCGGAAAGTGGGAGGATCATCCTCTATAAGGTAAGTGATAAAATCACTTCCCAAATCCTTGATAATCCGTAGTCTCTTGCTCCTTCTAGGTTTAACCACTTTCTCAGATTCAATGGGTCTAGGATGAGAACGAGATGGTTCTACCCCCACATCTGTCATCATTTCCACATGTTCGGATATGAAATCAGAAGTTGAAGGTATATCTAAAGAAGAAAGATTCTGAGGTACACCAACTTTCATGGGAAATACATCTTCAAAGAATGTAGCTTCTCGAAGCTCAACAATAGAGTTTACATCTACGCCAGATATTTCAGACTTAATTACTAAGAACTTGTAGGCATAGTTGTTCTCTATATAACCCAAAATGACATGTACGGTTTTAGGACTCAGCTTCTTCCTGTTGTGCTCTGGGACAATGATGTCTTTTTGCAATCGTTGTAATTTGAAAAGATTTTTAAATGTAAAACATGTGAAAACCAGACATCAAATAATAAAAACCGGTTCTCACTAGTGAATGAGACCGGGTCGAACTCAGGGAACGGGAATATATCGTATTCAAGTACACAAGTCTAAACTAATCTTTATTGCCGAATTATGGAAATGTAAAATGTTCAGAAAAGTAAACACAACTAGCTATTACAACAAATGAATACCCTTCGCAGAGGGCGTAAAGTGCAATATTTACAAACCCACTTTAAATTCCTAAATCTAAACTAAAGAGTAAAAAAACTTTATTCTTTGTACTTCGTGTCACGTAATCGCTTCCACTCCACTCTTGTGCTATCCTGCACAATTCAAAGGAACACGAGCAGTACCAGAGCTAGAACATGAAAGAAATGATAAAAGACATCTAATTGGCTAATTACAATTGAAAAACTAATTCTAATTAAATCTACTAACCAATTGACTAATTAAAAAACAATTAACTAACAATTACTTAACTAATAACTAATGCTTACTTAACAAAAACAAGAAAATGAACTGAATTTACACTCAACATGAAATCAAAAGAGACTTAAACAAAACATGAATTTATACTGAATTGAAAGCAAACTGAAATAGGAAAGACAGGAAAATTAAATTTTCAGAAACAGTAGTTAAAAGAATTAAAAGAAGACAGGACAAATGTAAAAAAAACAAACTAAAAAAAACAAAGCTAAAGGTAAAAACAAAACAGGAAATTAGAAAAAACAGAAAATAGAAAATTACTGAAAGACTAAAACATGAACTTGGAGATTTGTAAAACAGGAAGTGCTGAATGAAGAAAAGGAAACTTAAGAATTTCAGAAAACAAAAAATGTGCAATACATGAAAAACAGAAAAAAAATTGAGATAAAAGAAGAACAGTAAACAGAAATAAAGAAACGTAAAATGAATGAAAAAAAATTTAATAACACTGAGAATGAAGAAATCGGAATTACAGGAAATCAGAATTTGCAGAAAATTAAAAAATTAAAAACAAAAACAAAACATTCAAAAACAGAAAAACTAAACAAATAACTGAAAAACAGAAATTAAACAAAAAAGAAAGAAAAACAGGAAATTGATTTAATGTGCACAACCTGAAAATGAAAGATAACGTGAATCAAATAAACAGGAAAACTAAAGGAACAACAGAAAATGCAGAAAAAATAACGAACAAGAAATTACAAGAAATTAAAGAAACAGGAAATTACAGGAAATTAAAGCATTAATCAACAAGAAATCACACAAATGCTAAACTGGAAACAGGAAATCATTCTACGATGAAAGAAAACAGAGTAAAAAAACATGAATTGAAGGAAAAATTCATTAAACAACTAATGAAAATTGAAAATGTGATGCTGTAACAAGACATTAAAAAGAACTATGAATTAATCAACATTATTTAACTAAAGAATCAAATGCAGAATAACAGATCGGACGATGATTCAAAACAAAATCAGAAACAACATCTATCGATTTTTTTTTCTTTTCGTTTTTCAATTTTTTTTTTATTTTATTTCAGAACTAACACAGCATGATTGAACAGGAAAAAGAAGATGAAGAAGTAGATGAAGTTACAGAACTTACCGTACCAGAGGGATTAGAGGAGAAATGGCGGCCTCCACCACCACGCCGTCGCCGGATTGAGGAGTTTCCACCACCACCACCGGTTGGAAGAGATAGAGAAATAGGGAGAAGGGAAAGAAAGGGCAAGGAAGGGGTCGGCTATGGTGGAGGAGGGTGAGAAGAGAGGAAAGAGAGGGAAGAGAGGGAAAGAGGGGAAAGAGGAACGGTTCTGGCGCAAATGGAAAAAGACGCCTATTTTTTTTCATCCGTGGGTTTTAAAAACCATAAACCGGTTTGAACCGGTTTGTTACAAATTGTTTTTCAGTTTTTTTTTTAGTTTTTAGTTTTTAGTTTTTAAAAGATAGCAAACCGTGTAAACCAGTTTGCTTTATTTTCAGTTTTTCAAAACCCAAACCGTGTAAACCGGTTTGTTTTATTTATTTTTTTCAAAAATCTACAAAACTATTTAAAGAGTTTTTATTTGCTAAAAACCTAAAAACCTCATTTGATTATTTTTTTCTAAAAAATATAACTATTCTAATCTATATATTTAATAATTTTTTTTCTTCTTTTCTATAAAGAAAACCAAAATTATTTTATTAACTAAATTGCAAAATAAAGCTACTTTTTCAAGCATTTTCTAATTTTAATTCATTTTAGCTCATTCACTCAAAACCAGCATAAAATTGGGTTTTAAATCATTTTTTTATGGAATCATGCATATTTTTTATATGAAATAACCCTAAAATATATGCACGATCAGACAAGTACCTTTGCAAGGCACCCCCACACTTTAAGGTATTTCAAGCTCGATTTCTTATTTCTCCAGATTTTAAAAGGGCTACTGTCCTTATGCTTCTGAGGAACTCTATTCAGAATATGGCAAGCCGTATTCAGAGCATCCCCCCGCATATAGGTAGGTAATTCAAAACTTTCAAGTAGAGCATTTATCATGTCAGTTAGGGTTCTATTCTTTCTTTCTGTTATTCCATTAGATTGAGGAGAATATGAAGCAGTAAACTCATGAACTATGCCAATAGACTTGCAATATTCATCGAGTTTGTTAGAGGTATATTCTCCCCCTCTATCAGACCTCGATCTTTTAAGTTTTCTACCAGTTTGTGTCTATGCTTCATTCTTAAAAATAAGAAACTTATCAAAAGCTTCATCTTTTGATTTTAGCAAATACACATAACAGTATTTAGTGCCATCATATATAGAAGTGATAAAATACTTTTTATGATTTCTGGTTAACACTCCATTAAACTCGCAAATATCTCTGTGCACCAGATCCAATATTTTAGAATCTTAACAATCGTATGAAATGATTTTCTACATTGTTTTGCTTGCACACAAATTTCATATTTTTTAGTTTTATTAATAGAATGCTCAGGAATCATTTTCAAGTTCATCATGCGTTTCACAAAATTGAAATTCACATGACCTAATCTATTATGCCACAAATCAGATGATTCTATGTTATATGCAACATTAGACAATGAATCAAAAGAAACATCATTTTCTAATTTATTACTGCAAACATGTTCAACACGAAGTTTAAACAAACCATCATCTAAATACCCCTTGCCAATAAAGGTTCCAGAATGTAAAATAACAACTTTATTACATTTAAAGTTAAATTCATAACCCTCTCTAACAAGACATGAACCACTTAGAATGTTCCTTCTAACTACAGGCACATGGTGCAGTCTGTGTAAAAATATAACTCGTCCTGAAGAAAACTTCAGATCCACGCGTCCAATCCCTAACACCTTTGCAGCCGTTGAATTGCCCATAGTCATGGATCTGCTTACAACAACCTGGTATGAGACAAAGATAGACTTATTAGCACAAACGTGCACAGTAGGCCCAGTGTCAACCAACCACTCAGTTGGCTCATAAACGTGATCGATTTGCAGGTTAACAGAAACATACCCAGTATTGGTTCCAACGACCTCAGTCACCATGTTGACTTGAAGCATTCCATCTGTGGTCCCATGAGCTTTGGCCTTCTTGGAAGGACATTCCTTAGCCCAGTGCTCAACCTGCCTACAGTTCCAGCACAATTTGTTCTTTGCCTTTTTATGGATTTTGGCCTTAGGTTTAAACTGGTTTTTCATTGCAGATTTCAGTTTTTGTTCCTTGCCCTTAAAAGATCCAGTCATCAAGTTCATTTTAGGTTGTTCAGTTGGCATCACGACCTATTTCTGGCTCCTATGCTCTTCTTCAATGGCTATGGCTACTATAACATCATCTAGGGAGATATTCCCTCTACGGTGCTTGAGAGACATACCAAAGTCTACCCAAGACTTAGGAAATTTCTCCACGATGGTCATAACTTGAAACTTCTCAGGAAGTTTCATATCAGCCTCAACTAAACTATGGAGTAACAACAAAAACTCGTGTGCATGCTCAGTGACCGACTTTCCCTCAACCATCTGATATTTTAGAAACTTGGCAACCGAGTATTTTTCAAGACCTGGGTTTTCTATATTGTACTTTTTGTCAAGTTGGTCCCATACGACTTTAGCAGTGGTAAATGAGGAATAATATATATCGAACAACGTGTTGGACATAGCCAACAGAATACAACCACGACATATACTGTTCTTCTCTTACTCTACAATCGCACTGACCGTTGCAGTATCAGGGTCAGTATCAAAAACTGAAGAGCAGTCAAGTTCCAAAACAGATAACAGCCCTATCGTAGTGAACCCGATTTTCATGCGTTGCTGCCAACGCTTGAAATTCTGACCGACAAATTTTTTTGGCATACCGAACATGTCCACTTTTGGTACAAAAGCAGAAGAAGTCGACATGCTTAGAATCTTCTCTAAGACTGTTGGATCGTTTTTCAGATCACGCAGTTTCACAATCAACATCATGATATAAAACATGATATAAATCAAGATATACAACAATATAAGAATAATGATTAACAGTAGATCGAAACAGGAACAGGGAGCAAGCATGTCGGGTTTCGTATTACACCAAAATTCAGACAAAAGCAAATCACAAAACAATTGCATAGAACATAATAAAAACAACCAAAGCATGTTAATATTATGTAAAAGGATAAGGCGTACGAAAGTACTCCCCTTAGAGAAGATTCACCCCCACATACAGTGCAAACAGGGTTCGACGTCCTTTCCCCAAGATACTATAGCCTCGACGATCAAAACCTGTGCACTCTGACGGATCGTCCTTCAAAGATAACCTCTACGAATCGATGTTGCAGAAAAACCCCTTTAGGGAAAACTCAGAAGAGAGAGAGCGAGAGCAGCAGGGAGAGAGAAAATGCAGAGCCTTTCTTCCTCAGAATTTTGTGCGTCTAGCATATGCGTAACCCCAGCCCTAACCACGTTTTTATAACCCACGAATGATTACAAAAATATGAAAGGGATTCGTTACGGAATTCGAGGAGTCGAGACCCGTTATCATTTCTCATAACCCATTAATGAATCCAAATAGTCATAGAAACTTTAGGCAAAAATGTACTTTGGTCTTGATTGGATATGACCCTAAAGGGCCAATTACTCGAACTCGAACCTGAACCCGAACCGACACGACGGGCGGGCGTGTGTGTGTGGTAGTCATCCCATCTTCTTGTTCTTAGGAACAAGTGTAAGAGTTTACATGTAGTTTATAAAGCTCACAACAAACTCAAACCTATTCAACATGGGGCTATTTCACATTATCAAGTCCAACCTTTTTCTAACAGCCCACGTTTTTCTTCATTTGAATTCCCTCACCTCTACTTCTTACACCTAACAAAAGCTGCCCTACCACTGGGCCTTCCAGAGGACAAGGGTTTGTCTGGCATCGGCTTCTCACCATCATCTTCCCCAAAGGTGTGTCACAAAATCACCCTATTTTTTTTCTTTCAACATTGTGGGTGTAATGGGTCACACATTTTAATATTGTTGTGGACTTTATTGTCATTTATGATTTTTTTGTGGATTTCTTTAGTTGCAGCACCTAGAATTGTCAGCTTCCTGCTTGATCTCGATTTAAGTCTTCCCTCTAGTTCTTTGATGGACTTGTGCCATTTCTCGGGGTAATCTCTTCTTTCTTTTTTATTTTTTTCGTGGGCTTAAATTAGTGGTTGGTCTTAGATTTGTTAAGCATATGAGTAAGGAAAAAAAAAGATGGGACAACCTCATGCTGTGAAGATCCTCAAAATAGTAATGTTTGCTTTTTATTATGTTTTCGGATGAAAAATTATCAAGTTTTAGTGTAAACAGTTTAAAACAAGTTCTGTAACTATTATTGTCTATTAAAGAAACACCTCTTTTAGTTTCAGCTGTCAGAAGTGCAGAATTGTTTGTCTCTAAAATACAAATGGAACTCTATGCGGTAAGGGTACCTGAACCATGTTTGCCAATTCTTTTGCATGGAATTGTTGTTGTACTTCATAATTGTTTAGCGATCTACATAAGTCATCACTAGATTGCCTTGTTGTTCTACTGGAAAGATATGCACCCATTGTGTGGGATGGATATATTCAATACCTTAGACTTTATTTTTGAGCTTTCTCTAGGTCTCATGAAGAATCACACAAATCTAGCTCTGGATGCTCTAATAAGTAAAATGGTATGATTGGTGGCTTATAATGTCAACCAACTTAAATGCATGCTTTAAAACATGGTGTTCCAGATTACCAATGGGAATTGTATTTTACATTTAAATCTTATTTTCTTATTAAATTGACTTTTTCATGTCATATTTTTTGAATAGTTCATTACCAAATCCTATGCTGAAATGGTAGTTTTCTACTCCTTGCTAACGCTGGCATGAGGACTCAACAAGCTAAGAAACACTTCATGTTGGCTCAGAGAACTGGGCAAAAACCCAAAAAGATTTTAGGTGTCACCAGGATTTTACAGTCATCTCATCATTTTGTCTAACATATCCATCTGTGAACAAGTGCAGCTTAATGGATCTCAATGACGTTTGATTATATATGTTGTAATCTTTTTATTATAATATGCATGTTATATGTAGTAATGTATATTTTTTGCTTAGCATATGAGATGCATTGTAGTTTCTTTGCCCATGACTATATTTTCTCATTTCAAATGTTTTTTCATTTGTCATAGTAAAATGAAGATGATGTTGACACTTATCTGCAACATGTGACGAATCTAGACGAGTTATGAAAATCATGGAATGTAGGCTTTTTTGTGGTGCCTTGTAAATGATTATGTGAAGGGTATAGAAGTGGGCTTCCTTGTCTTAGCCTTGGGCATGGCGTTGTAGTTGCTTTGGTTGAGGGCCAACCAAACCATTGAAACTTTAAAAGTTATGTATATTGTCAAATTTAATAACCTATTTTAAATTTTCTAACTTTGTCAGTTTCTTTTCCATATTCCATTCATGTGATATCTTTTGTTTGTCTGATGGTTTACATGCATGGTTTGATAAACACAATGTTGGATGCTTGTTACCTAGACAATCTTATCAACAAGCTATATGCATGTTTGAGACATGGTCAGACCAATATTTCTGGATTCTCCAATTTCAGTTGATCGAGACATGATAAACATAATGTTGGATGCTTGTTGCATAAATGAGCTCGTGTGTAGCTAAAGTCAGAAGCAAACCGCCTACTTGGATTTGATATCATAATTTATGGAGAAATTGAAATGTCAAATGGCCTAAATATCACGTCTGATTTCACAACCAATAATTAGTCACATTAGTATAACGTTATATGACCTAATATTAGAGAGAAACCCACCAATTTTAGGAATGTTTTAGTATCCTCAGTGTAAACTCTACCGTTATTCTTCCCTACCTACCTATCAATTAGAAAAGGTTTGCTCTGGGCTTCGGCTAGCTTACCAGATGCACCCCTTAGGTTTTGAGACATATTATCTGTTCAACTCTGCCACTCAGACAGGGAAGTGGAGCCTGTGTGGGTAATGTTATGACCTCTATATCCAAGTTGGAGGGATCTCAATATGTGAATGCAGAATAAGCAAGGTAGCTAATACATGAGGTATATCCAAATTTCCAATCATCTAAGCATGATATACCCACTCGTATAACCACATTTCAAGGGGATCCATATGTATGCCCAGTCCACCACCATCTACAACTCTCAAAAGGAGCCAACACAATGTTATCATATTGAAAGGAAATAAGATGAACAATCCAACACAAAATCTGTCCATTAACCACATGTAGTATCTGAATGAGCAAAGAAACTGTTCACCCCAAAAAAAAAAGTATAAGGAACCCTCTGATTCATGATGAATCATCACATCGAGGCAAAAATATCAAAACGTCTCAATTGAAAGAGTAATACACATGAAGGAAAATCTCCAAGAGCACCAAATTTTAGAATCCCAAGCCTGGAAGGAAAATTTCTCAAAGGTCGCTACTATTCCCAAATAGAAAAACAAACTACTATCTTGCTCAATGTATTACAGTAAAATGGTTATTGATTGTTGTTGGTCCTTTCTAACTGAAACATGCATTGAGCCTATTAATAACATCCTTGCTGGTTTTCTCTGCGCCTGACATAACAAGTTTTGTCATTGTACGTCAGACTGTCTTGAGCTCTCTATATCATTGGTTATGTTGTAAATAGACAAATCTCACTGAGATATCAAAAAAAGAAATCTCCCATCAAAGAAAAAAATATTGCAGATATTTCCAAAATGTTGTAATATTTTTTAAAGATATTGCTAAATGATGTTTCCCCATGTTTGAAAATATTCAATAATAACAAATTAGTGCATAAATATAAAAAAATGTGAATTTTGTTCCTTCTAAGTACAAATTTTCTTACTCCTTTACATTAAATCTTCCCAAGATTTTCCCTGTCTAACTATTTTTAAAATTTTCCAAAAAAAATTGACACTGATGTTGGTGGCTATGCTCTCAATAAATATATGATTAGTACCCTTGTTTTTATTACAGGAAATGATTATTTGAATGAACCACAAACTAACCAAAACTAGAAAAAGCATAACCAGAAAGTGATCTACATTGTTCAAGAACCATTTTGTTTGATGCCCTTATAAACTCGGAAGAACCCAATCGTGCTTTCCAATGGTTATCAAATCCAATCAGAATCAAACATTAAAAACTATCTTTAGTAGACCGACAAAACTATTGCCTTTCCAATAGTACATCAAATATATCAATTAAAATAATATTGCTATTAGCTGTGGGGAGTCTATTTCCATTCAATACCTAATACCATCAAAATAAGTATTATTGTTCCCCTCTTAGACTTTGAGATATGTCATGTTGAGCATGAGTTGATCCATGATCTGCCAAATTCTTTGGCAACAAGGCATTTTGACACTATCCAAGCTATTTTCTTGTGTGAAGTAGGACTCAATCTAATATTTCAAGATAACAAAAAGCACTAAGCATAGTGTTATCATGCAATTTTTTACTTTTGCAAGTCAATTTATCTTTTGAAAAAGACTTTAGAAAACTCGCCTTTGTTTTAAAAATATAGGAAGAATTGGGAAATGAGACTCACCTGTCGGTACGAGATCTAACCATTCCTGGTGCCATAATAATGGGTAATCGAACCAAGGATCAACCTTATGCTTTACTTTGCTCAATTATCTAAATCATTATTTTATTCCTAAATGCACGAAGAATCATGCATGTTCTATGAACTTTGGAAAATGCAAGTTCAAAACATGATGTATGCTTCGAATTTGTTGAAAATACTTAAAAAAGGAGATGCTTTGAAAATCATGATTCATGACTTGGAAAATACTCTTTTGAAGAAAAGAAAACTTAAAAAATCGTGACTTAAAAAAATATTTGAAAAAAAGAATTGGAAAAATCGTAAGCCATGCTTAGAATATTAAAAATTTCTTGAAAATTAAAGATTTTGAGAAAAAAGACTCAGGAGATGATGCTGACTAACTGAAATGGTGAATGAAATGTGGATTTATAAAACCATATTTGGAAAAGAAAATTAAAAAATCTTTGAGAAATCTCTTTTCTTTCAAAAATCAAATTTGTATAAAATAAAAGGGTTTTATGTGCCTTATAGAATTTAAACGAAATAAATTTGCTACATATTCCTAACTATGATCATGAATATACTTTGAATATATCTCATTAAATCCTAAAAGGAGGGTTTTGAAAATGTCTTGAAAAAAAACTTTTGAAAATATGAAATGATTTTTGAAGATAGTCTAAGAGTGTAGGCCGTTTGTAACTTAAAAAAAGATGATAAATCTGAGTTTCATTTGTATTTTGACTATGACCACAAATATGAAATCCACTAAGTTTATTAACTTCTTAAAAGAAGGTGTACGTGCCATTCGTATTGACCATAGTAGAATTTGAAATATGCATATGAATCATCAACCCATAGCAGTTAATACTGAAAATAAACTATATGCAAATGCAACCCTAATCTATGTAGAAAAGGAAATTTTCACTATTTTTGGTATTGATTATAATTTATATTGAATAATTAAACAAAATAAATAAAAGAAAAAGGAAAAATAAAGAAAATAATTTCTTGGACTTTCTTGCAAAATTGACAAACAACTTAGTATAAAAATGTAGGCTTTTCTAGATTTATCCAACAATAACGGGAAATTGAGGGATTTATCTAGATATAAGCCTTTTCCCATGCATTAATAAAATAAAAATTCTAAATAAACTAAATGATGGATGCATGATTTAATAAAGTATAAAATTAAACTTATTTTAAAAAATAGAAGTTTGAAATTAGGTAAAATAACCAAAATACCTCTGAAAGCAAGACTATGGCCTTGAAATCAGGGGTTTTCGAAATAAATTTTAAAATATTTCTAATTTGGGCATTCTAAAATTTATGAAAATGATTGAGAAGCTTGTTAATATGATTAAAAATATAATTAAAGGATTAAAATATGAAAATAATGCCCGAAATTACAAATATTGATTAAAAATAATAATTTTACCCCTAAAACTAAGGTTTTTAAAGGACTAGTTTTGGAAAAATGCATGAATGAGATGCCAAATGACTTTGGAAAAATCTTGAATTTGTTTTGAAGACTCCTAATAGCCTTAGTAACATATTAGAATCGAAAGATTAGGAAAATGTTTGAAAAAAATTAGGAAATTAGGTTTTCTTGCAAAATAATCTTGATTTTATCCAAAATAAAATAGGCAAAAAAACCAATTGAGGTATTTCAACCAAAAGGACTTCAAAAAGAACTCAAATTGAGCCCAAATTGAGTCCAAAGACTCAAAACACATTTAAAAAACCAATGAAACTTATAGAGTTGAAAAATAATTTATAAATTCGATTTATGATTAAAACATTGGGGATAAAATATTTTAAAGTAGGAAACATGGTTTTAAACCATGTTTCTGTATTTTGGGTGTTTCAGAGAATAAAAGTATTCAATCTTTCCCAATTTTTTGGGAGAAGATGCCTGACAAATTAGAAAAAACACTCAACTTTACATATTTGAAAAATCATTTTTGGTTAGGGCTGGTTGACTTTGGGAAGTCGGGATTTATGTTTTTGAAAATAGGCCTATTATAGAATCTTGATTCTATACCCGGTTTGGTTTTTGATGCAAAAGAGGTGCAAAATCGATTCTAAAAATCATGAAGTTTGGTGAAGCAATACTAGACACATGAATAAAGAAAATAATTTTTACATATTTGCAAAATCATCGTCCGTTAGGGAGATATGATCCTAACAAGTTGGTCTTGTTTCTGCAGCTGTCCTGACGGTACAGAAAAACAGGTCCCGACTTTGATTTTTGAAAATAGAGTTACAAAAATAGAAAAAATCTATTTTTTTTATTGAAAACCATAGACATATGCATGAATTATACCATAAAAAATTTAGATTTAAACAATGAATATAAACAGGTAAAATAATAGCATAAACAGACGACCAGAATTCAAGGTTGAGCATTAAAATAACAAGCAATAAAATAAGTCTAAGTTAGGCATGATAAATAATTAAAAACATGTAACTAAGGCTATTAGGCATGATTAAACATATGAAATAATGAAAATATGCATGAGCATGATGATATAAAAATTTAAAATCAGAGAAGCATGATCAAGAACTTGATTTAACCATTAAAAGAGGGATTCAATCCATAGAGGGGTCAAATCTTATATTTTTTTTAGGCATTTATGAAATAAGCATGATTCTAAGCATTGTTAATGGATCAAAAATGTGTAAAGAGCATCAAACATTTAGTAGATCATATTCTTGAATCATAAGCATGGTTCTTGAATGAAAAAGAATGCAAAAGATCCAATAAGAAGGGGCGGCAATGGTGTAAAACATAAATAAAATCAATAAAATTAAAAAATAAAAAGAAAGAGGAGCTCACCTAGGGCTGCTTTAATGGAGGAGCTGCTGGACGAGGAGGAGAACTTGAGGGAGAAAGAAGGTGGCTGGAGAGAGAGAGAGAGAGAGTACATGGGGGGTCACCCCCCCCCTATGGGGCTCTATTTATAATTTTTTAAGAGGTCTTAATTAGGGTTAATTACAGAGTGCCAATTAGATTGAGACTCTCTTAATTACTTAAGAGATAAAGGAGAGAGAGAGGGGGTCGACCCCCTATGTGGAAAGTCCTAAATCTCCAACAAAGACTCGATTTTTAATTAAAAAAATGCCAAGTGGCACCACCTAGGTGAGTCCACTTGTTTTTTTTTTCAAAAACTTAAAAAATAAAGGTTTCGAAAATAAGATTTTTCAAGAAAATTTAAAAACACTAAGATTTGTTAAAATTTGTATTTTAAAATGAACAAATCATGAAAATAACACAAGATTGAATAAAGGTTGGAAATTAGGGTTTGGCACCCCCTACAGGGTGGGCCCCACTTGAAGAAAATTTGCAAAAATTAGAAATTGGTTTAAAAATTAAGTTTAGAACGAATCAAGATTGTTTTTCTAAGGAAAATGCTTTGAAATAAAGGGATATAAAGCCTTGAGGGTTGGCTAAATGGAAAAAATTGGTTCTAAAACCCAGGTTTTTAAAATTGATTTTGAAAGAAAGGTTTTAAAACCGAGTTTGGATTTGATATTTTAAAAACAAGATTGTTAGATCTCAAAAATGATATGCAATGATATGAAATGCAATAAAATGACATGCAATGACACACAATGACATATAATGACTACGAAATGCAAACCCTAGATGAAGGATTTGAAGTCCCAAACCCCTGGCAGAGACAAGAAATTGAAAATTCCTGTCTAAGGACAAAGATTGCTATTTGGATTGAGCCAAAAGGAAGACTAAATTTTGATTATAAAATAAAATATTGGACTTTGATGCAAAACTTGGGCTCTGAATAGCCTCGGCTCAGGTATCGACCAACTGGTTCATTGAAGGATTCAAAGAATGGGCCCCAGTGGCAAAGAAAGGGATTTATGAATGAAGGTGAAAATTTAGAGTGTTTATAGATGCCCCTCTTTGCTACTAAGCTGGTTTAGAGCCGAGCTTAGTGGAAAAAAAATACACCAAATTTAGGCTAAAAAATGCTTTAGTTATAAAAATCTGACTGGGTATGAAAGGATTGGCTCGGGTGATGATGGTAGATACAAAACAGATAAAATTACCTCATAGGAATGAGGTTTAAGCTTGACCCTTACCTGAATGGATAGAAGATACCTCGCAGAGGAGGCTCAAGTTTAACCCTTACCTAAGGAGGGTTTGAATGAAATTCTCGAGAGAAAAGTTTGAAATAAACCATGCTCGGGTTTGACCCTTACCTGAATGGGAGGCTTCAGTGGAGTCCTCAAGAGAAAAGATTAAGGAAACTGCGAAAAATACCTCATAGAAAAATGAGGGGCTACAAAGAAGGCAATGAAGATGGGGTTCTCTAAAAGCTTTGAAAAATGGAGTGATTTTGGGCGCCTCATGACTGGGACTAAATAGCTTTTGAAAGATGACATTTTTGCGAAAGATGGTTCAGGTTTAACCTTTATCCTGAAGAAGAAAATACCTCATAGAAGAACGAGGTTCAGGCTTGACTTTTAACCTGAATGAGAAAATGGAATCCTCGAAAGAAGAAACCATGATGGAACCTTCGAATTTGTCACAATAAATCCAAGAGAAGTTTGCAAAAAGAAGAAAATGAGATTCCCTAAAGCTTTGAAAAGTGATTGATCTTAGGCTTCTCATTGTTGAGACTAAATAGTTTTTAAGGTGACCGTGAATAAAAAATGAACAGTCTATAGTGAGGCAGTGGGGAATATAGAGAAGTGTGCAAATCTGAGAGCCCGAGCACTCATATTAAAAAGAAGGGAAGGATCTTGAAAAATTATGTTATCAAGTCCTAATAAAGGATAACAACAATGGCAAAATATATCAAAGATGGACATTAAGCTCTCACTTTATGTTGGGATAACTTGAAAAGATTGCCAATAAGATAAAAATTGTAGTTGATTCAAAATAAGCACATTTGTGCAAAAAATATTTTCTCTTTCTACCTAGGGTATTATCTCCAATTGGGTTAACTCCATAGAATTAAGAATCGAGTTCAAATTATTGTTGTTGGGTTTCTTCAAGGAATCTATCCATTTCCTTGATATGAAAAGAGCGGAAACTTGTTCCCAGTTTCATAAAAGCAATTGATGAAAATATATTGATAAAATAATTTCACATGAATAAAGAAGATTCTTGGCAGTTTTGGCAGTTTGATATATGGGGTTTACCCATGATGATCTTTTGCACTCTTTAAGACATAAAATTGAGTTCTCTTGGGATTTAGCAAGAATTTTATCACATCATCCCTCGACTTGGCTATGATCTGATTTCCTCCAGAAAGGCACGTCACACACTCTTTCAACTTGGAGATGATCTGAGTCTTCATTGGTCTTAGGAATAATATTGACAATATGGTCTCTTTGATTGAAATCTCTTGATGATAGCATTGATCAAATATCTTTTAGGGATTGGCGGAAGGTTCATCGTATCAGCCTTCAACTTGGCGATGATTTAAACTTTTCCTAGAAGGACACATCACATGCTCCTTCAACTTGGAAATGTTTCGAGTATTCTTTGACCCTAGGGGTCTAACTCATATATCAGTCTTCAACTTGACGATAGGTGAGAAATCTTTTTTGTAGATAGTTAATTGCGGCTTGAACAATCAGAGAGATATTGAAATTGAGTGAATTCTTTTTATCACCCAGGATATTTCTGCTGCCTTATTACCAGAAGAATGGTCTTTAAAAATGTGTCATAACTGCGATCAATATCAATCATTGAATTTCCCAAACGAAAATCAGCTTGAAAGGCCTAGATGTGATCACTGCAAAAAGATCAGCCACACTAAAAATTATTGTTACTTCCTTCAAGATTTTTCAAAAAAATCAGGCAATGTTGCCCAAACGAATCTGTTGGTGATGGTTCTTCAGGTAATGAGGTACCATTGTTCACTCTAGAGCAACAAAATTAGTTGTTGTCATTGATCTCGATAGGTAAAATCCAACCTATGGCCAGCATGTCAAGTAACTCTCATCCCTCTCCAAAATTGATTTCTTTAAAATTTTGGATATTAGATACTGGAGCTATCGTTCATATGTGTTTATCGTTCTCTTTATTGGACAACTCAAAACCGTGTGAGTTTATCAAACCTGTCAAACTTTCAAACATGTCATTTTCTCCAATAACTCACATTGGATCTGTTTATGTGACACCAAAAATCAAGCTTGATCATGTCTTAGTCATTCCTTCTTTTAAGTTCAACCCGATTTCTGTAAATAAACTCATAAAATCCTTAAAATGTAATGTGTTTTTCCTTTTCATTGTGAAATTCAGAACCTTCACTCAAGGATGACGATTTGAGTGGGTAAAGTGCACGCAGACCTATACTTCTTTGATATGAATTCTAATAGTGTAGCAAAAAATAAAGTGGATGTCATGACCACCATCCCTATTGCAGTCGTGACCATCGTGACCATTGTTCCTGCAACCGTGACCACCATATCTACTACTCCGTTTGACCTTTGGCATTGGCATCTTGGTCATGTTTCTCTTTGTAGATTAAAAACCATTTCTCAATCTTTTAATTTCATTCATTTTAATGATTGCCACTGTGATATTTGTTACCATGCTCGCCAAACACGATTATCATTTTCTCGTAGTGAAAAAACTACCTCTCATTCTTTTGATTTGATTCATATAGATATTTGGGGTGGATATCCCACAACATCTATATGTGGGGCTTATTTTCTAACTATAGTGGATGAATTTTCTCATTTCACATGGGTTTATTTAATGAGGTTCAAGTATCAAGCTATGAACTTTTTAAAAAAATTCATTATCATGATAAAAAATCAATTTAAAAAATTCAATTTTAAAAAACCATCAAAATTGTAAGATCTAATAACGGAATTGAATTTTTCTCTCATGAAGCTTAATTTTATTTATAGGAAAATGGTACCCTCCATCAACATAGTTGTCTGGCCACGCCATAACAGAATGGTGTTGTTGAACAAAAATATAGGCATTTACTTGAAATTGAAATGACCTATGATTTTAAACAGATCTATCCCTCAAAATTTGGAGAGAATGAATTCTCATTGTGACCTATTTGATAAATAGGATACGTTCTGAAATTTTGAAAAATAAGATCCCTTATGAAGTGCTTTATGATTCAGTGCTTAATTATAAGTATTTACATGTTTTTTGATATTTGTGTTATGCTCATAACATCCATTATAATCATAAATTTGATTCCTAGTATCGCAAATGTGTTTTTATTGGATATCCTTTTGGACAAAAAGAACATAAATTATTTGATATTGAAAATGAAAAGCTTTGTGTTAGCCGTGATGTAGTGTTTCACAAGGATATATTTCCTTTCAAAACTTCATTGACTAAACCTCCTCCAACCCACGTTTTACCTAAACCAATCATAGGGACTGATGAGATCCAAATCCATAGCCAAGCAATGATACTAGCCCAATCTCCACTGAACAAATCGGATCCTCTGTACCAATCCAAGCCAAGATCACCACCCATCAAATTCTTGAGCAAACTCTAGCCAATGTTCTAAATTCAACTCAACTTAGGCATTCAACCCGAACCTGGACCAAACCAACCTACCTTGAGGATTACCAATGCTCGTATGTGGCACTTTACGCCCATGCCACATCATCTAAGAGACAAGGAACCAGTCATCCATTAAGCCACTATCTTTCTTTTTCATGTTTTTCCAAAGCCTATCTAGCTTTTCTTGTTTCTATTCCATCCCATGATGAACCAATTTTTTTTCAAATGGTTATGAATGACGATTAGTGGAGAGCATCCATGGCAGCTGAAATCAAAGCCTTGGAGGAGAATAACACATGAACCCTTACCAAACTACTTGAAGGAAAGACACCAATTGGGTGCAGATGGGTCTATAAGATCAAATATCGCTCTGATGGATCTATTGAAAGATATAAGGCACAATTAGTTGTCAAGAGGTACACCCAACACAAATGTTTGGATTATCTTTACACTTTTGCCCTTGTTGCAAAGTTGGTTACCTCGCTATTGCTTTAATTCTTTATTGGCTAATGCACCAGCTCGATGTGAATAATGTTTTTTTACATGGGGATTTGGATGAGGAAATTTACATGAAAGTTCCTCCCAGATATTTCACTAAGAGGAAACAATTAGTGTGTCGACTTAATAAGTCTCTTTACGGGTTTAAGCAAGCATCCAAACAATAGTTTGCAAAGTTTTCTTAAGCCCTTAAACATATGGGTTTTACCCAATCTTTGGCAGACTATTCATTGCTTTCTCAAAACAATGGTGACAAGCCAATACATGTACTTGTATATGTTGATGATATCCTTTATCACTGAAAATGATAATGAGACAGTCGAACACCTCAAGAGATTTCTTCACCAACGTTTTCACATCAAGGACCTTGAAAACTTAAAATATTTTCTCGGCATTGAAATGGCTAGGTCACAATAAGGCATTTTTCTAAACCAAAAGAAATATATTTTAGAAATATTGAACTGACTATCTTGGATTACGTTCAAGTGATGTCTTTATGGATCAGAAACTGAAACTGGATCACAACATGGTTGTTCTCAATGATCAAACCAATATTAGAGGTTAGTTGGTTGTCTTATTTATCTCACTATTACTTGACCGAATATTACTTATTTAGTGAATATTTTGAGTCAATTTATGCACGAACTTTGTCAACTTAATTGGGATGCAGCCACACAACTTTTTAGATATCATAAAAGTACTCTTGGCTAGGGAATCTTGCTTAGATCAAGTAGTTTGCTATTCTCATGTTACTCAAATTTTGATTGGGCTAGCTGCCCATTTTTCAGAAAGTCGACTACGGGATTTTATACTTTTATGGGAGACCGTCTCATCTCATGGAAGACCAAGAAGCTGACTACTATATTTCGTTCTTCCGTGGAAGCATAATACCGCTCAATAGCAGTTGCAGCAAGTGAGATTACATGTCTCAAATATCTTCTTACCGACCTTTGAATTCTTCATCCACAGTCAGTTCACTTATATTGTGACAATCAGTTTGCTCTACATATCGCAACCAATCTCGTTTGTCATGAGCGAACTAAACATATCGAGCTCAATTTCCACTTTATTTGAGAGAAAATTCAAAATGGCACCATGTGTACTCAGTTCATTCCAAGCAAGCTTTAACGAGCTGATATTCTTACCAAAGCCTTGGAAAGGACCAGTTTCATACATTAGTTAGCAAGTTGGACATATTGGATCCACATGCCCCAACTTGAGGGAAAATGTTAACCATAAAGATGGTTTGAGAGCTGGCACGATTTTGAAAATCAAAGATACTTAGAATGTTACCATTTGGAAATGGTAACATTTTAAAAATATCAAAACTAACTTAATGCAGTTTCCTAAACTCGTGAGGATCAAATCTTGAATCCCTCAAAACATGTATGGCATGTAACGTATTTGTTTTTTGAATCCCACAAAATCTTGGGAAGCAGATCAGGTCATGCTGAACATGAGCTTATCGTGGTCGTCTGTTTGCATTTTGGATGAATGCCATGTAGCATATAACTGTTCCGTTGACTTTTTTACTTTTCAAAGTACAAAACGGACGACCACAATGTTGGCATGAGCAGAAAAGCTCATGTTCAGCATAACCTGATCTGCTTCCCAAACCTTGGGACATATATATTGTAACATTTCATATCAAAAGTCAATATACATCAAATACTTTACGTTGAGGTCTTCACTTTCACAACACCCAGCTCCAAAACTCTATTGCCATATTTGAATTCGGATATTCTATGGGTTCAAGTATGATCTGACCCATATCCAACCTGTTAGCATCCTTCGGCCAATGCAACCTGATTATGCGCGCGGTTGGGTCCACGGATAATGTGGCCAATCCCAATAAAAGACTTGTGGGCCCTTGTCTTCTTCAGGCCCACTGGACCCTTGATCAAATGTCCTGCACCTAGAGGCACGGCCACAGCCACAGCCACATGCTTTTCAAACATAGCTGCCGGGCGGGAACATGGTTGCCCAATGCACGTCTTTAGCCCATTGTTATAAATATATCATGGATATTTTAGAATATTACAAATTTGTAGCAAATAATTAAAAAAAATGAATTACAATATTTTCAAAATGTCACCCTTAATTTGCAATATTATCACCACACGAACACCTGTTTAAGTTTGAGATATTTTTAGAAAGATAAATTCTTAATTTTTCATAAGAATTTTCGTTGTTGAGAAAACCTCAATACCTACGGTTATTAGTAGGGATGGCACTGGACCGGGGGAAAATGGGGCCCCGCCATGCCTCGCCCCTTTTTGGACCGGGGATGAAGGGCATGAAATGGGGATGGAGGCGGGGATGGACTTATGCTTTTCCTTGCCCCGCCTGATCCTCGTTTTGATCCCCGCCCCGCCCCATCTCCATCCCCATTCTCAATCCTTCTAAGGGATCACAATACATCAAGGAGAAACAGGGCCCGTTTAGATCAGGGAAGGAGGATATGAAACGAGGGTGGAGGTTAAAATCCATCCCCATGTGGGGATGGAGGCAGGGATGGAGGTTCGGGTTTGGAGATGGAGAGGGGGTGGAGACCCTGTCCCCCCGCCCCCGCCCGGGTCCATTGACATCACTAGTTCTTAGCATGATTTTGGCCTTGAAGCTTACTTTGATGTGAAAATTCCATGTGAGATAAGAGAAATATTGGAGTTTATAAACTTAGGTTACTTTTTATTTTTACTTAAAGAAACCGCACCAGGATGAGAGACCTAGTCGCATTGGCGCTGGCTTTACCTGCCATACTTATGGCTGCTTTCTTGACAGCGTAAAACTCTTAGGGCTTAACCATATCACACAAACATATATATAGCCAGATCCGTGACTGCCCACTTGTTGAGTCAATAATTGCTAGAGAATGAAGTGAGAGGCAAGTTTTTAAGATCCGCCCTCAAATGTGAAACATTTATGGAGTACAAAGTAAGTCAGTATAGGCGAAGCAGGTTATATGTTCCCCCCCCGAACAAGGCAGTTACCTACATCTCATGTTCGGGGGTCCCAAAGAGCACCACGTATGTAAGCATGTGCGTCTTGTATCCCCATGTTTGTCAGCATTAATTAGCGTTGGAGTTTGATGCGATTGCAAAGACTTAAGTACCCTCTTCTCCATTGGTGCAAAAAAAAATGACGATTCTTGAAAAGGAGTGGTTGTAAAGACTTAAGTGCCCCGAAGATGATTATTTAAGACTCAGTCTCTGCACTGCAGGATTATCTGAGAAAGAAATCTCTCATGGAGGAGGTCATGAACATCAACCCTCTCACTCTCTATCTCCCTTCTATTTCTGCTTCTATGCACATCCAACATAAGATCTTACATTGCTCCATCAATCACCGACTGACCTGCACATTGACTATTGTGGAGCCTGATTCAGAGTTTTTACCCTTACAGGAAGAGGGTTTGGGGGCTCATCCCAGCGTGGGTAGCATCATTCAACTAAATGAGTTGTAGATCCTGATTCAGAGTTTTTACCCTTACAGGAGAGGGGTCTGAGGGCTCCTCCCAACGTGGGTAGCATCATTCAACTTGAAGAGTTGTGGAGTCTGATTCAAAGTTTTTACCCTTACAGAAAAGAGGGGTCTGAGGGCTCATCTCAGCGTGGGTAGCATCATTCAACTTGAAGAGTTGTGGAGTCTGATTCAGAGTTTTTACCCTTACAGAAGGGGAGTCTGAGGGCTCCTCCCAGCGTGGGTAGCATCATTCAACTTGATGAGTTGTGGAGTCTGATTCAGAGTTTTTACCCTTATAGGAAGAGGGTTTGGGGGCTCCTCCCAACGTGGATAACAACGTTCAACTTGATTCGTTGTGGAGCTTGATTCAGAGTTTTTGCTCTTACAGGAGAAGGGTTTGGGGGCTCCTCCCAGCGTGGGTAGCATCGTTCAACTTGATTCGTTGTGGAGCCTGATTTAGAGTGTTTGCCCTTACAAGAGGGGGGTCCGGAGGCTCCCCCCCCCGGCACGGGTCCCGGGTGTCGTGGTAAAAAAAAGCACAGGGTGTTGTGATGAGAAAGATATATGTTTGTTCCAAGCAAGGTTGGAAGAAATCAATGAAAAATCCAACAGGGAGCATGTCAGAATCAAGATGTGGATGTCAAGCGAGAATGGTGTTGTGCAACTCAAATAACATAAAATAATAAGGGTCTGGTTTTTAGTTAAAATGGGGAATGAAATGACAATATAAATTGCTTAAAATTTACAGGAATAAACTAGACTCAATAACGAAGACACCATTTTTTACAGATTTGGAATATGACCTTCGGTTAGGGAGATATGGCCCTAACAAGTTGGTCCTAATTCGGGTAGCGATTTACAGCGATTTGCTTACTGAATAACAATATAAATCGCTATAGAGATTTGCGGAAGACACTACAAATCGCTATAGTGAGATTCAAAAACACTATAAATCGCTATAGCGATTTGCGAAAAACACTACAAATCGCTATAGTGAGATTCAAAAACACTATAAATCGCTATAGCGATTTGCGGAAAACACTATAAATCACTATAGCGATTTGCAAAAGACACTACAAATCACTGTTGAAAAGCCGGATAATACTATAAATCGTTGTGGGGCTCGTTGGAGACCCGAAAATACTATAAATCGTTGTAGGAAAGCCCGATAACACTACAAATCGCTGTTGGAAGGCCTCAAAAAAATTTGGTCCGAAGGGCGCTTCCCTCCGAGCCCCCCCGCCAGGGGGGGAGCCCCCGGACCCCCCTCCTGTTAGGGCAAAAACTCTAAATCAGGCTCCACAACGAATCAAGTTGAACGATGCTACCCACGCTGAGAGGAGCCCCCAAACCCTTCTCCTGTAAGGGCAAAAACTCTGAATCAGACTCCACAACGAATCAAGTTGAACAATGCTACAGTTAGTGTGCAGGTCAGTCGGTGTTTGATGGAGCAATGTAAGATCGTCTATTGGATGTGCACAGAAGTAGAGAGAGAAGGGAGAGAGAGTGAGAGGGTTGATGTTCATGGCCTTCTCCAGGAAGAACTTTTTGCCTTCCTTGATTTCTTCTCTAGAGAGAGAGAGGGTTTTACATTGTTTTACGGAGAAAAAAGAAGAAGACTTTGAAGAGTCAACATCATCCTCGACTTTCTGGATGGAGGACATATTTGTCCTTTTTTTGAACAGAGAAAAAAAAAGAAAACTTTGAAGAGTCAACATCATCCTCGACTTTCTGGATGGAGGACATGTTTGTCCTTTTTTTGAACTGTTTGTTTTTTCTTTTTTGAATGAAGGCCATTTTTGTTATTTTCTCAAACCATCACTTTATGAGAAGAATAGCAAGAAAGGGTACTTAAGTCTTTGCAACAACACTAGAGTCCGATGCAAAGTTATGTCAACATACACGGGAATACGAGCCCCATGTGCTTGTATACGTGGTGCTCATTCAAAGCCCCGAACATAGACGTGGGATTCAGTGAATCATCCGGGGGGAACATACACGTAAAAAAAAAAACTTTTTTAATAGTTGGAAAAAACCACAACATTCACTCAAAAAGTGCGTTAGTGTAAAAACCCATTTCTCCCTTATCCAGTAGGAGGCACACCTCATTCAAACTCGTGATGTCCATTCAGCTTAGGGCCTCTTTGGAATCTAAGAACTGGTATAGGAGTAGGATGGCAGTGGGGCGGGGCGGGGGACAAGGTCTCCACCCCCGCCCCGCCTCCCTGGATTTTATCCTCCACCCTCACCTTCATCCCCGTTTCATGTCCTCCATCCCCGGTTCAAACGGGGATGAGGCGGGGCAGGGATATTGTGGGGAAAAGTGGTCGGGGCGGGGCGGGGAAAAGTGCACGTCCATCCCCGCTTCCACCCCCGGACGGGGATGGATTTTAACCTTCGTCCCCGCCTCCATCCCCGTTTCATACCCTTCATCCCCGGTCCAAACGGGGCGAGGCGGGGCCCCGCTTTTCCCCGGTCCACTGCCATCCCTAGGAGTAAAGGAATTTGGCAAAAAGTTGGTCAAACTATCACCGGGTGGCTGTTTGGAATCTGGTAGTTGGGATGGGAGTTAATGTATTTAGGATGGGAAGTGGCAATGTATTATTGGAATCTGTAGCTGGGATGGGCGTTTATGAAGTTTATGCATTTGAAAAAGTGGCCGCGGCCAAATCCATGATTTAGTTTAAATACAAAGGAGAAAGGGCTTCACTTCCCACCCCAACGCTGAGATTCCAAACAGGACCATCAAGGTAGTTTAACCAAGATTTTACCTCGGAACCACCTAATGCATAAACTCCCATCCCAGTGCAGAGATTCCAAACAGGTCCTAAAACAGGGAATTAATGCCACTTCTCATCCCAGCTACTAGTTTTCAAACAGGTCTCAGTGACTACCCACCAGAAGAATAAGGCCAGGTTAAAAAGTAGGTTTTCAATTTTCTAAAAGTCAGTTAGTGGTAAAATTTTTATAAGCAAGAAATAAATGTGAGGCTTCAAGGTTGTGGATGAAGACGCGATATGAGTATATATATAAGATACAAATAAATAATTTATTTAGAGGCTAGTCCATCGGGATATGAGCCCTTTTTATTATTTAAACTGATAAAAATATATCTATAATATTTTAGTATATAAAAAATTTAAAAATATTATGAAGAATTATAAAATACAAACCGCTTGTATTTGGGAATGGTTCTCGATGAAATGAAAATGCTTTGGCATCTATTTTGGCACGCTTTAAAGTGCGCTTGAATCTCACCTCGAATCTGAGATCTGTGGATTTCAAAGCATATTAAATATCTCGAATCTGAAGATCTGATATCCAATATCTGATCGAGGGCCGGATCTGATGTCACCTCGGATCTCTTGAGAATCAAAAGCCCCGGCCCTTATGAACTGCCACACATCTGCTGTGAAGGGGCATTCAAGCAGGTAACGAGGCAAACCATCAGAATTCGGTTTCATCCAGGGTCGATTATCAACTGAGTCGACCCGGAAGACCCGGAATCAGGGGCATGGATGTCATTTCGAAATCAACAATCCCTGTTCAGTTTTGCACTTAATACACACTGATTGAGTTGATGTAGAGAGACTGATGCATACGGCAGAGCAAAAGGAAACAGATATATAAATTAATTAAAAATAACAGACGTGGGACCCATAGGCCCCGCTTCACGTATACAGGACAAATCCAGTTGGGTGGGCCCAGATCCCGACATGCAAGGCTGCGTCACCACGTGTGCTCCTCCACCCCTCCCCTCCTTTTACAAATAATCCCAAAAATGGAAATTCCACGTCATATCCCCCCTCTCTCTCTCTCCCGACACGAAGAAAATAGAACAGTTCACGTTTCTCTTGGTTCGCGCCCCGACCCGAATTCCAAACTCGCCATGCCTTCGCTTTCTCTTGGAACCACGCATCTCGAGAGTCCCGCCTTTTCCAGCCGTCCGATCTCCGTGACCACAAAGATAGAGAAGCAAGAGAAGGGAGAAACTTCGTATAGGGATGTGGACAGCTTCCTGGATCGGGTCGGTAAGAGACCCGTGGATCACGAGATGCTAAACCTGTTCTGCCACTTATTAACCACGGGCGGCCGAGTCGGGAACCTCGCTAATCCCGTGATTTCGGAGACGGATCTCGGGTTGGCGCTATTAATCAGTACCGGTTTGCATGGGACCCGAACCGAATCTGCATCGCCCGGAACTTCCAGGCGGACATCCGGCACCGGTTCTTCCTCCGCCACCGATACGACTGTTCGGAGACTCGGATCGGAGGGGGCGAAGCTGTACCGCCCACTGTCCGTCATGATCATCTCGGACCGCAGGAAGAGGAGATCCAACGGCTTCAGATCGCTCCACCGCCTCTCGAGGGCCGGCAAGTCCGAGACGACGATCCGGTGGCTGAGACGCCTCTCGAAGCTCTCCCGGTCGGAGAGCGCCGCGTCGGGGAGGAGGAGCTTGTCTTTCCTGAAAGCACCGGCGCCGCGATCGAAGCATCCGACGCTTTTCACCGCTTCGACGATGAGCTTCCGGCCGTCAGTTGAGACGCGAGACGAGGATGAGGCTGGGACGAGCTGCTCCCGGGTCGAATTCTCTCCGGCGGAGGAGTGCCGGCCGGAGAGTCGAGAAGTGACGGCCGGGATCTCGTCCTCTTGCTTCGGAGGAGGAGGGGGAGGGACGGCCGCCGGCTCAAGGGCTTCCTCGATGACGAGGAGGACGTCCTCCGGGTCGACTCGGTAGCGGCAGAGTGGGCAGGTCGAGTGCGACTCGAGCCACGTATCGACGCACTCGACGTGGAAGGCGTGCTTGCACTTCGGGAGGAGGCGGAGGATCTCGGCCGGCTCGAACCGGTTCAGGCAGACGGCGCATTCGAGCCCGTCCTTGGGCCCCCGGAGCGACGCGAACCGGAAGACAGGGAGCGACTCGATCACCTTGCGATCTACGCCGGAGTTCCGCCGGAAGGAGGAGGTAGGGGCCCCGTGGAGGTAGCTAGGATTGCCGGTGCGGCTTTCCCCGCCACCCTGCTTGCAATGCTTCGCGTAGAGAAGGATCAGGAAAGTGACGGAGAAGAGCGTCGTGAGGACGCCGACGATCACGGTGACGCTCGGCCGGAAGGGGGAGAGGCTCGACTGACCCATCGACGGAGACGGACGGGACGGAGGAGCCGACGGGGCCGCGGCCACCTCCGCCATCGCGAACTCCATAGCTCCGAGGACCAGCGGAATGCAGCAGACGGACAGCGACGGAAAGGTAACGGCCGTCGTCGTCATCTTCTTCTTCTCTTTCCTGAGTCCCTCTGGATCCGCATCTTCTTTTGCTTCGTCTCTCTCTTTCTCTCTGTCTCTGCTTGTGTGACTGTGTGTTAGGGGGGGCGTTGGGAAAGAGGGTTAAGACATCACCTGGATCCCGTTGTCTGTTTGGTCAGGATCCCGATTTTCCGGCAGGATTGCGGAGCTGCGTCGCGAGCCAGAAGGCGGGTTTGACTGCGATCTTTATGGTGGCTTGTCTCGAAACTCCTTTCGAATCTCAACCGTTCGTCGGATCAAGACGTTCGAATCGCACCCTCCTGTCTTTTTTCTCCGCCCTTTCCCCCCTCCCGAAAAAAAAAAGAAATCAAAGAGATGGGGTCTCTGTCTCTCTCGGGGCGTTTGAATTCCCGAGAAAAGGAGAAAAGGGAATATAGACTACAGAAGAGAAGAGGCCAGAGAGTGATGAGGTAAGGGCCTAAGGGGCGTTTGAATTCCTGGGAAAAGGAAGAGGACGATGAGGTAAGCTTCTGGGACACCGTTACCTCCCAATCTCTCCTTCTGACGTCCTTCTCAGTCTTCTTTTTTTCTTCCTGTCGCCCACTCTTTGAAGGCCACTGTGCCCCCTTTTCTCCTTCTCTACTCGTCTAATCACATTAATGAACCCACTGTTTTTATTTGAAAACACGGCACCCGTTAACATAACGAAATTAAAGACGAGACAAAAATGAAAAAAGCAACAGAGAATAGGTCCCTGCGAAGTTCCGGATCTGCCCCTCCAGTTCGCCTTTAACCTGTCTTGTCAATAAATCTCCTTCTTGAGCAAATCTCACGATATTTTGAAGAATCTCTCGTTTTGTAGAAATTATAAATAAATGTGAATTATTGCACGAACAGTACAAACGAGATATTTCCAGAACAAGCAATCATTTAAATATATCATGTGCTTTCCTATCAGCTTTTGAAAATATCGCCATATTTTGTTGCGTGGTCGTCACCAAGCCAAGTGCACATCTTTTGCCGTCTGGGTGTACTCTCTAATGGATAAGTGGGATTTGGGTTTCGGGGGCGGTAGACAAGGTCTCCACCCCCACCCGTCTCAAAATCTGAACCTACGTCTCCACCCCGGCCCCGCTTCAAGATTAGAACCTCCAAACCCGGCGTGGCTGGATTTGAACCTTCATCCTTGCCTTCATCCTCATTTCACGGCTTCCATCCACAGTTCAAAGTTCAAATGGGAATGAGGTGGGCGAGGCTATTGCGGGGAAAAATGGCGGGGAGTAGGCGGGGATCATGGCAGGGCGGGGAAAAGTATACGACCATCCCCGCCTCTATCCCCGGACGGGGATGGATTTTAACCTTCGTCCTTGCCTCCATCCCCGTTTCATACCCTTCATCCCCGGTCCAAATGGGGCGAGGTGGAGCCCCACTTTCCCACGGTCCACTGCCATCCCTAGGGGCGAGGTAGGGCAGGGCGGGGCCCCATTTGCCCTCAGTCTATTGTCAATCTTTAAAAAGGATTGGGGATGGAATGAGGCGAGACAGGGATTAAGACGGGGAAAATGTAAGTTCATTCCCACCTCCATTCCCACGCCGGGATGGATTTTATCCTTCATCCTCGCCTCCATCTCCCTTTCATGCCCTTCATCCTCAGTCCAAACGGGGTGAGGCAGGGTGGGCCCCGCTTTCCCCTGGTCCTCTGTCATCCCTATCGGTGAACGAAGCAATTTGTTTCTTTGATTATAGAAAAAAAACACAAGGGCACATATTTTTCTTTTGCTGACAGGGCGAAGCTGCCTGAAATCCCCGGTGAACAAGGTGGACTTAGGTTTTATACTCAGTGAAGCAATCAACGTTTCTTTAATTATCAAGAGACGCATATATTATATTTCACCTGAGTGTCTGTCAGCCTGAGGAGAAGGTGATTATCCCTTCATCCAAGGTTCGACTCCCACCTGATGTGAGTGCCTTTAACCGGTGGACTCCACAGAGACCTGGGTGTTGCTGGGGTTTACATTGCAGGGTAGTGTCCTGGTTGTTGGTGAAGGTTTCTCATAATTAAAAAAAAAAGAGAAATTACGATAAACTTTTATGACAATACACGTCTATCATAGTCAAAATTTTAAGACCTAACTAAGGTGAGAGAGGATCGGGTGCAGTATGACCCACGACAGAACCTGTCCCCAGGATGGGGGTGATCAGGTGCTTAATGCACAAATATTTGTGCAATCATATTGCACCTGATCTTTTCATAATGAAGGTGCTGCTGTGAACCAGATCCGGATCCGACCGGTCCGGAGACCACCTAGAGCTCAATTTTTTCTGGCTGTCATGAAAAAATGAGCCTATTTGCAGAGGCCAGGATTGGTTGTTGTTTTGTCGCCATTCAAAGATGGAGACTTGGTTCCCTAAATGCTCCTATCAATGATTCAGTGTTTTCTGATTTATTCAGTTTTGCCTCTGTGGCTCCATTATCTTTTACTGATACCAAATTGCATATGCAATATCCATGTCATAAAAGCGACCTCTCTCTCCCTCTCAGACCCCAAAAAGGAAAACATTGGAATATGGAATCACTGTGGGAGTTTAAAAAGTTTTTTACAGGGAAGGTTTTGTACTTTACCATCCAGGCTTTATTACTACTGTTTTTGGATATGTGGGGTTGGTGGGAATTGGAATTCCAATACGGATTCCTTGTTTATGTTTGGTGGGATTTGATGGTCCCCCATGGGCATGGGCATGAATCTGCCAACACCATGAGGAAAATAACAGTGAGCAGAGAAGTGTTACTTTTTCACAGAGGCACACCGGGAAAGATATTCTAGTGGTAATGGCCGTCAATGCCTGCAGAAACTGTCCTCTCTGAATCCGAGCAATGCCTTTAGTTTGCGAAGTAGGTTATATGTTTTTCTCAGAACACGCAGGTGCGTGTTCTCGAGTATGAATGAGCACCACGTATGTAAGCACGTGGGGCTCATTTTCCGTGTGTCTGCATCACTTAGCATCAAGTCCGTTGCGTTTGCAAAGACTTAAGTACCCTTTCTCGCTATTAGTGTCATGAAATGATGTTTCGAGTAAAGGATAAAAATGTCCTCCCGTCAGAGTTTGCAAATACTTAAGTACCCTTTCTCGTCATTGGCACCATAAAACAACGTTTCGAGTAAAGAACAAAAATGTCCTCTGGCCAAAAAGGGTTAAAATCATCATTGTTTTCGTCCTAAGGAGTAAACTTCTCTGCTTTAACAGGAGCTCCTCGCAATATGTCGCCCTAAACGTTTCAGATCACCCTTTGACGACACACCATCTGCTGTAACAGAAGCTCCCTTTGACGACACACCATCTGCTGTAACAGAAGCTCCCTTTGACGACACAATCTTTGCCGTCGGAGCACCCTTTGCCATCAGAGCATCATTGTTGCCATCAGCTGCATCTACCTTCTAGGTGTTTCTCCTCCACTGTCGGATTAGCAAAACTTGTGTCCTAGAAGGTGAGTTTTGTGTAAGTTTTCGTTATTTAAACAAATCGATTTGTAAATGCGAATGCTAAATCTTACAAGTGGTTGTATTATACACGCTAAATAACACCTATTTTCATACTGAAACAAGAGTCGTGAAAGGCAACAATATGTACTTATGAAGGCTAAATTTCTACAACGATTTATAACTTTGAAATTAACAAAGAGTTGTACATTTAATACAATAACGATTTGTTCGATGCATCAACAATTTATATGTTTGAAGCTGTAGCGATTTACGATTTATGCTTCATGATTTATACTTTTAAAGCAGCAACAATTTATATATTTAATGCAGTAGCGATTTATGATTTACAACGATATGTACTTATGAAGGGTTCGATTTCTACAACAAATTGTACGTTTAAAGGAGCGCTTTGTGTGTTCGATGCAATAACAATTTATACGTTTGAAGCAATAGTCATGTGTATTTATGAAGTTACCACAATTTGTACTTAAGTTTACTAAATCGTACTATGATGTTTACTTAGGAAGCCAAAACGTTACAATGATATGTACTTATGAAGGGAGCAATTTGTACAACGATTTACACGTTTGAAGCAACAACGATTTATATGTTTGATGCAATAGCGATGTGTAATTATGAAGTTACCTCAATTTATACTTAATTTTGCTAAATCGTACTACAATGTTTATTTATGAAGCAAATATTATGACGACTTGTAAGGTTGGTGATTGTGTAACAAATGTGATAATTTGTAATAATATATACTTGGGAAAGTGGTTGTAACATACAATGATAGGGTTAAATGTATGTGTTGTGCATGTTAGCAATGACAACAATTCGTAAGACAAGAAAGCCTTCGCCGTTTGAGGGGATGACTCTTGGAGAAATCATCCACCAATATGATATATATGAGGGTTATGTAAAGAACATTGAGAATGAAAAATATGAACAAATTGTTGGATATTTATTATACGAAGCCTGATCCATCAGATATTGAAGATGAGAAGCAAACAAAGAAAGACGAAGAAGAACTAAAGATGATAAAGAAGAAGAAGGATGACGAAGAGAAGGAAAAGCAAAGGAAGAAGGAGAAGGAGAATGAAAACTATGCGCACTTATGAGGCAAAATGATTTCTTCCTGCCAACCATGCTAAATTAAATCTAGATGCACATCGTTCTTCATGTTATCTGTCATGATCGTCAGCTGCATCACACTATACTATGCATCGAGTTGTTATTTACCATGCCAATAAAAGAAATGACTTATCGTATATGTGTGTTGATAATAGCGATTCAAGAGACATCGATTTAATGACATCTATGACGCTGCAAAACGATTTTAATTTTAATCGCTAAATGAACAACGATTTGAATACGCACATCGCCACCACAATCATGCAACAATGTAAATGTCGCATACACACGTTTCAATATCATAATACAAATATCATACAAATCGACACTAGCAAACACATAATATGTTACAAATCGATATACATATCACATAATATATTACAAAAAGATACAGAAATTCAGCATAATAGCTTACAAATCGATATTAACAAACAAAACAATATCTCACAAATTGATAGTATGTTACTACAACCACGATTTATGTTATAATATTCCAATATTTTTTTATACAAAGGCAAATCGTTGTTGCTTACATAGACGTCATTGCTTAAATCACAAACATCACAACCGGAATCCAGGTCTCACAAGGCATATCGTTTTTTAACAACAAGCGGGATGCGAAACGACGTTTCTTTTATAAATGAATGACACATATTTTCGTAACAAAGGCGAATCGTTGTGGCGATTTATGATTTATGATTTATGATTTACACATTTAAAACAACAACGATTTATACATTTAATGCAATAGAGATTTATGATTTAAAAAGTTACCAAGATTTGTAATCAAGTTTGTTAAATCGTACAACGATGTTTAATATTGAAGTCCAAACGTTACAACTATATGTACTTATGAAGGGTGCGATTTCTACATCGATTTGTACATTTGAAGCAATGATTTGTACGTTTAAAGCAGGAACCCTAAAACCCTTAATGCCTAACACATAAACCCTAAACCCTAAACCCTAAACCCTAAACCTTAAAACCCAAAACCCTAACCCTAAACCCTAAACCCTAAACCCTTAATATCTTACTAAACCGTAATGCTAAACCATAAACCTTTAATATATTACTAAACCCTAAACCCTAAACCCTTAATATCTTACTAAACCCTAACCCTAAACCCTAAACCTTAACCCTAAACCCTTAATATCTTACTAAACCATAATGCTAAACCATAAACCTTTAATATATTACTAAACCCTAAACCCTTAATATCTTACTAAACCCTAACCCTAAATCCTAAACCCTAACCCTAAACCCTTAATATCTTACTAAAGCGTAATGCTAAACCATAAACCCTTAATATATTACTAAATCCTAAACCTTAAACCCTAACCCTAAACCCTTAATATCTTACTAAACCATAACCCTAAACTCTAAACCCTAACCCTGAACCCTTAACTTAAACCCAAAACCCTTAATATCTTACTAAACCCTAACTCTAACCCTAAACCCTAAACCCTTAATATCTTACTAAACCCTAACTCTAACCCTAAACCCTAAACCCTTAATATCTTACTAAACCGTAATCCTAAACCCTAAACTCTAGCCCTAAACCCTTAATATCTTAGTAAACCGTAATGCTAAACCATAAACCCTTAATATATTACTAAACTCTAAACCCTAAACCCTAACCCAAAAACCTAACCCTAAAACCTATAAACTAAACCATATACCTAAACCCTCGATTATGAAGATGATTCAGTATATCGATTTATAAGCTATAAACATGAATTTTCATATCAATTTGTATGATATTTGATCATCGATTTGCATTATAGTATGACCATATTTTCGTAACAAAGGCAAATCGACTAAACATTACAACGATTTTTAAGATATCAATAGGATTTGCCATATCGATTTAAGAAAATGTTTTGATTCTTAATATCGATTTAAGATATTGTTTTGATTCTAAATATCGATTTTTAAGATATCAAAACGAATTTTCAAATCGATTTAAGATATTGTTCTGAATCTTAATATCGATTTCTGTGCTAATTCTTGATATCGATTTAAGTTATTGTTTTGATTCTTAATATCGATTTATATGTTATTGTTATGATTCTAAATATCGAGTTATATGTTGATTCTGTATATCGATTTATAAGCTATCAACAAGAATTTCCATATCGATTTGTATGATGCTATGACAATATTTTCGTAACAAAGGCAAATAGACTAAACCATTGTCACTGAATAAATCATTGTAATGATCGGCGTTCATAACTAAAAATCAAACAA
Source organism: Nuphar pumila (assembly GCF_984573655.1). Lineage (NCBI taxonomy): Eukaryota > Viridiplantae > Streptophyta > Magnoliopsida > Nymphaeales > Nymphaeaceae > Nuphar > Nuphar pumila. The sequence goes on along the minus strand of NC_143249.1, from coordinate 162,449,649 downwards.
TCGTTTAGCGTTGTGTACAGTGAAAATGCCACTAATTTGCTTTTACGAGTTATTCCTATTGCGATTTACATAATTGAGTTAATAAATGTCTGAAACGATGAATTATGAAACATAAAAGCAATCTAGTAGTAATGAATTGCTTTGTATAAATTTTGATAAATGACTGAAACGATTTGCACAAACGCGCTCTGTACTCATGCACCGCGATTTTTATCTAGAGGTGGCCGACATAGACATCATTGCGTAAATCATTATACCATCGCGATTTACATAATGATGTCTGTCTTTTAGACAATGAGCTTTGTCTAAGTGAATGACACGTACCATTACGATTTACACAGTGACATATGAAGGCCACGTGCTATCGCGATTTGCTTTTATAAACACATATCGTTCTCGCCGCAATTTTGTAACTACAAATCCACATGATTTTAAACCACATTCATATACAAAAAATATTAGAATTTAGATACAATACATTATGACCAATGGTTTGGCTTAGATACAATACATGACCATCATCAAGAAAGAAAACAAATATCATCACAAGTATGAAACCCACATCCAAAATAGTGATGTGCTTCTAATGCAATCTAGGTGCGGGAATGTGGAAAGCTATTTATGGGAGTACATTTCCGTTAAACGCATATCTATCTTTATGAGACTCCCATTTTTACAAAAGCGATCACCAAAACATCCGTATCATTTATAGTCGAGTTCATTTTCTGCTGCAAAGTGATTCTATTTGCAGTTGCGGATACATCCTCTCCAAGAAAATGAGCTCGTTAGTAATGGCAACCCACTATACCATTTTCCTCAGACTGAGGCTCATAGCGACTTCAGCAGTGGTGCACTCTTAATAATATGCTTCACAAACTTTAATCCCCTTGAAGGAGCCGATGGGCTACATCATAAGTCAATTTTACATATTTGTCTTCGATATACTTTATGACAAATACGTAAAAATAACTTATGATGTAGCCCATCGGCTCCTTCAAGGGGACAGTGCCTGAGCTGAAGTTTGTGAAGCATATTCTTAAGAGTGCACCACTGCTGGAGTCTCTATCAGTCTCAACCCTAAGAAAATGGTGTAGTAGGCTTCCATTACTAACGAACTCATTTTCTTGGAGAGGATGTATCCGCAACTGCAAATAGAATCGCTTTGCAACAGGAAATGAACTCGACGATGAATGATACATATGTTTTGGTGATCGCTTCTGTAAAAATGGGAGTCTCATAAAGATAGATATGTGTTTGATGGAAATGTCCTCCCATAAATAGCTTTCAAAATTCCCGCACCTGGATTGCATTAGAAGTACATCACTATTTTGGACGTGGGTTTCATACTTGTGATGATATCTGTTTTCTTTCTTGATGATGGTCATGTATTGTATCTAAGCCAAACCATTGGGTGTCGACATTGGCCCGTGAAGGATTCACGTCGCCGATGATGCTCCTTTATAAAATAATGACGTCAATTATGGCATCTTTGTAATGAAGTATATCGAAGCAATATACTATGGACGAGTACCAGAATTCACCGTTGTATGTTGTACACTTAAACATGTTTTATTATCTTATATTATTGCTGACTACATTTCTATATTGGTCTGACTATCGGTTTTTATTTTTTAAGAATGATATTTCTAGATTTGGCACAAAACTATGCAAAAAGTTGATGGATTTTCAGTTGCGATGGATACAAAACCCCAGACTGCAAGATTACCTAGAAATCAATGAAGGATGTGAGGCCCCCAGAAGTAAGAGAAAGTCGGTTTAAACATCTACCTGTTCTCAAGGATAATGTGAAGAGGGTTACGTTCTACTGCTGAGAGAGAGAGAGAGAGAGAGAGAGAGCAATTTTTGGTTCAACATTCAATTTCCTGAATAGGAGAAATTTTTTGTGTACAGACATTTGTAACAGATGTTGTGGACTGTGTATACAAATTTTGTAAAACTGTACAAAATTCACATTGATCCATAAACCAATATTACGCACTGACACATGTTTGTTGAATACGCAAATCACAACAATATCAATTGCGCAGGCACAAGTTTTAAAATTATAATACAAATATCTTAAAAATCGAAACATCTTACAAAATTATGCAACTGACACTTGTTAATATCGATTAGTAAGCTATTATGCGGATATAGTGTCAATTTGTGAGACATTGTTTTGTTTGTTAATATCGATTAGTAAGCTATTATGGTGAATTGTCGTATATCAATTTGTAAGATATTATGTGTTTTTTAGTGTCGATTTATGAGATATTGTTTTGTTTGTTAATATAAATTTGTAAGCTATTAAGCTCAATTGTGGTATATCAATTTGTAAGATATTATGTATTTTCGAATGTCAATTTGGTGATATTGTTTTGTTTGTTAATATCGATTTGTAATATATTATGCTGATTTGCTGTATATCGATTTGGGAGATATTATGATGAATTGCCATAAATCGATTTGTAAGATATCAAGCCAAAGAGAAGTGAAAATTCTTACGAGCTTTATTAGAAATGGTCACTTTTAGGTCATTAATTGATGAAATAGGGAAAGGTTTATCAGCGGGTTCAATCTTTGGCTTCTTAATGTCAGTCTGTTTACTATTTTTTTCAGCACACCTTCTCTTCTCTTGAGGAAATTAATAAGGTGAAATCATATCCACAACCCGCCTTTTTGAGAATGAAGCTTCCCGATATAATGTCAATTTGTGAGATATTATTTTGTTTGTTAATATCGATTTGTAAGCTATTATGATGAATTGCCATATATCGATTTGTAAGATGTTATGTGTTTTCTAGTGTCGATTTGTGAGATATTATTCTGTTTATTAATATCAATTTGTAAGCTATTATGGTGAATTGCCGTATATCAATTTATAAGATGTTATGTGTTTCTAGTATCGATTTGTGAGATATTGGTTTGTTTATTAATATAGATTAGTAAGCTATTATGGTGAATTGTCGTATATCGATTTGTAAGATATTATGTATTTTCTAGTGTCAATTTGTGAGATATTGTTCTGTTTGTTAATATCGATTTGTAAGCTATTACGCTGAATTGCGATATATAGATTTGTAAGATATTATGTATTTTCGAATATCGATTTGGTGACATTGTTTTGTTTGTTGATATCGTTTTGTAATATATTATGCTGATTTGCCATATATCGATTTGGAAGATATTATGCTGAATTGTCGTAAATTGATTTGTAAAATATCAAGCCAAAGAGAAGTGAATATTCTTACGAGCTTTCTTAGAAATGGTCATTTGTAGGTCATTAATTAATGAAATAGGGAAATGTTCATCAGCGAGTTCAATCTTTGGCTTCTTAATGTCAGTTTGATTACTATTTTTGTCAGCACTCTCTCTCTTCTCTCGAGGAAATTAATGAGGCAAAACCGCATCCACAACCCGCCTTTTTTAGAATTAAACTTCCCGATATAGTGTTAATTTGTTGATATTGTTCTGTTTGTTAATATCAATTTGTAATATTATGCTGAATTGCCGTATATCGATATGTAAGATGTTATGTGTTTTCTAGTGTCGATTGTTGAGATATTGTTTTGTTTGTTAATATCGATTAGTAAGCTATTATGCTGAATTGCCATATATCGATTTGCAAAATATTATGCATAATTACTGTATATCGATTTGCGACATATTATGTATTTTCTAGGGATGAGTTTTATGATATTTGTAGTATGATTTCTATTGTATAATTACAACAAAGAATTATAGATTTACAACAAAGAATTACAGAATAATAAACATTACAACGATTTACACTATGTTGTGTTGCTCACTTTTGAATTGAACTGAGCCTGACATTAAATAGAACAATACCAGGCACTACATTAAGTTCAACAAGAAATGCAAACATCATCCCAAAATTGTTACATACCAAAAGACTTGTCAAACTCATGTCATCGTTCCACTGAAACAGGTCAGGGGGATTGTAGGTTCCAACGTTGTAATGCACGTCTGTAGGGTATTGCTGTATGTTGGAAATTACACAAATTAGATATTGATAGGGCTTGGTTGCTTAAGGGTTGGTTGTTTCTTACATATTTTCTTGCAAACCAATTCCAGTGCACCCTTTGTCCTATGACGATTGTGATGAGAGGAAGGTTTTCTTTTAATACCCTTCGCTAGGTAAATATTTCCATCATAATCTACAAGGTTTACTCCTGACTTATCGAAGATGATGTTGACGCTTTAGCGCAACTTGTCATAAGAGTCAGGAAAAATATAAATTTCATATATGTTGTTCGATCCTGTTTTCTTAGATTGGTCTTTATGAACTACAACAGACTCATGGTGAATTAACTGCATTTTTTCAAGTAATTCTCTTGACAATTTTCTCATACATATATAAGCTTCTTCGCTTTTCGATGCCAAATCTGCAACATGCATAAGTGACCTACATAGTTGTTGGTAACGGGAGGCTATGTGAAACTTATCATCAACACCAGATGGACTGACATTATTTCTATCCAGCAGTTCAATGTTTGTTTGTCTCATCCATCTTCACATTATATATGAATCAGGTATTACTTGTATATTCTTTTGATTAAGTGCTTTTAATGCATGACGACATAAAATACCTTTGAATTCAAACATTTTGCACGTACATTCAACTGTTCTGTTGTCAACATTGTATGTAAAATGTGTTTTTTTTTCTTTTTAGTTGATTTTTGCCCTCCCATACAACATGGTATTTGTGCATATTCTCATATTGCACACGTTTTTCTATGTTTCAATTCATGACCTGTATAACCTTCTTCTTAGTCCATTCAAATACAGTTAGTGTATACAAATCTGCAGGTAGCGTCAATATTTTCATGCTCAAAGTTACAGGGCGGATGTTGAAGCATTTCACATCTTGTTCAAGCTCATCCTTTCTAAGACCGTCTATAAATAATTCATATTATTCCATGAAGCAAAACATTGTTAAACATAAATACAAGTTTTTTTTTTTCAGTGTGTCATGCATAGATTTAGCTCTTTGTGTGCTTATCAAACATGCACAAAAGTATTGTCTTCCATATGCCAATACCCACTTCTCTTTGTCTGCATATAAATTTTGTAACCACACATAGTCTTCAAGGTCGTACATCTGAATCATTTGCTCCCAATCAGATAGAAAAGTGACCTCGTCCATGCTCTCAAGTACACACTTTCTAAACATTTTATCAAACCATGTCTTCTGATTAAAAATACGTCCTAGGTTCTTTGCTGTATTTTGAAAGATATGCCATAAACATAGGTGATGATGTGCATATGACCATACATGAGATACTGCAGCCGCAATTACATGATCACCATCTGTAAGTACAGCTTCAGGGTGCTTCCCATTCATTGCCTGTGTAAATACTCTAAACAACCACTTAATGGTTTCCTTGGTTTGGTCATACAAAAAAGCACTGCCTAATATGAAACTCTGTGAGTGATTGTTCACTTCGATAAACTACGCAAATGACCACTGTTCTGTATTAATCTTCACTGTTGTATAAAAAACAAGCATATCATTGAAGCATTCATATTCTACTCTTGACTTTGAATCTGCCCAAAACATATTGACAACATACCCATCTTCATCCAATTGCATTGCACTAAAAAAACCAAGGTCATTGCTTGAATTCTTCTATAGGTAATTAACCAAAGAACATATTTCTCCATTCTTCATGTTGTTTGACCTCTTCCTTCTCAAATTGTTTCTTAGATCCATAGATGTGAATGATACATTCTCGTGACCACCATCTATGCATGCACATAAATTGTATGTCTTCCTTAGTGCAATGCCGGCGCTATCAGCTATTTCAGCAACTACAACATTGTGAACAACCCAAATTTTCTCAAAAATCCAAAAATTCTCTTGTTGCCCCTGGGTCCCTTCCTTTGAATAATTGGGTCAATTTTAAATCAAAATTTCCATTCATTTCTTGGATTCACTGGAATCTAGACGCAATTTTCATTTTTTGACCCAGTTTCTGATCCAAATCAGATATCCTGATCCAATTCTGATCTTGGATCTCTTATTCTTCAAAAAATCAAAAAAATCAAATTTTGGATTTTCTCGGATGCTTTATTTGAATCCAATCTCAATACAAGACCCAAACCCAATATTTTCTAAAAATCTTGGACTCAGATCCATTTTTTGAGTCCATTTTCTGAAATAAATTGTGTATTTTCCACAAAAGCCTCATTTTAAAAATCCTTATATCTCAAAATAAAGGATTTTGCAAAAATACTCCAAAAGCCTCATTTGGGGTCCCGCTTGTTAAAAATCCTTGTATTTTCTTTACATTTTCAGGTTTTCCTTCAAAATTTCGAAAAAAAAGTAGCTTGCCTTCTCTTTCTGAAAAACCTTTTCCTTAAAATAAAGACTCATTTTCAAAAACCTTTTTTTTTAAAAAACCACCATTTTGGAAATACTCAAAATTTACAGGATCTTCTTTAAAAAGGGACCTAACGACCTTCTATTATAAAACAGAGGCCGAAGGCTCCTGATCTCTCACCCGTTTTCACCCCTCCATCCTTTTGATTTCCGGATTTTTCCTTCCTCACGCTTCTTCTGGCTCCCGATCTCTTTCTCTTTCTTTACTCTTCTTCCTCTTCTTCTTATTCCCCTAGCTTTCCCCTGAACAACTGAAGGGAGCCAACGAATCCCACAGCAAAGCCACGATACAATTTTGTTGAAGGTTTGTCTAGCAGAGATGGATTCATCCCAATTCCTATTGCTACATGATTTGCCCATAAGGCAAAAAGAGGTGGATTTGCGTTTGTGTTAGCATATCCATTGGCTCAGAATAAGGTACCTTCCTCCTCACTTTTTATATCCACCATATTCTCCATCACACTGCAGCACCCCACTTCTGCACCACCTACCCATGTATGTTACGCATCACCATGTTCACTACAACATAAGCATCACTGTCATTTCCAGTCACCCCTACCCTTGTTATTTCACTCTTCACTTATCACACCTCTCAGCATTCATTCCCAGTATATAACAAGCACCTACCTGCAAGTGGCACTATTCACCCTGTCACCCACTTTATATCTAGATAACGCAATGCATTGGCATTAGTATAACAACACTTTTGCTGTGATTTTACACAAGCATATACAGTAGTGCCACATTATTGTGACTCCTTTATCATCCATCTCCATCTGCATTTCGTACTCCCCCACACTCCATCTGCTGCAATCTACAGCAGAAATATCCCTTCAATACCCATTGGCATCTACACTATTTCACAACACTCCAACACATATCCCCTGCGCATATACTACAACACCTGCTGCTAACCCATTTTGCAATATCCAGTTGCCTCCCATTTTTAACACTACAACACATCTTTCCACTAACACACCTACTTCCTTCACTACACCCCATTCACCTTTTTACTTCATTCCCTGTGCATTACCAGTAGCACCCCACCTTACAGCCCATGCACGCACCTCTTGCCAGCTGCATCTGGGCATGTTATCACCCCTTCCAATCACACTTTACATATCCACTTTCCTGTATCTTCACAGTCGTTCTTACACATGAACTTTACTGCATTATCTCTAAGTTTGGAAGTAGGATTCAACTGCTATAATTGAATATCGTGTGGGTTAGTACTAAGTATTAAACGTTAGTGCAGAGTATGTTAGCTTTTGACAATCAGTATGTGCATTAGTAAGTTAGTGGATGTTAGCATTAATGAATCGGTGTTAGTAGAGGGTGTTAGCATTGTGCAAGGTAGCCCACCTCTGTAGTATATATTGTTAGCATTATGTATCAGTCCTTGTAAATGTGTATGGTTAATAAATTACATTTTCAGCATGATGTTGATAGGGTATAACGTGTACAGTGCAACCAAAAACTGAATGGTGAGTATTGGTGAAAAAGGTTTGTGTATCAACAACATGTAGATAGTAAGTCACTGTTATAGCGTGTGTGTTAGCCTTCGTTAGCATGTCTTGCGTTAATACAAAGTGCTGGTATTGTCTGTGTTAGGGCGGTGTGTGATAATGTCTACAGTTAGGCTAGCAGTGGGTAGGTGGTTAAGACAATCAGTGAAAGTCATGATTAGCAATAAATATGTGTTAGCATTAACAGTCAATAGCTTGTTGAAAGCTAACAGTGGGTGTTAGTATGGTATTGATTGGCAGTATATATATGTTAGCAGTTAGCATATATCAGTACATCATGTTAACAATTAGAGTATGATTGGCAGTAGCTGAGAGTGTTAGGTAGGTTGTTACAGTTACTGTTTTATATTCGAGTTTTATATCTAAGTCTTGCAACTAAGTCTAACTGTTTCTTATCTTTGAGTTTTACCATGTTTTGATGATTGTAGAGTAATGGTTCTCAATGCCCCGTCTCTCTCGATAATTGCTGATTTTCATAATAAAGTGTTTTACTGCTTTCCTCAATATATCTCATCGAGCATTTATAGTACCAACTTCAGCCTTTTCATAGCATATATTAACATTGATTCTAACACATTATCTGTCTCTGACATCTACACAGTAGACTTTAGCACTATCATAGGTATCATAATATGCAACTTTTCTATTGGTTTGGTATATGCTGTCATACCCGATTTTCCATAGAGCTAGGGTGTCATTCATGTATTCTAAATGTGTGTACCCTCAGTTAGCCCTTAGATAGGTGTGTATACGTTAGTACCTTAGCATGCTGTGTTCTTTCTATATTTGGCTATTGCTAACTTGAATTTTGCAAGAAATGTGTGAGATATGTTATTTCCTTTGGGAATTAGAAACTTTGTAATTTCAATCCTAGTAAAATTTATAATAGCTAGGGGATCAATGAGAAATTTATATTTCTCGTCTTAGATCAGAATTAATGAGCATGTAAGAATCATGAGCTATCTGTTTTCATATCATTCTTCTCTTTTATTCCCAAAAATTCACAAATGGGAACACGATTGGCATATGCACCATTTTATAAAAGGTGATTAAATCCTAAGTTTACGATTTGCATCAATGGCCATAGTCAGGGTGTGAACAAGACTTAGGATTTTCATCTTTTATGGAATAGCATTGGATCCACACTGGATCTTTTTCAAAAATCATCATATTTTCTAAATACTTTTCTCTTTTATCAGAGTTTAACTTAAAATTAACTCAAACTGTATATCAATGGCCATAGTCAAGATATATTGAGAGTTAATTTCATTTTAAACTATATAAAAGCACCAAAAATGTATTTTATTCTTCACTTGAATTTAAATATGATTACTATGTAATACATTCAATGACCATAGTCAGGGATGTATTATATCTTTAATCTCATTTTAATTCACTTAAAGATTGAAATATGCTTTTCAAATATTCAATTTTCAAAATTCTTTACTTCATTCATCATTTAGGATAAAATTACACCATTCTTTTTCAAAATCCAAAGTGATAATTCTTCAAATATCTTCTTCACTTCTCAAATCAATTTTCAACTCTTATAAATTCAAAATTCTATTCTCAGATTCTAACTTCAATTTCAAAGTCCAATTTGACTTTGGAAATTCAAATTCATTTCTATATTCAAAATTCAATTTTCAATTCAAATCAAATTTCAAAGTTCAATTCAACTTTGAAATTCCAAGTTCATTTTCAGGATTCAGTTTCAAATTCAATTCAATATTCCAGATTGAATTTCAAAGTTCAATTCAACTTTTGAAATCCCAGATTCATCACCTGATTTTAAAATTCAAGTTTAAAAATTAAGTTTATTCTTTATTTTTCAAAAATCTCCCAAAGTTCTATCTAAAGATTGAGTCTTAATTCTCAATTTAATTCATTTATCTAAAATCAAGGTTTTGAGATTGATTCAGAATCTCAAAATCTGATTTTCCCTAAATTCAAAACCACCTTCAAATTCAATCAGGATTTCTCGGATCCAATTCTATTTAGGATTCTAGATTCCGGACTCAACTCCATCTCAGATTCCAGACTTTGAATCCAACTCTATCTAGGACTCTAGATTTTAGATCCAAACCCACTTTTCAAATCCCATCTGGATTTCTCAAATCCAATCCTATTTTTTTTATTTCTATCTGGATTCTTCAAATCCAATCCCATTTTTAATTTCCATTTGGATTTCTCGAATCCAACTCAAAATCCAATGCCATGTTGAAGACCCGATTTCAAATTCAATTTCATTCTCAAAATCCTTTGGATTTCTCAAAGTCTAAATTCCATTTCTGAATGGATTTCCAATCCAATTTTTAATTCAGATTTGAAATCCAAATTCAAGTTCAAACCCATATTTCAAAGAAACCAATCCCATCTAGATTTCCTAAATCCCATCCAACTTTCATTCTGATTTTAAACTTTAAACCTAGAAATTCAACTCTATTTTCAAATTTCATCTTGACTCTCAATTCTAGATCCAATTTTGAAATCCATATTCGACTTTCAATTCTTATTTTCTAAACTCTCTTCTTCAAAAAAAAAAAACCAGGTTCATCTCAATCTTTGATTATTTCAAAACTCAAGATCTATTCTAAAACTTAAGTTAAAAAATCTAACTTCTCCAAGTCCGTCTTCAACTTTCAAAAACCATTTCTTCATCATATTTTTCATAAGTTCAAAATCATTTGGATAAAATTTCAAATTCTTCTCAAAAGAACATACATCTTTTGCATTTACACAAGCATGATTCTTTGTGCATCCTTAGACTTAGAATAAATTCTTAGATAATATTAAGGCAAAGAAAAAGGCATAAATTCGATCATTGGTTTGATTACTCCTGGTAAAGGCACCAGGAATGGTCGAATCTCGTACCGACGAGCGAGCCCCGTCTCCCAATTTTTCGCAAATATTTCAAAACGGAGGCGAGTAATCTTTTAAAATCTTTTCAAAAATTAAGGTCAAGTGAGACCTTCACAAGCGAGTTTCTCTCTCTATTTCTTTTCTTTTCTCTTTTCTCTTCTCTCTTCATTTCTGTCTTTTATTTCTCCTTTCAAAAAGGAGAAATATAGGTTAGAAAGGAAAAGAGAAAGGAAGAGAGAGAAATACAAGGGAGGAAAAATTTTGCGATGATCACAGAAGTGGCAACCGTGATGGGATAGTCAGGAATGTATTATATCTTTAATCTCATTTTAATTCACTTAAAGAATGAAATATGCTTTTTCAAATTCAATTTTCAAATTCTTTAATTTATTTCATCATTTAGGATAGAATTACATCATATTTTCAAAATTCTTTTTCAAAATCCAAGTGATTTTCTTCAAATATCTTCTTCACCTCTCAGATCAATCTTCAATTCTCATTTGTAAATTCAAAATCTCATTTCTATCCTCAAATTCTATCTTATTCTCATATTCTAACTTTAATTTCAAAACCCAATTTGACTTTGGAATTTCAAAATCATTTTTATATTCAAAATGCAATTTTCAATTCAAAATCCTATTTCAAAGTTCAATTCAACTTTGAAATTTCTAAATTCATCTCCTGATTTCAAAATTTAAAGTTTGAAAATCAGGTTCCATTCTCTATCCTTCATTCCAAATTTCTAGGATTTCTCAAATCCAACTTCAGGTTTCATCTGAATTTCCAAAACCCAATTCTATTCTTAAAACCCATCTAGATGCCCAAGGCCCAGACCCATCTTCAAATCTCATCCGAATTTCCAAAATCCAGATCCATCTTCTAATTCTTTATTTGGTTTCGGATGCAACTTTATCTTGGATTCCAGACTTCGGATCCAATCCCCTTTAGAATTCTAGATTCCAGATTCAACTCCATCTTGGATTCCAGACTTAAGATCCAACCCCATCTAGGTCTTTAGATTTTAGATCCAATTCTACCTTTTAAATCAAATATTGGATTCTAGATCCAATTCCATCTCAGATTCCAGATTTTGGATCCAATTTCATCATGGATTCCAGATTTCACACCCAATTCTAAATTCTAAATTCCAAATCCCATCTAGATTTCTTCCACCTTTCATTCTGATTTCAAAATTTTAAAATCTAGAGTTCCACTCTATCTTCAAATTCCATCTTGACTCTCAATTCTAGGTCCATTTTGAAGTCCATATTCGACTTTTAATTCTTATTTCCTAAACTCCCTTCTTCAAATCCAGGTTCATCTCAGCTTTGATTATTTCAAAACTCAAGATCTATTCTAAATCTTAAAAGTTAGAAAAACTAACTTCTCTGAGTGGATCTTTAACTTTCAAAAACCATCTTTTTTTTCACATTCTTCATAATTTAAAAAAAAAAATCACTGGATAAAAATTCCAAATTCTTCTCAAAAGAACATACATCTTTTGCATTCATACAAGCATGATTCTTTGTGCATCCTTAGACTTAGAATAAATTCTTAGATAATATTAAGGCAAAGCAAAAAGGCATAAAATTCGATCCTTGGTTTGATTACCCCTGGTAAAGGCGCCAGTAACGGTTGAACCTTGTACCGACGAGCGAGCCCCGTCTCCCAATTTTCCCATAAATATTTCAAAACGAAGGCGAGTAATCTTTTAAACCTTTTCAAAATTTAAGGTCAAGTGAGACCTTCGCAAAAGAGTTCATTTCTCTTCTTTCTTTTCTTTTCTCTTCTCTCTTCTTTTTTGTCTTTTATTTCTCCCTTCAAAAAGGGAAGAAATAGAGGTTAGAAAGGAAAAAAGAAGAAAGAGAGAAATACAAGAGAGGAAAAAAATTGCAATGATCACAGAAGAACCACTATTAGATTGGATTTGGAAGGATCAACGTGAAAATTGGATTTGATGAAGGACCAATGTTAGACTGGATTTGGAAGGACCAATGTGAGAATTGGATTTGATGAAGGACCAGTTTGAACTGGATTTTGAAGGACCAACGTGAGAATTGGATTTGATGAAGGACCAATGTTAGACGGGGTTTGGAAGGACCAATGTGAGAATTGGATTTTGAGGAAGGACCAGTGTTAAACTGGATTTGGAAGGACCAATGTGAGAATTGGATTTGGTGAAGGACCAGTGTTAAACTGGACTTGGAAGAACCAATGTGAGAATTGGATTTGATGAAGGATTTTGATGGAGGACCAGTGTTAGACTGGATTTGGAAGGACCAATGTGAGAATTGGATTTGATGAAGGACCATTATAGAAGGCTATGCTGCTTCTATGAATGGTTTCAAGATTATCCCTTATCCTGAATGGGAAACTCAGGTTTATCCCTTAACCTGAAGGGGAAAGAAAGAATTTTGAAGAGAATAAACCTGAAGCTTGAAATTTGGAAAGGATTAGTCGAAAGGCTAGATTTTGGAAGAAGGTCCAACCTGACAATTGGGTTTTTGAAAAAGTTCGAGTCGAAACTCGAATATTTAAAAAAAAAAAGATGGACCAACCTGAGAGTTGGGTTTTTAAAAAAGAGAAGGAAATCCGAGTCAGAACTTGGGTTTTTAAAAGAAAGCTTTAATTAGAAGATTGAATTTTGAAAAATTGCCAATGCGAGAACCGGATCTAGGATTGAGAATGACCAGTTTGAGGATTGAATTATTTGACTTGCAATGAGAAAGACCATCATAGTTAATCGTATGTGGTATGATTTTCAGGATTAACCTCTTATCCTGAACGGGAAATAATAAAATTTGAGAAGAACTGATGAAAAGAGATAGAAATTGATGAAAGATTTGACAAAAATAAAGAGAAAATCAAGGAAATTTATGAAAATTGTCTTGTAAAAGAATTCTCACAGGTAGCATTGTTGCTCCTATGAGTGGTCTCAGAATTATCCCTTATCCTGAATGGGAAAAAAATAAAATTGACAAATTTGAATAAATTGATAAAAGGTTAATAAAAAATCAAAAGAATTGATAAAAAATAGTAAAGAATTAATAAAATTGATAAAGAATAAGAATTAATAAAGAATTGACAAAGATCTGGTAAAAATTGGTAAAATTTGGTAGAAAAATTAAGGATACTTGGAAGACGATGAAAGACTTCAGGATTATCCCTTATCCTGAAGGAAGGACCTCGTAGGACGAGGTTCAGGTTTATCCCTTAACTTGAGCGGGAAGATTCAGGTTTTATCCCTTAACCTGAGTGGAAAAAGAAGGAAAAAGGAATACCTCATGGGAAAGAGGCATCAGGTTTATCCCTTAACCTGAAAGGGTAAATTGAAAATAAGAATTGATAAGAAGATTTAATAAAATAAATGAAAAAATCAATAAAATTGATAACATTTGAAAAAGATGAAAGAGAACTGATAAGACTGATAAAGATTAACAAATGAAAAATTGATAAAAGTTGAGGAAAATAGTTTGCTTGATCCTGCCTGCATGCGGGATCTTTAAAGTAAAACGAGAATGTTCATGAGAAAATTATTTTTGGAAAGAGGATCAATCGTGAGGTTGATTTTGAAGAATGATCAACACGAGAGCTGATCATTGAAGAAGAATCAACACGATGGTTGATTTTGAGGAGAGATCAACATGAGGGTTGATTTTTTGAAAACAACAGTTTAAAACCGATTTTGAAAAGAATGATCAACATGCTGGTTGATTTAGAAAAAGATTGGATCAAAATTTTGAACTTTTAGTGATCATGACGAAGATTTTGCAAACGATTTCACAATTTTGAAAAACCCTCATAGGTAATATCATTTCTCTCATGGATGGTGTCAGGATTTCCCCTCATCCTGAAAAGAATGAAAATTTGATGGCAAAAAAATATTTTAAAGTGTAAATGTAAAATAAAAGATGCCCCAATATGGCGAAAGAAATAAGAATCAAAGATAGGAAGAAGATTGACATTTCATTTATAAGAAAAACTGATAACAAAGACTAAAATATTTACAAACATCTTGACCACAAAGGTCACAAAAGACTCGGGCTGACTTGGCCTTACAAGATGGTTGGTAAAGAAAAATAGAGGAAAGCAGAAAGACTCATGCATTGTTAGTTTTTTGAATGATCTGGAAAAGGCTTGGTCAGGACGACGGGCTGCTCTTCATCTTCGTCCTTTATCAGAAGATTTTTATCGATGCAATCCTAGATGATATTCTTTAGGATGAAGCAGTGCTCGGTATCGTGCCCTACTGCTCGGTGGAACTTGCAGAATTTGTCTTTCCATTTTCTCAGGGGAACTGGAGGATTAGCAACTCTCGGAAGTTTAATCATATCTTTGCTTAACATATACTCTAGAACCTGCTCGAGGGACTGTTCCAGAGCAGTGAATTGGCGGTCATAACCCCAACCTTCACGTTTTATCTTTTCCTTCTGCTTGGCCAGAACCGACTTGTCATTCTGTTTGAAGGGTTCCTCTTGCGGACCTGTCTGCTTGTTCTTGCTATCCTTGCTGCTACTGCCGCCAACGTTGCCTGAGAAGGTATAATTCACCTTCTTTTTGGAATCTTAATTGCTCTTGATGAGGGTGATGCCCTCGTACATCCCATTGTCCATCCCCATCTCGAGCCACTCAGCTCATTCAATAAGTTCGATAAATGATTTTGATGGGTAAGTGGAAATAAGGCTTCTGAGAGGTTGAGAGAAATTGTTCAGGATGACTTGGAGCGCGTGCTCTTCTGAAATGGGGGTTCTCATTTTATTACATGTGTCTCTCCATCTTCGAATGAAATCTATGACCTTTTCTTTGTCCTCTTGTTTCAGATTGTACAAATGGTTGAGGGTCGACAGTGCTTCAATATTGAACATAAACTGTTCCACGAACAAATTAACAACTTTATCAAAATCGCGCAGCTCAACAGAGTTGATGTGTTCTGCGTACCACTTTGCTGCTATGTCTTCAAGACTGCGTGGAAAGCATAAGAAAAGAGCACGGTTGTCTTCAATGAATCTGACACACTCTGCGAAGAACATGGCGAGATGGGCCTTTGGATTGCCGGATCCATCGAACTTAATGAATTTTCTGGGGAGGTCTTCCAAGCTCCTGTCCCCATCTAAACCGAGGTAGAAGTCTTTCCTGGTATATACCCTCTTTCCCTTATCTCGGATTTGCAGATCCTTGACCATCTTGGTCAGTGCTTGGATCAAATCTTTTGTCGAGACCCCATCTTTAGGCTTGTTCACTGATTCAGGCTCTTCTGCCATCTTCTTGGGCTGTCGCAAATGTCTTGGGACAAACACAAACTGTTCTTCTTCAGAATCCTCCTCTGCTGATTCTGTACCCTCAGAAGTGCTGTCCTGCTGAATTTTCTTCTTGTTGATCCTGACATGCTTCTTGACTGACTTTCTCTTGACCTTGTTCTTAGAGGATTTTTTCTTTAAACCTGCCCCAACCTGTTCGGATATCATTTTTGCCATCATCTTTTGGAATATCTTGTACATTGCTAGGTTGACATCCTCCTCCTCCGAATCATGTCTTCGGGACAATCTGGGAGAGTTCACTTCCTCCACTTTACTGTCATTGCCTTGCTGAGCTGCTCTCCTTCTTGCTCTCGTTTGAACCATGATGAAATGTCGATATTTTCTGAAGAATAAATGAAGGGTTCAGATCAAAGAATTTTTGAAAGGAAGAGAGATAGTGAAAGAAAATTTTAAAAGATTTGAAAAGAGATCTCTCGATAAAAAAGGATTTTATATGAAGAAGATAGAATATATGAAGAAGAGTATTTTGAAGATGGATGACAAGACCTTGAATACTTTGAAAAATTGTAGGCAAGATCAAAGAAAATTGAATAAATCAGAAAAGAAAAGAGAAAAATACACCTGGACCATTGAAAGATAGAGGAAGACTTAAAAGAATATCCTGGGCTTTAAAAATTTATGAAAGAATAAAGAATGAGAAATATACAATCCTGGTTTTTGAAAAATAGAAGAAATTTTGAAACAAATATCCAGGGTTTTGCAATAGGATTTTACAAGATAATAAAAAATGTCTTTTTCACTTCTCAAATCAATTTTCAACTCTTGTAAATTCAAAATTCTATTCTCAGATTCTAACTTCAATTTCAAAGTCCAATTTGACTTTGGAAATTCAAATTCATTTCTATATTCAAAATTCAATTTTCAATTCAAATCAAATTTCAAAGTTCAATTCAACTTTGAAATTCCAAGTTCATTTTTAGGATTCAATTTCAAATTCAATTCAATGTTTCGGATTCAATTTGAAAGTTCAATTCAACTTTTGAAATCCCAGATTCATCACCTGATTTCAAAATTCAAGTTTAAAAATCAAGTTTATTCTTTATTTTTCAAAAATCTCCCAAAGTTCTATCTAAAGACTGAGTCTTGATTCTCAATTCAATTCATTTATCTAAAATCAAGGTTTTGAGATTGATTCTGAATCTCAAAATCTGATTTTCCCTAAATTCAAAACCACCTTCAAATTCAATCAGGATTTCTCGGATTCAATTCCATTTAGGATTCCAGATTCCGGACTCAACTCCATCTCGAATTCCAGACTTCGAATCCAACTCCATCTAGGACTCTAGATTTTAGATCCAATCCCACTTTTCAAATCTCATCTGGATTCTTCAAATCCAATCCCATTTTTTTTATTTCTATCTGGATTCTTCAAATCCAATCCCATTTTTAATTTCCATTTGGATTTCTCGAATCCAACTCAAAATCCAATGCCATCTTGAAGACCCTATTTCAAATTCAATTTCATTCTCAAAATCCTTTGGATTTCTCAAAGTCTAAATTCCATTTCTGAATGGATTTCTGATCCAATTTTAAATCCAGATTTGAAATCCAAATTCAATTTCAAACCCATATTTCAAAGAAACCAATCCCATCTAGATTTCCTAAATCCCATCCAACTTTCATTCTAATTTTAAACTTTAAACCTAGAAATTCCACTCTATCATTATTGAATTGCATTTCATATGCTGAAATATTCAAGTCTAGAGTGAATCCAATGCCTGCATCCTTCTTATCATGTGGATCAATAGTGCACATATTCACTTTTTCAGGTGCGTTGATAGTATGGATGTTCGTTGCTCTATGACTTTCCAGTTATTGAGACACATCATCTTCACTGCAATCAGTTGATATGCTCAACACTGTTATAAGCTAAACATCAATTTGCGTTAGCCAGCGCATACGTTTGTACAACAATTCAGCAAAATATATCACAAATTGATAATAACAATCAAAACAATATCTCAAAAATCGACATTGAAAAACAAATAACATCTTACAAATCGATTTACAAAAATTCAACATAATATATTACAAATCAAGATTAACAAACAAAACAATATCTCACAAATCGACACTAGAAAATACATAATATCTTAAAGATCGATATACGACAATTCAACATAATATATTACAAATCGATATTAACAAACAAAACAATATCTCATAAATCGACATTGGAAAACACATAACATCTTAGAAATCGATATACAACAATTCAACATAATATATTACAAATCGAGATTAACAAACAAGACAATATCTCTAAAATTGACACTAGAAAACACATAATATCTTACAAATCGATATATGGTAATTCAACATAATAGCTTACAAATCGATATTAACAAACAAAACAATATCCCACAAATCGACACTGAAAAACATATAACATCTTACAAATCAATATACGGTAATTTAGCATAATATATTACAAATCGATATTAACAAACAAAATAATATCTCACAAATTGATACTGGAAAACACATAACATCTTATAAATTGATATATAGAAATTCAACAAAATATATTACAAATTGAGATTTTCAACTAAAACAATATCTCATAAATGAATCTAGAAAATACATAATATCTTACAAATCCATATACGACAATTCAACATAATATATTACAAATCGATATTATCAAGCAAAACAATTTCTCACAAATCGATATACAACATTTCAGCATAATATATTATAAATCGTTATTAACAAACAAAACAATATCTCATAAATCGATATACCTGTTACTACAACCGCGATTTGCGCTACATTGAATATACTGAGTGAATGGACGATACCGGATGGGGTAGAGGCCCTTGCTCGCATCTGTAACCAAGTATTCTTGTCAATAGGTCCCAACATCTTATAAATGTCTTTAAGTTTCCAACCGTTGAAACAATAAAATGTACCTGCAATAACAAAACAACGCCTTAATGACACTCACAATGACATACGTTCTTCAACAATATCATGATGACATGGAAAGATACTCATAATGTGACCTTAGTGGCACTTGTTGGAATGTTTGTACATCATTTCTTTTTTCCATATTGCCTAACGAAAATGAAAAAGAAGAGAAGACTGTAAAAAGAGATGGCTGACAAATCCCCCTATGACGCCCACCAATGATCGAACTAGTCGTTCAATTTATAGTTATCTCTACGAGGTAGGAACGAACCTGAAAAAGTTTTCTATCTAACATAAGGCAGGAACAAGAAGGCGACCATGTGTTGTAACACAAGCTAAAAACAAAGGCGGAACATGCAAATCTATTTACGGGGAGCAGAAGGACATTTTTGTCCAACACATATCTATCTTACGGGAGGACATTTTTGTCAAAAGCATATCTACCTTTTTTATATGTTATTTTATTATAAAGTCATCCTGGGCAACATTGGCATATGAATTATTGTGGGTCCCAAAATAATCCTCCGTACACACCGAAACATGCAATTTGTGTTCCGGGGAGAACACACAACACCTTCTCTTTAGTTTGTGTGTACATGATTGTGCATTTGTAAAACAGTGAAAGCCTCTTCCCCTTCCCATCTCTTCTTAAGTGAGAAGTGGGAGAGGCTCCGCACACCCTCCCCACCTACTGAGTAGGTGAGAGACCCTCATGAGTTACATAATAAGCCTATGAGCCTCTCGTGTTCTCCCTATTTTTTGAGAAAGAGAGGGTAGGGAGTAACAAGGAGAGAGCACAATAGAGAAAGGGTGAAGGTAAAACCCCCTCTCCTTTTATTGTGTTTGGGAGAGACACCACCAACAACCATGGTGGTTGCCTGCACCGGTCATCACAAAAGAAGGGCCAACAACTAGCACCATTGGACGAGAGGGAGAGAGGGTGAGGCAGAGAAAGTACCCTCTGCCTCAAACCAACAATCAATGTGGTTGACTGTAATAATAATAAAAAAAAGAGAGACTAACTCGGTATAAGTTTGCCCAAACCGAGTCTGATTGATACTAGGAACGAGATAGAGATTTTGCTCTCTAAATAAGTCGTAAACAAGAGCTCTATGTCTCGGTTTGTAAACATACCGACTCAGTTTTAGATCGCCCAGACCGAGTTAGGACAAAAAATAAAGCAAATAAAGAGCTAAAACTCTTTGTCTTGGCTTCTAAACAGTTTGGGATCACCTAAACCGAGTTAGGTCAAGAGAGGAGAGGTACATAAAGTTTTTGCTCTCGGTCTTGGCTCATTGCAGACAAACTCAGTATGAGTTTAACCAAACTCGCCCATACCGAGTTTGGGCACATGTATGGGGGTTGGGCATAATGCAGAATAGACTATCTTAGTCTAAGTGAAACCCAAACCGAATCTGGTCAAATAAATAACAAGACAGAGAGTCGGTCTGCAAAACAGACCTACTCGGTTTGGGTGTAACCCAAACCGAGTTTGGTCAATAAATAAGGATATGTCTCGGTTTGTGAAGCCCTAGACCAACTTGGTTCGAGTTTTAACCAAAAAGAGTTGGCCAAGATCTTAGCCTATGTGCAAACCAGGTCAAGTGGGTCCGCACCCAGACTAACTCGGTCTAGGTGAGTCTCGAACCGAGTATGGTTAGAAATAAAAAAATTATATATATAGGGAAAATTGAGACATTGGCTGTCTCGATTTTCTAACATGAACTGAATCAGGTTTGGATCCAGTTCTGACCAAACTCAGACTGGATTGAGTTTGGATACATTTGGTACCAAATCCAAAATAAACCAGGTTTGAATCAGTCGTATCAGATCAGGATCCAGTGTATGAAATAGAGATTGAATCTATATCTAGTTTGGATTCAAACTAGAATAGATTGGATCTATATCCAGTCTGATAATTAGAAAGGAAAACAAGGACCAGGTTATAAAAAAGAAAAAAAAAATAAAGGTATGAGAAGGTGGGGTTAGGATTTGAACTCCAAACCTCTCAATCACAAGGAACTATCCCTAACGATTAAACCAACATGGTTCAATTAGTCAAGAATAACAAAGAAATTAGACATATAATTGTTTTATGTTTGATCTATAAGATATGGATTCAGAGCAGATCTAATCTAGAATAAGGAATTAGACTTAGAGGGTCAAATGGATCCCTTATAAATCTTGTTATCCGAATCTAGACCCGTTTGAGATGTAAAATAATTGTTTTTCTCTTGTTCTACATACTTTGGCAAAATGAGCATAACTCTTCACTCCGAACTCAGAATCGAGTGAGGTTACGCAAAGAGTAATGTCACTACAAGAAAATAGAGAATTAGCGATAAAATTAATCCATCGCTAGTTAGCGACGGATTAACGAGAGAAACAAATCCATTGCTAAAATCAGTAATGTTTACAAAAATAGCGACGAAATAGCTTCTGTCGCACAATCCGTCTCAAATTAGTGATAACTTAGCGACGAAAGGTTTTGTCATAATAACTGTGACATTTAGCGACATATTTGGTGAGGGATAGTCTGTCGTCGCTATCTAGCGATGCAATTAGCGATGGAATATTTTCGTCGCTAACTAGTTATGTAGATTTACGATGGCTTAGCGACAAAATAATTCCGTCGCTAAAATCGTCATTAAATATCGCGTAAATACCTAATCAGAGCCCTCTTTCTCTTTCCTGTTTCGCTGATTCTGTCCGCCGCCTTCTCCCTTCTGCCGCCCCATCCCACCTGTCGGCCTCTCACCGCCCCCCACCGCCCATCGCTCGTCGGTCGACGCTCCCCGTCAGCCTCCCACCGCTCCCCGTCAGCCGCCCGCCGCCTAGTGACGCTCATGTATATTAAATTCGGTTTTTCCGGCAGAGGGGTCGCCCCCCTGCTTTTCTGGCACGGGGGTTTCCCCCCTGGTTTTCCAGTAGGGGGTCGCTCCCCTTTTTTTTCGGCAGGAAAACACCTCAATGTCGTTCTAGATATGAGGCACCCCCTGCCTCTTTGGTTTTTCTGGCAGGGGGCTCGCCCCTCTGCGTTTTCGGTAGGGGGGTCGCCCCCCTGCTTTTCCGACAGGGGGTCGCTCCCCTGCGTTTCCGGTAGGGGAGTCACCCCCCTGTTTTTTGGCAAGGGGTCGCCCCCTGGTTTTCCGGCAGGGGGGCGCCCCAATGCCTTTCAAGATGGGGGTCGCCCCCTGCCTCTTTCGTTTTTCTGACAGGGGGGTCGCCCCCCTGTGTTTTCGGCAGGGGGTCGCCCCCCTTCTTTTTTGGCAGGGGGTCGCCCCCTTGTTTTTCCGGCATGGAGGCGCCCCAATGCTTTTCCAGATGGGGGTCGCCCCCTGCCTATTTGGTTTTTCCGACAGGGGGGTCACCCCCCTGCGTTTTCGGCAAAGGGTCGCCCTCCCTGGTTTTCCGACAAGGGGTCGCCCCCTAATTTGCCACTAGGTGCTTGGGTGCTTGGCTTTTCAACGCCTCCATCGTGCTCATGCTCGTGTGCACGATGTGTGCTTTTTGAGATCTCTGTGTTTGCTTTCCCTTTGCCGTAGCGGAATCGTGTCTCTACTTGGTGTTGACAGCTCAACTGCAAGGTTCCTTGTGCATCTTGCCTGAGGGCTTGACATGTGGTTTGGCAGGCCACACTATATTGCTCTGTGAAATTGCAAATGACTCATTAAATCAGTTATAGTTTGTTTGATGGTTTCTGCTACTCAGATAACTCTAGTAAAGCTAGAGCTAAAACGTGCACCAAAGCCCGACTTCTGGAAGGGCCACATTTTTTAGATAAAAGGCCATCGCAAGATTTTTTCATTCCAGCAGAGGGTGACTTCATTTTAACACATTGTCTCTTGCAGATTTATCAACGAATCCCGCTTGTGCCCCGTCATCCGTGGTAAGTAACTTACAAAATCAATGTAAATTGGGTCAATACCCGTGGTGAGTACGTGATGTAAGCGCATCACATGTTATTTAATTTATTGGATGCAACACTTTACTGTTCACACACTCACTTAGTTGTTGATATCTAAGTCTATTTTGTTGGAGTTTGGAGATCATGCTGAGCATGATTTAAATGTATGAGAATAGAAGTGTTTTTATTTTTGGAGTACGGATTCCATGCTAGGCATGATAATAGTTAGCAGGATATTGGAGTGTGTTTGCTGCAGATACATATTTGACATTTTTTTGATATGAATGTTTTCGATGTATTGCAATGTTGAATGTGATTGTATGCATGCTTGCATGTAGTTACTTTCAATTTGTTTATTACTTACATGTGAAATTGTATAATGAAAGCATGCTTCAAGTGAATGTATCGTTTAATGAATAGTTTGCACATGAAAATATTAAGTTATCAATGCACACATCATAATTCTTGAGATTATATGACATCATATATTACATGATAAATTTGATATTTTCTTCATCATAACATTCTGATGATTCTCTTTTAATTGGTTAGGATACTATTCGTAATATCATACGACAAAATGACTGCAAATCATGACTGAATGTGCCGTAGGATAGTTGACAATGAGTTATTGCATGAATATATGGATGATGTTGAAAGTTTTAATGAATTTGCAACGGCAAGTGTCAGTACAGTGGATCCTACAAGTCAAATTAGGTGTCCCTGCAAGATTTATAAGAACAATCGATTTGTAGAACCTCATGGCGTTAGACATCACCTATAGATGAAGGGTTTTGTGAGCGATTATCAGGATTGGATGTTTCATGGTGAAGAATTTATAAACAATTTTGATGAACATGTGAATGTTGTGCACGATAATTCATATATGGATTTGATATTTGATGTTGCAGGAACATAACTGGGTTATGCCATGGGTCCTAGTGATGTAACAACTACAGTAGATGAAGAATCGTCAAACGATGCAGCTAGTAGATTTTATGATTTACTTAAAGATGCTGATGAGCCACTTTGGAACAGTTGCGAGAGTCACACTATCTTGTCTGCAGTTCTTCAACTAATGAATTTGAAGTCTGAGTATAATTTGAGTCAATCATGTTTTGACTGTTTGTGCATGATTGTGAAGAGTATGTTGCCCAAAGATGAGAAATTGCCATAAAATTTTTATCGTGCAAAGGTTATGGTCAACGCTCTTGGTATGAGGTATAAAAAGATAGATGCTTGTCCAAATCACTGCATGTTGTTTTCAAGGATCAGGAAAATAACATGTCATGCTCGTTATGTGAGCATCCTCGGTTCAAGCAAAAAACAAGAGACAATGGTAGCATGAGATCAAAAGAAGTTTCGTACAAGTCGCTCCGCTACTTTCCTATAACTCCTAGATTGCAATGATTGTATATGTCCTCAAGGACAACTAAACACATGAGATAACATGCAAATAAAGTTTGACATAATGAAGACAAGATCACGCATCCTGTTGACGCGGAAGCTTGGAAGCACTTTGATCGTACGCATCAGAACTTTGTAATAGAAGTGAGAAATGTTAGACTCGGTCTATGTACAAATGGATTTAATTCATTTGGGAGTAGATCAACTCCATACTCATGCTGGCTAGTATTTGTAACTCCA
Source organism: Nuphar pumila (assembly GCF_984573655.1). Taxonomy (NCBI): domain Eukaryota; kingdom Viridiplantae; phylum Streptophyta; class Magnoliopsida; order Nymphaeales; family Nymphaeaceae; genus Nuphar; species Nuphar pumila. Next base: position 162,425,076 of record NC_143249.1, on the reverse strand, counting down.
TACAACCTTCCACCCAGCTTGTGTATGAAGCGTCCAAATCTTTTCTTGTCTCTATTGATCCTTGGTTCGACCTCACCTAGCTAAAATATTGATGTATATTTAAGTCCATTGATTGATGAACTTAAAATACTGTGGTATGACGGTATTACTATGTATGATGCCCATAAAAAACAAAATTTCAATATGAAGGTCGTTGTTCTATGGACAATCAGTGACTTCCCTGCATATGGTATGCTATCTGGTTGGAGCACACATGGGAGGTTGGCATGTCCGTACTGCATGGAGGATACCAAAGCTTTTAGATTGACGCATGAAAGGAAGTCTTGCTGGTTTGAGTGCCATCGTCGATTTCTACCCAACAACCATCCATTCCGACGATAAATGAATGCGTTTAGAGCAGACACAACTGAAATGGAAGGTCCATCCACAAGATTATCTGGCATAGAGATTTTAAGAAGATTGTGATACTTTCCAGATGTATTAATAGATGCCCGCAGTCCGACACCCTTCCTTGGATTTAGAAAGGATCACAATTGGACAAATAAATCTATTTTTTGGAAAGTACCATATTGGCTGACCCTATTGATACAACATAATTTATATGTGATGCATGTGGAGAAAAATGTGTTTGATAATGTGTTCAATACAGTAATGAATGTTAAAGGAAAAACGAAGGATAATCTGAAGGCCCGTATGGATTTAAAAGTAATATGTAAAAGACCAGAATTGGAACTCAAAGAGTATAATGACAAAGTACTGAAACCAAAGGCAAAGTACGTGCTTGAACCTGATCAAATAAAGCATGTATGTCAATGGTTCAGACATTTGAGATTTCTAGATGGATATGTCTCTAACATTGCTTGGGCTGTGAAGATTAACGATGCACAATTATATGGGTTGAAGAGCCATGATTGTCATATCTTTATGCAACGATTGATACCCCTAACATTTCATGATATATTAGACAAACCTATATGGGGGGTATTGTCTGAGTTGAGTGAATTTTTTAAAACATTGTGCGCATCGAAAGTCGTAGTATCTGATATAAAGAATCTCGAGGACTCTGTCATCACCACTGTTTGTCTGCTAGAAAAGATTTTTTTGCCAACATTTTTTGATGTTATGAAACATTTGATCATACATTTGCCATATGAACTAAGGGTTGGTGGCCCTGTGCAATATTGATGAATGTACCCATTTGAAAGGTATATGTTTTCTTATATTTGTCTCTTCAATGACAGATATTTCAAATTTGAAATGTATATTTTTGATAGATGCATGTTTGACCTCAAAAAAAAAGGTTCGTAATAAAGCAAGAGTAGAAGGCTCTATTTGTGAGGCGTACACTTTAGAAGAGATTTCAAATTTCTCATCTATGTACTTTGAACCTCACGTTCCAACACGTTACACATGCCCACCTCATAACGATGATGAATAACAATTTACTGTAGCTGACAAGCTGTCGATATTTCAACCACTTGGGCATACATTTGGTAGTTATCGATCAAGACTCTTGACAGATCGAGAGCAAGACACAACATATATCTATATTCTTTTTAATTGCTCAGCGATCGACCCATACATCGAGTAAGTATATGTAGACGTAACACAATTATAAATCCTTTTATGTTCTATACGTGCATACATGGTTCAGTAATATAAGTATTTGTGGTTTGCAGACGATTTGATCTGGAGTTGCAAAGAGAAGTTTTACATCTCACTGATGCAGAAGTACAAAAGAACGTGAAACTAAGTTTGTGGAGTGGTTGAAATGGTTGGTAAGGATGCTAACATAAATTGTGTACTTGTAAACAACACTAAGTTACTTAATTAGTCGTTATCACAATCATTGTTTATGTTTGTGTGTAGGTCCGCTATGGTGATGTTAAAGATCAAGGAATATGTGATTTAGAAAATGGTTCGACCAAAGTTATGCAATGTTACAACGGGTACATCGTAAATGGTTATCGATTCCATACAAAAGATTACGGTATAAACAAATCAACAATGAATAATGGCGTGTGTGTCAAGGGTAGCAGCTACGGTGAAAATGAACATGATTACTACGGTGTTATAGAGGAAATAATGGAGTTGACTTACTTAGGCATAAATAATAGGGTAACTTTATTCAAGTATCGTTGGTTTGATCCAACTGCAACAAGACTCGACAAAGCCTCAGGCATTGTGGAGGTGAATCATAAATCAAGGTTTGGAATATATGAACCATTCATATTAGCCTCGCAAGCTCAACAAGTTTATTATACTTCATATCCGAGTACAAAAAAGTCAGATAGAAATGAATAGTGGACAGTTTGCAAGGTGAAGTCCAAACTATACCCTGAGTATGATCAGTTACAGGAAGCCAAGTTAGCTGAAGACAGTGATTACTATCAATCAGATAATATCTATGACTTCTCTTATGGTCACGCTGTTGAGCATGATATGCATGTCATATCTCGATTGGTCGATTAAACATTCATAGAAGAATGTGATCCAAATGATATACCAAGTGGATGGGCAAACAATGAAGAAGAAGAAGAAGAAGAATATGAAAGTCAAACAAGTGATGAGGAAGAATTCTCAAGCTAGTGAGCAAAATCTTGTAATACAAACCTTTATTTGAATGTATTGCAATACTTGATGTGAATGATTTGAATTATTTTAATATATTGTAATACTTGATGCGAATGATTTGAATGTATTGAAATACTTGATGTGAATGATTTGAATTATTTGAATGTATTGTAATACTTGATGCGAATGATTTGAATGTATTGCAATACTTGATGTGAATGATTTGAATTATTTGAATGTATTGTAATACTTGATGCAAATGATTTGAATATATTGCAATACTTGATGTGAATGATTTGAATGTATTGCAATGATGTGAATGATTTGCAGGTATTCCAATGATTTGAATTATTTGAATGTATTGTAATACTTGATGCGAATGATTTGAATGTATTGCAATACTTGATGTGAATGATTTGAATGTATTGTAATACTTGATGCGAATGATTTGAATGTATTGCAATACTTGATGTGAATGATTTGAATTATTTGAATGTATTGTAATACTTGATGCAAATGATTTGAATATATTGCAATACTTGATGTGAATGATTTGAATGTATTGCAATGATGTGAATGATTTGCAGGTATTCCAATGATTTGAATTATTTGAATGTATTGTAATACTTGATGCGAATTATTTGAATGTATTGTATGACATTTTTTATTTGTTAGAATATGGTTCGTGGAGCTTACAGTGGTCGTTCATCCAGTAGTAGCCAGACTCAACCTTCATCTTCACGGGCTCCTGTGATAGGTATATCATTTAACTAATTTGATGCTTGATTAGTTGAAATGCGCATTCTGAGAATTTCTAACATATTTTTTTACAGATGATGTTTCGCCTGTACATGACCCACCTACACCAGTTGATCATACAAGCCAAAAGCCAACACAGGATACAGAGTCTTCTCAGTCTGGCACAAGAAGACTCATTCGAATAGTGTATATCGATAATCGATCGTAAGTATTTTGTTTTCACTTATTGCATATCTTATAAATATTTTATATTGATAATTATTGTGTACTAATTCATGTGCAGCACGAGGTTTGAGCCACAAGAAGTAGTACGCGAGATTAAGAATTCACTTCTTCAACATCTACCAGGATCGGTCGCTCAATGGAAAGAGTATCCAAAAGAGGTGAAAGAAAGATTGTGGTCCTCATTCACAGCATACAGTTGTTTGTCATAGTTAATGTGTTTCTACTAACTTTCTGAAAATATATATAGGCTTTGAATCGCTTTGCGACTACGATGGATGAACATGATGTAAGGAAGGTGTGGCAGAGGGTGGATGTCAATCGATTTGCAGACATGCTGCACAATATGAAGACTGAAAAAAAAAGCATCTGATGGAATAGATGATCCACTACAGTGGAAGGGCCATTGCCCTATTACTATCAGGAGAGATTATTGGGAGGGAATGTGCGACAAGTGGGCAGAAGATACATTTCGAAATCTCTCTGCGAAGGCTGCACAAAATCGAGCGAAAATGCCTGAAGCCTATCTACACACAAGTGGATCTAAGACTTTTGGGAGCCACCTGAAGAAAATGATAACTCGTCAATATATATTGTCAATTTTATAAGTATTGTTGCAAACTTGTTAACTAAATCTTTTATCATTTAACTTCACAGGTAGCAGAAAAAGGAGGCATTGTACCGTATAAGGATGTGTTTGTTAAAACACATAAACGAAAGACCATGAGAGACTTCGTATCAGAGAAGGCGAGAACGACAATGGTATGTATTTATTCTATTAATAATCATTGTAATATACAAGTTATCATAAACATTGTAATTCTTAATTATTAATGCATACTGTAAATGTAACGCCCCGGATTTCCAAAACAAAGCTAAGTTAAAATTTTTATGAATTTCTTTTTTTTTTTTCTTTGCAGCGGAATTTAGAAAAGCTTTTAGCAGCGGAATCAGACGATAATGAGTCGTCAGTTTTAGAAAAATCCGAGTACGTTGCAGGTATGTGGCCAAGCAACTCATTGACCACCAAAGTGTTCCATTTTATCGAAAACCACATGTTTATTACAACACTATTGCTTAGAAAAGCAGTGTAGGTTCAATAAAAAGGAAGTAGTACAACTCTGTCTAGAGAAACCCTGGAACTCGATGCCGCCTTGCTCCGCATATCGCCACGCAGGTACAACACCTGAAATCCCCATAAAACGGGGTCAGAACCACTGATGGTCTGGTAAGCATGCAGTCATACATCCATTCAACTCAAATACAATAATGACCACTCAGGGTCTCAATGCGCAATAACGACGCTCAAGCCTCCAAGACTTAGCGTATATCGCAGGAGCCTCCTCAGGGCTATGAGTTGAACATCCGCTCAAGTCTTCATGACTTAGAGCAAGCCTTTTCAGGGCTGTGATTAAAATAACCGCTTAAGTCTCCACGACTTAGCCATGACCTCTTTCGGGTCTCAAGTGATGTCTAGCTCAAGTCTTCATACTTGGCACATCCGTATCCCACGCATCTAAGGAGAACTCCTCGAGCTTCGCTTAGTTGTGCGGATACAACACGGGTCTTTGCCCAGTCGGTCCAGTAGTATACCGAACATGACACCTTCACAAAGGTTATGCAGGACTGACTCAACACGTCATCCACTCATACATTCAAAGCATCGCTGTACCTAGAACTAATGCATTGTTTGATAATTAACCGCTCCCGCCTTTGGTACGCAGGTAGAGCTATTGTCCGGGCATCAACGCGACGTTCTGGGGGTTGATTATTCTATGTATTTTAGATACCCCAGAGGCCTGTTGACCCTATCCATAGTAGGGCAGTGTGTTTCAACTGGGAGAATCCTACTAGGCCCATATTCGGATGCATCCTCTACTTGCAGTAGTTGGGTTCAATCCTTAGATCTTAAGGATAACCACGACCCCAAAACCCATGAGTGACTGAGGCCATCGTGGACTCTATCAGGTCCAAAGTAAAATACATGTCACTCAAGGCTGTACCATCACTGTCATTCCACAGTGAGCATAATTCTTGAAGGGGTCTGCCAGTCTTACAATTACTTAGACAGAATCTGCATGCCATTTAGGCAGCCCGTGCTTTCAGCACTACGGAAGTGTGTACCCGACCCCATTCAGTCCGCCACAACACAGTCATTACTGAGGGGGTACCCCTAACACGATTTTCAACCGCGGGGTATGTGCGACCTTAAGTCTTATTCATATGCATGCAGAACACCGCTCTTGGCACTTCAGCCACCACGAGCATTACACCTCTTTGGGTGGAAACAACACACTCTGGCTCTTCGGCCCTTACGAGTCTGGTTGTGTAACCGTTCTCAATGAGCATGCATATGACTCGATCTAAATAGATCGGCTACTCGGCGTATTTTTACGCGACGAGTACAAACCTAGCCAAGGCGCAACCTCTACTCCGGCTCAGCGGCCCTTACGAGCAATGTGCCCTTGTAGGCACAAGGATACGAGCCGATCTGGCATCGTTTCATCAACGGACATCATTATGCCGTTCGACTGGTTCCGACAGCTCTTCTGCCAACCATTTCGTCAGCACCTCCCCTGCTCTATCGGCAGCGGTGCGACGAACCCTTCTACGTTTGTAGAAGGCAATACATGAATCGGGTAGCACTCTGCTATATGTCAGAGTATCCTGCTACGTTCTTTCTGAGCTATTCTTAGCTTCTTCAGGAATTTCAGCAGCACTTCCTCTCTTTTACGGAGAAAGCGTGCGTTTCTTTTATCCATTTCAGCGGCATCTCCCCTCTTTGGTAGGAAATCGCCACGCTTAATTCGGGGAAATGGATGTGCACCGTTGTGCGTACTTTGCATCCATCAAGGTTGCAGGAACCCTGGGCCATAGCCAGGCCATACGTAATTGACTTAGTTTTTACGTAAAAAGCATTTTGCCAAAAAGTGAAGCCTTTCCAATAGGGGCTTCATTCGTCAAGCAGAATCTTGAACGAGGAGCAGTCAGGGAATCGCATTGGCGATTTGGAGTTTGATCTCCATTTGAACGCTCATTTATGCGCTATATATGTAGTATAAGCAGAAGCCTGTGCTTTATACAGCGGCGGTGTAAAGAAATGCATATACTATTGTTCAGGGTGTGTAACTGAACGAAATATTCTACATATATAACAAAACAGAAGCCTTGGCATCGTTCGACGCGACGGCGTAAGTAAATACATTGCAGAAAGCAGGAGCCTTGGCATCGTTCGACGCGACGACGTAAGTAAATGCATAATCGGAAGTGCAGTAATCGGAAGTGCAAAAAACAGGGAGCCTTGGCATCATACGACGCGACGGTAAAGGTAAATTACATAGCCTGTGCGATATAAGACGCGTCGGCAGAATCAGCAGATATACACCTAGATCCGTATCCAACGATAGTTACGAGGCGAGCGGGTGAACACCGAAGTGTTCTGAAGGGCTTAACCAAGAACTAGGGCAAGATACCATTTTAAAAACGCATATACTGCGTATTTGAACATAGATATATCCGACGATAGTTCCGAGACGAGCGGGTGAACACCGAAGTGTCCAAAAAGGGCTCAATCAAGAACTAAAGCAAGATACTACTTCAGAAAGTATATTCTATATACAAACAATCAAATACTTGAGAGAGATGGATCAACGAAGCGAACTTACTTCAAATCGTGGAAGAAACGGCTCCGGGTTGCTTCTTTGGCTTCGAGCCTTCCTTCGAGAGGTCAGACTAAGTCAGATGAAGCTGACTTAGTTGAGAAAGAGGTAGAGCAGGTCAAGCTACTCAACCTAAGTGGTTTGAACCAAACAGGGTTCGATCCAAGTCAACTGGGTTCAGCAGGTTCGAACTCAGCTCAAGTAGGCTAAGTCTGGGTTCAGAAACCCAAACCGGAATAAGGACCAAAAAGGACTTTGACTTTGACTTTAAACCCAACTAGGTTCAAGTCAAGTCAACTGGGTTTGGACCAGGTCAAGTGGGTTCAGACCCAGGTCAGGTGGGTTAAGACCAGGTCAGGCAGGCTCAGGCTAAGTCAGGCAGGCTCAGACCAGGTCAGGTGGGCTCAGGTGGGCTAGGCTAGGTAGGGGAGGTTTAGGAGAGAGAGAGAAGGCAAGAGAGAGAGGGGGTCAATTTTTATGAGAAGAGAGAGAGTGGGGAGGGCTATTTATAGCCCAAGCCCACCTCCTCTTGGGTTTTTCCATGCCCCTTCTACCCCCTTGGCTTCTTTTTAATTCCAAGAGGTTCCTTGGTGTGGGGCCCACTTGGATATTCCATGAGATATTTTTGTGGGTCCCACCAGATATTTTCTGAGGAATATTTCTGTGGGTCCCACCAATATTTTCGTGGGTCCCGCAAGAATTTCGGGTTTCCGACGATTTTTTCCGAAAAATTCTGAGTACGCCATTCCCTTCGTATTGACGTAACTAAGAAAGTTGGCTCGCAGGAATCCTTTGATTTCATTCAGGTAGGAAGTTATGGCTTCCAGAGTATTTGAGCATATATTCGCGATTTGACGAATATCCTAAGTATAACTGGCTCGCAGGAATTGATTCGTTTCGCATTCTGAGAAAAATGCTATTTTTACCGGTAAATGCCTCATGAATTTTATTCAGATATTTTCTGAAAAATTGAGGGTCTTACAGTAAACATTATTTTGTAGGAGGCATATGAGCAACAGATGATAAAGCGATATGGCGATGACTCTACTCAACATCCATCATTTGATCCTGCAGCATGAGTGACTACAGCAGGTGAACCCAAAAAAGGTCGTGTGTTCGGGTTTGAGAGTAATATGAACACCTCACCTGTCGTTGCTTCCTCCAGTCACAGCTCACAGACTTATTCCGTCGACATAAGCTCCAAGCATCCTATTTTTTTCGGTGATGATGTACGCTAGATCGTTAAGGACACAATGCATGACTACTTCCATGAAACCATCGCCGACGTTCTTCGAGCTGAGTTCAACATTTTTTTGCTGAACAGGGGAACTTTGATTGCAGGTGCCTCTCAGGTATGAAAGTTTCATGCGATATATTGCATGTTGTTAGATTTCATACAACTTTGATTGCCTTAACTTAGGTGCATTGAATATAATTTATTTTAATATATTTTGTTTATCAATACTGACATTTTATATAATATTTCAGTATAATATTTTTTCTGCCTTTGAACACATATGAGCATGATAGAATCATATATAAAGTTTTTTTGACTGCCTTAGAACACATATGAGCATGATATAATCACATATTCAGTTTTTTGCCTGCCTTAGAACACATATGAGCATGATAGAATCACATATACAGTTTTTTGACTGCCTTAGAGCATATATGAGCATGGTAGAATCACATATAAATTTTTTTTGACTGCTTTAGAACACATATGAGCATGATATAATCACATATACAATTTTTTGCCTGCTTTATAACACATGTGAGCATGATAGAATCACATATAAAGTTTTTTTACTGCCTTAGAGCACATAAAAGCATGATAGATACACACATAAAGTTTTTTGACTACCTTAGAACATATATGAGCATGATAGAATCACATATAAAGTTTTTTTGACTGCCTTAGAGCATATATGAGCATGGTAGAATCACATATACAGTTTTTTTTACTGCCTTAAAACACATATGAGTATGATATAATCACATATACAGTTTTTTGCCTGCTTTAGAACACGTGAGCAAGATAGAATCACGTATACAGTTTTTTGACTGCCTTAGAGCACATAAGAGCATGATAGAATCTTATATAAAGTTTTTTTGACTGCCTTAGAACACATATGAGCATGACATAATAACATATTCAGTTTTTTGCCTGCCTTAGAACACATATGAGCATGATAGAATCACATATATAGTTCTTTGACTGCTTTAGAGCATATATGAGCATGGTAGAATCACATATACATTTTTTTTGACAACTTTAGAACACATATGAGCATGATATAATCACATATATAGTTTTTTGCCTGCTTTAGAATACATGTGAGCATGATAGAATCACATATAAAGTTTTTTTATTGCCTTAGAGCATATAAGAGCATGATAGAATCACATATAAAGTTTTTTTAACTGCCTTATAACACATATGAGCATTATATAATCATATATTCAGTTTTTTGCCTACCTTAGAACACATGAGCATGACAAAATCACATATACAATTTTTTGACTGCCTTAGAGCATATATGAGCATGGTAGAATCACATATACAATTTTTTTGACTTACTTAGAACACATATGAGCATGATATAATCACATATACAGTTTTTTGTCTGCCTTAGAACACATATGAGCATGATAGAATCACATATAAAGTTTTTTGCCTGCCTTAGAGCACATATGAGCATGATAGAATCACATATAAAGGTTTTTTGACTGCCTTAGAACACATATGAGCATAATAGAATCACATATACAACTTTTTGCCTGCCTTAGAGCACATATGAGCATGGTAGAATCACATATAGAGTTTTTCTGACTGCCTTAGAACACATATGAGCATGATATAATCACATATAGAGTTTTTTTACTGCCTTAGAACACATATCATTCATGATAGAATCACATATAGTGTATAATTTATTTTAATATATTTTGTTTATCAATACTGACCTTTCTTTTCTTGTGTAGGTTGTTGGCGATAATCAACGTAGTGGAGCTGAAGGGACAGATCAAGGCAATAAACAAGAAGACGCACAAAATCTTGGCAATGATTAGATTAATGTGTTGAATTTGTTCTACTTTCTTTTTGTTTCGAAAATGTAAATGTTGAATTGTAAATAATTATAACTTGCAAATTTTAAAGTGGAACGATTAATTGTTTTAGTTTCTTTTTATATGTATTTTTATGTGTACTTTATTTTTTATTCACAGGAAATATAGATTGTACGAGAATTTTTTTCTTGATATTTAATTTTCAAATATTTATTTTTAATTTTTTTCCTTGTTTGCGACAGATATATCCGTCGTTATTTATTATTATCGTTGAAGGTAGCGACAGATATAAATCCATCGCCAAATCGAAGTTACCGTTTAGTAACGACGGCCTTGCAATGGAAGTTGTCATTCGTTATTCTGCCGCAACTTAGCGACGGAACTGGCGACAAATACAATATGTCGCTACTTAGCGACGGAATGGCCGACGGATATATGTCATCGCTTATTAGCGTCAAAAAATTTACGATGGATGATATCCATCGCTAATCTTGCTAGCAACGGATTTAGGTCATCGCTAATCCACTGGTTTGTTGTAGTGTGTGTCTGTTATGTTTTTATGACCAAACTCACAACACAAAAAATGAGGTCTGACAGACCATCTTCGGGAATGGTAGTTTGATAATTTTATAAATTGAAGGAAATGTCGGTTCAGTAAGTGAATCGTTGTGTTGAACATATCTAACTTCTGCTAAAAGAGATTTGACTGTAGGGTGAAGTATCGATTCTTACATTCGTGGTAAGAGAACATTTATAAAGAACTCCCTAGATAAATAATATACAAGCTTGTTCATAAATGCATATTATTATGTGATTGCATGTGCTTTAAAAGTATTCTGATTATTTAATGTATATGAATAGATTGACTAAATTGCATATTTAGGAATCTATATTTCGAATGCTTTCAATAAGATGTATGTAGATTATAGTACATATTACATGTTTATCTTAATATTTGATCATGTCATAATATTAGCAGATGATATGACTTGTATCATGAATGTGCTTGCTGTGAAAATGAGGATAATGGTTGGATACATGTAATATGTTTTAGAAAATGAAAATGAATGCTAGGATTTAAGAAATGAAGGTAGAGTTTTAAATTTCTCAAAATAGATTTACTCTGAGAATGTCACACTTATACCTGGGGTGAGGTATTATAAGTATTGTGACTTGATTAATTGATAATGTATCTTTGTGATAGATCGTTATTCCTAGACTTGATAGCATGCTTATATAATTACATTCTAAACAATAGTTAGTGATTATATAATTAAAATTGTATACTATACTAACAGTGAGAAAAGAAATGAATAATATACCTAAGGTAACAACACACAAAGAGATAAAAAACCCTACCAGAAAGGACATGGTCTAAGACTTTGTTAGAAGTGCGTGTACTTCATTCGCGCTTAGGATCTTATAGAATTCCTAGGCAATCCTTAGGGGTTAGAAACATTGCCTATTAGACATATATAAGAAGCAACATAAACCACAAACTTTGGCGGGATATAACTTTTCTCACACGTTGAGGGCAGGTATAACTTCTTGGCATCTTCATCTAGCTACCAATAGGCACATTAGGCTATCCGGCTTGCAACCAGTGAGCAATGCTTCAACAATTAGAAGTCTATAGTTTGGACTGGTTTGGACTATGTTGTTTATGAAGTGGTTCATATGTCTAGCCAATATCGTATATTCTAGAGTTGTCTACATGGGTTGCTATGCCCTAGGACGCTATTTATAAAATAACTGATTACTTTAGATGACGATATTCTAAAATGTCTACTTTACAAATAAAAATGGTTTCAGGAAAAGTAAGAAAAAAAGTAAAAGGAAGATAAAATATGTAAATAACATGTATGCTAGTTAGATAACTAAACTTCGACTAAGAGCTTAGAGCTCACTATAGTTGTAACGATCATGTTTTATATTTGTAAATAAAATCTTACTGAGTTTTAGACTCACCTCTGCTTGGTTACAACTGTAGGATTGGGAAGCACCGCAAACAGGAGAACGTGACCCGTTGACTCGGTTATTAGAGACCTTGAAATACCTTGGAGTACTCTGCGTTTTATTTGTTTTTTTTTTACTCTCGCTATATATTTTGAACACTTAGCTTTGATAAACATGGATGGTAAGTTTTAGTGATTGTATGGATGAATTTGTTTGACATTTAGACCTTATTATGACATGTATAATTTTTTTTTTTGGCTTGGTTTTGAGATTGTTTTTGATAATTTTCTTTTAAGAAGTGATGACCATGAATCCAAACTCCAGAGGTTCCAGTTTTGATCACTACATTATGCATATACTTGTGCGCATGTGGTGTTTTGATTATGATCATGATTTTGTTTTAGTGATAGGTAAACTAGGGGATTGCCCCTATGGGATTCATAGGTGAATCAGTTTCTCCAAAAAAACCTGAATAAGATGAAATCTTTGTCAATAGGTATTTTCACCATTGAATAACACGTGTTATTAAAAAATAAAAAAATGTATATAAAAATATTAAAAAATTCTGACTATTATTATTATTTTTTAAAACCTTGTATTGAAATGACATGTGAATTGACTGATTCTGACAACATTACTAAGACCCCTTGATTATGGGAAGCAGGTCATGCTGAACATGAGCTTTTTTGCTCAGCTCATGCCAACATCGTGGCCATCTGTTTTGTATTTTGAAAAGTTAAAAAGTCAACAAAACATTTGTATGCTAAGTGACATTCATCAAAAATCCAATGCCACAATGTTGGCATGAGCAAAAAGCTCATGTTCAACACGACCAGATCTGCTCCCTTGATTAGGATAGTGCAACCTAACCATTCAACCATCTCATTCTTCTCATTTTGATGTTGATGAACGCTTAGCAAAAAAATAGTATTTTATCTGATATGGATTTCTTGAAAGGTTTTCACAATTTTAATTTTCCTCGTAAAACACTTGCAAGACACAGGTTAAGTAAAATGAAAGATACAAAAGAAAAGTAATGAATTTCAAAAAATGTGAAAATTAAATCAAACGGGAGTATTTTTCTTAGGCTATGGATAGTAAAAAATGAATGCACCATGATAAAACACAATATATTTGTTTAATTAATACAATGTAACATTTTTTATATACTACGATTTTATGAGCATTTAAATTCCTGCCAATCTCTCTCTCTCTCTCTCTTGTAAACTTTCAAATTTCCATGATATTTGTTGTTTTAATACGGTGACTATAGTCATCGTTTTGGCTCGTTAATGAAGCCATAACATGTGAAAGGTCCAAAAAGGGACATGAGAATCCAAGACTATTTGGTATCACCTTACATTAATTATTTCTTTGGAACATATGATGCGTGGCCAATATAAATTCCTAGATTGATAAGATTGCTTCAACTGTTGTTTTCCTGGTTGATTCAAGTTCTTTGGTAATTTTTTTTAGTAAGTGTTGGATACCAAAAGAATCCGCACGACTTTCTTGGATATTCAATCTTACTAACACTAGGAACAGTGGAAATAATGAATTCAGTACATTACTGTTCATATGGGTGGTTCAAATTTTCTTTGTCCTATTTTAGGGTTTATTTGGTCGTAATCAAAACACTATTTCTTTCTGGATATATAATTGCTGCAATCGACCAATCTACCTCATAAAACCCATTTTTTTCTTTTTTTGGTAAATCTAACGTCATAAATATGATCTATATGCTTTATTAAGTAGGATTTGGCTTTTGGATTGCCAGAATATAATTTTGTGTCAAAATTATTAATTTGTAATATCCAAATTCAAAAGCCAAGGAAAGAGGTGCTTTAGATTTTCAAAGAGACACCTTGCTTGACGAAAGAATGCAATTTTATGTTTCTTTAAAATTTATCAAAAGGTATTATGTTTCTTTTAAAAGGTACAACTTTTTAAAAGGACATGGTACATTTTTTTTAGGGTCTATATAAAGCCCTCATCTCCTGTTGGATATGCATCTCATCTTATTTGCTTAATAAAATATTATTTTTTTAGTATATTTACATGTAAGTGTGAAAAAAACTTTTAAGTTCTTCTTATCAACCTTATTTTTTTTGTAACCATAGCCATATTCCGTTGCATCAATTAAGGTATTTAAAACCCAATAACTCATGTCTATAAGTTTTTTCAGTGATACAAAAATCAATCGTTGTAACACCAAAACTTTTCAACTCAAAGACATGTCTTCATCCAAAAATACAATCCAAGGGTATGTTTGGTTGCTTGTGAGCTGATGTACAAATGAGATTTACTTTCTAAATCTCATGAGAACTCTTCCAGTTTGCAGACTTATATTTGAGGTGCTGTACACCGCTCACTTTTTAGGTTGGGTTGCTTTTGGGGTGCTGTGCAAATGAGATTCACTTTTTAATTTTAATGAGGTCGAACCAAAGGGACCCCAAGTGCTGATTTTGGATAAATCAATTATGCTAAACAAGGTTCGTGTGAATAAAAAAAAAAGGGAATATTTCATTGAAGGGCTACTTTTTTTGCCCTTAATTTTTAAAAATCAGCCTCATATTTCTGAATTTCATGATACGGGTCTTTGGTTTTCCACAAACTTAGGTTTAATCTCAAGTCAAATTACAATAATAGCCTTCATAATCAAATGTTCAAAGCATTTTCTTTTATGAATATAAATGATTATTTTTCAATTACAAAGGACAATATAAGAAACGAAAAAAGAGTCACCTTCCTCGAGCTGATGGATGTCGGGACACATGTGACCAATATCAAGAATTTTAAAAAAGTGAAGCTCATTTTAGGAATTAAGTGCAAAAGGTTGGCCTTAAATGGTAATTGTATTCGTAAACAGAAATACAGCTGATTGGTGTCAGTTTTATTGAAGAAGCCACATGAAAAAGATATACAGATGATGTGATTAGGTTTTACTAAAGTTCTTTCGATCAAGAAAAGCACACGAACCACACAATTAGTGGCCCAGCCCTACCACACACACACACACAACTTGGACACAGACACAAAACCCTAGATGGGACATGCTGCTGATCTTGTCCTTCACCTAATCTCAACTAGTGGTAACCAACTTCCATGCATGCGCAGAGAGAAGTTGCATCAGTAAGATTCAACTTGGCTGGAGGCAACCACCAAGTTTCTTTCTCCATAAGACTGTTTAAAGTCTGTGTTTGGTTAGGGAGAAAGCGACTGCTCCTTAGTGAGAAGTTCCTTTCGCACGATATCAGCAAGTGCAAACTCACCTTGACTTGGGAATCAGAAATACCATCTTTCTAGATAGGCAAAAGTTTTTATTCTCCAAAGCCCGCCCCAGGTCACCCCTGTGGTTAGGGCAGTGCTTGATAAGACACTACAACCCCATCTTACCCGGGATGGGTTTCCCTTGGGATCATATGGTGGATGCCCTTTGTGGGGCTAGGGCATTTACCTAGGGTTTACTATGTAGGAAGAGGGGCCTATTAAGTGACCCTGTTCCTAGGCAGGAAAGCCATTTCCTGAGAAAAAAGGTGTCTAAAAACAAACATGCAAATCAGAGCCAATGTGAAAACCAAAAGCTTGAAGAGAAGGGTGAAAGAGTTTTTTTTTTTTTTGGGAGTCACCAAACTCATGTTCACATAGCTGAATTTACTTCAATTGTCTCCATCTGATTTTTGTAGTTTCTGGTGTAAGTTATGGGTATAAAGCAGCTAGGTAAGAAGAGGGCCCAGCCCTGGTGGACCCTTTACCTGGATCCAGAAAGGACCTGACCCTTTTTGAAAATAATGGCGTAAATACTATTTCCTTTTTTATCAAGTATCAGGGACAGCCTATTTTGATTTGTTTATTTGTCAATTATTGCAAACCCCTGTGTTGCTCACAGTATGAGTTTTCAGATTCCCTAAAACTTTATGAGTCACTTTGTTTGGATCTGCTTTTGGGTTTTATCTCATGATGTTTATTCTAACCAACCAACTCTTTGACTAGACCAAGGATGGCTTCCTCATTTGTGCTTAGAGCCTTGAGGGGCAGCTGGTGGTAAGGTTACCATCACGCCCCAGGGTTGTTTAGGGGTGTCATTGGGTCAGTTTTGAACCGGACTTGAGTCGTACCATGCCCTATAGGGTCTGGGTTTGGTGGTAAACAATAAGGACCAATTAGAATCTGGGTCGGACCCGAAGGGTCCGATTAATATATGAAGCCGGGTATGGTTTGTGAAATTTCATACCAGACCCGGGCCTGACCCATGTTTCGACTAAGATCCACAATATTTCAATGTAAAAAAGATAAAAAATATTATTTTACCGGGTATGGTCCGGGTCTGGTTCATGGAATCCTTATAGGATCCAGGTATGGTTTCTCTTATGGTGAGTCCGATTAGACTCGGGTCTGGACCCGGTACCATCATCTCAAATCAGGTCTGGGTTTGGTTCCACCTGAGTCCGAACCAAACCCAACCTGTTGACACCCCTAGGCCCTAGGGTTGTTGCATTTTCAACTTGGTGATGGCTGTCCGTACACCAAAAGGGAAGAGAATAGGATTGGGTGAAGGTATCCAAAGAGAGATGTTTTGGTGGGTGATTTGATGTATGCTTAGTTGGTGATTAGTGTTTGTGGAATTTCAATGGAAGCGCACAAGGGATCCGCACACACCTGTTGATTGTGGGCCAGCTTAAGGTGTTCTAAATTGAAGGGCATGGTGAGTTCCATACTAAGCCTACAAGGTTGAAGCCAAAGAAAAACTATCCCTGATAGGCTTGGGGGAAAAGACTCATGGAATTTAAGGATCTGGCCTGAATATGAATCCCATTAGACGGATCTGAATAGCTAAAGTATGATCCAATTAATGATTGGATCTAGGCTAGGTATTGGATTTTTCATCTGAGTCTGTCTGAGATCCGAATCCGAATACACAAAAATATCAGATTTTTGGTTAGTCGAATCTGGATTCGGTTTTAGCTGATGCTATCCAAGTCTGAATTCGATTAAGTCGGTCTCAGTGTTGCTTAGATCCGACCGGAGTCCAACCCGTTACCATCCCTAATGGAATTCCAATGAAATCACATGAATTAGGAATTCCACACTATGTTATTGAAGGCATTCCCACATGAGGCATGAGGTTTTGGCCTGATTGCTAGTTTAATAATAGTTGGAATTTGAATAGTTGATAAATCACCACATTCCTTCATCTACACAAGGGAAGTGAAGAAGGGAAATTGGAGAGTTGGGGAATCGCCAATTCTAAGCACAATGCCAAATATCAATGATATGTTGAAAATGCCTTTAAAAATGTGACATTTTGGTCCATATTTTTATTAAAATATTATTTTCAATGATGAGGAAGCGTCGCCATGGAAAGACCAAGCAAACCATGGTTCGACACTCAGGACTATGTCCACGGGCGAAGGAGGAACCAAAATCCACTATCAAGATGTTAGGAAACACAGCAGCAAATACAAAGCTCTCAAAACCCTAATCCCAATACACCCTAAACTTTTTTCTCAACTCTTAAAAAGAAGCAACTATATATATATATATATATATATATATATATATATATATATATATATATATATATATATATATATATATATATATATATATATATATATATATATCGCCGAAGGTTATAAAACCTTAACAGGTACAAAAAGAAAAAATTACAAAACTAGACATGTCCATACTGACTGCGAGAACTCCACACCCACACTGCCAGAGGGGTTTGTGGTGAGCACTGGTCTCGGATTAAACACTGGATCACTCTGCTACCACCATGAACACTATTGAAAATTTCATTGTACAATCACCAAAATATTTTTGGATGGGATCATATATTAGAGCGGGTCCACATTTCAAGACACCCACAACAGTCTATCTTATGGGAAACACGTGTTGTTTTGTTTTTATATATGTATATATATTTGAAAGTTTCTGTTTCTATTTACATAATTTTTTTTCTATTTTTTTAATTAATTTGTTTTTTCCAATAAAACTAAAACTATCACAAAGATACGGTGTGAACCAACAAGAGATGCAAGCCTGATTTAGAAGTTCAATATTTTTTTTTTGAAAAATATGACGTGAGGACACATAACCTTTTAAATTTTCATCAAAATTATATTAATATTTTAATATAAAAAATGCATTTTATTGAAATAATATTAAAAATATGAAAAATTATTAAAATACTTAAAAAATTATATCTGTACATGTCATTGTTTATGTCAGCATGTCTGATCGTGTCAACTCATGTCACCAAGTACATGGCATGTCCTTGTGACATAAGAGAAAAATATTAATTTTTTTTTTATAATTTCGCTCCCATTTTAAAATTTCTTTATAAATACTTATCATGGTTGTTAATTTTTGTGAATAACTATAGGGGATAGCTAGTCAATTGTGCAGAGACTTCAAGTTTCAAACATGGATCTATCTAAATCATAAAAGGGAACTCAACATTGCCATATGCAATATCATAATTTCTAAATGAGATGAATTCAAGTACAATGCACATCTTGAAAAACTAATGAAAGGAAAGGAAAGTTGAACTCTTGGACATTCCTTATCCACAATGTTGATTAGACTCATGCTTTCTATCCTTACATCCTTCTTCCAAATGCATGACTACTACTGAAAAAAGTACTATACAAATTCCATGATCATGGTTTTGGTGTCAACCAAACATCAGACCTCCCACTTTACTGAAAACAATGTACAGGACACTTTCTTCTTTTTAAATTGTTATTGTACTGTCCCTTAGTAAAACACTATCAGGGATCCCTATATCAATGCAGGGGACTTAGGTTAGAAATTTCGGGACACAAATGCTGTTTGGCATGTCCTTGTGGGATCCATTGTTTCAAAAAGAGGGTATGAGATTTACATCTCTTGGTTTCAAATTTTAAAGTGGACAGGACCAGTGGGTCTCTCAACTCCGATCCGAACAAGTCTGTGTTGACACTGTCTATCGGGACGGGTATGCTTGGCCGGTGTGTCGGACTCGGTTTGGATCTTTGTCGGGTATGTATCTGTTTGGACATTTCTGACTTGGATAAGGGTTCCATCAACTTTCTGAACGTGAACATGAATTTAAAGGTCAGGAAATTACCTGATTAGGTTGGGAGTGGTCCATGTCCAGCATGTCTAAACCAGGACCCAGCTGGATCAATCACTCGATCCACACAGAATTAAACAGGGACGTCCCAAAAGCCAAGTCATCCTGCAGGTTATTACCTTTCCCAGAATTACTTCAATATCAGTCACCAAGTGTTCTCAGGGATTTCTTGGCAAGAAAAATGTTGTGATATTTCAAAAAATTAATTTGTTTTCAAGAAAATCTGAGTATATTTAAAAATAAATAAATGATAAAACATATAAAATAAAAAGAAAAATGATCTAAAACACAAAACTTTAAATGCTAGAAGACGAAAATTGGAGTAAAATCACGATACAATAAAAAAGTGAACAATTAAACGTGCTGTGTTTCTATTGGGATTGTTTTGTGAATTTACCACGGTAAATACAAGTTTTTGCCCATATTTACGCATCAATCCCCACCTCTCCAATTAGCTACGTAAGCATTTGTCTCACATATTTTGGTGAGAAAATCAACCATTTCACATGAAAATGACCCTTTTTACACTCCATGAAATAAACACTTTCATTTCGTCAACACTACAAGGATGTGGTTCAAAAGCAGCAACAAAAAGCGCCACCATTGCTCTTTTTGTCACCATTATAGACCTATAACGGTGACAAAAAACACTGCAAGAATTCTGCAGATTAGCGACAGACGCTATCCGACGTTAATCCATTGCAAATCCATCGCTGAACTATTTAGCGATGGCTTAAAGATGGATAGAGTCCGTCGCAATTTTCTGATCGCTAATTAAGGACAGAATTGATTTGTCGTTAATTCACGATTGATTAGCGAATACCATGATCTGTTGCTAATTCATCGCAAAATAAGGATCGATTTAGTTTTGCGAAAGATACATATCCGTCGCTAAATTCCGTCGCCAATTTATGAACGGATTCACGACGGATTACATTCCACCGCAAAACATCGGCTGATTCAGTTTTTGAGTCAGATAAATATCCGTCCCTAATCCGTCGCTAAATTCGTGATGGATATTAGCGACGGATATTTCGTCGCCAATCCGTCGCATATTTAAAAAAAAAAATTGTTTGAAATATAAATATCGAGAAAAAACTTCTCGTTACACAATTTATATAACCTGTGTATAAAAAACAAAGTACACATAAAAAATACATATACAAAGCACGTGAAACAAATTTAACACAAGTTAAAAAACTTATTGATCCACTATAATCCTCGCCAAGTTCTAATTATTTACAAGTGAACATATACAAAGAGTTTCGTTTGAAACAACAAGAAGGTGCAACAAATTTAACACATGAATCTAATCATCGCCAAGATTTCCGACATCGGCGTGCCAAGTTACGGTCCGACGAGCCGGAACTGCTGCGTTTGTCGCACACCGCGGCTCGTGTCGGGTGCCGGCGCTGCGGCGCGCAAGGCGAGGGTGGAAGGGAAGCATAAGACCTCGATGGATCAGATACGGTGTGTTGCGGGAAGTGAAAAGAAGGTCGGAGGTTGGTGCTGACGACAAAAAAGCGCTGAAGACAAAAAGAGAGTGCAACACGAGGACTTCCCAGGAAGTCACCCATCCCAGTACTACTCTCGCCCAAGCACGCTTAACTTCGGAGTTCTGATGAGATCCAGTGCTTTAGTGCTGTTATGATCGCACCCATTACATATTGCGCGAAAAAATGCTCTTATGCCTCACGCGGGAGCCGTGGGGGCCGCAACGCACGAACCGACTAGCCGTCATAGAAATGGCCCCGAAAAAACACCCGAAACAAGCTTAAACAGCCTCCAAAATGGTCCCAAACCGACTTCGTCTGTTCGCCACGTCGTAGCCAGCGGAACGAGCTTTCCGTGGCCACGAAAATCGCCGAATTCCGACATCGACGAGCCAAGTTACGGTCTGGCGAGCCGGAACTGCTGCGTTTGTCATACGCCGCGGCTCGTGTCGGGTGCCGACGCTGCGGCGCGTAAGGCGAGGGTGGAAGGGAAGCAGAAGACCTCGATGAATCAGATACGGTGTGTTGCGAGAAGTGAAAAGAAGGTCGGAGGTTGGTGCCGACGACAAAAAAGCGCCGAAGGCAAAAAGATAGTGCAACACGAGGACTTCCCAGGAGGTCACCCATCCCAGTACTACTCTCGCCCAAGCAAGCTTAACCTCGGAATTCTGATGGGATCCGGTGCTTTAGTGCTAGTATGATCGCACCCGTTACATGTTGCGCGAAAAAATGCTCTTATGCCTCACGCGGGAGCCGTGGGGCCGCAACGCACGAACCGACTAGCCGTCATAGAAACGGCCCCAAAAAATGCCCGAAACGAGCTTAAACAGCCTCCGAAATGGTCCCGAACAGACTTATGTTCGCCACGTCGTAGCCAGCGGAACGAGCTTTCCGTGGCCACGAAAATCGCCGAATTCCGACATCGGCGTGCTAAGTTACGGTCCGGCGAGCCGGAACTGCTGCGTTTGTCGCACGCCGCGGCTCGTGTCGGGTGCCGGCGCTGCGGCGCGCAAGGCGAGAGTGGAAGGGAAGCAGAAGACCTCAATGGATCAGATACGATGTGTTGCAGGAAGTGAAAAGAAGGTCGGAAGTTGGTGCCGACGACAAAAAAGCGCCGAAGGCAAAAAGAGAGTGCAACACGAGGACTTCCGAGGAAGTCACCCATCCCAGTACTACTCTCGCCTAAGCACGCTTAACTTCGGAGTTCTGATGGGATCCGGTGCTTTAGTGCTGGTATGATCGCACCCGTTACATGTTGCGCGAAAAAATGCTCTTATGCCTCACGTGGGAGCCGTGGGGGCCGCAACGCACGAACCGACTAGCCGTCATAGAAACGGCCCCGAAAAACGCCCGAAACGAGCTTAAACAGCCTCCGAAACGGTCTCGAACCGTCTTCATCTGTTCGCCATGTCGTAGCCAGCGGAACGAGCTTTCCGTGTCCACGAAAATCGCCGAATTCCGACATCGGCGTGCCAAGTTACGGTCCGTCGAGCCGGAACTGTTGCGTTTGTCGCACGCCGCGGCTCGTATCGGGTGTCGGCGCTGCAGCGCGCAAGGCGAGGGTGGAAGGGAAGCAGAAGACCTCGATGGATCAGATACGATGTGTTGCGGGAAGTGAAAAGAAGGTCGAAAGTTGGTGCCGACGACAAAAAAGCGCTGAAGGCAAAAAGAGAGTGCAAAACGAGGACTTCCGAGAAAGTCACCCATCCCAGTACTACTCTCGCCTAAGCACGCTTAACTTCGGAGTTCTGATGGGATCCGGTGCTTTAGTGCTGGTATGATCGCACCCGTTACATATTGCGCGAAAAAATGCTCTTATGCCTCACGCGGGAGCCGTGGGGGCCGCAACGCACGAACCGACTAGCCGTCATAAAAACGGCCCTGAAAACGCCCGAAACGAGCTTAAACGGCCTCTGAAACGGTCCTGAACCGACTTTGTCTGTTCGCCACGTCGTAGCCAGCGGAACGAGCTTTCCGTGGCCACGAAAATCATCGAATTTCGACATCGGCGTGCCAAGTTACGGTCCGGCGAGCCGGAACTGCTGCGTTTGTCGCACGCTGCGGCTCGTGTCGGGTGCCGGTGCGCAAGGCGAGGGTGAAAGGGAAGCAGAAGACCTCGATGGATCAGATACGGTGTGTTGCGGGAAGTGAAAAGAAGGTCAGAGGTTGGTGCCGACGACAAAAAAGCGCCAAAGGCAAAAAGAGAGTGCAACACGAGGACTTCCCAGGAGGTCACCCATCCCAGTACTACTCTCGCCCAAGCACGCTTAACTTCAGAGTTTTGATAGGATCCGGTGCTTCAGTGCTAATATGATCGCACCTGTTACATGTTGCGCGAAAAAATGCTCTTATGCCTCACGCGGGAGACGTGGGGGCCCTAACGCACGAACCGACTAGCCGTCATAGAAACGGCCCCAAAAAACGCCCGAAACGAGCTTAAACGGCCTCTGAAACGGTCCCGAACCGACTTTGTCTGTTCGCCACATTGTAGCCAGCGGAACGAGCTTTCCGTGGCCACGAAAATTGCCGAATTCCGACATCGGCGTGCCAAGTTACGGTCCGGCGAGCCGGAACTGCTGCTTTTGTCGCACGCCGCGGCTCGTGTCGGGTGCCGGTGCTGCAGTGCGCAAGGCGAGGGTGAAAGGGAAGCAGAAGACCTCGATGGATCAGATACGGTGTGTTGCGGGAAGTGAAAAGAAGGTCGGAGGTTGGTGCCGACGACAAAAAAGCGCCGAAGGCAAAAAGAGAGTGCAACACGAGGACTTCCCAGGAGGTCACCCATCCCAGTACTACTCTCGCCCAAGCACGCTTAACTTTGGAGTTCTGATGGGATCCAGTGCTTTAGTGCTGGTATGATCTCACCCGTTACATGTTGCGCGAAAAAATGCTCTTATGCCTCACGCGGGAGCCGTGGGGGCCGCAACGCATGAACCGACTAGCCGTCATAGAAACGGCCTCCGAAACAGTCCCGAACCGAGCTTAAACGGCATCCGAAACGGTCCCGAACCGACTTCGTCTGTTCGCCACGTCGTAGCCAGCGGAACGAGCTTTCCGTGGCCACGAAAATCGCCGAATTCCGACATCGGTGTGCCAAGTTACAGTCCGGAGAGCCGGAACTGCTGCTTTTGTCGCACGCCGCGGCTCGTGTCGGGTGCGGGCGCTGCGGCGCGCAAGGCGAGGGTGAAAGGGAAGCAGAAGACCTTGATGGATCAGATACGGTGTGTTGCGGTAAGTGAAAAGAAGGTCGGAGGTTGGTGCCGACGACAAAAAAGCGCCGAAGGTAAATAGAGAGTGCAACACGAGGACTTCCCAGGAGGTCACCCATTCCAGTACTACTCTCGCCCAAGCACGCTTAACTTCGGAGTTCTGATGGGATCCGGTGCTTTAGTGCTGCTATGATCGCACACGTTACATGTTGCGCGAAAAAATGCTCTTATGCCTCACGCGGGAGCCGTGGGGGCCGCAACGCACGAACCGACTAGCCGTCATAGAAACGGCCCCGAAAAACGACTGAAACTAGCTTAAACGGCATCCGAAACGGTCCCGAACCGACTTCGTCTGTTCGCCACGTCGTAGCCAGCGGAACGAGCTTTCCGTGGCCACGAAAATCGCCGAATTCCGACATCGGTGTGCCAAGTTACAGTCCGGAGAGCCGGAACTGCTGCTTTTGTCGCACGCCGCGGCTCGTGTCGGGTGCGGGCGCTGCGGCGCGCAAGGCGAGGGTGAAAGGGAAGCAGAAGACCTTGATGGATCAGATACGATGTGTTGCGGTAAGTGAAAAGAAGGTCGGAGGTTGGTGCCGACGACAAAAAAGCGCCGAAGGTAAATAGAGAGTGCAACACGAGGACTTCCCAGGAGGTCACCCATTCCAGTACTACTCTCGCCCAAGCACGCTTAACTTCGGAGTTCTGATGGGATCCGGTGCTTTAGTGCTGGTATGATCGCACACGTTACATGTTGCGCGAAAAAATGCTCTTATGCCTCACGCGGGAGCCGTGGGCGCCGCAACGCACGAACCGACTAGCCGTCATAGAAACGGCCCCAAAAAATGACTGAAACTAGCTTACACGGCATCCGAAACGGTCCCGAACCGACTTCGTCTGTTCGCCACGTCGTAGCCAGCGGAACGAGCTTTCCGTGGCCACAAAAATCGCCGAATTCCGACATCGGCGTGCCAAGTTACGGTCCGGCGAGCCGGAACTGCTGCTTTTGTCGCACGCCGCGGCTCGTGTCGGGTGTCGGCGCTGCGGCGCGCAAGGCGAGGGTGAAAGGGAAGCAGAAGACCTCGATGGATCAGATACGGTGTGTTGCGGGAAGTGAAAAGAAGGTCGGAGGTTGGTGCCGACGACAAAAAAGCGCCGAAGGCAAAAAGAGAGTGCAACACGAGGACTTCCCAGGAGGTCACCCATCCCAGTACTACTCTCGCCCAAGCACGCTTAACTTCGGAGTTCTGATGGGATCCGGTTCTTTAGAACTGGTATGATCACACCCGTTACATGTTGCGCGAAAAAATGCTCTTATGCCTCACGCGGGAGCCGTGGGGGCCGCAACGCACGAACCGACTAGCCGTCATAGAAACGACCCCGAAAAACGACCGAAACGAGCTTAAACGGCATCCGAAACGGTCCCGAACCGACTTTGTCTGTTCGCCACGTCGTAGCCAGCGGAACGAGCTTTCCGTGGCCACGAAAATCGCCGAATTCCGACATCGGCGTGCCAAGTTACGGTCCGGAGAGCCGGAACTGCTGCTTTTGTCGCACGCCGCGGCTCGTGTCGGGTGCCGGCGCTGCGGCGCGCAAGGCGAGGGTGAAAGGGAAGCAGAAGACCTCGATGGATCAGATACGGTGTGTTGCGGGAAGTGAAAAGAAGGTCGGAGGTTGGTGCCGACGACAAAAAAGCGCCGAAGGCAAAAAGAGAGTGCAACACGAGGACTTCCCAGGAGGTCACCCATCCCAGTACTACTCTCGCCCAAGCACGCTTAACTTCAGAGTTCTGATGGGATCCGGTGCTTTAGTGCTAGTGTGATCGCACCCGTTACATGTTGCGCGAAAAAATGCTCTTATGCCTCACGCGGGAGCCGTGGGGGCCGCAACGCACAAACCGACTAGCCGTCATAGAAACGCCCCGAAAAACGCCCGAAACGAGCTTAAACGGCATCTGAAACGGTCCCGAACCGACTTCGTCTGTTCGTCACGTCGTAGCCAGCAGAACGTGCTTTCCGTGGCCAGGAAAATCGCCGAATTTCGACATCGGCGTGCCAAGTTACGGTCCGGCGAGCCGGAACTGCTGCGTTTGTCGCACGCCGCGGCTCGTGTCGGGTGCCGGCGCTGCGGCGCGCAAGGCGAGGGTGAAAGGAAAGCAGAAGACCTCGATGGATCAGATACGGTGTGTTGCGGGAAGTGAAAAGAAGGTCGGAGGTTGGTGCCGACGACAAAAAAGCGCCGAAGGCAAAAAGAGAGTGCAACACGAGGACTTCCCAGGAGGTCACCCATCCCAGTACTACTCTCGCCCAAGCACGCTTAACTTCAGAGTTCTGATGGGATCCGGTGCTTTAGTGCTGGTATGATCGCACACGTTACATGTTGCGCGAAAAAATGCTCTTATGCCTCACGCGGGAGCCGTGGGGGCCGCAACGCACGAACCGACTAGCCGTCATAGAAACGCCCGAAATGAGCTTAAACGGCATCTGAAACGGTCCCGAACCGACTTCGTCTGTTCGTCACGTCGTAGCCAGCGGAACGAGCTTTCCGTGGCCAGGAAAATCGCCGAATTTCGACATCGGCGTGCCAAGTTACGGTCCGGCGAGCCGGAACTGCTGCGTTTGTCGCACGCCGCGGCTCGTGTCGGGTGCCGGCGCTGCGGCGTGCAAGGCGAGGGTGAAAGGGAAGCAGAAGACCTCGATGGATCAGATACGGTGTGTTGCGGGAAGTGAAAAGAAGGTCGGAGGTTGGTGCCGACGACAAAAAAGCGCCGAAGGCAAAAAGAGAGTGCAACACGAGGACTTCCCAGGAGGTCACCCATCCCAGTACTACTCTCGCCCAAGCACGCTTAACTTCAGAGTTCTGATGGGATCCGGTGCTTTAGTGCTAGTGTGATCGCACCCGTTACATGTTGCGCGAAAAAATGCTCTTATGCCTCACGCGGGAGCCGTGGGGGCCGCAACGCACGAACCGACTAGCCGTCATAAAAACGGCCCCGAAAAACGCCCGAAATGAGCTTAAACGGCATCCGAAACGGTCCCGAACCGACTTCGTCTGTTCGCCACGTCGTAGCCAGCGGAACGAGCTTTCCGTGGCCACGAAAATCGCCGAATTCCGACATCGGTGTGCCAAGTTACAGTCCGGAGAGCCGGAACTGCTGCTTTTGTCGCACGCCGCGGCTCGTGTCGGGTGCGGGCGCTGCGGCGCGCAAGGCGAGGGTGAAAGGGAAGCAGAAGACCTTGATGGATCAGATACGGTGTGTTGCGGTAAGTGAAAAGAAGGTCGGAGGTTGGTGCCGACGACAAAAAAGCGCCGAAGGTAAATAGAGAGTGCAACACGAGGACTTCCCAGGAGGTCACCCATTCCAGTACTACTCTCGCCCAAGCACGCTTAACTTCGGAGTTCTGATGGGATCCGGTGCTTTAGTGCTGCTATGATCGCACACGTTACATGTTGCGCGAAAAAATGCTCTTATGCCTCACGCGGGAGCCGTGGGGGCCGCAACGCACGAACGGACTAGCCGTCATAGAAACGGCCCCGAAAAACGACTGAAACTAGCTTAAACGGCATCCGAAACGGTCCCGAACCGACTTCGTCTGTTCGCCACGTCGTAGCCAGCGGAACGAGCTTTCCGTGGCCACAAAAATCGCCGAATTCCGACATCGGTGTGCCAAGTTACAGTCCGGAGAGCCGGAACTGCTGCTTTTGTCGCACGCCGCGGCTCGTGTCGGGTGCGGGCGCTGCGGCGCGCAAGGCGAGGGTGAAAGGGAAGCAGAAGACCTTGATGGATCAGATACGGTGTGTTGCGGTAAGTGAAAAGAAGGTCGGAGGTTGGTGCCGACGACAAAAAAGCGCCGAAGGTAAATAGAGAGTGCAACACGAGGACTTCCCAGGAGGTCACCCATTCCAGTACTACTCTCGCCCAAGCACGCTTAACTTCGGAGTTCTGATGGGATCCGGTGCTTTAGTGCTGCTATGATCGCACACGTTACATGTTGCGCGAAAAAATGCTCTTATGCCTCACGCGGGAGCCGTGGGGGCCGCAACGCACGAACCGACTAGCCGTCATAGAAACGGCCCCGAAAAACGACTGAAACTAGCTTAAACGGCATCCGAAACGGTCCCGAACCGACTTCGTCTGTTCGCCACGTCGTAGCCAGCGGAACGAGCTTTCCGTGGCCACGAAAATCGCCGAATTCCGACATCGGTGTGCCAAGTTACAGTCCGGAGAGCCGGAACTGCTGCTTTTGTCGCACGTCGCGGCTCGTGTCGGGTGCGGGCGCTGCGGCGCGCAAGGCGAGGGTGAAAGGGAAGCAGAAGACCTTGATGGATCAGATACGATGTGTTGCGGTAAGTGAAAAGAAGGTCGGAGGTTGGTGCCGACGACAAAAAAGCGCCGAAGGTAAATAGAGAGTGCAACACGAGGACTTCCCAGGAGGTCACCCATTCCAGTACTACTCTCGCCCAAGCACGCTTAACTTCGGAGTTCTGATGGGATCCGGTGCTTTAGTGCTGGTATGATCGCACACGTTACATGTTGCGCGAAAAAATGCTCTTATGCCTCACGCGGGAGCCGTGGGCGCCGCAACGCACGAACCGACTAGCCGTCATAGAAACGGCCCCAAAAAATGACTGAAACTAGCTTACACGGCATCCGAAACGGTCCCGAACCGACTTCGTCTGTTCGCCACGTCGTAGCCAGCGGAACGAGCTTTCCGTGGCCACAAAAATCGCCGAATTCCGACATCGGCGTGCCAAGTTACGGTCCGGCGAGCCGGAACTGCTGCTTTTGTCGCACGCCGCGGCTCGTGTCGGGTGTCGGCGCTGCGGCGCGCAAGGCGAGGGTGAAAGGGAAGCAGAAGACCTCGATGGATCAGATACGGTGTGTTGCGGGAAGTGAAAAGAAGGTCGGAGGTTGGTGCCGACGACAAAAAAGCGCCGAAGGCAAAAAGAGAGTGCAACACGAGGACTTCCCAGGAGGTCACCCATCCCAGTACTACTCTCGCCCAAGCACGCTTAACTTCGGAGTTCTGATGGGATCCGGTTCTTTAGAACTGGTATGATCACACCCGTTACATGTTGCGCGAAAAAATGCTCTTATGCCTCACGCGGGAGCCGTGGGGGCCGCAACGCACGAACCGACTAGCCGTCATAGAAACGACCCCGAAAAACGACCGAAACGAGCTTAAACGGCATCCGAAACGGTCCCGAACCGACTTTGTCTGTTCGCCACGTCGTAGCCAGCGGAACGAGCTTTCCGTGGCCACGAAAATCGCCGAATTCCGACATCGGCGTGCCAAGTTACGGTCCGGAGAGCCGGAACTGCTGCTTTTGTCGCACGCCGCGGCTCGTGTCGGGTGCCGGCGCTGCGGCGCGCAAGGCGAGGGTGAAAGGGAAGCAGAAGACCTCGATGGATCAGATACGGTGTGTTGCGGGAAGTGAAAAGAAGGTCGGAGGTTGGTGCCGACGACAAAAAAGCGCCGAAGGCAAAAAGAGAGTGCAACACGAGGACTTCCCAGGAGGTCACCCATCCTAGTACTACTCTCGCCCAAGCACGCTTAACTTCAGAGTTCTGATGGGATCCGGTGCTTTAGTGCTAGTGTGATCGCACCCGTTACATGTTGCGCGAAAAAATGCTCTTGTGCCTCACGCGGGAGCCGTGGGGGCCGCAACGCACAAACCGACTAGCCGTCATAGAAACGCCCCGAAAAACGCCCGAAACGAGCTTAAACGGCATCTGAAACGGTCCCGAACCGACTTCGTCTGTTCGTCACGTCGTAGCCAGCAGAACGTGCTTTCCGTGGCCAGGAAAATCGCCGAATTTCGACATCGGCGTGCCAAGTTACGGTCCGGCGAGCCGGAACTGCTGCGTTTGTCGCACGCCGCGGCTCGTGTCGGGTGCCGGCGCTGCGGCGCGCAAGGCGAGGGTGAAAGGAAAGCAGAAGACCTCGATGGATCAGATACGGTGTGTTGCGGGAAGTGAAAAGAAGGTCGGAGGTTGGTGCCGACGACAAAAAAGCGCCGAAGGCAAAAAGAGAGTGCAACACGAGGACTTCCCAGGAGGTCACCCATCCCAGTACTACTCTCGCCCAAGCACGCTTAACTTCGGAGTTCTGATGGGATCCGGTGCTTTAGTGCTGGTATGATCGCACACGTTACATGTTGCGCGAAAAAATGCTCTTATGCCTCACGCGGGAGCCGTGGGGGCCGCAACGCACGAACCGACTAGCCGTCATAGAAACGCCCGAAATGAGCTTAAACGGCATCTGAAACGGTCCCGAACCGACTTCGTCTGTTCGTCACGTCGTAGCCAGCGGAACGAGCTTTCCGTGGCCAGGAAAATCGCCGAATTTCGACATCGGCGTGCCAAGTTACGGTCCGGCGAGCCGGAACTGCTGCGTTTGTCGCACGCCGCGGCTCGTGTCGGGTGCCGGCGCTGCGGCGTGCAAGGCGAGGGTGAAAGGGAAGCAGAAGACCTCGATGGATCAGATACGGTGTGTTGCGGGAAGTGAAAAGAAGGTCGGAGGTTGGTGCCGACGACAAAAAAGCGCCGAAGGCAAAAAGAGAGTGCAACACGAGGACTTCCCAGGAGGTCACCCATCCCAGTACTACTCTCGCCCAAGCACGCTTAACTTCAGAGTTCTGATGGGATCCGGTGCTTTAGTGCTAGTGTGATCGCACCCGTTACATGTTGCGCGAAAAAATGCTCTTATGCCTCACGCGGGAGCCGTGGGGGCCGCAACGCACGAACCGACTAGCCGTCATAAAAACGGCCCCGAAAAACGCCCGAAATGAGCTTAAACGGCATCCGAAACGGTCCCGAACCGACTTCGTCTGTTCGCCACGTCGTAGCCAGCGGAACGAGCTTTCCGTGGCCACGAAAATCGCCGAATTCCGACATCGGTGTGCCAAGTTACAGTCCGGAGAGCCGGAACTGCTGCTTTTGTCGCACGCCGCGGCTCGTGTCGGGTGCGGGCGCTGCGGCGCGCAAGGCGAGGGTGAAAGGGAAGCAGAAGACCTTGATGGATCAGATACGGTGTGTTGCGGTAAGTGAAAAGAAGGTCGGAGGTTGGTGCCGACGACAAAAAAGCGCCGAAGGTAAATAGAGAGTGCAACACGAGGACTTCCCAGGAGGTCACCCATTCCAGTACTACTCTCGCCCAAGCACGCTTAACTTCGGAGTTCTGATGGGATCCGGTGCTTTAGTGCTGCTATGATCGCACACGTTACATGTTGCGCGAAAAAATGCTCTTATGCCTCACGCGGGAGCCGTGGGGGCCGCAACGCACGAACGGACTAGCCGTCATAGAAACGGCCCCGAAAAACGACTGAAACTAGCTTAAACGGCATCCGAAACGGTCCCGAACCGACTTCGTCTGTTCGCCACGTCGTAGCCAGCGGAACGAGCTTTCCGTGGCCACAAAAATCGCCGAATTCCGACATCGGTGTGCCAAGTTACAGTCCGGAGAGCCGGAACTGCTGCTTTTGTCGCACGCCGCGGCTCGTGTCGGGTGCGGGCGCTGCGGCGCGCAAGGCGAGGGTGAAAGGGAAGCAGAAGACCTTGATGGATCAGATACGGTGTGTTGCGGTAAGTGAAAAGAAGGTCGGAGGTTGGTGCCGACGACAAAAAAGCGCCGAAGGTAAATAGAGAGTGCAACACGAGGACTTCCCAGGAGGTCACCCATTCCAGTACTACTCTCGCCCAAGCACGCTTAACTTCGGAGTTCTGATGGGATCCGGTGCTTTAGTGCTGCTATGATCGCACACGTTACATGTTGCGCGAAAAAATGCTCTTATGCCTCACGCGGGAGCCGTGGGGGCCGCAACGCACGAACCGACTAGCCGTCATAGAAACGGCCCCGAAAAACGACTGAAACTAGCTTAAACGGCATCCGAAACGGTCCCGAACCGACTTCGTCTGTTCGCCACGTCGTAGCCAGCGGAACGAGCTTTCCGTGGCCACGAAAATCGCCGAATTCCGACATCGGTGTGCCAAGTTACAGTCCGGAGAGCCGGAACTGCTGCTTTTGTCGCACGTCGCGGCTCGTGTCGGGTGCGGGCGCTGCGGCGCGCAAGGCGAGGGTGAAAGGGAAGCAGAAGACCTTGATGGATCAGATACGATGTGTTGCGGTAAGTGAAAAGAAGGTCGGAGGTTGGTGCCGACGACAAAAAAGCGCCGAAGGTAAATAGAGAGTGCAACACGAGGACTTCCCAGGAGGTCACCCATTCCAGTACTACTCTCGCCCAAGCACGCTTAACTTCGGAGTTCTGATGGGATCCGGTGCTTTAGTGCTGGTATGATCGCACACGTTACATGTTGCGCGAAAAAATGCTCTTATGCCTCACGCGGGAGCCGTGGGCGCCGCAACGCACGAACCGACTAGCCGTCATAGAAACGGCCCCAAAAAATGACTGAAACTAGCTTACACGGCATCCGAAACGGTCCCGAACCGACTTCGTCTGTTCGCCACGTCGTAGCCAGCGGAACGAGCTTTCCGTGGCCACAAAAATCGCCGAATTCCGACATCGGCGTGCCAAGTTACGGTCCGGCGAGCCGGAACTGCTGCTTTTGTCGCACGCCGCGGCTCGTGTCGGGTGTCGGCGCTGCGGCGCGCAAGGCGAGGGTGAAAGGGAAGCAGAAGACCTCGATGGATCAGATACGGTGTGTTGCGGGAAGTGAAAAGAAGGTCGGAGGTTGGTGCCGACGACAAAAAAGCGCCGAAGGCAAAAAGAGAGTGCAACACGAGGACTTCCCAGGAGGTCACCCATCCCAGTACTACTCTCGCCCAAGCACGCTTAACTTCGGAGTTCTGATGGGATCCGGTTCTTTAGAACTGGTATGATCACACCCGTTACATGTTGCGCGAAAAAATGCTCTTATGCCTCACGCGGGAGCCGTGGGGGCCGCAACGCACGAACCGACTAGCCGTCATAGAAACGACCCCGAAAAACGACCGAAACGAGCTTAAACGGCATCCGAAACGGTCCCGAACCGACTTTGTCTGTTCGCCACGTCGTAGCCAGCGGAACGAGCTTTCCGTGGCCACGAAAATCGCCGAATTCCGACATCGGCGTGCCAAGTTACGGTCCGGAGAGCCGGAACTGCTGCTTTTGTCGCACGCCGCGGCTCGTGTCGGGTGCCGGCGCTGCGGCGCGCAAGGCGAGGGTGAAAGGGAAGCAGAAGACCTCGATGGATCAGATACGGTGTGTTGCGGGAAGTGAAAAGAAGGTCGGAGGTTGGTGCCGACGACAAAAAAGCGCCGAAGGCAAAAAGAGAGTGCAACACGAGGACTTCCCAGGAGGTCACCCATCCTAGTACTACTCTCGCCCAAGCACGCTTAACTTCAGAGTTCTGATGGGATCCGGTGCTTTAGTGCTAGTGTGATCGCACCCGTTACATGTTGCGCGAAAAAATGCTCTTGTGCCTCACGCGGGAGCCGTGGGGGCCGCAACGCACAAACCGACTAGCCGTCATAGAAACGCCCCGAAAAACGCCCGAAACGAGCTTAAACGGCATCTGAAACGGTCCCGAACCGACTTCGTCTGTTCGTCACGTCGTAGCCAGCAGAACGTGCTTTCCGTGGCCAGGAAAATCGCCGAATTTCGACATCGGCGTGCCAAGTTACGGTCCGGCGAGCCGGAACTGCTGCGTTTGTCGCACGCCGCGGCTCGTGTCGGGTGCCGGCGCTGCGGCGCGCAAGGCGAGGGTGAAAGGAAAGCAGAAGACCTCGATGGATCAGATACGGTGTGTTGCGGGAAGTGAAAAGAAGGTCGGAGGTTGGTGCCGACGACAAAAAAGCGCCGAAGGCAAAAAGAGAGTGCAACACGAGGACTTCCCAGGAGGTCACCCATCCCAGTACTACTCTCGCCCAAGCACGCTTAACTTCGGAGTTCTGATGGGATCCGGTGCTTTAGTGCTGGTATGATCGCACACGTTACATGTTGCGCGAAAAAATGCTCTTATGCCTCACGCGGGAGCCGTGGGGGCCGCAACGCACGAACCGACTAGCCGTCATAGAAACGCCCGAAATGAGCTTAAACGGCATCTGAAACGGTCCCGAACCGACTTCGTCTGTTCGTCACGTCGTAGCCAGCGGAACGAGCTTTCCGTGGCCAGGAAAATCGCCGAATTTCGACATCGGCGTGCCAAGTTACGGTCCGGCGAGCCGGAACTGCTGCGTTTGTCGCACGCCGCGGCTCGTGTCGGGTGCCGGCGCTGCGGCGTGCAAGGCGAGGGTGAAAGGGAAGCAGAAGACCTCGATGGATCAGATACGGTGTGTTGCGGGAAGTGAAAAGAAGGTCGGAGGTTGGTGCCGACGACAAAAAAGCGCCGAAGGCAAAAAGAGAGTGCAACACGAGGACTTCCCAGGAGGTCACCCATCCCAGTACTACTCTCGCCCAAGCACGCTTAACTTCAGAGTTCTGATGGGATCCGGTGCTTTAGTGCTAGTGTGATCGCACCCGTTACATGTTGCGCGAAAAAATGCTCTTATGCCTCACGCGGGAGCCGTGGGGGCCGCAACGCACGAACCGACTAGCCGTCATAAAAACGGCCCCGAAAAACGCCCGAAATGAGCTTAAACGGCATCCGAAACGGT
The DNA here is from genome assembly GCF_984573655.1 of Nuphar pumila. Taxonomy (NCBI): domain Eukaryota; kingdom Viridiplantae; phylum Streptophyta; class Magnoliopsida; order Nymphaeales; family Nymphaeaceae; genus Nuphar; species Nuphar pumila. The sequence continues at coordinate 162,390,426 of NC_143249.1, read as the reverse complement.
CCCGAACCGACTTCGTCTGTTCGCCACGTCGTAGCCAGCGGAACGAGATTTCCGTGGCCACGAAAATCGCCGAATTCCGACATCGGTGTGCCAAGTTACAGTCCGGAGAGCCGGAACTGCTGCTTTTGTCGCACGCCGCGGCTCGTGTCGGGTGCGGGCGCTGCGGCGCGCAAGGCGAGGGTGAAAGGGAAGCAGAAGACCTTGATGGATCAGATACGGTGTGTTGCGGTAAGTGAAAAGAAGGTCGGAGGTTGGTGCCGACGACAAAAAAGCGCCGAAGGTAAATAGAGAGTGCAACACGAGGACTTCCCAGGAGGTCACCCATTCCAGTACTACTCTCGCCCAAGCACGCTTAACTTCGGAGTTCTGATGGGATCCGGTGCTTTAGTGCTGCTATGATCGCACACGTTACATGTTGCGCGAAAAAATGCTCTTATGCCTCACGCGGGAGCCGTGGGGGCCGCAACGCACGAACCGACTAGCCGTCATAGAAACGGCCCCGAAAAACGACTGAAACTAGCTTAAACGGCATCCGAAACGGTCCCGAACCGACTTCGTCTGTTCGCCACGTCGTAGCCAGCGGAACGAGCTTTCCGTGGCCACAAAAATCGCCGAATTCCGACATCGGTGTGCCAAGTTACAGTCCGGAGAGCCGGAACTGCTGCTTTTGTCGCACGCCGCGGCTCGTGTCGGGTGCGGGCGCTGCGGCGCGCAAGGCGAGGGTGAAAGGGAAGCAGAAGACCTTGATGGATCAGATACGATGTGTTGCGGTAAGTGAAAAGAAGGTCGGAGGTTGGTGCCGACGACAAAAAAGCGCCGAAGGTAAATAGAGAGTGCAACACGAGGACTTCCCAGGAGGTCACCCATTCCAGTACTACTCTCGCCCAAGCACGCTTAACTTCGGAGTTCTGATGGGATCCGGTGCTTTAGTGCTGGTATGATCGCACACGTTACATGTTGCGCGAAAAAATGCTCTTATGCCTCACGCGGGAGCCGTGGGCGCCGCAACGCACGAACCGACTAGCCGTCATAGAAACGGCCCCAAAAAATGACTGAAACTAGCTTACACGGCATCCGAAACGGTCCCGAACCGACTTCGTCTGTTCGCAACGTCGTAGCCAGCGGAACGAGCTTTCCGTGGCCACAAAAATCGCCGAATTCCGACATCGGCGTGCCAAGTTACGGTCCGGCGAGCCGGAACTGCTGCTTTTGTCGCACGCCGCGGCTCGTGTCGGGTGTCGGCGCTGCGGCGCGCAAGGCGAGGGTGAAAGGGAAGCAGAAGACCTCGATGGATCAGATACGGTGTGTTGCGGGAAGTGAAAAGAAGGTCGGAGGTTGGTGCCGACGACAAAAAAGCGCCGAAGGCAAAAAGAGAGTGCAACACGAGGACTTCCCAGGAGGTCACCCATCCCAGTACTACTCTCGCCCAAGCACGCTTAACTTCGGAGTTCTGATGGGATCCGGTTCTTTAGAACTGGTATGATCACACCCGTTACATGTTGCGCGAAAAAATGCTCTTATGCCTCACGCGGGAGCCGTGGGGGCCGCAACGCACGAACCGACTAGCCGTCATAGAAACGACCCCGAAAAACGACCGAAACGAGCTTAAACGGCATCCGAAACGGTCCCGAACCGACTTTGTCTGTTCGCCACGTCGTAGCCAGCGGAACGAGCTTTCCGTGGCCACGAAAATCGCCGAATTCCGACATCGGCGTGCCAAGTTACGGTCCGGAGAGCCGAAACTGCTGCTTTTGTCGCACGCCGCGGCTCGTGTCGGGTGCCGGCGCTGCGGCGCGCAAGGCGAGGGTGAAAGGGAAGCAGAAGACCTCGATGGATCAGATACGGTGTGTTGCGGGAAGTGAAAAGAAGGTCGGAGGTTGGTGCCGACGACAAAAAAGCGCCGAAGGCAAAAAGAGAGTGCAACACGAGGACTTCCCAGGAGGTCACCCATCCTAGTACTACTCTCGCCCAAGCACGCTTAACTTCAGAGTTCTGATGGGATCCGGTGCTTTAGTGCTAGTGTGATCGCACCCGTTACATGTTGCGCGAAAAAATGCTCTTGTGCCTCACGCGGGAGCCGTGGGGGCCGCAACGCACAAACCGACTAGCCGTCATAGAAACGCCCCGAAAAACGCCCGAAACGAGCTTAAACGGCATCTGAAACGGTCCCGAACCGACTTCGTCTGTTCGTCACGTCGTAGCCAGCAGAACGTGCTTTCCGTGGCCAGGAAAATCGCCGAATTTCGACATCGGCGTGCCAAGTTACGGTCCGGCGAGCCGGAACTGCTGCGTTTGTCGCACGCCGCGGCTCGTGTCGGGTGCCGGCGCTGCGGCGCGCAAGGCGAGGGTGAAAGGAAAGCAGAAGACCTCGATGGATCAGATACGGTGTGTTGCGGGAAGTGAAAAGAAGGTCGGAGGTTGGTGCCGACGACAAAAAAGCGCCGAAGGCAAAAAGAGAGTGCAACACGAGGACTTCCCAGGAGGTCACCCATCCCAGTACTACTCTCGCCCAAGCACGCTTAACTTCGGAGTTCTGATGGGATCCGGTGCTTTAGTGCTGGTATGATCGCACACGTTACATGTTGCGCGAAAAAATGCTCTTATGCCTCACGCGGGAGCCGTGGGGGCCGCAACGCACGAACCGACTAGCCGTCATAGAAACGCCCGAAATGAGCTTAAACGGCATCTGAAACGGTCCCGAACCGACTTCGTCTGTTCGTCACGTCGTAGCCAGCGGAACGAGCTTTCCGTGGCCAGGAAAATCGCCGAATTTCGACATCGGCGTGCCAAGTTACGGTCCGGCGAGCCGGAACTGCTGCGTTTGTCGCACGCCGCGGCTCGTGTCGGGTGCCGGCGCTGCGGCGTGCAAGGCGAGGGTGAAAGGGAAGCAGAAGACCTCGATGGATCAGATACGGTGTGTTGCGGGAAGTGAAAAGAAGGTCGGAGGTTGGTGCCGACGACAAAAAAGCGCCGAAGGCAAAAAGAGAGTGCAACACGAGGACTTCCCAGGAGGTCACCCATCCCAGTACTACTCTCGCCCAAGCACGCTTAACTTCAGAGTTCTGATGGGATCCGGTGCTTTAGTGCTAGTGTGATCGCACCCGTTACATGTTGCGCGAAAAAATGCTCTTATGCCTCACGCGGGAGCCGTGGGGGCCGCAACGCACGAACCGACTAGCCGTCATAAAAACGGCCCCGAAAAACGCCCGAAATGAGCTTAAACGGCATCCGAAACGGTCCCGAACCGACTTCGTCTGTTCGCCACGTCGTAGCCAGCGGAACGAGCTTTCCGTGGCCACGAAAATCGCCGAATTCCGACATCGGTGTGCCAAGTTACAGTCCGGAGAGCCGGAACTGCTGCTTTTGTCGCACGCCGCGGCTCGTGTCGGGTGCGGGCGCTGCGGCGCGCAAGGCGAGGGTGAAAGGGAAGCAGAAGACCTTGATGGATCAGATACGGTGTGTTGCGGTAAGTGAAAAGAAGGTCGGAGGTTGGTGCCGACGACAAAAAAGCGCCGAAGGTAAATAGAGAGTGCAACACGAGGACTTCCCAGGAGGTCACCCATTCCAGTACTACTCTCGCCCAAGCACGCTTAACTTCGGAGTTCTGATGGGATCCGGTGCTTTAGTGCTGCTATGATCGCACACGTTACATGTTGCGCGAAAAAATGCTCTTATGCCTCACGCGGGAGCCGTGGGGGCCGCAACGCACGAACGGACTAGCCGTCATAGAAACGGCCCCGAAAAACGACTGAAACTAGCTTAAACGGCATCCGAAACGGTCCCGAACCGACTTCGTCTGTTCGCCACGTCGTAGCCAGCGGAACGAGCTTTCCGTGGCCACAAAAATCGCCGAATTCCGACATCGGTGTGCCAAGTTACAGTCCGGAGAGCCGGAACTGCTGCTTTTGTCGCACGCCGCGGCTCGTGTCGGGTGCGGGCGCTGCGGCGCGCAAGGCGAGGGTGAAAGGGAAGCAGAAGACCTTGATGGATCAGATACGGTGTGTTGCGGTAAGTGAAAAGAAGGTCGGAGGTTGGTGCCGACGACAAAAAAGCGCCGAAGGTAAATAGAGAGTGCAACACGAGGACTTCCCAGGAGGTCACCCATTCCAGTACTACTCTCGCCCAAGCACGCTTAACTTCGGAGTTCTGATGGGATCCGGTGCTTTAGTGCTGCTATGATCGCACACGTTACATGTTGCGCGAAAAAATGCTCTTATGCCTCACGCGGGAGCCGTGGGGGCCGCAACGCACGAACCGACTAGCCGTCATAGAAACGGCCCCGAAAAACGACTGAAACTAGCTTAAACGGCATCCGAAACGGTCCCGAACCGACTTCGTCTGTTCGCCACGTCGTAGCCAGCGGAACGAGCTTTCCGTGGCCACGAAAATCGCCGAATTCCGACATCGGTGTGCCAAGTTACAGTCCGGAGAGCCGGAACTGCTGCTTTTGTCGCACGTCGCGGCTCGTGTCGGGTGCGGGCGCTGCGGCGCGCAAGGCGAGGGTGAAAGGGAAGCAGAAGACCTTGATGGATCAGATACGATGTGTTGCGGTAAGTGAAAAGAAGGTCGGAGGTTGGTGCCGACGACAAAAAAGCGCCGAAGGTAAATAGAGAGTGCAACACGAGGACTTCCCAGGAGGTCACCCATTCCAGTACTACTCTCGCCCAAGCACGCTTAACTTCGGAGTTCTGATGGGATCCGGTGCTTTAGTGCTGGTATGATCGCACACGTTACATGTTGCGCGAAAAAATGCTCTTATGCCTCACGCGGGAGCCGTGGGCGCCGCAACGCACGAACCGACTAGCCGTCATAGAAACGGCCCCAAAAAATGACTGAAACTAGCTTACACGGCATCCGAAACGGTCCCGAACCGACTTCGTCTGTTCGCCACGTCGTAGCCAGCGGAACGAGCTTTCCGTGGCCACAAAAATCGCCGAATTCCGACATCGGCGTGCCAAGTTACGGTCCGGCGAGCCGGAACTGCTGCTTTTGTCGCACGCCGCGGCTCGTGTCGGGTGTCGGCGCTGCGGCGCGCAAGGCGAGGGTGAAAGGGAAGCAGAAGACCTCGATGGATCAGATACGGTGTGTTGCGGGAAGTGAAAAGAAGGTCGGAGGTTGGTGCCGACGACAAAAAAGCGCCGAAGGCAAAAAGAGAGTGCAACACGAGGACTTCCCAGGAGGTCACCCATCCCAGTACTACTCTCGCCCAAGCACGCTTAACTTCGGAGTTCTGATGGGATCCGGTTCTTTAGAACTGGTATGATCACACCCGTTACATGTTGCGCGAAAAAATGCTCTTATGCCTCACGCGGGAGCCGTGGGGGCCGCAACGCACGAACCGACTAGCCGTCATAGAAACGACCCCGAAAAACGACCGAAACGAGCTTAAACGGCATCCGAAACGGTCCCGAACCGACTTTGTCTGTTCGCCACGTCGTAGCCAGCGGAACGAGCTTTCCGTGGCCACGAAAATCGCCGAATTCCGACATCGGCGTGCCAAGTTACGGTCCGGAGAGCCGGAACTGCTGCTTTTGTCGCACGCCGCGGCTCGTGTCGGGTGCCGGCGCTGCGGCGCGCAAGGCGAGGGTGAAAGGGAAGCAGAAGACCTCGATGGATCAGATACGGTGTGTTGCGGGAAGTGAAAAGAAGGTCGGAGGTTGGTGCCGACGACAAAAAAGCGCCGAAGGCAAAAAGAGAGTGCAACACGAGGACTTCCCAGGAGGTCACCCATCCTAGTACTACTCTCGCCCAAGCACGCTTAACTTCAGAGTTCTGATGGGATCCGGTGCTTTAGTGCTAGTGTGATCGCACCCGTTACATGTTGCGCGAAAAAATGCTCTTGTGCCTCACGCGGGAGCCGTGGGGGCCGCAACGCACAAACCGACTAGCCGTCATAGAAACGCCCCGAAAAACGCCCGAAACGAGCTTAAACGGCATCTGAAACGGTCCCGAACCGACTTCGTCTGTTCGTCACGTCGTAGCCAGCAGAACGTGCTTTCCGTGGCCAGGAAAATCGCCGAATTTCGACATCGGCGTGCCAAGTTACGGTCCGGCGAGCCGGAACTGCTGCGTTTGTCGCACGCCGCGGCTCGTGTCGGGTGCCGGCGCTGCGGCGCGCAAGGCGAGGGTGAAAGGAAAGCAGAAGACCTCGATGGATCAGATACGGTGTGTTGCGGGAAGTGAAAAGAAGGTCGGAGGTTGGTGCCGACGACAAAAAAGCGCCGAAGGCAAAAAGAGAGTGCAACACGAGGACTTCCCAGGAGGTCACCCATCCCAGTACTACTCTCGCCCAAGCACGCTTAACTTCGGAGTTCTGATGGGATCCGGTGCTTTAGTGCTGGTATGATCGCACACGTTACATGTTGCGCGAAAAAATGCTCTTATGCCTCACGCGGGAGCCGTGGGGGCCGCAACGCACGAACCGACTAGCCGTCATAGAAACGCCCGAAATGAGCTTAAACGGCATCTGAAACGGTCCCGAACCGACTTCGTCTGTTCGTCACGTCGTAGCCAGCGGAACGAGCTTTCCGTGGCCAGGAAAATCGCCGAATTTCGACATCGGCGTGCCAAGTTACGGTCCGGCGAGCCGGAACTGCTGCGTTTGTCGCACGCCGCGGCTCGTGTCGGGTGCCGGCGCTGCGGCGTGCAAGGCGAGGGTGAAAGGGAAGCAGAAGACCTCGATGGATCAGATACGGTGTGTTGCGGGAAGTGAAAAGAAGGTCGGAGGTTGGTGCCGACGACAAAAAAGCGCCGAAGGCAAAAAGAGAGTGCAACACGAGGACTTCCCAGGAGGTCACCCATCCCAGTACTACTCTCGCCCAAGCACGCTTAACTTCAGAGTTCTGATGGGATCCGGTGCTTTAGTGCTAGTGTGATCGCACCCGTTACATGTTGCGCGAAAAAATGCTCTTATGCCTCACGCGGGAGCCGTGGGGGCCGCAACGCACGAACCGACTAGCCGTCATAAAAACGGCCCCGAAAAACGCCCGAAATGAGCTTAAACGGCATCCGAAACGGTCCCGAACCGACTTCGTCTGTTCGCCACGTCGTAGCCAGCGGAACGAGATTTCCGTGGCCACGAAAATCGCCGAATTCCGACATCGGTGTGCCAAGTTACAGTCCGGAGAGCCGGAACTGCTGCTTTTGTCGCACGCCGCGGCTCGTGTCGGGTGCGGGCGCTGCGGCGCGCAAGGCGAGGGTGAAAGGGAAGCAGAAGACCTTGATGGATCAGATACGGTGTGTTGCGGTAAGTGAAAAGAAGGTCGGAGGTTGGTGCCGACGACAAAAAAGCGCCGAAGGTAAATAGAGAGTGCAACACGAGGACTTCCCAGGAGGTCACCCATTCCAGTACTACTCTCGCCCAAGCACGCTTAACTTCGGAGTTCTGATGGGATCCGGTGCTTTAGTGCTGCTATGATCGCACACGTTACATGTTGCGCGAAAAAATGCTCTTATGCCTCACGCGGGAGCCGTGGGGGCCGCAACGCACGAACCGACTAGCCGTCATAGAAACGGCCCCGAAAAACGACTGAAACTAGCTTAAACGGCATCCGAAACGGTCCCGAACCGACTTCGTCTGTTCGCCACGTCGTAGCCAGCGGAACGAGCTTTCCGTGGCCACAAAAATCGCCGAATTCCGACATCGGTGTGCCAAGTTACAGTCCGGAGAGCCGGAACTGCTGCTTTTGTCGCACGCCGCGGCTCGTGTCGGGTGCGGGCGCTGCGGCGCGCAAGGCGAGGGTGAAAGGGAAGCAGAAGACCTTGATGGATCAGATACGATGTGTTGCGGTAAGTGAAAAGAAGGTCGGAGGTTGGTGCCGACGACAAAAAAGCGCCGAAGGTAAATAGAGAGTGCAACACGAGGACTTCCCAGGAGGTCACCCATTCCAGTACTACTCTCGCCCAAGCACGCTTAACTTCGGAGTTCTGATGGGATCCGGTGCTTTAGTGCTGGTATGATCGCACACGTTACATGTTGCGCGAAAAAATGCTCTTATGCCTCACGCGGGAGCCGTGGGCGCCGCAACGCACGAACCGACTAGCCGTCATAGAAACGGCCCCAAAAAATGACTGAAACTAGCTTACACGGCATCCGAAACGGTCCCGAACCGACTTCGTCTGTTCGCAACGTCGTAGCCAGCGGAACGAGCTTTCCGTGGCCACAAAAATCGCCGAATTCCGACATCGGCGTGCCAAGTTACGGTCCGGCGAGCCGGAACTGCTGCTTTTGTCGCACGCCGCGGCTCGTGTCGGGTGTCGGCGCTGCGGCGCGCAAGGCGAGGGTGAAAGGGAAGCAGAAGACCTCGATGGATCAGATACGGTGTGTTGCGGGAAGTGAAAAGAAGGTCGGAGGTTGGTGCCGACGACAAAAAAGCGCCGAAGGCAAAAAGAGAGTGCAACACGAGGACTTCCCAGGAGGTCACCCATCCCAGTACTACTCTCGCCCAAGCACGCTTAACTTCGGAGTTCTGATGGGATCCGGTTCTTTAGAACTGGTATGATCACACCCGTTACATGTTGCGCGAAAAAATGCTCTTATGCCTCACGCGGGAGCCGTGGGGGCCGCAACGCACGAACCGACTAGCCGTCATAGAAACGACCCCGAAAAACGACCGAAACGAGCTTAAACGGCATCCGAAACGGTCCCGAACCGACTTTGTCTGTTCGCCACGTCGTAGCCAGCGGAACGAGCTTTCCGTGGCCACGAAAATCGCCGAATTCCGACATCGGCGTGCCAAGTTACGGTCCGGAGAGCCGAAACTGCTGCTTTTGTCGCACGCCGCGGCTCGTGTCGGGTGCCGGCGCTGCGGCGCGCAAGGCGAGGGTGAAAGGGAAGCAGAAGACCTCGATGGATCAGATACGGTGTGTTGCGGGAAGTGAAAAGAAGGTCGGAGGTTGGTGCCGACGACAAAAAAGCGCCGAAGGCAAAAAGAGAGTGCAACACGAGGACTTCCCAGGAGGTCACCCATCCTAGTACTACTCTCGCCCAAGCACGCTTAACTTCAGAGTTCTGATGGGATCCGGTGCTTTAGTGCTAGTGTGATCGCACCCGTTACATGTTGCGCGAAAAAATGCTCTTGTGCCTCACGCGGGAGCCGTGGGGGCCGCAACGCACAAACCGACTAGCCGTCATAGAAACGCCCCGAAAAACGCCCGAAACGAGCTTAAACGGCATCTGAAACGGTCCCGAACCGACTTCGTCTGTTCGTCACGTCGTAGCCAGCAGAACGTGCTTTCCGTGGCCAGGAAAATCGCCGAATTTCGACATCGGCGTGCCAAGTTACGGTCCGGCGAGCCGGAACTGCTGCGTTTGTCGCACGCCGCGGCTCGTGTCGGGTGCCGGCGCTGCGGCGCGCAAGGCGAGGGTGAAAGGAAAGCAGAAGACCTCGATGGATCAGATACGGTGTGTTGCGGGAAGTGAAAAGAAGGTCGGAGGTTGGTGCCGACGACAAAAAAGCGCCGAAGGCAAAAAGAGAGTGCAACACGAGGACTTCCCAGGAGGTCACCCATCCCAGTACTACTCTCGCCCAAGCACGCTTAACTTCGGAGTTCTGATGGGATCCGGTGCTTTAGTGCTGGTATGATCGCACACGTTACATGTTGCGCGAAAAAATGCTCTTATGCCTCACGCGGGAGCCGTGGGGGCCGCAACGCACGAACCGACTAGCCGTCATAGAAACGCCCGAAATGAGCTTAAACGGCATCTGAAACGGTCCCGAACCGACTTCGTCTGTTCGTCACGTCGTAGCCAGCGGAACGAGCTTTCCGTGGCCAGGAAAATCGCCGAATTTCGACATCGGCGTGCCAAGTTACGGTCCGGCGAGCCGGAACTGCTGCGTTTGTCGCACGCCGCGGCTCGTGTCGGGTGCCGGCGCTGCGGCGTGCAAGGCGAGGGTGAAAGGGAAGCAGAAGACCTCGATGGATCAGATACGGTGTGTTGCGGGAAGTGAAAAGAAGGTCGGAGGTTGGTGCCGACGACAAAAAAGCGCCGAAGGCAAAAAGAGAGTGCAACACGAGGACTTCCCAGGAGGTCACCCATCCCAGTACTACTCTCGCCCAAGCACGCTTAACTTCAGAGTTCTGATGGGATCCGGTGCTTTAGTGCTAGTGTGATCGCACCCGTTACATGTTGCGCGAAAAAATGCTCTTATGCCTCACGCGGGAGCCGTGGGGGCCGCAACGCACGAACCGACTAGCCGTCATAAAAACGGCCCCGAAAAACGCCCGAAATGAGCTTAAACGGCATCCGAAACGGTCCCGAACCGACTTCGTCTGTTCGCCACGTCGTAGCCAGCGGAACGAGCTTTCCGTGGCCACGAAAATCGCCGAATTCCGACATCGGTGTGCCAAGTTACAGTCCGGAGAGCCGGAACTGCTGCTTTTGTCGCACGCCGCGGCTCGTGTCGGGTGCGGGCGCTGCGGCGCGCAAGGCGAGGGTGAAAGGGAAGCAGAAGACCTTGATGGATCAGATACGGTGTGTTGCGGTAAGTGAAAAGAAGGTCGGAGGTTGGTGCCGACGACAAAAAAGCGCCGAAGGTAAATAGAGAGTGCAACACGAGGACTTCCCAGGAGGTCACCCATTCCAGTACTACTCTCGCCCAAGCACGCTTAACTTCGGAGTTCTGATGGGATCCGGTGCTTTAGTGCTGCTATGATCGCACACGTTACATGTTGCGCGAAAAAATGCTCTTATGCCTCACGCGGGAGCCGTGGGGGCCGCAACGCACGAACGGACTAGCCGTCATAGAAACGGCCCCGAAAAACGACTGAAACTAGCTTAAACGGCATCCGAAACGGTCCCGAACCGACTTCGTCTGTTCGCCACGTCGTAGCCAGCGGAACGAGCTTTCCGTGGCCACAAAAATCGCCGAATTCCGACATCGGTGTGCCAAGTTACAGTCCGGAGAGCCGGAACTGCTGCTTTTGTCGCACGCCGCGGCTCGTGTCGGGTGCGGGCGCTGCGGCGCGCAAGGCGAGGGTGAAAGGGAAGCAGAAGACCTTGATGGATCAGATACGATGTGTTGCGGTAAGTGAAAAGAAGGTCGGAGGTTGGTGCCGACGACAAAAAAGCGCCGAAGGTAAATAGAGAGTGCAACACGAGGACTTCCCAGGAGGTCACCCATTCCAGTACTACTCTCGCCCAAGCACGCTTAACTTCGGAGTTCTGATGGGATCCGGTGCTTTAGTGCTGGTATGATCGCACACGTTACATGTTGCGCGAAAAAATGCTCTTATGCCTCACGCGGGAGCCGTGGGCGCCGCAACGCACGAACCGACTAGCCGTCATAGAAACGGCCCCAAAAAATGACTGAAACTAGCTTACACGGCATCCGAAACGGTCCCGAACCGACTTCGTCTGTTCGCCACGTCGTAGCCAGCGGAACGAGCTTTCCGTGGCCACAAAAATCGCCGAATTCCGACATCGGCGTGCCAAGTTACGGTCCGGCGAGCCGGAACTGCTGCTTTTGTCGCACGCCGCGGCTCGTGTCGGGTGTCGGCGCTGCGGCGCGCAAGGCGAGGGTGAAAGGGAAGCAGAAGACCTCGATGGATCAGATACGGTGTGTTGCGGGAAGTGAAAAGAAGGTCGGAGGTTGGTGCCGACGACAAAAAAGCGCCGAAGGCAAAAAGAGAGTGCAACACGAGGACTTCCCAGGAGGTCACCCATCCCAGTACTACTCTCGCCCAAGCACGCTTAACTTCAGAGTTCTGATGGGATCCGGTGCTTTAGTGCTAGTGTGATCGCACCCGTTACATGTTGCGCGAAAAAATGCTCTTATGCCTCACGCGGGAGCCGTGGGGGCCGCAACGCACGAACCGACTAGCCGTCATAAAAACGGCCCCGAAAAACGCCCGAAATGAGCTTAAACGGCATCCGAAACGGTCCCGAACCGACTTCGTCTGTTCGTCACGTCGTAGCCAGCGGAACGTGCTTTCCGTGGGCAGGAAAATCGCCGAATTTCGACATCGGCGTGCCAAGTTACGGTCCGGCGAGCCGGAACTGCTGCGTTTGTCGCACGCCGCGGCTCGTGTCGGGTGCCGGCGCTGCGGCGCGCAAGGCGAGGGTGAAAGGGAAGCAGAAGACCTCGATGGATCAGATACGGTGTGTTGCGGGAAGTGAAAAGAAGGTCGGAGGTTGGTGCCGACGACAAAAAAGCGCCGAAGGCAAAAAGAGAGTGCAACACAAGGACTTCCCAGGAGGTCACCCATCCCAGTACTACTCTCGCTCAAGCACGCTTAACTTCAGAGTTCTGATGGGATCCGGTGCTTTAGTGCTGGTATGATCGCACCCGTTACATATTGCGCGAAAAAATGCTCTTATGCCTCACGCGGGAGCCGTGGGGGCCGCAACGCACGAACCGACTAGCCGTCATAAAAACGGCCCTGAAAACGCCCGAAACGAGCTTAAACGGCCTCTGAAACGGTCCTGAACCGACTTTGTCTGTTCGCCACGTCGTAGCCAGCGGAACGAGCTTTCCGTGGCCACGAAAATCATCGAATTTCGACATCGGCGTGCCAAGTTACGGTCCGGCGAGCCGGAACTGCTGCGTTTGTCGCACGCTGCGGCTCGTGTCGGGTGCCGGTGCGCAAGGCGAGGGTGAAAGGGAAGCAGAAGACCTCGATGGATCAGATATGGTGTGTTGCGGGAAGTGAAAAGAAGGTCAGAGGTTGGTGCCGACGACAAAAAAGCGCCAAAGGCAAAAAGAGAGTGCAACACAAGGACTTCCCAGGAGGTCACCCATCCCAGTACTACTCTCGCCCAAGCACGCTTAACTTCAGAGTTTTGATAGGATCCGGTGCTTCAGTGCTAATATGATCGCACCTGTTACATGTTGCGCGAAAAAATGCTCTTATGCCTCACGCGGGAGACGTGGGGGCCCTAACGCACGAACCGACTAGCCGTCATAGAAACAGCCCCAAAAAACGCCCGAAACGAGCTTAAACGGCCTCCGAAACGGTCCCGAACCGACTTTGTCGGTTCGCCACATTGTAGCCAGCGGAACGAGCTTTCCGTGGCCACGAAAATTGCCGAATTCCGACATCGGCGTGCCAAGTTACGGTCCGGCGAGCCGGAACTGCTGCTTTTGTCGCACGCCGCGGCTCGTGTCGGGTGCCGGTGCTGCAGTGCGCAAGGCGAGGGTGAAAGGGAAGCAGAAGACCTCGATGGATCAGATACGGTGTGTTGCGGGAAGTGAAAAGAAGGTCGGAGGTTGGTGCCGACGACAAAAAAGCGCCGAAGGCAAAAAGAGAGTGCAACACGAGGACTTCCCAGGAGGTCACCCATCCCAGTACTACTCTCGCCCAAGCACGCTTAACTTTGGAGTTCTGATGGGATCCAGTGCTTTAGTGCTGGTATGATCTCACCCGTTACATGTTGCGCGAAAAAATGCTCTTATGCCTCACGCGGGAGCCGTGGGGGCCGCAACGCATGAACCGACTAGCCGTCATAGAAACGGCCTCCGAAACAGTCCCGAACCGACTTCGTTTGTTCGCCACGTCGTAGCCAGCGAAACGAGCTTTCAGTGGCCACGAAAATCGCCGAATTCCGACATCGGCGTGCCAAGTTACGGTCTGGCGAGCCGGAACTGCTGCGTTTGTCGCACGCCGCGGCTCCTGTCGGGTGCCGGCGCTGCGGCGCGCAAGGCGAGGGTGAAAGGGAAGCAGAAGACCTCGATGGATCAGATACGGTGTGTTGCGGGAAGTGAAAAGAAGGTCGGAGGTTGGTGCCGACGACAAAAAAGCGCCGAAGGCAAAAAGAGAGTGCAACACAAGGACTTCCCAGGAGATCACCCATCCCAGTACTACTCTCGCTCAAGCACGCTTAACTTCAGAGTTCTGATGGGATCCGGTGCTTTAGTGCTGGTATGATCGCACCCGTTACATGTTGCGCGAAAAAATGCTCTTATGCCTCACGCGGGAGCCGTGGGGGCCGCAACGCACAAACCGACTAGTCATCATAGAAACGCCCGAAATGATCTTAAACGGCATCTAAAACAGTCCCGAACCGACTTCGTCTGTTCGTCACGTCGTAGCCAGCGGAACGAGCTTTCCGTGGCCAGGAAAATCGCCGAATTTCGACATCGGCGTGCCAAGTTACGGTCTGGCGAGCCGGAACTGCTGCGTTTGTCGCACGCCGCGGCTCGTGTCGGGTGCCGGCGCTGCGGCGCGCAAGGCGAGGGTGAAAGGGAAGCAGAAGACCTCGATGGATCAGATACGGTGTGTTGCGGGAAGTGAAAAGAAGGTCGGAGGTTGGTGCCGACGACAAAAAAGCGCCGAAGGCAAAAAGAGAGTGCAACACGAGGACTTCCCAGGAGGTCACCCATCCCAGTACTACTCTCGCCCAAGCACGCTTAACTTCAGAGTTCTGATGGGATCCGGTGCTTTAGTGCTAGTGTGATCGCACCCGTTACATGTTGCGCGAAAAAATGCTCTTATGCCTCACGCGGGAGCCGTGGGGGCCGCAACGCACGAACCGACTAGCCGTCATAAAAACGGCCCCGAAAAACGCCCGAAATGATTTTAAACGGCATCCGAAACGGTCCCGAACCGACTTCGTCTGTTCGTCACGTCGTAGCCAGCGGAACGTGCTTTCCGTGGGCAGGAAAATCGCCGAATTTCGACATCGGCGTGCCAAGTTACGGTCCGGCGAGCCGGAACTGCTGCGTTTGTCGCACGCCGCGGCTCGTGTCGGGTGCCGGCGCTGCGGCGCGCAAGGCGAGGGTGAAAGGGAAGCAGAAGACCTCGATGGATCAGATACGGTGTGTTGCGGGAAGTGAAAAGAAGGTCGGAGGTTGGTGCCGACGACAAAAAAGCGCCGAAGGCAAAAAGAGAGTGCAACACAAGGACTTCCCAGGAGGTCACCCATCCCAGTACTACTCTCGCTCAAGCACGCTTAACTTCAGAGTTCTGATGGGATCCGGTGCTTTAGTGCTGGTATGATCGCACCCGTTACATGTTGCGCGAAAAAATGCTCTTATGCCTCACGCGGGCGCCGTGGGGGCCGCAACGCACAAACCGACTAGCCGTCATAGAAACGCCCGAAATGAGCTTAAACGGCATCTGAAACGGTCCCGAACCGACTTCGTCTGTTCGTCACGTCGTAGCCAGCGGAACGAGCTTTCCGTGGCCAGGAAAATCGCCGAATTTCGACATCGGCGTGCCAAGTTACGGTCCGGCGAGCCGGAACTGCTGCGTTTGTCGCACGCCGCGGCTCGTGTCGGGTGCCGGCGCTGCGGCGTGCAAGGCGAGGGTGAAAGGGAAGCAGAAGACCTCGATGGATCAGATACGGTGTGTTGCGGGAAGTGAAAAGAAGGTCGGAGGTTGGTGCCGACGACAAAAAAGCGCCGAAGGCAAAAAGAGAGTGCAACACGAGGACTTCCCAGGAGGTCACCCATCCCAGTACTACTCTCGCCCAAGCACGCTTAACTTCAGAGTTCTGATGGGATCCGGTGCTTTAGTGCTAGTGTGATCGCACCCGTTACATGTTGCGCGAAAAAATGCTCTTATGCCTCACGCGGGAGCCGTGGGGGCCGCAACGCACGAACCGACTAGCCGTCATAAAAACGGCCCCGAAAAACGCCCGAAATGAGCTTAAACGGCATCCGAAACGGTCCCGAACCGACTTCGTCTGTTCGCCACGTCGTAGCCAGCGGAACGAGCTTTCCGTGGCCACGAAAATCGCCGAATTCCGACATCGGTGTGCCAAGTTACAGTCCGGAGAGCCGGAACTGCTGCTTTTGTCGCACGTCGCGGCTCGTGTCGGGTGCGGGCGCTGCGGCGCGCAAGGCGAGGGTGAAAGGGAAGCAGAAGACCTTGATGGATCAGATACGATGTGTTGCGGTAAGTGAAAAGAAGGTCGGAGGTTGGTGCCGACGACAAAAAAGCGCCGAAGGTAAATAGAGAGTGCAACACGAGGACTTCCCAGGAGGTCACCCATTCCAGTACTACTCTCGCCCAAGCACGCTTAACTTCGGAGTTCTGATGGGATCCGGTGCTTTAGTGCTGGTATGATCGCACACGTTACATGTTGCGCGAAAAAATGCTCTTATGCCTCACGCGGGAGCCGTGGGCGCCGCAACGCACGAACCGACTAGCCGTCATAGAAACGGCCCCAAAAAATGACTGAAACTAGCTTACACGGCATCCGAAACGGTCCCGAACCGACTTCGTCTGTTCGCCACGTCGTAGCCAGCGGAACGAGCTTTCCGTGGCCACAAAAATCGCCGAATTCCGACATCGGCGTGCCAAGTTACGGTCCGGCGAGCCGGAACTGCTGCTTTTGTCGCACGCCGCGGCTCGTGTCGGGTGTCGGCGCTGCGGCGCGCAAGGCGAGGGTGAAAGGGAAGCAGAAGACCTCGATGGATCAGATACGGTGTGTTGCGGGAAGTGAAAAGAAGGTCGGAGGTTGGTGCCGACGACAAAAAAGCGCCGAAGGCAAAAAGAGAGTGCAACACGAGGACTTCCCAGGAGGTCACCCATCCCAGTACTACTCTCGCCCAAGCACGCTTAACTTCGGAGTTCTGATGGGATCCGGTTCTTTAGAACTGGTATGATCACACCCGTTACATGTTGCGCGAAAAAATGCTCTTATGCCTCACGCGGGAGCCGTGGGGGCCGCAACGCACGAACCGACTAGCCGTCATAGAAACGACCCCGAAAAACGACCGAAACGAGCTTAAACGGCATCCGAAACGGTCCCGAACCGACTTTGTCTGTTCGCCACGTCGTAGCCAGCGGAACGAGCTTTCCGTGGCCACGAAAATCGCCGAATTCCGACATCGGCGTGCCAAGTTACGGTCCGGAGAGCCGAAACTGCTGCTTTTGTCGCACGCCGCGGCTCGTGTCGGGTGCCGGCGCTGCGGCGCGCAAGGCGAGGGTGAAAGGGAAGCAGAAGACCTCGATGGATCAGATACGGTGTGTTGCGGGAAGTGAAAAGAAGGTCGGAGGTTGGTGCCGACGACAAAAAAGCGCCGAAGGCAAAAAGAGAGTGCAACACGAGGACTTCCCAGGAGGTCACCCATCCTAGTACTACTCTCGCCCAAGCACGCTTAACTTCAGAGTTCTGATGGGATCCGGTGCTTTAGTGCTAGTGTGATCGCACCCGTTACATGTTGCGCGAAAAAATGCTCTTGTGCCTCACGCGGGAGCCGTGGGGGCCGCAACGCACAAACCGACTAGCCGTCATAGAAACGCCCCGAAAAACGCCCGAAACGAGCTTAAACGGCATCTGAAACGGTCCCGAACCGACTTCGTCTGTTCGTCACGTCGTAGCCAGCAGAACGTGCTTTCCGTGGCCAGGAAAATCGCCGAATTTCGACATCGGCGTGCCAAGTTACGGTCCGGCGAGCCGGAACTGCTGCGTTTGTCGCACGCCGCGGCTCGTGTCGGGTGCCGGCGCTGCGGCGCGCAAGGCGAGGGTGAAAGGAAAGCAGAAGACCTCGATGGATCAGATACGGTGTGTTGCGGGAAGTGAAAAGAAGGTCGGAGGTTGGTGCCGACGACAAAAAAGCGCCGAAGGCAAAAAGAGAGTGCAACACGAGGACTTCCCAGGAGGTCACCCATCCCAGTACTACTCTCGCCCAAGCACGCTTAACTTCGGAGTTCTGATGGGATCCGGTGCTTTAGTGCTGGTATGATCGCACACGTTACATGTTGCGCGAAAAAATGCTCTTATGCCTCACGCGGGAGCCGTGGGGGCCGCAACGCACGAACCGACTAGCCGTCATAGAAACGCCCGAAATGAGCTTAAACGGCATCTGAAACGGTCCCGAACCGACTTCGTCTGTTCGTCACGTCGTAGCCAGCGGAACGAGCTTTCCGTGGCCAGGAAAATCGCCGAATTTCGACATCGGCGTGCCAAGTTACGGTCCGGCGAGCCGGAACTGCTGCGTTTGTCGCACGCCGCGGCTCGTGTCGGGTGCCGGCGCTGCGGCGTGCAAGGCGAGGGTGAAAGGGAAGCAGAAGACCTCGATGGATCAGATACGGTGTGTTGCGGGAAGTGAAAAGAAGGTCGGAGGTTGGTGCCGACGACAAAAAAGCGCCGAAGGCAAAAAGAGAGTGCAACACGAGGACTTCCCAGGAGGTCACCCATCCCAGTACTACTCTCGCCCAAGCACGCTTAACTTCAGAGTTCTGATGGGATCCGGTGCTTTAGTGCTAGTGTGATCGCACCCGTTACATGTTGCGCGAAAAAATGCTCTTATGCCTCACGCGGGAGCCGTGGGGGCCGCAACGCACGAACCGACTAGCCGTCATAAAAACGGCCCCGAAAAACGCCCGAAATGAGCTTAAACGGCATCCGAAACGGTCCCGAACCGACTTCGTCTGTTCGCCACGTCGTAGCCAGCGGAACGAGCTTTCCGTGGCCACGAAAATCGCCGAATTCCGACATCGGTGTGCCAAGTTACAGTCCGGAGAGCCGGAACTGCTGCTTTTGTCGCACGCCGCGGCTCGTGTCGGGTGCGGGCGCTGCGGCGCGCAAGGCGAGGGTGAAAGGGAAGCAGAAGACCTTGATGGATCAGATACGGTGTGTTGCGGTAAGTGAAAAGAAGGTCGGAGGTTGGTGCCGACGACAAAAAAGCGCCGAAGGTAAATAGAGAGTGCAACACGAGGACTTCCCAGGAGGTCACCCATTCCAGTACTACTCTCGCCCAAGCACGCTTAACTTCGGAGTTCTGATGGGATCCGGTGCTTTAGTGCTGCTATGATCGCACACGTTACATGTTGCGCGAAAAAATGCTCTTATGCCTCACGCGGGAGCCGTGGGGGCCGCAACGCACGAACGGACTAGCCGTCATAGAAACGGCCCCGAAAAACGACTGAAACTAGCTTAAACGGCATCCGAAACGGTCCCGAACCGACTTCGTCTGTTCGCCACGTCGTAGCCAGCGGAACGAGCTTTCCGTGGCCACAAAAATCGCCGAATTCCGACATCGGTGTGCCAAGTTACAGTCCGGAGAGCCGGAACTGCTGCTTTTGTCGCACGCCGCGGCTCGTGTCGGGTGCGGGCGCTGCGGCGCGCAAGGCGAGGGTGAAAGGGAAGCAGAAGACCTTGATGGATCAGATACGATGTGTTGCGGTAAGTGAAAAGAAGGTCGGAGGTTG
Source organism: Nuphar pumila (assembly GCF_984573655.1). Classification (NCBI taxonomy): domain Eukaryota; kingdom Viridiplantae; phylum Streptophyta; class Magnoliopsida; order Nymphaeales; family Nymphaeaceae; genus Nuphar; species Nuphar pumila. The sequence continues at coordinate 162,371,325 of NC_143249.1, read as the reverse complement.
GTGCCGACGACAAAAAAGCGCCGAAGGTAAATAGAGAGTGCAACACGAGGACTTCCCAGGAGGTCACCCATTCCAGTACTACTCTCGCCCAAGCACGCTTAACTTCGGAGTTCTGATGGGATCCGGTGCTTTAGTGCTGGTATGATCGCACACGTTACATGTTGCGCGAAAAAATGCTCTTATGCCTCACGCGGGAGCCGTGGGCGCCGCAACGCACGAACCGACTAGCCGTCATAGAAACGGCCCCAAAAAATGACTGAAACTAGCTTACACGGCATCCGAAACGGTCCCGAACCGACTTCGTCTGTTCGCCACGTCGTAGCCAGCGGAACGAGCTTTCCGTGGCCACAAAAATCGCCGAATTCCGACATCGGCGTGCCAAGTTACGGTCCGGCGAGCCGGAACTGCTGCTTTTGTCGCACGCCGCGGCTCGTGTCGGGTGTCGGCGCTGCGGCGCGCAAGGCGAGGGTGAAAGGGAAGCAGAAGACCTCGATGGATCAGATACGGTGTGTTGCGGGAAGTGAAAAGAAGGTCGGAGGTTGGTGCCGACGACAAAAAAGCGCCGAAGGCAAAAAGAGAGTGCAACACGAGGACTTCCCAGGAGGTCACCCATCCCAGTACTACTCTCGCCCAAGCACGCTTAACTTCGGAGTTCTGATGGGATCCGGTTCTTTAGTACTGGTATGATCACACCCGTTACATGTTGCGCGAAAAAATGCTCTTATGCCTCACGCGGGAGCCGTGGGGGCCGCAACGCACGAACCGACTAGCCGTCATAGAAACGACCCCGAAAAACGACCGAAACGAGCTTAAACGGCATCCGAAACGGTCCCGAACCGACTTTGTCTGTTCGCCACGTCGTAGCCAGCGGAACGAGCTTTCCGTGGCCACGAAAATCGCCGAATTCCGACATCGGCGTGCCAAGTTACGGTCCGGAGAGCCGGAACTGCTGCTTTTGTCGCACGCCGCGGCTCGTGTCGGGTGCCGGCGCTGCGGCGCGCAAGGCGAGGGTGAAAGGGAAGCAGAAGACCTCGATGGATCAGATACGGTGTGTTGCGGGAAGTGAAAAGAAGGTCGGAGGTTGGTGCCGACGACAAAAAAGCGCCGAAGGCAAAAAGAGAGTGCAACACGAGGACTTCCCAGGAGGTCACCCATCCTAGTACTACTCTCGCCCAAGCACGCTTAACTTCAGAGTTCTGATGGGATCCGGTGCTTTAGTGCTAGTGTGATCGCACCCGTTACATGTTGCGCGAAAAAATGCTCTTGTGCCTCACGCGGGAGCCGTGGGGGCCGCAACGCACAAACCGACTAGCCGTCATAGAAACGCCCCGAAAAACGCCCGAAACGAGCTTAAACGGCATCTGAAACGGTCCCGAACCGACTTCGTCTGTTCGTCACGTCGTAGCCAGCAGAACGTGCTTTCCGTGGCCAGGAAAATCGCCGAATTTCGACATCGGCGTGCCAAGTTACGGTCCGGCGAGCCGGAACTGCTGCGTTTGTCGCACGCCGCGGCTCGTGTCGGGTGCCGGCGCTGCGGCGCGCAAGGCGAGGGTGAAAGGAAAGCAGAAGACCTCGATGGATCAGATACGGTGTGTTGCGGGAAGTGAAAAGAAGGTCGGAGGTTGGTGCCGACGACAAAAAAGCGCCGAAGGCAAAAAGAGAGTGCAACACGAGGACTTCCCAGGAGGTCACCCATCCCAGTACTACTCTCGCCCAAGCACGCTTAACTTCGGAGTTCTGATGGGATCCGGTGCTTTAGTGCTGGTATGATCGCACACGTTACATGTTGCGCGAAAAAATGCTCTTATGCCTCACGCGGGAGCCGTGGGGGCCGCAACGCACGAACCGACTAGCCGTCATAGAAACGCCCGAAATGAGCTTAAACGGCATCTGAAACGGTCCCGAACCGACTTCGTCTGTTCGTCACGTCGTAGCCAGCGGAACGAGCTTTCCGTGGCCAGGAAAATCGCCGAATTTCGACATCGGCGTGCCAAGTTACGGTCCGGCGAGCCGGAACTGCTGCGTTTGTCGCACGCCGCGGCTCGTGTCGGGTGCCGGCGCTGCGGCGTGCAAGGCGAGGGTGAAAGGGAAGCAGAAGACCTCGATGGATCAGATACGGTGTGTTGCGGGAAGTGAAAAGAAGGTCGGAGGTTGGTGCCGACGACAAAAAAGCGCCGAAGGCAAAAAGAGAGTGCAACACGAGGACTTCCCAGGAGGTCACCCATCCCAGTACTACTCTCGCCCAAGCACGCTTAACTTCAGAGTTCTGATGGGATCCGGTGCTTTAGTGCTAGTGTGATCGCACCCGTTACATGTTGCGCGAAAAAATGCTCTTATGCCTCACGCGGGAGCCGTGGGGGCCGCAACGCACGAACCGACTAGCCGTCATAAAAACGGCCCCGAAAAACGCCCGAAATGAGCTTAAACGGCATCCGAAACGGTCCCGAACCGACTTTGTCTGTTCGCCACGTCGTAGCCAGCGGAACGAGCTTTCCGTGGCCACGAAAATCGCCGAATTCCGACATCGGTGTGCCAAGTTACAGTCCGGAGAGCCGGAACTGCTGCTTTTGTCGCACGCCGCGGCTCGTGTCGGGTGCGGGCGCTGCGGCGCGCAAGGCGAGGGTGAAAGGGAAGCAGAAGACCTTGATGGATCAGATACGGTGTGTTGCGGTAAGTGAAAAGAAGGTCGGAGGTTGGTGCCGACGACAAAAAAGCGCCGAAGGTAAATAGAGAGTGCAACACGAGGACTTCCCAGGAGGTCACCCATTCCAGTACTACTCTCGCCCAAGCACGCTTAACTTCGGAGTTCTGATGGGATCCGGTGCTTTAGTGCTGCTATGATCGCACACGTTACATGTTGCGCGAAAAAATGCTCTTATGCCTCACGCGGGAGCCGTGGGGGCCGCAACGCACGAACCGACTAGCCGTCATAGAAACGGCCCCGAAAAACGACTGAAACTAGCTTAAACGGCATCCGAAACGGTCCCGAACCGACTTCGTCTGTTCGCCACGTCGTAGCCAGCGGAACGAGCTTTCCGTGGCCACAAAAATCGCCGAATTCCGACATCGGTGTGCCAAGTTACAGTCCGGAGAGCCGGAACTGCTGCTTTTGTCGCACGCCGCGGCTCGTGTCGGGTGCGGGCGCTGCGGCGCGCAAGGCGAGGGTGAAAGGGAAGCAGAAGACCTTGATGGATCAGATACGATGTGTTGCGGTAAGTGAAAAGAAGGTCGGAGGTTGGTGCCGACGACAAAAAAGCGCCGAAGGTAAATAGAGAGTGCAACACGAGGACTTCCCAGGAGGTCACCCATTCCAGTACTACTCTCGCCCAAGCACGCTTAACTTCGGAGTTCTGATGGGATCCGGTGCTTTAGTGCTGGTATGATCGCACACGTTACATGTTGCGCGAAAAAATGCTCTTATGCCTCACGCGGGAGCCGTGGGCGCCGCAACGCACGAACCGACTAGCCGTCATAGAAACGGCCCCAAAAAATGACTGAAACTAGCTTACACGGCATCCGAAACGGTCCCGAACCGACTTCGTCTGTTCGCCACGTCGTAGCCAGCGGAACGAGCTTTCCGTGGCCACAAAAATCGCCGAATTCCGACATCGGCGTGCCAAGTTACGGTCCGGCGAGCCGGAACTGCTGCTTTTGTCGCACGCCGCGGCTCGTGTCGGGTGTCGGCGCTGCGGCGCGCAAGGCGAGGGTGAAAGGGAAGCAGAAGACCTCGATGGATCAGATACGGTGTGTTGCGGGAAGTGAAAAGAAGGTCGGAGGTTGGTGCCGACGACAAAAAGCGCCGAAGGCAAAAAGAGAGTGCAACACGAGGACTTCCCAGGAGGTCACCCATCCCAGTACTACTCTCGCCCAAGCACGCTTAACTTCGGAGTTCTGATGGGATCCGGTTCTTTAGAACTGGTATGATCACACCCGTTACATGTTGCGCGAAAAAATGCTCTTATGCCTCACGCGGGAGCCGTGGGGGCCGCAACGCACGAACCGACTAGCCGTCATAGAAACGACCCCGAAAAACGATCGAAACGAGCTTAAACGGCATCCGAAACGGTCCCGAACCGACTTTGTCTGTTCGCCACGTCGTAGCCAGCGGAACGAGCTTTCCGTGGCCACGAAAATCGCCGAATTCCGACATCGGCGTGCCAAGTTACGGTCCGGAGAGCCGGAACTGCTGCTTTTGTCGCACGCCGCGGCTCGTGTCGGGTGCCGGCGCTGCGGCGCGCAAGGCGAGGGTGAAAGGGAAGCAGAAGACCTCGATGGATCAGATACGGTGTGTTGCGGGAAGTGAAAAGAAGGTCGGAGGTTGGTGCCGACGACAAAAAAGCGCCGAAGGCAAAAAGAGAGTGCAACACGAGGACTTCCCAGGAGGTCACCCATCCTAGTACTACTCTCGCCCAAGCACGCTTAACTTCAGAGTTCTGATGGGATCCGGTGCTTTAGTGCTAGTGTGATCGCACCCGTTACATGTTGCGCGAAAAAATGCTCTTGTGCCTCACGCGGGAGCCGTGGGGGCCGCAACGCACAAACCGACTAGCCGTCATAGAAACGCCCCGAAAAACGCCCGAAACGAGCTTAAACGGCATCTGAAACGGTCCCGAACCGACTTCGTCTGTTCGTCACGTCGTAGCCAGCAGAACGTGCTTTCCGTGGCCAGGAAAATCGCCGAATTTCGACATCGGCGTGCCAAGTTACGGTCCGGCGAGCCGGAACTGCTGCGTTTGTCGCACGCCGCGGCTCGTGTCGGGTGCCGGCGCTGCGGCGCGCAAGGCGAGGGTGAAAGGAAAGCAGAAGACCTCGATGGATCAGATACGGTGTGTTGCGGGAAGTGAAAAGAAGGTCGGAGGTTGGTGCCGACGACAAAAAAGCGCCGAAGGCAAAAAGAGAGTGCAACACGAGGACTTCCCAGGAGGTCACCCATCCCAGTACTACTCTCGCCCAAGCACGCTTAACTTCGGAGTTCTGATGGGATCCGGTGCTTTAGTGCTGGTATGATCGCACACGTTACATGTTGCGCGAAAAAATGCTCTTATGCCTCACGCGGGAGCCGTGGGGGCCGCAACGCACGAACCGACTAGCCGTCATAGAAACGCCCGAAATGAGCTTAAACGGCATCTGAAACGGTCCCGAACCGACTTCGTCTGTTCGTCACGTCGTAGCCAGCGGAACGAGCTTTCCGTGGCCAGGAAAATCGCCGAATTTCGACATCGGCGTGCCAAGTTACGGTCCGGCGAGCCGGAACTGCTGCGTTTGTCGCACGCCGCGGCTCGTGTCGGGTGCCGGCGCTGCGGCGTGCAAGGCGAGGGTGAAAGGGAAGCAGAAGACCTCGATGGATCAGATACGGTGTGTTGCGGGAAGTGAAAAGAAGGTCGGAGGTTGGTGCCGACGACAAAAAAGCGCCGAAGGCAAAAAGAGAGTGCAACACGAGGACTTCCCAGGAGGTCACCCATCCCAGTACTACTCTCGCCCAAGCACGCTTAACTTCAGAGTTCTGATGGGATCCGGTGCTTTAGTGCTAGTGTGATCGCACCCGTTACATGTTGCGCGAAAAAATGCTCTTATGCCTCACGCGGGAGCCGTGGGGGCCGCAACGCACGAACCGACTAGCCGTCATAAAAACGGCCCCGAAAAACGCCCGAAATGAGCTTAAACGGCATCCGAAACGGTCCCGAACCGACTTCGTCTGTTCGCCACGTCGTAGCCAGCGGAACGAGCTTTCCGTGGCCACGAAAATCGCCGAATTCCGACATCGGTGTGCCAAGTTACAGTCCGGAGAGACGGAACTGCTGCTTTTGTCGCACGCCGCGGCTCGTGTCGGGTGCGGGCGCTGCGGCGCGCAAGGCGAGGGTGAAAGGGAAGCAGAAGACCTTGATGGATCAGATACGGTGTGTTGCGGTAAGTGAAAAGAAGGTCGGAGGTTGGTGCCGACGACAAAAAAGCGCCGAAGGTAAATAGAGAGTGCAACACGAGGACTTCCCAGGAGGTCACCCATTCCAGTACTACTCTCGCCCAAGCACGCTTAACTTCGGAGTTCTGATGGGATCCGGTGCTTTAGTGCTGCTATGATCGCACACGTTACATGTTGCGCGAAAAAATGCTCTTATGCCTCACGCGGGAGCCGTGGGGGCCGCAACGCACGAACGGACTAGCCGTCATAGAAACGGCCCCGAAAAACGACTGAAACTAGCTTAAACGGCATCCGAAACGGTCCCGAACCGACTTCGTCTGTTCGCCACGTCGTAGCCAGCGGAACGAGCTTTCCGTGGCCACAAAAATCGCCGAATTCCGACATCGGTGTGCCAAGTTACAGTCCGGAGAGCCGGAACTGCTGCTTTTGTCGCACGCCGCGGCTCGTGTCGGGTGCGGGCGCTGCGGCGCGCAAGGCGAGGGTGAAAGGGAAGCAGAAGACCTTGATGGATCAGATACGGTGTGTTGCGGTAAGTGAAAAGAAGGTCGGAGGTTGGTGCCGACGACAAAAAAGCGCCGAAGGTAAATAGAGAGTGCAACACGAGGACTTCCCAGGAGGTCACCCATTCCAGTACTACTCTCGCCCAAGCACGCTTAACTTCGGAGTTCTGATGGGATCCGGTGCTTTAGTGCTGCTATGATCGCACACGTTACATGTTGCGCGAAAAAATGCTCTTATGCCTCACGCGGGAGCCGTGGGGGCCGCAACGCACGAACCGACTAGCCGTCATAGAAACGGCCCCGAAAAACGACTGAAACTAGCTTAAACGGCATCCGAAACGGTCCCGAACCGACTTCGTCTGTTCGCCACGTCGTAGCCAGCGGAACGAGCTTTCCGTGGCCACGAAAATCGCCGAATTCCGACATCGGTGTGCCAAGTTACAGTCCGGAGAGCCGGAACTGCTGCTTTTGTCGCACGTCGCGGCTCGTGTCGGGTGCGGGCGCTGCGGCGCGCAAGGCGAGGGTGAAAGGGAAGCAGAAGACCTTGATGGATCAGATACGATGTGTTGCGGTAAGTGAAAAGAAGGTCGGAGGTTGGTGCCGACGACAAAAAAGCGCCGAAGGTAAATAGAGAGTGCAACACGAGGACTTCCCAGGAGGTCACCCATTCCAGTACTACTCTCGCCCAAGCACGCTTAACTTCGGAGTTCTGATGGGATCCGGTGCTTTAGTGCTGGTATGATCGCACACGTTACATGTTGCGCGAAAAAATGCTCTTATGCCTCACGCGGGAGCCGTGGGCGCCGCAACGCACGAACCGACTAGCCGTCATAGAAACGGCCCCAAAAAATGACTGAAACTAGCTTACACGGCATCCGAAACGGTCCCGAACCGACTTCGTCTGTTCGCCACGTCGTAGCCAGCGGAACGAGCTTTCCGTGGCCACAAAAATCGCCGAATTCCGACATCGGCGTGCCAAGTTACGGTCCGGCGAGCCGGAACTGCTGCTTTTGTCGCACGCCGCGGCTCGTGTCGGGTGTCGGCGCTGCGGCGCGCAAGGCGAGGGTGAAAGGGAAGCAGAAGACCTCGATGGATCAGATACGGTGTGTTGCGGGAAGTGAAAAGAAGGTCGGAGGTTGGTGCCGACGACAAAAAAGCGCCGAAGGCAAAAAGAGAGTGCAACACGAGGACTTCCCAGGAGGTCACCCATCCCAGTACTACTCTCGCCCAAGCACGCTTAACTTCGGAGTTCTGATGGGATCCGGTTCTTTAGAACTGGTATGATCACACCCGTTACATGTTGCGCGAAAAAATGCTCTTATGCCTCACGCGGGAGCCGTGGGGGCCGCAACGCACGAACCGACTAGCCGTCATAGAAACGACCCCGAAAAACGACCGAAACGAGCTTAAACGGCATCCGAAACGGTCCCGAACCGACTTTGTCTGTTCGCCACGTCGTAGCCAGCGGAACGAGCTTTCCGTGGCCACGAAAATCGCCGAATTCCGACATCGGCGTGCCAAGTTACGGTCCGGAGAGCCGGAACTGCTGCTTTTGTCGCACGCCGCGGCTCGTGTCGGGTGCCGGCGCTGCGGCGCGCAAGGCGAGGGTGAAAGGGAAGCAGAAGACCTCGATGGATCAGATACGGTGTGTTGCGGGAAGTGAAAAGAAGGTCGGAGGTTGGTGCCGACGACAAAAAAGCGCCGAAGGCAAAAAGAGAGTGCAACACGAGGACTTCCCAGGAGGTCACCCATCCTAGTACTACTCTCGCCCAAGCACGCTTAACTTCAGAGTTCTGATGGGATCCGGTGCTTTAGTGCTAGTGTGATCGCACCCGTTACATGTTGCGCGAAAAAATGCTCTTGTGCCTCACGCGGGAGCCGTGGGGGCCGCAACGCACAAACCGACTAGCCGTCATAGAAACGCCCCGAAAAACGCCCGAAACGAGCTTAAACGGCATCTGAAACGGTCCCGAACCGACTTCGTCTGTTCGTCACGTCGTAGCCAGCAGAACGTGCTTTCCGTGGCCAGGAAAATCGCCGAATTTCGACATCGGCGTGCCAAGTTACGGTCCGGCGAGCCGGAACTGCTGCGTTTGTCGCACGCCGCGGCTCGTGTCGGGTGCCGGCGCTGCGGCGCGCAAGGCGAGGGTGAAAGGAAAGCAGAAGACCTCGATGGATCAGATACGGTGTGTTGCGGGAAGTGAAAAGAAGGTCGGAGGTTGGTGCCGACGACAAAAAAGCGCCGAAGGCAAAAAGAGAGTGCAACACGAGGACTTCCCAGGAGGTCACCCATCCCAGTACTACTCTCGCCCAAGCACGCTTAACTTCGGAGTTCTGATGGGATCCGGTGCTTTAGTGCTGGTATGATCGCACACGTTACATGTTGCGCGAAAAAATGCTCTTATGCCTCACGCGGGAGCCGTGGGGGCCGCAACGCACGAACCGACTAGCCGTCATAGAAACGCCCGAAATGAGCTTAAACGGCATCTGAAACGGTCCCGAACCGACTTCGTCTGTTCGTCACGTCGTAGCCAGCGGAACGAGCTTTCCGTGGCCAGGAAAATCGCCGAATTTCGACATCGGCGTGCCAAGTTACGGTCCGGCGAGCCGGAACTGCTGCGTTTGTCGCACGCCGCGGCTCGTGTCGGGTGCCGGCGCTGCGGCGTGCAAGGCGAGGGTGAAAGGGAAGCAGAAGACCTCGATGGATCAGATACGGTGTGTTGCGGGAAGTGAAAAGAAGGTCGGAGGTTGGTGCCGACGACAAAAAAGCGCCGAAGGCAAAAAGAGAGTGCAACACGAGGACTTCCCAGGAGGTCACCCATCCCAGTACTACTCTCGCCCAAGCACGCTTAACTTCAGAGTTCTGATGGGATCCGGTGCTTTAGTGCTAGTGTGATCGCACCCGTTACATGTTGCGCGAAAAAATGCTCTTATGCCTCACGCGGGAGCCGTGGGGGCCGCAACGCACGAACCGACTAGCCGTCATAAAAACGGCCCCGAAAAACGCCCGAAATGAGCTTAAACGGCATCCGAAACGGTCCCGAACCGACTTCGTCTGTTCGCCACGTCGTAGCCAGCGGAACGAGCTTTCCGTGGCCACGAAAATCGCCGAATTCCGACATCGGTGTGCCAAGTTACAGTCCGGAGAGCCGGAACTGCTGCTTTTATCGCACGCCGCGGCTCGTGTCGGGTGCGGGCGCTGCGGCGCGCAAGGCGAGGGTGAAAGGGAAGCAGAAGACCTTGATGGATCAGATACGGTGTGTTGCGGTAAGTGAAAAGAAGGTCGGAGGTTGGTGCCGACGACAAAAAAGCGCCGAAGGTAAATAGAGAGTGCAACACGAGGACTTCCCAGGAGGTCACCCATTCCAGTACTACTCTCGCCCAAGCACGCTTAACTTCGGAGTTCTGATGGGATCCGGTGCTTTAGTGCTGCTATGATCGCACACGTTACATGTTGCGCGAAAAAATGCTCTTATGCCTCACGCGGGAGCCGTGGGGGCCGCAACGCACGAACCGACTAGCCGTCATAGAAACGGCCCCGAAAAACGACTGAAACTAGCTTAAACGGCATCCGAAACGGTCCCGAACCGACTTCGTCTGTTCGCCACGTCGTAGCCAGCGGAACGAGCTTTCCGTGGCCACAAAAATCGCCGAATTCCGACATCGGTGTGCCAAGTTACAGTCCGGAGAGCCGGAACTGCTGCTTTTGTCGCACGCCGCGGCTCGTGTCGGGTGCGGGCGCTGCGGCGCGCAAGGCGAGGGTGAAAGGGAAGCAGAAGACCTTGATGGATCAGATACGATGTGTTGCGGTAAGTGAAAAGAAGGTCGGAGGTTGGTGCCGACGACAAAAAAGCGCCGAAGGTAAATAGAGAGTGCAACACGAGGACTTCCCAGGAGGTCACCCATTCCAGTACTACTCTCGCCCAAGCACGCTTAACTTCGGAGTTCTGATGGGATCCGGTGCTTTAGTGCTGGTATGATCGCACACGTTACATGTTGCGCGAAAAAATGCTCTTATGCCTCACGCGGGAGCCGTGGGCGCCGCAACGCACGAACCGACTAGCCGTCATAGAAACGGCCCCAAAAAATGACTGAAACTAGCTTACACGGCATCCGAAACGGTCCCGAACCGACTTCGTCTGTTCGCAACGTCGTAGCCAGCGGAACGAGCTTTCCGTGGCCACAAAAATCGCCGAATTCCGACATCGGCGTGCCAAGTTACGGTCCGGCGAGCCGGAACTGCTGCTTTTGTCGCACGCCGCGGCTCGTGTCGGGTGTCGGCGCTGCGGCGCGCAAGGCGAGGGTGAAAGGGAAGCAGAAGACCTCGATGGATCAGATACGGTGTGTTGCGGGAAGTGAAAAGAAGGTCGGAGGTTGGTGCCGACGACAAAAAAGCGCCGAAGGCAAAAAGAGAGTGCAACACGAGGACTTCCCAGGAGGTCACCCATCCCAGTACTACTCTCGCCCAAGCACGCTTAACTTCAGAGTTCTGATGGGATCCGGTGCTTTAGTGCTAGTGTGATCGCACCCGTTACATGTTGCGCGAAAAAATGCTCTTATGCCTCACGCGGGAGCCGTGGGGGCCGCAACGCACGAACCGACTAGCCGTCATAAAAACGGCCCCGAAAAACGCCCGAAATGAGCTTAAACGGCATCCGAAACGGTCCCGAACCGACTTCGTCTGTTCGCCACGTCGTAGCCAGCGGAACGAGCTTTCCGTGGCCACGAAAATCGCCGAATTCCGACATCGGTGTGCCAAGTTACAGTCCGGAGAGCCGGAACTGCTGCTTTTGTCACACGCCGCGGCTCGTGTCGGGTGCGGGCGCTGCGGCGCGCAAGGCGAGGGTGAAAGGGAAGCAGAAGACCTTGATGGATCAGATACGGTGTGTTGCGGTAAGTGAAAAGAAGGTCGGAGGTTGGTGCCGACGACAAAAAAGCGCCGAAGGTAAATAGAGAGTGCAACACGAGGACTTCCCAGGAGGTCACCCATTCCAGTACTACTCTCGCCCAAGCACGCTTAACTTCGGAGTTCTGATGGGATCCGGTGCTTTAGTGCTGCTATGATCGCACACGTTACATGTTGCGCGAAAAAATGCTCTTATGCCTCACGCGGGAGCCGTGGGGGCCGCAACGCACGAACCGACTAGCCGTCATAGAAACGGCCCCGAAAAACGACTGAAACTAGCTTAAACGGCATCCGAAACGGTCCCGAACCGACATCGTCTGTTCGCCACGTCGTAGCCAGCGGAACGAGCTTTCCGTGGCCACAAAAATCGCCGAATTCCGACATCGGCGTGCCAAGTTACGGTCCGGCGAGCCGGAACTGCTGCTTTTGTCGCACGCCGCGGCTCGTGTCGGGTGTCGGCGCTGCGGCGCGCAAGGCGAGGGTGAAAGGGAAGCAGAAGACCTCGATGGATCAGATACGGTGTGTTGCGGGAAGTGAAAAGAAGGTCGGAGGTTGGTGCCGACGACAAAAAAGCGCCGAAGGCAAAAAGAGAGTGCAACACGAGGACTTCCCAGGAGGTCACCCATCCCAGTACTACTCTCGCCCAAGCACGCTTAACTTCGGAGTTCTGATGGGATCCGGTTCTTTAGAACTGGTATGATCACACCCGTTACATGTTGCGCGAAAAAATGCTCTTATGCCTCACGCGGGAGCCGTGGGCGCCGCAACGCACGAACCGACTAGCCGTCATAGAAACGGCCCCAAAAAATGACTGAAACTAGCTTACACGGCATCCGAAACGGTCCCGAACCGACTTCGTCTGTTCGCCACGTCGTAGCCAGCGGAACGAGCTTTCCGTGGCCACGAAAATCGCCGAATTCCGACATCGGTGTGCCAAGTTACAGTCCGGAGAGCCGGAACTGCTGCTTTTGTCGCACGCCGCGGCTCGTGTCGGGTGCGGGCGCTGCGGCGCGCAAGGCGAGGGTGAAAGGGAAGCAGAAGACCTTGATGGATCAGATACGATGTGTTGCGGTAAGTGAAAAGAAGGTCGGAGGTTGGTGCCGACGACAAAAAAGCGCCGAAGGTAAATAGAGAGTGCAACACGAGGACTTCCCAGGAGGTCACCCATTCCAGTACTACTCTCGCCCAAGCACGCTTAACTTCGGAGTTCTGATGGGATCCGGTGCTTTAGTGCTGGTATGATCGCACACGTTACATGTTGCGCGAAAAAATGCTCTTATGCCTCACGCGGGAGCCGTGGGCGCCGCAACGCACGAACCGACTAGCCGTCATAGAAACGGCCCCAAAAAATGACTGAAACTAGCTTACACGGCATCCGAAACGGTCCCGAACCGACTTCGTCTGTTCGCAACGTCGTAGCCAGCGGAACGAGCTTTCCGTGGCCACAAAAATCGCCGAATTCCGACATCGGCGTGCCAAGTTACGGTCCGGCGAGCCGGAACTGCTGCTTTTGTCGCACGCCGCGGCTCGTGTCGGGTGTCGGCGCTGCGGCGCGCAAGGCGAGGGTGAAAGGGAAGCAGAAGACCTCGATGGATCAGATACGGTGTGTTGCGGGAAGTGAAAAGAAGGTCGGAGGTTGGTGCCGACGACAAAAAAGCGCCGAAGGCAAAAAGAGAGTGCAACACGAGGACTTCCCAGGAGGTCACCCATCCCAGTACTACTCTCGCCCAAGCACGCTTAACTTCGGAGTTCTGATGGGATCCGGTTCTTTAGAACTGGTATGATCACACCCGTTACATGTTGCGCGAAAAAATGCTCTTATGCCTCACGCGGGAGCCGTGGGGGCCGCAACGCACGAACCGACTAGCCGTCATAGAAACGACCCCGAAAAACGACCGAAACGAGCTTAAACGGCATCCGAAACGGTCCCGAACCGACTTTGTCTGTTCGCCACGTCGTAGCCAGCGGAACGAGCTTTCCGTGGCCACGAAAATCGCCGAATTCCGACATCGGCGTGCCAAGTTACGGTCCGGAGAGCCGGAACTGCTGCTTTTGTCGCACGCCGCGGCTCGTGTCGGGTGCCGGCGCTGCGGCGCGCAAGGCGAGGGTGAAAGGGAAGCAGAAGACCTCGATGGATCAGATACGGTGTGTTGCGGGAAGTGAAAAGAAGGTCGGAGGTTGGTGCCGACGACAAAAAAGCGCCGAAGGCAAAAAGAGAGTGCAACACGAGGACTTCCCAGGAGGTCACCCATCCTAGTACTACTCTCGCCCAAGCACGCTTAACTTCAGAGTTCTGATGGGATCCGGTGCTTTAGTGCTAGTGTGATCGCACCCGTTACATGTTGCGCGAAAAAATGCTCTTGTGCCTCACGCGGGAGCCGTGGGGGCCGCAACGCACAAACCGACTAGCCGTCATAGAAACGCCCCGAAAAACGCCCGAAACGAGCTTAAACGGCATCTGAAACGGTCCCGAACCGACTTCGTCTGTTCGTCACGTCGTAGCCAGCAGAACGTGCTTTCCGTGGCCAGGAAAATCGCCGAATTTCGACATCGGCGTGCCAAGTTACGGTCCGGCGAGCCGGAACTGCTGCGTTTGTCGCACGCCGCGGCTCGTGTCGGGTGCCGGCGCTGCGGCGCGCAAGGCGAGGGTGAAAGGAAAGCAGAAGACCTCGATGGATCAGATACGGTGTGTTGCGGGAAGTGAAAAGAAGGTCGGAGGTTGGTGCCGACGACAAAAAAGCGCCGAAGGCAAAAAGAGAGTGCAACACGAGGACTTCCCAGGAGGTCACCCATCCCAGTACTACTCTCGCCCAAGCACGCTTAACTTCGGAGTTCTGATGGGATCCGGTGCTTTAGTGCTGGTATGATCGCACACGTTACATGTTGCGCGAAAAAATGCTCTTATGCCTCACGCGGGAGCCGTGGGGGCCGCAACGCACGAACCGACTAGCCGTCATAGAAACGCCCGAAATGAGCTTAAACGGCATCTGAAACGGTCCCGAACCGACTTCGTCTGTTCGTCACGTCGTAGCCAGCGGAACGAGCTTTCCGTGGCCAGGAAAATCGCCGAATTTCGACATCGGCGTGCCAAGTTACGGTCCGGCGAGCCGGAACTGCTGCGTTTGTCGCACGCCGCGGCTCGTGTCGGGTGCCGGCGCTGCGGCGTGCAAGGCGAGGGTGAAAGGGAAGCAGAAGACCTCGATGGATCAGATACGGTGTGTTGCGGGAAGTGAAAAGAAGGTCGGAGGTTGGTGCCGACGACAAAAAAGCGCCGAAGGCAAAAAGAGAGTGCAACACGAGGACTTCCCAGGAGGTCACCCATCCCAGTACTACTCTCGCCCAAGCACGCTTAACTTCGGAGTTCTGATGGGATCCGGTGCTTTAGTGCTAGTGTGATCGCACCCGTTACATGTTGCGCGAAAAAATGCTCTTATGCCTCACGCGGGAGCCGTGGGGGCCGCAACGCACGAACCGACTAGCCGTCATAAAAACGGCCCCGAAAAACGCCCGAAATGAGCTTAAACGGCATCCGAAACGGTCCCGAACCGACTTCGTCTGTTCGTCACGTCGTAGCCAGCGGAACGTGCTTTCCGTGGGCAGGAAAATCGCCGAATTTCGACATCGGCGTGCCAAGTTACGGTCCGGCGAGCCGGAACTGCTGCGTTTGTCGCACGCCGCGGCTCGTGTCGGGTGCCGGCGCTGCGGCGCGCAAGGCGAGGGTGAAAGGGAAGCAGAAGACCTCGATGGATCAGATACGGTGTGTTGCGGGAAGTGAAAAGAAGGTCGGAGGTTGGTGCCGACGACAAAAAAGCGCCGAAGGCAAAAAGAGAGTGCAACACAAGGACTTCCCAGGAGGTCACCCATCCCAGTACTACTCTCGCTCAAGCACGCTTAACTTCAGAGTTCTGATGGGATCCGGTGCTTTAGTGCTGGTATGATCGCACACGTTACATGTTGCGCGAAAAAATGCTCTTATGCCTCACGCGGGAGCCGTGGGCGCCGCAACGCACGAACCGACTAGCCGTCATAGAAACGGCCCCAAAAAATGACTGAAACTAGCTTACACGGCATCCGAAACGGTCCCGAACCGACTTCGTCTGTTCGCCACGTCGTAGCCAGCGGAACGAGCTTTCCGTGGCCACAAAAATCGCCGAATTCCGACATCGGCGTGCCAAGTTACGGTCCGGCGAGCCGGAACTGCTGCTTTTGTCGCACGCCGCGGCTCGTGTCGGGTGTCGGCGCTGCGGCGCGCAAGGCGAGGGTGAAAGGGAAGCAGAAGACCTCGATGGATCAGATACGGTGTGTTGCGGGAAGTGAAAAGAAGGTCGGAGGTTGGTGCCGACGACAAAAAAGCGCCGAAGGCAAAAAGAGAGTGCAACACGAGGACTTCCCAGGAGGTCACCCATCCCAGTACTACTCTCGCCCAAGCACGCTTAACTTCAGAGTTCTGATGGGATCCGGTGCTTTAGTGCTAGTGTGATCGCACCCGTTACATGTTGCGCGAAAAAATGCTCTTATGCCTCACGCGGGAGCCGTGGGGGCCGCAACGCACGAACCGACTAGCCGTCATAAAAACGGCCCCGAAAAACGCCCGAAATGAGCTTAAACGGCATCCGAAACGGTCCCGAACCGACTTCGTCTGTTCGTCACGTCGTAGCCAGCGGAACGTGCTTTCCGTGGGCAGGAAAATCGCCGAATTTCGACATCGGCGTGCCAAGTTACGGTCCGGCGAGCCGGAACTGCTGCGTTTGTCGCACGCCGCGGCTCGTGTCGGGTGCCGGCGCTGCGGCGCGCAAGGCGAGGGTGAAAGGGAAGCAGAAGACCTCGATGGATCAGATACGGTGTGTTGCGGGAAGTGAAAAGAAGGTCGGAGGTTGGTGCCGACGACAAAAAAGCGCCGAAGGCAAAAA
Organism: Nuphar pumila; assembly: GCF_984573655.1. Taxonomy (NCBI): domain Eukaryota; kingdom Viridiplantae; phylum Streptophyta; class Magnoliopsida; order Nymphaeales; family Nymphaeaceae; genus Nuphar; species Nuphar pumila. Next base: position 162,355,089 of record NC_143249.1, on the reverse strand, counting down.
GAGAGTGCAACACAAGGACTTCCCAGGAGGTCACCCATCCCAGTACTACTCTCGCTCAAGCACGCTTAACTTCAGAGTTCTGATGGGATCCGGTGCTTTAGTGCTGGTATGATCGCACCCGTTACATATTGCGCGAAAAAATGCTCTTATGCCTCACGCGGGAGCCGTGGGGGCCGCAACGCACGAACCGACTAGCCGTCATAAAAACGGCCCTGAAAACGCCCGAAACGAGCTTAAACGGCCTCTGAAACGGTCCTGAACCGACTTTGTCTGTTCGCCACGTCGTAGCCAGCGGAACGAGCTTTCCGTGGCCACGAAAATCATCGAATTTCGACATCGGCGTGCCAAGTTACGGTCCGGCGAGCCGGAACTGCTGCGTTTGTCGCACGCTGCGGCTCGTGTCGGGTGCCGGTGCGCAAGGCGAGGGTGAAAGGGAAGCAGAAGACCTCGATGGATCAGATACGGTGTGTTGCGGGAAGTGAAAAGAAGGTCAGAGGTTGGTGCCGACGACAAAAAAGCGCCAAAGGCAAAAAGAGAGTGCAACACAAGGACTTCCCAGGAGGTCACCCATCCCAGTACTACTCTCGCCCAAGCACGCTTAACTTCAGAGTTTTGATAGGATCCGGTGCTTCAGTGCTAATATGATCGCACCTGTTACATGTTGCGCGAAAAAATGCTCTTATGCCTCACGCGGGAGACGTGGGGGCCCTAACGCACGAACCGACTAGCCGTCATAGAAACAGCCCCAAAAAACGCCCGAAACGAGCTTAAACGGCCTCCGAAACGGTCCCGAACCGACTTTGTCGGTTCGCCACATTGTAGCCAGCGGAACGAGCTTTCCGTGGCCACGAAAATTGCCGAATTCCGACATCGGCGTGCCAAGTTACGGTCCGGCGAGCCGGAACTGCTGCTTTTGTCGCACGCCGCGGCTCGTGTCGGGTGCCGGTGCTGCAGTGCGCAAGGCGAGGGTGAAAGGGAAGCAGAAGACCTCGATGGATCAGATACGGTGTGTTGCGGGAAGTGAAAAGAAGGTCGGAGGTTGGTGCCGACGACAAAAAAGCGCCGAAGGCAAAAAGAGAGTGCAACACGAGGACTTCCCAGGAGGTCACCCATCCCAGTACTACTCTCGCCCAAGCACGCTTAACTTTGGAGTTCTGATGGGATCCAGTGCTTTAGTGCTGGTATGATCTCACCCGTTACATGTTGCGCGAAAAAATGCTCTTATGCCTCACGCGGGAGCCGTGGGGGCCGCAACGCATGAACCGACTAGCCGTCATAGAAACGGCCTCCGAAACAGTCCCGAACCGACTTCGTTTGTTCGCCACGTCGTAGCCAGCGAAACGAGCTTTCAGTGGCCACGAAAATCGCCGAATTCCGACATCGGCGTGCCAAGTTACGGTCTGGCGAGCCGGAACTGCTGCGTTTGTCGCACGCCGCGGCTCCTGTCGGGTGCCGGCGCTGCGGCGCGCAAGGCGAGGGTGAAAGGGAAGCAGAAGACCTCGATGGATCAGATACGGTGTGTTGCGGGAAGTGAAAAGAAGGTCGGAGGTTGGTGCCGACGACAAAAAAGCGCCGAAGGCAAAAAGAGAGTGCAACACAAGGACTTCCCAGGAGATCACCCATCCCAGTACTACTCTCGCTCAAGCACGCTTAACTTCAGAGTTCTGATGGGATCCGGTGCTTTAGTGCTGGTATGATCGCACCCGTTACATGTTGCGCGAAAAAATGCTCTTATGCCTCACGCGGGAGCCGTGGGGGCCGCAACGCACAAACCGACTAGTCATCATAGAAACGCCCGAAATGATCTTAAACGGCATCTAAAACAGTCCCGAACCGACTTCGTCTGTTCGTCACGTCGTAGCCAGCGGAACGAGCTTTCCGTGGCCAGGAAAATCGCCGAATTTCGACATCGGCGTGCCAAGTTACGGTCTGGCGAGCCGGAACTGCTGCGTTTGTCGCACGCCGCGGCTCGTGTCGGGTGCCGGCGCTGCGGCGCGCAAGGCGAGGGTGAAAGGGAAGCAGAAGACCTCGATGGATCAGATACGGTGTGTTGCGGGAAGTGAAAAGAAGGTCGGAGGTTGGTGCCGACGACAAAAAAGCGCCGAAGGCAAAAAGAGAGTGCAACACGAGGACTTCCCAGGAGGTCACCCATCCCAGTACTACTCTCGCCCAAGCACGCTTAACTTCAGAGTTCTGATGGGATCCGGTGCTTTAGTGCTAGTGTGATCGCACCCGTTACATGTTGCGCGAAAAAATGCTCTTATGCCTCACGCGGGAGCCGTGGGGGCCGCAACGCACGAACCGACTAGCCGTCATAAAAACGGCCCCGAAAAACGCCCGAAATGATTTTAAACGGCATCCGAAACGGTCCCGAACCGACTTCGTCTGTTCGTCACGTCGTAGCCAGCGGAACGTGCTTTCCGTGGGCAAGAAAATCGCCGAATTTCGACATCGGCGTGCCAAGTTACGGTCCGGCGAGCCGGAACTGCTGCGTTTGTCGCACGCCGCGGCTCGTGTCGGGTGCCGGCGCTGCGGCGCGCAAGGCGAGGGTGAAAGGGAAGCAGAAGACCTCGATGGATCAGATACGGTGTGTTGCGGGAAGTGAAAAGAAGGTCGGAGGTTGGTGCCGACGACAAAAAAGCGCCGAAGGCAAAAAGAGAGTGCAACACAAGGACTTCCCAGGAGGTCACCCATCCCAGTACTACTCTCGCTCAAGCACGCTTAACTTCAGAGTTCTGATGGGATCCGGTGCTTTAGTGCTGGTATGATCGCACCCGTTACATGTTGCGCGAAAAAATGCTCTTATGCCTCACGCGGGCGCCGTGGGGGCCGCAACGCACAAACCGACTAGCCGTCATAGAAACGCCCGAAATGAGCTTAAACGGCATCTGAAACGGTCCCGAACCGACTTCGTCTGTTCGTCACGTCGTAGCCAGCGGAACGAGCTTTCCGTGGCCAGGAAAATCGCCGAATTTCGACATCGGCGTGCCAAGTTACGGTCCGGCGAGCCGGAACTGCTGCGTTTGTCGCACGCCGCGGCTCGTGTCGGGTGCCGGCGCTGCGGCGTGCAAGGCGAGGGTGAAAGGGAAGCAGAAGACCTCGATGGATCAGATACGGTGTGTTGCGGGAAGTGAAAAGAAGGTCGGAGGTTGGTGCCGACGACAAAAAAGCGCCGAAGGCAAAAAGAGAGTGCAACACGAGGACTTCCCAGGAGGTCACCCATCCCAGTACTACTCTCGCCCAAGCACGCTTAACTTCAGAGTTCTGATGGGATCCGGTGCTTTAGTGCTAGTGTGATCGCACCCGTTACATGTTGCGCGAAAAAATGCTCTTATGCCTCACGCGGGAGCCGTGGGGGCCGCAACGCACGAACCGACTAGCCGTCATAAAAACGGCCCCGAAAAACGCCCGAAATGAGCTTAAACGGCATCCGAAACGGTCCCGAACCGACTTCGTCTGTTCGCCACGTCGTAGCCAGCGGAACGAGCTTTCCGTGGCCACGAAAATCGCCGAATTCCGACATCGGTGTGCCAAGTTACAGTCCGGAGAGCCGGAACTGCTGCTTTTGTCACACGCCGCGGCTCGTGTCGGGTGCGGGCGCTGCGGCGCGCAAGGCGAGGGTGAAAGGGAAGCAGAAGACCTTGATGGATCAGATACGGTGTGTTGCGGTAAGTGAAAAGAAGGTCGGAGGTTGGTGCCGACGACAAAAAAGCGCCGAAGGTAAATAGAGAGTGCAACACGAGGACTTCCCAGGAGGTCACCCATTCCAGTACTACTCTCGCCCAAGCACGCTTAACTTCGGAGTTCTGATGGGATCCGGTGCTTTAGTGCTGCTATGATCGCACACGTTACATGTTGCGCGAAAAAATGCTCTTATGCCTCACGCGGGAGCCGTGGGGGCCGCAACGCACGAACCGACTAGCCGTCATAGAAACGGCCCCGAAAAACGACTGAAACTAGCTTAAACGGCATCCGAAACGGTCCCGAACCGACATCGTCTGTTCGCCACGTCGTAGCCAGCGGAACGAGCTTTCCGTGGCCACAAAAATCGCCGAATTCCGACATCGGCGTGCCAAGTTACGGTCCGGCGAGCCGGAACTGCTGCTTTTGTCGCACGCCGCGGCTCGTGTCGGGTGTCGGCGCTGCGGCGCGCAAGGCGAGGGTGAAAGGGAAGCAGAAGACCTCGATGGATCAGATACGGTGTGTTGCGGGAAGTGAAAAGAAGGTCGGAGGTTGGTGCCGACGACAAAAAAGCGCCGAAGGCAAAAAGAGAGTGCAACACGAGGACTTCCCAGGAGGTCACCCATCCCAGTACTACTCTCGCCCAAGCACGCTTAACTTCGGAGTTCTGATGGGATCCGGTTCTTTAGAACTGGTATGATCACACCCGTTACATGTTGCGCGAAAAAATGCTCTTATGCCTCACGCGGGAGCCGTGGGCGCCGCAACGCACGAACCGACTAGCCGTCATAGAAACGGCCCCAAAAAATGACTGAAACTAGCTTACACGGCATCCGAAACGGTCCCGAACCGACTTCGTCTGTTCGCCACGTCGTAGCCAGCGGAACGAGCTTTCCGTGGCCACGAAAATCGCCGAATTCCGACATCGGTGTGCCAAGTTACAGTCCGGAGAGCCGGAACTGCTGCTTTTGTCGCACGCCGCGGCTCGTGTCGGGTGCGGGCGCTGCGGCGCGCAAGGCGAGGGTGAAAGGGAAGCAGAAGACCTTGATGGATCAGATACGATGTGTTGCGGTAAGTGAAAAGAAGGTCGGAGGTTGGTGCCGACGACAAAAAAGCGCCGAAGGTAAATAGAGAGTGCAACACGAGGACTTCCCAGGAGGTCACCCATTCCAGTACTACTCTCGCCCAAGCACGCTTAACTTCGGAGTTCTGATGGGATCCGGTGCTTTAGTGCTGGTATGATCGCACACGTTACATGTTGCGCGAAAAAATGCTCTTATGCCTCACGCGGGAGCCGTGGGCGCCGCAACGCACGAACCGACTAGCCGTCATAGAAACGGCCCCAAAAAATGACTGAAACTAGCTTACACGGCATCCGAAACGGTCCCGAACCGACTTCGTCTGTTCGCAACGTCGTAGCCAGCGGAACGAGCTTTCCGTGGCCACAAAAATCGCCGAATTCCGACATCGGCGTGCCAAGTTACGGTCCGGCGAGCCGGAACTGCTGCTTTTGTCGCACGCCGCGGCTCGTGTCGGGTGTCGGCGCTGCGGCGCGCAAGGCGAGGGTGAAAGGGAAGCAGAAGACCTCGATGGATCAGATACGGTGTGTTGCGGGAAGTGAAAAGAAGGTCGGAGGTTGGTGCCGACGACAAAAAAGCGCCGAAGGCAAAAAGAGAGTGCAACACGAGGACTTCCCAGGAGGTCACCCATCCCAGTACTACTCTCGCCCAAGCACGCTTAACTTCGGAGTTCTGATGGGATCCGGTTCTTTAGAACTGGTATGATCACACCCGTTACATGTTGCGCGAAAAAATGCTCTTATGCCTCACGCGGGAGCCGTGGGGGCCGCAACGCACGAACCGACTAGCCGTCATAGAAACGACCCCGAAAAACGACCGAAACGAGCTTAAACGGCATCCGAAACGGTCCCGAACCGACTTTGTCTGTTCGCCACGTCGTAGCCAGCGGAACGAGCTTTCCGTGGCCACGAAAATCGCCGAATTCCGACATCGGCGTGCCAAGTTACGGTCCGGAGAGCCGGAACTGCTGCTTTTGTCGCACGCCGCGGCTCGTGTCGGGTGCCGGCGCTGCGGCGCGCAAGGCGAGGGTGAAAGGGAAGCAGAAGACCTCGATGGATCAGATACGGTGTGTTGCGGGAAGTGAAAAGAAGGTCGGAGGTTGGTGCCGACGACAAAAAAGCGCCGAAGGCAAAAAGAGAGTGCAACACGAGGACTTCCCAGGAGGTCACCCATCCTAGTACTACTCTCGCCCAAGCACGCTTAACTTCAGAGTTCTGATGGGATCCGGTGCTTTAGTGCTAGTGTGATCGCACCCGTTACATGTTGCGCGAAAAAATGCTCTTGTGCCTCACGCGGGAGCCGTGGGGGCCGCAACGCACAAACCGACTAGCCGTCATAGAAACGCCCCGAAAAACGCCCGAAACGAGCTTAAACGGCATCTGAAACGGTCCCGAACCGACTTCGTCTGTTCGTCACGTCGTAGCCAGCAGAACGTGCTTTCCGTGGCCAGGAAAATCGCCGAATTTCGACATCGGCGTGCCAAGTTACGGTCCGGCGAGCCGGAACTGCTGCGTTTGTCGCACGCCGCGGCTCGTGTCGGGTGCCGGCGCTGCGGCGCGCAAGGCGAGGGTGAAAGGAAAGCAGAAGACCTCGATGGATCAGATACGGTGTGTTGCGGGAAGTGAAAAGAAGGTCGGAGGTTGGTGCCGACGACAAAAAAGCGCCGAAGGCAAAAAGAGAGTGCAACACGAGGACTTCCCAGGAGGTCACCCATCCCAGTACTACTCTCGCCCAAGCACGCTTAACTTCGGAGTTCTGATGGGATCCGGTGCTTTAGTGCTGGTATGATCGCACACGTTACATGTTGCGCGAAAAAATGCTCTTATGCCTCACGCGGGAGCCGTGGGGGCCGCAACGCACGAACCGACTAGCCGTCATAGAAACGCCCGAAATGAGCTTAAACGGCATCTGAAACGGTCCCGAACCGACTTCGTCTGTTCGTCACGTCGTAGCCAGCGGAACGAGCTTTCCGTGGCCAGGAAAATCGCCGAATTTCGACATCGGCGTGCCAAGTTACGGTCCGGCGAGCCGGAACTGCTGCGTTTGTCGCACGCCGCGGCTCGTGTCGGGTGCCGGCGCTGCGGCGTGCAAGGCGAGGGTGAAAGGGAAGCAGAAGACCTCGATGGATCAGATACGGTGTGTTGCGGGAAGTGAAAAGAAGGTCGGAGGTTGGTGCCGACGACAAAAAAGCGCCGAAGGCAAAAAGAGAGTGCAACACGAGGACTTCCCAGGAGGTCACCCATCCCAGTACTACTCTCGCCCAAGCACGCTTAACTTCAGAGTTCTGATGGGATCCGGTGCTTTAGTGCTAGTGTGATCGCACCCGTTACATGTTGCGCGAAAAAATGCTCTTATGCCTCACGCGGGAGCCGTGGGGGCCGCAACGCACGAACCGACTAGCCGTCATAAAAACGGCCCCGAAAAACGCCCGAAATGAGCTTAAACGGCATCCGAAACGGTCCCGAACCGACTTCGTCTGTTCGCCACGTCGTAGCCAGCGGAACGAGCTTTCCGTGGCCACGAAAATCGCCGAATTCCGACATCGGTGTGCCAAGTTACAGTCCGGAGAGCCGGAACTGCTGCTTTTGTCGCACGCCGCGGCTCGTGTCGGGTGCGGGCGCTGCGGCGCGCAAGGCGAGGGTGAAAGGGAAGCAGAAGACCTTGATGGATCAGATACGGTGTGTTGCGGTAAGTGAAAAGAAGGTCGGAGGTTGGTGCCGACGACAAAAAAGCGCCGAAGGTAAATAGAGAGTGCAACACGAGGACTTCCCAGGAGGTCACCCATTCCAGTACTACTCTCGCCCAAGCACGCTTAACTTCGGAGTTCTGATGGGATCCGGTGCTTTAGTGCTGCTATGATCGCACACGTTACATGTTGCGCGAAAAAATGCTCTTATGCCTCACGCGGGAGCCGTGGGGGCCGCAACGCACGAACCGACTAGCCGTCATAGAAACGGCCCCGAAAAACGACTGAAACTAGCTTAAACGGCATCCGAAACGGTCCCGAACCGACTTCGTCTGTTCGCCACGTCGTAGCCAGCGGAACGAGCTTTCCGTGGCCACAAAAATCGCCGAATTCCGACATCGGTGTGCCAAGTTACAGTCCGGAGAGCCGGAACTGCTGCTTTTGTCGCACGCCGCGGCTCGTGTCGGGTGCGGGCGCTGCGGCGCGCAAGGCGAGGGTGAAAGGGAAGCAGAAGACCTTGATGGATCAGATACGATGTGTTGCGGTAAGTGAAAAGAAGGTCGGAGGTTGGTGCCGACGACAAAAAAGCGCCGAAGGTAAATAGAGAGTGCAACACGAGGACTTCCCAGGAGGTCACCCATTCCAGTACTACTCTCGCCCAAGCACGCTTAACTTCGGAGTTCTGATGGGATCCGGTGCTTTAGTGCTGGTATGATCGCACACGTTACATGTTGCGCGAAAAAATGCTCTTATGCCTCACGCGGGAGCCGTGGGCGCCGCAACGCACGAACCGACTAGCCGTCATAGAAACGGCCCCAAAAAATGACTGAAACTAGCTTACACGGCATCCGAAACGGTCCCGAACCGACTTCGTCTGTTCGCAACGTCGTAGCCAGCGGAACGAGCTTTCCGTGGCCACAAAAATCGCCGAATTCCGACATCGGCGTGCCAAGTTACGGTCCGGCGAGCCGGAACTGCTGCTTTTGTCGCACGCCGCGGCTCGTGTCGGGTGTCGGCGCTGCGGCGCGCAAGGCGAGGGTGAAAGGGAAGCAGAAGACCTCGATGGATCAGATACGGTGTGTTGCGGGAAGTGAAAAGAAGGTCGGAGGTTGGTGCCGACGACAAAAAAGCGCCGAAGGCAAAAAGAGAGTGCAACACGAGGACTTCCCAGGAGGTCACCCATCCCAGTACTACTCTCGCCCAAGCACGCTTAACTTCGGAGTTCTGATGGGATCCGGTTCTTTAGAACTGGTATGATCACACCCGTTACATGTTGCGCGAAAAAATGCTCTTATGCCTCACGCGGGAGCCGTGGGGGCCGCAACGCACGAACCGACTAGCCGTCATAGAAACGACCCCGAAAAACGACCGAAACGAGCTTAAACGGCATCCGAAACGGTCCCGAACCGACTTTGTCTGTTCGCCACGTCGTAGCCAGCGGAACGAGCTTTCCGTGGCCACGAAAATCGCCGAATTCCGACATCGGCGTGCCAAGTTACGGTCCGGAGAGCCGGAACTGCTGCTTTTGTCGCACGCCGCGGCTCGTGTCGGGTGCCGGCGCTGCGGCGCGCAAGGCGAGGGTGAAAGGGAAGCAGAAGACCTCGATGGATCAGATACGGTGTGTTGCGGGAAGTGAAAAGAAGGTCGGAGGTTGGTGCCGACGACAAAAAAGCGCCGAAGGCAAAAAGAGAGTGCAACACGAGGACTTCCCAGGAGGTCACCCATCCTAGTACTACTCTCGCCCAAGCACGCTTAACTTCAGAGTTCTGATGGGATCCGGTGCTTTAGTGCTAGTGTGATCGCACCCGTTACATGTTGCGCGAAAAAATGCTCTTGTGCCTCACGCGGGAGCCGTGGGGGCCGCAACGCACAAACCGACTAGCCGTCATAGAAACGCCCCGAAAAACGCCCGAAACGAGCTTAAACGGCATCTGAAACGGTCCCGAACCGACTTCGTCTGTTCGTCACGTCGTAGCCAGCAGAACGTGCTTTCCGTGGCCAGGAAAATCGCCGAATTTCGACATCGGCGTGCCAAGTTACGGTCCGGCGAGCCGGAACTGCTGCGTTTGTCGCACGCCGCGGCTCGTGTCGGGTGCCGGCGCTGCGGCGCGCAAGGCGAGGGTGAAAGGAAAGCAGAAGACCTCGATGGATCAGATACGGTGTGTTGCGGGAAGTGAAAAGAAGGTCGGAGGTTGGTGCCGACGACAAAAAAGCGCCGAAGGCAAAAAGAGAGTGCAACACGAGGACTTCCCAGGAGGTCACCCATCCCAGTACTACTCTCGCCCAAGCACGCTTAACTTCGGAGTTCTGATGGGATCCGGTGCTTTAGTGCTGGTATGATCGCACACGTTACATGTTGCGCGAAAAAATGCTCTTATGCCTCACGCGGGAGCCGTGGGGGCCGCAACGCACGAACCGACTAGCCGTCATAGAAACGCCCGAAATGAGCTTAAACGGCATCTGAAACGGTCCCGAACCGACTTCGTCTGTTCGTCACGTCGTAGCCAGCGGAACGAGCTTTCCGTGGCCAGGAAAATCGCCGAATTTCGACATCGGCGTGCCAAGTTACGGTCCGGCGAGCCGGAACTGCTGCGTTTGTCGCACGCCGCGGCTCGTGTCGGGTGCCGGCGCTGCGGCGTGCAAGGCGAGGGTGAAAGGGAAGCAGAAGACCTCGATGGATCAGATACGGTGTGTTGCGGGAAGTGAAAAGAAGGTCGGAGGTTGGTGCCGACGACAAAAAAGCGCCGAAGGCAAAAAGAGAGTGCAACACGAGGACTTCCCAGGAGGTCACCCATCCCAGTACTACTCTCGCCCAAGCACGCTTAACTTCAGAGTTCTGATGGGATCCGGTGCTTTAGTGCTAGTGTGATCGCACCCGTTACATGTTGCGCGAAAAAATGCTCTTATGCCTCACGCGGGAGCCGTGGGGGCCGCAACGCACGAACCGACTAGCCGTCATAAAAACGGCCCCGAAAAACGCCCGAAATGAGCTTAAACGGCATCCGAAACGGTCCCGAACCGACTTCGTCTGTTCGCCACGTCGTAGCCAGCGGAACGAGCTTTCCGTGGCCACGAAAATCGCCGAATTCCGACATCGGTGTGCCAAGTTACAGTCCGGAGAGCCGGAACTGCTGCTTTTGTCGCACGCCGCGGCTCGTGTCGGGTGCGGGCGCTGCGGCGCGCAAGGCGAGGGTGAAAGGGAAGCAGAAGACCTTGATGGATCAGATACGGTGTGTTGCGGTAAGTGAAAAGAAGGTCGGAGGTTGGTGCCGACGACAAAAAAGCGCCGAAGGTAAATAGAGAGTGCAACACGAGGACTTCCCAGGAGGTCACCCATTCCAGTACTACTCTCGCCCAAGCACGCTTAACTTCGGAGTTCTGATGGGATCCGGTGCTTTAGTGCTGCTATGATCGCACACGTTACATGTTGCGCGAAAAAATGCTCTTATGCCTCACGCGGGAGCCGTGGGGGCCGCAACGCACGAACGGACTAGCCGTCATAGAAACGGCCCCGAAAAACGACTGAAACTAGCTTAAACGGCATCCGAAACGGTCCCGAACCGACTTCGTCTGTTCGCCACGTCGTAGCCAGCGGAACGAGCTTTCCGTGGCCACAAAAATCGCCGAATTCCGACATCGGTGTGCCAAGTTACAGTCCGGAGAGCCGGAACTGCTGCTTTTGTCGCACGCCGCGGCTCGTGTCGGGTGCGGGCGCTGCGGCGCGCAAGGCGAGGGTGAAAGGGAAGCAGAAGACCTTGATGGATCAGATACGATGTGTTGCGGTAAGTGAAAAGAAGGTCGGAGGTTGGTGCCGACGACAAAAAAGCGCCGAAGGTAAATAGAGAGTGCAACACGAGGACTTCCCAGGAGGTCACCCATTCCAGTACTACTCTCTCCCAAGCACGCTTAACTTCGGAGTTCTGATGGGATCCGGTGCTTTAGTGCTGGTATGATCGCACACGTTACATGTTGCGCGAAAAAATGCTCTTATGCCTCACGCGGGAGCCGTGGGCGCCGCAACGCACGAACCGACTAGCCGTCATAGAAACGGCCCCAAAAAATGACTGAAACTAGCTTACACGGCATCCGAAACGGTCCCGAACCGACTTCGTCTGTTCGCCACGTCGTAGCCAGCGGAACGAGCTTTCCGTGGCCACAAAAATCGCCGAATTCCGACATCGGCGTGCCAAGTTACGGTCCGGCGAGCCGGAACTGCTGCTTTTGTCGCACGCCGCGGCTCGTGTCGGGTGTCGGCGCTGCGGCGCGCAAGGCGAGGGTGAAAGGGAAGCAGAAGACCTCGATGGATCAGATACGGTGTGTTGCGGGAAGTGAAAAGAAGGTCGGAGGTTGGTGCCGACGACAAAAAAGCGCCGAAGGCAAAAAGAGAGTGCAACACGAGGACTTCCCAGGAGGTCACCCATCCCAGTACTACTCTCGCCCAAGCACGCTTAACTTCAGAGTTCTGATGGGATCCGGTGCTTTAGTGCTAGTGTGATCGCACCCGTTACATGTTGCGCGAAAAAATGCTCTTATGCCTCACGCGGGAGCCGTGGGGGCCGCAACGCACGAACCGACTAGCCGTCATAAAAACGGCCCCGAAAAACGCCCGAAATGAGCTTAAACGGCATCCGAAACGGTCCCGAACCGACTTCGTCTGTTCGTCACGTCGTAGCCAGCGGAACGTGCTTTCCGTGGGCAGGAAAATCGCCGAATTTCGACATCGGCGTGCCAAGTTACGGTCCGGCGAGCCGGAACTGCTGCGTTTGTCGCACGCCGCGGCTCGTGTCGGGTGCCGGCGCTGCGGCGCGCAAGGCGAGGGTGAAAGGGAAGCAGAAGACCTCGATGGATCAGATACGGTGTGTTGCGGGAAGTGAAAAGAAGGTCGGAGGTTGGTGCCGACGACAAAAAAGCGCCGAAGGCAAAAAGAGAGTGCAACACAAGGACTTCCCAGGAGGTCACCCATCCCAGTACTACTCTCGCTCAAGCACGCTTAACTTCAGAGTTCTGATGGGATCCGGTGCTTTAGTGCTGGTATGATCGCACCCGTTACATATTGCGCGAAAAAATGCTCTTATGCCTCACGCGGGAGCCGTGGGGGCCGCAACGCACGAACCGACTAGCCGTCATAAAAACGGCCCTGAAAACGCCCGAAACGAGCTTAAACGGCCTCTGAAACGGTCCTGAACCGACTTTGTCTGTTCGCCACGTCGTAGCCAGCGGAACGAGCTTTCCGTGGCCACGAAAATCATCGAATTTCGACATCGGCGTGCCAAGTTACGGTCCGGCGAGCCGGAACTGCTGCGTTTGTCGCACGCTGCGGCTCGTGTCGGGTGCCGGTGCGCAAGGCGAGGGTGAAAGGGAAGCAGAAGACCTCGATGGATCAGATACGGTGTGTTGCGGGAAGTGAAAAGAAGGTCAGAGGTTGGTGCCGACGACAAAAAAGCGCCAAAGGCAAAAAGAGAGTGCAACACAAGGACTTCCCAGGAGGTCACCCATCCCAGTACTACTCTCGCCCAAGCACGCTTAACTTCAGAGTTTTGATAGGATCCGGTGCTTCAGTGCTAATATGATCGCACCTGTTACATGTTGCGCGAAAAAATGCTCTTATGCCTCACGCGGGAGACGTGGGGGCCCTAACGCACGAACCGACTAGCCGTCATAGAAACAGCCCCAAAAAACGCCCGAAACGAGCTTAAACGGCCTCCGAAACGGTCCCGAACCGACTTTGTCGGTTCGCCACATTGTAGCCAGCGGAACGAGCTTTCCGTGGCCACGAAAATTGCCGAATTCCGACATCGGCGTGCCAAGTTACGGTCCGGCGAGCCGGAACTGCTGCTTTTGTCGCACGCCGCGGCTCGTGTCGGGTGCCGGTGCTGCAGTGCGCAAGGCGAGGGTGAAAGGGAAGCAGAAGACCTCGATGGATCAGATACGGTGTGTTGCGGGAAGTGAAAAGAAGGTCGGAGGTTGGTGCCGACGACAAAAAAGCGCCGAAGGCAAAAAGAGAGTGCAACACGAGGACTTCCCAGGAGGTCACCCATCCCAGTACTACTCTCGCCCAAGCACGCTTAACTTTGGAGTTCTGATGGGATCCAGTGCTTTAGTGCTGGTATGATCTCACCCGTTACATGTTGCGCGAAAAAATGCTCTTATGCCTCACGCGGGAGCCGTGGGGGCCGCAACGCATGAACCGACTAGCCGTCATAGAAACGGCCTCCGAAACAGTCCCGAACCGACTTCGTTTGTTCGCCACGTCGTAGCCAGCGAAACGAGCTTTCAGTGGCCACGAAAATCGCCGAATTCCGACATCGGCGTGCCAAGTTACGGTCTGGCGAGCCGGAACTGCTGCGTTTGTCGCACGCCGCGGCTCCTGTCGGGTGCCGGCGCTGCGGCGCGCAAGGCGAGGGTGAAAGGGAAGCAGAAGACCTCGATGGATCAGATACGGTGTGTTGCGGGAAGTGAAAAGAAGGTCGGAGGTTGGTGCCGACGACAAAAAAGCGCCGAAGGCAAAAAGAGAGTGCAACACAAGGACTTCCCAGGAGATCACCCATCCCAGTACTACTCTCGCTCAAGCACGCTTAACTTCAGAGTTCTGATGGGATCCGGTGCTTTAGTGCTGGTATGATCGCACCCGTTACATGTTGCGCGAAAAAATGCTCTTATGCCTCACGCGGGAGCCGTGGGGGCCGCAACGCACAAACCGACTAGTCATCATAGAAACGCCCGAAATGATCTTAAACGGCATCTAAAACAGTCCCGAACCGACTTCGTCTGTTCGTCACGTCGTAGCCAGCGGAACGAGCTTTCCGTGGCCAGGAAAATCGCCGAATTTCGACATCGGCGTGCCAAGTTACGGTCTGGCGAGCCGGAACTGCTGCGTTTGTCGCACGCCGCGGCTCGTGTCGGGTGCCGGCGCTGCGGCGCGCAAGGCGAGGGTGAAAGGGAAGCAGAAGACCTCGATGGATCAGATACGGTGTGTTGCGGGAAGTGAAAAGAAGGTCGGAGGTTGGTGCCGACGACAAAAAAGCGCCGAAGGCAAAAAGAGAGTGCAACACGAGGACTTCCCAGGAGGTCACCCATCCCAGTACTACTCTCGCCCAAGCACGCTTAACTTCAGAGTTCTGATGGGATCCGGTGCTTTAGTGCTAGTGTGATCGCACCCGTTACATGTTGCGCGAAAAAATGCTCTTATGCCTCACGCGGGAGCCGTGGGGGCCGCAACGCACGAACCGACTAGCCGTCATAAAAACGGCCCCGAAAAACGCCCGAAATGATTTTAAACGGCATCCGAAACGGTCCCGAACCGACTTCGTCTGTTCGTCACGTCGTAGCCAGCGGAACGTGCTTTCCGTGGGCAGGAAAATCGCCGAATTTCGACATCGGCGTGCCAAGTTACGGTCCGGCGAGCCGGAACTGCTGCGTTTGTCGCACGCCGCGGCTCGTGTCGGGTGCCGGCGCTGCGGCGCGCAAGGCGAGGGTGAAAGGGAAGCAGAAGACCTCGATGGATCAGATACGGTGTGTTGCGGGAAGTGAAAAGAAGGTCGGAGGTTGGTGCCGACGACAAAAAAGCGCCGAAGGCAAAAAGAGAGTGCAACACAAGGACTTCCCAGGAGGTCACCCATCCCAGTACTACTCTCGCTCAAGCACGCTTAACTTCAGAGTTCTGATGGGATCCGGTGCTTTAGTGCTGGTATGATCGCACCCGTTACATGTTGCGCGAAAAAATGCTCTTATGCCTCACGCGGGCGCCGTGGGGGCCGCAACGCACAAACCGACTAGCCGTCATAGAAACGCCCGAAATGAGCTTAAACGGCATCTGAAACGGTCCCGAACCGACTTCGTCTGTTCGTCACGTCGTAGCCAGCGGAACGAGCTTTCCGTGGCCAGGAAAATCGCCGAATTTCGACATCGGCGTGCCAAGTTACGGTCCGGCGAGCCGGAACTGCTGCGTTTGTCGCACGCCGCGGCTCGTGTCGGGTGCCGGCGCTGCGGCGTGCAAGGCGAGGGTGAAAGGGAAGCAGAAGACCTCGATGGATCAGATACGGTGTGTTGCGGGAAGTGAAAAGAAGGTCGGAGGTTGGTGCCGACGACAAAAAAGCGCCGAAGGCAAAAAGAGAGTGCAACACGAGGACTTCCCAGGAGGTCACCCATCCCAGTACTACTCTCGCCCAAGCACGCTTAACTTCAAAGTTCTGATGGGATCCGGTGCTTTAGTGCTAGTGTGATCGCACCCGTTACATGTTGCGCGAAAAAAATGCTCTTATGCCTCACGCGGGAGCCGTGGGGGCCGCAACGCACGAACCGACTAGCCGTCATAAAAACGGCCCCGAAAAACGCCCGAAATGAGCTTAAACGGCATCCGAAACGGTCCCGAACCGACTTCGTCTGTTCGCCACGTCGTAGCCAGCGGAACGAGCTTTCCGTGGCCACGAAAATCGCCGAATTCCGACATCGGTGTGCCAAGTTACAGTCCGGAGAGCCGGAACTGCTGCTTTTGTCACACGCCGCGGCTCGTGTCGGGTGCGGGCGCTGCGGCGCGCAAGGCGAGGGTGAAAGGGAAGCAGAAGACCTTGATGGATCAGATACGGTGTGTTGCGGTAAGTGAAAAGAAGGTCGGAGGTTGGTGCCGACGACAAAAAAGCGCCGAAGGTAAATAGAGAGTGCAACACGAGGACTTCCCAGGAGGTCACCCATTCCAGTACTACTCTCGCCCAAGCACGCTTAACTTCGGAGTTCTGATGGGATCCGGTGCTTTAGTGCTGCTATGATCGCACACGTTACATGTTGCGCGAAAAAATGCTCTTATGCCTCACGCGGGAGCCGTGGGGGCCGCAACGCACGAACCGACTAGCCGTCATAGAAACGGCCCCGAAAAACGACTGAAACTAGCTTAAACGGCATCCGAAACGGTCCCGAACCGACATCGTCTGTTCGCCACGTCGTAGCCAGCGGAACGAGCTTTCCGTGGCCACAAAAATCGCCGAATTCCGACATCGGCGTGCCAAGTTACGGTCCGGCGAGCCGGAACTGCTGCTTTTGTCGCACGCCGCGGCTCGTGTCGGGTGTCGGCGCTGCGGCGCGCAAGGCGAGGGTGAAAGGGAAGCAGAAGACCTCGATGGATCAGATACGGTGTGTTGCGGGAAGTGAAAAGAAGGTCGGAGGTTGGTGCCGACGACAAAAAAGCGCCGAAGGCAAAAAGAGAGTGCAACACGAGGACTTCCCAGGAGGTCACCCATCCCAGTACTACTCTCGCCCAAGCACGCTTAACTTCGGAGTTCTGATGGGATCCGGTTCTTTAGAACTGGTATGATCACACCCGTTACATGTTGCGCGAAAAAATGCTCTTATGCCTCACGCGGGAGCCGTGGGCGCCGCAACGCACGAACCGACTAGCCGTCATAGAAACGGCCCCAAAAAATGACTGAAACTAGCTTACACGGCATCCGAAACGGTCCCGAACCGACTTCGTCTGTTCGCCACGTCGTAGCCAGCGGAACGAGCTTTCCGTGGCCACGAAAATCGCCGAATTCCGACATCGGTGTGCCAAGTTACAGTCCGGAGAGCCGGAACTGCTGCTTTTGTCGCACGCCGCGGCTCGTGTCGGGTGCGGGCGCTGCGGCGCGCAAGGCGAGGGTGAAAGGGAAGCAGAAGACCTTGATGGATCAGATACGATGTGTTGCGGTAAGTGAAAAGAAGGTCGGAGGTTGGTGCCGACGACAAAAAAGCGCCGAAGGTAAATAGAGAGTGCAACACGAGGACTTCCCAGGAGGTCACCCATTCCAGTACTACTCTCGCCCAAGCACGCTTAACTTCGGAGTTCTGATGGGATCCGGTGCTTTAGTGCTGGTATGATCGCACACGTTACATGTTGCGCGAAAAAATGCTCTTATGCCTCACGCGGGAGCCGTGGGCGCCGCAACGCACGAACCGACTAGCCGTCATAGAAACGGCCCCAAAAAATGACTGAAACTAGCTTACACGGCATCCGAAACGGTCCCGAACCGACTTCGTCTGTTCGCCACGTCGTAGCCAGCGGAACGAGCTTTCCGTGGCCACAAAAATCGCCGAATTCCGACATCGGCGTGCCAAGTTACGGTCCGGCGAGCCGGAACTGCTGCTTTTGTCGCACGCCGCGGCTCGTGTCGGGTGTCGGCGCTGCGGCGCGCAAGGCGAGGGTGAAAGGGAAGCAGAAGACCTCGATGGATCAGATACGGTGTGTTGCGGGAAGTGAAAAGAAGGTCGGAGGTTGGTGCCGACGACAAAAAAGCGCCGAAGGCAAAAAGAGAGTGCAACACGAGGACTTCCCAGGAGGTCACCCATCCCAGTACTACTCTCGCCCAAGCACGCTTAACTTCGGAGTTCTGATGGGATCCGGTTCTTTAGTACTGGTATGATCACACCCGTTACATGTTGCGCGAAAAAATGCTCTTATGCCTCACGCGGGAGCCGTGGGGGCCGCAACGCACGAACCGACTAGCCGTCATAGAAACGACCCCGAAAAACGACCGAAACGAGCTTAAACGGCATCCGAAACGGTCCCGAACCGACTTTGTCTGTTCGCCACGTCGTAGCCAGCGGAACGAGCTTTCCGTGGCCACGAAAATCGCCGAATTCCGACATCGGCGTGCCAAGTTACGGTCCGGAGAGCCGGAACTGCTGCTTTTGTCGCACGCCGCGGCTCGTGTCGGGTGCCGGCGCTGCGGCGCGCAAGGCGAGGGTGAAAGGGAAGCAGAAGACCTCGATGGATCAGATACGGTGTGTTGCGGGAAGTGAAAAGAAGGTCGGAGGTTGGTGCCGACGACAAAAAAGCGCCGAAGGCAAAAAGAGAGTGCAACACGAGGACTTCCCAGGAGGTCACCCATCCTAGTACTACTCTCGCCCAAGCACGCTTAACTTCAGAGTTCTGATGGGATCCGGTGCTTTAGTGCTAGTGTGATCGCACCCGTTACATGTTGCGCGAAAAAATGCTCTTGTGCCTCACGCGGGAGCCGTGGGGGCCGCAACGCACAAACCGACTAGCCGTCATAGAAACGCCCCGAAAAACGCCCGAAACGAGCTTAAACGGCATCTGAAACGGTCCCGAACCGACTTCGTCTGTTCGTCACGTCGTAGCCAGCAGAACGTGCTTTCCGTGGCCAGGAAAATCGCCGAATTTCGACATCGGCGTGCCAAGTTACGGTCCGGCGAGCCGGAACTGCTGCGTTTGTCGCACGCCGCGGCTCGTGTCGGGTGCCGGCGCTGCGGCGCGCAAGGCGAGGGTGAAAGGAAAGCAGAAGACCTCGATGGATCAGATACGGTGTGTTGCGGGAAGTGAAAAGAAGGTCGGAGGTTGGTGCCGACGACAAAAAAGCGCCGAAGGCAAAAAGAGAGTGCAACACGAGGACTTCCCAGGAGGTCACCCATCCCAGTACTACTCTCGCCCAAGCACGCTTAACTTCGGAGTTCTGATGGGATCCGGTGCTTTAGTGCTGGTATGATCGCACACGTTACATGTTGCGCGAAAAAATGCTCTTATGCCTCACGCGGGAGCCGTGGGGGCCGCAACGCACGAACCGACTAGCCGTCATAGAAACGCCCGAAATGAGCTTAAACGGCATCTGAAACGGTCCCGAACCGACTTCGTCTGTTCGTCACGTCGTAGCCAGCGGAACGAGCTTTCCGTGGCCAGGAAAATCGCCGAATTTCGACATCGGCGTGCCAAGTTACGGTCCGGCGAGCCGGAACTGCTGCGTTTGTCGCACGCCGCGGCTCGTGTCGGGTGCCGGCGCTGCGGCGTGCAAGGCGAGGGTGAAAGGGAAGCAGAAGACCTCGATGGATCAGATACGGTGTGTTGCGGGAAGTGAAAAGAAGGTCGGAGGTTGGTGCCGACGACAAAAAAGCGCCGAAGGCAAAAAGAGAGTGCAACACGAGGACTTCCCAGGAGGTCACCCATCCCAGTACTACTCTCGCCCAAGCACGCTTAACTTCAGAGTTCTGATGGGATCCGGTGCTTTAGTGCTAGTGTGATCGCACCCGTTACATGTTGCGCGAAAAAATGCTCTTATGCCTCACGCGGGAGCCGTGGGGGCCGCAACGCACGAACCGACTAGCCGTCATAAAAACGGCCCCGAAAAACGCCCGAAATGAGCTTAAACGGCATCCGAAACGGTCCCGAACCAACTTCGTCTGTTCGCCACGTCGTAGCCAGCGGAACGAGCTTTCCGTGGCCACGAAAATCGCCGAATTCCGACATCGGTGTGCCAAGTTACAGTCCGGAGAGCCGGAACTGCTGCTTTTGTCGCACGCCGCGGCTCGTGTCGGGTGCGGGCGCTGCGGCGCGCAAGGCGAGGGTGAAAGGGAAGCAGAAGACCTTGATGGATCAGATACGGTGTGTTGCGGTAAGTGAAAAGAAGGTCGGAGGTTGGTGCCGACGACAAAAAAGCGCCGAAGGTAAATAGAGAGTGCAACACGAGGACTTCCCAGGAGGTCACCCATTCCAGTACTACTCTCGCCCAAGCACGCTTAACTTCGGAGTTCTGATGGGATCCGGTGCTTTAGTGCTGCTATGATCGCACACGTTACATGTTGCGCGAAAAAATGCTCTTATGCCTCACGCGGGAGCCGTGGGGGCCGCAACGCACGAACCGACTAGCCGTCATAGAAACGGCCCCGAAAAACGACTGAAACTAGCTTAAACGGCATCCGAAACGGTCCCGAACCGACTTCGTCTGTTCGCCACGTCGTAGCCAGCGGAACGAGCTTTCCGTGGCCACAAAAATCGCCGAATTCCGACATCGGTGTGCCAAGTTACAGTCCGGAGAGCCGGAACTGCTGCTTTTGTCGCACGCCGCGGCTCGTGTCGGGTGCGGGCGCTGCGGCGCGCAAGGCGAGGGTGAAAGGGAAGCAGAAGACCTTGATGGATCAGATACGATGTGTTGCGGTAAGTGAAAAGAAGGTCGGAGGTTGGTGCCGACGACAAAAAAGCGCCGAAGGTAAATAGAGAGTGCAACACGAGGACTTCCCAGGAGGTCACCCATTCCAGTACTACTCTCGCCCAAGCACGCTTAACTTCGGAGTTCTGATGGGATCCGGTGCTTTAGTGCTGGTATGATCGC
The DNA here is from genome assembly GCF_984573655.1 of Nuphar pumila. Classification (NCBI taxonomy): domain Eukaryota; kingdom Viridiplantae; phylum Streptophyta; class Magnoliopsida; order Nymphaeales; family Nymphaeaceae; genus Nuphar; species Nuphar pumila. The sequence goes on along the minus strand of NC_143249.1, from coordinate 162,334,552 downwards.
ACACGTTACATGTTGCGCGAAAAAATGCTCTTATGCCTCACGCGGGAGCCGTGGGCGCCGCAACGCACGAACCGACTAGCCGTCATAGAAACGGCCCCAAAAAATGACTGAAACTAGCTTACACGGCATCCGAAACGGTCCCGAACCGACTTCGTCTGTTCGCCACGTCGTAGCCAGCGGAACGAGCTTTCCGTGGCCACAAAAATCGCCGAATTCCGACATCGGCGTGCCAAGTTACGGTCCGGCGAGCCGGAACTGCTGCTTTTGTCGCACGCCGCGGCTCGTGTCGGGTGTCGGCGCTGCGGCGCGCAAGGCGAGGGTGAAAGGGAAGCAGAAGACCTCGATGGATCAGATACGGTGTGTTGCGGGAAGTGAAAAGAAGGTCGGAGGTTGGTGCCGACGACAAAAAGCGCCGAAGGCAAAAAGAGAGTGCAACACGAGGACTTCCCAGGAGGTCACCCATCCCAGTACTACTCTCGCCCAAGCACGCTTAACTTCGGAGTTCTGATGGGATCCGGTTCTTTAGAACTGGTATGATCACACCCGTTACATGTTGCGCGAAAAAATGCTCTTATGCCTCACGCGGGAGCCGTGGGGGCCGCAACGCACGAACCGACTAGCCGTCATAGAAACGACCCCGAAAAACGATCGAAACGAGCTTAAACGGCATCCGAAACGGTCCCGAACCGACTTTGTCTGTTCGCCACGTCGTAGCCAGCGGAACGAGCTTTCCGTGGCCACGAAAATCGCCGAATTCCGACATCGGCGTGCCAAGTTACGGTCCGGAGAGCCGGAACTGCTGCTTTTGTCGCACGCCGCGGCTCGTGTCGGGTGCCGGCGCTGCGGCGCGCAAGGCGAGGGTGAAAGGGAAGCAGAAGACCTCGATGGATCAGATACGGTGTGTTGCGGGAAGTGAAAAGAAGGTCGGAGGTTGGTGCCGACGACAAAAAAGCGCCGAAGGCAAAAAGAGAGTGCAACACGAGGACTTCCCAGGAGGTCACCCATCCTAGTACTACTCTCGCCCAAGCACGCTTAACTTCAGAGTTCTGATGGGATCCGGTGCTTTAGTGCTAGTGTGATCGCACCCGTTACATGTTGCGCGAAAAAATGCTCTTGTGCCTCACGCGGGAGCCGTGGGGGCCGCAACGCACAAACCGACTAGCCGTCATAGAAACGCCCCGAAAAACGCCCGAAACGAGCTTAAACGGCATCTGAAACGGTCCCGAACCGACTTCGTCTGTTCGTCACGTCGTAGCCAGCAGAACGTGCTTTCCGTGGCCAGGAAAATCGCCGAATTTCGACATCGGCGTGCCAAGTTACGGTCCGGCGAGCCGGAACTGCTGCGTTTGTCGCACGCCGCGGCTCGTGTCGGGTGCCGGCGCTGCGGCGCGCAAGGCGAGGGTGAAAGGAAAGCAGAAGACCTCGATGGATCAGATACGGTGTGTTGCGGGAAGTGAAAAGAAGGTCGGAGGTTGGTGCCGACGACAAAAAAGCGCCGAAGGCAAAAAGAGAGTGCAACACGAGGACTTCCCAGGAGGTCACCCATCCCAGTACTACTCTCGCCCAAGCACGCTTAACTTCGGAGTTCTGATGGGATCCGGTGCTTTAGTGCTGGTATGATCGCACACGTTACATGTTGCGCGAAAAAATGCTCTTATGCCTCACGCGGGAGCCGTGGGGGCCGCAACGCACGAACCGACTAGCCGTCATAGAAACGCCCGAAATGAGCTTAAACGGCATCTGAAACGGTCCCGAACCGACTTCGTCTGTTCGTCACGTCGTAGCCAGCGGAACGAGCTTTCCGTGGCCAGGAAAATCGCCGAATTTCGACATCGGCGTGCCAAGTTACGGTCCGGCGAGCCGGAACTGCTGCGTTTGTCGCACGCCGCGGCTCGTGTCGGGTGCCGGCGCTGCGGCGTGCAAGGCGAGGGTGAAAGGGAAGCAGAAGACCTCGATGGATCAGATACGGTGTGTTGCGGGAAGTGAAAAGAAGGTCGGAGGTTGGTGCCGACGACAAAAAAGCGCCGAAGGCAAAAAGAGAGTGCAACACGAGGACTTCCCAGGAGGTCACCCATCCCAGTACTACTCTCGCCCAAGCACGCTTAACTTCAGAGTTCTGATGGGATCCGGTGCTTTAGTGCTAGTGTGATCGCACCCGTTACATGTTGCGCGAAAAAATGCTCTTATGCCTCACGCGGGAGCCGTGGGGGCCGCAACGCACGAACCGACTAGCCGTCATAAAAACGGCCCCGAAAAACGCCCGAAATGAGCTTAAACGGCATCCGAAACGGTCCCGAACCGACTTCGTCTGTTCGCCACGTCGTAGCCAGCGGAACGAGCTTTCCGTGGCCACGAAAATCGCCGAATTCCGACATCGGTGTGCCAAGTTACAGTCCGGAGAGCCGGAACTGCTGCTTTTGTCGCACGCCGCGGCTCGTGTCGGGTGCGGGCGCTGCGGCGCGCAAGGCGAGGGTGAAAGGGAAGCAGAAGACCTTGATGGATCAGATACGGTGTGTTGCGGTAAGTGAAAAGAAGGTCGGAGGTTGGTGCCGACGACAAAAAAGCGCCGAAGGTAAATAGAGAGTGCAACACGAGGACTTCCCAGGAGGTCACCCATTCCAGTACTACTCTCGCCCAAGCACGCTTAACTTCGGAGTTCTGATGGGATCCGGTGCTTTAGTGCTGCTATGATCGCACACGTTACATGTTGCGCGAAAAAATGCTCTTATGCCTCACGCGGGAGCCGTGGGGGCCGCAACGCACGAACCGACTAGCCGTCATAGAAACGGCCCCGAAAAACGACTGAAACTAGCTTAAACGGCATCCGAAACGGTCCCGAACCGACTTCGTCTGTTCGCCACGTCGTAGCCAGCGGAACGAGCTTTCCGTGGCCACAAAAATCGCCGAATTCCGACATCGGTGTGCCAAGTTACAGTCCGGAGAGCCGGAACTGCTGCTTTTGTCGCACGCCGCGGCTCGTGTCGGGTGCGGGCGCTGCGGCGCGCAAGGCGAGGGTGAAAGGGAAGCAGAAGACCTTGATGGATCAGATACGATGTGTTGCGGTAAGTGAAAAGAAGGTCGGAGGTTGGTGCCGACGACAAAAAAGCGCCGAAGGTAAATAGAGAGTGCAACACGAGGACTTCCCAGGAGGTCACCCATTCCAGTACTACTCTCGCCCAAGCACGCTTAACTTCGGAGTTCTGATGGGATCCGGTGCTTTAGTGCTGGTATGATCGCACACGTTACATGTTGCGCGAAAAAATGCTCTTATGCCTCACGCGGGAGCCGTGGGCGCCGCAACGCACGAACCGACTAGCCGTCATAGAAACGGCCCCAAAAAATGACTGAAACTAGCTTACACGGCATCCGAAACGGTCCCGAACCGACTTCGTCTGTTCGCCACGTCGTAGCCAGCGGAACGAGCTTTCCGTGGCCACAAAAATCGCCGAATTCCGACATCGGCGTGCCAAGTTACGGTCCGGCGAGCCGGAACTGCTGCTTTTGTCGCACGCCGCGGCTCGTGTCGGGTGTCGGCGCTGCGGCGCGCAAGGCGAGGGTGAAAGGGAAGCAGAAGACCTCGATGGATCAGATACGGTGTGTTGCGGGAAGTGAAAAGAAGGTCGGAGGTTGGTGCCGACGACAAAAAAGCGCCGAAGGCAAAAAGAGAGTGCAACACGAGGACTTCCCAGGAGGTCACCCATCCCAGTACTACTCTCGCCCAAGCACGCTTAACTTCAGAGTTCTGATGGGATCCGGTGCTTTAGTGCTAGTGTGATCGCACCCGTTACATGTTGCGCGAAAAAATGCTCTTATGCCTCACGCGGGAGCCGTGGGGGCCGCAACGCACGAACCGACTAGCCGTCATAAAAACGGCCCCGAAAAACGCCCGAAATGAGCTTAAACGGCATCCGAAACGGTCCCGAACCGACTTCGTCTGTTCGTCACGTCGTAGCCAGCGGAACGTGCTTTCCGTGGGCAGGAAAATCGCCGAATTTCGACATCGGCGTGCCAAGTTACGGTCCGGCGAGCCGGAACTGCTGCGTTTGTCGCACGCCGCGGCTCGTGTCGGGTGCCGGCGCTGCGGCGCGCAAGGCGAGGGTGAAAGGGAAGCAGAAGACCTCGATGGATCAGATACGGTGTGTTGCGGGAAGTGAAAAGAAGGTCGGAGGTTGGTGCCGACGACAAAAAAGCGCCGAAGGCAAAAAGAGAGTGCAACACAAGGACTTCCCAGGAGGTCACCCATCCCAGTACTACTCTCGCTCAAGCACGCTTAACTTCAGAGTTCTGATGGGATCCGGTGCTTTAGTGCTGGTATGATCGCACCCGTTACATATTGCGCGAAAAAATGCTCTTATGCCTCACGCGGGAGCCGTGGGGGCCGCAACGCACGAACCGACTAGCCGTCATAAAAACGGCCCTGAAAACGCCCGAAACGAGCTTAAACGGCCTCTGAAACGGTCCTGAACCGACTTTGTCTGTTCGCCACGTCGTAGCCAGCGGAACGAGCTTTCCGTGGCCACGAAAATCATCGAATTTCGACATCGGCGTGCCAAGTTACGGTCCGGCGAGCCGGAACTGCTGCGTTTGTCGCACGCTGCGGCTCGTGTCGGGTGCCGGTGCGCAAGGCGAGGGTGAAAGGGAAGCAGAAGACCTCGATGGATCAGATACGGTGTGTTGCGGGAAGTGAAAAGAAGGTCAGAGGTTGGTGCCGACGACAAAAAAGCGCCAAAGGCAAAAAGAGAGTGCAACACAAGGACTTCCCAGGAGGTCACCCATCCCAGTACTACTCTCGCCCAAGCACGCTTAACTTCAGAGTTTTGATAGGATCCGGTGCTTCAGTGCTAATATGATCGCACCTGTTACATGTTGCGCGAAAAAATGCTCTTATGCCTCACGCGGGAGACGTGGGGGCCCTAACGCACGAACCGACTAGCCGTCATAGAAACAGCCCCAAAAAACGCCCGAAACGAGCTTAAACGGCCTCCGAAACGGTCCCGAACCGACTTTGTCGGTTCGCCACATTGTAGCCAGCGGAACGAGCTTTCCGTGGCCACGAAAATTGCCGAATTCCGACATCGGCGTGCCAAGTTACGGTCCGGCGAGCCGGAACTGCTGCTTTTGTCGCACGCCGCGGCTCGTGTCGGGTGCCGGTGCTGCAGTGCGCAAGGCGAGGGTGAAAGGGAAGCAGAAGACCTCGATGGATCAGATACGGTGTGTTGCGGGAAGTGAAAAGAAGGTCGGAGGTTGGTGCCGACGACAAAAAAGCGCCGAAGGCAAAAAGAGAGTGCAACACGAGGACTTCCCAGGAGGTCACCCATCCCAGTACTACTCTCGCCCAAGCACGCTTAACTTTGGAGTTCTGATGGGATCCAGTGCTTTAGTGCTGGTATGATCTCACCCGTTACATGTTGCGCGAAAAAATGCTCTTATGCCTCACGCGGGAGCCGTGGGGGCCGCAACGCATGAACCGACTAGCCGTCATAGAAACGGCCTCCGAAACAGTCCCGAACCGACTTCGTTTGTTCGCCACGTCGTAGCCAGCGAAACGAGCTTTCAGTGGCCACGAAAATCGCCGAATTCCGACATCGGCGTGCCAAGTTACGGTCTGGCGAGCCGGAACTGCTGCGTTTGTCGCACGCCGCGGCTCCTGTCGGGTGCCGGCGCTGCGGCGCGCAAGGCGAGGGTGAAAGGGAAGCAGAAGACCTCGATGGATCAGATACGGTGTGTTGCGGGAAGTGAAAAGAAGGTCGGAGGTTGGTGCCGACGACAAAAAAGCGCCGAAGGCAAAAAGAGAGTGCAACACAAGGACTTCCCAGGAGATCACCCATCCCAGTACTACTCTCGCTCAAGCACGCTTAACTTCAGAGTTCTGATGGGATCCGGTGCTTTAGTGCTGGTATGATCGCACCCGTTACATGTTGCGCGAAAAAATGCTCTTATGCCTCACGCGGGAGCCGTGGGGGCCGCAACGCACAAACCGACTAGTCATCATAGAAACGCCCGAAATGATCTTAAACGGCATCTAAAACAGTCCCGAACCGACTTCGTCTGTTCGTCACGTCGTAGCCAGCGGAACGAGCTTTCCGTGGCCAGGAAAATCGCCGAATTTCGACATCGGCGTGCCAAGTTACGGTCTGGCGAGCCGGAACTGCTGCGTTTGTCGCACGCCGCGGCTCGTGTCGGGTGCCGGCGCTGCGGCGCGCAAGGCGAGGGTGAAAGGGAAGCAGAAGACCTCGATGGATCAGATACGGTGTGTTGCGGGAAGTGAAAAGAAGGTCGGAGGTTGGTGCCGACGACAAAAAAGCGCCGAAGGCAAAAAGAGAGTGCAACACGAGGACTTCCCAGGAGGTCACCCATCCCAGTACTACTCTCGCCCAAGCACGCTTAACTTCAGAGTTCTGATGGGATCCGGTGCTTTAGTGCTAGTGTGATCGCACCCGTTACATGTTGCGCGAAAAAATGCTCTTATGCCTCACGCGGGAGCCGTGGGGGCCGCAACGCACGAACCGACTAGCCGTCATAAAAACGGCCCCGAAAAACGCCCGAAATGAGCTTAAACGGCATCCGAAACGGTCCCGAACCGACTTCGTCTGTTCGTCACGTCGTAGCCAGCGGAACGTGCTTTCCGTGGGCAGGAAAATCGCCGAATTTCGACATCGGCGTGCCAAGTTACGGTCCGGCGAGCCGGAACTGCTGCGTTTGTCGCACGCCGCGGCTCGTGTCGGGTGCCGGCGCTGCGGCGCGCAAGGCGAGGGTGAAAGGGAAGCAGAAGACCTCGATGGATCAGATACGGTGTGTTGCGGGAAGTGAAAAGAAGGTCGGAGGTTGGTGCCGACGACAAAAAAGCGCCGAAGGCAAAAAGAGAGTGCAACACAAGGACTTCCCAGGAGGTCACCCATCCCAGTACTACTCTCGCTCAAGCACGCTTAACTTCAGAGTTCTGATGGGATCCGGTGCTTTAGTGCTGGTATGATCGCACCCGTTACATGTTGCGCGAAAAAATGCTCTTATGCCTCACGCGGGCGCCGTGGGGGCCGCAACGCACAAACCGACTAGCCGTCATAGAAACGCCCGAAATGAGCTTAAACGGCATCTGAAACGGTCCCGAACCGACTTCGTCTGTTCGTCACGTCGTAGCCAGCGGAACGAGCTTTCCGTGGCCAGGAAAATCGCCGAATTTCGACATCGGCGTGCCAAGTTACGGTCCGGCGAGCCGGAACTGCTGCGTTTGTCGCACGCCGCGGCTCGTGTCGGGTGCCGGCGCTGCGGCGTGCAAGGCGAGGGTGAAAGGGAAGCAGAAGACCTCGATGGATCAGATACGGTGTGTTGCGGGAAGTGAAAAGAAGGTCGGAGGTTGGTGCCGACGACAAAAAAGCGCCGAAGGCAAAAAGAGAGTGCAACACGAGGACTTCCCAGGAGGTCACCCATCCCAGTACTACTCTCGCCCAAGCACGCTTAACTTCAGAGTTCTGATGGGATCCGGTGCTTTAGTGCTAGTGTGATCGCACCCGTTACATGTTGCGCGAAAAAATGCTCTTATGCCTCACGCGGGAGCCGTGGGGGCCGCAACGCACGAACCGACTAGCCGTCATAAAAACGGCCCCGAAAAACGCCCGAAATGAGCTTAAACGGCATCCGAAACGGTCCCGAACCGACTTCGTCTGTTCGCCACGTCGTAGCCAGCGGAACGAGCTTTCCGTGGCCACGAAAATCGCCGAATTCCGACATCGGTGTGCCAAGTTACAGTCCGGAGAGCCGGAACTGCTGCTTTTGTCGCACGCCGCGGCTCGTGTCGGGTGCGGGCGCTGCGGCGCGCAAGGCGAGGGTGAAAGGGAAGCAGAAGACCTTGATGGATCAGATACGGTGTGTTGCGGTAAGTGAAAAGAAGGTCGGAGGTTGGTGCCGACGACAAAAAAGCGCCGAAGGTAAATAGAGAGTGCAACACGAGGACTTCCCAGGAGGTCACCCATTCCAGTACTACTCTCGCCCAAGCACGCTTAACTTCGGAGTTCTGATGGGATCCGGTGCTTTAGTGCTGCTATGATCGCACACGTTACATGTTGCGCGAAAAAATGCTCTTATGCCTCACGCGGGAGCCGTGGGGGCCGCAACGCACGAACCGACTAGCCGTCATAGAAACGGCCCCGAAAAACGACTGAAACTAGCTTAAACGGCATCCGAAACGGTCCCGAACCGACATCGTCTGTTCGCCACGTCGTAGCCAGCGGAACGAGCTTTCCGTGGCCACAAAAATCGCCGAATTCCGACATCGGCGTGCCAAGTTACGGTCCGGCGAGCCGGAACTGCTGCTTTTGTCGCACGCCGCGGCTCGTGTCGGGTGTCGGCGCTGCGGCGCGCAAGGCGAGGGTGAAAGGGAAGCAGAAGACCTCGATGGATCAGATACGGTGTGTTGCGGTAAGTGAAAAGAAGGTCGGAGGTTGGTGCCGACGACAAAAAAGCGTCGAAGGCAAAAAGAGAGTGCAACACGAGGACTTCCCAGGAGGTCACCCATCCCAGTACTACTCTCGCCCAAGCACGCTTAACTTCGGAGTTCTGATGGGATCCGGTTCTTTAGAACTGGTATGATCACACCCGTTACATGTTGCGCGAAAAAATGCTCTTATGCCTCACGCGGGAGCCGTGGGGGCCGCAACGCACGAACCGACTAGCCGTCATAGAAACGACCCCGAAAAACGACCGAAACGAGCTTAAACGGCATCCGAAACGGTCCCGAACCGACTTTGTCTGTTCGCCACGTCGTAGCCAGCGGAACGAGCTTTCCGTGGCCACGAAAATCGCCGAATTCCGACATCGGCGTGCCAAGTTACGGTCCGGAGAGCCGGAACTGCTGCTTTTGTCGCACGCCGCGGCTCGTGTCGGGTGCCGGCGCTGCGGCGCGCAAGGCGAGGGTGAAAGGGAAGCAGAAGACCTCGATGGATCAGATACGGTGTGTTGCGGGAAGTGAAAAGAAGGTCGGAGGTTGGTGCCGACGACAAAAAAGCGCCGAAGGCAAAAAGAGAGTGCAACACGAGGACTTCCCAGGAGGTCACCCATCCCAGTACTACTCTCGCCCAAGCACGCTTAACTTCAGAGTTCTGATGGGATCCGGTGCTTTAGTGCTAGTGTGATCGCACCCGTTACATGTTGCGCGAAAAAATGCTCTTATGCCTCACGCGGGAGCCGTGGGGGCCGCAACGCACGAACCGACTAGCCGTCATAGAAACGGCCCCGAAAAACGCCCGAAACGAGCTTAAACGGCATCCGAAACGGTCCCGAACCGACTTCGTCTGTTCGCCACGTCGTAGCCAGCGGAACGAGCTTTCCGTGGCCACGAAAATCGCCGAATTCCGACATCGGTGTGCCAAGTTACAGTCCGGAGAGCCGGAACTGCTGCTTTTGTCGCACGCCGCGGCTCGTGTCGGGTGCGGGCGCTGCGGCGCGCAAGGCGAGGGTGAAAGGGAAGCAGAAGACCTTGATGGATCAGATACGGTGTGTTGCGGTAAGTGAAAAGAAGGTCGGAGGTTGGTGCCGACGACAAAAAAGCGCCGAAGGTAAATAGAGAGTGCAACACGAGGACTTCCCAGGAGGTCACCCATTCCAGTACTACTCTCGCCCAAGCACGCTTAACTTCGGAGTTCTGATGGGATCCGGTGCTTTAGTGCTGCTATGATCGCACACGTTACATGTTGCGCGAAAAAATGCTCTTATGCCTCACGCGGGAGCCGTGGGGGCCGCAACGCACGAACCGACTAGCCGTCATAGAAACGGCCCCGAAAAACGACTGAAACTAGCTTAAACGGCATCCGAAACGGTCCCGAACCGACTTCGTCTGTTCGCCACGTCGTAGCCAGCGGAACGAGCTTTCCGTGGCCACGAAAATCGCCGAATTCCGACATCGGTGTGCCAAGTTACAGTCCGGAGAGCCGGAACTGCTGCTTTTGTCGCACGCCGCGGCTCGTGTCGGGTGTCGGCGCTGCGGCGCGCAAGGCGAGGGTGAAAGGGAAGCAGAAGACCTCGATGGATCAGATACGGTGTGTTGCGGTAAGTGAAAAGAAGGTCGGAGGTTGGTGCCGACGACAAAAAAGCGTCGAAGGCAAAAAGAGAGTGCAACACGAGGACTTCCCAGGAGGTCACCCATCCCAGTACTACTCTCGCCCAAGCACGCTTAACTTCGGAGTTCTGATGGGATCCGGTTCTTTAGAACTGGTATGATCACACCCGTTACATGTTGCGCGAAAAAATGCTCTTATGCCTCACGCGGGAGCCGTGGGGGCCGCAATGAGCTTAAACGGCATCTGAAACGGTCCCGAACCGACTTCGTCTGTTCGTCACGTCGTAGCCAGCGGAACGAGCTTTCCGTGGCCAGGAAAATCGCCGAATTTCGACATCGGCGTGCCAAGTTACGGTCTGGCGAGCCGGAACTGCTGCGTTTGTCGCACGCCGCGGCTCGTGTCGGGTGCCGGCGCTGCGGCGTGCAAGGCGAGGGTGAAAGGGAAGCAGAAGACCTCGATGGATCAGATACGGTGTGTTGCGGGAAGTGAAAAGAAGGTCGGAGGTTGGTGCCGACGACAAAAAAGCGCCGAAGGCAAAAAGAGAGTGCAACACGAGGACTTCCCAGGAGGTCACCCATCCCAGTACTACTCTCGCCCAAGCACGCTTAACTTCAGAGTTCTGATGGGATCCGGTGCTTTAGTGCTAGTGTGATCGCACCCGTTACATGTTGCGCGAAAAAATGCTCTTATGCCTCACGCGGGAGCCGTGGGGGCCGCAACGCACGAACCGACTAGCCGTCATAGAAACGGCCCCGAAAAACGCCCGAAACGAGCTTAAACGGCATCCGAAACGGTCCCGAACCGACTTCGTCTGTTCGCCACGTCGTAGCCAGCGGAACGAGCTTTCCGTGGCCACGAAAATCGCCGAATTCCGACATCGGCGTGCCAAGTTACGGTCCGGCGAGCCGGAACTGCTGCGTTTGTCGCACGCTGCGGCTCGTGTCGGGTGCCGGTGCGCAAGGCGAGGGTGAAAGGGAAGCAGAAGACCTCGATGGATCAGATACGGTGTGTTGCGGGAAGTGAAAAGAAGGTCAGAGGTTGGTGCCGACGACAAAAAAGCGCCAAAGGCAAAAAGAGAGTGCAACACAAGGACTTCCCAGGAGGTCACCCATCCCAGTACTACTCTCGCCCAAGCACGCTTAACTTCAGAGTTTTGATAGGATCCGGTGCTTCAGTGCTAATATGATCGCACCTGTTACATGTTGCGCGAAAAAATGCTCTTATGCCTCACGCGGGAGACGTGGGGGCCCTAACGCACGAACCGACTAGCCGTCATAGAAACGGCCCCAAAAAACGCCCGAAACGAGCTTAAACGGCCTCCGAAACGGTCCCGAACCGACTTTGTCGGTTCGCCACATTGTAGCCAGCGGAACGAGCTTTCCGTGGCCACGAAAATTGCCGAATTCCGACATCGGCGTGCCAAGTTACGGTCCGGCGAGCCGGAACTGCTGCTTTTGTCGCACGCCGCGGCTCGTGTCGGGTGCCGGTGCTGCAGTGCGCAAGGCGAGGGTGAAAGGGAAGCAGAAGACCTCGATGGATCAGATACGGTGTGTTGCGGGAAGTGAAAAGAAGGTCGGAGGTTGGTGCCGACGACAAAAAAGCGCCGAAGGCAAAAAGAGAATGCAACACGAGGACTTCCCAGGAGGTCACCCATCCCAGTACTACTCTCGCCCAAGCACGCTTAACTTTGGAGTTCTGATGGGATCCAGTGCTTTAGTGCTGGTATGATCTCACCCGTTACATGTTGCGCGAAAAAATGCTCTTATGCCTCACGCGGGAGCCGTGGGGGCCGCAACGCATGAACCGACTAGCCGTCATAGAAACGGCCTCCGAAACAGTCCCGAACCGACTTCGTTTGTTCGCCACGTCGTAGCCAGCGAAACGAGCTTTCAGTGGCCACGAAAATCGCCGAATTCCGACATCGGCGTGCCAAGTTACGGTCTGGCGAGCCGGAACTGCTGCGTTTGTCGCACGCCGCGGCTCCTGTCGGGTGCCGGCGCTGCGGCGCGCAAGGCGAGGGTGAAAGGGAAGCAGAAGACCTCGATGGATCAGATACGGTGTGTTGCGGGAAGTGAAAAGAAGGTCGGAGGTTGGTGCCGACGACAAAAAAGCGCCGAAGGCAAAAAGAGAGTGCAACACAAGGACTTCCCAGGAGATCACCCATCCCAGTACTACTCTCGCTCAAGCACGCTTAACTTCAGAGTTCTGATGGGATCCGGTGCTTTAGTGCTGGTATGATCGCACCCGTTACATGTTGCGCGAAAAAATGCTCTTATGCCTCACGCGGGAGCCGTGGGGGCCGCAACGCACAAACCGACTAGTCATCATAGAAACGCCCGAAATGATCTTAAACGGCATCTAAAACAGTCCCGAACCGACTTCGTCTGTTCGTCACGTCGTAGCCAGCGGAACGAGCTTTCCGTGGCCAGGAAAATCGCCGAATTTCGACATCGGCGTGCCAAGTTACGGTCTGGCGAGCCGGAACTGCTGCGTTTGTCGCACGCCGCGGCTCGTGTCGGGTGCCGGCGCTGCGGCGCGCAAGGCGAGGGTGAAAGGGAAGCAGAAGACCTCGATGGATCAGATACGGTGTGTTGCGGGAAGTGAAAAGAAGGTCGGAGGTTGGTGCCGACGACAAAAAAGCGCCGAAGGCAAAAAGAGAGTGCAACACGAGGACTTCCCAGGAGGTCACCCATCCCAGTACTACTCTCGCCCAAGCACGCTTAACTTCAGAGTTCTGATGGGATCCGGTGCTTTAGTGCTAGTGTGATCGCACCCGTTACATGTTGCGCGAAAAAATGCTCTTATGCCTCACGCGGGAGCCGTGGGGGCCGCAACGCACGAACCGACTAGCCGTCATAAAAACGGCCCCGAAAAACGCCCGAAATGAGCTTAAACGGCATCCGAAACGGTCCCGAACCGACTTCGTCTGTTCGTCACGTCGTAGCCAGCGGAACGTGCTTTCCGTGGGCAGGAAAATCGCCGAATTTCGACATCGGCGTGCCAAGTTACGGTCCGGCGAGCCGGAACTGCTGCGTTTGTCGCACGCCGCGGCTCGTGTCGGGTGCCGGCGCTGCGGCGCGCAAGGCGAGGGTGAAAGGGAAGCAGAAGACCTCGATGGATCAGATACGGTGTGTTGCGGGAAGTGAAAAGAAGGTCGGAGGTTGGTGCCGACGACAAAAAAGCGCCGAAGGCAAAAAGAGAGTGCAACACAAGGACTTCCCAGGAGGTCACCCATCCCAGTACTACTCTCGCTCAAGCACGCTTAACTTCAGAGTTCTGATGGGATCCGGTGCTTTAGTGCTGGTATGATCGCACCCGTTACATGTTGCGCGAAAAAATGCTCTTATGCCTCACGCGGGCGCCGTGGGGGCCGCAACGCACAAACCGACTAGCCGTCATAGAAACGCCCGAAATGAGCTTAAACGGCATCTGAAACGGTCCCGAACCGACTTCGTCTGTTCGTCACGTCGTAGCCAGCGGAACGAGCTTTCCGTGGCCAGGAAAATCGCCGAATTTCGACATCGGCGTGCCAAGTTACGGTCCGGCGAGCCGGAACTGCTGCGTTTGTCGCACGCCGCGGCTCGTGTCGGGTGCCGGCGCTGCGGCGTGCAAGGCGAGGGTGAAAGGGAAGCAGAAGACCTCGATGGATCAGATACGGTGTGTTGCGGGAAGTGAAAAGAAGGTCGGAGGTTGGTGCCGACGACAAAAAAGCGCCGAAGGCAAAAAGAGAGTGCAACACGAGGACTTCCCAGGAGGTCACCCATCCCAGTACTACTCTCGCCCAAGCACGCTTAACTTCAGAGTTCTGATGGGATCCGGTGCTTTAGTGCTAGTGTGATCGCACCCGTTACATGTTGCGCGAAAAAATGCTCTTATGCCTCACGCGGGAGCCGTGGGGGCCGCAACGCACGAACCGACTAGCCGTCATAAAAACGGCCCCGAAAAACGCCCGAAATGAGCTTAAACGGCATCCGAAACGGTCCCGAACCGACTTCGTCTGTTCGCCACGTCGTAGCCAGCGGAACGAGCTTTCCGTGGCCACGAAAATCGCCGAATTCCGACATCGGTGTGCCAAGTTACAGTCCGGAGAGCCGGAACTGCTGCTTTTGTCGCACGCCGCGGCTCGTGTCGGGTGCGGGCGCTGCGGCGCGCAAGGCGAGGGTGAAAGGGAAGCAGAAGACCTTGATGGATCAGATACGGTGTGTTGCGGTAAGTGAAAAGAAGGTCGGAGGTTGGTGCCGACGACAAAAAAGCGCCGAAGGTAAATAGAGAGTGCAACACGAGGACTTCCCAGGAGGTCACCCATTCTAGTACTACTCTCGCCCAAGCACGCTTAACTTCGGAGTTCTGATGGGATCCGGTGCTTTAGTGCTGCTATGATCGCACACGTTACATGTTGCGCGAAAAAATGCTCTTATGCCTCACGCGGGAGCCGTGGGGGCCGCAACGCACGAACCGACTAGCCGTCATAGAAACGGCCCCGAAAAACGACTGAAACTAGCTTAAACGGCATCCGAAACGGTCCCGAACCGACTTCGTCTGTTCGCCACGTCGTAGCCAGCGGAACGAGCTTTCCGTGGCCACGAAAATCGCCGAATTCCGACATCGGTGTGCCAAGTTACAGTCCGGAGAGCCGGAACTGCTGCTTTTGTCGCACGCCGCGGCTCGTGTCGGGTGCGGGCGCTGCGGCGTGCAAGGCGAGGGTGAAAGGGAAGCAGAAGACCTTGATGGATCAGATACGGTGTGTTGCGGTAAGTGAAAAGAAGGTCGGAGGTTGGTGCCGACGACAAAAAAGCGCCGAAGGTAAATAGAGAGTGCAACACGAGGACTTCCCAGGAGGTCACCCATTCCAGCACTACTCTCGCCCAAGCACGCTTAACTTCGGAGTTCTGATGGGATCCGGTGCTTTAGTGCTGGTATGATCGCACACGTTACATGTTGCGCGAAAAAATGCTCTTATGCCTCACGCGGGAGCCGTGGGGGCCGCAACGCACGAACCGACTAGCCGTCATAGAAACGGCCCCGAAAAATGACTGAAACTAGCTTGCACGGCATCCGAAACGGTCCCGAACCGACTTCGTCTGTTCGCCACGTCGTAGCCAGCGGAACGAGTTTTCCGTGGCCACAAAAATCGCCGAATTCCGACATCGGCGTGCCAAGTTACGGTTCGGCGAGCCGGAACTGCTGCTTTTGTCGCACGCCGCGGCTCGTGTCGGGTGTCGGCGCTGCGGCGCGCAAGGCGAGGGTGAAAGGGAAGCAGAAGACCTCGATGGATCAGATACGGTGTGTTGCGGGAAGTGAAAAGAAGGTCGGAGGTTGGTGCCGACGACAAAAAAGCGCCGAAGGCAAAAAGAGAGTGCAACACGAGGACTTCCCAGGAGGTCACCCATCCCAGTACTACTCACGCCCAAGCACGCTTAACTTCAGAGTTCTGATGGGATCCGGTGCTTTAGTGCTAGTGTGATCGCACCCGTTACATGTTGCGCGAAAAAATGCTCTTATGCCTCACGCGGGAGCCGTGGGGGCCGCAACGCACGAACCGACTAGCCGTCATAAAAACGGCCCCGAAAAACGCCCGAAATGAGCTTAAACGGCATCCGAAACGGTCCCGAACCGACTTCGTCTGTTCGTCACGTCGTAGCCAGCGGAACGTGCTTTCCGTGGGCAGGAAAATCGCCGAATTTCGACATCGGCGTGCCAAGTTACGGTCCGGCGAGCCGGAACTGCTGCGTTTGTCGCACGCCGCGGCTCGTGTCGGGTGCCGGCGCTGCGGCGCGCAAGGCGAGGGTGAAAGGGAAGCAGAAGACCTCGATGGATCAGATACGGTGTGTTGCGGGAAGTGAAAAGAAGGTCGGAGGTTGGTGCCGACGACAAAAAAGCGCCGAAGGCAAAAAGAGAGTGCAACACAAGGACTTCCCAGGAGGTCACCCATCCCAGTACTACTCTCGCTCAAGCACGCTTAACTTCAGAGTTCTGATGGGATCCGGTGCTTTAGTGCTGGTATGATCGCACCCGTTACATATTGCGCGAAAAAATGCTCTTATGCCTCACGCGGGAGCCGTGGGGGCCGCAACGCACGAACCGACTAGCCGTCATAAAAACGGCCCTGAAAACGCCCGAAACGAGCTTAAACGGCCTCTGAAACGGTCCTGAACCGACTTTGTCTGTTCGCCACGTCGTAGCCAGCGGAACGAGCTTTCCGTGGCCACGAAAATCATCGAATTTCGACATCGGCGTGCCAAGTTACGGTCCGGCGAGCCGGAACTGCTGCGTTTGTCGCACGCTGCGGCTCGTGTCGGGTGCCGGTGCGCAAGGCGAGGGTGAAAGGGAAGCAGAAGACCTCGATGGATCAGATACGGTGTGTTGCGGGAAGTGAAAAGAAGGTCAGAGGTTGGTGCCGACGACAAAAAAGCGCCAAAGGCAAAAAGAGAGTGCAACACAAGGACTTCCCAGGAGGTCACCCATCCCAGTACTACTCTCGCCCAAGCACGCTTAACTTCAGAGTTTTGATAGGATCCGGTGCTTCAGTGCTAATATGATCGCACCTGTTACATGTTGCGCGAAAAAATGCTCTTATGCCTCACGCGGGAGACGTGGGGGCCCTAACGCACGAACCGACTAGCCGTCATAGAAACGGCCCCAAAAAACGCCCGAAACGAGCTTAAACGGCCTCCGAAACGGTCCCGAACCGACTTTGTCGGTTCGCCACATTGTAGCCAGCGGAACGAGCTTTCCGTGGCCACGAAAATTGCCGAATTCCGACATCGGCGTGCCAAGTTACGGTCCGGCGAGCCGGAACTGCTGCTTTTGTCGCACGCCGCGGCTCGTGTCGGGTGCCGGTGCTGCAGTGCGCAAGGCGAGGGTGAAAGGGAAGCAGAAGACCTCGATGGATCAGATACGGTGTGTTGCGGGAAGTGAAAAGAAGGTCGGAGGTTGGTGCCGACGACAAAAAAGCGCCGAAGGCAAAAAGAGAGTGCAACACGAGGACTTCCCAGGAGGTCACCCATCCCAGTACTACTCTCGCCCAAGCACGCTTAACTTTGGAGTTCTGATGGGATCCAGTGCTTTAGTGCTGGTATGATCTCACCCGTTACATGTTGCGCGAAAAAATGCTCTTATGCCTCACGCGGGAGCCGTGGGGGCCGCAACGCATGAACCGACTAGCCGTCATAGAAACGGCCTCCGAAACAGTCCCGAACCGACTTCGTTTGTTCGCCACGTCGTAGCCAGCGAAACGAGCTTTCAGTGGCCACGAAAATCGCCGAATTCCGACATCGGCGTGCCAAGTTACGGTCTGGCGAGCCGGAACTGCTGCGTTTGTCGCACGCCGCGGCTCCTGTCGGGTGCCGGCGCTGCGGCGCGCAAGGCGAGGGTGAAAGGGAAGCAGAAGACCTCGATGGATCAGATACGGTGTGTTGCGGGAAGTGAAAAGAAGGTCGGAGGTTGGTGCCGACGACAAAAAAGCGCCGAAGGCAAAAAGAGAGTGCAACACAAGGACTTCCCAGGAGATCACCCATCCCAGTACTACTCTCGCTCAAGCACGCTTAACTTCAGAGTTCTGATGGGATCCGGTGCTTTAGTGCTGGTATGATCGCACCCGTTACATGTTGCGCGAAAAAATGCTCTTATGCCTCACGCGGGAGCCGTGGGGGCCGCAACGCACAAACCGACTAGTCATCATAGAAACGCCCGAAATGATCTTAAACGGCATCTAAAACAGTCCCGAACCGACTTCGTCTGTTCGTCACGTCGTAGCCAGCGGAACGAGCTTTCCGTGGCCAGGAAAATCGCCGAATTTCGACATCGGCGTGCCAAGTTACGGTCTGGCGAGCCGGAACTGCTGCGTTTGTCGCACGCCGCGGCTCGTGTCGGGTGCCGGCGCTGCGGCGCGCAAGGCGAGGGTGAAAGGGAAGCAGAAGACCTCGATGGATCAGATACGGTGTGTTGCGGGAAGTGAAAAGAAGGTCGGAGGTTGGTGCCGACGACAAAAAAGCGCCGAAGGCAAAAAGAGAGTGCAACACGAGGACTTCCCAGGAGGTCACCCATCCCAGTACTACTCTCGCCCAAGCACGCTTAACTTCAGAGTTCTAATGGGATCCGGTGCTTTAGTGCTAGTGTGATCTCACCCGTTACATGTTGCGCGAAAAAATGCTCTTATGCCTCACGCGGGAGCCGTGGGGGCCGCAACGCACGAACCGACTAGCCGTCATAAAAACGGCCCCGAAAAACGCCCGAAATGAGCTTAAACGGCATCCGAAACGGTCCCGAACCGACTTCGTCTGTTCGTCACGTCGTAGCCAGCGGAACGTGCTTTCCGTGGGCAGGAAAATCGCCGAATTTCGACATCGGCGTGCCAAGTTACGGTCCGGCGAGCCGGAACTGCTGCGTTTGTCGCACGCCGCGGCTCGTGTCGGGTGCCGGCGCTGCGGCGCGCAAGGCGAGGGTGAAAGGGAAGCAGAAGACCTCGATGGATCAGATACGGTGTGTTGCGGGAAGTGAAAAGAAGGTCGGAGGTTGGTGCCGACGACAAAAAAGCGCCGAAGGCAAAAAGAGAGTGCAACACAAGGACTTCCCAGGAGGTCACCCATCCCAGTACTACTCTCGCTCAAGCACGCTTAACTTCAGAGTTCTGATGGGATCCGGTGCTTTAGTGCTGGTATGATCGCACCCGTTACATGTTGCGCGAAAAAATGCTCTTATGCCTCACGCGGGCGCCGTGGGGGCCGCAACGCACAAACCGACTAGCCGTCATAGAAACGCCCGAAATGAGCTTAAACGGCATCTGAAACGGTCCCGAACCGACTTCGTCTGTTCGTCACGTCGTAGCCAGCGGAACGAGCTTTCCGTGGCCAGGAAAATCGCCGAATTTCGACATCGGCTTGCCAAGTTACGGTCCGGCGAGCCGGAACTGCTGCGTTTGTCGCACGCCGCGGCTCGTGTCGGGTGTCGGCGCTGCGGCGTGCAAGGCGAGGGTGAAAGGGAAGCAGAAGACCTCGATGGATCAGATACGGTGTGTTGCGGGAAGTGAAAAGAAGGTCGGAGGTTGGTGCCGACGACAAAAAAGCGCCGAAGGCAAAAAGAGAGTGCAACACGAGGACTTCCCAGGAGGTCACCCATCCCAGTACTACTCTCGCCCAAGCACGCTTAACTTCAGAGTTCTGATGGGATCCGGTGCTTTAGTGCTAGTGTGATCGCACCCGTTACATGTTGCGCGAAAAAATGCTCTTATGCCTCACGCGGGAGCCGTGGGGGCCGCAACGCACGAACCGACTAGCCGTCATAAAAACGGCCCCGAAAAACGCCCGAAATGAGCTTAAACGGCATCCGAAACGGTCCCGAACCGACTTCGTCTGTTCGCCACGTCGTAGCCAGCGGAACGAGCTTTCCGTGGCCACGAAAATCGCCGAATTCCGACATCGGTGTGCCAAGTTACAGTCCGGAGAGCCGGAACTGCTGCTTTTGTCGCACGCCGCGGCTCGTGTCGGGTGCGGGCGCTGCGGCGCGCAAGGCGAGGGTGAAAGGGAAGCAGAAGACCTTGATGGATCAGATACGGTGTGTTGCGGTAAGTGAAAAGAAGGTCGGAGGTTGGTGCCGACGACAAAAAAGCGCCGAAGGTAAATAGAGAGTGCAACACGAGGACTTCCCAGGAGGTCACCCATTCCAGTACTACTCTCGCCCAAGCACGCTTAACTTCGGAGTTCTGATGGGATCCGGTGCTTTAGTGCTGCTATGATCGCACACGTTACATGTTGCGCGAAAAAATGCTCTTATGCCTCACGCGGGAGCCGTGGGGGCCGCAACGCACGAACCGACTAGCCGTCATAGAAACGGCCCCGAAAAACGACTGAAACTAGCTTAAACGGCATCCGAAACGGTCCCGAACCGACTTCGTCTGTTCGCCACGTCGTAGCCAGCGGAACGAGCTTTCCGTGGCCACGAAAATCGCCGAATTCCGACATCGGTGTGCCAAGTTACAGTCCGGAGAGCCGGAACTGCTGCTTTTGTCGCACGCCGCGGCTCGTGTCGGGTGCGGGCGCTGCGGCGCGCAAGGCGAGGGTGAAAGGGAAGCAGAAGACCTTGATGGATCAGATACGGTGTGTTGCGGTAAGTGAAAAGAAGGTCGGAGGTTGGTGCCGACGACAAAAAAGCGCCGAAGGTAAATAGAGAGTGCAACACGAGGACTTCCCAGGAGGTCACCCATTCCAGTACTACTCTCGCCCAAGCACGCTTAACTTCGGAGTTCTGATGGGATCCGGTGCTTTAGTGCTGGTATGATCGCACACGTTACATGTTGCGCGAAAAAATGCTCTTATGCCTCACGCGGGAGCCGTGGGGGCCGCAACGCACGAACCGACTAGCCGTCATAGAAACGGCCCCGAAAAATGACTGAAACTAGCTTGCACGGCATCCGAAACGGTCCCGAACCGACTTCGTCTGTTCGCCACGTCGTAGCCAGCGGAACGAGCTTTCCGTGGCCACAAAAATCGCCGAATTCCGACATCGGCGTGCCAAGTTACGGTTCGGCGAGCCGGAACTGCTGCTTTTGTCGCACGCCGCGGCTCGTGTCGGGTGTCGGCGCTGCGGCGCGCAAGGCGAGGGTGAAAGGGAAGCAGAAGACCTCGATGGATCAGATACGGTGTGTTGCGGGAAGTGAAAAGAAGGTCGGAGGTTGGTGCCGACGACAAAAAAGCGCCGAAGGCAAAAAGAGAGTGCAACACGAGGACTTCCCAGGAGGTCACCCATCCCAGTACTACTCTCGCCCAAGCACGCTTAACTTCAGAGTTCTGATGGGATCCGGTGCTTTAGTGCTAGTGTGATCGCACCCGTTACATGTTGCGCGAAAAAATGCTCTTATGCCTCACGCGGGAGCCGTGGGGGCCGCAACGCACGAACCGACTAGCCGTCATAAAAACGGCCCCGAAAAACGCCCGAAATGAGCTTAAACGGCATCCGAAACGGTCCCGAACCGACTTCGTCTGTTCGTCACGTCGTAGCCAGCGGAACGTGCTTTCCGTGGGCAGGAAAATCGCCGAATTTCGACATCGGCGTGCCAAGTTACGGTCCGGCGAGCCGGAACTGCTGCGTTTGTCGCACGCCGCGGCTCGTGTCGGGTGCCGGCGCTGCGGCGCGCAAGGCGAGGGTGAAAGGGAAGCAGAAGACCTCGATGGATCAGATACGGTGTGTTGCGGGAAGTGAAAAGAAGGTCGGAGGTTGGTGCCGACGACAAAAAAGCGCCGAAGGCAAAAAGAGAGTGCAACACAAGGACTTCCCAGGAGGTCACCCATCCCAGTACTACTCTCGCTCAAGCACGCTTAACTTCAGAGTTCTGATGGGATCCGGTGCTTTAGTGCTGGTATGATCGCACCCGTTACATATTGCGCGAAAAAATGCTCTTATGCCTCACGCGGGAGCCGTGGGGGCCGCAACGCACAAACCGACTAGCCGTCATAAAAACGGCCCTGAAAACGCCCGAAACGAGCTTAAACGGCCTCTGAAACGGTCCTGAACCGACTTTGTCTGTTCGCCACGTCGTAGCCAGCGGAACGAGCTTTCCGTGGCCACGAAAATCATCGAATTTCGACATCGGCGTGCCAAGTTACGGTCCGACGAGCTGGAACTGCTGCGTTTGTCGCTCGCTGCGGCTCGTGTCGGGTGCCGGTGCGCAAGGCGAGGGTGAAAGGGAAGCAGAAGACCTCGATGGATCAGATACGGTGTGTTGCGGGAAGTGAAAAGAAGGTCAGAGGTTGGTGCCGACGACAAAAAAGCGCCAAAGGCAAAAAGAGAGTGCAACACAAGGACTTCCCAGGAGGTCACCCATCCCAGTACTACTCTCGCCCAAGCACGCTTAACTTCAGAGTTTTGATAGGATCCGGTGCTTCAGTGCTAATATGATCGCACCTGTTACATGTTGCGCGAAAAAATGCTCTTATGCCTCACGCGGGAGACGTGGGGGCCCTAACGCACGAACCGACTAGCCGTCATAGAAACGGCCCCAAAAAACGCCCGAAACGAGCTTAAACGGCCTCCGAAACGGTCCCGAACCGACTTTGTCTGTTCGCCACATTGTAGCCAGCGGAACGAGCTTTCCGTGGCCACGAAAATTGCCGAATTCCGACATCGGCGTGCCAAGTTACGGTCCGGCGAGCCGGAACTGCTGCTTTTGTCGCACGCCGCGGCTCGTGTCGGGTGCCGGTGCTGCAGTGCGCAAGGCGAGGGTGAAAGGGAAGCAGAAGACCTCGATGGATCATATACGGTGTGTTGCGGGAAGTGAAAAGAAGGTCGGAGGTTGGTGCCGACGACAAAAAAGCGCCGAAGGCAAAAAGAGAGTGCAACACGAGGACTTCCCAGGAGGTCACCCATCCCAGTACTACTCTCGCCCAAGCACGCTTAACTTTGGAGTTCTGATGGGATCCAGTGCTTTAGTGCTGGTATGATCTCACCCGTTACATGTTGCGCGAAAAAATGCTCTTATGCCTCACGCGGGAGCCGTGGGGGCCGCAACGCATGAACCGACTAGCCGTCATAGAAACGGCCTCCGAAACAGTCCCGAACCGACTTCGTCTGTTCGCCACGTCGTAGCCAGCGAAACGAGCTTTCAGTGGCCACGAAAATCGCCGAATTCCGACATCGGCGTGCCAAGTTACGGTCTGGCGAGCCGGAACTGCTGCGTTTGTCGCACGCCGCGGCTCCTGTCGGGTGCCGGCGCTGCGGCGCGCAAGGCGAGGGTGAAAGGGAAGCAGAAGACCTCGATGGATCAGATACGGTGTGTTGCGGGAAGTGAAAAGAAGGTCGGAGGTTGGTGCCGACGACAAAAAAGCGCCGAAGGCAAAAAGAGAGTGCAACACAAGGACTTCCCAGGAGGTCACCCATCCCAGTACTACTCTCGCTCAAGCACGCTTAACTTCAGAGTTCTGATGGGATCCGGTGCTTTAGTGCTGGTATGATCGCACCCGTTACATGTTGCGCGAAAAAATGCTCTTATGCCTCACGCGGGAGCCGTGGGGGCCGCAACGCACAAACCGACTAGTCATCATAGAAACGCCCGAAATGATCTTAAACGGCATCTAAAACGGTCCCGAACCGACTTCGTCTGTTCGTCACGTCGTAGCCAGCGGAACGAGCTTTCCGTGGCCAGGAAAATCGCCGAATTTCGACATCGGCGTGCCAAGTTACGGTCTGGCGAGCCGGAACTGCTGCGTTTGTCG
Source organism: Nuphar pumila (assembly GCF_984573655.1). Taxonomy (NCBI): domain Eukaryota; kingdom Viridiplantae; phylum Streptophyta; class Magnoliopsida; order Nymphaeales; family Nymphaeaceae; genus Nuphar; species Nuphar pumila. The sequence continues at coordinate 162,311,295 of NC_143249.1, read as the reverse complement.
CACGCCGCGGCTCGTGTCGGGTGCCGGCGCTGCGGCGCGCAAGGCGAGGGTGAAAGGGAAGCAGAAGACCTCGATGGATCAGATACGGTGTGTTGCGGGAAGTGAAAAGAAGGTCGGAGGTTGGTGCCGACGACAAAAAAGCGCCGAAGGCAAAAAGAGAGTGCAACACGAGGACTTCCCAGGAGGTCACCCATCCCAGTACTACTCTCGCCCAAGCACGCTTAACTTCAGAGTTCTGATGGGATCCGGTGCTTTAGTGCTAGTGTGATCGCACCCGTTACATGTTGCGCGAAAAAATGCTCTTATGCCTCACGCGGGAGCCGTGGGGGCCGCAACGCACGAACCGACTAGCCGTCATAAAAACGGCCCCGAAAAACGCCCGAAATGAGCTTAAACGGCATCCGAAACGGTCCCGAACCGACTTCGTCTGTTCGTCACGTCGTAGCCAGCGGAACGTGCTTTCCGTGGGCAGGAAAATCGCCGAATTTCGACATCGGCGTGCCAAGTTACGGTCCGGCGAGCCGGAACTGCTGCTTTTGTCGCACGCCGCGGCTCGTGTCGGGTGCGGGCGCTGCGGCGCGCAAGGCGAGGGTGAAAGGGAAGCAGAAGACCTTGATGGATCAGATACGGTGTGTTGCGGTAAGTGAAAAGAAGGTCGGAGGTTGGTGCCGACGACAAAAAAGCGCCGAAGGTAAATAGAGAGTGCAACACGAGGACTTCCCAGGAGGTCACCCATTCCAGTACTACTCTCGCCCAAGCACGCTTAACTTCGGAGTTCTGATGGGATCCGGTGCTTTAGTGCTGCTATGATCGCACACGTTACATGTTGCGCGAAAAAATGCTCTTATGCCTCACGCGGGAGCCGTGGGGGCCGCAACGCACGAACCGACTAGCCGTCATAGAAACGGCCCCGAAAAACGACTGAAACTAGCTTAAACGGCATCCGAAACGGTCCCGAACCGACTTCGTCTGTTCGCCACGTCGTAGCCAGCGGAACGAGCTTTCCGTGGCCACGAAAATCGCCGAATTCCGACATCGGTGTGCCAAGTTACAGTCCGGAGAGCCGGAACTGCTGCTTTTGTCGCACGCCGCGGCTCGTGTCGGGTGCGGGCGCTGCGGCGCGCAAGGCGAGGGTGAAAGGGAAGCAGAAGACCTTGATGGATCAGATACGGTGTGTTGCGGTAAGTGAAAAGAAGGTCGGAGGTTGGTGCCGACGACAAAAAAGCGCCGAAGGTAAATAGAGAGTGCAACACGAGGACTTCCCAGGAGGTCACCCATTCCAGTACTACTCTCGCCCAAGCACGCTTAACTTCGGAGTTCTGATGGGATCCGGTGCTTTAGTGCTGGTATGATCGCACACGTTACATGTTGCGCGAAAAAATGCTCTTATGCCTCACGCGGGAGCCGTGGGGGCCGCAACGCACGAACCGACTAGCCGTCATAGAAACGGCCCCGAAAAACGACTGAAACTAGCTTAAACGGCATCCGAAACGGTCCCGAACCGACTTCGTCTGTTCGCCATGTCGTAGCCAGCGGAACGAGCTTTCCGTGGCCACAAAAATCGCCGAATTCCGACATCGGCGTGCCAAGTTACGGTCCGGCGAGCCGGAACTGCTGCTTTTGTCGCACGCCGCGGCTCGTGTCGGGTGTCGGCGCTGCGGCGCGTAAGGCGAGGGTGAAAGGGAAGCAGAAGACCTCGATGGATCAGATACGGTGTGTTGCGGTAAGTGAAAAGAAGGTCGGAGGTTGGTGCCGACGACAAAAAAGCGTCGAAGGCAAAAAGAGAGTGCAACACGAGGACTTCCCAGGAGGTCACCCATCCCAGTACTACTCTCGCCCAAGCACGCTTAACTTCGGAGTTCTGATGGGATCCGGTTCTTTAGAACTGGTATGATCGCACCCGTTACACGTTGCGCGAAAAAATGCTCTTATGCCTCACGCGGGAGCCGTGGGGGCCGCAACGCACGAACCGACTAGCCGTCATAGAAACGACCCCGAAAAACGACCGAAACGAGCTTAAACGGCATTCGAAACGGTCCCGAACCGACTTTGTCTGTTCGCCACGTCGTAGCCAGCGGAGCGAGCTTTCCGTGGCCACGAAAATCGCCGAATTCCGACATCGGCGTGCCAAGTTACGGTCCGGAGAGCCGGAACTGCTGCTTTTGTCGCACGCCGCGGCTCGTGTCGGGTGCCGGCGCTGCGGCGCGCAAGGCGAGGGTGAAAGGGAAGCAGAAGACCTCGATGGATCAGATACGGTGTGTTGCGGGAAGTGAAAAGAAGGTCGGAGGTTGGTGCCGACGACAAAAAAGCGCCAAAGGCAAAAAGAGAGTGCAACACGAGGACTTCCCAGGAGGTCACCCATCCCAGTACTACTCTCGCCCAAGCACGCTTAACTTTGGAGTTCTGATGGAATCCGGTGCTTTAGTGCTGGTATGATCGCACCCGTTACATGTTGCGAGAAAAAATGCTCTTATGCCTCACGCGGGAGCCGTGGGGGCCGCAACGCACAAACCGACTAGCCGTCATAGAAACGCCCCGAAAAACGCCCGAAACGAGCTTAAACGGCATCTGAAACGGTCCCGAACCGACTTTGTCTGTTCGTCACGTCGTAGCCAGCGGAACGTGCTTTCCGTGGCCAGGAAAATCGCCGAATTTCGACATCGGCGTGCCAAGTTACGGTCCGGCGAGCCAAAACTGCTGCGTTTGTCGCACGCCGCGGCTCGTGTCGGGTGCCGGCGCTGCGGCGCGCAAGGCGAGGGTGAAAGGGAAGCAGAAGACCTCGATGGATCAGATACGGTGTGTTGCGGGAAGTGAAAAGAAGGTCGGAGGTTGGTGCCGACGACAAAAAAGCGCCGAAGGCAAAAAGAGAGTGCAACACGAGGACTTCCCAGGAGGTCACCCATGCCAGTACTACTCTCGCCCAAGCACGCTTAACTTCGGAGTTCTGATGGGATCCGGTGCTTTAGTGCTGGTATGATCGCACCCGTTACATGTTGCGCGAAAAAATGCTCTTATGCCTCACGCGGGAGCCGTGGGGGCCGCAACGCACAAACCGACTAGCCGTCATAGAAACGCCCGAAATGAGCTTAAACGGCATCTGAAACGGTCCCGAACCGACTTCGTCTGTTCGTCACGTCGTAGCCAGCGGAACGAGCTTTCCGTGGCCAGGAAAATCGCCGAATTTCGACATCGGCGTGCCAAGTTACGGTCCGGAGAGCCGGAACTGCTGCGTTTGTCGCACGCCGCGGCTCGTGTCGGGTGCGGGCGCTGCGGCGCGCAAGGCGAGGGTGAAAGGGAAGCAGAAGACCTCGATGGATCAGATACGGTGTGTTGCGGTAAGTGAAAAGAAGGTCGGAGGTTGGTGCCGACGACAAAAAAGCGCCGAAGGCAAAAAGAGAGTGCAACACGAGGACTTCCCAGGAGGTCACCCATCCCAGTACTACTCTCGCCCAAGCACGCTTAACTTCAGAGTTCTGATGGGATCCGGTGCTTTAGTGCTGGTATGATCGCACCCGTTACATGTTGCGCGAAAAAATGCTCTTATGCCTCACGCGGGAGCCGTGGGGGCCGCAACGCATGAACCGACTAGCCGTCATAGAAACGGCCTCCGAAACAGTCCCGAACCGACTTCGTCTGTTCGCCACGTCGTAGCCAGCGAAACGAGCTTTCAGTGGCCACGAAAATCGCCGAATTCCGACATCGGCGTGCCAAGTTACGGTCTGGCGAGCCGGAACTGCTGCGTTTGTCGCACGCCGCGGCTCCTGTCGGGTGCCGGCGCTGTGGCGCGCAAGGCGAGGGTGAAAGGGAAGCAGAAGACCTCGATGGATCAGATACGGTGTGTTGCGGGAAGTGAAAAGAAGGTCGGAGGTTGGTGCCGACGACAAAAAAGCGCCGAAGGCAAAAAGAGAGTGCAACACAAGGACTTCCCAGGAGGTCACCCATCCCAGTACTACTCTCGCTCAAGCACGCTTAACTTCAGAGTTCTGATGGGATCCGGTGCTTTAGTGCTGGTATGATCGCACCCGTTACATGTTGCGCGAAAAAATGCTCTTATGCCTCACGCGGGAGCCGTGGGGGCCGCAACGCACAAACCGACTAGTCATCATAGAAACGCCCGAAATGATCTTAAACGGCATCTAAAACGGTCCCGAACCGACTTCGTCTGTTCGTCACGTCGTAGCCAGCGGAACGAGCTTTCCGTGGCCAGGAAAATCGCCGAATTTCGACATCGGCGTGCCAAGTTACGGTCTGGCGAGCCGGAACTGCTGCGTTTGTCGCACGCCGCGGCTCGTGTCGGGTGCCGGCGCTGCGGCGCGCAAGGCGAGGGTGAAAGGGAAGCAGAAGACCTCGATGGATCAGATACGGTGTGTTGCGGGAAGTGAAAAGAAGGTCGGAGGTTGGTGCCGACGACAAAAAAGCGCCGAAGGCAAAAAGAGAGTGCAACACGAGGACTTCCCAGGAGGTCACCCATCCCAGTACTACTCTCGCCCAAGCACGCTTAACTTCAGAGTTCTGATGGGATCCGGTGCTTTAGTGCTAGTGTGATCGCACCCGTTACATGTTGCGCGAAAAAATGCTCTTATGCCTCACGCGGGAGCCGTGGGGGCCGCAACGCACGAACCGACTAGCCGTCATAAAAACGGCTTCGAAAAACGCCCGAAATGAGCTTAAACGGCATCCGAAACGGTCCCGAACCGACTTCGTCTGTTCGTCACGTCGTAGCCAGCGGAACGTGCTTTCCGTGGGCAGGAAAATCGCCGAATTTCGACATCGGCGTGCCAAGTTACGGTCCGGCGAGCCGGAACTGCTGCGTTTGTCGCACGCCGCGGCTCGTGTCGGGTGCCAGCGCTGCGGTGCGCAAGGCGAGGGTGAAAGGGAAGCAGAAGACCTCGATGGATCAGATACGGTGTGTTGCGGGAAGTGAAAAGAAGGTCGGAGGTTGGTGCCGACGACAAAAAAGCGCCGAAGGCAAAAAGAGAGTGCAACACAAGGACTTCCCAGGAGGTCACCCATCCCAGTACTACTCTCGCTCAAGCACGCTTAACTTCAGAGTTCTGATGGGATCCGGTGCTTTAGTGCTGGTATGATCGCACCCGTTACATATTGCGCGAAAAAATGCTCTTATGCCTCACGCGGGAGCCGTGGGGGCCGCAACGCACGAACCGACTAGCTGTCATAAAAACGGCCCCGAAAAACGCCCGAAACTAGCTTAAACGGCATCCGAAACGGTCCTGAACCGACTTTGTCTGTTCGCCACGTCGTAGCCAGCGGAACGAGCTTTCCGTGGCCACGAAAATCATCGAATTTCGACATCGGCGTGCCAAGTTACAGTCCGGAGAGCCGGAACTGCTGCTTTTGTCGCACGCCGCGGCTCGTGTCGGGTGCGGGCGCTGCGGCGCGCAAGGCGAGGGTGAAAGGGAAGCAGAAGACCTTGATGGATCAGATACGGTGTGTTGCGGTAAGTGAAAAGAAGGTCGGAGGTTGGTGCCGACGACAAAAAAGCGCCGAAGGTAAATAGAGAGTGCAACACGAGGACTTCCCAGGAGGTCACCCATTCCAGTACTACTCTCGCCCAAGCACGCTTAACTTCGGAGTTCTGATGGGATCCGGTGCTTTAGTGCTGGTATGATCGCACACGTTACATGTTGCGCGAAAAAATGCTCTAGTGCCTCACGCGGGAGCCGTGGGGGCCGCAACGCACGAACCGACTAGCCGTCATAGAAACGGCCCCGAAAAACGACTGAAATTAGCTTAAACGGCATCCGAAACGGTCCCGAACCGACTTCGTCTGTTCGCCATGTCGTAGCCAGCGGAACGAGCTTTCCGTGGCCACAAAAATCGCCGAATTCCGACATCGGCGTGCCAAGTTACGGTCCGGCGAGCCGGAACTGCTGCTTTTGTCGCACGCCGCGGCTCGTGTCGGGTGTCGGCGCTGCGGCGCGCAAGGCGAGGGTGAAAGGGAAGCAGAAGACCTCGATGGATCAGATACGGTGTGTTGCGGTAAGTGAAAAGAAGGTCGGAGGTTGGTGCCGACGACAAAAAAACGTCGAAGGCAAAAAGAGAGTGCAACACGAGGACTTCCCAGGAGGTCACCCATCCCAGTACTACTCTCGCCCAAGCACGCTTAACTTCGGAGTTCTGATGGGATCCGGTTCTTTAGAACTGGTATGATCGCACCCGTTACACGTTGCGCGAAAAAATGCTCTTATGCCTCACGCGGGAGCCGTGGGGGCCGCAACGCACGAACCGACTAGCCGTCATAGAAACGACCCCGAAAAACGACCGAAACGAGCTTAAACGGCATTCGAAACGGTCCCGAACCGACTTTGTCTGTTCGCCACGTCGTAGCCAGCGGAGCGAGCTTTCCGTGGCCACGAAAATCGCCGAATTCCGACATCGGCGTGCCAAGTTACGGTCCGGAGAGCCGGAACTGCTGCTTTTGTCGCACGCCGCGGCTCGTGTCGGGTGTCGGCGCTGCGGCGCGCAAGGCGAGGGTGAAAGGGAAGCAGAAGACCTCGATGGATCAGATACGGTGTGTTGCGGGAAGTGAAAAGAAGGTCGGAGGTTGGTGCCGACGACAAAAAAGCGCCGAAGGCAAAAAGAGAGTGCAACACGAGGACTTCCCAGGAGGTCACCCATCCCAGTACTACTCTCGCCCAAGCACGCTTAACTTTGGAGTTCTGATGGAATCCGGTGCTTTAGTGCTGGTATGATCGCACCCGTTACATGTTGCGAGAAAAAATGCTCTTATGCCTCACGCGGGAGCCGTGGGGGCCGCAACGCACAAACCGACTAGCCGTCATAGAAACGCCCCGAAAAACGCCCGAAACGAGCTTAAACGGCATCTGAAACGGTCCCGAACCGACTTCGTCTGTTCGTCACGTCGTAGCCAGCGGAACGTGCTTTCCGTGGCCAGGAAAATCGCCGAATTTCGACATCGGCGTGCCAAGTTACGGTCTGGCGAGCCAAAACTGCTGCGTTTGTCGCACGCCGCGGCTCGTGTCGGGTGCCGGCGCTGCGGCGCGCAAGGCGAGGGTGAAAGGGAAGCAGAAGACCTCGATGGATCAGATACGGTGTGTTGCGGGAAGTGAAAAGAAGGTCGGAGGTTGGTGCCGACGACAAAAAAGCGCCGAAGGCAAAAAGAGAGTGCAACACGAGGACTTCCCAGGAGGTCACCCATGCCAGTACTACTCTCGCCCAAGCACGCTTAACTTCGGAGTTCTGATGGGATCCGGTGCTTTAGTGCTGGTATGATCGCACCCGTTACATGTTGCGCGAAAAAATGCTCTTATGCCTCACGCGGGAGCCGTGGGGGCCGCAACGCACAAACCGACTAGTCGTCATAGAAACGCCCGAAATGAGCTTAAACGGCATCTGAAACGGTCCCGAACCGACTTCGTCTGTTCGTCACGTCGTAGCCAGCGGAACGAGCTTTCCGTGGCCAGGAAAATCGCCGAATTTCGACATCGGCGTGCCAAGTTACGGTCCGGAGAGCCGGAACTGCTGCGTTTGTCGCACGCCGCGGCTCGTGTCGGGTGCGGGCGCTGCGGCGCGCAAAGCGAGGGTGAAAGGGAAGCAGAAGACCTCGATGGATCAGATACGGTGTGTTGCGGTAAGTGAAAAGAAGGTCGGAGGTTGGTGCCGACGACAAAAAAGCGCCGAAGGCAAAAAGAGAGTGCAACACGAGGACTTCCCAGGAGGTCACCCATCCCAGTACTACTCTCGCCCAAGCACGCTTAACTTCAGAGTTCTGATGGGATCCGGTGCTTTAGTGCTGGTATGATCGCACCCGTTACATGTTGCGCGAAAAAATGCTCTTATGCCTCACGCGGGCGCCGTGGGGGCCGCAACGCACAAACCGACTAGCCGTCATAGAAACGGCCCCGAAAAATGCCCGAAACGAGCTTAAACGGCATCTGAAACGGTCCCGAACCGACTTCGTCTGTTCGCCACGTCGTAGCCAGTGGAACGAGCTTTCCGTGGCCACCAAAATCGCCGAATTCCGACATCGGCGTGCCAAGTTACGGTCCGGCGACCCGGAACTGCTGCGTTTGTCGCACGCCGCGGCTCGTGTCGGGTGCTGGCGCTGCGGCGCGCAAGGCGAGGGTGAAAGGGAAGCAGAAGACCTCGATGGATCAGATACGGTGTGTTGCGGGAAGTGAAAAGAAGGTCGGAGGTTGGTGCCGACGACAAAAAAGTGCCGAAGGCAAAAAGAGAGTGCAACACGAGGACTTCCCAGGAGGTCACCCATCCCAGTACTACTCTCGCCCAAGCACGCTTAACTTCGGAGTTCTGATGGGATCCGGTGCTTTAGTGCTGGTATGATCGCACCCGTTACATGTTGCGCGAAAAAATGTTCTTATGCCTCACGCGGGAGCCGTGGGGGCCGCAACGCACGAACCAACTAGCCGTCATAGAAACGGCCCCGAAAAACGCTCGAAACGAGCTTAAACGGCATCCGAAACGGTCCCGAACCGACTTCGTCTGTTCGCCACGTCGTAGCCAGCGGAACGAGCTTTCCGTGGCCACGAAAATCGCCGAATTCCGACATCGGCGTGCCAAGTTACGGTCCGGCGACCCGGAACTGCTGCGTTTGTCGCACGCCGCGGCTCGTGTCGGGTGCCGGCGCTGCGGCGCGCAAGGCGAGGGTGAAAGGGAAGCAGAAGACCTCGATGGATCAGATACGGTGTGTTGCGGGAAGTGAAAAGAAGGTCGAAGGTTGGTGCCGACGACAAAAGAGCGCCGAAGGCAAAAAGAGAGTGCAACACGAGGACTTCCCAGGAGGTCACCCATCCCAGTACTACTCTCGCCCAAGCACGCTTAACTTCGGAGTTCTGATGGGATCCGGTGCTTTAGTGCTGGTATGATCGCACCCGTTACATGTTGCGCGAAAAAATGCTCTTATGCCTCACGCGGGAGCCGTGGGGGCCGCAACGCACGAACCGACTAGCCGTCATAGAAACGGCCCCGAAAAACGCCCGAAACGAGCTTAAACGGCATCCGAAACGGTCCCGAACTGACTCTGTCTGTTCGCCACGTCGTAGCCAGCGGACCGAGCTTTCCGTGGCCACGAAAATCGCCGAATTCCGACATCGGCGTGCCAAGTTACGGTCCGGCGACCCGGAACTGCTGCGTTTGTCGCACGCCGCGGCTCGTGTCGGGTGCCGGCGCTGCGGCGCGCAAGGCGAGGGTGAAAGGGAAGCAGAAGACCTCGATGGATCAGATACGGTGTGTTGCGGGAAGTGAAAAGAAGGTCGGAGGTTGGTGCCGACGACAAAAAAGCGCCGAAGGTAAAAAGAGAGTGCAACACGAGGACTTCCCAGGAGGTCACCCATCCCAGTACTACTCTCGCCCAAGCACGCTTAACTTCGGAGTTCTGATGGGATCCGGTGCTTTAGTGCTGGTATGATCGCACCCGTTACATGTTGCGCGAAAAAATGCTCTTATACCTTACGCGGGAGCCGTGGGGGCCGCAACGCACGAACCGACTAGCCGTCATAGAAACGGCCGCGAAAAACGCCCGAAACGAGCTTAAACGGCATCCGAAACGGTCCCGAACCGACTTCGTCTGTTCGCCACGTCGTAGCCAGCGGAACGAGCTTTCCGTGGCCACGAAAATCGCCGAATTTCGACATCGGCGTGCCAAGTTACGGTCCGGCGACCCGGAACTGCTGCGTTTGTCGCACGCCGCGGCTCGTGTCGGGTGCCGGCGCTGCGGCGCGCACGGCGAGGGTGAAAGGGAAGCAGAAGACCTCGATGGATCAGATACGGTGTGTTGCGGGAAGTGAAAAGAAGGTCGGAGGTTGGTGCCGACGACAAAAAAGCGCCGAAGGCAAAAAGAGAGTGCAACACGAGGACTTCCCAGGAGGTCAGCCATCCCAGTACTACTCTCGCCCAAGCACGCTTAACTTCGGAGTTCTGATGGGATCCGGTGCTTTAGTGCTGGTATGATCGCACCCGTTACATGTTGCGCGAAAAAATGCTCTTATGCCTCACGCGGGAGCCGTGGGGGCCGCAACGCACGAACCGACTAGCCGTCATAGAAACGGCCCCGAAAAATGCCCGAAACGAGCTTAAACGGCATCTGAAACGGTCCCGAACCAACTTCGTCTGTTCGCCACGTCGTAGCCAGCGGAACGAGCTTTCCGTGGCCACGAAAATCGCCGAATTCCGACATCGGCGTGCCAAGTTACGGTCCGGCGAGCCGGAACTGCTGCGTTTGTCGCACGCCGCGGCTCGTGTCGGGTGCCGGCGCTGCGGCGTGCAAGGCGAGGGTGAAAGGGAAGCAGAAGACCTCGATGGATCAGATACGGTGTGTTGCGGGAAGTGAAAAGAAGGTCGAAGGTTGGTGCCGACGACAAAAAAGCGCCGAAGGCAAAAAGAGAGTGCAACACGAGGACTTCCCAGGAGGTCACCCATCCCAGTACTACTCTCGCCCAAGCACGCTTAACTTCGGAGTTCTGATGGGATCCGGTGCTTTAGTGCTGGTATGATCGCACCCGTTACATGTTGCGCGAAAAAATTCTCTTATGCCTCACGCGGGAGCCGTGGGGGCCGCAACGCACGAACCGACTAGCCGTCATAGAAACGGCCCCGAAAAACGCCCGAAACGAGCTTAAACGGCATCCGAAACGGTCCCGAACCGACTTCGTCTGTTCGCCACGTCGTAGCCAGCGGAACGAGCTTTCCGTGGCCACGAAAATCGCCGAATTCCGACATCGGCGTGCCAAGTTACGGTCCGGCGACCCGGAACTGCTGCGTTTGTCGCACGCCGCGGCTCGTGTCGGGTGCCGGCGCTGCGGCGCGCAAGGCGAGGGTGAAAGGGAAGCAGAAGACCTCGATGGATCAGATACGGTGTGTTGCGGGAAGTGAAAAGAAGGTCGAAGGTTGGTGCCGACGACAAAAGAGCGCCGAAGGCAAAAAGAGAGTGCAACACGAGGACTTCCCAGGAGGTCACCCATCCCAGTACTACTCTCGCCCAAGCACGCTTAACTTCGGAGTTCTGATGGGATCCGGTGCTTTAGTGCTGGTATGATCGCACCCGTTACATGTTGCGCGAAAAAATGCTCTTATGCCTCACGCGGGAGCCGTGGGGGCCGCAACGCACGAACCGACTAGCCGTCATAGAAACGGCCCCGAAAAACGCCCGAAACGAGCTTAAACGGCATCCGAAACGGTCCCGAACTGACTCTGTCTGTTCGCCACGTCGTAGCCAGCGGACCGAGCTTTCCGTGGCCACGAAAATCGCCGAATTCCGACATCGGCGTGCCAAGTTACGGTCCGGCGACCCGGAACTGCTGCGTTTGTCGCACGCCGCGGCTCGTGTCGGGTGCCGGCGCTGCGGCGCGCAAGGCGAGGGTGAAAGGGAAGCAGAAGACCTCGATGGATCAGATACGGTGTGTTGCGGGAAGTGAAAAGAAGGTCGGAGGTTGGTGCCGACGACAAAAAAGCGCCGAAGGTAAAAAGAGAGTGCAACACGAGGACTTCCCAGGAGGTCACCCATCCCAGTACTACTCTCGCCCAAGCACGCTTAACTTCGGAGTTCTGATGGGATCCGGTGCTTTAGTGCTGGTATGATCGCACCCGTTACATGTTGCGCGAAAAAATGCTCTTATACCTTACGCGGGAGCCGTGGGGGCCGCAACGCACGAACCGACTAGCCGTCATAGAAACGGCCGCGAAAAACGCCCGAAACGAGCTTAAACGGCATCCGAAACGGTCCCGAACCGACTTCGTCTGTTCGCCACGTCGTAGCCAGCGGAACGAGCTTTCCGTGGCCACGAAAATCGCCGAATTTCGACATCGGCGTGCCAAGTTACGGTCCGGCGACCCGGAACTGCTGCGTTTGTCGCACGCCGCGGCTCGTGTCGGGTGCCGGCGCTGCGGCGCGCACGGCGAGGGTGAAAGGGAAGCAGAAGACCTCGATGGATCAGATACGGTGTGTTGCGGGAAGTGAAAAGAAGGTCGGAGGTTGGTGCCGACGACAAAAAAGCGCCGAAGGCAAAAAGAGAGTGCAACACGAGGACTTCCCAGGAGGTCAGCCATCCCAGTACTACTCTCGCCCAAGCACGCTTAACTTCGGAGTTCTGATGGGATCCGGTGCTTTAGTGCTGGTATGATCGCACCCGTTACATGTTGCGCGAAAAAATGCTCTTATGCCTCACGCGGGAGCCGTGGGGGCCGCAACGCACGAACCGACTAGCCGTCATAGAAACGGCCCCGAAAAATGCCCGAAACGAGCTTAAACGGCATCTGAAACGGTCCCGAACCAACTTCGTCTGTTCGCCACGTCGTAGCCAGCGGAACGAGCTTTCCGTGGCCACGAAAATCGCCGAATTCCGACATCGGCGTGCCAAGTTACGGTCCGGCGAGCCGGAACTGCTGCGTTTGTCGCACGCCGCGGCTCGTGTCGGGTGCCGGCGCTGCGGCGTGCAAGGCGAGGGTGAAAGGGAAGCAGAAGACCTCGATGGATCAGATACGGTGTGTTGCGGGAAGTGAAAAGAAGGTCGAAGGTTGGTGCCGACGACAAAAAAGCGCCGAAGGCAAAAAGAGAGTGCAACACGAGGACTTCCCAGGAGGTCACCCATCCCAGTACTACTCTCGCCCAAGCACGCTTAACTTCGGAGTTCTGATGGGATCCGGTGCTTTAGTGCTGGTATGATCGCACCCGTTACATGTTGCGCGAAAAAATTCTCTTATGCCTCACGCGGGAGCCGTGGGGGCCGCAACGCACGAACCGACTAGCCGTCATAGAAACGGCCCCGAAAAACGCCCGAAACGAGCTTAAACGGCATCCGAAACGGTCCCGAACCGACTTCGTCTGTTCGCCACGTCGTAGCCAGCGGAACGAGCTTTCCGTGGCCACGAAAATCGCCGAATTCCGACATCGGCGTGCCAAGTTACGGTCCGGCGACCCGGAACTGCTGCGTTTGTCGCACGCCGCGGCTCGTGTCGGGTGCCGGCGCTGCGGCGCGCAAGGCGAGGGTGAAAGGGAAGCAGAAGACCTCGATGGATCAGATACGGTGTGTTGCGGGAAGTGAAAAGAAGGTCGAAGGTTGGTGTCGACGACAAAAAAGCGCCGAAGGCAAAAAAAGAGTGCAACACGAGGACTTCCCAGGAGGTCACCCATCCCAGTACTACTCTCGCCCAAGCACGCTTAACTTCGGAGTTCTGATGGGATCCGGTGCTTTAGTGCTGGTATGATTGCACCCGTTATTGTTGCGCGAAAAAATGCTCTTATGCCTCACGCGGGAGCCGTGGGGGCCGCAACGCACGAACCGACTAGCCGTCATAGAAACGGCCCCGAAAAACGCCCGAAACGAGCTTAAACGGCATCCGAAACGTTCCCGAACCGACTTTGTCTGTTCGCCACGTCGTAGCCAGCGGCACGAGCTTTCCGTGGCCACGAAAATCGCCGAATTCCGACATCGGCGTGCCAAGTTACGGTCCGACGACCCGGAACTGCTGCGTTTGTCGCACGCCGCGGCTCGTGTCGGGTGCCGGCGCTGCGGCGCGCAAGGCGAGGGTGAAAGGGAAGCAGAAGACCTCGATGGATCAGATACAGTGTGTTGCGGGAAGTGAAAAGAAGGTCGGAGGTTGGTGCCGACGACAAAAAAGCGCCGAAGGCAAAAAGAGAGTGCAACACGAGGACTTCCCAGGAGGTCACCCATCCCAGTACTACTCTCGCCCAAGCACGCTTAACTTCGGAGTTCTGATGGGATCCGGTGCTTTAGTGCTGGTATGATCGCACCCGTTACATGTTGCGCGAAAAAATGCTCTTATGCCTCACGCGGGAGCCGTGGGGGCCGCAACGCACAAACCGACTAGCCGTCATAGAAACGCCCGAAATGAGCTTAAACGGCATCTGAAACGGTCCCGAACCGACTTCGTCTGTTCGTCACGTCGTAGCCAGCGGAACGAGCTTTTCGTGGCCAGGAAAATCGCCGAATTTCGACATCGGCGTGCCAAGTTACGGTCCGGCGAGCCGGAACTGCTGCGTTTGTCGCACGCCGCGGCTCGTGTCGGGTGCCGGCGCTGCGGCGCGCAAGGCGAGGGTGAAAGGGAAGCAGAAGACCTCGATGGATCAGATACGGTGTGTTGCGGGAAGTGAAAAGAAGGTCGGAGGTTGGTGCCGACGACAAAAAAGCGCCGAAGGCAAAAAGAGAGTGCAACACGAGGACTTCCCAGGAGGTCACCCATCCCAGTACTACTCTCGCCCAAGCACGCTTAACTTCAGAGTTCTGATGGGATCCGGTGCTTTAGTGCTAGTGTGATCGCACCCGTTACATGTTGCGCGAAAAAATGCTCTTATGCCTCACGCGGGAGCCGTGGGGGCCGCAACGCACGAACCGACTAGCCGTCATAAAAACGGCCCCGAAAAACGCCCGAAATGAGCTTAAACGGCATCTGAAACGGTCCCGAACCGACTTCGTCTGTTCGTCACGTCGTAGCCAGCGGAACGAGCTTTCCGTGGCCAGGAAAATCGCCGAATTTCGACATCGGCGTGCCAAGTTACGGTCCGGCGAGCCAGAACTGCTGCTTTTGTCGCACGCCGCGGCTCGTGTCGGGTGCCGGCGCTGCGGCGTGCAAGGCGAGGGTGAAAGGGAAGCAGAAGACCTCGATGGATCAGATACGGTGTGTTGCGGGAAGTGAAAAGAAGGTCGGAGGTTGGTGCCGACGATAAAAAGCGCCGAAGGCAAAAAGAGAGTGCAACACGAGGACTTCCCAGGAGGTCACCCATCCCAGTACTACTCTCGCCCAAGCACGCTTAACTTCAGAGTTCTAATGGGATCCGGTGCTTTAGTGCTAGTGTGATCGCACCCGTTACATGTTGCGCGAAAAAATGCTCTTATGCCTCACGCGGGAGCCGTGGGGGCCGCAACGCACGAACCGACTAGCCGTCATAAAAACGGCCCCGAAAAACGCTCGAAATGAGCTTAAACGGCATCCGAAACGGTCCCGAACCGACTTCGTCTGTTCGCCACGTCGTAGCCAGCGGAACGAGCTTTCCGTGGCCACGAAAATCGCCGAATTCCGACATCGGTGTGCCAAGTTACAGTCCGGAGAGCCGGAACTGCTGCTTTTGTCGCACGCCGCGGCTCGTGTCGGGTGCGGGCGCTGCGGCGCGCAAGGCGAGGGTGAAAGGGAAGCAGAAGACCTTGATGGATCAGATACGGTGTGTTGCGGTAAGTGAAAAGAAGGTCGGAGGTTGGTGCCGACGACAAAAAAGCGCCGAAGGTAAATAGAGAGTGCAACACGAGGACTTCCCAGGAGGTCACCCATTCCAGTACTACTCTCGCCCAAGCACGCTTAACTTCGGAGTTCTGATGGGATCCGGTGCTTTAGTGCTGCTATGATCGCACACGTTACATGTTGCGCGAAAAAATGCTCTTATGCCTCACGCGGGAGCCGTGGGGGCCGCAACGCACGAACCGACTAGCCGTCATAGAAACGGCCCCGAAAAACGACTGAAACTAGCTTAAACGGCATCCGAAACGGTCCCGAACCGACTTCGTCTGTTCGCCACGTCGTAGCCAGCGGAACGAGCTTTCCGTGGCCACGAAAATCGCCGAATTCCGACATCGGTGTGCCAAGTTACAGTCCGGAGAGCCGGAACTGCTGCTTTTGTCGCACGCCGCGGCTCGTGTCGGGTGCGGGCGCTGCGGCGCGCAAGGCGAGGGTGAAAGGGAAGCAGAAGACCTTGATGGATCAGATACGGTGTGTTGCGGTAAGTGAAAAGAAGGTCGGAGGTTGGTGCCGACGACAAAAAAGCGCCGAAGGTAAATAGAGAGTGCAACACGAGGACTTCCCAGGAGGTCACCCATTCCAGTACTACTCTCGCCCAAGCACGCTTAACTTCGGAGTTCTGATGGGATCCGGTGCTTTAGTGCTGGTATGATCGCACACGTTACATGTTGCGCTAAAAAATGCTCTTATGCCTCACGCGGGAGCCGTGGGGGCCGCAACGCACGAACCGACTAGCCGTCATAGAAACGGCCCCGAAAAATGACTGAAACTAGCTTACACGGCATCCGAAATGGTCCCGAACCGACTTCGTCTGTTCGCCACGTCGTAGCCAGCGGAACGAGCTTTCCGTGGCCACAAAAATCGCCGAATTCCGACATCGGCGTGCCAAGTTACGGTCCGGCGAGCCGGAACTGCTGCTTTTGTCGCACGCCGCGGCTCGTGTCGGGTGCGGGCGCTGCGGCGCGCAAGGCGAGGGTGAAAGGGAAGCAGAAGACCTTGATGGATCAGATACGGTGTGTTGCGGTAAGTGAAAAGAAGGTCGGAGGTTGGTGCCGACGACAAAAAAGCGCCGAAGGTAAATAGAGAGTGCAACACGAGGACTTCCCAGGAGGTCACCCATTCCAGTACTACTCTCGCCCAAGCACGCTTAACTTCGGAGTTCTGATAGGATCCGGTGCTTTAGTGCTGCTATGATCGCACACGTTACATGTTGCGCGAAAAAATGCTCTTATGCCTCACGCGGGAGCCGTGGGGGCCGCAACGCACGAACCGACTAGCCGTCATAGAAACGGCCCCGAAAAACGACTGAAACTAGCTTAAACGGCATCCGAAACGGTCCCGAACCGACTTCGTCTGTTCGCCACGTCGTAGCCAGCGGAACGAGCTTTCCGTGGCCACGAAAATCGCCGAATTCCGACATCGGTGTGCCAAGTTACAGTCCGGAGAGCCGGAACTGCTGCTTTTGTCGCACGCCGCGGCTCGTGTCGGGTGCGGGCGCTGCGGCGCGCAAGGCGAGGGTGAAAGGGAAGCAGAAGACCTTGATGGATCAGATACGGTGTGTTGCGGTAAGTGAAAAGAAGGTCGGAGGTTGGTGCCGACGACAAAAAAGCGCCGAAGGTAAATAGAGAGTGCAACACGAGGACTTCCCAGGAGGTCACCCATTCCAGTACTACTCTCGCCCAAGCACGCTTAACTTCGGAGTTCTGATGGGATCCGGTGCTTTAGTGCTGGTATGATCGCACACGTTACATGTTGCGCGAAAAAATGCTCTTATGCCTCACGCGGGAGCCGTGGGGGCCGCAACGCACGAACCGACTAGCCGTCATAGAAACGGCCCCGAAAAATGACTGAAACTAGCTTGCACGGCATCCGAAACGGTCCCGAACCGACTTCGTCTGTTCGCCACGTCGTAGCCAGCGGAACGAGCTTTCCGTGGCCACAAAAATCGCCGAATTCCGACATCGGCGTGCCAAGTTACGGTTCGGCGAGCCGGAACTGCTGCTTTTGTCGCACGCCGCGGCTCGTGTCGGGTGTCGGCGCTGCGGCGCGCAAGGCGAGGGTGAAAGGGAAGCAGAAGACCTCGATGGATCAGATACGGTGTGTTACGGGAAGTGAAAAGAAGGTCGGAGGTTGGTGCCGACGACAAAAAAGCGCCGAAGGCAAAAAGAGAGTGCAACACGAGGACTTCCCAGGAGGTCACCCATCCCAGTACTACTCTCGCCCAAGCACGCTTAACTTCAGAGTTCTGATGGGATCCGGTGCTTTAGTGCTAGTGTGATCGCACCCGTTACATGTTGCGCGAAAAAATGCTCTTATGCCTCACGCGGGAGCCGTGGGGGCCGCAACGCACGAACCGACTAGCCGTCATAAAAACGGCCCCGAAAAACGCCCGAAATGAGCTTAAACGGCATCCGAAACGGTCCCGAACCGACTTCGTCTGTTCGTCACGTCGTAGCCAGCGGAACGTGCTTTCCGTGGGCAGGAAAATCGCCGAATTTCGACATCGGCGTGCCAAGTTACGGTCCGGCGAGCCGGAACTGCTGCGTTTGTCGCACGCCGCGGCTCGTGTCGGGTGCCGGCGCTGCGGCGCGCAAGGCGAGGGTGAAAGGGAAGCAGAAGACCTCGATGGATCAGATACGGTGTGTTGCGGGAAGTGAAAAGAAGGTCGGAGGTTGGTGCCGACGACAAAAAAGCGCCGAAGGCAAAAAGAGAGTGCAACACAAGGACTTCCCAGGAGGTCACCCATCCCAGTACTACTCTCGCTCAAGCACGCTTAACTTCAGAGTTCTGATGGGATCCGGTGCTTTAGTGCTGGTATGATCGCACCCGTTACATATTGCGCGAAAAAATGCTCTTATGCCTCACGCGGGAGCCGTGGGGGCCGCAACGCACAAACCGACTAGCCGTCATAAAAACGGCCCTGAAAACGCCCGAAACGAGCTTAAACGGCCTCTGAAACGGTCCTGAACCGACTTTGTCTGTTCGCCACGTCGTAGCCAGCGGAACGAGCTTTCCGTGGCCACGAAAATCATCGAATTTCGACATCGGCGTGCCAAGTTACGGTCCGACGAGCTGGAACTGCTGCGTTTGTCGCACGCTGCGGCTCGTGTCGGGTGCCGGTGCGCAAGGCGAGGGTGAAAGGGAAGCAGAAGACCTCGATGGATCAGATACGGTGTGTTGCGGGAAGTGAAAAGAAGGTCAGAGGTTGGTGCCGACGACAAAAAAGCGCCAAAGGCAAAAAGAGAGTGCAACACAAGGACTTCCCAGGAGGTCACCCATCCCAGTACTACTCTCGCCCAAGCACGCTTAACTTCAGAGTTTTGATAGGATCCGGTGCTTCAGTGCTAATATGATCGCACCTGTTACATGTTGCGCGAAAAAATGCTCTTATGCCTCACGCGGGAGACGTGGGGGCCCTAACGCACGAACCGACTAGCCGTCATAGAAACGGCCCCAAAAAACGCCCGAAACGAGCTTAAACGGCCTCCGAAACGGTCCCGAACCGACTTTGTCTGTTCGCCACATTGTAGCCAGCGGAACGAGCTTTCCGTGGCCACGAAAATTGCCGAATTCCGACATCGGCGTGCCAAGTTACGGTCCGGCGAGCCGGAACTGCTGCTTTTGTCGCACGCCGCGGCTCGTGTCGGGTGCCGGTGCTGCAGTGCGCAAGGCGAGGGTGAAAGGGAAGCAGAAGACCTCGATGGATCATATACGGTGTGTTGCGGGAAGTGAAAAGAAGGTCGGAGGTTGGTGCCGACGACAAAAAAGCGCCGAAGGCAAAAAGAGAGTGCAACACGAGGACTTCCCAGGAGGTCACCCATCCCAGTACTACTCTCGCCCAAGCACGCTTAACTTTGGAGTTCTGATGGGATCCAGTGCTTTAGTGCTGGTATGATCTCACCCGTTACATGTTGCGCGAAAAAATGCTCTTATGCCTCACGCGGGAGCCGTGGGGGCCGCAACGCATGAACCGACTAGCCGTCATAGAAACGGCCTCCGAAACAGTCCCGAACCGACTTCGTCTGTTCGCCACGTCGTAGCCAGCGAAACGAGCTTTCAGTGGCCACGAAAATCGCCGAATTCCGACATCGGCGTGCCAAGTTACGGTCTGGCGAGCCGGAACTGCTGCGTTTGTCGCACGCCGCGGCTCCTGTCGGGTGCCGGCGCTGCGGCGCGCAAGGCGAGGGTGAAAGGGAAGCAGAAGACCTCGATGGATCAGATACGGTGTGTTGCGGGAAGTGAAAAGAAGGTCGGAGGTTGGTGCCGACGACAAAAAAGCGCCGAAGGCAAAAAGAGAGTGCAACACAAGGACTTCCCAGGAGGTCACCCATCCCAGTACTACTCTCGCTCAAGCACGCTTAACTTCAGAGTTCTGATGGGATCCGGTGCTTTAGTGCTGGTATGATCGCACCCGTTACATGTTGCGCGAAAAAATGCTCTTATGCCTCACGCGGGAGCCGTGGGGGCCGCAACGCACAAACCGACTAGTCATCATAGAAACGCCCGAAATGATCTTAAACGGCATCTAAAACGGTCCCGAACCGACTTCGTCTGTTCGTCACGTCGTAGCCAGCGGAACGAGCTTTCCGTGGCCAGGAAAATCGCCGAATTTCGACATCGGCGTGCCAAGTTACGGTCTGGCGAGCCGGAACTGCTGCGTTTGTCGCACGCCGCGGCTCGTGTCGGGTGCCGGCGCTGCGGCGCGCAAGGCGAGGGTGAAAGGGAAGCAGAAGACCTCGATGGATCAGATACGGTGTGTTGCGGGAAGTGAAAAGAAGGTCGGAGGTTGGTGCCGACGACAAAAAAGCGCCGAAGGCAAAAAGAGAGTGCAACACGAGGACTTCCCAGGAGGTCACCCATCCCAGTACTACTCTCGCCCAAGCACGCTTAACTTCAGAGTTCTGATGGGATCCGGTGCTTTAGTGCTAGTGTGATCGCACCCGTTACATGTTGCGCGAAAAAATGCTCTTATGCCTCACGCGGGAGCCGTGGGGGCCGCAACGCACGAACCGACTAGCCGTCATAAAAACGGCCCCGAAAAACGCCCGAAATGAGCTTAAACGGCATCCGAAACGGTCCCGAACCGACTTCGTCTGTTCGTCACGTCGTAGCCAGCGGAACGTGCTTTCCGTGGGCAGGAAAATCGCCGAATTTCGACATCGGCGTGCCAAGTTACGGTCCGGCGAGCCGGAACTGCTGCTTTTGTCGCACGCCGCGGCTCGTGTCGGGTGCGGGCGCTGCGGCGCGCAAGGCGAGGGTGAAAGGGAAGCAGAAGACCTTGATGGATCAGATACGGTGTGTTGCGGTAAGTGAAAAGAAGGTCGGAGGTTGGTCCCGACGACAAAAAAGCGCCGAAGGTAAATAGAGAGTGCAACACGAGGACTTCCCAGGAGGTCACCCATTCCAGTACTACTCTCGCCCAAGCACGCTTAACTTCGGAGTTCTGATGGGATCCGGTGCTTTAGTGCTGCTATGATCGCACACGTTACATGTTGCGCGAAAAAATGCTCTTATGCCTCACGCGGGAGCCGTGGGGGCCGCAACGCACGAACCGACTAGCCGTCATAGAAACGGCCCCGAAAAACGACTGAAACTAGCTTAAACGGCATCCGAAACGGTCCCGAACCGACTTCGTCTGTTCGCCACGTCGTAGCCAGCGGAACGAGCTTTCCGTGGCCACGAAAATCGCCGAATTCCGACATCGGTGTGCCAAGTTACAGTCCGGAGAGCCGGAACTGCTGCTTTTGTCGCACGCCGCGGCTCGTGTCGGGTGCGGGCGCTGCGGCGCGCAAGGCGAGGGTGAAAGGGAAGCAGAAGACCTTGATGGATCAGATACGGTGTGTTGCGGTAAGTGAAAAGAAGGTCGGAGGTTGGTGCCGACGACAAAAAAGCGCCGAAGGTAAATAGAGAGTGCAACACGAGGACTTCCCAGGAGGTCACCCATTCCAGTACTACTCTCGCCCAAGCACGCTTAACTTCGGAGTTCTGATGGGATCCGGTGCTTTAGTGCTGGTATGATCGCACACGTTACATGTTGCGCGAAAAAATGCTCTTATGCCTCACGCGGGAGCCGTGGGGGCCGCAACGCACGAACCGACTAGCCGTCATAGAAACGGCCCCGAAAAACGACTGAAACTAGCTTAAACGGCATCCGAAACGGTCCCGAACCGACTTCGTCTGTTCGCCATGTCGTAGCCAGCGGAACGAGCTTTCCGTGGCCACAAAAATCGCCGAATTCCGACATCGGCGTGCCAAGTTACGGTCCGGCGAGCCGGAACTGCTGCTTTTGTCGCACGCCGCGGCTCGTGTCGGGTGTCGGCGCTGCGGCGCGTAAGGCGAGGGTGAAAGGGAAGCAGAAGACCTCGATGGATCAGATACGGTGTGTTGCGGTAAGTGAAAAGAAGGTCGGAGGTTGGTGCCGACGACAAAAAAGCGTCGAAGGCAAAAAGAGAGTGCAACACGAGGACTTCCCAGGAGGTCACCCATCCCAGTACTACTCTCGCCCAAGCACGCTTAACTTCGGAGTTCTGATGGGATCCGGTTCTTTAGAACTGGTATGATCGCACCCGTTACACGTTGCGCGAAAAAATGCTCTTATGCCTCACGCGGGAGCCGTGGGGGCCGCAACGCACGAACCGACTAGCCGTCATAGAAACGACCCCGAAAAACGACCGAAACGAGCTTAAACGGCATTCGAAACGGTCCCGAACCGACTTTGTCTGTTCGCCACGTCGTAGCCAGCGGAGCGAGCTTTCCGTGGCCACGAAAATCGCCGAATTCCGACATCGGCGTGCCAAGTTACGGTCCGGAGAGCCGGAACTG
Source organism: Nuphar pumila (assembly GCF_984573655.1). NCBI lineage: Eukaryota > Viridiplantae > Streptophyta > Magnoliopsida > Nymphaeales > Nymphaeaceae > Nuphar > Nuphar pumila. The sequence goes on along the minus strand of NC_143249.1, from coordinate 162,289,227 downwards.
CTGCTTTTGTCGCACGCCGCGGCTCGTGTCGGGTGCCGGCGCTGCGGCGCGCAAGGCGAGGGTGAAAGGGAAGCAGAAGACCTCGATGGATCAGATACGGTGTGTTGCGGGAAGTGAAAAGAAGGTCGGAGGTTGGTGCCGACGACAAAAAAGCGCCAAAGGCAAAAAGAGAGTGCAACACGAGGACTTCCCAGGAGGTCACCCATCCCAGTACTACTCTCGCCCAAGCACGCTTAACTTTGGAGTTCTGATGGAATCCGGTGCTTTAGTGCTGGTATGATCGCACCCGTTACATGTTGCGAGAAAAAATGCTCTTATGCCTCACGCGGGAGCCGTGGGGGCCGCAACGCACAAACCGACTAGCCGTCATAGAAACGCCCCGAAAAACGCCCGAAACGAGCTTAAACGGCATCTGAAACGGTCCCGAACCGACTTCGTCTGTTCGTCACGTCGTAGCCAGCGGAACGTGCTTTCCGTGGCCAGGAAAATCGCCGAATTTCGACATCGGCGTGCCAAGTTACGGTCCGGCGAGCCAAAACTGCTGCGTTTGTCGCACGCCGCGGCTCGTGTCGGGTGCCGGCGCTGCGGCGCGCAAGGCGAGGGTGAAAGGGAAGCAGAAGACCTCGATGGATCAGATACGGTGTGTTGCGGGAAGTGAAAAGAAGGTCGGAGGTTGGTGCCGACGACAAAAAAGCGCCGAAGGCAAAAAGAGAGTGCAACACGAGGACTTCCCAGGAGGTCACCCATGCCAGTACTACTCTCGCCCAAGCACGCTTAGCTTCGGAGTTCTGATGGGATCCGGTGCTTTAGTGCTGGTATGATCGCACCCGTTACATGTTGCGCGAAAAAATGCTCTTATGCCTCACGCGGGAGCCGTGGGGGCCGCAACGCACAAACCGACTAGCCGTCATAGAAACGCCCGAAATGAGCTTAAACGGCATCTGAAACGGTCCCGAACCGACTTCGTCTGTTCGTCACGTCGTAGCCAGCGGAACGAGCTTTCCGTGGCCAGGAAAATCGCCGAATTTCGACATCGGCGTGCCAAGTTACGGTCCGGAGAGCCGGAACTGCTGCGTTTGTCGCACGCCGCGGCTCGTGTCGGGTGCGGGCGCTGCGGCGCGCAAGGCGAGGGTGAAAGGGAAGCAGAAGACCTCGATGGATCAGATACGGTGTGTTGCGGTAAGTGAAAAGAAGGTCGGAGGTTGGTGCCGACGACAAAAAAGCGCCGAAGGCAAAAAGAGAGTGCAACACGAGGACTTCCCAGGAGGTCACCCATCCCAGTACTACTCTCGCCCAAGCACGCTTAACTTCAGAGTTCTGATGGGATCCGGTGCTTTAGTGCTGGTATGATCGCACCCGTTACATGTTGCGCGAAAAAATGCTCTTATGCCTCACGCGGGAGCCGTGGGGGCCGCAACGCATGAACCGACTAGCCGTCATAGAAACGGCCTCCGAAACAGTCCCGAACCGACTTCGTCTGTTCGCCACGTCGTAGCCAGCGAAACGAGCTTTCAGTGGCCACGAAAATCGCCGAATTCCGACATCGGCGTGCCAAGTTACGGTCTGGCGAGCCGGAACTGCTGCGTTTGTCGCACGCCGCGGCTCCTGTCGGGTGCCGGCGCTGTGGCGCGCAAGGCGAGGGTGAAAGGGAAGCAGAAGACCTCGATGGATCAGATACGGTGTGTTGCGGGAAGTGAAAAGAAGGTCGGAGGTTGGTGCCGACGACAAAAAAGCGCCGAAGGCAAAAAGAGAGTGCAACACAAGGACTTCCCAGGAGGTCACCCATCCCAGTACTACTCTCGCTCAAGCACGCTTAACTTCAGAGTTCTGATGGGATCCGGTGCTTTAGTGCTGGTATGATCGCACCCGTTACATGTTGCGCGAAAAAATGCTCTTATGCCTCACGCGGGAGCCGTGGGGGCCGCAACGCACAAACCGACTAGTCATCATAGAAACGCCCGAAATGATCTTAAACGGCATCTAAAACGGTCCCGAACCGACTTCGTCTGTTCGTCACGTCGTAGCCAGCGGAACGAGCTTTCCGTGGCCAGGAAAATCGCCGAATTTCGACATCGGCGTGCCAAGTTACGGTCTGGCGAGCCGGAACTGCTGCGTTTGTCGCACGCCGCGGCTCGTGTCGGGTGCCGGCGCTGCGGCGCGCAAGGCGAGGGTGAAAGGGAAGCAGAAGACCTCGATGGATCAGATACGGTGTGTTGCGGGAAGTGAAAAGAAGGTCGGAGGTTGGTGCCGACGACAAAAAAGCGCCGAAGGCAAAAAGAGAGTGCAACACGAGGACTTCCCAGGAGGTCACCCATCCCAGTACTACTCTCGCCCAAGCACGCTTAACTTCAGAGTTCTGATGGGATCCGGTGCTTTAGTGCTAGTGTGATCGCACCCGTTACATGTTGCGCGAAAAAATGCTCTTATGCCTCACGCGGGAGCCGTGGGGGCCGCAACGCACGAACCGACTAGCCGTCATAAAAACGGCTTCGAAAAACGCCCGAAATGAGCTTAAACGGCATCCGAAACGGTCCCGAACCGACTTCGTCTGTTCGTCACGTCGTAGCCAGCGGAACGTGCTTTCCGTGGGCAGGAAAATCGCCGAATTTCGACATCGGCGTGCCAAGTTACGGTCCGGCGAGCCGGAACTGCTGCGTTTGTCGCACGCCGCGGCTCGTGTCGGGTGCCAGCGCTGCGGTGCGCAAGGCGAGGGTGAAAGGGAAGCAGAAGACCTCGATGGATCAGATACGGTGTGTTGCGGGAAGTGAAAAGAAGGTCGGAGGTTGGTGCCGACGACAAAAAAGCGCCGAAGGCAAAAAGAGAGTGCAACACAAGGACTTCCCAGGAGGTCACCCATCCCAGTACTACTCTCGCTCAAGCACGCTTAACTTCAGAGTTCTGATGGGATCCGGTGCTTTAGTGCTGGTATGATCGCACCCGTTACATATTGCGCGAAAAAATGCTCTTATGCCTCACGCGGGAGCCGTGGGGGCCGCAACGCACGAACCGACTAGCTGTCATAAAAACGGCCCCGAAAAACGCCCGAAACTAGCTTAAACGGCATCCGAAACGGTCCTGAACCGACTTTGTCTGTTCGCCACGTCGTAGCCAGCGAAACGAGCTTTCCGTGGCCACGAAAATCATCGAATTTCGACATCGGCGTGCCAAGTTACAGTCCGGAGAGCCGGAACTGCTGCTTTTGTCGCACGCCGCGGCTCGTGTCGGGTGCGGGCGCTGCGGCGCGCAAGGCGAGGGTGAAAGGGAAGCAGAAGACCTTGATGGATCAGATACGGTGTGTTGCGGTAAGTGAAAAGAAGGTCGGAGGTTGGTGCCGACGACAAAAAAGCGCCGAAGGTAAATAGAGAGTGCAACACGAGGACTTCCCAGGAGGTCACCCATTCCAGTACTACTCTCGCCCAAGCACGCTTAACTTCGGAGTTCTGATGGGATCCGGTGCTTTAGTGCTGGTATGATCGCACACGTTACATGTTGCGCGAAAAAATGCTCTAGTGCCTCACGCGGGAGCCGTGGGGGCCGCAACGCACGAACCGACTAGCCGTCATAGAAACGGCCCCGAAAAACGACTGAAATTAGCTTAAACGGCATCCGAAACGGTCCCGAACCGACTTCGTCTGTTCGCCATGTCGTAGCCAGCGGAACGAGCTTTCCGTGGCCACAAAAATCGCCGAATTCCGACATCGGCGTGCCAAGTTACGGTCCGGCGAGCCGGAACTGCTGCTTTTGTCGCACGCCGCGGCTCGTGTCGGGTGTCGGCGCTGCGGCGCGCAAGGCGAGGGTGAAAGGGAAGCAGAAGACCTCGATGGATCAGATACGGTGTGTTGCGGTAAGTGAAAAGAAGGTCGGAGGTTAGTGCCGACGACAAAAAAACGTCGAAGGCAAAAAGAGAGTGCAACACGAGGACTTCCCAGGAGGTCACCCATCCCAGTACTACTCTCGCCCAAGCACGCTTAACTTCGGAGTTCTGATGGGATCCGGTTCTTTAGAACTGGTATGATCGCACCCGTTACACGTTGCGCGAAAAAATGCTCTTATGCCTCACGCGGGAGCCGTGGGGGCCGCAACGCACGAACCGACTAGCCGTCATAGAAACGACCCCGAAAAACGACCGAAACGAGCTTAAACGGCATTCGAAACGGTCCCGAACCGACTTTGTCTGTTCGCCACGTCGTAGCCAGCGGAGCGAGCTTTCCGTGTCCTCGAAAATCGCCGAATTCCGACATCGGCGTGCCAAGTTACGGTCCGGAGAGCCGGAACTGCTGCTTTTGTCGCACGCCGCGGCTCGTGTCGGGTGCGGGCGCTGCGGCGCGCAAGGCGAGGGTGAAAGGGAAGCAGAAGACCTTGATGGATCAGATACGGTGTGTTGCGGTAAGTGAAAAGAAGGTCGGAGGTTGGTGCCGACGACAAAAAAGCGCCGAAGGTAAATAGAGAGTGCAACACGAGGACTTCCCAGGAGGTCACCCATTCCAGTACTACTCTCGCCCAAGCACGCTTAACTTCGGAGTTCTGATGGGATCCGGTGCTTTAGTGCTGGTATGATCGCACACGTTACATGTTGCGCGAAAAAATGCTCTTATGCCTCACGCGGGAGCCGTGGGGGCCGCAACGCACGAACCGACTAGCCGTCATAGAAACGGCCCCGAAAAACGACTGAAACTAGCTTAAACGGCATCCGAAACGGTCCCGAACCGACTTCGTCTGTTCGCCATGTCGTAGCCAGCGGAACGAGCTTTCCGTGGCCACAAAAATCGCCGAATTCCGACATCGGCGTGCCAAGTTACGGTCCGGCGAGCCGGAACTGCTGCTTTTGTCGCACGCCGCGGCTCGTGTCGGGTGTCGGCGCTGCGGCGCGTAAGGCGAGGGTGAAAGGGAAGCAGAAGACCTCGATGGATCAGATACGGTGTGTTGCGGTAAGTGAAAAGAAGGTCGGAGGTTGGTGCCGACGACAAAAAAGCGTCGAAGGCAAAAAGAGAGTGCAACACGAGGACTTCCCAGGAGGTCACCCATCCCAGTACTACTCTCGCCCAAGCACGCTTAACTTCGGAGTTCTGATGGGATCCGGTTCTTTAGAACTGGTATGATCGCACCCGTTACACGTTGCGCGAAAAAATGCTCTTATGCCTCACGCGGGAGCCGTGGGGGCCGCAACGCACGAACCGACTAGCCGTCATAGAAACGACCCCGAAAAACGACCGAAACGAGCTTAAACGGCATTCGAAACGGTCCCGAACCGACTTTGTCTGTTCGCCACGTCGTAGCCAGCGGAGCGAGCTTTCCGTGGCCACGAAAATCGCCGAATTCCGACATCGGCGTGCCAAGTTACGGTCCGGAGAGCCGGAACTGCTGCTTTTGTCGCACGCCGCGGCTCGTGTCGGGTGCCGGCGCTGCGGCGCGCAAGGCGAGGGTGAAAGGGAAGCAGAAGACCTCGATGGATCAGATACGGTGTGTTGCGGGAAGTGAAAAGAAGGTCGGAGGTTGGTGCCGACGACAAAAAAGCGCCAAAGGCAAAAAGAGAGTGCAACACGAGGACTTCCCAGGAGGTCACCCATCCCAGTACTACTCTCGCCCAAGCACGCTTAACTTTGGAGTTCTGATGGAATCCGGTGCTTTAGTGCTGGTATGATCGCACCCGTTACATGTTGCGAGAAAAAATGCTCTTATGCCTCACGCGGGAGCCGTGGGGGCCGCAACGCACAAACCGACTAGCCGTCATAGAAACGCCCCGAAAAACGCCCGAAACGAGCTTAAACGGCATCTGAAACGGTCCCGAACCGACTTCGTCTGTTCGTCACGTCGTAGCCAGCGGAACGTGCTTTCCGTGGCCAGGAAAATCGCCGAATTTCGACATCGGCGTGCCAAGTTACGGTCCGGCGAGCCAAAACTGCTGCGTTTGTCGCACGCCGCGGCTCGTGTCGGGTGCCGGCGCTGCGGCGCGCAAGGCGAGGGTGAAAGGGAAGCAGAAGACCTCGATGGATCAGATACGGTGTGTTGCGGGAAGTGAAAAGAAGGTCGGAGGTTGGTGCCGACGACAAAAAAGCGCCGAAGGCAAAAAGAGAGTGCAACACGAGGACTTCCCAGGAGGTCACCCATGCCAGTACTACTCTCGCCCAAGCACGCTTAGCTTCGGAGTTCTGATGGGATCCGGTGCTTTAGTGCTGGTATGATCGCACCCGTTACATGTTGCGCGAAAAAATGCTCTTATGCCTCACGCGGGAGCCGTGGGGGCCGCAACGCACAAACCGACTAGCCGTCATAGAAACGCCCGAAATGAGCTTAAACGGCATCTGAAACGGTCCCGAACCGACTTCGTCTGTTCGTCACGTCGTAGCCAGCGGAACGAGCTTTCCGTGGCCAGGAAAATCGCCGAATTTCGACATCGGCGTGCCAAGTTACGGTCCGGAGAGCCGGAACTGCTGCGTTTGTCGCACGCCGCGGCTCGTGTCGGGTGCGGGCGCTGCGGCGCGCAAGGCGAGGGTGAAAGGGAAGCAGAAGACCTCGATGGATCAGATACGGTGTGTTGCGGTAAGTGAAAAGAAGGTCGGAGGTTGGTGCCGACGACAAAAAAGCGCCGAAGGCAAAAAGAGAGTGCAACACGAGGACTTCCCAGGAGGTCACCCATCCCAGTACTACTCTCGCCCAAGCACGCTTAACTTCAGAGTTCTGATGGGATCCGGTGCTTTAGTGCTGGTATGATCGCACCCGTTACATGTTGCGCGAAAAAATGCTCTTATGCCTCACGCGGGAGCCGTGGGGGCCGCAACGCATGAACCGACTAGCCGTCATAGAAACGGCCTCCGAAACAGTCCCGAACCGACTTCGTCTGTTCGCCACGTCGTAGCCAGCGAAACGAGCTTTCAGTGGCCACGAAAATCGCCGAATTCCGACATCGGCGTGCCAAGTTACGGTCTGGCGAGCCGGAACTGCTGCGTTTGTCGCACGCCGCGGCTCCTGTCGGGTGCCGGCGCTGTGGCGCGCAAGGCGAGGGTGAAAGGGAAGCAGAAGACCTCGATGGATCAGATACGGTGTGTTGCGGGAAGTGAAAAGAAGGTCGGAGGTTGGTGCCGACGACAAAAAAGCGCCGAAGGCAAAAAGAGAGTGCAACACAAGGACTTCCCAGGAGGTCACCCATCCCAGTACTACTCTCGCTCAAGCACGCTTAACTTCAGAGTTCTGATGGGATCCGGTGCTTTAGTGCTAGTATGATCGCACCCGTTACATGTTGCGCGAAAAAATGCTCTTATGCCTCACGCGGGAGCCGTGGGGGCCGCAACGCACAAACCGACTAGTCATCATAGAAACGCCCGAAATGATCTTAAACGGCATCTAAAACGGTCCCGAACCGACTTCGTCTGTTCGTCACGTCGTAGCCAGCGGAACGAGCTTTCCGTGGCTAGGAAAATCGCCGAATTTCGACATCGGCGTGCCAAGTTACGGTCTGGCGAGCCGGAACTGCTGCGTTTGTCGCACGCCGCGGCTCGTGTCGGGTGCCGGCGCTGCGGCGCGCAAGGCGAGGGTGAAAGGGAAGCAGAAGACCTCGATGGATCAGATACGGTGTGTTGCGGGAAGTGAAAAGAAGGTCGGAGGTTGGTGCCGACGACAAAAAAGCGCCGAAGGCAAAAAGAGAGTGCAACACGAGGACTTCCCAGGAGGTCACCCATCCCAGTACTACTCTCGCCCAAGCACGCTTAACTTCAGAGTTCTGATGGGATCCGGTGCTTTAGTGCTAGTGTGATCGCACCCGTTACATGTTGCGCGAAAAAATGCTCTTATGCCTCACGCGGGAGCCGTGGGGGCCGCAACGCACGAACCGACTAGCCGTCATAAAAACGGCTTCGAAAAACGCCCGAAATGAGCTTAAACGGCATCCGAAACGGTCCCGAACCGACTTCGTCTGTTCGTCACGTCGTAGCCAGCGGAACGTGCTTTCCGTGGGCAGGAAAATCGCCGAATTTCGACATCGGCGTGCCAAGTTACGGTCCGGCGAGCCGGAACTGCTGCGTTTGTCGCACGCCGCGGCTCGTGTCGGGTGCCAGCGCTGCGGTGCGCAAGGCGAGGGTGAAAGGGAAGCAGAAGACCTCGATGGATCAGATACGGTGTGTTGCGGGAAGTGAAAAGAAGGTCGGAGGTTGGTGCCGACGACAAAAAAGCGCCGAAGGCAAAAAGAGAGTGCAACACAAGGACTTCCCAGGAGGTCACCCATCCCAGTACTACTCTCGCTCAAGCACGCTTAACTTCAGAGTTCTGATGGGATCCGGTGCTTTAGTGCTGGTATGATCGCACCCGTTACATATTGCGCGAAAAAATGCTCTTATGCCTCACGCGGGAGCCGTGGGGGCCGCAACGCACGAACCGACTAGCTGTCATAAAAACGGCCCCGAAAAACGCCCGAAACTAGCTTAAACGGCATCCGAAACGGTCCTGAACCGACTTTGTCTGTTCGCCACGTCGTAGCCAGCGAAACGAGCTTTCCGTGGCCACGAAAATCATCGAATTTCGACATCGGCGTGCCAAGTTACAGTCCGGAGAGCCGGAACTGCTGCTTTTGTCGCACGCCGCGGCTCGTGTCGGGTGCGGGCGCTGCGGCGCGCAAGGCGAGGGTGAAAGGGAAGCAGAAGACCTTGATGGATCAGATACGGTGTGTTGCGGTAAGTGAAAAGAAGGTCGGAGGTTGGTGCCGACGACAAAAAAGCGCCGAAGGTAAATAGAGAGTGCAACACGAGGACTTCCCAGGAGGTCACCCATTCCAGTACTACTCTCGCCCAAGCACGCTTAACTTCGGAGTTCTGATGGGATCCGGTGCTTTAGTGCTGGTATAATCGCACACGTTACATGTTGCGCGAAAAAATGCTCTAGTGCCTCACGCGGGAGCCGTGGGGGCCGCAACGCACGAACCGACTAGCCGTCATAGAAACGGCCCCGAAAAACGACTGAAATTAGCTTAAACGGCATCCGAAACGGTCCCGAACCGACTTCGTCTGTTCGCCATGTCGTAGCCAGCGGAACGAGCTTTCCGTGGCCACAAAAATCGCCGAATTCCGACATCGGCGTGCCAAGTTACGGTCCGGCGAGCCGGAACTGCTGCTTTTGTCGCACGCCGCGGCTCGTGTCGGGTGTCGGCGCTGCGGCGCGCAAGGCGAGGGTGAAAGGGAAGCAGAAGACCTCGATGGATCAGATACGGTGTGTTGCGGTAAGTGAAAAGAAGGTCGGAGGTTGGTGCCGACGACAAAAAAGCGCCGAAGGTAAATAGAGAGTGCAACACGAGGACTTCCCAGGAGGTCACCCATTCCAGTACTACTCTCGCCCAAGCACGCTTAACTTCGGAGTTCTGATGGGATCCGGTGCTTTAGTGCTGCTATGATCGCACACGTTACATGTTGCGCGAAAAAATGCTCTTATGCCTCACGCGGGAGCCGTGGGGGCCGCAACGCACGAACCGACTAGCCGTCATAGAAACGGCCCCGAAAAACGACTGAAACTAGCTTAAACGGCATCCGAAACGGTCCCGAACCGACTTCGTCTGTTCGCCACGTCGTAGCCAGCGGAACGAGCTTTCCGTGGCCACGAAAATCGCCGAATTCCGACATCGGTGTGCCAAGTTACAGTCCGGAGAGCCGGAACTGCTGCTTTTGTCGCACGCCGCGGCTCGTGTCGGGTGCGGGCGCTGCGGCGCGCAAGGCGAGGGTGAAAGGGAAGCAGAAGACCTTGATGGATCAGATACGGTGTGTTGCGGTAAGTGAAAAGAAGGTCGGAGGTTGGTGCCGACGACAAAAAAGCGCCGAAGGTAAATAGAGAGTGCAACACGAGGACTTCCCAGGAGGTCACCCATTCCAGTACTACTCTCGCCCAAGCACGCTTAACTTCGGAGTTCTGATGGGATCCGGTGCTTTAGTGCTGGTATGATCGCACACGTTACATGTTGCGCTAAAAAATGCTCTTATGCCTCACGCGGGAGCCGTGGGGGCCGCAACGCACGAACCGACTAGCCGTCATAGAAACGGCCCCGAAAAATGACTGAAACTAGCTTACACGGCATCCGAAATGGTCCCGAACCGACTTCGTCTGTTCGCCACGTCGTAGCCAGCGGAACGAGCTTTCCGTGGCCACAAAAATCGCCGAATTCCGACATCGGCGTGCCAAGTTACGGTCCGGCGAGCCGGAACTGCTGCTTTTGTCGCACGCCGCGGCTCGTGTCGGGTGCGGGCGCTGCGGCGCGCAAGGCGAGGGTGAAAGGGAAGCAGAAGACCTTGATGGATCAGATACGGTGTGTTGCGGTAAGTGAAAAGAAGGTCGGAGGTTGGTGCCGACGACAAAAAAGCGCCGAAGGTAAATAGAGAGTGCAACACGAGGACTTCCCAGGAGGTCACCCATTCCAGTACTACTCTCGCCCAAGCACGCTTAACTTCGGAGTTCTGATGGGATCCGGTGCTTTAGTGCTGCTATGATCGCACACGTTACATGTTGCGCGAAAAAATGCTCTTATGCCTCACGCGGGAGCCGTGGGGGCCGCAACGCACGAACCGACTAGCCGTCATAGAAACGGCCCCGAAAAACGACTGAAACTAGCTTAAACGGCATCCGAAACGGTCCCGAACCGACTTCGTCTGTTCGCCACGTCGTAGCCAGCGGAACGAGCTTTCCGTGGCCACGAAAATCGCCGAATTCCGACATCGGTGTGCCAAGTTACAGTCCGGAGAGCCGGAACTGCTGCTTTTGTCGCACGCCGCGGCTCGTGTCGGGTGCGGGCGCTGCGGCGCGCAAGGCGAGGGTGAAAGGGAAGCAGAAGACCTTGATGGATCAGATACGGTGTGTTGCGGTAAGTGAAAAGAAGGTCGGAGGTTGGTGCCGACGACAAAAAAGCGCCGAAGGTAAATAGAGAGTGCAACACGAGGACTTCCCAGGAGGTCACCCATTCCAGTACTACTCTCGCCCAAGCACGCTTAACTTCGGAGTTCTGATGGGATCCGGTGCTTTAGTGCTGGTATGATCGCACACGTTACATGTTGCGCGAAAAAATGCTCTTATGCCTCACGCGGGAGCCGTGGGGGCCGCAACGCACGAACCGACTAGCCGTCATAGAAACGGCCCCGAAAAATGACTGAAACTAGCTTGCACGGCATCCGAAACGGTCCCGAACCGACTTCGTCTGTTCGCCACGTCGTAGCCAGCGGAACGAGCTTTCCGTGGCCACAAAAATCGCCGAATTCCGACATCGGCGTGCCAAGTTACGGTTCGGCGAGCCGGAACTGCTGCTTTTGTCGCACGCCGCGGCTCGTGTCGGGTGTCGGCGCTGCGGCGCGCAAGGCGAGGGTGAAAGGGAAGCAGAAGACCTCGATGGATCAGATACGGTGTGTTGCGGGAAGTGAAAAGAAGGTCGGAGGTTGGTGCCGACGACAAAAAAGCGCCGAAGGCAAAAAGAGAGTGCAACACGAGGACTTCCCAGGAGGTCACCCATCCCAGTACTACTCTCGCCCAAGCACGCTTAACTTCAGAGTTCTGATGGGATCCGGTGCTTTAGTGCTAGTGTGATCGCACCCGTTACATGTTGCGCGAAAAAATGCTCTTATGCCTCACGCGGGAGCCGTGGGGGCCGCAACGCACGAACCGACTAGCCGTCATAAAAACGGCCCCGAAAAACGCCCGAAATGAGCTTAAACGGCATCCGAAACGGTCCCGAACCGACTTCGTCTGTTCGTCACGTCGTAGCCAGCGGAACGTGCTTTCCGTGGGCAGGAAAATCGCCGAATTTCGACATCGGCGTGCCAAGTTACGGTCCGGCGAGCCGGAACTGCTGCGTTTGTCGCACGCCGCGGCTCGTGTCGGGTGCCGGCGCTGCGGCGCGCAAGGCGAGGGTGAAAGGGAAGCAGAAGACCTCGATGGATCAGATACGGTGTGTTGCGGGAAGTGAAAAGAAGGTCGGAGGTTGGTGCCGACGACAAAAAAGCGCCGAAGGCAAAAAGAGAGTGCAACACAAGGACTTCCCAGGAGGTCACCCATCCCAGTACTACTCTCGCTCAAGCACGCTTAACTTCAGAGTTCTGATGGGATCCGGTGCTTTAGTGCTGGTATGATCGCACCCGTTACATATTGCGCGAAAAAATGCTCTTATGCCTCACGCGGGAGCCGTGGGGGCCGCAACGCACAAACCGACTAGCCGTCATAAAAACGGCCCTGAAAACGCCCGAAACGAGCTTAAACGGCCTCTGAAACGGTCCTGAACCGACTTTGTCTGTTCGCCACGTCGTAGCCAGCGGAACGAGCTTTCCGTGGCCACGAAAATCATCGAATTTCGACATCGGCGTGCCAAGTTACGGTCCGACGAGCTGGAACTGCTGCGTTTGTCGCACGCTGCGGCTCGTGTCGGGTGCCGGTGCGCAAGGCGAGGGTGAAAGGGAAGCAGAAGACCTCGATGGATCAGATACGGTGTGTTGCGGGAAGTGAAAAGAAGGTCAGAGGTTGGTGCCGACGACAAAAAAGCGCCAAAGGCAAAAAGAGAGTGCAACACAAGGACTTCCCAGGAGGTCACCCATCCCAGTACTACTCTCGCCCAAGCACGCTTAACTTCAGAGTTTTGATAGGATCCGGTGCTTCAGTGCTAATATGATCGCACCTGTTACATGTTGCGCGAAAAAATGCTCTTATGCCTCACGCGGGAGACGTGGGGGCCCTAACGCACGAACCGACTAGCCGTCATAGAAACGGCCCCAAAAAACGCCCGAAACGAGCTTAAACGGCCTCCGAAACGGTCCCGAACCGACTTTGTCTGTTCGCCACATTGTAGCCAGCGGAACGAGCTTTCCGTGGCCACGAAAATTGCCGAATTCCGACATCGGCGTGCCAAGTTACGGTCCGGCGAGCCGGAACTGCTGCTTTTGTCGCACGCCGCGGCTCGTGTCGGGTGCCGGTGCTGCAGTGCGCAAGGCGAGGGTGAAAGGGAAGCAGAAGACCTCGATGGATCATATACGGTGTGTTGCGGGAAGTGAAAAGAAGGTCGGAGGTTGGTGCCGACGACAAAAAAGCGCCGAAGGCAAAAAGAGAGTGCAACACGAGGACTTCCCAGGAGGTCACCCATCCCAGTACTACTCTCGCCCAAGCACGCTTAACTTTGGAGTTCTGATGGGATCCAGTGCTTTAGTGCTGGTATGATCTCACCCGTTACATGTTGCGCGAAAAAATGCTCTTATGCCTCACGCGGGAGCCGTGGGGGCCGCAACGCATGAACCGACTAGCCGTCATAGAAACGGCCTCCGAAACAGTCCCGAACCGACTTCGTCTGTTCGCCACGTCGTAGCCAGCGAAACGAGCTTTCAGTGGCCACGAAAATCGCCGAATTCCGACATCGGCGTGCCAAGTTACGGTCTGGCGAGCCGGAACTGCTGCGTTTGTCGCACGCCGCGGCTCCTGTCGGGTGCCGGCGCTGCGGCGCGCAAGGCGAGGGTGAAAGGGAAGCAGAAGACCTCGATGGATCAGATACGGTGTGTTGCGGGAAGTGAAAAGAAGGTCGGAGGTTGGTGCCGACGACAAAAAAGCGCCGAAGGCAAAAAGAGAGTGCAACACAAGGACTTCCCAGGAGGTCACCCATCCCAGTACTACTCTCGCTCAAGCACGCTTAACTTCAGAGTTCTGATGGGATCCGGTGCTTTAGTGCTGGTATGATCGCACCCGTTACATGTTGCGCGAAAAAATGCTCTTATGCCTCACGCGGGAGCCGTGGGGGCCGCAACGCACAAACCGACTAGTCATCATAGAAACGCCCGAAATGATCTTAAACGGCATCTAAAACGGTCCCGAACCGACTTCGTCTGTTCGTCACGTCGTAGCCAGCGGAACGAGCTTTCCGTGGCCAGGAAAATCGCCGAATTTCGACATCGGCGTGCCAAGTTACGGTCTGGCGAGCCGGAACTGCTGCGTTTGTCGCACGCCGCGGCTCGTGTCGGGTGCCGGCGCTGCGGCGCGCAAGGCGAGGGTGAAAGGGAAGCAGAAGACCTCGATGGATCAGATACGGTGTGTTGCGGGAAGTGAAAAGAAGGTCGGAGGTTGGTGCCGACGACAAAAAAGCGCCGAAGGCAAAAAGAGAGTGCAACACGAGGACTTCCCAGGAGGTCACCCATCCCAGTACTACTCTCGCCCAAGCACGCTTAACTTCAGAGTTCTGATGGGATCCGGTGCTTTAGTGCTAGTGTGATCGCACCCGTTACATGTTGCGCGAAAAAATGCTCTTATGCCTCACGCGGGAGCCGTGGGGGCCGCAACGCACGAACCGACTAGCCGTCATAAAAACGGCCCCGAAAAACGCCCGAAATGAGCTTAAACGGCATCCGAAACGGTCCCGAACCGACTTCGTCTGTTCGTCACGTCGTAGCCAGCGGAACGTGCTTTCCGTGGGCAGGAAAATCGCCGAATTTCGACATCGGCGTGCCAAGTTACGGTCCGGCGAGCCGGAACTGCTGCTTTTGTCGCACGCCGCGGCTCGTGTCGGGTGCGGGCGCTGCGGCGCGCAAGGCGAGGGTGAAAGGGAAGCAGAAGACCTTGATGGATCAGATACGGTGTGTTGCGGTAAGTGAAAAGAAGGTCGGAGGTTGGTCCCGACGACAAAAAAGCGCCGAAGGTAAATAGAGAGTGCAACACGAGGACTTCCCAGGAGGTCACCCATTCCAGTACTACTCTCGCCCAAGCACGCTTAACTTCGGAGTTCTGATGGGATCCGGTGCTTTAGTGCTGCTATGATCGCACACGTTACATGTTGCGCGAAAAAATGCTCTTATGCCTCACGCGGGAGCCGTGGGGGCCGCAACGCACGAACCGACTAGCCGTCATAGAAACGGCCCCGAAAAACGACTGAAACTAGCTTAAACGGCATCCGAAACGGTCCCGAACCGACTTCGTCTGTTCGCCACGTCGTAGCCAGCGGAACGAGCTTTCCGTGGCCACGAAAATCGCCGAATTCCGACATCGGTGTGCCAAGTTACAGTCCGGAGAGCCGGAACTGCTGCTTTTGTCGCACGCCGCGGCTCGTGTCGGGTGCGGGCGCTGCGGCGCGCAAGGCGAGGGTGAAAGGGAAGCAGAAGACCTTGATGGATCAGATACGGTGTGTTGCGGTAAGTGAAAAGAAGGTCGGAGGTTGGTGCCGACGACAAAAAAGCGCCGAAGGTAAATAGAGAGTGCAACACGAGGACTTCCCAGGAGGTCACCCATTCCAGTACTACTCTCGCCCAAGCACGCTTAACTTCGGAGTTCTGATGGGATCCGGTGCTTTAGTGCTGGTATGATCGCACACGTTACATGTTGCGCGAAAAAATGCTCTTATGCCTCACGCGGGAGCCGTGGGGGCCGCAACGCACGAACCGACTAGCCGTCATAGAAACGGCCCCGAAAAACGACTGAAACTAGCTTAAACGGCATCCGAAACGGTCCCGAACCGACTTCGTCTGTTCGCCATGTCGTAGCCAGCGGAACGAGCTTTCCGTGGCCACAAAAATCGCCGAATTCCGACATCGGCGTGCCAAGTTACGGTCCGGCGAGCCGGAACTGCTGCTTTTGTCGCACGCCGCGGCTCGTGTCGGGTGTCGGCGCTGCGGCGCGTAAGGCGAGGGTGAAAGGGAAGCAGAAGACCTCGATGGATCAGATACGGTGTGTTGCGGTAAGTGAAAAGAAGGTCGGAGGTTGGTGCCGACGACAAAAAAGCGTCGAAGGCAAAAAGAGAGTGCAACACGAGGACTTCCCAGGAGGTCACCCATCCCAGTACTACTCTCGCCCAAGCACGCTTAACTTCGGAGTTCTGATGGGATCCGGTTCTTTAGAACTGGTATGATCGCACCCGTTACACGTTGCGCGAAAAAATGCTCTTATGCCTCACGCGGGAGCCGTGGGGGCCGCAACGCACGAACCGACTAGCCGTCATAGAAACGACCCCGAAAAACGACCGAAACGAGCTTAAACGGCATTCGAAACGGTCCCGAACCGACTTTGTCTGTTCGCCACGTCGTAGCCAGCGGAGCGAGCTTTCCGTGGCCACGAAAATCGCCGAATTCCGACATCGGCGTGCCAAGTTACGGTCCGGAGAGCCGGAACTGCTGCTTTTGTCGCACGCCGCGGCTCGTGTCGGGTGCCGGCGCTGCGGCGCGCAAGGCGAGGGTGAAAGGGAAGCAGAAGACCTCGATGGATCAGATACGGTGTGTTGCGGGAAGTGAAAAGAAGGTCGGAGGTTGGTGCCGACGACAAAAAAGCGCCAAAGGCAAAAAGAGAGTGCAACACGAGGACTTCCCAGGAGGTCACCCATCCCAGTACTACTCTCGCCCAAGCACGCTTAACTTTGGAGTTCTGATGGAATCCGGTGCTTTAGTGCTGGTATGATCGCACCCGTTACATGTTGCGAGAAAAAATGCTCTTATGCCTCACGCGGGAGCCGTGGGGGCCGCAACGCACAAACCGACTAGCCGTCATAGAAACGCCCCGAAAAACGCCCGAAACGAGCTTAAACGGCATCTGAAACGGTCCCGAACCGACTTCGTCTGTTCGTCACGTCGTAGCCAGCGGAACGTGCTTTCCGTGGCCAGGAAAATCGCCGAATTTCGACATCGGCGTGCCAAGTTACGGTCCGGCGAGCCAAAACTGCTGCGTTTGTCGCACGCCGCGGCTCGTGTCGGGTGCCGGCGCTGCGGCGCGCAAGGCGAGGGTGAAAGGGAAGCAGAAGACCTCGATGGATCAGATACGGTGTGTTGCGGGAAGTGAAAAGAAGGTCGGAGGTTGGTGCCGACGACAAAAAAGCGCCGAAGGCAAAAAGAGAGTGCAACACGAGGACTTCCCAGGAGGTCACCCATGCCAGTACTACTCTCGCCCAAGCACGCTTAGCTTCGGAGTTCTGATGGGATCCGGTGCTTTAGTGCTGGTATGATCGCACCCGTTACATGTTGCGCGAAAAAATGCTCTTATGCCTCACGCGGGAGCCGTGGGGGCCGCAACGCACAAACCGACTAGCCGTCATAGAAACGCCCGAAATGAGCTTAAACGGCATCTGAAACGGTCCCGAACCGACTTCGTCTGTTCGTCACGTCGTAGCCAGCGGAACGAGCTTTCCGTGGCCAGGAAAATCGCCGAATTTCGACATCGGCGTGCCAAGTTACGGTCCGGAGAGCCGGAACTGCTGCGTTTGTCGCACGCCGCGGCTCGTGTCGGGTGCGGGCGCTGCGGCGCGCAAGGCGAGGGTGAAAGGGAAGCAGAAGACCTCGATGGATCAGATACGGTGTGTTGCGGTAAGTGAAAAGAAGGTCGGAGGTTGGTGCCGACGACAAAAAAGCGCCGAAGGCAAAAAGAGAGTGCAACACGAGGACTTCCCAGGAGGTCACCCATCCCAGTACTACTCTCGCCCAAGCACGCTTAACTTCAGAGTTCTGATGGGATCCGGTGCTTTAGTGCTGGTATGATCGCACCCGTTACATGTTGCGCGAAAAAATGCTCTTATGCCTCACGCGGGAGCCGTGGGGGCCGCAACGCATGAACCGACTAGCCGTCATAGAAACGGCCTCCGAAACAGTCCCGAACCGACTTCGTCTGTTCGCCACGTCGTAGCCAGCGAAACGAGCTTTCAGTGGCCACGAAAATCGCCGAATTCCGACATCGGCGTGCCAAGTTACGGTCTGGCGAGCCGGAACTGCTGCGTTTGTCGCACGCCGCGGCTCCTGTCGGGTGCCGGCGCTGTGGCGCGCAAGGCGAGGGTGAAAGGGAAGCAGAAGACCTCGATGGATCAGATACGGTGTGTTGCGGGAAGTGAAAAGAAGGTCGGAGGTTGGTGCCGACGACAAAAAAGCGCCGAAGGCAAAAAGAGAGTGCAACACAAGGACTTCCCAGGAGGTCACCCATCCCAGTACTACTCTCGCTCAAGCACGCTTAACTTCAGAGTTCTGATGGGATCCGGTGCTTTAGTGCTGGTATGATCGCACCCGTTACATGTTGCGCGAAAAAATGCTCTTATGCCTCACGCGGGAGCCGTGGGGGCCGCAACGCACAAACCGACTAGTCATCATAGAAACGCCCGAAATGATCTTAAACGGCATCTAAAACGGTCCCGAACCGACTTCGTCTGTTCGTCACGTCGTAGCCAGCGGAACGAGCTTTCCGTGGCCAGGAAAATCGCCGAATTTCGACATCGGCGTGCCAAGTTACGGTCTGGCGAGCCGGAACTGCTGCGTTTGTCGCACGCCGCGGCTCGTGTCGGGTGCCGGCGCTGCGGCGCGCAAGGCGAGGGTGAAAGGGAAGCAGAAGACCTCGATGGATCAGATACGGTGTGTTGCGGGAAGTGAAAAGAAGGTCGGAGGTTGGTGCCGACGACAAAAAAGCGCCGAAGGCAAAAAGAGAGTGCAACACGAGGACTTCCCAGGAGGTCACCCATCCCAGTACTACTCTCGCCCAAGCACGCTTAACTTCAGAGTTCTGATGGGATCCGGTGCTTTAGTGCTAGTGTGATCGCACCCGTTACATGTTGCGCGAAAAAATGCTCTTATGCCTCACGCGGGAGCCGTGGGGGCCGCAACGCACGAACCGACTAGCCGTCATAAAAACGGCTTCGAAAAACGCCCGAAATGAGCTTAAACGGCATCCGAAACGGTCCCGAACCGACTTCGTCTGTTCGTCACGTCGTAGCCAGCGGAACGTGCTTTCCGTGGGCAGGAAAATCGCCGAATTTCGACATCGGCGTGCCAAGTTACGGTCCGGCGAGCCGGAACTGCTGCGTTTGTCGCACGCCGCGGCTCGTGTCGGGTGCCAGCGCTGCGGTGCGCAAGGCGAGGGTGAAAGGGAAGCAGAAGACCTCGATGGATCAGATACGGTGTGTTGCGGGAAGTGAAAAGAAGGTCGGAGGTTGGTGCCGACGACAAAAAAGCGCCGAAGGCAAAAAGAGAGTGCAACACAAGGACTTCCCAGGAGGTCACCCATCCCAGTACTACTCTCGCTCAAGCACGCTTAACTTCAGAGTTCTGATGGGATCCGGTGCTTTAGTGCTGGTATGATCGCACCCGTTACATATTGCGCGAAAAAATGCTCTTATGCCTCACGCGGGAGCCGTGGGGGCCGCAACGCACGAACCGACTAGCTGTCATAAAAACGGCCCCGAAAAACGCCCGAAACTAGCTTAAACGGCATCCGAAACGGTCCTGAACCGACTTTGTCTGTTCGCCACGTCGTAGCCAGCGAAACGAGCTTTCCGTGGCCACGAAAATCATCGAATTTCGACATCGGCGTGCCAAGTTACAGTCCGGAGAGCCGGAACTGCTGCTTTTGTCGCACGCCGCGGCTCGTGTCGGGTGCGGGCGCTGCGGCGCGCAAGGCGAGGGTGAAAGGGAAGCAGAAGACCTTGATGGATCAGATACGGTGTGTTGCGGTAAGTGAAAAGAAGGTCGGAGGTTGGTGCCGACGACAAAAAAGCGCCGAAGGTAAATAGAGAGTGCAACACGAGGACTTCCCAGGAGGTCACCCATTCCAGTACTACTCTCGCCCAAGCACGCTTAACTTCGGAGTTCTGATGGGATCCGGTGCTTTAGTGCTGGTATGATCGCACACGTTACATGTTGCGCGAAAAAATGCTCTAGTGCCTCACGCGGGAGCCGTGGGGGCCGCAACGCACGAACCGACTAGCCGTCATAGAAACGGCCCCGAAAAACGACTGAAATTAGCTTAAACGGCATCCGAAACGGTCCCGAACCGACTTCGTCTGTTCGCCATGTCGTAGCCAGCGGAACGAGCTTTCCGTGGCCACAAAAATCGCCGAATTCCGACATCGGCGTGCCAAGTTACGGTCCGGCGAGCCGGAACTGCTGCTTTTGTCGCACGCCGCGGCTCGTGTCGGGTGTCGGCGCTGCGGCGCGCAAGGCGAGGGTGAAAGGGAAGCAGAAGACCTCGATGGATCAGATACGGTGTGTTGCGGTAAGTGAAAAGAAGGTCGGAGGTTAGTGCCGACGACAAAAAAACGTCGAAGGCAAAAAGAGAGTGCAACACGAGGACTTCCCAGGAGGTCACCCATCCCAGTACTACTCTCGCCCAAGCACGCTTAACTTCGGAGTTCTGATGGGATCCGGTTCTTTAGAACTGGTATGATCGCACCCGTTACACGTTGCGCGAAAAAATGCTCTTATGCCTCACGCGGGAGCCGTGGGGGCCGCAACGCACGAACCGACTAGCCGTCATAGAAACGACCCCGAAAAACGACCGAAACGAGCTTAAACGGCATTCGAAACGGTCCCGAACCGACTTTGTCTGTTCGCCACGTCGTAGCCAGCGGAGCGAGCTTTCCGTGTCCTCGAAAATCGCCGAATTCCGACATCGGCGTGCCAAGTTACGGTCCGGAGAGCCGGAACTGCTGCTTTTGTCGCACGCCGCGGCTCGTGTCGGGTGCGGGCGCTGCGGCGCGCAAGGCGAGGGTGAAAGGGAAGCAGAAGACCTTGATGGATCAGATACGGTGTGTTGCGGTAAGTGAAAAGAAGGTCGGAGGTTGGTGCCGACGACAAAAAAGCGCCGAAGGTAAATAGAGAGTGCAACACGAGGACTTCCCAGGAGGTCACCCATTCCAGTACTACTCTCGCCCAAGCACGCTTAACTTCGGAGTTCTGATGGGATCCGGTGCTTTAGTGCTGGTATGATCGCACACGTTACATGTTGCGCGAAAAAATGCTCTTATGCCTCACGCGGGAGCCGTGGGGGCCGCAACGCACGAACCGACTAGCCGTCATAGAAACGGCCCCGAAAAACGACTGAAACTAGCTTAAACGGCATCCGAAACGGTCCCGAACCGACTTCGTCTGTTCGCCATGTCGTAGCCAGCGGAACGAGCTTTCCGTGGCCACAAAAATCGCCGAATTCCGACATCGGCGTGCCAAGTTACGGTCCGGCGAGCCGGAACTGCTGCTTTTGTCGCACGCCGCGGCTCGTGTCGGGTGTCGGCGCTGCGGCGCGTAAGGCGAGGGTGAAAGGGAAGCAGAAGACCTCGATGGATCAGATACGGTGTGTTGCGGTAAGTGAAAAGAAGGTCGGAGGTTGGTGCCGACGACAAAAAAGCGTCGAAGGCAAAAAGAGAGTGCAACACGAGGACTTCCCAGGAGGTCACCCATCCCAGTACTACTCTCGCCCAAGCACGCTTAACTTCGGAGTTCTGATGGGATCCGGTTCTTTAGAACTGGTATGATCGCACCCGTTACACGTTGCGCGAAAAAATGCTCTTATGCCTCACGCGGGAGCCGTGGGGGCCGCAACGCACGAACCGACTAGCCGTCATAGAAACGACCCCGAAAAACGACCGAAACGAGCTTAAACGGCATTCGAAACGGTCCCGAACCGACTTTGTCTGTTCGCCACGTCGTAGCCAGCGGAGCGAGCTTTCCGTGGCCACGAAAATCGCCGAATTCCGACATCGGCGTGCCAAGTTACGGTCCGGAGAGCCGGAACTGCTGCTTTTGTCGCACGCCGCGGCTCGTGTCGGGTGCCGGCGCTGCGGCGCGCAAGGCGAGGGTGAAAGGGAAGCAGAAGACCTCGATGGATCAGATACGGTGTGTTGCGGGAAGTGAAAAGAAGGTCGGAGGTTGGTGCCGACGACAAAAAAGCGCCAAAGGCAAAAAGAGAGTGCAACACGAGGACTTCCCAGGAGGTCACCCATCCCAGTACTACTCTCGCCCAAGCACGCTTAACTTTGGAGTTCTGATGGAATCCGGTGCTTTAGTGCTGGTATGATCGCACCCGTTACATGTTGCGAGAAAAAATGCTCTTATGCCTCACGCGGGAGCCGTGGGGGCCGCAACGCACAAACCGACTAGCCGTCATAGAAACGCCCCGAAAAACGCCCGAAACGAGCTTAAACGGCATCTGAAACGGTCCCGAACCGACTTCGTCTGTTCGTCACGTCGTAGCCAGCGGAACGTGCTTTCCGTGGCCAGGAAAATCGCCGAATTTCGACATCGGCGTGCCAAGTTACGGTCCGGCGAGCCAAAACTGCTGCGTTTGTCGCACGCCGCGGCTCGTGTCGGGTGCCGGCGCTGCGGCGCGCAAGGCGAGGGTGAAAGGGAAGCAGAAGACCTCGATGGATCAGATACGGTGTGTTGCGGGAAGTGAAAAGAAGGTCGGAGGTTGGTGCCGACGACAAAAAAGCGCCGAAGGCAAAAAGAGAGTGCAACACGAGGACTTCCCAGGAGGTCACCCATGCCAGTACTACTCTCGCCCAAGCACGCTTAGCTTCGGAGTTCTGATGGGATCCGGTGCTTTAGTGCTGGTATGATCGCACCCGTTACATGTTGCGCGAAAAAATGCTCTTATGCCTCACGCGGGAGCCGTGGGGGCCGCAACGCACAAACCGACTAGCCGTCATAGAAACGCCCGAAATGAGCTTAAACGGCATCTGAAACGGTCCCGAACCGACTTCGTCTGTTCGTCACGTCGTAGCCAGCGGAACGAGCTTTCCGTGGCCAGGAAAATCGCCGAATTTCGACATCGGCGTGCCAAGTTACGGTCCGGAGAGCCGGAACTGCTGCGTTTGTCGCACGCCGCGGCTCGTGTCGGGTGCGGGCGCTGCGGCGCGCAAGGCGAGGGTGAAAGGGAAGCAGAAGACCTCGATGGATCAGATACGGTGTGTTGCGGTAAGTGAAAAGAAGGTCGGAGGTTGGTGCCGACGACAAAAAAGCGCCGAAGGCAAAAAGAGAGTGCAACACGAGGACTTCCCAGGAGGTCACCCATCCCAGTACTACTCTCGCCCAAGCACGCTTAACTTCAGAGTTCTGATGGGATCCGGTGCTTTAGTGCTGGTATGATCGCACCCGTTACATGTTGCGCGAAAAAATGCTCTTATGCCTCACGCGGGAGCCGTGGGGGCCGCAACGCATGAACCGACTAGCCGTCATAGAAACGGCCTCCGAAACAGTCCCGAACCGACTTCGTCTGTTCGCCACGTCGTAGCCAGCGAAACGAGCTTTCAGTGGCCACGAAAATCGCCGAATTCCGACATCGGCGTGCCAAGTTACGGTCTGGCGAGCCGGAACTGCTGCGTTTGTCGCACGCCGCGGCTCCTGTCGGGTGCCGGCGCTGTGGCGCGCAAGGCGAGGGTGAAAGGGAAGCAGAAGACCTCGATGGATCAGATACGGTGTGTTGCGGGAAGTGAAAAGAAGGTCGGAGGTTGGTGCCGACGACAAAAAAGCGCCGAAGGCAAAAAGAGAGTGCAACACAAGGACTTCCCAGGAGGTCACCCATCCCAGTACTACTCTCGCTCAAGCACGCTTAACTTCAGAGTTCTGATGGGATCCGGTGCTTTAGTGCTAGTATGATCGCACCCGTTACATGTTGCGCGAAAAAATGCTCTTATGCCTCACGCGGGAGCCGTGGGGGCCGCAACGCACAAACCGACTAGTCATCATAGAAACGCCCGAAATGATCTTAAACGGCATCTAAAACGGTCCCGAACCGACTTCGTCTGTTCGTCACGTCGTAGCCAGCGGAACGAGCTTTCCGTGGCTAGGAAAATCGCCGAATTTCGACATCGGCGTGCCAAGTTACGGTCTGGCGAGCCGGAACTGCTGCGTTTGTCGCACGCCGCGGCTCGTGTCGGGTGCCGGCGCTGCGGCGCGCAAGGCGAGGGTGAAAGGGAAGCAGAAGACCTCGATGGATCAGATACGGTGTGTTGCGGGAAGTGAAAAGAAGGTCGGAGGTTGGTGCCGACGACAAAAAAGCGCCGAAGGCAAAAAGAGAGTGCAACACGAGGACTTCCCAGGAGGTCACCCATCCCAGTACTACTCTCGCCCAAGCACGCTTAACTTCAGAGTTCTGATGGGATCCGGTGCTTTAGTGCTAGTGTGATCGCACCCGTTACATGTTGCGCGAAAAAATGCTCTTATGCCTCACGCGGGAGCCGTGGGGGCCGCAACGCACGAACCGACTAGCCGTCATAAAAACGGCTTCGAAAAACGCCCGAAATGAGCTTAAACGGCATCCGAAACGGTCCCGAACCGACTTCGTCTGTTCGTCACGTCGTAGCCAGCGGAACGTGCTTTCCGTGGGCAGGAAAATCGCCGAATTTCGACATCGGCGTGCCAAGTTACGGTCCGGCGAGCCGGAACTGCTGCGTTTGTCGCACGCCGCGGCTCGTGTCGGGTGCCAGCGCTGCGGTGCGCAAGGCGAGGGTGAAAGGGAAGCAGAAGACCTCGATGGATCAGATACGGTGTGTTGCGGGAAGTGAAAAGAAGGTCGGAGGTTGGTGCCGACGACAAAAAAGCGCCGAAGGCAAAAAGAGAGTGCAACACAAGGACTTCCCAGGAGGTCACCCATCCCAGTACTACTCTCGCTCAAGCACGCTTAACTTCAGAGTTCTGATGGGATCCGGTGCTTTAGTGCTGGTATGATCGCACCCGTTACATATTGCGCGAAAAAATGCTCTTATGCCTCACGCGGGAGCCGTGGGGGCCGCAACGCACGAACCGACTAGCTGTCATAAAAACGGCCCCGAAAAACGCCCGAAACTAGCTTAAACGGCATCCGAAACGGTCCTGAACCGACTTTGTCTGTTCGCCACGTCGTAGCCAGCGAAACGAGCTTTCCGTGGCCACGAAAATCATCGAATTTCGACATCGGCGTGCCAAGTTACAGTCCGGAGAGCCGGAACTGCTGCTTTTGTCGCACGCCGCGGCTCGTGTCGGGTGCGGGCGCTGCGGCGCGCAAGGCGAGGGTGAAAGGGAAGCAGAAGACCTTGATGGATCAGATACGGTGTGTTGCGGTAAGTGAAAAGAAGGTCGGAGGTTGGTGCCGACGACAAAAAAGCGCCGAAGGTAAATAGAGAGTGCAACACGAGGACTTCCCAGGAGGTCACCCATTCCAGTACTACTCTCGCCCAAGCACGCTTAACTTCGGAGTTCTGATGGGATCCGGTGCTTTAGTGCTGGTATGATCGCACACGTTACATGTTGCGCGAAAAAATGCTCTAGTGCCTCACGCGGGAGCCGTGGGGGCCGCAACGCACGAACCGACTAGCCGTCATAGAAACGGCCCCGAAAAACGACTGAAATTAGCTTAAACGGCATCCGAAACGGTCCCGAACCGACTTCGTCTGTTCGCCATGTCGTAGCCAGCGGAACGAGCTTTCCGTGGCCACAAAAATCGCCGAATTCCGACATCGGCGTGCCAAGTTACGGTCCGGCGAGCCGGAACTGCTGCTTTTGTCGCACGCCGCGGCTCGTGTCGGGTGTCGGCGCTGCGGCGCGCAAGGCGAGGGTGAAAGGGAAGCAGAAGACCTCGATGGATCAGATACGGTGTGTTGCGGTAAGTGAAAAGAAGGTCGGAGGTTAGTGCCGACGACAAAAAAACGTCGAAGGCAAAAAGAGAGTGCAACACGAGGACTTCCCAGGAGGTCACCCATCCCAGTACTACTCTCGCCCAAGCACGCTTAACTTCGGAGTTCTGATGGGATCCGGTTCTTTAGAACTGGTATGATCGCACCCGTTACACGTTGCGCGAAAAAATGCTCTTATGCCTCACGCGGGAGCCGTGGGGGCCGCAACGCACGAACCGACTAGCCGTCATAGAAACGACCCCGAAAAACGACCGAAACGAGCTTAAACGGCATTCGAAACGGTCCCGAACCGACTTTGTCTGTTCGCCACGTCGTAGCCAGCGGAGCGAGCTTTCCGTGTCCTCGAAAATCGCCGAATTCCGACATCGGCGTGCCAAGTTACGTTCCGGAGAGCCGGAACTGCTGCTTTTGTCGCACGCCGCGGCTCGTGTCGGGTGCCGGCGCTGCGGCGCGCAAGGCGAGGGTGAAAGGGAAGCAGAAGACCTCGATGGATCAGATACGGTGTGTTGCGGGAAGTGAAAAGAAGGTCGGAGGTTGGTGCCGACGACAAAAAAGCGCCGAAGGCAAAAAGAGAGTGCAACACGAGGACTTCCCAGGAGGTCACCCATCCCAGTACTACTCTCGCCCAAGCACGCTTAACTTTGGAGTTCTGATGGAATCCGGTGCTTTAGTGCTGGTATGATCGCACCCGTTACATGTTGCGAGAAAAAATGCTCTTATGCCTCACGCGGGAGCCGTGGGGGCCGCAACGCACAAACCGACTAGCCGTCATAGAAACGCCCCGAAAAACGCCCGAAACGAGCTTAAACGGCATCTGAAACGGTCCCGAACCGACTTCGTCTGTTCGTCACGTCGTAGCCAGCGGAACGTGCTTTCCGTGGCCAGGAAAATCGCCGAATTTCGACATCGGCGTGCCAAGTTACGGTCTGGCGAGCCAAAACTGCTGCGTTTGTCGCACGCCGCGGCTCGTGTCGGGTGCCGGCGCTGCGGCGCGCAAGGCGAGGGTGAAAGGGAAGCAGAAGACCTCGATGGATCAGATACGGTGTGTTGCGGGAAGTGAAAAGAAGGTCGGAGGTTGGTGCCGACGACAAAAAAGTGCCGAAGGCAAAAAGAGAGTGCAACACGAGGACTTCCCAGGAGGTCACCCATGCCAGTACTACTCTCGCCCAAGCACGCTTAACTTCGGAGTTCTGATGGGATCCGGTGCTTTAGTGCTGGTATGATCGCACCCGTTACATGTTGCGCGAAAAAATGCTCTTATGCCTCACGCGGGAGCCGTGGGGGCCGCAACGCACAAACCGACTAGCCGTCATAGAAACGCCCGAAATGAGCTTAAACGGCATCTGAAACGGTCCCGAACCGACTTCGTCTGTTCGTCACGTCGTAGCCAGCGGAACGAGCTTTCCGTGGCCAGGAAAATCGCCGAATTTCGACATCGGCGTGCCAAGTTACGGTCCGGAGAGCCGGAACTGCTGCGTTTGTCGCACGCCGCGGCTCGTGTCGGGTGCGGGCGCTGCGGCGCGCAAAGCGAGGGTGAAAGGGAAGCAGAAGACCTCGATGGATCAGATACGGTGTGTTGCGGTAAGTGAAAAGAAGGTCGGAGGTTGGTGCCGACGACAAAAAAGCGCCGAAGGCAAAAAGAGAGTGCAACACGAGGACTTCCCAGGAGGTCACCCATCCCAGTACTACTCTCGCCCAAGCACGCTTAACTTCAGAGTTCTGATGGGATCCGGTGCTTTAGTGCTGGTATGATCGCACCCGTTACATGTTGCGCGAAAAAATGCTCTTATGCCTCACGCGGGCGCCGTGGGGGCCGCAACGCACAAACCGACTAGCCGTCATAGAAACGGCCCCGAAAAATGCCCGAAACGAGCTTAAACGGCATCTGAAACGGTCCCGAACCGACTTCGTCTGTTCGCCACGTCGTAGCCAGTGGAACGAGCTTTCCGTGGCCACCAAAATCGCCGAATTCCGACATCGGCGTGCCAAGTTACGGTCCGGCGACCCGGAACTGCTGCGTTTGTCGCACGCCGCGGCTCGTGTCGGGTGCTGGCGCTGCGGCGCGCAAGGCGAGGGTGAAAGGGAAGCAGAAGACCTCGATGGATCAGATACGGTGTGTTGCGGGAAGTGAAAAGAAGGTCGGAGGTTGGTGCCGACGACAAAAAAGTGCCGAAGGCAAAAAGAGAGTGCAACACGAGGACTTCCCAGGAGGTCACCCATCCCAGTACTACTCTCGCCCAAGCACGCTTAACTTCGGAGTTCTGATGGGATCCGGTGCTTTAGTGCTGGTATGATCGCACCCGTTACATGTTGCGCGAAAAAATGCTCTTATGCCTCACGCGGGAGCCGTGGGGGCCGCAACGCACGAACCAACTAGCCGTCATAGAAACGGCCCCGAAAAACGCTCGAAACGAGCTTAAACGGCATCCGAAACGGTCCCGAACCGACTTCGTCTGTTCGCCACGTCGTAGCCAGCGGAACGAGCTTTCCGTGGCCACGAAAATCGCCGAATTCCGACATCGGCGTGCCAAGTTACGGTCCGGCGACCCGGAACTGCTGCGTTTGTCGCACGCCGCGGCTCGTGTCGGGTGCCGGCGCTGCGGCGCGCAAGGCGAGGGTGAAAGGGAAGCAGAAGACCTCGATGGATCAGATACGGTGTGTTGCGGGAAGTGAAAAGAAGGTCGAAGGTTGGTGCCGACGACAAAAGAGCGCCGAAGGCAAAAAGAGAGTGCAACACGAGGACTTCCCAGGAGGTCACCCATCCCAGTACTACTCTCGCCCAAGCACGCTTAACTTCGGAGTTCTGATGGGATCCGGTGCTTTAGTGCTGGTATGATCGCACCCGTTACATGTTGCGCGAAAAAATGCTCTTATGCCTCACGCGGGAGCCGTGGGGGCCGCAACGCACGAACCGACTAGCCGTCATAGAAACGGCCCCGAAAAACGCCCGAAACGAGCTTAAACGGCATCCGAAACGGTCCCGAACTGACTCTGTCTGTTCGCCACGTCGTAGCCAGCGGACCGAGCTTTCCGTGGCCACGAAAATTGCCGAATTCCGACATCGGCGTGCCAAGTTACGGTCCGGCGACCCGGAACTGCTGCGTTTGTCGCACGCCGCGGCTCGTGTCGGGTGCCGGCGCTGCGGCGCGCAAGGCGAGGGTGAAAGGGAAGCAGAAGACCTCGATGGATCAGATACGGTGTGTTGCGGGAAGTGAAAAGAAGGTCGGAGGTTGGTGCCGACGACAAAAAAGCGCCGAAGGTAAAAAGAGAGTGCAACACGAGGACTTCCCAGGAGGTCACCCATCCCAGTACTACTCTCGCCCAAGCACGCTTAACTTCGGAGTTCTGATGGGATCCGGTGCTTTAGTGCTGGTATGATCGCACCCGTTACATGTTGCGCGAAAAAATGCTCTTATACCTTACGCGGGAGCCGTGGGGGCCGCAACGCACGAACCGACTAGCCGTCATAGAAACGGCCGCGAAAAACGCCCGAAACGAGCTTAAACGGCATCCGAAACGGTCCCGAACCGACTTCGTCTGTTCGCCACGTCGTAGCCAGCGGAACGAGCTTTCCGTGGCCACGAAAATCGCCGAATTTCGACATCGGCGTGCCAAGTTACGGTCCGGCGACCCGGAACTGCTGCGTTTGTCGCACGCCGCGGCTCGTGTCGGGTGCCGGCGCTGCGGCGCGCACGGCGAGGGTGAAAGGGAAGCAGAAGACCTCGATGGATCAGATACGGTGTGTTGCGGGAAGTGAAAAGAAGGTCGGAGGTTGGTGCCGACGACAAAAAAGCGCCGAAGGCAAAAAGAGAGTGCAACACGAGGACTTCCCAGGAGGTCAGCCATCCCAGTACTACTCTCGCCCAAGCACGCTTAACTTCGGAGTTCTGATGGGATCCGGTGCTTTAGTGCTGGTATGATCGCACCCGTTACATGTTGCGCGAAAAAATGCTCTTATGCCTCACGCGGGAGCCGTGGGGGCCGCAACGCACGAACCGACTAGCCGTCATAGAAACGGCCCCGAAAAATGCCCGAAACGAGCTTAAACGGCATCTGAAACGGTCCCGAACCAACTTCGTCTGTTCGCCACGTCGTAGCCAGCGGAACGAGCTTTCCGTGGCCACGAAAATCGCCGAATTCCGACATCGGCGTGCCAAGTTACGGTCCGGCGACCCGGAACTGCTGCGTTTGTCGCACGCCGCGGCTCGTGTCGGGTGCCGGCGCTGCGGCGCGCAAGGCGAGGGTGAAAGGGAAGCAGAAGACCTCGATGGATCAGATACGGTGTGTTGCGGGAAGTGAAAAGAAGGTCGAAGGTTGGTGCCGACGACAAAAAAGCGCCGAAGGCAAAAAGAGAGTGCAACACGAGGACTTCCCAGGAGGTCACCCATCCCAGTACTACTCTCGCCCAAGCACGCTTAACTTCGGAGTTCTGATGGGATCCGGTGCTTTAGTGCTGGTATGATCGCACCCGTTACATGTTGCGCGAAAAAATTCTCTTATGCCTCACGCGGGAGCCGTGGGGGCCGCAACGCACGAACCGACTAGCCGTCATAGAAACGGCCCCGAAAAACGCCCGAAACGAGCTTAAACGGCATCCGAAACGGTCCCGAACCGACTTCGTCTGTTCGCCACGTCGTAGCCAGCGGAACGAGCTTTCCGTGGCCACGAAAATCGCCGAATTCCGACATCGGCGTGCCAAGTTACGGTCCGGCGACCCGGAACTGCTGCGTTTGTCGCACGCCGCGGCTCGTGTCGGGTGCCGGCGCTGCGGCGCGCAAGGCGAGGGTGAAAGGGAAGCAGAAGACCTCGATGGATCAGATACGGTGTGTTGCGGGAAGTGAAAAGAAGGTCGAAGGTTGGTGTCGACGACAAAAAAGCGCCGAAGGCAAAAAAAGAGTGCAACACGAGGACTTCCCAGGAGGTCACCCATCCCAGTACTACTCTCGCCCAAGCACGCTTAACTTCGGAGTTCTGATGGGATCCGGTGCTTTAGTGCTGGTATGATTGCACCCGTTATTGTTGCGCGAAAAAATGCTCTTATGCCTCACGCGGGAGCCGTGGGGGCCGCAACGCACGAACCGACTAGCCGTCATAGAAACGGCCCCGAAAAACGCCCGAAACGAGCTTAAACGGCATCCGAAACGTTCCCGAACCGACTTTGTCTGTTCGCCACGTCGTAGCCAGCGGAACGAGCTTTCCGTGGCCACGAAAATCGCCGAATTCCGACATCGGCGTGCCAAGTTACGGTCCGACGACCCGGAACTGCTGCGTTTGTCGCACGCCGCGGCTCGTGTCGGGTGCCGGCGCTGCGGCGCGCAAGGCGAGGGTGAAAGGGAAGCAGAAGACCTCGATGGATCAGATACAGTGTGTTGCGGGAAGTGAAAAGAAGGTCGGAGGTTGGTGCCGACGACAAAAAAGCGCCGAAGGCAAAAAGAGAGTGCAACACGAGGACTTCCCAGGAGGTCACCCATCCCAGTACTACTCTCGCCCAAGCACGCTTAACTTCGGAGTTCTGATGGGATCCGGTGCTTTAGTGCTGGTATGATCGCACCCGTTACATGTTGCGCGAAAAAATGCTCTTATGCCTCACGCGGGAGCCGTGGGGGCCGCAACGCACAAACCGACTAGCCGTCATAGAAACGCCCGAAATGAGCTTAAACGGCATCTGAAACGGTCCCGAACCGACTTCGTCTGTTCGTCACGTCGTAGCCAGCGGAACGAGCTTTTCGTGGCCAGGAAAATCGCCGAATTTCGACATCGGCGTGCCAAGTTACGGTCCGGCGAGCCGGAACTGCTGCGTTTGTCGCACGCCGCGGCTCGTGTCGGGTGCCGGCGCTGCGGCGCGCAAGGCGAGGGTGAAAGGGAAGCAGAAGACCTCGATGGATCAGATACGGTGTGTTGCGGGAAGTGAAAAGAAGGTCGGAGGTTGGTGCCGACGACAAAAAAGCGCCGAAGGCAAAAAGAGAGTGCAACACGAGGACTTCCCAGGAGGTCACCCATCCCAGTACTACTCTCGCCCAAGCACGCTTAACTTCAGAGTTCTGATGGGATCCGGTGCTTTAGTGCTAGTGTGATCGCACCCGTTACATGTTGCGCGAAAAAATGCTCTTATGCCTCACGCGGGAGCCGTGGGGGCCGCAACGCACGAACCGACTAGCCGTCATAAAAACGGCCCCGAAAAACGCCCGAAATGAGCTTAAACGGCATCTGAAACGGTCCCGAACCGACTTCGTCTGTTCGTCACGTCGTAGCCAGCGGAACGAGCTTTCCGTGGCCAGGAAAATCGCCGAATTTCGACATCGGCGTGCCAAGTTACGGTCCGGCGAGCCAGAACTGCTGCTTTTGTCGCACGCCGCGGCTCGTGTCGGGTGCCGGCGCTGCGGCGTGCAAGGCGAGGGTGAAAGGGAAGCAGAAGACCTCGATGGATCAGATACGGTGTGTTGCGGGAAGTGAAAAGAAGGTCGGAGGTTGGTGCCGACGATAAAAAGCGCCGAAGGCAAAAAGAGAGTGCAACACGAGGACTTCCCAGGAGGTCACCCATCCCAGTACTACTCTCGCCCAAGCACGCTTAACTTCAGAGTTCTAATGGGATCCGGTGCTTTAGTGCTAGTGTGATCGCACCCGTTACATGTTGCGCGAAAAAATGCTCTTATGCCTCACGCGGGAGCCGTGGGGGCCGCAACGCACGAACCGACTAGCCGTCATAAAAACGGCCCCGAAAAACGCTCGAAATGAGCTTAAACGGCATCCGAAACGGTCCCGAACCGACTTCGTCTGTTCGCCACGTCGTAGCCAGCGGAACGAGCTTTCCGTGGCCACGAAAATCGCCGAATTCCGACATCGGTGTGCCAAGTTACAGTCCGGAGAGCCGGAACTGCTGCTTTTGTCGCACGCCGCGGCTCGTGTCGGGTGCGGGCGCTGCGGCGCGCAAGGCGAGGGTGAAAGGGAAGCAGAAGACCTTGATGGATCAGATACGGTGTGTTGCGGTAAGTGAAAAGAAGGTCGGAGGTTGGTGCCGACGACAAAAAAGCGCCGAAGGTAAATAGAGAGTGCAACACGAGGACTTCCCAGGAGGTCACCCATTCCAGTACTACTCTCGCCCAAGCACGCTTAACTTCGGAGTTCTGATGGGATCCGGTGCTTTAGTGCTGCTATGATCGCACACGTTACATGTTGCGCGAAAAAATGCTCTTATGCCTCACGCGGGAGCCGTGGGGGCCGCAACGCACGAACCGACTAGCCGTCATAGAAACGGCCCCGAAAAACGACTGAAACTAGCTTAAACGGCATCCGAAACGGTCCCGAACCGACTTCGTCTGTTCGCCACGTCGTAGCCAGCGGAACGAGCTTTCCGTGGCCACGAAAATCGCCGAATTCCGACATCGGTGTGCCAAGTTACAGTCCGGAGAGCCGGAACTGCTGCTTTTGTCGCACGCCGCGGCTCGTGTCGGGTGCGGGCGCTGCGGCGCGCAAGGCGAGGGTGAAAGGGAAGCAGAAGACCTTGATGGATCAGATACGGTGTGTTGCGGTAAGTGAAAAGAAGGTCGGAGGTTGGTGCCGACGACAAAAAAGCGCCGAAGGTAAATAGAGAGTGCAACACGAGGACTTCCCAGGAGGTCACCCATTCCAGTACTACTCTCGCCCAAGCACGCTTAACTTCGGAGTTCTGATGGGATCCGGTGCTTTAGTGCTGGTATGATCGCACACGTTACATGTTGCGCTAAAAAATGCTCTTATGCCTCACGCGGGAGCCGTGGGGGCCGCAACGCACGAACCGACTAGCCGTCATAGAAACGGCCCCGAAAAATGACTGAAACTAGCTTACACGGCATCCGAAACGGTCCCGAACCGACTTCGTCTGTTCGCCACGTCGTAGCCAGCGGAACGAGCTTTCCGTGGCCACGAAAATCGCCGAATTCCGACATCGGTGTGCCAAGTTACAGTCCGGAGAGCCGGAACTGCTGCTTTTGTCGCACGCCGCGGCTCGTGTCGGGTGCGGGCGCTGCGGCGCGCAAGGCGAGGGTGAAAGGGAAGCAGAAGACCTTGATGGATCAGATACGGTGTGTTGCGGTAAGTGAAAAGAAGGTCGGAGGTTGGTGCCGACGACAAAAAAGCGCCGAAGGTAAATAGAGAGTGCAACACGAGGACTTCCCAGGAGGTCACCCATTCCAGTACTACTCTCGCCCAAGCACGCTTAACTTCGGAGTTCTGATGGGATCCGGTGCTTTAGTGCTGCTATGATCGCACACGTTACATGTTGCGCGAAAAAATGCTCTTATGCCTCACGCGGGAGCCGTGGGGGCCGCAACGCACGAACCGACTAGCCGTCATAGAAACGGCCCCGAAAAACGACTGAAACTAGCTTAAACGGCATCCGAAACGGTCCCGAACCGACTTCGTCTGTTCGCCACGTCGTAGCCAGCGGAACGAGCTTTCCGTGGCCACGAAAATCGCCGAATTCCGACATCGGTGTGCCAAGTTACAGTCCGGAGAGCCGGAACTGCTGCTTTTGTCGCACGCCGCGGCTCGTGTCGGGTGCGGGCGCTGCGGCGCGCAAGGCGAGGGTGAAAGGGAAGCAGAAGACCTTGATGGATCAGATACGGTGTGTTGCGGTAAGTGAAAAGAAGGTCGGAGGTTGGTGCCGACGACAAAAAAGCGCCGAAGGTAAATAGAGAGTGCAACACGAGGACTTCCCAGGAGGTCACCCATTCCAGTACTACTCTCGCCCAAGCACGCTTAACTTCGGAGTTCTGATGGGATCCGGTGCTTTAGTGCTGGTATGATCGCACACGTTACATGTTGCGCGAAAAAATGCTCTTATGCCTCACGCGGGAGCCGTGGGGGCCGCAACGCACGAACCGACTAGCCGTCATAGAAACGGCCCCGAAAAATGACTGAAACTAGCTTACACGGCATCCGAAATGGTCCCGAACCGACTTCGTCTGTTCGCCACGTCGTAGCCAGCGGAACGAGCTTTCCGTGGCCACAAAAATCGCCGAATTCCGACATCGGCGTGCCAAGTTACGGTCCGGCGAGCCGGAACTGCTGCTTTTGTCGCACGCCGCGGCTCGTGTCGGGTGTCGGCGCTGCGGCGCGCAAGGCGAGGGTGAAAGGGAAGCAGAAGACCTCGATGGATCAGATACGGTGTGTTGCGGTAAGTGAAAAGAACGTCGGAGGTTGGTGCCGACCACAAAAAAGCGTCGAAGGCAAAAAGAGAGTGCAACACGAGGACTTCCCAGGAGGTCACCCATCCCAGTACTACTCTCGCCCAAGCACGCTTAACTTCGAAGTTCTGATGGGATCCGGTTCTTTAGAACTGGTATGATCGCACCCGTTACATGTTGCGCGAAAAAATGCTCTTATGCCTCACGCGGGAGCCGTGGGGGCCGCAACGCACGAACCGACTAGCCGTCATAGAAACGACCCCGAAAAACGACCGAAACGAGCTTAAACGGCATCCGAAACGGTCCCGAACCGACTTTGTCTGTTAGCCACGTCGTAGCCAGCGGAACGAGCTTTCCGTGGCCACGAAAATCGCCGAATTCCGACATCGGCGTGCCAAGTTACGGTCCGGAGAGCCGGAACTGCTGCTTTTGTCGCACGCCGCGGCTCGTGTCGGGTGCCGGCGCTGCGGCGCGCAAGGCGAGGGTGAAAGGGAAGCAGAAGACCTCGATGGATCAGATACGGTGTGTTGCGGGAAGTGAAAAGAAGGTCGGAGGTTGGTGCCGACGACAAAAAAGCGCCGAAGGCAAAAAGAGAGTGCAACACGAGGACTTCCCAGGAGGTCACCCATCCCAGTACTACTCTCGCCCAAGCACGCTTAACTTCGGAGTTCTAATGGAATCCGGTGCTTTAGTGCTGGTATGATCGCACCCGTTACATGTTGCGCGAAAAAATGCTCTTATGCCTCACGCGGGAGCCGTGGGGGCCGCAACGCACAAACCGACTAGCCGTCATAGAAACGCCCCGAAAAACGCCCGAAACGAGCTTAAACGGCATCTGAAACGGTCCCGAACCGACTTCGTCTGTTCGTGACGTCGTAGCCAGCGGAACGTGCTTTCCGTGGCCAGGAAAATCGCCGAATTTCGACATCGGCGTGCCAAGTTACGGTCCGGCGAGCCGGAACTGCTGCGTTTGTCGCACGCCGCGGCTCGTGTCGGGTGTCGGCGCTGCGGCGCGCAAGGCGAGGGTGAAAGGGAAGCAGAAGACCTCGATGGATCAGATACGGTGTGTTGCGGTAAGTGAAAAGAAGGTCGGAGGTTGGTGCCGACGACAAAAAAGCGTCGAAGGCAAAAAGAGAGTGCAACACGAGGACTTCCCAGGAGGTCACCCATCCCAGTACTACTCTCGCCCAAGCACGCTTAAGTTCGGAGTTCTGATGGGATCCGGTTCTTTAGAACTGGTATGATCGCACCCGTTACACGTTGCGCGAAAAAATGCTCTTATGCCTCACGCGGGAGCCGTGGGGGCCGCAACGCACGAACCGACTAGCCGTCATAGAAACGACCCCGAAAAACGACCGAAACGAGCTTAAACGGCATTCGAAACGGTCCCGAACCGACTTTGTCTGTTCGCCACGTCGTAGCCAGCGGAGCGAGCTTTCCGTGGCCACGAAAATCGCCGAATTCCGACATCGGCGTGCCAAGTTACGGTCCGGAGAGCCGGAACTGCTGCTTTTGTCGCACGCCGCGGCTCGTGTCGGGTGCCGGCGCTGCGGCGCGCAAGGCGAGGGTGAAAGGGAAGCAGAAGACCTCGATGGATCAGATACGGTGTGTTGCGGGAAGTGAAAAGAAGGTCGGAGGTTGGTGCCGACGACAAAAAAGCGCCGAAGGCAAAAAGAGAGTGCAACACGAGGACTTCCCAGGAGGTCACCCATCCCAGTACTACTCTCGCCCAAGCACGCTTAACTTTGGAGTTCTGATGGAATCCGGTGCTTTAGTGCTGGTATGATCGCACCCGTTACATGTTGCGAGAAAAAATGCTCTTATGCCTCACGCGGGAGCCGTGGGGGCCGCAACGCACAAACCGACTAGCCGTCATAGAAACGCCCCGAAAAACGCCCGAAACGAGCTTAAACGGCATCTGAAACGGTCCCGAACCGACTTCGTCTGTTCGTCACGTCGTAGCCAGCGGAACGTGCTTTCCGTGGCCAGGAAAATCGCCGAATTTCGACATCGGCGTGCCAAGTTACGGTCCGGCGAGCCAAAACTGCTGCGTTTGTCGCACGCCGCGGCTCGTGTCGGGTGCCGGCGCTGCGGCGCGCAAGGCGAGGGTGAAAGGGAAGCAGAAGACCTCGATGGATCAGATACGGTGTGTTGCGGGAAGTGAAAAGAAGGTCGGAGGTTGGTGCCGACGACAAAAAAGCGCCGAAGGCAAAAAGAGAGTGCAACACGAGGACTTCCCAGGAGGTCACCCATGCCAGTACTACTCTCGCCCAAGCACGCTTAACTTCGGAGTTCTGATGGGATCCGGTGCTTTAGTGCTGGTATGATCGCACCCGTTACATGTTGCGCGAAAAAATGCTCTTATGCCTCACGCGGGAGCCGTGGGGGCCGCAACGCACAAACCGACTAGCCGTCATAGAAACGCCCGAAATGAGCTTAAACGGCATCTGAAACGGTCCCGAACCGACTTTGTCTGTTCGTCACGTCGTAGCCAGCGGAACGAGCTTTCCGTGGCCAGGAAAATCGCCGAATTTCGACATCGGCGTGCCAAGTTACGGTCCGGAGAGCCGGAACTGCTGCGTTTGTCGCACGCCGCGGCTCGTGTCGGGTGCGGGCGCTGCGGCGCGCAAGGCGAGGGTGAAAGGGAAGCAGAAGACCTCGATGGATCAGATACGGTGTGTTGCGGTAAGTGAAAAGAAGGTCGGAGGTTGGTGCCGACGACAAAAAAGCGCCGAAGGCAAAAAGAGAGTGCAACACGAGGACTTCCCAGGAGGTCACCCATCCCAGTACTACTCTCGCCCAAGCACGCTTAACTTCAGAGTTCTGATGGGATCCGGTGCTTTAGTGCTGGTATGATCGCACCCGTTACATGTTGCGCGAAAAAATGCTCTTATGCCTCACGCGGGAGCCGTGGGGGCCGCAACGCATGAACCGACTAGCCGTCATAGAAACGGCCTCCGAAACAGTCCCGAACCGACTTCGTCTGTTCGCCACGTCGTAGCCAGCGAAACGAGCTTTCAGTGGCCACGAAAATCGCCGAATTCCGACATCGGCGTGCCAAGTTACGGTCTGGCGAGCCGGAACTGCTGCGTTTGTCGCACGCCGCGGCTCCTGTCGGGTGCCGGCGCTGCGGCGCGCAAGGCGAGGGTGAAAGGGAAGCAGAAGACCTCGATGGATCAGATACGGTGTGTTGCGGGAAGTGAAAAGAAGGTCGGAGGTTGGTGCCGACGACAAAAAAGCGCCGAAGGCAAAAAGAGAGTGCAACACAAGGACTTCCCAGGAGGTCACCCATCCCAGTACTACTCTCGCTCAAGCACGCTTAACTTCAGAGTTCTAATGGGATCCGGTGCTTTAATGCTGGTATGATCGCACCCGTTACATGTTGCGCGAAAAAATGCTCTTATGCCTCACGCGGGAGCCGTGGGGGCCGCAACGCACAAACCGACTAGTCATCATAGAAACGCCCGAAATGAGCTTAAACGGCATCTAAAACGGTCCCGAACCGACTTCGTCTGTTCGTCACGTCGTAGCCAGCGGAACGAGCTTTCCGTGGCCAGGAAAATCGCCGAATTTCGACATCGGCGTGCCAAGTTACGGTCTGGCGAGCCGGAACTGCTGCGTTTGTCGCACGCCGCGGCTCGTGTCGGGTGCCGGCGCTGCGGCGCGCAAGGCGAGGGTGAAAGGGAAGCAGAAGACCTCGATGGATCAGATACGGTGTGTTGCGGGAAGTGAAAAGAAGGTCGGAGGTTGGTGCCGACGACAAAAAAGCGCCGAAGGCAAAAAGAGAGTGCAACACGAGGACTTCCCAGGAGGTCACCCATCCCAGTACTACTGTCGCCCAAGCACGCTTAACTTCAGAGTTCTGATGGGATCCGGTGCTTTAGTGCTAGTGTGATCGCACCCGTTACATGTTGCGCGAAAAAATGCTCTTATGCCTCACGCGGGAGCCGTGGGGGCCGCAACGCACGAACCGACTAGCCGTCATAAAAACGGCCCCGAAAAACGCCCGAAATGAGCTTAAACGGCATCCGAAACGGTCCCGAACCGACTTCGTCTGTTCGTCACGTCGTAGCCAGCGGAACGTGCTTTCCGTGGGCAGGAAAATCGCCGAATTTCGACATCGGCGTGCCAAGTTACGGTCCGGCGAGCCGGAACTGCTGCGTTTGTCGCACGCCGCGGCTCGTGTCGGGTGCCAGCGCTGCGGCGCGCAAGGCGAGGGTGAAAGGGAAGCAGAAGACCTCGATGGATCAGATACGGTGTGTTGCGGGAAGTGAAAAGAAGGTCGGAGGTTGGTGCCGACGACAAAAAAGCGCCGAAGGCAAAAAGAGAGTGCAACACAAGGACTTCCCAGGAGGTCACCCATCCCAGTACTACTCTCGCTCAAGCACGCTTAACTTCAGAGTTCTGATGGGATCTGGTGCTTTAGTGCTGGTATGATCGCACCCGTTACATATTGCGCGAAAAAATGCTCTTATGCCTCACGCGGGAGCCGTGGGGGCCGCAACGCACGAACCGACTAGCTGTCATAAAAACGGCCCCGAAAAACGCCCGAAACTAGCTTAAACGGCATCCGAAACGGTCCTGAACCGACTTTGTCTGTTCGTACGTCGTAGCCAGCGGAACGAGCTTTCCGTGGCCACGAAAATCATCGAATTTCGACATCGGCGTGCCAAGTTACAGTCCGGAGAGCCGGAACTGCTGCTTTTGTCGCACGCCGCGGCTCGTGTCGGGTGCGGGCGCTGCGGCGCGCAAGGCGAGGGTGAAAGGGAAGCAGAAGACCTTGATGGATCAGATACGGTGTGTTGCGGTAAGTGAAAAGAAGGTCGGAGGTTGGTGCCGACGACAAAAAAGCGCCGAAGGTAAATAGAGAGTGCAACACGAGGACTTCCCAGGAGGTCACCCATTCCAGTACTACTCTCGCCCAAGCACGCTTAACTTCGGAGTTCTGATGGGATCCGGTGCTTTAGTGCTGGTATGATCGCACACGTTACATGTTGCGCGAAAAAATGCTCTAGTGCCTCACGCGGGAGCCGTGGGGGCCGCAACGCACGAACCGACTAGCCGTCATAGAAACGGCCCCGAAAAACGACTGAAACTAGCTTAAACGGCATCTGAAACGGTCCCGAACCGACTTCGTCTGTTCGCCATGTCGTAGCCAGCGGAACGAGCTTTCCGTGGCCACAAAAATCGCCGAATTCCGACATCGGCGTGCCAAGTTACGGTCCGGCGAGCCGGAACTGCTGCTTTTGTCGCACGCCGCGGCTCGTGTCGGGTGTCGGCGCTGCGGCGCGCAAGGCGAGGGTGAAAGGGAAGCAGAAGACCTCGATGGATCAGATACGGTGTGTTGCGGTAAGTGAAAAGAAGGTCGGAGGTTGGTGCCGACGACAAAAAAGCGTCGAAGGCAAAAAGAGAGTGCAACACGAGGACTTCCCAGGAGGTCACCCATCCCAGTACTACTCTCGCCCAAGCACGCTTAACTTCGGAGTTCTGATGGGATCCGGTTCTTTAGAACTGGTATGATCGCACCCGTTACACGTTGCGCGAAAAAATGCTCTTATGCCTCACGCGGGAGCCGTGGGGGCCGCAACGCACGAACCGACTAGCCGTCATAGAAACGACCCCGAAAAACGACCGAAACGAGCTTAAACGGCATCTGAAACGGTCCCGAACCGACTTCGTCTGTTCGTCACGTCGTAGCCAGCGGAACGTGCTTTCCGTGGCCAGGAAAATCGCCGAATTTCGACATCGGCGTGCCAAGTTACGGTCCGGCGAGCCGGAACTGCTGCTTTTGTCGCACGCCGCGGCTCGTGTCGGGTGCCGGCGCTGCGGCGCGCAAGGCGAGGGTGAAAGGGAAGCAGAAGACCTCGATGGATCAGATACGGTGTGTTGCGGGAAGTGAAAAGAAGGTCGGAGGTTGGTGCCGACGACAAAAAAGCGCCGAAGGCAAAAAGAGAGTGCAACACGAGGACTTCCCAGGAGGTCACCCATCCCAGTACTACTCTCGCCCAAGCACGCTTAACTTTGGAGTTCTGATGGAATCCGGTGCTTTAGTGCTGGTATGATCGCACCCGTTACATGTTGCGAGAAAAAATGCTCTTATGCCTCACGCGGGAGCCGTGGGGGCCGCAACGCACAAACCGACTAGCCGTCATAGAAACGCCCCGAAAAACGCCCGAAACGAGCTTAAACGGCATCTGAAACGGTCCCGAACCGACTTCGTCTGTTCGTCACGTCGTAGCCAGCGGAACGTGCTTTCCGTGGCCAGGAAAATCGCCGAATTTCGACATCGGCGTGCCAAGTTACGGTCCGGCGAGCCAAAACTGCTGCGTTTGTCGCACGCCGCGGCTCGTGTCGGGTGCCGGCGCTGCGGCGCGCAAGGCGAGGGTGAAAGGGAAGCAGAAGACCTCGATGGATCAGATACGGTGTGTTGCGGGAAGTGAAAAGAAGGTCGGAGGTTGGTGCCGACGACAAAAAAGCGCCGAAGGCAAAAAGAGAGTGCAACACGAGGACTTCCCAGGAGGTCACCCATGCCAGTACTACTCTCGCCCAAGCACGCTTAACTTCGGAGTTCTGATGGGATCCGGTGCTTTAGTGCTGGTATGATCGCACCCGTTACATGTTGCGCGAAAAAATGCTCTTATGCCTCACGCGGGAGCCGTGGGGGCCGCAACGCACAAACCGACTAGCCGTCATAGAAACGCCCGAAATGAGCTTAAACGGCATCTGAAACGGTCCCGAACCGACTTCGTCTGTTCGTCACGTCGTAGCCAGCGGAACGAGCTTTCCGTGGCCAGGAAAATCGCCGAATTTCGACATCGGCGTGCCAAGTTACGGTCCGGAGAGCCGGAACTGCTGCGTTTGTCGCACGCCGCGGCTCGTGTCGGGTGCGGGCGCTGCGGCGCGCAAAGCGAGGGTGAAAGGGAAGCAGAAGACCTCGATGGATCAGATACGGTGTGTTGCGGTAAGTGAAAAGAAGGTCGGAGGTTGGTGCCGACGACAAAAAAGCGCCGAAGGCAAAAAGAGAGTGCAACACGAGGACTTCCCAGGAGGTCACCCATCCCAGTACTACTCTCGCCCAAGCACGCTTAACTTCAGAGTTCTGATGGGATCCGGTGCTTTAGTGCTAGTGTGATCGCACCCGTTACATGTTGCGCGAAAAAATGCTCTTATGCCTCACGCGGGAGCCGTGGGGGCCGCAACGCACGAACCGACTAGCCGTCATAAAAACGGCCCCGAAAAACGCCCGAAATGAGCTTAAACGGCATCTGAAACGGTCCCGAACCGACTTCGTCTGTTCGTCACGTCGTAGCCAGCGGAACGAGCTTTCCGTGGCCAGGAAAATCGCCGAATTTCGACATCGGCGTGCCAAGTTACGGTCCGGCGAGCCAGAACTGCTGCTTTTGTCGCACGCCGCGGCTCGTGTCGGGTGCCGGCGCTGCGGCGTGCAAGGCGAGGGTGAAAGGGAAGCAGAAGACCTCGATGGATCAGATACGGTGTGTTGCGGGAAGTGAAAAGAAGGTCGGAGGTTGGTGCCGACGATAAAAAGCGCCGAAGGCAAAAAGAGAGTGCAACACGAGGACTTCCCAGGAGGTCACCCATCCCAGTACTACTCTCGCCCAAGCACGCTTAACTTCAGAGTTCTAATGGGATCCGGTGCTTTAGTGCTAGTGTGATCGCACCCGTTACATGTTGCGCGAAAAAATGCTCTTATGCCTCACGCGGGAGCCGTGGGGGCCGCAACGCACGAACCGACTAGCCGTCATAAAAACGGCCCCGAAAAACGCTCGAAATGAGCTTAAACGGCATCCGAAACGGTCCCGAACCGACTTCGTCTGTTCGCCACGTCGTAGCCAGCGGAACGAGCTTTCCGTGGCCACGAAAATCGCCGAATTCCGACATCGGTGTGCCAAGTTACAGTCCGGAGAGCCGGAACTGCTGCTTTTGTCGCACGCCGCGGCTCGTGTCGGGTGCGGGCGCTGCGGCGCGCAAGGCGAGGGTGAAAGGGAAGCAGAAGACCTTGATGGATCAGATACGGTGTGTTGCGGTAAGTGAAAAGAAGGTCGGAGGTTGGTGCCGACGACAAAAAAGCGCCGAAGGTAAATAGAGAGTGCAACACGAGGACTTCCC
The DNA here is from genome assembly GCF_984573655.1 of Nuphar pumila. Classification (NCBI taxonomy): domain Eukaryota; kingdom Viridiplantae; phylum Streptophyta; class Magnoliopsida; order Nymphaeales; family Nymphaeaceae; genus Nuphar; species Nuphar pumila. The sequence continues at coordinate 162,246,612 of NC_143249.1, read as the reverse complement.
AGGAGGTCACCCATTCCAGTACTACTCTCGCCCAAGCACGCTTAACTTCGGAGTTCTGATGGGATCCGGTGCTTTAGTGCTGCTATGATCGCACACGTTACATGTTGCGCGAAAAAATGCTCTTATGCCTCACGCGGGAGCCGTGGGGGCCGCAACGCACGAACCGACTAGCCGTCATAGAAACGGCCCCGAAAAACGACTGAAACTAGCTTAAACGGCATCCGAAACGGTCCCGAACCGACTTCGTCTGTTCGCCACGTCGTAGCCAGCGGAACGAGCTTTCCGTGGCCACGAAAATCGCCGAATTCCGACATCGGTGTGCCAAGTTACAGTCCGGAGAGCCGGAACTGCTGCTTTTGTCGCACGCCGCGGCTCGTGTCGGGTGCGGGCGCTGCGGCGCGCAAGGCGAGGGTGAAAGGGAAGCAGAAGACCTTGATGGATCAGATACGGTGTGTTGCGGTAAGTGAAAAGAAGGTCGGAGGTTGGTGCCGACGACAAAAAAGCGCCGAAGGTAAATAGAGAGTGCAACACGAGGACTTCCCAGGAGGTCACCCATTCCAGTACTACTCTCGCCCAAGCACGCTTAACTTCGGAGTTCTGATGGGATCCGGTGCTTTAGTGCTGGTATGATCGCACACGTTACATGTTGCGCTAAAAAATGCTCTTATGCCTCACGCGGGAGCCGTGGGGGCCGCAACGCACGAACCGACTAGCCGTCATAGAAACGGCCCCGAAAAATGACTGAAACTAGCTTACACGGCATCCGAAACGGTCCCGAACCGACTTCGTCTGTTCGCCACGTCGTAGCCAGCGGAACGAGCTTTCCGTGGCCACGAAAATCGCCGAATTCCGACATCGGTGTGCCAAGTTACAGTCCGGAGAGCCGGAACTGCTGCTTTTGTCGCACGCCGCGGCTCGTGTCGGGTGCGGGCGCTGCGGCGCGCAAGGCGAGGGTGAAAGGGAAGCAGAAGACCTTGATGGATCAGATACGGTGTGTTGCGGTAAGTGAAAAGAAGGTCGGAGGTTGGTGCCGACGACAAAAAAGCGCCGAAGGTAAATAGAGAGTGCAACACGAGGACTTCCCAGGAGGTCACCCATTCCAGTACTACTCTCGCCCAAGCACGCTTAACTTCGGAGTTCTGATGGGATCCGGTGCTTTAGTGCTGCTATGATCGCACACGTTACATGTTGCGCGAAAAAATGCTCTTATGCCTCACGCGGGAGCCGTGGGGGCCGCAACGCACGAACCGACTAGCCGTCATAGAAACGGCCCCGAAAAACGACTGAAACTAGCTTAAACGGCATCCGAAACGGTCCCGAACCGACTTCGTCTGTTCGCCACGTCGTAGCCAGCGGAACGAGCTTTCCGTGGCCACGAAAATCGCCGAATTCCGACATCGGTGTGCCAAGTTACAGTCCGGAGAGCCGGAACTGCTGCTTTTGTCGCACGCCGCGGCTCGTGTCGGGTGCGGGCGCTGCGGCGCGCAAGGCGAGGGTGAAAGGGAAGCAGAAGACCTTGATGGATCAGATACGGTGTGTTGCGGTAAGTGAAAAGAAGGTCGGAGGTTGGTGCCGACGACAAAAAAGCGCCGAAGGTAAATAGAGAGTGCAACACGAGGACTTCCCAGGAGGTCACCCATTCCAGTACTACTCTCGCCCAAGCACGCTTAACTTCGGAGTTCTGATGGGATCCGGTGCTTTAGTGCTGGTATGATCGCACACGTTACATGTTGCGCGAAAAAATGCTCTTATGCCTCACGCGGGAGCCGTGGGGGCCGCAACGCACGAACCGACTAGCCGTCATAGAAACGGCCCCGAAAAATGACTGAAACTAGCTTACACGGCATCCGAAATGGTCCCGAACCGACTTCGTCTGTTCGCCACGTCGTAGCCAGCGGAACGAGCTTTCCGTGGCCACAAAAATCGCCGAATTCCGACATCGGCGTGCCAAGTTACGGTCCGGCGAGCCGGAACTGCTGCTTTTGTCGCACGCCGCGGCTCGTGTCGGGTGTCGGCGCTGCGGCGCGCAAGGCGAGGGTGAAAGGGAAGCAGAAGACCTCGATGGATCAGATACGGTGTGTTGCGGTAAGTGAAAAGAACGTCGGAGGTTGGTGCCGACCACAAAAAAGCGTCGAAGGCAAAAAGAGAGTGCAACACGAGGACTTCCCAGGAGGTCACCCATCCCAGTACTACTCTCGCCCAAGCACGCTTAACTTCGAAGTTCTGATGGGATCCGGTTCTTTAGAACTGGTATGATCGCACCCGTTACATGTTGCGCGAAAAAATGCTCTTATGCCTCACGCGGGAGCCGTGGGGGCCGCAACGCACGAACCGACTAGCCGTCATAGAAACGACCCCGAAAAACGACCGAAACGAGCTTAAACGGCATCCGAAACGGTCCCGAACCGACTTTGTCTGTTAGCCACGTCGTAGCCAGCGGAACGAGCTTTCCGTGGCCACGAAAATCGCCGAATTCCGACATCGGCGTGCCAAGTTACGGTCCGGAGAGCCGGAACTGCTGCTTTTGTCGCACGCCGCGGCTCGTGTCGGGTGCCGGCGCTGCGGCGCGCAAGGCGAGGGTGAAAGGGAAGCAGAAGACCTCGATGGATCAGATACGGTGTGTTGCGGGAAGTGAAAAGAAGGTCGGAGGTTGGTGCCGACGACAAAAAAGCGCCGAAGGCAAAAAGAGAGTGCAACACGAGGACTTCCCAGGAGGTCACCCATCCCAGTACTACTCTCGCCCAAGCACGCTTAACTTCGGAGTTCTAATGGAATCCGGTGCTTTAGTGCTGGTATGATCGCACCCGTTACATGTTGCGCGAAAAAATGCTCTTATGCCTCACGCGGGAGCCGTGGGGGCCGCAACGCACAAACCGACTAGCCGTCATAGAAACGCCCCGAAAAACGCCCGAAACGAGCTTAAACGGCATCTGAAACGGTCCCGAACCGACTTCGTCTGTTCGTGACGTCGTAGCCAGCGGAACGTGCTTTCCGTGGCCAGGAAAATCGCCGAATTTCGACATCGGCGTGCCAAGTTACGGTCCGGCGAGCCGGAACTGCTGCGTTTGTCGCACGCCGCGGCTCGTGTCGGGTGTCGGCGCTGCGGCGCGCAAGGCGAGGGTGAAAGGGAAGCAGAAGACCTCGATGGATCAGATACGGTGTGTTGCGGTAAGTGAAAAGAAGGTCGGAGGTTGGTGCCGACGACAAAAAAGCGTCGAAGGCAAAAAGAGAGTGCAACACGAGGACTTCCCAGGAGGTCACCCATCCCAGTACTACTCTCGCCCAAGCACGCTTAAGTTCGGAGTTCTGATGGGATCCGGTTCTTTAGAACTGGTATGATCGCACCCGTTACACGTTGCGCGAAAAAATGCTCTTATGCCTCACGCGGGAGCCGTGGGGGCCGCAACGCACGAACCGACTAGCCGTCATAGAAACGACCCCGAAAAACGACCGAAACGAGCTTAAACGGCATTCGAAACGGTCCCGAACCGACTTTGTCTGTTCGCCACGTCGTAGCCAGCGGAGCGAGCTTTCCGTGGCCACGAAAATCGCCGAATTCCGACATCGGCGTGCCAAGTTACGGTCCGGAGAGCCGGAACTGCTGCTTTTGTCGCACGCCGCGGCTCGTGTCGGGTGCCGGCGCTGCGGCGCGCAAGGCGAGGGTGAAAGGGAAGCAGAAGACCTCGATGGATCAGATACGGTGTGTTGCGGGAAGTGAAAAGAAGGTCGGAGGTTGGTGCCGACGACAAAAAAGCGCCGAAGGCAAAAAGAGAGTGCAACACGAGGACTTCCCAGGAGGTCACCCATCCCAGTACTACTCTCGCCCAAGCACGCTTAACTTTGGAGTTCTGATGGAATCCGGTGCTTTAGTGCTGGTATGATCGCACCCGTTACATGTTGCGAGAAAAAATGCTCTTATGCCTCACGCGGGAGCCGTGGGGGCCGCAACGCACAAACCGACTAGCCGTCATAGAAACGCCCCGAAAAACGCCCGAAACGAGCTTAAACGGCATCTGAAACGGTCCCGAACCGACTTCGTCTGTTCGTCACGTCGTAGCCAGCGGAACGTGCTTTCCGTGGCCAGGAAAATCGCCGAATTTCGACATCGGCGTGCCAAGTTACGGTCCGGCGAGCCAAAACTGCTGCGTTTGTCGCACGCCGCGGCTCGTGTCGGGTGCCGGCGCTGCGGCGCGCAAGGCGAGGGTGAAAGGGAAGCAGAAGACCTCGATGGATCAGATACGGTGTGTTGCGGGAAGTGAAAAGAAGGTCGGAGGTTGGTGCCGACGACAAAAAAGCGCCGAAGGCAAAAAGAGAGTGCAACACGAGGACTTCCCAGGAGGTCACCCATGCCAGTACTACTCTCGCCCAAGCACGCTTAACTTCGGAGTTCTGATGGGATCCGGTGCTTTAGTGCTGGTATGATCGCACCCGTTACATGTTGCGCGAAAAAATGCTCTTATGCCTCACGCGGGAGCCGTGGGGGCCGCAACGCACAAACCGACTAGCCGTCATAGAAACGCCCGAAATGAGCTTAAACGGCATCTGAAACGGTCCCGAACCGACTTTGTCTGTTCGTCACGTCGTAGCCAGCGGAACGAGCTTTCCGTGGCCAGGAAAATCGCCGAATTTCGACATCGGCGTGCCAAGTTACGGTCCGGAGAGCCGGAACTGCTGCGTTTGTCGCACGCCGCGGCTCGTGTCGGGTGCGGGCGCTGCGGCGCGCAAGGCGAGGGTGAAAGGGAAGCAGAAGACCTCGATGGATCAGATACGGTGTGTTGCGGTAAGTGAAAAGAAGGTCGGAGGTTGGTGCCGACGACAAAAAAGCGCCGAAGGCAAAAAGAGAGTGCAACACGAGGACTTCCCAGGAGGTCACCCATCCCAGTACTACTCTCGCCCAAGCACGCTTAACTTCAGAGTTCTGATGGGATCCGGTGCTTTAGTGCTGGTATGATCGCACCCGTTACATGTTGCGCGAAAAAATGCTCTTATGCCTCACGCGGGAGCCGTGGGGGCCGCAACGCATGAACCGACTAGCCGTCATAGAAACGGCCTCCGAAACAGTCCCGAACCGACTTCGTCTGTTCGCCACGTCGTAGCCAGCGAAACGAGCTTTCAGTGGCCACGAAAATCGCCGAATTCCGACATCGGCGTGCCAAGTTACGGTCTGGCGAGCCGGAACTGCTGCGTTTGTCGCACGCCGCGGCTCCTGTCGGGTGCCGGCGCTGCGGCGCGCAAGGCGAGGGTGAAAGGGAAGCAGAAGACCTCGATGGATCAGATACGGTGTGTTGCGGGAAGTGAAAAGAAGGTCGGAGGTTGGTGCCGACGACAAAAAAGCGCCGAAGGCAAAAAGAGAGTGCAACACAAGGACTTCCCAGGAGGTCACCCATCCCAGTACTACTCTCGCTCAAGCACGCTTAACTTCAGAGTTCTAATGGGATCCGGTGCTTTAATGCTGGTATGATCGCACCCGTTACATGTTGCGCGAAAAAATGCTCTTATGCCTCACGCGGGAGCCGTGGGGGCCGCAACGCACAAACCGACTAGTCATCATAGAAACGCCCGAAATGAGCTTAAACGGCATCTAAAACGGTCCCGAACCGACTTCGTCTGTTCGTCACGTCGTAGCCAGCGGAACGAGCTTTCCGTGGCCAGGAAAATCGCCGAATTTCGACATCGGCGTGCCAAGTTACGGTCTGGCGAGCCGGAACTGCTGCGTTTGTCGCACGCCGCGGCTCGTGTCGGGTGCCGGCGCTGCGGCGCGCAAGGCGAGGGTGAAAGGGAAGCAGAAGACCTCGATGGATCAGATACGGTGTGTTGCGGGAAGTGAAAAGAAGGTCGGAGGTTGGTGCCGACGACAAAAAAGCGCCGAAGGCAAAAAGAGAGTGCAACACGAGGACTTCCCAGGAGGTCACCCATCCCAGTACTACTGTCGCCCAAGCACGCTTAACTTCAGAGTTCTGATGGGATCCGGTGCTTTAGTGCTAGTGTGATCGCACCCGTTACATGTTGCGCGAAAAAATGCTCTTATGCCTCACGCGGGAGCCGTGGGGGCCGCAACGCACGAACCGACTAGCCGTCATAAAAACGGCCCCGAAAAACGCCCGAAATGAGCTTAAACGGCATCCGAAACGGTCCCGAACCGACTTCGTCTGTTCGTCACGTCGTAGCCAGCGGAACGTGCTTTCCGTGGGCAGGAAAATCGCCGAATTTCGACATCGGCGTGCCAAGTTACGGTCCGGCGAGCCGGAACTGCTGCGTTTGTCGCACGCCGCGGCTCGTGTCGGGTGCCAGCGCTGCGGCGCGCAAGGCGAGGGTGAAAGGGAAGCAGAAGACCTCGATGGATCAGATACGGTGTGTTGCGGGAAGTGAAAAGAAGGTCGGAGGTTGGTGCCGACGACAAAAAAGCGCCGAAGGCAAAAAGAGAGTGCAACACAAGGACTTCCCAGGAGGTCACCCATCCCAGTACTACTCTCGCTCAAGCACGCTTAACTTCAGAGTTCTGATGGGATCTGGTGCTTTAGTGCTGGTATGATCGCACCCGTTACATATTGCGCGAAAAAATGCTCTTATGCCTCACGCGGGAGCCGTGGGGGCCGCAACGCACGAACCGACTAGCTGTCATAAAAACGGCCCCGAAAAACGCCCGAAACTAGCTTAAACGGCATCCGAAACGGTCCTGAACCGACTTTGTCTGTTCGTACGTCGTAGCCAGCGGAACGAGCTTTCCGTGGCCACGAAAATCATCGAATTTCGACATCGGCGTGCCAAGTTACAGTCCGGAGAGCCGGAACTGCTGCTTTTGTCGCACGCCGCGGCTCGTGTCGGGTGCGGGCGCTGCGGCGCGCAAGGCGAGGGTGAAAGGGAAGCAGAAGACCTTGATGGATCAGATACGGTGTGTTGCGGTAAGTGAAAAGAAGGTCGGAGGTTGGTGCCGACGACAAAAAAGCGCCGAAGGTAAATAGAGAGTGCAACACGAGGACTTCCCAGGAGGTCACCCATTCCAGTACTACTCTCGCCCAAGCACGCTTAACTTCGGAGTTCTGATGGGATCCGGTGCTTTAGTGCTGGTATGATCGCACACGTTACATGTTGCGCGAAAAAATGCTCTAGTGCCTCACGCGGGAGCCGTGGGGGCCGCAACGCACGAACCGACTAGCCGTCATAGAAACGGCCCCGAAAAACGACTGAAACTAGCTTAAACGGCATCCGAAACGGTCCCGAACCGACTTCGTCTGTTCGCCATGTCGTAGCCAGCGGAACGAGCTTTCCGTGGCCACAAAAATCGCCGAATTCCGACATCGGCGTGCCAAGTTACGGTCCGGCGAGCCGGAACTGCTGCTTTTGTCGCACGCCGCGGCTCGTGTCGGGTGTCGGCGCTGCGGCGCGCAAGGCGAGGGTGAAAGGGAAGCAGAAGACCTCGATGGATCAGATACGGTGTGTTGCGGTAAGTGAAAAGAAGGTCGGAGGTTGGTGCCGACGACAAAAAAGCGTCGAAGGCAAAAAGAGAGTGCAACACGAGGACTTCCCAGGAGGTCACCCATCCCAGTACTACTCTCGCCCAAGCACGCTTAACTTCGGAGTTCTGATGGGATCCGGTTCTTTAGAACTGGTATGATCGCACCCGTTACACGTTGCGCGAAAAAATGCTCTTATGCCTCACGCGGGAGCCGTGGGGGCCGCAACGCACGAACCGACTAGCCGTCATAGAAACGACCCCGAAAAACGACCGAAACGAGCTTAAACGGCATCTGAAACGGTCCCGAACCGACTTCGTCTGTTCGTCACGTCGTAGCCAGCGGAACGTGCTTTCCGTGGCCAGGAAAATCGCCGAATTTCGACATCGGCGTGCCAAGTTACGGTCCGGCGAGCCGGAACTGCTGCTTTTGTCGCACGCCGCGGCTCGTGTCGGGTGCCGGCGCTGCGGCGCGCAAGGCGAGGGTGAAAGGGAAGCAGAAGACCTCGATGGATCAGATACGGTGTGTTGCGGGAAGTGAAAAGAAGGTCGGAGGTTGGTGCCGACGACAAAAAAGCGCCGAAGGCAAAAAGAGAGTGCAACACGAGGACTTCCCAGGAGGTCACCCATCCCAGTACTACTCTCGCCCAAGCACGCTTAACTTTGGAGTTCTGATGGAATCCGGTGCTTTAGTGCTGGTATGATCGCACCCGTTACATGTTGCGAGAAAAAATGCTCTTATGCCTCACGCGGGAGCCGTGGGGGCCGCAACGCACAAACCGACTAGCCGTCATAGAAACGCCCCGAAAAACGCCCGAAACGAGCTTAAACGGCATCTGAAACGGTCCCGAACCGACTTCGTCTGTTCGTCACGTCGTAGCCAGCGGAACGTGCTTTCCGTGGCCAGGAAAATCGCCGAATTTCGACATCGGCGTGCCAAGTTACGGTCCGGCGAGCCAAAACTGCTGCGTTTGTCGCACGCCGCGGCTCGTGTCGGGTGCCGGCGCTGCGGCGCGCAAGGCGAGGGTGAAAGGGAAGCAGAAGACCTCGATGGATCAGATACGGTGTGTTGCGGGAAGTGAAAAGAAGGTCGGAGGTTGGTGCCGACGACAAAAAAGCGCCGAAGGCAAAAAGAGAGTGCAACACGAGGACTTCCCAGGAGGTCACCCATGCCAGTACTACTCTCGCCCAAGCACGCTTAACTTCGGAGTTCTGATGGGATCCGGTGCTTTAGTGCTGGTATGATCGCACCCGTTACATGTTGCGCGAAAAAATGCTCTTATGCCTCACGCGGGAGCCGTGGGGGCCGCAACGCACAAACCGACTAGCCGTCATAGAAACGCCCGAAATGAGCTTAAACGGCATCTGAAACGGTCCCGAACCGACTTCGTCTGTTCGTCACGTCGTAGCCAGCGGAACGAGCTTTCCGTGGCCAGGAAAATCGCCGAATTTCGACATCGGCGTGCCAAGTTACGGTCCGGAGAGCCGGAACTGCTGCGTTTGTCGCACGCCGCGGCTCGTGTCGGGTGCGGGCGCTGCGGCGCGCAAAGCGAGGGTGAAAGGGAAGCAGAAGACCTCGATGGATCAGATACGGTGTGTTGCGGTAAGTGAAAAGAAGGTCGGAGGTTGGTGCCGACGACAAAAAAGCGCCGAAGGCAAAAAGAGAGTGCAACACGAGGACTTCCCAGGAGGTCACCCATCCCAGTACTACTCTCGCCCAAGCACGCTTAACTTCAGAGTTCTGATGGGATCCGGTGCTTTAGTGCTGGTATGATCGCACCCGTTACATGTTGCGCGAAAAAATGCTCTTATGCCTCACGCGGGCGCCGTGGGGGCCGCAACGCACAAACCGACTAGCCGTCATAGAAACGGCCCCGAAAAATGCCCGAAACGAGCTTAAACGGCATCTGAAACGGTCCCGAACCGACTTCGTCTGTTCGCCACGTCGTAGCCAGTGGAACGAGCTTTCCGTGGCCACCAAAATCGCCGAATTCCGACATCGGCGTGCCAAGTTACGGTCCGGCGACCCGGAACTGCTGCGTTTGTCGCACGCCGCGGCTCGTGTCGGGTGCTGGCGCTGCGGCGCGCAAGGCGAGGGTGAAAGGGAAGCAGAAGACCTCGATGGATCAGATACGGTGTGTTGCGGGAAGTGAAAAGAAGGTCGGAGGTTGGTGCCGACGACAAAAAAGTGCCGAAGGCAAAAAGAGAGTGCAACACGAGGACTTCCCAGGAGGTCACCCATCCCAGTACTACTCTCGCCCAAGCACGCTTAACTTCGGAGTTCTGATGGGATCCGGTGCTTTAGTGCTGGTATGATCGCACCCGTTACATGTTGCGCGAAAAAATGCTCTTATGCCTCACGCGGGAGCCGTGGGGGCCGCAACGCACGAACCAACTAGCCGTCATAGAAACGGCCCCGAAAAACGCTCGAAACGAGCTTAAACGGCATCCGAAACGGTCCCGAACCAACTTCGTCTGTTCGCCACGTCGTAGCCAGCGGAACGAGCTTTCCGTGGCCACGAAAATCGCCGAATTCCGACATCGGCGTGCCAAGTTACGGTCCGGCGACCCGGAACTGCTGCGTTTGTCGCACGCCGCGGCTCGTGTCGGGTGCCGGCGCTGCGGCGCGCAAGGCGAGGGTGAAAGGGAAGCAGAAGACCTCGATGGATCAGATACGGTGTGTTGCGGGAAGTGAAAAGAAGGTCGAAGGTTGGTGCCGACGACAAAAAAGCGCCGAAGGCAAAAAGAGAGTGCAACACGAGGACTTCCCAGGAGGTCACCCATCCCAGTACTACTCTCGCCCAAGCACGCTTAACTTCGGAGTTCTGATGGGATCCGGTGCTTTAGTGCTGGTATGATCGCACCCGTTACATGTTGCGCGAAAAAATGCTCTTATGCCTCACGCGGGAGCCGTGGGGGCCGCAACGCACGAACCGACTAGCCGTCATAGAAACGGCCCCGAAAAATGCCCGAAACGAGCTTAAACGGCATCCGAAACGGTCCCGAACCAACTTCGTCTGTTCGCCACGTCGTAGCCAGCGGAACGAGCTTTCCGTGGCCACGAAAATCGCCGAATTCCGACATCGGCGTGCCAAGTTACGGTCCGGCGACCCGGAACTGCTGCGTTTGTCGCACGCCGCGGCTCGTGTCGGGTGCCGGCGCTGCGGCGCGCAAGGCGAGGGTGAAAGGGAAGCAGAAGACCTCGATGGATCAGATACGGTGTGTTGCGGGAAGTGAAAAGAAGGTCGAAGGTTGGTGCCGACGACAAAAAAGCGCCGAAGGCAAAAAGAGAGTGCAACACGAGGACTTCCCAGGAGGTCACCCATCCCAGTACTACTCTCGCCCAAGCACGCTTAACTTCGGAGTTCTGATGGGATCCGGTGCTTTAGTGCTGGTATGATCGCACCCGTTACATGTTGCGCGAAAAAATTCTCTTATGCCTCACGCGGGAGCCGTGGGGGCCGCAACGCACGAACCGACTAGCCGTCATAGAAACGGCCCCGAAAAACGCCCGAAACGAGCTTAAACGGCATCCGAAACGGTCCCGAACCGACTTCGTCTGTTCGCCACGTCGTAGCCAGCGGAACGAGCTTTCCGTGGCCACGAAAATCGCCGAATTCCGACATCGGCGTGCCAAGTTACGGTCCGGCGACCCGGAACTGCTGCGTTTGTCGCACGCCGCGGCTCGTGTCGGGTGCCGGCGCTGCGGCGCGCAAGGCGAGGGTGAAAGGGAAGCAGAAGACCTCGATGGATCAGATACGGTGTGTTGCGGGAAGTGAAAAGAAGGTCGAAGGTTGGTGTCGACGACAAAAAAGCGCCGAAGGCAAAAAAAGAGTGCAACACGAGGACTTCCCAGGAGGTCACCCATCCCAGTACTACTCTCGCCCAAGCACGCTTAACTTCGGAGTTCTGATGGGATCCGGTGCTTTAGTGCTGGTATGATTGCACCCGTTATTGTTGCGCGAAAAAATGCTCTTATGCCTCACGCGGGAGCCGTGGGGGCCGCAACGCACGAACCGACTAGCCGTCATAGAAACGGCCCCGAAAAACGCCCGAAACGAGCTTAAACGGCATCCGAAACGTTCCCGAACCGACTTTGTCTGTTCGCCACGTCGTAGCCAGCGGAACGAGCTTTCCGTGGCCACGAAAATCGCCGAATTCCGACATCGGCGTGCCAAGTTACGGTCCGACGACCCGGAACTGCTGCGTTTGTCGCACGCCGCGGCTCGTGTCGGGTGCCGGCGCTGCGGCGCGCAAGGCGAGGGTGAAAGGGAAGCAGAAGACCTCGATGGATCAGATACAGTGTGTTGCGGGAAGTGAAAAGAAGGTCGGAGGTTGGTGCCGACGACAAAAAAGCGCCGAAGGCAAAAAGAGAGTGCAACACGAGGACTTCCCAGGAGGTCACCCATCCCAGTACTACTCTCGCCCAAGCACGCTTAACTTCGGAGTTCTGATGGGATCCGGTGCTTTAGTGCTGGTATGATCGCACCCGTTACATGTTGCGCGAAAAAATGCTCTTATGCCTCACGCGGGAGCCGTGGGGGCCGCAACGCACAAACCGACTAGCCGTCATAGAAACGCCCGAAATGAGCTTATACGGCATCTGAAACGGTCCCGAACCGACTTCGTCTGTTCGTCACGTCGTAGCCAGCGGAACGAGCTTTTCGTGGCCAGGAAAATCGCCGAATTTCGACATCGGCGTGCCAAGTTACGGTCCGGCGAGCCGGAACTGCTGCGTTTGTCGCACGCCGCGGCTCGTGTCGGGTGCCGGCGCTGCGGCGCGCAAGGCGAGGGTGAAAGGGAAGCAGAAGACCTCGATGGATCAGATACGGTGTGTTGCGGGAAGTGAAAAGAAGGTCGGAGGTTGGTGCCGACGACAAAAAAGCGCCGAAGGCAAAAAGAGAGTGCAACACGAGGACTTCCCAGGAGGTCACCCATCCCAGTACTACTCTCGCCCAAGCACGCTTAACTTCAGAGTTCTGATGGGATCCGGTGCTTTAGTGCTAGTGTGATCGCACCCGTTACATGTTGCGCGAAAAAATGCTCTTATGCCTCACGCGGGAGCCGTGGGGGCCGCAACGCACGAACCGACTAGCCGTCATAAAAACGGCCCCGAAAAACGCCCGAAATGAGCTTAAACGGCATCTGAAACGGTCCCGAACCGACTTCGTCTGTTCGTCACGTCGTAGCCAGCGGAACGAGCTTTCCGTGGCCAGGAAAATCGCCGAATTTCGACATCGGCGTGCCAAGTTACGGTCCGGCGAGCCAGAACTGCTGCTTTTGTCGCACGCCGCGGCTCGTGTCGGGTGCCGGCGCTGCGGCGTGCAAGGCGAGGGTGAAAGGGAAGCAGAAGACCTCGATGGATCAGATACGGTGTGTTGCGGGAAGTGAAAAGAAGGTCGGAGGTTGGTGCCGACGATAAAAAGCGCCGAAGGCAAAAAAAGAGTGCAACACGAGGACTTCCCAGGAGGTCACCCATCCCAGTACTACTCTGGCCCAAGCACGCTTAACTTCAGAGTTCTAATGGGATCCGGTGCTTTAGTGCTAGTGTGATCGCACCCGTTACATGTTGCGCGAAAAAATGCTCTTATGCCTCACGCGGGAGCCGTGGGGGCCGCAACGCACGAACCGACTAGCCGTCATAAAAACGGCCCCGAAAAACGCCCGAAATGAGCTTAAACGGCATCCGAAACGGTCCCGAACCGACTTCGTCTGTTCGCCACGTCGTAGCCAGCGGAACGAGCTTTCCGTGGCCACGAAAATCGCCGAATTCCGACATCGGTGTGCCAAGTTACAGTCCGGAGAGCCGGAACTGCTGCTTTTGTCGCACGCCGCGGCTCGTGTCGGGTGCGGGCGCTGCGGCGCGCAAGGCGAGGGTGAAAGGGAAGCAGAAGACCTTGATGGATCAGATACGGTGTGTTGCGGTAAGTGAAAAGAAGGTCGGAGGTTGGTGCCGACGACAAAAAAGCGCCGAAGGTAAATAGAGAGTGCAACACGAGGACTTCCCAGGAGGTCACCCATTCCAGTACTACTCTCGCCCAAGCACGCTTAACTTCGGAGTTCTGATGGGATCCGGTGCTTTAGTGCTGCTATGATCGCACACGTTACATGTTGCGCGAAAAAATGCTCTTATGCCTCACGCGGGAGCCGTGGGGGCCGCAACGCACGAACCGACTAGCCGTCATAGAAACGGCCCCGAAAAACGACTGAAACTAGCTTAAACGGCATCCGAAACGGTCCCGAACCGACTTCGTCTGTTCGCCACGTCGTAGCCAGCGGAACGAGCTTTCCGTGGCCACGAAAATCGCCGAATTCCGACATCGGTGTGCCAAGTTACAGTCCGGAGAGCCGGAACTGCTGCTTTTGTCGCACGCCGCGGCTCGTGTCGGGTGCGGGCGCTGCGGCGCGCAAGGCGAGGGTGAAAGGGAAGCAGAAGACCTTGATGGATCAGATACGGTGTGTTGCGGTAAGTGAAAAGAAGGTCGGAGGTTGGTGCCGACGACAAAAAAGCGCCGAAGGTAAATAGAGAGTGCAACACGAGGACTTCCCAGGAGGTCACCCATTCCAGTACTACTCTCGCCCAAGCACGCTTAACTTCGGAGTTCTGATGGGATCCGGTGCTTTAGTGCTGGTATGATCGCACACGTTACATGTTGCGCGAAAAAATGCTCTTATGCCTCACGCGGGAGCCGTGGGGGCCGCAACGCACGAACCGACTAGCCGTCATAGAAACGGCCCCGAAAAATGACTGAAACTAGCTTACACGGCATCCGAAATGGTCCCGAACCGACTTCGTCTGTTCGCCACGTCGTAGCCAGCGGAACGAGCTTTCCGTGGCCACAAAAATCGCCGAATTCCGACATCGGCGTGCCAAGTTACGGTCCGGCGAGCCGGAACTGCTGCTTTTGTCGCACGCCGCGGCTCGTGTCGGGTGTCGGCGCTGCGGCGCGCAAGGCGAGGGTGAAAGGGAAGCAGAAGACCTCGATGGATCAGATACGGTGTGTTGCGGTAAGTGAAAAGAACGTCGGAGGTTGGTGCCGACCACAAAAAAGCGTCGAAGGCAAAAAGAGAGTGCAACACGAGGACTTCCCAGGAGGTCACCCATCCCAGTACTACTCTCGCCCAAGCACGCTTAACTTCGAAGTTCTGATGGGATCCGGTTCTTTAGAACTGGTATGATCGCACCCGTTACATGTTGCGCGAAAAAATGCTCTTATGCCTCACGCGGGAGCCGTGGGGGCCGCAACGCACGAACCGACTAGCCGTCATAGAAACGACCCCGAAAAACGACCGAAACGAGCTTAAACGGCATCCGAAACGGTCCCGAACCGACTTTGTCTGTTAGCCACGTCGTAGCCAGCGGAACGAGCTTTCCGTGGCCACGAAAATCGCCGAATTCCGACATCGGCGTGCCAAGTTACGGTCCGGAGAGCCGGAACTGCTGCTTTTGTCGCACGCCGCGGCTCGTGTCGGGTGCCGGCGCTGCGGCGCGCAAGGCGAGGGTGAAAGGGAAGCAGAAGACCTCGATGGATCAGATACGGTGTGTTGCGGGAAGTGAAAAGAAGGTCGGAGGTTGGTGCCGACGACAAAAAAGCGCCGAAGGTAAAAAGAGAGTGCAACACGAGGACTTCCCAGGAGGTCACCCATCCCAGTACTACTCTCGCCCAAGCACGCTTAACTTCGGAGTTCTAATGGGATCCGGTGCTTTAGTGCTGGTATGATCGCACCCGTTACATGTTGCGCGAAAAAATGCTCTTATGCCTCACGCGGGAGCCGTGGGGGCCGCAACGCACGAACCGACTAGCCGTCATAGAAACGGCCCCGAAAAATGCCCGAAACGAGCTTAAACGGCATCCGAAACGGTCCCGAACCAACTTCGTCTGTTCGCCACGTCGTAGCCAGCGGAACGAGCTTTCCGTGGCCACGAAAATCGCCGAATTCCGACATCGGCGTGCCAAGTTACGGTCCGGCGACCCGGAACTGCTGCGTTTGTCGCACGCCGCGGCTCGTGTCGGGTGCCGGCGCTGCGGCGCGCAAGGCGAGGGTGAAAGGGAAGCAGAAGACCTCGATGGATCAGATACGGTGTGTTGCGGTAAGTGAAAAGAAGGTCGGAGGTTGGTGCCGACGACAAAAAAGCGTCGAAGGCAAAAAGAGAGTGCAACACGAGGACTTCCCAGGAGGTCACCCATCCCAGTACTACTCTCGCCCAAGCACGCTTAAGTTCGGAGTTCTGATGGGATCCGGTTCTTTAGAACTGGTATGATCGCACCCGTTACACGTTGCGCGAAAAAATGCTCTTATGCCTCACGCGGGAGCCGTGGGGGCCGCAACGCACGAACCGACCAGCCGTCATAGAAACGACCCCGAAAAACGACCGAAACGAGCTTAAACGGCATTCGAAACGGTCCCGAACCGACTTTGTCTGTTCGCCACGTCGTAGCCAGCGGAGCGAGCTTTCCGTGGCCACGAAAATCGCCGAATTCCGACATCGGCGTGCCAAGTTACGGTCCGGAGAGCCGGAACTGCTGCTTTTGTCGCACGCCGCGGCTCGTGTCGGGTGCCGGCGCTGCGGCGCGCAAGGCGAGGGTGAAAGGGAAGCAGAAGACCTCGATGGATCAGATACGGTGTGTTGCGGGAAGTGAAAAGAAGGTCGGAGGTTGGTGCCGACGACAAAAAAGCGCCGAAGGCAAAAAGAGAGTGCAACACGAGGACTTCCCAGGAGGTCACCCATCCCAGTACTACTCTCGCCCAAGCACGCTTAACTTTGGAGTTCTGATGGAATCCGGTGCTTTAGTGCTGGTATGATCGCACCCGTTACATGTTGCGAGAAAAAATGCTCTTATGCCTCACGCGGGAGCCGTGGGGGCCGCAACGCACAAACCGACTAGCCGTCATAGAAACGCCCCGAAAAACGCCCGAAACGAGCTTAAACGGCATCTGAAACGGTCCCGAACCGACTTCGTCTGTTCGTCACGTCGTAGCCAGCGGAACGTGCTTTCCGTGGCCAGGAAAATCGCCGAATTTCGACATCGGCGTGCCAAGTTACGGTCCGGCGAGCCAAAACTGCTGCGTTTGTCGCACGCCGCGGCTCGTGTCGGGTGCCGGCGCTGCGGCGCGCAAGGCGAGGGTGAAAGGGAAGCAGAAGACCTCGATGGATCAGATACGGTGTGTTGCGGGAAGTGAAAAGAAGGTCGGAGGTTGGTGCCGACGACAAAAAAGCGCCGAAGGCAAAAAGAGAGTGCAACACGAGGACTTCCCAGGAGGTCACCCATGCCAGTACTACTCTCGCCCAAGCACGCTTAACTTCGGAGTTCTGATGGGATCCGGTGCTTTAGTGCTGGTATGATCGCACCCGTTACATGTTGCGCGAAAAAATGCTCTTATGCCTCACGCGGGAGCCGTGGGGGCCGCAACGCACAAACCGACTAGCCGTCATAGAAACGCTCGAAATGAGCTTAAACGGCATCTGAAACGGTCCCGAACCGACTTTGTCTGTTCGTCACGTCGTAGCCAGCGGAACGAGCTTTCCGTGGCCAGGAAAATCGCCGAATTTCGACATCGGCGTGCCAAGTTACGGTCCGGAGAGCCGGAACTGCTGCGTTTGTCGCACGCCGCGGCTCGTGTCGGGTGCGGGCGCTGCGGCGCGCAAGGCGAGGGTGAAAGGGAAGCAGAAGACCTCGATGGATCAGATACGGTGTGTTGCGGTAAGTGAAAAGAAGGTCGGAGGTTGGTGCCGACGACAAAAAAGCGCCGAAGGCAAAAAGAGAGTGCAACACGAGGACTTCCCAGGAGGTCACCCATCCCAGTACTACTCTCGCCCAAGCACGCTTAACTTCAGAGTTCTGATGGGATCCGGTGCTTTAGTGCTGGTATGATCGCACCCGTTACATGTTGCGCGAAAAAATGCTCTTATGCCTCACGCGGGAGCCGTGGGGGCCGCAACGCATGAACCGACTAGCCGTCATAGAAACGGCCTCCGAAACAGTCCCGAACCGACTTCGTCTGTTCGCCACGTCGTAGCCAGCGAAACGAGCTTTCAGTGGCCACGAAAATCGCCGAATTCCGACATCGGCGTGCCAAGTTACGGTCTGGCGAGCCGGAACTGCTGCGTTTGTCGCACGCCGCGGCTCCTGTCGGGTGCCGGCGCTGCGGCGCGCAAGGCGAGGGTGAAAGGGAAGCAGAAGACCTCGATGGATCAGATACGGTGTGTTGCGGGAAGTGAAAAGAAGGTCGGAGGTTGGTGCCGACGACAAAAAAGCGCCGAAGGCAAAAAGAGAGTGCAACACAAGGACTTCCCAGGAGGTCACCCATCCCAGTACTACTCTCGCTCAAGCACGCTTAACTTCAGAGTTCTGATGGGATCCGGTGCTTTAGTGCTGGTATGATCGCACCCGTTACATGTTGCGCGAAAAAATGCTCTTATGCCTCACGCGGGAGCCGTGGGGGCCGCAACGCACAAACCGACTAGTCATCATAGAAACGCCCGAAATGATCTTAAACGGCATCTAAAACGGTCCCGAACCGACTTCGTCTGTTCGTCACGTCGTAGCCAGCGGAACGAGCTTTCCGTGGCCAGGAAAATCGCCGAATTTCGACATCGGCGTGCCAAGTTACGGTCTGGCGAGCCGGAACTGCTGCGTTTGTCGCACGCCGCGGCTCGTGTCGGGTGCCGGCGCTGCGGCGCGCAAGGCGAGGGTGAAAGGGAAGCAGAAGACCTCGATGGATCAGATACGGTGTGTTGCGGGAAGTGAAAAGAAGGTCGGAGGTTGGTGCCGACGACAAAAAAGCGCCGAAGGCAAAAAGAGAGTGCAACACGAGGACTTCCCAGGAGGTCACCCATCCCAGTACTACTCTCGCCCAAGCACGCTTAACTTCAGAGTTCTGATGGGATCCGGTGCTTTAGTGCTAGTGTGATCGCACCCGTTACATGTTGCGCGAAAAAATGCTCTTATGCCTCACGCGGGAGCCGTGGGGGCCGCAACGCACGAACCGACTAGCCGTCATAAAAACGGCCCCGAAAAACGCCCGAAATGAGCTTAAACGGCATCCGAAACGGTCCCGAACCGACTTCGTCTGTTCGTCACGTCGTAGCCAGCGGAACGTGCTTTCCGTGGGCAGGAAAATCGCCGAATTTCGACATCGGCGTGCCAAGTTACGGTCCGGCGAGCCGGAACTGCTGCGTTTGTCGCACGCCGCGGCTCGTGTCGGGTGCCAGCGCTGCGGCGCGCAAGGCGAGGGTGAAAGGGAAGCAGAAGACCTCGATGGATCAGATACGGTGTGTTGCGGGAAGTGAAAAGAAGGTCGGAGGTTGGTGCCGACGACAAAAAAGCGCCGAAGGCAAAAAGAGAGTGCAACACAAGGACTTCCCAGGAGGTCACCCATCCCAGTACTACTCTCGCTCAAGCACGCTTAACTTCAGAGTTCTGATGGGATCCGGTGCTTTAGTGCTGGTATGATCGCACCCGTTACATATTGCGCGAAAAAATGCTCTTATGCCTCACGCGGGAGCCGTGGGGGCCGCAACGCACGAACCGACTAGCTGTCATAAAAACGGCCCCGAAAAACGCCCGAAACTAGCTTAAACGGCATCCGAAACGGTCCTGAACCGACTTTGTCTGTTCGCCACGTCGTAGCCAGCGGAACGAGCTTTCCGTGGCCACGAAAATCATCGAATTTCGACATCGGCGTGCCAAGTTACAGTCCGGAGAGCCGGAACTGCTGCTTTTGTCGCACGCCGCGGCTCGTGTCGGGTGCGGGCGCTGCGGCGCGCAAGGCGAGGGTGAAAGGGAAGCAGAAGACCTTGATGGATCAGATACGGTGTGTTGCGGTAAGTGAAAAGAAGGTCGGAGGTTGGTGCCGACGACAAAAAAGCGCCGAAGGTAAATAGAGAGTGCAACACGAGGACTTCCCAGGAGGTCACCCATTCCAGTACTACTCTCGCCCAAGCACGCTTAACTTCGGAGTTCTGATGGGATCCGGTGCTTTAGTGCTGGTATGATCGCACACGTTACATGTTGCGCGAAAAAATGCTCTAGTGCCTCACGCGGGAGCCGTGGGGGCCGCAACGCACGAACCGACTAGCCGTCATAGAAACGGCCCCGAAAAACGACTGAAACTAGCTTAAACGGCATCCGAAACGGTCCCGAACCGACTTCATCTGTTCGCCATGTCGTAGCCAGCGGAACGAGCTTTCCGTGGCCACAAAAATCGCCGAATTCCGACATCGGCGTGCCAAGTTACGGTCCGGCGAGCCGGAACTGCTGCTTTTGTCGCACGCCGCGGCTCGTGTCGGGTGTCGGCGCTGCGGCGCGCAAGGCGAGGGTGAAAGGGAAGCAGAAGACCTCGATGGATCAGATACGGTGTGTTGCGGTAAGTGAAAAGAAGGTCGGAGGTTGGTGCCGACGACAAAAAAGCGTCGAAGGCAAAAAGAGAGTGCAACACGAGGACTTCCCAGGAGGTCACCCATCCCAGTACTACTCTCGCCCAAGCACGCTTAACTTCGGAGTTCTGATGGGATCCGGTTCTTTAGAACTGGTATGATCGCACCCGTTACACGTTGCGCGAAAAAATGCTCTTATGCCTCACGCGGGAGCCGTGGGGGCCGCAACGCACGAACCGACTAGCCGTCATAGAAACGACCCCGAAAAACGACCGAAACGAGCTTAAACGGCATTCGAAACGGTCCCGAACCGTCTTTGTCTGTTCGCCACGTCGTAGCCAGCGGAGCGAGCTTTCCGTGGCCACGAAAATCGCCGAATTCCGACATCGGCGTGCCAAGTTACGGTCCGGAGAGCCGGAACTGCTGCTTTTGTCGCACGCCGCGGCTCGTGTCGGGTGCCGGCGCTGCGGCGCGCAAGGCGAGGGTGAAAGGGAAGCAGAAGACCTCGATGGATCAGATACGGTGTGTTGCGGGAAGTGAAAAGAAGGTCGGAGGTTGGTGCCGACGACAAAAAAGCGCCGAAGGCAAAAAGAGAGTGCAACACGAGGACTTCCCAGGAGGTCACCCATCCCAGTACTACTCTCGCCCAAGCACGCTTAACTTTGGAGTTCTGATGGAATCCGGTGCTTTAGTGCTGGTATGATCGCACCCGTTACATGTTGCGAGAAAAAATGCTCTTATGCCTCACGCGGGAGCCGTGGGGGCCGCAACGCACAAACCGACTAGCCGTCATAGAAACGCCCCGAAAAACGCCCGAAACGAGCTTAAACGGCATCTGAAACGGTCCCGAACCGACTTCGTCTGTTCGTCACGTCGTAGCCAGCGGAACGTGCTTTCCGTGGCCAGGAAAATCGCCGAATTTCGACATCGGCGTGCCAAGTTACGGTCCGGCGAGCCAAAACTGCTGCGTTTGTCGCACGCCGCGGCTCGTGTCGGGTGCCGGCGCTGCGGCGCGCAAGGCGAGGGTGAAAGGGAAGCAGAAGACCTCGATGGATCAGATACGGTGTGTTGCGGGAAGTGAAAAGAAGGTCGGAGGTTGGTGCCGACGACAAAAAAGCGCCGAAGGCAAAAAGAGAGTGCAACACGAGGACTTCCCAGGAGGTCACCCATGCCAGTACTACTCTCGCCCAAGCACGCTTAACTTCGGAGTTCTGATGGGATCCGGTGCTTTAGTGCTGGTATGATCGCACCCGTTACATGTTGCGCGAAAAAATGCTCTTATGCCTCACGCGGGAGCCGTGGGGGCCGCAACGCACAAACCGACTAGCCGTCATAGAAACGCCCGAAATGAGCTTAAACGGCATCTGAAACGGTCCCGAACCGACTTCGTCTGTTCGTCACGTCGTAGCCAGCGGAACGAGCTTTCCGTGGCCAGGAAAATCGCCGAATTTCGACATCGGCGTGCCAAGTTACGGTCCGGAGAGCCGGAACTGCTGCGTTTGTCGCACGCCGCGGCTCGTGTCGGGTGCGGGCGCTGCGGCGCGCAAAGCGAGGGTGAAAGGGAAGCAGAAGACCTCGATGGATCAGATACGGTGTGTTGCGGTAAGTGAAAAGAAGGTCGGAGGTTGGTGCCGACGACAAAAAAGCGCCGAAGGCAAAAAGAGAGTGCAACACGAGGACTTCCCAGGAGGTCACCCATCCCAGTACTACTCTCGCCCAAGCACGCTTAACTTCAGAGTTCTGATGGGATCCGGTGCTTTAGTGCTGGTATGATCGCACCCGTTACATGTTGCACGAAAAAATGCTCTTATGCCTCACGCGGGCGCCGTGGGGGCCGCAACGCACAAACCGACTAGCCGTCATAGAAACGGCCCCGAAAAATGCCCGAAACGAGCTTAAACGGCATCTGAAACGGTCCCGAACCGACTTCGTCTGTTCGCCACGTCGTAGCCAGTGGAACGAGCTTTCCGTGGCCACCAAAATCGCCGAATTCCGACATCGGCGTGCCAAGTTACGGTCCGGCGACCCGGAACTGCTGCGTTTGTCGCACGCCGCGGCTCGTGTCGGGTGCTGGCGCTGCGGCGCGCAAGGCGAGGGTGAAAGGGAAGCAGAAGACCTCGATGGATCAGATACGGTGTGTTGCGGGAAGTGAAAAGAAGGTCGGAGGTTGGTGCCGACGACAAAAAAGTGCCGAAGGCAAAAAGAGAGTGCAACACGAGGACTTCCCAGGAGGTCACCCATCCCAGTACTACTCTCGCCCAAGCACGCTTAACTTCGGAGTTCTGATGGGATCCGGTGCTTTAGTGCTGGTATGATCGCACCCGTTACATGTTGCGCGAAAAAATGCTCTTATGCCTCACGCGGGAGCCGTGGGGGCCGCAACGCACGAACCAACTAGCCGTCATAGAAACGGCCCCGAAAACGCTCGAAACGAGCTTAAACGGCATCCGAAACGGTCCCGAACCGACTTCGTCTGTTCGCCACGTCGTAGCCAGCGGAACGAGCTTTCCGTGGCCACGAAAATCGCCGAATTCCGACATCGGCGTGCCAAGTTACGGTCCGGCGACCCGGAACTGCTGCGTTTGTCGCACGCCGCGGCTCGTGTCGGGTGCCGGCGCTGCGGCGCGCAAGGCGAGGGTGAAAGGGAAGCAGAAGACCTCGATGGATCAGATACGGTGTGTTGCGGGAAGTGAAAAGAAGGTCGGAGGTTGGTGCCGACGACAAAAAAGCGCCGAAGGCAAAAAGAGAGTGCAACACAAGGACTTCCCAGGAGGTCACCCATCCCAGTACTACTCTCGCTCAAGCACGCTTAACTTCAGAGTTCTGATGGGATCCGGTGCTTTAGTGCTGGTATGATCGCACCCGTTACATATTGCGCGAAAAAATGCTCTTATGCCTCACGCGGGAGCCGTGGGGGCCGCAACGCACGAACCGACTAGCTGTCATAAAAACGGCCCCGAAAAACGCCCGAAACTAGCTTAAACGGCATCCGAAACGGTCCTGAACCGACTTTGTCTGTTCGCCACGTCGTAGCCAGCGGAACGAGCTTTCCGTGGCCACGAAAATCATCGAATTTCGACATCGGCGTGCCAAGTTACAGTCCGGAGAGCCGGAACTGCTGCTTTTGTCGCACGCCGCGGCTCGTGTCGGGTGCGGGCGCTGCGGCGCGCAAGGCGAGGGTGAAAGGGAAGCAGAAGACCTT
The DNA here is from genome assembly GCF_984573655.1 of Nuphar pumila. NCBI lineage: Eukaryota > Viridiplantae > Streptophyta > Magnoliopsida > Nymphaeales > Nymphaeaceae > Nuphar > Nuphar pumila. The sequence continues at coordinate 162,223,578 of NC_143249.1, read as the reverse complement.
GATGGATCAGATACGGTGTGTTGCGGTAAGTGAAAAGAAGGTCGGAGGTTGGTGCCGACGACAAAAAAGCGCCGAAGGTAAATAGAGAGTGCAACACGAGGACTTCCCAGGAGGTCACCCATTCCAGTACTACTCTCGCCCAAGCACGCTTAACTTCGGAGTTCTGATGGGATCCGGTGCTTTAGTGCTGGTATGATCGCACACGTTACATGTTGCGCGAAAAAATGCTCTAGTGCCTCACGCGGGAGCCGTGGGGGCCGCAACGCACGAACCGACTAGCCGTCATAGAAACGGCCCCGAAAAACGACTGAAACTAGCTTAAACGGCATCCGAAACGGTCCCGAACCGACTTCATCTGTTCGCCATGTCGTAGCCAGCGGAACGAGCTTTCCGTGGCCACAAAAATCGCCGAATTCCGACATCGGCGTGCCAAGTTACGGTCCGGCGAGCCGGAACTGCTGCTTTTGTCGCACGCCGCGGCTCGTGTCGGGTGTCGGCGCTGCGGCGCGCAAGGCGAGGGTGAAAGGGAAGCAGAAGACCTCGATGGATCAGATACGGTGTGTTGCGGTAAGTGAAAAGAAGGTCGGAGGTTGGTGCCGACGACAAAAAAGCGTCGAAGGCAAAAAGAGAGTGCAACACGAGGACTTCCCAGGAGGTCACCCATCCCAGTACTACTCTCGCCCAAGCACGCTTAACTTCGGAGTTCTGATGGGATCCGGTTCTTTAGAACTGGTATGATCGCACCCGTTACACGTTGCGCGAAAAAATGCTCTTATGCCTCACGCGGGAGCCGTGGGGGCCGCAACGCACGAACCGACTAGCCGTCATAGAAACGACCCCGAAAAACGACCGAAACGAGCTTAAACGGCATTCGAAACGGTCCCGAACCGTCTTTGTCTGTTCGCCACGTCGTAGCCAGCGGAGCGAGCTTTCCGTGGCCACGAAAATCGCCGAATTCCGACATCGGCGTGCCAAGTTACGGTCCGGAGAGCCGGAACTGCTGCTTTTGTCGCACGCCGCGGCTCGTGTCGGGTGCCGGCGCTGCGGCGCGCAAGGCGAGGGTGAAAGGGAAGCAGAAGACCTCGATGGATCAGATACGGTGTGTTGCGGGAAGTGAAAAGAAGGTCGGAGGTTGGTGCCGACGACAAAAAAGCGCCGAAGGCAAAAAGAGAGTGCAACACGAGGACTTCCCAGGAGGTCACCCATCCCAGTACTACTCTCGCCCAAGCACGCTTAACTTTGGAGTTCTGATGGAATCCGGTGCTTTAGTGCTGGTATGATCGCACCCGTTACATGTTGCGAGAAAAAATGCTCTTATGCCTCACGCGGGAGCCGTGGGGGCCGCAACGCACAAACCGACTAGCCGTCATAGAAACGCCCCGAAAAACGCCCGAAACGAGCTTAAACGGCATCTGAAACGGTCCCGAACCGACTTCGTCTGTTCGTCACGTCGTAGCCAGCGGAACGTGCTTTCCGTGGCCAGGAAAATCGCCGAATTTCGACATCGGCGTGCCAAGTTACGGTCCGGCGAGCCAAAACTGCTGCGTTTGTCGCACGCCGCGGCTCGTGTCGGGTGCCGGCGCTGCGGCGCGCAAGGCGAGGGTGAAAGGGAAGCAGAAGACCTCGATGGATCAGATACGGTGTGTTGCGGGAAGTGAAAAGAAGGTCGGAGGTTGGTGCCGACGACAAAAAAGCGCCGAAGGCAAAAAGAGAGTGCAACACGAGGACTTCCCAGGAGGTCACCCATGCCAGTACTACTCTCGCCCAAGCACGCTTAACTTCGGAGTTCTGATGGGATCCGGTGCTTTAGTGCTGGTATGATCGCACCCGTTACATGTTGCGCGAAAAAATGCTCTTATGCCTCACGCGGGAGCCGTGGGGGCCGCAACGCACAAACCGACTAGCCGTCATAGAAACGCCCGAAATGAGCTTAAACGGCATCTGAAACGGTCCCGAACCGACTTCGTCTGTTCGTCACGTCGTAGCCAGCGGAACGAGCTTTCCGTGGCCAGGAAAATCGCCGAATTTCGACATCGGCGTGCCAAGTTACGGTCCGGAGAGCCGGAACTGCTGCGTTTGTCGCACGCCGCGGCTCGTGTCGGGTGCGGGCGCTGCGGCGCGCAAAGCGAGGGTGAAAGGGAAGCAGAAGACCTCGATGGATCAGATACGGTGTGTTGCGGTAAGTGAAAAGAAGGTCGGAGGTTGGTGCCGACGACAAAAAAGCGCCGAAGGCAAAAAGAGAGTGCAACACGAGGACTTCCCAGGAGGTCACCCATCCCAGTACTACTCTCGCCCAAGCACGCTTAACTTCAGAGTTCTGATGGGATCCGGTGCTTTAGTGCTGGTATGATCGCACCCGTTACATGTTGCGCGAAAAAATGCTCTTATGCCTCACGCGGGAGCCGTGGGGGCCGCAACGCACAAACCGACTAGTCATCATAGAAACGCCCGAAATGATCTTAAACGGCATCTAAAACGGTCCCGAACCGACTTCGTCTGTTCGTCACGTCGTAGCCAGCGGAACGAGCTTTCCGTGGCCAGGAAAATCGCCGAATTTCGACATCGGCGTGCCAAGTTACGGTCTGGCGAGCCGGAACTGCTGCGTTTGTCGCACGCCGCGGCTCGTGTCGGGTGCCGGCGCTGCGGCGCGCAAGGCGAGGGTGAAAGGGAAGCAGAAGACCTCGATGGATCAGATACGGTGTGTTGCGGGAAGTGAAAAGAAGGTCGGAGGTTGGTGCCGACGACAAAAAAGCGCCGAAGGCAAAAAGAGAGTGCAACACGAGGACTTCCCAGGAGGTCACCCATCCCAGTACTACTCTCGCCCAAGCACGCTTAACTTCAGAGTTCTGATGGGATCCGGTGCTTTAGTGCTAGTGTGATCGCACCCGTTACATGTTGCGCGAAAAAATGCTCTTATGCCTCACGCGGGAGCCGTGGGGGCCGCAACGCACGAACCGACTAGCCGTCATAAAAACGGCCCCGAAAAACGCCCGAAATGAGCTTAAACGGCATCCGAAACGGTCCCGAACCGACTTCGTCTGTTCGTCACGTCGTAGCCAGCGGAACGTGCTTTCCGTGGGCAGGAAAATCGCCGAATTTCGACATCGGCGTGCCAAGTTACGGTCCGGCGAGCCGGAACTGCTGCGTTTGTCGCACGCCGCGGCTCGTGTCGGGTGCCAGCGCTGCGGCGCGCAAGGCGAGGGTGAAAGGGAAGCAGAAGACCTCGATGGATCAGATACGGTGTGTTGCGGGAAGTGAAAAGAAGGTCGGAGGTTGGTGCCGACGACAAAAAAGCGCCGAAGGCAAAAAGAGAGTGCAACACAAGGACTTCCCAGGAGGTCACCCATCCCAGTACTACTCTCGCTCAAGCACGCTTAACTTCAGAGTTCTGATGGGATCCGGTGCTTTAGTGCTGGTATGATCGCACCCGTTACATATTGCGCGAAAAAATGCTCTTATGCCTCACGCGGGAGCCGTGGGGGCCGCAACGCACGAACCGACTAGCTGTCATAAAAACGGCCCCGAAAAACGCCCGAAACTAGCTTAAACGGCATCCGAAACGGTCCTGAACCGACTTTGTCTGTTCGCCACGTCGTAGCCAGCGGAACGAGCTTTCCGTGGCCACGAAAATCATCGAATTTCGACATCGGCGTGCCAAGTTACAGTCCGGAGAGCCGGAACTGCTGCTTTTGTCGCACGCCGCGGCTCGTGTCGGGTGCGGGCGCTGCGGCGCGCAAGGCGAGGGTGAAAGGGAAGCAGAAGACCTTGATGGATCAGATACGGTGTGTTGCGGTAAGTGAAAAGAAGGTCGGAGGTTGGTGCCGACGACAAAAAAGCGCCGAAGGTAAATAGAGAGTGCAACACGAGGACTTCCCAGGAGGTCACCCATTCCAGTACTACTCTCGCCCAAGCACGCTTAACTTCGGAGTTCTGATGGGATCCGGTGCTTTAGTGCTGGTATGATCGCACACGTTACATGTTGCGCGAAAAAATGCTCTAGTGCCTCACGCGGGAGCCGTGGGGGCCGCAACGCACGAACCGACTAGCCGTCATAGAAACGGCCCCGAAAAACGACTGAAACTAGCTTAAACGGCATCCGAAACGGTCCCGAACCGACTTCATCTGTTCGCCATGTCGTAGCCAGCGGAACGAGCTTTCCGTGGCCACAAAAATCGCCGAATTCCGACATCGGCGTGCCAAGTTACGGTCCGGCGAGCCGGAACTGCTGCTTTTGTCGCACGCCGCGGCTCGTGTCGGGTGTCGGCGCTGCGGCGCGCAAGGCGAGGGTGAAAGGGAAGCAGAAGACCTCGATGGATCAGATACGGTGTGTTGCGGTAAGTGAAAAGAAGGTCGGAGGTTGGTGCCGACGACAAAAAAGCGTCGAAGGCAAAAAGAGAGTGCAACACGAGGACTTCCCAGGAGGTCACCCATCCCAGTACTACTCTCGCCCAAGCACGCTTAACTTCGGAGTTCTGATGGGATCCGGTTCTTTAGAACTGGTATGATCGCACCCGTTACACGTTGCGCGAAAAAATGCTCTTATGCCTCACGCGGGAGCCGTGGGGGCCGCAACGCACGAACCGACTAGCCGTCATAGAAACGACCCCGAAAAACGACCGAAACGAGCTTAAACGGCATTCGAAACGGTCCCGAACCGTCTTTGTCTGTTCGCCACGTCGTAGCCAGCGGAGCGAGCTTTCCGTGGCCACGAAAATCGCCGAATTCCGACATCGGCGTGCCAAGTTACGGTCCGGAGAGCCGGAACTGCTGCTTTTGTCGCACGCCGCGGCTCGTGTCGGGTGCCGGCGCTGCGGCGCGCAAGGCGAGGGTGAAAGGGAAGCAGAAGACCTCGATGGATCAGATACGGTGTGTTGCGGGAAGTGAAAAGAAGGTCGGAGGTTGGTGCCGACGACAAAAAAGCGCCGAAGGCAAAAAGAGAGTGCAACACGAGGACTTCCCAGGAGGTCACCCATCCCAGTACTACTCTCGCCCAAGCACGCTTAACTTTGGAGTTCTGATGGAATCCGGTGCTTTAGTGCTGGTATGATCGCACCCGTTACATGTTGCGAGAAAAAATGCTCTTATGCCTCACGCGGGAGCCGTGGGGGCCGCAACGCACAAACCGACTAGCCGTCATAGAAACGCCCCGAAAAACGCCCGAAACGAGCTTAAACGGCATCTGAAACGGTCCCGAACCGACTTCGTCTGTTCGTCACGTCGTAGCCAGCGGAACGTGCTTTCCGTGGCCAGGAAAATCGCCGAATTTCGACATCGGCGTGCCAAGTTACGGTCCGGCGAGCCAAAACTGCTGCGTTTGTCGCACGCCGCGGCTCGTGTCGGGTGCCGGCGCTGCGGCGCGCAAGGCGAGGGTGAAAGGGAAGCAGAAGACCTCGATGGATCAGATACGGTGTGTTGCGGGAAGTGAAAAGAAGGTCGGAGGTTGGTGCCGACGACAAAAAAGCGCCGAAGGCAAAAAGAGAGTGCAACACGAGGACTTCCCAGGAGGTCACCCATGCCAGTACTACTCTCGCCCAAGCACGCTTAACTTCGGAGTTCTGATGGGATCCGGTGCTTTAGTGCTGGTATGATCGCACCCGTTACATGTTGCGCGAAAAAATGCTCTTATGCCTCACGCGGGAGCCGTGGGGGCCGCAACGCACAAACCGACTAGCCGTCATAGAAACGCCCGAAATGAGCTTAAACGGCATCTGAAACGGTCCCGAACCGACTTCGTCTGTTCGTCACGTCGTAGCCAGCGGAACGAGCTTTCCGTGGCCAGGAAAATCGCCGAATTTCGACATCGGCGTGCCAAGTTACGGTCCGGAGAGCCGGAACTGCTGCGTTTGTCGCACGCCGCGGCTCGTGTCGGGTGCGGGCGCTGCGGCGCGCAAAGCGAGGGTGAAAGGGAAGCAGAAGACCTCGATGGATCAGATACGGTGTGTTGCGGTAAGTGAAAAGAAGGTCGGAGGTTGGTGCCGACGACAAAAAAGCGCCGAAGGCAAAAAGAGAGTGCAACACGAGGACTTCCCAGGAGGTCACCCATCCCAGTACTACTCTCGCCCAAGCACGCTTAACTTCAGAGTTCTGATGGGATCCGGTGCTTTAGTGCTGGTATGATCGCACCCGTTACATGTTGCACGAAAAAATGCTCTTATGCCTCACGCGGGCGCCGTGGGGGCCGCAACGCACAAACCGACTAGCCGTCATAGAAACGGCCCCGAAAAATGCCCGAAACGAGCTTAAACGGCATCTGAAACGGTCCCGAACCGACTTCGTCTGTTCGCCACGTCGTAGCCAGTGGAACGAGCTTTCCGTGGCCACCAAAATCGCCGAATTCCGACATCGGCGTGCCAAGTTACGGTCCGGCGACCCGGAACTGCTGCGTTTGTCGCACGCCGCGGCTCGTGTCGGGTGCTGGCGCTGCGGCGCGCAAGGCGAGGGTGAAAGGGAAGCAGAAGACCTCGATGGATCAGATACGGTGTGTTGCGGGAAGTGAAAAGAAGGTCGGAGGTTGGTGCCGACGACAAAAAAGTGCCGAAGGCAAAAAGAGAGTGCAACACGAGGACTTCCCAGGAGGTCACCCATCCCAGTACTACTCTCGCCCAAGCACGCTTAACTTCGGAGTTCTGATGGGATCCGGTGCTTTAGTGCTGGTATGATCGCACCCGTTACATGTTGCGCGAAAAAATGCTCTTATGCCTCACGCGGGAGCCGTGGGGGCCGCAACGCACGAACCAACTAGCCGTCATAGAAACGGCCCCGAAAACGCTCGAAACGAGCTTAAACGGCATCCGAAACGGTCCCGAACCGACTTTGTCTGTTCGCCACGTCGTAGCCAGCGGAACGAGCTTTCCGTGGCCACGAAAATCGCCGAATTCCGACATCGGCGTGCCAAGTTACGGTCCGGCGACCCGGAACTGCTGCGTTTGTCGCACGCCGCGGCTCGTGTCGGGTGCCGGCGCTGCGGCGCGCAAGGCGAGGGTGAAAGGGAAGCAGAAGACCTCGATGGATCAGATACGGTGTGTTGCGGGAAGTGAAAAGAAGGTCGAAGGTTGGTGCCGACGACAAAAGAGCGCCGAAGGCAAAAAGAGAGTGCAACACGAGGACTTCCCAGGAGGTCACCCATCCCAGTACTACTCTCGCCCAAGCACGCTTAACTTCGGAGTTCTGATGGGATCCGGTGCTTTAGTGCTGGTATGATCGCACCCGTTACATGTTGCGCGAAAAAATGCTCTTATGCCTCACGCGGGAGCCGTGGGGGCCGCAACGCACGAACCGACTAGCCGTCATAGAAACGGCCCCGAAAAACGCCCGAAACGAGCTTAAACGGCATCCGAAACGGTCCCGAACTGACTCTGTCTGTTCGCCACGTCGTAGCCAGCGGACCGAGCTTTCCGTGGCCACGAAAATCGCCGAATTCCGACATCGGCGTGCCAAGTTACGGTCCGGCGACCCGGAACTGCTGCGTTTGTCGCACGCCGCGGCTCGTGTCGGGTGCCGGCGCTGCGGCGCGCAAGGCGAGGGTGAAAGGGAAGCAGAAGACCTCGATGGATCAGATACGGTGTGTTGCGGGAAGTGAAAAGAAGGTCGGAGGTTGGTGCCGACGACAAAAAAGCGCCGAAGGTAAAAAGAGAGTGCAACACGAGGACTTCCCAGGAGGTCACCCATCCCAGTACTACTCTCGCCCAAGCACGCTTAACTTCGGAGTTCTGATGGGATCCGGTGCTTTAGTGCTGGTATGATCGCACCCGTTACATGTTGCGCGAAAAAATGCTCTTATACCTTACGCGGGAGCCGTGGGGGCCGCAACGCACGAACCGACTAGCCGTCATAGAAACGGCCGCGAAAAACGCCCGAAACGAGCTTAAACGGCATCCGAAACGGTCCCGAACCGACTTCGTCTGTTCGCCACGTCGTAGCCAGCGGAACGAGCTTTCCGTGGCCACGAAAATCGCCGAATTTCGACATCGGCGTGCCAAGTTACGGTCCGGCGACCCGGAACTGCTGCGTTTGTCGCACGCCGCGGCTCGTGTCGGGTGCCGGCGCTGCGGCGCGCACGGCGAGGGTGAAAGGGAAGCAGAAGACCTCGATGGATCAGATACGGTGTGTTGCGGGAATGTGAAAAGAAGGTCGGAGGTTGGTGCCGACGACAAAAAAGCGCCGAAGGCAAAAAGAGAGTGCAACACGAGGACTTCCCAGGAGGTCACCCATCCCAGTACTACTCTCGCCCAAGCACGCTTAACTTCGGAGTTCTGATGGGATCCGGTGCTTTAGTGCTGGTATGATCGCACCCGTTACATGTTGCGCGAAAAAATGCTCTTATGCCTCACGCGGGAGCCGTGGGGGCCGCAACGCACGAACCGACTAGCCGTCATAGAAACGGCCCCGAAAAATGCCCGAAACGAGCTTAAACGGCATCCGAAACGGTCCCGAACCAACTTCGTCTGTTCGCCACGTCGTAGCCAGCGGAACGAGCTTTCCGTGGCCACGAAAATCGCCGAATTCCGACATCGGCGTGCCAAGTTACGGTCCGGCGACCCGGAACTGCTGCGTTTGTCGCACGCCGCGGCTCGTGTCGGGTGCCGGCGCTGCGGCGCGCAAGGCGAGGGTGATAGGGAAGCAGAAGACCTCGATGGATCAGATACGGTGTGTTGCGGGAAGTGAAAAGAAGGTCGAAGGTTGGTGCCGACGACAAAAAAGCGCCGAAGGCAAAAAGAGAGTGCAACACGAGGACTTCCCAGGAGGTCACCCATCCCAGTACTACTCTCGCCCAAGCACGCTTAACTTCGGAGTTCTGATGGGATCCGGTGCTTTAGTGCTGGTATGATCGCACCCGTTACATGTTGCGCGAAAAAATTCTCTTATGCCTCACGCGGGAGCCGTGGGGGCCGCAACGCACGAACCGACTAGCCGTCATAGAAACGGCCCCGAAAAACGCCCGAAACGAGCTTAAACGGCATCCGAAACGGTCCCGAACCGACTTCGTCTGTTCGCCACGTCGTAGCCAGCGGAACGAGCTTTCCGTGGCCACGAAAATCGCCGAATTCCGACATCGGCGTGCCAAGTTACGGTCCGGCGACCCGGAACTGCTGCGTTTGTCGCACGCCGCGGCTCGTGTCGGGTGCCGGCGCTGCGGCGCGCAAGGCGAGGGTGAAAGGGAAGCAGAAGACCTCGATGGATCAGATACGGTGTGTTGCGGGAAGTGAAAAGAAGGTCGAAGGTTGGTGTCGACGACAAAAAAGCGCCGAAGGCAAAAAAAGAGTGCAACACGAGGACTTCCCAGGAGGTCACCCATCCCAGTACTACTCTCACCCAAGCACGCTTAACTTCGGAGTTCTGATGGGATCCGGTGCTTTAGTGCTGGTATGATTGCACCCGTTACATGTTGCGCGAAAAAATGCTCTTATGCCTCACGCGGGAGCCGTGGGGGCCGCAACGCACGAACCGACTAGCCGTCATAGAAACGGCCCCGAAAAACGCCCGAAACGAGCTTAAACGGCATCCGAAACGTTCCCGAACCGACTTTGTCTGTTCGCCACGTCGTAGCCAGCGGAACGAGCTTTCCGTGGCCACGAAAATCGCCGAATTCCGACATCGGCGTGCCAAGTTACGGTCCGGCGACCCGGAACTGCTGCGTTTGTCGCACGCCGCGGCTCGTGTCGGGTGCCGGCGCTGCGGCGCGCAAGGCGAGGGTGAAAGGGAAGCAGAAGACCTCGATGGATCAGATACGGTGTGTTGCGGGAAGTGAAAAGAAGGTCGGAGGTTGGTGCCGACGACAAAAAAGCGCCGAAGGTAAAAAGAGAGTGCAACACGAGGACTTCCCAGGAGGTCACCCATCCCAGTACTACTCTCGCCCAAGCACGCTTAACTTCGGAGTTCTGATGGGATCCGGTGCTTTAGTGCTGGTATGATCGCACCCGTTACATGTTGCGCGAAAAAATGCTCTTATGCCTCACGCGGGAGCCGTGGGGGCCGCAACGCACGAACCGACTAGCCGTCATAGAAACGGCCCCGAAAAATGCCCGAAACGAGCTTAAACGGCATCCGAAACGGTCCCGAACCAACTTCGTCTGTTCGCCACGTCGTAGCCAGCGGAACGAGCTTTCCGTGGCCACGAAAATCGCCGAATTCCGACATCGGCGTGCCAAGTTACGGTCCGGCGACCCGGAACTGCTGCGTTTGTCGCACGCCGCGGCTCGTGTCGGGTGCCGGCGCTGCGGCGCGCAAGGCGAGGGTGAAAGGGAAGCAGAAGACCTCGATGGATCAGATACGGTGTGTTGCGGGAAGTGAAAAGAAGGTCGAAGGTTGGTGCCGACGACAAAAAAGCGCCGAAGGCAAAAAGAGAGTGCAACACGAGGACTTCCCAGGAGGTCACCCATCCCAGTACTACTCTCGCCCAAGCACGCTTAACTTCGGAGTTCTGATGGGATCCGGTGCTTTAGTGCTGGTATGATCGCACCCGTTACATGTTGCGCGAAAAAATGCTCTTATGCCTCACGCGGGAGCCGTGGGGGCCGCAACGCACGAACCGACTAGCCGTCATAGAAACGGCCCCGAAAAATGCCCGAAACGAGCTTAAACGGCATCCGAAACGGTCCCGAACCAACTTCGTCTGTTCGCCACGTCGTAGCCAGCGGAACGAGCTTTCCGTGGCCACGAAAATTGCCGAATTCCGACATCGGCGTGCCAAGTTACGGTCCGGCGACCCGGAACTGCTGCGTTTGTCGCACGCCGCGGCTCGTGTCGGGTGCCGGCGCTGCGGCGCGCAAGGCGAGGGTGAAAGGGAAGCAGAAGACCTCGATGGATCAGATACGGTGTGTTGCGGGAAGTGAAAAGAAGGTCGAAGGTTGGTGCCGACGACAAAAAAGCGCCGAAGGCAAAAAGAGAGTGCAACACGAGGACTTCCCAGGAGGTCACCCATCCCAGTACTACTCTCGCCCAAGCACGCTTAACTTCGGAGTTCTGATGGGATCCGGTGCTTTAGTGCTGGTATGATCGCACCCGTTACATGTTGCGCGAAAAAATTCTCTTATGCCTCACGCGGGAGCCGTGGGGGCCGCAACGCACGAACCGACTAGCCGTCATAGAAACGGCCCCGAAAAACGCCCGAAACGAGCTTAAACGGCATCCGAAACGGTCCCGAACCGACTTTGTCTGTTCGCCACGTCGTAGCCAGCGGAACGAGCTTTCCGTGGCCACGAAAATCGCCGAATTCCGACATCGGCGTGCCAAGTTACGGTCCGGCGACCCGGAACTGCTGCGTTTGTCGCACGCCGCGGCTCGTGTCGGGTGCCGGCGCTGCGGCGCGCAAGGCGAGGGTGAAAGGGAAGCAGAAGACCTCGATGGATCAGATACGGTGTGTTGCGGGAAGTGAAAAGAAGGTCGAAGGTTGGTGTCGACGACAAAAAAGCGCCGAAGGCAAAAAAAGAGTGCAACACGAGGACTTCCCAGGAGGTCACCCATCCCAGTACTACTCTCGCCCAAGCACGCTTAACTTCGGAGTTCTGATGGGATCCGGTGCTTTAGTACTGGTATGATCGCACCCGTTACATGTTGCGCGAAAAAATTCTCTTATGCCTCACGCGGGAGCCGTGGGGGCCGCAACGCACGAACCGACTAGCCGTCATAGAAACGGCCCCGAAAAACGCCCGAAACGAGCTTAAACGGCATCCGAAACGGTCCCGAACCGACTTTGTCTGTTCGCCACGTCGTAGCCAGCGGAACGAGCTTTCCGTGGCCACGAAAATCGCCGAATTCCGACATCGGCGTGCCAAGTTACGGTCCGGCGACCCGGAACTGCTGCGTTTGTCGCACGCCGCGGCTCGTGTCGGGTGCCGGCGCTGCGGCGCGCAAGGCGAGGGTGAAAGGGAAGCAGAAGACCTCGATGGATCAGATACGGTGTGTTGCGGGAAGTGAAAAGAAGGTCGAAGGTTGGTGCCGACGACAAAAAAGCGCCGAAGGCAAAAAGAGAGTGCAACACGAGGACTTCCCAGGAGGTCACCCATCCCAGTACTACTCTCGCCCAAGCACGCTTAACTTCGGAGTTCTGATGGGATCCGGTGCTTTAGTGCTGGTATGATCGCACCCGTTACATGTTGCGCGAAAAAATGCTCTTATGCCTCACGCGGGAGCCGTGGGGGCCGCAACGCACGAACCGACTAGCCGTCATAGAAACGGCCCCGAAAAATGCCCGAAACGAGCTTAAACGGCATCCGAAACGGTCCCGAACCAACTTCGTCTGTTCGCCACGTCGTAGCCAGCGGAACGAGCTTTCCGTGGCCACGAAAATCGCCGAATTCCGACATCGGCGTGCCAAGTTACGGTCCGGCGACCCGGAACTGCTGCGTTTGTCGCACGCCGCGGCTCGTGTCGGGTGCCGGCGCTGCGGCGCGCAAGGCGAGGGTGAAAGGGAAGCAGAAGACCTCGATGGATCAGATACGGTGTGTTGCGGGAAGTGAAAAGAAGGTCGAAGGTTGGTGCCGACGACAAAAAAGCGCCGAAGGCAAAAAGAGAGTGCAACACGAGGACTTCCCAGGAGGTCACCCATCCCAGTACTACTCTCGCCCAAGCACGCTTAACTTCGGAGTTCTGATGGGATCCGGTGCTTTAGTGCTGGTATGATCGCACCCGTTACATGTTGCGCGAAAAAATTCTCTTATGCCTCACGCGGGAGCCGTGGGGGCCGCAACGCACGAACCGACTAGCCGTCATAGAAACGGCCCCGAAAAACGCCCGAAACGAGCTTAAACGGCATCCGAAACGGTCCCGAACCGACTTCGTCTGTTCGCCACGTCGTAGCCAGCGGAACGAGCTTTCCGTGGCCACGAAAATCGCCGAATTCCGACATCGGCGTGCCAAGTTACGGTCCGGCGACCCGGAACTGCTGCGTTTGTCGCACGCCGCGGCTCGTGTCGGGTGCCGGCGCTGCGGCGCGCAAGGCGAGGGTGAAAGGGAAGCAGAAGACCTCGATGGATCAGATACGGTGTGTTGCGGGAAGTGAAAAGAAGGTCGAAGGTTGGTGTCGACGACAAAAAAGCGCCGAAGGCAAAAAAAGAGTGCAACACGAGGACTTCCCAGGAGGTCACCCATCCCAGTACTACTCTCGCCCAAGCACGCTTAACTTCGGAGTTCTGATGGGATCCGGTGCTTTAGTGCTGGTATGATTGCACCCGTTATTGTTGCGCGAAAAAATGCTCTTATGCCTCACGCGGGAGCCGTGGGGGCCGCAACGCACGAACCGACTAGCCGTCATAGAAACGGCCCCGAAAAACGCCCGAAACGAGCTTAAACGGCATCCGAAACGTTCCCGAACCGACTTTGTCTGTTCGCCACGTCGTAGCCAGCGGAACGAGCTTTCCGTGGCCACGAAAATCGCCGAATTCCGACATCGGCGTGCCAAGTTACGGTCCGACGACCCGGAACTGCTGCGTTTGTCGCACGCCGCGGCTCGTGTCGGGTGCCGGCGCTGCGGCGCGCAAGGCGAGGGTGAAAGGGAAGCAGAAGACCTCGATGGATCAGATACAGTGTGTTGCGGGAAGTGAAAAGAAGGTCGGAGGTTGGTGCCGACGACAAAAAAGCGCCGAAGGCAAAAAGAGAGTGCAACACGAGGACTTCCCAGGAGGTCACCCATCCCAGTACTACTCTCGCCCAAGCACGCTTAACTTCGGAGTTCTGATGGGATCCGGTGCTTTAGTGCTGGTATGATCGCACCCGTTACATGTTGCGCGAAAAAATGCTCTTATGCCTCACGCGGGAGCCGTGGGGGCCGCAACGCACAAACCGACTAGCCGTCATAGAAACGCCCGAAATGAGCTTATACGGCATCTGAAACGGTCCCGAACCGACTTCGTCTGTTCGTCACGTCGTAGCCAGCGGAACGAGCTTTTCGTGGCCAGGAAAATCGCCGAATTTCGACATCGGCGTGCCAAGTTACGGTCCGGCGAGCCGGAACTGCTGCGTTTGTCGCACGCCGCGGCTCGTGTCGGGTGCCGGCGCTGCGGCGCGCAAGGCGAGGGTGAAAGGGAAGCAGAAGACCTCGATGGATCAGATACGGTGTGTTGCGGGAAGTGAAAAGAAGGTCGGAGGTTGGTGCCGACGACAAAAAAGCGCCGAAGGCAAAAAGAGAGTGCAACACGAGGACTTCCCAGGAGGTCACCCATCCCAGTACTACTCTCGCCCAAGCACGCTTAACTTCAGAGTTCTGATGGGATCCGGTGCTTTAGTGCTAGTGTGATCGCACCCGTTACATGTTGCGCGAAAAAATGCTCTTATGCCTCACGCGGGAGCCGTGGGGGCCGCAACGCACGAACCGACTAGCCGTCATAAAAACGGCCCCGAAAAACGCCCGAAATGAGCTTAAACGGCATCTGAAACGGTCCCGAACCGACTTCGTCTGTTCGTCACGTCGTAGCCAGCGGAACGAGCTTTCCGTGGCCAGGAAAATCGCCGAATTTCGACATCGGCGTGCCAAGTTACGGTCCGGCGAGCCAGAACTGCTGCTTTTGTCGCACGCCGCGGCTCGTGTCGGGTGCCGGCGCTGCGGCGTGCAAGGCGAGGGTGAAAGGGAAGCAGAAGACCTCGATGGATCAGATACGGTGTGTTGCGGGAAGTGAAAAGAAGGTCGGAGGTTGGTGCCGACGATAAAAAGCGCCGAAGGCAAAAAAAGAGTGCAACACGAGGACTTCCCAGGAGGTCACCCATCCCAGTACTACTCTCGCCCAAGCACGCTTAACTTCAGAGTTCTAATGGGATCCGGTGCTTTAGTGCTAGTGTGATCGCACCCGTTACATGTTGCGCGAAAAAATGCTCTTATGCCTCACGCGGGAGCCGTGGGGGCCGCAACGCACGAACCGACTAGCCGTCATAAAAACGGCCCCGAAAAACGCCCGAAATGAGCTTAAACGGCATCCGAAACGGTCCCGAACCGACTTCGTCTGTTCGCCACGTCGTAGCCAGCGGAACGAGCTTTCCGTGGCCACGAAAATCGCCGAATTCCGACATCGGTGTGCCAAGTTACAGTCCGGAGAGCCGGAACTGCTGCTTTTGTCGCACGCCGCGGCTCGTGTCGGGTGCGGGCGCTGCGGCGCGCAAGGCGAGGGTGAAAGGGAAGCAGAAGACCTTGATGGATCAGATACGGTGTGTTGCGGTAAGTGAAAAGAAGGTCGGAGGTTGGTGCCGACGACAAAAAAGCGCCGAAGGTAAATAGAGAGTGCAACACGAGGACTTCCCAGGAGGTCACCCATTCCAGTACTACTCTCGCCCAAGCACGCTTAACTTCGGAGTTCTGATGGGATCCGGTGCTTTAGTGCTGCTATGATCGCACACGTTACATGTTGCGCGAAAAAATGCTCTTATGCCTCACGCGGGAGCCGTGGGGGCCGCAACGCACGAACCGACTAGCCGTCATAGAAACGGCCCCGAAAAACGACTGAAACTAGCTTAAACGGCATCCGAAACGGTCCCGAACCGACTTCGTCTGTTCGCCACGTCGTAGCCAGCGGAACGAGCTTTCCGTGGCCACGAAAATCGCCGAATTCCGACATCGGTGTGCCAAGTTACAGTCCGGAGAGCCGGAACTGCTGCTTTTGTCGCACGCCGCGGCTCGTGTCGGGTGCGGGCGCTGCGGCGCGCAAGGCGAGGGTGAAAGGGAAGCAGAAGACCTTGATGGATCAGATACGGTGTGTTGCGGTAAGTGAAAAGAAGGTCGGAGGTTGGTGCCGACGACAAAAAAGCGCCGAAGGTAAATAGAGAGTGCAACACGAGGACTTCCCAGGAGGTCACCCATTCCAGTACTACTCTCGCCCAAGCACGCTTAACTTCGGAGTTCTGATGGGATCCGGTGCTTTAGTGCTGGTATGATCGCACACGTTACATGTTGCGCGAAAAAATGCTCTTATGCCTCACGCGGGAGCCGTGGGGGCCGCAACGCACGAACCGACTAGCCGTCATAGAAACGGCCCCGAAAAATGACTGAAACTAGCTTACACGGCATCCGAAATGGTCCCGAACCGACTTCGTCTGTTCGCCACGTCGTAGCCAGCGGAACGAGCTTTCCGTGGCCACAAAAATCGCCGAATTCCGACATCGGCGTGCCAAGTTACGGTCCGGCGAGCCGGAACTGCTGCTTTTGTCGCACGCCGCGGCTCGTGTCGGGTGTCGGCGCTGCGGCGCGCAAGGCGAGGGTGAAAGGGAAGCAGAAGACCTCGATGGATCAGATACGGTGTGTTGCGGTAAGTGAAAAGAACGTCGGAGGTTGGTGCCGACCACAAAAAAGCGTCGAAGGCAAAAAGAGAGTGCAACACGAGGACTTCCCAGGAGGTCACCCATCCCAGTACTACTCTCGCCCAAGCACGCTTAACTTCGAAGTTCTGATGGGATCCGGTTCTTTAGAACTGGTATGATCGCACCCGTTACATGTTGCGCGAAAAAATGCTCTTATGCCTCACGCGGGAGCCGTGGGGGCCGCAACGCACGAACCGACTAGCCGTCATAGAAACGACCCCGAAAAACGACCGAAACGAGCTTAAACGGCATCCGAAACGGTCCCGAACCGACTTTGTCTGTTAGCCACGTCGTAGCCAGCGGAACGAGCTTTCCGTGGCCACGAAAATCGCCGAATTCCGACATCGGCGTGCCAAGTTACGGTCCGGAGAGCCGGAACTGCTGCTTTTGTCGCACGCCGCGGCTCGTGTCGGGTGCCGGCGCTGCGGCGCGCAAGGCGAGGGTGAAAGGGAAGCAGAAGACCTCGATGGATCAGATACGGTGTGTTGCGGGAAGTGAAAAGAAGGTCGGAGGTTGGTGCCGACGACAAAAAAGCGCCGAAGGTAAAAAGAGAGTGCAACACGAGGACTTCCCAGGAGGTCACCCATCCCAGTACTACTCTCGCCCAAGCACGCTTAACTTCGGAGTTCTAATGGGATCCGGTGCTTTAGTGCTGGTATGATCGCACCCGTTACATGTTGCGCGAAAAAATGCTCTTATGCCTCACGCGGGAGCCGTGGGGGCCGCAACGCACGAACCGACTAGCCGTCATAGAAACGGCCCCGAAAAATGCCCGAAACGAGCTTAAACGGCATCCGAAACGGTCCCGAACCAACTTCGTCTGTTCGCCACGTCGTAGCCAGCGGAACGAGCTTTCCGTGGCCACGAAAATCGCCGAATTCCGACATCGGCGTGCCAAGTTACGGTCCGGCGACCCGGAACTGCTGCGTTTGTCGCACGCCGCGGCTCGTGTCGGGTGCCGGCGCTGCGGCGCGCAAGGCGAGGGTGAAAGGGAAGCAGAAGACCTCGATGGATCAGATACGGTGTGTTGCGGTAAGTGAAAAGAAGGTCGGAGGTTGGTGCCGACGACAAAAAAGCGTCGAAGGCAAAAAGAGAGTGCAACACGAGGACTTCCCAGGAGGTCACCCATCCCAGTACTACTCTCGCCCAAGCACGCTTAAGTTCGGAGTTCTGATGGGATCCGGTTCTTTAGAACTGGTATGATCGCACCCGTTACACGTTGCGCGAAAAAATGCTCTTATGCCTCACGCGGGAGCCGTGGGGGCCGCAACGCACGAACCGACCAGCCGTCATAGAAACGACCCCGAAAAACGACCGAAACGAGCTTAAACGGCATTCGAAACGGTCCCGAACCGACTTTGTCTGTTCGCCACGTCGTAGCCAGCGGAGCGAGCTTTCCGTGGCCACGAAAATCGCCGAATTCCGACATCGGCGTGCCAAGTTACGGTCCGGAGAGCCGGAACTGCTGCTTTTGTCGCACGCCGCGGCTCGTGTCGGGTGCCGGCGCTGCGGCGCGCAAGGCGAGGGTGAAAGGGAAGCAGAAGACCTCGATGGATCAGATACGGTGTGTTGCGGGAAGTGAAAAGAAGGTCGGAGGTTGGTGCCGACGACAAAAAAGCGCCGAAGGCAAAAAGAGAGTGCAACACGAGGACTTCCCAGGAGGTCACCCATCCCAGTACTACTCTCGCCCAAGCACGCTTAACTTTGGAGTTCTGATGGAATCCGGTGCTTTAGTGCTGGTATGATCGCACCCGTTACATGTTGCGAGAAAAAATGCTCTTATGCCTCACGCGGGAGCCGTGGGGGCCGCAACGCACAAACCGACTAGCCGTCATAGAAACGCCCCGAAAAACGCCCGAAACGAGCTTAAACGGCATCTGAAACGGTCCCGAACCGACTTCGTCTGTTCGTCACGTCGTAGCCAGCGGAACGTGCTTTCCGTGGCCAGGAAAATCGCCGAATTTCGACATCGGCGTGCCAAGTTACGGTCCGGCGAGCCAAAACTGCTGCGTTTGTCGCACGCCGCGGCTCGTGTCGGGTGCCGGCGCTGCGGCGCGCAAGGCGAGGGTGAAAGGGAAGCAGAAGACCTCGATGGATCAGATACGGTGTGTTGCGGGAAGTGAAAAGAAGGTCGGAGGTTGGTGCCGACGACAAAAAAGCGCCGAAGGCAAAAAGAGAGTGCAACACGAGGACTTCCCAGGAGGTCACCCATGCCAGTACTACTCTCGCCCAAGCACGCTTAACTTCGGAGTTCTGATGGGATCCGGTGCTTTAGTGCTGGTATGATCGCACCCGTTACATGTTGCGCGAAAAAATGCTCTTATGCCTCACGCGGGAGCCGTGGGGGCCGCAACGCACAAACCGACTAGCCGTCATAGAAACGCTCGAAATGAGCTTAAACGGCATCTGAAACGGTCCCGAACCGACTTTGTCTGTTCGTCACGTCGTAGCCAGCGGAACGAGCTTTCCGTGGCCAGGAAAATCGCCGAATTTCGACATCGGCGTGCCAAGTTACGGTCCGGAGAGCCGGAACTGCTGCGTTTGTCGCACGCCGCGGCTCGTGTCGGGTGCGGGCGCTGCGGCGCGCAAGGCGAGGGTGAAAGGGAAGCAGAAGACCTCGATGGATCAGATACGGTGTGTTGCGGTAAGTGAAAAGAAGGTCGGAGGTTGGTGCCGACGACAAAAAAGCGCCGAAGGCAAAAAGAGAGTGCAACACGAGGACTTCCCAGGAGGTCACCCATCCCAGTACTACTCTCGCCCAAGCACGCTTAACTTCAGAGTTCTGATGGGATCCGGTGCTTTAGTGCTGGTATGATCGCACCCGTTACATGTTGCGCGAAAAAATGCTCTTATGCCTCACGCGGGAGCCGTGGGGGCCGCAACGCATGAACCGACTAGCCGTCATAGAAACGGCCTCCGAAACAGTCCCGAACCGACTTCGTCTGTTCGCCACGTCGTAGCCAGCGAAACGAGCTTTCAGTGGCCACGAAAATCGCCGAATTCCGACATCGGCGTGCCAAGTTACGGTCTGGCGAGCCGGAACTGCTGCGTTTGTCGCACGCCGCGGCTCCTGTCGGGTGCCGGCGCTGCGGCGCGCAAGGCGAGGGTGAAAGGGAAGCAGAAGACCTCGATGGATCAGATACGGTGTGTTGCGGGAAGTGAAAAGAAGGTCGGAGGTTGGTGCCGACGACAAAAAAGCGCCGAAGGCAAAAAGAGAGTGCAACACAAGGACTTCCCAGGAGGTCACCCATCCCAGTACTACTCTCGCTCAAGCACGCTTAACTTCAGAGTTCTGATGGGATCCGGTGCTTTAGTGCTGGTATGATCGCACCCGTTACATGTTGCGCGAAAAAATGCTCTTATGCCTCACGCGGGAGCCGTGGGGGCCGCAACGCACAAACCGACTAGTCATCATAGAAACGCCCGAAATGATCTTAAACGGCATCTAAAACGGTCCCGAACCGACTTCGTCTGTTCGTCACGTCGTAGCCAGCGGAACGAGCTTTCCGTGGCCAGGAAAATCGCCGAATTTCGACATCGGCGTGCCAAGTTACGGTCTGGCGAGCCGGAACTGCTGCGTTTGTCGCACGCCGCGGCTCGTGTCGGGTGCCGGCGCTGCGGCGCGCAAGGCGAGGGTGAAAGGGAAGCAGAAGACCTCGATGGATCAGATACGGTGTGTTGCGGGAAGTGAAAAGAAGGTCGGAGGTTGGTGCCGACGACAAAAAAGCGCCGAAGGCAAAAAGAGAGTGCAACACGAGGACTTCCCAGGAGGTCACCCATCCCAGTACTACTCTCGCCCAAGCACGCTTAACTTCAGAGTTCTGATGGGATCCGGTGCTTTAGTGCTAGTGTGATCGCACCCGTTACATGTTGCGCGAAAAAATGCTCTTATGCCTCACGCGGGAGCCGTGGGGGCCGCAACGCACGAACCGACTAGCCGTCATAAAAACGGCCCCGAAAAACGCCCGAAATGAGCTTAAACGGCATCCGAAACGGTCCCGAACCGACTTCGTCTGTTCGTCACGTCGTAGCCAGCGGAACGTGCTTTCCGTGGGCAGGAAAATCGCCGAATTTCGACATCGGCGTGCCAAGTTACGGTCCGGCGAGCCGGAACTGCTGCGTTTGTCGCACGCCGCGGCTCGTGTCGGGTGCCAGCGCTGCGGCGCGCAAGGCGAGGGTGAAAGGGAAGCAGAAGACCTCGATGGATCAGATACGGTGTGTTGCGGGAAGTGAAAAGAAGGTCGGAGGTTGGTGCCGACGACAAAAAAGCGCCGAAGGCAAAAAGAGAGTGCAACACAAGGACTTCCCAGGAGGTCACCCATCCCAGTACTACTCTCGCTCAAGCACGCTTAACTTCAGAGTTCTGATGGGATCCGGTGCTTTAGTGCTGGTATGATCGCACCCGTTACATATTGCGCGAAAAAATGCTCTTATGCCTCACGCGGGAGCCGTGGGGGCCGCAACGCACGAACCGACTAGCTGTCATAAAAACGGCCCCGAAAAACGCCCGAAACTAGCTTAAACGGCATCCGAAACGGTCCTGAACCGACTTTGTCTGTTCGCCACGTCGTAGCCAGCGGAACGAGCTTTCCGTGGCCACGAAAATCATCGAATTTCGACATCGGCGTGCCAAGTTACAGTCCGGAGAGCCGGAACTGCTGCTTTTGTCGCACGCCGCGGCTCGTGTCGGGTGCGGGCGCTGCGGCGCGCAAGGCGAGGGTGAAAGGGAAGCAGAAGACCTTGATGGATCAGATACGGTGTGTTGCGGTAAGTGAAAAGAAGGTCGGAGGTTGGTGCCGACGACAAAAAAGCGCCGAAGGTAAATAGAGAGTGCAACACGAGGACTTCCCAGGAGGTCACCCATTCCAGTACTACTCTCGCCCAAGCACGCTTAACTTCGGAGTTCTGATGGGATCCGGTGCTTTAGTGCTGGTATGATCGCACACGTTACATGTTGCGCGAAAAAATGCTCTAGTGCCTCACGCGGGAGCCGTGGGGGCCGCAACGCACGAACCGACTAGCCGTCATAGAAACGGCCCCGAAAAACGACTGAAACTAGCTTAAACGGCATCCGAAACGGTCCCGAACCGACTTCATCTGTTCGCCATGTCGTAGCCAGCGGAACGAGCTTTCCGTGGCCACAAAAATCGCCGAATTCCGACATCGGCGTGCCAAGTTACGGTCCGGCGAGCCGGAACTGCTGCTTTTGTCGCACGCCGCGGCTCGTGTCGGGTGTCGGCGCTGCGGCGCGCAAGGCGAGGGTGAAAGGGAAGCAGAAGACCTCGATGGATCAGATACGGTGTGTTGCGGTAAGTGAAAAGAAGGTCGGAGGTTGGTGCCGACGACAAAAAAGCGTCGAAGGCAAAAAGAGAGTGCAACACGAGGACTTCCCAGGAGGTCACCCATCCCAGTACTACTCTCGCCCAAGCACGCTTAACTTCGGAGTTCTGATGGGATCCGGTTCTTTAGAACTGGTATGATCGCACCCGTTACACGTTGCGCGAAAAAATGCTCTTATGCCTCACGCGGGAGCCGTGGGGGCCGCAACGCACGAACCGACTAGCCGTCATAGAAACGACCCCGAAAAACGACCGAAACGAGCTTAAACGGCATTCGAAACGGTCCCGAACCGTCTTTGTCTGTTCGCCACGTCGTAGCCAGCGGAGCGAGCTTTCCGTGGCCACGAAAATCGCCGAATTCCGACATCGGCGTGCCAAGTTACGGTCCGGAGAGCCGGAACTGCTGCTTTTGTCGCACGCCGCGGCTCGTGTCGGGTGCCGGCGCTGCGGCGCGCAAGGCGAGGGTGAAAGGGAAGCAGAAGACCTCGATGGATCAGATACGGTGTGTTGCGGGAAGTGAAAAGAAGGTCGGAGGTTGGTGCCGACGACAAAAAAGCGCCGAAGGCAAAAAGAGAGTGCAACACGAGGACTTCCCAGGAGGTCACCCATCCCAGTACTACTCTCGCCCAAGCACGCTTAACTTTGGAGTTCTGATGGAATCCGGTGCTTTAGTGCTGGTATGATCGCACCCGTTACATGTTGCGAGAAAAAATGCTCTTATGCCTCACGCGGGAGCCGTGGGGGCCGCAACGCACAAACCGACTAGCCGTCATAGAAACGCCCCGAAAAACGCCCGAAACGAGCTTAAACGGCATCTGAAACGGTCCCGAACCGACTTCGTCTGTTCGTCACGTCGTAGCCAGCGGAACGTGCTTTCCGTGGCCAGGAAAATCGCCGAATTTCGACATCGGCGTGCCAAGTTACGGTCCGGCGAGCCAAAACTGCTGCGTTTGTCGCACGCCGCGGCTCGTGTCGGGTGCCGGCGCTGCGGCGCGCAAGGCGAGGGTGAAAGGGAAGCAGAAGACCTCGATGGATCAGATACGGTGTGTTGCGGGAAGTGAAAAGAAGGTCGGAGGTTGGTGCCGACGACAAAAAAGCGCCGAAGGCAAAAAGAGAGTGCAACACGAGGACTTCCCAGGAGGTCACCCATGCCAGTACTACTCTCGCCCAAGCACGCTTAACTTCGGAGTTCTGATGGGATCCGGTGCTTTAGTGCTGGTATGATCGCACCCGTTACATGTTGCGCGAAAAAATGCTCTTATGCCTCACGCGGGAGCCGTGGGGGCCGCAACGCACAAACCGACTAGCCGTCATAGAAACGCCCGAAATGAGCTTAAACGGCATCTGAAACGGTCCCGAACCGACTTCGTCTGTTCGTCACGTCGTAGCCAGCGGAACGAGCTTTCCGTGGCCAGGAAAATCGCCGAATTTCGACATCGGCGTGCCAAGTTACGGTCCGGAGAGCCGGAACTGCTGCGTTTGTCGCACGCCGCGGCTCGTGTCGGGTGCGGGCGCTGCGGCGCGCAAAGCGAGGGTGAAAGGGAAGCAGAAGACCTCGATGGATCAGATACGGTGTGTTGCGGTAAGTGAAAAGAAGGTCGGAGGTTGGTGCCGACGACAAAAAAGCGCCGAAGGCAAAAAGAGAGTGCAACACGAGGACTTCCCAGGAGGTCACCCATCCCAGTACTACTCTCGCCCAAGCACGCTTAACTTCAGAGTTCTGATGGGATCCGGTGCTTTAGTGCTGGTATGATCGCACCCGTTACATGTTGCACGAAAAAATGCTCTTATGCCTCACGCGGGCGCCGTGGGGGCCGCAACGCACAAACCGACTAGCCGTCATAGAAACGGCCCCGAAAAATGCCCGAAACGAGCTTAAACGGCATCTGAAACGGTCCCGAACCGACTTCGTCTGTTCGCCACGTCGTAGCCAGTGGAACGAGCTTTCCGTGGCCACCAAAATCGCCGAATTCCGACATCGGCGTGCCAAGTTACGGTCCGGCGACCCGGAACTGCTGCGTTTGTCGCACGCCGCGGCTCGTGTCGGGTGCTGGCGCTGCGGCGCGCAAGGCGAGGGTGAAAGGGAAGCAGAAGACCTCGATGGATCAGATACGGTGTGTTGCGGGAAGTGAAAAGAAGGTCGGAGGTTGGTGCCGACGACAAAAAAGTGCCGAAGGCAAAAAGAGAGTGCAACACGAGGACTTCCCAGGAGGTCACCCATCCCAGTACTACTCTCGCCCAAGCACGCTTAACTTCGGAGTTCTGATGGGATCCGGTGCTTTAGTGCTGGTATGATCGCACCCGTTACATGTTGCGCGAAAAAATGCTCTTATGCCTCACGCGGGAGCCGTGGGGGCCGCAACGCACGAACCAACTAGCCGTCATAGAAACGGCCCCGAAAACGCTCGAAACGAGCTTAAACGGCATCCGAAACGGTCCCGAACCGACTTCGTCTGTTCGCCACGTCGTAGCCAGCGGAACGAGCTTTCCGTGGCCACGAAAATCGCCGAATTCCGACATCGGCGTGCCAAGTTACGGTCCGGCGACCCGGAACTGCTGCGTTTGTCGCACGCCGCGGCTCGTGTCGGGTGCCGGCGCTGCGGCGCGCAAGGCGAGGGTGAAAGGGAAGCAGAAGACCTCGATGGATCAGATACGGTGTGTTGCGGGAAGTGAAAAGAAGGTCGGAGGTTGGTGCCGACGACAAAAAAGCGCCGAAGGCAAAAAGAGAGTGCAACACAAGGACTTCCCAGGAGGTCACCCATCCCAGTACTACTCTCGCTCAAGCACGCTTAACTTCAGAGTTCTGATGGGATCCGGTGCTTTAGTGCTGGTATGATCGCACCCGTTACATATTGCGCGAAAAAATGCTCTTATGCCTCACGCGGGAGCCGTGGGGGCCGCAACGCACGAACCGACTAGCTGTCATAAAAACGGCCCCGAAAAACGCCCGAAACTAGCTTAAACGGCATCCGAAACGGTCCTGAACCGACTTTGTCTGTTCGCCACGTCGTAGCCAGCGGAACGAGCTTTCCGTGGCCACGAAAATCATCGAATTTCGACATCGGCGTGCCAAGTTACAGTCCGGAGAGCCGGAACTGCTGCTTTTGTCGCACGCCGCGGCTCGTGTCGGGTGCGGGCGCTGCGGCGCGCAAGGCGAGGGTGAAAGGGAAGCAGAAGACCTTGATGGATCAGATACGGTGTGTTGCGGTAAGTGAAAAGAAGGTCGGAGGTTGGTGCCGACGACAAAAAAGCGCCGAAGGTAAATAGAGAGTGCAACACGAGGACTTCCCAGGAGGTCACCCATTCCAGTACTACTCTCGCCCAAGCACGCTTAACTTCGGAGTTCTGATGGGATCCGGTGCTTTAGTGCTGGTATGATCGCACACGTTACATGTTGCGCGAAAAAATGCTCTAGTGCCTCACGCGGGAGCCGTGGGGGCCGCAACGCACGAACCGACTAGCCGTCATAGAAACGGCCCCGAAAAACGACTGAAACTAGCTTAAACGGCATCCGAAACGGTCCCGAACCGACTTCATCTGTTCGCCATGTCGTAGCCAGCGGAACGAGCTTTCCGTGGCCACAAAAATCGCCGAATTCCGACATCGGCGTGCCAAGTTACGGTCCGGCGAGCCGGAACTGCTGCTTTTGTCGCACGCCGCGGCTCGTGTCGGGTGTCGGCGCTGCGGCGCGCAAGGCGAGGGTGAAAGGGAAGCAGAAGACCTCGATGGATCAGATACGGTGTGTTGCGGTAAGTGAAAAGAAGGTCGGAGGTTGGTGCCGACGACAAAAAAGCGTCGAAGGCAAAAAGAGAGTGCAACACGAGGACTTCCCAGGAGGTCACCCATCCCAGTACTACTCTCGCCCAAGCACGCTTAACTTCGGAGTTCTGATGGGATCCGGTTCTTTAGAACTGGTATGATCGCACCCGTTACACGTTGCGCGAAAAAATGCTCTTATGCCTCACGCGGGAGCCGTGGGGGCCGCAACGCACGAACCGACTAGCCGTCATAGAAACGACCCCGAAAAACGACCGAAACGAGCTTAAACGGCATTCGAAACGGTCCCGAACCGTCTTTGTCTGTTCGCCACGTCGTAGCCAGCGGAGCGAGCTTTCCGTGGCCACGAAAATCGCCGAATTCCGACATCGGCGTGCCAAGTTACGGTCCGGAGAGCCGGAACTGCTGCTTTTGTCGCACGCCGCGGCTCGTGTCGGGTGCCGGCGCTGCGGCGCGCAAGGCGAGGGTGAAAGGGAAGCAGAAGACCTCGATGGATCAGATACGGTGTGTTGCGGGAAGTGAAAAGAAGGTCGGAGGTTGGTGCCGACGACAAAAAAGCGCCGAAGGCAAAAAGAGAGTGCAACACGAGGACTTCCCAGGAGGTCACCCATCCCAGTACTACTCTCGCCCAAGCACGCTTAACTTTGGAGTTCTGATGGAATCCGGTGCTTTAGTGCTGGTATGATCGCACCCGTTACATGTTGCGAGAAAAAATGCTCTTATGCCTCACGCGGGAGCCGTGGGGGCCGCAACGCACAAACCGACTAGCCGTCATAGAAACGCCCCGAAAAACGCCCGAAACGAGCTTAAACGGCATCTGAAACGGTCCCGAACCGACTTCGTCTGTTCGTCACGTCGTAGCCAGCGGAACGTGCTTTCCGTGGCCAGGAAAATCGCCGAATTTCGACATCGGCGTGCCAAGTTACGGTCCGGCGAGCCAAAACTGCTGCGTTTGTCGCACGCCGCGGCTCGTGTCGGGTGCCGGCGCTGCGGCGCGCAAGGCGAGGGTGAAAGGGAAGCAGAAGACCTCGATGGATCAGATACGGTGTGTTGCGGGAAGTGAAAAGAAGGTCGGAGGTTGGTGCCGACGACAAAAAAGCGCCGAAGGCAAAAAGAGAGTGCAACACGAGGACTTCCCAGGAGGTCACCCATGCCAGTACTACTCTCGCCCAAGCACGCTTAACTTCGGAGTTCTGATGGGATCCGGTGCTTTAGTGCTGGTATGATCGCACCCGTTACATGTTGCGCGAAAAAATGCTCTTATGCCTCACGCGGGAGCCGTGGGGGCCGCAACGCACAAACCGACTAGCCGTCATAGAAACGCCCGAAATGAGCTTAAACGGCATCTGAAACGGTCCCGAACCGACTTCGTCTGTTCGTCACGTCGTAGCCAGCGGAACGAGCTTTCCGTGGCCAGGAAAATCGCCGAATTTCGACATCGGCGTGCCAAGTTACGGTCCGGAGAGCCGGAACTGCTGCGTTTGTCGCACGCCGCGGCTCGTGTCGGGTGCGGGCGCTGCGGCGCGCAAAGCGAGGGTGAAAGGGAAGCAGAAGACCTCGATGGATCAGATACGGTGTGTTGCGGTAAGTGAAAAGAAGGTCGGAGGTTGGTGCCGACGACAAAAAAGCGCCGAAGGCAAAAAGAGAGTGCAACACGAGGACTTCCCAGGAGGTCACCCATCCCAGTACTACTCTCGCCCAAGCACGCTTAACTTCAGAGTTCTGATGGGATCCGGTGCTTTAGTGCTGGTATGATCGCACCCGTTACATGTTGCGCGAAAAAATGCTCTTATGCCTCACGCGGGAGCCGTGGGGGCCGCAACGCACAAACCGACTAGTCATCATAGAAACGCCCGAAATGATCTTAAACGGCATCTAAAACGGTCCCGAACCGACTTCGTCTGTTCGTCACGTCGTAGCCAGCGGAACGAGCTTTCCGTGGCCAGGAAAATCGCCGAATTTCGACATCGGCGTGCCAAGTTACGGTCTGGCGAGCCGGAACTGCTGCGTTTGTCGCACGCCGCGGCTCGTGTCGGGTGCCGGCGCTGCGGCGCGCAAGGCGAGGGTGAAAGGGAAGCAGAAGACCTCGATGGATCAGATACGGTGTGTTGCGGGAAGTGAAAAGAAGGTCGGAGGTTGGTGCCGACGACAAAAAAGCGCCGAAGGCAAAAAGAGAGTGCAACACGAGGACTTCCCAGGAGGTCACCCATCCCAGTACTACTCTCGCCCAAGCACGCTTAACTTCAGAGTTCTGATGGGATCCGGTGCTTTAGTGCTAGTGTGATCGCACCCGTTACATGTTGCGCGAAAAAATGCTCTTATGCCTCACGCGGGAGCCGTGGGGGCCGCAACGCACGAACCGACTAGCCGTCATAAAAACGGCCCCGAAAAACGCCCGAAATGAGCTTAAACGGCATCCGAAACGGTCCCGAACCGACTTCGTCTGTTCGTCACGTCGTAGCCAGCGGAACGTGCTTTCCGTGGGCAGGAAAATCGCCGAATTTCGACATCGGCGTGCCAAGTTACGGTCCGGCGAGCCGGAACTGCTGCGTTTGTCGCACGCCGCGGCTCGTGTCGGGTGCCAGCGCTGCGGCGCGCAAGGCGAGGGTGAAAGGGAAGCAGAAGACCTCGATGGATCAGATACGGTGTGTTGCGGGAAGTGAAAAGAAGGTCGGAGGTTGGTGCCGACGACAAAAAAGCGCCGAAGGCAAAAAGAGAGTGCAACACAAGGACTTCCCAGGAGGTCACCCATCCCAGTACTACTCTCGCTCAAGCACGCTTAACTTCAGAGTTCTGATGGGATCCGGTGCTTTAGTGCTGGTATGATCGCACCCGTTACATATTGCGCGAAAAAATGCTCTTATGCCTCACGCGGGAGCCGTGGGGGCCGCAACGCACGAACCGACTAGCTGTCATAAAAACGGCCCCGAAAAACGCCCGAAACTAGCTTAAACGGCATCCGAAACGGTCCTGAACCGACTTTGTCTGTTCGCCACGTCGTAGCCAGCGGAACGAGCTTTCCGTGGCCACGAAAATCATCGAATTTCGACATCGGCGTGCCAAGTTACAGTCCGGAGAGCCGGAACTGCTGCTTTTGTCGCACGCCGCGGCTCGTGTCGGGTGCGGGCGCTGCGGCGCGCAAGGCGAGGGTGAAAGGGAAGCAGAAGACCTTGATGGATCAGATACGGTGTGTTGCGGTAAGTGAAAAGAAGGTCGGAGGTTGGTGCCGACGACAAAAAAGCGCCGAAGGTAAATAGAGAGTGCAACACGAGGACTTCCCAGGAGGTCACCCATTCCAGTACTACTCTCGCCCAAGCACGCTTAACTTCGGAGTTCTGATGGGATCCGGTGCTTTAGTGCTGGTATGATCGCACACGTTACATGTTGCGCGAAAAAATGCTCTAGTGCCTCACGCGGGAGCCGTGGGGGCCGCAACGCACGAACCGACTAGCCGTCATAGAAACGGCCCCGAAAAACGACTGAAACTAGCTTAAACGGCATCCGAAACGGTCCCGAACCGACTTCATCTGTTCGCCATGTCGTAGCCAGCGGAACGAGCTTTCCGTGGCCACAAAAATCGCCGAATTCCGACATCGGCGTGCCAAGTTACGGTCCGGCGAGCCGGAACTGCTGCTTTTGTCGCACGCCGCGGCTCGTGTCGGGTGTCGGCGCTGCGGCGCGCAAGGCGAGGGTGAAAGGGAAGCAGAAGACCTCGATGGATCAGATACGGTGTGTTGCGGTAAGTGAAAAGAAGGTCGGAGGTTGGTGCCGACGACAAAAAAGCGTCGAAGGCAAAAAGAGAGTGCAACACGAGGACTTCCCAGGAGGTCACCCATCCCAGTACTACTCTCGCCCAAGCACGCTTAACTTCGGAGTTCTGATGGGATCCGGTTCTTTAGAACTGGTATGATCGCACCCGTTACACGTTGCGCGAAAAAATGCTCTTATGCCTCACGCGGGAGCCGTGGGGGCCGCAACGCACGAACCGACTAGCCGTCATAGAAACGACCCCGAAAAACGACCGAAACGAGCTTAAACGGCATTCGAAACGGTCCCGAACCGTCTTTGTCTGTTCGCCACGTCGTAGCCAGCGGAGCGAGCTTTCCGTGGCCACGAAAATCGCCGAATTCCGACATCGGCGTGCCAAGTTACGGTCCGGAGAGCCGGAACTGCTGCTTTTGTCGCACGCCGCGGCTCGTGTCGGGTGCCGGCGCTGCGGCGCGCAAGGCGAGGGTGAAAGGGAAGCAGAAGACCTCGATGGATCAGATACGGTGTGTTGCGGGAAGTGAAAAGAAGGTCGGAGGTTGGTGCCGACGACAAAAAAGCGCCGAAGGCAAAAAGAGAGTGCAACACGAGGACTTCCCAGGAGGTCACCCATCCCAGTACTACTCTCGCCCAAGCACGCTTAACTTTGGAGTTCTGATGGAATCCGGTGCTTTAGTGCTGGTATGATCGCACCCGTTACATGTTGCGAGAAAAAATGCTCTTATGCCTCACGCGGGAGCCGTGGGGGCCGCAACGCACAAACCGACTAGCCGTCATAGAAACGCCCCGAAAAACGCCCGAAACGAGCTTAAACGGCATCTGAAACGGTCCCGAACCGACTTCGTCTGTTCGTCACGTCGTAGCCAGCGGAACGTGCTTTCCGTGGCCAGGAAAATCGCCGAATTTCGACATCGGCGTGCCAAGTTACGGTCCGGCGAGCCAAAACTGCTGCGTTTGTCGCACGCCGCGGCTCGTGTCGGGTGCCGGCGCTGCGGCGCGCAAGGCGAGGGTGAAAGGGAAGCAGAAGACCTCGATGGATCAGATACGGTGTGTTGCGGGAAGTGAAAAGAAGGTCGGAGGTTGGTGCCGACGACAAAAAAGCGCCGAAGGCAAAAAGAGAGTGCAACACGAGGACTTCCCAGGAGGTCACCCATGCCAGTACTACTCTCGCCCAAGCACGCTTAACTTCGGAGTTCTGATGGGATCCGGTGCTTTAGTGCTGGTATGATCGCACCCGTTACATGTTGCGCGAAAAAATGCTCTTATGCCTCACGCGGGAGCCGTGGGGGCCGCAACGCACAAACCGACTAGCCGTCATAGAAACGCCCGAAATGAGCTTAAACGGCATCTGAAACGGTCCCGAACCGACTTCGTCTGTTCGTCACGTCGTAGCCAGCGGAACGAGCTTTCCGTGGCCAGGAAAATCGCCGAATTTCGACATCGGCGTGCCAAGTTACGGTCCGGAGAGCCGGAACTGCTGCGTTTGTCGCACGCCGCGGCTCGTGTCGGGTGCGGGCGCTGCGGCGCGCAAAGCGAGGGTGAAAGGGAAGCAGAAGACCTCGATGGATCAGATACGGTGTGTTGCGGTAAGTGAAAAGAAGGTCGGAGGTTGGTGCCGACGACAAAAAAGCGCCGAAGGCAAAAAGAGAGTGCAACACGAGGACTTCCCAGGAGGTCACCCATCCCAGTACTACTCTCGCCCAAGCACGCTTAACTTCAGAGTTCTGATGGGATCCGGTGCTTTAGTGCTGGTATGATCGCACCCGTTACATGTTGCACGAAAAAATGCTCTTATGCCTCACGCGGGCGCCGTGGGGGCCGCAACGCACAAACCGACTAGCCGTCATAGAAACGGCCCCGAAAAATGCCCGAAACGAGCTTAAACGGCATCTGAAACGGTCCCGAACCGACTTCGTCTGTTCGCCACGTCGTAGCCAGTGGAACGAGCTTTCCGTGGCCACCAAAATCGCCGAATTCCGACATCGGCGTGCCAAGTTACGGTCCGGCGACCCGGAACTGCTGCGTTTGTCGCACGCCGCGGCTCGTGTCGGGTGCTGGCGCTGCGGCGCGCAAGGCGAGGGTGAAAGGGAAGCAGAAGACCTCGATGGATCAGATACGGTGTGTTGCGGGAAGTGAAAAGAAGGTCGGAGGTTGGTGCCGACGACAAAAAAGTGCCGAAGGCAAAAAGAGAGTGCAACACGAGGACTTCCCAGGAGGTCACCCATCCCAGTACTACTCTCGCCCAAGCACGCTTAACTTCGGAGTTCTGATGGGATCCGGTGCTTTAGTGCTGGTATGATCGCACCCGTTACATGTTGCGCGAAAAAATGCTCTTATGCCTCACGCGGGAGCCGTGGGGGCCGCAACGCACGAACCAACTAGCCGTCATAGAAACGGCCCCGAAAACGCTCGAAACGAGCTTAAACGGCATCCGAAACGGTCCCGAACCGACTTTGTCTGTTCGCCACGTCGTAGCCAGCGGAACGAGCTTTCCGTGGCCACGAAAATCGCCGAATTCCGACATCGGCGTGCCAAGTTACGGTCCGGCGACCCGGAACTGCTGCGTTTGTCGCACGCCGCGGCTCGTGTCGGGTGCCGGCGCTGCGGCGCGCAAGGCGAGGGTGAAAGGGAAGCAGAAGACCTCGATGGATCAGATACGGTGTGTTGCGGGAAGTGAAAAGAAGGTCGAAGGTTGGTGCCGACGACAAAAGAGCGCCGAAGGCAAAAAGAGAGTGCAACACGAGGACTTCCCAGGAGGTCACCCATCCCAGTACTACTCTCGCCCAAGCACGCTTAACTTCGGAGTTCTGATGGGATCCGGTGCTTTAGTGCTGGTATGATCGCACCCGTTACATGTTGCGCGAAAAAATGCTCTTATGCCTCACGCGGGAGCCGTGGGGGCCGCAACGCACGAACCGACTAGCCGTCATAGAAACGGCCCCGAAAAACGCCCGAAACGAGCTTAAACGGCATCCGAAACGGTCCCGAACTGACTCTGTCTGTTCGCCACGTCGTAGCCAGCGGACCGAGCTTTCCGTGGCCACGAAAATCGCCGAATTCCGACATCGGCGTGCCAAGTTACGGTCCGGCGACCCGGAACTGCTGCGTTTGTCGCACGCCGCGGCTCGTGTCGGGTGCCGGCGCTGCGGCGCGCAAGGCGAGGGTGAAAGGGAAGCAGAAGACCTCGATGGATCAGATACGGTGTGTTGCGGGAAGTGAAAAGAAGGTCGGAGGTTGGTGCCGACGACAAAAAAGCGCCGAAGGTAAAAAGAGAGTGCAACACGAGGACTTCCCAGGAGGTCACCCATCCCAGTACTACTCTCGCCCAAGCACGCTTAACTTCGGAGTTCTGATGGGATCCGGTGCTTTAGTGCTGGTATGATCGCACCCGTTACATGTTGCGCGAAAAAATGCTCTTATACCTTACGCGGGAGCCGTGGGGGCCGCAACGCACGAACCGACTAGCCGTCATAGAAACGGCCGCGAAAAACGCCCGAAACGAGCTTAAACGGCATCCGAAACGGTCCCGAACCGACTTCGTCTGTTCGCCACGTCGTAGCCAGCGGAACGAGCTTTCCGTGGCCACGAAAATCGCCGAATTTCGACATCGGCGTGCCAAGTTACGGTCCGGCGACCCGGAACTGCTGCGTTTGTCGCACGCCGCGGCTCGTGTCGGGTGCCGGCGCTGCGGCGCGCACGGCGAGGGTGAAAGGGAAGCAGAAGACCTCGATGGATCAGATACGGTGTGTTGCGGGAATGTGAAAAGAAGGTCGGAGGTTGGTGCCGACGACAAAAAAGCGCCGAAGGCAAAAAGAGAGTGCAACACGAGGACTTCCCAGGAGGTCACCCATCCCAGTACTACTCTCGCCCAAGCACGCTTAACTTCGGAGTTCTGATGGGATCCGGTGCTTTAGTGCTGGTATGATCGCACCCGTTACATGTTGCGCGAAAAAATGCTCTTATGCCTCACGCGGGAGCCGTGGGGGCCGCAACGCACGAACCGACTAGCCGTCATAGAAACGGCCCCGAAAAATGCCCGAAACGAGCTTAAACGGCATCCGAAACGGTCCCGAACCAACTTCGTCTGTTCGCCACGTCGTAGCCAGCGGAACGAGCTTTCCGTGGCCACGAAAATCGCCGAATTCCGACATCGGCGTGCCAAGTTACGGTCCGGCGACCCGGAACTGCTGCGTTTGTCGCACGCCGCGGCTCGTGTCGGGTGCCGGCGCTGCGGCGCGCAAGGCGAGGGTGATAGGGAAGCAGAAGACCTCGATGGATCAGATACGGTGTGTTGCGGGAAGTGAAAAGAAGGTCGAAGGTTGGTGCCGACGACAAAAAAGCGCCGAAGGCAAAAAGAGAGTGCAACACGAGGACTTCCCAGGAGGTCACCCATCCCAGTACTACTCTCGCCCAAGCACGCTTAACTTCGGAGTTCTGATGGGATCCGGTGCTTTAGTGCTGGTATGATCGCACCCGTTACATGTTGCGCGAAAAAATTCTCTTATGCCTCACGCGGGAGCCGTGGGGGCCGCAACGCACGAACCGACTAGCCGTCATAGAAACGGCCCCGAAAAACGCCCGAAACGAGCTTAAACGGCATCCGAAACGGTCCCGAACCGACTTCGTCTGTTCGCCACGTCGTAGCCAGCGGAACGAGCTTTCCGTGGCCACGAAAATCGCCGAATTCCGACATCGGCGTGCCAAGTTACGGTCCGGCGACCCGGAACTGCTGCGTTTGTCGCACGCCGCGGCTCGTGTCGGGTGCCGGCGCTGCGGCGCGCAAGGCGAGGGTGAAAGGGAAGCAGAAGACCTCGATGGATCAGATACGGTGTGTTGCGGGAAGTGAAAAGAAGGTCGAAGGTTGGTGTCGACGACAAAAAAGCGCCGAAGGCAAAAAAAGAGTGCAACACGAGGACTTCCCAGGAGGTCACCCATCCCAGTACTACTCTCACCCAAGCACGCTTAACTTCGGAGTTCTGATGGGATCCGGTGCTTTAGTGCTGGTATGATTGCACCCGTTACATGTTGCGCGAAAAAATGCTCTTATGCCTCACGCGGGAGCCGTGGGGGCCGCAACGCACGAACCGACTAGCCGTCATAGAAACGGCCCCGAAAAACGCCCGAAACGAGCTTAAACGGCATCCGAAACGTTCCCGAACCGACTTTGTCTGTTCGCCACGTCGTAGCCAGCGGAACGAGCTTTCCGTGGCCACGAAAATCGCCGAATTCCGACATCGGCGTGCCAAGTTACGGTCCGGCGACCCGGAACTGCTGCGTTTGTCGCACGCCGCGGCTCGTGTCGGGTGCCGGCGCTGCGGCGCGCAAGGCGAGGGTGAAAGGGAAGCAGAAGACCTCGATGGATCAGATACGGTGTGTTGCGGGAAGTGAAAAGAAGGTCGGAGGTTGGTGCCGACGACAAAAAAGCGCCGAAGGTAAAAAGAGAGTGCAACACGAGGACTTCCCAGGAGGTCACCCATCCCAGTACTACTCTCGCCCAAGCACGCTTAACTTCGGAGTTCTGATGGGATCCGGTGCTTTAGTGCTGGTATGATCGCACCCGTTACATGTTGCGCGAAAAAATGCTCTTATGCCTCACGCGGGAGCCGTGGGGGCCGCAACGCACGAACCGACTAGCCGTCATAGAAACGGCCCCGAAAAATGCCCGAAACGAGCTTAAACGGCATCCGAAACGGTCCCGAACCAACTTCGTCTGTTCGCCACGTCGTAGCCAGCGGAACGAGCTTTCCGTGGCCACGAAAATCGCCGAATT
Source organism: Nuphar pumila (assembly GCF_984573655.1). Lineage (NCBI taxonomy): Eukaryota > Viridiplantae > Streptophyta > Magnoliopsida > Nymphaeales > Nymphaeaceae > Nuphar > Nuphar pumila. Next base: position 162,188,646 of record NC_143249.1, on the reverse strand, counting down.
CCGACATCGGCGTGCCAAGTTACGGTCCGGCGACCCGGAACTGCTGCGTTTGTCGCACGCCGCGGCTCGTGTCGGGTGCCGGCGCTGCGGCGCGCAAGGCGAGGGTGAAAGGGAAGCAGAAGACCTCGATGGATCAGATACGGTGTGTTGCGGGAAGTGAAAAGAAGGTCGAAGGTTGGTGCCGACGACAAAAAAGCGCCGAAGGCAAAAAGAGAGTGCAACACGAGGACTTCCCAGGAGGTCACCCATCCCAGTACTACTCTCGCCCAAGCACGCTTAACTTCGGAGTTCTGATGGGATCCGGTGCTTTAGTGCTGGTATGATCGCACCCGTTACATGTTGCGCGAAAAAATGCTCTTATGCCTCACGCGGGAGCCGTGGGGGCCGCAACGCACGAACCGACTAGCCGTCATAGAAACGGCCCCGAAAAATGCCCGAAACGAGCTTAAACGGCATCCGAAACGGTCCCGAACCAACTTCGTCTGTTCGCCACGTCGTAGCCAGCGGAACGAGCTTTCCGTGGCCACGAAAATTGCCGAATTCCGACATCGGCGTGCCAAGTTACGGTCCGGCGACCCGGAACTGCTGCGTTTGTCGCACGCCGCGGCTCGTGTCGGGTGCCGGCGCTGCGGCGCGCAAGGCGAGGGTGAAAGGGAAGCAGAAGACCTCGATGGATCAGATACGGTGTGTTGCGGGAAGTGAAAAGAAGGTCGAAGGTTGGTGCCGACGACAAAAAAGCGCCGAAGGCAAAAAGAGAGTGCAACACGAGGACTTCCCAGGAGGTCACCCATCCCAGTACTACTCTCGCCCAAGCACGCTTAACTTCGGAGTTCTGATGGGATCCGGTGCTTTAGTGCTGGTATGATCGCACCCGTTACATGTTGCGCGAAAAAATTCTCTTATGCCTCACGCGGGAGCCGTGGGGGCCGCAACGCACGAACCGACTAGCCGTCATAGAAACGGCCCCGAAAAACGCCCGAAACGAGCTTAAACGGCATCCGAAACGGTCCCGAACCGACTTTGTCTGTTCGCCACGTCGTAGCCAGCGGAACGAGCTTTCCGTGGCCACGAAAATCGCCGAATTCCGACATCGGCGTGCCAAGTTACGGTCCGGCGACCCGGAACTGCTGCGTTTGTCGCACGCCGCGGCTCGTGTCGGGTGCCGGCGCTGCGGCGCGCAAGGCGAGGGTGAAAGGGAAGCAGAAGACCTCGATGGATCAGATACGGTGTGTTGCGGGAAGTGAAAAGAAGGTCGAAGGTTGGTGTCGACGACAAAAAAGCGCCGAAGGCAAAAAAAGAGTGCAACACGAGGACTTCCCAGGAGGTCACCCATCCCAGTACTACTCTCGCCCAAGCACGCTTAACTTCGGAGTTCTGATGGGATCCGGTGCTTTAGTACTGGTATGATTGCACCCGTTACATGTTGCGCGAAAAAATGCTCTTATGCCTCACGCGGGAGCCGTGGGGGCCGCAACGCACGAACCGACTAGCCGTCATAGAAACGGCCCCGAAAAACGCCCGAAACGAGCTTAAACGGCATCCGAAACGTTCCCGAACCGACTTTGTCTGTTCGCCACGTCGTAGCCAGCGGAACGAGCTTTCCGTGGCCACGAAAATCGCCGAATTCCGACATCGGCGTGCCAAGTTACGGTCCGGCGACCCGGAACTGCTGCGTTTGTCGCACGCCGCGGCTCGTGTCGGGTGCCGGCGCTGCGGCGCGCAAGGCGAGGGTGAAAGGGAAGCAGAAGACCTCGATGGATCAGATACGGTGTGTTGCGGGAAGTGAAAAGAAGGTCGGAGGTTGGTGCCGACGACAAAAAAGCGCCGAAGGTAAAAAGAGAGTGCAACACGAGGACTTCCCAGGAGGTCACCCATCCCAGTACTACTCTCGCCCAAGCACGCTTAACTTCGGAGTTCTGATGGGATCCGGTGCTTTAGTGCTGGTATGATCGCACCCGTTACATGTTGCGCGAAAAAATGCTCTTATGCCTCACGCGGGAGCCGTGGGGGCCGCAACGCACGAACCGACTAGCCGTCATAGAAACGGCCCCGAAAAATGCCCGAAACGAGCTTAAACGGCATCCGAAACGGTCCCGAACCAACTTCGTCTGTTCGCCACGTCGTAGCCAGCGGAACGAGCTTTCCGTGGCCACGAAAATCGCCGAATTCCGACATCGGCGTGCCAAGTTACGGTCCGGCGACCCGGAACTGCTGCGTTTGTCGCACGCCGCGGCTCGTGTCGGGTGCCGGCGCTGCGGCGCGCAAGGCGAGGGTGAAAGGGAAGCAGAAGACCTCGATGGATCAGATACGGTGTGTTGCGGGAAGTGAAAAGAAGGTCGAAGGTTGGTGCCGACGACAAAAAAGCGCCGAAGGCAAAAAGAGAGTGCAACACGAGGACTTCCCAGGAGGTCACCCATCCCAGTACTACTCTCGCCCAAGCCCGCTTAACTTCGGAGTTCTGATGGGATCTGGTGCTTTAGTGCTGGTATGATCGCACCCGTTACATGTTGCGCGAAAAAATTCTCTTATGCCTCACGCGGGAGCCGTGGGGGCCGCAACGCACGAACCGACTAGCCGTCATAGAAACGGCCCCGAAAAACGCCCGAAACGAGCTTAAACGGCATCCGAAACGGTCCCGAACCAACTTCGTCTGTTCGCCACGTTGTAGCCAGCGGAACGAGCTTTCCGTGGCCACGAAAATCGCCGAATTCCGACATCGGCGTGCCAAGTTACGGTCCGGCGACCCGGAACTGCTGCGTTTGTCGCACGCCGCGGCTCGTGTCGGGTGCCGGCGCTGCGGCGCGCAAGGCGAGGGTGATAGGGAAGCAGAAGACCTCGATGGATCAGATACGGTGTGTTGCGGGAAGTGAAAAGAAGGTCGAAGGTTGGTGCCGACGACAAAAAAGCGCCGAAGGCAAAAAGAGAGTGCAACACGAGGACTTCCCAGGAGGTCACCCATCCCAGTACTACTCTCGCCCAAGCACGCTTAACTTCGGAGTTCTGATGGGATCCGGTGCTTTAGTGCTGGTATGATCGCACCCGTTACATGTTGCGCGAAAAAATTCTCTTATGCCTCACGCGGGAGCCGTGGGGGCCGCAACGCACGAACCGACTAGCCGTCATAGAAACGGCCCCGAAAAACGCCCGAAACGAGCTTAAACGGCATCCGAAACGGTCCCGAACCGACTTCGTCTGTTCGCCACGTCGTAGCCAGCGGAACGAGCTTTCCGTGGCCACGAAAATCGCCGAATTCCGACATCGGCGTGCCAAGTTACGGTCCGGCGACCCGGAACTGCTGCGTTTGTCGCACGCCGCGGCTCGTGTCGGGTGCCGGCGCTGCGGCGCGCAAGGCGAGGGTGAAAGGGAAGCAGAAGACCTCGATGGATCAGATACGGTGTGTTGCGGGAAGTGAAAAGAAGGTCGAAGGTTGGTGTCGACGACAAAAAAGCGCCGAAGGCAAAAAAAGAGTGCAACACGAGGACTTCCCAGGAGGTCACCCATCCCAGTACTACTCTCACCCAAGCACGCTTAACTTCGGAGTTCTGATGGGATCCGGTGCTTTAGTGCTGGTATGATTGCACCCGTTACATGTTGCGCGAAAAAATGCTCTTATGCCTCACGCGGGAGCCGTGGGGGCCGCAACGCACGAACCGACTAGCCGTCATAGAAACGGCCCCGAAAAACGCCCGAAACGAGCTTAAACGGCATCCGAAACGTTCCCGAACCGACTTTGTCTGTTCGCCACGTCGTAGCCAGCGGAACGAGCTTTCCGTGGCCACGAAAATCGCCGAATTCCGACATCGGCGTGCCAAGTTACGGTCCGGCGACCCGGAACTGCTGCGTTTGTCGCACGCCGCGGCTCGTGTCGGGTGCCGGCGCTGCGGCGCGCAAGGCGAGGGTGAAAGGGAAGCAGAAGACCTCGATGGATCAGATACGGTGTGTTGCGGGAAGTGAAAAGAAGGTCGGAGGTTGGTGCCGACGACAAAAAAGCGCCGAAGGTAAAAAGAGAGTGCAACACGAGGACTTCCCAGGAGGTCACCCATCCCAGTACTACTCTCGCCCAAGCACGCTTAACTTCGGAGTTCTGATGGGATCCGGTGCTTTAGTGCTGGTATGATCGCACCCGTTACATGTTGCGCGAAAAAATGCTCTTATGCCTCACGCGGGAGCCGTGGGGGCCGCAACGCACGAACCGACTAGCCGTCATAGAAACGGCCCCGAAAAATGCCCGAAACGAGCTTAAACGGCATCCGAAACGGTCCCGAACCAACTTCGTCTGTTCGCCACGTCGTAGCCAGCGGAACGAGCTTTCCGTGGCCACGAAAATCGCCGAATTCCGACATCGGCGTGCCAAGTTACGGTCCGGCGACCCGGAACTGCTGCGTTTGTCGCACGCCGCGGCTCGTGTCGGGTGCCGGCGCTGCGGCGCGCAAGGCGAGGGTGAAAGGGAAGCAGAAGACCTCGATGGATCAGATACGGTGTGTTGCGGGAAGTGAAAAGAAGGTCGAAGGTTGGTGCCGACGACAAAAAAGCGCCGAAGGCAAAAAGAGAGTGCAACACGAGGACTTCCCAGGAGGTCACCCATCCCAGTACTACTCTCGCCCAAGCACGCTTAACTTCGGAGTTCTGATGGGATCCGGTGCTTTAGTGCTGGTATGATCGCACCCGTTACATGTTGCGCGAAAAAATGCTCTTATGCCTCACGCGGGAGCCGTGGGGGCCGCAACGCACGAACCGACTAGCCGTCATAGAAACGGCCCCGAAAAACGCCCGAAACGAGCTTAAACGGCATCCGAAACGGTCCCGAACCAACTTCGTCTGTTCGCCACGTCGTAGCCAGCGGAACGAGCTTTCCGTGGCCACGAAAATCGCCGAATTCCGACATCGGCGTGCCAAGTTACGGTCCGGCGACCCGGAACTGCTGCGTTTGTCGCACGCCGCGGCTCGTGTCGGGTGCCGGCGCTGCGGCGCGCAAGGCGAGGGTGAAAGGGAAGCAGAAGACCTCGATGGATCAGATACGGTGTGTTGCGGGAAGTGAAAAGAAGGTCGAAGGTTGGTGCCGACGACAAAAAAGCGCCGAAGGCAAAAAGAGAGTGCAACACGAGGACTTCCCAGGAGGTCACCCATCCCAGTACTACTCTCGCCCAAGCACGCTTAACTTCGGAGTTCTGATGGGATCCGGTGCTTTAGTGCTGGTATGATCGCACCCGTTACATGTTGCGCGAAAAAATTCTCTTATGCCTCACGCGGGAGCCGTGGGGGCCGCAACGCACGAACCGACTAGCCGTCATAGAAACGGCCCCGAAAAACGCCCGAAACGAGCTTAAACGGCATCCGAAACGGTCACGAACCGACTTCGTCTGTTCGCCACGTCGTAGCCAGCGGAACGAGCTTTCCGTGGCCACGAAAATCGCCGAATTCCGACATCGGCGTGCCAAGTTACGGTCCGGCGACCCGGAACTGCTGCGTTTGTCGCACGCCGCGGCTCGTGTCGGGTGCCGGCGCTGCGGCGCGCAAGGCGAGGGTGAAAGGGAAGCAGAAGACCTCGATGGATCAGATACGGTGTGTTGCGGGAAGTGAAAAGAAGGTCGAAGGTTGGTGTCGACGACAAAAAAGCGCCGAAGGCAAAAAAAGAGTGCAACACGAGGACTTCCCAGGAGGTCACCCATCCCAGTACTACTCTCGCCCAAGCACGCTTAACTTCGGAGTTCTGATGGGATCCGGTGCTTTAGTGCTGGTATGATTGCACCCGTTACATGTTGCGCGAAAAAATGCTCTTATGCCTCACGCGGGAGCCGTGGGGGCCGCAACGCACGAACCGACTAGCCGTCATAGAAACGGCCCCGAAAAACGCCCGAAACGAGCTTAAACGGCATCCGAAACGTTCCCGAACCGACTTTGTCTGTTCGCCACGTCGTAGCCAGCGGAACGAGCTTTCCGTGGCCACGAAAATCGCCGAATTCCGACATCGGCGTGCCAAGTTACGGTCCGGCGACCCGGAACTGCTGCGTTTGTCGCACGCCGCGGCTCGTGTCGGGTGCCGGCGCTGCGGCGCGCAAGGCGAGGGTGAAAGGGAAGCAGAAGACCTCGATGGATCAGATACGGTGTGTTGCGGGAAGTGAAAAGAAGGTCGGAGGTTGGTGCCGACGACAAAAAAGCGCCGAAGGTAAAAAGAGAGTGCAACACGAGGACTTCCCAGGAGGTCACCCATCCCAGTACTACTCTCGCCCAAGCACGCTTAACTTCGGAGTTCTGATGGGATCCGGTGCTTTAGTGCTGGTATGATCGCACCCGTTACATGTTGCGCGAAAAAATGCTCTTATGCCTCACGCGGGAGCCGTGGGGGCCGCAACGCACGAACCGACTAGCCGTCATAGAAACGGCCCCGAAAAATGCCCGAAACGAGCTTAAACGGCATCCGAAACGGTCCCGAACCAACTTCGTCTGTTCGCCACGTCGTAGCCAGCGGAACGAGCTTTCCGTGGCCACGAAAATCGCCGAATTCCGACATCGGCGTGCCAAGTTACGGTCCGGCGACCCGGAACTGCTGCGTTTGTCGCACGCCGCGGCTCGTGTCGGGTGCCGGCGCTGCGGCGCGCAAGGCGAGGGTGAAAGGGAAGCAGAAGACCTCGATGGATCAGATACGGTGTGTTGCGGGAAGTGAAAAGAAGGTCGAAGGTTGGTGCCGACGACAAAAAAGCGCCGAAGGCAAAAAGAGAGTGCAACACGAGGACTTCCCAGGAGGTCACCCATCCCAGTACTACTCTCGCCCAAGCCCGCTTAACTTCGGAGTTCTGATGGGATCTGGTGCTTTAGTGCTGGTATGATCGCACCCGTTACATGTTGCGCGAAAAAATTCTCTTATGCCTCACGCGGGAGCCGTGGGGGCCGCAACGCACGAACCGACTAGCCGTCATAGAAACGGCCCCGAAAAACGCCCGAAACGAGCTTAAACGGCATCCGAAACGGTCCCGAACCGACTTCGTCTGTTCGCCACGTCGTAGCCAGCGGAACGAGCTTTCCGTGGCCACGAAAATCGCCGAATTCCGACATCGGCGTGCCAAGTTACGGTCCGGCGACCCGGAACTGCTGCGTTTGTCGCACGCCGCGGCTCGTGTCGGGTGCCGGCGCTGCGGCGCGCAAGGCGAGGGTGAAAGGGAAGCAGAAGACCTCGATGGATCAGATACGGTGTGTTGCGGGAAGTGAAAAGAAGGTCGAAGGTTGGTGTCGACGACAAAAAAGCGCCGAAGGCAAAAAAAGAGTACAACACGAGGACTTCCCAGGAGGTCACCCATCCCAGTACTACTCTCGCCCAAGCACGCTTAACTTCGGAGTTCTGATGGGATCCAGTGCTTTAGTGCTGGTATGATTGCACCCGTTACATGTTGCGCGAAAAAATGCTCTTATGCCTCACGCGGGAGCCGTGGGGGCCGCAACGCACGAACCGACTAGCCGTCATAGAAACGGCCCCGAAAAACGCCCGAAACGAGCTTAAACGGCATCCGAAACGTTCCCGAACCGACTTTGTCTGTTCGCCACGTCGTAGCCAGCGGAACGAGCTTTCCGTGGCCACGAAAATCGCCGAATTCCGACATCGGCGTGCCAAGTTACGGTCCGGCGACCCGGAACTGCTGCGTTTGTCGCACGCCGCGGCTCGTGTCGGGTGCCGGCGCTGCGGCGCGCAAGGCGAGGGTGAAAGGGAAGCAGAAGACCTCGATGGATCAGATACAGTGTGTTGCGGGAAGTGAAAAGAAGGTCGGAGGTTGGTGCCGACGACAAAAAAGCGCCGAAGGCAAAAAGAGAGTGCAACACGAGGACTTTCCAGGAGGTCACCCATCCCAGTACTAGTCTCGCCCAAGCACGCTTAACTTCGGAGTTCTGATGGGATCCGGTGCTTTAGTGCTGGTATGATCGCACCCGTTACATGTTGCGCGAAAAAATGCTCTTATGCCTCACGCGGGAGCCGTGGGGGCCGCAACGCACAAACCGACTAGCCGTCATAGAAACGCCCGAAATGAGCTTAAACGGCATCTGAAACGGTCCCGAACCGACTTCGTCTGTTCGTCACGTCGTAGCCAGCGGAACGAGCTTTTCGTGGCCAGGAAAATCGCCGAATTTCGACATCGGCGTGCCAAGTTACGGTCCGGCGAGCCGGAACTGCTGCGTTTGTCGCACGCCGCGGCTCGTGTCGGGTGCCGGCGCTGCGGCGCGCAAGGCGAGGGTGAAAGGGAAGCAGAAGACCTCGATGGATCAGATACGGTGTGTTGCGGGAAGTGAAAAGAAGGTCGGAGGTTGGTGCCGACGACAAAAAAGCGCCGAAGGCAAAAAGAGAGTGCAACACGAGGACTTCCCAGGAGGTCACCCATCCCAGTACTACTCTCGCCCAAGCACGCTTAACTTCAGAGTTCTGATGGGATCCGGTGCTTTAGTGCTAGTGTGATCGCACCCGTTACATGTTGCGCGAAAAAATGCTCTTATGCCTCACGCGGGAGCCGTGGGGGCCGCAACGCACGAACCGACTAGCCGTCATAAAAACGGCCCCGAAAAACGCCCGAAATGAGCTTAAACGGCATCTGAAACGGTCCCGAACCGACTTCGTCTGTTCGTCACGTCGTAGCCAGCGGAACGAGCTTTCCGTGGCCAGGAAAATCGCCGAATTTCGACATCGGCGTGCCAAGTTACGGTCCGGCGAGCCAGAACTGCTGCTTTTGTCGCACGCCGCGGCTCGTGTCGGGTGCCGGCGCTGCGGCGTGCAAGGCGAGGGTGAAAGGGAAGCAGAAGACCTCGATGGATCAGATACGGTGTGTTGCGGGAAGTGAAAAGAAGGTCGGAGGTTGGTGCCGACGATAAAAAGCGCCGAAGGCAAAAAGAGAGTGCAACACGAGGACTTCCCAGGAGGTCACCCATCCCAGTACTACTCTCGCCCAAGCACGCTTAACTTCAGAGTTCTAATGGGATCCGGTGCTTTAGTGCTAGTGTGATCGCACCCGTTACATGTTGCGCGAAAAAATGCTCTTATGCCTCACGCGGGAGCCGTGGGGGCCGCAACGCACGAACCGACTAGCCGTCATAAAAACGGCCTCGAAAAACGCCCGAAATGAGCTTAAACGGCATCCGAAACGGTCCCGAACCGACTTCGTCTGTTCGCCACGTCGTAGCCAGCGGAACGAGCTTTCCGTGGCCACGAAAATCGCCGAATTCCGACATCGGTGTGCCAAGTTACAGTCCGGAGAGCCGGAACTGCTGCTTTTGTCGCACGCCGCGGCTCGTGTCGGGTGCGGGCGCTGCGGCGCGCAAGGCGAGGGTGAAAGGGAAGCAGAAGACCTTGATGGATCAGATACGGTGTGTTGCGGTAAGTGAAAAGAAGGTCGGAGGTTGGTGCCGACGACAAAAAAGCGCCGAAGGTAAATAGAGAGTGCAACACGAGGACTTCCCAGGAGGTCACCCATTCCAGTACTACTCTCGCCCAAGCACGCTTAACTTCGGAGTTCTGATGGGATCCGGTGCTTTAGTGCTGCTATGATCGCACACGTTACATGTTGCGCGAAAAAATGCTCTTATGCCTCACGCGGGAGCCGTGGGGGCCGCAACGCACGAACCGACTAGCCGTCATAGAAACGGCCCCGAAAAACGACTGAAACTAGCTTAAACGGCATCCGAAACGGTCCCGAACCGACTTCGTCTGTTCGCCACGTCGTAGCCAGCGGAACGAGCTTTCCGTGGCCACGAAAATCGCCGAATTCCGACATCGGTGTGCCAAGTTACAGTCCGGAGAGCCGAAACTGCTGCTTTTGTCGCACGCCGCGGCTCGTGTCGGGTGCGGGCGCTGCGGCGCGCAAGGCGAGGGTGAAAGGGAAGCAGAAGACCTTGATGGATCAGATACGGTGTGTTGCGGTAAGTGAAAAGAAGGTCGGAGGTTGGTGCCGACGACAAAAAAGCGCCGAAGGTAAATAGAGAGTGCAACACGAGGACTTCCCAGGAGGTCACCCATTCCAGTACTACTCTCGCCCAAGCACGCTTAACTTCGGAGTTCTGATGGGATCCGGTGCTTTAGTGCTGCTATGATCGCACACGTTACATGTTGCGCGAAAAAATGCTCTTATGCCTCACGCGGGAGCCGTGGGGGCCGCAACGCACGAACCGACTAGCCGTCATAGAAACGGCCCCGAAAAACGACTGAAACTAGCTTAAACGGCATCCGAAACGATCCCGAACCGACTTCGTCTGTTCGCCACGTCGTAGCCAGCGGAACGAGCTTTCCGTGGCCACGAAAATCGCCGAATTCCGACATCGGTGTGCCAAGTTACAGTCCGGAGAGCCGGAACTGCTGCTTTTGTCGCACGCCGCGGCTCGTGTCGGGTGCGGGCGCTGCGGCGCGCAAGGCGAGGGTGAAAGGGAAGCAGAAGACCTTGATGGATCAGATACGGTGTGTTGCGGTAAGTGAAAAGAAGGTCGGAGGTTGGTGCCGACGACAAAAAAGCGCCGAAGGTAAATAGAGAGTGCAACACGAGGACTTCCCAGGAGGTCACCCATTCCAGTACTACTCTCGCCCAAGCACGCTTAACTTCGGAGTTCTGATGGGATCCGGTGCTTTAGTGCTGCTATGATCGCACACGTTACATGTTGCGCGAAAAAATGCTCTTATGCCTCACGCGGGAGCCGTGGGGGCCGCAACGCACGAACCGACTAGCCGTCATAGAAACGGCCCCGAAAAACGACTGAAACTAGCTTAAACGGCATCCGAAACGGTCCCGAACCGACTTCGTCTGTTCGCCACGTCGTAGCCAGCGGAACGAGCTTTCCGTGGCCACGAAAATCGCCGAATTCCGACATCGGTGTGCCAAGTTACAGTCCGGAGAGCCGAAACTGCTGCTTTTGTCGCACGCCGCGGCTCGTGTCGGGTGCGGGCGCTGCGGCGCGCAAGGCGAGGGTGAAAGGGAAGCAGAAGACCTTGATGGATCAGATACGGTGTGTTGCGGTAAGTGAAAAGAAGGTCGGAGGTTGGTGCCGACGACAAAAAAGCGCCGAAGGTAAATAGAGAGTGCAACACGAGGACTTCCCAGGAGGTCACCCATTCCAGTACTACTCTCGCCCAAGCACGCTTAACTTCGGAGTTCTGATGGGATCCGGTGCTTTAGTGCTGCTATGATCGCACACGTTACATGTTGCGCGAAAAAATGCTCTTATGCCTCACGCGGGAGCCGTGGGGGCCGCAACGCACGAACCGACTAGCCGTCATAGAAACGGCCCCGAAAAACGACTGAAACTAGCTTAAACGGCATCCGAAACGGTCCCGAACCGACTTCGTCTGTTCGCCACGTCGTAGCCAGCGGAACGAGCTTTCCGTGGCCACGAAAATCGCCGAATTCCGACATCGGTGTGCCAAGTTACAGTCCGGAGAGCCGGAACTGCTGCTTTTGTCGCACGCCGCGGCTCGTGTCGGGTGCGGGCGCTGCGGCGCGCAAGGCGAGGGTGAAAGGGAAGCAGAAGACCTTGATGGATCAGATACGGTGTGTTGCGGTAAGTGAAAAGAAGGTCGGAGGTTGGTGCCGACGACAAAAAAGCGCCGAAGGTAAATAGAGAGTGCAACACGAGGACTTCCCAGGAGGTCACCCATTCCAGTACTACTCTCGCCCAAGCACGCTTAACTTCGGAGTTCTGATGGGATCCGGTGCTTTAGTGCTGGTATGATCGCACACGTTACATGTTGCGCGAAAAAATGCTCTTATGCCTCACGCGGGAGCCGTGGGGGCCGCAACGCACGAACCGACTAGCCGTCATAGAAACGGCCCCGAAAAATGACTGAAACTAGCTTACACGGCATCCGAAACGGTCCCGAACCGACTTCGTCTGTTCGCCACGTCGTAGCCAGCGGAACGAGCTTTCCGTGGCCACAAAAATCGCCGAATTCCGACATCGGCGTGCCAAGTTACGGTCCGGCGAGCCGGAACTGCTGCTTTTGTCGCACGCCGCGGCTCGTGTCGGGTGTCGGCGCTGCGGCGCGCAAGGCGAGGGTGAAAGGGAAGCAGAAGACCTCGATGGATCAGATACGGTGTGTTGCGGTAAGTGAAAAGAACGTCGGAGGTTGGTGCCGACCACAAAAAAGCGTCGAAGGCAAAAAGAGAGTGCAACACGAGGACTTCCCAGGAGGTCACCCATTCCAGTACTACTCTCGCCCAAGCACGCTTAACTTCGAAGTTCTGATGGGATCCGGTTCTTTAGAACTGGTATGATCGCACCCGTTACATGTTGCGCGAAAAAATGCTCTTATGCCTCACGCGGGAGCCGTGGGGGCCGCAACGCACGAACCGACTAGCCGTCATAGAAACGACCCCGAAAAACGACCGAAACAAGCTTAAACGGCATCCGAAACGGTCCCGAACCGACTTTGTCTGTTAGCCACGTCGTAGCCAGCGGAACGAGCTTTCCGTGGCCACGAAAATCGCCGAATTCCGACATCGGCGTGCCAAGTTACGGTCCGGAGAGCCGGAACTGCTGCTTTTGTCGCACGCCGCGGCTCGTGTCGGGTGCCGGCGCTGCGGCGCGCAAGGCGAGGGTGAAAGGGAAGCAGAAGACCTCGATGGATCAGATACGGTGTGTTGCGGGAAGTGAAAAGAAGGTCGGAGGTTGGTGCCGACGACAAAAAAGCGCCGAAGGCAAAAAGAGAGTGCAACACGAGGACTTCCCAGGAGGTCACCCATCCCAGTACTACTCTCGCCCAAGCACGCTTAACTTCGGAGTTCTAATGGAATCCGGTGCTTTAGTGCTGGTATGATCGCACCCGTTACATGTTGCGCGAAAAAATGCTCTTATGCCTCACGCGGGAGCCGTGGGGGCCGCAACGCACAAACCGACTAGCCGTCATAGAAACGCCCCGAAAAACGCCCGAAACGAGCTTAAACGGCATCTGAAACGGTCCCGAACCGACTTCGTCTGTTCGTGACGTCGTAGCCAGCGGAACGTGCTTTCCGTGGCCAGGAAAATCGCCGAATTTCGACATCGGCGTGCCAAGTTACGGTCCGGCGAGCCGGAACTGCTGCGTTTGTCGCACGCCGCGGCTCGTGTCGGGTGCCGGCGCTGCGGCGCGCAAGGCGAGGGTGAAAGGGAAGCAGAAGACCTCGAAGGATCAGATACGGTGTGTTGCGGGAAGTGAAAAGAAGGTCGGAGGTTGGTGCCGACGACAAAAAAGCGCCGAAGGCAAAAAGAGAGTGCAACACAAGGACTTCCCAGGAGGTCACCCATCCCAATACTACTCTTGCTCAAGCACGCTTAACTTCAGAGTTCTGATGGGATCCGGTGCTTTAGTGCTGGTATGATCGCACCCGTTACATGTTGCGCGAAAAAATGCTCTTATGCCTCACGCGGGCGCCGTGGGGGCCGCAACGCACAAACCGACTAGCCGTCATAGAAACGCCCGAAATGAGCTTAAACGGCATCTGAAACGGTCCCGAACCGACTTCGTCTGTTCGTCACGTCGTAGCCAGCGGAACGAGCTTTCCGTGGCCAGGAAAATCGCCGAATTTCGACATCGGCGTGCCAAGTTACGGTCCGGCGAGCCGGAACTGCTGCGTTTGTCGCACGCCGCGGCTCGTGTCGGGTGCCGGCGCTGCGGCGTGCAAGGCGAGGGTGAAAGGGAAGCAGAAGACCTCGATGGATCAGATACGGTGTGTTGCGGGAAGTGAAAAGAAGGTCGGAGGTTGGTGCCGACGACAAAAAAGCGCCGAAGGCAAAAAAAGAGTGCAACACGAGGACTTCCCAGGAGGTCACCCATCCCAGTACTACTCTCGCCCAAGCACGCTTAACTTCAGAGTTCTGATGGGATCCGGTGCTTTAGTGCTAGTGTGATCGCACCCGTTACATGTTGCGCGAAAAAATGCTCTTATGCCTCACGCGGGAGCCGTGGGGGCCGCAACGCACGAACCGACTAGCCGTCATAAAAACGGCCCCGAAAAACGCCCGAAATGAGCTTAAACGGCATCCGAAACGGTCCCGAACCGACTTCGTCTGTTCGTCACGTCGTAGCCAGCAGAACGTGCTTTCCGTGGGCAGGAAAATCGCCGAATTTCGACATCGGCGTGCCAAGTTACGGTCCGGCGAGCCGGAACTGCTGCGTTTGTCGCACGCCGCGGCTCGTGTCGGGTGCCGGCGCTGCGGCGCGCAAGGCGAGGGTGAAAGGGAAGCAGAAGACCTCGATGGATCAGATACGGTGTGTTGCGGGAAGTGAAAAGAAGGTCGGAGGTTGGTGCCGACGACAAAAAAGCGCCGAAGGCAAAAAGAGAGTGCAACACAAGGACTTCCCAGGAGGTCACCCATCCCAGTACTACTCTCGCTCAAGCACGCTTAACTTCAGAGTTCTGATGGGATCCGGTGCTTTAGTGCTGGTATGATCGCACCCGTTACATGTTGCGCGAAAAAATGCTCTTATGCCTCACGCGGGAGCCGTGGGGGCCGCAACGCACAAACCGACTAGTCATCATAGAAACGCCCGAAATGATCTTAAACGGCATCTAAAACGGTCCCGAACCGACTTCGTCTGTTCGTCACGTCGTAGCCAGCGGAACGAGCTTTCCGTGGCCAGGAAAATCGCCGAATTTCTACATCGGCGTGCCAAGTTACGGTCTGGCGAGCCGGAACTGCTGCGTTTGTCGCACGCCGCGGCTCGTGTCGGGTGCCGGCGCTGCGGCGCGCAAGGCGAGGGTGAAAGGGAAGCAGAAGACCTCGATGGATCAGATACGGTGTGTTGCGGGAAGTGAAAAGAAGGTCGGAGGTTGGTGCCGACGACAAAAAAGCGCCGAAGGCAAAAAGAGAGTGCAACACGAGGACTTCCCAGGAGGTCACCCATCCCAGTACTACTCTCGCCCAAGCACGCTTAACTTCAGAGTTCTAATGGGATCCGGTGCTTTAGTGCTAGTGTGATCGCACCCGTTACATGTTGCGCGAAAAAATGCTCTTATGCCTCACGCGGGAGCCGTGGGGGCCGCAACGCACGAACCGACTAGCCGTCATAAAAACGGCCCCGAAAAACGCCCGAAATGAGCTTAAACGGCATCCGAAACGGTCCCGAACCGACTTCGTCTGTTCGCCACGTCGTAGCCAGCGGAACGAGCTTTCCGTGGCCACGAAAATCGCCGAATTCCGACATCGGTGTGCCAAGTTACAGTCCGGAGAGCCGGAACTGCTGCTTTTGTCGCACGCCGCGGCTCGTGTCGGGTGCGGGCGCTGCGGCGCGCAAGGCGAGGGTGAAAGGGAAGCAGAAGACCTTGATGGATCAGATACGGTGTGTTGCGGTAAGTGAAAAGAAGGTCGGAGGTTGGTGCCGACGACAAAAAAGCGCCGAAGGTAAATAGAGAGTGCAACACGAGGACTTCCCAGGAGGTCACCCATTCCAGTACTACTCTCGCCCAAGCACGCTTAACTTCGGAGTTCTGATGGGATCCGGTGCTTTAGTGCTGCTATGATCGCACACGTTACATGTTGCGCGAAAAAATGCTCTTATGCCTCACGCGGGAGCCGTGGGGGCCGCAACGCACGAACCGACTAGCCGTCATAGAAACGGCCCCGAAAAACGACTGAAACTAGCTTAAACGGCATCCGAAACGGTCCCGAACCGACTTCGTCTGTTCGCCACGTCGTAGCCAGCGGAACGAGCTTTCCGTGGCCACGAAAATCGCCGAATTCCGACATCGGTGTGCCAAGTTACAGTCCGGAGAGCCGGAACTGCTGCTTTTGTCGCACGCCGCGGCTCGTGTCGGGTGCGGGCGCTGCGGCGCGCAAGGCGAGGGTGAAAGGGAAGCAGAAGACCTTGATGGATCAGATACGGTGTGTTGCGGTAAGTGAAAAGAAGGTCGAAGGTTGGTGCCGACGACAAAAAAGCGCCGAAGGTAAATAGAGAGTGCAACACGAGGACTTCCCAGGAGGTCACCCATTCCAGTAATACTCTCGCCCAAGCACGCTTAACTTCGGAGTTCTGATGGGATCCGGTGCTTTAGTGCTGGTATGATCGCACACGTTACATGTTGCGCGAAAAAATGCTCTTATGCCTCACGCGGGAGCCGTGGGGGCCGCAACGCACGAACCGACTAGCCGTCATAGAAACGGCCCCGAAAAATGACTGAAACTAGCTTACACGGCATCCGAAACGGTCCCGAACCGACTTCGTCTGTTCGCCACGTCGTAGCCAGCGGAACGAGCTTTTCGTGGCCACAAAAATCGCCGAATTCCGACATCGGCGTGCCAAGTTACGGTCCGGCGAGCCGGAACTGCTGCTTTTGTCGCACGCCGCGGCTCGTGTCGGGTGTCGGCGCTGCGGCGCGCAAGGCGAGGGTGAAAGGGAAGCAGAAGACCTCGATGGATCAGATACGGTGTGTTGCGGTAAGTGAAAAGAACGTCGGAGGTTGGTGCCGACCACAAAAAAGCGTCGAAGGCAAAAAGAGAGTGCAACACGAGGACTTCCCAGGAGGTCACCCATCCCAGTACTACTCTCGCCCAAGCATGCTTAACTTCGAAGTTCTGATGGGATCCGGTTCTTTAGAACTGGTATGATCGCACCCGTTACATGTTGCGCGAAAAAATGCTCTTATGCCTCACGCGGGAGCCGTGGGGGCCGCAACGCACGAACCGACTAGCCGTCATAGAAACGACCCCGAAAAACGACCGAAATGCGCTTAAACGGCATCCGAAACGGTCCCGAACCGACTTTGTCTGTTCGCCACGTCGTAGCCAGCGGAACGAGCTTTCCGTGGCCACGAAAATCGCCGAATTCCGACATCGGCGTGCCAAGTTACGGTCCGGAGAGCCGGAACTGCTGCTTTTGTCGCACGCCGCGGCTCGTGTCGGGTGCCGGCGCTGCGGCGCGCAAGGCGAGGGTGAAAGGGAAGCAGAAGACCTCGATGGATCAGATACGGTGTGTTGCGGGAAGTGAAAAGAAGGTCGGAGGTTGGTGCCGACGACAAAAAAGCGCCGAAGGCAAAAAGAGAGTGCAACACGAGGACTTCCCAGGAGGTCACCCATCCCAGTACTACTCTCGCCCAAGCACGCTTAACTTCGGAGTTCTGATGGAATCCGGTGCTTTAGTGCTGGTATGATCGCACCCGTTACATGTTGCGCGAAAAAATGCTCTTATGCCTCACGCGGGAGCCGTGGGGGCCGCAACGCACAAACCGACTAGCCGTCATAGAAACGCCCCGAAAAACGCCCGAAACGAGCTTAAACGGCATCTGAAACGGTCCCGAACCGACTTCGTCTGTTCGTGACGTCGTAGCCAGCGGAACGTGCTTTCCGTGGCCAGGAAAATCGCCGAATTTCGACATCGGCGTGCCAAGTTACGGTCCGGCGAGCCGGAACTGCTGCGTTTGTCGCACGCCGCGGCTCGTGTCGGGTGCCGGCGCTGCGGCGCGCAAGGCGAGGGTGAAAGGGAAGCAGAAGACCTCGATGGATCAGATACGGTGTGTTGCGGGAAGTGAAAAGAAGGTCGGAGGTTGGTGCCGACGACAAAAAAGCGCCGAAGGCAAAAAGAGAGTGCAACACAAGGACTTCCCAGGAGGTCACCCATCCCAATACTACTCTTGCTCAAGCACGCTTAACTTCAGAGTTCTGATGGGATCCGGTGCTTTAGTGCTGGTATGATCGCACCCGTTACATGTTGCGCGAAAAAATGCTCTTATGCCTCACGCGGGCGCCGTGGGGGCCGCAACGCACAAACCGACTAGCCGTCATAGAAACGCCCGAAATGAGCTTAAACGGCATCTGAAACGGTCCCGAACCGACTTCGTCTGTTCGTCACGTCGTAGCCAGCGGAACGAGCTTTCCGTGGCCAGGAAAATCGCCGAATTTCGACATCGGCGTGCCAAGTTACGGTCCGGCGAGCCGGAACTGCTGCGTTTGTCGCACGCCGCGGCTCGTGTCGGGTGCCGGCGCTGCGGCGTGCAAGGCGAGGGTGAAAGGGAAGCAGAAGACCTCGATGGATCAGATACGGTGTGTTGCGGGAAGTGAAAAGAAGGTCGGAGGTTGGTGCCGACGACAAAAAAGCGCCGAAGGCAAAAAAAGAGTGCAACACGAGGACTTCCCAGGAGGTCACCCATCCCAGTACTACTCTCGCCCAAGCACGCTTAACTTCAGAGTTCTGATGGGATCCGGTGCTTTAGTGCTAGTGTGATCGCACCCGTTACATGTTGCGCGAAAAAATGCTCTTATGCCTCACGCGGGAGCCGTGGGGGCCGCAACGCACGAACCGACTAGCCGTCATAGAAACGGCCCCGAAAAATGCCCGAAACGAGCTTAAACGGCATCCGAAACGGTCCCGAACCAACTTCGTCTGTTCGCCACGTCGTAGCCAGCGGAACGAGCTTTCCGTGGCCACGAAAATCGCCGAATTCCGACATCGGCGTGCCAAGTTACGGTCCGGCGACCCGGAACTGCTGCGTTTGTCGCACGCCGCGGCTCGTGTCGGGTGCCGGCGCTGCGGCGCGCAAGGCGAGGGTGAAAGGGAAGCAGAAGACCTCGATGGATCAGATACGGTGTGTTGCGGGAAGTGAAAAGAAGGTCAAAGGTTGGTGCCGACGACAAAAAAGCGCCGAAGGCAAAAAGAGAGTGCAACACGAGGACTTCCCAGGAGGTCACCCATCCCAGTACTACTCTCGCCCAAGCACGCTTAACTTCGGAGTTCTGATGGGATCCGGTGCTTTAGTGCTGGTATGATCGCACCCGTTACATGTTGCGCGAAAAAATTCTCTTATGCCTCACGCGGGAGCCGTGGGGGCCGCAACGCACGAACCGACTAGCCGTCATAGAAACGGCCCCGAAAAACGCCCGAAACGAGCTTAAACGGCATCCGAAACGGTCCCGAACCGACTTCGTCTGTTCGCCACGTCGTAGCCAGCGGAACGAGCTTTCCGTGGCCACGAAAATCGCCGAATTCCGACATCGGCGTGCCAAGTTACGGTCCGGCGACCCGGAACTGCTGCGTTTGTCGCACGCCGCGGCTCGTGTCGGGTGCCGGCGCTGCGGCGCGCAAGGCGAGGGTGAAAGGGAAGCAGAAGACCTCGATGGATCAGATACGGTGTGTTGCGGGAAGTGAAAAGAAGGTCGAAGGTTGGTGTCGACGACAAAAAAGCGCCGAAGGCAAAAAAAGAGTGCAACACGAGGACTTCCCAGGAGGTCACCCATCCCAGTACTACTCTCGCCCAAGCACGCTTAACTTCGGAGTTCTGATGGGATCCGGTGCTTTAGTGCTGGTATGATTGCACCCGTTACATGTTGCGCGAAAAAATGCTCTTATGCCTCACGCGGGAGCCGTGGGGGCCGCAACGCACGAACCGACTAGCCGTCATAGAAACGGCCCCGAAAAACGCCCGAAACGAGCTTAAACGGCATCCGAAACGTTCCCGAACCGACTTTGTCTGTTCGCCACGTCGTAGCCAGCGGAACGAGCTTTCCGTGGCCACGAAAATCGCCGAATTCCGACATCGGCGTGCCAAGTTACGGTCCGGCGACCCGGAACTGCTGCGTTTGTCGCACGCCGCGGCTCGTGTCGGGTGCCGGCGCTGCGGCGCGCAAGGCGAGGGTGAAAGGGAAGCAGAAGACCTCGATGGATCAGATACGGTGTGTTGCGGGAAGTGAAAAGAAGGTCGGAGGTTGGTGCCGACGACAAAAAAGCGCCGAAGGTAAAAAGAGAGTGCAACACGAGGACTTCCCAGGAGGTCACCCATCCCAGTACTACTCTCGCCCAAGCACGCTTAACTTCGGAGTTCTGATGGGATCCGGTGCTTTAGTGCTGGTATGATCGCACCCGTTACATGTTGCGCGAAAAAATGCTCTTATGCCTCACGCGGGAGCCGTGGGGGCCGCAACGCACGAACCGACTAGCCGTCATAGAAACGGCCCCGAAAAATGCCCGAAACGAGCTTAAACGGCATCCGAAACGGTCCCGAACCAACTTCGTCTGTTCGCCACGTCGTAGCCAGCGGAACGAGCTTTCCGTGGCCACGAAAATCGCCGAATTCCGACATCGGCGTGCCAAGTTACGGTCCGGCGACCCGGAACTGCTGCGTTTGTCGCACGCCGCGGCTCGTGTCGGGTGCCGGCGCTGCGGCGCGCAAGGCGAGGGTGAAAGGGAAGCAGAAGACCTCGATGGATCAGATACGGTGTGTTGCGGGAAGTGAAAAGAAGGTCGAAGGTTGGTGCCGACGACAAAAAAGCGCCGAAGGCAAAAAGAGAGTGCAACACGAGGACTTCCCAGGAGGTCACCCATCCCAGTACTACTCTCGCCCAAGCCCGCTTAACTTCGGAGTTCTGATGGGATCTGGTGCTTTAGTGCTGGTATGATCGCACCCGTTACATGTTGCGCGAAAAAATTCTCTTATGCCTCACGCGGGAGCCGTGGGGGCCGCAACGCACGAACCGACTAGCCGTCATAGAAACGGCCCCGAAAAACGCCCGAAACGAGCTTAAACGGCATCCGAAACGGTCCCGAACTGACTTCGTCTGTTCGCCACGTCGTAGCCAGCGGAACGAGCTTTCCGTGGCCACGAAAATCGCCGAATTCCGACATCGGCGTGCCAAGTTACGGTCCGGCGACCCGGAACTGCTGCGTTTGTCGCACGCCGCGGCTCGTGTCGGGTGCCGGCGCTGCGGCGCGCAAGGCGAGGGTGAAAGGGAAGCAGAAGACCTCGATGGATCAGATACGGTGTGTTGCGGGAAGTGAAAAGAAGGTCGAAGGTTGGTGTCGACGACAAAAAAGCGCCGAAGGCAAAAAAAGAGTACAACACGAGGACTTCCCAGGAGGTCACCCATCCCAGTACTACTCTCGCCCAAGCACGCTTAACTTCGGAGTTCTGATGGGATCCGGTGCTTTAGTGCTGGTATGATTGCACCCGTTACATGTTGCGCGAAAAAATGCTCTTATGCCTCACGCGGGAGCCGTGGGGGCCGCAACGCACGAACCGACTAGCCGTCATAGAAACGGCCCCGAAAAACGCCCGAAACGAGCTTAAACGGCATCCGAAACGTTCCCGAACCGACTTTGTCTGTTCGCCACGTCGTAGCCAGCGGAACGAGCTTTCCGTGGCCACGAAAATCGCCGAATTCCGACATCGGCGTGCCAAGTTACGGTCCGGCGACCCGGAACTGCTGCGTTTGTCGCACGCCGCGGCTCGTGTCGGGTGCCGGCGCTGCGGCGCGCAAGGCGAGGGTGAAAGGGAAGCAGAAGACCTCGATGGATCAGATACAGTGTGTTGCGGGAAGTGAAAAGAAGGTCGGAGGTTGGTGCCGACGACAAAAAAGCGCCGAAGGCAAAAAGAGAGTGCAACACGAGGACTTTCCAGGAGGTCACCCATCCCAGTACTACTCTCGCCCAAGCACGCTTAACTTCGGAGTTCTGATGGGATCCGGTGCTTTAGTGCTGGTATGATCGCACCCGTTACATGTTGCGCGAAAAAATGCTCTTATGCCTCACGCGGGAGCCGTGGGGGCCGCAACGCACAAACCGACTAGCCGTCATAGAAACGCCCGAAATGAGCTTAAACGGCATCTGAAACGGTCCCGAACCGACTTCGTCTGTTCGTCACGTCGTAGCCAGCGGAACGAGCTTTTCGTGGCCAGGAAAATCGCCGAATTTCGACATCGGCGTGCCAAGTTACGGTCCGGCGAGCCGGAACTGCTGCGTTTGTCGCACGCCGCGGCTCGTGTCGGGTGCCGGCGCTGCGGCGCGCAAGGCGAGGGTGAAAGGGAAGCAGAAGACCTCGATGGATCAGATACGGTGTGTTGCGGGAAGTGAAAAGAAGGTCGGAGGTTGGTGCCGACGACAAAAAAGCGCCGAAGGCAAAAAGAGAGTGCAACACGAGGACTTCCCAGGAGGTCACCCATCCCAGTACTACTCTCGCCCAAGCACGCTTAACTTCAGAGTTCTGATGGGATCCGGTGCTTTAGTGCTAGTGTGATCGCACCCGTTACATGTTGCGCGAAAAAATGCTCTTATGCCTCACGCGGGAGCCGTGGGGGCCGCAACGCACGAACCGACTAGCCGTCATAAAAACGGCCCCGAAAAACGCCCGAAATGAGCTTAAACGGCATCTGAAACGGTCCCGAACCGACTTCGTCTGTTCGTCACGTCGTAGCCAGCGGAACGAGCTTTCCGTGGCCAGGAAAATCGCCGAATTTCGACATCGGCGTGCCAAGTTACGGTCCGGCGAGCCAGAACTGCTGCTTTTGTCGCACGCCGCGGCTCGTGTCGGGTGCCGGCGCTGCGGCGTGCAAGGCGAGGGTGAAAGGGAAGCAGAAGACCTCGATGGATCAGATACGGTGTGTTGCGGGAAGTGAAAAGAAGGTCGGAGGTTGGTGCCGACGATAAAAAGCGCCGAAGGCAAAAAGAGAGTGCAACACGAGGACTTCCCAGGAGGTCACCCATCCCAGTACTACTCTCGCCCAAGCACGCTTAACTTCAGAGTTCTAATGGGATCCGGTGCTTTAGTGCTAGTGTGATCGCACCCGTTACATGTTGCGCGAAAAAATGCTCTTATGCCTCACGCGGGAGCCGTGGGGGCCGCAACGCACGAACCGACTAGCCGTCATAAAAACGGCCCCGAAAAACGCCCGAAATGAGCTTAAACGGCATCCGAAACGGTCCCGAACCGACTTCGTCTGTTCGCCACGTCGTAGCCAGCGGAACGAGCTTTCCGTGGCCACGAAAATCGCCGAATTCCGACATCGGTGTGCCAAGTTACAGTCCGGAGAGCCGGAACTGCTGCTTTTGTCGCACGCCGCGGCTCGTGTCGGGTGCGGGCGCTGCGGCGCGCAAGGCGAGGGTGAAAGGGAAGCAGAAGACCTTGATGGATCAGATACGGTGTGTTGCGGTAAGTGAAAAGAAGGTCGGAGGTTGGTGCCGACGACAAAAAAGCGCCGAAGGTAAATAGAGAGTGCAACACGAGGACTTCCCAGGAGGTCACCCATTCCAGTACTACTCTCGCCCAAGCACGCTTAACTTCGGAGTTCTGATGGGATCCGGTGCTTTAGTGCTGCTATGATCGCACACGTTACATGTTGCGCGAAAAAATGCTCTTATGCCTCACGCGGGAGCCGTGGGGGCCGCAACGCACGAACCGACTAGCCGTCATAGAAACGGCCCCGAAAAACGACTGAAACTAGCTTAAACGGCATCCGAAACGGTCCCGAACCGACTTCGTCTGTTCGCCACGTCGTAGCCAGCGGAACGAGCTTTCCGTGGCCACGAAAATCGCCGAATTCCGACATCGGTGTGCCAAGTTACAGTCCGGAGAGCCGAAACTGCTGCTTTTGTCGCACGCCGCGGCTCGTGTCGGGTGCGGGCGCTGCGGCGCGCAAGGCGAGGGTGAAAGGGAAGCAGAAGACCTTGATGGATCAGATACGGTGTGTTGCGGTAAGTGAAAAGAAGGTCGGAGGTTGGTGCCGACGACAAAAAAGCGCCGAAGGTAAATAGAGAGTGCAACACGAGGACTTCCCAGGAGGTCACCCATTCCAGTACTACTCTCGCCCAAGCACGCTTAACTTCGGAGTTCTGATGGGATCCGGTGCTTTAGTGCTGGTATGATCGCACACGTTACATGTTGCGCGAAAAAATGCTCTTATGCCTCACGCGGGAGCCGTGGGGGCCGCAACGCACGAACCGACTAGCCGTCATAGAAACGGCCCCGAAAAATGACTGAAACTAGCTTACACGGCATCCGAAACGGTCCCGAACCGACTTCGTCTGTTCGCCACGTCGTAGCCAGCGGAACGAGCTTTCCGTGGCCACAAAAATCGCCGAATTCCGACATCGGCGTGCCAAGTTACGGTCCGGCGAGCCGGAACTGCTGCTTTTGTCGCACGCCGCGGCTCGTGTCGGGTGTCGGCGCTGCGGCGCGCAAGGCGAGGGTGAAAGGGAAGCAGAAGACCTCGATGGATCAGATACGGTGTGTTGCGGTAAGTGAAAAGAACGTCGGAGGTTGGTGCCGACCACAAAAAAGCGTCGAAGGCAAAAAGAGAGTGCAACACGAGGACTTCCCAGGAGGTCACCCATCCCAGTACTACTCTCGCCCAAGCACGCTTAACTTCGAAGTTCTGATGGGATCCGGTTCTTTAGAACTGGTATGATCGCACCCGTTACATGTTGCGCGAAAAAATGCTCTTATGCCTCACGCGGGAGCCGTGGGGGCCGCAACGCACGAACCGACTAGCCGTCATAGAAACGACCCCGAAAAACGACCGAAACAAGCTTAAACGGCATCCGAAACGGTCCCGAACCGACTTTGTCTGTTAGCCACGTCGTAGCCAGCGGAACGAGCTTTCCGTGGCCACGAAAATCGCCGAATTCCGACATCGGCGTGCCAAGTTACGGTCCGGAGAGCCGGAACTGCTGCTTTTGTCGCACGCCGCGGCTCGTGTCGGGTGCCGGCGCTGCGGCGCGCAAGGCGAGGGTGAAAGGGAAGCAGAAGACCTCGATGGATCAGATACGGTGTGTTGCGGGAAGTGAAAAGAAGGTCGGAGGTTGGTGCCGACGACAAAAAAGCGCCGAAGGCAAAAAGAGAGTGCAACACGAGGACTTCCCAGGAGGTCACCCATCCCAGTACTACTCTCGCCCAAGCACGCTTAACTTCGGAGTTCTAATGGAATCCGGTGCTTTAGTGCTGGTATGATCGCACCCGTTACATGTTGCGCGAAAAAATGCTCTTATGCCTCACGCGGGAGCCGTGGGGGCCGCAACGCACAAACCGACTAGCCGTCATAGAAACGCCCCGAAAAACGCCCGAAACGAGCTTAAACGGCATCTGAAACGGTCCCGAACCGACTTCGTCTGTTCGTGACGTCGTAGCCAGCGGAACGTGCTTTCCGTGGCCAGGAAAATCGCCGAATTTCGACATCGGCGTGCCAAGTTACGGTCCGGCGAGCCGGAACTGCTGCGTTTGTCGCACGCCGCGGCTCGTGTCGGGTGCCGGCGCTGCGGCGCGCAAGGCGAGGGTGAAAGGGAAGCAGAAGACCTCGATGGATCAGATACGGTGTGTTGCGGGAAGTGAAAAGAAGGTCGGAGGTTGGTGCCGACGACAAAAAAGCGCCGAAGGCAAAAAGAGAGTGCAACACAAGGACTTCCCAGGAGGTCACCCATCCCAATACTACTCTTGCTCAAGCACGCTTAACTTCAGAGTTCTGATGGGATCCGGTGCTTTAGTGCTGGTATGATCGCACCCGTTACATGTTGCGCGAAAAAATGCTCTTATGCCTCACGCGGGCGCCGTGGGGGCCGCAACGCACAAACCGACTAGCCGTCATAGAAACGCCCGAAATGAGCTTAAACGGCATCTGAAACGGTCCCGAACCGACTTCGTCTGTTCGTCACGTCGTAGCCAGCGGAACGAGCTTTCCGTGGCCAGGAAAATCGCCGAATTTCGACATCGGCGTGCCAAGTTACGGTCCGGCGAGCCGGAACTGCTGCGTTTGTCGCACGCCGCGGCTCGTGTCGGGTGCCGGCGCTGCGGCGTGCAAGGCGAGGGTGAAAGGGAAGCAGAAGACCTCGATGGATCAGATACGGTGTGTTGCGGGAAGTGAAAAGAAGGTCGGAGGTTGGTGCCGACGACAAAAAAGCGCCGAAGGCAAAAAAAGAGTGCAACACGAGGACTTCCCAGGAGGTCACCCATCCCAGTACTACTCTCGCCCAAGCACGCTTAACTTCAGAGTTCTGATGGGATCCGGTGCTTTAGTGCTAGTGTGATCGCACCCGTTACATGTTGCGCGAAAAAATGCTCTTATGCCTCACGCGGGAGCCGTGGGGGCCGCAACGCACGAACCGACTAGCCGTCATAAAAACGGCCCCGAAAAACGCCCGAAATGAGCTTAAACGGCATCCGAAACGGTCCCGAACCGACTTCATCTGTTCGTCACGTCGTAGCCAGCAGAACGTGCTTTCCGTGGGCAGGAAAATCGCCGAATTTCGACATCGGCGTGCCAAGTTACGGTCCGGCGAGCCGGAACTGCTGCGTTTGTCGCACGCCGCGGCTCGTGTCGGGTGCCGGCGCTGCGGCGCGCAAGGCGAGGGTGAAAGGGAAGCAGAAGACCTCGATGGATCAGATACGGTGTGTTGCGGGAAGTGAAAAGAAGGTCGGAGGTTGGTGCCGACGACAAAAAAGCGCCGAAGGCAAAAAGAGAGTGCAACACAAGGACTTCCCAGGAGGTCACCCATCCCAGTACTACTCTCGCTCAAGCACGCTTAACTTCAGAGTTCTGATGGGATCCGGTGCTTTAGTGCTGGTATGATCGCACCCGTTACATGTTGCGCGAAAAAATGCTCTTATGCCTCACGCGGGAGCCGTGGGGGCCGCAACGCACAAACCGACTAGTCATCATAGAAACGCCCGAAATGATCTTAAACGGCATCTAAAACGGTCCCGAACCGACTTCGTCTGTTCGTCACGTCGTAGCCAGCGGAACGAGCTTTCCGTGGCCAGGAAAATCGCCGAATTTCTACATCGGCGTGCCAAGTTACGGTCTGGCGAGCCGGAACTGCTGCGTTTGTCGCACGCCGCGGCTCGTGTCGGGTGCCGGCGCTGCGGCGCGCAAGGCGAGGGTGAAAGGGAAGCAGAAGACCTCGATGGATCAGATACGGTGTGTTGCGGGAAGTGAAAAGAAGGTCGGAGGTTGGTGCCGACGACAAAAAAGCGCCGAAGGCAAAAAGAGAGTACAACACGAGGACTTCCCAGGAGGTCACCCATCCCAGTACTACTCTCGCCCAAGCACGCTTAACTTCAGAGTTCTAATGGGATCCGGTGCTTTAGTGCTAGTGTGATCGCACCCGTTACATGTTGCGCGAAAAAATGCTCTTATGCCTCACGCGGGAGCCGTGGGGGCCGCAACGCACGAACCGACTAGCCGTCATAAAAACGGCCCCGAAAAACGCCCGAAATGAGCTTAAACGGCATCCGAAACGGTCCCGAACCGACTTCGTCTGTTCGCCACGTCGTAGCCAGCGGAACGAGCTTTCCGTGGCCACGAAAATCGCCGAATTCCGACATCGGTGTGCCAAGTTACAGTCCGGAGAGCCGGAACTGCTGCTTTTGTCGCACGCCGCGGCTCGTGTCGGGTGCGGGCGCTGCGGCGCGCAAGGCGAGGGTGAAAGGGAAGCAGAAGACCTTGATGGATCAGATACGGTGTGTTGCGGTAAGTGAAAAGAAGGTCGGAGGTTGGTGCCGACGACAAAAAAGCGCCGAAGGTAAATAGAGAGTGCAACACGAGGACTTCCCAGGAGGTCACCCATTCCAGTACTACTCTCGCCCAAGCACGCTTAACTTCGGAGTTCTGATGGGATCCGGTGCTTTAGTGCTGCTATGATCGCACACGTTACATGTTGCGCGAAAAAATGCTCTTATGCCTCACGCGGGAGCCGTGGGGGCCGCAACGCACGAACCGACTAGCCGTCATAGAAACGGCCCCGAAAAACGACTGAAACTAGCTTAAACGGCATCCGAAACGGTCCCGAACCGACTTCGTCTGTTCGCCACGTCGTAGCCAGCGGAACGAGCTTTCCGTGGCCACGAAAATCGCCGAATTCCGACATCGGTGTGCCAAGTTACAGTCCGGAGAGCCGAAACTGCTGCTTTTGTCGCACGCCGCGGCTCGTGTCGGGTGCGGGCGCTGCGGCGCGCAAGGCGAGGGTGAAAGGGAAGCAGAAGACCTTGATGGATCAGATACGGTGTGTTGCGGTAAGTGAAAAGAAGGTCGGAGGTTGGTGCCGACGACAAAAAAGCGCCGAAGGTAAATAGAGAGTGCAACACGAGGACTTCCCAGGAGGTCACCCATTCCAGTACTACTCTCGCCCAAGCACGCTTAACTTCGGAGTTCTGATGGGATCCGGTGCTTTAGTGCTGGTATGATCGCACACGTTACATGTTGCGCGAAAAAATGCTCTTATGCCTCACGCGGGAGCCGTGGGGGCCGCAACGCACGAACCGACTAGCCGTCATAGAAACGGCCCCGAAAAATGACTGAAACTAGCTTACACGGCATCCGAAACGGTCCCGAACCGACTTCGTCTGTTCGCCACGTCGTAGCCAGCGGAACGAGCTTTCCGTGGCCACAAAAATCGCCGAATTCCGACATCGGCGTGCCAAGTTACGGTCCGGCGAGCCGGAACTGCTGCTTTTGTCGCACGCCGCGGCTCGTGTCGGGTGTCGGCGCTGCGGCGCGCAAGGCGAGGGTGAAAGGGAAGCAGAAGACCTCGATGGATCAGATACGGTGTGTTGCGGTAAGTGAAAAGAACGTCGGAGGTTGGTGCCGACCACAAAAAAGCGTCGAAGGCAAAAAGAGAGTGCAACACGAGGACTTCCCAGGAGGTCACCCATCCCAGTACTACTCTCGCCCAAGCACGCTTAACTTCGAAGTTCTGATGGGATCCGGTTCTTTAGAACTGGTATGATCGCACCCGTTACATGTTGCGCGAAAAAATGCTCTTATGCCTCACGCGGGAGCCGTGGGGGCCGCAACGCACGAACCGACTAGCCGTCATAGAAACGACCCCGAAAAACGACCGAAACAAGCTTAAACGGCATCCGAAACGGTCCCGAACCGACTTTGTCTGTTAGCCACGTCGTAGCCAGCGGAACGAGCTTTCCGTGGCCACGAAAATCGCCGAATTCCGACATCGGCGTGCCAAGTTACGGTCCGGAGAGCCGGAACTGCTGCTTTTGTCGCACGCCGCGGCTCGTGTCGGGTGCCGGCGCTGCGGCGCGCAAGGCGAGGGTGAAAGGGAAGCAGAAGACCTCGATGGATCAGATACGGTGTGTTGCGGGAAGTGAAAAGAAGGTCGGAGGTTGGTGCCGACGACAAAAAAGCGCCGAAGGCAAAAAGAGAGTGCAACACGAGGACTTCCCAGGAGGTCACCCATCCCAGTACTACTCTCGCCCAAGCACGCTTAACTTCGGAGTTCTAATGGAATCCGGTGCTTTAGTGCTGGTATGATCGCACCCGTTACATGTTGCGCGAAAAAATGCTCTTATGCCTCACGCGGGAGCCGTGGGGGCCGCAACGCACAAACCGACTAGCCGTCATAGAAACGCCCCGAAAAACGCCCGAAACGAGCTTAAACGGCATCTGAAACGGTCCCGAACCGACTTCGTCTGTTCGTGACGTCGTAGCCAGCGGAACGTGCTTTCCGTGGCCAGGAAAATCGCCGAATTTCGACATCGGCGTGCCAAGTTACGGTCCGGCGAGCCGGAACTGCTGCGTTTGTCGCACGCCGCGGCTCGTGTCGGGTGCCGGCGCTGCGGCGCGCAAGGCGAGGGTGAAAGGGAAGCAGAAGACCTCGATGGATCAGATACGGTGTGTTGCGGGAAGTGAAAAGAAGGTCGGAGGTTGGTGCCGACGACAAAAAAGCGCCGAAGGCAAAAAGAGAGTGCAACACAAGGACTTCCCAGGAGGTCACCCATCCCAATACTACTCTTGCTCAAGCACGCTTAACTTCAGAGTTCTGATGGGATCCGGTGCTTTAGTGCTGGTATGATCGCACCCGTTACATGTTGCGCGAAAAAATGCTCTTATGCCTCACGCGGGCGCCGTGGGGGCCGCAACGCACAAACCGACTAGCCGTCATAGAAACGCCCGAAATGAGCTTAAACGGCATCTGAAACGGTCCCGAACCGACTTCGTCTGTTCGTCACGTCGTAGCCAGCGGAACGAGCTTTCCGTGGCCAGGAAAATCGCCGAATTTCGACATCGGCGTGCCAAGTTACGGTCCGGCGAGCCGGAACTGCTGCGTTTGTCGCACGCCGCGGCTCGTGTCGGGTGCCGGCGCTGCGGCGTGCAAGGCGAGGGTGAAAGGGAAGCAGAAGACCTCGATGGATCAGATACGGTGTGTTGCGGGAAGTGAAAAGAAGGTCGGAGGTTGGTGCCGACGACAAAAAAGCGCCGAAGGCA
This sequence comes from Nuphar pumila, assembly GCF_984573655.1. Lineage (NCBI taxonomy): Eukaryota > Viridiplantae > Streptophyta > Magnoliopsida > Nymphaeales > Nymphaeaceae > Nuphar > Nuphar pumila. The sequence continues at coordinate 162,158,739 of NC_143249.1, read as the reverse complement.
AAAAAAGAGTGCAACACGAGGACTTCCCAGGAGGTCACCCATCCCAGTACTACTCTCGCCCAAGCACGCTTAACTTCAGAGTTCTGATGGGATCCGGTGCTTTAGTGCTAGTGTGATCGCACCCGTTACATGTTGCGCGAAAAAATGCTCTTATGCCTCACGCGGGAGCCGTGGGGGCCGCAACGCACGAACCGACTAGCCGTCATAAAAACGGCCCCGAAAAACGCCCGAAATGAGCTTAAACGGCATCCGAAACGGTCCCGAACCGACTTCATCTGTTCGTCACGTCGTAGCCAGCAGAACGTGCTTTCCGTGGGCAGGAAAATCGCCGAATTTCGACATCGGCGTGCCAAGTTACGGTCCGGCGAGCCGGAACTGCTGCGTTTGTCGCACGCCGCGGCTCGTGTCGGGTGCCGGCGCTGCGGCGCGCAAGGCGAGGGTGAAAGGGAAGCAGAAGACCTCGATGGATCAGATACGGTGTGTTGCGGGAAGTGAAAAGAAGGTCGGAGGTTGGTGCCGACGACAAAAAAGCGCCGAAGGCAAAAAGAGAGTGCAACACAAGGACTTCCCAGGAGGTCACCCATCCCAGTACTACTCTCGCTCAAGCACGCTTAACTTCAGAGTTCTGATGGGATCCGGTGCTTTAGTGCTGGTATGATCGCACCCGTTACATGTTGCGCGAAAAAATGCTCTTATGCCTCACGCGGGAGCCGTGGGGGCCGCAACGCACAAACCGACTAGTCATCATAGAAACGCCCGAAATGATCTTAAACGGCATCTAAAACGGTCCCGAACCGACTTCGTCTGTTCGTCACGTCGTAGCCAGCGGAACGAGCTTTCCGTGGCCAGGAAAATCGCCGAATTTCTACATCGGCGTGCCAAGTTACGGTCTGGCGAGCCGGAACTGCTGCGTTTGTCGCACGCCGCGGCTCGTGTCGGGTGCCGGCGCTGCGGCGCGCAAGGCGAGGGTGAAAGGGAAGCAGAAGACCTCGATGGATCAGATACGGTGTGTTGCGGGAAGTGAAAAGAAGGTCGGAGGTTGGTGCCGACGACAAAAAAGCGCCGAAGGCAAAAAGAGAGTACAACACGAGGACTTCCCAGGAGGTCACCCATCCCAGTACTACTCTCGCCCAAGCACGCTTAACTTCAGAGTTCTAATGGGATCCGGTGCTTTAGTGCTAGTGTGATCGCACCCGTTACATGTTGCGCGAAAAAATGCTCTTATGCCTCACGCGGGAGCCGTGGGGGCCGCAACGCACGAACCGACTAGCCGTCATAAAAACGGCCCCGAAAAACGCCCGAAATGAGCTTAAACGGCATCCGAAACGGTCCCGAACCGACTTCGTCTGTTCGCCACGTCGTAGCCAGCGGAACGAGCTTTCCGTGGCCACGAAAATCGCCGAATTCCGACATCGGTGTGCCAAGTTACAGTCCGGAGAGCCGGAACTGCTGCTTTTGTCGCACGCCGCGGCTCGTGTCGGGTGCGGGCGCTGCGGCGCGCAAGGCGAGGGTGAAAGGGAAGCAGAAGACCTTGATGGATCAGATACGGTGTGTTGCGGTAAGTGAAAAGAAGGTCGGAGGTTGGTGCCGACGACAAAAAAGCGCCGAAGGTAAATAGAGAGTGCAACACGAGGACTTCCCAGGAGGTCACCCATTCCAGTACTACTCTCGCCCAAGCACGCTTAACTTCGGAGTTCTGATGGGATCCGGTGCTTTAGTGCTGCTATGATCGCACACGTTACATGTTGCGCGAAAAAATGCTCTTATGCCTCACGCGGGAGCCGTGGGGGCCGCAACGCACGAACCGACTAGCCGTCATAGAAACGGCCCCGAAAAACGACTGAAACTAGCTTAAACGGCATCCGAAACGGTCCCGAACCGACTTCGTCTGTTCGCCACGTCGTAGCCAGCGGAACGAGCTTTCCGTGGCCACGAAAATCGCCGAATTCCGACATCGGTGTGCCAAGTTACAGTCCGGAGAGCCGAAACTGCTGCTTTTGTCGCACGCCGCGGCTCGTGTCGGGTGCGGGCGCTGCGGCGCGCAAGGCGAGGGTGAAAGGGAAGCAGAAGACCTTGATGGATCAGATACGGTGTGTTGCGGTAAGTGAAAAGAAGGTCGGAGGTTGGTGCCGACGACAAAAAAGCGCCGAAGGTAAATAGAGAGTGCAACACGAGGACTTCCCAGGAGGTCACCCATTCCAGTACTACTCTCGCCCAAGCACGCTTAACTTCGGAGTTCTGATGGGATCCGGTGCTTTAGTGCTGGTATGATCGCACACGTTACATGTTGCGCGAAAAAATGCTCTTATGCCTCACGCGGGAGCCGTGGGGGCCGCAACGCACGAACCGACTAGCCGTCATAGAAACGGCCCCGAAAAATGACTGAAACTAGCTTACACGGCATCCGAAACGGTCCCGAACCGACTTCGTCTGTTCGCCACGTCGTAGCCAGCGGAACGAGCTTTCCGTGGCCACAAAAATCGCCGAATTCCGACATCGGCGTGCCAAGTTACGGTCCGGCGAGCCGGAACTGCTGCTTTTGTCGCACGCCGCGGCTCGTGTCGGGTGTCGGCGCTGCGGCGCGCAAGGCGAGGGTGAAAGGGAAGCAGAAGACCTCGATGGATCAGATACGGTGTGTTGCGGTAAGTGAAAAGAACGTCGGAGGTTGGTGCCGACCACAAAAAAGCGTCGAAGGCAAAAAGAGAGTGCAACACGAGGACTTCCCAGGAGGTCACCCATCCCAGTACTACTCTCGCCCAAGCACGCTTAACTTCGAAGTTCTGATGGGATCCGGTTCTTTAGAACTGGTATGATCGCACCCGTTACATGTTGCGCGAAAAAATGCTCTTATGCCTCACGCGGGAGCCGTGGGGGCCGCAACGCACGAACCGACTAGCCGTCATAGAAACGACCCCGAAAAACGACCGAAACAAGCTTAAACGGCATCCGAAACGGTCCCGAACCGACTTTGTCTGTTAGCCACGTCGTAGCCAGCGGAACGAGCTTTCCGTGGCCACGAAAATCGCCGAATTCCGACATCGGCGTGCCAAGTTACGGTCCGGAGAGCCGGAACTGCTGCTTTTGTCGCACGCCGCGGCTCGTGTCGGGTGCCGGCGCTGCGGCGCGCAAGGCGAGGGTGAAAGGGAAGCAGAAGACCTCGATGGATCAGATACGGTGTGTTGCGGGAAGTGAAAAGAAGGTCGGAGGTTGGTGCCGACGACAAAAAAGCGCCGAAGGCAAAAAGAGAGTGCAACACGAGGACTTCCCAGGAGGTCACCCATCCCAGTACTACTCTCGCCCAAGCACGCTTAACTTCGGAGTTCTAATGGAATCCGGTGCTTTAGTGCTGGTATGATCGCACCCGTTACATGTTGCGCGAAAAAATGCTCTTATGCCTCACGCGGGAGCCGTGGGGGCCGCAACGCACAAACCGACTAGCCGTCATAGAAACGCCCCGAAAAACGCCCGAAACGAGCTTAAACGGCATCTGAAACGGTCCCGAACCGACTTCGTCTGTTCGTGACGTCGTAGCCAGCGGAACGTGCTTTCCGTGGCCAGGAAAATCGCCGAATTTCGACATCGGCGTGCCAAGTTACGGTCCGGCGAGCCGGAACTGCTGCGTTTGTCGCACGCCGCGGCTCGTGTCGGGTGCCGGCGCTGCGGCGCGCAAGGCGAGGGTGAAAGGGAAGCAGAAGACCTCGATGGATCAGATACGGTGTGTTGCGGGAAGTGAAAAGAAGGTCGGAGGTTGGTGCCGACGACAAAAAAGCGCCGAAGGCAAAAAGAGAGTGCAACACAAGGACTTCCCAGGAGGTCACCCATCCCAATACTACTCTTGCTCAAGCACGCTTAACTTCAGAGTTCTGATGGGATCCGGTGCTTTAGTGCTGGTATGATCGCACCCGTTACATGTTGCGCGAAAAAATGCTCTTATGCCTCACGCGGGCGCCGTGGGGGCCGCAACGCACAAACCGACTAGCCGTCATAGAAACGCCCGAAATGAGCTTAAACGGCATCTGAAACGGTCCCGAACCGACTTCGTCTGTTCGTCACGTCGTAGCCAGCGGAACGAGCTTTCCGTGGCCAGGAAAATCGCCGAATTTCGACATCGGCGTGCCAAGTTACGGTCCGGCGAGCCGGAACTGCTGCGTTTGTCGCACGCCGCGGCTCGTGTCGGGTGCCGGCGCTGCGGCGTGCAAGGCGAGGGTGAAAGGGAAGCAGAAGACCTCGATGGATCAGATACGGTGTGTTGCGGGAAGTGAAAAGAAGGTCGGAGGTTGGTGCCGACGACAAAAAAGCGCCGAAGGCAAAAAAAGAGTGCAACACGAGGACTTCCCAGGAGGTCACCCATCCCAGTACTACTCTCGCCCAAGCACGCTTAACTTCAGAGTTCTGATGGGATCCGGTGCTTTAGTGCTAGTGTGATCGCACCCGTTACATGTTGCGCGAAAAAATGCTCTTATGCCTCACGCGGGAGCCGTGGGGGCCGCAACGCACGAACCGACTAGCCGTCATAAAAACGGCCCCGAAAAACGCCCGAAATGAGCTTAAACGGCATCCGAAACGGTCCCGAACCGACTTCATCTGTTCGTCACGTCGTAGCCAGCAGAACGTGCTTTCCGTGGGCAGGAAAATCGCCGAATTTCGACATCGGCGTGCCAAGTTACGGTCCGGCGAGCCGGAACTGCTGCGTTTGTCGCACGCCGCGGCTCGTGTCGGGTGCCGGCGCTGCGGCGCGCAAGGCGAGGGTGAAAGGGAAGCAGAAGACCTCGATGGATCAGATACGGTGTGTTGCGGGAAGTGAAAAGAAGGTCGGAGGTTGGTGCCGACGACAAAAAAGCGCCGAAGGCAAAAAGAGAGTGCAACACAAGGACTTCCCAGGAGGTCACCCATCCCAGTACTACTCTCGCTCAAGCACGCTTAACTTCAGAGTTCTGATGGGATCCGGTGCTTTAGTGCTGGTATGATCGCACCCGTTACATGTTGCGCGAAAAAATGCTCTTATGCCTCACGCGGGAGCCGTGGGGGCCGCAACGCACAAACCGACTAGTCATCATAGAAACGCCCGAAATGATCTTAAACGGCATCTAAAACGGTCCCGAACCGACTTCGTCTGTTCGTCACGTCGTAGCCAGCGGAACGAGCTTTCCGTGGCCAGGAAAATCGCCGAATTTCTACATCGGCGTGCCAAGTTACGGTCTGGCGAGCCGGAACTGCTGCGTTTGTCGCACGCCGCGGCTCGTGTCGGGTGCCGGCGCTGCGGCGCGCAAGGCGAGGGTGAAAGGGAAGCAGAAGACCTCGATGGATCAGATACGGTGTGTTGCGGGAAGTGAAAAGAAGGTCGGAGGTTGGTGCCGACGACAAAAAAGCGCCGAAGGCAAAAAGAGAGTACAACACGAGGACTTCCCAGGAGGTCACCCATCCCAGTACTACTCTCGCCCAAGCACGCTTAACTTCAGAGTTCTAATGGGATCCGGTGCTTTAGTGCTAGTGTGATCGCACCCGTTACATGTTGCGCGAAAAAATGCTCTTATGCCTCACGCGGGAGCCGTGGGGGCCGCAACGCACGAACCGACTAGCCGTCATAAAAACGGCCCCGAAAAACGCCCGAAATGAGCTTAAACGGCATCCGAAACGGTCCCGAACCGACTTCGTCTGTTCGCCACGTCGTAGCCAGCGGAACGAGCTTTCCGTGGCCACGAAAATCGCCGAATTCCGACATCGGTGTGCCAAGTTACAGTCCGGAGAGCCGGAACTGCTGCTTTTGTCGCACGCCGCGGCTCGTGTCGGGTGCGGGCGCTGCGGCGCGCAAGGCGAGGGTGAAAGGGAAGCAGAAGACCTTGATGGATCAGATACGGTGTGTTGCGGTAAGTGAAAAGAAGGTCGGAGGTTGGTGCCGACGACAAAAAAGCGCCGAAGGTAAATAGAGAGTGCAACACGAGGACTTCCCAGGAGGTCACCCATTCCAGTACTACTCTCGCCCAAGCACGCTTAACTTCGGAGTTCTGATGGGATCCGGTGCTTTAGTGCTGCTATGATCGCACACGTTACATGTTGCGCGAAAAAATGCTCTTATGCCTCACGCGGGAGCCGTGGGGGCCGCAACGCACGAACCGACTAGCCGTCATAGAAACGGCCCCGAAAAACGACTGAAACTAGCTTAAACGGCATCCGAAACGGTCCCGAACCGACTTCGTCTGTTCGCCACGTCGTAGCCAGCGGAACGAGCTTTCCGTGGCCACGAAAATCGCCGAATTCCGACATCGGTGTGCCAAGTTACAGTCCGGAGAGCCGGAACTGCTGCTTTTGTCGCACGCCGCGGCTCGTGTCGGGTGCGGGCGCTGCGGCGCGCAAGGCGAGGGTGAAAGGGAAGCAGAAGACCTTGATGGATCAGATACGGTGTGTTGCGGTAAGTGAAAAGAAGGTCGGAGGTTGGTGCCGACGACAAAAAAGCGCCGAAGGTAAATAGAGAGTGCAACACGAGGACTTCCCAGGAGGTCACCCATTCCAGTAATACTCTCGCCCAAGCACGCTTAACTTCGGAGTTCTGATGGGATCCGGTGCTTTAGTGCTGGTATGATCGCACACGTCGTAGCCAGCGGAACGAGCTTTTCGTGGCCACAAAAATCGCCGAATTCCGACATCGGCGTGCCAAGTTACGGTCCGGCGAGCCGGAACTGCTGCTTTTGTCGCACGCCGCGGCTCGTGTCGGGTGTCGGCGCTGCGGCGCGCAAGGCGAGGGTGAAAGGGAAGCAGAAGACCTCGATGGATCAGATACGGTGTGTTGCGGTAAGTGAAAAGAACGTCGGAGGTTGGTGCCGACCACAAAAAAGCGTCGAAGGCAAAAAGAGAGTGCAACACGAGGACTTCCCAGGAGGTCACCCATCCCAGTACTACTCTCGCCCAAGCATGCTTAACTTCGAAGTTCTGATGGGATCCGGTTCTTTAGAACTGGTATGATCGCACCCGTTACATGTTGCGCGAAAAAATGCTCTTATGCCTCACGCGGGAGCCGTGGGGGCCGCAACGCACGAACCGACTAGCCGTCATAGAAACGACCCCGAAAAACGACCGAAATGCGCTTAAACGGCATCCGAAACGGTCCCGAACCGACTTTGTCTGTTCGCCACGTCGTAGCCAGCGGAACGAGCTTTCCGTGGCCACGAAAATCGCCGAATTCCGACATCGGCGTGCCAAGTTACGGTCCGGAGAGCCGGAACTGCTGCTTTTGTCGCACGCCGCGGCTCGTGTCGGGTGCCGGCGCTGCGGCGCGCAAGGCGAGGGTGAAAGGGAAGCAGAAGACCTCGATGGATCAGATACGGTGTGTTGCGGGAAGTGAAAAGAAGGTCGGAGGTTGGTGCCGACGACAAAAAAGCGCCGAAGGCAAAAAGAGAGTGCAACACGAGGACTTCCCAGGAGGTCACCCATCCCAGTACTACTCTCGCCCAAGCACGCTTAACTTCGGAGTTCTGATGGAATCCGGTGCTTTAGTGCTGGTATGATCGCACCCGTTACATGTTGCGCGAAAAAATGCTCTTATGCCTCACGCGGGAGCCGTGGGGGCCGCAACGCACAAACCGACTAGCCGTCATAGAAACGCCCCGAAAAACGCCCGAAACGAGCTTAAACGGCATCTGAAACGGTCCCGAACCGACTTCGTCTGTTCGTCACGTCGTAGCCAGCGGAACGTGCTTTCCGTGGCCAGGAAAATCGCCGAATTTCGACATCGGCGTGCCAAGTTACGGTCCGGCGAGCCGGAACTGCTGCGTTTGTCGCACGCCGCGGCTCGTGTCGGGTGCCGGCGCTGCGGCGCGCAAGGCGAGGGTGAAAGGGAAGCAGAAGACCTCGATGGATCAGATACGGTGTGTTGCGGGAAGTGAAAAGAAGGTCGGAGGTTGGTGCCGACGACAAAAAAGCGCCGAAGGTAAAAAGAGAGTGCAACACGAGGACTTCCCAGGAGGTCACCCATCCCAGTACTACTCTCGCCCAAGCACGCTTAACTTCGGAGTTCTGATGGGATCCGGTGCTTTAGTGCTGGTATGATCGCACCCGTTACATGTTGCGCGAAAAAATGCTCTTATGCCTCACGCGGGAGCCGTGGGGGCCGCAACGCACAAACCGACTAGCCGTCATAGAAACGCCCGAAATGAGCTTAAACGGCATCTGAAACGGTCCCGAACCGACTTCGTCTGTTCGTCACGTCGTAGCCAGCGGAACCAGCTTTCCGTGGCCAGGAAAATCGCCGAATTTCGACATCGGCGTGCCAAGTTACGGTCCGGCGAGCCGGAACTGCTGCGTTTGTCGCACGCCGCGGCTCGTGTCGGGTGCCGGCGCTGCGGCGTGCAAGGCGAGGGTGAAAGGGAAGCAGAAGACCTCGATGGATCAGATACGGTGTGTTGCGGGAAGTGAAAAGAAGGTCGGAGGTTGGTGCCGACGACAAAAAAGCGCCGAAGGCAAAAAAAGAGTGCAACACGAGGACTTCCCAGGAGGTCACCCATCCCAGTACTACTCTCGCTCAAGCACGCTTAACTTCAGAGTTCTGATGGGATCCGGTGCTTTAGTGCTAGTGTGATCGCACCCGTTACATGTTGCGCGAAAAAATGCTCTTATGCCTCACGCGGGAGCCGTGGGGGCCGCAACGCACGAACCGACTAGCCGTCATAAAAACGGCCCCGAAAAACGCCCGAAATGAGCTTAAACGGCATCCGAAACGGTCCCGAACCGACTTCGTCTGTTCGTCACGTCGTAGCAAGCAGAACGTGCTTTCCGTGGGCAGGAAAATCGCCGAATTTCGACATCGGCGTGCCAAGTTACGGTCCGGCGAGCCGGAACTGCTGCGTTTGTCGCACGCCGCGGCTCGTGTCGGGTGCCGGCGCTGCGGCGCGCAAGGCGAGGGTGAAAGGGAAGCAGAAGACCTCGATGGATCAGATACGGTGTGTTGCGGGAAGTGAAAAGAAGGTCGGAGGTTGGTGCCGACGACAAAAAAGCGCCGAAGGCAAAAAGAGAGTGCAACACAAGGACTTCCCAGGAGGTCACCCATCCCAGTACTACTCTCGCTCAAGCACGCTTAACTTCAGAGTTCTGATGGGATCCGGTGCTTTAGTGCTGGTATGATCGCACCCGTTACATGTTGCGCGAAAAAATGCTCTTATGCCTCACGCGGGAGCCGTGGGGGCCGCAACGCACAAACCGACTAGTCATCATAGAAACGCCCGAAATGATCTTAAACGGCATCTAAAACGGTCCCGAACCGACTTCGTCTGTTCGTCACGTCGTAGCCAGCGGAACGAGCTTTCCGTGGCCAGGAAAATCGCCGAATTTCGACATCGGCGTGCCAAGTTACGGTCTGGCGAGCCGGAACTGCTGCGTTTGTCGCACGCCGCGGCTCGTGTCGGGTGCCGGCGCTGCGGCGCGCAAGGCGAGGGTGAAAGGGAAGCAGAAGACCTCGATGAATCAGATACGGTGTGTTGCGGGAAGTGAAAAGAAGGTCGGAGGTTGGTGCCGACGACAAAAAAGCGCCGAAGGCAAAAAGAGAGTGCAACACGAGGACTTCCCAGGAGGTCACCCATCCCAGTACTACTCTCGCCCAAGCACGCTTAACTTCAGAGTTCTAATGGGATCCGGTGCTTTAGTGCTAGTGTGATCGCACCCGTTACATGTTGCGCGAAAAAATGCTCTTATGCCTCACGCGGGAGCCGTGGGGGCCGCAACGCACGAACCGACTAGCCGTCATAAAAACGGCCCCGAAAAACGCCCGAAATGAGCTTAAACGGCATCCGAAACGGTCCCGAACCGACTTCGTCGTTCGCCACGTCGTAGCCAGCGGAACGAGCTTTCCGTGGCCACGAAAATCGCCGAATTCCGACATCGGTGTGCCAAGTTACAGTCCGGAGAGCCGGAACTGCTGCTTTTGTCGCACGCCGCGGCTCGTGTCGGGTGCGGGCGCTGCGGCGCGCAAGGCGAGGGTGAAAGGGAAGCAGAAGACCTTGATGGATCAGATACGGTGTGTTGCGGTAAGTGAAAAGAAGGTCGGAGGTTGGTGCCGACGACAAAAAAGCGCCGAAGGTAAATAGAGAGTGCAACACGAGGACTTCCCAGGAGGTCACCCATTCCAGTACTACTCTCGCCCAAGCACGCTTAACTTCGGAGTTCTGATGGGATCTGGTGCTTTAGTGCTGCTATGATCGCACACGTTACATGTTGCGCGAAAAAATGCTCTTATGCCTCACGCGGGAGCCGTGGGGGCCGCAACGCACGAACCGACTAGCCGTCATAGAAACGGCCCCGAAAAACGACTGAAACTAGCTTAAACGGCATCCGAAACGGTCCCGAACCGACTTCGTCTGTTCGCCACGTCGTAGCCAGCGGAACAAGCTTTCCGTGGCCACGAAAATCGCCGAATTCCGACATCGGTGTGCCAAGTTACAGTCCGGAGAGCCGGAACTGCTGCTTTTGTCGCACGCCGCGGCTCGTGTCGGGTGCGGGCGCTGCGGCGCGCAAGGCGAGGGTGAAAGGGAAGCAGAAGACCTTGATGGATCAGATACGGTGTGTTGCGGTAAGTGAAAAGAAGGTCGGAGGTTGGTGCCGACGACAAAAAAGCGCCGAAGGTAAATAGAGAGTGCAACACGAGGACTTCCCAGGAGGTCACCCATTCCAGTACTACTCTCGCCCAAGCACGCTTAACTTCGGAGTTCTGATGGGATCCGGTGCTTTAGTGCTGGTATGATCGCACACGTTACATGTTGCGCGAAAAAATGCTCTTATGCCTCACGCGGGAGCCGTGGGGGCCGCAACGCACGAACCGACTAGCCGTCATAGAAACGGCCCCGAAAAATGACTGAAACTAGCTTACACGGCATCCGAAACGGTCCCGAACCGACTTCGTCTGTTCGCCACGTCGTAGCCAGCGGAACGAGCTTTCCGTGGCCACAAAAATCGCCGAATTCCGACATCGGCGTGCCAAGTTACGGTCCGGCGAGCCGGAACTGCTGCTTTTGTCGCACGCCGCGGCTCGTGTCGGGTGTCGGCGCTGCGGCGCGCAAGGCGAGGGTGAAAGGGAAGCAGAAGACCTCGATGGATCAGATACGGTGTGTTGCGGTAAGTGAAAAGAACGTCGGAGGTTGGTGCCGACCACAAAAAAGCGTCGAAGGCAAAAAGAGAGTGCAACACGAGGACTTCCCAGGAGATCACCCATCCCAGTACTACTCTCGCCCAAGCATGCTTAACTTCGAAGTTCTGATGGGATCCGGTTCTTTAGAACTGGTATGATCGCACCCGTTACATGTTGCGCGAAAAAATGCTCTTATGCCTCACGCGGGAGCCGTGGGGGCCGCAACGCACGAACCGACTAGCCGTCATAGAAACGACCCCGAAAAACGACCGAAACGCGCTTAAACGGCATCCGAAACGGTCCCGAACCGACTTTGTCTGTTCGCCACGTCGTAGCCAGCGGAACGAGCTTTCCGTGGCCACGAAAATCGCCGAATTCCGACATCGGCGTGCCAAGTTACGGTCCGGAGAGCCGGAACTGCTGCTTTTGTCGCACGCCGCGGCTCGTGTCGGGTGTCGGCGCTGCGGCGCGCAAGGCGAGGGTGAAAGGGAAGCAGAAGACCTCGATGGATCAGATACGGTGTGTTGCGGTAAGTGAAAAGAACGTCGGAGGTTGGTGCCGACCACAAAAAAGCGTCGAAGGCAAAAAGAGAGTGCAACACGAGGACTTCCCAGGAGGTCACCCATCCCAGTACTACTCTCGCCCAAGCATGCTTAACTTCGAAGTTCTGATGGGATCCGGTTCTTTAGAACTGGTATGATCGCACCCGTTACATGTTGCGCGAAAAAATGCTCTTATGCCTCACGCGGGAGCCGTGGGGGCCGCAACGCACGAACCGACTAGCCGTCATAGAAACGACCCCGAAAAACGACCGAAACAAGCTTAAACGGCATCCGAAACGGTCCCGAACCGACTTTGTCTGTTCGCCACGTCGTAGCCAGCGGAACGAGCTTTCCGTGGCCACGAAAATCGCCGAATTTCGACATCGGCGTGCCAAGTTACGGTCCGGAGAGCCGGAACTGCTGCTTTTGTCGCACGCCGCGGCTCGTGTCGGGTGCCGGCGCTGCGGCGCGCAAGGCGAGGGTGAAAGGGAAGCAGAAGACCTCGATGGATCAGATACGGTGTGTTGCGGGAAGTGAAAAGAAGGTCGGAGGTTGGTGCCGACGACAAAAAAGCGCCGAAGGCAAAAAGAGAGTGCAACACGAGGACTTCCCAGGAGGTCACCCATCCCAGTACTACTCTCGCCCAAGCACGCTTAACTTCGGAGTTCTGATGGAATCCGGTGCTTTAGTGCTGGTATGATCGCACCCGTTACATGTTGCGCGAAAAAATGCTCTTATGCCTCACGCGGGAGCCGTGGGGGCCGCAACGCACAAACCGACTAGCCGTCATAGAAACGCCCCGAAAAACGCCCGAAACGAGCTTAAACGGCATCTGAAACGGTCCCGAACCGACTTCGTCTGTTCGTCACGTCGTAGCCAGCGGAACGTGCTTTCCGTGGCCAGGAAAATCGCCGAATTTCGACATCGGCGTGCCAAGTTACGGTCCGGCGAGCCGGAACTGCTGCGTTTGTCGCACGCCGCGGCTCGTGTCGGGTGCCGGCGCTGCGGCGCGCAAGGCGAGGGTGAAAGGGAAGCAGAAGACCTCGATGGATCAGATACGGTGTGTTGCGGGAAGTGAAAAGAAGGTCAGAGGTTGGTGCCGACGACAAAAAAGCGCCGAAGGCAAAAAGAGAGTGCAACACAAGGACTTCCCAGGAGGTCACCCATCCCAGTACTACTCTTGCTCAAGCACGCTTAACTTCAGAGTTCTGATGGGATCCGGTGCTTTAGTGCTGGTATGATGGCACCCGTTACATGTTGCGCGAAAAAATGCTCTTATGCCTCACGCGGGCGCCGTGGGGGCCGCAACGCACAAACCGACTAGCCGTCATAGAAACGCCCGAAATGAGCTTAAACGGCATCTGAAACGGTCCCGAACCGACTTCGTCTGTTCGTCACGTCGTAGCCAGCGGAACGAGCTTTCCGTGGCCAGGAAAATCGCCGAATTTCGACATCGGCGTGCCAAGTTACGGTCCGGCGAGCCGGAACTGCTGCGTTTGTCGCACGCCGCGGCTCGTGTCGGGTGCCGGCGCTGCGGCGTGCAAGGCGAGGGTGAAAGGGAAGCAGAAGACCTCGATGGATCAGATACGGTGTGTTGCGGGAAGTGAAAAGAAGGTCGGAGGTTGGTGCCGACGACAAAAAAGCGCCGAAGGCAAAAAGAGAGTGCAACACGAGGACTTCCCAGGAGGTCACCCATCCCAGTACTACTCTCGCCCAAGCACGCTTAACTTCAGAGTTCTGATGGGATCCGGTGCTTTAGTGCTAGTGTGATCGCACCCGTTACATGTTGCGCGAAAAAATGCTCTTATGCCTCACGCGGGAGCCGTGGGGGCCTTAACGCACGAACCGACTAGCCGTCATAAAAACGGCCCCGAAAAACGCCCGAAATGAGCTTAAACGGCATCCGAAACGGTCCCGAACCGACTTCGTCTGTTCGTCACGTCGTAGCTAGCGGAACGTGCTTTCCGTGGGCAGGAAAATCGCCGAATTTCGACATCGGCGTGCCAAGTTACGGTCCGGCGAGCCGGAACTGCTGCGTTTGTCGCACGCCGCGGCTCGTGTCGGGTGCCGGCGCTGCGGCGCGCAAGGCGAGGGTGAAAGGGAAGCAGAAGACCTCGATGGATCAGATACGGTGTGTTGCGGGAAGTGAAAAGAAGGTCGGAGGTTGGTGCCGACGACAAAAAAGCGCCGAAGGCAAAAAGAGAGTGCAACACAAGGACTTCCCAGGAGGTCACCCATCCCAGTACTACTCTCGCTCAAGCACGCTTAACTTCAGAGTTCTGATGGGATCCGGTGCTTTAGTGCTGGTATGATCGCACCCGTTACATGTTGCGCGAAAAAATGCTCTTATGCCTCACGCGGGAGCCGTGGGGGCCGCAACGCACAAACCGACTAGTCATCATAGAAACGCCCGAAATGATCTTAAACGGCATCTAAAACGGTCCCGAACCGACTTCGTCTGTTCGTCACGTCGTAGCCAGCGGAACGAGCTTTCCGTGGCCAGGAAAATCGCCGAATTTCGACATCGGCGTGCCAAGTTACGGTCTGGCGAGCCGGAACTGCTGCGTTTGTCGCACGCCGCGGCTCGTGTCGGGTGCCGGCGCTGCGGCGCGCAAGGCGAGGGTGAAAGGGAAGCAGAAGACCTCGATGGATCAGATACGGTGTGTTGCGGGAAGTGAAAAGAAGGTCGGAGGTTGGTGCCGACGACAAAAAAGCGCCGAAGGCAAAAAGAGAGTGCAACACGAGGACTTCCCAGGAGGTCACCCATCCCAGTACTACTCTCGCCCAAGCACGCTTAACTTCAGAGTTCTAATGGGATCCGGTGCTTTAGTGCTAGTGTGATCGCACCCGTTACATGTTGCGCCAAAAAATGCTCTTATGCCTCACGCGGGAGCCGTGGGGGCCGCAACGCACGAACCGACTAGCCGTCATAAAAACGGCCCCGAAAAACGCCCGAAATGAGCTTAAACGTCATCCGAAACGGTCCCGAACTGACTTTGTCTGTTCGCCACGTCGTAGCCAGCGGAACGAGCTTTCCGTGGCCACGAAAATCGCCGAATTCCGACATCGGTGTGCCAAGTTACAGTCCGGAGAGCCGGAACTGCTGCTTTTGTCGCACGCCGCGGCTCGTGTCGGGTGCGGGCGCTGCGGCGCGCAAGGCGAGGGTGAAAGGGAAGCAGAAGACCTTGATGGATCAGATACGGTGTGTTGCGGTAAGTGAAAAGAAGGTCGGAGGTTGGTGCCGACGACAAAAAAGCGCCGAAGGTAAATAGAGAGTGCAACACGAGGACTTCCCAGGAGGTCACCCATTCCAGTACTACTCTCGCCCAAGCACGCTTAACTTCGGAGTTCTGATGGGATCCGGTGCTTTAGTGCTGCTATGATCGCACACGTTACATGTTGCGCGAAAAAATGCTCTTATGCCTCACGCGGGAGCCGTGGGGGCCGCAACGCACGAACCGACTAGCCGTCATAGAAACGGCCCCGAAAAACGACTGAAACTAGCTTAAACGGCATCCGAAACGGTCCCGAACCGACTTCGTCTGTTCGCCACGTCGTAGCCAGCGGAACGAGCTTTCCGTGGCCACGAAAATCGCCGAATTCCGACATCGGTGTGCCAAGTTACAGTCCGGAGAGCCGGAACTGCTGCTTTTGTCGCACGCCGCGGCTCGTGTCGGGTGCGGGCGCTGCGGCGCGCAAGGCGAGAGTGAAAGGGAAGCAGAAGACCTTGATGGATCAGATACGGTGTGTTGCGGTAAGTGAAAAGAAGGTCGGAGGTTGGTGCCGACGACAAAAAAGCGCCGAAGGTAAATAGAGAGTGCAACACGAGGACTTCCCAGGAGGTCACCCATTCCAGTAATACTCTCGCCCAAGCACGCTTAACTTCGGAGTTCTGATGGGATCCGGTGCTTTAGTGCTGGTATGATCGCACACGTCGTAGCCAGCGGAACGAGCTTTTCGTGGCCACAAAAATCGCCGAATTCCGACATCGGCGTGCCAAGTTACGGTCCGGCGAGCCGGAACTGCTGCTTTTGTCGCACGCCGCGGCTCGTGTCGGGTGTCGGCGCTGCGGCGCGCAAGGCGAGGGTGAAAGGGAAGCAGAAGACCTCGATGGATCAGATACGGTGTGTTGCGGTAAGTGAAAAGAACGTCGGAGGTTGGTGCCGACCACAAAAAAGCGTCGAAGGCAAAAAGAGAGTGCAACACGAGGACTTCCCAGGAGGTCACCCATCCCAGTACTACTCTCGCCCAAGCATGCTTAACTTCGAAGTTCTGATGGGATCCGGTTCTTTAGAACTGGTATGATCGCACCCGTTACATGTTGCGCGAAAAAATGCTCTTATGCCTCACGCGGGAGCCGTGGGGGCCGCAACGCACGAACCGACTAGCCGTCATAGAAACGACCCCGAAAAACGACCGAAATGCGCTTAAACGGCATCCGAAACGGTCCCGAACCGACTTTGTCTGTTCGCCACGTCGTAGCCAGCGGAACGAGCTTTCCGTGGCCACGAAAATCGCCGAATTCCGACATCGGCGTGCCAAGTTACGGTCCGGAGAGCCGGAACTGCTGCTTTTGTCGCACGCCGCGGCTCGTGTCGGGTGCCGGCGCTGCGGCGCGCAAGGCGAGGGTGAAAGGGAAGCAGAAGACCTCGATGGATCAGATACGGTGTGTTGCGGGAAGTGAAAAGAAGGTCGGAGGTTGGTGCCGACGACAAAAAAGCGCCGAAGGCAAAAAGAGAGTGCAACACGAGGACTTCCCAGGAGGTCACCCATCCCAGTACTACTCTCGCCCAAGCACGCTTAACTTCGGAGTTCTGATGGAATCCGGTGCTTTAGTGCTGGTATGATCGCACCCGTTACATGTTGCGCGAAAAAATGCTCTTATGCCTCACGCGGGAGCCGTGGGGGCCGCAACGCACAAACCGACTAGCCGTCATAGAAACGCCCCGAAAAACGCCCGAAACGAGCTTAAACGGCATCTGAAACGGTCCCGAACCGACTTCGTCTGTTCGTCACGTCGTAGCCAGCGGAACGTGCTTTCCGTGGCCAGGAAAATCGCCGAATTTCGACATCGGCGTGCCAAGTTACGGTCCGGCGAGCCGGAACTGCTGCGTTTGTCGCACGCCGCGGCTCGTGTCGGGTGCCGGCGCTGCGGCGCGCAAGGCGAGGGTGAAAGGGAAGCAGAAGACCTCGATGGATCAGATACGGTGTGTTGCGGGAAGTGAAAAGAAGGTCGGAGGTTGGTGCCGACGACAAAAAAGCGCCGAAGGTAAAAAGAGAGTGCAACACGAGGACTTCCCAGGAGGTCACCCATCCCAGTACTACTCTCGCCCAAGCACGCTTAACTTCGGAGTTCTGATGGGATCCGGTGCTTTAGTGCTGGTATGATCGCACCCGTTACATGTTGCGCGAAAAAATGCTCTTATGCCTCACGCGGGAGCCGTGGGGGCCGCAACGCACAAACCGACTAGCCGTCATAGAAACGCCCGAAATGAGCTTAAACGGCATCTGAAACGGTCCCGAACCGACTTCGTCTGTTCGTCACGTCGTAGCCAGCGGAACCAGCTTTCCGTGGCCAGGAAAATCGCCGAATTTCGACATCGGCGTGCCAAGTTACGGTCCGGCGAGCCGGAACTGCTGCGTTTGTCGCACGCCGCGGCTCGTGTCGGGTGCCGGCGCTGCGGCGTGCAAGGCGAGGGTGAAAGGGAAGCAGAAGACCTCGATGGATCAGATACGGTGTGTTGCGGGAAGTGAAAAGAAGGTCGGAGGTTGGTGCCGACGACAAAAAAGCGCCGAAGGCAAAAAAAGAGTGCAACACGAGGACTTCCCAGGAGGTCACCCATCCCAGTACTACTCTCGCTCAAGCACGCTTAACTTCAGAGTTCTGATGGGATCCGGTGCTTTAGTGCTAGTGTGATCGCACCCGTTACATGTTGCGCGAAAAAATGCTCTTATGCCTCACGCGGGAGCCGTGGGGGCCGCAACGCACGAACCGACTAGCCGTCATAAAAACGGCCCCGAAAAACGCCCGAAATGAGCTTAAACGGCATCCGAAACGGTCCCGAACCGACTTCGTCTGTTCGTCACGTCGTAGCAAGCAGAACGTGCTTTCCGTGGGCAGGAAAATCGCCGAATTTCGACATCGGCGTGCCAAGTTACGGTCCGGCGAGCCGGAACTGCTGCGTTTGTCGCACGCCGCGGCTCGTGTCGGGTGCCGGCGCTGCGGCGCGCAAGGCGAGGGTGAAAGGGAAGCAGAAGACCTCGATGGATCAGATACGGTGTGTTGCGGGAAGTGAAAAGAAGGTCGGAGGTTGGTGCCGACGACAAAAAAGCGCCGAAGGCAAAAAGAGAGTGCAACACAAGGACTTCCCAGGAGGTCACCCATCCCAGTACTACTCTCGCTCAAGCACGCTTAACTTCAGAGTTCTGATGGGATCCGGTGCTTTAGTGCTGGTATGATCGCACCCGTTACATGTTGCGCGAAAAAATGCTCTTATGCCTCACGCGGGAGCCGTGGGGGCCGCAACGCACAAACCGACTAGTCATCATAGAAACGCCCGAAATGATCTTAAACGGCATCTAAAACGGTCCCGAACCGACTTCGTCTGTTCGTCACGTCGTAGCCAGCGGAACGAGCTTTCCGTGGCCAGGAAAATCGCCGAATTTCGACATCGGCGTGCCAAGTTACGGTCTGGCGAGCCGGAACTGCTGCGTTTGTCGCACGCCGCGGCTCGTGTCGGGTGCCGGCGCTGCGGCGCGCAAGGCGAGGGTGAAAGGGAAGCAGAAGACCTCGATGAATCAGATACGGTGTGTTGCGGGAAGTGAAAAGAAGGTCGGAGGTTGGTGCCGACGACAAAAAAGCGCCGAAGGCAAAAAGAGAGTGCAACACGAGGACTTCCCAGGAGGTCACCCATCCCAGTACTACTCTCGCCCAAGCACGCTTAACTTCAGAGTTCTAATGGGATCCGGTGCTTTAGTGCTAGTGTGATCGCACCCGTTACATGTTGCGCGAAAAAATGCTCTTATGCCTCACGCGGGAGCCGTGGGGGCCGCAACGCACGAACCGACTAGCCGTCATAAAAACGGCCCCGAAAAACGCCCGAAATGAGCTTAAACGGCATCCGAAACGGTCCCGAACCGACTTCGTCGTTCGCCACGTCGTAGCCAGCGGAACGAGCTTTCCGTGGCCACGAAAATCGCCGAATTCCGACATCGGTGTGCCAAGTTACAGTCCGGAGAGCCGGAACTGCTGCTTTTGTCGCACGCCGCGGCTCGTGTCGGGTGCGGGCGCTGCGGCGCGCAAGGCGAGGGTGAAAGGGAAGCAGAAGACCTTGATGGATCAGATACGGTGTGTTGCGGTAAGTGAAAAGAAGGTCGGAGGTTGGTGCCGACGACAAAAAAGCGCCGAAGGTAAATAGAGAGTGCAACACGAGGACTTCCCAGGAGGTCACCCATTCCAGTACTACTCTCGCCCAAGCACGCTTAACTTCGGAGTTCTGATGGGATCTGGTGCTTTAGTGCTGCTATGATCGCACACGTTACATGTTGCGCGAAAAAATGCTCTTATGCCTCACGCGGGAGCCGTGGGGGCCGCAACGCACGAACCGACTAGCCGTCATAGAAACGGCCCCGAAAAACGACTGAAACTAGCTTAAACGGCATCCGAAACGGTCCCGAACCGACTTCGTCTGTTCGCCACGTCGTAGCCAGCGGAACAAGCTTTCCGTGGCCACGAAAATCGCCGAATTCCGACATCGGTGTGCCAAGTTACAGTCCGGAGAGCCGGAACTGCTGCTTTTGTCGCACGCCGCGGCTCGTGTCGGGTGCGGGCGCTGCGGCGCGCAAGGCGAGGGTGAAAGGGAAGCAGAAGACCTTGATGGATCAGATACGGTGTGTTGCGGTAAGTGAAAAGAAGGTCGGAGGTTGGTGCCGACGACAAAAAAGCGCCGAAGGTAAATAGAGAGTGCAACACGAGGACTTCCCAGGAGGTCACCCATTCCAGTACTACTCTCGCCCAAGCACGCTTAACTTCGGAGTTCTGATGGGATCCGGTGCTTTAGTGCTGGTATGATCGCACACGTTACATGTTGCGCGAAAAAATGCTCTTATGCCTCACGCGGGAGCCGTGGGGGCCGCAACGCACGAACCGACTAGCCGTCATAGAAACGGCCCCGAAAAATGACTGAAACTAGCTTACACGGCATCCGAAACGGTCCCGAACCGACTTCGTCTGTTCGCCACGTCGTAGCCAGCGGAACGAGCTTTCCGTGGCCACAAAAATCGCCGAATTCCGACATCGGCGTGCCAAGTTACGGTCCGGCGAGCCGGAACTGCTGCTTTTGTCGCACGCCGCGGCTCGTGTCGGGTGTCGGCGCTGCGGCGCGCAAGGCGAGGGTGAAAGGGAAGCAGAAGACCTCGATGGATCAGATACGGTGTGTTGCGGTAAGTGAAAAGAACGTCGGAGGTTGGTGCCGACCACAAAAAAGCGTCGAAGGCAAAAAGAGAGTGCAACACGAGGACTTCCCAGGAGATCACCCATCCCAGTACTACTCTCGCCCAAGCATGCTTAACTTCGAAGTTCTGATGGGATCCGGTTCTTTAGAACTGGTATGATCGCACCCGTTACATGTTGCGCGAAAAAATGCTCTTATGCCTCACGCGGGAGCCGTGGGGGCCGCAACGCACGAACCGACTAGCCGTCATAGAAACGACCCCGAAAAACGACCGAAACGCGCTTAAACGGCATCCGAAACGGTCCCGAACCGACTTTGTCTGTTCGCCACGTCGTAGCCAGCGGAACGAGCTTTCCGTGGCCACGAAAATCGCCGAATTCCGACATCGGCGTGCCAAGTTACGGTCCGGAGAGCCGGAACTGCTGCTTTTGTCGCACGCCGCGGCTCGTGTCGGGTGTCGGCGCTGCGGCGCGCAAGGCGAGGGTGAAAGGGAAGCAGAAGACCTCGATGGATCAGA
The DNA here is from genome assembly GCF_984573655.1 of Nuphar pumila. Taxonomy (NCBI): domain Eukaryota; kingdom Viridiplantae; phylum Streptophyta; class Magnoliopsida; order Nymphaeales; family Nymphaeaceae; genus Nuphar; species Nuphar pumila. The sequence goes on along the minus strand of NC_143249.1, from coordinate 162,138,117 downwards.
TACGGTGTGTTGCGGTAAGTGAAAAGAACGTCGGAGGTTGGTGCCGACCACAAAAAAGCGTCGAAGGCAAAAAGAGAGTGCAACACGAGGACTTCCCAGGAGGTCACCCATCCCAGTACTACTCTCGCCCAAGCATGCTTAACTTCGAAGTTCTGATGGGATCCGGTTCTTTAGAACTGGTATGATCGCACCCGTTACATGTTGCGCGAAAAAATGCTCTTATGCCTCACGCGGGAGCCGTGGGGGCCGCAACGCACGAACCGACTAGCCGTCATAGAAACGACCCCGAAAAACGACCGAAACAAGCTTAAACGGCATCCGAAACGGTCCCGAACCGACTTTGTCTGTTCGCCACGTCGTAGCCAGCGGAACGAGCTTTCCGTGGCCACGAAAATCGCCGAATTTCGACATCGGCGTGCCAAGTTACGGTCCGGAGAGCCGGAACTGCTGCTTTTGTCGCACGCCGCGGCTCGTGTCGGGTGCCGGCGCTGCGGCGCGCAAGGCGAGGGTGAAAGGGAAGCAGAAGACCTCGATGGATCAGATACGGTGTGTTGCGGGAAGTGAAAAGAAGGTCGGAGGTTGGTGCCGACGACAAAAAAGCGCCGAAGGCAAAAAGAGAGTGCAACACGAGGACTTCCCAGGAGGTCACCCATCCCAGTACTACTCTCGCCCAAGCACGCTTAACTTCGGAGTTCTGATGGAATCCGGTGCTTTAGTGCTGGTATGATCGCACCCGTTACATGTTGCGCGAAAAAATGCTCTTATGCCTCACGCGGGAGCCGTGGGGGCCGCAACGCACAAACCGACTAGCCGTCATAGAAACGCCCCGAAAAACGCCCGAAACGAGCTTAAACGGCATCTGAAACGGTCCCGAACCGACTTCGTCTGTTCGTCACGTCGTAGCCAGCGGAACGTGCTTTCCGTGGCCAGGAAAATCGCCGAATTTCGACATCGGCGTGCCAAGTTACGGTCCGGCGAGCCGGAACTGCTGCGTTTGTCGCACGCCGCGGCTCGTGTCGGGTGCCGGCGCTGCGGCGCGCAAGGCGAGGGTGAAAGGGAAGCAGAAGACCTCGATGGATCAGATACGGTGTGTTGCGGGAAGTGAAAAGAAGGTCAGAGGTTGGTGCCGACGACAAAAAAGCGCCGAAGGCAAAAAGAGAGTGCAACACAAGGACTTCCCAGGAGGTCACCCATCCCAGTACTACTCTTGCTCAAGCACGCTTAACTTCAGAGTTCTGATGGGATCCGGTGCTTTAGTGCTGGTATGATGGCACCCGTTACATGTTGCGCGAAAAAATGCTCTTATGCCTCACGCGGGCGCCGTGGGGGCCGCAACGCACAAACCGACTAGCCGTCATAGAAACGCCCGAAATGAGCTTAAACGGCATCTGAAACGGTCCCGAACCGACTTCGTCTGTTCGTCACGTCGTAGCCAGCGGAACGAGCTTTCCGTGGCCAGGAAAATCGCCGAATTTCGACATCGGCGTGCCAAGTTACGGTCCGGCGAGCCGGAACTGCTGCGTTTGTCGCACGCCGCGGCTCGTGTCGGGTGCCGGCGCTGCGGCGTGCAAGGCGAGGGTGAAAGGGAAGCAGAAGACCTCGATGGATCAGATACGGTGTGTTGCGGGAAGTGAAAAGAAGGTCGGAGGTTGGTGCCGACGACAAAAAAGCGCCGAAGGCAAAAAGAGAGTGCAACACGAGGACTTCCCAGGAGGTCACCCATCCCAGTACTACTCTCGCCCAAGCACGCTTAACTTCAGAGTTCTGATGGGATCCGGTGCTTTAGTGCTAGTGTGATCGCACCCGTTACATGTTGCGCGAAAAAATGCTCTTATGCCTCACGCGGGAGCCGTGGGGGCCTTAACGCACGAACCGACTAGCCGTCATAAAAACGGCCCCGAAAAACGCCCGAAATGAGCTTAAACGGCATCCGAAACGGTCCCGAACCGACTTCGTCTGTTCGTCACGTCGTAGCTAGCGGAACGTGCTTTCCGTGGGCAGGAAAATCGCCGAATTTCGACATCGGCGTGCCAAGTTACGGTCCGGCGAGCCGGAACTGCTGCGTTTGTCGCACGCCGCGGCTCGTGTCGGGTGCCGGCGCTGCGGCGCGCAAGGCGAGGGTGAAAGGGAAGCAGAAGACCTCGATGGATCAGATACGGTGTGTTGCGGGAAGTGAAAAGAAGGTCGGAGGTTGGTGCCGACGACAAAAAAGCGCCGAAGGCAAAAAGAGAGTGCAACACAAGGACTTCCCAGGAGGTCACCCATCCCAGTACTACTCTCGCTCAAGCACGCTTAACTTCAGAGTTCTGATGGGATCCGGTGCTTTAGTGCTGGTATGATCGCACCCGTTACATGTTGCGCGAAAAAATGCTCTTATGCCTCACGCGGGAGCCGTGGGGGCCGCAACGCACAAACCGACTAGTCATCATAGAAACGCCCGAAATGATCTTAAACGGCATCTAAAACGGTCCCGAACCGACTTCGTCTGTTCGTCACGTCGTAGCCAGCGGAACGAGCTTTCCGTGGCCAGGAAAATCGCCGAATTTCGACATCGGCGTGCCAAGTTACGGTCTGGCGAGCCGGAACTGCTGCGTTTGTCGCACGCCGCGGCTCGTGTCGGGTGCCGGCGCTGCGGCGCGCAAGGCGAGGGTGAAAGGGAAGCAGAAGACCTCGATGGATCAGATACGGTGTGTTGCGGGAAGTGAAAAGAAGGTCGGAGGTTGGTGCCGACGACAAAAAAGCGCCGAAGGCAAAAAGAGAGTGCAACACGAGGACTTCCCAGGAGGTCACCCATCCCAGTACTACTCTCGCCCAAGCACGCTTAACTTCAGAGTTCTAATGGGATCCGGTGCTTTAGTGCTAGTGTGATCGCACCCGTTACATGTTGCGCCAAAAAATGCTCTTATGCCTCACGCGGGAGCCGTGGGGGCCGCAACGCACGAACCGACTAGCCGTCATAAAAACGGCCCCGAAAAACGCCCGAAATGAGCTTAAACGTCATCCGAAACGGTCTCGAACTGACTTCGTCTGTTCGCCACGTCGTAGCCAGCGGAACGAGCTTTCCGTGGCCACGAAAATCGCCGAATTCCGACATCGGTGTGCCAAGTTACAGTCCGGAGAGCCGGAACTGCTGCTTTTGTCGCACGCCGCGGCTCGTGTCGGGTGCGGGCGCTGCGGCGCGCAAGGCGAGGGTGAAAGGGAAGCAAAAGACCTTGATGGATCAGATACGGTGTGTTGCGGTAAGTGAAAAGAAGGTCGGAGGTTGGTGCCGACGACAAAAAAGCGCCGAAGGTAAATAGAGAGTGCAACACGAGGACTTCCCAGGAGGTCACCCATTCCAGTACTACTCTCGCCCAAGCACGCTTAACTTCGGAGTTCTGATGGGATCCGGTGCTTTAGTGCTGCTATGATCGCACACGTTACATGTTGCGCGAAAAAATGCTCTTATGCCTCACGCGGGAGCCGTGGGGGCCGCAACGCACGAACCGACTAGCCGTCATAGAAACGGCCCCGAAAAACGACTGAAACTAGCTTAAACGGCATCCGAAACGGTCCCGAACCGACTTCGTCTGTTCGCCACGTCGTAGCCAGCGGAACGAGCTTTCCGTGGCCACGAAAATCGCCGAATTCCGACATCGGTGTGCCAAGTTACAGTCCGGAGAGCCGGAACTGCTGCTTTTGTCGCACGCCGCGGCTCGTGTCGGGTGCGGGCGCTGCGGCGCGCAAGGCGAGAGTGAAAGGGAAGCAGAAGACCTTGATGGATCAGATACGGTGTGTTGCGGTAAGTGAAAAGAAGGTCGGAGGTTGGTGCCGACGACAAAAAAGCGCCGAAGGTAAATAGAGAGTGCAACACGAGGACTTCCCAGGAGGTCACCCATTCCAGTAATACTCTCGCCCAAGCACGCTTAACTTTGGAGTTCTGATGGGATCCGGTGCTTTAGTGCTGGTATGATCGCACACGTTACATGTTGCGCGAAAAAATGCTCTTATGCCTCACGCGGGAGCCGTGGGGGCCGCAACGCACGAACCGACTAGCCGTCATAGAAACGGCCCCGAAAAATGACTGAAACTAGCTTACACGGCATCCGAAACGGTCCCGAACCGACTTCGTCTGTTCGCCACGTCGTAGCCAGCGGAACGAGCTTTCCGTGGTCACAAAAATCGCTGAATTCCGACATCGGCGTGCCAAGTTACGGTCCGGCGAGCCGGAACTGCTGCTTTTGTCGCACGCCGCGGCTCGTGTCGGGTGTCGGCGCTGCGGCGCGCAAGGCGAGGGTGAAAGGGAAGCAGAAGACCTCGATGGATCAGATACGGTGTGTTGCGGTAAGTGAAAAGAACGTCGGAGGTTGGTGCCGACCACAAAAAAGCGTCGAAGGCAAAAAGAGAGTGCAACACGAGGACTTCCCAGGAGGTCACCCATCCCAGTACTACTCTCGCCCAAGCATGCTTAACTTCGAAGTTCTGATGGGATCCGGTTCTTTAGAACTGGTATGATCGCACCCGTTACATGTTGCGCGAAAAAATGCTCTTATGCCTCACGCGGGAGCCGTGGGGGCCGCAACGCACGAACCGACTAGCCGTCATAGAAACGACCCCGAAAAACGACCGAAACGCGCTTAAACGGCATCCGAAACGGTCCCGAACCGACTTTGTCTGTTCGCCACGTCGTAGCCAGCGGAACGAGCTTTCCGTGGCCACGAAAATCGCCGAATTCCGACATCGGCGTGCCAAGTTACGGTCCGGAGAGCCGGAACTGCTGCTTTTGTCGCACGCCGCGGCTCGTGTCGGGTGCCGGCGCTGCGGCGCGCAAGGCGAGGGTGAAAGGGAAGCAGAAGACCTCGATGGATCAGATACGGTGTGTTGCGGGAAGTGAAAAGAAGGTCGGAGGTTGGTGCCGACGACAAAAAAGCGTCGAAGGCAAAAAGAGAGTGCAACACGAGGACTTCCCAGGAGGTCACCCATCCCAGTACTACTCTCGCCCAAGCACGCTTAACTTCGGAGTTCTGATGGAATCCGGTGCTTTAGTGCTGGTATGATCGCACCCGTTACATGTTGCGCGAAAAAATGCTCTTATGCCTCACGCGGGAGCCGTGGGGGCCGCAACGCACAAACCGACTAGCCGTCATAGAAACGCCCCGAAAAACGCCCGAAACGAGCTTAAACGGCATCTGAAACGGTCCCGAACCGACTTCGTCTGTTCGTCACGTCGTAGCCAGCGGAATGTGCTTTCCGTGGCCAGGAAAATCGCCGAATTTCGACATCGGCGTGCCAAGTTACGGTCCGGCGAGCCGGAACTGCTGCGTTTGTCGCACGCCGCGGCTCGTGTCGGGTGCCGGCGCTGCGGCGCGCAAGGCGAGGGTGAAAGGGAAGCAGAAGACCTCGATGGATCAGATACGGTGTGTTGCGGGAAGTGAAAAGAAGGTCGGAGGTTGGTGCCGACGACAAAAAAGCGCCGAAGGCAAAAAGAGAGTGCAACACAAGGACTTCCCAGGAGGTCACCCATCCCAGTACTACTCTTGCTCAAGCACGCTTAACTTCAGAGTTCTGATGGGATCCGGTGCTTTAGTGCTGGTATGATCGCACCCGTTACATGTTGCGCGAAAAAATGCTCTTATGCCTCACGCGGGAGCCGTGGGGGCCGCAACGCACAAACCGACTAGCCGTCATAGAAACGCCCGAAATGAGCTTAAACGGCATCTGAAACGGTCCCGAACCGACTTCGTCTGTTCGTCACGTCGTAGCCAGCGGAACGAGCTTTCCGTGGCCAGGAAAATCGCCGAATTTCGACATCGGCGTGCCAAGTTACGGTCCGGCGAGCCGGAACTGCTGCGTTTGTCGCACGCCGCGGCTCGTGTCGGGTGCCGGCGCTGCGGCGTGCAAGGCGAGGGTGAAAGGGAAGCAGAAGACCTCGATGGATCAGATACGGTGTGTTGCGGGAAGTGAAAAGAAGGTCGGAGGTTGGTGCCGACGACAAAAAAGCGCCGAAGGCAAAAAAAGAGTGCAACACGAGGACTTCCCAAGAGGTCACCCATCCCAGTACTACTCTCGCTCAAGCACGCTTAACTTCAGAGTTCTGATGGGATCCGGTGCTTTAGTGCTAGTGTGATCGCACCCGTTACATGTTGCGCGAAAAAATGCTCTTATGCCTCACGCGGGAGCCGTGGGGGCCGCAACGCACGAACCGACTAGCCGTCATAAAAACGGCCCCGAAAAATGCCCGAAATGAGCTTAAACGGCATCCGAAACGGTCCCGAACCGACTTCGTCTGTTCGTCACGTCGTAGCCAGCAGAACGTGCTTTCCGTGGGCAGGAAAATCGCCGAATTTCGACATCTGCGTGCCAAGTTACGGTCCGGCGAGCCGGAACTGCTGCGTTTGTCGCACGCCGCGGCTCGTGTCGGGTGCCGGCGCTGCGGCGCGCAAGGCGAGGGTGAAAGGGAAGCAGAAGACCTCGATGGATCAGATACGGTGTGTTGCGGGAAGTGAAAAGAAGGTCGGAGGTTGGTGCCGACGACAAAAAAGCGCCGAAGGCAAAAAGAGAGTGCAACACAAGGACTTCCCAGGAGGTCACCCATCCCAGTACTACTCTCGCTCAAGCACGCTTAACTTCAGAGTTCTGATGGGATCCGGTGCTTTAGTGCTGGTATGATCGCACCCGTTACATGTTGCGCGAAAAAATGCTCTTATGCCTCACGCGGGAGCCGTGGGGGCCGCAACGCACAAACCGACTAGTCATCATAGAAACGCCCGAAATGATCTTAAACGGCATCTAAAACGGTCCCGAACCGACTTCGTCTGTTCGTCACGTCGTAGCCAGCGGAACGAGCTTTCCGTGGCCAGGAAAATCGCCGAATTTCGACATCGGCGTGCCAAGTTACGGTCTGGCGAGCCGGAACTGCTGCGTTTGTCGCACGCCGCGGCTCGTGTCGGGTGCCGGCGCTGCGGCGCGCAAGGCGAGGGTGAAAGGGAAGCAGAAGACCTCGATGGATCAGATACGGTGTGTTGCGGGAAGTGAAAAGAAGGTCGGAGGTTGGTGCCGACGACAAAAAAGCGCCGAAGGCAAAAAGAGAGTGCAACACGAGGACTTCCCAGGAGGTCACCCATCCCAGTACTACTCTCGCCCAAGCACGCTTAACTTCAGAGTTCTAATGGGATCCGGTGCTTTAGTGCTAGTGTGATCGCACCCGTTACATGTTGCGCGAAAAAATGCTCTTATGCCTCACGCGGGAGCCGTGGGGGCCGCAACGCACGAACCGACTAGCCGTCATAAAAACGGCCCCGAAAAACGCCCGAAATGAGCTTAAACGGCATCCGAAACGGTCCCGAACCGACTTCGTCTGTTCGCCACGTCGTAGCCAGCGGAACGAGCTTTCCGTGGCCACGAAAATCGCCGAATTCCGACATCGGTGTGCCAAGTTACAGTCCGGAGAGCCGGAACTGCTGCTTTTGTCGCACGCCGCGGCTCGTGTCGGGTGCGGGCGCTGCGGCGCGCAAGGCGAGGGTGAAAGGGAAGCAGAAGACCTTGATGGATCAGATACGGTGTGTTGCGGTAAGTGAAAAGAAGGTCGGAGGTTGGTGCCGACGACAAAAAAGCGCCGAAGGTAAATAGAGAGTGCAACACGAGGACTTCCCAGGAGGTCACCCATTCCAGTACTACTCTCGCCCAAGCACGCTTAACTTCGGAGTTCTGATGGGATCCGGTGCTTTAGTGCTGCTATGATCGCACACGTTACATGTTGCGCGAAAAAATGCTCTTATGCCTCACGCGGGAGCCGTGGGGGCCGCAACGCACGAACCGACTAGCCGTCATAGAAACGGCCCCGAAAAACGACTGAAACTAGCTTACACGGCATCCGAAACGGTCCCGAACCGACTTCGTCTGTTCGCCACGTCGTAGCCAGCGGAACGAGCTTTCCGTGGCCACAAAAATCGCCGAATTCCGACATCGGCGTGCCAAGTTACGGTCCGGCGAGCCGGAACTGCTGCTTTTGTCGCACGCCGCGGCTCGTGTCGGGTGTCGGCGCTGCGGCGCGCAAGGCGAGGGTGAAAGGGAAGCAGAAGACCTCGATGGATCAGATACGGTGTGTTGCGGTAAGTGAAAAGAACGTCGGAGGTTGGTGCCGACGACAAAAAAGCGTCGAAGGCAAAAAGAGAGTGCAACACGAGGACTTCCCAGGAGGTCACCCATTCCAGTACTACTCTCGCCCAAGCACGCTTAACTTCGGAGTTCTGATGGGATCCGGTGCTTTAGTGCTGGTATGATCGCACACGTTACATGTTGCGCGAAAAAATGCTCTTATGCCTCACGCGGGAGCCGTGGGGGCCGCAACGCACGAACCGACTAGCCGTCATAGAAACGGCCCCGAAAAATGACTGAAACTAGCTTACACGGCATCCGAAACGGTCCCGAACCGACTTCGTCTGTTCGCCACGTCGTAGCCAGCGGAACGAGCTTTCCGTGGCCACAAAAATCGCCGAATTCCGACATCGGCGTGCCAAGTTACGGTCCGGCGAGCCGGAACTGCTGCTTTTGTCGCACGCCGCGGCTCGTGTCGGGTGTCGGCGCTGCGGCGCGCAAGGCGAGGGTGAAAGGGAAGCAGAAGACCTCGATGGATCAGATACGGTGTGTTGCGGTAAGTGAAAAGAACGTCGGAGGTTGGTGCCGACCACAAAAAAGCGTCGAAGGCAAAAAGAGAGTGCAACACGAGGACTTCCCAGGAGGTCACCCATCCCAGTACTACTCTCGCCCTAGCATGCTTAACTTCGAAGTTCTGATGGGATCCGGTTCTTTAGAACTGGTATGATCGCACCCGTTACATGTTGCGCGAAAAAATGCTCTTATGCCTCACGCGGGAGCCGTGGGGGCCGCAACGCACGAACCGACTAGCCGTCATAGAAACGACCCCGAAAAACGACCGAAACGCGCTTAAACGGCATCCGAAACGGTCCCGAACCGACTTTGTCTGTTCGCCACGTCGTAGCCAGCGGAACGAGCTTTCCGTGGCCACGAAAATCGCCGAATTCCGACATCGGCGTGCCAAGTTACGGTCCGGAGAGCCGGAACTGCTGCTTTTGTCGCACGCCGCGGCTCGTGTCGGGTGCCGGCGCTGCGGCGCGCAAGGCGAGGGTGAAAGGGAAGCAGAAGACCTCGATGGATCAGATACGGTGTGTTGCGGGAAGTGAAAAGAAGGTCGGAGGTTGGTGCCGACGACAAAAAAGCGCCGAAGGCAAAAAGAGAGTGCAACACGAGGACTTCCCAGGAGGTCACCCATCCCAGTACTACTCTCGCCCAAGCACGCTTAACTTCGGAGTTCTGATGGAATCCGGTGCTTTAGTGCTGGTATGATCGCACCCGTTACATGTTGCGCGAAAAAATGCTCTTATGCCTCACGCGGGAGCCGTGGGGGCCGCAACGCACAAACCGACTAGCCGTCATAGAAACGCCCCGAAAAACGCCCGAAACGAGCTTAAACGGCATCTGAAACGGTCCCGAACCGACTTCGTCTGTTCGTCACGTTGTAGCCAGCGGAACGTGCTTTCCGTGGCCAGGAAAATCGCCGAATTTCGACATCGGCGTGCCAAGTTACGGTCCGGCGAGCCGGAACTGCTGCGTTTGTCGCACGCCGCGGCTCGTGTCGGGTGCCGGCGCTGCGGCGCGCAAGGCGAGGGTGAAAGGGAAGCAGAAGACCTCGATGGATCAGATACGGTGTGTTGCGGGAAGTGAAAAGAAGGTCGGAGGTTGGTGCCGACGACAAAAAAGCGCCGAAGGCAAAAAGAGAGTGCAACACAAGGACTTCCCAGGAGGTCACCCATCCCAGTACTACTCTTGCTCAAGCACGCTTAACTTCAGAGTTCTGATGGGATCCGGTGCTTTAGTGCTGGTATGATGGCACCCGTTACATGTTGCGCGAAAAAATGCTCTTATGCCTCACGCGGGCGCCGTGGGGGCCGCAACGCACAAACCGACTAGCCGTCATAGAAACGCCCGAAATGAGCTTAAACGGCATCTGAAACGGTCCCGAACCGACTTCGTCTGTTCGTCACGTCGTAGCCAGCGGAACGAGCTTTCCGTGGCCAGGAAAATCGCCGAATTTCGACATCGGCGTGCCAAGTTACGGTCCGGCGAGCCGGAACTGCTGCGTTTGTCGCACGCCGCGGCTCGTGTCGGGTGCCGGCGCTGCGGCGTGCAAGGCGAGGGTGAAAGGGAAGCAGAAGACCTCGATGGATCAGATACGGTGTGTTGCGGGAAGTGAAAAGAAGGTCGGAGGTTGGTGCCGACGACAAAAAAGCGCCGAAGGCAAAAAGAGAGTGCAACACGAGGACTTCCCAGGAGGTCACCCATCCCAGTACTACTCTCGCCCAAGCACGCTTAACTTCAGAGTTCTGATGGGATCCGGTGCTTTAGTGCTAGTGTGATCGCACCCGTTACATGTTGCGCGAAAAAATGCTCTTATGCCTCACGCGGGAGCCGTGGGGGCCGCAACGCACGAACCGACTAGCCGTCATAAAAACGGCCCCGAAAAACGCCCGAAATGAGCTTAAACGGCATCCGAAACGGTCCCGAACCGACTTCGTCTGTTCGTCACGTCGTAGCTAGCGGAACGTGCTTTCCGTGGGCAGGAAAATCGCCGAATTTCGACATCGGCGTGCCAAGTTACGGTCCGGCGAGCCGGAACTGCTGCGTTTGTCGCACGCCGCGGCTCGTGTCGGGTGCCGGCGCTGCGGCGCGCAAGGCGAGGGTGAAAGGGAAGCAGAAGACCTCGATGGATCAGATACGGTGTGTTGCGGGAAGTGAAAAGAAGGTCGGAGGTTGGTGCCGACGACAAAAAAGCGCCGAAGGCAAAAAGAGAGTGCAACACAAGGACTTCCCAGGAGGTCACCCATCCCAGTACTACTCTCGCTCAAGCACGCTTAACTTCAGAGTTCTGATGGGATCCGGTGCTTTAGTGCTGGTATGATCGCACCCGTTACATGTTGCGCGAAAAAATGCTCTTATGCCTCACGCGGGAGCCGTGGGGGCCGCAACGCACAAACCGACTAGTCATCATAGAAACGCCCGAAATGATCTTAAACGGCATCTAAAACGGTCCCGAACCGACTTCGTCTGTTCGTCACGTCGTAGCCAGCGGAACGAGCTTTCCGTGGCCAGGAAAATCGCCGAATTTCGACATCGGCGTGCCAAGTTACGGTCTGGCGAGCCGGAACTGCTGCGTTTGTCGCACGCCGCGGCTCGTGTCGGGTGCCGGCGCTGCGGCGCGCAAGGCGAGGGTGAAAGGGAAGCAGAAGACCTCGATGGATCAGATACGGTGTGTTGCGGGAAGTGAAAAGAAGGTCGGAGGTTGGTGCCGACGACAAAAAAGCGCCGAAGGCAAAAAGAGAGTGCAACACGAGGACTTCCCAGGAGGTCACCCATCCCAGTACTACTCTCGCCCAAGCACGCTTAACTTCAGAGTTCTGATGGGATCCGGTGCTTTAGTGCTAGTGTGATCGCACCCGTTACATGTTGCGCCAAAAAATGCTCTTATGCCTCACGCGGGAGCCGTGGGGGCCGCAACGCACGAACCGACTAGCCGTCATAAAAACGGCCCCGAAAAATGCCCGAAATGAGCTTAAACGGCATCCGAAACGGTCCTGAACCGACTTCGTCTGTTCGCCAGGTCGTAGCCAGCGGAACGAGCTTTCCGTGGCCACGAAAATCGCCGAATTCCGACATCGGTGTGCCAAGTTACAGTCCGGAGAGCCGGAACTGCTGCTTTTGTCGCACGCCGCGGCTCGTGTCGGGTGCGGGCGCTGCGGCGCGCAAGGCGAGGGTGAAAGGGAAGCAGAAGACCTCGATGGATCAGATACGGTGTGTTGCGGTAAGTGAAAAGAAGGTCGGAGGTTGGTGCCGACGACAAAAAGCGCCGAAGGCAAAAAGAGAGTGCAACACGAGGACTTCCCAGGAGGTCACCCATCCCAGTACTACTCTCGCCCAAGCACGCTTAACTTCAGAGTTCTGATGGGATCCGGTGCTTTAGTGCTAGTGTGATCGCACCCGTTACATGTTGCGCGAAAAAATGCTCTTATGCCTCACGCGGGAGCCGTGGGGGCCGCAACGCACGAACCGACTAGCCGTCATAAAAACGGCCCCGAAAAACGCCCGAAATGAGCTTAAACGGCATCCGAAACGGTCCCGAACCGACTTCGTCTGTTCGTCACGTCGTAGCCAGCGGAACGTGCTTTCCGTGGGCAGGAAAATCGCCGAATTTCGACATCGGCGTGCCAAGTTACGGTCCGGCGAGCCGGAACTGCTGCGTTTGTCGCACGCCGCGGCTCGTGTCGGGTGCCGGCGCTGCGGCGCGCAAGGCGAGGGTGAAAGGGAAGCAGAAGACCTCGATGGATCAGATACGGTGTGTTGCGGGAAGTGAAAAGAAGGTCGGAGGTTGGTGCCGACGACAAAAAAGCGCCGAAGGCAAAAAGAGAGTGCAACACGAGGACTTCCCAGGAGGTCACCCATCCCAGTACTACTCTCGCCCAAGCACGCTTAACTTCAGAGTTCTGATGGGATCCGGTGCTTTAGTGCTAGTGTGATCGCACCCGTTACATGTTGCGCGAAAAAATGCTCTTATGCCTCATGCGGGAGCCGTGGGGGCCGCAACGTACGAACCGACTAGCCGTCATAAAAACGGCCCCGAAAAACGCCCGAAATGAGCTTAAACGGCATCCGAAACGGTCCCGAACCGACTTCGTCTGTTCGCCACGTCGTAGCCAGCGGAACGAGCTTTTCGTGGCCACGAAAATCGCCGAATTCCGACATCGGTGTGCCAAGTTACAGTCCAGAGAGCCGGAACTGCTGCTTTTGTCGCACGCCGCGGCTCGTGTCGGGTGCGGGCGCTGCGGCGCGCAAGGCGAGGGTGAAAGGGAAGCAGAAGACCTTGATGGATCAGATACGGTGTGTTGCGGGAAGTGAAAAGAAGGTCGGAGGTTGGTGCCGACGACAAAAAAGCGCCGAAGGTAAATAGAGAGTGCAACACGAGGACTTCCCAGGAGGTCACCCATTCCAGTACTACTCTCGCCCAAGCCCGCTTAACTTCGGAGTTCTGATGGGATCCGGTGCTTTAGTGCTGGTATGATCGCACCCGTTACATGTTGCGCGAAAAAATGCTCTTATGCCTCACGCGGGAGCCGTGGGGGCCGCAACGCACGAACCGACTAGCCGTCATAGAAACGGCCCCGAAAAACGCCCGAAACGAGCTTAAACGGCATCCGAAACGGTCCCGAACCGACTTCGTCTGTTCGCCACGTCGTAGCCAGCGGAACGAGCTTTCCGTGGCCACAAAAATCGCCGAATTCCGACATCGGCGTGCCAAGTTACGGTCCGGCGAGCCGGAACTGCTGCTTTTGTCGCACGCCGCGGCTCGTGTCGGGTGTCGGCGCTGCGGCGCGCAAGGCGAGGGTGAAAGGGAAGCAGAAGACCTCGATGGATCAGATACGGTGTGTTGCGGTAAGTGAAAAGAACGTCGGAGGTTGGTGCCGACCACAAAAAAGCGTCGAAGGCAAAAAGAGAGTGCAACACGAGGACTTCCCAGGAGGTCACCCATCCCAGTACTACTCTCGCCCAAGCACGCTTAACTTCGAAGTTCTGATGGGATCCGGTTCTTTAGAACTGGTATGATCGCACCCGTTACATGTTGCGCGAAAAAATGCTCTTATGCCTCACGCGGGAGCCGTGGGGGCCGCAACGCACGAACCGACTAGCCGTCATAGAAACGACCCCGAAAAACGACCGAAACGAGCTTAAACGGCATCCGAAACGGTCCCGAACCGACTTTGTCTGTTCGCCACGTCGTAGCCAGCGGAACGAGCTTTCCGTGGCCACGAAAATCGCCGAATTCCGACATCGGCGTGCCAAGTTACGGTCCGGAGAGCCGGAACTGCTGCTTTTGTCGCACGCCGTGGCTCGTGTCGGGTGCCGGCGCTGCGGCGCGCAAGGCGAGGGTGAAAGGGAAGCAGAAGACCTCGATGGATCAGATACGGTGTGTTGCGGGAAGTGAAAAGAAGGTCGGAGGTTGGTGCCGACGACAAAAAAGCGCCGAAGGCAAAAAGAGAGTGCAACACGAGGACTTCCCAGGAGGTCACCCATCCCAGTACTACTCTCGCCCAAGCACGCTTAACTTCGGAGTTCTGATGGAATCCGGTGCTTTAGTGCTGGTATGATCGCACCCGTTACATGTTGCGCGAAAAAATGCTCTTATGCCTCACGCGGGAGCCGTGGGGGCCGCAACGCACAAACCGACTAGCCGTCATAGAAACGCCCCGAAAAACGCCCGAAACGAGCTTAAACGGCATCTGAAACGGTCCCGAACCGACTTCGTCTGTTCGTGACGTCGTAGCCAGCGGAACGTGCTTTCCGTGGCCAGGAAAATCGCCGAATTTCGACATCGGCGTGCCAAGTTACGGTCCGGCGAGCCGGAACTGCTGCGTTTGTCGCACGCCGCGGCTCGTGTCGGGTGCCGGCGCTGCGGCGCGCAAGGCGAGGGTGAAAGGGAAGCAGAAGACCTCGATGGATCAGATACGGTGTGTTGCGGGAAGTGAAAAGAAGGTCGGAGGTTGGTGCCGACGACAAAAAAGCGCCGAAGGCAAAAAAAGAGTGCAACACGAGGACTTCCCAGGAGGTCACCCATCCCAGTACTACTCTCGCCCAAGCACGCTTAACTTCAGAGTTCTGATGGGATCCGGTGCTTTAGTGCTAGTGTGATCGCACCCGTTACATGTTGCGCGAAAAAATGCTCTTATGCCTCACGCGGGAGCCGTGGGGGCCGCAACGCACGAACCGACTAGCCGTCATAAAAACGGCCCCGAAAAACGCCCGAAATGAGCTTAAACGGCATCCGAAACGGTCCCGAACCGACTTCGTCTGTTCGTCACGTCGTAGCCAGCAGAACGTGCTTTCCGTGGGCAGGAAAATCGCCGAATTTCGACATCGGCGTGCCAAGTTACGGTCCGGCGAGCCGGAACTGCTGCGTTTGTCGCACGCCGCGGCTCGTGTCGGGTGCCGGCGCTGCGGCGCGCAAGGCGAGGGTGAAAGGGAAGCAGAAGACCTCGATGGATCAGATACGGTGTGTTGCGGGAAGTGAAAAGAAGGTCGGAGGTTGGTGCCGACGACAAAAAAGCGCCGAAGGCAAAAAGAGAGTGCAACACAAGGACTTCCCAGGAGGTCACCCATCCCAGTACTACTCTCGCTCAAGCACGCTTAACTTTAGAGTTCTGATGGGATCCGGTGCTTTAGTGCTGGTATGATCGCACCCGTTACATGTTGCGCGAAAAAATGCTCTTATGCCTCACGCGGGAGCCGTGGGGGCCGCAACGCACAAACCGACTAGTCATCATAGAAACGCCCGAAATGATCTTAAACGGCATCTAAAACGGTCCCGAACCGACTTCGTCTGTTCGTCACGTCGTAGCCAGCGGAACGAGCTTTCCGTGGCCAGGAAAATCGCCGAATTTCGACATCGGCGTGCCAAGTTACGGTCTGGCGAGCCGGAACTGCTGCGTTTGTCGCACGCCGCGGCTCGTGTCGGGTGCCGGCGCTGCGGCGCGCAAGGCGAGGGTGAAAGGGAAGCAGAAGACCTCGATGGATCAGATACGGTGTGTTGCGGGAAGTGAAAAGAAGGTCGGAGGTTGGTGCCGACGACAAAAAAGCGCCGAAGGCAAAAAGAGAGTGCAACACGAGGACTTCCCAGGAGGTCACCCATCCCAGTACTACTCTCGCCCAAGCACGCTTAACTTCAGAGTTCTAATGGGATCCGGTGCTTTAGTGCTAGTGTGATCGCACCCGTTACATGTTGCGCGAAAAAATGCTCTTATGCCTCACGCGGGAGCCGTGGGGGCCGCAACGCACGAACCGACTAGCCGTCATAAAAACGGCCCCGAAAAACGCCCGAAATGAGCTTAAACGGCATCCGAAACGGTCCCGAACCGACTTCGTCTGTTCGCCACGTCGTAGCCAGCGGAACGAGCTTTCCGTGGCCACGAAAATCGCCGAATTCCGACATCGGTGTGCCAAGTTACAGTCCGGAGAGCCGGAACTGCTGCTTTTGTCGCACGCCGCGGCTCGTGTCGGGTGCGGGCGCTGCGGCGCGCAAGGCGAGAGTGAAAGGGAAGCAGAAGACCTTGATGGATCAGATACGGTGTGTTGCGGTAAGTGAAAAGAAGGTCGGAGGTTGGTGCCGACGACAAAAAAGCGCCGAAGGTAAATAGAGAGTGCAACACGAGGACTTCCCAGGAGGTCACCCATTCCAGTAATACTCTCGCCCAAGCACGCTTAACTTTGGAGTTCTGATGGGATCCGGTGCTTTAGTGCTGGTATGATCGCACACGTTACATGTTGCGCGAAAAAATGCTCTTATGCCTCACGCGGGAGCCGTGGGGGCCGCAACGCACGAACCGACTAGCCGTCATAGAAACGGCCCCGAAAAATGACTGAAACTAGCTTACACGGCATCCGAAACGGTCCCGAACCGACTTCGTCTGTTCGCCACGTCGTAGCCAGCGGAACGAGCTTTCCGTGGTCACAAAAATCGCTGAATTCCGACATCGGCGTGCCAAGTTACGGTCCGGCGAGCCGGAACTGCTGCTTTTGTCGCACGCCGCGGCTCGTGTCGGGTGTCGGCGCTGCGGCGCGCAAGGCGAGGGTGAAAGGGAAGCAGAAGACCTCGATGGATCAGATACGGTGTGTTGCGGTAAGTGAAAAGAACGTCGGAGGTTGGTGCCGACCACAAAAAAGCGTCGAAGGCAAAAAGAGAGTGCAACACGAGGACTTCCCAGGAGGTCACCCATCCCAGTACTACTCTCGCCCAAGCATGCTTAACTTCGAAGTTCTGATGGGATCCGGTTCTTTAGAACTGGTATGATCGCACCCGTTACATGTTGCGCGAAAAAATGCTCTTATGCCTCACGCGGGAGCCGTGGGGGCCGCAACGCACGAACCGACTAGCCGTCATAGAAACGACCCCGAAAAACGACCGAAACGCGCTTAAACGGCATCCGAAACGGTCCCGAACCGACTTTGTCTGTTCGCCACGTCGTAGCCAGCGGAACGAGCTTTCCGTGGCCACGAAAATCGCCGAATTCCGACATCGGCGTGCCAAGTTACGGTCCGGAGAGCCGGAACTGCTGCTTTTGTCGCACGCCGCGGCTCGTGTCGGGTGCCGGCGCTGCGGCGCGCAAGGCGAGGGTGAAAGGGAAGCAGAAGACCTCGATGGATCAGATACGGTGTGTTGCGGGAAGTGAAAAGAAGGTCGGAGGTTGGTGCCGACGACAAAAAAGCGTCGAAGGCAAAAAGAGAGTGCAACACGAGGACTTCCCAGGAGGTCACCCATCCCAGTACTACTCTCGCCCAAGCACGCTTAACTTCGGAGTTCTGATGGAATCCGGTGCTTTAGTGCTGGTATGATCGCACCCGTTACATGTTGCGCGAAAAAATGCTCTTATGCCTCACGCGGGAGCCGTGGGGGCCGCAACGCACAAACCGACTAGCCGTCATAGAAACGCCCCGAAAAACGCCCGAAACGAGCTTAAACGGCATCTGAAACGGTCCCGAACCGACTTCGTCTGTTCGTCACGTCGTAGCCAGCGGAATGTGCTTTCCGTGGCCAGGAAAATCGCCGAATTTCGACATCGGCGTGCCAAGTTACGGTCCGGCGAGCCGGAACTGCTGCGTTTGTCGCACGCCGCGGCTCGTGTCGGGTGCCGGCGCTGCGGCGCGCAAGGCGAGGGTGAAAGGGAAGCAGAAGACCTCGATGGATCAGATACGGTGTGTTGCGGGAAGTGAAAAGAAGGTCGGAGGTTGGTGCCGACGACAAAAAAGCGCCGAAGGCAAAAAGAGAGTGCAACACAAGGACTTCCCAGGAGGTCACCCATCCCAGTACTACTCTTGCTCAAGCACGCTTAACTTCAGAGTTCTGATGGGATCCGGTGCTTTAGTGCTGGTATGATCGCACCCGTTACATGTTGCGCGAAAAAATGCTCTTATGCCTCACGCGGGAGCCGTGGGGGCCGCAACGCACAAACCGACTAGCCGTCATAGAAACGCCCGAAATGAGCTTAAACGGCATCTGAAACGGTCCCGAACCGACTTCGTCTGTTCGTCACGTCGTAGCCAGCGGAACGAGCTTTCCGTGGCCAGGAAAATCGCCGAATTTCGACATCGGCGTGCCAAGTTACGGTCCGGCGAGCCGGAACTGCTGCGTTTGTCGCACGCCGCGGCTCGTGTCGGGTGCCGGCGCTGCGGCGTGCAAGGCGAGGGTGAAAGGGAAGCAGAAGACCTCGATGGATCAGATACGGTGTGTTGCGGGAAGTGAAAAGAAGGTCGGAGGTTGGTGCCGACGACAAAAAAGCGCCGAAGGCAAAAAAAGAGTGCAACACGAGGACTTCCCAGGAGGTCACCCATCCCAGTACTACTCTCGCTCAAGCACGCTTAACTTCAGAGTTCTGATGGGATCCGGTGCTTTAGTGCTAGTGTGATCGCACCCGTTACATGTTGCGCGAAAAAATGCTCTTATGCCTCACGCGGGAGCCGTGGGGGCCGCAACGCACGAACCGACTAGCCGTCATAAAAACGGCCCCGAAAAATGCCCGAAATGAGCTTAAACGGCATCCGAAACGGTCCCGAACCGACTTCGTCTGTTCGTCACGTCGTAGCCAGCAGAACGTGCTTTCCGTGGGCAGGAAAATCGCCGAATTTCGACATCTGCGTGCCAAGTTACGGTCCGGCGAGCCGGAACTGCTGCGTTTGTCGCACGCCGCGGCTCGTGTCGGGTGCCGGCGCTGCGGCGCGCAAGGCGAGGGTGAAAGGGAAGCAGAAGACCTCGATGGATCAGATACGGTGTGTTGCGGGAAGTGAAAAGAAGGTCGGAGGTTGGTGCCGACGACAAAAAAGCGCCGAAGGCAAAAAGAGAGTGCAACACAAGGACTTCCCAGGAGGTCACCCATCCCAGTACTACTCTCGCTCAAGCACGCTTAACTTCAGAGTTCTGATGGGATCCGGTGCTTTAGTGCTGGTATGATCGCACCCGTTACATGTTGCGCGAAAAAATGCTCTTATGCCTCACGCGGGAGCCGTGGGGGCCGCAACGCACAAACCGACTAGTCATCATAGAAACGCCCGAAATGATCTTAAACGGCATCTAAAACGGTCCCGAACCGACTTCGTCTGTTCGTCACGTCGTAGCCAGCGGAACGAGCTTTCCGTGGCCAGGAAAATCGCCGAATTTCGACATCGGCGTGCCAAGTTACGGTCTGGCGAGCCGGAACTGCTGCGTTTGTCGCACGCCGCGGCTCGTGTCGGGTGCCGGCGCTGCGGCGCGCAAGGCGAGGGTGAAAGGGAAGCAGAAGACCTCGATGGATCAGATACGGTGTGTTGCGGGAAGTGAAAAGAAGGTCGGAGGTTGGTGCCGACGACAAAAAAGCGCCGAAGGCAAAAAGAGAGTGCAACACGAGGACTTCCCAGGAGGTCACCCATCCCAGTACTACTCTCGCCCAAGCACGCTTAACTTCAGAGTTCTAATGGGATCCGGTGCTTTAGTGCTAGTGTGATCGCACCCGTTACATGTTGCGCGAAAAAATGCTCTTATGCCTCACGCGGGAGCCGTGGGGGCCGCAACGCACGAACCGACTAGCCGTCATAAAAACGGCCCCGAAAAACGCCCGAAATGAGCTTAAACGGCATCCGAAACGGTCCCGAACCGACTTCGTCTGTTCGCCACGTCGTAGCCAGCGGAACGAGCTTTCCGTGGCCACGAAAATCGCCGAATTCCGACATCGGTGTGCCAAGTTACAGTCCGGAGAGCCGGAACTGCTGCTTTTGTCGCACGCCGCGGCTCGTGTCGGGTGCGGGCGCTGCGGCGCGCAAGGCGAGGGTGAAAGGGAAGCAGAAGACCTTGATGGATCAGATACGGTGTGTTGCGGTAAGTGAAAAGAAGGTCGGAGGTTGGTGCCGACGACAAAAAAGCGCCGAAGGTAAATAGAGAGTGCAACACGAGGACTTCCCAGGAGGTCACCCATTCCAGTACTACTCTCGCCCAAGCACGCTTAACTTCGGAGTTCTGATGGGATCCGGTGCTTTAGTGCTGCTATGATCGCACACGTTACATGTTGCGCGAAAAAATGCTCTTATGCCTCACGCGGGAGCCGTGGGGGCCGCAACGCACGAACCGACTAGCCGTCATAGAAACGGCCCCGAAAAACGACTGAAACTAGCTTACACGGCATCCGAAACGGTCCCGAACCGACTTCGTCTGTTCGCCACGTCGTAGCCAGCGGAACGAGCTTTCCGTGGCCACAAAAATCGCCGAATTCCGACATCGGCGTGCCAAGTTACGGTCCGGCGAGCCGGAACTGCTGCTTTTGTCGCACGCCGCGGCTCGTGTCGGGTGTCGGCGCTGCGGCGCGCAAGGCGAGGGTGAAAGGGAAGCAGAAGACCTCGATGGATCAGATACGGTGTGTTGCGGTAAGTGAAAAGAACGTCGGAGGTTGGTGCCGACGACAAAAAAGCGTCGAAGGCAAAAAGAGAGTGCAACACGAGGACTTCCCAGGAGGTCACCCATTCCAGTACTACTCTCGCCCAAGC
This sequence comes from Nuphar pumila, assembly GCF_984573655.1. Taxonomy (NCBI): domain Eukaryota; kingdom Viridiplantae; phylum Streptophyta; class Magnoliopsida; order Nymphaeales; family Nymphaeaceae; genus Nuphar; species Nuphar pumila. The sequence continues at coordinate 162,117,510 of NC_143249.1, read as the reverse complement.
ACGCTTAACTTCGGAGTTCTGATGGGATCCGGTGCTTTAGTGCTGGTATGATCGCACACGTTACATGTTGCGCGAAAAAATGCTCTTATGCCTCACGCGGGAGCCGTGGGGGCCGCAACGCACGAACCGACTAGCCGTCATAGAAACGGCCCCGAAAAATGACTGAAACTAGCTTACACGGCATCCGAAACGGTCCCGAACCGACTTCGTCTGTTCGCCACGTCGTAGCCAGCGGAACGAGCTTTCCGTGGCCACAAAAATCGCCGAATTCCGACATCGGCGTGCCAAGTTACGGTCCGGCGAGCCGGAACTGCTGCTTTTGTCGCACGCCGCGGCTCGTGTCGGGTGTCGGCGCTGCGGCGCGCAAGGCGAGGGTGAAAGGGAAGCAGAAGACCTCGATGGATCAGATACGGTGTGTTGCGGTAAGTGAAAAGAACGTCGGAGGTTGGTGCCGACCACAAAAAAGCGTCGAAGGCAAAAAGAGAGTGCAACACGAGGACTTCCCAGGAGGTCACCCATCCCAGTACTACTCTCGCCCTAGCATGCTTAACTTCGAAGTTCTGATGGGATCCGGTTCTTTAGAACTGGTATGATCGCACCCGTTACATGTTGCGCGAAAAAATGCTCTTATGCCTCACGCGGGAGCCGTGGGGGCCGCAACGCACGAACCGACTAGCCGTCATAGAAACGACCCCGAAAAACGACCGAAACGCGCTTAAACGGCATCCGAAACGGTCCCGAACCGACTTTGTCTGTTCGCCACGTCGTAGCCAGCGGAACGAGCTTTCCGTGGCCACGAAAATCGCCGAATTCCGACATCGGCGTGCCAAGTTACGGTCCGGAGAGCCGGAACTGCTGCTTTTGTCGCACGCCGCGGCTCGTGTCGGGTGCCGGCGCTGCGGCGCGCAAGGCGAGGGTGAAAGGGAAGCAGAAGACCTCGATGGATCAGATACGGTGTGTTGCGGGAAGTGAAAAGAAGGTCGGAGGTTGGTGCCGACGACAAAAAAGCGCCGAAGGCAAAAAGAGAGTGCAACACGAGGACTTCCCAGGAGGTCACCCATCCCAGTACTACTCTCGCCCAAGCACGCTTAACTTCGGAGTTCTGATGGAATCCGGTGCTTTAGTGCTGGTATGATCGCACCCGTTACATGTTGCGCGAAAAAATGCTCTTATGCCTCACGCGGGAGCCGTGGGGGCCGCAACGCACAAACCGACTAGCCGTCATAGAAACGCCCCGAAAAACGCCCGAAACGAGCTTAAACGGCATCTGAAACGGTCCCGAACCGACTTCGTCTGTTCGTCACGTTGTAGCCAGCGGAACGTGCTTTCCGTGGCCAGGAAAATCGCCGAATTTCGACATCGGCGTGCCAAGTTACGGTCCGGCGAGCCGGAACTGCTGCGTTTGTCGCACGCCGCGGCTCGTGTCGGGTGCCGGCGCTGCGGCGCGCAAGGCGAGGGTGAAAGGGAAGCAGAAGACCTCGATGGATCAGATACGGTGTGTTGCGGGAAGTGAAAAGAAGGTCGGAGGTTGGTGCCGACGACAAAAAAGCGCCGAAGGCAAAAAGAGAGTGCAACACAAGGACTTCCCAGGAGGTCACCCATCCCAGTACTACTCTTGCTCAAGCACGCTTAACTTCAGAGTTCTGATGGGATCCGGTGCTTTAGTGCTGGTATGATGGCACCCGTTACATGTTGCGCGAAAAAATGCTCTTATGCCTCACGCGGGCGCCGTGGGGGCCGCAACGCACAAACCGACTAGCCGTCATAGAAACGCCCGAAATGAGCTTAAACGGCATCTGAAACGGTCCCGAACCGACTTCGTCTGTTCGTCACGTCGTAGCCAGCGGAACGAGCTTTCCGTGGCCAGGAAAATCGCCGAATTTCGACATCGGCGTGCCAAGTTACGGTCCGGCGAGCCGGAACTGCTGCGTTTGTCGCACGCCGCGGCTCGTGTCGGGTGCCGGCGCTGCGGCGTGCAAGGCGAGGGTGAAAGGGAAGCAGAAGACCTCGATGGATCAGATACGGTGTGTTGCGGGAAGTGAAAAGAAGGTCGGAGGTTGGTGCCGACGACAAAAAAGCGCCGAAGGCAAAAAGAGAGTGCAACACGAGGACTTCCCAGGAGGTCACCCATCCCAGTACTACTCTCGCCCAAGCACGCTTAACTTCAGAGTTCTGATGGGATCCGGTGCTTTAGTGCTAGTGTGATCGCACCCGTTACATGTTGCGCGAAAAAATGCTCTTATGCCTCACGCGGGAGCCGTGGGGGCCGCAACGCACGAACCGACTAGCCGTCATAAAAACGGCCCCGAAAAACGCCCGAAATGAGCTTAAACGGCATCCGAAACGGTCCCGAACCGACTTCGTCTGTTCGTCACGTCGTAGCTAGCGGAACGTGCTTTCCGTGGGCAGGAAAATCGCCGAATTTCGACATCGGCGTGCCAAGTTACGGTCCGGCGAGCCGGAACTGCTGCGTTTGTCGCACGCCGCGGCTCGTGTCGGGTGCCGGCGCTGCGGCGCGCAAGGCGAGGGTGAAAGGGAAGCAGAAGACCTCGATGGATCAGATACGGTGTGTTGCGGGAAGTGAAAAGAAGGTCGGAGGTTGGTGCCGACGACAAAAAAGCGCCGAAGGCAAAAAGAGAGTGCAACACAAGGACTTCCCAGGAGGTCACCCATCCCAGTACTACTCTCGCTCAAGCACGCTTAACTTCAGAGTTCTGATGGGATCCGGTGCTTTAGTGCTGGTATGATCGCACCCGTTACATGTTGCGCGAAAAAATGCTCTTATGCCTCACGCGGGAGCCGTGGGGGCCGCAACGCACAAACCGACTAGTCATCATAGAAACGCCCGAAATGATCTTAAACGGCATCTAAAACGGTCCCGAACCGACTTCGTCTGTTCGTCACGTCGTAGCCAGCGGAACGAGCTTTCCGTGGCCAGGAAAATCGCCGAATTTCGACATCGGCGTGCCAAGTTACGGTCTGGCGAGCCGGAACTGCTGCGTTTGTCGCACGCCGCGGCTCGTGTCGGGTGCCGGCGCTGCGGCGCGCAAGGCGAGGGTGAAAGGGAAGCAGAAGACCTCGATGGATCAGATACGGTGTGTTGCGGGAAGTGAAAAGAAGGTCGGAGGTTGGTGCCGACGACAAAAAAGCGCCGAAGGCAAAAAGAGAGTGCAACACGAGGACTTCCCAGGAGGTCACCCATCCCAGTACTACTCTCGCCCAAGCACGCTTAACTTCAGAGTTCTGATGGGATCCGGTGCTTTAGTGCTAGTGTGATCGCACCCGTTACATGTTGCGCCAAAAAATGCTCTTATGCCTCACGCGGGAGCCGTGGGGGCCGCAACGCACGAACCGACTAGCCGTCATAAAAACGGCCCCGAAAAATGCCCGAAATGAGCTTAAACGGCATCCGAAACGGTCCTGAACCGACTTCGTCTGTTCGCCAGGTCGTAGCCAGCGGAACGAGCTTTCCGTGGCCACGAAAATCGCCGAATTCCGACATCGGTGTGCCAAGTTACAGTCCGGAGAGCCGGAACTGCTGCTTTTGTCGCACGCCGCGGCTCGTGTCGGGTGCGGGCGCTGCGGCGCGCAAGGCGAGGGTGAAAGGGAAGCAGAAGACCTCGATGGATCAGATACGGTGTGTTGCGGTAAGTGAAAAGAAGGTCGGAGGTTGGTGCCGACGACAAAAAGCGCCGAAGGCAAAAAGAGAGTGCAACACGAGGACTTCCCAGGAGGTCACCCATCCCAGTACTACTCTCGCCCAAGCACGCTTAACTTCAGAGTTCTGATGGGATCCGGTGCTTTAGTGCTAGTGTGATCGCACCCGTTACATGTTGCGCGAAAAAATGCTCTTATGCCTCACGCGGGAGCCGTGGGGGCCGCAACGCACGAACCGACTAGCCGTCATAAAAACGGCCCCGAAAAACGCCCGAAATGAGCTTAAACGGCATCCGAAACGGTCCCGAACCGACTTCGTCTGTTCGTCACGTCGTAGCCAGCGGAACGTGCTTTCCGTGGGCAGGAAAATCGCCGAATTTCGACATCGGCGTGCCAAGTTACGGTCCGGCGAGCCGGAACTGCTGCGTTTGTCGCACGCCGCGGCTCGTGTCGGGTGCCGGCGCTGCGGCGCGCAAGGCGAGGGTGAAAGGGAAGCAGAAGACCTCGATGGATCAGATACGGTGTGTTGCGGGAAGTGAAAAGAAGGTCGGAGGTTGGTGCCGACGACAAAAAAGCGCCGAAGGCAAAAAGAGAGTGCAACACGAGGACTTCCCAGGAGGTCACCCATCCCAGTACTACTCTCGCCCAAGCACGCTTAACTTCAGAGTTCTGATGGGATCCGGTGCTTTAGTGCTAGTGTGATCGCACCCGTTACATGTTGCGCGAAAAAATGCTCTTATGCCTCATGCGGGAGCCGTGGGGGCCGCAACGTACGAACCGACTAGCCGTCATAAAAACGGCCCCGAAAAACGCCCGAAATGAGCTTAAACGGCATCCGAAACGGTCCCGAACCGACTTCGTCTGTTCGCCACGTCGTAGCCAGCGGAACGAGCTTTTCGTGGCCACGAAAATCGCCGAATTCCGACATCGGTGTGCCAAGTTACAGTCCAGAGAGCCGGAACTGCTGCTTTTGTCGCACGCCGCGGCTCGTGTCGGGTGCGGGCGCTGCGGCGCGCAAGGCGAGGGTGAAAGGGAAGCAGAAGACCTTGATGGATCAGATACGGTGTGTTGCGGGAAGTGAAAAGAAGGTCGGAGGTTGGTGCCGACGACAAAAAAGCGCCGAAGGTAAATAGAGAGTGCAACACGAGGACTTCCCAGGAGGTCACCCATTCCAGTACTACTCTCGCCCAAGCCCGCTTAACTTCGGAGTTCTGATGGGATCCGGTGCTTTAGTGCTGGTATGATCGCACCCGTTACATGTTGCGCGAAAAAATGCTCTTATGCCTCACGCGGGAGCCGTGGGGGCCGCAACGCACGAACCGACTAGCCGTCATAGAAACGGCCCCGAAAAACGCCCGAAACGAGCTTAAACGGCATCCGAAACGGTCCCGAACCGACTTCGTCTGTTCGCCACGTCGTAGCCAGCGGAACGAGCTTTCCGTGGCCACAAAAATCGCCGAATTCCGACATCGGCGTGCCAAGTTACGGTCCGGCGAGCCGGAACTGCTGCTTTTGTCGCACGCCGCGGCTCGTGTCGGGTGTCGGCGCTGCGGCGCGCAAGGCGAGGGTGAAAGGGAAGCAGAAGACCTCGATGGATCAGATACGGTGTGTTGCGGTAAGTGAAAAGAACGTCGGAGGTTGGTGCCGACCACAAAAAAGCGTCGAAGGCAAAAAGAGAGTGCAACACGAGGACTTCCCAGGAGGTCACCCATCCCAGTACTACTCTCGCCCAAGCACGCTTAACTTCGAAGTTCTGATGGGATCCGGTTCTTTAGAACTGGTATGATCGCACCCGTTACATGTTGCGCGAAAAAATGCTCTTATGCCTCACGCGGGAGCCGTGGGGGCCGCAACGCACGAACCGACTAGCCGTCATAGAAACGACCCCGAAAAACGACCGAAACGAGCTTAAACGGCATCCGAAACGGTCCCGAACCGACTTTGTCTGTTCGCCACGTCGTAGCCAGCGGAACGAGCTTTCCGTGGCCACGAAAATCGCCGAATTCCGACATCGGCGTGCCAAGTTACGGTCCGGAGAGCCGGAACTGCTGCTTTTGTCGCACGCCGTGGCTCGTGTCGGGTGCCGGCGCTGCGGCGCGCAAGGCGAGGGTGAAAGGGAAGCAGAAGACCTCGATGGATCAGATACGGTGTGTTGCGGGAAGTGAAAAGAAGGTCGGAGGTTGGTGCCGACGACAAAAAAGCGCCGAAGGCAAAAAGAGAGTGCAACACGAGGACTTCCCAGGAGGTCACCCATCCCAGTACTACTCTCGCCCAAGCACGCTTAACTTCGGAGTTCTGATGGAATCCGGTGCTTTAGTGCTGGTATGATCGCACCCGTTACATGTTGCGCGAAAAAATGCTCTTATGCCTCACGCGGGAGCCGTGGGGGCCGCAACGCACAAACCGACTAGCCGTCATAGAAACGCCCCGAAAAACGCCCGAAACGAGCTTAAACGGCATCTGAAACGGTCCCGAACCGACTTCGTCTGTTCGTGACGTCGTAGCCAGCGGAACGTGCTTTCCGTGGCCAGGAAAATCGCCGAATTTCGACATCGGCGTGCCAAGTTACGGTCCGGCGAGCCGGAACTGCTGCGTTTGTCGCACGCCGCGGCTCGTGTCGGGTGCCGGCGCTGCGGCGCGCAAGGCGAGGGTGAAAGGGAAGCAGAAGACCTCGATGGATCAGATACGGTGTGTTGCGGGAAGTGAAAAGAAGGTCGGAGGTTGGTGCCGACGACAAAAAAGCGCCGAAGGCAAAAAAAGAGTGCAACACGAGGACTTCCCAGGAGGTCACCCATCCCAGTACTACTCTCGCCCAAGCACGCTTAACTTCAGAGTTCTGATGGGATCCGGTGCTTTAGTGCTAGTGTGATCGCACCCGTTACATGTTGCGCGAAAAAATGCTCTTATGCCTCACGCGGGAGCCGTGGGGGCCGCAACGCACGAACCGACTAGCCGTCATAAAAACGGCCCCGAAAAACGCCCGAAATGAGCTTAAACGGCATCCGAAACGGTCCCGAACCGACTTCGTCTGTTCGTCACGTCGTAGCCAGCAGAACGTGCTTTCCGTGGGCAGGAAAATCGCCGAATTTCGACATCGGCGTGCCAAGTTACGGTCCGGCGAGCCGGAACTGCTGCGTTTGTCGCACGCCGCGGCTCGTGTCGGGTGCCGGCGCTGCGGCGCGCAAGGCGAGGGTGAAAGGGAAGCAGAAGACCTCGATGGATCAGATACGGTGTGTTGCGGGAAGTGAAAAGAAGGTCGGAGGTTGGTGCCGACGACAAAAAAGCGCCGAAGGCAAAAAGAGAGTGCAACACAAGGACTTCCCAGGAGGTCACCCATCCCAGTACTACTCTCGCTCAAGCACGCTTAACTTTAGAGTTCTGATGGGATCCGGTGCTTTAGTGCTGGTATGATCGCACCCGTTACATGTTGCGCGAAAAAATGCTCTTATGCCTCACGCGGGAGCCGTGGGGGCCGCAACGCACAAACCGACTAGTCATCATAGAAACGCCCGAAATGATCTTAAACGGCATCTAAAACGGTCCCGAACCGACTTCGTCTGTTCGTCACGTCGTAGCCAGCGGAACGAGCTTTCCGTGGCCAGGAAAATCGCCGAATTTCGACATCGGCGTGCCAAGTTACGGTCTGGCGAGCCGGAACTGCTGCGTTTGTCGCACGCCGCGGCTCGTGTCGGGTGCCGGCGCTGCGGCGCGCAAGGCGAGGGTGAAAGGGAAGCAGAAGACCTCGATGGATCAGATACGGTGTGTTGCGGGAAGTGAAAAGAAGGTCGGAGGTTGGTGCCGACGACAAAAAAGCGCCGAAGGCAAAAAGAGAGTGCAACACGAGGACTTCCCAGGAGGTCACCCATCCCAGTACTACTCTCGCCCAAGCACGCTTAACTTCAGAGTTCTAATGGGATCCGGTGCTTTAGTGCTAGTGTGATCGCACCCGTTACATGTTGCGCGAAAAAATGCTCTTATGCCTCACGCGGGAGCCGTGGGGGCCGCAACGCACGAACCGACTAGCCGTCATAAAAACGGCCCCGAAAAACGCCCGAAATGAGCTTAAACGGCATCCGAAACGGTCCCGAACCGACTTCGTCTGTTCGCCACGTCGTAGCCAGCGGAACGAGCTTTCCGTGGCCACGAAAATCGCCGAATTCCGACATCGGTGTGCCAAGTTACAGTCCGGAGAGCCGGAACTGCTGCTTTTGTCGCACGCCGCGGCTCGTGTCGGGTGCGGGCGCTGCGGCGCGCAAGGCGAGGGTGAAAGGGAAGCAGAAGACCTTGATGGATCAGATACGGTGTGTTGCGGTAAGTGAAAAGAAGGTCGGAGGTTGGTGCCGACGACAAAAAAGCGCCGAAGGTAAATAGAGAGTGCAACACGAGGACTTCCCAGGAGGTCACCCATTCCAGTACTACTCTCGCCCAAGCACGCTTAACTTCGGAGTTCTGATGGGATCCGGTGCTTTAGTGCTGCTATGATCGCACACGTTACATGTTGCGCGAAAAAATGCTCTTATGCCTCACGCGGGAGCCGTGGGGGCCGCAACGCACGAACCGACTAGCCGTCATAGAAACGGCCCCGAAAAACGACTGAAACTAGCTTAAACGGCATCCGAAACGGTCCCGAACCGACTTCGTCTGTTCGCCACGTCGTAGCCAGCGGAACGAGCTTTCCGTGGCCACGAAAATCGCCGAATTCCGACATCGGTGTGCCAAGTTACAGTCCGGAGAGCCGGAACTGCTGCTTTTGTCGCACGCCGCGGCTCGTGTCGGGTGCGGGCGCTGCGGCGCGCAAGGCGAGGGTGAAAGGGAAGCAGAAGACCTTGATGGATCAGATACGGTGTGTTGCGGTAAGTGAAAAGAAGGTCGGAGGTTGGTGCCGACGACAAAAAAGCGCCGAAGGTAAATAGAGAGTGCAACACGAGGACTTCCCAGGAGGTCACCCATTCCAGTAATACTCTCGCCCAAGCACGCTTAACTTCGGAGTTCTGATGGGATCCGGTGCTTTAGTGCTGGTATGATCGCACACGTTACATGTTGCGCGAAAAAATGCTCTTATGCCTCACGCGGGAGCCGTGGGGGCCGCAACGCACGAACCGACTAGCCGTCATAGAAACGGCCCCGAAAAATGACTGAAACTAGCTTACACGGCATCCGAAACGGTCCCGAACCGACTTCGTCTGTTCGCCACGTCGTAGCCAGCGGAACGAGCTTTCCGTGGCCACAAAAATCGCCGAATTCCGACATCGGCGTGCCAAGTTACGGTCCGGCGAGCCGGAACTGCTGCTTTTGTCGCACGCCGCGGCTCGTGTCGGGTGTCGGCGCTGCGGCGCGCAAGGCGAGGGTGAAAGGGAAGCAGAAGACCTCGATGGATCAGATACGGTGTGTTGCGGTAAGTGAAAAGAACGTCGGAGGTTGGTGCCGACCACAAAAAAGCGTCGAAGGCAAAAAGAGAGTGCAACACGAGGACTTCCCAGGAGGTCACCCATCCCAGTACTACTCTCGCCCAAGCATGCTTAACTTCGAAGTTCTGATGGGATCCGGTTCTTTAGAACTGGTATGATCGCACCCGTTACATGTTGCGCGAAAAAATGCTCTTATGCCTCACGCGGGAGCCGTGGGGGCCGCAACGTACGAACCGACTAGCCGTCATAGAAACGACCCCGAAAAACGACCGAAACGCGCTTAAACGGCATCCGAAACGGTCCCGAACCGACTTTGTCTGTTCGCCACGTCGTAGCCAGCGGAACGAGCTTTCTGTGGCCACGAAAATCGCCGAATTCCGACATCGGCGTGCCAAGTTACGGTCCGGAGAGCCGGAACTGCTGCTTTTGTCGCACGCCGCGGCTCGTGTCGGGTGCCGGCGCTGCGGCGCGCAAGGCGAGGGTGAAAGGGAAGCAGAAGACCTCGATGGATCAGATACGGTGTGTTGCGGGAAGTGAAAAGAAGGTCGGAGGTTGGTGCCGACGACAAAAAAGCGCCGAAGGCAAAAAGAGAGTGCAACACGAGGACTTCCCAGGAGGTCACCCATCCCAGTACTACTCTCGCCCAAGCACGCTTAACTTCGGAGTTCTGATGGAATCCGGTGCTTTAGTGCTGGTATGATCGCACCCGTTACATGTTGCGCGAAAAAATGCTCTTATGCCTCACGCGGGAGCCGTGGGGGCCGCAACGCACAAACCGACTAGCCGTCATAGAAACGCCCCGAAAAACGCCCGAAACGAGCTTAAACGGCATCTGAAACGGTCCCGAACCGACTTCGTCTGTTCGTGACGTCGTAGCCAGCGGAACGTGCTTTCCGTGGCCAGGAAAATCGCCGAATTTCGACATCGGCGTGCCAAGTTACGGTCCGGCGAGCCGGAACTGCTGCGTTTGTCGCACGCCGCGGCTCGTGTCGGGTGCCGGCGCTGCGGCGCGCAAGGCGAGGGTGAAAGGGAAGCAGAAGACCTCGATGGATCAGATACGGTGTGTTGCGGGAAGTGAAAAGAAGGTCGGAGGTTGGTGCCGACGACAAAAAAGCGCCGAAGGCAAAAAAAGAGTGCAACACGAGGACTTCCCAGGAGGTCACCCATCCCAGTACTACTCTCGCCCAAGCACGCTTAACTTCAGAGTTCTGATGGGATCCGGTGCTTTAGTGCTAGTGTGATCGCACCCGTTACATGTTGCGCGAAAAAATGCTCTTATGCCTCACGCGGGAGCCGTGGGGGCCGCAACGCACGAACCGACTAGCCGTCATAAAAACGGCCCCGAAAAACGCCCGAAATGAGCTTAAACGGCATCCGAAACGGTCCCGAACCGACTTCGTCTGTTCGTCACGTCGTAGCCAGCAGAACGTGCTTTCCGTGGGCAGGAAAATCGCCGAATTTCGACATCGGCGTGCCAAGTTACGGTCCGGCGAGCCGGAACTGCTGCGTTTGTCGCACGCCGCGGCTCGTGTCGGGTGCCGGCGCTGCGGCGCGCAAGGCGAGGGTGAAAGGGAAGCAGAAGACCTCGATGGATCAGATACGGTGTGTTGCGGGAAGTGAAAAGAAGGTCGGAGGTTGGTGCCGACGACAAAAAAGCGCCGAAGGCAAAAAGAGAGTGCAACACAAGGACTTCCCAGGAGGTCACCCATCCCAGTACTACTCTCGCTCAAGCACGCTTAACTTCAGAGTTCTGATGGGATCCGGTGCTTTAGTGCTGGTATGATCGCACCCGTTACATGTTGCGCGAAAAAATGCTCTTATGCCTCACGCGGGAGCCGTGGGGGCCGCAACGCACAAACCGACTAGTCATCATAGAAACGCCCGAAATGATCTTAAACGGCATCTAAAACGGTCCCGAACCGACTTCGTCTGTTCGTCACGTCGTAGCCAGCGGAACGAGCTTTCCGTGGCCAGGAAAATCGCCGAATTTCGACATCGGCGTGCCAAGTTACGGTCTGGCGAGCCGGAACTGCTGCGTTTGTCGCACGCCGCGGCTCGTGTCGGGTGCCGGCGCTGCGGCGCGCAAGGCGAGGGTGAAAGGGAAGCAGAAGACCTCGATGGATCAGATACGGTGTGTTGCGGGAAGTGAAAAGAAGGTCGGAGGTTGGTGCCGACGACAAAAAAGCGCCGAAGGCAAAAAGAGAGTGCAACACGAGGACTTCCCAGGAGGTCACCCATCCCAGTACTACTCTCGCCCAAGCACGCTTAACTTCAGAGTTCTAATGGGATCCGGTGCTTTAGTGCTAGTGTGATCGCACCCGTTACATGTTGCGCGAAAAAATGCTCTTATGCCTCACGCGGGAGCCGTGGGGGCCGCAACGCACGAACCGACTAGCCGTCATAAAAACGGCCCCGAAAAACGCCCGAAATGAGCTTAAACGGCATCCGAAACGGTCCCGAACCGACTTCGTCTGTTCGCCACGTCGTAGCCAGCGGAACGAGCTTTCCGTGGCCACGAAAATCGCCGAATTCCGACATCGGTGTGCCAAGTTACAGTCCGGAGAGCCGGAACTGCTGCTTTTGTCGCACGCCGCGGCTCGTGTCGGGTGCGGGCGCTGCGGCGCGCAAGGCGAGGGTGAAAGGGAAGCAGAAGACCTTGATGGATCAGATACGGTGTGTTGCGGTAAGTGAAAAGAAGGTCGGAGGTTGGTGCCGACGACAAAAAAGCGCCGAAGGTAAATAGAGAGTGCAACACGAGGACTTCCCAGGAGGTCACCCATTCCAGTACTACTCTCGCCCAAGCACGCTTAACTTCGGAGTTCTGATGGGATCCGGTGCTTTAGTGCTGCTATGATCGCACACGTTACATGTTGCGCGAAAAAATGCTCTTATGCCTCACGCGGGAGCCGTGGGGGCCGCAACGCATGAACCGACTAGCCGTCATAGAAACGGCCCCGAAAAACGACTGAAACTAGCTTAAACGGCATCCGAAACGGTCCCGAACCGACTTCGTCTGTTCGCCACGTCGTAGTCAGCGGAACGAGCTTTCCGTGGCCACAAAAATCGCCGAATTCCGACATCGGCGTGCCAAGTTACGGTCCGGCGAGCCGGAACTGCTGCTTTTGTCGCACGCCGCGGCTCGTGTCGGGTGTCGGCGCTGCGGCGCGCAAGGCGAGGGTGAAAGGGAAGCAGAAGACCTCGATGGATCAGATACGGTGTGTTGCGGTAAGTGAAAAGAACGTCGGAGGTTGGTGCCGACCACAAAAAAGCGTCGAAGGCAAAAAGAGAGTGCAACACGAGGACTTCCCAGGAGGTCACCCATCCCAGTACTACTCTCGCCCAAGCATGCTTAACTTCGAAGTTCTGATGGGATCCGGTTCTTTAGAACTGGTATGATCGCACCCGTTACATGTTGCGCGAAAAAATGCTCTTATGCCTCACGCGGGAGCCGTGGGGGCCGCAACGCACGAACCGACTAGCCGTCATAGAAACGACCCCGAAAAACGACCGAAACGCGCTTAAACGGCATCCGAAACGGTCCCGAACCGACTTTGTCTGTTCGCCACGTCGTAGCCAGCGGAACGAGCTTTCTGTGGCCACGAAAATCGCCGAATTCCGACATCGGCGTGCCAAGTTACGGTCCGGAGAGCCGGAACTGCTGCTTTTGTCGCACGCCGCGGCTCGTGTCGGGTGCCGGCGCTGCGGCGCGCAAGGCGAGGGTGAAAGGGAAGCAGAAGACCTCGATGGATCAGATACGGTGTGTTGCGGGAAGTGAAAAGAAGGTCGGAGGTTGGTGCCGACGACAAAAAAGCGCCGAAGGCAAAAAGAGAGTGCAACACGAGGACTTCCCAGGAGGTCACCCATCCCAGTACTACTCTCGCCCAAGCACGCTTAACTTCGGAGTTCTGATGGAATCCGGTGCTTTAGTGCTGGTATGATCGCACCCGTTACATGTTGCGCGAAAAAATGCTCTTATGCCTCACGCGGGAGCCGTGGGGGCCGCAACGCACAAACCGACTAGCCGTCATAGAAACGCCCCGAAAAACGCCCGAAACGAGCTTAAACGGCATCTGAAACGGTCCCGAACCGACTTCGTCTGTTCGTGACGTCGTAGCCAGCGGAACGTGCTTTCCGTGGCCAGGAAAATCGCCGAATTTCGACATCGGCGTGCCAAGTTACGGTCCGGCGAGCCGGAACTGCTGCGTTTGTCGCACGCCGCGGCTCGTGTCGGGTGCCGGCGCTGCGGCGCGCAAGGCGAGGGTGAAAGGGAAGCAGAAGACCTCGATGGATCAGATACGGTGTGTTGCGGGAAGTGAAAAGAAGGTCGGAGGTTGGTGCCGACGACAAAAAAGCGCCGAAGGCAAAAAAAGAGTGCAACACGAGGACTTCCCAGGAGGTCACCCATCCCAGTACTACTCTCGCCCAAGCACGCTTAACTTCAGAGTTCTGATGGGATCCGGTGCTTTAGTGCTAGTGTGATCGCACCCGTTACATGTTGCGCGAAAAAATGCTCTTATGCCTCACGCGGGAGCCGTGGGGGCCGCAACGCACGAACCGACTAGCCGTCATAAAAACGGCCCCGAAAAACGCCCGAAATGAGCTTAAACGGCATCCGAAACGGTCCCGAACCGACTTCGTCTGTTCGTCACGTCGTAGCCAGCAGAACGTGCTTTCCGTGGGCAGGAAAATCGCCGAATTTCGACATCGGCGTGCCAAGTTACGGTCCGGCGAGCCGGAACTGCTGCGTTTGTCGCACGCCGCGGCTCGTGTCGGGTGCCGGCGCTGCGGCGCGCAAGGCGAGGGTGAAAGGGAAGCAGAAGACCTCGATGGATCAGATACGGTGTGTTGCGGGAAGTGAAAAGAAGGTCGGAGGTTGGTGCCGACGACAAAAAAGCGCCGAAGGCAAAAAGAGAGTGCAACACAAGGACTTCCCAGGAGGTCACCCATCCCAGTACTACTCTCGCTCAAGCACGCTTAACTTCAGAGTTCTGATGGGATCCGGTGCTTTAGTGCTGGTATGATCGCACCCGTTACATGTTGCGCGAAAAAATGCTCTTATGCCTCACGCGGGAGCCGTGGGGGCCGCAACGCACAAACCGACTAGTCATCATAGAAACGCCCGAAATGATCTTAAACGGCATCTAAAACGGTCCCGAACCGACTTCGTCTGTTCGTCACGTCGTAGCCAGCGGAACGAGCTTTCCGTGGCCAGGAAAATCGCCGAATTTCGACATCGGCGTGCCAAGTTACGGTCTGGCGAGCCGGAACTGCTGCGTTTGTCGCACGCCGCGGCTCGTGTCGGGTGCCGGCGCTGCGGCGCGCAAGGCGAGGGTGAAAGGGAAGCAGAAGACCTCGATGGATCAGATACGGTGTGTTGCGGGAAGTGAAAAGAAGGTCGGAGGTTGGTGCCGACGACAAAAAAGCGCCGAAGGCAAAAAGAGAGTGCAACACGAGGACTTCCCAGGAGGTCACCCATCCCAGTACTACTCTCGCCCAAGCACGCTTAACTTCAGAGTTCTAATGGGATCCGGTGCTTTAGTGCTAGTGTGATCGCACCCGTTACATGTTGCGCGAAAAAATGCTCTTATGCCTCACGCGGGAGCCGTGGGGGCCGCAACGCACGAACCGACTAGCCGTCATAAAAACGGCCCCGAAAAACGCCCGAAATGAGCTTAAACGGCATCCGAAACGGTCCCGAACCGACTTCGTCTGTTCGCCACGTCGTAGCCAGCGGAACGAGCTTTCCGTGGCCACGAAAATCGCCGAATTCCGACATCGGTGTGCCAAGTTACAGTCCGGAGAGCCGGAACTGCTGCTTTTGTCGCACGCCGCGGCTCGTGTCGGGTGCGGGCGCTGCGGCGCGCAAGGCGAGGGTGAAAGGGAAGCAGAAGACCTTGATGGATCAGATACGGTGTGTTGCGGTAAGTGAAAAGAAGGTCGGAGGTTGGTGCCGACGACAAAAAAGCGCCGAAGGTAAATAGAGAGTGCAACACGAGGACTTCCCAGGAGGTCACCCATTCCAGTACTACTCTCGCCCAAGCACGCTTAACTTCGGAGTTCTGATGGGATCCGGTGCTTTAGTGCTGCTATGATCGCACACGTTACATGTTGCGCGAAAAAATGCTCTTATGCCTCACGCGGGAGCCGTGGGGGCCGCAACGCACGAACCGACTAGCCGTCATAGAAACGGCCCCGAAAAACGACTGAAACTAGCTTAAACGGCATCCGAAACGGTCCCGAACCGACTTCGTCTGTTCGCCACGTCGTAGTCAGCGGAACGAGCTTTCCGTGGCCACGAAAATCGCCGAATTCCGACATCGGTGTGCCAAGTTACAGTCCGGAGAGCCGGAACTGCTGCTTTTGTCGCACGCCGCGGCTCGTGTCGGGTGCGGGCGCTGCGGCGCGCAAGGCGAGGGTGAAAGGGAAGCAGAAGACCTTGATGGATCAGATACGGTGTGTTGCGGTAAGTGAAAAGAAGGTCGGAGGTTGGTGCCGACGACAAAAAAGCGCCGAAGGTAAATAGAGAGTGCAACACGAGGACTTCCCAGGAGGTCACCCATTCCAGTAATACTCTCGCCCAAGCACGCTTAACTTCGGAGTTCTGATGGGATCCGGTGCTTTAGTGCTGGTATGATCGCACACGTTACATGTTGCGCGAAAAAATGCTCTTATGCCTCACGCGGGAGCCGTGGGGGCCGCAACGCACGAACCGACTAGCCGTCATAGAAACGGCCCCGAAAAATGACTGAAACTAGCTTACACGGCATCCGAAACGGTCCCGAACCGACTTCGTCTGTTCGCCACGTCGTAGCCAGCGGAACGAGCTTTCCGTGGCCACAAAAATCGCCGAATTCCGACATCGGCGTGCCAAGTTACGGTCCGGCGAGCCGGAACTGCTGCTTTTGTCGCACGCCGCGGCTCGTGTCGGGTGTCGGCGCTGCGGCGCGCAAGGCGAGGGTGAAAGGGAAGCAGAAGACCTCGATGGATCAGATACGGTGTGTTGCGGTAAGTGAAAAGAACGTCGGAGGTTGGTGCCGACCACAAAAAAGCGTCGAAGGCAAAAAGAGAGTGCAACACGAGGACTTCCCAGGAGGTCACCCATCCCAGTACTACTCTCGCCCAAGCATGCTTAACTTCGAAGTTCTGATGGGATCCGGTTCTTTAGAACTGGTATGATCGCACCCGTTACATGTTGCGCGAAAAAATGCTCTTATGCCTCACGCGGGAGCCGTGGGGGCCGCAACGCACGAACCGACTAGCCGTCATAGAAACGACCCCGAAAAACGACCGAAACGCGCTTAAACGGCATCCGAAACGGTCCCGAACCGACTTTGTCTGTTCGCCACGTCGTAGCCAGCGGAACGAGCTTTCCGTGGCCACGAAAATCGCCGAATTCCGACATCGGCGTGCCAAGTTACGGTCCGGAGAGCCGGAACTGCTGCTTTTGTCGCACGCCGCGGCTCGTGTCGGGTGCCGGCGCTGCGGCGCGCAAGGCGAGGGTGAAAGGGAAGCAGAAGACCTCGATGGATCAGATACGGTGTGTTGCGGGAAGTGAAAAGAAGGTCGGAGGTTGGTGCCGACGACAAAAAAGCGCCGAAGGCAAAAAGAGAGTGCAACACGAGGACTTCCCAGGAGGTCACCCATCCCAGTACTACTCTCGCCCAAGCACGCTTAACTTTGGAGTTCTGATGGAATCCGGTGCTTTAGTGCTGGTATGATCGCACCCGTTACATGTTGCGCGAAAAAATGCTCTTATGCCTCACGCGGGAGCCGTGGGGGCCGCAACGCACAAACCGACTAGCCGTCATAGAAACGCCCCGAAAAACGCCCGAAACGAGCTTAAACGGCATCTGAAACGGTCCCGAACCGACTTCGTCTGTTCGTGACGTCGTAGCCAGCGGAACGTGCTTTCCGTGGCCAGGAAAATCGCCGAATTTCGACATCGGCGTGCCAAGTTACGGTCCGGCGAGCCGGAACTGCTGCGTTTGTCGCACGCCGCGGCTCGTGTCGGGTGCCGGCGCTGCGGCGCGCAAGGCGAGGGTGAAAGGGAAGCAGAAGACCTCGATGGATCAGATACGGTGTGTTGCGGGAAGTGAAAAGAAGGTCGGAGGTTGGTGCCGACGACAAAAAAGCGCCGAAGGCAAAAAAAGAGTGCAACACGAGGACTTCCCAGGAGGTCACCCATCCCAGTACTACTCTCGCCCAAGCACGCTTAACTTCAGAGTTCTGATGGGATCCGGTGCTTTAGTGCTAGTGTGATCGCACCCGTTACATGTTGCGCGAAAAAATGCTCTTATGCCTCACGCGGGAGCCGTGGGGGCCGCAACGCACAAACCGACTAGCCGTCATAAAAACGGCCCCGAAAAACGCCCGAAATGAGCTTAAACGGCATCCGAAACGGTCCCGAACCGACTTCGTCTGTTCGTCACGTCGTAGCCAGCAGAACGTGCTTTCCGTGGGCAGGAAAATCGCCGAATTTCGACATCGGCGTGCCAAGTTACGGTCCGGCGAGCCGGAACTGCTGCGTTTGTCGCACGCCGCGGCTCGTGTCGGGTGCCGGCGCTGCGGCGCGCAAGGCGAGGGTGAAAGGGAAGCAGAAGACCTCGATGGATCAGATACGGTGTGTTGCGGGAAGTGAAAAGAAGGTCGGAGGTTGGTGCCGACGACAAAAAAGCGCCGAAGGCAAAAAGAGAGTGCAACACAAGGACTTCCCAGGAGGTCACCCATCCCAGTACTACTCTCGCTCAAGCACGCTTAACTTCAGAGTTCTGATGGGATCCGGTGCTTTAGTGCTGGTATGATCGCACCCGTTACATGTTGCGCGAAAAAATGCTCTTATGCCTCACGCGGGAGCCGTGGGGGCCGCAACGCACAAACCGACTAGTCATCATAGAAACGCCCGAAATGATCTTAAACGGCATCTAAAACGGTCCCGAACCGACTTCGTCTGTTCGTCACGTCGTAGCCAGCGAAACGAGCTTTCCGTGGCCAGGAAAATCGCCGAATTTCGACATCGGCGTGCCAAGTTACGGTCTGGCGAGCCGGAACTGCTGCGTTTGTCGCACGCCGCGGCTCGTGTCGGGTGCCGGCGCTGCGGCGCGCAAGGCGAGGGTGAAAGGGAAGCAGAAGACCTCGATGGATCAGATACGGTGTGTTGCGGGAAGTGAAAAGAAGGTCGGAGGTTGGTGCCGACGACAAAAAAGCGCCGAAGGCAAAAAGAGAGTGCAACACGAGGACTTCCCAGGAGGTCACCCATCCCAGTACTACTCTCGCCCAAGCACGCTTAACTTCAGAGTTCTAATGGGATCCGGTGCTTTAGTGCTAGTGTGATCGCACCCGTTACATGTTGCGCGAAAAAATGCTCTTATGCCTCACGCGGGAGCCGTGGGGGCCGCAACGCACGAACCGACTAGCCGTCATAAAAACGGCCCCGAAAAACGCCCGAAATGAGCTTAAACGGCATCCGAAACGGTCCCGAACCGACTTCGTCTGTTCGCCACGTCGTAGCCAGCGGAACGAGCTTTCCGTGGCCACGAAAATCGCCGAATTCCGACATCGGTGTGCCAAGTTACAGTCCGGAGAGCCGGAACTGCTGCTTTTGTCGCACGCCGCGGCTCGTGTCGGGTGCGGGCGCTGCGGCGCGCAAGGCGAGGGTGAAAGGGAAGCAGAAGACCTTGATGGATCAGATACGGTGTGTTGCGGTAAGTGAAAAGAAGGTCGGAGGTTGGTGCCGACGACAAAAAAGCGCCGAAGGTAAATAGAGAGTGCAACACGAGGACTTCCCAGGAGGTCACCCATTCCAGTACTACTCTCGCCCAAGCACGCTTAACTTCGGAGTTCTGATGGGATCCGGTGCTTTAGTGCTGCTATGATCGCACACGTTACATGTTGCGCGAAAAAATGCTCTTATGCCTCACGCGGGAGCCGTGGGGGCCGCAACGCACGAACCGACTAGCCGTCATAGAAACGGCCCCGAAAAACGACTGAAACTAGCTTAAACGGCATCCGAAACGGTCCCGAACCGACTTCGTCTGTTCGCCACGTCGTAGCCAGCGGAACGAGCTTTCCGTGGCCACGAAAATCGCCGAATTCCGACATCGGTGTGCCAAGTTACAGTCCGGAGAGCCGGAACTGCTGCTTTTGTCGCACGCCGCGGCTCGTGTCGGGTGCGGGCGTTGCGGCGCGCAAGGCGAGGGTGAAAGGGAAGCAGAAGACCTTGATGGATCAGATACGGTGTGTTGCGGTAAGTGAAAAGAAGGTCGGAGGTTGGTGCCGACGACAAAAAAGCGCCGAAGGTAAATAGAGAGTGCAACACGAGGACTTCCCAGGAGGTCACCCATTCCAGTACTACTCTCGCCCAAGCACGCTTAACTTCGGAGTTCTGATGGGATCCGGTGCTTTAGTGCTGGTATGATCGCACACGTTACATGTTGCGCGAAAAAATGCTCTTATGCCTCACGCGGGAGCCGTGGGGGCCGCAACGCACGAACCGACTAGCCGTCATAGAAACGGCCCCGAAAAATGACTGAAACTAGCTTACACGGCATCCGAAACGGTCCCGAACCGACTTCGTCTGTTCGCCACGTCGTAGCCAGCGGAACGAGCTTTCCGTGGCCACAAAAATCGCCGAATTCCGACATCGGCGTGCCAAGTTACGGTCCGGCGAGCCGGAACTGCTGCTTTTGTCGCACGCCGCGGCTCGTGTCGGGTGTCGGCGCTGCGGCGCGCAAGGCGAGGGTGAAAGGGAAGCAGAAGACCTCGATGGATCAGATACGGTGTGTTGCGGTAAGTGAAAAGAACGTCGGAGGTTGGTGCCGACCACAAAAAAGCGTCGAAGGCAAAAAGAGAGTGCAACACGAGGACTTCCCAGGAGGTCACCCATCCCAGTACTACTCTCGCCCAAGCATGCTTAACTTCGAAGTTCTGATGGGATCCGGTTCTTTAGAACTGGTATGATCGCACCCGTTACATGTTGCGCGAAAAAATGCTCTTATGCCTCACGCGGGAGCCGTGGGGGCCGCAACGCACGAACCGACTAGCCGTCATAGAAACGACCCCGAAAAACGACCGAAACGCGCTTAAACGGCATCCGAAACGGTCCCGAACCGACTTTGTCTGTTCGCCACGTCGTAGCCAGCGGAACGAGCTTTCCGTGGCCACGAAAATCGCCGAATTCCGACATCGGCGTGCCAAGTTACGGTCCGGAGAGCCGGAACTGCTGCTTTTGTCGCACGCCGCGGCTCGTGTCGGGTGCCGGCGCTGCGGCGCGCAAGGCGAGGGTGAAAGGGAAGCAGAAGACCTCGATGGATCAGATACGGTGTGTTGCGGGAAGTGAAAAGAAGGTCGGAGGTTGGTGCCGACGACAAAAAAGCGCCGAAGGCAAAAAGAGAGTGCAACACGAGGACTTCCCAGGAGGTCACCCATCCCAGTACTACTCTCGCCCAAGCACGCTTAACTTCGGAGTTCTGATGGAATCCGGTGCTTTAGTGCTGGTATGATCGCACCCGTTACATGTTGCGCGAAAAAATGCTCTTATGCCTCACGCGGGAGCCGTGGGGGCCGCAACGCACAAACCGACTAGCCGTCATAGAAACGCCCCGAAAAACGCCCGAAACGAGCTTAAACGGCATCTGAAACGGTCCCGAACCGACTTCGTCTGTTCGTCACGTCGTAGCCAGCGGAACGTGCTTTCCGTGGCCAGGAAAATCGCCGAATTTCGACATCGGCGTGCCAAGTTACGGTCCGGCGAGCCGGAACTGCTGCGTTTGTCGCACGCCGCGGCTCGTGTCGGGTGCCGGCGCTGCGGCGCGCAAGGCGAGGGTGAAAGGGAAGCAGAAGACCTCGATGGATCAGATACGGTGTGTTGCGGGAAGTGAAAAGAAGGTCGGAGGTTGGTGCCGACGACAAAAAAGCGCCGAAGGCAAAAAAAGAGTGCAACACGAGGACTTCCCAGGAGGTCACCCATCCCAGTACTACTCTCGCCCAAGCACGCTTAACTTCAGAGTTCTGATGGGATCCGGTGCTTTAGTGCTAGTGTGATCGCACCCGTTACATGTTGCGCGAAAAAATGCTCTTATGCCTCACGCGGGAGCCGTGGGGGCCGCAACGCACGAACCGACTAGCCGTCATAAAAACGGCCCCGAAAAACGCCCGAAATGAGCTTAAACGGCATCCGAAACGGTCCCGAACCGACTTCGTCTGTTCGTCACGTCGTAGCCAGCAGAACGTGCTTTCCGTGGGCAGGAAAATCGCCGAATTTCGACATCGGCGTGCCAAGTTACGGTCCGGCGAGCCGGAACTGCTGCGTTTGTCGCACGCCGCGGCTCGTGTCGGGTGCCGGCGCTGCGGCGCGCAAGGCGAGGGTGAAAGGGAAGCAGAAGACCTCGATGGATCAGATACGGTGTGTTGCGGGAAGTGAAAAGAAGGTCGGAGGTTGGTGCCGACGACAAAAAAGCGCCGAAGGCAAAAAGAGAGTGCAACACAAGGACTTCCCAGGAGGTCACCCATCCCAGTACTACTCTCGCTCAAGCACGCTTAACTTCAGAGTTCTGATGGGATCCGGTGCTTTAGTGCTGGTATGATCGCACCCGTTACATGTTGCGCGAAAAAATGCTCTTATGCCTCACGCGGGAGCCGTGGGGGCCGCAACGCACAAACCGACTAGTCATCATAGAAACGCCCGAAATGATCTTAAACGGCATCTAAAACGGTCCCGAACCGACTTCGTCTGTTCGTCACGTCGTAGCCAGCGGAACGAGCTTTCCGTGGCCAGGAAAATCGCCGAATTTCGACATCGGCGTGCCAAGTTACGGTCTGGCGAGCCGGAACTGCTGCGTTTGTCGCACGCCGCGGCTCGTGTCGGGTGCCGGCGCTGCGGCGCGCAAGGCGAGGGTGAAAGGGAAGCAGAAGACCTCGATGGATCAGATACGGTGTGTTGCGGGAAGTGAAAAGAAGGTCGGAGGTTGGTGCCGACGACAAAAAAGCGCCGAAGGCAAAAAGAGAGTGCAACACGAGGACTTCCCAGGAGGTCACCCATCCCAGTACTACTCTCGCCCAAGCACGCTTAACTTCAGAGTTCTAATGGGATCCGGTGCTTTAGTGCTAGTGTGATCGCACCCGTTACATGTTGCGCGAAAAAATGCTCTTATGCCTCACGCGGGAGCCGTGGGGGCCGCAACGCACGAACCGACTAGCCGTCATAAAAACGGCCCCGAAAAACGCCCGAAATGAGCTTAAACGGCATCCGAAACGGTCCCGAGCCGACTTCGTCTGTTCGCCACGTCGTAGCCAGCGGAACGAGCTTTCCGTGGCCACGAAAATCGCCGAATTCTGACATCGGTGTGCCAAGTTACAGTCCGGAGAGCCGGAACTGCTGCTTTTGTCGCACGCCGCGGCTCGTGTCGGGTGCGGGCGCTGCGGCGCGCAAGGCGAGGGTGAAAGGGAAGCAGAAGACCTTGATGGATCAGATACGGTGTGTTGCGGTAAGTGAAAAGAAGGTCGGAGGTTGGTGCCGACGACAAAAAAGCGCCGAAGGTAAATAGAGAGTGCAACACGAGGACTTCCCAGGAGGTCACCCATTCCAGTAATACTCTCGCCCAAGCACGCTTAACTTCGGAGTTCTGATGGGATCCGGTGCTTTAGTGCTGGTATGATCGCACACGTTACATGTTGCGCGAAAAAATGCTCTTATGCCTCACGCGGGAGCCGTGGGGGCCGCAACGCACGAACCGACTAGCCGTCATAGAAACGGCCCCGAAAAATGACTGAAACTAGCTTAAACGGCATCCGAAACGGTCCCGAACCGACTTCGTCTGTTCGCCACGTCGTAGCCAGCGGAACGAGCTTTCCGTGGCCACAAAAATCGCCGAATTCCGACATCGGCGTGCCAAGTTACGGTCCGGCGAGCCGGAACTGCTGCTTTTGTCGCACGCCGCGGCTCGTGTCGGGTGTCGGCGCTGCGGCGCGCAAGGCGAGGGTGAAAGGGAAGCAGAAGACCTCGATGGATCAGATACGGTGTGTTGCGGTAAGTGAAAAGAAGGTCGGAGGTTGGTGCCGACCACAAAAAAGCGTCGAAGGCAAAAAGAGAGTGCAACACGAGGACTTCCCAGGAGGTCACCCATCCCAGTACTACTCTCGCCCAAGCATGCTTAACTTCGAAGTTCTGATGGGATCCGGTTCTTTAGAACTGGTATGATCGCACCCGATACATGTTGCGCGAAAAAATGCTCTTATGCCTCACGCGGGAGCCGTGGGGGCCGCAACGCACGAACCGACTAGCCGTCATAGAAACGACCCCGAAAAACGACCGAAACGCGCTTAAACGGCATCCGAAACGGTCCCGAACCGACTTTGTCTGTTCGCCACGTCGTAGCCAGCGGAACGAGCTTTCCGTGGCCACGAAAATCGCCGAATTCCGACATCGGCGTGCCAAGTTACGGTCCGGAGAGCCGGAACTGCTGCTTTTGTCGCACGCCGCGGCTCGTGTCGGGTGCCGGCGCTGCGGCGCGCAAGGCGAGGGTGAAAGGGAAGCAGAAGACCTCGATGGATCAGATACGGTGTGTTGCGGGAAGTGAAAAGAAGGTCGGAGGTTGGTGCCGACGACAAAAAAGCGCCGAAGGCAAAAAGAGAGTGCAACACGAGGACTTCCCAGGAGGTCACCCATCCCAGTACTACTCTCGCCCAAGCACGCTTAACTTCGGAGTTCTGATGGAATCCGGTGCTTTAGTGCTGGTATGATCGCACCCGTTACATGTTGCGCGAAAAAATGCTCTTATGCCTCACGCGGGAGCCGTGGGGGCCGCAACGCACAAACCGACTAGCCGTCATAGAAACGCCCCGAAAAACGCCCGAAACGAGCTTAAACGGCATCTGAAACGGTCCCGAACCGACTTCGTCTGTTCGTCACGTCGTAGCCAGCGGAACGTGCTTTCCGTGGCCAGGAAAATCGCCGAATTTCGACATCGGCGTGCCAAGTTACGGTCCGGCGAGCCGGAACTGCTGCGTTTGTCGCACGCCGCGGCTCGTGTCGGGTGCCGGCGCTGCGGCGCGCAAGGCGAGGGTGAAAGGGAAGCAGAAGACCTCGATGGATCAGATACGGTGTGTTGCGGGAAGTGAAAAGAAGGTCGGAGGTTGGTGCCGACGACAAAAAAGCGCCGAAGGCAAAAAAAGAGTGCAACACGAGGACTTCCCAGGAGGTCACCCATCCCAGTACTACTCTCGCCCAAGCACGCTTAACTTCAGAGTTCTGATGGGATCCGGTGCTTTAGTGCTAGTGTGATCGCACCCGTTACATGTTGCGCGAAAAAATGCTCTTATGCCTCACGCGGGAGCCGTGGGGGCCGCAACGCACGAACCGACTAGCCGTCATAAAAACGGCCCCGAAAAACGCCCGAAATGAGCTTAAACGGCATCCGAAACGGTCCCGAACCGACTTCGTCTGTTCGTCACGTCGTAGCCAGCAGAACGTGCTTTCCGTGGGCAGGAAAATCGCCGAATTTCGACATCGGCGTGCCAAGTTACGGTCCGGCGAGCCGGAACTGCTGCGTTTGTCGCACGCCGCGGCTCGTGTCGGGTGCCGGCGCTGCGGCGCGCAAGGCGAGGGTGAAAGGGAAGCAGAAGACCTCGATGGATCAGATACGGTGTGTTGCGGGAAGTGAAAAGAAGGTCGGAGGTTGGTGCCGACGACAAAAAAGCGCCGAAGGCAAAAAGAGAGTGCAACACAAGGACTTCCCAGGAGGTCACCCATCCCAGTACTACTCTCGCTCAAGCACGCTTAACTTCAGAGTTCTGATGGGATCCGGTGCTTTAGTGCTGGTATGATCGCACCCGTTACATGTTGCGCGAAAAAATGCTCTTATGCCTCACGCGGGAGCCGTGGGGGCCGCAACGCACAAACCGACTAGTCATCATAGAAACGCCCGAAATGATCTTAAACGGCATCTAAAACGGTCCCGAACCGACTTCGTCTGTTCGTCACGTCGTAGCCAGCGGAACGAGCTTTCCGTGGCCAGGAAAATCGCCGAATTTCGACATCGGCGTGCCAAGTTACGGTCTGGCGAGCCGGAACTGCTGCGTTTGTCGCACGCCGCGGCTCGTGTCGGGTGCCGGCGCTGCGGCGCGCAAGGCGAGGGTGAAAGGGAAGCAGAAGACCTCGATGGATCAGATACGGTGTGTTGCGGGAAGTGAAAAGAAGGTCGGAGGTTGGTGCCGACGACAAAAAAGCGCCGAAGGCAAAAAGAGAGTGCAACACGAGGACTTCCCAGGAGGTCACCCATCCCAGTACTACTCTCGCCCAAGCACGCTTAACTTCAGAGTTCTAATGGGATCCGGTGCTTTAGTGCTAGTGTGATCGCACCCGTTACATGTTGCGCGAAAAAATGCTCTTATGCCTCACGCGGGAGCCGTGGGGGCCGCAACGCACGAACCGACTAGCCGTCATAAAAACGGCCCCGAAAAACGCCCGAAATGAGCTTAAACGGCATCCGAAACGGTCCCGAACCGACTTCGTCTGTTCGCCACGTCGTAGCCAGCGGAACGAGCTTTCCGTGGCCACGAAAATCGCCGAATTCCGACATCGGTGTGCCAAGTTACAGTCCGGAGAGCCGGAACTGCTGCTTTTGTCGCACGCCGCGGCTCGTGTCGGGTGCGGGCGCTGCGGCGCGCAAGGCGAGGGTGAAAGGGAAGCAGAAGACCTTGATGGATCAGATACGGTGTGTTGCGGTAAGTGAAAAGAAGGTCGGAGGTTGGTGCCGACGACAAAAAAGCGCCGAAGGTAAATAGAGAGTGCAACACGAGGACTTCCCAGGAGGTCACCCATTCCAGTACTACTCTCGCCCAAGCACGCTTAACTTCGGAGTTCTGATGGGATCCGGTGCTTTAGTGCTGCTATGATCGCACACGTTACATGTTGCGCGAAAAAATGCTCTTATGCCTCACGCGGGAGCCGTGGGGGCCGCAACGCACGAACCGACTAGCCGTCATAGAAACGGCCCCGAAAAACGACTGAAACTAGCTTAAACGGCATCCGAAACGGTCCCGAACCGACTTCGTCTGTTCGCCACGTCGTAGCCAGCGGAACGAGCTTTCCGTGGCCACGAAAATCGCCGAATTCCGACATCGGTGTGCCAAGTTACAGTCCGGAGAGCCGGAACTGCTGCTTTTGTCGCACGCCGCGGCTCGTGTCGGGTGCGGGCGCTGCGGCGCGCAAGGCGAGGGTGAAAGGGAAGCAGAAGACCTTGATGGATCAGATACGGTGTGTTGCGGTAAGTGAAAAGAAGGTCGGAGGTTGGTGCCGACGACAAAAAAGCGCCGAAGGTAAATAGAGAGTGCAACACGAGGACTTCCCAGGAGGTCACCCATTCCAGTAATACTCTCGCCCAAGCACGCTTAACTTCGGAGTTCTGATGGGATCCGGTGCTTTAGTGCTGGTATGATCGCACACGTTACATGTTGCGCGAAAAAATGCTCTTATGCCTCACGCGGGAGCCGTGGGGGCCGCAACGCACGAACCGACTAGCCGTCATAGAAACGGCCCCGAAAAATGACTGAAACTAGCTTACACGGCATCCGAAACGGTCCCGAACCGACTTCGTCTGTTCGCCACGTCGTAGCCAGCGGAACGAGCTTTCCGTGGCCACAAAAATCGCCGAATTCCGACATCGGCGTGCCAAGTTACGGTCCGGCGAGCCGGAACTGCTGCTTTTGTCGCACGCCGCGGCTCGTGTCGGGTGTCGGCGCTGCGGCGCGCAAGGCGAGGGTGAAAGGGAAGCAGAAGACCTCGATGGATCAGATACGGTGTGTTGCGGTAAGTGAAAAGAACGTCGGAGGTTGGTGCCGACCACAAAAAAGCGTCGAAGGCAAAAAGAGAGTGCAACACGAGGACTTCCCAGGAGGTCACCCATCCCAGTACTACTCTCGCCCAAGCATGCTTAACTTCGAAGTTCTGATGGGATCCGGTTCTTTAGAACTGGTATGATCGCACCCGTTACATGTTGCGCGAAAAAATGCTCTTATGCCTCACGCGGGAGCCGTGGGGGCCGCAACGCACGAACCGACTAGCCGTCATAGAAACGACCCCGAAAAACGACCGAAACGCGCTTAAACGGCATCCGAAACGGTCCCGAACCGACTTTGTCTGTTCGCCACGTCGTAGCCAGCGGAACGAGCTTTCCGTGGCCACGAAAATCGCCGAATTCCGATATCGGCGTGCCAAGTTACGGTCCGGAGAGCCGGAACTGCTGCTTTTGTCGCACGCCGCGGCTCGTGTCGGGTGCCGGCGCTGTGGCGCGCAAGGCGAGGGTGAAAGGGAAGCAGAAGACCTCGATGGATCAGATACGGTGTGTTGCGGGAAGTGAAAAGAAGGTCGGAGGTTGGTGCCGACGACAAAAAAGCGCCGAAGGCAAAAAGAGAGTGCAACACGAGGACTTCCCAGGAGGTCACCCATCCCAGTACTACTCTCGCCCAAGCACGCTTAACTTCGGAGTTCTGATGGAATCCGGTGCTTTAGTGCTGGTATGATCGCACCCGTTACATGTTGCGCGAAAAAATGCTCTTATGCCTCACGCGGGAGCCGTGGGGGCCGCAACGCACAAACCGACTAGCCGTCATAGAAACGCCCCGAAAAACGCCCGAAACGAGCTTAAACGGCATCTGAAACGGTCCCGAACCGACTTCGTCTGTTCGTCACGTCGTAGCCAGCGGAACGTGCTTTCCGTGGCCAGGAAAATCGCCGAATTTCGACATCGGCGTGCCAAGTTACGGTCCGGCGAGCCGGAACTGCTGCGTTTGTCGCACGCCGCGGCTCGTGTCGGGTGCCGGCGCTGCGGCGCGCAAGGCGAGGGTGAAAGGGAAGCAGAAGACCTCGATGGATCAGATACGGTGTGTTGCGGGAAGTGAAAAGAAGGTCGGAGGTTGGTGCCGACGACAAAAAAGCGCCGAAGGCAAAAAAAGAGTGCAACACGAGGACTTCCCAGGAGGTCACCCATCCCAGTACTACTCTCGCCCAAGCACGCTTAACTTCAGAGTTCTGATGGGATCCGGTGCTTTAGTGCTAGTGTGATCGCACCCGTTACATGTTGCGCGAAAAAATGCTCTTATGCCTCACGCGGGAGCCGTGGGGGCCGCAACGCACGAACCGACTAGCCGTCATAAAAACGGCCCCGAAAAACGCCCGAAATGAGCTTAAACGGCATCCGAAACGGTCCCGAACCGACTTCGTCTGTTCGTCACGTCGTAGCCAGCAGAACGTGCTTTCCGTGGGCAGGAAAATCGCCGAATTTCGACATCGGCGTGCCAAGTTACGGTCCGGCGAGCCGGAACTGCTGCGTTTGTCGCACGCCGCGGCTCGTGTCGGGTGCCGGCGCTGCGGCGCGCAAGGCGAGGGTGAAAGGGAAGCAGAAGACCTCGATGGATCAGATACGGTGTGTTGCGGGAAGTGAAAAGAAGGTCGGAGGTTGGTGCCGACGACAAAAAAGCGCCGAAGGCAAAAAGAGAGTGCAACACAAGGACTTCCCAGGAGGTCACCCATCCCAGTACTACTCTCGCTCAAGCACGCTTAACTTCAGAGTTCTGATGGGATCCGGTGCTTTAGTGCTGGTATGATCGCACCCGTTACATGTTGCGCGAAAAAATGCTCTTATGCCTCACGCGGGAGCCGTGGGGGCCGCAACGCACAAACCGACTAGTCATCATAGAAACGCCCGAAATGATCTTAAACGGCATCTAAAACGGTCCCGAACCGACTTCGTCTGTTCGTCACGTCGTAGCCAGCGGAACGAGCTTTCCGTGGCCAGGAAAATCGCCGAATTTCGACATCGGCGTGCCAAGTTACGGTCTGGCGAGCCGGAACTGCTGCGTTTGTCGCACGCCGCGGCTCGTGTCGGGTGCCGGCGCTGCGGCGCGCAAGGCGAGGGTGAAAGGGAAGCAGAAGACCTCGATGGATCAGATACGGTGTGTTGCGGGAAGTGAAAAGAAGGTCGGAGGTTGGTGCCGACGACAAAAAAGCGCCGAAGGCAAAAAGAGAGTGCAACACGAGGACTTCCCAGGAGGTCACCCATCCCAGTACTACTCTCGCCCAAGCACGCTTAACTTCAGAGTTCTAATGGGATCCGGTGCTTTAGTGCTAGTGTGATCGCACCCGTTACATGTTGCGCGAAAAAATGCTCTTATGCCTCACGCGGGAGCCGTGGGGGCCGCAACGCACGAACCGACTAGCCGTCATAAAAACGGCCCCGAAAAACGCCCGAAATGAGCTTAAACGGCATCCGAAACGGTCCCGAACCGACTTCGTCTGTTCGCCACGTCGTAGCCAGCGGAACGAGCTTTCCGTGGCCACGAAAATCGCCGAATTCCGACATCGGTGTGCCAAGTTACAGTCCGGAGAGCCGGAACTGCTGCTTTTGTCGCACGCCGCGGCTCGTGTCGGGTGCGGGCGCTGCGGCGCGCAAGGCGAGGGTGAAAGGGAAGCAGAAGACCTTGATGGATCAGATACGGTGTGTTGCGGTAAGTGAAAAGAAGGTCGGAGGTTGGTGCCGACGACAAAAAAGCGCCGAAGGTAAATAGAGAGTGCAACACGAGGACTTCCCAGGAGGTCACCCATTCCAGTACTACTCTCGCCCAAGCACGCTTAACTTCGGAGTTCTGATGGGATCCGGTGCTTTAGTGCTGCTATGATCGCACACGTTACATGTTGCGCGAAAAAATGCTCTTATGCCTCACGCGGGAGCCGTGGGGGCCGCAACGCACGAACCGACTAGCCGTCATAGAAACGGCCCCGAAAAACGACTGAAACTAGCTTAAACGGCATCCGAAACGGTCCCGAACCGACTTCGTCTGTTCGCCACGTCGTAGTCAGCGGAACGAGCTTTCCGTGGCCACAAAAATCGCCGAATTCCGACATCGGCGTGCCAAGTTACGGTCCGGCGAGCCGGAACTGCTGCTTTTGTCGCACGCCGCGGCTCGTGTCGGGTGTCGGCGCTGCGGCGCGCAAGGCGAGGGTGAAAGGGAAGCAGAAGACCTCGATGGATCAGATACGGTGTGTTGCGGTAAGTGAAAAGAACGTCGGAGGTTGGTGCCGACCACAAAAAAGCGTCGAAGGCAAAAAGAGAGTGCAACACGAGGACTTCCCAGGAGGTCACCCATCCCAGTACTACTCTCGCCCAAGCATGCTTAACTTCGAAGTTCTGATGGGATCCGGTTCTTTAGAACTGGTATGATCGCACCCGTTACATGTTGCGCGAAAAAATGCTCTTATGCCTCACGCGGGAGCCGTGGGGGCCGCAACGCACGAACCGACTAGCCGTCATAGAAACGACCCCGAAAAACGACCGAAACGCGCTTAAACGGCATCCGAAACGGTCCCGAACCGACTTTGTCTGTTCGCCACGTCGTAGCCAGCGGAACGAGCTTTCTGTGGCCACGAAAATCGCCGAATTCCGACATCGGCGTGCCAAGTTACGGTCCGGAGAGCCGGAACTGCTGCTTTTGTCGCACGCCGCGGCTCGTGTCGGGTGCCGGCGCTGCGGCGCGCAAGGCGAGGGTGAAAGGGAAGCAGAAGACCTCGATGGATCAGATACGGTGTGTTGCGGGAAGTGAAAAGAAGGTCGGAGGTTGGTGCCGACGACAAAAAAGCGCCGAAGGCAAAAAGAGAGTGCAACACGAGGACTTCCCAGGAGGTCACCCATCCCAGTACTACTCTCGCCCAAGCACGCTTAACTTCGGAGTTCTGATGGAATCCGGTGCTTTAGTGCTGGTATGATCGCACCCGTTACATGTTGCGCGAAAAAATGCTCTTATGCCTCACGCGGGAGCCGTGGGGGCCGCAACGCACAAACCGACTAGCCGTCATAGAAACGCCCCGAAAAACGCCCGAAACGAGCTTAAACGGCATCTGAAACGGTCCCGAACCGACTTCGTCTGTTCGTGACGTCGTAGCCAGCGGAACGTGCTTTCCGTGGCCAGGAAAATCGCCGAATTTCGACATCGGCGTGCCAAGTTACGGTCCGGCGAGCCGGAACTGCTGCGTTTGTCGCACGCCGCGGCTCGTGTCGGGTGCCGGCGCTGCGGCGCGCAAGGCGAGGGTGAAAGGGAAGCAGAAGACCTCGATGGATCAGATACGGTGTGTTGCGGGAAGTGAAAAGAAGGTCGGAGGTTGGTGCCGACGACAAAAAAGCGCCGAAGGCAAAAAAAGAGTGCAACACGAGGACTTCCCAGGAGGTCACCCATCCCAGTACTACTCTCGCCCAAGCACGCTTAACTTCAGAGTTCTGATGGGATCCGGTGCTTTAGTGCTAGTGTGATCGCACCCGTTACATGTTGCGCGAAAAAATGCTCTTATGCCTCACGCGGGAGCCGTGGGGGCCGCAACGCACGAACCGACTAGCCGTCATAAAAACGGCCCCGAAAAACGCCCGAAATGAGCTTAAACGGCATCCGAAACGGTCCCGAACCGACTTCGTCTGTTCGTCACGTCGTAGCCAGCAGAACGTGCTTTCCGTGGGCAGGAAAATCGCCGAATTTCGACATCGGCGTGCCAAGTTACGGTCCGGCGAGCCGGAACTGCTGCGTTTGTCGCACGCCGCGGCTCGTGTCGGGTGCCGGCGCTGCGGCGCGCAAGGCGAGGGTGAAAGGGAAGCAGAAGACCTCGATGGATCAGATACGGTGTGTTGCGGGAAGTGAAAAGAAGGTCGGAGGTTGGTGCCGACGACAAAAAAGCGCCGAAGGCAAAAAGAGAGTGCAACACAAGGACTTCCCAGGAGGTCACCCATCCCAGTACTACTCTCGCTCAAGCACGCTTAACTTCAGAGTTCTGATGGGATCCGGTGCTTTAGTGCTGGTATGATCGCACCCGTTACATGTTGCGCGAAAAAATGCTCTTATGCCTCACGCGGGAGCCGTGGGGGCCGCAACGCACAAACCGACTAGTCATCATAGAAACGCCCGAAATGATCTTAAACGGCATCTAAAACGGTCCCGAACCGACTTCGTCTGTTCGTCACGTCGTAGCCAGCGGAACGAGCTTTCCGTGGCCAGGAAAATCGCCGAATTTCGACATCGGCGTGCCAAGTTACGGTCTGGCGAGCCGGAACTGCTGCGTTTGTCGCACGCCGCGGCTCGTGTCGGGTGCCGGCGCTGCGGCGCGCAAGGCGAGGGTGAAAGGGAAGCAGAAGACCTCGATGGATCAGATACGGTGTGTTGCGGGAAGTGAAAAGAAGGTCGGAGGTTGGTGCCGACGACAAAAAAGCGCCGAAGGCAAAAAGAGAGTGCAACACGAGGACTTCCCAGGAGGTCACCCATCCCAGTACTACTCTCGCCCAAGCACGCTTAACTTCAGAGTTCTAATGGGATCCGGTGCTTTAGTGCTAGTGTGATCGCACCCGTTACATGTTGCGCGAAAAAATGCTCTTATGCCTCACGCGGGAGCCGTGGGGGCCGCAACGCACGAACCGACTAGCCGTCATAAAAACGGCCCCGAAAAACGCCCGAAATGAGCTTAAACGGCATCCGAAACGGTCCCGAACCGACTTCGTCTGTTCGCCACGTCGTAGCCAGCGGAACGAGCTTTCCGTGGCCACGAAAATCGCCGAATTCCGACATCGGTGTGCCAAGTTACAGTCCGGAGAGCCGGAACTGCTGCTTTTGTCGCACGCCGCGGCTCGTGTCGGGTGCGGGCGCTGCGGCGCGCAAGGCGAGGGTGAAAGGGAAGCAGAAGACCTTGATGGATCAGATACGGTGTGTTGCGGTAAGTGAAAAGAAGGTCGGAGGTTGGTGCCGACGACAAAAAAGCGCCGAAGGTAAATAGAGAGTGCAACACGAGGACTTCCCAGGAGGTCACCCATTCCAGTACTACTCTCGCCCAAGCACGCTTAACTTCGGAGTTCTGATGGGATCCGGTGCTTTAGTGCTGCTATGATCGCACACGTTACATGTTGCGCGAAAAAATGCTCTTATGCCTCACGCGGGAGCCGTGGGGGCCGCAACGCACGAACCGACTAGCCGTCATAGAAACGGCCCCGAAAAACGACTGAAACTAGCTTAAACGGCATCCGAAACGGTCCCGAACCGACTTCGTCTGTTCGCCACGTCGTAGTCAGCGGAACGAGCTTTCCGTGGCCACGAAAATCGCCGAATTCCGACATCGGTGTGCCAAGTTACAGTCCGGAGAGCCGGAACTGCTGCTTTTGTCGCACGCCGCGGCTCGTGTCGGGTGCGGGCGCTGCGGCGCGCAAGGCGAGGGTGAAAGGGAAGCAGAAGACCTTGATGGATCAGATACGGTGTGTTGCGGTAAGTGAAAAGAAGGTCGGAGGTTGGTGCCGACGACAAAAAAGCGCCGAAGGTAAATAGAGAGTGCAACACGAGGACTTCCCAGGAGGTCACCCATTCCAGTAATACTCTCGCCCAAGCACGCTTAACTTCGGAGTTCTGATGGGATCCGGTGCTTTAGTGCTGGTATGATCGCACACGTTACATGTTGCGCGAAAAAATGCTCTTATGCCTCACGCGGGAGCCGTGGGGGCCGCAACGCACGAACCGACTAGCCGTCATAGAAACGGCCCCGAAAAATGACTGAAACTAGCTTACACGGCATCCGAAACGGTCCCGAACCGACTTCGTCTGTTCGCCACGTCGTAGCCAGCGGAACGAGCTTTCCGTGGCCACAAAAATCGCCGAATTCCGACATCGGCGTGCCAAGTTACGGTCCGGCGAGCCGGAACTGCTGCTTTTGTCGCACGCCGCGGCTCGTGTCGGGTGTCGGCGCTGCGGCGCGCAAGGCGAGGGTGAAAGGGAAGCAGAAGACCTCGATGGATCAGATACGGTGTGTTGCGGTAAGTGAAAAGAACGTCGGAGGTTGGTGCCGACCACAAAAAAGCGTCGAAGGCAAAAAGAGAGTGCAACACGAGGACTTCCCAGGAGGTCACCCATCCCAGTACTACTCTCGCCCAAGCATGCTTAACTTCGAAGTTCTGATGGGATCCGGTTCTTTAGAACTGGTATGATCGCACCCGTTACATGTTGCGCGAAAAAATGCTCTTATGCCTCACGCGGGAGCCGTGGGGGCCGCAACGCACGAACCGACTAGCCGTCATAGAAACGACCCCGAAAAACGACCGAAACGCGCTTAAACGGCATCCGAAACGGTCCCGAACCGACTTTGTCTGTTCGCCACGTCGTAGCCAGCGGAACGAGCTTTCCGTGGCCACGAAAATCGCCGAATTCCGACATCGGCGTGCCAAGTTACGGTCCGGAGAGCCGGAACTGCTGCTTTTGTCGCACGCCGCGGCTCGTGTCGGGTGCCGGCGCTGCGGCGCGCAAGGCGAGGGTGAAAGGGAAGCAGAAGACCTCGATGGATCAGATACGGTGTGTTGCGGGAAGTGAAAAGAAGGTCGGAGGTTGGTGCCGACGACAAAAAAGCGCCGAAGGCAAAAAGAGAGTGCAACACGAGGACTTCCCAGGAGGTCACCCATCCCAGTACTACTCTCGCCCAAGCACGCTTAACTTTGGAGTTCTGATGGAATCCGGTGCTTTAGTGCTGGTATGATCGCACCCGTTACATGTTGCGCGAAAAAATGCTCTTATGCCTCACGCGGGAGCCGTGGGGGCCGCAACGCACAAACCGACTAGCCGTCATAGAAACGCCCCGAAAAACGCCCGAAACGAGCTTAAACGGCATCTGAAACGGTCCCGAACCGACTTCGTCTGTTCGTGACGTCGTAGCCAGCGGAACGTGCTTTCCGTGGCCAGGAAAATCGCCGAATTTCGACATCGGCGTGCCAAGTTACGGTCCGGCGAGCCGGAACTGCTGCGTTTGTCGCACGCCGCGGCTCGTGTCGGGTGCCGGCGCTGCGGCGCGCAAGGCGAGGGTGAAAGGGAAGCAGAAGACCTCGATGGATCAGATACGGTGTGTTGCGGGAAGTGAAAAGAAGGTCGGAGGTTGGTGCCGACGACAAAAAAGCGCCGAAGGCAAAAAAAGAGTGCAACACGAGGACTTCCCAGGAGGTCACCCATCCCAGTACTACTCTCGCCCAAGCACGCTTAACTTCAGAGTTCTGATGGGATCCGGTGCTTTAGTGCTAGTGTGATCGCACCCGTTACATGTTGCGCGAAAAAATGCTCTTATGCCTCACGCGGGAGCCGTGGGGGCCGCAACGCACCAACCGACTAGCCGTCATAAAAACGGCCCCGAAAAACGCCCGAAATGAGCTTAAACGGCATCCGAAACGGTCCCGAACCGACTTCGTCTGTTCGTCACGTCGTAGCCAGCAGAACGTGCTTTCCGTGGGCAGGAAAATCGCCGAATTTCGACATCGGCGTGCCAAGTTACGGTCCGGCGAGCCGGAACTGCTGCGTTTGTCGCACGCCGCGGCTCGTGTCGGGTGCCGGCGCTGCGGCGCGCAAGGCGAGGGTGAAAGGGAAGCAGAAGACCTCGATGGATCAGATACGGTGTGTTGCGGGAAGTGAAAAGAAGGTCGGAGGTTGGTGCCGACGACAAAAAAGCGCCGAAGGCAAAAAGAGAGTGCAACACAAGGACTTCCCAGGAGGTCACCCATCCCAGTACTACTCTCGCTCAAGCACGCTTAACTTCAGAGTTCTGATGGGATCCGGTGCTTTAGTGCTGGTATGATCGCACCCGTTACATGTTGCGCGAAAAAATGCTCTTATGCCTCACGCGGGAGCCGTGGGGGCCGCAACGCACAAACCGACTAGTCATCATAGAAACGCCCGAAATGATCTTAAACGGCATCTAAAACGGTCCCGAACCGACTTCGTCTGTTCGTCACGTCGTAGCCAGCGGAACGAGCTTTCCGTGGCCAGGAAAATCGCCGAATTTCGACATCGGCGTGCCAAGTTACGGTCTGGCGAGCCGGAACTGCTGCGTTTGTCGCACGCCGCGGCTCGTGTCGGGTGCCGGCGCTGCGGCGCGCAAGGCGAGGGTGAAAGGGAAGCAGAAGACCTCGATGGATCAGATACGGTGTGTTGCGGGAAGTGAAAAGAAGGTCGGAGGTTGGTGCCGACGACAAAAAAGCGCCGAAGGCAAAAAGAGAGTGCAACACGAGGACTTCCCAGGAGGTCACCCATCCCAGTACTACTCTCGCCCAAGCACGCTTAACTTCAGAGTTCTAATGGGATCCGGTGCTTTAGTGCTAGTGTGATCGCACCCGTTACATGTTGCGCGAAAAAATGCTCTTATGCCTCACGCGGGAGCCGTGGGGGCCGCAACGCACGAACCGACTAGCCGTCATAAAAACGGCCCCGAAAAACGCCCGAAATGAGCTTAAACGGCATCCGAAACGGTCCCGAACCGACTTCGTCTGTTCGCCACGTCGTAGCCAGCGGAACGAGCTTTCCGTGGCCACGAAAATCGCCGAATTCCGACATCGGTGTGCCAAGTTACAGTCCGGAGAGCCGGAACTGCTGCTTTTGTCGCACGCCGCGGCTCGTGTCGGGTGCGGGCGCTGCGGCGCGCAAGGCGAGGGTGAAAGGGAAGCAGAAGACCTTGATGGATCAGATACGGTGTGTTGCGGTAAGTGAAAAGAAGGTCGGAGGTTGGTGCCGACGACAAAAAAGCGCCGAAGGTAAATAGAGAGTGCAACACGAGGACTTCCCAGGAGGTCACCCATTCCAGTACTACTCTCGCCCAAGCACGCTTAACTTCGGAGTTCTGATGGGATCCGGTGCTTTAGTGCTGCTATGATCGCACACGTTACATGTTGCGCGAAAAAATGCTCTTATGCCTCACGCGGGAGCCGTGGGGGCCGCAACGCACGAACCGACTAGCCGTCATAGAAACGGCCCCGAAAAACGACTGAAACTAGCTTAAACGGCATCCGAAACGGTCCCGAACCGACTTCGTCTGTTCGCCACGTCGTAGCCAGCGGAACGAGCTTTCCGTGGCCACGAAAATCGCCGAATTCCGACATCGGTGTGCCAAGTTACAGTCCGGAGAGCCGGAACTGCTGCTTTTGTCGCACGCCGCGGCTCGTGTCGGGTGCGGGCGCTGCGGCGCGCAAGGCGAGGGTGAAAGGGAAGCAGAAGACCTTGATGGATCAGATACGGTGTGTTGCGGTAAGTGAAAAGAAGGTCGGAGGTTGGTGCCGACGACAAAAAAGCGCCGAAGGTAAATAGAGAGTGCAACACGAGGACTTCCCAGGAGGTCACCCATTCCAGTACTACTCTCGCCCAAGCACGCTTAACTTCGGAGTTCTGATGGGATCCGGTGCTTTAGTGCTGGTATGATCACACACGTTACATGTTGCGCGAAAAAATGCTCTTATGCCTCACGCGGGAGCCGTGGGGGCCGCAACGCACGAACCGACTAGCCGTCATAGAAACGGCCCCGAAAAATGACTGAAACTAGCTTACACGGCATCCGAAACGGTCCCGAACCGACTTCGTCTGTTCGCCACGTCGTAGCCAGCGGAACGAGCTTTCCGTGGCCACAAAAATCGCCGAATTCCGACATCGGCGTGCCAAGTTACGGTCCGGCGAGCCGGAACTGCTGCTTTTGTCGCACGCCGCGGCTCGTGTCGGGTGTCGGCGCTGCGGCGCGCAAGGCGAGGGTGAAAGGGAAGCAGAAGACCTCGATGGATCAGATACGGTGTGTTGCGGTAAGTGAAAAGAACGTCGGAGGTTGGTGCCGACCACAAAAAAGCGTCGAAGGCAAAAAGAGAGTGCAACACGAGGACTTCCCAGGAGGTCACCCATCCCAGTACTACTCTCGCCCAAGCATGCTTAACTTCGAAGTTCTGATGGGATCCGGTTCTTTAGAACTGGTATGATCGCACCCGTTACATGTTGCGCGAAAAAATGCTCTTATGCCTCACGCGGGAGCCGTGGGGGCCGCAACGCACGAACCGACTAGCCGTCATAGAAACGACCCCGAAAAACGACCGAAACGCGCTTAAACGGCATCCGAAACGGTCCCGAACCGACTTTGTCTGTTCGCCACGTCGTAGCCAGCGGAACGAGCTTTCCGTGGCCACGAAAATCGCCGAATTCCGACATCGGCGTGCCAAGTTACGGTCCGGAGAGCCGGAACTGCTGCTTTTGTCGCACGCCGCGGCTCGTGTCGGGTGCCGGCGCTGCGGCGCGCAAGGCGAGGGTGAAAGGGAAGCAGAAGACCTCGATGGATCAGATACGGTGTGTTGCGGGAAGTGAAAAGAAGGTCGGAGGTTGGTGCCGACGACAAAAAAGCGCCGAAGGCAAAAAGAGAGTGCAACACGAGGACTTCCCAGGAGGTCACCCATCCCAGTACTACTCTCGCCCAAGCACGCTTAACTTCGGAGTTCTGATGGAATCCGGTGCTTTAGTGCTGGTATGATCGCACCCGTTACATGTTGCGCGAAAAAATGCTCTTATGCCTCACGCGGGAGCCGTGGGGGCCGCAACGCACAAACCGACTAGCCGTCATAGAAACGCCCCGAAAAACGCCCGAAACGAGCTTAAACGGCATCTGAAACGGTCCCGAACCGACTTCGTCTGTTCGTCACGTCGTAGCCAGCGGAACGTGCTTTCCGTGGCCAGGAAAATCGCCGAATTTCGACATCGGCGTGCCAAGTTACGGTCCGGCGAGCCGGAACTGCTGCGTTTGTCGCACGCCGCGGCTCGTGTCGGGTGCCGGCGCTGCGGCGCGCAAGGCGAGGGTGAAAGGGAAGCAGAAGACCTCGATGGATCAGATACGGTGTGTTGCGGGAAGTGAAAAGAAGGTCGGAGGTTGGTGCCGACGACAAAAAAGCGCCGAAGGCAAAAAAAGAGTGCAACACGAGGACTTCCCAGGAGGTCACCCATCCCAGTACTACTCTCGCCCAAGCACGCTTAACTTCAGAGTTCTGATGGGATCCGGTGCTTTAGTGCTAGTGTGATCGCACCCGTTACATGTTGCGCGAAAAAATGCTCTTATGCCTCACGCGGGAGCCGTGGGGGCCGCAACGCACGAACCGACTAGCCGTCATAAAAACGGCCCCGAAAAACGCCCGAAATGAGCTTAAACGGCATCCGAAACGGTCCCGAACCGACTTCGTCTGTTCGTCACGTCGTAGCCAGCAGAACGTGCTTTCCGTGGGCAGGAAAATCGCCGAATTTCGACATCGGCGTGCCAAGTTACGGTCCGGCGAGCCGGAACTGCTGCGTTTGTCGCACGCCGCGGCTCGTGTCGGGTGCCGGCGCTGCGGCGCGCAAGGCGAGGGTGAAAGGGAAGCAGAAGACCTCGATGGATCAGATACGGTGTGTTGCGGGAAGTGAAAAGAAGGTCGGAGGTTGGTGCCGACGACAAAAAAGCGCCGAAGGCAAAAAGAGAGTGCAACACAAGGACTTCCCAGGAGGTCACCCATCCCAGTACTACTCTCGCTCAAGCACGCTTAACTTCAGAGTTCTGATGGGATCCGGTGCTTTAGTGCTGGTATGATCGCACCCGTTACATGTTGCGCGA
The DNA here is from genome assembly GCF_984573655.1 of Nuphar pumila. NCBI lineage: Eukaryota > Viridiplantae > Streptophyta > Magnoliopsida > Nymphaeales > Nymphaeaceae > Nuphar > Nuphar pumila. The sequence goes on along the minus strand of NC_143249.1, from coordinate 162,078,024 downwards.
AAAAATGCTCTTATGCCTCACGCGGGAGCCGTGGGGGCCGCAACGCACAAACCGACTAGTCATCATAGAAACGCCCGAAATGATCTTAAACGGCATCTAAAACGGTCCCGAACCGACTTCGTCTGTTCGTCACGTCGTAGCCAGCGGAACGAGCTTTCCGTGGCCAGGAAAATCGCCGAATTTCGACATCGGCGTGCCAAGTTACGGTCTGGCGAGCCGGAACTGCTGCGTTTGTCGCACGCCGCGGCTCGTGTCGGGTGCCGGCGCTGCGGCGCGCAAGGCGAGGGTGAAAGGGAAGCAGAAGACCTCGATGGATCAGATACGGTGTGTTGCGGGAAGTGAAAAGAAGGTCGGAGGTTGGTGCCGACGACAAAAAAGCGCCGAAGGTAAATAGAGAGTGCAACACGAGGACTTCCCAGGAGGTCACCCATTCCAGTACTACTCTCGCCCAAGCACGCTTAACTTCGGAGTTCTGATGGGATCCGGTGCTTTAGTGCTGCTATGATCGCACACGTTACATGTTGCGCGAAAAAATGCTCTTATGCCTCACGCGGGAGCCGTGGGGGCCGCAACGCACGAACCGACTAGCCGTCATAGAAACGGCCCCGAAAAACGACTGAAACTAGCTTAAACGGCATCCGAAACGGTCCCGAACCGACTTCGTCTGTTCGCCACGTCGTAGCCAGCGGAACGAGCTTTCCGTGGCCACGAAAATCGCCGAATTCCGACATCGGTGTGCCAAGTTACAGTCCGGAGAGCCGGAACTGCTGCTTTTGTCGCACGCCGCGGCTCGTGTCGGGTGCGGGCGCTGCGGCGCGCAAGGCGAGGGTGAAAGGGAAGCAGAAGACCTTGATGGATCAGATACGGTGTGTTGCGGTAAGTGAAAAGAAGGTCGGAGGTTGGTGCCGACGACAAAAAAGCGCCGAAGGTAAATAGAGAGTGCAACACGAGGACTTCCCAGGAGGTCACCCATTCCAGTACTACTCTCGCCCAAGCACGCTTAACTTCGGAGTTCTGATGGGATCCGGTGCTTTAGTGCTGCTATGATCGCACACGTTACATGTTGCGCGAAAAAATGCTCTTATGCCTCACGCGGGAGCCGTGGGGGCCGCAACGCACGAACCGACTAGCCGTCATAGAAACGGCCCCGAAAAACGACTGAAACTAGCTTAAACGGCATCCGAAACGGTCCCGAACCGACTTCGTCTGTTCGCCACGTCGTAGTCAGCGGAACGAGCTTTCCGTGGCCACGAAAATCGCCGAATTCCGACATCGGTGTGCCAAGTTACAGTCCGGAGAGCCGGAACTGCTGCTTTTGTCGCACGCCGCGGCTCGTGTCGGGTGCGGGCGCTGCGGCGCGCAAGGCGAGGGTGAAAGGGAAGCAGAAGACCTTGATGGATCAGATACGGTGTGTTGCGGTAAGTGAAAAGAAGGTCGGAGGTTGGTGCCGACGACAAAAAAGCGCCGAAGGTAAATAGAGAGTGCAACACGAGGACTTCCCAGGAGGTCACCCATTCCAGTAATACTCTCGCCCAAGCACGCTTAACTTCGGAGTTCTGATGGGATCCGGTGCTTTAGTGCTGGTATGATCGCACACGTTACATGTTGCGCGAAAAAATGCTCTTATGCCTCACGCGGGAGCCGTGGGGGCCGCAACGCACGAACCGACTAGCCGTCATAGAAACGGCCCCGAAAAATGACTGAAACTAGCTTACACGGCATCCGAAACGGTCCCGAACCGACTTCGTCTGTTCGCCACGTCGTAGCCAGCGGAACGAGCTTTCCGTGGCCACAAAAATCGCCGAATTCCGACATCGGCGTGCCAAGTTACGGTCCGGCGAGCCGGAACTGCTGCTTTTGTCGCACGCCGCGGCTCGTGTCGGGTGTCGGCGCTGCGGCGCGCAAGGCGAGGGTGAAAGGGAAGCAGAAGACCTCGATGGATCAGATACGGTGTGTTGCGGTAAGTGAAAAGAACGTCGGAGGTTGGTGCCGACCACAAAAAAGCGTCGAAGGCAAAAAGAGAGTGCAACACGAGGACTTCCCAGGAGGTCACCCATCCCAGTACTACTCTCGCCCAAGCATGCTTAACTTCGAAGTTCTGATGGGATCCGGTTCTTTAGAACTGGTATGATCGCACCCGTTACATGTTGCGCGAAAAAATGCTCTTATGCCTCACGCGGGAGCCGTGGGGGCCGCAACGCACGAACCGACTAGCCGTCATAGAAACGACCCCGAAAAACGACCGAAACGCGCTTAAACGGCATCCGAAACGGTCCCGAACCGACTTTGTCTGTTCGCCACGTCGTAGCCAGCGGAACGAGCTTTCCGTGGCCACGAAAATCGCCGAATTCCGACATCGGCGTGCCAAGTTACGGTCCGGAGAGCCGGAACTGCTGCTTTTGTCGCACGCCGCGGCTCGTGTCGGGTGCCGGCGCTGCGGCGCGCAAGGCGAGGGTGAAAGGGAAGCAGAAGACCTCGATGGATCAGATACGGTGTGTTGCGGGAAGTGAAAAGAAGGTCGGAGGTTGGTGCCGACGACAAAAAAGCGCCGAAGGCAAAAAGAGAGTGCAACACGAGGACTTCCCAGGAGGTCACCCATCCCAGTACTACTCTCGCCCAAGCACGCTTAACTTTGGAGTTCTGATGGAATCCGGTGCTTTAGTGCTGGTATGATCGCACCCGTTACATGTTGCGCGAAAAAATGCTCTTATGCCTCACGCGGGAGCCGTGGGGGCCGCAACGCACAAACCGACTAGCCGTCATAGAAACGCCCCGAAAAACGCCCGAAACGAGCTTAAACGGCATCTGAAACGGTCCCGAACCGACTTCGTCTGTTCGTGACGTCGTAGCCAGCGGAACGTGCTTTCCGTGGCCAGGAAAATCGCCGAATTTCGACATCGGCGTGCCAAGTTACGGTCCGGCGAGCCGGAACTGCTGCGTTTGTCGCACGCCGCGGCTCGTGTCGGGTGCCGGCGCTGCGGCGCGCAAGGCGAGGGTGAAAGGGAAGCAGAAGACCTCGATGGATCAGATACGGTGTGTTGCGGGAAGTGAAAAGAAGGTCGGAGGTTGGTGCCGACGACAAAAAAGCGCCGAAGGCAAAAAAAGAGTGCAACACGAGGACTTCCCAGGAGGTCACCCATCCCAGTACTACTCTCGCCCAAGCACGCTTAACTTCAGAGTTCTGATGGGATCCGGTGCTTTAGTGCTAGTGTGATCGCACCCGTTACATGTTGCGCGAAAAAATGCTCTTATGCCTCACGCGGGAGCCGTGGGGGCCGCAACGCACAAACCGACTAGCCGTCATAAAAACGGCCCCGAAAAACGCCCGAAATGAGCTTAAACGGCATCCGAAACGGTCCCGAACCGACTTCGTCTGTTCGTCACGTCGTAGCCAGCAGAACGTGCTTTCCGTGGGCAGGAAAATCGCCGAATTTCGACATCGGCGTGCCAAGTTACGGTCCGGCGAGCCGGAACTGCTGCGTTTGTCGCACGCCGCGGCTCGTGTCGGGTGCCGGCGCTGCGGCGCGCAAGGCGAGGGTGAAAGGGAAGCAGAAGACCTCGATGGATCAGATACGGTGTGTTGCGGGAAGTGAAAAGAAGGTCGGAGGTTGGTGCCGACGACAAAAAAGCGCCGAAGGCAAAAAGAGAGTGCAACACAAGGACTTCCCAGGAGGTCACCCATCCCAGTACTACTCTCGCTCAAGCACGCTTAACTTCAGAGTTCTGATGGGATCCGGTGCTTTAGTGCTGGTATGATCGCACCCGTTACATGTTGCGCGAAAAAATGCTCTTATGCCTCACGCGGGAGCCGTGGGGGCCGCAACGCACAAACCGACTAGTCATCATAGAAACGCCCGAAATGATCTTAAACGGCATCTAAAACGGTCCCGAACCGACTTCGTCTGTTCGTCACGTCGTAGCCAGCGGAACGAGCTTTCCGTGGCCAGGAAAATCGCCGAATTTCGACATCGGCGTGCCAAGTTACGGTCTGGCGAGCCGGAACTGCTGCGTTTGTCGCACGCCGCGGCTCGTGTCGGGTGCCGGCGCTGCGGCGCGCAAGGCGAGGGTGAAAGGGAAGCAGAAGACCTCGATGGATCAGATACGGTGTGTTGCGGGAAGTGAAAAGAAGGTCGGAGGTTGGTGCCGACGACAAAAAAGCGCCGAAGGCAAAAAGAGAGTGCAACACGAGGACTTCCCAGGAGGTCACCCATCCCAGTACTACTCTCGCCCAAGCACGCTTAACTTCAGAGTTCTAATGGGATCCGGTGCTTTAGTGCTAGTGTGATCGCACCCGTTACATGTTGCGCGAAAAAATGCTCTTATGCCTCACGCGGGAGCCGTGGGGGCCGCAACGCACGAACCGACTAGCCGTCATAAAAACGGCCCCGAAAAACGCCCGAAATGAGCTTAAACGGCATCCGAAACGGTCCCGAACCGACTTCGTCTGTTCGCCACGTCGTAGCCAGCGGAACGAGCTTTCCGTGGCCACGAAAATCGCCGAATTCCGACATCGGTGTGCCAAGTTACAGTCCGGAGAGCCGGAACTGCTGCTTTTGTCGCACGCCGCGGCTCGTGTCGGGTGCGGGCGCTGCGGCGCGCAAGGCGAGGGTGAAAGGGAAGCAGAAGACCTTGATGGATCAGATACGGTGTGTTGCGGTAAGTGAAAAGAAGGTCGGAGGTTGGTGCCGACGACAAAAAAGCGCCGAAGGTAAATAGAGAGTGCAACACGAGGACTTCCCAGGAGGTCACCCATTCCAGTAATACTCTCGCCCAAGCACGCTTAACTTCGGAGTTCTGATGGGATCCGGTGCTTTAGTGCTGCTATGATCGCACACGTTACATGTTGCGCGAAAAAATGCTCTTATGCCTCACGCGGGAGCCGTGGGGGCCGCAACGCACGAACCGACTAGCCGTCATAGAAACGGCCCCGAAAAACGACTGAAACTAGCTTAAACGGCATCCGAAACGGTCCCGAACCGACTTCGTCTGTTCGCCACGTCGTAGCCAGCGGAACGAGCTTTCCGTGGCCACGAAAATCGCCGAATTCCGACATCGGTGTGCCAAGTTACAGTCCGGAGAGCCGGAACTGCTGCTTTTGTCGCACGCCGCGGCTCGTGTCGGGTGCGGGCGCTGCGGCGCGCAAGGCGAGGGTGAAAGGGAAGCAGAAGACCTTGATGGATCAGATACGGTGTGTTGCGGTAAGTGAAAAGAAGGTCGGAGGTTGGTGCCGACGACAAAAAAGCGCCGAAGGTAAATAGAGAGTGCAACACGAGGACTTCCCAGGAGGTCACCCATTCCAGTACTACTCTCGCCCAAGCACGCTTAACTTCGGAGTTCTGATGGGATCCGGTGCTTTAGTGCTGGTATGATCGCACACGTTACATGTTGCGCGAAAAAATGCTCTTATGCCTCACGCGGGAGCCGTGGGGGCCGCAACGCACGAACCGACTAGCCGTCATAGAAACGGCCCCGAAAAATGACTGAAACTAGCTTACACGGCATCCGAAACGGTCCCGAACCGACTTCGTCTGTTCGCCACGTCGTAGCCAGCGGAACGAGCTTTCCGTGGCCACAAAAATCGCCGAATTCCGACATCGGCGTGCCAAGTTACGGTCCGGCGAGCCGGAACTGCTGCTTTTGTCGCACGCCGCGGCTCGTGTCGGGTGTCGGCGCTGCGGCGCGCAAGGCGAGGGTGAAAGGGAAGCAGAAGACCTCGATGGATCAGATACGGTGTGTTGCGGTAAGTGAAAAGAACGTCGGAGGTTGGTGCCGACCACAAAAAAGCGTCGAAGGCAAAAAGAGAGTGCAACACGAGGACTTCCCAGGAGGTCACCCATCCCAGTACTACTCTCGCCCAAGCATGCTTAACTTCGAAGTTCTGATGGGATCCGGTTCTTTAGAACTGGTATGATCGCACCCGTTACATGTTGCGCGAAAAAATGCTCTTATGCCTCACGCGGGAGCCGTGGGGGCCGCAACGCACGAACCGACTAGCCGTCATAGAAACGACCCCGAAAAACGACCGAAACGCGCTTAAACGGCATCCGAAACGGTCCCGAACCGACTTTGTCTGTTCGCCACGTCGTAGCCAGCGGAACGAGCTTTCCGTGGCCACGAAAATCGCCGAATTCCGACATCGGCGTGCCAAGTTACGGTCCGGAGAGCCGGAACTGCTGCTTTTGTCGCACGCCGCGGCTCGTGTCGGGTGCCGGCGCTGCGGCGCGCAAGGCGAGGGTGAAAGGGAAGCAGAAGACCTCGATGGATCAGATACGGTGTGTTGCGGGAAGTGAAAAGAAGGTCGGAGGTTGGTGCCGACGACAAAAAAGCGCCGAAGGCAAAAAGAGAGTGCAACACGAGGACTTCCCAGGAGGTCACCCATCCCAGTACTACTCTCGCCCAAGCACGCTTAACTTCGGAGTTCTGATGGAATCCGGTGCTTTAGTGCTGGTATGATCGCACCCGTTACATGTTGCGCGAAAAAATGCTCTTATGCCTCACGCGGGAGCCGTGGGGGCCGCAACGCACAAACCGACTAGCCGTCATAGAAACGCCCCGAAAAACGCCCGAAACGAGCTTAAACGGCATCTGAAACGGTCCCGAACCGACTTCGTCTGTTCGTCACGTCGTAGCCAGCGGAACGTGCTTTCCGTGGCCAGGAAAATCGCCGAATTTCGACATCGGCGTGCCAAGTTACGGTCCGGCGAGCCGGAACTGCTGCGTTTGTCGCACGCCGCGGCTCGTGTCGGGTGCCGGCGCTGCGGCGCGCAAGGCGAGGGTGAAAGGGAAGCAGAAGACCTCGATGGATCAGATACGGTGTGTTGCGGGAAGTGAAAAGAAGGTCGGAGGTTGGTGCCGACGACAAAAAAGCGCCGAAGGCAAAAAAAGAGTGCAACACGAGGACTTCCCAGGAGGTCACCCATCCCAGTACTACTCTCGCCCAAGCACGCTTAACTTCAGAGTTCTGATGGGATCCGGTGCTTTAGTGCTAGTGTGATCGCACCCGTTACATGTTGCGCGAAAAAATGCTCTTATGCCTCACGCGGGAGCCGTGGGGGCCGCAACGCACGAACCGACTAGCCGTCATAAAAACGGCCCCGAAAAACGCCCGAAATGAGCTTAAACGGCATCCGAAACGGTCCCGAACCGACTTCGTCTGTTCGTCACGTCGTAGCCAGCAGAACGTGCTTTCCGTGGGCAGGAAAATCGCCGAATTTCGACATCGGCGTGCCAAGTTACGGTCCGGCGAGCCGGAACTGCTGCGTTTGTCGCACGCCGCGGCTCGTGTCGGGTGCCGGCGCTGCGGCGCGCAAGGCGAGGGTGAAAGGGAAGCAGAAGACCTCGATGGATCAGATACGGTGTGTTGCGGGAAGTGAAAAGAAGGTCGGAGGTTGGTGCCGACGACAAAAAAGCGCCGAAGGCAAAAAGAGAGTGCAACACAAGGACTTCCCAGGAGGTCACCCATCCCAGTACTACTCTCGCTCAAGCACGCTTAACTTCAGAGTTCTGATGGGATCCGGTGCTTTAGTGCTGGTATGATCGCACCCGTTACATGTTGCGCGAAAAAATGCTCTTATGCCTCACGCGGGAGCCGTGGGGGCCGCAACGCACAAACCGACTAGTCATCATAGAAACGCCCGAAATGATCTTAAACGGCATCTAAAACGGTCCCGAACCGACTTCGTCTGTTCGTCACGTCGTAGCCAGCGGAACGAGCTTTCCGTGGCCAGGAAAATCGCCGAATTTCGACATCGGCGTGCCAAGTTACGGTCTGGCGAGCCGGAACTGCTGCGTTTGTCGCACGCCGCGGCTCGTGTCGGGTGCCGGCGCTGCGGCGCGCAAGGCGAGGGTGAAAGGGAAGCAGAAGACCTCGATGGATCAGATACGGTGTGTTGCGGGAAGTGAAAAGAAGGTCGGAGGTTGGTGCCGACGACAAAAAAGCGCCGAAGGCAAAAAGAGAGTGCAACACGAGGACTTCCCAGGAGGTCACCCATCCCAGTACTACTCTCGCCCAAGCACGCTTAACTTCAGAGTTCTAATGGGATCCGGTGCTTTAGTGCTAGTGTGATCGCACCCGTTACATGTTGCGCGAAAAAATGCTCTTATGCCTCACGCGGGAGCCGTGGGGGCCGCAACGCACGAACCGACTAGCCGTCATAAAAACGGCCCCGAAAAACGCCCGAAATGAGCTTAAACGGCATCCGAAACGGTCCCGAGCCGACTTCGTCTGTTCGCCACGTCGTAGCCAGCGGAACGAGCTTTCCGTGGCCACGAAAATCGCCGAATTCTGACATCGGTGTGCCAAGTTACAGTCCGGAGAGCCGGAACTGCTGCTTTTGTCGCACGCCGCGGCTCGTGTCGGGTGCGGGCGCTGCGGCGCGCAAGGCGAGGGTGAAAGGGAAGCAGAAGACCTTGATGGATCAGATACGGTGTGTTGCGGTAAGTGAAAAGAAGGTCGGAGGTTGGTGCCGACGACAAAAAAGCGCCGAAGGTAAATAGAGAGTGCAACACGAGGACTTCCCAGGAGGTCACCCATTCCAGTAATACTCTCGCCCAAGCACGCTTAACTTCGGAGTTCTGATGGGATCCGGTGCTTTAGTGCTGGTATGATCGCACACGTTACATGTTGCGCGAAAAAATGCTCTTATGCCTCACGCGGGAGCCGTGGGGGCCGCAACGCACGAACCGACTAGCCGTCATAGAAACGGCCCCGAAAAATGACTGAAACTAGCTTAAACGGCATCCGAAACGGTCCCGAACCGACTTCGTCTGTTCGCCACGTCGTAGCCAGCGGAACGAGCTTTCCGTGGCCACAAAAATCGCCGAATTCCGACATCGGCGTGCCAAGTTACGGTCCGGCGAGCCGGAACTGCTGCTTTTGTCGCACGCCGCGGCTCGTGTCGGGTGTCGGCGCTGCGGCGCGCAAGGCGAGGGTGAAAGGGAAGCAGAAGACCTCGATGGATCAGATACGGTGTGTTGCGGTAAGTGAAAAGAAGGTCGGAGGTTGGTGCCGACCACAAAAAAGCGTCGAAGGCAAAAAGAGAGTGCAACACGAGGACTTCCCAGGAGGTCACCCATCCCAGTACTACTCTCGCCCAAGCATGCTTAACTTCGAAGTTCTGATGGGATCCGGTTCTTTAGAACTGGTATGATCGCACCCGATACATGTTGCGCGAAAAAATGCTCTTATGCCTCACGCGGGAGCCGTGGGGGCCGCAACGCACGAACCGACTAGCCGTCATAGAAACGACCCCGAAAAACGACCGAAACGCGCTTAAACGGCATCCGAAACGGTCCCGAACCGACTTTGTCTGTTCGCCACGTCGTAGCCAGCGGAACGAGCTTTCCGTGGCCACGAAAATCGCCGAATTCCGACATCGGCGTGCCAAGTTACGGTCCGGAGAGCCGGAACTGCTGCTTTTGTCGCACGCCGCGGCTCGTGTCGGGTGCCGGCGCTGCGGCGCGCAAGGCGAGGGTGAAAGGGAAGCAGAAGACCTCGATGGATCAGATACGGTGTGTTGCGGGAAGTGAAAAGAAGGTCGGAGGTTGGTGCCGACGACAAAAAAGCGCCGAAGGCAAAAAGAGAGTGCAACACGAGGACTTCCCAGGAGGTCACCCATCCCAGTACTACTCTCGCCCAAGCACGCTTAACTTCGGAGTTCTGATGGAATCCGGTGCTTTAGTGCTGGTATGATCGCACCCGTTACATGTTGCGCGAAAAAATGCTCTTATGCCTCACGCGGGAGCCGTGGGGGCCGCAACGCACAAACCGACTAGCCGTCATAGAAACGCCCCGAAAAACGCCCGAAACGAGCTTAAACGGCATCTGAAACGGTCCCGAACCGACTTCGTCTGTTCGTCACGTCGTAGCCAGCGGAACGTGCTTTCCGTGGCCAGGAAAATCGCCGAATTTCGACATCGGCGTGCCAAGTTACGGTCCGGCGAGCCGGAACTGCTGCGTTTGTCGCACGCCGCGGCTCGTGTCGGGTGCCGGCGCTGCGGCGCGCAAGGCGAGGGTGAAAGGGAAGCAGAAGACCTCGATGGATCAGATACGGTGTGTTGCGGGAAGTGAAAAGAAGGTCGGAGGTTGGTGCCGACGACAAAAAAGCGCCGAAGGCAAAAAAAGAGTGCAACACGAGGACTTCCCAGGAGGTCACCCATCCCAGTACTACTCTCGCCCAAGCACGCTTAACTTCAGAGTTCTGATGGGATCCGGTGCTTTAGTGCTAGTGTGATCGCACCCGTTACATGTTGCGCGAAAAAATGCTCTTATGCCTCACGCGGGAGCCGTGGGGGCCGCAACGCACGAACCGACTAGCCGTCATAAAAACGGCCCCGAAAAACGCCCGAAATGAGCTTAAACGGCATCCGAAACGGTCCCGAACCGACTTCGTCTGTTCGTCACGTCGTAGCCAGCAGAACGTGCTTTCCGTGGGCAGGAAAATCGCCGAATTTCGACATCGGCGTGCCAAGTTACGGTCCGGCGAGCCGGAACTGCTGCGTTTGTCGCACGCCGCGGCTCGTGTCGGGTGCCGGCGCTGCGGCGCGCAAGGCGAGGGTGAAAGGGAAGCAGAAGACCTCGATGGATCAGATACGGTGTGTTGCGGGAAGTGAAAAGAAGGTCGGAGGTTGGTGCCGACGACAAAAAAGCGCCGAAGGCAAAAAGAGAGTGCAACACAAGGACTTCCCAGGAGGTCACCCATCCCAGTACTACTCTCGCTCAAGCACGCTTAACTTCAGAGTTCTGATGGGATCCGGTGCTTTAGTGCTGGTATGATCGCACCCGTTACATGTTGCGCGAAAAAATGCTCTTATGCCTCACGCGGGAGCCGTGGGGGCCGCAACGCACAAACCGACTAGTCATCATAGAAACGCCCGAAATGATCTTAAACGGCATCTAAAACGGTCCCGAACCGACTTCGTCTGTTCGTCACGTCGTAGCCAGCGGAACGAGCTTTCCGTGGCCAGGAAAATCGCCGAATTTCGACATCGGCGTGCCAAGTTACGGTCTGGCGAGCCGGAACTGCTGCGTTTGTCGCACGCCGCGGCTCGTGTCGGGTGCCGGCGCTGCGGCGCGCAAGGCGAGGGTGAAAGGGAAGCAGAAGACCTCGATGGATCAGATACGGTGTGTTGCGGGAAGTGAAAAGAAGGTCGGAGGTTGGTGCCGACGACAAAAAAGCGCCGAAGGCAAAAAGAGAGTGCAACACGAGGACTTCCCAGGAGGTCACCCATCCCAGTACTACTCTCGCCCAAGCACGCTTAACTTCAGAGTTCTAATGGGATCCGGTGCTTTAGTGCTAGTGTGATCGCACCCGTTACATGTTGCGCGAAAAAATGCTCTTATGCCTCACGCGGGAGCCGTGGGGGCCGCAACGCACGAACCGACTAGCCGTCATAAAAACGGCCCCGAAAAATGCCCGAAATGAGCTTAAACGGCATCCGAAACGGTCCCGAGCCGACTTCGTCTGTTCGCCACGTCGTAGCCAGCGGAACGAGCTTTCCGTGGCCACGAAAATCGCCGAATTCTGACATCGGTGTGCCAAGTTACAGTCCGGAGAGCCGGAACTGCTGCTTTTGTCGCACGCCGCGGCTCGTGTCGGGTGCGGGCGCTGCGGCGCGCAAGGCGAGGGTGAAAGGGAAGCAGAAGACCTTGATGGATCAGATACGGTGTGTTGCGGTAAGTGAAAAGAAGGTCGGAGGTTGGTGCCGACGACAAAAAAGCGCCGAAGGTAAATAGAGAGTGCAACACGAGGACTTCCCAGGAGGTCACCCATTCCAGTAATACTCTCGCCCAAGCACGCTTAACTTCGGAGTTCTGATGGGATCCGGTGCTTTAGTGCTGGTATGATCGCACACGTTACATGTTGCGCGAAAAAATGCTCTTATGCCTCACGCGGGAGCCGTGGGGGCCGCAACGCACGAACCGACTAGCCGTCATAGAAACGGCCCCGAAAAATGACTGAAACTAGCTTAAACGGCATCCGAAACGGTCCCGAACCGACTTCGTCTGTTCGCCACGTCGTAGCCAGCGGAACGAGCTTTCCGTGGCCACAAAAATCGCCGAATTCCGACATCGGCGTGCCAAGTTACGGTCCGGCGAGCCGGAACTGCTGCTTTTGTCGCACGCCGCGGCTCGTGTCGGGTGTCGGCGCTGCGGCGCGCAAGGCGAGGGTGAAAGGGAAGCAGAAGACCTCGATGGATCAGATACGGTGTGTTGCGGTAAGTGAAAAGAAGGTCGGAGGTTGGTGCCGACCACAAAAAAGCGTCGAAGGCAAAAAGAGAGTGCAACACGAGGACTTCCCAGGAGGTCACCCATCCCAGTACTACTCTCGCCCAAGCATGCTTAACTTCGAAGTTCTGATGGGATCCGGTTCTTTAGAACTGGTATGATCGCACCCGATACATGTTGCGCGAAAAAATGCTCTTATGCCTCACGCGGGAGCCGTGGGGGCCGCAACGCACGAACCGACTAGCCGTCATAGAAACGACCCCGAAAAACGACCGAAACGCGCTTAAACGGCATCCGAAACGGTCCCGAACCGACTTTGTCTGTTCGCCACGTCGTAGCCAGCGGAACGAGCTTTCCGTGGCCACGAAAATCGCCGAATTCCGACATCGGCGTGCCAAGTTACGGTCCGGAGAGCCGGAACTGCTGCTTTTGTCGCACGCCGCGGCTCGTGTCGGGTGCCGGCGCTGCGGCGCGCAAGGCGAGGGTGAAAGGGAAGCAGAAGACCTCGATGGATCAGATACGGTGTGTTGCGGGAAGTGAAAAGAAGGTCGGAGGTTGGTGCCGACGACAAAAAAGCGCCGAAGGCAAAAAGAGAGTGCAACACGAGGACTTCCCAGGAGGTCACCCATCCCAGTACTACTCTCGCCCAAGCACGCTTAACTTCGGAGTTCTGATGGAATCCGGTGCTTTAGTGCTGGTATGATCGCACCCGTTACATGTTGCGCGAAAAAATGCTCTTATGCCTCACGCGGGAGCCGTGGGGGCCGCAACGCACAAACCGACTAGCCGTCATAGAAACGCCCCGAAAAACGCCCGAAACGAGCTTAAACGGCATCTGAAACGGTCCCGAACCGACTTCGTCTGTTCGTCACGTCGTAGCCAGCGGAACGTGCTTTCCGTGGCCAGGAAAATCGCCGAATTTCGACATCGGCGTGCCAAGTTACGGTCCGGCGAGCCGGAACTGCTGCGTTTGTCGCACGCCGCGGCTCGTGTCGGGTGCCGGCGCTGCGGCGCGCAAGGCGAGGGTGAAAGGGAAGCAGAAGACCTCGATGGATCAGATACGGTGTGTTGCGGGAAGTGAAAAGAAGGTCGGAGGTTGGTGCCGACGACAAAAAAGCGCCGAAGGCAAAAAAAGAGTGCAACACGAGGACTTCCCAGGAGGTCACCCATCCCAGTACTACTCTCGCCCAAGCACGCTTAACTTCAGAGTTCTGATGGGATCCGGTGCTTTAGTGCTAGTGTGATCGCACCCGTTACATGTTGCGCGAAAAAATGCTCTTATGCCTCACGCGGGAGCCGTGGGGGCCGCAACGCACGAACCGACTAGCCGTCATAAAAACGGCCCCGAAAAACGCCCGAAATGAGCTTAAACGGCATCCGAAACGGTCCCGAACCGACTTCGTCTGTTCGTCACGTCGTAGCCAGCAGAACGTGCTTTCCGTGGGCAGGAAAATCGCCGAATTTCGACATCGGCGTGCCAAGTTACGGTCCGGCGAGCCGGAACTGCTGCGTTTGTCGCACGCCGCGGCTCGTGTCGGGTGCCGGCGCTGCGGCGCGCAAGGCGAGGGTGAAAGGGAAGCAGAAGACCTCGATGGATCAGATACGGTGTGTTGCGGGAAGTGAAAAGAAGGTCGGAGGTTGGTGCCGACGACAAAAAAGCGCCGAAGGCAAAAAGAGAGTGCAACACAAGGACTTCCCAGGAGGTCACCCATCCCAGTACTACTCTCGCTCAAGCACGCTTAACTTCAGAGTTCTGATGGGATCCGGTGCTTTAGTGCTGGTATGATCGCACCCGTTACATGTTGCGCGAAAAAATGCTCTTATGCCTCACGCGGGAGCCGTGGGGGCCGCAACGCACAAACCGACTAGTCATCATAGAAACGCCCGAAATGATCTTAAACGGCATCTAAAACGGTCCCGAACCGACTTCGTCTGTTCGTCACGTCGTAGCCAGCGGAACGAGCTTTCCGTGGCCAGGAAAATCGCCGAATTTCGACATCGGCGTGCCAAGTTACGGTCTGGCGAGCCGGAACTGCTGCGTTTGTCGCACGCCGCGGCTCGTGTCGGGTGCCGGCGCTGCGGCGCGCAAGGCGAGGGTGAAAGGGAAGCAGAAGACCTCGATGGATCAGATACGGTGTGTTGCGGGAAGTGAAAAGAAGGTCGGAGGTTGGTGCCGACGACAAAAAAGCGCCGAAGGCAAAAAGAGAGTGCAACACGAGGACTTCCCAGGAGGTCACCCATCCCAGTACTACTCTCGCCCAAGCACGCTTAACTTCAGAGTTCTAATGGGATCCGGTGCTTTAGTGCTAGTGTGATCGCACCCGTTACATGTTGCGCGAAAAAATGCTCTTATGCCTCACGCGGGAGCCGTGGGGGCCGCAACGCACGAACCGACTAGCCGTCATAAAAACGGCCCCGAAAAACGCCCGAAATGAGCTTAAACGGCATCCGAAACGGTCCCGAACCGACTTCGTCTGTTCGCCACGTCGTAGCCAGCGGAACGAGCTTTCCGTGGCCACGAAAATCGCCGAATTCCGACATCGGTGTGCCAAGTTACAGTCCGGAGAGCCGGAACTGCTGCTTTTGTCGCACGCCGCGGCTCGTGTCGGGTGCGGGCGCTGCGGCGCGCAAGGCGAGGGTGAAAGGGAAGCAGAAGACCTTGATGGATCAGATACGGTGTGTTGCGGTAAGTGAAAAGAAGGTCGGAGGTTGGTGCCGACGACAAAAAAGCGCCGAAGGTAAATAGAGAGTGCAACACGAGGACTTCCCAGGAGGTCACCCATTCCAGTACTACTCTCGCCCAAGCACGCTTAACTTCGGAGTTCTGATGGGATCCGGTGCTTTAGTGCTGCTATGATCGCACACGTTACATGTTGCGCGAAAAAATGCTCTTATGCCTCACGCGGGAGCCGTGGGGGCCGCAACGCACGAACCGACTAGCCGTCATAGAAACGGCCCCGAAAAACGACTGAAACTAGCTTAAACGGCATCCGAAACGGTCCCGAACCGACTTCGTCTGTTCGCCACGTCGTAGCCAGCGGAACGAGCTTTCCGTGGCCACGAAAATCGCCGAATTCCGACATCGGTGTGCCAAGTTACAGTCCGGAGAGCCGGAACTGCTGCTTTTGTCGCACGCCGCGGCTCGTGTCGGGTGCGGGCGCTGCGGCGCGCAAGGCGAGGGTGAAAGGGAAGCAGAAGACCTTGATGGATCAGATACGGTGTGTTGCGGTAAGTGAAAAGAAGGTCGGAGGTTGGTGCCGACGACAAAAAAGCGCCGAAGGTAAATAGAGAGTGCAACACGAGGACTTCCCAGGAGGTCACCCATTCCAGTAATACTCTCGCCCAAGCACGCTTAACTTCGGAGTTCTGATGGGATCCGGTGCTTTAGTGCTGGTATGATCGCACACGTTACATGTTGCGCGAAAAAATGCTCTTATGCCTCACGCGGGAGCCGTGGGGGCCGCAACGCACGAACCGACTAGCCGTCATAGAAACGGCCCCGAAAAATGACTGAAACTAGCTTACACGGCATCCGAAACGGTCCCGAACCGACTTCGTCTGTTCGCCACGTCGTAGCCAGCGGAACGAGCTTTCCGTGGCCACAAAAATCGCCGAATTCCGACATCGGCGTGCCAAGTTACGGTCCGGCGAGCCGGAACTGCTGCTTTTGTCGCACGCCGCGGCTCGTGTCGGGTGTCGGCGCTGCGGCGCGCAAGGCGAGGGTGAAAGGGAAGCAGAAGACCTCGATGGATCAGATACGGTGTGTTGCGGTAAGTGAAAAGAACGTCGGAGGTTGGTGCCGACCACAAAAAAGCGTCGAAGGCAAAAAGAGAGTGCAACACGAGGACTTCCCAGGAGGTCACCCATCCCAGTACTACTCTCGCCCAAGCATGCTTAACTTCGAAGTTCTGATGGGATCCGGTTCTTTAGAACTGGTATGATCGCACCCGATACATGTTGCGCGAAAAAATGCTCTTATGCCTCACGCGGGAGCCGTGGGGGCCGCAACGCACGAACCGACTAGCCGTCATAGAAACGACCCCGAAAAACGACCGAAACGCGCTTAAACGGCATCCGAAACGGTCCCGAACCGACTTTGTCTGTTCGCCACGTCGTAGCCAGCGGAACGAGCTTTCCGTGGCCACGAAAATCGCCGAATTCCGACATCGGCGTGCCAAGTTACGGTCCGGAGAGCCGGAACTGCTGCTTTTGTCGCACGCCGCGGCTCGTGTCGGGTGCCGGCGCTGCGGCGCGCAAGGCGAGGGTGAAAGGGAAGCAGAAGACCTCGATGGATCAGATACGGTGTGTTGCGGGAAGTGAAAAGAAGGTCGGAGGTTGGTGCCGACGACAAAAAAGCGCCGAAGGCAAAAAGAGAGTGCAACACGAGGACTTCCCAGGAGGTCACCCATCCCAGTACTACTCTCGCCCAAGCACGCTTAACTTCGGAGTTCTGATGGAATCCGGTGCTTTAGTGCTGGTATGATCGCACCCGTTACATGTTGCGCGAAAAAATGCTCTTATGCCTCACGCGGGAGCCGTGGGGGCCGCAACGCACAAACCGACTAGCCGTCATAGAAACGCCCCGAAAAACGCCCGAAACGAGCTTAAACGGCATCTGAAACGGTCCCGAACCGACTTCGTCTGTTCGTCACGTCGTAGCCAGCGGAACGTGCTTTCCGTGGCCAGGAAAATCGCCGAATTTCGACATCGGCGTGCCAAGTTACGGTCCGGCGAGCCGGAACTGCTGCGTTTGTCGCACGCCGCGGCTCGTGTCGGGTGCCGGCGCTGCGGCGCGCAAGGCGAGGGTGAAAGGGAAGCAGAAGACCTCGATGGATCAGATACGGTGTGTTGCGGGAAGTGAAAAGAAGGTCGGAGGTTGGTGCCGACGACAAAAAAGCGCCGAAGGCAAAAAAAGAGTGCAACACGAGGACTTCCCAGGAGGTCACCCATCCCAGTACTACTCTCGCCCAAGCACGCTTAACTTCAGAGTTCTGATGGGATCCGGTGCTTTAGTGCTAGTGTGATCGCACCCGTTACATGTTGCGCGAAAAAATGCTCTTATGCCTCACGCGGGAGCCGTGGGGGCCGCAACGCACGAACCGACTAGCCGTCATAAAAACGGCCCCGAAAAACGCCCGAAATGAGCTTAAACGGCATCCGAAACGGTCCCGAACCGACTTCGTCTGTTCGTCACGTCGTAGCCAGCAGAACGTGCTTTCCGTGGGCAGGAAAATCGCCGAATTTCGACATCGGCGTGCCAAGTTACGGTCCGGCGAGCCGGAACTGCTGCGTTTGTCGCACGCCGCGGCTCGTGTCGGGTGCCGGCGCTGCGGCGCGCAAGGCGAGGGTGAAAGGGAAGCAGAAGACCTCGATGGATCAGATACGGTGTGTTGCGGGAAGTGAAAAGAAGGTCGGAGGTTGGTGCCGACGACAAAAAAGCGCCGAAGGCAAAAAGAGAGTGCAACACAAGGACTTCCCAGGAGGTCACCCATCCCAGTACTACTCTCGCTCAAGCACGCTTAACTTCAGAGTTCTGATGGGATCCGGTGCTTTAGTGCTGGTATGATCGCACCCGTTACATGTTGCGCGAAAAAATGCTCTTATGCCTCACGCGGGAGCCGTGGGGGCCGCAACGCACAAACCGACTAGTCATCATAGAAACGCCCGAAATGATCTTAAACGGCATCTAAAACGGTCCCGAACCGACTTCGTCTGTTCGTCACGTCGTAGCCAGCGGAACGAGCTTTCCGTGGCCAGGAAAATCGCCGAATTTCGACATCG
This sequence comes from Nuphar pumila, assembly GCF_984573655.1. Classification (NCBI taxonomy): domain Eukaryota; kingdom Viridiplantae; phylum Streptophyta; class Magnoliopsida; order Nymphaeales; family Nymphaeaceae; genus Nuphar; species Nuphar pumila. Next base: position 162,060,017 of record NC_143249.1, on the reverse strand, counting down.
GCGTGCCAAGTTACGGTCTGGCGAGCCGGAACTGCTGCGTTTGTCGCACGCCGCGGCTCGTGTCGGGTGCCGGCGCTGCGGCGCGCAAGGCGAGGGTGAAAGGGAAGCAGAAGACCTCGATGGATCAGATACGGTGTGTTGCGGGAAGTGAAAAGAAGGTCGGAGGTTGGTGCCGACGACAAAAAAGCGCCGAAGGCAAAAAGAGAGTGCAACACGAGGACTTCCCAGGAGGTCACCCATCCCAGTACTACTCTCGCCCAAGCACGCTTAACTTCAGAGTTCTAATGGGATCCGGTGCTTTAGTGCTAGTGTGATCGCACCCGTTACATGTTGCGCGAAAAAATGCTCTTATGCCTCACGCGGGAGCCGTGGGGGCCGCAACGCACGAACCGACTAGCCGTCATAAAAACGGCCCCGAAAAACGCCCGAAATGAGCTTAAACGGCATCCGAAACGGTCCCGAACCGACTTCGTCTGTTCGCCACGTCGTAGCCAGCGGAACGAGCTTTCCGTGGCCACGAAAATCGCCGAATTCCGACATCGGTGTGCCAAGTTACAGTCCGGAGAGCCGGAACTGCTGCTTTTGTCGCACGCCGCGGCTCGTGTCGGGTGCGGGCGCTGCGGCGCGCAAGGCGAGGGTGAAAGGGAAGCAGAAGACCTTGATGGATCAGATACGGTGTGTTGCGGTAAGTGAAAAGAAGGTCGGAGGTTGGTGCCGACGACAAAAAAGCGCCGAAGGTAAATAGAGAGTGCAACACGAGGACTTCCCAGGAGGTCACCCATTCCAGTACTACTCTCGCCCAAGCACGCTTAACTTCGGAGTTCTGATGGGATCCGGTGCTTTAGTGCTGCTATGATCGCACACGTTACATGTTGCGCGAAAAAATGCTCTTATGCCTCACGCGGGAGCCGTGGGGGCCGCAACGCACGAACCGACTAGCCGTCATAGAAACGGCCCCGAAAAACGACTGAAACTAGCTTAAACGGCATCCGAAACGGTCCCGAACCGACTTCGTCTGTTCGCCACGTCGTAGCCAGCGGAACGAGCTTTCCGTGGCCACGAAAATCGCCGAATTCCGACATCGGTGTGCCAAGTTACAGTCCGGAGAGCCGGAACTGCTGCTTTTGTCGCACGCCGCGGCTCGTGTCGGGTGCGGGCGCTGCGGCGCGCAAGGCGAGGGTGAAAGGGAAGCAGAAGACCTTGATGGATCAGATACGGTGTGTTGCGGTAAGTGAAAAGAAGGTCGGAGGTTGGTGCCGACGACAAAAAAGCGCCGAAGGTAAATAGAGAGTGCAACACGAGGACTTCCCAGGAGGTCACCCATTCCAGTAATACTCTCGCCCAAGCACGCTTAACTTCGGAGTTCTGATGGGATCCGGTGCTTTAGTGCTGGTATGATCGCACACGTTACATGTTGCGCGAAAAAATGCTCTTATGCCTCACGCGGGAGCCGTGGGGGCCGCAACGCACGAACCGACTAGCCGTCATAGAAACGGCCCCGAAAAATGACTGAAACTAGCTTACACGGCATCCGAAACGGTCCCGAACCGACTTCGTCTGTTCGCCACGTCGTAGCCAGCGGAACGAGCTTTCCGTGGCCACAAAAATCGCCGAATTCCGACATCGGCGTGCCAAGTTACGGTCCGGCGAGCCGGAACTGCTGCTTTTGTCGCACGCCGCGGCTCGTGTCGGGTGTCGGCGCTGCGGCGCGCAAGGCGAGGGTGAAAGGGAAGCAGAAGACCTCGATGGATCAGATACGGTGTGTTGCGGTAAGTGAAAAGAACGTCGGAGGTTGGTGCCGACCACAAAAAAGCGTCGAAGGCAAAAAGAGAGTGCAACACGAGGACTTCCCAGGAGGTCACCCATCCCAGTACTACTCTCGCCCAAGCATGCTTAACTTCGAAGTTCTGATGGGATCCGGTTCTTTAGAACTGGTATGATCGCACCCGTTACATGTTGCGCGAAAAAATGCTCTTATGCCTCACGCGGGAGCCGTGGGGGCCGCAACGCACGAACCGACTAGCCGTCATAGAAACGACCCCGAAAAACGACCGAAACGCGCTTAAACGGCATCCGAAACGGTCCCGAACCGACTTTGTCTGTTCGCCACGTCGTAGCCAGCGGAACGAGCTTTCCGTGGCCACGAAAATCGCCGAATTCCGATATCGGCGTGCCAAGTTACGGTCCGGAGAGCCGGAACTGCTGCTTTTGTCGCACGCCGCGGCTCGTGTCGGGTGCCGGCGCTGCGGCGCGCAAGGCGAGGGTGAAAGGGAAGCAGAAGACCTCGATGGATCAGATACGGTGTGTTGCGGGAAGTGAAAAGAAGGTCGGAGGTTGGTGCCGACGACAAAAAAGCGCCGAAGGCAAAAAGAGAGTGCAACACGAGGACTTCCCAGGAGGTCACCCATCCCAGTACTACTCTCGCCCAAGCACGCTTAACTTCGGAGTTCTGATGGAATCCGGTGCTTTAGTGCTGGTATGATCGCACCCGTTACATGTTGCGCGAAAAAATGCTCTTATGCCTCACGCGGGAGCCGTGGGGGCCGCAACGCACAAACCGACTAGCCGTCATAGAAACGCCCCGAAAAACGCCCGAAACGAGCTTAAACGGCATCTGAAACGGTCCCGAACCGACTTCGTCTGTTCGTCACGTCGTAGCCAGCGGAACGTGCTTTCCGTGGCCAGGAAAATCGCCGAATTTCGACATCGGCGTGCCAAGTTACGGTCCGGCGAGCCGGAACTGCTGCGTTTGTCGCACGCCGCGGCTCGTGTCGGGTGCCGGCGCTGCGGCGCGCAAGGCGAGGGTGAAAGGGAAGCAGAAGACCTCGATGGATCAGATACGGTGTGTTGCGGGAAGTGAAAAGAAGGTCGGAGGTTGGTGCCGACGACAAAAAAGCGCCGAAGGCAAAAAAAGAGTGCAACACGAGGACTTCCCAGGAGGTCACCCATCCCAGTACTACTCTCGCCCAAGCACGCTTAACTTCAGAGTTCTGATGGGATCCGGTGCTTTAGTGCTAGTGTGATCGCACCCGTTACATGTTGCGCGAAAAAATGCTCTTATGCCTCACGCGGGAGCCGTGGGGGCCGCAACGCACGAACCGACTAGCCGTCATAAAAACGGCCCCGAAAAACGCCCGAAATGAGCTTAAACGGCATCCGAAACGGTCCCGAACCGACTTCGTCTGTTCGTCACGTCGTAGCCAGCAGAACGTGCTTTCCGTGGGCAGGAAAATCGCCGAATTTCGACATCGGCGTGCCAAGTTACGGTCCGGCGAGCCGGAACTGCTGCGTTTGTCGCACGCCGCGGCTCGTGTCGGGTGCCGGCGCTGCGGCGCGCAAGGCGAGGGTGAAAGGGAAGCAGAAGACCTCGATGGATCAGATACGGTGTGTTGCGGGAAGTGAAAAGAAGGTCGGAGGTTGGTGCCGACGACAAAAAAGCGCCGAAGGCAAAAAGAGAGTGCAACACAAGGACTTCCCAGGAGGTCACCCATCCCAGTACTACTCTCGCTCAAGCACGCTTAACTTCAGAGTTCTGATGGGATCCGGTGCTTTAGTGCTGGTATGATCGCACCCGTTACATGTTGCGCGAAAAAATGCTCTTATGCCTCACGCGGGAGCCGTGGGGGCCGCAACGCACAAACCGACTAGTCATCATAGAAACGCCCGAAATGATCTTAAACGGCATCTAAAACGGTCCCGAACCGACTTCGTCTGTTCGTCACGTCGTAGCCAGCGGAACGAGCTTTCCGTGGCCAGGAAAATCGCCGAATTTCGACATCGGCGTGCCAAGTTACGGTCTGGCGAGCCGGAACTGCTGCGTTTGTCGCACGCCGCGGCTCGTGTCGGGTGCCGGCGCTGCGGCGCGCAAGGCGAGGGTGAAAGGGAAGCAGAAGACCTCGATGGATCAGATACGGTGTGTTGCGGGAAGTGAAAAGAAGGTCGGAGGTTGGTGCCGACGACAAAAAAGCGCCGAAGGCAAAAAGAGAGTGCAACACGAGGACTTCCCAGGAGGTCACCCATCCCAGTACTACTCTCGCCCAAGCACGCTTAACTTCAGAGTTCTAATGGGATCCGGTGCTTTAGTGCTAGTGTGATCGCACCCGTTACATGTTGCGCGAAAAAATGCTCTTATGCCTCACGCGGGAGCCGTGGGGGCCGCAACGCACGAACCGACTAGCCGTCATAAAAACGGCCCCGAAAAACGCCCGAAATGAGCTTAAACGGCATCCGAAACGGTCCCGAACCGACTTCGTCTGTTCGCCACGTCGTAGCCAGCGGAACGAGCTTTCCGTGGCCACGAAAATCGCCGAATTCCGACATCGGTGTGCCAAGTTACAGTCCGGAGAGCCGGAACTGCTGCTTTTGTCGCACGCCGCGGCTCGTGTCGGGTGCGGGCGCTGCGGCGCGCAAGGCGAGGGTGAAAGGGAAGCAGAAGACCTTGATGGATCAGATACGGTGTGTTGCGGTAAGTGAAAAGAAGGTCGGAGGTTGGTGCCGACGACAAAAAAGCGCCGAAGGTAAATAGAGAGTGCAACACGAGGACTTCCCAGGAGGTCACCCATTCCAGTACTACTCTCGCCCAAGCACGCTTAACTTCGGAGTTCTGATGGGATCCGGTGCTTTAGTGCTGCTATGATCGCACACGTTACATGTTGCGCGAAAAAATGCTCTTATGCCTCACGCGGGAGCCGTGGGGGCCGCAACGCACGAACCGACTAGCCGTCATAGAAACGGCCCCGAAAAACGACTGAAACTAGCTTAAACGGCATCCGAAACGGTCCCGAACCGACTTCGTCTGTTCGCCACGTCGTAGCCAGCGGAACGAGCTTTCCGTGGCCACGAAAATCGCCGAATTCCGACATCGGTGTGCCAAGTTACAGTCCGGAGAGCCGGAACTGCTGCTTTTGTCGCACGCCGCGGCTCGTGTCGGGTGCGGGCGCTGCGGCGCGCAAGGCGAGGGTGAAAGGGAAGCAGAAGACCTTGATGGATCAGATACGGTGTGTTGCGGTAAGTGAAAAGAAGGTCGGAGGTTGGTGCCGACGACAAAAAAGCGCCGAAGGTAAATAGAGAGTGCAACACGAGGACTTCCCAGGAGGTCACCCATTCCAGTAATACTCTCGCCCAAGCACGCTTAACTTCGGAGTTCTGATGGGATCCGGTGCTTTAGTGCTGGTATGATCGCACACGTTACATGTTGCGCGAAAAAATGCTCTTATGCCTCACGCGGGAGCCGTGGGGGCCGCAACGCACGAACCGACTAGCCGTCATAGAAACGGCCCCGAAAAATGACTGAAACTAGCTTACACGGCATCCGAAACGGTCCCGAACCGACTTCGTCTGTTCGCCACGTCGTAGCCAGCGGAACGAGCTTTCCGTGGCCACAAAAATCGCCGAATTCCGACATCGGCGTGCCAAGTTACGGTCCGGCGAGCCGGAACTGCTGCTTTTGTCGCACGCCGCGGCTCGTGTCGGGTGTCGGCGCTGCGGCGCGCAAGGCGAGGGTGAAAGGGAAGCAGAAGACCTCGATGGATCAGATACGGTGTGTTGCGGTAAGTGAAAAGAACGTCGGAGGTTGGTGCCGACCACAAAAAAGCGTCGAAGGCAAAAAGAGAGTGCAACACGAGGACTTCCCAGGAGGTCACCCATCCCAGTACTACTCTCGCCCAAGCATGCTTAACTTCGAAGTTCTGATGGGATCCGGTTCTTTAGAACTGGTATGATCGCACCCGTTACATGTTGCGCGAAAAAATGCTCTTATGCCTCACGCGGGAGCCGTGGGGGCCGCAACGCACGAACCGACTAGCCGTCATAGAAACGACCCCGAAAAACGACCGAAACGCGCTTAAACGGCATCCGAAACGGTCCCGAACCGACTTTGTCTGTTCGCCACGTCGTAGCCAGCGGAACGAGCTTTCCGTGGCCACGAAAATCGCCGAATTCCGACATCGGCGTGCCAAGTTACGGTCCGGAGAGCCGGAACTGCTGCTTTTGTCGCACGCCGCGGCTCGTGTCGGGTGCCGGCGCTGCGGCGCGCAAGGCGAGGGTGAAAGGGAAGCAGAAGACCTCGATGGATCAGATACGGTGTGTTGCGGGAAGTGAAAAGAAGGTCGGAGGTTGGTGCCGACGACAAAAAAGCGCCGAAGGCAAAAAGAGAGTGCAACACGAGGACTTCCCAGGAGGTCACCCATCCCAGTACTACTCTCGCCCAAGCACGCTTAACTTCGGAGTTCTGATGGAATCCGGTGCTTTAGTGCTGGTATGATCGCACCCGTTACATGTTGCGCGAAAAAATGCTCTTATGCCTCACGCGGGAGCCGTGGGGGCCGCAACGCACAAACCGACTAGCCGTCATAGAAACGCCCCGAAAAACGCCCGAAACGAGCTTAAACGGCATCTGAAACGGTCCCGAACCGACTTCGTCTGTTCGTCACGTCGTAGCCAGCGGAACGTGCTTTCCGTGGCCAGGAAAATCGCCGAATTTCGACATCGGCGTGCCAAGTTACGGTCCGGCGAGCCGGAACTGCTGCGTTTGTCGCACGCCGCGGCTCGTGTCGGGTGCCGGCGCTGCGGCGCGCAAGGCGAGGGTGAAAGGGAAGCAGAAGACCTCGATGGATCAGATACGGTGTGTTGCGGGAAGTGAAAAGAAGGTCGGAGGTTGGTGCCGACGACAAAAAAGCGCCGAAGGCAAAAAGAGAGTGCAACACAAGGACTTCCCAGGAGGTCACCCATCCCAGTACTACTCTTGCTCAAGCACGCTTAACTTCAGAGTTCTGATGGGATCCGGTGCTTTAGTGCTGGTATGATCGCACCCGTTACATGTTGCGCGAAAAAATGCTCTTATGCCTCACGCGGGAGCCGTGGGGGCCGCAACGCACAAACCGACTAGCCGTCATAGAAACGCCCGAAATGAGCTTAAACGGCATCTGAAACGGTCCCGAACCGACTTCGTCTTTTCGTCACGTCGTAGCCAGCGGAACGAGCTTTCCGTGGCCAGGAAAATCGCCGAATTTCGACATCGGCGTGCCAAGTTACGGTCCGGCGAGCCGGAACTGCTGCGTTTGTCGCACGCCGCGGCTCGTGTCGGGTGCCGGCGCTGCGGCGTGCAAGGCGAGGGTGAAAGGGAAGCAGAAGACCTGGATGGATCAGATACGGTGTGTTGCGGGAAGTGAAAAGAAGGTCGGAGGTTGGTGCCGACGACAAAAAAGCGCCGAAGGCAAAAAAAGAGTGCAACACGAGGACTTCCCAGGAGGTCACCCATCCCAGTACTACTCTCGCTCAAGCACGCTTAACTTCAGAGTTCTGATGGGATCCGGTGCTTTAGTGCTAGTGTGATCGCACCCGTTACATGTTGCGCGAAAAAATGCTCTTATGCCTCACGCGGGAGCCGTGGGGGCCGCAACGCACGAACCGACTAGCCGTCATAAAAACGGCCCCGAAAAACGCCCGAAATGAGCTTAAACGGCATCCGAAACGGTCCCGAACCGACTTCGTCTGTTCGTCACGTCGTAGCCAGCAGAACGTGCTTTCCGTGGGCAGGAAAATCGCCGAATTTCGACATCGGCGTGCCAAGTTACGGTCCGGCGAGCCGGAACTGCTGCGTTTGTCGCACGCCGCGGCTCGTGTCGGGTGCCGGCGCTGCGGCGCGCAAGGCGAGGGTGAAAGGGAAGCAGAAGACCTCGATGGATCAGATACGGTGTGTTGCGGGAAGTGAAAAGAAGGTCGGAGGTTGGTGCCGACGACAAAAAAGCGCCGAAGGCAAAAAGAGAGTGCAACACAAGGACTTCCCAGGAGGTCACCCATCCCAGTACTACTCTCGCTCAAGCACGCTTAACTTCAGAGTTCTGATGGGATCCGGTGCTTTAGTGCTGGTATGATCGCACCCGTTACATGTTGCGCGAAAAAATGCTCTTATGCCTCACGCGGGAGCCGTGGGGGCCGCAACGCACAAACCGACTAGTCATCATAGAAACGCCCGAAATGATCTTAAACGGCATCTAAAACGGTCCCGAACCGACTTCGTCTGTTCGTCACGTCGTAGCCAGCGGAACGAGCTTTCCGTGGCCAGGAAAATCGCCGAATTTCGACATCGGCGTGCCAAGTTACGGTCTGGCGAGCCGGAACTGCTGCGTTTGTCGCACGCCGCGGCTCGTGTCGGGTGCCGGCGCTGCGGCGCGCAAGGCGAGGGTGAAAGGGAAGCAGAAGACCTCGATGGATCAGATACGGTGTGTTGCGGGAAGTGAAAAGAAGGTCGGAGGTTGGTGCCGACGACAAAAAAGCGCCGAAGGCAAAAAGAGAGTGCAACACGAGGACTTCCCAGGAGGTCACCCATCCCAGTACTACTCTCGCCCAAGCACGCTTAACTTCAGAGTTCTAATGGGATCCGGTGCTTTAGTGCTAGTGTGATCGCACCCGTTACATGTTGCGCGAAAAAATGCTCTTATGCCTCACGCGGGAGCCGTGGGGGCCGCAACGCACGAACCGACTAGCCGTCATAAAAACGGCCCCGAAAAACGCCCGAAATGAGCTTAAACGGCATCCGAAACGGTCCCGAACCGACTTTGTCTGTTCGCCACGTCGTAGCCAGCGGAACGAGCTTTCCGTGGCCACGAAAATCGCCGAATTCCGACATCGGTGTGCCAAGTTACAGTCCGGAGAGCCGGAACTGCTGCTTTTGTCGCACGCCGCGGCTCGTGTCGGGTGCGGGCGCTGCGGCGCGCAAGGCGAGGGTGAAAGGGAAGCAGAAGACCTTGATGGATCAGATACGGTGTGTTGCGGTAAGTGAAAAGAAGGTCGGAGGTTGGTGCCGACGACAAAAAAGCGCCGAAGGTAAATAGAGAGTGCAACACGAGGACTTCCCAGGAGGTCACCCATTCCAGTACTACTCTCGCCCAAGCACGCTTAACTTCGGAGTTCTGATGGGATCCGGTGCTTTAGTGCTGCTATGATCGCACACGTTACATGTTGCGCGAAAAAATGCTCTTATGCCTCACGCGGGAGCCGTGGGGGCCGCAACGCACGAACCGACTAGCCGTCATAGAAACGGCCCCGAAAAACGACTGAAACTAGCTTAAACGGCATCCGAAACGGTCCCGAACCGACTTCGTCTGTTCGCCACGTCGTAGCCAGCGGAACGAGCTTTCCGTGGCCACGAAAATCGCCGAATTCCGACATCGGTGTGCCAAGTTACAGTCCGGAGAGCCGGAACTGCTGCTTTTGTCGCACGCCGCGGCTCGTGTCGGGTGCGGGCGCTGCGGCGCGCAAGGCGAGGGTGAAAGGGAAGCAGAAGACCTTGATGGATCAGATACGGTGTGTTGCGGTAAGTGAAAAGAAGGTCGGAGGTTGGTGCCGACGACAAAAAAGCGCCGAAGGTAAATAGAGAGTGCAACACGAGGACTTCCCAGGAGGTCACCCATTCCAGTAATACTCTCTTCCAAGCACGCTTAACTTCGTTGTTCTGATGGGATCCGGTGCTTTAGTGCTGGTATGATCGCACACGTTACATGTTGCGCGAAAAAATGCTCTTATGCCTCACGCGGGAGCCGTGGGGGCCGCAACGCACGAACCGACTAGCCGTCATAGAAACGGCCCCGAAAAATGACTGAAACTAGCTTACACGGCATCCGAAACGGTCCCGAACCGACTTCGTCTGTTCGCCACGTCGTAGCCAGCGGAACGAGCTTTCCGTGGCCACAAAAATCGCCGAATTCCGACATCGGCGTGCCAAGTTACGGTCCGGCGAGCCGGAACTGCTGCTTTTGTCGCACGCCGCGGCTCGTGTCGGGTGTCGGCGCTGCGGCGCGCAAGGCGAGGGTGAAAGGGAAGCAGAAGACCTCGATGGATCAGATACGGTGTGTTGCGGTAAGTGAAAAGAACGTCGGAGGTTGGTGCCGACCACAAAAAAGCGTCGAAGGCAAAAAGAGAGTGCAACACGAGGACTTCCCAGGAGGTCACCCATCCCAGTACTACTCTCGCCCAAGCATGCTTAACTTCGAAGTTCTGATGGGATCCGGTTCTTTAGAACTGGTATGATCGCACCCGTTACATGTTGCGCGAAAAAATGCTCTTATGCCTCACGCGGGAGCCGTGGGGGCCGCAACGCACGAACCGACTAGCCGTCATAGAAACGACCCCGAAAAACGACCGAAACGCGCTTAAACGGCATCCGAAACGGTCCCGAACCGACTTTGTCTGTTCGCCACGTCGTAGCCAGCGGAACGAGCTTTCCGTGGCCACGAAAATCGCCGAATTCCGACATCGGCGTGCCAAGTTACGGTCCGGAGAGCCGGAACTGCTGCTTTTGTCGCACGCCGCGGCTCGTGTCGGGTGCCGGCGCTGCGGCGCGCAAGGCGAGGGTGAAAGGGAAGCAGAAGACCTCGATGGATCAGATACGGTGTGTTGCGGGAAGTGAAAAGAAGGTCGGAGGTTGGTGCCGACGACAAAAAAGCGCCGAAGGCAAAAAGAGAGTGCAACACGAGGACTTCCCAGGAGGTCACCCATCCCAGTACTACTCTCGCCCAAGCACGCTTAACTTCGGAGTTCTGATGGAATCCGGTGCTTTAGTGCTGGTATGATCGCACCCGTTACATGTTGCGCGAAAAAATGCTCTTATGCCTCACGCGGGAGCCGTGGGGGCCGCAACGCACAAACCGACTAGCCGTCATAGAAACGCCCCGAAAAACGCCCGAAACGAGCTTAAACGGCATCTGAAACGGTCCCGAACCGACTTCGTCTGTTCGTCACGTCGTAGCCAGCGGAACGTGCTTTCCGTGGCCAGGAAAATCGCCGAATTTCGACATCGGCGTGCCAAGTTACGGTCCGGCGAGCCGGAACTGCTGCGTTTGTCGCACGCCGCGGCTCGTGTCGGGTGCCGGCGCTGCGGCGCGCAAGGCGAGGGTGAAAGGGAAGCAGAAGACCTCGATGGATCAGATACGGTGTGTTGCGGGAAGTGAAAAGAAGGTCGGAGGTTGGTGCCGACGACAAAAAAGCGCCGAAGGCAAAAAAAGAGTGCAACACGAGGACTTCCCAGGAGGTCACCCATCCCAGTACTACTCTCGCCCAAGCACGCTTAACTTCAGAGTTCTGATGGGATCCGGTGCTTTAGTGCTAGTGTGATCGCACCCGTTACATGTTGCGCGAAAAAATGCTCTTATGCCTCACGCGGGAGCCGTGGGGGCCGCAACGCACGAACCGACTAGCCGTCATAAAAACGGCCCCGAAAAACGCCCGAAATGAGCTTAAACGGCATCCGAAACGGTCCCGAACCGACTTCGTCTGTTCGTCACGTCGTAGCCAGCAGAACGTGCTTTCCGTGGGCAGGAAAATCGCCGAATTTCGACATCGGCGTGCCAAGTTACGGTCCGGCGAGCCGGAACTGCTGCGTTTGTCGCACGCCGCGGCTCGTGTCGGGTGCCGGCGCTGCGGCGCGCAAGGCGAGGGTGAAAGGGAAGCAGAAGACCTCGATGGATCAGATACGGTGTGTTGCGGGAAGTGAAAAGAAGGTCGGAGGTTGGTGCCGACGACAAAAAAGCGCCGAAGGCAAAAAGAGAGTGCAACACAAGGACTTCCCAGGAGGTCACCCATCCCAGTACTACTCTCGCTCAAGCACGCTTAACTTCAGAGTTCTGATGGGATCCGGTGCTTTAGTGCTGGTATGATCGCACCCGTTACATGTTGCGCGAAAAAATGCTCTTATGCCTCACGCGGGAGCCGTGGGGGCCGCAACGCACAAACCGACTAGTCATCATAGAAACGCCCGAAATGATCTTAAACGGCATCTAAAACGGTCCCGAACCGACTTCGTCTGTTCGTCACGTCGTAGCCAGCGGAACGAGCTTTCCGTGGCCAGGAAAATCGCCGAATTTCGACATCGGCGTGCCAAGTTACGGTCTGGCGAGCCGGAACTGCTGCGTTTGTCGCACGCCGCGGCTCGTGTCGGGTGCCGGCGCTGCGGCGCGCAAGGCGAGGGTGAAAGGGAAGCAGAAGACCTCGATGGATCAGATACGGTGTGTTGCGGGAAGTGAAAAGAAGGTCGGAGGTTGGTGCCGACGACAAAAAAGCGCCGAAGGCAAAAAGAGAGTGCAACACGAGGACTTCCCAGGAGGTCACCCATCCCAGTACTACTCTCGCCCAAGCACGCTTAACTTCAGAGTTCTAATGGGATCCGGTGCTTTAGTGCTAGTGTGATCGCACCCGTTACATGTTGCGCGAAAAAATGCTCTTATGCCTCACGCGGGAGCCGTGGGGGCCGCAACGCACGAACCGACTAGCCGTCATAAAAACGGCCCCGAAAAACGCCCGAAATGAGCTTAAACGGCATCCGAAACGGTCCCGAACTGACTTCGTCTGTTCGCCACGTCGTAGCCAGCGGAACGAGCTTTCCGTGGCCACGAAAATCGCCGAATTCCGACATCGGTGTGCCAAGTTACAGTCCGGAGAGCCGGAACTGCTGCTTTTGTCGCACGCCGCGGCTCGTGTCGGGTGCGGGCGCTGCGGCGCGCAAGGCGAGGGTGAAAGGGAAGCAGAAGACCTTGATGGATCAGATACGGTGTGTTGCGGTAAGTGAAAAGAAGGTCGGAGGTTGGTGCCGACGACAAAAAAGCGCCGAAGGTAAATAGAGAGTGCAACACGAGGACTTCCCAGGAGGTCACCCATTCCAGTACTACTCTCGCCCAAGCACGCTTAACTTCGGAGTTCTGATGGGATCCGGTGCTTTAGTGCTGCTATGATCGCACACGTTACATGTTGCGCGAAAAAATGCTCTTATGCCTCACGCGGGAGCCGTGGGGGCCGCAACGCACGAACCGACTAGCCGTCATAGAAACGGCCCCGAAAAACGACTGAAACTAGCTTAAACGGCATCCGAAACGGTCCCGAACCGACTTCGTCTGTTCGCCACGTCGTAGCCAGCGGAACGAGCTTTCCGTGGCCACGAAAATCGCCGAATTCCGACATCGGTGTGCCAAGTTACAGTCCGGAATGCCGGAACTGCTGCTTTTGTCGCACGCCGCGGCTCGTGTCGGGTGCGGGCGCTGCGGCGCGCAAGGCGAGGGTGAAAGGGAAGCAGAAGACCTTGATGGATCAGATACGGTGTGTTGCGGTAAGTGAAAAGAAGGTCGGAGGTTGGTGCCGACGACAAAAAAGCGCCGAAGGTAAATAGAGAGTGCAACACGAGGACTTCCCAGGAGGTCACCCATTCCAGTAATACTCTCGCCCAAGCACGCTTAACTTCGGAGTTCTGATGGGATCCGGTGCTTTAGTGCTGGTATGATCGCACACGTTACATGTTGCGCGAAAAAATGCTCTTATGCCTCACGCGGGAGCCGTGGGGGCCGCAACGCACGAACCGACTAGCCGTCATAGAAACGGCCCCGAAAAATGACTGAAACTAGCTTACACGGCATCCGAAACGGTCCCGAACCGACTTCGTCTGTTCGCCACGTCGTAGCCAGCGGAACGAGCTTTCCGTGGCCACAAAAATCGCCGAATTCCGACATCGGCGTGCCAAGTTACGGTCCGGCGAGCCGGAACTGCTGCTTTTGTCGCACGCCGCGGCTCGTGTCGGGTGTCGGCGCTGCGGCGCGCAAGGCGAGGGTGAAAGGGAAGCAGAAGACCTCGATGGATCAGATACGGTGTGTTGCGGTAAGTGAAAAGAACGTCGGAGGTTGGTGCCGACCACAAAAAAGCGTCGAAGGCAAAAAGAGAGTGCAACACGAGGACTTCCCAGGAGGTCACCCATCCCAGTACTACTCTCGCCCAAGCATGCTTAACTTCGAAGTTCTGATGGGATCCGGTTCTTTAGAACTGGTATGATCGCACCCGTTACATGTTGCGCGAAAAAATGCTCTTATGCCTCACGCGGGAGCCGTGGGGGCCGCAACGCACGAACCGACTAGCCGTCATAGAAACGACCCCGAAAAACGACCGAAACGCGCTTAAACGGCATCCGAAACGGTCCCGAACCGACTTTGTCTGTTCGCCACGTCGTAGCCAGCGGAACGAGCTTTCCGTGGCCACGAAAATCGCCGAATTCCGATATCGGCGTGCCAAGTTACGGTCCGGAGAGCCGGAACTGCTGCTTTTGTCGCACGCCGCGGCTCGTGTCGGGTGCCGGCGCTGCGGCGCGCAAGGCGAGGGTGAAAGGGAAGCAGAAGACCTCGATGGATCAGATACGGTGTGTTGCGGGAAGTGAAAAGAAGGTCGGAGGTTGGTGCCGACGACAAAAAAGCGCCGAAGGCAAAAAGAGAGTGCAACACGAGGACTTCCCAGGAGGTCACCCATCCCAGTACTACTCTCGCCCAAGCACGCTTAACTTCGGAGTTCTGATGGAATCCGGTGCTTTAGTGCTGGTATGATCGCACCCGTTACATGTTGCGCGAAAAAATGCTCTTATGCCTCACGCGGGAGACGTGGGGGCCGCAACGCACAAACCGACTAGCCGTCATAGAAACGCCCCGAAAAACGCCCGAAACGAGCTTAAACGGCATCTGAAACGGTCCCGAACCGACTTCGTCTGTTCGTCACGTCGTAGCCAGCGGAACGTGCTTTCCGTGGCCAGGAAAATCGCCGAATTTCGACATCGGCGTGCCAAGTTACGGTCCGGCGAGCCGGAACTGCTGCGTTTGTCGCACGCCGCGGCTCGTGTCGGGTGCCGGCGCTGCGGCGCGCAAGGCGAGGGTGAAAGGGAAGCAGAAGACCTCGATGGATCAGATACGGTGTGTTGCGGGAAGTGAAAAGAAGGTCGGAGGTTGGTGCCGACGACAAAAAAGCGCCGAAGGCAAAAAAAGAGTGCAACACGAGGACTTCCCAGGAGGTCACCCATCCCAGTACTACTCTCGCCCAAGCACGCTTAACTTCAGAGTTCTGATGGGATCCGGTGCTTTAGTGCTAGTGTGATCGCACCCGTTACATGTTGCGCGAAAAAATGCTCTTATGCCTCACGCGGGAGCCGTGGGGGCCGCAACGCACGAACCGACTAGCCGTCATAAAAACGGCCCCGAAAAACGCCCGAAATGAGCTTAAACGGCATCCGAAACGGTCCCGAACCGACTTCGTCTGTTCGTCACGTCGTAGCCAGCAGAACGTGCTTTCCGTGGGCAGGAAAATCGCCGAATTTCGACATCGGCGTGCCAAGTTACGGTCCGGCGAGCCGGAACTGCTGCGTTTGTCGCACGCCGCGGCTCGTGTCGGGTGCCGGCGCTGCGGCGCGCAAGGCGAGGGTGAAAGGGAAGCAGAAGACCTCGATGGATCAGATACGGTGTGTTGCGGGAAGTGAAAAGAAGGTCGGAGGTTGGTGCCGACGACAAAAAAGCGCCGAAGGCAAAAAGAGAGTGCAACACAAGGACTTCCCAGGAGGTCACCCATCCCAGTACTACTCTCGCTCAAGCACGCTTAACTTCAGAGTTCTGATGGGATCCGGTGCTTTAGTGCTGGTATGATCGCACCCGTTACATGTTGCGCGAAAAAATGCTCTTATGCCTCACGCGGGAGCCGTGGGGGCCGCAACGCACAAACCGACTAGTCATCATAGAAACGCCCGAAATGATCTTAAACGGCATCTAAAACGGTCCCGAACCGACTTCGTCTGTTCGTCACGTCGTAGCCAGCGGAACGAGCTTTCCGTGGCCAGGAAAATCGCCGAATTTCGACATCGGCGTGCCAAGTTACGGTCTGGCGAGCCGGAACTGCTGCGTTTGTCGCACGCCGCGGCTCGTGTCGGGTGCCGGCGCTGCGGCGCGCAAGGCGAGGGTGAAAGGGAAGCAGAAGACCTCGATGGATCAGATACGGTGTGTTGCGGGAAGTGAAAAGAAGGTCGGAGGTTGGTGCCGACGACAAAAAAGCGCCGAAGGCAAAAAGAGAGTGCAACACGAGGACTTCCCAGGAGGTCACCCATCCCAGTACTACTCTCGCCCAAGCACGCTTAACTTCAGAGTTCTAATGGGATCCGGTGCTTTAGTGCTAGTGTGATCGCACCCGTTACATGTTGCGCGAAAAAATGCTCTTATGCCTCACGCGGGAGCCGTGGGGGCCGCAACGCACGAACCGACTAGCCGTCATAAAAACGGCCCCGAAAAACGCCCGAAATGAGCTTAAACGGCATCCGAAACGGTCCCGAACCGACTTCGTCTGTTCGCCACGTCGTAGCCAGCGGAACGAGCTTTCCGTGGCCACGAAAATCGCCGAATTCCGACATCGGTGTGCCAAGTTACAGTCCGGAGAGCCGGAACTGCTGCTTTTGTCGCACGCCGCGGCTCGTGTCGGGTGCGGGCGCTGCGGCGCGCAAGGCGAGGGTGAAAGGGAAGCAGAAGACCTTGATGGATCAGATACGGTGTGTTGCGGTAAGTGAAAAGAAGGTCGGAGGTTGGTGCCGACGACAAAAAAGCGCCGAAGGTAAATAGAGAGTGCAACACGAGGACTTCCCAGGAGGTCACCCATTCCAGTAATACTCTCGCCCAAGCACGCTTAACTTCGGAGTTCTGATGGGATCCGGTGCTTTAGTGCTGGTATGATCGCACACGTTACATGTTGCGCGAAAAAATGCTCTTATGCCTCACGCGGGAGCCGTGGGGGCCGCAACGCACGAACCGACTAGCCGTCATAGAAACGGCCCCGAAAAATGACTGAAACTAGCTTACACGGCATCCGAAACGGTCCCGAACCGACTTCGTCTGTTCGCCACGTCGTAGCCAGCGGAACGAGCTTTCCGTGGCCACAAAAATCGCCGAATTCCGACATCGGCGTGCCAAGTTACGGTCCGGCGAGCCGGAACTGCTGCTTTTGTCGCACGCCGCGGCTCGTGTCGGGTGTCGGCGCTGCGGCGCGCAAGGCGAGGGTGAAAGGGAAGCAGAAGACCTCGATGGATCAGATACGGTGTGTTGCGGTAAGTGAAAAGAACGTCGGAGGTTGGTGCCGACCACAAAAAAGCGTCGAAGGCAAAAAGAGAGTGCAACACGAGGACTTCCCAGGAGGTCACCCATCCCAGTACTACTCTCGCCCAAGCATGCTTAACTTCGAAGTTCTGATGGGATCCGGTTCTTTAGAACTGGTATGATCGCACCCGTTACATGTTGCGCGAAAAAATGCTCTTATGCCTCACGCGGGAGCCGTGGGGGCCGCAACGCACGAACCGACTAGCCGTCATAGAAACGACCCCGAAAAACGACCGAAACGCGCTTAAACGGCATCCGAAACGGTCCCGAACCGACTTTGTCTGTTCGCCACGTCGTAGCCAGCGGAACGAGCTTTCCGTGGCCACGAAAATCGCCGAATTCCGACATCGGCGTGCCAAGTTACGGTCCGGAGAGCCGGAACTGCTGCTTTTGTCGCACGCCGCGGCTCGTGTCGGGTGCCGGCGCTGCGGCGCGCAAGGCGAGGGTGAAAGGGAAGCAGAAGACCTCGATGGATCAGATACGGTGTGTTGCGGGAAGTGAAAAGAAGGTCGGAGGTTGGTGCCGACGACAAAAAAGCGCCGAAGGCAAAAAGAGAGTGCAACACGAGGACTTCCCAGGAGGTCACCCATCCCAGTACTACTCTCGCCCAAGCACGCTTAACTTCGGAGTTCTGATGGAATCCGGTGCTTTAGTGCTGGTATGATCGCACCCGTTACATGTTGCGCGAAAAAATGCTCTTATGCCTCACGCGGGAGCCGTGGGGGCCGCAACGCACAAACCGACTAGCCGTCATAGAAACGCCCCGAAAAACGCCCGAAACGAGCTTAAACGGCATCTGAAACGGTCCCGAACCGACTTCGTCTGTTCGTCACGTCGTAGCCAGCGGAACGTGCTTTCCGTGGCCAGGAAAATCGCCGAATTTCGACATCGGCGTGCCAAGTTACGGTCCGGCGAGCCGGAACTGCTGCGTTTGTCGCACGCCGCGGCTCGTGTCGGGTGCCGGCGCTGCGGCGCGCAAGGCGAGGGTGAAAGGGAAGCAGAAGACCTCGATGGATCAGATACGGTGTGTTGCGGGAAGTGAAAAGAAGGTCGGAGGTTGGTGCCGACGACAAAAAAGCGCCGAAGGCAAAAAGAGAGTGCAACACAAGGACTTCCCAGGAGGTCACCCATCCCAGTACTACTCTTGCTCAAGCACGCTTAACTTCAGAGTTCTGATGGGATCCGGTGCTTTAGTGCTGGTATGATCGCACCCGTTACATGTTGCGCGAAAAAATGCTCTTATGCCTCACGCGGGAGCCGTGGGGGCCGCAACGCACAAACCGACTAGCCGTCATAGAAACGCCCGAAATGAGCTTAAACGGCATCTGAAACGGTCCCGAACCGACTTCGTCTTTTCGTCACGTCGTAGCCAGCGGAACGAGCTTTCCGTGGCCAGGAAAATCGCCGAATTTCGACATCGGCGTGCCAAGTTACGGTCCGGCGAGCCGGAACTGCTGCGTTTGTCGCACGCCGCGGCTCGTGTCGGGTGCCGGCGCTGCGGCGTGCAAGGCGAGGGTGAAAGGGAAGCAGAAGACCTCGATGGATCAGATACGGTGTGTTGCGGGAAGTGAAAAGAAGGTCGGAGGTTGGTGCCGACGACAAAAAAGCGCCGAAGGCAAAAAAAGAGTGCAACACGAGGACTTCCCAGGAGGTCACCCATCCCAGTACTACTCTCGCTCAAGCACGCTTAACTTCAGAGTTCTGATGGGATCCGGTGCTTTAGTGCTAGTGTGATCGCACCCGTTACATGTTGCGCGAAAAAATGCTCTTATGCCTCACGCGGGAGCCGTGGGGGCCGCAACGCACGAACCGACTAGCCGTCATAAAAACGGCCCCGAAAAACGCCCGAAATGAGCTTAAACGGCATCCGAAACGGTCCCGAACCGACTTCGTCTGTTCGTCACGTCGTAGCCAGCAGAACGTGCTTTCCGTGGGCAGGAAAATCGCCGAATTTCGACATCGGCGTGCCAAGTTACGGTCCGGCGAGCCGGAACTGCTGCGTTTGTCGCACGCCGCGGCTCGTGTCGGGTGCCGGCGCTGCGGCGCGCAAGGCGAGGGTGAAAGGGAAGCAGAAGACCTCGATGGATCAGATACGGTGTGTTGCGGGAAGTGAAAAGAAGGTCGGAGGTTGGTGCCGACGACAAAAAAGCGCCGAAGGCAAAAAGAGAGTGCAACACAAGGACTTCCCAGGAGGTCACCCATCCCAGTACTACTCTCGCTCAAGCACGCTTAACTTCAGAGTTCTGATGGGATCCGGTGCTTTAGTGCTGGTATGATCGCACCCGTTACATGTTGCGCGAAAAAATGCTCTTATGCCTCACGCGGGAGCCGTGGGGGCCGCAACGCACAAACCGACTAGTCATCATAGAAACGCCCGAAATGATCTTAAACGGCATCTAAAACGGTCCCGAACCGACTTCGTCTGTTCGTCACGTCGTAGCCAGCGGAACGAGCTTTCCGTGGCCAGGAAAATCGCCGAATTTCGACATCGGCGTGCCAAGTTACGGTCTGGCGAGCCGGAACTGCTGCGTTTGTCGCACGCCGCGGCTCGTGTCGGGTGCCGGCGCTGCGGCGCGCAAGGCGAGGGTGAAAGGGAAGCAGAAGACCTCGATGGATCAGATACGGTGTGTTGCGGGAAGTGAAAAGAAGGTCGGAGGTTGGTGCCGACGACAAAAAAGCGCCGAAGGCAAAAAGAGAGTGCAACACGAGGACTTCCCAGGAGGTCACCCATCCCAGTACTACTCTCGCCCAAGCACGCTTAACTTCAGAGTTCTAATGGGATCCGGTGCTTTAGTGCTAGTGTGATCGCACCCGTTACATGTTGCGCGAAAAAATGCTCTTATGCCTCACGCGGGAGCCGTGGGGGCCGCAACGCACGAACCGACTAGCCGTCATAAAAACGGCCCCGAAAAACGCCCGAAATGAGCTTAAACGGCATCCGAAACGGTCCCGAACCGACTTCGTCTGTTCGCCACGTCGTAGCCAGCGGAACGAGCTTTCCGTGGCCACGAAAATCGCCGAATTCCGACATCGGTGTGCCAAGTTACAGTCCGGAGAGCCGGAACTGCTGCTTTTGTCGCACGCCGCGGCTCGTGTCGGGTGCGGGCGCTGCGGCGCGCAAGGCGAGGGTGAAAGGGAAGCAGAAGACCTTGATGGATCAGATACGGTGTGTTGCGGTAAGTGAAAAGAAGGTCGGAGGTTGGTGCCGACGACAAAAAAGCGCCGAAGGTAAATAGAGAGTGCAACACGAGGACTTCCCAGGAGGTCACCCATTCCAGTACTACTCTCGCCCAAGCACGCTTAACTTCGGAGTTCTGATGGGATCCGGTGCTTTAGTGCTGCTATGATCGCACACGTTACATGTTGCGCGAAAAAATGCTCTTATGCCTCACGCGGGAGCCGTGGGGGCCGCAACGCACGAACCGACTAGCCGTCATAGAAACGGCCCCGAAAAACGACTGAAACTAGCTTAAACGGCATCCGAAACGGTCCCGAACCGACTTCGTCTGTTCGCCACGTCGTAGCCAGCGGAACGAGCTTTCCGTGGCCACGAAAATCGCCGAATTCCGACATCGGTGTGCCAAGTTACAGTCCGGAGAGCCGGAACTGCTGCTTTTGTCGCACGCCGCGGCTCGTGTCGGGTGCGGGCGCTGCGGCGCGCAAGGCGAGGGTGAAAGGGAAGCAGAAGACCTTGATGGATCAGATACGGTGTGTTGCGGTAAGTGAAAAGAAGGTCGGAGGTTGGTGCCGACGACAAAAAAGCGCCGAAGGTAAATAGAGAGTGCAACACGAGGACTTCCCAGGAGGTCACCCATTCCAGTAATACTCTCGCCCAAGCACGCTTAACTTCGGAGTTCTGATGGGATCCGGTGCTTTAGTGCTGGTATGATCGCACACGTTACATGTTGCGCGAAAAAATGCTCTTATGCCTCACGCGGGAGCCGTGGGGGCCGCAACGCACGAACCGACTAGCCGTCATAGAAACGGCCCCGAAAAATGACTGAAACTAGCTTACGCGGCATCCGAAACGGTCCCGAACCGACTTCGTCTGTTCGCCACGTCGTAGCCAGCGGAACGAGCTTTCCGTGGCCACAAAAATCGCCGAATTCCGACATCGGCGTGCCAAGTTACGGTCCGGCGAGCCGGAACTGCTGCTTTTGTCGCACGCCGCGGCTCGTGTCGGGTGTCGGCGCTGCGGCGCGCAAGGCGAGGGTGAAAGGGAAGCAGAAGACCTCGATGGATCAGATACGGTGTGTTGCGGTAAGTGAAAAGAACGTCGGAGGTTGGTGCCGACCACAAAAAAGCGTCGAAGGCAAAAAGAGAGTGCAACACGAGGACTTCCCAGGAGGTCACCCATCCCAGTACTACTCTCGCCCAAGCATGCTTAACTTCGAAGTTCTGATGGGATCCGGTTCTTTAGAACTGGTATGATCGCACCCGTTACATGTTGCGCGAAAAAATGCTCTTATGCCTCACGCGGGAGCCGTGGGGGCCGCAACGCACGAACCGACTAGCCGTCATAGAAACGACCCCGAAAAACGACCGAAACGCGCTTAAACGGCATCCGAAACGGTCCCGAACCGACTTTGTCTGTTCGCCACGTCGTAGCCAGCGGAACGAGCTTTCCGTGGCCACGAAAATCGCCGAATTCCGACATCGGCGTGCCAAGTTACGGTCCGGAGAGCCGGAACTGCTGCTTTTGTCGCACGCCGCGGCTCGTGTCGGGTGCCGGCGCTGCGGCGCGCAAGGCGAGGGTGAAAGGGAAGCAGAAGACCTCGATGGATCAGATACGGTGTGTTGCGGGAAGTGAAAAGAAGGTCGGAGGTTGGTGCCGACGACAAAAAAGCGCCGAAGGCAAAAAGAGAGTGCAACACGAGGACTTCCCAGGAGGTCACCCATCCCAGTACTACTCTCGCCCAAGCACGCTTAACTTCGGAGTTCTGATGGAATCCGGTGCTTTAGTGCTGGTATGATCGCACCCGTTACATGTTGCGCGAAAAAATGCTCTTATGCCTCACGCGGGAGCCGTGGGGGCCGCAACGCACAAACCGACTAGCCGTCATAGAAACGCCCCGAAAAACGCCCGAAACGAGCTTAAACGGCATCTGAAACGGTCCCGAACCGACTTCGTCTGTTCGTCACGTCGTAGCCAGCGGAACGTGCTTTCCGTGGCCAGGAAAATCGCCGAATTTCGACATCGGCGTGCCAAGTTACGGTCCGGCGAGCCGGAACTGCTGCGTTTGTCGCACGCCGCGGCTCGTGTCGGGTGCCGGCGCTGCGGCGCGTTAGGCGAGGGTGAAAGGGAAGCAGAAGACCTCGATGGATCAGATACGGTGTGTTGCGGGAAGTGAAAAGAAGGTCGGAGGTTGGTGCCGACGACAAAAAAGCGCCGAAGGCAAAAAGAGAGTGCAACACAAGGACTTCCCAGGAGGTCACCCATCCCAGTACTACTCTTGCTCAAGCACGCTTAACTTCAGAGTTCTGATGGGATCCGGTGCTTTAGTGCTGGTATGATCGCACCCGTTACATGTTGCGCGAAAAAATGCTCTTATGCCTCACGCGGGAGCCGTGGGGGCCGCAACGCACAAACCGACTAGCCGTCATAGAAACGCCCGAAATGAGCTTAAACGGCATCTGAAACGGTCCCGAACCGACTTCGTCTTTTCGTCACGTCGTAGCCAGCGGAACGAGCTTTCCGTGGCCAGGAAAATCGCCGAATTTCGACATCGGCGTGCCAAGTTACGGTCCGGCGAGCCGGAACTGCTGCGTTTGTCGCACGCCGCGGCTCGTGTCGGGTGCCGGCGCTGCGGCGCGCAAGGCGAGGGTGAAAGGGAAGCAGAAGACCTCGATGGATCAGATACGGTGTGTTGCGGGAAGTGAAAAGAAGGTCGGAGGTTGGTGCCGACGACAAAAAAGCGCCGAAGGCAAAAAGAGAGTGCAACACAAGGACTTCCCAGGAGGTCACCCATCCCAGTACTACTCTCGCTCAAGCACGCTTAACTTCAGAGTTCTGATGGGATCCGGTGCTTTAGTGCTGGTATGATCGCACCCGTTACATGTTGCGCGAAAAAATGCTCTTATGCCTCACGCGGGAGCCGTGGGGGCCGCAACGCACAAACCGACTAGTCATCATAGAAACGCCCGAAATGATCTTAAACGGCATCTAAAACGGTCCCGAACCGACTTCGTCTGTTCGTCACGTCGTAGCCAGCGGAACGAGCTTTCCGTGGCCAGGAAAATCGCCGAATTTCGACATCGGCGTGCCAAGTTACGGTCTGGCGAGCCGGAACTGCTGCGTTTGTCGCACGCCGCGGCTCGTGTCGGGTGCCGGCGCTGCGGCGCGCAAGGCGAGGGTGAAAGGGAAGCAGAAGACCTCGATGGATCAGATACGGTGTGTTGCGGGAAGTGAAAAGAAGGTCGGAGGTTGGTGCCGACGACAAAAAAGCGCCGAAGGCAAAAAGAGAGTGCAACACGAGGACTTCCCAGGAGGTCACCCATCCCAGTACTACTCTCGCCCAAGCACGCTTAACTTCAGAGTTCTAATGGGATCCGGTGCTTTAGTGCTAGTGTGATCGCACCCGTTACATGTTGCGCGAAAAAATGCTCTTATGCCTCACGCGGGAGCCGTGGGGGCCGCAACGCACGAACCGACTAGCCGTCATAAAAACGGCCCCGAAAAACGCCCGAAATGAGCTTAAACGGCATCCGAAACGGTCCCGAACCGACTTCGTCTGTTCGCCACGTCGTAGCCAGCGGAACGAGCTTTCCGTGGCCACGAAAATCGCCGAATTCCGACATCGGTGTGCCAAGTTACAGTCCGGAGAGCCGGAACTGCTGCTTTTGTCGCACGCCGCGGCTCGTGTCGGGTGCGGGCGCTGCGGCGCGCAAGGCGAGGGTGAAAGGGAAGCAGAAGACCTTGATGGATCAGATACGGTGTGTTGCGGTAAGTGAAAAGAAGGTCGGAGGTTGGTGCCGACGACAAAAAAGCGCCGAAGGTAAATAGAGAGTGCAACACGAGGACTTCCCAGGAGGTCACCCATTCCAGTAATACTCTCGCCCAAGCACGCTTAACTTCGGAGTTCTGATGGGATCCGGTGCTTTAGTGCTGCTATGATCGCACACGTTACATGTTGCGCGAAAAAATGCTCTTATGCCTCACGCGGGAGCCGTGGGGGCCGCAACGCACGAACCGACTAGCCGTCATAGAAACGGCCCCGAAAAATGACTGAAACTAGCTTACACGGCATCCGAAACGGTCCCGAACCGACTTCGTCTGTTCGCCACGTCGTAGCCAGCGGAACGAGCTTTCCGTGGCCACAAAAATCGCCGAATTCCGACATCGGCGTGCCAAGTTACGGTCCGGCGAGCCGGAACTGCTGCTTTTGTCGCACGCCGCGGCTCGTGTCGGGTGTCGGCGCTGCGGCGCGCAAGGCGAGGGTGAAAGGGAAGCAGAAGACCTCGATGGATCAGATACGGTGTGTTGCGGTAAGTGAAAAGAACGTCGGAGGTTGGTGCCGACCACAAAAAAGCGTCGAAGGCAAAAAGAGAGTGCAACACGAGGACTTCCCAGGAGGTCACCCATCCCAGTACTACTCTCGCCCAAGCATGCTTAACTTCGAAGTTCTGATGGGATCCGGTTCTTTAGAACTGGTATGATCGCACCCGTTACATGTTGCGCGAAAAAATGCTCTTATGCCTCACGCGGGAGCCGTGGGGGCCGCAACGCACGAACCGACTAGCCGTCATAGAAACGACCCCGAAAAACGACCGAAACGCGCTTAAACGGCATCCGAAACGGTCCCGAACCGACTTTGTCTGTTCGCCACGTCGTAGCCAGCGGAACGAGCTTTCCGTGGCCACGAAAATCGCCGAATTCCGATATCGGCGTGCCAAGTTACGGTCCGGAGAGCCGGAACTGCTGCTTTTGTCGCACGCCGCGGCTCGTGTCGGGTGCCGGCGCTGCGGCGCGCAAGGCGAGGGTGAAAGGGAAGCAGAAGACCTCGATGGATCAGATACGGTGTGTTGCGGGAAGTGAAAAGAAGGTCGGAGGTTGGTGCCGACGACAAAAAAGCGCCGAAGGCAAAAAGAGAGTGCAACACGAGGACTTTCCAGGAGGTCACCCATCCCAGTACTACTCTCGCCCAAGCACGCTTAACTTCGGAGTTCTGATGGAATCCGGTGCTTTAGTGCTGGTATGATCGCACCCGTTACATGTTGCGCGAAAAAATGCTCTTATGCCTCACGCGGGAGACGTGGGGGCCGCAACGCACAAACCGACTAGCCGTCATAGAAACGCCCCGAAAAACGCCCGAAACGAGCTTAAACGGCATCTGAAACGGTCCCGAACCGACTTCGTCTGTTCGTCACGTCGTAGCCAGCGGAACGTGCTTTCCGTGGCCAGGAAAATCGCCGAATTTCGACATCGGCGTGCCAAGTTACGGTCCGGCGAGCCGGAACTGCTGCGTTTGTCGCACGCCGCGGCTCGTGTCGGGTGCCGGCGCTGCGGCGCGCAAGGCGAGGGTGAAAGGGAAGCAGAAGACCTCGATGGATCAGATACGGTGTGTTGCGGGAAGTGAAAAGAAGGTCGGAGGTTGGTGCCGACGACAAAAAAGCGCCGAAGGCAAAAAAAGAGTGCAACACGAGGACTTCCCAGGAGGTCACCCATCCCAGTACTACTCTCGCCCAAGCACGCTTAACTTCAGAGTTCTGATGGGATCCGGTGCTTTAGTGCTAGTGTGATCGCACCCGTTACATGTTGCGCGAAAAAATGCTCTTATGCCTCACGCGGGAGCCGTGGGGGCCGCAACGCACGAACCGACTAGCCGTCATAAAAACGGCCCCGAAAAACGCCCGAAATGAGCTTAAACGGCATCCGAAACGGTCCCGAACCGACTTCGTCTGTTCGTCACGTCGTAGCCAGCAGAACGTGCTTTCCGTGGGCAGGAAAATCGCCGAATTTCGACATCGGCGTGCCAAGTTACGGTCCGGCGAGCCGGAACTGCTGCGTTTGTCGCACGCCGCGGCTCGTGTCGGGTGCCGGCGCTGCGGCGCGCAAGGCGAGGGTGAAAGGGAAGCAGAAGACCTCGATGGATCAGATACGGTGTGTTGCGGGAAGTGAAAAGAAGGTCGGAGGTTGGTGCCGACGACAAAAAAGCGCCGAAGGCAAAAAGAGAGTGCAACACAAGGACTTCCCAGGAGGTCACCCATCCCAGTACTACTCTCGCTCAAGCACGCTTAACTTCAGAGTTCTGATGGGATCCGGTGCTTTAGTGCTGGTATGATCGCACCCGTTACATGTTGCGCGAAAAAATGCTCTTATGCCTCACGCGGGAGCCGTGGGGGCCGCAACGCACAAACCGACTAGTCATCATAGAAACGCCCGAAATGATCTTAAACGGCATCTAAAACGGTCCCGAACCGACTTCGTCTGTTCGTCACGTCGTAGCCAGCGGAACGAGCTTTCCGTGGCCAGGAAAATCGCCGAATTTCGACATCGGCGTGCCAAGTTACGGTCTGGCGAGCCGGAACTGCTGCGTTTGTCGCACGCCGCGGCTCGTGTCGGGTGCCGGCGCTGCGGCGCGCAAGGCGAGGGTGAAAGGGAAGCAGAAGACCTCGATGGATCAGATACGGTGTGTTGCGGGAAGTGAAAAGAAGGTCGGAGGTTGGTGCCGACGACAAAAAAGCGCCGAAGGCAAAAAGAGAGTGCAACACGAGGACTTCCCAGGAGGTCACCCATCCCAGTACTACTCTCGCCCAAGCACGCTTAACTTCAGAGTTCTAATGGGATCCGGTGCTTTAGTGCTAGTGTGATCGCACCCGTTACATGTTGCGCGAAAAAATGCTCTTATGCCTCACGCGGGAGCCGTGGGGGCCGCAACGCACGAACCGACTAGCCGTCATAAAAACGGCCCCGAAAAACGCCCGAAATGAGCTTAAACGGCATCCGAAACGGTCCCGAACCGACTTCGTCTGTTCGCCACGTCGTAGCCAGCGGAACGAGCTTTCCGTGGCCACGAAAATCGCCGAATTCCGACATCGGTGTGCCAAGTTACAGTCCGGAGAGCCGGAACTGCTGCTTTTGTCGCACGCCGCGGCTCGTGTCGGGTGCGGGCGCTGCGGCGCGCAAGGCGAGGGTGAAAGGGAAGCAGAAGACCTTGATGGATCAGATACGGTGTGTTGCGGTAAGTGAAAAGAAGGTCGGAGGTTGGTGCCGACGACAAAAAAGCGCCGAAGGTAAATAGAGAGTGCAACACGAGGACTTCCCAGGAGGTCACCCATTCCAGTACTACTCTCGCCCAAGCACGCTTAACTTCGGAGTTCTGATGGGATCCGGTGCTTTAGTGCTGCTATGATCGCACACGTTACATGTTGCGCGAAAAAATGCTCTTATGCCTCACGCGGGAGCCGTGGGGGCCGCAACGCACGAACCGACTAGCCGTCATAGAAACGGCCCCGAAAAACGACTGAAACTAGCTTAAACGGCATCCGAAACGGTCCCGAACCGACTTCGTCTGTTCGCCACGTCGTAGCCAGCGGAACGAGCTTTCCGTGGCCACGAAAATCGCCGAATTCCGACATCGGTGTGCCAAGTTACAGTCCGGAGAGCCGGAACTGCTGCTTTTGTCGCACGCCGCGGCTCGTGTCGGGTGCGGGCGCTGCGGCGCGCAAGGCGAGGGTGAAAGGGAAGCAGAAGACCTTGATGGATCAGATACGGTGTGTTGCGGTAAGTGAAAAGAAGGTCGGAGGTTGGTGCCGACGACAAAAAAGCGCCGAAGGTAAATAGAGAGTGCAACACGAGGACTTCCCAGGAGGTCACCCATTCCAGTAATACTCTCGCCCAAGCACGCTTAACTTCGGAGTTCTGATGGGATCCGGTGCTTTAGTGCTGGTATGATCGCACACGTTACATGTTGCGCGAAAAAATGCTCTTATGCCTCACGCGGGAGCCGTGGGGGCCGCAACGCACGAACCGACTAGCCGTCATAGAAACGGCCCCGAAAAATGACTGAAACTAGCTTACACGGCATCCGAAACGGTCCCGAACCGACTTCGTCTGTTCGCCACGTCGTAGCCAGCGGAACGAGCTTTCCGTGGCCACAAAAATCGCCGAATTCCGACATCGGCGTGCCAAGTTACGGTCCGGCGAGCCGGAACTGCTGCTTTTGTCGCACGCCGCGGCTCGTGTCGGGTGTCGGCGCTGCGGCGCGCAAGGCGAGGGTGAAAGGGAAGCAGAAGACCTCGATGGATCAGATACGGTGTGTTGCGGTAAGTGAAAAGAACGTCGGAGGTTGGTGCCGACCACAAAAAAGCGTCGAAGGCAAAAAGAGAGTGCAACACGAGGACTTCCCAGGAGGTCACCCATCCCAGTACTACTCTCGCCCAAGCATGCTTAACTTCGAAGTTCTGATGGGATCCGGTTCTTTAGAACTGGTATGATCGCACCCGTTACATGTTGCGCGAAAAAATGCTCTTATGCCTCACGCGGGAGCCGTGGGGGCCGCAACGCACGAACCGACTAGCCGTCATAGAAACGACCCCGAAAAACGACCGAAACGCGCTTAAACGGCATCCGAAACGGTCCCGAACCGACTTTGTCTGTTCGCCACGTCGTAGCCAGCGGAACGAGCTTTCCGTGGCCACGAAAATCGCCGAATTCCGACATCGGCGTGCCAAGTTACGGTCCGGAGAGCCGGAACTGCTGCTTTTGTCGCACGCCGCGGCTCGTGTCGGGTGCCGGCGCTGCGGCGCGCAAGGCGAGGGTGAAAGGGAAGCAGAAGACCTCGATGGATCAGATACGGTGTGTTGCGGGAAGTGAAAAGAAGGTCGGAGGTTGGTGCCGACGACAAAAAAGCGCCGAAGGCAAAAAGAGAGTGCAACACGAGGACTTCCCAGGAGGTCACCCATCCCAGTACTACTCTCGCCCAAGCACGCTTAACTTCGGAGTTCTGATGGAATCCGGTGCTTTAGTGCTGGTATGATCGCACCCGTTACATGTTGCGCGAAAAAATGCTCTTATGCCTCACGCGGGAGCCGTGGGGGCCGCAACGCACAAACCGACTAGCCGTCATAGAAACGCCCCGAAAAACGCCCGAAACGAGCTTAAACGGCATCTGAAACGGTCCCGAACCGACTTCGTCTGTTCGTCACGTCGTAGCCAGCGGAACGTGCTTTCCGTGGCCAGGAAAATCGCCGAATTTCGACATCGGCGTGCCAAGTTACGGTCCGGCGAGCCGGAACTGCTGCGTTTGTCGCACGCCGCGGCTCGTGTCGGGTGCCGGCGCTGCGGCGCGCAAGGCGAGGGTGAAAGGGAAGCAGAAGACCTCGATGGATCAGATACGGTGTGTTGCGGGAAGTGAAAAGAAGGTCGGAGGTTGGTGCCGACGACAAAAAAGCGCCGAAGGCAAAAAGAGAGTGCAACACAAGGACTTCCCAGGAGGTCACCCATCCCAGTACTACTCTTGCTCAAGCACGCTTAACTTCAGAGTTCTGATGGGATCCGGTGCTTTAGTGCTGGTATGATCGCACCCGTTACATGTTGCGCGAAAAAATGCTCTTATGCCTCACGCGGGAGCCGTGGGGGCCGCAACGCACAAACCGACTAGCCGTCATAGAAACGCCCGAAATGAGCTTAAACGGCATCTGAAACGGTCCCGAACCGACTTCGTCTTTTCGTCACGTCGTAGCCAGCGGAACGAGCTTTCCGTGGCCAGGAAAATCGCCGAATTTCGACATCGGCGTGCCAAGTTACGGTCCGGCGAGCCGGAACTGCTGCGTTTGTCGCACGCCGCGGCTCGTGTCGGGTGCCGGCGCTGCGGCGTGCAAGGCGAGGGTGAAAGGGAAGCAGAAGACCTCGATGGATCAGATACGGTGTGTTGCGGGAAGTGAAAAGAAGGTCGGAGGTTGGTGCCGACGACAAAAAAGCGCCGAAGGCAAAAAAAGAGTGCAACACGAGGACTTCCCAGGAGGTCACCCATCCCAGTACTACTCTCGCTCAAGCACGCTTAACTTCAGAGTTCTGATGGGATCCGGTGCTTTAGTGCTAGTGTGATCGCACCCGTTACATGTTGCGCGAAAAAATGCTCTTATGCCTCACGCGGGAGCCGTGGGGGCCGCAACGCACGAACCGACTAGCCGTCATAAAAACGGCCCCGAAAAACGCCCGAAATGAGCTTAAACGGCATCCGAAACGGTCCCGAACCGACTTCGTCTGTTCGTCACGTCGTAGCCAGCAGAACGTGCTTTCCGTGGGCAGGAAAATCGCCGAATTTCGACATCGGCGTGCCAAGTTACGGTCCGGCGAGCCGGAACTGCTGCGTTTGTCGCACGCCGCGGCTCGTGTCGGGTGCCGGCGCTGCGGCGCGCAAGGCGAGGGTGAAAGGGAAGCAGAAGACCTCGATGGATCAGATACGGTGTGTTGCGGGAAGTGAAAAGAAGGTCGGAGGTTGGTGCCGACGACAAAAAAGCGCCGAAGGCAAAAAGAGAGTGCAACACAAGGACTTCCCAGGAGGTCACCCATCCCAGTACTACTCTCGCTCAAGCACGCTTAACTTCAGAGTTCTGATGGGATCCGGTGCTTTAGTGCTGGTATGATCGCACCCGTTACATGTTGCGCGAAAAAATGCTCTTATGCCTCACGCGGGAGCCGTGGGGGCCGCAACGCACAAACCGACTAGTCATCATAGAAACGCCCGAAATGATCTTAAACGGCATCTAAAACGGTCCCGAACCGACTTCGTCTGTTCGTCACGTCGTAGCCAGCGGAACGAGCTTTCCGTGGCCAGGAAAATCGCCGAATTTCGACATCGGCGTGCCAAGTTACGGTCTGGCGAGCCGGAACTGCTGCGTTTGTCGCACGCCGCGGCTCGTGTCGGGTGCCGGCGCTGCGGCGCGCAAGGCGAGGGTGAAAGGGAAGCAGAAGACCTCGATGGATCAGATACGGTGTGTTGCGGGAAGTGAAAAGAAGGTCGGAGGTTGGTGCCGACGACAAAAAAGCGCCGAAGGCAAAAAGAGAGTGCAACACGAGGACTTCCCAGGAGGTCACCCATCCCAGTACTACTCTCGCCCAAGCACGCTTAACTTCAGAGTTCTAATGGGATCCGGTGCTTTAGTGCTAGTGTGATCGCACCCGTTACATGTTGCGCGAAAAAATGCTCTTATGCCTCACGCGGGAGCCGTGGGGGCCGCAACGCACGAACCGACTAGCCGTCATAAAAACGGCCCCGAAAAACGCCCGAAATGAGCTTAAACGGCATCCGAAACGGTCCCGAACCGACTTCGTCTGTTCGCCACGTCGTAGCCAGCGGAACGAGCTTTCCGTGGCCACGAAAATCGCCGAATTCCGACATCGGTGTGCCAAGTTACAGTCCGGAGAGCCGGAACTGCTGCTTTTGTCGCACGCCGCGGCTCGTGTCGGGTGCGGGCGCTGCGGCGCGCAAGGCGAGGGTGAAAGGGAAGCAGAAGACCTTGATGGATCAGATACGGTGTGTTGCGGTAAGTGAAAAGAAGGTCGGAGGTTGGTGCCGACGACAAAAAAGCGCCGAAGGCAAAAAGAGAGTGCAACACAAGGACTTCCCAGGAGGTCACCCATCCCAGTACTACTCTCGCTCAAGCACGCTTAACTTCAGAGTTCTGATGGGATCCGGTGCTTTAGTGCTGGTATGATCGCACCCGTTACATGTTGCGCGAAAAAATGCTCTTATGCCTCACGCGGGAGCCGTGGGGGCCGCAACGCACAAACCGACTAGTCATCATAGAAACGCCCGAAATGATCTTAAACGGCATCTAAAACGGTCCCGAACCGACTTCGTCTGTTCGTCACGTCGTAGCCAGCGGAACGAGCTTTCCGTGGCCAGGAAAATCGCCGAATTTCGACATCGGCGTGCCAAGTTACGGTCTGGCGAGCCGGAACTGCTGCGTTTGTCGCACGCCGCGGCTCGTGTCGGGTGCCGGCGCTGCGGCGCGCAAGGCGAGGGTGAAAGGGAAGCAGAAGACCTCGATGGATCAGATACGGTGTGTTGCGGGAAGTGAAAAGAAGGTCGGAGGTTGGTGCCGACGACAAAAAAGCGCCGAAGGCAAAAAGAGAGTGCAACACGAGGACTTCCCAGGAGGTCACCCATCCCAGTACTACTCTCGCCCAAGCACGCTTAACTTCAGAGTTCTAATGGGATCCGGTGCTTTAGTGCTAGTGTGATCGCACCCGTTACATGTTGCGCGAAAAAATGCTCTTATGCCTCACGCGGGAGCCGTGGGGGCCGCAACGCACGAACCGACTAGCCGTCATAAAAACGGCCCCGAAAAACGCCCGAAATGAGCTTAAACGGCATCCGAAACGGTCCCGAACCGACTTCGTCTGTTCGCCACGTCGTAGCCAGCGGAACGAGCTTTCCGTGGCCACGAAAATCGCCGAATTCCGACATCGGTGTGCCAAGTTACAGTCCGGAGAGCCGGAACTGCTGCTTTTGTCGCACGCCGCGGCTCGTGTCGGGTGCGGGCGCTGCGGCGCGCAAGGCGAGGGTGAAAGGGAAGCAGAAGACCTTGATGGATCAGATACGGTGTGTTGCGGTAAGTGAAAAGAAGGTCGGAGGTTGGTGCCGACGACAAAAAAGCGCCGAAGGTAAATAGAGAGTGCAACACGAGGACTTCCCAGGAGGTCACCCATTCCAGTACTACTCTCGCCCAAGCACGCTTAACTTCGGAGTTCTGATGGGATCCGGTGCTTTAGTGCTGCTATGATCGCACACGTTACATGTTGCGCGAAAAAATGCTCTTATGCCTCACGCGGGAGCCGTGGGGGCCGCAACGCACGAACCGACTAGCCGTCATAGAAACGGCCCCGAAAAACGACTGAAACTAGCTTAAACGGCATCCGAAACGGTCCCGAACCGACTTCGTCTGTTCGCCACGTCGTAGCCAGCGGAACGAGCTTTCCGTGGCCACGAAAATCGCCGAATTCCGACATCGGTGTGCCAAGTTACAGTCCGGAGAGCCGGAACTGCTGCTTTTGTCGCACGCCGCGGCTCGTGTCGGGTGCGGGCGCTGCGGCGCGCAAGGCGAGGGTGAAAGGGAAGCAGAAGACCTTGATGGATCAGATACGGTGTGTTGCGGTAAGTGAAAAGAAGGTCGGAGGTTGGTGCCGACGACAAAAAAGCGCCGAAGGTAAATAGAGAGTGCAACACGAGGACTTCCCAGGAGGTCACCCATTCCAGTAATACTCTCGCCCAAGCACGCTTAACTTCGGAGTTCTGATGGGATCCGGTGCTTTAGTGCTGGTATGATCGCACACGTTACATGTTGCGCGAAAAAATGCTCTTATGCCTCACGCGGGAGCCGTGGGGGCCGCAACGCACGAACCGACTAGCCGTCATAGAAACGGCCCCGAAAAATGACTGAAACTAGCTTACGCGGCATCCGAAACGGTCCCGAACCGACTTCGTCTGTTCGCCACGTCGTAGCCAGCGGAACGAGCTTTCCGTGGCCA
The DNA here is from genome assembly GCF_984573655.1 of Nuphar pumila. Classification (NCBI taxonomy): domain Eukaryota; kingdom Viridiplantae; phylum Streptophyta; class Magnoliopsida; order Nymphaeales; family Nymphaeaceae; genus Nuphar; species Nuphar pumila. The sequence goes on along the minus strand of NC_143249.1, from coordinate 162,026,615 downwards.
CAAAAATCGCCGAATTCCGACATCGGCGTGCCAAGTTACGGTCCGGCGAGCCGGAACTGCTGCTTTTGTCGCACGCCGCGGCTCGTGTCGGGTGTCGGCGCTGCGGCGCGCAAGGCGAGGGTGAAAGGGAAGCAGAAGACCTCGATGGATCAGATACGGTGTGTTGCGGTAAGTGAAAAGAACGTCGGAGGTTGGTGCCGACCACAAAAAAGCGTCGAAGGCAAAAAGAGAGTGCAACACGAGGACTTCCCAGGAGGTCACCCATCCCAGTACTACTCTCGCCCAAGCATGCTTAACTTCGAAGTTCTGATGGGATCCGGTTCTTTAGAACTGGTATGATCGCACCCGTTACATGTTGCGCGAAAAAATGCTCTTATGCCTCACGCGGGAGCCGTGGGGGCCGCAACGCACGAACCGACTAGCCGTCATAGAAACGACCCCGAAAAACGACCGAAACGCGCTTAAACGGCATCCGAAACGGTCCCGAACCGACTTTGTCTGTTCGCCACGTCGTAGCCAGCGGAACGAGCTTTCCGTGGCCACGAAAATCGCCGAATTCCGACATCGGCGTGCCAAGTTACGGTCCGGAGAGCCGGAACTGCTGCTTTTGTCGCACGCCGCGGCTCGTGTCGGGTGCCGGCGCTGCGGCGCGCAAGGCGAGGGTGAAAGGGAAGCAGAAGACCTCGATGGATCAGATACGGTGTGTTGCGGGAAGTGAAAAGAAGGTCGGAGGTTGGTGCCGACGACAAAAAAGCGCCGAAGGCAAAAAGAGAGTGCAACACGAGGACTTCCCAGGAGGTCACCCATCCCAGTACTACTCTCGCCCAAGCACGCTTAACTTCGGAGTTCTGATGGAATCCGGTGCTTTAGTGCTGGTATGATCGCACCCGTTACATGTTGCGCGAAAAAATGCTCTTATGCCTCACGCGGGAGCCGTGGGGGCCGCAACGCACAAACCGACTAGCCGTCATAGAAACGCCCCGAAAAACGCCCGAAACGAGCTTAAACGGCATCTGAAACGGTCCCGAACCGACTTCGTCTGTTCGTCACGTCGTAGCCAGCGGAACGTGCTTTCCGTGGCCAGGAAAATCGCCGAATTTCGACATCGGCGTGCCAAGTTACGGTCCGGCGAGCCGGAACTGCTGCGTTTGTCGCACGCCGCGGCTCGTGTCGGGTGCCGGCGCTGCGGCGCGTTAGGCGAGGGTGAAAGGGAAGCAGAAGACCTCGATGGATCAGATACGGTGTGTTGCGGGAAGTGAAAAGAAGGTCGGAGGTTGGTGCCGACGACAAAAAAGCGCCGAAGGCAAAAAGAGAGTGCAACACAAGGACTTCCCAGGAGGTCACCCATCCCAGTACTACTCTTGCTCAAGCACGCTTAACTTCAGAGTTCTGATGGGATCCGGTGCTTTAGTGCTGGTATGATCGCACCCGTTACATGTTGCGCGAAAAAATGCTCTTATGCCTCACGCGGGAGCCGTGGGGGCCGCAACGCACAAACCGACTAGCCGTCATAGAAACGCCCGAAATGAGCTTAAACGGCATCTGAAACGGTCCCGAACCGACTTCGTCTTTTCGTCACGTCGTAGCCAGCGGAACGAGCTTTCCGTGGCCAGGAAAATCGCCGAATTTCGACATCGGCGTGCCAAGTTACGGTCCGGCGAGCCGGAACTGCTGCGTTTGTCGCACGCCGCGGCTCGTGTCGGGTGCCGGCGCTGCGGCGCGCAAGGCGAGGGTGAAAGGGAAGCAGAAGACCTCGATGGATCAGATACGGTGTGTTGCGGGAAGTGAAAAGAAGGTCGGAGGTTGGTGCCGACGACAAAAAAGCGCCGAAGGCAAAAAGAGAGTGCAACACAAGGACTTCCCAGGAGGTCACCCATCCCAGTACTACTCTCGCTCAAGCACGCTTAACTTCAGAGTTCTGATGGGATCCGGTGCTTTAGTGCTGGTATGATCGCACCCGTTACATGTTGCGCGAAAAAATGCTCTTATGCCTCACGCGGGAGCCGTGGGGGCCGCAACGCACAAACCGACTAGTCATCATAGAAACGCCCGAAATGATCTTAAACGGCATCTAAAACGGTCCCGAACCGACTTCGTCTGTTCGTCACGTCGTAGCCAGCGGAACGAGCTTTCCGTGGCCAGGAAAATCGCCGAATTTCGACATCGGCGTGCCAAGTTACGGTCTGGCGAGCCGGAACTGCTGCGTTTGTCGCACGCCGCGGCTCGTGTCGGGTGCCGGCGCTGCGGCGCGCAAGGCGAGGGTGAAAGGGAAGCAGAAGACCTCGATGGATCAGATACGGTGTGTTGCGGGAAGTGAAAAGAAGGTCGGAGGTTGGTGCCGACGACAAAAAAGCGCCGAAGGCAAAAAGAGAGTGCAACACGAGGACTTCCCAGGAGGTCACCCATCCCAGTACTACTCTCGCCCAAGCACGCTTAACTTCAGAGTTCTAATGGGATCCGGTGCTTTAGTGCTAGTGTGATCGCACCCGTTACATGTTGCGCGAAAAAATGCTCTTATGCCTCACGCGGGAGCCGTGGGGGCCGCAACGCACGAACCGACTAGCCGTCATAAAAACGGCCCCGAAAAACGCCCGAAATGAGCTTAAACGGCATCCGAAACGGTCCCGAACCGACTTCGTCTGTTCGCCACGTCGTAGCCAGCGGAACGAGCTTTCCGTGGCCACGAAAATCGCCGAATTCCGACATCGGTGTGCCAAGTTACAGTCCGGAGAGCCGGAACTGCTGCTTTTGTCGCACGCCGCGGCTCGTGTCGGGTGCGGGCGCTGCGGCGCGCAAGGCGAGGGTGAAAGGGAAGCAGAAGACCTTGATGGATCAGATACGGTGTGTTGCGGTAAGTGAAAAGAAGGTCGGAGGTTGGTGCCGACGACAAAAAAGCGCCGAAGGTAAATAGAGAGTGCAACACGAGGACTTCCCAGGAGGTCACCCATTCCAGTAATACTCTCGCCCAAGCACGCTTAACTTCGGAGTTCTGATGGGATCCGGTGCTTTAGTGCTGCTATGATCGCACACGTTACATGTTGCGCGAAAAAATGCTCTTATGCCTCACGCGGGAGCCGTGGGGGCCGCAACGCACGAACCGACTAGCCGTCATAGAAACGGCCCCGAAAAATGACTGAAACTAGCTTACACGGCATCCGAAACGGTCCCGAACCGACTTCGTCTGTTCGCCACGTCGTAGCCAGCGGAACGAGCTTTCCGTGGCCACAAAAATCGCCGAATTCCGACATCGGCGTGCCAAGTTACGGTCCGGCGAGCCGGAACTGCTGCTTTTGTCGCACGCCGCGGCTCGTGTCGGGTGTCGGCGCTGCGGCGCGCAAGGCGAGGGTGAAAGGGAAGCAGAAGACCTCGATGGATCAGATACGGTGTGTTGCGGTAAGTGAAAAGAACGTCGGAGGTTGGTGCCGACCACAAAAAAGCGTCGAAGGCAAAAAGAGAGTGCAACACGAGGACTTCCCAGGAGGTCACCCATCCCAGTACTACTCTCGCCCAAGCATGCTTAACTTCGAAGTTCTGATGGGATCCGGTTCTTTAGAACTGGTATGATCGCACCCGTTACATGTTGCGCGAAAAAATGCTCTTATGCCTCACGCGGGAGCCGTGGGGGCCGCAACGCACGAACCGACTAGCCGTCATAGAAACGACCCCGAAAAACGACCGAAACGCGCTTAAACGGCATCCGAAACGGTCCCGAACCGACTTTGTCTGTTCGCCACGTCGTAGCCAGCGGAACGAGCTTTCCGTGGCCACGAAAATCGCCGAATTCCGATATCGGCGTGCCAAGTTACGGTCCGGAGAGCCGGAACTGCTGCTTTTGTCGCACGCCGCGGCTCGTGTCGGGTGCCGGCGCTGCGGCGCGCAAGGCGAGGGTGAAAGGGAAGCAGAAGACCTCGATGGATCAGATACGGTGTGTTGCGGGAAGTGAAAAGAAGGTCGGAGGTTGGTGCCGACGACAAAAAAGCGCCGAAGGCAAAAAGAGAGTGCAACACGAGGACTTTCCAGGAGGTCACCCATCCCAGTACTACTCTCGCCCAAGCACGCTTAACTTCGGAGTTCTGATGGAATCCGGTGCTTTAGTGCTGGTATGATCGCACCCGTTACATGTTGCGCGAAAAAATGCTCTTATGCCTCACGCGGGAGACGTGGGGGCCGCAACGCACAAACCGACTAGCCGTCATAGAAACGCCCCGAAAAACGCCCGAAACGAGCTTAAACGGCATCTGAAACGGTCCCGAACCGACTTCGTCTGTTCGTCACGTCGTAGCCAGCGGAACGTGCTTTCCGTGGCCAGGAAAATCGCCGAATTTCGACATCGGCGTGCCAAGTTACGGTCCGGCGAGCCGGAACTGCTGCGTTTGTCGCACGCCGCGGCTCGTGTCGGGTGCCGGCGCTGCGGCGCGCAAGGCGAGGGTGAAAGGGAAGCAGAAGACCTCGATGGATCAGATACGGTGTGTTGCGGGAAGTGAAAAGAAGGTCGGAGGTTGGTGCCGACGACAAAAAAGCGCCGAAGGCAAAAAAAGAGTGCAACACGAGGACTTCCCAGGAGGTCACCCATCCCAGTACTACTCTCGCCCAAGCACGCTTAACTTCAGAGTTCTGATGGGATCCGGTGCTTTAGTGCTAGTGTGATCGCACCCGTTACATGTTGCGCGAAAAAATGCTCTTATGCCTCACGCGGGAGCCGTGGGGGCCGCAACGCACGAACCGACTAGCCGTCATAAAAACGGCCCCGAAAAACGCCCGAAATGAGCTTAAACGGCATCCGAAACGGTCCCGAACCGACTTCGTCTGTTCGTCACGTCGTAGCCAGCAGAACGTGCTTTCCGTGGGCAGGAAAATCGCCGAATTTCGACATCGGCGTGCCAAGTTACGGTCCGGCGAGCCGGAACTGCTGCGTTTGTCGCACGCCGCGGCTCGTGTCGGGTGCCGGCGCTGCGGCGCGCAAGGCGAGGGTGAAAGGGAAGCAGAAGACCTCGATGGATCAGATACGGTGTGTTGCGGGAAGTGAAAAGAAGGTCGGAGGTTGGTGCCGACGACAAAAAAGCGCCGAAGGCAAAAAGAGAGTGCAACACAAGGACTTCCCAGGAGGTCACCCATCCCAGTACTACTCTCGCTCAAGCACGCTTAACTTCAGAGTTCTGATGGGATCCGGTGCTTTAGTGCTGGTATGATCGCACCCGTTACATGTTGCGCGAAAAAATGCTCTTATGCCTCACGCGGGAGCCGTGGGGGCCGCAACGCACAAACCGACTAGTCATCATAGAAACGCCCGAAATGATCTTAAACGGCATCTAAAACGGTCCCGAACCGACTTCGTCTGTTCGTCACGTCGTAGCCAGCGGAACGAGCTTTCCGTGGCCAGGAAAATCGCCGAATTTCGACATCGGCGTGCCAAGTTACGGTCTGGCGAGCCGGAACTGCTGCGTTTGTCGCACGCCGCGGCTCGTGTCGGGTGCCGGCGCTGCGGCGCGCAAGGCGAGGGTGAAAGGGAAGCAGAAGACCTCGATGGATCAGATACGGTGTGTTGCGGGAAGTGAAAAGAAGGTCGGAGGTTGGTGCCGACGACAAAAAAGCGCCGAAGGCAAAAAGAGAGTGCAACACGAGGACTTCCCAGGAGGTCACCCATCCCAGTACTACTCTCGCCCAAGCACGCTTAACTTCAGAGTTCTAATGGGATCCGGTGCTTTAGTGCTAGTGTGATCGCACCCGTTACATGTTGCGCGAAAAAATGCTCTTATGCCTCACGCGGGAGCCGTGGGGGCCGCAACGCACGAACCGACTAGCCGTCATAAAAACGGCCCCGAAAAACGCCCGAAATGAGCTTAAACGGCATCCGAAACGGTCCCGAACCGACTTCGTCTGTTCGCCACGTCGTAGCCAGCGGAACGAGCTTTCCGTGGCCACGAAAATCGCCGAATTCCGACATCGGTGTGCCAAGTTACAGTCCGGAGAGCCGGAACTGCTGCTTTTGTCGCACGCCGCGGCTCGTGTCGGGTGCGGGCGCTGCGGCGCGCAAGGCGAGGGTGAAAGGGAAGCAGAAGACCTTGATGGATCAGATACGGTGTGTTGCGGTAAGTGAAAAGAAGGTCGGAGGTTGGTGCCGACGACAAAAAAGCGCCGAAGGTAAATAGAGAGTGCAACACGAGGACTTCCCAGGAGGTCACCCATTCCAGTACTACTCTCGCCCAAGCACGCTTAACTTCGGAGTTCTGATGGGATCCGGTGCTTTAGTGCTGCTATGATCGCACACGTTACATGTTGCGCGAAAAAATGCTCTTATGCCTCACGCGGGAGCCGTGGGGGCCGCAACGCACGAACCGACTAGCCGTCATAGAAACGGCCCCGAAAAACGACTGAAACTAGCTTAAACGGCATCCGAAACGGTCCCGAACCGACTTCGTCTGTTCGCCACGTCGTAGCCAGCGGAACGAGCTTTCCGTGGCCACGAAAATCGCCGAATTCCGACATCGGTGTGCCAAGTTACAGTCCGGAGAGCCGGAACTGCTGCTTTTGTCGCACGCCGCGGCTCGTGTCGGGTGCGGGCGCTGCGGCGCGCAAGGCGAGGGTGAAAGGGAAGCAGAAGACCTTGATGGATCAGATACGGTGTGTTGCGGTAAGTGAAAAGAAGGTCGGAGGTTGGTGCCGACGACAAAAAAGCGCCGAAGGTAAATAGAGAGTGCAACACGAGGACTTCCCAGGAGGTCACCCATTCCAGTAATACTCTCGCCCAAGCACGCTTAACTTCGGAGTTCTGATGGGATCCGGTGCTTTAGTGCTGGTATGATCGCACACGTTACATGTTGCGCGAAAAAATGCTCTTATGCCTCACGCGGGAGCCGTGGGGGCCGCAACGCACGAACCGACTAGCCGTCATAGAAACGGCCCCGAAAAATGACTGAAACTAGCTTACACGGCATCCGAAACGGTCCCGAACCGACTTCGTCTGTTCGCCACGTCGTAGCCAGCGGAACGAGCTTTCCGTGGCCACAAAAATCGCCGAATTCCGACATCGGCGTGCCAAGTTACGGTCCGGCGAGCCGGAACTGCTGCTTTTGTCGCACGCCGCGGCTCGTGTCGGGTGTCGGCGCTGCGGCGCGCAAGGCGAGGGTGAAAGGGAAGCAGAAGACCTCGATGGATCAGATACGGTGTGTTGCGGTAAGTGAAAAGAACGTCGGAGGTTGGTGCCGACCACAAAAAAGCGTCGAAGGCAAAAAGAGAGTGCAACACGAGGACTTCCCAGGAGGTCACCCATCCCAGTACTACTCTCGCCCAAGCATGCTTAACTTCGAAGTTCTGATGGGATCCGGTTCTTTAGAACTGGTATGATCGCACCCGTTACATGTTGCGCGAAAAAATGCTCTTATGCCTCACGCGGGAGCCGTGGGGGCCGCAACGCACGAACCGACTAGCCGTCATAGAAACGACCCCGAAAAACGACCGAAACGCGCTTAAACGGCATCCGAAACGGTCCCGAACCGACTTTGTCTGTTCGCCACGTCGTAGCCAGCGGAACGAGCTTTCCGTGGCCACGAAAATCGCCGAATTCCGACATCGGCGTGCCAAGTTACGGTCCGGAGAGCCGGAACTGCTGCTTTTGTCGCACGCCGCGGCTCGTGTCGGGTGCCGGCGCTGCGGCGCGCAAGGCGAGGGTGAAAGGGAAGCAGAAGACCTCGATGGATCAGATACGGTGTGTTGCGGGAAGTGAAAAGAAGGTCGGAGGTTGGTGCCGACGACAAAAAAGCGCCGAAGGCAAAAAGAGAGTGCAACACGAGGACTTCCCAGGAGGTCACCCATCCCAGTACTACTCTCGCCCAAGCACGCTTAACTTCGGAGTTCTGATGGAATCCGGTGCTTTAGTGCTGGTATGATCGCACCCGTTACATGTTGCGCGAAAAAATGCTCTTATGCCTCACGCGGGAGCCGTGGGGGCCGCAACGCACAAACCGACTAGCCGTCATAGAAACGCCCCGAAAAACGCCCGAAACGAGCTTAAACGGCATCTGAAACGGTCCCGAACCGACTTCGTCTGTTCGTCACGTCGTAGCCAGCGGAACGTGCTTTCCGTGGCCAGGAAAATCGCCGAATTTCGACATCGGCGTGCCAAGTTACGGTCCGGCGAGCCGGAACTGCTGCGTTTGTCGCACGCCGCGGCTCGTGTCGGGTGCCGGCGCTGCGGCGCGCAAGGCGAGGGTGAAAGGGAAGCAGAAGACCTCGATGGATCAGATACGGTGTGTTGCGGGAAGTGAAAAGAAGGTCGGAGGTTGGTGCCGACGACAAAAAAGCGCCGAAGGCAAAAAGAGAGTGCAACACAAGGACTTCCCAGGAGGTCACCCATCCCAGTACTACTCTTGCTCAAGCACGCTTAACTTCAGAGTTCTGATGGGATCCGGTGCTTTAGTGCTGGTATGATCGCACCCGTTACATGTTGCGCGAAAAAATGCTCTTATGCCTCACGCGGGAGCCGTGGGGGCCGCAACGCACAAACCGACTAGCCGTCATAGAAACGCCCGAAATGAGCTTAAACGGCATCTGAAACGGTCCCGAACCGACTTCGTCTTTTCGTCACGTCGTAGCCAGCGGAACGAGCTTTCCGTGGCCAGGAAAATCGCCGAATTTCGACATCGGCGTGCCAAGTTACGGTCCGGCGAGCCGGAACTGCTGCGTTTGTCGCACGCCGCGGCTCGTGTCGGGTGCCGGCGCTGCGGCGTGCAAGGCGAGGGTGAAAGGGAAGCAGAAGACCTCGATGGATCAGATACGGTGTGTTGCGGGAAGTGAAAAGAAGGTCGGAGGTTGGTGCCGACGACAAAAAAGCGCCGAAGGCAAAAAAAGAGTGCAACACGAGGACTTCCCAGGAGGTCACCCATCCCAGTACTACTCTCGCTCAAGCACGCTTAACTTCAGAGTTCTGATGGGATCCGGTGCTTTAGTGCTAGTGTGATCGCACCCGTTACATGTTGCGCGAAAAAATGCTCTTATGCCTCACGCGGGAGCCGTGGGGGCCGCAACGCACGAACCGACTAGCCGTCATAAAAACGGCCCCGAAAAACGCCCGAAATGAGCTTAAACGGCATCCGAAACGGTCCCGAACCGACTTCGTCTGTTCGTCACGTCGTAGCCAGCAGAACGTGCTTTCCGTGGGCAGGAAAATCGCCGAATTTCGACATCGGCGTGCCAAGTTACGGTCCGGCGAGCCGGAACTGCTGCGTTTGTCGCACGCCGCGGCTCGTGTCGGGTGCCGGCGCTGCGGCGCGCAAGGCGAGGGTGAAAGGGAAGCAGAAGACCTCGATGGATCAGATACGGTGTGTTGCGGGAAGTGAAAAGAAGGTCGGAGGTTGGTGCCGACGACAAAAAAGCGCCGAAGGCAAAAAGAGAGTGCAACACAAGGACTTCCCAGGAGGTCACCCATCCCAGTACTACTCTCGCTCAAGCACGCTTAACTTCAGAGTTCTGATGGGATCCGGTGCTTTAGTGCTGGTATGATCGCACCCGTTACATGTTGCGCGAAAAAATGCTCTTATGCCTCACGCGGGAGCCGTGGGGGCCGCAACGCACAAACCGACTAGTCATCATAGAAACGCCCGAAATGATCTTAAACGGCATCTAAAACGGTCCCGAACCGACTTCGTCTGTTCGTCACGTCGTAGCCAGCGGAACGAGCTTTCCGTGGCCAGGAAAATCGCCGAATTTCGACATCGGCGTGCCAAGTTACGGTCTGGCGAGCCGGAACTGCTGCGTTTGTCGCACGCCGCGGCTCGTGTCGGGTGCCGGCGCTGCGGCGCGCAAGGCGAGGGTGAAAGGGAAGCAGAAGACCTCGATGGATCAGATACGGTGTGTTGCGGGAAGTGAAAAGAAGGTCGGAGGTTGGTGCCGACGACAAAAAAGCGCCGAAGGCAAAAAGAGAGTGCAACACGAGGACTTCCCAGGAGGTCACCCATCCCAGTACTACTCTCGCCCAAGCACGCTTAACTTCAGAGTTCTAATGGGATCCGGTGCTTTAGTGCTAGTGTGATCGCACCCGTTACATGTTGCGCGAAAAAATGCTCTTATGCCTCACGCGGGAGCCGTGGGGGCCGCAACGCACGAACCGACTAGCCGTCATAAAAACGGCCCCGAAAAACGCCCGAAATGAGCTTAAACGGCATCCGAAACGGTCCCGAACCGACTTCGTCTGTTCGCCACGTCGTAGCCAGCGGAACGAGCTTTCCGTGGCCACGAAAATCGCCGAATTCCGACATCGGTGTGCCAAGTTACAGTCCGGAGAGCCGGAACTGCTGCTTTTGTCGCACGCCGCGGCTCGTGTCGGGTGCGGGCGCTGCGGCGCGCAAGGCGAGGGTGAAAGGGAAGCAGAAGACCTTGATGGATCAGATACGGTGTGTTGCGGTAAGTGAAAAGAAGGTCGGAGGTTGGTGCCGACGACAAAAAAGCGCCGAAGGCAAAAAGAGAGTGCAACACAAGGACTTCCCAGGAGGTCACCCATCCCAGTACTACTCTCGCTCAAGCACGCTTAACTTCAGAGTTCTGATGGGATCCGGTGCTTTAGTGCTGGTATGATCGCACCCGTTACATGTTGCGCGAAAAAATGCTCTTATGCCTCACGCGGGAGCCGTGGGGGCCGCAACGCACAAACCGACTAGTCATCATAGAAACGCCCGAAATGATCTTAAACGGCATCTAAAACGGTCCCGAACCGACTTCGTCTGTTCGTCACGTCGTAGCCAGCGGAACGAGCTTTCCGTGGCCAGGAAAATCGCCGAATTTCGACATCGGCGTGCCAAGTTACGGTCTGGCGAGCCGGAACTGCTGCGTTTGTCGCACGCCGCGGCTCGTGTCGGGTGCCGGCGCTGCGGCGCGCAAGGCGAGGGTGAAAGGGAAGCAGAAGACCTCGATGGATCAGATACGGTGTGTTGCGGGAAGTGAAAAGAAGGTCGGAGGTTGGTGCCGACGACAAAAAAGCGCCGAAGGCAAAAAGAGAGTGCAACACGAGGACTTCCCAGGAGGTCACCCATCCCAGTACTACTCTCGCCCAAGCACGCTTAACTTCAGAGTTCTAATGGGATCCGGTGCTTTAGTGCTAGTGTGATCGCACCCGTTACATGTTGCGCGAAAAAATGCTCTTATGCCTCACGCGGGAGCCGTGGGGGCCGCAACGCACGAACCGACTAGCCGTCATAAAAACGGCCCCGAAAAACGCCCGAAATGAGCTTAAACGGCATCCGAAACGGTCCCGAACCGACTTCGTCTGTTCGCCACGTCGTAGCCAGCGGAACGAGCTTTCCGTGGCCACGAAAATCGCCGAATTCCGACATCGGTGTGCCAAGTTACAGTCCGGAGAGCCGGAACTGCTGCTTTTGTCGCACGCCGCGGCTCGTGTCGGGTGCGGGCGCTGCGGCGCGCAAGGCGAGGGTGAAAGGGAAGCAGAAGACCTTGATGGATCAGATACGGTGTGTTGCGGTAAGTGAAAAGAAGGTCGGAGGTTGGTGCCGACGACAAAAAAGCGCCGAAAGTAAATAGAGAGTGCAACACGAGGACTTCCCAGGAGGTCACCCATTCCAGTACTACTCTCGCCCAAGCACGCTTAACTTCGGAGTTCTGATGGGATCCGGTGCTTTAGTGCTGCTATGATCGCACACGTTACATGTTGCGCGAAAAAATGCTCTTATGCCTCACGCGGGAGCCGTGGGGGCCGCAACGCACGAACCGACTAGCCGTCATAGAAACGGCCCCGAAAAACGACTGAAACTAGCTTAAACGGCATCCGAAACGGTCCCGAACCGACTTCGTCTGTTCGCCACGTCGTAGCCAGCGGAACGAGCTTTCCGTGGCCACGAAAATCGCCGAATTCCGACATCGGTGTGCCAAGTTACAGTCCGGAGAGCCGGAACTGCTGCTTTTGTCGCACGCCGCGGCTCGTGTCGGGTGCGGGCGCTGCGGCGCGCAAGGCGAGGGTGAAAGGGAAGCAGAAGACCTTGATGGATCAGATACGGTGTGTTGCGGTAAGTGAAAAGAAGGTCGGAGGTTGGTGCCGACGACAAAAAAGCGCCGAAGGTAAATAGAGAGTGCAACACGAGGACTTCCCAGGAGGTCACCCATTCCAGTAATACTCTCGCCCAAGCACGCTTAACTTCGGAGTTCTGATGGGATCCGGTGCTTTAGTGCTGGTATGATCGCACACGTTACATGTTGCGCGAAAAAATGCTCTTATGCCTCACGCGGGAGCCGTGGGGGCCGCAACGCACGAACCGACTAGCCGTCATAGAAACGGCCCCGAAAAATGACTGAAACTAGCTTACACGGCATCCGAAACGGTCCCGAACCGACTTCGTCTGTTCGCCACGTCGTAGCCAGCGGAACGAGCTTTCCGTGGCCACAAAAATCGCCGAATTCCGACATCGGCGTGCCAAGTTACGGTCCGGCGAGCCGGAACTGCTGCTTTTGTCGCACGCCGCGGCTCGTGTCGGGTGTCGGCGCTGCGGCGCGCAAGGCGAGGGTGAAAGGGAAGCAGAAGACCTCGATGGATCAGATACGGTGTGTTGCGGTAAGTGAAAAGAACGTCGGAGGTTGGTGCCGACCACAAAAAAGCGTCGAAGGCAAAAAGAGAGTGCAACACGAGGACTTCCCAGGAGGTCACCCATCCCAGTACTACTCTCGCCCAAGCATGCTTAACTTCGAAGTTCTGATGGGATCCGGTTCTTTAGAACTGGTATGATCGCACCCGTTACATGTTGCGCGAAAAAATGCTCTTATGCCTCACGCGGGAGCCGTGGGGGCCGCAACGCACGAACCGACTAGCCGTCATAGAAACGACCCCGAAAAACGACCGAAACGCGCTTAAACGGCATCCGAAACGGTCCCGAACCGACTTTGTCTGTTCGCCACGTCGTAGCCAGCGGAACGAGCTTTCCGTGGCCACGAAAATCGCCGAATTCCGACATCGGCGTGCCAAGTTACGGTCCGGAGAGCCGGAACTGCTGCTTTTGTCGCACGCCGCGGCTCGTGTCGGGTGCCGGCGCTGCGGCGCGCAAGGCGAGGGTGAAAGGGAAGCAGAAGACCTCGATGGATCAGATACGGTGTGTTGCGGGAAGTGAAAAGAAGGTCGGAGGTTGGTGCCGACGACAAAAAAGCGCCGAAGGCAAAAAGAGAGTGCAACACGAGGACTTCCCAGGAGGTCACCCATCCCAGTACTACTCTCGCCCAAGCACGCTTAACTTCGGAGTTCTGATGGAATCCGGTGCTTTAGTGCTGGTATGATCGCACCCGTTACATGTTGCGCGAAAAAATGCTCTTATGCCTCACGCGGGAGCCGTGGGGGCCGCAACGCACAAACCGACTAGCCGTCATAGAAACGCCCCGAAAAACGCCCGAAACGAGCTTAAACGGCATCTGAAACGGTCCCGAACCGACTTCGTCTGTTCGTCACGTCGTAGCCAGCGGAACGTGCTTTCCGTGGCCAGGAAAATCGCCGAATTTCGACATCGGCGTGCCAAGTTACGGTCCGGCGAGCCGGAACTGCTGCGTTTGTCGCACGCCGCGGCTCGTGTCGGGTGCCGGCGCTGCGGCGCGCAAGGCGAGGGTGAAAGGGAAGCAGAAGACCTCGATGGATCAGATACGGTGTGTTGCGGGAAGTGAAAAGAAGGTCGGAGGTTGGTGCCGACGACAAAAAAGCGCCGAAGGCAAAAAGAGAGTGCAACACAAGGACTTCCCAGGAGGTCACCCATCCCAGTACTACTCTTGCTCAAGCACGCTTAACTTCAGAGTTCTGATGGGATCCGGTGCTTTAGTGCTGGTATGATCGCACCCGTTACATGTTGCGCGAAAAAATGCTCTTATGCCTCACGCGGGAGCCGTGGGGGCCGCAACGCACAAACCGACTAGCCGTCATAGAAACGCCCGAAATGAGCTTAAACGGCATCTGAAACGGTCCCGAACCGACTTCGTCTTTTCGTCACGTCGTAGCCAGCGGAACGAGCTTTCCGTGGCCAGGAAAATCGCCGAATTTCGACATCGGCGTGCCAAGTTACGGTCCGGCGAGCCGGAACTGCTGCGTTTGTCGCACGCCGCGGCTCGTGTCGGGTGCCGGCGCTGCGGCGTGCAAGGCGAGGGTGAAAGGGAAGCAGAAGACCTCGATGGATCAGATACGGTGTGTTGCGGGAAGTGAAAAGAAGGTCGGAGGTTGGTGCCGACGACAAAAAAGCGCCGAAGGCAAAAAAAGAGTGCAACACGAGGACTTCCCAGGAGGTCACCCATCCCAGTACTACTCTCGCTCAAGCACGCTTAACTTCAGAGTTCTGATGGGATCCGGTGCTTTAGTGCTAGTGTGATCGCACCCGTTACATGTTGCGCGAAAAAATGCTCTTATGCCTCACGCGGGAGCCGTGGGGGCCGCAACGCACGAACCGACTAGCCGTCATAAAAACGGCCCCGAAAAACGCCCGAAATGAGCTTAAACGGCATCCGAAACGGTCCCGAACCGACTTCGTCTGTTCGTCACGTCGTAGCCAGCAGAACGTGCTTTCCGTGGGCAGGAAAATCGCCGAATTTCGACATCGGCGTGCCAAGTTACGGTCCGGCGAGCCGGAACTGCTGCGTTTGTCGCACGCCGCGGCTCGTGTCGGGTGCCGGCGCTGCGGCGCGCAAGGCGAGGGTGAAAGGGAAGCAGAAGACCTCGATGGATCAGATACGGTGTGTTGCGGGAAGTGAAAAGAAGGTCGGAGGTTGGTGCCGACGACAAAAAAGCGCCGAAGGCAAAAAGAGAGTGCAACACAAGGACTTCCCAGGAGGTCACCCATCCCAGTACTACTCTCGCTCAAGCACGCTTAACTTCAGAGTTCTGATGGGATCCGGTGCTTTAGTGCTGGTATGATCGCACCCGTTACATGTTGCGCGAAAAAATGCTCTTATGCCTCACGCGGGAGCCGTGGGGGCCGCAACGCACAAACCGACTAGTCATCATAGAAACGCCCGAAATGATCTTAAACGGCATCTAAAACGGTCCCGAACCGACTTCGTCTGTTCGTCACGTCGTAGCCAGCGGAACGAGCTTTCCGTGGCCAGGAAAATCGCCGAATTTCGACATCGGCGTGCCAAGTTACGGTCTGGCGAGCCGGAACTGCTGCGTTTGTCGCACGCCGCGGCTCGTGTCGGGTGCCGGCGCTGCGGCGCGCAAGGCGAGGGTGAAAGGGAAGCAGAAGACCTCGATGGATCAGATACGGTGTGTTGCGGGAAGTGAAAAGAAGGTCGGAGGTTGGTGCCGACGACAAAAAAGCGCCGAAGGCAAAAAGAGAGTGCAACACGAGGACTTCCCAGGAGGTCACCCATCCCAGTACTACTCTCGCCCAAGCACGCTTAACTTCAGAGTTCTAATGGGATCCGGTGCTTTAGTGCTAGTGTGATCGCACCCGTTACATGTTGCGCGAAAAAATGCTCTTATGCCTCACGCGGGAGCCGTGGGGGCCGCAACGCACGAACCGACTAGCCGTCATAAAAACGGCCCCGAAAAACGCCCGAAATGAGCTTAAACGGCATCCGAAACGGTCCCGAACCGACTTCGTCTGTTCGCCACGTCGTAGCCAGCGGAACGAGCTTTCCGTGGCCACGAAAATCGCCGAATTCCGACATCGGTGTGCCAAGTTACAGTCCGGAGAGCCGGAACTGCTGCTTTTGTCGCACGCCGCGGCTCGTGTCGGGTGCGGGCGCTGCGGCGCGCAAGGCGAGGGTGAAAGGGAAGCAGAAGACCTTGATGGATCAGATACAGTGTGTTGCGGTAAGTGAAAAGAAGGTCGGAGGTTGGTGCCGACGACAAAAAAGCGCCGAAGGTAAATAGAGAGTGCAACACGAGGACTTCCCAGGAGGTCACCCATTCCAGTACTACTCTCGCCCAAGCACGCTTAACTTCGGAGTTCTGATGGGATCCGGTGCTTTAGTGCTGCTATGATCGCACACGTTACATGTTGCGCGAAAAAATGCTCTTATGCCTCACGCGGGAGCCGTGGGGGCCGCAACGCACGAACCGACTAGCCGTCATAGAAACGGCCCCGAAAAACGACTGAAACTAGCTTAAACGGCATCCGAAACGGTCCCGAACCGACTTCGTCTGTTCGCCACGTCGTAGCCAGCGGAACGAGCTTTCCGTGGCCACGAAAATCGCCGAATTCCGACATCGGTGTGCCAAGTTACAGTCCGGAGAGCCGGAACTGCTGCTTTTGTCGCACGCCGCGGCTCGTGTCGGGTGCGGGCGCTGCGGCGCGCAAGGCGAGGGTGAAAGGGAAGCAGAAGACCTTGATGGATCAGATACGGTGTGTTGCGGTAAGTGAAAAGAAGGTCGGAGGTTGGTGCCGACGACAAAAAAGCGCCGAAGGTAAATAGAGAGTGCAACACGAGGACTTCCCAGGAGGTCACCCATTCCAGTAATACTCTCGCCCAAGCACGCTTAACTTCGGAGTTCTGATGGGATCCGGTGCTTTAGTGCTGGTATGATCGCACACGTTACATGTTGCGCGAAAAAATGCTCTTATGCCTCACGCGGGAGCCGTGGGGGCCGCAACGCACGAACCGACTAGCCGTCATAGAAACGGCCCCGAAAAATGACTGAAACTAGCTTACGCGGCATCCGAAACGGTCCCGAACCGACTTCGTCTGTTCGCCACGTCGTAGCCAGCGGAACGAGCTTTCCGTGGCCACAAAAATCGCCGAATTCCGACATCGGCGTGCCAAGTTACGGTCCGGCGAGCCGGAACTGCTGCTTTTGTCGCACGCCGCGGCTCGTGTCGGGTGTCGGCGCTGCGGCGCGCAAGGCGAGGGTGAAAGGGAAGCAGAAGACCTCGATGGATCAGATACGGTGTGTTGCGGTAAGTGAAAAGAACGTCGGAGGTTGGTGCCGACCACAAAAAAGCGTCGAAGGCAAAAAGAGAGTGCAACACGAGGACTTCCCAGGAGGTCACCCATCCCAGTACTACTCTCGCCCAAGCATGCTTAACTTCGAAGTTCTGATGGGATCCGGTTCTTTAGAACTGGTATGATCGCACCCGTTACATGTTGCGCGAAAAAATGCTCTTATGCCTCACGCGGGAGCCGTGGGGGCCGCAACGCACGAACCGACTAGCCGTCATAGAAACGACCCCGAAAAACGACCGAAACGCGCTTAAACGGCATCCGAAACGGTCCCGAACCGACTTTGTCTGTTCGCCACGTCGTAGCCAGCGGAACGAGCTTTCCGTGGCCACGAAAATCGCCGAATTCCGACATCGGCGTGCCAAGTTACGGTCCGGAGAGCCGGAACTGCTGCTTTTGTCGCACGCCGCGGCTCGTGTCGGGTGCCGGCGCTGCGGCGCGCAAGGCGAGGGTGAAAGGGAAGCAGAAGACCTCGATGGATCAGATACGGTGTGTTGCGGGAAGTGAAAAGAAGGTCGGAGGTTGGTGCCGACGACAAAAAAGCGCCGAAGGCAAAAAGAGAGTGCAACACGAGGACTTCCCAGGAGGTCACCCATCCCAGTACTACTCTCGCCCAAGCACGCTTAACTTCGGAGTTCTGATGGAATCCGGTGCTTTAGTGCTGGTATGATCGCACCCATTACATGTTGCGCGAAAAAATGCTCTTATGCCTCACGCGGGAGCCGTGGGGGCCGCAACGCACAAACCGACTAGCCGTCATAGAAACGCCCCGAAAAACGCCCGAAACGAGCTTAAACGGCATCTGAAACGGTCCCGAACCGACTTCGTCTGTTCGTCACGTCGTAGCCAGCGGAACGTGCTTTCCGTGGCCAGGAAAATCGCCGAATTTCGACATCGGCGTGCCAAGTTACGGTCCGGCGAGCCGGAACTGCTGCGTTTGTCGCACGCCGCGGCTCGTGTCGGGTGCCGGCGCTGCGGCGCGCAAGGCGAGGGTGAAAGGGAAGCAGAAGACCTCGATGGATCAGATACGGTGTGTTGCGGGAAGTGAAAAGAAGGTCGGAGGTTGGTGCCGACGACAAAAAAGCGCCGAAGGCAAAAAGAGAGTGCAACACAAGGACTTCCCAGGAGGTCACCCATCCCAGTACTACTCTTGCTCAAGCACGCTTAACTTCAGAGTTCTGATGGGATCCGGTGCTTTAGTGCTGGTATGATCGCACCCGTTACATGTTGCGCGAAAAAATGCTCTTATGCCTCACGCGGGAGCCGTGGGGGCCGCAACGCACAAACCGACTAGCCGTCATAGAAACGCCCGAAATGAGCTTAAACGGCATCTGAAACGGTCCCGAACCGACTTCGTCTTTTCGTCACGTCGTAGCCAGCGGAACGAGCTTTCCGTGGCCAGGAAAATCGCCGAATTTCGACATCGGCGTGCCAAGTTACGGTCCGGCGAGCCGGAACTGCTGCGTTTGTCGCACGCCGCGGCTCGTGTCGGGTGCCGGCGCTGCGGCGTGCAAGGCGAGGGTGAAAGGGAAGCAGAAGACCTCGATGGATCAGATACGGTGTGTTGCGGGAAGTGAAAAGAAGGTCGGAGGTTGGTGCCGACGACAAAAAAGCGCCGAAGGCAAAAAAAGAGTGCAACACGAGGACTTCCCAGGAGGTCACCCATCCCAGTACTACTCTCGCTCAAGCACGCTTAACTTCAGAGTTCTGATGGGATCCGGTGCTTTAGTGCTAGTGTGATCGCACCCGTTACATGTTGCGCGAAAAAATGCTCTTATGCCTCACGCGGGAGCCGTGGGGGCCGCAACGCACGAACCGACTAGCCGTCATAAAAACGGCCCCGAAAAACGCCCGAAATGAGCTTAAACGGCATCCGAAACGGTCCCGAACCGACTTCGTCTGTTCGTCACGTCGTAGCCAGCAGAACGTGCTTTCCGTGGGCAGGAAAATCGCCGAATTTCGACATCGGCGTGCCAAGTTACGGTCCGGCGAGCCGGAACTGCTGCGTTTGTCGCACGCCGCGGCTCGTGTCGGGTGCCGGCGCTGCGGCGCGCAAGGCGAGGGTGAAAGGGAAGCAGAAGACCTCGATGGATCAGATACGGTGTGTTGCGGGAAGTGAAAAGAAGGTCGGAGGTTGGTGCCGACGACAAAAAAGCGCCGAAGGCAAAAAGAGAGTGCAACACAAGGACTTCCCAGGAGGTCACCCATCCCAGTACTACTCTCGCTCAAGCACGCTTAACTTCAGAGTTCTGATGGGATCCGGTGCTTTAGTGCTGGTACGATCGCACCCGTTACATGTTGCGCGAAAAAATGCTCTTATGCCTCACGCGGGAGCCGTGGGGGCCGCAACGCACAAACCGACTAGTCATCATAGAAACGCCCGAAATGATCTTAAACGGCATCTAAAACGGTCCCGAACCGACTTCGTCTGTTCGTCACGTCGTAGCCAGCGGAACGAGCTTTCCGTGGCCAGGAAAATCGCCGAATTTCGACATCGGCGTGCCAAGTTACGGTCTGGCGAGCCGGAACTGCTGCGTTTGTCGCACGCCGCGGCTCGTGTCGGGTGCCGGCGCTGCGGCGCGCAAGGCGAGGGTGAAAGGGAAGCAGAAGACCTCGATGGATCAGATACGGTGTGTTGCGGGAAGTGAAAAGAAGGTCGGAGGTTGGTGCCGACGACAAAAAAGCGCCGAAGGCAAAAAGAGAGTGCAACACGAGGACTTCCCAGGAGGTCACCCATCCCAGTACTACTCTCGCCCAAGCACGCTTAACTTCAGAGTTCTAATGGGATCCGGTGCTTTAGTGCTAGTGTGATCGCACCCGTTACATGTTGCGCGAAAAAATGCTCTTATGCCTCACGCGGGAGCCGTGGGGGCCGCAACGCACGAACCGACTAGCCGTCATAAAAACGGCCCCGAAAAACGCCCGAAATGAGCTTAAACGGCATCCGAAACGGTCCCGAACCGACTTCGTCTGTTCGCCACGTCGTAGCCAGCGGAACGAGCTTTCCGTGGCCACGAAAATCGCCGAATTCCGACATCGGTGTGCCAAGTTACAGTCCGGAGAGCCGGAACTGCTGCTTTTGTCGCACGCCGCGGCTCGTGTCGGGTGCGGGCGCTGCGGCGCGCAAGGCGAGGGTGAAAGGGAAGCAGAAGACCTTGATGGATCAGATACGGTGTGTTGCGGTAAGTGAAAAGAAGGTCGGAGGTTGGTGCCGACGACAAAAAAGCGCCGAAGGTAAATAGAGAGTGCAACACGAGGACTTCCCAGGAGGTCACCCATTCCAGTACTACTCTCGCCCAAGCACGCTTAACTTCGGAGTTCTGATGGGATCCGGTGCTTTAGTGCTGCTATGATCGCACACGTTACATGTTGCGCGAAAAAATGCTCTTATGCCTCACGCGGGAGCCGTGGGGGCCGCAACGCACGAACCGACTAGCCGTCATAGAAACGGCCCCGAAAAACGACTGAAACTAGCTTAAACGGCATCCGAAACGGTCCCGAACCGACTTCGTCTGTTCGCCACGTCGTAGCCAGCGGAACGAGCTTTCCGTGGCCACGAAAATCGCCGAATTCCGACATCGGTGTGCCAAGTTACAGTCCGGAGAGCCGGAACTGCTGCTTTTGTCGCACGCCGCGGCTCGTGTCGGGTGCGGGCGCTGCGGCGCGCAAGGCGAGGGTGAAAGGGAAGCAGAAGACCTTGATGGATCAGATACGGTGTGTTGCGGTAAGTGAAAAGAAGGTCGGAGGTTGGTGCCGACGACAAAAAAGCGCCGAAGGTAAATAGAGAGTGCAACACGAGGACTTCCCAGGAGGTCACCCATTCCAGTAATACTCTCGCCCAAGCACGCTTAACTTCGGAGTTCTGATGGGATCCGGTGCTTTAGTGCTGGTATGATCGCACACGTTACATGTTGCGCGAAAAAATGCTCTTATGCCTCACGCGGGAGCCGTGGGGGCCGCAACGCACGAACCGACTAGCCGTCATAGAAACGGCCCCGAAAAATGACTGAAACTAGCTTACGCGGCATCCGAAACGGTCCCGAACCGACTTCGTCTGTTCGCCACGTCGTAGCCAGCGGAACGAGCTTTCCGTGGCCACAAAAATCGCCGAATTCCGACATCGGCGTGCCAAGTTACGGTCCGGCGAGCCGGAACTGCTGCTTTTGTCGCACGCCGCGGCTCGTGTCGGGTGTCGGCGCTGCGGCGCGCAAGGCGAGGGTGAAAGGGAAGCAGAAGACCTCGATGGATCAGATACGGTGTGTTGCGGTAAGTGAAAAGAACGTCGGAGGTTGGTGCCGACCACAAAAAAGCGTCGAAGGCAAAAAGAGAGTGCAACACGAGGACTTCCCAGGAGGTCACCCATCCCAGTACTACTCTCGCCCAAGCATGCTTAACTTCGAAGTTCTGATGGGATCCGGTTCTTTAGAACTGGTATGATCGCACCCGTTACATGTTGCGCGAAAAAATGCTCTTATGCCTCACGCGGGAGCCGTGGGGGCCGCAACGCACGAACCGACTAGCCGTCATAGAAACGACCCCGAAAAACGACCGAAACGCGCTTAAACGGCATCCGAAACGGTCCCGAACCGACTTTGTCTGTTCGCCACGTCGTAGCCAGCGGAACGAGCTTTCCGTGGCCACGAAAATCGCCGAATTCCGACATCGGCGTGCCAAGTTACGGTCCGGAGAGCCGGAACTGCTGCTTTTGTCGCACGCCGCGGCTCGTGTCGGGTGCCGGCGCTGCGGCGCGCAAGGCGAGGGTGAAAGGGAAGCAGAAGACCTCGATGGATCAGATACGGTGTGTTGCGGGAAGTGAAAAGAAGGTCGGAGGTTGGTGCCGACGACAAAAAAGCGCCGAAGGCAAAAAGAGAGTGCAACACGAGGACTTCCCAGGAGGTCACCCATCCCAGTACTACTCTCGCCCAAGCACGCTTAACTTCGGAGTTCTGATGGAATCCGGTGCTTTAGTGCTGGTATGATCGCACCCATTACATGTTGCGCGAAAAAATGCTCTTATGCCTCACGCGGGAGCCGTGGGGGCCGCAACGCACAAACCGACTAGCCGTCATAGAAACGCCCCGAAAAACGCCCGAAACGAGCTTAAACGGCATCTGAAACGGTCCCGAACCGACTTCGTCTGTTCGTCACGTCGTAGCCAGCGGAACGTGCTTTCCGTGGCCAGGAAAATCGCCGAATTTCGACATCGGCGTGCCAAGTTACGGTCCGGCGAGCCGGAACTGCTGCGTTTGTCGCACGCCGCGGCTCGTGTCGGGTGCCGGCGCTGCGGCGCGCAAGGCGAGGGTGAAAGGGAAGCAGAAGACCTCGATGGATCAGATACGGTGTGTTGCGGGAAGTGAAAAGAAGGTCGGAGGTTGGTGCCGACGACAAAAAAGCGCCGAAGGCAAAAAGAGAGTGCAACACAAGGACTTCCCAGGTGGTCACCCATCCCAGTACTACTCTTGCTCAAGCACGCTTAACTTCAGAGTTCTGATGGGATCCGGTGCTTTAGTGCTGGTATGATCGCACCCGTTACATGTTGCGCGAAAAAATGCTCTTATGCCTCACGCGGGAGCCGTGGGGGCCGCAACGCACAAACCGACTAGCCGTCATAGAAACGCCCGAAATGAGCTTAAACGGCATCTGAAACGGTCCCGAACCGACTTCGTCTTTTCGTCACGTCGTAGCCAGCGGAACGAGCTTTCCGTGGCCAGGAAAATCGCCGAATTTCGACATCGGCGTGCCAAGTTACGGTCCGGCGAGCCGGAACTGCTGCGTTTGTCGCACGCCGCGGCTCGTGTCGGGTGCCGGCGCTGCGGCGTGCAAGGCGAGGGTGAAAGGGAAGCAGAAGACCTCGATGGATCAGATACGGTGTGTTGCGGGAAGTGAAAAGAAGGTCGGAGGTTGGTGCCGACGACAAAAAAGCGCCGAAGGCAAAAAAAGAGTGCAACACGAGGACTTCCCAGGAGGTCACCCATCCCAGTACTACTCTCGCTCAAGCACGCTTAACTTCAGAGTTCTGATGGGATCCGGTGCTTTAGTGCTAGTGTGATCGCACCCGTTACATGTTGCGCGAAAAAATGCTCTTATGCCTCACGCGGGAGCCGTGGGGGCCGCAACGCACGAACCGACTAGCCGTCATAAAAACGGCCCCGAAAAACGCCCGAAATGAGCTTAAACGGCATCCGAAACGGTCCCGAACCGACTTCGTCTGTTCGTCACGTCGTAGCCAGCAGAACGTGCTTTCCGTGGGCAGGAAAATCGCCGAATTTCGACATCGGCGTGCCAAGTTACGGTCCGGCGAGCCGGAACTGCTGCGTTTGTCGCACGCCGCGGCTCGTGTCGGGTGCCGGCGCTGCGGCGCGCAAGGCGAGGGTGAAAGGGAAGCAGAAGACCTCGATGGATCAGATACGGTGTGTTGCGGGAAGTGAAAAGAAGGTCGGAGGTTGGTGCCGACGACAAAAAAGCGCCGAAGGCAAAAAGAGAGTGCAACACAAGGACTTCCCAGGAGGTCACCCATCCCAGTACTACTCTCGCTCAAGCACGCTTAACTTCAGAGTTCTGATGGGATCCGGTGCTTTAGTGCTGGTATGATCGCACCCGTTACATGTTGCGCGAAAAAATGCTCTTATGCCTCACGCGGGAGCCGTGGGGGCCGCAACGCACAAACCGACTAGTCATCATAGAAACGCCCGAAATGATCTTAAACGGCATCTAAAACGGTCCCGAACCGACTTCGTCTGTTCGTCACGTCGTAGCCAGCGGAACGAGCTTTCCGTGGCCAGGAAAATCGCCGAATTTCGACATCGGCGTGCCAAGTTACGGTCTGGCGAGCCGGAACTGCTGCGTTTGTCGCACGCCGCGGCTCGTGTCGGGTGCCGGCGCTGCGGCGCGCAAGGCGAGGGTGAAAGGGAAGCAGAAGACCTCGATGGATCAGATACGGTGTGTTGCGGGAAGTGAAAAGAAGGTCGGAGGTTGGTGCCGACGACAAAAAAGCGCCGAAGGCAAAAAGAGAGTGCAACACGAGGACTTCCCAGGAGGTCACCCATCCCAGTACTACTCTCGCCCAAGCACGCTTAACTTCAGAGTTCTAATGGGATCCGGTGCTTTAGTGCTAGTGTGATCGCACCCGTTACATGTTGCGCGAAAAAATGCTCTTATGCCTCACGCGGGAGCCGTGGGGGCCGCAACGCACGAACCGACTAGCCGTCATAAAAACGGCCCCGAAAAACGCCCGAAATGAGCTTAAACGGCATCCGAAACGGTCCCGAACCGACTTCGTCTGTTCGCCACGTCGTAGCCAGCGGAACGAGCTTTCCGTGGCCACGAAAATCGCCGAATTCCGACATCGGTGTGCCAAGTTACAGTCCGGAGAGCCGGAACTGCTGCTTTTGTCGCACGCCGCGGCTCGTGTCGGGTGCGGGCGCTGCGGCGCGCAAGGCGAGGGTGAAAGGGAAGCAGAAGACCTTGATGGATCAGATACGGTGTGTTGCGGTAAGTGAAAAGAAGGTCGGAGGTTGGTGCCGACGACAAAAAAGCGCCGAAGGTAAATAGAGAGTGCAACACGAGGACTTCCCAGGAGGTCACCCATTCCAGTACTACTCTCGCCCAAGCACGCTTAACTTCGGAGTTCTGATGGGATCCGGTGCTTTAGTGCTGCTATGATCGCACACGTTACATGTTGCGCGAAAAAATGCTCTTATGCCTCACGCGGGAGCCGTGGGGGCCGCAACGCACGAACCGACTAGCCGTCATAGAAACGGCCCCGAAAAACGACTGAAACTAGCTTAAACGGCATCCGAAACGGTCCCGAACCGACTTCGTCTGTTCGCCACGTCGTAGCCAGCGGAACGAGCTTTCCGTGGCCACGAAAATCGCCGAATTCCGACATCGGTGTGCCAAGTTACAGTCCGGAGAGCCGGAACTGCTGCTTTTGTCGCACGCCGCGGCTCGTGTCGGGTGCGGGCGCTGCGGCGCGCAAGGCGAGGGTGAAAGGGAAGCAGAAGACCTTGATGGATCAGATACGGTGTGTTGCGGTAAGTGAAAAGAAGGTCGGAGGTTGGTGCCGACGACAAAAAAGCGCCGAAGGTAAATAGAGAGTGCAACACGAGGACTTCCCAGGAGGTCACCCATTCCAGTAATACTCTCGCCCAAGCACGCTTAACTTCGGAGTTCTGATGGGATCCGGTGCTTTAGTGCTGGTATGATCGCACACGTTACATGTTGCGCGAAAAAATGCTCTTATGCCTCACGCGGGAGCCGTGGGGGCCGCAACGCACGAACCGACTAGCCGTCATAGAAACGGCCCCGAAAAATGACTGAAACTAGCTTACGCGGCATCCGAAACGGTCCCGAACCGACTTCGTCTGTTCGCCACGTCGTAGCCAGCGGAACGAGCTTTCCGTGGCCACAAAAATCGCCGAATTCCGACATCGGCGTGCCAAGTTACGGTCCGGCGAGCCGGAACTGCTGCTTTTGTCGCACGCCGCGGCTCGTGTCGGGTGTCGGCGCTGCGGCGCGCAAGGCGAGGGTGAAAGGGAAGCAGAAGACCTCGATGGATCAGATACGGTGTGTTGCGGTAAGTGAAAAGAACGTCGGAGGTTGGTGCCGACCACAAAAAAGCGTCGAAGGCAAAAAGAGAGTGCAACACGAGGACTTCCCAGGAGGTCACCCATCCCAGTACTACTCTCGCCCAAGCATGCTTAACTTCGAAGTTCTGATGGGATCCGGTTCTTTAGAACTGGTATGATCGCACCCGTTACATGTTGCGCGAAAAAATGCTCTTATGCCTCACGCGGGAGCCGTGGGGGCCGCAACGCACGAACCGACTAGCCGTCATAGAAACGACCCCGAAAAACGACCGAAACGCGCTTAAACGGCATCCGAAACGGTCCCGAACCGACTTTGTCTGTTCGCCACGTCGTAGCCAGCGGAACGAGCTTTCCGTGGCCACGAAAATCGCCGAATTCCGACATCGGCGTGCCAAGTTACGGTCCGGAGAGCCGGAACTGCTGCTTTTGTCGCACGCCGCGGCTCGTGTCGGGTGCCGGCGCTGCGGCGCGCAAGGCGAGGGTGAAAGGGAAGCAGAAGACCTCGATGGATCAGATACGGTGTGTTGCGGGAAGTGAAAAGAAGGTCGGAGGTTGGTGCCGACGACAAAAAAGCGCCGAAGGCAAAAAGAGAGTGCAACACGAGGACTTCCCAGGAGGTCACCCATCCCAGTACTACTCTCGCCCAAGCACGCTTAACTTCGGAGTTCTGATGGAATCCGGTGCTTTAGTGCTGGTATGATCGCACCCATTACATGTTGCGCGAAAAAATGCTCTTATGCCTCACGCGGGAGCCGTGGGGGCCGCAACGCACAAACCGACTAGCCGTCATAGAAACGCCCCGAAAAACGCCCGAAACGAGCTTAAACGGCATCTGAAACGGTCCCGAACCGACTTCGTCTGTTCGTCACGTCGTAGCCAGCGGAACGTGCTTTCCGTGGCCAGGAAAATCGCCGAATTTCGACATCGGCGTGCCAAGTTACGGTCCGGCGAGCCGGAACTGCTGCGTTTGTCGCACGCCGCGGCTCGTGTCGGGTGCCGGCGCTGCGGCGCGCAAGGCGAGGGTGAAAGGGAAGCAGAAGACCTCGATGGATCAGATACGGTGTGTTGCGGGAAGTGAAAAGAAGGTCGGAGGTTGGTGCCGACGACAAAAAAGCGCCGAAGGCAAAAAGAGAGTGCAACACAAGGACTTCCCAGGTGGTCACCCATCCCAGTACTACTCTTGCTCAAGCACGCTTAACTTCAGAGTTCTGATGGGATCCGGTGCTTTAGTGCTGGTATGATCGCACCCGTTACATGTTGCGCGAAAAAATGCTCTTATGCCTCACGCGGGAGCCGTGGGGGCCGCAACGCACAAACCGACTAGCCGTCATAGAAACGCCCGAAATGAGCTTAAACGGCATCTGAAACGGTCCCGAACCGACTTCGTCTTTTCGTCACGTCGTAGCCAGCGGAACGAGCTTTCCGTGGCCAGGAAAATCGCCGAATTTCGACATCGGCGTGCCAAGTTACGGTCCGGCGAGCCGGAACTGCTGCGTTTGTCGCACGCCGCGGCTCGTGTCGGGTGCCGGCGCTGCGGCGTGCAAGGCGAGGGTGAAAGGGAAGCAGAAGACCTCGATGGATCAGATACGGTGTGTTGCGGGAAGTGAAAAGAAGGTCGGAGGTTGGTGCCGACGACAAAAAAGCGCCGAAGGCAAAAAAAGAGTGCAACACGAGGACTTCCCAGGAGGTCACCCATCCCAGTACTACTCTCGCTCAAGCACGCTTAACTTCAGAGTTCTGATGGGATCCGGTGCTTTAGTGCTAGTGTGATCGCACCCGTTACATGTTGCGCGAAAAAATGCTCTTATGCCTCACGCGGGAGCCGTGGGGGCCGCAACGCACGAACCGACTAGCCGTCATAAAAACGGCCCCGAAAAACGCCCGAAATGAGCTTAAACGGCATCCGAAACGGTCCCGAACCGACTTCGTCTGTTCGTCACGTCGTAGCCAGCAGAACGTGCTTTCCGTGGGCAGGAAAATCGCCGAATTTCGACATCGGCGTGCCAAGTTACGGTCCGGCGAGCCGGAACTGCTGCGTTTGTCGCACGCCGCGGCTCGTGTCGGGTGCCGGCGCTGCGGCGCGCAAGGCGAGGGTGAAAGGGAAGCAGAAGACCTCGATGGATCAGATACGGTGTGTTGCGGGAAGTGAAAAGAAGGTCGGAGGTTGGTGCCGACGACAAAAAAGCGCCGAAGGCAAAAAGAGAGTGCAACACAAGGACTTCCCAGGAGGTCACCCATCCCAGTACTACTCTCGCTCAAGCACGCTTAACTTCAGAGTTCTGATGGGATCCGGTGCTTTAGTGCTGGTATGATCGCACCCGTTACATGTTGCGCGAAAAAATGCTCTTATGCCTCACGCGGGAGCCGTGGGGGCCGCAACGCACAAACCGACTAGTCATCATAGAAACGCCCGAAATGATCTTAAACGGCATCTAAAACGGTCCCGAACCGACTTCGTCTGTTCGTCACGTCGTAGCCAGCGGAACGAGCTTTCCGTGGCCAGGAAAATCGCCGAATTTCGACATCGGCGTGCCAAGTTACGGTCTGGCGAGCCGGAACTGCTGCGTTTGTCGCACGCCGCGGCTCGTGTCGGGTGCCGGCGCTGCGGCGCGCAAGGCGAGGGTGAAAGGGAAGCAGAAGACCTCGATGGATCAGATACGGTGTGTTGCGGGAAGTGAAAAGAAGGTCGGAGGTTGGTGCCGACGACAAAAAAGCGCCGAAGGCAAAAAGAGAGTGCAACACGAGGACTTCCCAGGAGGTCACCCATCCCAGTACTACTCTCGCCCAAGCACGCTTAACTTCAGAGTTCTAATGGGATCCGGTGCTTTAGTGCTAGTGTGATCGCACCCGTTACATGTTGCGCGAAAAAATGCTCTTATGCCTCACGCGGGAGCCGTGGGGGCCGCAACGCACGAACCGACTAGCCGTCATAAAAACGGCCCCGAAAAACGCCCGAAATGAGCTTAAACGGCATCCGAAACGGTCCCGAACCGACTTCGTCTGTTCGCCACGTCGTAGCCAGCGGAACGAGCTTTCCGTGGCCACGAAAATCGCCGAATTCCGACATCGGTGTGCCAAGTTACAGTCCGGAGAGCCGGAACTGCTGCTTTTGTCGCACGCCGCGGCTCGTGTCGGGTGCGGGCGCTGCGGCGCGCAAGGCGAGGGTGAAAGGGAAGCAGAAGACCTTGATGGATCAGATACGGTGTGTTGCGGTAAGTGAAAAGAAGGTCGGAGGTTGGTGCCGACGACAAAAAAGCGCCGAAGGTAAATAGAGAGTGCAACACGAGGACTTCCCAGGAGGTCACCCATTCCAGTACTACTCTCGCCCAAGCACGCTTAACTTCGGAGTTCTGATGGGATCCGGTGCTTTAGTGCTGCTATGATCGCACACGTTACATGTTGCGCGAAAAAATGCTCTTATGCCTCACGCGGGAGCCGTGGGGGCCGCAACGCACGAACCGACTAGCCGTCATAGAAACGGCCCCGAAAAACGACTGAAACTAGCTTAAACGGCATCCGAAACGGTCCCGAACCGACTTCGTCTGTTCGCCACGTCGTAGCCAGCGGAACGAGCTTTCCGTGGCCACGAAAATCGCCGAATTCCGACATCGGTGTGCCAAGTTACAGTCCGGAGAGCCGGAACTGCTGCTTTTGTCGCACGCCGCGGCTCGTGTCGGGTGCGGGCGCTGCGGCGCGCAAGGCGAGGGTGAAAGGGAAGCAGAAGACCTTGATGGATCAGATACGGTGTGTTGCGGTAAGTGAAAAGAAGGTCGGAGGTTGGTGCCGACGACAAAAAAGCGCCGAAGGTAAATAGAGAGTGCAACACGAGGACTTCCCAGGAGGTCACCCATTCCAGTAATACTCTCGCCCAAGCACGCTTAACTTCGGAGTTCTGATGGGATCCGGTGCTTTAGTGCTGGTATGATCGCACACGTTACATGTTGCGCGAAAAAATGCTCTTATGCCTCACGCGGGAGCCGTGGGGGCCGCAACGCACGAACCGACTAGCCGTCATAGAAACGGCCCCGAAAAATGACTGAAACTAGCTTACACGGCATCCGAAACGGTCCCGAACCGACTTCGTCTGTTCGCCACGTCGTAGCCAGCGGAACGAGCTTTCCGTGGCCACAAAAATCGCCGAATTCCGACATCGGCGTGCCAAGTTACGGTCCGGCGAGCCGGAACTGCTGCTTTTGTCGCACGCCGCGGCTCGTGTCGGGTGTCGGCGCTGCGGCGCGCAAGGCGAGGGTGAAAGGGAAGCAGAAGACCTCGATGGATCAGATACGGTGTGTTGCGGTAAGTGAAAAGAACGTCGGAGGTTGGTGCCGACCACAAAAAAGCGTCGAAGGCAAAAAGAGAGTGCAACACGAGGACTTCCCAGGAGGTCACCCATCCCAGTACTACTCTCGCCCAAGCATGCTTAACTTCGAAGTTCTGATGGGATCCGGTTCTTTAGAACTGGTATGATCGCACCCGTTACATGTTGCGCGAAAAAATGCTCTTATGCCTCACGCGGGAGCCGTGGGGGCCGCAACGCACGAACCGACTAGCCGTCATAGAAACGACCCCGAAAAACGACCGAAACGCGCTTAAACGGCATCCGAAACGGTCCCGAACCGACTTTGTCTGTTCGCCACGTCGTAGCCAGCGGAACGAGCTTTCCGTGGCCACGAAAATCGCCGAATTCCGACATCGGCGTGCCAAGTTACGGTCCGGAGAGCCGGAACTGCTGCTTTTGTCGCACGCCGCGGCTCGTGTCGGGTGCCGGCGCTGCGGCGCGCAAGGCGAGGGTGAAAGGGAAGCAGAAGACCTCGATGGATCAGATACGGTGTGTTGCGGGAAGTGAAAAGAAGGTCGGAGGTTGGTGCCGACGACAAAAAAGCGCCGAAGGCAAAAAGAGAGTGCAACACGAGGACTTCCCAGGAGGTCACCCATCCCAGTACTACTCTCGCCCAAGCACGCTTAACTTCGGAGTTCTGATGGAATCCGGTGCTTTAGTGCTGGTATGATCGCACCCGTTACATGTTGCGCGAAAAAATGCTCTTATGCCTCACGCGGGAGCCGTGGGGGCCGCAACGCACAAACCGACTAGCCGTCATAGAAACGCCCCGAAAAACGCCCGAAACGAGCTTAAACGGCATCTGAAACGGTCCCGAACCGACTTCGTCTGTTCGTCACGTCGTAGCCAGCGGAACGTGCTTTCCGTGGCCAGGAAAATCGCCGAATTTCGACATCGGCGTGCCAAGTTACGGTCCGGCGAGCCGGAACTGCTGCGTTTGTCGCACGCCGCGGCTCGTGTCGGGTGCCGGCGCTGCGGCGCGCAAGGCGAGGGTGAAAGGGAAGCAGAAGACCTCGATGGATCAGATACGGTGTGTTGCGGGAAGTGAAAAGAAGGTCGGAGGTTGGTGCCGACGACAAAAAAGCGCCGAAGGCAAAAAGAGAGTGCAACACAAGGACTTCCCAGGAGGTCACCCATCCCAGTACTACTCTTGCTCAAGCACGCTTAACTTCAGAGTTCTGATGGGATCCGGTGCTTTAGTGCTGGTATGATCGCACCCGTTACATGTTGCGCGAAAAAATGCTCTTATGCCTCACGCGGGAGCCGTGGGGGCCGCAACGCACAAACCGACTAGCCGTCATAGAAACGCCCGAAATGAGCTTAAACGGCATCTGAAACGGTCCCGAACCGACTTCGTCTTTTCGTCACGTCGTAGCCAGCGGAACGAGCTTTCCGTGGCCAGGAAAATCGCCGAATTTCGACATCGGCGTGCCAAGTTACGGTCCGGCGAGCCGGAACTGCTGCGTTTGTCGCACGCCGCGGCTCGTGTCGGGTGCCGGCGCTGCGGCGTGCAAGGCGAGGGTGAAAGGGAAGCAGAAGACCTCGATGGATCAGATACGGTGTGTTGCGGGAAGTGAAAAGAAGGTCGGAGGTTGGTGCCGACGACAAAAAAGCGCCGAAGGCAAAAAAAGAGTGCAACACGAGGACTTCCCAGGAGGTCACCCATCCCAGTACTACTCTCGCTCAAGCACGCTTAACTTCAGAGTTCTGATGGGATCCGGTGCTTTAGTGCTAGTGTGATCGCACCCGTTACATGTTGCGCGAAAAAATGCTCTTATGCCTCACGCGGGAGCCGTGGGGGCCGCAACGCACGAACCGACTAGCCGTCATAAAAACGGCCCCGAAAAACGCCCGAAATGAGCTTAAACGGCATCCGAAATGGTCCCGAACCGACTTCGTCTGTTCGTCACGTCGTAGCCAGCAGAACGTGCTTTCCGTGGGCAGGAAAATCGCCGAATTTCGACATCGGCGTGCCAAGTTACGGTCCGGCGAGCCGGAACTGCTGCGTTTGTCGCACGCCGCGGCTCGTGTCGGGTGCCGGCGCTGCGGCGCGCAAGGCGAGGGTGAAAGGGAAGCAGAAGACCTCGATGGATCAGATACGGTGTGTTGCGGGAAGTGAAAAGAAGGTCGGAGGTTGGTGCCGACGACAAAAAAGCGCCGAAGGCAAAAAGAGAGTGCAACACAAGGACTTCCCAGGAGGTCACCCATCCCAGTACTACTCTCGCTCAAGCACGCTTAACTTCAGAGTTCTGATGGGATCCGGTGCTTTAGTGCTGGTATGATCGCACCCGTTACATGTTGCGCGAAAAAATGCTCTTATGCCTCACGCGGGAGCCGTGGGGGCCGCAACGCACAAACCGACTAGTCATCATAGAAACGCCCGAAATGATCTTAAACGGCATCTAAAACGGTCCCGAACCGACTTCGTCTGTTCGTCACGTCGTAGCCAGCGGAACGAGCTTTCCGTGGCCAGGAAAATCGCCGAATTTCGACATCGGCGTGCCAAGTTACGGTCTGGCGAGCCGGAACTGCTGCGTTTGTCGCACGCCGCGGCTCGTGTCGGGTGCCGGCGCTGCGGCGCGCAAGGCGAGGGTGAAAGGGAAGCAGAAGACCTCGATGGATCAGATACGGTGTGTTGCGGGAAGTGAAAAGAAGTTCGGAGGTTGGTGCCGACGACAAAAAAGCGCCGAAGGCAAAAAGAGAGTGCAACACGAGGACTTCCCAGGAGGTCACCCATCCCAGTACTACTCTCGCCCAAGCACGCTTAACTTCAGAGTTCTAATGGGATCCGGTGCTTTAGTGCTAGTGTGATCGCACCCGTTACATGTTGCGCGAAAAAATGCTCTTATGCCTCACGCGGGAGCCGTGGGGGCCGCAACGCACGAACCGACTAGCCGTCATAAAAACGGCCCCGAAAAACGCCCGAAATGAGCTTAAACGGCATCCGAAACGGTCCCGAACCGACTTCGTCTGTTCGCCACGTCGTAGCCAGCGGAACGAGCTTTCCGTGGCCACGAAAATCACCGAATTCCGACATCGGTGTGCCAAGTTACAGTCCGGAGAGCCGGAACTGCTGCTTTTGTCGCACGCCGCGGCTCGTGTCGGGTGCGGGCGCTGCGGCGCGCAAGGCGAGGGTGAAAGGGAAGCAGAAGACCTTGATGGATCAGATACGGTGTGTTGCGGTAAGTGAAAAGAAGGTCGGAGGTTGGTGCCGACGACAAAAAAGCGCCGAAGGTAAATAGAGAGTGCAACACGAGGACTTCCCAGGAGGTCACCCATTCCAGTAATACTCTCGCCCAAGCACGCTTAACTTCGGAGTTCTGATGGGATCCGGTGCTTTAGTGCTGGTATGATCGCACACGTTACATGTTGCGCGAAAAAATGCTCTTATGCCTCACGCGGGAGCCGTGGGGGCCGCAACGCACGAACCGACTAGCCGTCATAGAAACGGCCCCGAAAAATGACTGAAACTAGCTTACACGGCATCCGAAACGGTCCCGAACCGACTTCGTCTGTTCGCCACGTCGTAGCCAGCGGAACGAGCTTTCCGTGGCCACAAAAATCGCCGAATTCCGACATCGGCGTGCCAAGTTACGGTCCGGCGAGCCGGAACTGCTGCTTTTGTCGCACGCCGCGGCTCGTGTCGGGTGTCGGCGCTGCGGCGCGCAAGGCGAGGGTGAAAGGGAAGCAGAAGACCTCGATGGATCAGATACGGTGTGTTGCGGTAAGTGAAAAGAACGTCGGAGGTTGGTGCCGACCACAAAAAAGCGTCGAAGGCAAAAAGAGAGTGCAACACGAGGACTTCCCAGGAGGTCACCCATCCCAGTACTACTCTCGCCCAAGCATGCTTAACTTCGAAGTTCTGATGGGATCCGGTTCTTTAGAACTGGTATGATCGCACCCGTTACATGTTGCGCGAAAAAATGCTCTTATGCCTCACGCGGGAGCCGTGGGGGCCGCAACGCACGAACCGACTAGCCGTCATAGAAACGACCCCGAAAAACGACCGAAACGCGCTTAAACGGCATCCGAAACGGTCCCGAACCGACTTTGTCTGTTCGCCACGTCGTAGCCAGCGGAACGAGCTTTCCGTGGCCACGAAAATCGCCGAATTCCGACATCGGCGTGCCAAGTTACGGTCCGGAGAGCCGGAACTGCTGCTTTTGTCGCACGCCGCGGCTCGTGTCGGGTGCCGGCGCTGCGGCGCGCAAGGCGAGGGTGAAAGGGAAGCAGAAGACCTCGATGGATCAGATACGGTGTGTTGCGGGAAGTGAAAAGAAGGTCGGAGGTTGGTGCCGACGACAAAAAAGCGCCGAAGGCAAAAAGAGAGTGCAACACGAGGACTTCCCAGGAGGTCACCCATCCCAGTACTACTCTCGCCCAAGCACGCTTAACTTCGGAGTTCTGATGGAATCCGGTGCTTTAGTGCTGGTATGATCGCACCCGTTACATGTTGCGCGAAAAAATGCTCTTATGCCTCACGCGGGAGCCGTGGGGGCCGCAACGCACAAACCGACTAGCCGTCATAGAAACGCCCCGAAAAACGCCCGAAACGAGCTTAAACGGCATCTGAAACGGTCCCGAACCGACTTCGTCTGTTCGTCACGTCGTAGCCAGCGGAACGTGCTTTCCGTGGCCAGGAAAATCGCCGAATTTCGACATCGGCGTGCCAAGTTACGGTCCGGCGAGCCGGAACTGCTGCGTTTGTCGCACGCCGCGGCTCGTGTCGGGTGCCGGCGCTGCGGCGCGCAAGGCGAGGGTGAAAGGGAAGCAGAAGACCTCGATGGATCAGATACGGTGTGTTGCGGGAAGTGAAAAGAAGGTCGGAGGTTGGTGCCGACGACAAAAAAGCGCCGAAGGCAAAAAGAGAGTGCAACACAAGGACTTCCCAGGAGGTCACCCATCCCAGTACTACTCTTGCTCAAGCACGCTTAACTTCAGAGTTCTGATGGGATCCGGTGCTTTAGTGCTGGTATGATCGCACCCGTTACATGTTGCGCGAAAAAATGCTCTTATGCCTCACGCGGGAGCCGTGGGGGCCGCAACGCACAAACCGACTAGCCGTCATAGAAACGCCCGAAATGAGCTTAAACGGCATCTGAAACGGTCCCGAACCGACTTCGTCTTTTCGTCACGTCGTAGCCAGCGGAACGAGCTTTCCGTGGCCAGGAAAATCGCCGAATTTCGACATCGGCGTGCCAAGTTACGGTCCGGCGAGCCGGAACTGCTGCGTTTGTCGCACGCCGCGGCTCGTGTCGGGTGCCGGCGCTGCGGCGTGCAAGGCGAGGGTGAAAGGGAAGCAGAAGACCTCGATGGATCAGATACGGTGTGTTGCGGGAAGTGAAAAGAAGGTCGGAGGTTGGTGCCGACGACAAAAAAGCGCCGAAGGCAAAAAAAGAGTGCAACACGAGGACTTCCCAGGAGGTCACCCATCCCAGTACTACTCTCGCTCAAGCACGCTTAACTTCAGAGTTCTGATGGGATCCGGTGCTTTAGTGCTAGTGTGATCGCACCCGTTACATGTTGCGCGAAAAAATGCTCTTATGCCTCACGCGGGAGCCGTGGGGGCCGCAACGCACGAACCGACTAGCCGTCATAAAAACGGCCCCGAAAAACGCCCGAAATGAGCTTAAACGGCATCCGAAATGGTCCCGAACCGACTTCGTCTGTTCGTCACGTCGTAGCCAGCAGAACGTGCTTTCCGTGGGCAGGAAAATCGCCGAATTTCGACATCGGCGTGCCAAGTTACGGTCCGGCGAGCCGGAACTGCTGCGTTTGTCGCACGCCGCGGCTCGTGTCGGGTGCCGGCGCTGCGGCGCGCAAGGCGAGGGTGAAAGGGAAGCAGAAGACCTCGATGGATCAGATACGGTGTGTTGCGGGAAGTGAAAAGAAGGTCGGAGGTTGGTGCCGACGACAAAAAAGCGCCGAAGGCAAAAAGAGAGTGCAACACAAGGACTTCCCAGGAGGTCACCCATCCCAGTACTACTCTCGCTCAAGCACGCTTAACTTCAGAGTTCTGATGGGATCCGGTGCTTTAGTGCTGGTATGATCGCACCCGTTACATGTTGCGCGAAAAAATGCTCTTATGCCTCACGCGGGAGCCGTGGGGGCCGCAACGCACAAACCGACTAGTCATCATAGAAACGCCCGAAATGATCTTAAACGGCATCTAAAACGGTCCCGAACCGACTTCGTCTGTTCGTCACGTCGTAGCCAGCGGAACGAGCTTTCCGTGGCCAGGAAAATCGCCGAATTTCGACATCGGCGTGCCAAGTTACGGTCTGGCGAGCCGGAACTGCTGCGTTTGTCGCACGCCGCGGCTCGTGTCGGGTGCCGGCGCTGCGGCGCGCAAGGCGAGGGTGAAAGGGAAGCAGAAGACCTCGATGGATCAGATACGGTGTGTTGCGGGAAGTGAAAAGAAGGTCGGAGGTTGGTGCCGACGACAAAAAAGCGCCGAAGGCAAAAAGAGAGTGCAACACGAGGACTTCCCAGGAGGTCACCCATCCCAGTACTACTCTCGCCCAAGCACGCTTAACTTCAGAGTTCTAATGGGATCCGGTGCTTTAGTGCTAGTGTGATCGCACCCGTTACATGTTGCGCGAAAAAATGCTCTTATGCCTCACGCGGGAGCCGTGGGGGCCGCAACGCACGAACCGACTAGCCGTCATAAAAACGGCCCCGAAAAACGCCCGAAATGAGCTTAAACGGCATCCGAAACGGTCCCGAACCGACTTCGTCTGTTCGCCACGTCGTAGCCAGCGGAACGAGCTTTCCGTGGCCACGAAAATCACCGAATTCCGACATCGGTGTGCCAAGTTACAGTCCGGAGAGCCGGAACTGCTGCTTTTGTCGCACGCCGCGGCTCGTGTCGGGTGCGGGCGCTGCGGCGCGCAAGGCGAGGGTGAAAGGGAAGCAGAAGACCTTGATGGATCAGATACGGTGTGTTGCGGTAAGTGAAAAGAAGGTCGGAGGTTGGTGCCGACGACAAAAAAGCGCCGAAGGTAAATAGAGAGTGCAACACGAGGACTTCCCAGGAGGTCACCCATTCCAGTACTACTCTCGCCCAAGCACGCTTAACTTCGGAGTTCTGATGGGATCCGGTGCTTTAGTGCTGCTATGATCGCACACGTTACATGTTGCGCGAAAAAATGCTCTTATGCCTCACGCGGGAGCCGTGGGGGCCGCAACGCACGAACCGACTAGCCGTCATAGAAACGGCCCCGAAAAACGACTGAAACTAGCTTAAACGGCATCCGAAACGGTCCCGAACCGACTTCGTCTGTTCGCCACGTCGTAGCCAGCGGAACGAGCTTTCCGTGGCCACGAAAATCGCCGAATTCCGACATCGGTGTGCCAAGTTACAGTCCGGAGAGCCGGAACTGCTGCTTTTGTCGCACGCCGCGGCTCGTGTCGGGTGCGGGCGCTGCGGCGCGCAAGGCGAGGGTGAAAGGGAAGCAGAAGACCTTGATGGATCAGATACGGTGTGTTGCGGTAAGTGAAAAGAAGGTCGGAGGTTGGTGCCGACGACAAAAAAGCGCCGAAGGTAAATAGAGAGTGCAACACGAGGACTTCCCAGGAGGTCACCCATTCCAGTACTACTCTCGCCCAAGCACGCTTAACTTCGGAGTTCTGATGGGATCCGGTGCTTTAGTGCTGGTATGATCGCACACGTTACATGTTGCGCGAAAAAATGCTCTTATGCCTCACGCGGGAGCCGTGGGGGCCGCAACGCACGAACCGACTAGCCGTCATAGAAACGGCCCCGAAAAATGACTGAAACTAGCTTACACGGCATCCGAAACGGTCCCGAACCGACTTCGTCTGTTCGCCACGTCGTAGCCA
Organism: Nuphar pumila; assembly: GCF_984573655.1. NCBI lineage: Eukaryota > Viridiplantae > Streptophyta > Magnoliopsida > Nymphaeales > Nymphaeaceae > Nuphar > Nuphar pumila. The sequence continues at coordinate 161,988,941 of NC_143249.1, read as the reverse complement.
GCGGAACGAGCTTTCCGTGGCCACAAAAATTGCCGAATTCCGACATCGGCGTGCCAAGTTACGGTCCGGCGAGCCGGAACTGCTGCTTTTGTCGCACGCCGCGGCTCGTGTCGGGTGTCGGCGCTGCGGCGCGCAAGGCGAGGGTGAAAGGGAAGCAGAAGACCTCGATGGATCAGATACGGTGTGTTGCGGTAAGTGAAAAGAACGTCGGAGGTTGGTGCCGACCACAAAAAAGCGTCGAAGGCAAAAAGAGAGTGCAACACGAGGACTTCCCAGGAGGTCACCCATCCCAGTACTACTCTCGCCCAAGCATGCTTAACTTCGAAGTTCTGATGGGATCCGGTTCTTTAGAACTGGTATGATCGCACCCGTTACATGTTGCGCGAAAAAATGCTCTTATGCCTCACGCGGGAGCCGTGGGGGCCGCAACGCACGAACCGACTAGCCGTCATAGAAACGACCCCGAAAAACGACCGAAACGCGCTTAAACGGCATCCGAAACGGTCCCGAACCGACTTTGTCTGTTCGCCACGTCGTAGCCAGCGGAACGAGCTTTCCGTGGCCACGAAAATCGCCGAATTCCGACATCGGCGTGCCAAGTTACGGTCCGGAGAGCCGGAACTGCTGCTTTTGTCGCACGCCGCGGCTCGTGTCGGGTGCCGGCGCTGCGGCGCGCAAGGCGAGGGTGAAAGGGAAGCAGAAGACCTCGATGGATCAGATACGGTGTGTTGCGGGAAGTGAAAAGAAGGTCGGAGGTTGGTGCCGACGACAAAAAAGCGCCGAAGGCAAAAAGAGAGTGCAACACGAGGACTTCCCAGGAGGTCACCCATCCCAGTACTACTCTCGCCCAAGCACGCTTAACTTCGGAGTTCTGATGGAATCCGGTGCTTTAGTGCTGGTATGATCGCACCCGTTACATGTTGCGCGAAAAAATGCTCTTATGCCTCACGCGGGAGCCGTGGGGGCCGCAACGCACAAACCGACTAGCCGTCATAGAAACGCCCCGAAAAACGCCCGAAACGAGCTTAAACGGCATCTGAAACGGTCCCGAACCGACTTCGTCTGTTCGTCACGTCGTAGCCAGCGGAACGTGCTTTCCGTGGCCAGGAAAATCGCCGAATTTCGACATCGGCGTGCCAAGTTACGGTCCGGCGAGCCGGAACTGCTGCGTTTGTCGCACGCCGCGGCTCGTGTCGGGTGCCGGCGCTGCGGCGCGCAAGGCGAGGGTGAAAGGGAAGCAGAAGACCTCGATGGATCAGATACGGTGTGTTGCGGGAAGTGAAAAGAAGGTCGGAGGTTGGTGCCGACGACAAAAAAGCGCCGAAGGCAAAAAGAGAGTGCAACACAAGGACTTCCCAGGAGGTCACCCATCCCAGTACTACTCTTGCTCAAGCACGCTTAACTTCAGAGTTCTGATGGGATCCGGTGCTTTAGTGCTGGTATGATGGCACCCGTTACATGTTGCGCGAAAAAATGCTCTTATGCCTCACGCGGGCGCCGTGGGGGCCGCAACGCACAAACCGACTAGCCGTCATAGAAACGCCCGAAATGAGCTTAAACGGCATCTGAAACGGTCCCGAACCGACTTCGTCTGTTCGTCACGTCGTAGCCAGCGGAACGAGCTTTCCGTGGCCAGGAAAATCGCCGAATTTCGACATCGGCGTGCCAAGTTACGGTCCGGCGAGCCGGAACTGCTGCGTTTGTCGCACGCCGCGGCTCGTGTCGGGTGCCGGCGCTGCGGCGTGCAAGGCGAGGGTGAAAGGGAAGCAGAAGACCTCGATGGATCAGATACGGTGTGTTGCGGGAAGTGAAAAGAAGGTCGGAGGTTGGTGCCGACGACAAAAAAGCGCCGAAGGCAAAAAGAGAGTGCAACACGAGGACTTCCCAGGAGGTCACCCATCCCAGTACTACTCTCGCCCAAGCACGCTTAACTTCAGAGTTCTGATGGGATCCGGTGCTTTAGTGCTAGTGTGATCGCACCCGTTACATGTTGCGCGAAAAAATGCTCTTATGCCTCACGCGGGAGCCGTGGGGGCCGCAACGCACAAACCGACTAGCCGTCATAAAAACGACCCCGAAAAACGCCCGAAATGAGCTTAAACGGCATCCGAAACGGTCCCGAACCGACTTCGTCTGTTCGTCACGTCGTAGCTAGCGGAACGTGCTTTCCGTGGGCAGGAAAATCGCCGAATTTCGACATCGGCGTGCCAAGTTACGGTCCGGCGAGCCGGAACTGCTGCGTTTGTCGCACGCCGCGGCTCGTGTCGGGTGCCGGCGCTGCGGCGCGCAAGGCGAGGGTGAAAGGGAAGCAGAAGACCTCGATGGATCAGATACGGTGTGTTGCGGGAAGTGAAAAGAAGGTCGGAGGTTGGTGCCGACGACAAAAAAGCGCCGAAGGCAAAAAGAGAGTGCAACACAAGGACTTCCCAGGAGGTCACCCATCCCAGTACTACTCTCGCTCAAGCACGCTTAACTTCAGAGTTCTGATGGGATCCGGTGCTTTAGTGCTGGTATGATCGCACCCGTTACATGTTGCGCGAAAAAATGCTCTTATGCCTCACGCGGGAGCCGTGGGGGCCGCAACGCACAAACCGACTAGTCATCATAGAAACGCCCGAAATGATCTTAAACGGCATCTAAAACGGTCCCGAACCGACTTCGTCTGTTCGTCACGTCGTAGCCAGCGGAACGAGCTTTCCGTGGCCAGGAAAATCGCCGAATTTCGACATCGGCGTGCCAAGTTACGGTCTGGCGAGCCGGAACTGCTGCGTTTGTCGCACGCCGCGGCTCGTGTCGGGTGCCGGCGCTGCGGCGCGCAAGGCGAGGGTGAAAGGGAAGCAGAAGACCTCGATGGATCAGATACGGTGTGTTGCGGGAAGTGAAAAGAAGGTCGGAGGTTGGTGCCGACGACAAAAAAGCGCCGAAGGCAAAAAGAGAGTGCAACACGAGGACTTCCCAGGAGGTCACCCATCCCAGTACTACTCTCGCCCAAGCACGCTTAACTTCAGAGTTCTGATGGGATCCGGTGCTTTAGTGCTAGTGTGATCGCACCCGTTACATGTTGCGCCAAAAAATGCTCTTATGCCTCACGCGGGAGCCGTGGGGGCCGCAACGCACGAACCGACTAGCCGTCATAAAAACGGCCCCGAAAAACGCCCGAAATGAGCTTAAACGGCATCCGAAACGGTCCTGAACCGACTTCGTCTGTTCGCCAGGTCGTAGCCAGCGGAACGAGCTTTCCGTGGCCACGAAAATCGCCGAATTCCGACATCGGTGTGCCAAGTTACAGTCCGGAGAGCCGGAACTGCTGCTTTTGTCGCACGCCGCGGCTCGTGTCGGGTGCGGGCGCTGCGGCGCGCAAGGCGAGGGTGAAAGGGAAGCAGAAGACCTCGATGGATCAGATACGGTGTGTTGCGGTAAGTGAAAAGAAGGTCGGAGGTTGGTGCCGACGACAAAAAGCGCCGAAGGCAAAAAGAGAGTGCAACACGAGGACTTCCCAGGAGGTCACCCATCCCAGTACTACTCTCGCCCAAGCACGCTTAACTTCAGAGTTCTGATGGGATCCGGTGCTTTAGTGCTAGTGTGATCGCACCCGTTACATGTTGCGCCAAAAAATGCTCTTATGCCTCACGCGGGAGCCGTGGGGGCCGCAACGCACGAACCGACTAGCCGTCATAAAAACGGCCCCGAAAAACGCCCGAAATGAGCTTAAACGGCATCCGAAACGGTCCCGAACCGACTTCGTCTGTTCGTCACGTCGTAGCCAGCGGAACGTGCTTTCCGTGGGCAGGAAAATCGCCGAATTTCGACATCGGCGTGCCAAGTTACGGTCCGGCGAGCCGGAACTGCTGCGTTTGTCGCACGCCGCGGCTCGTGTCGGGTGCCGGCGCTGCGGCGCGCAAGGCGAGGGTGAAAGGGAAGCAGAAGACCTCGATGGATCAGATACGGTGTGTTGCGGGAAGTGAAAAGAAGGTCGGAGGTTGGTGCCGACGACAAAAAAGCGCCGAAGGCAAAAAGAGAGTGCAACACGAGGACTTCCCAGGAGGTCACCCATCCCAGTACTACTCTCGCCCAAGCACGCTTAACTTCAGAGTTCTGATGGGATCCGGTGCTTTAGTGCTAGTGTGATCGCACCCGTTACATGTTGCGCGAAAAAATGCTCTTATGCCTCATGCGGGAGCCGTGGGGGCCGCAACGTACGAACCGACTAGCCGTCATAAAAACGGCCCCGAAAAACGCCCGAAATGAGCTTAAACGGCATCCGAAACGGTCCCGAACCGACTTCGTCTGTTCGCCACGTCGTAGCCAGCGGAACGAGCTTTCCGTGGCCACGAAAATCGCCGAATTCCGACATCGGTGTGCCAAGTTACAGTCCAGAGAGCCGGAACTGCTGCTTTTGTCGCACGCCGCGGCTCGTGTCGGGTGCGGGCGCTGCGGCGCGCAAGGCGAGGGTGAAAGGGAAGCAGAAGACCTTGATGGATCAGATACGGTGTGTTGCGGGAAGTGAAAAGAAGGTCGGAGGTTGGTGCCGACGACAAAAAAGCGCCGAAGGTAAATAGAGAGTGCAACACGAGGACTTCCCAGGAGGTCACCCATTCCAGTACTACTCTCGCCCAAGCCCGCTTAACTTCGGAGTTCTGATGGGATCCGGTGCTTTAGTGCTGGTATGATCGCACCCGTTACATGTTGCGCGAAAAAATGCTCTTATGCCTCACGCGGGAGCCGTGGGGGCCGCAACGCACGAACCGACTAGCCGTCATAGAAACGGCCCCGAAAAACGCCCGAAACGAGCTTAAACGGCATCCGAAACGGTCCCGAACCGACTTCGTCTGTTCGCCACGTCGTAGCCAGCGGAACGAGCTTTCCGTGGCCACAAAAATCGCCGAATTCCGACATCGGCGTGCCAAGTTACGGTCCGGCGAGCCGGAACTGCTGCTTTTGTCGCACGCCGCGGCTCGTGTCGGGTGTCGGCGCTGCGGCGCGCAAGGCGAGGGTGAAAGGGAAGCAGAAGACCTCGATGGATCAGATACGGTGTGTTGCGGTAAGTGAAAAGAACGTCGGAGGTTGGTGCCGACCACAAAAAAGCGTCGAAGGCAAAAAGAGAGTGCAACACGAGGACTTCCCAGGAGGTCACCCATCCCAGTACTACTCTCGCCCAAGCACGCTTAACTTCGAAGTTCTGATGGGATCCGGTTCTTTAGAACTGGTATGATCGCACCCGTTACATGTTGCGCGAAAAAATGCTCTTATGCCTCACGCGGGAGCCGTGGGGGCCGCAACGCACGAACCGACTAGCCGTCATAGAAACGACCCCGAAAAACGACCGAAACGAGCTTAAACGGCATCCGAAACGGTCCCGAACCGACTTTGTCTGTTCGCCACGTCGTAGCCAGCGGAACGAGCTTTCCGTGGCCACGAAAATCGCCGAATTCCGACATCGGCGTGCCAAGTTACGGTCCGGAGAGCCGGAACTGCTGCTTTTGTCGCACGCCGCGGCTCGTGTCGGGTGCCGGCGCTGCGGCGCGCAAGGCGAGGGTGAAAGGGAAGCAGAAGACCTCGATGGATCAGATACGGTGTGTTGCGGGAAGTGAAAAGAAGGTCGGAGGTTGGTGCCGACGACAAAAAAGCGCCGAAGGCAAAAAGAGAGTGCAACACGAGGACTTCCCAGGAGGTCACCCATCCCAGTACTACTCTCGCCCAAGCACGCTTAACTTCGGAGTTCTGATGGAATCCGGTGCTTTAGTGCTGGTATGATCGCACCCGTTACATGTTGCGCGAAAAAATGCTCTTATGCCTCACGCGGGAGCCGTGGGGGCCGCAACGCACAAACCGACTAGCCGTCATAGAAACGCCCCGAAAAACGCCCGAAACGAGCTTAAACGGCATCTGAAACGGTCCCGAACCGACTTCGTCTGTTCGTGACGTCGTAGCCAGCGGAACGTGCTTTCCGTGGCCAGGAAAATCGCCGAATTTCGACATCGGCGTGCCAAGTTACGGTCCGGCGAGCCGGAACTGCTGCGTTTGTCGCACGCCGCGGCTCGTGTCGGGTGCCGGCGCTGCGGCGCGCAAGGCGAGGGTGAAAGGGAAGCAGAAGACCTCGATGGATCAGATACGGTGTGTTGCGGGAAGTGAAAAGAAGGTCGGAGGTTGGTGCCGACGACAAAAAAGCGCCGAAGGCAAAAAGAGAGTGCAACACAAGGACTTCCCAGGAGGTCACCCATCCCAGTACTACTCTTGCTCAAGCACGCTTAACTTCAGAGTTCTGATGGGATCCGGTGCTTTAGTGCTGGTATGATCGCACCCGTTACATGTTGCGCGAAAAAATGCTCTTATGCCTCACGCGGGCGCCGTGGGGGCCGCAACGCACAAACCGACTAGCCGTCATAGAAACGCCCGAAATGAGCTTAAACGGCATCTGAAACGGTCCCGAACCGACTTCGTCTGTTCGTCACGTCGTAGCCAGCGGAACGAGCTTTCCGTGGCCAGGAAAATCGCCGAATTTCGACATCGGCGTGCCAAGTTACGGTCCGGCGAGCCGGAACTGCTGCGTTTGTCGCACGCCGCGGCTCGTGTCGGGTGCCGGCGCTGCGGCGTGCAAGGCGAGGGTGAAAGGGAAGCAGAAGACCTCGATGGATCAGATACGGTGTGTTGCGGGAAGTGAAAAGAAGGTCGGAGGTTGGTGCCGACGACAAAAAAGCGCCGAAGGCAAAAAAAGAGTGCAACACGAGGACTTCCCAGGAGGTCACCCATCCCAGTACTACTCTCGCCCAAGCACGCTTAACTTCAGAGTTCTGATGGGATCCGGTGCTTTAGTGCTAGTGTGATCGCACCCGTTACATGTTGCGCGAAAAAATGCTCTTATGCCTCACGCGGGAGCCGTGGGGGCCGCAACGCAAGAACCGACTAGCCGTCATAAAAACGGCCCCGAAAAACGCCCGAAATGAGCTTAAACGGCATCCGAAAGGGTCCCGAACCGACTTCGTCTGTTCGTCACGTCGTAGCCAGCAGAACGTGCTTTCCGTGGGCAGGAAAATCGCCGAATTTCGACATCGGCGTGCCAAGTTACGGTCCGGCGAGCCGGAACTGCTGCGTTTGTCGCACGCCGCGGCTCGTGTCGGGTGCCGGCGCTGCGGCGCGCAAGGCGAGGGTGAAAGGGAAGCAGAAGACCTCGATGGATCAGATACGGTGTGTTGCGGGAAGTGAAAAGAAGGTCGGAGGTTGGTGCCGACGACAAAAAAGCGCCGAAGGCAAAAAGAGAGTGCAACACGAGGACTTCCCAGGAGGTCACCCATCCCAGTACTACTCTCGCTCAAGCACGCTTAACTTCAGAGTTCTGATGGGATCCGGTGCTTTAGTGCTGGTATGATCGCACCCGTTACATGTTGCGCGAAAAAATGCTCTTATGCCTCACGCGGGAGCCGTGGGGGCCGCAACGCACAAACCGACTAGTCATCATAGAAACGCCCGAAATGATCTTAAACGGCATCTAAAACGGTCCCGAACCGACTTCGTCTGTTCGTCACGTCGTAGCCAGCAGAACGAGCTTTCCGTGGCCAGGAAAATCGCCGAATTTCGACATCGGCGTGCCAAGTTACGGTCTGGCGAGCCGGAACTGCTGCGTTTGTCGCACGCCGCGGCTCGTGTCGGGTGCCGGCGCTGCGGCGCGCAAGGCGAGGGTGAAAGGGAAGCAGAAGACCTCGATGGATCAGATACGGTGTGTTGCGGGAAGTGAAAAGAAGGTCGGAGGTTGGTGCCGACGACAAAAAAGCGCCGAAGGCAAAAAGAGAGTGCAACACGAGGACTTCCCAGGAGGTCACCCATCCCAGTACTACTCTCGCCCAAGCACGCTTAACTTTAGAGTTCTAATGGGATCCGGTGCTTTAGTGCTAGTGTGATCGCACCCGTTACATGTTGCGCGAAAAAATGCTCTTATGCCTCACGCGGGAGCCGTGGGGGCCGCAACGCACGAACCGACTAGCTGTCATAAAAACGGCCCCGAAAAACGCCCGAAATGAGCTTAAACGGCATCCGAAACAGTCCCGAACCGACTTCGTCTGTTCGCCACGTCGTACCCAGCGGAACGAGCTTTCCGTGGCCACGAAAATCGCCGAATTCCGACATCGGTGTGCCAAGTTACAGTCCGGAGAGCCGGAACTGCTGCTTTTGTCGCACGCCGCGGCTCGTGTCGGGTGCGGGCGCTGCGGCGCGCAAGGCGAGGGTGAAAGGGAAGCAGAAGACCTTGATGGATCAGATACGGTGTGTTGCGGTAAGTGAAAAGAAGGTCGGAGGTTGGTGCCGACGACAAAAAAGCGCCGAAGGTAAATAGAGAGTGCAACACGAGGACTTCCCAGGAGGTCACCCATTCCAGTACTACTCTCGCCCAAGCACGCTTAACTTCGGAGTTCTGATGGGATCCGGTGCTTTAGTGCTGCTATGATCGCACACGTTACATGTTGCGCGAAAAAATGCTCTTATGCCTCACGCGGGAGCCGTGGGGGCCGCAACGCACGAACCGACTAGCCGTCATAGAAACGGCCCTGAAAAACGACTGAAACTAGCTTAAACGGCATCCGAAACGGTCCCGAACCGACTTCGTCTGTTCGCCACGTCGTAGCCAGCGGAACGAGCTTTCCGTGGCCACGAAAATCGCCGAATTCCGACATCGGTGTGCCAAGTTACAGTCCGGAGAGCCGGAACTGCTGCTTTTGTCGCACGCCGCGGCTCGTGTCGGGTGCGGGCGCTGCGGCGCGCAAGGCGAGGGTGAAAGGGAAGCAGAAGACCTTGATGGATCAGATACGGTGTGTTGCGGTAAGTGAAAAGAAGGTCGGAGGTTGGTGCCGACGACAAAAAAGCGCCGAAGGTAAATAGAGAGTGCAACACGAGGACTTCCCAGGAGGTCACCCATTCCAGTACTACTCTCGCCCAAGCCCGCTTAACTTCGGAGTTCTGATGGGATCCGGTGCTTTAGTGCTGGTATGATCGCACCCGTTACATGTTGCGCGAAAAAATGCTCTTATGCCTCACGCGGGAGCCGTGGGGGCCGCAACGCACGAACCGACTAGCCGTCATAGAAACGGCCCCGAAAAACGCCCGAAACGAGCTTAAACGGCATCCGAAACGGTCCCGAACCGACTTCGTCTGTTCGCCACGTCGTAGCCAGCGGAACGAGCTTTCCGTGGCCACAAAAATCGCCGAATTCCGACATCGGCGTGCCAAGTTACGGTCCGGCGAGCCGGAACTGCTGCTTTTGTCGCACGCCGCGGCTCGTGTCGGGTGTCGGCGCTGCGGCGCGCAAGGCGAGGGTGAAAGGGAAGCAGAAGACCTCGATGGATCAGATACGGTGTGTTGCGGTAAGTGAAAAGAACGTCGGAGGTTGGTGCCGACCACAAAAAAGCGTCGAAGGCAAAAAGAGAGTGCAACACGAGGACTTCCCAGGAGGTCACCCATCCCAGTACTACTCTCGCCCAAGCACGCTTAACTTCGAAGTTCTGATGGGATCCGGTTCTTTAGAACTGGTATGATCGCACCCGTTACATGTTGCGCGAAAAAATGCTCTTATGCCTCACGCGGGAGCCGTGGGGGCCGCAACGCACGAACCGACTAGCCGTCATAGAAACGACCCCGAAAAACGACCGAAACGAGCTTAAACGGCATCCGAAACGGTCCCGAACCGACTTTGTCTGTTCGCCACGTCGTAGCCAGCGGAACGAGCTTTCCGTGGCCACGAAAATCGCCGAATTCCGACATCGGCGTGCCAAGTTACGGTCCGGAGAGCCGGAACTGCTGCTTTTGTCGCACGCCGCGGCTCGTGTCGGGTGCCGGCGCTGCGGCGCGCAAGGCGAGGGTGAAAGGGAAGCAGAAGACCTCGATGGATCAGATACGGTGTGTTGCGGGAAGTGAAAAGAAGGTCGGAGGTTGGTGCCGACGACAAAAAAGCGCCGAAGGCAAAAAGAGAGTGCAACACGAGGACTTCCCAGGAGGTCACCCATCCCAGTACTACTCTCGCCCAAGCACGCTTAACTTCGGAGTTCTGATGGAATCCGGTGCTTTAGTGCTGGTATGATCGCACCCGTTACATGTTGCGCGAAAAAATGCTCTTATGCCTCACGCGGGAGCCGTGGGGGCCGCAACGCACAAACCGACTAGCCGTCATAGAAACGCCCCGAAAAACGCCCGAAACGAGCTTAAACGGCATCTGAAACGGTCCCGAACCGACTTCGTCTGTTCGTGACGTCGTAGCCAGCGGAACGTGCTTTCCGTGGCCAGGAAAATCGCCGAATTTCGACATCGGCGTGCCAAGTTACGGTCCGGCGAGCCGGAACTGCTGCGTTTGTCGCACGCCGCGGCTCGTGTCGGGTGCCGGCGCTGCGGCGCGCAAGGCGAGGGTGAAAGGGAAGCAGAAGACCTCGATGGATCAGATACGGTGTGTTGCGGGAAGTGAAAAGAAGGTCGGAGGTTGGTGCCGACGACAAAAAAGCGCCGAAGGCAAAAAGAGAGTGCAACACAAGGACTTCCCAGGAGGTCACCCATCCCAGTACTACTCTTGCTCAAGCACGCTTAACTTCAGAGTTCTGATGGGATCCGGTGCTTTAGTGCTGGTATGATCGCACCCGTTACATGTTGCGCGAAAAAATGCTCTTATGCCTCACGCGGGCGCCGTGGGGGCCGCAACGCACAAACCGACTAGCCGTCATAGAAACGCCCGAAATGAGCTTAAACGGCATCTGAAACGGTCCCGAACCGACTTCGTCTGTTCGTCACGTCGTAGCCAGCGGAACGAGCTTTCCGTGGCCAGGAAAATCGCCGAATTTCGACATCGGCGTGCCAAGTTACGGTCCGGCGAGCCGGAACTGCTGCGTTTGTCGCACGCCGCGGCTCGTGTCGGGTGCCGGCGCTGCGGCGTGCAAGGCGAGGGTGAAAGGGAAGCAGAAGACCTCGATGGATCAGATACGGTGTGTTGCGGGAAGTGAAAAGAAGGTCGGAGGTTGGTGCCGACGACAAAAAAGCGCCGAAGGCAAAAAAAGAGTGCAACACGAGGACTTCCCAGGAGGTCACCCATCCCAGTACTACTCTCGCCCAAGCACGCTTAACTTCAGAGTTCTGATGGGATCCGGTGCTTTAGTGCTAGTGTGATCGCACCCGTTACATGTTGCGCGAAAAAATGCTCTTATGCCTCACGCGGGAGCCGTGGGGGCCGCAACGCAAGAACCGACTAGCCGTCATAAAAACGGCCCCGAAAAACGCCCGAAATGAGCTTAAACGGCATCCGAAAGGGTCCCGAACCGACTTCGTCTGTTCGTCACGTCGTAGCCAGCAGAACGTGCTTTCCGTGGGCAGGAAAATCGCCGAATTTCGACATCGGCGTGCCAAGTTACGGTCCGGCGAGCCGGAACTGCTGCGTTTGTCGCACGCCGCGGCTCGTGTCGGGTGCCGGCGCTGCGGCGCGCAAGGCGAGGGTGAAAGGGAAGCAGAAGACCTCGATGGATCAGATACGGTGTGTTGCGGGAAGTGAAAAGAAGGTCGGAGGTTGGTGCCGACGACAAAAAAGCGCCGAAGGCAAAAAGAGAGTGCAACACGAGGACTTCCCAGGAGGTCACCCATCCCAGTACTACTCTCGCTCAAGCACGCTTAACTTCAGAGTTCTGATGGGATCCGGTGCTTTAGTGCTGGTATGATCGCACCCGTTACATGTTGCGCGAAAAAATGCTCTTATGCCTCACGCGGGAGCCGTGGGGGCCGCAACGCACAAACCGACTAGTCATCATAGAAACGCCCGAAATGATCTTAAACGGCATCTAAAACGGTCCCGAACCGACTTCGTCTGTTCGTCACGTCGTAGCCAGCAGAACGAGCTTTCCGTGGCCAGGAAAATCGCCGAATTTCGACATCGGCGTGCCAAGTTACGGTCTGGCGAGCCGGAACTGCTGCGTTTGTCGCACGCCGCGGCTCGTGTCGGGTGCCGGCGCTGCGGCGCGCAAGGCGAGGGTGAAAGGGAAGCAGAAGACCTCGATGGATCAGATACGGTGTGTTGCGGGAAGTGAAAAGAAGGTCGGAGGTTGGTGCCGACGACAAAAAAGCGCCGAAGGCAAAAAGAGAGTGCAACACGAGGACTTCCCAGGAGGTCACCCATCCCAGTACTACTCTCGCCCAAGCACGCTTAACTTTAGAGTTCTAATGGGATCCGGTGCTTTAGTGCTAGTGTGATCGCACCCGTTACATGTTGCGCGAAAAAATGCTCTTATGCCTCACGCGGGAGCCGTGGGGGCCGCAACGCACGAACCGACTAGCTGTCATAAAAACGGCCCCGAAAAACGCCCGAAATGAGCTTAAACGGCATCCGAAACAGTCCCGAACCGACTTCGTCTGTTCGCCACGTCGTACCCAGCGGAACGAGCTTTCCGTGGCCACGAAAATCGCCGAATTCCGACATCGGTGTGCCAAGTTACAGTCCGGAGAGCCGGAACTGCTGCTTTTGTCGCACGCCGCGGCTCGTGTCGGGTGCGGGCGCTGCGGCGCGCAAGGCGAGGGTGAAAGGGAAGCAGAAGACCTTGATGGATCAGATACGGTGTGTTGCGGTAAGTGAAAAGAAGGTCGGAGGTTGGTGCCGACGACAAAAAAGCGCCGAAGGTAAATAGAGAGTGCAACACGAGGACTTCCCAGGAGGTCACCCATTCCAGTACTACTCTCGCCCAAGCACGCTTAACTTCGGAGTTCTGATGGGATCCGGTGCTTTAGTGCTGCTATGATCGCACACGTTACATGTTGCGCGAAAAAATGCTCTTATGCCTCACGCGGGAGCCGTGGGGGCCGCAACGCACGAACCGACTAGCCGTCATAGAAACGGCCCTGAAAAACGACTGAAACTAGCTTAAACGGCATCCGAAACGGTCCCGAACCGACTTCGTCTGTTCGCCACGTCGTAGCCAGCGGAACGAGCTTTCCGTGGCCACGAAAATCGCCGAATTCCGACATCGGTGTGCCAAGTTACAGTCCGGAGAGCCGGAACTGCTGCTTTTGTCGCACGCCGCGGCTCGTGTCGGGTGCGGGCGCTGCGGCGCGCAAGGCGAGGGTGAAAGGGAAGCAGAAGACCTTGATGGATCAGATACGGTGTGTTGCGGTAAGTGAAAAGAAGGTCGGAGGTTGGTGCCGACGACAAAAAAGCGCCGAAGGTAAATAGAGAGTGCAACACGAGGACTTCCCAGGAGGTCACCCATTCCAGTACTACTCTCGCCCAAGCCCGCTTAACTTCGGAGTTCTGATGGGATCCGGTGCTTTAGTGCTGGTATGATCGCACCCGTTACATGTTGCGCGAAAAAATGCTCTTATGCCTCACGCGGGAGCCGTGGGGGCCGCAACGCACGAACCGACTAGCCGTCATAGAAACGGCCCCGAAAAACGCCCGAAACGAGCTTAAACGGCATCCGAAACGGTCCCGAACCGACTTCGTCTGTTCGCCACGTCGTAGCCAGCGGAACGAGCTTTCCGTGGCCACAAAAATCGCCGAATTCCGACATCGGCGTGCCAAGTTACGGTCCGGCGAGCCGGAACTGCTGCTTTTGTCGCACGCCGCGGCTCGTGTCGGGTGTCGGCGCTGCGGCGCGCAAGGCGAGGGTGAAAGGGAAGCAGAAGACCTCGATGGATCAGATACGGTGTGTTGCGGTAAGTGAAAAGAACGTCGGAGGTTGGTGCCGACCACAAAAAAGCGTCGAAGGCAAAAAGAGAGTGCAACACGAGGACTTCCCAGGAGGTCACCCATCCCAGTACTACTCTCGCCCAAGCACGCTTAACTTCGAAGTTCTGATGGGATCCGGTTCTTTAGAACTGGTATGATCGCACCCGTTACATGTTGCGCGAAAAAATGCTCTTATGCCTCACGCGGGAGCCGTGGGGGCCGCAACGCACGAACCGACTAGCCGTCATAGAAACGACCCCGAAAAACGACCGAAACGAGCTTAAACGGCATCCGAAACGGTCCCGAACCGACTTTGTCTGTTCGCCACGTCGTAGCCAGCGGAACGAGCTTTCCGTGGCCACGAAAATCGCCGAATTCCGACATCGGCGTGCCAAGTTACGGTCCGGAGAGCCGGAACTGCTGCTTTTGTCGCACGCCGCGGCTCGTGTCGGGTGCCGGCGCTGCGGCGCGCAAGGCGAGGGTGAAAGGGAAGCAGAAGACCTCGATGGATCAGATACGGTGTGTTGCGGGAAGTGAAAAGAAGGTCGGAGGTTGGTGCCGACGACAAAAAAGCGCCGAAGGCAAAAAGAGAGTGCAACACGAGGACTTCCCAGGAGGTCACCCATCCCAGTACTACTCTCGCCCAAGCACGCTTAACTTCGGAGTTCTGATGGAATCCGGTGCTTTAGTGCTGGTATGATCGCACCCGTTACATGTTGCGCGAAAAAATGCTCTTATGCCTCACGCGGGAGCCGTGGGGGCCGCAACGCACAAACCGACTAGCCGTCATAGAAACGCCCCGAAAAACGCCCGAAACGAGCTTAAACGGCATCTGAAACGGTCCCGAACCGACTTCGTCTGTTCGTGACGTCGTAGCCAGCGGAACGTGCTTTCCGTGGCCAGGAAAATCGCCGAATTTCGACATCGGCGTGCCAAGTTACGGTCCGGCGAGCCGGAACTGCTGCGTTTGTCGCACGCCGCGGCTCGTGTCGGGTGCCGGCGGTGCGGCGCGCAAGGCGAGGGTGAAAGGGAAGCAGAAGACCTCGATGGATCAGATACGGTGTGTTGCGGGAAGTGAAAAGAAGGTCGGAGGTTGGTGCCGACGACAAAAAAGCGCCGAAGGCAAAAAGAGAGTGCAACACAAGGACTTCCCAGGAGGTCACCCATCCCAGTACTACTCTTGCTCAAGCACGCTTAACTTCAGAGTTCTGATGGGATCCGGTGCTTTAGTGCTGGTATGATCGCACCCGTTACATGTTGCGCGAAAAAATGCTCTTATGCCTCACGCGGGCGCCGTGGGGGCCGCAACGCACAAACCGACTAGCCGTCATAGAAACGCCCGAAATGAGCTTAAACGGCATCTGAAACGGTCCCGAACCGACTTCGTCTGTTCGTCACGTCGTAGCCAGCGGAACGAGCTTTCCGTGGCCAGGAAAATCGCCGAATTTCGACATCGGCGTGCCAAGTTACGGTCCGGCGAGCCGGAACTGCTGCGTTTGTCGCACGCCGCGGCTCGTGTCGGGTGCCGGCGCTGCGGCGTGCAAGGCGAGGGTGAAAGGGAAGCAGAAGACCTCGATGGATCAGATACGGTGTGTTGCGGGAAGTGAAAAGAAGGTCGGAGGTTGGTGCCGACGACAAAAAAGCGCCGAAGGCAAAAAAAGAGTGCAACACGAGGACTTCCCAGGAGGTCACCCATCCCAGTACTACTCTCGCCCAAGCACGCTTAACTTCAGAGTTCTGATGGGATCCGGTGCTTTAGTGCTAGTGTGATCGCACCCGTTACATGTTGCGCGAAAAAATGCTCTTATGCCTCACGCGGGAGCCGTGGGGGCCGCAACGCAAGAACCGACTAGCCGTCATAAAAACGGCCCCGAAAAACGCCCGAAATGAGCTTAAACGGCATCCGAAAGGGTCCCGAACCGACTTCGTCTGTTCGTCACGTCGTAGCCAGCAGAACGTGCTTTCCGTGGGCAGGAAAATCGCCGAATTTCGACATCGGCGTGCCAAGTTACGGTCCGGCGAGCCGGAACTGCTGCGTTTGTCGCACGCCGCGGCTCGTGTCGGGTGCCGGCGCTGCGGCGCGCAAGGCGAGGGTGAAAGGGAAGCAGAAGACCTCGATGGATCAGATACGGTGTGTTGCGGGAAGTGAAAAGAAGGTCGGAGGTTGGTGCCGACGACAAAAAAGCGCCGAAGGCAAAAAGAGAGTGCAACACGAGGACTTCCCAGGAGGTCACCCATCCCAGTACTACTCTCGCTCAAGCACGCTTAACTTCAGAGTTCTGATGGGATCCGGTGCTTTAGTGCTGGTATGATCGCACCCGTTACATGTTGCGCGAAAAAATGCTCTTATGCCTCACGCGGGAGCCGTGGGGGCCGCAACGCACAAACCGACTAGTCATCATAGAAACGCCCGAAATGATCTTAAACGGCATCTAAAACGGTCCCGAACCGACTTCGTCTGTTCGTCACGTCGTAGCCAGCGGAACGAGCTTTCCGTGGCCAGGAAAATCGCCGAATTTCGACATCGGCGTGCCAAGTTACGGTCCGGCGAGCCGGAACTGCTGCGTTTGTCGCACGCCGCGGCTCGTGTCGGGTGCCGGCGCTGCGGCGTGCAAGGCGAGGGTGAAAGGGAAGCAGAAGACCTCGATGGATCAGATACGGTGTGTTGCGGGAAGTGAAAAGAAGGTCGGAGGTTGGTGCCGACGACAAAAAAGCGCCGAAGGCAAAAAAAGAGTGCAACACGAGGACTTCCCAGGAGGTCACCCATCCCAGTACTACTCTCGCCCAAGCACGCTTAACTTCAGAGTTCTGATGGGATCCGGTGCTTTAGTGCTAGTGTGATCGCACCCGTTACATGTTGCGCGAAAAAATGCTCTTATGCCTCACGCGGGAGCCGTGGGGGCCGCAACGCACGAACCGACTAGCCGTCATAAAAACGGCCCCGAAAAACGCCCGAAATGAGCTTAAACGGCATCCGAAACGGTCCCGAACCGACTTCGTCTGTTCGTCACGTCGTAGCCAGCAGAACGTGCTTTCCGTGGGCAGGAAAATCGCCGAATTTCGACATCGGCGTGCCAAGTTACGGTCCGGCGAGCCGGAACTGCTGCGTTTGTCGCACGCCGCGGCTCGTGTCGGGTGCCAGCGCTGCGGCGCGCAAGGCGAGGGTGAAAGGGAAGCAGAAGACCTCGATGGATCAGATACGGTGTGTTGCGGGAAGTGAAAAGAAGGTCGGAGGTTGGTGCCGACGACAAAAAAGCGCCGAAGGCAAAAAGAGAGTGCAACACAAGGACTTCCCAGGAGGTCACCCATCCCAGTACTACTCTCGCTCAAGCACGCTTAACTTCAGAGTTCTGATGGGATCCGGTGCTTTAGTGCTGGTATGATCGCACCCGTTACATGTTGCGCGAAAAAATGCTCTTATGCCTCACGCGGGAGCCGTGGGGGCCGCAACGCACAAACCGACTAGTCATCATAGAAACGCCCGAAATGATCTTAAACGGCATCTAAAACGGTCCCGAACCGACTTCGTCTGTTCGTCACGTCGTAGCCAGCGGAACGAGCTTTCCGTGGCCAGGAAAATCGCCGAATTTCGACATCGGCGTGCCAAGTTACGGTCTGGCGAGCCGGAACTGCTGCGTTTGTCGCACGCCGCGGCTCGTGTCGGGTGCCGGCGCTGCGGCGCGCAAGGCGAGGGTGAAAGGGAAGCAGAAGACCTCGATGGATCAGATACGGTGTGTTGCGGGAAGTGAAAAGAAGGTCGGAGGTTGGTGCCGACGACAAAAAAGCGCCGAAGGCAAAAAGAGAGTGCAACACGAGGACTTCCCAGGAGGTCACCCATCCCAGTACTACTCTCGCCCAAGCACGCTTAACTTCAGAGTTCTGATGGGATCCGGTGCTTTAGTGCTAGTGTGATCGCACCCGTTACATGTTGCGCCAAAAAATGCTCTTATGCCTCACGCGGGAGCCGTGGGGGCCGCAACGCACGAACCGACTAGCCGTCATAAAAACGGCCCCGAAAAACGCCCGAAATGAGCTTAAACGGCATCCGAAACGGTCCTGAACCGACTTCGTCTGTTCGCCAGGTCGTAGCCAGCGGAACGAGCTTTCCGTGGCCACGAAAATCGCCGAATTCCGACATCGGTGTGCCAAGTTACAGTCCGGAGAGCCGGAACTGCTGCTTTTGTCGCACGCCGCGGCTCGTGTCGGGTGCGGGCGCTGCGGCGCGCAAGGCGAGGGTGAAAGGGAAGCAGAAGACCTCGATGGATCAGATACGGTGTGTTGCGGTAAGTGAAAAGAAGGTCGGAGGTTGGTGCCGACGACAAAAAGCGCCGAAGGCAAAAAGAGAGTGCAACACGAGGACTTCCCAGGAGGTCACCCATCCCAGTACTACTCTCGCCCAAGCACGCTTAACTTCAGAGTTCTGATGGGATCCGGTGCTTTAGTGCTAGTGTGATCGCACCCGTTACATGTTGCGCGAAAAAATGCTCTTATGCCTCACGCGGGAGCCGTGGGGGCCGCAACGCACGAACCGACTAGCCGTCATAAAAACGGCCCCGAAAAACGCCCGAAATGAGCTTAAACGGCATCCGAAACGGTCCCGAACCGACTTCGTCTGTTCGTCACGTCGTAGCCAGCGGAACGTGCTTTCCGTGGGCAGGAAAATCGCCGAATTTCGACATCGGCGTGCCAAGTTACGGTCCGGCGAGCCGGAACTGCTGCGTTTGTCGCACGCCGCGGCTCGTGTCGGGTGCCGGCGCTGCGGCGCGCAAGGCGAGGGTGAAAGGGAAGCAGAAGACCTCGATGGATCAGATACGGTGTGTTGCGGGAAGTGAAAAGAAGGTCGGAGGTTGGTGCCGACGACAAAAAAGCGCCGAAGGCAAAAAGAGAGTGCAACACGAGGACTTCCCAGGAGGTCACCCATCCCAGTACTACTCTCGCCCAAGCACGCTTAACTTCAGAGTTCTGATGGGATCCGGTGCTTTAGTGCTAGTGTGATCGCACCCGTTACATGTTGCGCGAAAAAATGCTCTTATGCCTCATGCGGGAGCCGTGGGGGCCGCAACGTACGAACCGACTAGCCGTCATAAAAACGGCCCCGAAAAACGCCCGAAATGAGCTTAAACGGCATCCGAAACGGTCCCGAACCGACTTCGTCTGTTCGCCACGTCGTAGCCAGCGGAACGAGCTTTCCGTGGCCACGAAAATCGCCGAATTCCGACATCGGTGTGCCAAGTTACAGTCCAGAGAGCCGGAACTGCTGCTTTTGTCGCACGCCGCGGCTCGTGTCGGGTGCGGGCGCTGCGGCGCGCAAGGCGAGGGTGAAAGGGAAGCAGAAGACCTTGATGGATCAGATACGGTGTGTTGCGGGAAGTGAAAAGAAGGTCGGAGGTTGGTGCCGACGACAAAAAAGCGCCGAAGGTAAATAGAGAGTGCAACACGAGGACTTCCCAGGAGGTCACCCATTCCAGTACTACTCTCGCCCAAGCCCGCTTAACTTCGGAGTTCTGATGGGATCCGGTGCTTTAGTGCTGGTATGATCGCACCCGTTACATGTTGCGCGAAAAAATGCTCTTATGCCTCACGCGGGAGCCGTGGGGGCCGCAACGCACGAACCGACTAGCCGTCATAGAAACGGCCCCGAAAAACGCCCGAAACGAGCTTAAACGGCATCCGAAACGGTCCCGAACCGACTTCGTCTGTTCGCCACGTCGTAGCCAGCGGAACGAGCTTTCCGTGGCCACAAAAATCGCCGAATTCCGACATCGGCGTGCCAAGTTACGGTCCGGCGAGCCGGAACTGCTGCTTTTGTCGCTCGGAGGTTGGTGCCGACCACAAAAAAGCGTCGAAGGCAAAAAGAGAGTGCAACACGAGGACTTCCCAGGAGGTCACCCATCCCAGTACTACTCTCGCCCAAGCACGCTTAACTTCGAAGTTCTGATGGGATCCGGTTCTTTAGAACTGGTATGATCGCACCCGTTACATGTTGCGCGAAAAAATGCTCTTATGCCTCACGCGGGAGCCGTGGGGGCCGCAACGCACGAACCGACTAGCCGTCATAGAAACGCCCCGAAAAACGCCCGAAACGAGCTTAAACGGCATCTGAAACGGTCCCGAACCGACTTCGTCTGTTCGTGACGTCGTAGCCAGCGGAACGTGCTTTCCGTGGCCAGGAAAATCGCCGAATTTCGACATCGGCGTGCCAAGTTACGGTCCGGCGAGCCGGAACTGCTGCGTTTGTCGCACGCCGCGGCTCGTGTCGGGTGCCGGCGCTGCGGCGCGCAAGGCGAGGGTGAAAGGGAAGCAGAAGACCTCGATGGATCAGATACGGTGTGTTGCGGGAAGTGAAAAGAAGGTCGGAGGTTGGTGCCGACGACAAAAAAGCGCCGAAGGCAAAAAGAGAGTGCAACACAAGGACTTCCCAGGAGGTCACCCATCCCAGTACTACTCTTGCTCAAGCACGCTTAACTTCAGAGTTCTGATGGGATCCGGTGCTTTAGTGCTGGTATGATCGCACCCGTTACATGTTGCGCGAAAAAATGCTCTTATGCCTCACGCGGGCGCCGTGGGGGCCGCAACGCACAAACCGACTAGCCGTCATAGAAACGCCCGAAATGAGCTTAAACGGCATCTGAAACGGTCCCGAACCGACTTCGTCTGTTCGTCACGTCGTAGCCAGCGGAACGAGCTTTCCGTGGCCAGGAAAATCGCCGAATTTCGACATCGGCGTGCCAAGTTACGGTCCGGCGAGCCGGAACTGCTGCGTTTGTCGCACGCCGCGGCTCGTGTCGGGTGCCGGCGCTGCGGCGTGCAAGGCGAGGGTGAAAGGGAAGCAGAAGACCTCGATGGATCAGATACGGTGTGTTGCGGGAAGTGAAAAGAAGGTCGGAGGTTGGTGCCGACGACAAAAAAGCGCCGAAGGCAAAAAAAGAGTGCAACACGAGGACTTCCCAGGAGGTCACCCATCCCAGTACTACTCTCGCCCAAGCACGCTTAACTTCAGAGTTCTGATGGGATCCGGTGCTTTAGTGCTAGTGTGATCGCACCCGTTACATGTTGCGCGAAAAAATGCTCTTATGCCTCACGCGGGAGCCGTGGGGGCCGCAACGCAAGAACCGACTAGCCGTCATAAAAACGGCCCCGAAAAACGCCCGAAATGAGCTTAAACGGCATCCGAAAGGGTCCCGAACCGACTTCGTCTGTTCGTCACGTCGTAGCCAGCAGAACGTGCTTTCCGTGGGCAGGAAAATCGCCGAATTTCGACATCGGCGTGCCAAGTTACGGTCCGGCGAGCCGGAACTGCTGCGTTTGTCGCACGCCGCGGCTCGTGTCGGGTGCCGGCGCTGCGGCGCGCAAGGCGAGGGTGAAAGGGAAGCAGAAGACCTCGATGGATCAGATACGGTGTGTTGCGGGAAGTGAAAAGAAGGTCGGAGGTTGGTGCCGACGACAAAAAAGCGCCGAAGGCAAAAAGAGAGTGCAACACAAGGACTTCCCAGGAGGTCACCCATCCCAGTACTACTCTCGCTCAAGCACGCTTAACTTCAGAGTTCTGATGGGATCCGGTGCTTTAGTGCTGGTATGATCGCACCCGTTACATGTTGCGCGAAAAAATGCTCTTATGCCTCACGCGGGAGCCGTGGGGGCCGCAACGCACAAACCGACTAGTCATCATAGAAACGCCCGAAATGATCTTAAACGGCATCTAAAACGGTCCCGAACCGACTTCGTCTGTTCGTCACGTCGTAGCCAGCAGAACGAGCTTTCCGTGGCCAGGAAAATCGCCGAATTTCGACATCGGCGTGCCAAGTTACGGTCTGGCGAGCCGGAACTGCTGCGTTTGTCGCACGCCGCGGCTCGTGTCGGGTGCCGGCGCTGCGGCGCGCAAGGCGAGGGTGAAAGGGAAGCAGAAGACCTCGATGGATCAGATACGGTGTGTTGCGGGAAGTGAAAAGAAGGTCGGAGGTTGGTGCCGACGACAAAAAAGCGCCGAAGGCAAAAAGAGAGTGCAACACGAGGACTTCCCAGGAGGTCACCCATCCCAGTACTACTCTCGCCCAAGCACGCTTAACTTTAGAGTTCTAATGGGATCCGGTGCTTTAGTGCTAGTGTGATCGCACCCGTTACATGTTGCGCGAAAAAATGCTCTTATGCCTCACGCGGGAGCCGTGGGGGCCGCAACGCACGAACCGACTAGCCGTCATAAAAACGGCCCCGAAAAACGCCCGAAATGAGCTTAAACGGCATCCGAAACAGTCCCGAACCGACTTCGTCTGTTCGCCACGTCGTACCCAGCGGAACGAGCTTTCCGTGGCCACGAAAATCGCCGAATTCCGACATCGGTGTGCCAAGTTACAGTCCGGAGAGCCGGAACTGCTGCTTTTGTCGCACGCCGCGGCTCGTGTCGGGTGCGGGCGCTGCGGCGCGCAAGGCGAGGGTGAAAGGGAAGCAGAAGACCTTGATGGATCAGATACGGTGTGTTGCGGTAAGTGAAAAGAAGGTCGGAGGTTGGTGCCGACGACAAAAAAGCGCCGAAGGTAAATAGAGAGTGCAACACGAGGACTTCCCAGGAGGTCACCCATTCCAGTACTACTCTCGCCCAAGCACGCTTAACTTCGGAGTTCTGATGGGATCCGGTGCTTTAGTGCTGCTATGATCGCACACGTTACATGTTGCGCGAAAAAATGCTCTTATGCCTCACGCGGGAGCCGTGGGGGCCGCAACGCACGAACCGACTAGCCGTCATAGAAACGGCCCTGAAAAACGACTGAAACTAGCTTAAACGGCATCCGAAACGGTCCCGAACCGACTTCGTCTGTTCGCCACGTCGTAGCCAGCGGAACGAGCTTTCCGTGGCCACGAAAATCGCCGAATTCCGACATCGGTGTGCCAAGTTACAGTCCGGAGAGCCGGAACTGCTGCTTTTGTCGCACGCCGCGGCTCGTGTCGGGTGCGGGCGCTGCGGCGCGCAAGGCGAGGGTGAAAGGGAAGCAGAAGACCTTGATGGATCAGATACGGTGTGTTGCGGTAAGTGAAAAGAAGGTCGGAGGTTGGTGCCGACGACAAAAAAGCGCCGAAGGTAAATAGAGAGTGCAACACGAGGACTTCCCAGGAGGTCACCCATTCCAGTACTACTCTCGCCCAAGCCCGCTTAACTTCGGAGTTCTGATGGGATCCGGTGCTTTAGTGCTGGTATGATCGCACCCGTTACATGTTGCGCGAAAAAATGCTCTTATGCCTCACGCGGGAGCCGTGGGGGCCGCAACGCACGAACCGACTAGCCGTCATAGAAACGGCCCCGAAAAACGCCCGAAACGAGCTTAAACGGCATCCGAAACGGTCCCGAACCGACTTCGTCTGTTCGCCACGTCGTAGCCAGCGGAACGAGCTTTCCGTGGCCACAAAAATCGCCGAATTCCGACATCGGCGTGCCAAGTTACGATCCGGCGAGCCGGAACTGCTGCTTTTGTCGCACGCCGCGGCTCGTGTCGGGTGTCGGCGCTGCGGCGCGCAAGGCGAGGGTGAAAGGGAAGCAGAAGACCTCGATGGATCAGATACGGTGTGTTGCGGTAAGTGAAAAGAACGTCGGAGGTTGGTGCCGACCACAAAAAAGCGTCGAAGGCAAAAAGAGAGTGCAACACGAGGACTTCCCAGGAGGTCACCCATCCCAGTACTACTCTCGCCCAAGCACGCTTAACTTCGAAGTTCTGATGGGATCCGGTTCTTTAGAACTGGTATGATCGCACCCGTTACATGTTGCGCGAAAAAATGCTCTTATGCCTCACGCGGGAGCCGTGGGGGCCGCAACGCACGAACCGACTAGCCGTCATAGAAACGACCCCGAAAAACGACCGAAACGAGCTTAAACGGCATCCGAAACGGTCCCGAACCGACTTTGTCTGTTCGCCACGTCGTAGCCAGCGGAACGAGCTTTCCGTGGCCACGAAAATCGCCGAATTCCGACATCGGCGTGCCAAGTTACGGTCCGGAGAGCCGGAACTGCTGCTTTTGTCGCACGCCGCGGCTCGTGTCGGGTGCCGGCGCTGCGGCGCGCAAGGCGAGGGTGAAAGGGAAGCAGAAGACCTCGATGGATCAGATACGGTGTGTTGCGGGAAGTGAAAAGAAGGTCGGAGGTTGGTGCCGACGACAAAAAAGCGCCGAAGGCAAAAAGAGAGTGCAACACGAGGACTTCCCAGGAGGTCACCCATCCCAGTACTACTCTCGCCCAAGCACGCTTAACTTCGGAGTTCTGATGGAATCCGGTGCTTTAGTGCTGGTATGATCGCACCCGTTACATGTTGCGCGAAAAAATGCTCTTATGCCTCACGCGGGAGCCGTGGGGGCCGCAACGCACAAACCGACTAGCCGTCATAGAAACGCCCCGAAAAACGCCCGAAACGAGCTTAAACGGCATCTGAAACGGTCCCGAACCGACTTCGTCTGTTCGTGACGTCGTAGCCAGCGGAACGTGCTTTCCGTGGCCAGGAAAATCGCCGAATTTCGACATCGGCGTGCCAAGTTACGGTCCGGCGAGCCGGAACTGCTGCGTTTGTCGCACGCCGCGGCTCGTGTCGGGTGCCGGCGCTGCGGCGCGCAAGGCGAGGGTGAAAGGGAAGCAGAAGACCTCGATGGATCAGATACGGTGTGTTGCGGGAAGTGAAAAGAAGGTCGGAGGTTGGTGCCGACGACAAAAAAGCGCCGAAGGCAAAAAGAGAGTGCAACACAAGGACTTCCCAGGAGGTCACCCATCCCAGTACTACTCTTGCTCAAGCACGCTTAACTTCAGAGTTCTGATGGGATCCGGTGCTTTAGTGCTGGTATGATCGCACCCGTTACATGTTGCGCGAAAAAATGCTCTTATGCCTCACGCGGGCGCCGTGGGGGCCGCAACGCACAAACCGACTAGCCGTCATAGAAACGCCCGAAATGAGCTTAAACGGCATCTGAAACGGTCCCGAACCGACTTCGTCTGTTCGTCACGTCGTAGCCAGCGGAACGAGCTTTCCGTGGCCAGGAAAATCGCCGAATTTCGACATCGGCGTGCCAAGTTACGGTCCGGCGAGCCGGAACTGCTGCGTTTGTCGCACGCCGCGGCTCGTGTCGGGTGCCGGCGCTGCGGCGTGCAAGGCGAGGGTGAAAGGGAAGCAGAAGACCTCGATGGATCAGATACGGTGTGTTGCGGGAAGTGAAAAGAAGGTCGGAGGTTGGTGCCGACGACAAAAAAGCGCCGAAGGCAAAAAAAGAGTGCAACACGAGGACTTCCCAGGAGGTCACCCATCCCAGTACTACTCTCGCCCAAGCACGCTTAACTTCAGAGTTCTGATGGGATCCGGTGCTTTAGTGCTAGTGTGATCGCACCCGTTACATGTTGCGCGAAAAAATGCTCTTATGCCTCACGCGGGAGCCGTGGGGGCCGCAACGCAAGAACCGACTAGCCGTCATAAAAACGGCCCCGAAAAACGCCCGAAATGAGCTTAAACGGCATCCGAAAGGGTCCCGAACCGACTTCGTCTGTTCGTCACGTCGTAGCCAGCAGAACGTGCTTTCCGTGGGCAGGAAAATCGCCGAATTTCGACATCGGCGTGCCAAGTTACGGTCCGGCGAGCCGGAACTGCTGCGTTTGTCGCACGCCGCGGCTCGTGTCGGGTGCCGGCGCTGCGGCGCGCAAGGCGAGGGTGAAAGGGAAGCAGAAGACCTCGATGGATCAGATACGGTGTGTTGCGGGAAGTGAAAAGAAGGTCGGAGGTTGGTGCCGACGACAAAAAAGCGCCGAAGGCAAAAAGAGAGTGCAACACAAGGACTTCCCAGGAGGTCACCCATCCCAGTACTACTCTCGCTCAAGCACGCTTAACTTCAGAGTTCTGATGGGATCCGGTGCTTTAGTGCTGGTATGATCGCACCCGTTACATGTTGCGCGAAAAAATGCTCTTATGCCTCACGCGGGAGCCGTGGGGGCCGCAACGCACAAACCGACTAGTCATCATAGAAACGCCCGAAATGATCTTAAACGGCATCTAAAACGGTCCCGAACCGACTTCGTCTGTTCGTCACGTCGTAGCCAGCGGAACGAGCTTTCCGTGGCCAGGAAAATCGCCGAATTTCGACATCGGCGTGCCAAGTTACGGTCTGGCGAGCCGGAACTGCTGCGTTTGTCGCACGCCGCGGCTCGTGTCGGGTGCCGGCGCTGCGGCGCGCAAGGCGAGGGTGAAAGGGAAGCAGAAGACCTCGATGGATCAGATACGGTGTGTTGCGGGAAGTGAAAAGAAGGTCGGAGGTTGGTGCCGACGACAAAAAAGCGCCGAAGGCAAAAAGAGAGTGCAACACGAGGACTTCCCAGGAGGTCACCCATCCCAGTACTACTCTCGCCCAAGCACGCTTAACTTTAGAGTTCTAATGGGATCCGGTGCTTTAGTGCTAGTGTGATCGCACCCGTTACATGTTGCGCGAAAAAATGCTCTTATGCCTCACGCGGGAGCCGTGGGGGCCGCAACGCACGAACCGACTAGCCGTCATAAAAACGGCCCCGAAAAACGCCCGAAATGAGCTTAAACGGCATCCGAAACAGTCCCGAACCGACTTCGTCTGTTCGCCACGTCGTACCCAGCGGAACGAGCTTTCCGTGGCCACGAAAATCGCCGAATTCCGACATCGGTGTGCCAAGTTACAGTCCGGAGAGCCGGAACTGCTGCTTTTGTCGCACGCCGCGGCTCGTGTCGGGTGCGGGCGCTGCGGCGCGCAAGGCGAGGGTGAAAGGGAAGCAGAAGACCTTGATGGATCAGATACGGTGTGTTGCGGTAAGTGAAAAGAAGGTCGGAGGTTGGTGCCGACGACAAAAAAGCGCCGAAGGTAAATAGAGAGTGCAACACGAGGACTTCCCAGGAGGTCACCCATTCCAGTACTACTCTCGCCCAAGCACGCTTAACTTCGGAGTTCTGATGGGATCCGGTGCTTTAGTGCTGCTATGATCGCACACGTTACATGTTGCGCGAAAAAATGCTCTTATGCCTCACGCGGGAGCCGTGGGGGCCGCAACGCACGAACCGACTAGCCGTCATAGAAACGGCCCTGAAAAACGACTGAAACTAGCTTAAACGGCATCCGAAACGGTCCCGAACCGACTTCGTCTGTTCGCCACGTCGTAGCCAGCGGAACGAGCTTTCCGTGGCCACGAAAATCGCCGAATTCCGACATCGGTGTGCCAAGTTACAGTCCGGAGAGCCGGAACTGCTGCTTTTGTCGCACGCCGCGGCTCGTGTCGGGTGCGGGCGCTGCGGCGCGCAAGGCGAGGGTGAAAGGGAAGCAGAAGACCTTGATGGATCAGATACGGTGTGTTGCGGTAAGTGAAAAGAAGGTCGGAGGTTGGTGCCGACGACAAAAAAGCGCCGAAGGTAAATAGAGAGTGCAACACGAGGACTTCCCAGGAGGTCACCCATTCCAGTACTACTCTCGCCCAAGCCCGCTTAACTTCGGAGTTCTGATGGGATCCGGTGCTTTAGTGCTGGTATGATCGCACCCGTTACATGTTGCGCGAAAAAATGCTCTTATGCCTCACGCGGGAGCCGTGGGGGCCGCAACGCACGAACCGACTAGCCGTCATAGAAACGGCCCCGAAAAACGCCCGAAACGAGCTTAAACGGCATCCGAAACGGTCCCGAACCGACTTCGTCTGTTCGCCACGTCGTAGCCAGCGGAACGAGCTTTCCGTGGCCACAAAAATCGCCGAATTCCGACATCGGCGTGCCAAGTTACGATCCGGCGAGCCGGAACTGCTGCTTTTGTCGCACGCCGCGGCTCGTGTCGGGTGTCGGCGCTGCGGCGCGCAAGGCGAGGGTGAAAGGGAAGCAGAAGACCTCGATGGATCAGATACGGTGTGTTGCGGTAAGTGAAAAGAACGTCGGAGGTTGGTGCCGACCACAAAAAAGCGTCGAAGGCAAAAAGAGAGTGCAACACGAGGACTTCCCAGGAGGTCACCCATCCCAGTACTACTCTCGCCCAAGCACGCTTAACTTCGAAGTTCTGATGGGATCCGGTTCTTTAGAACTGGTATGATCGCACCCGTTACATGTTGCGCGAAAAAATGCTCTTATGCCTCACGCGGGAGCCGTGGGGGCCGCAACGCACGAACCGACTAGCCGTCATAGAAACGACCCCGAAAAACGACCGAAACGAGCTTAAACGGCATCCGAAACGGTCCCGAACCGACTTTGTCTGTTCGCCACGTCGTAGCCAGCGGAACGAGCTTTCCGTGGCCACGAAAATCGCCGAATTCCGACATCGGCGTGCCAAGTTACGGTCCGGAGAGCCGGAACTGCTGCTTTTGTCGCACGCCGCGGCTCGTGTCGGGTGCCGGCGCTGCGGCGCGCAAGGCGAGGGTGAAAGGGAAGCAGAAGACCTCGATGGATCAGATACGGTGTGTTGCGGGAAGTGAAAAGAAGGTCGGAGGTTGGTGCCGACGACAAAAAAGCGCCGAAGGCAAAAAGAGAGTGCAACACGAGGACTTCCCAGGAGGTCACCCATCCCAGTACTACTCTCGCCCAAGCACGCTTAACTTCGGAGTTCTGATGGAATCCGGTGCTTTAGTGCTGGTATGATCGCACCCGTTACATGTTGCGCGAAAAAATGCTCTTATGCCTCACGCGGGAGCCGTGGGGGCCGCAACGCACAAACCGACTAGCCGTCATAGAAACGCCCCGAAAAACGCCCGAAACGAGCTTAAACGGCATCTGAAACGGTCCCGAACCGACTTCGTCTGTTCGTGACGTCGTAGCCAGCGGAACGTGCTTTCCGTGGCCAGGAAAATCGCCGAATTTCGACATCGGCGTGCCAAGTTACGGTCCGGCGAGCCGGAACTGCTGCGTTTGTCGCACGCCGCGGCTCGTGTCGGGTGCCGGCGCTGCGGCGCGCAAGGCGAGGGTGAAAGGGAAGCAGAAGACCTCGATGGATCAGATACGGTGTGTTGCGGGAAGTGAAAAGAAGGTCGGAGGTTGGTGCCGACGACAAAAAAGCGCCGAAGGCAAAAAGAGAGTGCAACACAAGGACTTCCCAGGAGGTCACCCATCCCAGTACTACTCTTGCTCAAGCACGCTTAACTTCAGAGTTCTGATGGGATCCGGTGCTTTAGTGCTGGTATGATCGCACCCGTTACATGTTGCGCGAAAAAATGCTCTTATGCCTCACGCGGGCGCCGTGGGGGCCGCAACGCACAAACCGACTAGCCGTCATAGAAACGCCCGAAATGAGCTTAAACGGCATCTGAAACGGTCCCGAACCGACTTCGTCTGTTCGTCACGTCGTAGCCAGCGGAACGAGCTTTCCGTGGCCAGGAAAATCGCCGAATTTCGACATCGGCGTGCCAAGTTACGGTCCGGCGAGCCGGAACTGCTGCGTTTGTCGCACGCCGCGGCTCGTGTCGGGTGCCGGCGCTGCGGCGTGCAAGGCGAGGGTGAAAGGGAAGCAGAAGACCTCGATGGATCAGATACGGTGTGTTGCGGGAAGTGAAAAGAAGGTCGGAGGTTGGTGCCGACGACAAAAAAGCGCCGAAGGCAAAAAAAGAGTGCAACACGAGGACTTCCCAGGAGGTCACCCATCCCAGTACTACTCTCGCCCAAGCACGCTTAACTTCAGAGTTCTGATGGGATCCGGTGCTTTAGTGCTAGTGTGATCGCACCCGTTACATGTTGCGCGAAAAAATGCTCTTATGCCTCACGCGGGAGCCGTGGGGGCCGCAACGCAAGAACCGACTAGCCGTCATAAAAACGGCCCCGAAAAACGCCCGAAATGAGCTTAAACGGCATCCGAAAGGGTCCCGAACCGACTTCGTCTGTTCGTCACGTCGTAGCCAGCAGAACGTGCTTTCCGTGGGCAGGAAAATCGCCGAATTTCGACATCGGCGTGCCAAGTTACGGTCCGGCGAGCCGGAACTGCTGCGTTTGTCGCACGCCGCGGCTCGTGTCGGGTGCCGGCGCTGCGGCGCGCAAGGCGAGGGTGAAAGGGAAGCAGAAGACCTCGATGGATCAGATACGGTGTGTTGCGGGAAGTGAAAAGAAGGTCGGAGGTTGGTGCCGACGACAAAAAAGCGCCGAAGGCAAAAAGAGAGTGCAACACAAGGACTTCCCAGGAGGTCACCCATCCCAGTACTACTCTCGCTCAAGCACGCTTAACTTCAGAGTTCTGATGGGATCCGGTGCTTTAGTGCTGGTATGATCGCACCCGTTACATGTTGCGCGAAAAAATGCTCTTATGCCTCACGCGGGAGCCGTGGGGGCCGCAACGCACAAACCGACTAGTCATCATAGAAACGCCCGAAATGATCTTAAACGGCATCTAAAACGGTCCCGAACCGACTTCGTCTGTTCGTCACGTCGTAGCCAGCGGAACGAGCTTTCCGTGGCCAGGAAAATCGCCGAATTTCGACATCGGCGTGCCAAGTTACGGTCTGGCGAGCCGGAACTGCTGCGTTTGTCGCACGCCGCGGCTCGTGTCGGGTGCCGGCGCTGCGGCGCGCAAGGCGAGGGTGAAAGGGAAGCAGAAGACCTCGATGGATCAGATACGGTGTGTTGCGGGAAGTGAAAAGAAGGTCGGAGGTTGGTGCCGACGACAAAAAAGCGCCGAAGGCAAAAAGAGAGTGCAACACGAGGACTTCCCAGGAGGTCACCCATCCCAGTACTACTCTCGCCCAAGCACGCTTAACTTTAGAGTTCTAATGGGATCCGGTGCTTTAGTGCTAGTGTGATCGCACCCGTTACATGTTGCGCGAAAAAATGCTCTTATGCCTCACGCGGGAGCCGTGGGGGCCGCAACGCACGAACCGACTAGCCGTCATAAAAACGGCCCCGAAAAACGCCCGAAATGAGCTTAAACGGCATCCGAAACAGTCCCGAACCGACTTCGTCTGTTCGCCACGTCGTACCCAGCGGAACGAGCTTTCCGTGGCCACGAAAATCGCCGAATTCCGACATCGGTGTGCCAAGTTACAGTCCGGAGAGCCGGAACTGCTGCTTTTGTCGCACGCCGCGGCTCGTGTCGGGTGCGGGCGCTGCGGCGCGCAAGGCGAGGGTGAAAGGGAAGCAGAAGACCTTGATGGATCAGATACGGTGTGTTGCGGTAAGTGAAAAGAAGGTCGGAGGTTGGTGCCGACGACAAAAAAGCGCCGAAGGTAAATAGAGAGTGCAACACGAGGACTTCCCAGGAGGTCACCCATTCCAGTACTACTCTCGCCCAAGCACGCTTAACTTCGGAGTTCTGATGGGATCCGGTGCTTTAGTGCTGCTATGATCGCACACGTTACATGTTGCGCGAAAAAATGCTCTTATGCCTCACGCGGGAGCCGTGGGGGCCGCAACGCACGAACCGACTAGCCGTCATAGAAACGGCCCTGAAAAACGACTGAAACTAGCTTAAACGGCATCCGAAACGGTCCCGAACCGACTTCGTCTGTTCGCCACGTCGTAGCCAGCGGAACGAGCTTTCCGTGGCCACGAAAATCGCCGAATTCCGACATCGGTGTGCCAAGTTACAGTCCGGAGAGCCGGAACTGCTGCTTTTGTCGCACGCCGCGGCTCGTGTCGGGTGCGGGCGCTGCGGCGCGCAAGGCGAGGGTGAAAGGGAAGCAGAAGACCTTGATGGATCAGATACGGTGTGTTGCGGTAAGTGAAAAGAAGGTCGGAGGTTGGTGCCGACGACAAAAAAGCGCCGAAGGTAAATAGAGAGTGCAACACGAGGACTTCCCAGGAGGTCACCCATTCCAGTACTACTCTCGCCCAAGCCCGCTTAACTTCGGAGTTCTGATGGGATCCGGTGCTTTAGTGCTGGTATGATCGCACCCGTTACATGTTGCGCGAAAAAATGCTCTTATGCCTCACGCGGGAGCCGTGGGGGCCGCAACGCACGAACCGACTAGCCGTCATAGAAACGGCCCCGAAAAACGCCCGAAACGAGCTTAAACGGCATCCGAAACGGTCCCGAACCGACTTCGTCTGTTCGCCACGTCG
Source organism: Nuphar pumila (assembly GCF_984573655.1). Taxonomy (NCBI): domain Eukaryota; kingdom Viridiplantae; phylum Streptophyta; class Magnoliopsida; order Nymphaeales; family Nymphaeaceae; genus Nuphar; species Nuphar pumila. The sequence goes on along the minus strand of NC_143249.1, from coordinate 161,957,285 downwards.
TAGCCAGCGGAACGAGCTTTCCGTGGCCACAAAAATCGCCGAATTCCGACATCGGCGTGCCAAGTTACGATCCGGCGAGCCGGAACTGCTGCTTTTGTCGCACGCCGCGGCTCGTGTCGGGTGTCGGCGCTGCGGCGCGCAAGGCGAGGGTGAAAGGGAAGCAGAAGACCTCGATGGATCAGATACGGTGTGTTGCGGTAAGTGAAAAGAACGTCGGAGGTTGGTGCCGACCACAAAAAAGCGTCGAAGGCAAAAAGAGAGTGCAACACGAGGACTTCCCAGGAGGTCACCCATCCCAGTACTACTCTCGCCCAAGCACGCTTAACTTCGAAGTTCTGATGGGATCCGGTTCTTTAGAACTGGTATGATCGCACCCGTTACATGTTGCGCGAAAAAATGCTCTTATGCCTCACGCGGGAGCCGTGGGGGCCGCAACGCACGAACCGACTAGCCGTCATAGAAACGACCCCGAAAAACGACCGAAACGAGCTTAAACGGCATCCGAAACGGTCCCGAACCGACTTTGTCTGTTCGCCACGTCGTAGCCAGCGGAACGAGCTTTCCGTGGCCACGAAAATCGCCGAATTCCGACATCGGCGTGCCAAGTTACGGTCCGGAGAGCCGGAACTGCTGCTTTTGTCGCACGCCGCGGCTCGTGTCGGGTGCCGGCGCTGCGGCGCGCAAGGCGAGGGTGAAAGGGAAGCAGAAGACCTCGATGGATCAGATACGGTGTGTTGCGGGAAGTGAAAAGAAGGTCGGAGGTTGGTGCCGACGACAAAAAAGCGCCGAAGGCAAAAAGAGAGTGCAACACGAGGACTTCCCAGGAGGTCACCCATCCCAGTACTACTCTCGCCCAAGCACGCTTAACTTCGGAGTTCTGATGGAATCCGGTGCTTTAGTGCTGGTATGATCGCACCCGTTACATGTTGCGCGAAAAAATGCTCTTATGCCTCACGCGGGAGCCGTGGGGGCCGCAACGCACAAACCGACTAGCCGTCATAGAAACGCCCCGAAAAACGCCCGAAACGAGCTTAAACGGCATCTGAAACGGTCCCGAACCGACTTCGTCTGTTCGTGACGTCGTAGCCAGCGGAACGTGCTTTCCGTGGCCAGGAAAATCGCCGAATTTCGACATCGGCGTGCCAAGTTACGGTCCGGCGAGCCGGAACTGCTGCGTTTGTCGCACGCCGCGGCTCGTGTCGGGTGCCGGCGCTGCGGCGCGCAAGGCGAGGGTGAAAGGGAAGCAGAAGACCTCGATGGATCAGATACGGTGTGTTGCGGGAAGTGAAAAGAAGGTCGGAGGTTGGTGCCGACGACAAAAAAGCGCCGAAGGCAAAAAGAGAGTGCAACACAAGGACTTCCCAGGAGGTCACCCATCCCAGTACTACTCTTGCTCAAGCACGCTTAACTTCAGAGTTCTGATGGGATCCGGTGCTTTAGTGCTGGTATGATCGCACCCGTTACATGTTGCGCGAAAAAATGCTCTTATGCCTCACGCGGGCGCCGTGGGGGCCGCAACGCACAAACCGACTAGCCGTCATAGAAACGCCCGAAATGAGCTTAAACGGCATCTGAAACGGTCCCGAACCGACTTCGTCTGTTCGTCACGTCGTAGCCAGCGGAACGAGCTTTCCGTGGCCAGGAAAATCGCCGAATTTCGACATCGGCGTGCCAAGTTACGGTCCGGCGAGCCGGAACTGCTGCGTTTGTCGCACGCCGCGGCTCGTGTCGGGTGCCGGCGCTGCGGCGTGCAAGGCGAGGGTGAAAGGGAAGCAGAAGACCTCGATGGATCAGATACGGTGTGTTGCGGGAAGTGAAAAGAAGGTCGGAGGTTGGTGCCGACGACAAAAAAGCGCCGAAGGCAAAAAAAGAGTGCAACACGAGGACTTCCCAGGAGGTCACCCATCCCAGTACTACTCTCGCCCAAGCACGCTTAACTTCAGAGTTCTGATGGGATCCGGTGCTTTAGTGCTAGTGTGATCGCACCCGTTACATGTTGCGCGAAAAAATGCTCTTATGCCTCACGCGGGAGCCGTGGGGGCCGCAACGCACGAACCGACTAGCCGTCATAAAAACGGCCCCGAAAAACGCCCGAAATGAGCTTAAACGGCATCCGAAACGGTCCCGAACCGACTTCGTCTGTTCGTCACGTCGTAGCCAGCAGAACGTGCTTTCCGTGGGCAGGAAAATCGCCGAATTTCGACATCGGCGTGCCAAGTTACGGTCCGGCGAGCCGGAACTGCTGCGTTTGTCGCACGCCGCGGCTCGTGTCGGGTGCCGGCGCTGCGGCGCGCAAGGCGAGGGTGAAAGGGAAGCAGAAGACCTCGATGGATCAGATACGGTGTGTTGCGGGAAGTGAAAAGAAGGTCGGAGGTTGGTGCCGACGACAAAAAAGCGCCGAAGGCAAAAAGAGAGTGCAACACAAGGACTTCCCAGGAGGTCACCCATCCCAGTACTACTCTCGCTCAAGCACGCTTAACTTCAGAGTTCTGATGGGATCCGGTGCTTTAGTGCTGGTATGATCGCACCCGTTACATGTTGCGCGAAAAAATGCTCTTATGCCTCACGCGGGAGCCGTGGGGGCCGCAACGCACAAACCGACTAGTCATCATAGAAACGCCCGAAATGATCTTAAACGGCATCTAAAACGGTCCCGAACCGACTTCGTCTGTTCGTCACGTCGTAGCCAGCGGAACGAGCTTTCCGTGGCCAGGAAAATCGCCGAATTTCGACATCGGCGTGCCAAGTTACGGTCTGGCGAGCCGGAACTGCTGCGTTTGTCGCACGCCGCGGCTCGTGTCGGGTGCCGGCGCTGCGGCGCGCAAGGCGAGGGTGAAAGGGAAGCAGAAGACCTCGATGGATCAGATACGGTGTGTTGCGGGAAGTGAAAAGAAGGTCGGAGGTTGGTGCCGACGACAAAAAAGCGCCGAAGGCAAAAAGAGAGTGCAACACGAGGACTTCCCAGGAGGTCACCCATCCCAGTACTACTCTCGCCCAAGCACGCTTAACTTCAGAGTTCTAATGGGATCCGGTGCTTTAGTGCTAGTGTGATCGCACCCGTTACATGTTGCGCGAAAAAATGCTCTTATGCCTCACGCGGGAGCCGTGGGGGCCGCAACGCACGAACCGACTAGCCGTCATAAAAACGGCCCCGAAAAACGCCCGAAATGAGCTTAAACGGCATCCGAAACAGTCCCGAACCGACTTCGTCTGTTCGCCACGTCGTACCCAGCGGAACGAGCTTTCCGTGGCCACGAAAATCGCCGAATTCCGACATCGGTGTGCCAAGTTACAGTCCGGAGAGCCGGAACTGCTGCTTTTGTCGCACGCCGCGGCTCGTGTCGGGTGCGGGCGCTGCGGCGCGCAAGGCGAGGGTGAAAGGGAAGCAGAAGACCTTGATGGATCAGATACGGTGTGTTGCGGTAAGTGAAAAGAAGGTCGGAGGTTGGTGCCGACGACAAAAAAGCGCCGAAGGTAAATAGAGAGTGCAACACGAGGACTTCCCAGGAGGTCACCCATTCCAGTACTACTCTCGCCCAAGCACGCTTAACTTCGGAGTTCTGATGGGATCCGGTGCTTTAGTGCTGCTATGATCGCACACGTTACATGTTGCGCGAAAAAATGCTCTTATGCCTCACGCGGGAGCCGTGGGGGCCGCAACGCACGAACCGACTAGCCGTCATAGAAACGGCCCCGAAAAACGACTGAAACTAGCTTAAACGGCATCCGAAACGGTCCCGAACTGACTTCGTCTGTTCGCCACGTCGTAGCCAGCGGAACGAGCTTTCCGTGGCCACGAAAATCGCCGAATTCCGACATCGGTGTGCCAAGTTACAGTCCGGAGAGCCGGAACTGCTGCTTTTGTCGCATGCCGCGGCTCGTGTCGGGTGCGGGCGCTGCGGCGCGCAAGGCGAGGGTGAAAGGGAAGCAGAAGACCTTGATGGATCAGATACGGTGTGTTGCGGTAAGTGAAAAGAAGGTCGGAGGTTGGTGCCGACGACAAAAAAGCGCCGAAGGTAAATAGAGAGTGCAACACGAGGACTTCCCAGGAGGTCACCCATTCCAGTACTACTCTCGCCCAAGCCCGCTTAACTTCGGAGTTCTGATGGGATCCGGTGCTTTAGTGCTGGTATGATCGCACACGTTACATGTTGCGCGAAAAAATGCTCTTATGCCTCACGCGGGAGCCGTGGGGGCCGCAACGCACGAACCGACTAGCCGTCATAGAAACGGCCCCGAAAAACGCCCGAAACGAATTTAAACGGCATCCGAAACGGTCCCGAACCGACTTCGTCTGTTCGCCACGTCGTAGCCAGCGGAACGAGCTTTCCGTGGCCACAAAAATCGCCGAATTCCGACATCGGCGTGCCAAGTTACGGTCCGGCGAGCCGGAACTGCTGCTTTTGTCGCACGCCGCGGCTCGTGTCGGGTGTCGGCGCTGCGGCGCGCAAGGCGAGGGTGAAAGGGAAGCAGAAGACCTCGATGGATCAGATACGGTGTGTTGCGGTAAGTGAAAAGAACGTCGGAGGTTGGTGCCGACCACAAAAAAGCGTCGAAGGCAAAAAGAGAGTGCAACACGAGGACTTCCCAGGAGGTCACCCATCCCAGTACTACTCTCGCCCAAGCACGCTTAACTTCGAAGTTCTGATGGGATCCGGTTCTTTAGAACTGGTATGATCGCACCCGTTACATGTTGCGCGAAAAAATGCTCTTATGCCTCACGCGGGAGCCGTGGGGGCCGCAACGCACGAACCGACTAGCCGTCATAGAAACGACCCCGAAAAACGACCGAAACGAGCTTAAACGGCATCCGAAACGGTCCCGAACCGACTTTGTCTGTTCGCCACGTCGTAGCCAGCGGAACGAGCTTTCGAAAAAGCGTCGAAGCTCGTTCCGAAGGCAAAAAGAGAGTGCAACACAAGGACTTCCCAGGAGGTCACCCATCCCAGTACTACTCTCGCTCAAGCACGCTTAACTTCAGAGTTCTGATGGGATCCGGTGCTTTAGTGCTGGTATGATCGCACCCGTTACATGTTGTGCGAAAAAATGCTCTTATGCCTCACGCGGGAGCCGTGGGGGCCGCAACGCACAAACCGACTAGTCATCATAGAAACGCCCGAAATGATCTTAAACGGCATCTAAAACGGTCCCGAACCGACTTCGTCTGTTCGTCACGTCGTAGCCAGCGGAACGAGCTTTCCGTGGCCAGGAAAATCGCCGAATTTCGACATCGGCGTGCCAAGTTACGGTCTGGCGAGCCGGAACTGCTGCGTTTGTCGCACGCCGCGGCTCGTGTCGGGTGCCGGCGCTGCGGCGCGCAAGGCGAGGGTGAAAGGGAAGCAGAAGACCTCGATGGATCAGATACGGTGTGTTGCGGGAAGTGAAAAGAAGGTCGGAGGTTGGTGCCGACGACAAAAAAGCGCCGAAGGCAAAAAGAGAGTGCAACACGAGGACTTCCCAGGAGGTCACCCATCCCAGTACTACTCTCGCCCAAGCACGCTTAACTTCAGAGTTCTAATGGGATCCGGTGCTTTAGTGCTAGTGTGATCGCACCCGTTACATGTTGCGCGAAAAAATGCTCTTATGCCTCACGCGGGAGCCGTGGGGGCCGCAACGCACGAACCGACTAGCCGTCATAAAAACGGCCCCGAAAAACGCCCGAAATGAGCTTAAACGGCATCCGAAACAGTCCCGAACCGACTTCGTCTGTTCGCCACGTCGTAGCCAGCGGAACGAGCTTTCCGTGGCCACGAAAATCGCCGAATTCCGACATCGGTGAGCCAAGTTACAGTCCGGAGAGCCGGAACTGCTGCTTTTGTCGCACGCCGCGGCTCGTGTCGGGTGCGGGCGCTGCGGCGCGCAAGGCGAGGGTGAAAGGGAAGCAGAAGACCTTGATGGATCAGATACGGTGTGTTGCGGTAAGTGAAAAGAAGGTCGGAGGTTGGTGCCGACGACAAAAAAGCGCCGAAGGTAAATAGAGAGTGCAACACGAGGACTTCCTAGGAGGTCACCCATTCCAGTACTACTCTCGCCCAAGCACGCTTAACTTCGGAGTTCTGATGGGATCCGGTGCTTTAGTGCTGGTATGATCGCACACGTTACATGTTGCGCGAAAAAATGCTCTTATGCCTCACGCGGGAGCCGTGGGGGCCGCAACGCACGAACCGACTAGCCGTCATAGAAACGGCCCCGAAAAATGACTGAAACTAGCTTACACGGCATCCGAAACGGTCCCGAACCGACTTCGTCTGTTCGCCACGTCGTTGCCAGCGGAACGAGCTTTCCGTGGCCACAAAAATCGCCGAATTCCGACATCGGCGTGCCAAGTTACGGTCCGGCGAGCCGGAACTGCTGCTTTTGTCGCACGCCGCGGCTCGTGTCGGGTGTCGGCGCTGCGGCGCGCAAGGCGAGGGTGAAAGGGAAGCAGAAGACCTCGATGGATCAGATACGGTGTGTTGCGGTAAGTGAAAAGAACGTCGGAGGTTGGTGCCGACCACAAAAAAGCGTCGAAGGCAAAAAGAGAGTGCAACACGAGGACTTCCCAGGAGGTCACCCATCCCAGTACTACTCTCGCCCAAGCATGCTTAACTTCGAAGTTCTGATGGGATCCGGTTCTTTAGAACTGGTATGATCGCACCCGTTACATGTTGCGCGAAAAAATGCTCTTATTGCTCACGCGGGAGCCGTGGGGGCCGCAACGCACGAACCGACTAGCCGTCATAGAAACGACCCCGAAAAACGACCGAAACGCGCTTAAACGGCATCCGAAACGGTCCCGAACCGACTTTGTCTGTTCGCCACGTCGTAGCCAGCGGAACGAGCTTTCCGTGGCCACGAAAATCGCCGAATTCCGACATCGGCGTGCCAAGTTACGGTCCGGAGAGCCGGAACTGCTGCTTTTGTCGCACGCCGCGGCTCGTGTCGGGTGCCGGCGCTGCGGCGCGCAAGGCGAGGGTGAAAGGGAAGCAGAAGACCTCGATGGATCAGATACGGTGTGTTGCGGGAAGTGAAAAGAAGGTCGGAGGTTGGTGCCGACGACAAAAAAGCGCCGAAGGCAAAAAGAGAGTGCAACACAAGGACTTCCCAGGAGGTCACCCATCCCAGTACTACTCTCGCTCAAGCACGCTTAACTTCAGAGTTCTGATGGGATCCGGTGCTTTAGTGCTGGTATGATCGCACCCGTTACATGTTGCGCGAAAAAATGCTCTTATGCCTCACGCGGGAGCCGTGGGGGCCGCAACGCACAAACCGACTAGTCATCATAGAAACGCCCGAAATGATCTTAAACGGCATCTAAAACGGTCCCGAACCGACTTCGTCTGTTCGTCACGTCGTAGCCAGCGGAACGAGCTTTCCGTGGCCAGGAAAATCGCCGAATTTCGACATCGGCGTGCCAAGTTACGGTCTGGCGAGCCGGAACTGCTGCGTTTGTCGCACGCCGCGGCTCGTGTCGGGTGCCGGCGCTGCGGCGCGCAAGGCGAGGGTGAAAGGGAAGCAGAAGACCTCGATGGATCAGATACGGTGTGTTGCGGGAAGTGAAAAGAAGGTCGGAGGTTGGTGCCGACGACAAAAAAGCGCCGAAGGCAAAAAGAGAGTGCAACACGAGGACTTCCCAGGAGGTCACCCATCCCAGTACTACTCTCGCCCAAGCACGCTTAACTTCAGAGTTCTAATGGGATCCGATGCTTTAGTGCTAGTGTGATCGCACCCGTTACATGTTGCGCGAAAAAATGCTCTTATGCCTCACGCGGGAGCCGTGGGGGCCGCAACGCACGAACCGACTAGCCGTCATAAAAACGGCCCCGAAAAACGCCCGAAATGAGCTTAAACGGCATCCGAAACGGTCCCGAACCGACTTCGTCTGTTCGCCACGTCGTAGCCAGCGGAACGAGCTTTCCGTGGCCACGAAAATCGCCGAATTCCGACATCGGTGTGCCAAGTTACAGTCCGGAGAGCCGGAACTGCTGCTTTTGTCGCACGCCGCGGCTCGTGTTGGGTGCGGGCGCTGCGACGCGCAAGGCGAGGGTGAAAGGGAAGCAGAAGACCTTGATGGATCAGATACGGTGTGTTGCGGTAAGTGAAAAGAAGGTCGGAGGTTGGTGCCGACGACAAAAAAGCGCCGAAGGTAAATAGAGAGTGCAACACGAGGACTTCCCAGGAGCTCACCCATTTCAGTACTACTCTCGCCCAAGCACGCTTAACTTCGGAGTTCTGATGGGATCCGGTGCTTTAGTGCTGCTATGATCGCACACGTTACATGTTGCGCGAAAAAATGCTCTTATGCCTCACGCGGGAGCCGTGGGGGCCGCAACGCACGAACCGACTAGCCGTCATAGAAACGGCCCCGAAAAATGACTGAAACTAGCTTACACGGCATCCGAAACGGTCCCGAACCGACTTCGTCTGTTCGCCACGTCGTAGCCAGCGGAACGAGCTTTCCGTGGCCACAAAAATCGCCGAATTCCGACATCGGCGTGCCAAGTTACGGTCCGGCGAGCCGGAACTGCTGCTTTTGTCGCACGCCGCGGCTCGTGTCGGGTGTCGGCGCTGCGGCGCGCAAGGCGAGGGTGAAAGGGAAGCAGAAGACCTCGATGGATCAGATACGGTGTGTTGCGGTAAGTGAAAAGAACGTCGGAGGTTGGTGCCGACCACAAAAAAGCGTCGAAGGCAAAAAGAGAGTGCAACACGAGGACTTCCCAGGAGGTCACCCATCCCAGTACTACTCTCGCCCAAGCATGCTTAACTTCGAAGTTCTGATGGGATCCGGTTCTTTAGAACTGGTATGATCGCACCCGTTACATGTTGCGCGAAAAAATGCTCTTATGCCTCACGCGGGAGCCGTGGGGGCCGCAACGCACGAACCGACTAGCCGTCATAGAAACGACCCCGAAAAACGACCGAAACGCGCTTAAACGGCATCCGAAACGGTCCCGAACCGACTTTGTCTGTTCGCCACGTCGTAGCCAGCGGAACGAGCTTTCCGTGGCCACGAAAATCGCCGAATTCCGACATCGGCGTGCCAAGTTACGGTCCGGAGAGCCGGAACTGCTGCTTTTGTCGCACGCCGCGGCTCGTGTCGGGTGCCGGCGCTGCGGCGCGCAAGGCGAGGGTGAAAGGGAAGCAGAAGACCTCGATGGATCAGATACGGTGTGTTGCGGGAAGTGAAAAGAAGGTCGGAGGTTGGTGCCGACGACAAAAAAGCGCCGAAGGCAAAAAGAGAGTGCAACACGAGGACTTCCCAGGAGGTCACCCATCCCAGTACTACTCTCGCCCAAGCACGCTTAACTTCGGAGTTCTGATGGAATCCGGTGCTTTAGTGCTGGTATGATCACACCCGTTACATGTTGCGCGAAAAAATGCTCTTATGCCTCACGCGGGAGCCGTGGGGGCCGCAACGCACAAACCGACTAGCCGTCATAGAAACGCCCCGAAAAACGCCCGAAACGAGCTTAAACGGCATCTGAAACGGTCCCGAACCGACTTCGTCTGTTCGTCACGTCGTAGCCAGCGGAACGTGCTTTCCGTGGCCAGGAAAATCGCCGAATTTCGACATCGGCGTGCCAAGTTACGGTCCGGCGAGCCGGAACTGCTGCGTTTGTCGCACGCCGCGGCTCGTGTCGGGTGCCGGCGCTGCGGCGCGCAAGGCGAGGGTGAAAGGGAAGCAGAAGACCTCGATGGATCAGATACGGTGTGTTGCGGGAAGTGAAAAGAAGGTCGGAGGTTGGTGCCGACGACAAAAAAGCGCTGAAGGCAAAAAGAGAGTGCAACACAAGGACTTCCCAGGAGGTCACCCATCCCAGTACTACTCTTGCTCAAGCACGCTTAACTTCAGAGTTCTTATGGGATCCGGTGCTTTAGCGCTGGTATGATGGCACCCGTTACATGTTGCGCGAAAAAATGCTCTTATGCCTCACGCGGGCGCCGTGGGGGCCGCAACGCACAAACCGACTAGCCGTCATAGAAACGCCCGAAATGAGCTTAAACGGCATCTGAAACGGTCCCGAACCGACTTCGTCTGTTCGTCACGTCGTAGCCAGCGGAACGAGCTTTCCGTGGCCAGGAAAATCGCCGAATTTCGACATCGGCGTGCCAAGTTACGGTCCGGCGAGCCGGAACTGCTGCGTTTGTCGCACGCCGCGGCTCGTGTCGGGTGCCGGCGCTGCGGCGTGCAAGGCGAGGGTGAAAGGGAAGCAGAAGACCTCGATGGATCAGATACGGTGTGTTGCGGGAAGTGAAAAGAAGGTCGGAGGTTGGTGCCGACGACAAAAAAGCGCCGAAGGCAAAAAGAGAGTGCAACACAAGGACTTCCCAGGAGGTCACCCATCCCAGTACTACTCTCGCCCAAGCACGCTTAACTTCAGAGTTCTGATGGGATCCGGTGCTTTAGTGCTAGTGTGATCGCACCCGTTACATGTTGCGCGAAAAAATGCTCTTATGCCTCACGCGGGAGCCGTGGGGGCCGCAACGCACGAACCGACTAGCCGTCATAAAAACGGCCCCGAAAAACGCCCGAAATGAGCTTAAACGGCATCCGAAACGGTCCCGAACCGACTTCGTCTGTTCGTCACGTCGTAGCTAGCGGAACGTGCTTTCCGTCGGCAGGAAAATCGCCGAATTTCGACATCGGCGTGCCAAGTTACGGTCCGGCGAGCCGGAACTGCTGCGTTTGTCGCACGCCGCGGCTCGTGTCGGGTGCCGGCGCTGCGGCGCGCAAGGCGAGGGTGAAAGGGAAGCAGAAGACCTCGATGGATCAGATACGGTGTGTTGCGGGAAGTGAAAAGAAGGTCGGAGGTTGGTGCCGACGACAAAAAAGCGCCGAAGGCAAAAAGAGAGTGCAACACAAGGACTTCCCAGGAGGTCACCCATCCCAGTACTACTCCCGCTCAAGCACGCTTAACTTCAGAGTTCTGATGGGATCCGGTGCTTTAGTGCTGGTATGATCGCACCCGTTACATGTTGCGCGAAAAAATGCTCTTATGCCTCACGCGGGAGCCGTGGGGGCCGCAACGCACAAACCGACTAGTCATCATAGAAACGCCCGAAATGATCTTAAACGGCATCTAAAACGGTCCCGAACCGACTTCGTCTGTTCGTCACGTCGTAGCCAGCGGAACGAGCTTTCCGTGGCCAGGAAAATCGCCGAATTTCGACATCGGCGTGCCAAGTTACGGTCTGGCGAGCCGGAACTGCTGCGTTTGTCGCACGCCGCGGCTCGTGTCGGGTGCCGGCGCTGCGGCGCGCAAGGCGAGGGTGAAAGGGAAGCAGAAGACCTCGATGGATCAGATACGGTGTTGCGGGAAGTGAAAAGAAGGTCGGAGGTTGGTGCCGACGACAAAAAAGCGCCGAAGGCAAAAAGAGAGTGCAACACGAGGACTTCCCAGGAGGTCACCCATCCCAGTACTACTCTCGCCCAAGCACGCTTAACTTCAGAGTTCTGATGGGATCCGGTGCTTTAGTGCTAGTGTGATCGCACCCGTTACATGTTGCGCCAAAAAATGCTCTTATGCCTCACGCGGGAGCCGTGGGGGCCGCAACGCACGAACCGACTAGCCGTCATAAAAACGGCCCCGAAAAACGCCCGAAATGAGCTTAAACGGCATCCGAAACGGTCCTGAACCGACTTCGTCTGTTCGCCAGGTCGTAGCCAGCGGAACGAGCTTTCCGTGGCCACGAAAATCGCCGAATTCCGACATCGGTGTGCCAAGTTACAGTCCGGAGAGCCGAAACTGCTGCTTTTGTCGCACGCCGCGGCTCGTGTCGGGTGCGGGCGCTGCGGCGCGCAAGGCGAGGGTGAAAGGGAAGCAGAAGACCTCGATGGATCAGATACGGTGTGTTGCGGTAAGTGAAAAGAAGGTCGGAGGTTGGTGCCGACGACAAAAAGCGCCGAAGGCAAAAAGAGAGTGCAACACGAGGACTTCCCAGGAGGTCACCCATCCCAGTACTACTCTCGCCCAAGCACGCTTAACTTCAGAGTTCTGATGGGATCCGGTGCTTTAGTGCTAGTGTGATCGCACCCGTTACATGTTGCGCGAAAAAATGCTCTTATGCCTCACGCGGGAGCCGTGGGGGCCGCAACGCACGAACCGACTAGCCGTCATAAAAACGGCCCCGAAAAACGCCCGAAATGAGCTTAAACGGCATCCGAAACGGTCCCGAACCGACTTCGTCTGTTCGTCACGTCGTAGCCAGCGGAACGTGCTTTCCGTGGGCAGGAAAATCGCCGAATTTCGACATCGGCGTGCCAAGTTACGGTCCGGCGAGCCGGAACTGCTGCGTTTGTCGCACGCCGCGGCTCGTGTCGGGTGCCGGCGCTGCGGCGCGCAAGGCGAGGGTGAAAGGGAAGCAGAAGACCTCGATGGATCAGATACGGTGTGTTGCGGGAAGTGAAAAGAAGGTCGGAGGTTGGTGCCGACGACAAAAAAGCGCCGAAGGCAAAAAGAGAGTGCAACACGAGGACTTCCCAAGAGGTCACCCATCCCAGTACTACTCTCGCCCAAGCACGCTTAACTTCAGAGTTCTGATGGGATCCGGTGTTTTAGTGCTAGTGTGATCGCACCCGTTACATGTTGCGCGAAAAAATGCTCTTATGCCTCATGCGGGAGCCGTGGGGGCCGCAACGTACGAACCGACTAGCCGTCATAAAAACGGCCCCGAAAAACGCCCGAAATGAGCTTAAACGGCATCCGAAACGGTCCCGAACCGACTTTGTCTGTTCGCCACGTCGTAGCCAGCGGAACGAGCTTTCCGTGGCCACGAAAATCGCCGAATTCCGACATCGGTGTGCCAAGTTACAGTCCAGAGAGCCGGAACTGCTGCTTTTGTCGCACGCCGCGGCTCGTGTCGGGTGCGGGCGCTGCGGCGCGCAAGGCGAGGGTGAAAGGGAAGCAGAAGACCTTGATGGATCAGATACGGTGTGTTGCGGGAAGTGAAAAGAAGGTCGGAGGTTGGTGCCGACGACAAAAAAGCGCCGAAGGTAAATAGAGAGTGCAACACGAGGACTTCCCAGGAGGTCACCCATTCCAGTACTACTCTCGCCCAAGCCCGCTTAACTTCGGAGTTCTGATGGGATCCGGTGCTTTAGTGCTGGTATGATCGCACCCGTTACATGTTGCGCGAAAAAATGCTCTTATGCCTCACGCGGGAGCCGTGGGGGCCGCAACGCACGAACCGACTAGCCGTCATAGAAACGGCCCCGAAAAACGCCCGAAACGAGCTTAAACGGCATCCGAAACGGTCCCGAACCGACTTCGTCTGTTCGCCACGTCGTAGCCAGCGGAACGAGCTTTCCGTGGCCACAAAAATCGCCGAATTCCGACATCGGCGTGCCAAGTTACGGTCCGGCGAGCCGGAACTGCTGCTTTTGTCGCACGCCGCGGCTCGTGTCGGGTGTCGGCGCTGCGGCGCGCAAGGCGAGGGTGAAAGGGAAGCAGAAGACCTCGATGGATCAGATACGGTGTGTTGCGGTAAGTGAAAAGAACGTCGGAGGTTGGTGCCGACCACAAAAAAGCGTCGAATGCAAAAAGAGAGTGCAACACGAGGACTTCCCAGGAGGTCACCCATCCCAGTACTACTCTCGCCCAAGCACGCTTAACTTCGAAGTTCTGATGGGATCCGGTTCTTTAGAACTGGTATGATCGCACCCGTTACATGTTGCGCGAAAAAATGCTCTTATGCCTCACGCGGGAGCCGTGGGGGCCGCAACGCACGAACCGACTAGCCGTCATAGAAACGACCCCGAAAAACGACCGAAACGAGCTTAAACGGCATCCGAAACGGTCCCGAACCGACTTTGTCTGTTCGCCACGTCGTAGCCAGCGGAACGAGCTTTCCGTGGCCACGAAAATCGCCGAATTCCGACATCGGCGTGCCAAGTTACGGTCCGGAGAGCCGGAACTGCTGCTTTTGTCGCACGCCGCGGCTCGTGTCGGGTGCCGGCGCTGCGGCGCGCAAGGCGAGGGTGAAAGGGAAGCAGAAGACCTCGATGGATCAGATACGGTGTGTTGCGGGAAGTGAAAAGAAGGTCGGAGGTTGGTGCCGACGACAAAAAAGCGCCGAAGGCAAAAAGAGAGTGCAACACGAGGACTTCCCAGGAGGTCACCCATCCCAGTACTACTCTCGCCCAAGCACGCTTAACTTCGGAGTTCTGATGGAATCCGGTGCTTTAGTGCTGGTATGATCGCACCCGTTACATGTTGTGCGAAAAAATGCTCTTATGCCTCACGCGGGAGCCGTGGGGGCCGCAACGCACAAACCGACTAGCCGTCATAGAAACGCCCCAAAAAACGCCCGAAACGAGCTTAAACGGCATCTGAAACGGTCCCGAACCAACTTCGTCTGTTCGTGACGTCGTAGCCAGCGGAACGTGCTTTCCGTGGCCAGGAAAATCGCCGAATTTCGACATCGGCGTGCCAAGTTACGGTCCGGCGAGCCGGAACTGCTCTATTTGTCGCACGCCGCGGCTCGTGTCGGGTGCCGGCGCTGCGGCGCGCAAGGCGAGGGTGAAAGGGAAGCAGAAGACCTCGATGGATCAGATACGGTGTGTTGCGGGAAGTGAAAAGAAGGTCGGAGGTTGGTGCCGACGACAAAAAAGCGCCGAAGGCAAAAAGAGAGTGCAACACAAGGACTTCCCAGGAGGTCACCCATCCCAGTACTACTCTTGCTCAAGCACGCTTAACTTCAGAGTTCTGATGGGATCCGGTGCTTTAGTGCTGGTATGATCGCACCCGTTACATGTTGCGCGAAAAAATGCTCTTATGCCTCACGCGGGCGCCGTGGGGGCCGCAACGCACAAACCGACTAGCCGTCATAGAAACGCCCGAAATGAGCTTAAACGGCATCTGAAACGGTCCCGAACCGACTTCGTCTGTTCGTCACGTCGTAGCCAGCGGAATGAGCTTTCCGTGGCCAGGAAAATCGCCGAATTTCGACATCGGCGTGCCAAGTTACGGTCCGGCGAGCCGGAACTGCTGCGTTTGTCGCACGCCGCGGCTCGTGTCGGGTGCCGGCGCTGCGGCGTGCAAGGCGAGGGTGAAAGGGAAGCAGAAGACCTCGATGGATCAGATACGGTGTGTTGCGGGAAGTGAAAAGAAGGTCGGAGGTTGGTGCCGACGACAAAAAAGCGCCGAAGGCAAAAAAAGAGTGCAACACGAGGACTTCCCAGGAGGTCTCCCATCCCAGTACTACTCTCGCCCAAGCACGCTTAACTTCAGAGTTCTGATGGGATCCGGTGCTTTAGTGCTAGTGTGATCGCACCCGTTACATGTTGCGCGAAAAAATGCTCTTATGCCTCACGCGGGAGCCGTGGGGGCCGCAACGCACGAACCGACTAGCCGTCATAAAAACGGCCCCGAAAAACGCCCGAAATGAGCTTAAACGGCATCCGAAACGGTCCCGAACCGACTTCGTCTGTTCGTCACGTCGTAGCCAGCAGAACGTGCTTTCCGTGGGCAGGAAAATCGCCGAATTTTGACATCGGCGTGCCAAGTTACGGTCCGGCGAGCCGGAACTGCTGCGTTTGTCGCACGCCGCGGCTCGTGTCGGGTGCCGGCGCTGCGGCGCGCAAGGCGAGGGTGAAAGGGAAGCAGAAGACCTCGATGGATCAGATACGGTGTGTTGCGGGAAGTGAAAAGAAGGTCGGAGGTTGGTGCCGACGACAAAAAAGCGCCGAAGGCAAAAAGAGAGTGCAACACAAGGACTTCCCAGGAGGTCACCCATCCCAGTACTACTCTCGCTCAAGCACGCTTAACTTCAGAGTTCTGATGGGATCCGGTGCTTTAGTGCTGGTATGATCGCACCCGTTACATGTTGCGCGAAAAAATGCTCTTATGCCTCACGCGGGAGCCGTGGGGGCCGCAACGCACAAACCGACTAGTCATCATAGAAACGCCCGAAATGATCTTAAACGGCATCTAAAACGGTCCCGAACCGACTTCGTCTGTTCGTCACGTCGTAGCCAGCGGAACGAGCTTTCCGTGGCCAGGAAAATCGCCGAATTTCGACATCGGCGTGCCAAGTTACGGTCTGGCGAGCCGGAACTGCTGCGTTTGTCGCACGCCGCGGCTCGTGTCGGGTGCCGGCGCTGCGGCGCGCAAGGCGAGGGTGAAAGGGAAGCAGAAGACCTCGATGGATCAGATACGGTGTGTTGCGGGAAGTGAAAAGAAGGTCGGAGGTTGGTGCCGACGACAAAAAAGCGCCGAAGGCAAAAAGAGAGTGCAACACGAGGACTTCCCAGGAGGTCACCCATCCCAGTACTACTCTCGCCCAAGCACGCTTAACTTCAGAGTTCTAATGGGATCCGGTGCTTTAGTGCTAGTGTGATCGCACCCGTTACATGTTGCGCGAAAAAATGCTCTTATGCCTCACGCGGGAGCCGTGGGGGCCGCAACGCACGAACCGACTAGCCGTCATAAAAACGGCCCCGAAAAACGCCCGAAATGAGCTTAAACGGCATCCGAAACGGTCCCGAACCGACTTCGTCTGTTCGCCACGTCGTAGCCAGCGGAACGAGCTTTCCGTGGCCACGAAAATCGCCGAATTCCGACATCGGTGTGCCAAGTTACAGTCCGGAGAGCCGGAACTGCTGCTTTTGTCGCACGCCGCGGCTCGTGTCGGGTGCGGGCGCTGCGGCGCGCAAGGCGAGGGTGAAAGGGAAGCAGAAGACCTTGATGGATCAGATACGGTGTGTTGCGGTAAGTGAAAAGAAGGTCGGAGGTTGGTGCCGACGACAAAAAAGCGCCGAAGGTAAATAGAGAGTGCAACACGAGGACTTCCCAGGAGGTCACCCATTCCAGTACTACTCTCGCCCAAGCACGCTTAACTTCGGAGTTCTGATGGGATCCGGTGCTTTAGTGCTGCTATGATCGCACACGTTACATGTTGCGCGAAAAAATGCTCTTATGCCTCACGCGGGAGCCGTGGGGGCCGCAACGCACGAACCGACTAGCCGTCATAGAAATGGCCCCGAAAAACGACTGAAACTAGCTTAAACGGCATCCGAAACGGTCCCGAACCGACTTCGTCTGTTCGCCACGTCGTAGCCAGCGGAACGAGCTTTCCGTGGCCACGAAAATCGCCGAATTCCGACATCGGTGTGCCAAGTTACAGTCCGGAGAGCCGGAACTGCTGCTTTTGTCGCACGCCGCGGCTCGTGTCGGGTGCGGGCGCTGCGGCGCGCAAGGCGAGGGTGAAAGGGAAGCAGAAGACCTTGATGGATCAGATACGGTGTGTTGCGGTAAGTGAAAAGAAGGTCGGAGGTTGGTTCCGACGACAAAAAAGCGCCGAAGGTAAATAGAGAGTGCAACACGAGGACTTCCCAGGAGGTCACCCATTCCAGTACTACTCTCGCCCAAGCACGCTTAACTTCGGAGTTCTGATGGGATCCGGTGCTTTAGTGCTGGTATGATCGCACACGTTACATGTTGCGCGAAAAAATGCTCTTATGCCTCACGCGGGAGCCGTGGGGGCCGCAACGCACGAACCGACTAGCCGTCATAGAAACGGCCCCGAAAAATGACTGAAACTAGCTTACACGGCATCCGAAACGGTCCCGAACCGACTTCGTCTGTTCGCCACGTCGTTGCCAGCGGAACGAGCTTTCCGTGGCCACAAAAATCGCCGAATTCCGACATCGGCGTGCCAAGTTACGGTCCGGCGAGCCGGAACTGCTGCTTTTGTCGCACGTCGCGGCTCGTGTCGGCGCTGCGGCGCGCAAGGCGAGGGTGAAAGGGAAGCAGAAGACCTCGATGGATCAGATACGGTGTGTTGCGGTAAGTGAAAAGAACGTCGGAGGTTGGTGCCGACCACAAAAAAGCGTCGAAGGCAAAAAGAGAGTGCAACACGAGGACTTCCCAGGAGGTCACCCATCCCAGTACTACTCTCGCCCAAGCATGCTTAACTTCGAAGTTCTGATGGGATCCGGTTCTTTAGAACTGGTATGATCGCACCCGTTACATGTTGCGCGAAAAAATGCTCTTATGCCTCACGCGGGAGCCGTGGGGGCCGCAACGCACGAACCGACTAGCCGTCATAGAAACGACCCCGAAAAACGACCGAAACGCGCTTAAACGGCATCCGAAACGGTCCCGAACCGACTTTGTCTGTTCGCCACGTCGTAGCCAGCGGAACGAGCTTTCCGTGGCCACGAAAATCGCCGAATTCCGACATCGGTGTGCCAAGTTACAGTCCAGAGAGCCGGAACTGCTGCTTTTGTCGCACGCCGCGGCTCGTGTCGGGTGCGGGCGCTGCGGCGCGCAAGGCGAGGGTGAAAGGGAAGCAGAAGACCTTGATGGATCAGATACGGTGTGTTGCGGGAAGTGAAAAGAAGGTCGGAGGTTGGTGCCGACGACAAAAAAGCGCCGAAGGTAAATAGAGAGTGCAACACGAGGACTTCCCAGGAGGTCACCCATTCCAGTACTACTCTCGCCCAAGCCCGCTTAACTTCGGAGTTCTGATGGGATCCGGTGCTTTAGTGCTGGTATGATCGCACCCGTTACATGTTGCGCGAAAAAATGCTCTTATGCCTCACGCGGGAGCCGTGGGGGCCGCAACGCACGAACCGACTAGCCGTCATAGAAACGGCCCCGAAAAACGCCCGAAACGAGCTTAAACGGCATCCGAAACGGTCCCGAACCGACTTCGTCTGTTCGCCACGTCGTAGCCAGCGGAACGAGCTTTCCGTGGCCACAAAAATCGCCGAATTCCGACATCGGCGTGCCAAGTTACGGTCCGGCGAGCCGGAACTGCTGCTTTTGTCGCACGCCGCGGCTCGTGTCGGGTGTCGGCGCTGCGGCGCGCAAGGCGAGGGTGAAAGGGAAGCAGAAGACCTCGATGGATCAGATACGGTGTGTTGCGGTAAGTGAAAAGAACGTCGGAGGTTGGTGCCGACCACAAAAAAGCGTCGAATGCAAAAAGAGAGTGCAACACGAGGACTTCCCAGGAGGTCACCCATCCCAGTACTACTCTCGCCCAAGCACGCTTAACTTCGAAGTTCTGATGGGATCCGGTTCTTTAGAACTGGTATGATCGCACCCGTTACATGTTGCGCGAAAAAATGCTCTTATGCCTCACGCGGGAGCCGTGGGGGCCGCAACGCACGAACCGACTAGCCGTCATAGAAACGACCCCGAAAAACGACCGAAACGAGCTTAAACGGCATCCGAAACGGTCCCGAACCGACTTTGTCTGTTCGCCACGTCGTAGCCAGCGGAACGAGCTTTCCGTGGCCACGAAAATCGCCGAATTCCGACATCGGCGTGCCAAGTTACGGTCCGGAGAGCCGGAACTGCTGCTTTTGTCGCACGCCGCGGCTCGTGTCGGGTGCCGGCGCTGCGGCGCGCAAGGCGAGGGTGAAAGGGAAGCAGAAGACCTCGATGGATCAGATACGGTGTGTTGCGGGAAGTGAAAAGAAGGTCGGAGGTTGGTGCCGACGACAAAAAAGCGCCGAAGGCAAAAAGAGAGTGCAACACGAGGACTTCCCAGGAGGTCACCCATCCCAGTACTACTCTCGCCCAAGCACGCTTAACTTCGGAGTTCTGATGGAATCCGGTGCTTTAGTGCTGGTATGATCGCACCCGTTACATGTTGTGCGAAAAAATGCTCTTATGCCTCACGCGGGAGCCGTGGGGGCCGCAACGCACAAACCGACTAGCCGTCATAGAAACGCCCCGAAAAACGCCCGAAACGAGCTTAAACGGCATCTGAAACGGTCCCGAACCAACTTCGTCTGTTCGTGACGTCGTAGCCAGCGGAACGTGCTTTCCGTGGCCAGGAAAATCGCCGAATTTCGACATCGGCGTGCCAAGTTACGGTCCGGCGAGCCGGAACTGCTCTATTTGTCGCACGCCGCGGCTCGTGTCGGGTGCCGGCGCTGCGGCGCGCAAGGCGAGGGTGAAAGGGAAGCAGAAGACCTCGATGGATCAGATACGGTGTGTTGCGGGAAGTGAAAAGAAGGTCGGAGGTTGGTGCCGACGACAAAAAAGCGCCGAAGGCAAAAAGAGAGTGCAACACAAGGACTTCCCAGGAGGTCACCCATCCCAGTACTACTCTTGCTCAAGCACGCTTAACTTCAGAGTTCTGATGGGATCCGGTGCTTTAGTGCTGGTATGATCGCACCCGTTACATGTTGCGCGAAAAAATGCTCTTATGCCTCACGCGGGCGCCGTGGGGGCCGCAACGCACAAACCGACTAGCCGTCATAGAAACGCCCGAAATGAGCTTAAACGGCATCTGAAACGGTCCCGAACCGACTTCGTCTGTTCGTCACGTCGTAGCCAGCGGAATGAGCTTTCCGTGGCCAGGAAAATCGCCGAATTTCGACATCGGCGTGCCAAGTTACGGTCCGGCGAGCCGGAACTGCTGCGTTTGTCGCACGCCGCGGCTCGTGTCGGGTGCCGGCGCTGCGGCGTGCAAGGCGAGGGTGAAAGGGAAGCAGAAGACCTCGATGGATCAGATACGGTGTGTTGCGGGAAGTGAAAAGAAGGTCGGAGGTTGGTGCCGACGACAAAAAAGCGCCGAAGGCAAAAAAAGAGTGCAACACGAGGACTTCCCAGGAGGTCACCCATCCCAGTACTACTCTCGCCCAAGCACGCTTAACTTCAGAGTTCTGATGGGATCCGGTGCTTTAGTGCTAGTGTGATCGCACCCGTTACATGTTGCGCGAAAAAATGCTCTTATGCCTCACGCGGGAGCCGTGGGGGCCGCAACGCACGAACCGACTAGCCGTCATAAAAACGGCCCCGAAAAACGCCCGAAATGAGCTTAAACGGCATCCGAAACGGTCCCGAACCGACTTTGTCTGTTCGTCACGTCGTAGCCAGCAGAACGTGCTTTCCGTGGGCAGGAAAATCGCCGAATTTTGACATCGGCGTGCCAAGTTACGGTCCGGCGAGCCGGAACTGCTGCGTTTGTCGCACGCCGCGGCTCGTGTCGGGTGCCGGCGCTGCGGCGCGCAAGGCGAGGGTGAAAGGGAAGCAGAAGACCTCGATGGATCAGATACGGTGTGTTGCGGGAAGTGAAAAGAAGGTCGGAGGTTGGTGCCGACGACAAAAAAGCGCCGAAGGCAAAAAGAGAGTGCAACACAAGGACTTCCCAGGAGGTCACCCATCCCAGTACTACTCTCGCTCAAGCACGCTTAACTTCAGAGTTCTGATGGGATCCGGTGCTTTAGTGCTGGTATGATCGCACCCGTTACATGTTGCGCGAAAAAATGCTCTTATGCCTCACGCGGGAGCCGTGGGGGCCGCAACGCACAAACCGACTAGTCATCATAGAAACGCCCGAAATGATCTTAAACGGCATCTAAAACGGTCCCGAACCGACTTCGTCTGTTCGTCACGTCGTAGCCAGCGGAACGAGCTTTCCGTGGCCAGGAAAATCGCCGAATTTCGACATCGGCGTGCCAAGTTACGGTCTGGCGAGCCGGAACTGCTGCGTTTGTCGCACGCCGCGGCTCGTGTCGGGTGCCGGCGCTGCGGCGCGCAAGGCGAGGGTGAAAGGGAAGCAGAAGACCTCGATGGATCAGATACGGTGTGTTGCGGGAAGTGAAAAGAAGGTCGGAGGTTGGTGCCGACGACAAAAAAGCGCCGAAGGCAAAAAGAGAGTGCAACACGAGGACTTCCCAGGAGGTCACCCATCCCAGTACTACTCTCGCCCAAGCACGCTTAACTTCAGAGTTCTAATGGGATCCGGTGCTTTAGTGCTAGTGTGATCGCACCCGTTACATGTTGCGCGAAAAAATGCTCTTATGCCTCACGCGGGAGCCGTGGGGGCCGCAACGCACGAACCGACTAGCCGTCATAAAAACGGCCCCGAAAAACGCCCGAAATGAGCTTAAACGGCATCCGAAACGGTCCCGAACCGACTTCGTCTGTTCGCCACGTCGTAGCCAGCGGAACGAGCTTTCCGTGGCCACGAAAATCGCCGAATTCCGACATCGGTGTGCCAAGTTACAGTCCGGAGAGCCGGAACTGCTGCTTTTGTCGCACGCCGCGGCTCGTGTCGGGTGCGGGCGCTGCGGCGCGCAAGGCGAGGGTGAAAGGGAAGCAGAAGACCTTGATGGATCAGATACGGTGTGTTGCGGTAAGTGAAAAGAAGGTCGGAGGTTGGTGCCGACGACAAAAAAGCGCCGAAGGTAAATAGAGAGTGCAACACGAGGACTTCCCAGGAGGTCACCCATTCCAGTACTACTCTCGCCCAAGCACGCTTAACTTCGGAGTTCTGATGGGATCCGGTGCTTTAGTGCTGCTATGATCGCACACGTTACATGTTGCGCGAAAAAATGCTCTTATGCCTCACGCGGGAGCCGTGGGGGCCGCAACGCACGAACCGACTAGCCGTCATAGAAATGGCCCCGAAAAACGACTGAAACTAGCTTAAACGGCATCCGAAACGGTCCCGAACCGACTTCGTCTGTTCGCCACGTCGTAGCCAGCGGAACGAGCTTTCCGTGGCCACGAAAATCGCCGAATTCCGACATCGGTGTGCCAAGTTACAGTCCGGAGAGCCGGAACTGCTGCTTTTGTCGCACGCCGCGGCTCGTGTCGGGTGCGGGCGCTGCGGCGCGCAAGGCGAGGGTGAAAGGGAAGCAGAAGACCTTGATGGATCAGATACGGTGTGTTGCGGTAAGTGAAAAGAAGGTCGGAGGTTGGTTCCGACGACAAAAAAGCGCCGAAGGTAAATAGAGAGTGCAACACGAGGACTTCCCAGGAGGTCACCCATTCCAGTACTACTCTCGCCCAAGCACGCTTAACTTCGGAGTTCTGATGGGATCCGGTGCTTTAGTGCTGGTATGATCGCACACGTTACATGTTGCGCGAAAAAATGCTCTTATGCCTCACGCGGGAGCCGTGGGGGCCGCAACGCACGAACCGACTAGCCGTCATAGAAACGGCCCCGAAAAATGACTGAAACTAGCTTACACGGCATCCGAAACGGTCCCGAACCGACTTCGTCTGTTCGCCACGTCGTTGCCAGCGGAACGAGCTTTCCGTGGCAAAAAATCGCCGAATTCCGACATCGGCGTGCCAAGTTACGGTCCGGCGAGCCGGAACTGCTGCTTTTGTCGCACGCCGCGGCTCGTGTCGGCGCTGCGGCGCGCAAGGCGAGGGTGAAAGGGAAGCAGAAGACCTCGATGGATCAGATACGGTGTGTTGCGGTAAGTGAAAAGAACGTCGGAGGTTGGTGCCGACCACAAAAAAGCGTCGAAGGCAAAAAGAGAGTGCAACACGAGGACTTCCCAGGAGGTCACCCATCCCAGTACTACTCTCGCCCAAGCATGCTTAACTTCGAAGTTCTGATGGGATCCGGTTCTTTAGAACTGGTATGATCGCACCCGTTACATGTTGCGCGAAAAAATGCTCTTATGCCTCACGCGGGAGCCGTGGGGGCCGCAACGCACGAACCGACTAGCCGTCATAGAAACGACCCCGAAAAACGACCGAAACGCGCTTAAACGGCATCCGAAACGGTCCCGAACCGACTTTGTCTGTTCGCCACGTCGTAGCCAGCGGAACGAGCTTTCCGTGGCCACGAAAATCGCCGAATTCCGACATCGGCGTGCCAAGTTACGGTCCGGAGAGCCGGAACTGCTGCTTTTGTCGCACGCCGCGGCTCGTGTCGGGTGCCGGCGCTGCGGCGCGCAAGGCGAGGGTGAAAGGGAAGCAGAAGACCTCGATGGATCAGATACGGTGTGTTGCGGGAAGTGAAAAGAAGGTCGGAGGTTGGTGCCGACGACAAAAAAGCGCCGAAGGCAAAAAGAGAGTGCAACACGAGGACTTCCCAGGAGGTCACCCATCCCAGTACTACTCTCGCCCAAGCACGCTTAACTTCGGAGTTCTGATGGAATCCGGTGCTTTAGTGCTGGTATGATCGCACCCGTTACATGTTGCGCGAAAAAATGCTCTTATGCCTCACGCGGGAGCCGTGGGGGCCGCAACGCACAAACCGACTAGCCGTCATAGAA
This sequence comes from Nuphar pumila, assembly GCF_984573655.1. Taxonomy (NCBI): domain Eukaryota; kingdom Viridiplantae; phylum Streptophyta; class Magnoliopsida; order Nymphaeales; family Nymphaeaceae; genus Nuphar; species Nuphar pumila. The sequence goes on along the minus strand of NC_143249.1, from coordinate 161,933,329 downwards.
ACGCCCCGAAAAACGCCCGAAACGAGCTTAAACGGCATCTGAAACGGTCCCGAACCGACTTCGTCTGTTCGTCACGTCGTAGCCAGCGGAACGTGCTTTCCGTGGCCAGGAAAATCGCCGAATTTCGACATCGGCGTGCCAAGTTACGGTCCGGCGAGCCGGAACTGCTGCGTTTGTCGCACGCCGCGGCTCGTGTCGGGTGCCGGCGCTGCGGCGCGCAAGGCGAGGGTGAAAGGGAAGCAGAAGACCTCGATGGATCAGATACGGTGTGTTGCGGGAAGTGAAAAGAAGGTCGGAGGTTGGTGCCGACGACAAAAAAGCGCCGAAGGCAAAAAGAGAGTGCAACACAAGGACTTCCCAGGAGGTCACCCATCCCAGTACTACTCTTGCTCAAGCACGCTTAACTTCAGAGTTCTGATGGGATCCGGTGCTTTAGTGCTGGTATGATGGCACCCGTTACATGTTGCGCGAAAAAATGCTCTTATGCCTCACGCGGGCGCCGTGGGGGCCGCAACGCACAAACCGACTAGCCGTCATAGAAACGCCCGAAATGAGCTTAAACGGCATCTGAAACGGTCCCGAACCGACTTCGTCTGTTCGTCACGTCGTAGCCAGCGGAACGAGCTTTCCGTGGCCAGGAAAATCGCCGAATTTCGACATCGGCGTGCCAAGTTACGGTCCGGCAAGCCGGAACTGCTGCGTTTGTCGCACGCCGCGGCTCGTGTCGGGTGCCGGCGCTGCGGCGTGCAAGGCGAGGGTGAAAGGGAAGCAGAAGACCTCGATGGATCAGATACGGTGTGTTGCGGGAAGTGAAAAGAAGGTCGGAGGTTGGTGCCGACGACAAAAAAGCGCCGAAGGCAAAAAGAGAGTGCAACACGAGGACTTCCCAGGAGGTCACCCATCCCAGTACTACTCTCGCCCAAGCACGCTTAACTTCAGAGTTCTGATGGGATCCGGTGCTTTAGTGCTAGTGTGATCGCACCCGTTACATGTTGCGCGAAAAAATGCTCTTATGCCTCACGCGGGAGCCGTGGGGGCCGCAACGCACGAACCGACTAGCCGTCATAAAACGGCCCCGAAAAACGCCCGAAATGAGCTTAAACGGCATCCGAAACGGTCCCGAACCGACTACGTCTGTTCGTCACGTCGTAGCCAGCGGAACGTGCTTTCCGTGGGCAGGAAAATCGCCGAATTTCGACATCGGCGTGCCAAGTTACGGTCCGGCGAGCCGGAACTGCTGCGTTTGTCGCACGCCGCGGCTTGTGTCGGGTGCCGGCGCTGCGGCGCGCAAGGCGAGGGTGAAAGGGAAGCAGAAGACCTCGATGGATCAGATACGGTGTGTTGCGGGAAGTGAAAAGAAGGTCGGAGGTTGGTGCCGACGACAAAAAAGCGCCGAAGGCAAAAAGAGAGTGCAATACAAGGACTTCCCAGGAGGTCACCCATCCCAGTACTACTCTCGCTCAAGCACGCTTAACTTCAGAGTTCTGATGGGATCCGGTGCTTTAGTGCTGGTATGATCGCACCCGTTACATGTTGCGCGAAAAAATGCTCTTATGCCTCACGCGGGAGCCGTGGAGGCCGCAACGCACAAACCGACTAGTCATCATAGAAACGCCCGAAATGATCTTAAACGGCATCTAAAACGGTCCCGAACCGACTTCGTCTGTTCGTCACGTCGTAGCCAGCGGAACGAGCTTTCCGTGGCCAGGAAAATCGCGGAATTTCGACATCGGCGTGCCAAGTTACGGTCTGGCGAGCCGGAACTGCTGCGTTTGTCGCACGCCGCGGCTCGTGTCGGGTGCCGGCGCTGCGGCGCGCAAGGCGAGGGTGAAAGGGAAGCAGAAGACCTCGATGGATCAGATACGGTGTGTTGCGGGAAGTGAAAAGAAGGTCGGAGGTTGGTGCCGACGACAAAAAAGCGCCGAAGGCAAAAAGAGAGTGCAACACGAGGACTTCCCAGGAGGTCACCCATCCCAGTACTACTCTCGCCCAAGCACGCTTAACTTCAGAGTTCTGATGGGATCCGGTGCTTTAGTGCTAGTGTGATCGCACCCGTTACATGTTGCGCCAAAAAATGCTCTTATGCCTCACGCGGGAGCCGTGGGGGCCGCAACGCACGAACCGACTAGCCGTCATAAAAACGGCCCCGAAAAACGCCCGAAATGAGCTTAAACGGCATCTGAAACGGTCCTGAACCGACTTCGTCTGTTCGCCACGTCGTAGCCAGCGGAACGAGCTTTCCGTGGCCACGAAAATCGCCGAATTCCGACATCGGTGTGCCAAGTTACAGTCCGGAGAGCCGGAACTGCTGCTTTTGTCGCACGCCGCGGCTCGTGTCGGGTGCGGGCGCTGCGGCGCGCAAGGCGAGGGTGAAAGGGAAGCAGAAGACCTCGATGGATCAGATACGGTGTGTTGCGGTAAGTGAAAAGAAGGTCGGAGGTTGGTGCCGACGACAAAAAGCGCCGAAGGCAAAAAGAGAGTGTAACACGAGGACTTCCCAGGAGGTCACCCATCCCAGTACTACTCTCGCCCAAGCACGCTTAACTTCAGAGTTCTGATGGGATCCGGTGCTTTAGTGCTAGTGTGATCACACCCGTTACATGTTGCGCGAAAAAATGCTCTTATGCCTCACGCGGGAGCCGTGGGGGCCGCAACGCACGAACCGACTAGCCGTCATAAAAACGACCCCGAAAAACGCCCGAAATGAGCTTAAACGGCATCCGAAACGGTCCCGAACCGACTTCGTCTGTTCGTCACGTCGTAGCCAGCAGAACGTGCTTTCCGTGGGCAGGAAAATCGCCGAATTTTGACATCGGCGTGCCAAGTTACGGTCCGGCGAGCCGGAACTGCTGCGTTTGTCGCACGCCGCGGCTCGTGTCGGGTGCCGGCGCTGCGGCGCGCAAGGCGAGGGTGAAAGGGAAGCAGAAGACCTCGATGGATCAGATACGGTGTGTTGCGGGAAGTGAAAAGAAGGTCGGAGGTTGGTGCCGACGACAAAAAAGCGCCGAAGGCAAAAAGAGAGTGCAACACAAGGACTTCCCAGGAGGTCACCCATCCCAGTACTACTCTCGCTCAAGCACGCTTAACTTCAGAGTTCTGATGGGATCCGCTGCTTTAGTGCTGGTATGATCGCACCCGTTACATGTTGCGCGAAAAAATGCTCTTATGCCTCACGCGGGAGCCGTGGGGGCCGCAACGCACAAACCGACTAGTCATCATAGAAACGCCCGAAATGATCTTAAACGGCATCTAAAACGGTCCCGAACCGACTTCGTCTGTTCGTCACGTCGTAGCCAGCGGAACGAGCTTTCCGTGGCCAGGAAAATCGCCGAATTTCGACATCGGCGTGCCAAGTTACGGTCTGGCGAGCCGGAACTGCTGCGTTTGTCGCACGCCGCGGCTCGTGTCGGGTGCCGGCGCTGCGGCGCGCAAGGCGAGGGTGAAAGGGAAGCAGAAGACCTCGATGGATCAGATACGGTGTGTTGCGGGAAGTGAAAAGAAGGTCGGAGGTTGGTGCCGACGACAAAAAAGCGCCGAAGGCAAAAAGAGAGTGCAACACGAGGACTTCCCAGGAGGTCACCCATCCCAGTACTACTCTCGCCCAAGCACGCTTAACTTCAGAGTTCTAATGGGATCCGGTGCTTTAGTGCTAGTGTGATCGCACCCGTTACATGTTGCGCGAAAAAATGCTCTTATGCCTCACGCGGGAGCCGTGGGGGCCGCAACGCACGAACCGACTAGCCGTCATAAAAACGGCCCCGAAAAACGCCCGAAATGAGCTTAAACGGCATCCGAAACGGTCCCGAACCGACTTCGTCTGTTCGCCACGTCGTAGCCAGCGGAACGAGCTTTCCGTGGCCACGAAAATCGCCGAATTCCGACATCGGTGTGCCAAGTTACAGTCCGGAGAGCCGGAACTGCTGCTTTTGTCGCACGCCGCGGCTCGTGTCGGGTGCGGGCGCTGCGGCGCGCAAGGCGAGGGTGAAAGGGAAGCAGAAGACCTTGATGGATCAGATACGGTGTGTTGCGGTAAGTGAAAAGAAGGTCGGAGGTTGGTGCCGACGACAAAAAAGCGCCGAAGGTAAATAGAGAGTGCAACACGAGGACTTCCCAGGAGGTCACCCATTCCAGTACTACTCTCGCCCAAGCACGCTTAACTTCGGAGTTCTGATGGGATCCGGTGCTTTAGTGCTGCTATGATCGCACACGTTACATGTTGCGCGAAAAAATGCTCTTATGCCTCACGCGGGAGCCGTGGGGGCCGCAACGCACGAACCGACTAGCCGTCATAGAAATGGCCCCGAAAAACGACTGAAACTAGCTTAAACGGCATCCGAAACGGTCCCGAACCGACTTCGTCTGTTCGCCACGTCGTAGCCAGCGGAACGAGCTTTCCGTGGCCACGAAAATCGCCGAATTCCGACATCGGTGTGCCAAGTTACAGTCCGGAGAGCCGGAACTGCTGCTTTTGTCGCACGCCGCGGCTCGTGTCGGGTGCGGGCGCTGCGGCGCGCAAGGCGAGGGTGAAAGGGAAGCAGAAGACCTTGATGGATCAGATACGGTGTGTTGCGGTAAGTGAAAAGAAGGTCGGAGGTTGGTTCCGACGACAAAAAAGCGCCGAAGGTAAATAGAGAGTGCAACACGAGGACTTCCCAGGAGGTCACCCATTCCAGTACTACTCTCGCCCAAGCACGCTTAACTTCGGAGTTCTGATGGGATCCGGTGCTTTAGTGCTGGTATGATCGCACACGTTACATGTTGCGCGAAAAAATGCTCTTATGCCTCACGCGGGAGCCGTGGGGGCCGCAACGCACGAACCGACTAGCCGTCATAGAAACGGCCCCGAAAAATGACTGAAACTAGCTTACACGGCATCCGAAACGGTCCCGAACCGACTTCGTCTGTTCGCCACGTCGTTGCCAGCGGAACGAGCTTTCCGTGGCAAAAAATCGCCGAATTCCGACATCGGCGTGCCAAGTTACGGTCCGGCGAGCCGGAACTGCTGCTTTTGTCGCACGCCGCGGCTCGTGTCGGCGCTGCGGCGCGCAAGGCGAGGGTGAAAGGGAAGCAGAAGACCTCGATGGATCAGATACGGTGTGTTGCGGTAAGTGAAAAGAACGTCGGAGGTTGGTGCCGACCACAAAAAAGCGTCGAAGGCAAAAAGAGAGTGCAACACGAGGACTTCCCAGGAGGTCACCCATCCCAGTACTACTCTCGCCCAAGCATGCTTAACTTCGAAGTTCTGATGGGATCCGGTTCTTTAGAACTGGTATGATCGCACCCGTTACATGTTGCGCGAAAAAATGCTCTTATGCCTCACGCGGGAGCCGTGGGGGCCGCAACGCACGAACCGACTAGCCGTCATAGAAACGACCCCGAAAAACGACCGAAACGCGCTTAAACGGCATCCGAAACGGTCCCGAACCGACTTTGTCTGTTCGCCACGTCGTAGCCAGCGGAACGAGCTTTCCGTGGCCACGAAAATCGCCGAATTCCGACATCGGCGTGCCAAGTTACGGTCCGGAGAGCCGGAACTGCTGCTTTTGTCGCACGCCGCGGCTCGTGTCGGGTGCCGGCGCTGCGGCGCGCAAGGCGAGGGTGAAAGGGAAGCAGAAGACCTCGATGGATCAGATACGGTGTGTTGCGGGAAGTGAAAAGAAGGTCGGAGGTTGGTGCCGACGACAAAAAAGCGCCGAAGGCAAAAAGAGAGTGCAACACGAGGACTTCCCAGGAGGTCACCCATCCCAGTACTACTCTCGCCCAAGCACGCTTAACTTCGGAGTTCTGATGGAATCCGGTGCTTTAGTGCTGGTATGATCGCACCCGTTACATGTTGCGCGAAAAAATGCTCTTATGCCTCACGCGGGAGCCGTGGGGGCCGCAACGCACAAACCGACTAGCCGTCATAGAAACGCCCCGAAAAACGCCCGAAACGAGCTTAAACGGCATCTGAAACGGTCCCGAACCGACTTCGTCTGTTCGTCACGTCGTAGCCAGCGGAACGTGCTTTCCGTGGCCAGGAAAATCGCCGAATTTCGACATCGGCGTGCCAAGTTACGGTCCGGCGAGCCGGAACTGCTGCGTTTGTCGCACGCCGCGGCTCGTGTCGGGTGCCGGCGCTGCGGCGCGCAAGGCGAGGGTGAAAGGGAAGCAGAAGACCTCGATGGATCAGATACGGTGTGTTGCGGGAAGTGAAAAGAAGGTCGGAGGTTGGTGCCGACGACAAAAAAGCGCCGAAGGCAAAAAGAGAGTGCAACACAAGGACTTCCCAGGAGGTCACCCATCCCAGTACTACTCTTGCTCAAGCACGCTTAACTTCAGAGTTCTGATGGGATCCGGTGCTTTAGTGCTGGTATGATGGCACCCGTTACATGTTGCGCGAAAAAATGCTCTTATGCCTCACGCGGGCGCCGTGGGGGCCGCAACGCACAAACCGACTAGCCGTCATAGAAACGCCCGAAATGAGCTTAAACGGCATCTGAAACGGTCCCGAACCGACTTCGTCTGTTCGTCACGTCGTAGCCAGCGGAACGAGCTTTCCGTGGCCAGGAAAATCGCCGAATTTCGACATCGGCGTGCCAAGTTACGGTCCGGCAAGCCGGAACTGCTGCGTTTGTCGCACGCCGCGGCTCGTGTCGGGTGCCGGCGCTGCGGCGTGCAAGGCGAGGGTGAAAGGGAAGCAGAAGACCTCGATGGATCAGATACGGTGTGTTGCGGGAAGTGAAAAGAAGGTCGGAGGTTGGTGCCGACGACAAAAAAGCGCCGAAGGCAAAAAGAGAGTGCAACACGAGGACTTCCCAGGAGGTCACCCATCCCAGTACTACTCTCGCCCAAGCACGCTTAACTTCAGAGTTCTGATGGGATCCGGTGCTTTAGTGCTAGTGTGATCGCACCCGTTACATGTTGCGCGAAAAAATGCTCTTATGCCTCACGCGGGAGCCGTGGGGGCCGCAACGCACGAACCGACTAGCCGTCATAAAACGGCCCCGAAAAACGCCCGAAATGAGCTTAAACGGCATCCGAAACGGTCCCGAACCGACTACGTCTGTTCGTCACGTCGTAGCCAGCGGAACGTGCTTTCCGTGGGCAGGAAAATCGCCGAATTTCGACATCGGCGTGCCAAGTTACGGTCCGGCGAGCCGGAACTGCTGCGTTTGTCGCACGCCGCGGCTTGTGTCGGGTGCCGGCGCTGCGGCGCGCAAGGCGAGGGTGAAAGGGAAGCAGAAGACCTCGATGGATCAGATACGGTGTGTTGCGGGAAGTGAAAAGAAGGTCGGAGGTTGGTGCCGACGACAAAAAAGCGCCGAAGGCAAAAAGAGAGTGCAATACAAGGACTTCCCAGGAGGTCACCCATCCCAGTACTACTCTCGCTCAAGCACGCTTAACTTCAGAGTTCTGATGGGATCCGGTGCTTTAGTGCTGGTATGATCGCACCCGTTACATGTTGCGCGAAAAAATGCTCTTATGCCTCACGCGGGAGCCGTGGAGGCCGCAACGCACAAACCGACTAGTCATCATAGAAACGCCCGAAATGATCTTAAACGGCATCTAAAACGGTCCCGAACCGACTTCGTCTGTTCGTCACGTCGTAGCCAGCGGAACGAGCTTTCCGTGGCCAGGAAAATCGCCGAATTTCGACATCGGCGTGCCAAGTTACGGTCTGGCGAGCCGGAACTGCTGCGTTTGTCGCACGCCGCGGCTCGTGTCGGGTGCCGGCGCTGCGGCGCGCAAGGCGAGGGTGAAAGGGAAGCAGAAGACCTCGATGGATCAGATACGGTGTGTTGCGGGAAGTGAAAAGAAGGTCGGAGGTTGGTGCCGACGACAAAAAAGCGCCGAAGGCAAAAAGAGAGTGCAACACGAGGACTTCCCAGGAGGTCACCCATCCCAGTACTACTCTCGCCCAAGCACGCTTAACTTCAGAGTTCTGATGGGATCCGGTGCTTTAGTGCTAGTGTGATCGCACCCGTTACATGTTGCGCCAAAAAATGCTCTTATGCCTCACGCGGGAGCCGTGGGGGCCGCAACGCACGAACCGACTAGCCGTCATAAAAACGGCCCCGAAAAACGCCCGAAATGAGCTTAAACGGCATCCGAAACGGTCCTGAACCGACTTCGTCTGTTCGCCACGTCGTAGCCAGCGGAACGAGCTTTCCGTGGCCACGAAAATCGCCGAATTCCGACATCGGTGTGCCAAGTTACAGTCCGGAGAGCCGGAACTGCTGCTTTTGTCGCACGCCGCGGCTCGTGTCGGGTGCGGGCGCTGCGGCGCGCAAGGCGAGGGTGAAAGGGAAGCAGAAGACCTCGATGGATCAGATACGGTGTGTTGCGGTAAGTGAAAAGAAGGTCGGAGGTTGGTGCCGACGACAAAAAGCGCCGAAGGCAAAAAGAGAGTGTAACACGAGGACTTCCCAGGAGGTCACCCATCCCAGTACTACTCTCGCCCAAGCACGCTTAACTTCAGAGTTCTGATGGGATCCGGTGCTTTAGTGCTAGTGTGATCACACCCGTTACATGTTGCGCGAAAAAATGCTCTTATGCCTCACGCGGGAGCCGTGGGGGCCGCAACGCACGAACCGACTAGCCGTCATAAAAACGGCCCCGAAAAACGCCCGAAATGAGCTTAAACGGCATCCGAAACGGTCCCGAACCGACTTCGTCTGTTCGTCACGTCGTAGCCAGCGGAACGTGCTTTCCGTGGGCAGGAAAATCGCCGAATTTCGACATCGGCGTGCCAAGTTACGGTCCGGCGAGCCGGAACTGCTGCGTTTGTCGCACGCCGCGGCTCGTGTCGGGTGCCGGCGCTGCGGCGCGCAAGGCGAGGGTGAAAGGGAAGCAGAAGACCTCGATGGATCAGATACGGTGTGTTGCGGGAAGTGAAAAGAAGGTCGGAGGTTGCTGCCGACGACAAAAAAGCGCCGAAGGCAAAAAGAGAGTGCAACACGAGGACTTCCCAGGAGGTCACCCATCCCAGTACTACTCTCGCCCAAGCACGCTTAACTTCAGAGTTCTAATGGGATCCGGTGCTTTAGTGCTAGTGTGATCGCACCCGTTACATGTTGCGCGAAAAAATGCTCTTATGCCTCACGCGGGAGCCGTGGGGGCCGCAACGCACGAACCGACTAGCCGTCATAAAAACGGCCCCGAAAAACGCCCGAAATGAGCTTAAACGGCATCCGAAACGGTCCCGAACCGACTTCGTCTGTTCGCCACGTCGTAGCCAGCGGAACGAGCTTTCCGTGGCCACGAAAATCGCCGAATTCCGACATCGGTGTGCCAAGTTACAGTCCGGAGAGCCGGAACTGCTGCTTTTGTCGCACGCCGCGGCTCGTGTCGGGTGCGGGCGCTGCGGCGCGCAAGGCGAGGGTGAAAGGGAAGCAGAAGACCTTGATGGATCAGATACGGTGTGTTGCGGTAAGTGAAAAGAAGGTCGGAGGTTGGTGCCGACGACAAAAAAGCGCCGAAGGTAAATAGAGAGTGCAACACGAGGACTTCCCAGGAGGTCACCCATTCCAGTACTACTCTCGCCCAAGCACGCTTAACTTCGGAGTTCTGATGGGATCCGGTGCTTTAGTGCTGCTATGATCGCACACGTTACATGTTGCGCGAAAAAATGCTCTTATGCCTCACGCGGGAGCCGTGGGGGCCGCAACGCACGAACCGACTAGCCGTCATAGAAATGGCCCCGAAAAACGACTGAAACTAGCTTAAACGGCATCCGAAACGGTCCCGAACCGACTTTGTCTGTTCGCCACGTCGTAGCCAGCGGAACGAGCTTTCCGTGGCCACGAAAATCGCCGAATTCCGACATCGGTGTGCCAAGTTACAGTCCGGAGAGCCGGAACTGCTGCTTTTGTCGCACGCCGCGGCTCGTGTCGGGTGCGGGCGCTGCGGCGCGCAAGGCGAGGGTGAAAGGGAAGCAGAAGACCTTGATGGATCAGATACGGTGTGTTGCGGTAAGTGAAAAGAAGGTCGGAGGTTGGTGCCGACGACAAAAAAGCGCCGAAGGTAAATAGAGAGTGCAACACGAGGACTTCCCAGGAGGTCACCCATTCCAGTACTACTCTCGCCCAAGCACGCTTAACTTCGGAGTTCTGATGGGATCCGGTGCTTTAGTGCTGGTATGATCGCACACGTTACATGTTGCGCGAAAAAATGCTCTTATGCCTCACGCGGGAGCCGTGGGGGCCGCAACGCACGAACCGACTAGCCGTCATAGAAACGGCCCCGAAAAATGACTGAAACTAGCTTACACGGCATCCGAAACGGTCCCGAACCGACTTCGTCTGTTCGCCACGTCGTTGCCAGCGGAACGAGCTTTCCGTGGCCACAAAAATCGCCGAATTCCGACATCGGCGTGCCAAGTTACGGTCCGGCGAGCCGGAACTGCTGCTTTTGTCGCACGCCGCGGCTCGTGTCGGGTGTCGGCGCTGCGGCGCGCAAGGCGAGGGTGAAAGGGAAGCAGAAGACCTCGATGGATCAGATACGGTGTGTTGCGGTAAGTGAAAAGAACGTCGGAGGTTGGTGCCGACCACAAAAAAGCGTCGAAGGCAAAAAGAGAGTGCAACACGAGGACTTCCCAGGAGGTCACCCATCCCAGTACTACTCTCGCCCAAGCATGCTTAACTTCGAAGTTCTGATGGGATCCGGTTCTTTAGAACTGGTATGATCGCACCCGTTACATGTTGCGCGAAAAAATGCTCTTATGCCTCACGCGGGAGCCGTGGGGGCCGCAACGCACGAACCGACTAGCCGTCATAGAAACGACCCCGAAAAACGACCGAAACGCGCTTAAACGGCATCCGAAACGGTCCCGAACCGACTTTGTCTGTTCGCCACGTCGTAGCCAGCGGAACGAGCTTTCCGTGGCCACGAAAATCGCCGAATTCCGACATCGGCGTGCCAAGTTACGGTCCGGAGAGCCGGAACTGCTGCTTTTGTCGCACGCCGCGGCTCGTGTCGGTGCCGGCGCTGCGGCGCGCAAGGCGAGGGTGAAAGGGAAGCAGAAGACCTCGATGGATCAGATACGGTGTGTTGCGGGAAGTGAAAAGAAGGTCGGAGGTTGGTGCCGACGACAAAAAAGCGCCGAAGGCAAAAAGAGAGTGCAACACGAGGACTTCCCAGGAGGTCACCCATCCCAGTACTACTCTCGCCCAAGCACGCTTAACTTCGGAGTTCTGATGGAATCCGGTGCTTTAGTGCTGGTATGATCGCACCCGTTACATGTTGCGCGAAAAAATGCTCTTATGCCTCACGCGGGAGCCGTGGGGGCCGCAACGCACAAACCGACTAGCCGTCATAGAAACGCCCCGAAAAACGCCCGAAACGAGCTTAAACGGCATCTGAAACGGTCCCGAACCGACTTCGTCTGTTCGTCACGTCGTAGCCAGCGGAACGTGCTTTCCGTGGCCAGGAAAATCGCCGAATTTCGACATCGGCGTGCCAAGTTACGGTCCGGCGAGCCGGAACTGCTGCGTTTGTCGCACGCCGCGGCTCGTGTCGGGTGCCGGCGCTGCGGCGCGCAAGGCGAGGGTGAAAGGGAAGCAGAAGACCTCGATGGATCAGATACGGTGTGTTGCGGGAAGTGAAAAGAAGGTCGGAGGTTGGTGCCGACGACAAAAAAGCGCCGAAGGCAAAAAGAGAGTGCAACACAAGGACTTCCCAGGAGGTCACCCATCCCAGTACTACTCTTGCTCAAGCACGCTTAACTTCAGAGTTCTGATGGGATCCGGTGCTTTAGTGCTGGTATGATGGCACCCGTTACATGTTGCGCGAAAAAATGCTCTTATGCCTCACGCGGGCGCCGTGGGGGCCGCAACGCACAAACCGACTAGCCGTCATAGAAACGCCCGAAATGAGCTTAAACGGCATCTGAAACGGTCCCGAACCGACTTCGTCTGTTCGTCACGTCGTAGCCAGCGGAACGAGCTTTCCGTGGCCAGGAAAATCGCCGAATTTCGACATCGGCGTGCCAAGTTACGGTCCGGCAAGCCGGAACTGCTGCGTTTGTCGCACGCCGCGGCTCGTGTCGGGTGCCGGCGCTGCGGCGTGCAAGGCGAGGGTGAAAGGGAAGCAGAAGACCTCGATGGATCAGATACGGTGTGTTGCGGGAAGTGAAAAGAAGGTCGGAGGTTGGTGCCGACGACAAAAAAGCGCCGAAGGCAAAAAGAGAGTGCAACACGAGGACTTCCCAGGAGGTCACCCATCCCAGTACTACTCTCGCCCAAGCACGCTTAACTTCAGAGTTCTGATGGGATCCGGTGCTTTAGTGCTAGTGTGATCGCACCCGTTACATGTTGCGCGAAAAAATGCTCTTATGCCTCACGCGGGAGCCGTGGGGGCCGCAACGCACGAACCGACTAGCCGTCATAAAACGGCCCCGAAAAACGCCCGAAATGAGCTTAAACGGCATCCGAAACGGTCCCGAACCGACTACGTCTGTTCGTCACGTCGTAGCCAGCGGAACGTGCTTTCCGTGGGCAGGAAAATCGCCGAATTTCGACATCGGCGTGCCAAGTTACGGTCCGGCGAGCCGGAACTGCTGCGTTTGTCGCACGCCGCGGCTTGTGTCGGGTGCCGGCGCTGCGGCGCGCAAGGCGAGGGTGAAAGGGAAGCAGAAGACCTCGATGGATCAGATACGGTGTGTTGCGGGAAGTGAAAAGAAGGTCGGAGGTTGGTGCCGACGACAAAAAAGCGCCGAAGGCAAAAAGAGAGTGCAATACAAGGACTTCCCAGGAGGTCACCCATCCCAGTACTACTCTCGCTCAAGCACGCTTAACTTCAGAGTTCTGATGGGATCCGGTGCTTTAGTGCTGGTATGATCGCACCCGTTACATGTTGCGCGAAAAAATGCTCTTATGCCTCACGCGGGAGCCGTGGAGGCCGCAACGCACAAACCGACTAGTCATCATAGAAACGCCCGAAATGATCTTAAACGGCATCTAAAACGGTCCCGAACCGACTTCGTCTGTTCGTCACGTCGTAGCCAGCGGAACGAGCTTTCCGTGGCCAGGAAAATCGCCGAATTTCGACATCGGCGTGCCAAGTTACGGTCTGGCGAGCCGGAACTGCTGCGTTTGTCGCACGCCGCGGCTCGTGTCGGGTGCCGGCGCTGCGGCGCGCAAGGCGAGGGTGAAAGGGAAGCAGAAGACCTCGATGGATCAGATACGGTGTGTTGCGGGAAGTGAAAAGAAGGTCGGAGGTTGGTGCCGACGACAAAAAAGCGCCGAAGGCAAAAAGAGAGTGCAACACGAGGACTTCCCAGGAGGTCACCCATCCCAGTACTACTCTCGCCCAAGCACGCTTAACTTCAGAGTTCTGATGGGATCCGGTGCTTTAGTGCTAGTGTGATCGCACCCGTTACATGTTGCGCCAAAAAATGCTCTTATGCCTCACGCGGGAGCCGTGGGGGCCGCAACGCACGAACCGACTAGCCGTCATAAAAACGGCCCCGAAAAACGCCCGAAATGAGCTTAAACGGCATCCGAAACGGTCCTGAACCGACTTCGTCTGTTCGCCACGTCGTAGCCAGCGGAACGAGCTTTCCGTGGCCACGAAAATCGCCGAATTCCGACATCGGTGTGCCAAGTTACAGTCCGGAGAGCCGGAACTGCTGCTTTTGTCGCACGCCGCGGCTCGTGTCGGGTGCGGGCGCTGCGGCGCGCAAGGCGAGGGTGAAAGGGAAGCAGAAGACCTCGATGGATCAGATACGGTGTGTTGCGGTAAGTGAAAAGAAGGTCGGAGGTTGGTGCCGACGACAAAAAGCGCCGAAGGCAAAAAGAGAGTGTAACACGAGGACTTCCCAGGAGGTCACCCATCCCAGTACTACTCTCGCCCAAGCACGCTTAACTTCAGAGTTCTGATGGGATCCGGTGCTTTAGTGCTAGTGTGATCACACCCGTTACATGTTGCGCGAAAAAATGCTCTTATGCCTCACGCGGGAGCCGTGGGGGCCGCAACGCACGAACCGACTAGCCGTCATAAAAACGGCCCCGAAAAACGCCCGAAATGAGCTTAAACGGCATCCGAAACGGTCCCGAACCGACTTCGTCTGTTCGTCACGTCGTAGCCAGCGGAACGTGCTTTCCGTGGGCAGGAAAATCGCCGAATTTCGACATCGGCGTGCCAAGTTACGGTCCGGCGAGCCGGAACTGCTGCGTTTGTCGCACGCCGCGGCTCGTGTCGGGTGCCGGCGCTGCGGCGCGCAAGGCGAGGGTGAAAGGGAAGCAGAAGACCTCGATGGATCAGATACGGTGTGTTGCGGGAAGTGAAAAGAAGGTCGGAGGTTGCTGCCGACGACAAAAAAGCGCCGAAGGCAAAAAGAGAGTGCAACACGAGGACTTCCCAGGAGGTCACCCATCCCAGTACTACTCTCGCCCAAGCACGCTTAACTTCAGAGTTCTAATGGGATCCGGTGCTTTAGTGCTAGTGTGATCGCACCCGTTACATGTTGCGCGAAAAAATGCTCTTATGCCTCACGCGGGAGCCGTGGGGGCCGCAACGCACGAACCGACTAGCCGTCATAAAAACGGCCCCGAAAAACGCCCGAAATGAGCTTAAACGGCATCCGAAACGGTCCCGAACCGACTTCGTCTGTTCGCCACGTCGTAGCCAGCGGAACGAGCTTTCCGTGGCCACGAAAATCGCCGAATTCCGACATCGGTGTGCCAAGTTACAGTCCGGAGAGCCGGAACTGCTGCTTTTGTCGCACGCCGCGGCTCGTGTCGGGTGCGGGCGCTGCGGCGCGCAAGGCGAGGGTGAAAGGGAAGCAGAAGACCTTGATGGATCAGATACGGTGTGTTGCGGTAAGTGAAAAGAAGGTCGGAGGTTGGTGCCGACGACAAAAAAGCGCCGAAGGTAAATAGAGAGTGCAACACGAGGACTTCCCAGGAGGTCACCCATTCCAGTACTACTCTCGCCCAAGCACGCTTAACTTCGGAGTTCTGATGGGATCCGGTGCTTTAGTGCTGCTATGATCGCACACGTTACATGTTGCGCGAAAAAATGCTCTTATGCCTCACGCGGGAGCCGTGGGGGCCGCAACGCACGAACCGACTAGCCGTCATAGAAATGGCCCCGAAAAACGACTGAAACTAGCTTAAACGGCATCCGAAACGGTCCCGAACCGACTTTGTCTGTTCGCCACGTCGTAGCCAGCGGAACGAGCTTTCCGTGGCCACGAAAATCGCCGAATTCCGACATCGGTGTGCCAAGTTACAGTCCGGAGAGCCGGAACTGCTGCTTTTGTCGCACGCCGCGGCTCGTGTCGGGTGCGGGCGCTGCGGCGCGCAAGGCGAGGGTGAAAGGGAAGCAGAAGACCTTGATGGATCAGATACGGTGTGTTGCGGTAAGTGAAAAGAAGGTCGGAGGTTGGTGCCGACGACAAAAAAGCGCCGAAGGTAAATAGAGAGTGCAACACGAGGACTTCCCAGGAGGTCACCCATTCCAGTACTACTCTCGCCCAAGCACGCTTAACTTCGGAGTTCTGATGGGATCCGGTGCTTTAGTGCTGGTATGATCGCACACGTTACATGTTGCGCGAAAAAATGCTCTTATGCCTCACGCGGGAGCCGTGGGGGCCGCAACGCACGAACCGACTAGCCGTCATAGAAACGGCCCCGAAAAATGACTGAAACTAGCTTACACGGCATCCGAAACGGTCCCGAACCGACTTCGTCTGTTCGCCACGTCGTTGCCAGCGGAACGAGCTTTCCGTGGCCACAAAAATCGCCGAATTCCGACATCGGCGTGCCAAGTTACGGTCCGGCGAGCCGGAACTGCTGCTTTTGTCGCACGCCGCGGCTCGTGTCGGGTGTCGGCGCTGCGGCGCGCAAGGCGAGGGTGAAAGGGAAGCAGAAGACCTCGATGGATCAGATACGGTGTGTTGCGGTAAGTGAAAAGAACGTCGGAGGTTGGTGCCGACCACAAAAAAGCGTCGAAGGCAAAAAGAGAGTGCAACACGAGGACTTCCCAGGAGGTCACCCATCCCAGTACTACTCTCGCCCAAGCATGCTTAACTTCGAAGTTCTGATGGGATCCGGTTCTTTAGAACTGGTATGATCGCACCCGTTACATGTTGCGCGAAAAAATGCTCTTATGCCTCACGCGGGAGCCGTGGGGGCCGCAACGCACGAACCGACTAGCCGTCATAGAAACGACCCCGAAAAACGACCGAAACGCGCTTAAACGGCATCCGAAACGGTCCCGAACCGACTTTGTCTGTTCGCCACGTCGTAGCCAGCGGAACGAGCTTTCCGTGGCCACGAAAATCGCCGAATTCCGACATCGGCGTGCCAAGTTACGGTCCGGAGAGCCGGAACTGCTGCTTTTGTCGCACGCCGCGGCTCGTGTCGGTGCCGGCGCTGCGGCGCGCAAGGCGAGGGTGAAAGGGAAGCAGAAGACCTCGATGGATCAGATACGGTGTGTTGCGGGAAGTGAAAAGAAGGTCGGAGGTTGGTGCCGACGACAAAAAAGCGCCGAAGGCAAAAAGAGAGTGCAACACGAGGACTTCCCAGGAGGTCACCCATCCCAGTACTACTCTCGCCCAAGCACGCTTAACTTCGGAGTTCTGATGGAATCCGGTGCTTTAGTGCTGGTATGATCGCACCCGTTACATGTTGCGCGAAAAAATGCTCTTATGCCTCACGCGGGAGCCGTGGGGGCCGCAACGCACAAACCGACTAGCCGTCATAGAAACGCCCCGAAAAACGCCCGAAACGAGCTTAAACGGCATCTGAAACGGTCCCGAACCGACTTCGTCTGTTCGTCACGTCGTAGCCAGCGGAACGTGCTTTCCGTGGCCAGGAAAATCGCCGAATTTCGACATCGGCGTGCCAAGTTACGGTCCGGCGAGCCGGAACTGCTGCGTTTGTCGCACGCCGCGGCTCGTGTCGGGTGCCGGCGCTGCGGCGCGCAAGGCGAGGGTGAAAGGGAAGCAGAAGACCTCGATGGATCAGATACGGTGTGTTGCGGGAAGTGAAAAGAAGGTCGGAGGTTGGTGCCGACGACAAAAAAGCGCCGAAGGCAAAAAGAGAGTGCAACACAAGGACTTCCCAGGAGGTCACCCATCCCTGTACTACTCTTGCTCAAGCACGCTTAACTTCAGAGTTCTGATGGGATCCGGTGCTTTAGTGCTGGTATGATGGCACCCGTTACATGTTGCGCGAAAAAATGCTCTTATGCCTCACGCGGGCGCCGTGGGGGCCGCAACGCACAAACCGACTAGCCGTCATAGAAACGCCCGAAATGAGCTTAAACGGCATCTGAAACGGTCCCGAACCGACTTCGTCTGTTCGTCACGTCGTAGCCAGCGGAACGAGCTTTCCGTGGCCAGGAAAATCGCCGAATTTCGACATCGGCGTGCCAAGTTACGGTCCGGCAAGCCGGAACTGCTGCGTTTGTCGCACGCCGCGGCTCGTGTCGGGTGCCGGCGCTGCGGCGTGCAAGGCGAGGGTGAAAGGGAAGCAGAAGACCTCGATGGATCAGATACGGTGTGTTGCGGGAAGTGAAAAGAAGGTCGGAGGTTGGTGCCGACGACAAAAAAGCGCCGAAGGCAAAAAGAGAGTGCAACACGAGGACTTCCCAGGAGGTCACCCATCCCAGTACTACTCTCGCCCAAGCACGCTTAACTTCAGAGTTCTGATGGGATCCGGTGCTTTAGTGCTAGTGTGATCGCACCCGTTACATGTTGCGCGAAAAAATGCTCTTATGCCTCACGCGGGAGCCGTGGGGGCCGCAACGCACGAACCGACTAGCCGTCATAAAACGGCCCCGAAAAACGCCCGAAATGAGCTTAAACGGCATCCGAAACGGTCCCGAACCGACTACGTCTGTTCGTCACGTCGTAGCCAGCGGAACGTGCTTTCCGTGGGCAGGAAAATCGCCGAATTTCGACATCGGCGTGCCAAGTTACGGTCCGGCGAGCCGGAACTGCTGCGTTTGTCGCACGCCGCGGCTTGTGTCGGGTGCCGGCGCTGCGGCGCGCAAGGCGAGGGTGAAAGGGAAGCAGAAGACCTCGATGGATCAGATACGGTGTGTTGCGGGAAGTGAAAAGAAGGTCGGAGGTTGGTGCCGACGACAAAAAAGCGTCGAAGGCAAAAAGAGAGTGCAATACAAGGACTTCCCAGGAGGTCACCCATCCCAGTACTACTCTCGCTCAAGCACGCTTAACTTCAGAGTTCTGATGGGATCCGGTGCTTTAGTGCTGGTATGATCGCACCCGTTACATGTTGCGCGAAAAAATGCTCTTATGCCTCACGCGGGAGCCGTGGAGGCCGCAACGCACAAACCGACTAGTCATCATAGAAACGCCCGAAATGATCTTAAACGGCATCTAAAACGGTCCCGAACCGACTTCGTCTGTTCGTCACGTCGTAGCCAGCGGAACGAGCTTTCCGTGGCCAGGAAAATCGCCGAATTTCGACATCGGCGTGCCAAGTTACGGTCTGGCGAGCCGGAACTGCTGCGTTTGTCGCACGCCGCGGCTCGTGTCGGGTGCCGGCGCTGCGGCGCGCAAGGCGAGGGTGAAAGGGAAGCAGAAGACCTCGATGGATCAGATACGGTGTGTTGCGGGAAGTGAAAAGAAGGTCGGAGGTTGGTGCCGACGACAAAAAAGCGCCGAAGGCAAAAAGAGAGTGCAACACGAGGACTTCCCAGGAGGTCACCCATCCCAGTACTACTCTCGCCCAAGCACGCTTAACTTCAGAGTTCTGATGGGATCCGGTGCTTTAGTGCTAGTGTGATCGCACCCGTTACATGTTGCGCCAAAAAATGCTCTTATGCCTCACGCGGGAGCCGTGGGGGCCGCAACGCACGAACCGACTAGCCGTCATAAAAACGGCCCCGAAAAATGCCCGAAATGAGCTTAAACGGCATCCGAAACGGTCCTGAACCGACTTCGTCTGTTCGCCACGTCGTAGCCAGCGGAACGAGCTTTCCGTGGCCACGAAAATCGCCGAATTCCGACATCGGTGTGCCAAGTTACAGTCCGGAGAGCCGGAACTGCTGCTTTTGTCGCACGCCGCGGCTCGTGTCAGGTGCGGGCGCTGCGGCGCGCAAGGCGAGGGTGAAAGGGAAGCAGAAGACCTCGATGGATCAGATACGGTGTGTTGCGGTAAGTGAAAAGAAGGTCGGAGGTTGGTGCCGACGACAAAAAGCGCCGAAGGCAAAAAGAGAGTGTAACACGAGGACTTCCCAGGAGGTCACCCATCCCAGTACTACTCTCGCCCAAGCACGCTTAACTTCAGAGTTCTGATGGGATCCGGTGCTTTAGTGCTAGTGTGATCACACCCGTTACATGTTGCGCGAAAAAATGCTCTTATGCCTCACGCGGGAGCCGTGGGGGCCGCAACGCACGAACCGACTAGCCGTCATAAAAACGGCCCCGAAAAACGCCCGAAATGAGCTTAAACGGCATCCGAAACGGTCCCGAACCGACTTCGTCTGTTCGTCACGTCGTAGCCAGCGGAACGTGCTTTCCGTGGGCAGGAAAATCGCCGAATTTCGACATCGGCGTGCCAAGTTACGGTCCGGCGAGCCGGAACTGCTGCGTTTGTCGCACGCCGCGGCTCGTGTCGGGTGCCGGCGCTGCGGCGCGCAAGGCGAGGGTGAAAGGGAAGCAGAAGACCTCGATGGATCAGATACGGTGTGTTGCGGGAAGTGAAAAGAAGGTCGGAGGTTGGTGCCGACGACAAAAAAGCGCCGAAGGCAAAAAGAGAGTGCAACACGAGGACTTCCCAGGAGGTCACCCATCCCAGTACTACTCTCGCCCAAGCACGCTTAACTTCAGAGTTCTGATGGGATCCGGTGCTTTAGTGCTAGTGTGATCGCACCCATTACATGTTGCGCGAAAAAATGCTCTTATGCCTCACGCGGGAGCCGTGGGGGCCGCAACGTACGAACCGACTAGCCGTCATAAAAACGGCCCCGAAAAACGCCCGAAATGAGCTTAAACGGCATCCGAAACGGTCCCGAACCGACTACGTCTGTTCGTCACGTCGTAGCCAGCGGAACGTGCTTTCCGTGGGCAGGAAAATCGCCGAATTTCGACATCGGCGTGCCAAGTTACGGTCCGGCGAGCCGGAACTGCTGCGTTTGTCGCACGCCGCGGCTTGTGTCGGGTGCCGGCGCTGCGGCGCGCAAGGCGAGGGTGAAAGGGAAGCAGAAGACCTCGATGGATCAGATACGGTGTGTTGCGGGAAGTGAAAAGAAGGTCGGAGGTTGGTGCCGACGACAAAAAAGCGTCGAAGGCAAAAAGAGAGTGCAATACAAGGACTTCCCAGGAGGTCACCCATCCCAGTACTACTCTCGCTCAAGCACGCTTAACTTCAGAGTTCTGATGGGATCCGGTGCTTTAGTGCTGGTATGATCGCACCCGTTACATGTTGCGCGAAAAAATGCTCTTATGCCTCACGCGGGAGCCGTGGAGGCCGCAACGCACAAACCGACTAGTCATCATAGAAACGCCCGAAATGATCTTAAACGGCATCTAAAACGGTCCCGAACCGACTTCGTCTGTTCGTCACGTCGTAGCCAGCGGAACGAGCTTTCCGTGGCCAGGAAAATCGCCGAATTTCGACATCGGCGTGCCAAGTTACGGTCTGGCGAGCCGGAACTGCTGCGTTTGTCGCACGCCGCGGCTCGTGTCGGGTGCCGGCGCTGCGGCGCGCAAGGCGAGGGTGAAAGGGAAGCAGAAGACCTCGATGGATCAGATACGGTGTGTTGCGGGAAGTGAAAAGAAGGTCGGAGGTTGGTGCCGACGACAAAAAAGCGCCGAAGGCAAAAAGAGAGTGCAACACGAGGACTTCCCAGGAGGTCACCCATCCCAGTACTACTCTCGCCCAAGCACGCTTAACTTCAGAGTTCTGATGGGATCCGGTGCTTTAGTGCTAGTGTGATCGCACCCGTTACATGTTGCGCCAAAAAATGCTCTTATGCCTCACGCGGGAGCCGTGGGGGCCGCAACGCACGAACCGACTAGCCGTCATAAAAACGGCCCCGAAAAATGCCCGAAATGAGCTTAAACGGCATCCGAAACGGTCCTGAACCGACTTCGTCTGTTCGCCACGTCGTAGCCAGCGGAACGAGCTTTCCGTGGCCACGAAAATCGCCGAATTCCGACATCGGTGTGCCAAGTTACAGTCAGGAGAGCCGGAACTGCTGCTTTTGTCGCACGCCGCGGCTCGTGTCAGGTGCGGGCGCTGCGGCGCGCAAGGCGAGGGTGAAAGGGAAGCAGAAGACCTCGATGGATCAGATACGGTGTGTTGCGGTAAGTGAAAAGAAGGTCGGAGGTTGGTGCCGACGACAAAAAGCGCCGAAGGCAAAAAGAGAGTGTAACACGAGGACTTCCCAGGAGGTCACCCATCCCAGTACTACTCTCGCCCAAGCACGCTTAACTTCAGAGTTCTGATGGGATCCGGTGCTTTAGTGCTAGTGTGATCACACCCGTTACATGTTGCGCGAAAAAATGCTCTTATGCCTCACGCGGGAGCCGTGGGGGCCGCAACGCACGAACCGACTAGCCGTCATAAAAACGGCCCCGAAAAACGCCCGAAATGAGCTTAAACGGCATCCGAAACGGTCCCGAACCGACTTCGTCTGTTCGTCACGTCGTAGCCAGCGGAACGTGCTTTCCGTGGGCAGGAAAATCGCCGAATTTCGACATCGGCGTGCCAAGTTACGGTCCGGCGAGCCGGAACTGCTGCGTTTGTCGCACGCCGCGGCTCGTGTCGGGTGCCGGCGCTGCGGCGCGCAAGGCGAGGGTGAAAGGGAAGCAGAAGACCTCGATGGATCAGATACGGTGTGTTGCGGGAAGTGAAAAGAAGGTCGGAGGTTGGTGCCGACGACAAAAAAGCGCCGAAGGCAAAAAGAGAGTGCAACACGAGGACTTCCCAGGAGGTCACCCATCCCAGTACTACTCTCGCCCAAGCACGCTTAACTTCAGAGTTCTGATGGGATCCGGTGCTTTAGTGCTAGTGTGATCGCACCCGTTACATGTTGCGCGAAAAAATGCTCTTATGCCTCACGCGGGAGCCGTGGGGGCCGCAACGTACGAACCGACTAGCCGTCATAAAAACGGCCCCGAAAAACGCCCGAAATGAGCTTAAACGGCATCCGAAACGGTCCCGAACCGACTTCGTCTGTTCGCCACGTCGTAGCCAGCGGAACGAGCTTTCCGTGGCCACGAAAATCGCCGAATTCCGACATCGGTGTGCCAAGTTACAGTCCAGAGAGCCGGAACTGCTGCTTTTGTCGCACGCCGCGGCTCGTGTCGGGTGCGGGCGCTGCGGCGCGCAAGGCGAGGGTGAAAGGGAAGCAGAAGACCTTGATGGATCAGATACGGTGTGTTGCGGGAAGTGAAAAGAAGGTCGGAGGTTGGTGCCGACGACAAAAAAGCGCCGAAGGTAAATAGAGAGTGCAACACGAGGACTTCCCAGGAGGTCACCCATTCCAGTACTACTCTCGCCCAAGCACGCTTAACTTCGGAGTTCTGATGGGATCCGGTGCTTTAGTGCTGGTATGATCGCACCCGTTACATGTTGCGCGAAAAAATGCTCTTATGCCTCACGCGGGAGCCGTGGGGGCCGCAACGCACGAACCGACTAGCCGTCATAGAAACGGCCCCGAAAAACGCCCGAAACGAGCTTAAACGGCATCCGAAACGGTCCCGAACCGACTTCGTCTGTTCGCCACGTCGTAGCCAGCGGAACGAGCTTTCCGTGGCCACGAAAATCGCCGAATTCCGACATCGGCGTGCCAAGTTACGGTCCGGCGACCCGGAACTGCTGCGTTTGTCGCACGCCGCGGCTCGTATCGGGTGCCGGCGCTGCGGCGCGCAAGGCGAGGGTGAAAGGGAAGCAGAAGACCTCGATGGATCAGATACGGTGTGTTGCGGGAAGTGAAAAGAAGGTCGGAGGTTGGTGCCGACGACAAAAAAGCGCCGAAGGCAAAAAGAGAGTGCAACACGAGGACTTCCCAGGAGGTCACCCATCCCAGTACTACTCTCGCCCAAGCACGCTTAACTTCAGAGTTCTGATGGGATCCGGTGCTTTAGTGCTAGTGTGATCGCACCCGTTACATGTTGCGCGAAAAAATGCTCTTATGCCTCACGCGGGAGCCGTGGGGGCCGCAACGTACGAACCGACTAGCCGTCATAAAAACGGCCCCGAAAAACGCCCGAAATGAGCTTAAACGGCATCCGAAACGGTCCCGAACCGACTTCGTCTGTTCGCCACGTCGTAGCCAGCGGAACGAGCTTTCCGTGGCCACGAAAATCGCCGAATTCCGACATCGGTGTGCCAAGTTACAGTCCAGAGAGCCGGAACTGCTGCTTTTGTCGCACGCCGCGGCTCGTGTCGGGTGCGGGCGCTGCGGCGCGCAAGGCGAGGGTGAAAGGGAAGCAGAAGACCTTGATGGATCAGATACGGTGTGTTGCGGGAAGTGAAAAGAAGGTCGAAGGTTGGTGCCGACGACAAAAAAGCGCCGAAGGCAAAAAGAGAGTGCAACACGAGGACTTCCCAGGAGGTCACCCATCCCAGTACTACTCTCGCCCAAGCACGCTTAACTTCGGAGTTCTGATGGGATCCGGTGCTTTAGTGCTGGTATGATCGCACCCGTTACATGTTGCGCGAAAAAATTCTCTTATGCCTCACGCGGGAGCCGTGGGGGCCGCAACGCACGAACCGACTAGCCGTCATAGAAACGGCCCCGAAAAACGCCCGAAACGAGCTTAAACGGCATCCGAAATGGTCCCGAACCGACTTCGTCTGTTCGCCACGTCGTAGCCAGCGGAACGAGCTTTCCGTGGCCACGAAAATCGCCGAATTCCGACATCGGCGTGCCAAGTTACGGTCCGGCGACCCGGAACTGCTGCGTTTGTCGCACGCCGCGGCTCGTGTCGGGTGCCGGCGCTGCGGCGCGCAAGGCGAGGGTGAAAGGGAAGCAGAAGACCTCGATGGATCAGATACGGTGTGTTGCGGGAAGTGAAAAGAAGGTCGAAGGTTGGTGCCGACGACAAAAAAGCGCCGAAGGCAAAAAAAGAGTGCAACACAAGGACTTCCCAGGAGGTCACCCATCCCAGTACTACTCTCGCCCAAGCACGCTTAACTTCGGAGTTCTGATGGGATCCGGTGCTTTAGTGCTGGTATGATCGCACCCGTTACATGTTGCGCGAAAAAATGCTCTTATGCCTCACGCGGGAGCCGTGGGGGCCGCAACGCACGAACCGACTAGCCGTCATAGAAACGGCCCTGAAAAACGCCCGAAACGAGCTTAAACGGCATCCGAAACGTTCCCGAACCGACTACGTCTGTTCGTCACGTCGTAGCCAGCGGAACGTGCTTTCCGTGGGCAGGAAAATCGCCGAATTTCGACATCGGCGTGCCAAGTTACGGTCCGGCGAGCCGGAACTGCTGCGTTTGTCGCACGCCGCGGCTTGTGTCGGGTGCCGGCGCTGCGGCGCGCAAGGCGAGGGTGAAAGGGAAGCAGAAGACCTCGATGGATCAGATACGGTGTGTTGCGGGAAGTGAAAAGAAGGTCGGAGGTTGGTGCCGACGACAAAAAAGCGCCGAAGGCAAAAAGAGAGTGCAATACAAGGACTTCCCAGGAGGTCACCCATCCCAGTACTACTCTCGCTCAAGCACGCTTAACTTCAGAGTTCTGATGGGATCCGGTGCTTTAGTGCTGGTATGATCGCACCCGTTACATGTTGCGCGAAAAAATGCTTTTATGCCTCACGCGGGAGCCGTGGAGGCCGCAACGCACAAACCGACTAGTCATCATAGAAACGCCCGAAATGATCTTAAACGGCATCTAAAACGGTCCCGAACCGACTTCGTCTGTTCGTCACGTCGTAGCCAGCGGAACGAGCTTTCCGTGGCCAGGAAAATCGCCGAATTTCGACATCGGCGTGCCAAGTTACGGTCTGGCGAGCCGGAACTGCTGCGTTTGTCGCACGCCGCGGCTCGTGTCGGGTGCCGGCGCTGCGGCGCGCAAGGCGAGGGTGAAAGGGAAGCAGAAGACCTCGATGGATCAGATACGGTGTGTTGCGGGAAGTGAAAAGAAGGTCGGAGGTTGGTGCCGACGACAAAAAAGCGCCGAAGGCAAAAAGAGAGTGCAACACGAGGACTTCCCAGGAGGTCACCCATCCCAGTACTACTCTCGCCCAAGCACGCTTAACTTCGAAGTTCTGATGGGATCCGGTGCTTTAGTGCTGGTATGATCGCACCCGTTACATGTTGCGCGAAAAAATGCTCTTATGCCTCACGCGGGAGCCGTGGGGGCCGCAACGCACGAACCGACTAGCCGTCATAGAAACGGCCCTGAAAAACGCCCGAAACGAGCTTAAACGGCATCCGAAACGGTCCCGTACCGACTTCGTCTGTTCGCCACGTCGTAGCCAGCGGAACGAGCTTTCCGTGGCCACGAAAATCGCCGAATTCCGACATCGGCGTGCCAAGTTACGGTCCGGAGAGCCGGAACTGCTGCTTTTGTCGCACGCCGCGGCTCGTGTCGGTGCCGGCGCTGCGGCGCGCAAGGCGAGGGTGAAAGGGAAGCAGAAGACCTCGATGGATCAGATACGGTGTGTTGCGGTAAGTGAAAAGAAGGTCGGAGGTTGGTGCCGACGACAAAAAAGCGCCGAAGGCAAAAAGAGAGTGCAACACGAGGACTTCCCAGGAGGTCACCCATCCCAGTACTACTCTCGCCCAAGCACGCTTAACTTCGGAGTTCTGATGGAATCCGGTGCTTTAGTGCTGGTATGATCGCACCCGTTACATGTTGCGCGAAAAAATGCTCTTATGCCTCACGCGGGAGCCGTGGGGGCCGCAACGCACAAACCGACTAGCCGTCATAGAAACGCCCCGAAAAACGCCCGAAACGAGCTTAAACGGCATCTGAAACGGTCCCGAACCGACTTCGTCTGTTCGTAACGTCGTAGCCAGCGGAACGTGCTTTCCGTGGGCAGGAAAATCGCCGAATTTCGACATCGGCGTGCCAAGTTACGGTCCGGCGAGCCGGAACTGCTGCGTTTGTCGCACGCCGCGGCTCGTGTCGGGTGCCGGCGCTGCGGCGCGCAAGGCGAGGGTGAAAGGGAAGCAGAAGACCTCGATGGATCAGATACGGTGTGTTGCGGGAAGTGAAAAGAAGGTCGGAGGTTGGTGCCGACGACAAAAAAGCGCCGAAGGCAAAAAGAGAGTGCAACACAAGGACTTCCCAGGAGGTCACCCATCCCTGTACTACTCTTGCTCAAGCACGCTTAACTTCAGAGTTCTGATGGGATCCGGTGCTTTAGTGCTGGTATGATGGCACCCGTTACATGTTGCGCGAAAAAATGCTCTTATGCCTCACGCGGGCGCCGTGGGGGCCGCAACGCACAAACCGACTAGCCGTCATAAAAACGGCCGAAATGAGCTTAAACGGCATCTGAAACGGTCCCGAACCGACTTCGTCTGTTCGTCACGTCGTAGCCAGCGGAACGAGCTTTCCGTGGCCAGGAAAATCGCCGAATTTCGACATCGGCGTGCCAAGTTACGGTCCGGCAAGCCGGAACTGCTGCGTTTGTCGCACGCCGCGGCTCGTGTCGGGTGCCGGCGCTGCGGCGTGCAAGGCGAGGGTGAAAGGGAAGCAGAAGACCTCGATGGATCAGATACGGTGTGTTGCGGGAAGTGAAAAGAAGGTCGGAGGTTGGTGCCGACGACAAAAAAGCGCCGAAGGCAAAAAGAGAGTGCAACACGAGGACTTCCCAGGAGGTCACCCATCCCAGTACTACTCTCGCCCAAGCACGCTTAACTTCAGAGTTCTGATGGGATCCGGTGCTTTAGTGCTAGTGTGATCGCACCCGTTACATGTTGCGCGAAAAAATGCTCTTATGCCTCACGCGGGAGCCGTGGGGGCCGCAACGCACGAACCGACTAGCCGTCATAAAACGGCCCCGAAAAACGCCCGAAATGAGCTTAAACGGCATCCGAAACGGTCCCGAACCGACTACGTTTGTTCGTCACGTCGTAGCCAGCGGAACGTGCTTTCCGTGGGCAGGAAAATCGCCGAATTTCGACATCGGCGTGCCAAGTTACGGTCCGGCGAGCCGGAACTGCTGCGTTTGTCGCACGCCGCGGCTTGTGTCGGGTGCCGGCGCTGCGGCGCGCAAGGCGAGGGTGAAAGGGAAGCAGAAGACCTCGATGGATCAGATACGGTGTGTTGCGGGAAGTGAAAAGAAGGTCGGAGGTTGGTGCCGACGACAAAAAAGCGCCGAAGGCAAAAAGAGAGTGCAATACAAGGACTTCCCAGGAGGTCACCCATCCCAGTACTACTCTCGCTCAAGCACGCTTAACTTCAGAGTTCTGATGGGATCCGGTGCTTTAGTGCTGGTATGATCGCACCCGTTACATGTTGCGCGAAAAAATGCTCTTATGCCTCACGCGGGAGCCGTGGAGGCCGCAACGCACAAACCGACTAGTCATCATAGAAACGCCCGAAATGATCTTAAACGGCATCTAAAACGGTCCCGTACCGACTTCGTCTGTTCGTCACGTCGTAGCCAGCGGAACGAGCTTTCCGTGGCCAGGAAAATCGCCGAATTTCGACATCGGCGTGCCAAGTTACGGTCTGGCGAGCCGGAACTGCTGCGTTTGTCGCACGCCGCGGCTCGTGTCGGGTGCCGGCGCTGCGGCGCGCAAGGCGAGGGTGAAAGGGAAGCAGAAGACCTCGATGGATCAGATACGGTGTGTTGCGGGAAGTGAAAAGAAGGTCGGAGGTTGGTGCCGACGACAAAAAAGCGCCGAAGGCAAAAAGAGAGTGCAACACGAGGACTTCCCAGGAGGTCACCCATCCCAGTACTACTCTCGCCCAAGCACGCTTAACTTCGAAGTTCTGATGGGATCCGGTGCTTTAGTGCTGGTATGATCGCACCCGTTACATGTTGCGCGAAAAAATGCTCTTATGCCTCACGCGGGAGCCGTGGGGGCCGCAACGCACGAACCGACTAGCCGTCATAGAAACGGCCCTGAAAAACGCCCGAAACGAGCTTAAACGGCATCCGAAACGGTCCCGTACCGACTTCGTCTGTTCGCCACGTCGTAGCCAGCGAAACGAGCTTTCCGTGGCCACGAAAATCGCCGAATTCCGACATCGGCGTGCCAAGTTACGGTCCGGAGAGCCGGAACTGCTGCTTTTGTCGCACGCCGCGGCTCGTGTCGGTGCCGGCGCTGCGGCGCGCAAGGCGAGGGTGAAAGGGAAGCAGAAGACCTCGATGGATCAGATACGGTGTGTTGCGGTAAGTGAAAAGAAGGTCGGAGGTTGGTGCCGACGACAAAAAAGCGCCGAAGGCAAAAAGAGAGTGTAACACGAGGACTTCCCAGGAGGTCACCCATCCCAGTACTACTCTCGCCCAAGCACGCTTAACTTCAGAGTTCTGATGGGATCCGGTGCTTTAGTGCTGGTATGATCGCACCCGTTACATGTTGCGCGAAAAAATGCTCTTATGCCTCACGCGGGAGCCGTGGGGGCCGCAACGCACGAACCGACTAGCCGTCATAAAAACGGCCCCGAAAAACGCCCGAAATGAGCTTAAACGGCATCCGAAACGGTCCCGAACCGACTTCGTCTGTTCGTAACGTCGTAGCCAGCGGAACGTGCTTTCCGTGGGCAGGAAAATCGCCGAATTTCGACATCGGCGTGCCAAGTTACGGTCCGGCGAGCCGGAACTGCTGCGTTTGTCGCACGCCGCGGCTCGTGTCGGGTGCCGGCGCTGCGGCGCGCAAGGCGAGGGTGAAAGGGAAGCAGAAGACCTCGATGGATCAGATACGGTGTGTTGCGGGAAGTGAAAAGAAGGTCGGAGGTTGGTGCCGACGACAAAAAAGCGCCGAAGGCAAAAAGAGAGTGCAACACGAGGACTTCCCAGGAGGTCACCCATCCCAGTACTACTCTCGCCCAAGCACGCTTAACTTCAGAGTTCTAATGGGATCCGGTGCTTTAGTGCTAGTGTGATCGCACCCGTTACATGTTGCGCGAAAAAATGCTCTTATGCCTCACGCGGGAGCCGTGGGGGCCGCAACGCACGAACCGACTAGCCGTCATAAAAACGGCCCCGAAAAACGCCCGAAATGAGCTTAAACGGCATCCGAAACAGTCCCGAACCGACTTCGTCTGTTCGCCACGTCGTACCCAGCGGAACGAGCTTTCCGTGGCCACGAAAATCGCCGAATTCCGACATCGGTGTGCCAAGTTACAGTCCGGAGAGCCGGAACTGCTGCTTTTGTCGCACGCCGCGGCTCGTGTCGGGTGCGGGCGCTGCGGCGCGCAAGGCGAGGGTGAAAGGGAAGCAGAAGACCTTGATGGATCAGATACGGTGTGTTGCGGTAAGTGAAAAGAAGGTCGGAGGTTGGTGCCGACGACAAAAAAGCGCCGAAGGTAAATAGAGAGTGCAACACGAGGACTTCCCAGGAGGTCACCCATTCCAGTACTACTCTCGCCCAAGCACGCTTAACTTCGGAGTTCTGATGGGATCCGGTGCTTTAGTGCTGCTATGATCGCACACGTTACATGTTGCGCGAAAAAATGCTCTTATGCCTCACGCGGGAGCCGTGGGGGCCGCAACGCACGAACCGACTAGCCGTCATAGAAATGGCCCCGAAAAACGACTGAAACTAGCTTAAACGGCATCCGAAACGGTCCCGAACCGACTTCGTCTGTTCGCCACGTCGTAGCCAGCGGAACGAGCTTTCCGTGGCCACGAAAATCGCCGAATTCCGACATCGGTGTGCCAAGTTACAGTCCGGAGAGCCGGAACTGCTGCTTTTGTCGCACGCCGCGGCTCGTGTCGGGTGCGGGCGCTGCGGCGCGCAAGGCGAGGGTGAAAGGGAAGCAGAAGACCTTGATGGATCAGATACGGTGTGTTGCGGTAAGTGAAAAGAAGGTCGGAGGTTGGTGCCGACGACAAAAAAGCGCCGAAGGTAAATAGAGAGTGCAACACGAGGACTTCCCAGGAGGTCACCCATTCCAGTACTACTCTCGCCCAAGCACGCTTAACTTCGGAGTTCTGATGGGATCCGGTGCTTTAGTGCTGGTATGATCGCACACGTTACATGTTGCGCGAAAAAATGCTCTTATGCCTCACGCGGGAGCCGTGGGGGCCGCAACGCACGAACCGACTAGCCGTCATAGAAACGGCCCCGAAAAATGACTGAAACTAGCTTACACGGCATCCGAAACGGTCCCGAACCGACTTCGTCTGTTCGCCACGTCGTTGCCAGCGGAACGAGCTTTCCGTGGCCACAAAAATCGCCGAATTCCGACATCGGCGTGCCAAGTTACGGTCCGGCGAGCCGGAACTGCTGCTTTTGTCGCACGCCGCGGCTCGTGTCGGGTGTCGGCGCTGCGGCGCGCAAGGCGAGGGTGAAAGGGAAGCAGAAGACCTCGATGGATCAGATACGGTGTGTTGCGGTAAGTGAAAAGAACGTCGGAGGTTGGTGCCGACCACAAAAAAGCGTCGAAGGCAAAAAGAGAGTGCAACACGAGGACTTCCCAGGAGGTCACCCATCCCAGTACTACTCTCGCCCAAGCATGCTTAACTTCGAAGTTCTGATGGGATCCGGTTCTTTAGAACTGGTATGATCGCACCCGTTACATGTTGCGCGAAAAAATGCTCTTATGCCTCACGCGGGAGCCGTGGGGGCCGCAACGCACGAACCGACTAGCCGTCATAGAAACGACCCCGAAAAACGACCGAAACGCGCTTAAACGGCATCCGAAACGGTCCCGAACCGACTTTGTCTGTTCGCCACGTCGTAGCCAGCGGAACGAGCTTTCCGTGGCCACGAAAATCGCCGAATTCCGACATCGGCGTGCCAAGTTACGGTCCGGAGAGCCGGAACTGCTGCTTTTGTCGCACGCCGCGGCTCGTGTCGGGTGCCGGCGCTGCGGCGCGCAAGGCGAGGGTGAAAGGGAAGCAGAAGACCTCGATGGATCAGATACGGTGTGTTGCGGGAAGTGAAAAGAAGGTCGGAGGTTGGTGCCGACGACAAAAAAGCGCCGAAGGCAAAAAGAGAGTGCAACACGAGGACTTCCCAGGAGGTCACCCATCCCAGTACTACTCTCGCCCAAGCACGCTTAACTTCGGAGTTCTGATGGAATCCGGTGCTTTAGTGCTGGTATGATCGCACCCGTTACATGTTGCGCGAAAAAATGCTCTTATGCCTCACGCGGGAGCCGTGGGGGCCGCAACGCACAAACCGACTAGCCGTCATAGAAACGCCCCGAAAAACGCCCGAAACGAGCTTAAACGGCATCTGAAACGGTCCCGAACCGACTTCGTCTGTTCGTCACGTCGTAGCCAGCGGAACGTGCTTTCCGTGGCCAGGAAAATCGCCGAATTTCGACATCGGCGTGCCAAGTTACGGTCCGGCGAGCCGGAACTGCTGCGTTTGTCGCACGCCGCGGCTCGTGTCGGGTGCCGGCGCTGCGGCGCGCAAGGCGAGGGTGAAAGGGAAGCAGAAGACCTCGATGGATCAGATACGGTGTGTTGCGGGAAGTGAAAAGAAGGTCGGAGGTTGGTGCCGACGACAAAAAAGCGCCGAAGGCAAAAAGAGAGTGCAACACAAGGACTTCCCAGGAGGTCACCCATCCCAGTACTACTCTTGCTCAAGCACGCTTAACTTCAGAGTTCTGATGGGATCCGGTGCTTTAGTGCTGGTATGATGGCACCCGTTACATGTTGCGCGAAAAGATGCTCTTATGCCTCACGCGGGCGCCGTGGGGGCCGCAACGCACAAACCGACTAGCCGTCATAGAAACGCCCGAAATGAGCTTAAACGGCATCTGAAACGGTCCCGAACCGACTTCGTCTGTTCGTCACGTCGTAGCCAGCGGAACGAGCTTTCCGTGGCCAGGAAAATCGCCGAATTTCGACATCGGCGTGCCAAGTTACGGTCCGGCAAGCCGGAACTGCTGCGTTTGTCGCACGCCGCGGCTCGTGTCGGGTGCCGGCGCTGCGGCGTGCAAGGCGAGGGTGAAAGGGAAGCAGAAGACCTCGATGGATCAGATACGGTGTGTTGCGGGAAGTGAAAAGAAGGTCGGAGGTTGGTGCCGACGACAAAAAAGCGCCGAAGGCAAAAAGAGAGTGCAACACGAGGACTTCCCAGGAGGTCACCCATCCCAGTATTACTCTCGCCCAAGCACGCTTAACTTCAGAGTTCTGATGGGATCCGGTGCTTTAGTGCTAGTGTGATCGCACCCGTTACATGTTGCGCGAAAAAATGCTCTTATGCCTCACGCGGGAGCCGTGGGGGCCGCAACGCACGAACCGACTAGCCGTCATAAAACGGCCCCGAAAAACGCCCGAAATGAGCTTAAACGGCATCCGAAACGGTCCCGAACCGACTACGTCTGTTCGTCACGTCGTAGCCAGCGGAACGTGCTTTCCGTGGGCAGGAAAATCGCCGAATTTCGACATCGGCGTGCCAAGTTACGGTCCGGCGAGCCGGAACTGCTGCGTTTGTCGCACGCCGCGGCTTGTGTCGGGTGCCGGCGCTGCGGCGCGCAAGGCGAGGGTGAAAGGGAAGCAGAAGACCTCGATGGATCAGATACGGTGTGTTGCGGGAAGTGAAAAGAAGGTCGGAGGTTGGTGCCGACGACAAAAAAGCGCCGAAGGCAAAAAGAGAGTGCAATACAAGGACTTCCCAGGAGGTCACCCATCCCAGTACTACTCTCGCTCAAGCACGCTTAACTTCAGAGTTCTGATGGGATCCGGTGCTTTAGTGCTGGTATGATCGCACCCGTTACATGTTGCGCGAAAAAATGCTCTTATGCCTCACGCGGGAGCCGTGGAGGCCGCAACGCACAAACCGACTAGTCATCATAGAAACGCCCGAAATGATCTTAAACGGCATCTAAAACGGTCCCGAACCGACTTCGTCTGTTCGTCACGTCGTAGCCAGCGGAACGAGCTTTCCGTGGCCAGGAAAATCGCCGAATTTCGACATCGGCGTGCCAAGTTACGGTCTGGCGAGCCGGAACTGCTGCGTTTGTCGCACGCCGCGGCTCGTGTCGGGTGCCGGCGCTGCGGCGCGCAAGGCGAGGGTGAAAGGGAAGCAGAAGACCTCGATGGATCAGATACGGTGTGTTGCGGGAAGTGAAAAGAAGGTCGGAGGTTGGTGCCGACGACAAAAAAGCGCCGAAGGCAAAAAGAGAGTGCAACACGAGGACTTCCCAGGAGGTCACCCATCCCAGTACTACTCTCGCCCAAGCACGCTTAACTTCGAAGTTCTGATGGGATCCGGTGCTTTAGTGCTGGTATGATCGCACCCGTTACATGTTGCGCGAAAAAATGCTCTTATGCCTCACGCGGGAGCCGTGGGGGCCGCAACGCACGAACCGACTAGCCGTCATAGAAACGGCCCTGAAAAACGCCCGAAACGAGCTTAAACGGCATCCGAAACGGTCCCGTACCGACTTCGTCTGTTCGCCACGTCGTAGCCAGCGGAACGAGCTTTCCGTGGCCACGAAAATCGCCGAATTCCGACATCGGCGTGCCAAGTTACGGTCCGGCGACCCGGAACTGCTGCGTTTGTCGCACGCCGCGGCTCGTGTCGGGTGCCGGCGCTGCGGCGCGCAAGGCGAGGGTGAAAGGGAAGCAGAAGACCTCGATGGATCAGATACGGTGTGTTGCGGTAAGTGAAAAGAAGGTCGGAGGTTGGTGCCGACGACAAAAAGCGCCGAAGGCAAAAAGAGAGTGTAACACGAGGACTTCCCAGGAGGTCACCCATCCCAGTACTACTCTCGCCCAAGCACGCTTAACTTCAGAGTTCTGATGGGATCCGGTGCTTTAGTGCTAGTGTGATCACACCCGTTACATGTTGCGCGAAAAAATGCTCTTATGCCTCACGCGGGAGCCGTGGGGGCCGCAACGCACGAACCGACTAGCCGTCATAAAAACGGCCCCGAAAAACGCCCGAAATGAGCTTAAACGGCATCCGAAACGGTCCCGAACCGACTTCGTCTGTTCGTCACGTCGTAGCCAGCGGAACGTGCTTTCCGTGGGCAGGAAAATCGCCGAATTTCGACATCGGCGTGCCAAGTTACGGTCCGGCGAGCCGGAACTGCTGCGTTTGTCGCACGCCGCGGCTCGTGTCGGGTGCCGGCGCTGCGGCGCGCAAGGCGAGGGTGAAAGGGAAGCAGAAGACCTCGATGGATCAGATACGGTGTGTTGCGGGAAGTGAAAAGAAGGTCGGAGGTTGGTGCCGACGACAAAAAAGCGCCGAAGGCAAAAAGAGAGTGCAACACGAGGACTTCCCAGGAGGTCACCCATCCCAGTACTACTCTCGCCCAAGCACGCTTAACTTCAGAGTTCTGATGGGATCCGGTGCTTTAGTGCTAGTGTGATCGCACCCGTTACATGTTGCGCGAAAAAATGCTCTTATGCCTCACGCGGGAGCCGTGGGGGCCGCAACGTACGAACCGACTAGCCGTCATAAAAACGGCCCCGAAAAACGCCCGAAATGAGCTTAAACGGCATCCGAAACGGTCCCGAACCGACTTCGTCTGTTCGCCACGTCGTAGCCAGCGGAACGAGCTTTCCGTGACCACGAAAATCGCCGAATTCCGACATCGGTGTGCCAAGTTACAGTCCAGAGAGCCGGAACTGCTGCTTTTGTCGCACGCCGCGGCTCGTGTCGGGTGCGGGCGCTGCGGCGCGCAAGGCGAGGGTGAAAGGGAAGCAGAAGACCTTGATGGATCAGATACGGTGTGTTGCGGGAAGTGAAAAGAAGGTCGGAGGTTGGTGCCGACGACAAAAAAGCGCCGAAGGTAAATAGAGAGTGCAACACGAGGACTTCCCAGGAGGTCACCCATTCCAGTACTACTCTCGCCCAAGCACGCTTAACTTCGGAGTTCTGATGGGATCCGGTGCTTTAGTGCTGGTATGATCGCACCCGTTACATGTTGCGCGAAAAAATGCTCTTATGCCTCACGCGGGAGCCGTGGGGGCCGCAACGCACGAACCGACTAGCCGTCATAGAAACGGCCCCGAAAAACGCCCGAAACGAGCTTAAACGGCATCCGAAACGGTCCCGAACCGACTTCGTCTGTTCGCCACGTCGTAGCCAGCGGAACGAGCTTTCCGTGGCCACGAAAATCGCCGAATTCCGACATCGGCGTGCCAAGTTACGGTCCGGCGACCCGGAACTGCTGCGTTTGTCGCACGCCGCGGCTCGTGTCGGGTGCCGGCGCTGCGGCGCGCAAGGCGAGGGTGAAAGGGAAGCAGAAGACCTCGATGGATCAGATACGGTGTGTTGCGGGAAGTGAAAAGAAGGTCGGAGGTTGGTGCCGACGACAAAAAAGCGCCGAAGGCAAAAAGAGAGTGCAACACGAGGACTTCCCAGGAGGTCACCCATCCCAGTACTACTCTCGCCCAAGCACGCTTAACTTCAGAGTTCTGATGGGATCCGGTGCTTTAGTGCTAGTGTGATCGCACCCGTTACATGTTGCGCGAAAAAATGCTCTTATGCCTCACGCGGGAGCCGTGGGGGCCGCAACGTACGAACCGACTAGCCGTCATAAAAACGGCCCCGAAAAACGCCCGAAATGAGCTTAAACGGCATCCGAAACGGTCCCGAACCGACTTCGTCTGTTCGCCACGTCGTAGCCAGCGGAACGAGCTTTCCGTGGCCACGAAAATCGCCGAATTCCGACATCGGTGTGCCAAGTTACAGTCCAGAGAGCCGGAACTGCTGCTTTTGTCGCACGCCGCGGCTCGTGTCGGGTGCGGGCGCTGCGGCGCGCAAGGCGAGGGTGAAAGGGAAGCAGAAGACCTTGATGGATCAGATACGGTGTGTTGCGGGAAGTGAAAAGAAGGTCGGAGGTTGGTGCCGACGACAAAAAAGCGCCGAAGGCAAAAAGAGAGTGCAACACGAGGACTTCCCAGGAGGTCACCCATCCCAGTACTACTCTCGCCCAAGCACGCTTAACTTCGGAGTTCTGATGGGATCCGGTGCTTTAGTGCTGGTATGATCGCACCCGTTACATGTTGCGCGAAAAAATTCTCTTATGCCTCACGCGGGAGCCGTGGGGGCCGCAACGCACGAACCGACTAGCCGTCATAGAAACGGCCCCGAAAAACGCCCGAAACGAGCTTAAACGGCATCCGAAATGGTCACGAACCGACTTCGTCTGTTCGCCACGTCGTAGCCAGCAGAACGAGCTTTCCGTGGCCACGAAAATCGCCGAATTCCGACATCGGCGTGCCAAGTTACGGTCCGGCGACCCGGAACTGCTGCGTTTGTCGCACGCCGCGGCTCGTGTCGGGTGCCGGCGCTGCGGCGCGCAAGGCGAGGGTGAAAGGGAAGCAGAAGACCTCGATGGATCAGATACGGTGTGTTGCGGGAAGTGAAAAGAAGGTCGAAGGTTGGTGCCGACGACAAAAAAGCGCCGAAGGCAAAAAAAGAGTGCAACACAAGGACTTCCCAGGAGGTCACCCATCCCAGTACTACTCTCGCCCAAGCACGCTTAACTTCGGAGTTCTGATGGGATCCGGTGCTTTAGTGCTGGTATGATCGCACCCGTTACATGTTGCGCGAAAAAATGCTCTTATGCCTCACGCGGGAGCCGTGGGGGCCGCAACGCACGAACCGACTAGCCGTCATAGAAACGGCCCCGAAAAACGCCCGAAACGAGCTTAAACGGCATCCGAAACGTTCCCGAACCGACTTCGTCTGTTCGCCACGTCGTAGCCAGCGGAACGAGCTTTCCGTGGCCACGAAAATCGCCGAATTCCGACATCGGCGTGCCAAGTTACGGTCCGGCGACCAGGAACTGCTGCGTTTGTCGCACGCCGCGGCTCGTGTCGGGTGCCGGCGCTGCGGCGCGCAAGGCGAGGGTGAAAGGGAAGCAGAAGACCTCGATGGATCAGATACGGTGTGTTGCGGGAAGTGAAAAGAAGGTCGGAGGTTGGTGCCGACGACAAAAAAGCGCCGAAGGTAAAAAGAGAGTGCAACACGAGGACTTCCCAGGAGGTCACCCATCCCAGTACTACTCTCGCCCAAGCACGCTTAACTTCGGAGTTCTGATGGAATCCGGTGCTTTAGTGCTGGTATGATCGCACCCGTTACATGTTGCGCGAAAAAATGCTCTTATGCCTCACGCGGAAGCCGTGGGGGCCGCAACGCACAAACCGACTAGCCGTCATAGAAACGCCCCGAAAAACGCCCGAAACGAGCTTAAACGGCATCTGAAACGGTCCCGAACCGACTTCGTCTGTTCGTCACGTCGTAGCCAGCGGAACGTGCTTTCCGTGGCCAGGAAAATCGCCGAATTTCGACATCGGCGTGCCAAGTTACGGTCCGGCGAGCCGGAACTGCTGCGTTTGTCGCACGCCGCGGCTCGTGTCGGGTGCCGGCGCTGCGGCGCGCAAGGCGAGGGTGAAAGGGAAGCAGAAGACCTCGATGGATCAGATACGGTGTGTTGCGGGAAGTGAAAAGAAGGTCGGAGGTTGGTGCCGACGACAAAAAAGCGCCGAAGGCAAAAAGAGAGTGCAACACGAGGACTTCCCAGGAGGTCACCCATCCCAGTACTACTCTCGCCCAAGCACGCTTAACTTCGGAGTTCTGATGGAATCCGGTGCTTTAGTGCTGGTATGATCGCACCCGTTACATGTTGCGCGAAAAAATGCTCTTATGCCTCACGCGGGAGCCGTGGGGGCCGCAACGCACAAACCGACTAGCCGTCATAGAAACGCCCGAAATGAGCTTAAACGGCATCTGAAACGGTCCCGAACCGACTTCGTCTGTTCGTCACGTCGTAGCCAGCGGAACGAGCTTTCCGTGGCCAGGAAAATCGCCGAATTTCGACATCGGCGTGCCAAGTTACGGTCCGGCGAGCCGGAACTGCTGCGTTTGTCGCACGCCGCGGCTCGTGTCGGGTGCCGGCGCTGCGGCGTGCAAGGCGAGGGTGAAAGGGAAGCAGAAGACCTCGATGGATCAGATACGGTGTGTTGCGGGAAGTGAAAAGAAGGTCGGAGGTTGGTGCCGACGACAAAAAAGCGCCGAAGGCAAAAAGAGAGTGCAACACGAGGACTTCCCAGGAGGTCACCCATCCCAGTACTACTCTCGCCCAAGCACGCTTAACTTCAGAGTTCTGATGGGATCCGGTGCTTTAGTGCTAGTGTGATCGCACCCGTTACATGTTGCGCGAAAAAATGCTCTTATGCCTCACGCGGGAGCCGTGGGGGCCGCAACGCACGAACCGACTAGCCGTCATAAAAACGGCCCCGAAAAACGCCCGAAATGAGCTTAAACGGCATCCGAAACGGTCCCGAACCGACGTCGTCTGTTCGTCACGTCGTAGCCAGCGGAACGTGCTTTCCGTGGGCAGGAAAATCGCCGAATTTCGACATCGGCGTGCCAAGTTACGGTCCGGCGAGCCGGAACTGCTGCGTTTGTCGCACGCCGCGGCTCGTGTCGGGTGCCGGCGCTGCGGCGCGCAAGGCGAGGGTGAAAGGGAAGCAGAAGACCTCGATGGATCAGATACGGTGTATTGCGGGAAGTGAAAAGAAGGTCGGAGGTTGGTGCCGACGACAAAAAAGCGCCGAAGGCAAAAAGAGAGTGCAACACAAGGACTTCCCAGGAGGTCACCCATCCCAGTACTACTCTCGCTCAAGCACGCTTAACTTCAGAGTTCTGATGGGATCCGGTGCTTTAGTGCTGGTATGATCGCACCCGTTACATGTTGCGCGAAAAAATGCTCTTATGCCTCACGCGGGAGCCGTGGGGGCCGCAACGCACAAACCGACTAGTCATCATAGAAACGCCCGAAATGATCTTAAACGGCATCTAAAACGGTCCCTAACCGACTTCGTCTGTTCGTCACGTCGTAGCCAGCGGAACGAGCTTTCCGTGGCCAGGAAAATCGCCGAATTTCGACATCGGCGTGCCAAGTTACGGTCTGGCGAGCCGGAACTGCTGCGTTTGTCGCACGCCGCGGCTCGTGTCGGGTGCCGGCGCTGCGGCGCGCAAGGCGAGGGTGAAAGGGAAGCAGAAGACCTCGATGGATCAGATACGGTGTGTTGCGGGAAGTGAAAAGAAGGTCGGAGGTTGGTGCCGACGACAAAAAAGCGCCGAAGGCAAAAAGAGAGTGCAACACGAGGACTTCCCAGGAGGTCACCC
This sequence comes from Nuphar pumila, assembly GCF_984573655.1. Classification (NCBI taxonomy): domain Eukaryota; kingdom Viridiplantae; phylum Streptophyta; class Magnoliopsida; order Nymphaeales; family Nymphaeaceae; genus Nuphar; species Nuphar pumila. The sequence continues at coordinate 161,894,186 of NC_143249.1, read as the reverse complement.
ATCCCAGTACTACTCTCGCCCAAGCACGCTTAACTTCAGAGTTCTGATGGGATCCGGTGCTTTAGTGCTAGTGTGATCGCACCCGTTACATGTTGCGCCAAAAAATGCTCTTATGCCTCACGCGGGAGCCGTGGGGGCCGCAACGCACGAACCGACTAGCCGTCATAAAAACGGCCCCGAAAAACGCCCGAAATGAGCTTAAACGGCATCCGAAACGGTCCTGAACCGACTTCGTCTGTTCGCCACGTCGTAGCCAGCGGAACGAGCTTTCCGTGGCCACGAAAATCGCCGAATTCCGACATCGGTGTGCCAAGTTACAGTCCGGAGAGCCGGAACTGCTGCTTTTGTCGCACGCCGCGGCTCGTGTCGGGTGCGGGCGCTGCGGCGCGCAAGGCGAGGGTGAAAGGGAAGCAGAAGACCTTGATGGATCAGATACGGTGTGTTGCGGTAAGTGAAAAGAAGGTCGGAGGTTGGTGCCGACGACAAAAAAGCGCCGAAGGTAAATAGAGAGTGCAACACGAGGACTTCCCAGGAGGTCACCCATTCCAGTACTACTCTCGCCCAAGCACGCTTAACTTCGGAGTTCTGATGGGATCCGGTGCTTTAGTGCTGGTATGATCGCACACGTTACATGTTGCGCGAAAAAATGCTCTTATGCCTCACGCGGGAGCCGTGGGGGCCGCAACGCACGAACCGACTAGCCGTCATAGAAACGGCCCCGAAAAATGACTGAAACTAGCTTACACGGCATCCGAAACGGTCCCGAACCGACTTCGTCTGTTCGCCACGTCGTTGCCAGCGGAACGAGCTTTCCGTGGCCACAAAAATCGCCGAATTCCGACATCGGCGTGCCAAGTTACGGTCCGGCGAGCCGGAACTGCTGCTTTTGTCGCACGCCGCGGCTCGTGTCGGGTGTCGGCGCTGCGGCGCGCAAGGCGAGGGTGAAAGGGAAGCAGAAGACCTCGATGGATCAGATACGGTGTGTTGCGGTAAGTGAAAAGAACGTCGGAGGTTGGTGCCGACCACAAAAAAGCGTCGAAGGCAAAAAGAGAGTGCAACACGAGGACTTCCCAGGAGGTCACCCATCCCAGTACTACTCTCGCCCAAGCATGCTTAACTTCGAAGTTCTGATGGGATCCGGTTCTTTAGAACTGGTATGATCGCACCCGTTACATGTTGCGCGAAAAAATGCTCTTATGCCTCACGCGGGAGCCGTGGGGGCCGCAACGCACGAACCGACTAGCCGTCATAGAAACGACCCCGAAAAACGACCGAAACGCGCTTAAACGGCATCCGAAACGGTCCCGAACCGACTTTGTCTGTTCGCCACGTCGTAGCCAGCGGAACGAGCTTTCCGTGGCCACGAAAATCGCCGAATTCCGACATCGGCGTGCCAAGTTACGGTCCGGAGAGCCGGAACTGCTGCTTTTGTCGCACGCCGCGGCTCGTGTCGGGTGCCGGCGCTGCGGCGCGCAAGGCGAGGGTGAAAGGGAAGCAGAAGACCTCGATGGATCAGATACGGTGTGTTGCGGGAAGTGAAAAGAAGGTCGGAGGTTGGTGCCGACGACAAAAAAGCGCCGAAGGCAAAAAGAGAGTGCAACACGAGGACTTCCCAGGAGGTCACCCATCCCAGTACTACTCTCGCCCAAGCACGCTTAACTTCGGAGTTCTGATGGAATCCGGTGCTTTAGTGCTGGTATGATCGCACCCGTTACATGTTGCGCGAAAAAATGCTCTTATGCCTCACGCGGGAGCCGTGGGGGCCGCAACGCACAAACCGACTAGCCGTCATAGAAACGCCCCGAAAAACGCCCGAAACGAGCTTAAACGGCATCTGAAACGGTCCCGAACCGACTTCGTCTGTTCGTCACGTCGTAGCCAGCGGAACGTGCTTTCCGTGGCCAGGAAAATCGCCGAATTTCGACATCGGCGTGCCAAGTTACGGTCCGGCGAGCCGGAACTGCTGCGTTTGTCGCACGCCGCGGCTCGTGTCGGGTGCCGGCGCTGCGGCGCGCAAGGCGAGGGTGAAAGGGAAGCAGAAGACCTCGATGGATCAGATACGGTGTGTTGCGGGAAGTGAAAAGAAGGTCGGAGGTTGGTGCCGACGACAAAAAAGCGCCGAAGGCAAAAAGAGAGTGCAACACAAGGACTTCCCAGGAGGTCACCCATCCCAGTACTACTCTTGCTCAAGCACGCTTAACTTCAGAGTTCTGATGGGATCCGGTGCTTTAGTGCTGGTATGATGGCACCCGTTACATGTTGCGCGAAAAGATGCTCTTATGCCTCACGCGGGCGCCGTGGGGGCCGCAACGCACAAACCGACTAGCCGTCATAGAAACGCCCGAAATGAGCTTAAACGGCATCTGAAACGGTCCCGAACCGACTTCGTCTGTTCGTCACGTCGTAGCCAGCGGAACGAGCTTTCCGTGGCCAGGAAAATCGCCGAATTTCGACATCGGCGTGCCAAGTTACGGTCCGGCAAGCCGGAACTGCTGCGTTTGTCGCACGCCGCGGCTCGTGTCGGGTGCCGGCGCTGCGGCGTGCAAGGCGAGGGTGAAAGGGAAGCAGAAGACCTCGATGGATCAGATACGGTGTGTTGCGGGAAGTGAAAAGAAGGTCGGAGGTTGGTGCCGACGACAAAAAAGCGCCGAAGGCAAAAAGAGAGTGCAACACGAGGACTTCCCAGGAGGTCACCCATCCCAGTATTACTCTCGCCCAAGCACGCTTAACTTCAGAGTTCTGATGGGATCCGGTGCTTTAGTGCTAGTGTGATCGCACCCGTTACATGTTGCGCGAAAAAATGCTCTTATGCCTCACGCGGGAGCCGTGGGGGCCGCAACGCACGAACCGACTAGCCGTCATAAAACGGCCCCGAAAAACGCCCGAAATGAGCTTAAACGGCATCCGAAACGGTCCCGAACCGACTACGTCTGTTCGTCACGTCGTAGCCAGCGGAACGTGCTTTCCGTGGGCAGGAAAATCGCCGAATTTCGACATCGGCGTGCCAAGTTACGGTCCGGCGAGCCGGAACTGCTGCGTTTGTCGCACGCCGCGGCTTGTGTCGGGTGCCGGCGCTGCGGCGCGCAAGGCGAGGGTGAAAGGGAAGCAGAAGACCTCGATGGATCAGATACGGTGTGTTGCGGGAAGTGAAAAGAAGGTCGGAGGTTGGTGCCGACGACAAAAAAGCGCCGAAGGCAAAAAGAGAGTGCAATACAAGGACTTCCCAGGAGGTCACCCATCCCAGTACTACTCTCGCTCAAGCACGCTTAACTTCAGAGTTCTGATGGGATCCGGTGCTTTAGTGCTGGTATGATCGCACCCGTTACATGTTGCGCGAAAAAATGCTCTTATGCCTCACGCGGGAGCCGTGGAGGCCGCAACGCACAAACCGACTAGTCATCATAGAAACGCCCGAAATGATCTTAAACGGCATCTAAAACGGTCCCGAACCGACTTCGTCTGTTCGTCACGTCGTAGCCAGCGGAACGAGCTTTCCGTGGCCAGGAAAATCGCCGAATTTCGACATCGGCGTGCCAAGTTACGGTCTGGCGAGCCGGAACTGCTGCGTTTGTCGCACGCCGCGGCTCGTGTCGGGTGCCGGCGCTGCGGCGCGCAAGGCGAGGGTGAAAGGGAAGCAGAAGACCTCGATGGATCAGATACGGTGTGTTGCGGGAAGTGAAAAGAAGGTCGGAGGTTGGTGCCGACGACAAAAAAGCGCCGAAGGCAAAAAGAGAGTGCAACACGAGGACTTCCCAGGAGGTCACCCATCCCAGTACTACTCTCGCCCAAGCACGCTTAACTTCGAAGTTCTGATGGGATCCGGTGCTTTAGTGCTGGTATGATCGCACCCGTTACATGTTGCGCGAAAAAATGCTCTTATGCCTCACGCGGGAGCCGTGGGGGCCGCAACGCACGAACCGACTAGCCGTCATAGAAACGGCCCTGAAAAACGCCCGAAACGAGCTTAAACGGCATCCGAAACGGTCCCGTACCGACTTCGTCTGTTCGCCACGTCGTAGCCAGCGGAACGAGCTTTCCGTGGCCACGAAAATCGCCGAATTCCGACATCGGCGTGCCAAGTTACGGTCCGGCGACCCGGAACTGCTGCGTTTGTCGCACGCCGCGGCTCGTGTCGGGTGCCGGCGCTGCGGCGCGCAAGGCGAGGGTGAAAGGGAAGCAGAAGACCTCGATGGATCAGATACGGTGTGTTGCGGTAAGTGAAAAGAAGGTCGGAGGTTGGTGCCGACGACAAAAAGCGCCGAAGGCAAAAAGAGAGTGTAACACGAGGACTTCCCAGGAGGTCACCCATCCCAGTACTACTCTCGCCCAAGCACGCTTAACTTCAGAGTTCTGATGGGATCCGGTGCTTTAGTGCTAGTGTGATCACACCCGTTACATGTTGCGCGAAAAAATGCTCTTATGCCTCACGCGGGAGCCGTGGGGGCCGCAACGCACGAACCGACTAGCCGTCATAAAAACGGCCCCGAAAAACGCCCGAAATGAGCTTAAACGGCATCCGAAACGGTCCCGAACCGACTTCGTCTGTTCGTCACGTCGTAGCCAGCGGAACGTGCTTTCCGTGGGCAGGAAAATCGCCGAATTTCGACATCGGCGTGCCAAGTTACGGTCCGGCGAGCCGGAACTGCTGCGTTTGTCGCACGCCGCGGCTCGTGTCGGGTGCCGGCGCTGCGGCGCGCAAGGCGAGGGTGAAAGGGAAGCAGAAGACCTCGATGGATCAGATACGGTGTGTTGCGGGAAGTGAAAAGAAGGTCGGAGGTTGGTGCCGACGACAAAAAAGCGCCGAAGGCAAAAAGAGAGTGCAACACGAGGACTTCCCAGGAGGTCACCCATCCCAGTACTACTCTCGCCCAAGCACGCTTAACTTCAGAGTTCTGATGGGATCCGGTGCTTTAGTGCTAGTGTGATCGCACCCGTTACATGTTGCGCGAAAAAATGCTCTTATGCCTCACGCGGGAGCCGTGGGGGCCGCAACGTACGAACCGACTAGCCGTCATAAAAACGGCCCCGAAAAACGCCCGAAATGAGCTTAAACGGCATCCGAAACGGTCCCGAACCGACTTCGTCTGTTCGCCACGTCGTAGCCAGCGGAACGAGCTTTCCGTGACCACGAAAATCGCCGAATTCCGACATCGGTGTGCCAAGTTACAGTCCAGAGAGCCGGAACTGCTGCTTTTGTCGCACGCCGCGGCTCGTGTCGGGTGCGGGCGCTGCGGCGCGCAAGGCGAGGGTGAAAGGGAAGCAGAAGACCTTGATGGATCAGATACGGTGTGTTGCGGGAAGTGAAAAGAAGGTCGGAGGTTGGTGCCGACGACAAAAAAGCGCCGAAGGTAAATAGAGAGTGCAACACGAGGACTTCCCAGGAGGTCACCCATTCCAGTACTACTCTCGCCCAAGCACGCTTAACTTCGGAGTTCTGATGGGATCCGGTGCTTTAGTGCTGGTATGATCGCACCCGTTACATGTTGCGCGAAAAAATGCTCTTATGCCTCACGCGGGAGCCGTGGGGGCCGCAACGCACGAACCGACTAGCCGTCATAGAAACGGCCCCGAAAAACGCCCGAAACGAGCTTAAACGGCATCCGAAACGGTCCCGAACCGACTTCGTCTGTTCGCCACGTCGTAGCCAGCGGAACGAGCTTTCCGTGGCCACGAAAATCGCCGAATTCCGACATCGGCGTGCCAAGTTACGGTCCGGCGACCCGGAACTGCTGCGTTTGTCGCACGCCGCGGCTCGTGTCGGGTGCCGGCGCTGCGGCGCGCAAGGCGAGGGTGAAAGGGAAGCAGAAGACCTCGATGGATCAGATACGGTGTGTTGCGGGAAGTGAAAAGAAGGTCGGAGGTTGGTGCCGACGACAAAAAAGCGCCGAAGGCAAAAAGAGAGTGCAACACGAGGACTTCCCAGGAGGTCACCCATCCCAGTACTACTCTCGCCCAAGCACGCTTAACTTCAGAGTTCTGATGGGATCCGGTGCTTTAGTGCTAGTGTGATCGCACCCGTTACATGTTGCGCGAAAAAATGCTCTTATGCCTCACGCGGGAGCCGTGGGGGCCGCAACGTACGAACCGACTAGCCGTCATAAAAACGGCCCCGAAAAACGCCCGAAATGAGCTTAAACGGCATCCGAAACGGTCCCGAACCGACTTCGTCTGTTCGCCACGTCGTAGCCAGCGGAACGAGCTTTCCGTGGCCACGAAAATCGCCGAATTCCGACATCGGTGTGCCAAGTTACAGTCCAGAGAGCCGGAACTGCTGCTTTTGTCGCACGCCGCGGCTCGTGTCGGGTGCGGGCGCTGCGGCGCGCAAGGCGAGGGTGAAAGGGAAGCAGAAGACCTTGATGGATCAGATACGGTGTGTTGCGGGAAGTGAAAAGAAGGTCGGAGGTTGGTGCCGACGACAAAAAAGCGCCGAAGGCAAAAAGAGAGTGCAACACGAGGACTTCCCAGGAGGTCACCCATCCCAGTACTACTCTCGCCCAAGCACGCTTAACTTCGGAGTTCTGATGGGATCCGGTGCTTTAGTGCTGGTATGATCGCACCCGTTACATGTTGCGCGAAAAAATTCTCTTATGCCTCACGCGGGAGCCGTGGGGGCCGCAACGCACGAACCGACTAGCCGTCATAGAAACGGCCCCGAAAAACGCCCGAAACGAGCTTAAACGGCATCCGAAATGGTCACGAACCGACTTCGTCTGTTCGCCACGTCGTAGCCAGCAGAACGAGCTTTCCGTGGCCACGAAAATCGCCGAATTCCGACATCGGCGTGCCAAGTTACGGTCCGGCGACCCGGAACTGCTGCGTTTGTCGCACGCCGCGGCTCGTGTCGGGTGCCGGCGCTGCGGCGCGCAAGGCGAGGGTGAAAGGGAAGCAGAAGACCTCGATGGATCAGATACGGTGTGTTGCGGGAAGTGAAAAGAAGGTCGAAGGTTGGTGCCGACGACAAAAAAGCGCCGAAGGCAAAAAAAGAGTGCAACACAAGGACTTCCCAGGAGGTCACCCATCCCAGTACTACTCTCGCCCAAGCACGCTTAACTTCGGAGTTCTGATGGGATCCGGTGCTTTAGTGCTGGTATGATCGCACCCGTTACATGTTGCGCGAAAAAATGCTCTTATGCCTCACGCGGGAGCCGTGGGGGCCGCAACGCACGAACCGACTAGCCGTCATAGAAACGGCCCCGAAAAACGCCCGAAACGAGCTTAAACGGCATCCGAAACGTTCCCGAACCGACTTCGTCTGTTCGCCACGTCGTAGCCAGCGGAACGAGCTTTCCGTGGCCACGAAAATCGCCGAATTCCGACATCGGCGTGCCAAGTTACGGTCCGGCGACCAGGAACTGCTGCGTTTGTCGCACGCCGCGGCTCGTGTCGGGTGCCGGCGCTGCGGCGCGCAAGGCGAGGGTGAAAGGGAAGCAGAAGACCTCGATGGATCAGATACGGTGTGTTGCGGGAAGTGAAAAGAAGGTCGGAGGTTGGTGCCGACGACAAAAAAGCGCCGAAGGTAAAAAGAGAGTGCAACACGAGGACTTCCCAGGAGGTCACCCATCCCAGTACTACTCTCGCCCAAGCACGCTTAACTTCGGAGTTCTGATGGAATCCGGTGCTTTAGTGCTGGTATGATCGCACCCGTTACATGTTGCGCGAAAAAATGCTCTTATGCCTCACGCGGAAGCCGTGGGGGCCGCAACGCACAAACCGACTAGCCGTCATAGAAACGCCCCGAAAAACGCCCGAAACGAGCTTAAACGGCATCTGAAACGGTCCCGAACCGACTTCGTCTGTTCGTCACGTCGTAGCCAGCGGAACGTGCTTTCCGTGGCCAGGAAAATCGCCGAATTTTGACATCGGCGTGCCAAGTTACGGTCCGGCGAGCCGGAACTGCTGCGTTTGTCGCACGCCGCGGCTCGTGTCGGGTGCCGGCGCTGCGGCGCGCAAGGCGAGGGTGAAAGGGAAGCAGAAGACCTCGATGGATCAGATACGGTGTGTTGCGGGAAGTGAAAAGAAGGTCGGAGGTTGGTGCCGACGACAAAAAAGCGCCGAAGGCAAAAAGAGAGTGCAACACGAGGACTTCCCAGGAGGTCACCCATCCCAGTACTACTCTCGCCCAAGCACGCTTAACTTCGGAGTTCTGATGGGATCCGGTGCTTTAGTGCTGGTATGATCGCACCCGTTACATGTTGCGCGAAAAAATGCTCTTATGCCTCACGCGGGAGCCGTGGGGGCCGCAACGCACGAACCGACTAGCCGTCATAGAAACGGCCCCGAAAAACGCCCGAAACGAGCTTAAACGGCATCCGAAACGTTCCCGAACCGACTTCGTCTGTTCGCCACGTCGTAGCCAGCGGAACGAGCTTTCCGTGGCCACGAAAATCGCCGAATTCCGACATCGGCGTGCCAAGTTACGGTCCGGCGACCAGGAACTGCTGCGTTTGTCGCACGCCGCGGCTCGTGTCGGGTGCCGGCGCTGCGGCGCGCAAGGCGAGGGTGAAAGGGAAGCAGAAGACCTCGATGGATCAGATACGGTGTGTTGCGGGAAGTGAAAAGAAGGTCGGAGGTTGGTGCCGACGACAAAAAAGCGCCGAAGGTAAAAAGAGAGTGCAACACGAGGACTTCCCAGGAGGTCACCCATCCCAGTACTACTCTCGCCCAAGCACGCTTAACTTCGGAGTTCTGATGGAATCCGGTGCTTTAGTGCTGGTATGATCGCACCCGTTACATGTTGCGCGAAAAAATGCTCTTATGCCTCACGCGGAAGCCGTGGGGGCCGCAACGCACAAACCGACTAGCCGTCATAGAAACGCCCCGAAAAACGCCCGAAACGAGCTTAAACGGCATCTGAAACGGTCCCGAACCGACTTCGTCTGTTCGTCACGTCGTAGCCAGCGGAACGTGCTTTCCGTGGCCAGGAAAATCGCCGAATTTCGACATCGGCGTGCCAAGTTACGGTCCGGCGAGCCGGAACTGCTGCGTTTGTCGCACGCCGCGGCTCGTGTCGGGTGCCGGCGCTGCGGCGCGCAAGGCGAGGGTGAAAGGGAAGCAGAAGACCTCGATGGATCAGATACGGTGTGTTGCGGGAAGTGAAAAGAAGGTCGGAGGTTGGTGCCGACGACAAAAAAGCGCCGAAGGCAAAAAGAGAGTGCAACACGAGGACTTCCCAGGAGGTCACCCATCCCAGTACTACTCTCGCCCAAGCACGCTTAACTTCGGAGTTCTGATGGAATCCGGTGCTTTAGTGCTGGTATGATCGCACCCGTTACATGTTGCGCGAAAAAATGCTCTTATGCCTCACGCGGGAGCCGTGGGGGCCGCAACGCACAAACCGACTAGCCGTCATAGAAACGCCCGAAATGAGCTTAAACGGCATCTGAAACGGTCCCGAACCGACTTCGTCTGTTCGTCACGTCGTAGCCAGCGGAACGAGCTTTCCGTGGCCAGGAAAATCGCCGAATTTCGACATCGGCGTGCCAAGTTACGGTCCGGCGAGCCGGAACTGCTGCGTTTGTCGCACGCCGCGGCTCGTGTCGGGTGCCGGCGCTGCGGCGTGCAAGGCGAGGGTGAAAGGGAAGCAGAAGACCTCGATGGATCAGATACGGTGTGTTGCGGGAAGTGAAAAGAAGGTCGGAGGTTGGTGCCGACGACAAAAAAGCGCCGAAGGCAAAAAGAGAGTGCAACACGAGGACTTCCCAGGAGGTCACCCATCCCAGTACTACTCTCGCCCAAGCACGCTTAACTTCAGAGTTCTGATGGGATCCGGTGCTTTAGTGCTAGTGTGATCGCACCCGTTACATGTTGCGCGAAAAAATGCTCTTATGCCTCACGCGGGAGCCGTGGGGGCCGCAACGCACGAACCGACTAGCCGTCATAAAAACGGCCCCGAAAAACGCCCGAAATGAGCTTAAACGGCATCCGAAACGGTCCCGAACCGACGTCGTCTGTTCGTCACGTCGTAGCCAGCGGAACGTGCTTTCCGTGGGCAGGAAAATCGCCGAATTTCGACATCGGCGTGCCAAGTTACGGTCCGGCGAGCCGGAACTGCTGCGTTTGTCGCACGCCGCGGCTCGTGTCGGGTGCCGGCGCTGCGGCGCGCAAGGCGAGGGTGAAAGGGAAGCAGAAGACCTCGATGGATCAGATACGGTGTATTGCGGGAAGTGAAAAGAAGGTCGGAGGTTGGTGCCGACGACAAAAAAGCGCCGAAGGCAAAAAGAGAGTGCAACACAAGGACTTCCCAGGAGGTCACCCATCCCAGTACTACTCTCGCTCAAGCACGCTTAACTTCAGAGTTCTGATGGGATCCGGTGCTTTAGTGCTGGTATGATCGCACCCGTTACATGTTGCGCGAAAAAATGCTCTTATGCCTCACGCGGGAGCCGTGGGGGCCGCAACGCACAAACCGACTAGTCATCATAGAAACGCCCGAAATGATCTTAAACGGCATCTAAAACGGTCCCTAACCGACTTCGTCTGTTCGTCACGTCGTAGCCAGCGGAACGAGCTTTCCGTGGCCAGGAAAATCGCCGAATTTCGACATCGGCGTGCCAAGTTACGGTCTGGCGAGCCGGAACTGCTGCGTTTGTCGCACGCCGCGGCTCGTGTCGGGTGCCGGCGCTGCGGCGCGCAAGGCGAGGGTGAAAGGGAAGCAGAAGACCTCGATGGATCAGATACGGTGTGTTGCGGGAAGTGAAAAGAAGGTCGGAGGTTGGTGCCGACGACAAAAAAGCGCCGAAGGCAAAAAGAGAGTGCAACACGAGGACTTCCCAGGAGGTCACCCATCCCAGTACTACTCTCGCCCAAGCACGCTTAACTTCAGAGTTCTGATGGGATCCGGTGCTTTAGTGCTAGTGTGATCGCACCCGTTACATGTTGCGCCAAAAAATGCTCTTATGCCTCACGCGGGAGCCGTGGGGGCCGCAACGCACGAACCGACTAGCCGTCATAAAAACGGCCCCGAAAAACGCCCGAAATGAGCTTAAACGGCATCCGAAACGGTCCTGAACCGACTTCGTCTGTTCGCCACGTCGTAGCCAGCGGAACGAGCTTTCCGTGGCCACGAAAATCGCCGAATTCCGACATCGGTGTGCCAAGTTACAGTCCGGAGAGCCGGAACTGCTGCTTTTGTCGCACGCCGCGGCTCGTGTCGGGTGCGGGCGCTGCGGCGCGCAAGGCGAGGGTGAAAGGGAAGCAGAAGACCTCGATGGATCAGATACGGTGTGTTGCGGTAAGTGAAAAGATGGTCGGAGGTTGGTGCCGACGACAAAAAGCGCCGAAGGCAAAAAGAGAGTGCAACACGAGGACTTCCCAGGAGGTCACCCATCCCAGTACTACTGTCGCCCAAGCACGCTTAACTTCAGAGTTCTGATGGGATCCGGTGCTTTAGTGCTAGTGTGATCGCACCCGTTACATGTTGCGCGAAAAAATGCTCTTATGCCTCACGCGGGAGCCGTGGGGGCCGCAACGCACGAACCGACTAGCCGTCATAAAAACGGCCCCGAAAAACGCCCGAAATGAGCTTAAACGGCATCCGAAACGGTCCCGAACCGACTTTGTCTGTTCGTCACGTCGTAGCCAGCGGAACGAGCTTTCCGTGGCCACAAAAATCGCCGAATTCCGACATCGGCGTGCCAAGTTACGGTCCGGCGAGCCGGAACTGCTGCTTTTGTCGCACGCCGCGGCTCGTGTCGGGTGTCGGCGCTGCGGCGCGCAAGGCGAGGGTGAAAGGGAAGCAGAAGACCTCGATGGATCAGATACGGTGTGTTGCGGTAAGTGAAAAGAACGTCGGAGGTTGGTGCCGACCACAAAAAAGCGTCGAATGCAAAAAGAGAGTGCAACACGAGGACTTCCCAGGAGGTCACCCATCCCAGTACTACTCTCGCCCAAGCACGCTTAACTTCGAAGTTCTGATGGGATCCGGTTCTTTAGAACTGGTATGATCGCACCCGTTACATGTTGCGCGAAAAAATGCTCTTATGCCTCACGCGGGAGCCGTGGGGGCCGCAACGCACGAACCGACTAGCCGTCATAGAAACGACCCCGAAAAACGACCGAAACGAGCTTAAACGGCATCCGAAACGGTCCCGAACCGACTTTGTCTGTTCGCCACGTCGTAGCCAGCGGAACGAGCTTTCCGTGGCCACGAAAATCGCCGAATTCCGACATCGGTGTGCCAAGTTACAGTCCGGAGAGCCGGAACTGCTGCTTTTGTCGCACGCCGCGGCTCGTGTCGGGTGCGGGCGCTGCGGCGCGCAAGGCGAGGGTGAAAGGGAAGCAGAAGACCTCGATGGATCAGATACGGTGTGTTGCGGTAAGTGAAAAGATGGTCGGAGGTTGGTGCCGACGACAAAAAGCGCCGAAGGCAAAAAGAGAGTGCAACACGAGGACTTCCCAGGAGGTCACCCATCCCAGTACTACTCTCGCCCAAGCACGCTTAACTTCAGAGTTCTGATGGGATCCGGTGCTTTAGTGCTAGTGTGATCGCACCCGTTACATGTTGCGCGAAAAAATGCTCTTATGCCTCACGCGGGAGCCGTGGGGGCCGCAACGCACGAACCGACTAGCCGTCATAAAAACGGCCCCGAAAAACGCCCGAAATGAGCTTAAACGGCATCCGAAACGGTCCCGAACCGACTTCGTCTGTTCGTCACGTCGTAGCCAGCGGAACGTGCTTTCCGTGGGCAGGAAAATCGCCGAATTTCGACATCGGCGTGCCAAGTTACGGTCCGGCGAGCCGGAACTGCTGCGTTTGTCGCACGCCGCGGCTCGTGTCGGGTGCCGGCGCTGCGGCGCGCAAGGCGAGGGTGAAAGGGAAGCAGAAGACCTCGATGGATCAGATACGGTGTGTTGCGGGAAGTGAAAAGAAGGTCGGAGGTTGGTGCCGACGACAAAAAAGCGCCGAAGGCAAAAAGAGAGTGCAACACGAGGACTTCCCAGGAGGTCACCCATCCCAGTACTACTCTCGCCCAAGCACGCTTAACTTCAGAGTTCTGATGGGATCCGGTGCTTTAGTGCTAGTGTGATCGCACCCGTTACATGTTGCGCGAAAAAATGCTCTTATGCCTCACGCGGGAGCCGTGGGGGCCGCAACGTACGAACCGACTAGCCGTCATAAAAACGGCCCCGAAAAACGCCCGAACTGAGCTTAAACGGCATCCGAAACGGTCCCGAACCGACTTCGTCTGTTCGCCACGTCGTAGCCAGCGGAACGAGCTTTCCGTGGCCACGAAAATCGCCGAATTCCGACATCGGTGTGCCAAGTTACAGTCCAGAGAGCCGGAACTGCTGCTTTTGTCGCACGCCGCGGCTCGTGTCGGGTGCGGGCGCTGCGGCGCGCAAGGCGAGGGTGAAAGGGAAGCAGAAGACCTTGATGGATCAGATACGGTGTGTTGCGGGAAGTGAAAAGAAGGTCGGAGGTTGGTGCCGACGACAAAAAAGCGCCGAAGGTAAATAGAGAGTGCAACACGAGGACTTCCCAGGAGGTCACCCATTCCAGTACTACTCTCGCCCAAGCCCGCTTAACTTCGGAGTTCTGATGGGATCCGGTGCTTTAGTGCTGGTATGATCGCACCCGTTACATGTTGCGCGAAAAAATGCTCTTATGCCTCACGCGGGAGCCGTGGGGGCCGCAACGCACGAACCGACTAGCCGTCATAGAAACGGCCCCGAAAAACGCCCGAAACGAGCTTAAACGGCATCCGAAACGGTCCCGAACCGACTTCGTCTGTTCGCCACGTCGTAGCCAGCGGAACGAGCTTTCCGTGGCCACAAAAATCGCCGAATTCCGACATCGGCGTGCCAAGTTACGGTCCGGCGAGCCGGAACTGCTGCTTTTGTCGCACGCCGCGGCTCGTGTCGGGTGTCGGCGCTGCGGCGCGCAAGGCGAGGGTGAAAGGGAAGCAGAAGACCTCGATGGATCAGATACGGTGTGTTGCGGTAAGTGAAAAGAACGTCGGAGGTTGGTGCCGACCACAAAAAAGCGTCGAATGCAAAAAGAGAGTGCAACACGAGGACTTCCCAGGAGGTCACCCATCCCAGTACTACTCTCGCCCAAGCACGCTTAACTTCGAAGTTCTGATGGGATCCGGTTCTTTAGAACTGGTATGATCGCACCCGTTACATGTTGCGCGAAAAAATGCTCTTATGCCTCACGCGGGAGCCGTGGGGGCCGCAACGCACGAACCGACTAGCCGTCATAGAAACGACCCCGAAAAACGACCGAAACGAGCTTAAACGGCATCCGAAACGGTCCCGAACCGACTTTGTCTGTTCGCCACGTCGTAGCCAGCGGAACGAGCTTTCCGTGGCCACGAAAATCGCCGAATTCCGACATCGGCGTGCCAAGTTACGGTCCGGAGAGCCGGAACTGCTGCTTTTGTCGCACGCCGCGGCTCGTGTCGGGTGCCGGCGCTGCGGCGCGCAAGGCGAGGGTGAAAGGGAAGCAGAAGACCTCGATGGATCAGATACGGTGTGTTGCGGGAAGTGAAAAGAAGGTCGAAGGTTGGTGCCGACGACAAAAAAGCGCCGAAGGCAAAAAAAGAGTGCAACACAAGGACTTCCCAGGAGGTCACCCATCCCAGTACTACTCTCGCCCAAGCACGCTTAACTTCGGAGTTCTGATGGGATCCGGTGCTTTAGTGCTGGTATGATCGCACCCGTTACATGTTGCGCGAAAAAATGCTCTTATGCCTCACGCGGGAGCCGTGGGGGCCGCAACGCACGAACCGACTAGCCGTCATAGAAACGCCCGAAATGAGCTTAAACGGCATCTGAAACGGTCCCGAACCGACTTCGTCTGTTCGTCACGTCGTAGCCAGCGGAACGAGCTTTCCGTGGCCAGGAAAATCGCCGAATTTCGACATCGGCGTGCCAAGTTACGGTCCGGCGAGCCGGAACTGCTGCGTTTGTCGCACGCCGCGGCTCGTGTCGGGTGCCGGCGCTGCGGCGTGCAAGGCGAGGGTGAAAGGGATGCAGAAGACCTCGATGGATCAGATACGGTGTGTTGCGGGAAGTGAAAAGAAGGTCGGAGGTTGGTGCCGACGACAAAAAAGCGCCGAAGGCAAAAAGAGAGTGCAACACGAGGACTTCCCAGGAGGTCACCCATCCCAGTACTACTCTCGCCCAAGCACGCTTAACTTCAGAGTTCTGATGGGATCCGGTGCTTTAGTGCTAGTGTGATCGCACCCGTTACATGTTGCGCGAAAAAATGCTCTTATGCCTCACGCGGGAGCCGTGGGGGCCGCAACGCACGAACCGACTAGCCGTCATAAAAACGGCCCCGAAAAACGCCCGAAATGAGCTTAAACGGCATCCGAAACGGTCCCGAACCGACGTCGTCTGTTCGTCACGTCGTAGCCAGCGGAACGTGCTTTCCGTGGGCAGGAAAATCGCCGAATTTCGACATCGGCGTGCCAAGTTACGGTCCGGCGAGCCGGAACTGCTGCGTTTGTCGCACGCCGCGGCTCGTGTCGGGTGCCGGCGCTGCGGCGCGCAAGGCGAGGGTGAAAGGGAAGCAGAAGACCTCGATGGATCAGATACGGTGTATTGCGGGAAGTGAAAAGAAGGTCGGAGGTTGGTGCCGACGACAAAAAAGCGCCGAAGGCAAAAAGAGAGTGCAACACAAGGACTTCCCAGGAGGTCACCCATCCCAGTACTACTCTCGCTCAAGCACGCTTAACTTCAGAGTTCTGATGGGATCCGGTGCTTTAGTGCTGGTATGATCGCACCCGTTACATGTTGCGCGAAAAAATGCTCTTATGCCTCACGCGGGAGCCGTGGGGGCCGCAACGCACAAACCGACTAGTCATCATAGAAACGCCCGAAATGATCTTAAACGGCATCTAAAACGGTCCCGAACCGACTTCGTCTGTTCGTCACGTCGTAGCCAGCGGAACGAGCTTTCCGTGGCCAGGGAAATCGCCGAATTTCGACATCGGCGTGCCAAGTTACGGTCTGGCGAGCCGGAACTGCTGCGTTTGTCGCACGCCGCGGCTCGTGTCGGGTGCCGGCGCTGCGGCGCGCAAGGCGAGGGTGAAAGGGAAGCAGAAGACCTCGATGGATCAGATACGGTGTGTTGCGGGAAGTGAAAAGAAGGTCGGAGGTTGGTGCCGACGACAAAAAAGCGCCGAAGGCAAAAAGAGAGTGCAACACGAGGACTTCCCAGGAGGTCACCCATCCCAGTACTACTCTCGCCCAAGCACGCTTAACTTCAGAGTTCTGATGGGATCCGGTGCTTTAGTGCTAGTGTGATCGCACCCGTTACATGTTGCGCCAAAAAATGCTCTTATGCCTCACGCGGGAGCCGTGGGGGCCGCAACGCACGAACCGACTAGCCGTCATAAAAACGGCCCCGAAAAACGCCCGAAATGAGCTTAAACGGCATCCGAAACGGTCCTGAACCGACTTCGTCTGTTCGCCACGTCGTAGCCAGCGGAACGAGCTTTCCGTGGCCACGAAAATCGCCGAATTCCGACATCGGTGTGCCAAGTTACAGTCCGGAGAGCCGGAACTGCTGCTTTTGTCGCACGCCGCGGCTCGTGTCGGGTGCGGGCGCTGCGGCGCGCAAGGCGAGGGTGAAAGGGAAGCAGAAGACCTCGATGGATCAGATACGGTGTGTTGCGGTAAGTGAAAAGATGGTCGGAGGTTGGTGCCGACGACAAAAAGCGCCGAAGGCAAAAAGAGAGTGCAACACGAGGACTTCCCAGGAGGTCACCCATCCCAGTACTACTCTCGCCCAAGCACGCTTAACTTCAGAGTTCTGATGGGATCCGGTGCTTTAGTGCTAGTGTGATCGCACCCGTTACATGTTGCGCGAAAAAATGCTCTTATGCCTCACGCGGGAGCCGTGGGGGCCGCAACGCACGAACCGACTAGCCGTCATAAAAACGGCCCCGAAAAACGCCCGAAATGAGCTTAAACGGCATCCGAAACGGTCCCGAACCGACTTCGTCTGTTCGTCACGTCGTAGCCAGCGGAACGTGCTTTCCGTGGGCAGGAAAATCGCCGAATTTCGACATCGGCGTGCCAAGTTACGGTCCGGCGAGCCGGAACTGCTGCGTTTGTCGCACGCCGCGGCTCGTGTCGGGTGCCGGCGCTGCGGCGCGCAAGGCGAGGGTGAAAGGGAAGCAGAAGACCTCGATGGATCAGATACGGTGTGTTGCGGGAAGTGAAAAGAAGGTCGGAGGTTGGTGCCGACGACAAAAAAGCGCCGAAGGCAAAAAGAGAGTGCAACACGAGGACTTCCCAGGAGGTCACCCATCCCAGTACTACTCTCGCCCAAGCACGCTTAACTTCAGAGTTCTGATGGGATCCGGTGCTTTAGTGCTAGTGTGATCGCACCCGTTACATGTTGCGCGAAAAAATGCTCTTATGCCTCACGCGGGAGCCGTGGGGGCCGCAACGTACGAACCGACTAGCCGTCATAAAAACGGCCCCGAAAAACGCCCGAACTGAGCTTAAACGGCATCCGAAACGGTCCCGAACCGACTTCGTCTGTTCGCCACGTCGTAGCCAGCGGAACGAGCTTTCCGTGGCCACGAAAATCGCCGAATTCCGACATCGGTGTGCCAAGTTACAGTCCAGAGAGCCGGAACTGCTGCTTTTGTCGCACGCCGCGGCTCGTGTCGGGTGCGGGCGCTGCGGCGCGCAAGGCGAGGGTGAAAGGGAAGCAGAAGACCTTGATGGATCAGATACGGTGTGTTGCGGGAAGTGAAAAGAAGGTCGGAGGTTGGTGCCGACGACAAAAAAGCGCCGAAGGTAAATAGAGAGTGCAACACGAGGACTTCCCAGGAGGTCACCCATTCCAGTACTACTCTCGCCCAAGCCCGCTTAACTTCGGAGTTCTGATGGGATCCGGTGCTTTAGTGCTGGTATGATCGCACCCGTTACATGTTGCGCGAAAAAATGCTCTTATGCCTCACGCGGGAGCCGTGGGGGCCGCAACGCACGAACCGACTAGCCGTCATAGAAACGGCCCCGAAAAACGCCCGAAACGAGCTTAAACGGCATCCGAAACGGTCCCGAACCGACTTCGTCTGTTCGCCACGTCGTAGCCAGCGGAACGAGCTTTCCGTGGCCACAAAAATCGCCGAATTCCGACATCGGCGTGCCAAGTTACGGTCCGGCGAGCCGGAACTGCTGCTTTTGTCGCACGCCGCGGCTCGTGTCGGGTGTCGGCGCTGCGGCGCGCAAGGCGAGGGTGAAAGGGAAGCAGAAGACCTCGATGGATCAGATACGGTGTGTTGCGGTAAGTGAAAAGAACGTCGGAGGTTGGTGCCGACCACAAAAAAGCGTCGAATGCAAAAAGAGAGTGCAACACGAGGACTTCCCAGGAGGTCACCCATCCCAGTACTACTCTCGCCCAAGCACGCTTAACTTCGAAGTTCTGATGGGATCCGGTTCTTTAGAACTGGTATGATCGCACCCGTTACATGTTGCGCGAAAAAATGCTCTTATGCCTCACGCGGGAGCCGTGGGGGCCGCAACGCACGAACCGACTAGCCGTCATAGAAACGACCCCGAAAAACGACCGAAACGAGCTTAAACGGCATCCGAAACGGTCCCGAACCGACTTTGTCTGTTCGCCACGTCGTAGCCAGCGGAACGAGCTTTCCGTGGCCACGAAAATCGCCGAATTCCGACATCGGCGTGCCAAGTTACGGTCCGGAGAGCCGGAACTGCTGCTTTTGTCGCACGCCGCGGCTCGTGTCGGGTGCCGGCGCTGCGGCGCGCAAGGCGAGGGTGAAAGGGAAGCAGAAGACCTCGATGGATCAGATACGGTGTGTTGCGGGAAGTGAAAAGAAGGTCGGAGGTTGGTGCCGACGACAAAAAAGCGCCGAAGGCAAAAAGAGAGTGCAACACGAGGACTTCCCAGGAGGTCACCCATCCCAGTACTACTCTCGCCCAAGCACGCTTAACTTCGGAGTTCTGATGGAATCCGGTGCTTTAGTGCTGGTATGATCGCACCCGTTACATGTTGCGCGAAAAAATGCTCTTATGCCTCACGCGGGAGCCGTGGGGGCCGCAACGCACAAACCGACTAGCCGTCATAGAAACGCCCCGAAAAATGCCCGAAACGAGCTTAAACGGCATCTGAAACGGTCCCGAACCGACTTCGTCTGTTCGTGACGTCGTAGCCAGCGGAACGTGCTTTCCATGGCCAGGAAAATCGCCGAATTTCGACATCGGCGTGCCAAGTTACGGTCCGGCGAGCCGGAACTGCTGCGTTTGTCGCACGCCGCGGCTCGTGTCGGGTGCCGGCGCTGCGGCGCGCAAGGCGAGGGTGAAAGGGAAGCAGAAGACCTCGATGGATCAGATACGGTGTGTTGCGTGAAGTGAAAAGAAGGTCGGAGGTTGGTGCCGACGACAAAAAAGCGCCGAAGGCAAAAAGAGAGTGCAACACAAGGACTTCCCAGGAGGTCACCCATCCCAGTACTACTCTTGCTCAAGCACGCTTAACTTCAGAGTTCTGATGGGATCCGGTGCTTTAGTGCTGGTATGATCGCACCCGTTACATGTTGCGCGAAAAAATGCTCTTATGCCTCACGCGGGCGCCGTGGGGGCCGCAACGCACAAACCGACTAGCCGTCATAGAAACGCCCGAAATGAGCTTAAACGGCATCTGAAACGGTCCCGAACCGACTTCGTCTGTTCGTCACGTCGTAGCCAGCGGAACGAGCTTTCCGTGGCCAGGAAAATCGCCGAGTTTCGACATCGGCGTGCCAAGTTACGGTCCGGCGAGCCGGAACTGCTGCGTTTGTCGCACGCCGCGGCTCGTGTCGGGTGCCGGCGCTGCGGCGTGCAAGGCGAGGGTGAAAGGGAAGCAGAAGACCTCGATGGATCAGATACGGTGTGTTGCGGGAAGTGAAAAGTAGGTCGGAGGTTGGTGCCGACGACAAAAAAGCGCCGAAGGCAAAAAAAGAGTGCAACACGAGGACTTCCCAGGAGGTCACCCATCCCAGTACTACTCTCGCCCAAGCACGCTTAACTTCAGAGTTCTGATGGGATCCGGTGCTTTAGTGCTAGTGTGATCGCACCCGTTACATGTTGCGCGAAAAAATGCTCTTATGCCTCACGCGGGAGCCGTGGGGGCCGCAACGCACGAACCGACTAGCCGTCATAAAAACGGCCCCGAAAAACGCCCGAAATGAGCTTAAACGGCATCCGAAACGGTCCCGAACCGACTTCGTCTGTTCGTCACGTCGTAGCCAGCAGAACGTGCTTTCCGTGGGCAGGAAAATCGCCGAATTTCGACATCGGCGTGCCAAGTTACGGTCCGGCGAGCCGGAACTGCTGCGTTTGTCGCACGCCGCGGCTCGTGTCGGGTGCCGGCGCTGCGGCGCGCAAGGCGAGGGTGAAAGGGAAGCAGAAGACCTCGATGGATCAGATACGGTGTGTTGCGGGAAGTGAAAAGAAGGTCGGAGGTTGGTGCCGACGACAAAAAAGCGCCGAAGGCAAAAAGAGAGTGCAACACAAGGACTTCCCAGGAGGTCACCCATCCCAGTACTACTCTCGCTCAAGCACGCTTAACTTCAGAGTTCTGATGGGATCCGGTGCTTTAGTGCTGGTATGATCGCACCCGTTACATGTTGCGCGAAAAAATGCTCTTATGCCTCACGCGGGAGCCGTGGGGGCCGCAACGCACAAACCGACTAGTCATCATAGAAACGCCCGAAATGATCTTAAACGGCATCTAAAACGGTCCCGAACCGACTTCGTCTGTTCGTCACGTCGTAGCCAGCGGAACGAGCTTTCCGTGGCCAGGAAAATCGCCGAATTTCGACATCGGCGTGCCAAGTTACGGTCTGGCGAGCCGGAACTGCTGCGTTTGTCGCACGCCGCGGCTCGTGTCGGGTGCCGGCGCTGCGGCGCGCAAGGCGAGGGTGAAAGGGAAGCAGAAGACCTCGATGGATCAGATACGGTGTGTTGCGGGAAGTGAAAAGAAGGTCGGAGGTTGGTGCCGACGACAAAAAAGCGCCGAAGGCAAAAAGAGAGTGCAACACGAGGACTTCCCAGGAGGTCACCCATCCCAGTACTACTCTCGCCCAAGCACGCTTAACTTCAGAGTTCTAATGGGATCCGGTGCTTTAGTGCTAGTGTGATCGCACCCGTTACATGTTGCGCGAAAAAATGCTCTTATGCCTCACGCGGGAGCCGTGGGGGCCGCAACGCACGAACCGACTAGCCGTCATAAAAACGGCCCCGAAAAACGCCCGAAATGAGCTTAAACGGCATCCGAAACGGTCCCGAACCGACTTCGTCTGTTCGTCACGTCGTAGCCAGCGGAACGTGCTTTCCGTGGGCAGGAAAATCGCCGAATTTCGACATCGGCGTGCCAAGTTACGGTCCGGCGAGCCGGAACTGCTGCGTTTGTCGCACGCCGCGGCTCGTGTCGGGTGCCGGCGCTGCGGCGCGCAAGGCGAGGGTGAAAGGGAAGCAGAAGACCTCGATGGATCAGATACGGTGTGTTGCGGGAAGTGAAAAGAAGGTCGGAGGTTGGTGCCGACGACAAAAAAGCGCCGAAGGCAAAAAGAGAGTGCAACACGAGGACTTCCCAGGAGGTCACCCATCCCAGTACTACTCTCGCCCAAGCACGCTTAACTTCAGAGTTCTGATGGGATCCGGTGCTTTAGTGCTAGTGTGATCGCACCCGTTACATGTTGCGCGAAAAAATGCTCTTATGCCTCACGCGGGAGCCGTGGGGGCCGCAACGTACGAACCGACTAGCCGTCATAAAAACGGCCCCGAAAAACGCCCGAACTGAGCTTAAACGGCATCCGAAACGGTCCCGAACCGACTTCGTCTGTTCGCCACGTCGTAGCCAGCGGAACGAGCTTTCCGTGGCCACGAAAATCGCCGAATTCCGACATCGGTGTGCCAAGTTACAGTCCAGAGAGCCGGAACTGCTGCTTTTGTCGCACGCCGCGGCTCGTGTCGGGTGCGGGCGCTGCGGCGCGCAAGGCGAGGGTGAAAGGGAAGCAGAAGACCTTGATGGATCAGATACGGTGTGTTGCGGGAAGTGAAAAGAAGGTCGGAGGTTGGTGCCGACGACAAAAAAGCGCCGAAGGTAAATAGAGAGTGCAACACGAGGACTTCCCAGGAGGTCACCCATTCCAGTACTACTCTCGCCCAAGCCCGCTTAACTTCGGAGTTCTGATGGGATCCGGTGCTTTAGTGCTGGTATGATCGCACCCGTTACATGTTGCGCGAAAAAATGCTCTTATGCCTCACGCGGGAGCCGTGGGGGCCGCAACGCACGAACCGACTAGCCGTCATAGAAACGGCCCCGAAAAACGCCCGAAACGAGCTTAAACGGCATCCGAAACGGTCCCGAACCGACTTCGTCTGTTCGCCACGTCGTAGCCAGCGGAACGAGCTTTCCGTGGCCACAAAAATCGCCGAATTCCGACATCGGCGTGCCAAGTTACGGTCCGGCGAGCCGGAACTGCTGCTTTTGTCGCACGCCGCGGCTCGTGTCGGGTGTCGGCGCTGCGGCGCGCAAGGCGAGGGTGAAAGGGAAGCAGAAGACCTCGATG
Organism: Nuphar pumila; assembly: GCF_984573655.1. Lineage (NCBI taxonomy): Eukaryota > Viridiplantae > Streptophyta > Magnoliopsida > Nymphaeales > Nymphaeaceae > Nuphar > Nuphar pumila. The sequence goes on along the minus strand of NC_143249.1, from coordinate 161,871,651 downwards.
GATCAGATACGGTGTGTTGCGGTAAGTGAAAAGAACGTCGGAGGTTGGTGCCGACCACAAAAAAGCGTCGAATGCAAAAAGAGAGTGCAACACGAGGACTTCCCAGGAGGTCACCCATCCCAGTACTACTCTCGCCCAAGCACGCTTAACTTCGAAGTTCTGATGGGATCCGGTTCTTTAGAACTGGTATGATCGCACCCGTTACATGTTGCGCGAAAAAATGCTCTTATGCCTCACGCGGGAGCCGTGGGGGCCGCAACGCACGAACCGACTAGCCGTCATAGAAACGACCCCGAAAAACGACCGAAACGAGCTTAAACGGCATCCGAAACGGTCCCGAACCGACTTTGTCTGTTCGCCACGTCGTAGCCAGCGGAACGAGCTTTCCGTGGCCACGAAAATCGCCGAATTCCGACATCGGCGTGCCAAGTTACGGTCCGGAGAGCCGGAACTGCTGCTTTTGTCGCACGCCGCGGCTCGTGTCGGGTGCCGGCGCTGCGGCGCGCAAGGCGAGGGTGAAAGGGAAGCAGAAGACCTCGATGGATCAGATACGGTGTGTTGCGGGAAGTGAAAAGAAGGTCGGAGGTTGGTGCCGACGACAAAAAAGCGCCGAAGGCAAAAAGAGAGTGCAACACGAGGACTTCCCAGGAGGTCACCCATCCCAGTACTACTCTCGCCCAAGCACGCTTAACTTCGGAGTTCTGATGGAATCCGGTGCTTTAGTGCTGGTATGATCGCACCCGTTACATGTTGCGCGAAAAAATGCTCTTATGCCTCACGCGGGAGCCGTGGGGGCCGCAACGCACAAACCGACTAGCCGTCATAGAAACGCCCCGAAAAACGCCCGAAACGAGCTTAAACGGCATCTGAAACGGTCCCGAACCGACTTCGTCTGTTCGTGACGTCGTAGCCAGCGGAACGTGCTTTCCATGGCCAGGAAAATCGCCGAATTTCGACATCGGCGTGCCAAGTTACGGTCCGGCGAGCCGGAACTGCTGCGTTTGTCGCACGCCGCGGCTCGTGTCGGGTGCCGGCGCTGCGGCGCGCAAGGCGAGGGTGAAAGGGAAGCAGAAGACCTCGATGGATCAGATACGGTGTGTTGCGTGAAGTGAAAAGAAGGTCGGAGGTTGGTGCCGACGACAAAAAAGCGCCGAAGGCAAAAAGAGAGTGCAACACAAGGACTTCCCAGGAGGTCACCCATCCCAGTACTACTCTTGCTCAAGCACGCTTAACTTCAGAGTTCTGATGGGATCCGGTGCTTTAGTGCTGGTATGATCGCACCCGTTACATGTTGCGCGAAAAAATGCTCTTATGCCTCACGCGGGCGCCGTGGGGGCCGCAACGCACAAACCGACTAGCCGTCATAGAAACGCCCGAAATGAGCTTAAACGGCATCTGAAACGGTCCCGAACCGACTTCGTCTGTTCGTCACGTCGTAGCCAGCGGAACGAGCTTTCCGTGGCCAGGAAAATCGCCGAGTTTCGACATCGGCGTGCCAAGTTACGGTCCGGCGAGCCGGAACTGCTGCGTTTGTCGCACGCCGCGGCTCGTGTCGGGTGCCGGCGCTGCGGCGTGCAAGGCGAGGGTGAAAGGGAAGCAGAAGACCTCGATGGATCAGATACGGTGTGTTGCGGGAAGTGAAAAGTAGGTCGGAGGTTGGTGCCGACGACAAAAAAGCGCCGAAGGCAAAAAAAGAGTGCAACACGAGGACTTCCCAGGAGGTCACCCATCCCAGTACTACTCTCGCCCAAGCACGCTTAACTTCAGAGTTCTGATGGGATCTGGTGCTTTAGTGCTAGTGTGATCGCACCCGTTACATGTTGCGCGAAAAAATGCTCTTATGCCTCACGCGGGAGCCGTGGGGGCCGCAACGCACGAACCGACTAGCCGTCATAAAAACGGCCCCGAAAAACGCCCGAAATGAGCTTAAACGGCATCCGAAACGGTCCCGAACCGACTTCGTCTGTTCGTCACGTCGTAGCCAGCAGAACGTGCTTTCCGTGGGCAGGAAAATCGCCGAATTTCGACATCGGCGTGCCAAGTTACGGTCCGGCGAGCCGGAACTGCTGCGTTTGTCGCACGCCGCGGCTCGTGTCGGGTGCCGGCGCTGCGGCGCGCAAGGCGAGGGTGAAAGGGAAGCAGAAGACCTCGATGGATCAGATACGGTGTGTTGCGGGAAGTGAAAAGAAGGTCGGAGGTTGGTGCCGACGACAAAAAAGCGCCGAAGGCAAAAAGAGAGTGCAACACAAGGACTTCCCAGGAGGTCACCCATCCCAGTACTACTCTCGCTCAAGCACGCTTAACTTCAGAGTTCTGATGGGATCCGGTGCTTTAGTGCTGGTATGATCGCACCCGTTACATGTTGCGCGAAAAAATGCTCTTATGCCTCACGCGGGAGCCGTGGGGGCCGCAACGCACAAACCGACTAGTCATCATAGAAACGCCCGAAATGATCTTAAACGGCATCTAAAACGGTCCCGAACCGACTTCGTCTGTTCGTCACGTCGTAGCCAGCGGAACGAGCTTTCCGTGGCCAGGAAAATCGCCGAATTTCGACATCGGCGTGCCAAGTTACGGTCTGGCGAGCCGGAACTGCTGCGTTTGTCGCACGCCGCGGCTCGTGTCGGGTGCCGGCGCTGCGGCGCGCAAGGCGAGGGTGAAAGGGAAGCAGAAGACCTCGATGGATCAGATACGGTGTGTTGCGGGAAGTGAAAAGAAGGTCGGAGGTTGGTGCCGACGACAAAAAAGCGCCGAAGGCAAAAAGAGAGTGCAACACGAGGACTTCCCAGGAGGTCACCCATCCCAGTACTACTCTCGCCCAAGCACGCTTAACTTCAGAGTTCTAATGGGATCCGGTGCTTTAGTGCTAGTGTGATCGCACCCGTTACATGTTGCGCGAAAAAATGCTCTTATGCCTCACGCGGGAGCCGTGGGGGCCGCAACGCACGAACCGACTAGCCGTCATAAAAACGGCCCCGAAAAACGCCCGAAATGAGCTTAAACGGCATCCGAAACGGTCCCGAACCGACTTCGTCTGTTCGCCACGTCGTAGCCAGCGGAACGAGCTTTCCGTGGCCACGAAAATCGCCGAATTCCGACATCGGTGTGCCAAGTTACAGTCCGGAGAGCCGGAATTGCTGCTTTTGTCGCACGCCGCGGCTCGTGTCGGGTGCGGGCGCTGCGGCGCGCAAGGCGAAGGTGAAAGGGAAGCAGAAGACCTTGATGGATCAGATACGGTGTGTTGCGGTAAGTGAAAAGAAGGTCGGAGGTTGGTGCCGACGACAAAAAAGCGCCGAAGGTAAATAGAGAGTGCAACACGAGGACTTCCCAGGAGGTCACCCATTCCAGTACTACTCTCGCCCAAGCACGCTTAACTTCAGAGTTCTGATGGGATCCGGTGCTTTAGTGCTGCTATGATCGCACACGTTACATGTTGCGCGAAAAAATGCTCTTATGCCTCACGCGGGAGCCGTGGGGGCCGCAACGCACGAACCGACTAGCCGTCATAGAAACGGCCCCGAAAAACGACTGAAACTAGCTTAAACGGCATCCGAAACGGTCCCGAACCGACTTCGTCTGTTCGCCACGTCGTAGCCAGCGGAACGAGCTTTCCGTGGCCACGAAAATCGCCGAATTCCGACATCGGTGTGCCAAGTTACAGTCCGGAGAGCCGGAACTGCTGCTTTTGTCGCACGCCGCGGCTCGTGTCGGGTGCGGGCGCTGCGGCGCGCAAGGCGAGGGTGAAAGGGAAGCAGAAGACCTTGATGGATCAGATACGGTGTGTTGCGGTAAGTGAAAAGAAGGTCGGAGGTTGGTGCCGACGACAAAAAAGCGCCGAAGGTAAATAGAGAGTGCAACACGAGGACTTCCCAGGAGGTCACCCATTCCAGTACTACTCTCGCCCAAGCACGCTTAACTTCGGAGTTCTGATGGGATCCGGTGCTTTAGTGCTGGTATGATCGCACACGTTACATGTTGCGCGAAAAAATGCTCTTATGCCTCACGCGGGAGCCGTGGGGGCCGCAACGCACGAACCGACTAGCCGTCATAGAAACGGCCCCGAAAAATGACTGAAACTAGCTTACACGGCATCCGAAACGGTCCCGAACCGACTTCGTCTGTTCGCCACGTCGTTGCCAGCGGAACGAGCTTTCCGTGGCCACAAAAATCGCCGAATTCCGACATCGGCGTGCCAAGTTACGGTCCGGCGAGCCGGAACTGCTGCTTTTGTCGCACGCCGCGGCTCGTGTCGGGTGTCGGCGCTGCGGCGCGCAAGGCGAGGGTGAAAGGGAAGCAGAAGACCTCGATGGATCAGATACGGTGTGTTGCGGGAAGTGAAAAGAAGGTCGGAGGTTGGTGCCGACGACAAAAAAGCGCCGAAGGCAAAAAGAGAGTGCAACACAAGGACTTCCCAGGAGGTCACTCATCCCAGTACTACTCTTGCTCAAGCACGCTTAACTTCGAAGTTCTGATGGGATCCGGTTCTTTAGAACTGGTATGATCGCACCCGTTACATGTTGCGCGAAAAAATGCTCTTATGCCTCACGCGGGAGCCGTGGGGGCCGCAACGCACGAACCGACTAGCCGTCATAGAAACGACCCCGAAAAACGACCGAAACGCGCTTAAACGGCATCCGAAACGGTCCCGAACCGACTTTGTCTGTTCGCCACGTCGTAGCCAGCGGAACGAGCTTTCCGTGGCCACGAAAATCGCCGAATTCCGACATCGGCGTGCCAAGTTACGGTCCGGAGAGCCGGAACTGCTGCTTTTGTCGCACGCCGCGGCTCGTGTCGGGTGCCGGCGCTGCGGCGCGCAAGGCGAGGGTGAAAGGGAAGCAGAAGACCTCGATGGATCAGATACGGTGTGTTGCGGGAAGTGAAAAGAAGGTCGGAGGTTGGTGCCGACGACAAAAAAGCGCCGAAGGCAAAAAGAGAGTGCAACACGAGGACTTCCCAGGAGGTCACCCATCCCAGTACTACTCTCGCCCAAGCACGCTTAACTTCGGAGTTCTGATGGAATCCGGTGCTTTAGTGCTGGTATGATCGCACCCGTTACATGTTGCGCGAAAAAATGCTCTTATGCCTCACGCGGGAGCCGTGGGGGCCGCAACGCACAAACCGACTAGCCGTCATAGAAACGCCCGAAATGAGCTTAAACGGCATCTGAAACGGTCCCGAACCGACTTCGTCTGTTCGTCACGTCGTAGCCAGCGGAACGAGCTTTCCGTGGCCAGGAAAATCGCCGAATTTCGACATCGGCGTGCCAAGTTACGGTCCGGCAAGCCGGAACTGCTGCGTTTGTCGCACGCCGCGGCTCGTGTCGGGTGCCGGCGCTGCGGCGTGCAAGGCGAGGGTGAAAGGGAAGCAGAAGACCTCGATGGATCAGATACGGTGTGTTGCGGGAAGTGAAAAGAAGGTCGGAGGTTGGTGCCGACGACAAAAAAGCGCCGAAGGCAAAAAGAGAGTGCAACACGAGGACTTCCCAGGAGGTCACCCATCCCAGTACTACTCTCGCCCAAGCACGCTTAACTTCAGAGTTCTGATGGGATCCGGTGCTTTAGTGCTAGTGTGATCGCACCCGTTACATGTTGCGCGAAAAAATGCTCTTATGCCTCACGCGGGAGCCGTGGGGGCCGCAACGCACGAACCGACTAGCCGTCATAAAACGGCCCCGAAAAACGCCCGAAATGAGCTTAAACGGCATCCGAAACGGTCCCGAACCGACTTCGTCTGTTCGTCACGTCGTAGCCAGCGGAACGTGCTTTCCGTGGGCAGGAAAATCGCCGAATTCCGACATCGGTGTGCCAAGTTACAGTCCGGAGAGCCGGAACTGCTGCTTTTGTCGCACGCCGCGGCTCGTGTCGGGTGCGGGCGCTGCGGCGCGCAAGGCGAGGGTGAAAGGGAAGCAGAAGACCTTGATGGATCAGATACGGTGTGTTGCGGTAAGTGAAAAGAAGGTCGGAGGTTGGTGCCGACGACAAAAAAGCGCCGAAGGTAAATAGAGAGTGCAACACGAGGACTTCCCAGGAGGTCACCCATTCCAGTACTACTCTCGCCCAAGCACGCTTAACTTCAGAGTTCTGATGGGATCCGGTGCTTTAGTGCTGCTATGATCGCACACGTTACATGTTGCGCGAAAAAATGCTCTTATGCCTCACGCGGGAGCCGTGGGGGCCGCAACGCACGAACCGACTAGCCGTCATAGAAACGGCCCCGAAAAACGACTGAAACTAGCTTAAACGGCATCCGAAACGGTCCCGAACCGACTTCGTCTGTTCGCCACGTCGTAGCCAGCGGAACGAGCTTTCCGTGGCCACGAAAATCGCCGAATTCCGACATCGGTGTGCCAAGTTACAGTCCGGAGAGCCGGAACTGCTGCTTTTGTCGCACGCCGCGGCTCGTGTCGGGTGCGGGCGCTGCGGCGCGCAAGGCGAGGGTGAAAGGGAAGCAGAAGACCTTGATGGATCAGATACGGTGTGTTGCGGGAAGTGAAAAGAAGGTCGGAGGTTGGTGCCGACGACAAAAAAGCGCCGAAGGCAAAAAGAGAGTGCAACACGAGGACTTCCCAGGAGGTCACCCATCCCAGTACTACTCTCGCCCAAGCACGCTTAACTTCAGAGTTCTGATGGGATCCGGTGCTTTAGTGCTAGTGTGATCGCACCCGTTACATGTTGCGCGAAAAAATGCTCTTATGCCTCACGCGGGAGCCGTGGGGGCCGCAACGCACGAACCGACTAGCCGTCATAAAACGGCCCCGAAAAACGCCCGAAATGAGCTTAAACGGCATCCGAAACGGTCCCGAACCGACTTCGTCTGTTCGTCACGTCGTAGCCAGCGAACGTGCTTTCCGTGGCCAGGAAAATCGCCGAATTTCGACATCGGCGTGCCAAGTTACGGTCCGGCGAGCCGGAACTGCTGCGTTTGTCGCACGCCGCGGCTCGTGTCGGGTGCCGGCGCTGCGGCGCGCAAGGCGAGGGTGAAAGGGAAGCAGAAGACCTCGATGGATCAGATACGGTGTGTTGCGGGAAGTGAAAAGAAGGTCGGAGGTTGGTGCCGACGACAAAAAAGCGCCGAAGGCAAAAAGAGAGTGCAACACAAGGACTTCCCAGGAGGTCACCCATCCCAGTACTACTCTTGCTCAAGCACGCTTAACTTCAGAGTTCTGATGGGATCCGGTGCTTTAGTGCTGGTATGATGGCACCCGTTACATGTTGCGCGAAAAAATGCTCTTATGCCTCACGCGGGCGCCGTGGGGGCCGCAACGCACAAACCGACTAGCCGTCATAGAAACGCCCGAAATGAGCTTAAACGGCATCTGAAACGGTCCCGAACCGACTTCGTCTGTTCGTCACGTCGTAGCCAGCGGAACGAGCTTTCCGTGGCCAGGAAAATCGCCGAATTTCGACATCGGCGTGCCAAGTTACGGTCCGGCAAGCCGGAACTGCTGCGTTTGTCGCACGCCGCGGCTCGTGTCGGGTGCCGGCGCTGCGGCGTGCAAGGCGAGGGTGAAAGGGAAGCAGAAGACCTCGATGGATCAGATACGGTGTGTTGCGGGAAGTGAAAAGAAGGTCGGAGGTTGGTGCCGACGACAAAAAAGCGCCGAAGGCAAAAAGAGAGTGCAACACGAGGACTTCCCAGGAGGTCACCCATCCCAGTACTACTCTCGCCCAAGCACGCTTAACTTCAGAGTTCTGATGGGATCCGGTGCTTTAGTGCTAGTGTGATCGCACCCGTTACATGTTGCGCGAAAAAATGCTCTTATGCCTCACGCGGGAGCCGTGGGGGCCGCAACGCACGAACCGACTAGCCGTCATAAAACGGCCCCGAAAAACGCCCGAAATGAGCTTAAACGGCATCCGAAACGGTCCCGAACCGACTTCGTCTGTTCGTCACGTCGTAGCCAGCGGAACGTGCTTTCCGTGGGCAGGAAAATCGCCGAATTTCGACATCGGCGTGCCAAGTTACGGTCCGGCGAGCCGGAACTGCTGCGTTTGTCGCACGCCGCGGCTCGTGTCGGGTGCCGGCGCTGCGGCGCGCAAGGCGAGGGTGAAAGGGAAGCAGAAGACCTCGATGGATCAGATACGGTGTGTTGCGGGAAGTGAAAAGAAGGTCGGAGGTTGGTGCCGACGACAAAAAAGCGCCGAAGGCAAAAAGAGAGTGCAATACAAGGACTTCCCAGGAGGTCACCCATCCCAGTACTACTCTCGCTCAAGCACGCTTAACTTCAGAGTTCTGATGGGATCCGGTGCTTTAGTGCTGGTATGATCGCACCCGTTACATGTTGCGCGAAAAAATGCTCTTATGCCTCACGCGGGAGCCGTGGGGGCCGCAACGCACAAACCGACTAGTCATCATAGAAACGCCCGAAATGATCTTAAACGGCATCTAAAACGGTCCCGAACCGACTTCGTCTGTTCGTCACGTCGTAGCCAGCGGAACGAGCTTTCCGTGGCCAGGAAAATCGCCGAATTTCGACATCGGCGTGCCAAGTTACGGTCTGGCGAGCCGGAACTGCTGCGTTTGTCGCACGCCGCGGCTCGTGTCGGGTGCCGGCGCTGCGGCGCGCAAGGCGAGGGTGAAAGGGAAGCAGAAGACCTCGATGGATCAGATACGGTGTGTTGCGGGAAGTGAAAAGAAGGTCGGAGGTTGGTGCCGACGACAAAAAAGCGCCGAAGGCAAAAAGAGAGTGCAACACGAGGACTTCCCAGGAGGTCACCCATCCCAGTACTACTCTCGCCCAAGCACGCTTAACTTCAGAGTTCTGATGGGATCCGGTGCTTTAGTGCTAGTGTGATCGCACCCGTTACATGTTGCGCGAAAAAATGCTCTTATGCCTCACGCGGGAGCCGTGGGGGCCGCAACGCACAAACCGACTAGCCGTCATAGAAACGCCCCGAAAAACGCCCGAAACGAGCTTAAACGGCATCTGAAACGGTCCCGAACCGACTTCGTCTGTTCGTCACGTCGTAGCCAGCGAACGTGCTTTCCGTGGCCAGGAAAATCGCCGAATTTCGACATCGGCGTGCCAAGTTACGGTCCGGCGAGCCGGAACTGCTGCGTTTGTCGCACGCCGCGGCTCGTGTCGGGTGCCGGCGCTGCGGCGCGCAAGGCGAGGGTGAAAGGGAAGCAGAAGACCTCGATGGATCAGATACGGTGTGTTGCGGGAAGTGAAAAGAAGGTCGGAGGTTGGTGCCGACGACAAAAAAGCGCCGAAGGCAAAAAGAGAGTGCAACACAAGGACTTCCCAGGAGGTCACCCATCCCAGTACTACTCTTGCTCAAGCACGCTTAACTTCAGAGTTCTGATGGGATCCGGTGCTTTAGTGCTGGTATGATCGCACCCGTTACATGTTGCGCGAAAAAATGCTCTTATGCCTCACGCGGGAGCCGTGGGGGCCGCAACGCACAAACCGACTAGTCATCATAGAAACGCCCGAAATGATCTTAAACGGCATCTAAAACGGTCCCGAACCGACTTCGTCTGTTCGTCACGTCGTAGCCAGCGGAACGAGCTTTCCGTGGCCAGGAAAATCGCCGAATTTCGACATCGGCGTGCCAAGTTACGGTCTGGCGAGCCGGAACTGCTGCGTTTGTCGCACGCCGCGGCTCGTGTCGGGTGCCGGCGCTGCGGCGCGCAAGGCGAGGGTGAAAGGGAAGCAGAAGACCTCGATGGATCAGATACGGTGTGTTGCGGTAAGTGAAAAGAAGGTCGGAGGTTGGTGCCGACGACAAAAAGCGCCGAAGGCAAAAAGAGAGTGCAACACGAGGACTTCCCAGGAGGTCACCCATCCCAGTACTACTCTCGCCCAAGCACGCTTAACTTCAGAGTTCTGATGGGATCCGGTGCTTTAGTGCTAGTGTGATCGCACCCGTTACATGTTGCGCGAAAAAATGCTCTTATGCCTCACGCGGGAGCCGTGGGGGCCGCAACGCACGAACCGACTAGCCGTCATAAAAACGGCCCCGAAAAACGCCCGAAATGAGCTTAAACGGCATCCGAAACGGTCCCGAACCGACTTCGTCTGTTCGTCACGTCGTAGCCAGCGGAACGTGCTTTCCGTGGGCAGGAAAATCGCCGAATTTCGACATCGGCGTGCCAAGTTACGGTCCGGCGAGCCGGAACTGCTGCGTTTGTCGCACGCCGCGGCTCGTGTCGGGTGCCGGCGCTGCGGCGCGCAAGGCGAGGGTGAAAGGGAAGCAGAAGACCTCGATGGATCAGATACGGTGTGTTGCGGGAAGTGAAAAGAAGGTCGGAGGTTGGTGCCGACGACAAAAAAGCGCCGAAGGCAAAAAGAGAGTGCAACACGAGGACTTCCCAGGAGGTCACCCATCCCAGTACTACTCTCGCCCAAGCACGCTTAACTTCAGAGTTCTGATGGGATCCGGTGCTTTAGTGCTGGTATGATGGCACCCGTTACATGTTGCGCGAAAAAATGCTCTTATGCCTCACGCGGGCGCCGTGGGGGCCGCAACGCACAAACCGACTAGCCGTCATAGAAACGCCCGAAATGAGCTTAAACGGCATCTGAAACGGTCCCGAACCGACTTCGTCTGTTCGTCACGTCGTAGCCAGCGGAACGAGCTTTCCGTGGCCAGGAAAATCGCCGAATTTCGACATCGGCGTGCCAAGTTACGGTCCGGCGAGCCGGAACTGCTGCGTTTGTCGCACGCCGCGGCTCGTGTCGGGTGCCGGCGCTGCGGCGTGCAAGGCGAGGGTGAAAGGGAAGCAGAAGACCTCGATGGATCAGATACGGTGTGTTGCGGGAAGTGAAAAGAAGGTCGGAGGTTGGTGCCGACGACAAAAAAGCGCCGAAGGCAAAAAAAGAGTGCAACACGAGGACTTCCCAGGAGGTCACCCATCCCAGTACTACTCTCGCCCAAGCACGCTTAACTTCAGAGTTCTGATGGGATCCGGTGCTTTAGTGCTAGTGTGATCGCACCCGTTACATGTTGCGCGAAAAAATGCTCTTATGCCTCACGCGGGAGCCGTGGGGGCCGCAACGTACGAACCGACTAGCCGTCATAAAAACGGCCCCGAAAAACGCCCGAAATGAGCTTAAACGGCATCCGAAACGGTCCCGAACCGACTTCGTCTGTTCGCCACGTCGTAGCCAGCGGAACGAGCTTTCCGTGGCCACGAAAATCGCCGAATTCCGACATCGGTGTGCCAAGTTACAGTCCAGAGAGCCGGAACTGCTGCTTTTGTCGCACGCCGCGGCTCGTGTCGGGTGCGGGCGCTGCGGCGCGCAAGGCGAGGGTGAAAGGGAAGCAGAAGACCTTGATGGATCAGATACGGTGTGTTGCGGGAAGTGAAAAGAAGGTCGGAGGTTGGTGCCGACGACAAAAAAGCGCCGAAGGTAAATAGAGAGTGCAACACGAGGACTTCCCAGGAGGTCACCCATTCCAGTACTACTCTCGCCCAAGCACGCTTAACTTCGGAGTTCTGATGGGATCCGGTGCTTTAGTGCTGGTATGATCGCACCCGTTACATGTTGCGCGAAAAAATGCTATTATGCCTCACGCGGGAGCCGTGGGGGCCGCAACGCACGAACCGACTAGCCGTCATAGAAACGGCCCCGAAAAACGCCCGAAACGAGCTTAAACGGCATCCGAAACGGTCCCGAACCGACTTTGTCTGTTCGCCACGTCGTAGCCAGCGGAACGAGCTTTCCGTGGCCACGAAAATCGCCGAATTCCGACATCGGCGTGCCAAGTTACGGTCCGGCGACCCGGAACTGCTGCGTTTGTCGCACGCCGCGGCTCGTGTCGGGTGCCGGCGCTGCGGCGCGCAAGGCGAGGGTGAAAGGGAAGCAGAAGACCTCGATGGATCAGATACGGTGTGTTGCGGGAAGTGAAAAGAAGGTCGGAGGTTGGTGCCGACGACAAAAAAGCGCCGAAGGCAAAAAGAGAGTGCAACACGAGGACTTCCCAGGAGGTCACCCATCCCAGTACTACTCTCGCCCAAGCACGCTTAACTTCAGAGTTCTGATGGGATCCGGTGCTTTAGTGCTAGTGTGATCGCACCCGTTACATGTTGCGCGAAAAAATGCTCTTATGCCTCACGCGGGAGCCGTGGGGGCCGCAACGTACGAACCGACTAGCCGTCATAAAAACGGCCCCGAAAAACGCCCGAAATGAGCTTAAACGGCATCCGAAACGGTCCCGAACCGACTTGGTCTGTTCGCCACGTCGTAGCCAGCGGAACGAGCTTTCCGTGGCCACGAAAATCGCCGAATTCCGACATCGGTGTGCCAAGTTACAGTCCAGAGAGCCGGAACTGCTGCTTTTGTCGCACGCCGCGGCTCGTGTCGGGTGCGGGCGCTGCGGCGCGCAAGGCGAGGGTGAAAGGGAAGCAGAAGACCTTGATGGATCAGATACGGTGTGTTGCGGGAAGTGAAAAGAAGGTCGGAGGTTGGTGCCGACGACAAAAAAGCGCCGAAGGTAAATAGAGAGTGCAACACGAGGACTTCCCAGGAGGTCACCCATTCCAGTACTACTCTCGCCCAAGCACGCTTAACTTCGGAGTTCTGATGGGATCCGGTGCTTTAGTGCTGGTATGATCGCACCCGTTACATGTTGCGCGAAAAAATGCTCTTATGCCTCACGCGGGAGCCGTGGGGGCCGCAACGCACGAACCGACTAGCCGTCATAGAAACGGCCCCGAAAAACGCCCGAAACGAGCTTAAACGGCATCCGAAACGGTCCCGAACCGACTTCGTCTGTTCGCCACGTCGTAGCCAGCGGAACGAGCTTTCCGTGGCCACGAAAATCGCCGAATTCCGACATCGGCGTGCCAAGTTACGGTCCGGCGACCCGGAACTGCTGCGTTTGTCGCACGCCGCGGCTCGTGTCGGGTGCCGGCGCTGCGGCGCGCAAGGCGAGGGTGAAAGGGAAGCAGAAGACCTCGATGGATCAGATACGGTGTGTTGGGGGAAGTGAAAAGAAGGTCGGAGGTTGGTGCCGACGACAAAAAAGCGCCGAAGGCAAAAAGAGAGTGCAACACGAGGACTTCCCAGGAGGTCACCCATCCCAGTACTACTCTCGCCCAAGCACGCTTAACTTCAGAGTTCTGATGGGATCCGGTGCTTTAGTGCTAGTGTGATCGCACCCGTTACATGTTGCTCGAAAAAATGCTCTTATGCCTCACGCGGGAGCCGTGGGGGCCGCAACGTACGAACCGACTAGCCGTCATAAAAACGGCCCCGAAAAACGCCCGAAATGAGCTTAAACGGCATCCGAAACGGTCCCGAACCGACTTCGTCTGTTCGCCACGTCGTAGCCAGCGGAACGAGCTTTCCGTGGCCACGAAAATCGCCGAATTCCTACATCGGTGTGCCAAGTTACAGTCCAGAGAGCCGGAACTGCTGCTTTTGTCGCACGCCGCGGCTCGTGTCGGGTGCGGGCGCTGCGGCGCGCAAGGCGAGGGTGAAAGGGAAGCAGAAGACCTTGATGGATCAGATACGGTGTGTTGCGGGAAGTGAAAAGAAGGTCGAAGGTTGGTGCCGACGACAAAAAAGCGCCGAAGGCAAAAAGAGAGTGCAACACGAGGACTTCCCAGGAGGTCACCCATCCCAGTACTACTCTCGCCCAAGCACGCTTAACTTCGGAGTTCTGATGGGATCCGGTGCTTTAGTGCTGGTATGATCGCACCCGTTACATGTTGCGCGAAAAAATTCTCTTATGCCTCACGCGGGAGCCGTGGGGGCCGCAACGCACGAACCGACTAGCCGTCATAAAAACGGCCCCGAAAAACGCCCGAAATGAGCTTAAACGGCATCCGAAACGGTCCCGAACCGACTTCGTCTGTTCGTCACGTCGTAGCCAGCAGAACGTGCTTTCCGTGGGCAGGAAAATCGCCGAATTTCGACATCGGCGTGCCAAGTTACGGTCCGGCGAGCCGGAACTGCTGCGTTTGTCGCACGCCGCGGCTCGTGTCGGGTGCCGGCGCTGCGGCGCGCAAGGCGAGGGTGAAAGGGAAGCAGAAGACCTCGATGGATCAGATACGGTGTGTTGCGGGAAGTGAAAAGAAGGTCGGAGGTTGGTGCCGACGACAAAAAAGCGCCGAAGGCAAAAAGAGAGTGCAACACAAGGACTTCCCAGGAGGTCACCCATCCCAGTACTACTCTCGCTCAAGCACGCTTAACTTCAGAGTTCTGATGGGATCCGGTGCTTTAGTGCTGGTATGATCGCACCCGTTACATGTTGCGCGAAAAAATGCTCTTATGCCTCACGCGGGAGCCGTGGGGGCCGCAACGCACAAACCGACTAGTCATCATAGAAACGCCCGAAATGATCTTAAACGGCATCTAAAACGGTCCCGAACCGACTTCGTCTGTTCGTCACGTCGTAGCCAGCGGAACGAGCTTTCCGTGGCCAGGAAAATCGCCGAATTTCGACATCGGCGTGCCAAGTTACGGTCTGGCGAGCCGGAACTGCTGCGTTTGTCGCACGCCGCGGCTCGTGTCGGGTGCCGGCGCTGCGGCGCGCAAGGCGAGGGTGAAAGGGAAGCAGAAGACCTCGATGGATCAGATACGGTGTGTTGCGGGAAGTGAAAAGAAGGTCGGAGGTTGGTGCCGACGACAAAAAAGCGCCGAAGGCAAAAAGAGAGTGCAACACGAGGACTTCCCAGGAGGTCACCCATCCCAGTACTACTCTCGCCCAAGCACGCTTAACTTCAGAGTTCTAATGGGATCCGGTGCTTTAGTGCTAGTGTGATCGCACCCGTTACATGTTGCGCGAAAAAATGCTCTTATGCCTCACGCGGGAGCCGTGGGGGCCGCAACGCACGAACCGACTAGCCGTCATAAAAACGGCCCCGAAAAACGCCCGAAATGAGCTTAAACGGCATCCGAAACGGTCCCGAACCGACTTCGTCTGTTCGCCACGTCGTAGCCAGCGGAACGAGCTTTCCGTGGCCACGAAAATCGCCGAATTCCGACATCGGTGTGCCAAGTTACAGTCCGGAGAGCCGGAATTGCTGCTTTTGTCGCACGCCGCGGCTCGTGTCGGGTGCGGGCGCTGCGGCGCGCAAGGCGAGGGTGAAAGGGAAGCAGAAGACCTTGATGGATCAGATACGGTGTGTTGCGGTAAGTGAAAAGAAGGTCGGAGGTTGGTGCCGACGACAAAAAAGCGCCGAAGGTAAATAGAGAGTGCAACACGAGGACTTCCCAGGAGGTCACCCATTCCAGTACTACTCTCGCCCAAGCACGCTTAACTTCAGAGTTCTGATGGGATCCGGTGCTTTAGTGCTGCTATGATCGCACACGTTACATGTTGCGCGAAAAAATGCTCTTATGCCTCACGCGGGAGCCGTGGGGGCCGCAACGCACGAACCGACTAGCCGTCATAGAAACGGCCCCGAAAAACGACTGAAACTAGCTTAAACGGCATCCGAAACGGTCCCGAACCGACTTCGTCTGTTCGCCACGTCGTAGCCAGCGGAACGAGCTTTCCGTGGCCACGAAAATCGCCGAATTCCGACATCGGTGTGCCAAGTTACAGTCCGGAGAGCCGGAACTGCTGCTTTTGTCGCACGCCGCGGCTCGTGTCGGGTGCGGGCGCTGCGGCGCGCAAGGCGAGGGTGAAAGGGAAGCAGAAGACCTTGATGGATCAGATACGGTGTGTTGCGGTAAGTGAAAAGAAGGTCGGAGGTTGGTGCCGACGACAAAAAAGCGCCGAAGGTAAATAGAGAGTGCAACACGAGGACTTCCCAGGAGGTCACCCATTCCAGTACTACTCTCGCCCAAGCACGCTTAACTTCGGAGTTCTGATGGGATCCGGTGCTTTAGTGCTGGTATGATCGCACACGTTACATGTTGCGCGAAAAAATGCTCTTATGCCTCACGCGGGAGCCGTGGGGGCCGCAACGCACGAACCGACTAGCCGTCATAGAAACGGCCCCGAAAAATGACTGAAACTAGCTTACACGGCATCCGAAACGGTCCCGAACCGACTTCGTCTGTTCGCCACGTCGTTGCCAGCGGAACGAGCTTTCCGTGGCCACAAAAATCGCCGAATTCCGACATCGGCGTGCCAAGTTACGGTCCGGCGAGCCGGAACTGCTGCTTTTGTCGCACGCCGCGGCTCGTGTCGGGTGTCGGCGCTGCGGCGCGCAAGGCGAGGGTGAAAGGGAAGCAGAAGACCTCGATGGATCAGATACGGTGTGTTGCGGGAAGTGAAAAGAAGGTCGGAGGTTGGTGCCGACGACAAAAAAGCGCCGAAGGCAAAAAGAGAGTGCAACACAAGGACTTCCCAGGAGGTCACCCATCCCAGTACTACTCTTGCTCAAGCACGCTTAACTTCGAAGTTCTGATGGGATCCGGTTCTTTAGAACTGGTATGATCGCACCCGTTACATGTTGCGCGAAAAAATGCTCTTATGCCTCACGCGGGAGCCGTGGGGGCCGCAACGCACGAACCGACTAGCCGTCATAGAAACGACCCCGAAAAACGACCGAAACGCGCTTAAACGGCATCCGAAACGGTCCCGAACCGACTTTGTCTGTTCGCCACGTCGTAGCCAGCGGAACGAGCTTTCCGTGGCCACGAAAATCGCCGAATTCCGACATCGGCGTGCCAAGTTACGGTCCGGAGAGCCGGAACTGCTGCTTTTGTCGCACGCCGCGGCTCGTGTCGGGTGCCGGCGCTGCGGCGCGCAAGGCGAGGGTGAAAGGGAAGCAGAAGACCTCGATGGATCAGATACGGTGTGTTGCGGGAAGTGAAAAGAAGGTCGGAGGTTGGTGCCGACGACAAAAAAGCGCCGAAGGCAAAAAGAGAGTGCAACACGAGGACTTCCCAGGAGGTCACCCATCCCAGTACTACTCTCGCCCAAGCACGCTTAACTTCAGAGTTCTAATGGGATCCGGTGCTTTAGTGCTAGTGTGATCGCACCCGTTACATGTTGCGCGAAAAAATGCTCTTATGCCTCACGCGGGAGCCGTGGGGGCCGCAACGCACGAACCGACTAGCCGTCATAAAAACGGCCCCGAAAAACGCCCGAAATGAGCTTAAACGGCATCCGAAACGGTCCCGAACCGACTTCGTCTGTTCGCCACGTCGTAGCCAGCGGAACGAGCTTTCCGTGGCCACGAAAATCGCCGAATTCCGACATCGGTGTGCCAAGTTACAGTCCGGAGAGCCGGAATTGCTGCTTTTGTCGCACGCCGCGGCTCGTGTCGGGTGCGGGCGCTGCGGCGCGCAAGGCGAGGGTGAAAGGGAAGCAGAAGACCTTGATGGATCAGATACGGTGTGTTGCGGTAAGTGAAAAGAAGGTCGGAGGTTGGTGCCGACGACAAAAAAGCGCCGAAGGTAAATAGAGAGTGCAACACGAGGACTTCCCAGGAGGTCACCCATTCCAGTACTACTCTCGCCCAAGCACGCTTAACTTCAGAGTTCTGATGGGATCCGGTGCTTTAGTGCTGCTATGATCGCACACGTTACATGTTGCGCGAAAAAATGCTCTTATGCCTCACGCGGGAGCCGTGGGGGCCGCAACGCACGAACCGACTAGCCGTCATAGAAACGGCCCCGAAAAACGACTGAAACTAGCTTAAACGGCATCCGAAACGGTCCCGAACCGACTTCGTCTGTTCGCCACGTCGTAGCCAGCGGAACGAGCTTTCCGTGGCCACGAAAATCGCCGAATTCCGACATCGGTGTGCCAAGTTACAGTCCGGAGAGCCGGAACTGCTGCTTTTGTCGCACGCCGCGGCTCGTGTCGGGTGCGGGCGCTGCGGCGCGCAAGGCGAGGGTGAAAGGGAAGCAGAAGACCTTGATGGATCAGATACGGTGTGTTGCGGTAAGTGAAAAGAAGGTCGGAGGTTGGTGCCGACGACAAAAAAGCGCCGAAGGTAAATAGAGAGTGCAACACGAGGACTTCCCAGGAGGTCACCCATTCCAGTACTACTCTCGCCCAAGCACGCTTAACTTCGGAGTTCTGATGGGATCCGGTGCTTTAGTGCTGGTATGATCGCACACGTTACATGTTGCGCGAAAAAATGCTCTTATGCCTCACGCGGGAGCCGTGGGGGCCGCAACGCACGAACCGACTAGCCGTCATAGAAACGGCCCCGAAAAATGACTGAAACTAGCTTACACGGCATCCGAAACGGTCCCGAACCGACTTCGTCTGTTCGCCACGTCGTTGCCAGCGGAACGAGCTTTCCGTGGCCACAAAAATCGCCGAATTCCGACATCGGCGTGCCAAGTTACGGTCCGGCGAGCCGGAACTGCTGCTTTTGTCGCACGCCGCGGCTCGTGTCGGGTGTCGGCGCTGCGGCGCGCAAGGCGAGGGTGAAAGGGAAGCAGAAGACCTCGATGGATCAGATACGGTGTGTTGCGGGAAGTGA
This sequence comes from Nuphar pumila, assembly GCF_984573655.1. Lineage (NCBI taxonomy): Eukaryota > Viridiplantae > Streptophyta > Magnoliopsida > Nymphaeales > Nymphaeaceae > Nuphar > Nuphar pumila. Next base: position 161,853,306 of record NC_143249.1, on the reverse strand, counting down.
AAAGAAGGTCGGAGGTTGGTGCCGACGACAAAAAAGCGCCGAAGGCAAAAAGAGAGTGCAACACAAGGACTTCCCAGGAGGTCACCCATCCCAGTACTACTCTTGCTCAAGCACGCTTAACTTCGAAGTTCTGATGGGATCCGGTTCTTTAGAACTGGTATGATCGCACCCGTTACATGTTGCGCGAAAAAATGCTCTTATGCCTCACGCGGGAGCCGTGGGGGCCGCAACGCACGAACCGACTAGCCGTCATAGAAACGACCCCGAAAAACGACCGAAACGCGCTTAAACGGCATCCGAAACGGTCCCGAACCGACTTTGTCTGTTCGCCACGTCGTAGCCAGCGGAACGAGCTTTCCGTGGCCACGAAAATCGCCGAATTCCGACATCGGCGTGCCAAGTTACGGTCCGGAGAGCCGGAACTGCTGCTTTTGTCGCACGCCGCGGCTCGTGTCGGGTGCCGGCGCTGCGGCGCGCAAGGCGAGGGTGAAAGGGAAGCAGAAGACCTCGATGGATCAGATACGGTGTGTTGCGGGAAGTGAAAAGAAGGTCGGAGGTTGGTGCCGACGACAAAAAAGCGCCGAAGGCAAAAAGAGAGTGCAACACGAGGACTTCCCAGGAGGTCACCCATCCCAGTACTACTCTCGCCCAAGCACGCTTAACTTCAGAGTTCTAATGGGATCCGGTGCTTTAGTGCTAGTGTGATCGCACCCGTTACATGTTGCGCGAAAAAATGCTCTTATGCCTCACGCGGGAGCCGTGGGGGCCGCAACGCACGAACCGACTAGCCGTCATAAAAACGGCCCCGAAAAACGCCCGAAATGAGCTTAAACGGCATCCGAAACGGTCCCGAACCGACTTCGTCTGTTCGCCACGTCGTAGCCAGCGGAACGAGCTTTCCGTGGCCACGAAAATCGCCGAATTCCGACATCGGTGTGCCAAGTTACAGTCCGGAGAGCCGGAATTGCTGCTTTTGTCGCACGCCGCGGCTCGTGTCGGGTGCGGGCGCTGCGGCGCGCAAGGCGAGGGTGAAAGGGAAGCAGAAGACCTTGATGGATCAGATACGGTGTGTTGCGGTAAGTGAAAAGAAGGTCGGAGGTTGGTGCCGACGACAAAAAAGCGCCGAAGGTAAATAGAGAGTGCAACACGAGGACTTCCCAGGAGGTCACCCATTCCAGTACTACTCTCGCCCAAGCACGCTTAACTTCAGAGTTCTGATGGGATCCGGTGCTTTAGTGCTGCTATGATCGCACACGTTACATGTTGCGCGAAAAAATGCTCTTATGCCTCACGCGGGAGCCGTGGGGGCCGCAACGCACGAACCGACTAGCCGTCATAGAAACGGCCCCGAAAAACGACTGAAACTAGCTTAAACGGCATCCGAAACGGTCCCGAACCGACTTCGTCTGTTCGCCACGTCGTAGCCAGCGGAACGAGCTTTCCGTGGCCACGAAAATCGCCGAATTCCGACATCGGTGTGCCAAGTTACAGTCCGGAGAGCCGGAACTGCTGCTTTTGTCGCACGCCGCGGCTCGTGTCGGGTGCGGGCGCTGCGGCGCGCAAGGCGAGGGTGAAAGGGAAGCAGAAGACCTTGATGGATCAGATACGGTGTGTTGCGGTAAGTGAAAAGAAGGTCGGAGGTTGGTGCCGACGACAAAAAAGCGCCGAAGGTAAATAGAGAGTGCAACACGAGGACTTCCCAGGAGGTCACCCATTCCAGTACTACTCTCGCCCAAGCACGCTTAACTTCGGAGTTCTGATGGGATCCGGTGCTTTAGTGCTGGTATGATCGCACACGTTACATGTTGCGCGAAAAAATGCTCTTATGCCTCACGCGGGAGCCGTGGGGGCCGCAACGCACGAACCGACTAGCCGTCATAGAAACGGCCCCGAAAAATGACTGAAACTAGCTTACACGGCATCCGAAACGGTCCCGAACCGACTTCGTCTGTTCGCCACGTCGTTGCCAGCGGAACGAGCTTTCCGTGGCCACAAAAATCGCCGAATTCCGACATCGGCGTGCCAAGTTACGGTCCGGCGAGCCGGAACTGCTGCTTTTGTCGCACGCCGCGGCTCGTGTCGGGTGTCGGCGCTGCGGCGCGCAAGGCGAGGGTGAAAGGGAAGCAGAAGACCTCGATGGATCAGATACGGTGTGTTGCGGGAAGTGAAAAGAAGGTCGGAGGTTGGTGCCGACGACAAAAAAGCGCCGAAGGCAAAAAGAGAGTGCAACACAAGGACTTCCCAGGAGGTCACCCATCCCAGTACTACTCTTGCTCAAGCACGCTTAACTTCGAAGTTCTGATGGGATCCGGTTCTTTAGAACTGGTATGATCGCACCCGTTACATGTTGCGCGAAAAAATGCTCTTATGCCTCACGCGGGAGCCGTGGGGGCCGCAACGCACGAACCGACTAGCCGTCATAGAAACGACCCCGAAAAACGACCGAAACGCGCTTAAACGGCATCCGAAACGGTCCCGAACCGACTTTGTCTGTTCGCCACGTCGTAGCCAGCGGAACGAGCTTTCCGTGGCCACGAAAATCGCCGAATTCCGACATCGGCGTGCCAAGTTACGGTCCGGAGAGCCGGAACTGCTGCTTTTGTCGCACGCCGCGGCTCGTGTCGGGTGCCGGCGCTGCGGCGCGCAAGGCGAGGGTGAAAGGGAAGCAGAAGACCTCGATGGATCAGATACGGTGTGTTGCGGGAAGTGAAAAGAAGGTCGGAGGTTGGTGCCGACGACAAAAAAGCGCCGAAGGCAAAAAGAGAGTGCAACACGAGGACTTCCCAGGAGGTCACCCATCCCAGTACTACTCTCGCCCAAGCACGCTTAACTTCGGAGTTCTGATGGAATCCGGTGCTTTAGTGCTGGTATGATCGCACCCGTTACATGTTGCGCGAAAAAATGCTCTTATGCCTCACGCGGGAGCCGTGGGGGCCGCAACGCACAAACCGACTAGCCGTCATAGAAACGCCCGAAATGAGCTTAAACGGCATCTGAAACGGTCCCGAACCGACTTCGTCTGTTCGTCACGTCGTAGCCAGCGGAACGAGCTTTCCGTGGCCAGGAAAATCGCCGAATTTCGACATCGGCGTGCCAAGTTACGGTCCGGCAAGCCGGAACTGCTGCGTTTGTCGCACGCCGCGGCTCGTGTCGGGTGCCGGCGCTGCGGCGTGCAAGGCGAGGGTGAAAGGGAAGCAGAAGACCTCGATGGATCAGATACGGTGTGTTGCGGGAAGTGAAAAGAAGGTCGGAGGTTGGTGCCGACGACAAAAAAGCGCCGAAGGCAAAAAGAGAGTGCAACACGAGGACTTCCCAGGAGGTCACCCATCCCAGTACTACTCTCGCCCAAGCACGCTTAACTTCAGAGTTCTGATGGGATCCGGTGCTTTAGTGCTAGTGTGATCGCACCCGTTACATGTTGCGCGAAAAAATGCTCTTATGCCTCACGCGGGAGCCGTGGGGGCCGCAACGCACGAACCGACTAGCCGTCATAAAACGGCCCCGAAAAACGCCCGAAATGAGCTTAAACGGCATCCGAAACGGTCCCGAACCGACTTCGTCTGTTCGTCACGTCGTAGCCAGCGGAACGTGCTTTCCGTGGGCAGGAAAATCGCCGAATTCCGACATCGGTGTGCCAAGTTACAGTCCGGAGAGCCGGAACTGCTGCTTTTGTCGCACGCCGCGGCTCGTGTCGGGTGCGGGCGCTGCGGCGCGCAAGGCGAGGGTGAAAGGGAAGCAGAAGACCTTGATGGATCAGATACGGTGTGTTGCGGTAAGTGAAAAGAAGGTCGGAGGTTGGTGCCGACGACAAAAAAGCGCCGAAGGTAAATAGAGAGTGCAACACGAGGACTTCCCAGGAGGTCACCCATTCCAGTACTACTCTCGCCCAAGCACGCTTAACTTCAGAGTTCTGATGGGATCCGGTGCTTTAGTGCTGCTATGATCGCACACGTTACATGTTGCGCGAAAAAATGCTCTTATGCCTCACGCGGGAGCCGTGGGGGCCGCAACGCACGAACCGACTAGCCGTCATAGAAACGGCCCCGAAAAACGACTGAAACTAGCTTAAACGGCATCCGAAACGGTCCCGAACCGACTTCGTCTGTTCGCCACGTCGTAGCCAGCGGAACGAGCTTTCCGTGGCCACGAAAATCGCCGAATTCCGACATCGGTGTGCCAAGTTACAGTCCGGAGAGCCGGAACTGCTGCTTTTGTCGCACGCCGCGGCTCGTGTCGGGTGCGGGCGCTGCGGCGCGCAAGGCGAGGGTGAAAGGGAAGCAGAAGACCTTGATGGATCAGATACGGTGTGTTGCGGGAAGTGAAAAGAAGGTCGGAGGTTGGTGCCGACGACAAAAAAGCGCCGAAGGCAAAAAGAGAGTGCAACACGAGGACTTCCCAGGAGGTCACCCATCCCAGTACTACTCTCGCCCAAGCACGCTTAACTTCAGAGTTCTGATGGGATCCGGTGCTTTAGTGCTAGTGTGATCGCACCTGTTACATGTTGCGCGAAAAAATGCTCTTATGCCTCACGCGGGAGCCGTGGGGGCCGCAACGCACGAACCGACTAGCCGTCATAAAACGGCCCCGAAAAACGCCCGAAATGAGCTTAAACGGCATCCGAAACGGTCCCGAACCGACTTCGTCTGTTCGTCACGTCGTAGCCAGCGAACGTGCTTTCCGTGGCCAGGAAAATCGCCGAATTTCGACATCGGCGTGCCAAGTTACGGTCCGGCGAGCCGGAACTGCTGCGTTTGTCGCACGCCGCGGCTCGTGTCGGGTGCCGGCGCTGCGGCGCGCAAGGCGAGGGTGAAAGGGAAGCAGAAGACCTCGATGGATCAGATACGGTGTGTTGCGGGAAGTGAAAAGAAGGTCGGAGGTTGGTGCCGACGACAAAAAAGCGCCGAAGGCAAAAAGAGAGTGCAACACAAGGACTTCCCAGGAGGTCACCCATCCCAGTACTACTCTTGCTCAAGCACGCTTAACTTCAGAGTTCTGATGGGATCCGGTGCTTTAGTGCTGGTATGATGGCACCCGTTACATGTTGCGCGAAAAAATGCTCTTATGCCTCACGCGGGCGCCGTGGGGGGCGCAACGCACAAACCGACTAGCCGTCATAGAAACGCCCGAAATGAGCTTAAACGGCATCTGAAACGGTCCCGAACCGACTTCGTCTGTTCGTCACGTCGTAGCCAGCGGAACGAGCTTTCCGTGGCCAGGAAAATCGCCGAATTTCGACATCGGCGTGCCAAGTTACGGTCCGGCAAGCCGGAACTGCTGCGTTTGTCGCACGCCGCGGCTCGTGTCGGGTGCCGGCGCTGCGGCGTGCAAGGCGAGGGTGAAAGGGAAGCAGAAGACCTCGATGGATCAGATACGGTGTGTTGCGGGAAGTGAAAAGAAGGTCGGAGGTTGGTGCCGACGACAAAAAAGCGCCGAAGGCAAAAAGAGAGTGCAACACGAGGACTTCCCAGGAGGTCACCCATCCCAGTACTACTCTCGCCCAAGCACGCTTAACTTCAGAGTTCTGATGGGATCCGGTGCTTTAGTGCTAGTGTGATCGCACCCGTTACATGTTGCGCGAAAAAATGCTCTTATGCCTCACGCGGGAGCCGTGGGGGCCGCAACGCACGAACCGACTAGCCGTCATAAAACGGCCCCGAAAAACGCCCGAAATGAGCTTAAACGGCATCCGAAACGGTCCCGAACCGACTTCGTCTGTTCGTCACGTCGTAGCCAGCGGAACGTGCTTTCCGTGGGCAGGAAAATCGCCGAATTTCGACATCGGCGTGCCAAGTTACGGTCCGGCGAGCCGGAACTGCTGCGTTTGTCGCACGCCGCGGCTCGTGTCGGGTGCCGGCGCTGCGGCGCGCAAGGCGAGGGTGAAAGGGAAGCAGAAGACCTCGATGGATCAGATACGGTGTGTTGCGGGAAGTGAAAAGAAGGTCGGAGGTTGGTGCCGACGACAAAAAAGCGCCGAAGGCAAAAAGAGAGTGCAATACAAGGACTTCCCAGGAGGTCACCCATCCCAGTACTACTCTCGCTCAAGCACGCTTAACTTCAGAGTTCTGATGGGATCCGGTGCTTTAGTGCTGGTATGATCGCACCCGTTACATGTTGCGCGAAAAAATGCTCTTATGCCTCACGCGGGAGCCGTGGGGGCCGCAACGCACAAACCGACTAGTCATCATAGAAACGCCCGAAATGATCTTAAACGGCATCTAAAACGGTCCCGAACCGACTTCGTCTGTTCGTCACGTCGTAGCCAGCGGAACGAGCTTTCCGTGGCCAGGAAAATCGCCGAATTTCGACATCGGCGTGCCAAGTTACGGTCTGGCGAGCCGGAACTGCTGCGTTTGTCGCACGCCGCGGCTCGTGTCGGGTGCCGGCGCTGCGGCGCGCAAGGCGAGGGTGAAAGGGAAGCAGAAGACCTCGATGGATCAGATACGGTGTGTTGCGGGAAGTGAAAAGAAGGTCGGAGGTTGGTGCCGACGACAAAAAAGCGCCGAAGGCAAAAAGAGAGTGCAACACGAGGACTTCCCAGGAGGTCACCCATCCCAGTACTACTCTCGCCCAAGCACGCTTAACTTCAGAGTTCTGATGGGATCCGGTGCTTTAGTGCTAGTGTGATCGCACCCGTTACATGTTGCGCGAAAAAATGCTCTTATGCCTCACGCGGGAGCCGTGGGGGCCGCAACGCACAAACCGACTAGCCGTCATAGAAACGCCCCGAAAAACGCCCGAAACGAGCTTAAACGGCATCTGAAACGGTCCCGAACCGACTTCGTCTGTTCGTCACGTCGTAGCCAGCGAACGTGCTTTCCGTGGCCAGGAAAATCGCCGAATTTCGACATCGGCGTGCCAAGTTACGGTCCGGCGAGCCGGAACTGCTGCGTTTGTCGCACGCCGCGGCTCGTGTCGGGTGCCGGCGCTGCGGCGCGCAAGGCGAGGGTGAAAGGGAAGCAGAAGACCTCGATGGATCAGATACGGTGTGTTGCGGGAAGTGAAAAGAAGGTCGGAGGTTGGTGCCGACGACAAAAAAGCGCCGAAGGCAAAAAGAGAGTGCAACACAAGGACTTCCCAGGAGGTCACCCATCCCAGTACTACTCTTGCTCAAGCACGCTTAACTTCAGAGTTCTGATGGGATCCGGTGCTTTAGTGCTGGTATGATCGCACCCGTTACATGTTGCGCGAAAAAATGCTCTTATGCCTCACGCGGGAGCCGTGGGGGCCGCAACGCACAAACCGACTAGTCATCATAGAAACGCCCGAAATGATCTTAAACGGCATCTAAAACGGTCCCGAACCGACTTCGTCTGTTCGTCACGTCGTAGCCAGCGGAACGAGCTTTCCGTGGCCAGGAAAATCGCCGAATTTCGACATCGGCGTGCCAAGTTACGGTCTGGCGAGCCGGAACTGCTGCGTTTGTCGCACGCCGCGGCTCGTGTCGGGTGCCGGCGCTGCGGCGCGCAAGGCGAGGGTGAAAGGGAAGCAGAAGACCTCGATGGATCAGATACGGTGTGTTGCGGTAAGTGAAAAGAAGGTCGGAGGTTGGTGCCGACGACAAAAAGCGCCGAAGGCAAAAAGAGAGTGCAACACGAGGACTTCCCAGGAGGTCACCCATCCCAGTACTACTCTCGCCCAAGCACGCTTAACTTCAGAGTTCTGATGGGATCCGGTGCTTTAGTGCTAGTGTGATCGCACCCGTTACATGTTGCGCGAAAAAATGCTCTTATGCCTCACGCGGGAGCCGTGGGGGCCGCAACGCACGAACCGACTAGCCGTCATAAAAACGGCCCCGAAAAACGCCCGAAATGAGCTTAAACGGCATCCGAAACGGTCCCGAACCGACTTCGTCTGTTCGTCACGTCGTAGCCAGCGGAACGTGCTTTCCGTGGGCAGGAAAATCGCCGAATTTCGACATCGGCGTGCCAAGTTACGGTCCGGCGAGCCGGAACTGCTGCGTTTGTCGCACGCCGCGGCTCGTGTCGGGTGCCGGCGCTGCGGCGCGCAAGGCGAGGGTGAAAGGGAAGCAGAAGACCTCGATGGATCAGATACGGTGTGTTGCGGGAAGTGAAAAGAAGGTCGGAGGTTGGTGCCGACGACAAAAAAGCGCCGAAGGCAAAAAGAGAGTGCAACACGAGGACTTCCCAGGAGGTCACCCATCCCAGTACTACTCTCGCCCAAGCACGCTTAACTTCAGAGTTCTGATGGGATCCGGTGCTTTAGTGCTGGTATGATGGCACCCGTTACATGTTGCGCGAAAAAATGCTCTTATGCCTCACGCGGGCGCCGTGGGGGCCGCAACGCACAAACCGACTAGCCGTCATAGAAACGCTCGAAATGAGCTTAAACGGCATCTGAAACGGTCCCGAACCGACTTCGTCTGTTCGTCACGTCGTAGCCAGCGGAACGAGCTTTCCGTGGCCAGGAAAATCGCCGAATTTCGACATCGGCGTGCCAAGTTACGGTCCGGCGAGCCGGAACTGCTGCGTTTGTCGCACGCCGCGGCTCGTGTCGGGTGCCGGCGCTGCGGCGTGCAAGGCGAGGGTGAAAGGGAAGCAGAAGACCTCGATGGATCAGATACGGTGTGTTGCGGGAAGTGAAAAGAAGGTCGGAGGTTGGTGCCGACGACAAAAAAGCGCCGAAGGCAAAAAAAGAGTGCAACACGAGGACTTCCCAGGAGGTCACCCATCCCAGTACTACTCTCGCCCAAGCACGCTTAACTTCAGAGTTCTGATGGGATCCGGTGCTTTAGTGCTAGTGTGATCGCACCCGTTACATGTTGCGCGAAAAAATGCTCTTATGCCTCACGCGGGAGCCGTGGGGGCCGCAACGTACGAACCGACTAGCCGTCATAAAAACGGCCCCGAAAAACGCCCGAAATGAGCTTAAACGGCATCCGAAACGGTCCCGAACCGACTTCGTCTGTTCGCCACGTCGTAGCCAGCGGAACGAGCTTTCCGTGGCCACGAAAATCGCCGAATTCCGACATCGGTGTGCCAAGTTACAGTCCAGAGAGCCGGAACTGCTGCTTTTGTCGCACGCCGCGGCTCGTGTCGGGTGCGGGCGCTGCGGCGCGCAAGGCGAGGGTGAAAGGGAAGCAGAAGACCTTGATGGATCAGATACGGTGTGTTGCGGGAAGTGAAAAGAAGGTCGGAGGTTGGTGCCGACGACAAAAAAGCGCCGAAGGTAAATAGAGAGTGCAACACGAGGACTTCCCAGGAGGTCACCCATTCCAGTACTACTCTCGCCCAAGCACGCTTAACTTCGGAGTTCTGATGGGATCCGGTGCTTTAGTGCTGGTATGATCGCACCCGTTACATGTTGCGCGAAAAAATGCTATTATGCCTCACGCGGGAGCCGTGGGGGCCGCAACGCACGAACCGACTAGCCGTCATAGAAACGGCCCCGAAAAACGCCCGAAACGAGCTTAAACGGCATCCGAAACGGTCCCGAACCGACTTTGTCTGTTCGCCACGTCGTAGCCAGCGGAACGAGCTTTCCGTGGCCACGAAAATCGCCGAATTCCGACATCGGCGTGCCAAGTTACGGTCCGGCGACCCGGAACTGCTGCGTTTGTCGCACGCCGCGGCTCGTGTCGGGTGCCGGCGCTGCGGCGCGCAAGGCGAGGGTGAAAGGGAAGCAGAAGACCTCGATGGATCAGATACGGTGTGTTGCGGGAAGTGAAAAGAAGGTCGGAGGTTGGTGCCGACGACAAAAAAGCGCCGAAGGCAAAAAGAGAGTGCAACACGAGGACTTCCCAGGAGGTCACCCATCCCAGTACTACTCTCGCCCAAGCACGCTTAACTTCAGAGTTCTGATGGGATCCGGTGCTTTAGTGCTAGTGTGATCGCACCCGTTACATGTTGCGCGAAAAAATGCTCTTATGCCTCACGCGGGAGCCGTGGGGGCCGCAACGTACGAACCGACTAGCCGTCATAAAAACGGCCCCGAAAAACGCCCGAAATGAGCTTAAACGGCATCCGAAACGGTCCCGAACCGACTTGGTCTGTTCGCCACGTCGTAGCCAGCGGAACGAGCTTTCCGTGGCCACGAAAATCGCCGAATTCCGACATCGGTGTGCCAAGTTACAGTCCAGAGAGCCGGAACTGCTGCTTTTGTCGCACGCCGCGGCTCGTGTCGGGTGCGGGCGCTGCGGCGCGCAAGGCGAGGGTGAAAGGGAAGCAGAAGACCTTGATGGATCAGATACGGTGTGTTGCGGGAAGTGAAAAGAAGGTCGGAGGTTGGTGCCGACGACAAAAAAGCGCCGAAGGTAAATAGAGAGTGCAACACGAGGACTTCCCAGGAGGTCACCCATTCCAGTACTACTCTCGCCCAAGCACGCTTAACTTCGGAGTTCTGATGGGATCCGGTGCTTTAGTGCTGGTATGATCGCACCCGTTACATGTTGCGCGAAAAAATGCTCTTATGCCTCACGCGGGAGCCGTGGGGGCCGCAACGCACGAACCGACTAGCCGTCATAGAAACGGCCCCGAAAAACGCCCGAAACGAGCTTAAACGGCATCCGAAACGGTCCCGAACCGACTTCGTCTGTTCGCCACGTCGTAGCCAGCGGAACGAGCTTTCCGTGGCCACGAAAATCGCCGAATTCCGACATCGGCGTGCCAAGTTACGGTCCGGCGACCCGGAACTGCTGCGTTTGTCGCACGCCGCGGCTCGTGTCGGGTGCCGGCGCTGCGGCGCGCAAGGCGAGGGTGAAAGGGAAGCAGAAGACCTCGATGGATCAGATACGGTGTGTTGGGGGAAGTGAAAAGAAGGTCGGAGGTTGGTGCCGACGACAAAAAAGCGCCGAAGGCAAAAAGAGAGTGCAACACGAGGACTTCCCAGGAGGTCACCCATCCCAGTACTACTCTCGCCCAAGCACGCTTAACTTCAGAGTTCTGATGGGATCCGGTGCTTTAGTGCTAGTGTGATCGCACCCGTTACATGTTGCTCGAAAAAATGCTCTTATGCCTCACGCGGGAGCCGTGGGGGCCGCAACGTACGAACCGACTAGCCGTCATAAAAACGGCCCCGAAAAACGCCCGAAATGAGCTTAAACGGCATCCGAAACGGTCCCGAACCGACTTCGTCTGTTCGCCACGTCGTAGCCAGCGGAACGAGCTTTCCGTGGCCACGAAAATCGCCGAATTCCTACATCGGTGTGCCAAGTTACAGTCCAGAGAGCCGGAACTGCTGCTTTTGTCGCACGCCGCGGCTCGTGTCGGGTGCGGGCGCTGCGGCGCGCAAGGCGAGGGTGAAAGGGAAGCAGAAGACCTTGATGGATCAGATACGGTGTGTTGCGGGAAGTGAAAAGAAGGTCGAAGGTTGGTGCCGACGACAAAAAAGCGCCGAAGGCAAAAAGAGAGTGCAACACGAGGACTTCCCAGGAGGTCACCCATCCCAGTACTACTCTCGCCCAAGCACGCTTAACTTCGGAGTTCTGATGGGATCCGGTGCTTTAGTGCTGGTATGATCGCACCCGTTACATGTTGCGCGAAAAAATTCTCTTATGCCTCACGCGGGAGCCGTGGGGGCCGCAACGCACGAACCGACTAGCCGTCATAGAAACGGCCCCGAAAAACGCCCGAAACGAGCTTAAACGGCATCCGAAATGGTCCCGAACCGACTTCGTCTGTTCGCCACGTCGTAGCCAGCGGAACGAGCTTTCCGTGGCCACGAAAATCGCCGAATTCCGACATCGGCGTGCCAAGTTACGGTCCGGCGACCCGGAACTGCTGCGTTTGTCGCACGCCGCGGCTCGTGTCGGGTGCCGGCGCTGCGGCGCGCAAGGCGAGGGTGAAAGGGAAGCAGAAGACCTCGATGGATCAGATACGGTGTGTTGCGGGAAGTGAAAAGAAGGTCGAAGGTTGGTGCCGACGACAAAAAAGCGCCGAAGGCAAAAAAAGAGTGCAACACAAGGACTTCCCAGGAGGTCACCCATCCCAGTACTACTCTCGCCCAAGCACGCTTAACTTCGGAGTTCTGATGGGATCCGGTGCTTTAGTGCTGGTATGATCGCACCCGTTACATGTTGCGCGAAAAAATGCTCTTATGCCTCACGCGGGAGCCGTGGGGGCCGCAACGCACGAACCGACTAGCTGTCATAGAAACGGCCCCGAAAAACGCCCGAAACGAGCTTAAACGGCATCCGAAACGTTCCCGAACCGACTTCGTCTGTTCGCCACGTCGTAGCCAGCGGAACGAGCTTTCCGTGGCCACGAAAATCGCCGAATTCCGACATCGGTGTGCCAAGTTACAGTCCGGAGAGCCGGAACTGCTGCTTTTGTCGCACGCCGCGGCTCGTGTCGGGTGCGGGCGCTGCGGCGCGCAAGGCGAGGGTGAAAGGGAAGCAGAAGACCTCGATAGATCAGATACGGTGTGTTGCGGTAAGTGAAAAGAAGGTCGGAGGTTGGTGCCGACGACAAAAAGCGCCGAAGGCAAAAAGAGAGTGCAACACGAGGACTTCCCAGGAGGTCACCCATCCCAGTACTACTCTCGCCCAAGCACGCTTAACTTCAGAGTTCTGATGGGATCCGGTGCTTTAGTGCTAGTGTGATCGCACCCGTTACATGTTGCGCGAAAAAATGCTCTTATGCCTCACGCGGGAGCCGTGGGGGCCGCAACGCACGAACCGACTAGCCGTCATAAAAACGGCCCCGAAAAACGCCCGAAATGAGCTTAAACGGCATCCGAAACGGTCCCGAACCGACTTCGTCTGTTCGTCACGTCGTAGCCAGCGGAACGTGCTTTCCGTGGGCAGGAAAATCGCCGAATTTCGACATCGGCGTGCCAAGTTACGGTCCGGCGAGCCGGAACTGCTGCGTTTGTCGCACGCCGCGGCTCGTGTCGGGTGCCGGCGCTGCGGCGCGCAAGGCGAGGGTGAAAGGGAAGCAGAAGACCTCGATGGATCAGATACGGTGTGTTGCGGGAAGTGAAAAGAAGGTCGGAGGTTGGTGCCGACGACAAAAAAGCGCCGAAGGCAAAAAGAGAGTGCAACACGAGGACTTCCCAGGAGGTCACCCATCCCAGTACTACTCTCGCCCAAGCACGCTTAACTTCAGAGTTCTGATGGGATCCGGTGCTTTAGTGCTAGTGTGATCGCACCCGTTACATGTTGCGCGAAAAAATGCTCTTATGCCTCACGCGGGAGCCGTGGGGGCCGCAACGTACGAACCGACTAGCCGTCATAAAAACGGCCCCGAAAAACGCCCGAAATGAGCTTAAACGGCATCCGAAACGGTCCCGAACCGACTTCGTCTGTTCGCCACGTCGTAGCCAGCGGAACGAGCTTTCCGTGGCCACGAAAATCGCCGAATTCCGACATCGGTGTGCCAAGTTACAGTCCGGAGAGCCGGAACTGCTGCTTTTGTCGCACGCCGCGGCTCGTGTCGGGTGCGGGCGCTGCGGCGCGCAAGGCGAGGGTGAAAGGGAAGCAGAAGACCTTGATGGATCAGATACGGTGTGTTGCGGTAAATGAAAAGAAGGTCGGAGGTTGGTGCCGACGACAAAAAAGCGCCGAAGGTAAATAGAGAGTGCAACACGAGGACTTCCCAGGAGGTCACCCATTCCAGTAATACTCTCGCCCAAGCACGCTTAACTTCGGAGTTCTGATGGGATCCGGTGCTTTAGTGCTGGTATGATCGCACACGTTACATGTTGCGCGAAAAAATGCTCTTATGCCTCACGCGGGAGCCGTGGGGGCCGCAACGCACGAACCGACTAGCCGTCATAGAAACGGCCCCGAAAAATGACTGAAACTAGCTTACACGGCATCCGAAACGGTCCCGAACCGACTTCGTCTGTTCGCCACGTCGTAGCCAGCGGAACGAGCTTTCCGTGGCCACAAAAATCGCCGAATTCCGACATCGGCGTGCCAAGTTACGGTCCGGCGAGCCGGAACTGCTGCTTTTGTCGCACGCCGCGGCTCGTGTCGGGTGTCGGCGCTGCGGCGCGCAAGGCGAGGGTGAAAGGGAAGCAGAAGACCTCGATGGATCAGATACGGTGTGTTGCGGTAAGTGAAAAGAACGTCGGAGGTTGGTGCCGACCACAAAAAAGCGTCGAAGGCAAAAAGAGAGTGCAACACGAGGACTTCCCAGGAGGTCACCCATCCCAGTACTACTCTCGCCCAAGCATGCTTAACTTCGAAGTTCTGATGGGATCCGGTTCTTTAGAACTGGTATGATCGCACCCGTTACATGTTGCGCGAAAAAATGCTCTTATGCCTCACGCGGGAGCCGTGGGGGCCGCAACGCACGAACCGACTAGCCGTCATAGAAACGACCCCGAAAAACGACCGAAACGCGCTTAAACGGCATCCGAAACGGTCCCGAACCGACTTTGTCTGTTCGCCACGTCGTAGCCAGCGGAACGAGCTTTCCGTGGCCACGAAAATCGCCGAATTCCGACATCGGCGTGCCAAGTTACGGTCCGGAGAGCCGGAACTGCTGCTTTTGTCGCACGCCGCGGCTCGTGTCGGGTGCCGGCGCTGCGGCGCGCAAGGCGAGGGTGAAAGGGAAGCAGAAGACCTCGATGGATCAGATACGGTGTGTTGCGGGAAGTGAAAAGAAGGTCGGAGGTTGGTGCCGAAGACAAAAAAGCGCCGAAGGCAAAAAGAGAGTGCAACACGAGGACTTCCCAGGAGGTCACCCATCCCAGTACTACTCTCGCCCAAGCACGCTTAACTTCGGAGTTCTGATGGAATCCGGTGCTTTAGTGCTGGTATGATCGCACCCGTTACATGTTGCGCGAAAAAATGCTCTTATGCCTCACGCGGGAGCCGTGGGGGCCGCAACGCACAAACCGACTAGCCGTCATAGAAACGCCCCGAAAAACGCCCGAAACGAGCTTAAACGGCATCTGAAACGGTCCCAAACCGACTTCGTCTGTTCGTCACGTCGTAGCCAGCGGAACGTGCTTTCCGTGGCCAGGAAAATCGCCGAATTTCGACATCGGCGTGCCAAGTTACGGTCCGGCGAGCCGGAACTGCTGCGTTTGTCGCACGCCGCGGCTCGTGTCGGGTGCCGGCGCTGCGGCGCGCAAGGCGAGGGTGAAAGGGAAGCAGAAGACCTCGATGGATCAGATACGGTGTGTTGCGGGAAGTGAAAAGAAGGTCGGAGGTTGGTGCCGACGACAAAAAAGCGCCGAAGGCAAAAAGAGAGTGCAACACAAGGACTTCCCAGGAGGTCACCCATCCCAGTACTACTCTTGCTCAAGCACGCTTAACTTCAGAGTTCTGATGGGATCCGGTGCTTTAGTGCTGGTATGATCGCACCCGTTACATGTTGCGCGAAAAAATGCTCTTATGCCTCACGCGGGAGCCGTGGGGGCCGCAACGCACAAACCGACTAGCCGTCATAGAAACGCCCGAAATGAGCTTAAACGGCATCTGAAACGGTCCCGAACCGACTTCGTCTGTTCGTCACGGCGTAGCCAGCGGAACGAGCTTTTCGTGGCAAGGAAAATCGCCGAATTTCGACATCGGCGTGCCAAGTTACGGTCCGGCGAGCCGGAACTGCTGCGTTTGTCGCACGCCGCGGCTCGTGTCGGGTGCCGGCGCTGCGGCGTGCAAGGCGAGGGTGAAAGGGAAGCAGAAGACCTCGATGGATCAGATACGGTGTGTTGCGGGAAGTGAAAAGAAGGTCGGAGGTTGGTGCCGACGACAAAAAAGCGCCGAAGGCAAAAAAAGAGTGCAACACGAGGACTTCCCAGGAGGTCACCCATCCCAGTACTACTCTCGCTCAAGCACGCTTAACTTCAGAGTTCTCATGGGATCCGGTGCTTTAGTGCTAGTGTGATCGCACCCGTTACATGTTGCGCGAAAAAATGCTCTTATGCCTCACGCGGGAGCCGTGGGGGCCGCAACGCACGAACCGACTAGCCGTCATAAAAACGGCCCCGAAAAACGCCCGAAATGAGCTTAAACGGCATCCGAAACGGTCCCGAACCGACTTCGTCTGTTCGTCACGTCGTAGCCAGCAGAAAGTGCTTTCCGTGGGCAGGAAAATCGCCGAATTTCGACATCGGCGTGCCAAGTTACGGTCCGGCGAGCCGGAACTGCTGCGTTTGTCGCACGCCGCGGCTCGTGTCGGGTGCCGGCGCTGCGGCGCGCAAGGCGAGGGTGAAAGGGAAGCAGAAGACCTCGATGGATCAGATACGGTGTGTTGCGGGAAGTGAAAAGAAGGTCGGAGGTTGGTGCCGACGACAAAAAAGCGCCGAAGGCAAAAAGAGAGTGCAACACAAGGACTTCCCAGGAGGTCACCCATCCCAGTACTACTCTCGCTCAAGCACGCTTAACTTCAGAGTTCTGATGGGATCCGGTGCTTTAGTGCTGGTATGATCGCACCCGTTACATGTTGCGCGAAAAATTGCTCTTATGCCTCACGCGGGAGCCGTGGGGGCCGCAACGCACAAACCGACTAGTCATCATAGAAACGCCCGAAATGATCTTAAACGGCATCTAAAACGGTCCCGAACCGACTTCGTCTATTCGTCACGTCGTAGCCAGCGGAACGAGCTTTCCGTGGCCAGGAAAATCGCCGAATTTCGACATCGGCGTGCCAAGTTACGGTCTGGCGAGCCGGAACTGCTGCGTTTGTCGCACGCCGCGGCTCGTGTCGGGTGCCGGCGCTGCGGCGCGCAAGGCGAGGGTGAAAGGGAAGCAGAAGACCTCGATGGATCAGATACGGTGTGTTGCGGGAAGTGAAAAGAAGGTCGGAGGTTGGTGCCGACGACAAAAAAGCGCCGAAGGCAAAAAGAGAGTGCAACACGAGGACTTCCCAGGAGGTCACCCATCCCAGTACTACTCTCGCCCAAGCACGCTTAACTTCAGAGTTCTAATGGGATCCGGTGCTTTAGTGCTAGTGTGATCGCACCCGTTACATGTTGCGCGAAAAAATGCTCTTATGCCTCACGCGGGAGCCATGGGGGCCGCAACGCACGAACCGACTAGCCGTCATAGAAACGGCCCCGAAAAACGACTGAAACTAGCTTAAACGGCATCCGAAACGGTCCCGAACCGACTTCGTCTGTTCGCCACGTCGTAGCCAGCGGAACGAGCTTTCCGTGGCCACGAAAATCGCCGAATTCCGACATCGGTGTGCCAAGTTACAGTCCGGAGAGCCGGAACTGCTGCTTTTGTCGCACGCCGCGGCTCGTGTCGGGTGCGGGCGCTGCGGCGCGCAAGGCGAGGGTGAAAGGGAAGCAGAAGACCTTGATGGATCAGATACGGTGTGTTGCGGTAAGTGAAAAGAAGGTCGGAGGTTGGTGCCGACGACAAAAAAGCGCCGAAGGTAAATAGAGAGTGCAACACGAGGACTTCCCAGGAGGTCACCCATTCCAGTACTACTCTCGCCCAAGCACGCTTAACTTCGGAGTTCTGATGGGATCCGGTGCTTTAGTGCTGCTATGATCGCACACGTTACATGTTGCGCGAAAAAATGCTCTTATGCCTCACGCGGGAGCCGTGGGGGCCGCAACGCACGAACCGACTAGCCGTCATAGAAACGGCCCCGAAAAACGACTGAAACTAGCTTAAACGGCATCCGAAACGGTCCCGAACCGACTTCGTCTGTTCGCCACGTCGTAGCCAGCGGAACGAGCTTTCCGTGGCCACGAAAATCGCCGAATTCCGACATCGGTGTGCCAAGTTACAGTCCGGAGAGCCGGAACTGCTGCTTTTGTCGCACGCCGCGGCTCGTGTCGGGTGCGGGCGCTGCGGCGCGCAAGGCGAGGGTGAAAGGGAAGCAGAAGACCTTGATGGATCAGATACGGTGTGTTGCGGTAAGTGAAAAGAAGGTCGGAGGTTGGTGCCGACGACAAAAAAGCGCCGAAGGTAAATAGAGAGTGCAACACGAGGACTTCCCAGGAGGTCACCCATTCCAGTACTACTCTCGCCCAAGCACGCTTAACTTCGGAGTTCTGATGGGATCCGGTGCTTTAGTGCTGGTATGATCGCACACGTTACATGTTGCGCGAAAAAATGCTCTTATGCCTCACGCGGGAGCCGTGGGGGCCGCAACGCACGAACCGACTAGCCGTCATAGAAACGGCCCCGAAAAATGACTGAAACTAGCTTACACGGCATCCGAAACGGTCCCGAACCGACTTCGTCTGTTCGCCACGTCGTAGCCAGCGGAACGAGCTTTCCGTGGCCACAAAAATCGCCGAATTCCGACATCGGCGTGCCAAGTTACGGTCCGGCGAGCCGGAACTGCTGCTTTTGTCGCACGCCGCGGCTCGTGTCGGGTGTCGGCGCTGCGGCGCGCAAGGCGAGGGTGAAAGGGAAGCAGAAGACCTCGATGGATCAGATACGGTGTGTTGCGGTACGTGAAAAGAACGTCGGAGGTTGGTGCCGACCACAAAAAAGCGTCGAAGGCAAAAAGAGAGTGCAACACGAGGACTTCCCAGGAGGTCACCCATCCCAGTACTACTCTCGCCCAAGCATGCTTAACTTCGAAGTTCTGATGGGATCCGGTTCTTTAGAACTGGTATGATCGCACCCGTTACATGTTGCGCGAAAAAATGCTCTTATGCCTCACGCGGGAGCCGTGGGGGCCGCAACGCACGAACCGACTAGCCGTCATAGAAACGACCCCGAAAAACGACCGAAACGCGCTTAAACGGCATCCGAAACGGTCCCGAACCGACTTTGTCTGTTCGCCACGTCGTAGCCAGCGGAACGAGCTTTCCGTGGCCACGAAAATCGCCGAATTCCGACATCGGCGTGCCAAGTTACGGTCCGGAGAGCCGGAACTGCTGCTTTTGTCGCACGCCGCGGCTCGTGTCGGGTGCCGGCGCTGCGGCGCGCAAGGCGAGGGTGAAAGGGAAGCAGAAGACCTCGATGGATCAGATACGGTGTGTTGCGGGAAGTGAAAAGAAGGTCGGAGGTTGGTGCCGACGACAAAAAAGCGCCGAAGGCAAAAAGAGAGTGCAACACGAGGACTTCCCAGGAGGTCACCCATCCCAGTACTACTCTCGCCCAAGCACGCTAAACTTCGGAGTTCTGATGGAATCCGGTGCTTTAGTGCTGGTATGATCGCACCCGTTACATGTTGCGCGAAAAAATGCTCTTATGCCTCACGCGGGAGCCGTGGGGGCCGCAACGCACAAACCGACTAGCCGTCATAGAAACGCCCCGAAAAACGCCCGAAACGAGCTTAAACGGCATCTGAAACGGTCCCGAACCGACTTCGTCTGTTCGTCACGTCGTAGCCAGCGGAACGTGCTTTCCGTGGCCAGGAAAATCGCCGAATTTCGACATCGGCGTGCCAAGTTACGGTCCGGCGAGCCGGAACTGCTGCGTTTGTCGCACGCCGCGGCTCGTGTCGGGTGCCGGCGCTGCGGCGCGCAAGGCGAGGGTGAAAGGGAAGCAGAAGACCTCGATGGATCAGATACGGTGTGTTGCGGGAAGTGAAAAGAAGGTCGGAGGTTGGTGCCGACGACAAAAAAGCGCCGAAGGCAAAAAGAGAGTGCAACACAAGGACTTCCCAGGAGGTCACCCATCCCAGTACTACTCTTGCTCAAGCACGCTTAACTTCAGAGTTCTGATGGGATCCGGTGCTTTAGTGCTGGTATGATGGCACCCGTTACATGTTGCGCGAAAAAATGCTCTTATGCCTCACGCGGGCGCCGTGGGGCCCGCAACGCACAAACCGACTAGCCGTCATAGAAACGCCCGAAATGAGCTTAAACGGCATCTGAAACGGTCCCGAACCGACTTCGTCTGTTCGTCACGTCGTAGCCAGCGGAACGAGCTTTCCGTGGCCAGGAAAATCGCCGAATTTCGACATCGGCGTGCCAAGTTACGGTCCGGCGAGCCGGAACTGCTGCGTTTGTCGCACGCCGCGGCTCGTGTCGGGTGCCGGCGCTGCGGCGTGCAAGGCGAGGGTGAAAGGGAAGCAGAAGACCTCGATGGATCAGATACGGTGTGTTGCGGGAAGTGAAAAGAAGGTCGGAGGTTGGTGCCGACGACAAAAAAGCGCCGAAGGCAAAAAGAGAGTGCAACACGAGGACTTCCCAGGAGGTCACCCATCCCAGTACTACTCTCGCCCAAGCACGCTTAACTTCAGAGTTCTGATGGGATCCGGTGCTTTAGTGCTAGTGTGATCGCACCCGTTACATGTTGCGCGAAAAAATGCTCTTATGCCTCACGCGGGAGCCGTGGGGGCCGCAACGCACGAACCGACTAGCCGTCATAAAAACGGCCCCGAAAAACGCCCGAAATGAGCTTAAACGGCATCCGAAACGGTCCCGAACCGACTTCGTCTGTTCGTCACGTCGTAGCTAGCGGAACGTGCTTTCCGTGGGCAGGAAAATCGCCGAATTTCGACATCGGCGTGCCAAGTTACGGTCCGGCGAGCCGGAACTGCTGCGTTTGTCGCACGCCGCGGCTCGTGTCGGGTGCCGGCGCTGCGGCGCGCAAGGCGAGGGTGAAAGGGAAGCAGAAGACCTCGATGGATCAGATACGGTGTGTTGCGGGAAGTGAAAAGAAGGTCGGAGGTTGGTGCCGACGACAAAAAAGCGCCGAAGGCAAAAAGAGAGTGCAACACAAGGACTTCCCAGGAGGTCACCCATCCCAGTACTACTCTCGCTCAAGCACGCTTAACTTCAGAGTTCTGATGGGATCCGGTGCTTTAGTGCTGGTATGATCGCACCCGTTACATGTTGCGCGAAAAAATGCTCTTATGCCTCACGCGGGAGCCGTGGGGGCCGCAACGCACAAACCGACTAGTCATCATAGAAACGCCCGAAATGATCTTAAACGACATCTAAAACGGTCCCGAACCGACTTCGTCTGTTCGTCACGTCGTAGCCAGCGGAACGAGCTTTCCGTGGCCAGGAAAATCGCCGAATTTCGACATCGGCGTGCCAAGTTACGGTCTGGCGAGCCGGAACTGCTGCGTTTGTCGCACGCCGCGGCTCGTGTCGGGTGCCGGCGCTGCGGCGCGCAAGGCGAGGGTGAAAGGGAAGCAGAAGACCTCGATGGATCAGATACGGTGTTGCGGGAAGTGAAAAGAAGGTCGGAGGTTGGTGCCGACGACAAAAAAGCGCCGAAGGCAAAAAGAGAGTGCAACACGAGGACTTCCCAGGAGGTCACCCATCCCAGTACTACTCTCGCCCAAGCACGCTTAACTTCAGAGTTCTGATGGGATCCGGTGCTTTAGTGCTAGTGTGATCGCACCCGTTACATGTTGCGCCAAAAAATGCTCTTATGCCTCACGCGGGAGCCGTGGGGGCCGCAACGCACGAACCGACTAGCCGTCATAAAAACGGCCCCGAAAAACGCCCGAAATGAGCTTAAACGGCATCCGAAACGGTCCTGAACCGACTTCGTCTGTTCGCCAGGTCGTAGCCAGCGGAACGAGCTTTCCGTGGCCACGAAAATCGCCGAATTCCGACATCGGTGTGCCAAGTTACAGTCCGGAGAGCCGGAACTGCTGCTTTTGTCGCACGCCGCGGCTCGTGTCGGGTGCGGGCGCTGCGGCGCGCAAGGCGAGGGTGAAAGGGAAGCAGAAGACCTCGATGGATCAGATACGGTGTGTTGCGGTAAGTGAAAAGAAGGTCGGAGGTTGGTGCCGACGACAAAAAGCGCCGAAGGCAAAAAGAGAGTGCAACACGAGGACTTCCCAGGAGGTCACCCATCCCAGTACTACTCTCGCCCAAGCACGCTTAACTTCAGAGTTCTGATGGGATCCGGTGCTTTAGTGCTAGTGTGATCGCACCCGTTACATGTTGCGCGAAAAAATGCTCTTATGCCTCACGCGGGAGCCGTGGGGGCCGCAACGCACGAACCGACTAGCCGTCATAAAAACGGCCCCGAAAAACGCCCGAAATGAGCTTAAACGGCATCCGAAACGGTCCCGAACCGACTTCGTCTGTTCGTCACGTCGTAGCCAGCGGAACGTGCTTTCCGTGGGCAGGAAAATCGCCGAATTTCGACATCGGCGTGCCAAGTTACGGTCCGGCGAGCCGGAACTGCTGCGTTTGTCGCACGCCGCGGCTCGTGTCGGGTGCCGGCGCTGCGGCGCGAAAGGCGAGGGTGAAAGGGAAGCAGAAGACCTCGATGGATCAGATACGGTGTGTTGCGGGAAGTGAAAAGAAGGTCGGAGGTTGGTGCCGACGACAAAAAAGCGCCGAAGGCAAAAAGAGAGTGCAACACGAGGACTTCCCAGGAGGTCACCCATCCCAGTACTACTCTCGCCCAAGCACGCTTAACTTCAGAGTTCTGATGGGATCCGGTGCTTTAGTGCTAGTGTGATCGCACCCGTTACATGTTGCGCGAAAAAATGCTCTTATGCCTCATGCGGGAGCCGTGGGGGCCGCAACGTACGAACCGACTAGCCGTCATAAAAACGGCCCCGAAAAACGCCCGAAATGAGCTTAAACGGCATCCGAAACGGTCCCGAACCGACTTCGTCTGTTCGCCACGTCGTAGCCAGCGGAACGAGCTTTCCGTGGCCACGAAAATCGCCGAATTCCGACATCGGTGTGCCAAGTTACAGTCCAGAGAGCCGGAACTGCTGCTTTTGTCGCACGCCGCGGCTCGTGTCGGGTGCGGGCGCTGCGGCGCGCAAGGCGAGGGTGAAAGGGAAGCAGAAGACCTTGATGGATCAGATACGGTGTGTTGCGGGAAGTGAAAAGAAGGTCGGAGGTTGGTGCCGACGACAAAAAAGCGCCGAAGGTAAATAGAGAGTGCAACACGAGGACTTCCCAGGAGGTCACCCATTCCAGTACTACTCTCGCCCAAGCCCGCTTAACTTCGGAGTTCTGATGGGATCCGGTGCTTTAGTGCTGGTATGATCGCACCCGTTACATGTTGCGCGAAAAAATGCTCTTATGCCTCACGCGGGAGCCGTGGGGGCCGCAACGCACGAACCGACTAGCCGTCATAGAAACGGCCCCGAAAAACGCCCGAAACGAGCTTAAACGGCATCCGAAACGGTCCCGAACCGACTTCGTCTGTTCGCCACGTCGTAGCCAGCGGAACGAGCTTTCCGTGGCCACAAAAATCGCCGAATTCCGACATCGGCGTGCCAAGTTACGGTCCGGCGAGCCGGAACTGCTGCTTTTGTCGCACGCCGCGGCTCGTGTCGGGTGCCGGCGCTGCGGCGCGCAAGGCGATGGTGAAAGGGAAGCAGAAGACCTCGATGGATCAGATACGGTGTGTTGCGGGAAGTGAAAAGAAGGTCGGAGGTTGGTGCCGACGACAAAAAAGCGCCGAAGGCAAAAAGAGAGTGCAACACGAGGACTTCCCAGGAGGTCACCCATCCCAGTACTACTCTCGCCCAAGCACGCTTAACTTCGGAGTTCTGATGGAATCCGGTGCTTTAGTGCTGGTATGATCGCACCCGTTACATGTTGCGCGAAAAAATGCTCTTATGCCTCACGCGGGAGCCGTGGGAGCCGCAACGCACAAACCGACTAGCCGTCATAGAAACGCCCCGAAAAACGCCCGAAACGAGCTTAAACGGCATCTGAAACGGTCCCGAACCGACTTCGTCTGTTCGTGACGTCGTAGCCAGCGGAACGTGCTTTCCGTGGCCAGGAAAATCGCCGAATTTCGACATCGGCGTGCCAAGTTACGGTCCGGCGAGCCGGAACTGCTGCGTTTGTCGCACGCCGCGGCTCGTGTCGGGTGCCGGCGCTGCGGCGCGCAAGGCGAGGGTGAAAGGGAAGCAGAAGACCTCGATGGATCAGATACGGTGTGTTGCGGGAAGTGAAAAGAAGGTCGGAGGTTGGTGCCGACGACAAAAAAGCGCCGAAGGCAAAAAGAGAGTGCAACACAAGGACTTCCCAGGAGGTCACCCATCCCAGTACTACTCTTGCTCAAGCACGCTTAACTTCA
This sequence comes from Nuphar pumila, assembly GCF_984573655.1. Taxonomy (NCBI): domain Eukaryota; kingdom Viridiplantae; phylum Streptophyta; class Magnoliopsida; order Nymphaeales; family Nymphaeaceae; genus Nuphar; species Nuphar pumila. Next base: position 161,829,464 of record NC_143249.1, on the reverse strand, counting down.
GAGTTCTGATGGGATCCGGTGCTTTAGTGCTGGTATGATCGCACCCGTTACATGTTGCGCGAAAAAATGCTCTTATGCCTCACGCGGGCGCCGTGGGGGCCGCAACGCACAAACCGACTAGCCGTCATAGAAACGCCCGAAATGAGCTTAAACGGCATCTGAAACGGTCCCGAACCGACTTCGTCTGTTCGTCACGTCGTAGCCAGCGGAACGAGCTTTCCGTGGCCAGGAAAATCGCCGAATTTCGACATCGGCGTGCCAAGTTACGGTCCGGCGAGCCGGAACTGCTGCGTTTGTCGCACGCCGCGGCTCGTGTCGGGTGCCGGCGCTGCGGCGTGCAAGGCGAGGGTGAAAGGGAAGCAGAAGACCTCGATGGATCAGATACGGTGTGTTGCGGGAAGTGAAAAGAAGGTCGGAGGTTGGTGCCGACGACAAAAAAGCGCCGAAGGCAAAAAAAGAGTGCAACACGAGGACTTCCCAGGAGGTCACCCATCCCAGTACTACTCTCGCCCAAGCACGCTTAACTTCAGAGTTCTGATGGGATCCGGTGCTTTAGTGCTAGTGTGATCGCACCCGTTACATGTTGCGCGAAAAAATGCTCTTATGCCTCACGCGGGAGCCGTGGGGGCCGCAACGCACGAACCGACTAGCCGTCATAAAAACGGCCCCGAAAAACGCTCGAAATGAGCTTAAACGGCATCCGAAACGGTCCCGAACCGACTTCGTCTGTTCGTCACGTCGTAGCCAGCAGAACGTGCTTTCCGTGGGCAGGAAAATCGCCGAATTTCAACATCGGCGTGCCAAGTTACGGTCCGGCGAGCCGGAACTGCTGCGTTTGTCGCACGCCGCGGCTCGTGTCGGGTGCCGGCGCTGCGGCGCGCAAGGCGAGGGTGAAAGGGAAGCAGAAGACCTCGATGGATCAGATACGGTGTGTTGCGGGAAGTGAAAAGAAGGTCGGAGGTTGGTGCCGACGACAAAAAAGCGCCGAAGGCAAAAAGAGAGTGCAACACAAGGACTTCCCAGGAGGTCACCCATCCCAGTACTACTCTCGCTCAAGCACGCTTAACTTCAGAGTTCTGATGGGATCCGGTGCTTTAGTGCTGGTATGATCGCACCCGTTACATGTTGCGCGAAAAAATGCTCTTATGCCTCACGCGGGAGCCGTGGGGGCCGCAACGCACAAACCGACTAGTCATCATAGAAACGCCCGAAATGATCTTAAACGGCATCTAAAACGGTCCCGAACCGACTTCGTCTGTTCGTCACGTCGTAGCCAGCGGAACGAGCTTTCCGTGGCCAGGAAAATCGCCGAATTTCGACATCGGCGTGCCAAGTTACGGTCCGGAGAGCCGGAACTGCTGCTTTTGTCGCACGCCGCGGCTCGTGTCGGGTGCCGGCGCTGCGGCGCGCAAGGCGAGGGTGAAAGGGAAGCAGAAGACCTCGATGGATCAGATACGGTGTGTTGCGGGAAGTGAAAAGAAGGTCGGAGGTTGGTGCCGACGACAAAAAAGCGCCGAAGGCAAAAAGAGAGTGCAACACGAGGACTTCCCAGGAGGTCACCCATCCCAGTACTACTCTCGCCCAAGCACGCTAAACTTCGGAGTTCTGATGGAATCCGGTGCTTTAGTGCTGGTATGATCGCACCCGTTACATGTTGCGCGAAAAAATGCTCTTATGCCTCACGCGGGAGCCGTGGGGGCCGCAACGCACAAACCGACTAGCCGTCATAGAAACGCCCCGAAAAACGCCCGAAACGAGCTTAAACGGCATCTGAAACGGTCCCGAACCGACTTCGTCTGTTCGTCACGTCGTAGCCAGCGGAACGTGCTTTCCGTGGCCAGGAAAATCGCCGAATTTCGACATCGGCGTGCCAAGTTACGGTCCGGCGAGCCGGAACTGCTGCGTTTGTCGCACGCCGCGGCTCGTGTCGGGTGCCGGCGCTGCGGCGCGCAAGGCGAGGGTGAAAGGGAAGCAGAAGACCTCGATGGATCAGATACGGTGTGTTGCGGGAAGTGAAAAGAAGGTCGGAGGTTGGTGCCGACGACAAAAAAGCGCCGAAGGCAAAAAGAGAGTGCAACACAAGGACTTCCCAGGAGGTCACCCATCCCAGTACTACTCTTGCTCAAGCACGCTTAACTTCAGAGTTCTGATGGAATCCGGTGCTTTAGTGCTGGTATGATCGCACCCGTTACATGTTGCGCGAAAAAATGCTCTTATGCCTCACGCGGGAGCCGTGGGGGCCGCAACGCACGAACCGACTAGCCGTCATAAAAACGGCCCCGAAAAACGCCCGAAATGAGCTTAAACGGCATCCGAAACGGTCCTGAACCGACTTCGTCTGTTCGCCAGGTCGTAGCCAGCGGAACGAGCTTTCCGTGGCCACGAAAATCGCCGAATTCCGACATCGGTGTGCCAAGTTACAGTCCGGAGAGCCGGAACTGCTGCTTTTGTCGCACGCCGCGGCTCGTGTCGGGTGCGGGCGCTGCGGCGCGCAAGGCGAGGGTGAAAGGGAAGCAGAAGACCTCGATGGATCAGATACGGTGTGTTGCGGTAAGTGAAAAGAAGGTCGGAGGTTGGTGCCGACGACAAAAAGCGCCGAAGGCAAAAAGAGAGTGCAACACGAGGACTTCCCAGGAGGTCACCCATCCCAGTACTACTCTCGCCCAAGCACGCTTAACTTCAGAGTTCTGATGGGATCCGGTGCTTTAGTGCTAGTGTGATCGCACCCGTTACATGTTGCGCGAAAAAATGCTCTTATGCCTCACGCGGGAGCCGTGGGGGCCGCAACGCACGAACCGACTAGCCGTCATAAAAACGGCCCCGAAAAACGCCCGAAATGAGCTTAAACGGCATCCGAAACGGTCCCGAACCGACTTCGTCTGTTCGTCACGTCGTAGCCAGCGGAACGTGCTTTCCGTGGGCAGGAAAATCGCCGAATTTCGACATCGGCGTGCCAAGTTACGGTCCGGCGAGCCGGAACTGCTGCGTTTGTCGCACGCCGCGGCTCGTGTCGGGTGCCGGCGCTGCGGCGCGAAAGGCGAGGGTGAAAGGGAAGCAGAAGACCTCGATGGATCAGATACGGTGTGTTGCGGGAAGTGAAAAGAAGGTCGGAGGTTGGTGCCGACGACAAAAAAGCGCCGAAGGCAAAAAGAGAGTGCAACACGAGGACTTCCCAGGAGGTCACCCATCCCAGTACTACTCTCGCCCAAGCACGCTTAACTTCAGAGTTCTGATGGGATCCGGTGCTTTAGTGCTAGTGTGATCGCACCCGTTACATGTTGCGCGAAAAAATGCTCTTATGCCTCATGCGGGAGCCGTGGGGGCCGCAACGTACGAACCGACTAGCCGTCATAAAAACGGCCCCGAAAAACGCCCGAAATGAGCTTAAACGGCATCCGAAACGGTCCCGAACCGACTTCGTCTGTTCGCCACGTCGTAGCCAGCGGAACGAGCTTTCCGTGGCCACGAAAATCGCCGAATTCCGACATCGGTGTGCCAAGTTACAGTCCAGAGAGCCGGAACTGCTGCTTTTGTCGCACGCCGCGGCTCGTGTCGGGTGCGGGCGCTGCGGCGCGCAAGGCGAGGGTGAAAGGGAAGCAGAAGACCTTGATGGATCAGATACGGTGTGTTGCGGGAAGTGAAAAGAAGGTCGGAGGTTGGTGCCGACGACAAAAAAGCGCCGAAGGTAAATAGAGAGTGCAACACGAGGACTTCCCAGGAGGTCACCCATTCCAGTACTACTCTCGCCCAAGCCCGCTTAACTTCGGAGTTCTGATGGGATCCGGTGCTTTAGTGCTGGTATGATCGCACCCGTTACATGTTGCGCGAAAAAATGCTCTTATGCCTCACGCGGGAGCCGTGGGGGCCGCAACGCACGAACCGACTAGCCGTCATAGAAACGGCCCCGAAAAACGCCCGAAACGAGCTTAAACGGCATCCGAAACGGTCCCGAACCGACTTCGTCTGTTCGCCACGTCGTAGCCAGCGGAACGAGCTTTCCGTGGCCACAAAAATCGCCGAATTCCGACATCGGCGTGCCAAGTTACGGTCCGGCGAGCCGGAACTGCTGCTTTTGTCGCACGCCGCGGCTCGTGTCGGGTGCCGGCGCTGCGGCGCGCAAGGCGATGGTGAAAGGGAAGCAGAAGACCTCGATGGATCAGATACGGTGTGTTGCGGGAAGTGAAAAGAAGGTCGGAGGTTGGTGCCGACGACAAAAAAGCGCCGAAGGCAAAAAGAGAGTGCAACACGAGGACTTCCCAGGAGGTCACCCATCCCAGTACTACTCTCGCCCAAGCACGCTTAACTTCGGAGTTCTGATGGAATCCGGTGCTTTAGTGCTGGTATGATCGCACCCGTTACATGTTGCGCGAAAAAATGCTCTTATGCCTCACGCGGGAGCCGTGGGAGCCGCAACGCACAAACCGACTAGCCGTCATAGAAACGCCCCGAAAAACGCCCGAAACGAGCTTAAACGGCATCTGAAACGGTCCCGAACCGACTTCGTCTGTTCGTGACGTCGTAGCCAGCGGAACGTGCTTTCCGTGGCCAGGAAAATCGCCGAATTTCGACATCGGCGTGCCAAGTTACGGTCCGGCGAGCCGGAACTGCTGCGTTTGTCGCACGCCGCGGCTCGTGTCGGGTGCCGGCGCTGCGGCGCGCAAGGCGAGGGTGAAAGGGAAGCAGAAGACCTCGATGGATCAGATACGGTGTGTTGCGGGAAGTGAAAAGAAGGTCGGAGGTTGGTGCCGACGACAAAAAAGCGCCGAAGGCAAAAAGAGAGTGCAACACAAGGACTTCCCAGGAGGTCACCCATCCCAGTACTACTCTTGCTCAAGCACGCTTAACTTCAGAGTTCTGATGGGATCCGGTGCTTTAGTGCTGGTATGATCGCACCCGTTACATGTTGCGCGAAAAAATGCTCTTATGCCTCACGCGGGCGCCGTGGGGGCCGCAACGCACAAACCGACTAGCCGTCATAGAAACGCCCGAAATGAGCTTAAACGGCATCTGAAACGGTCCCGAACCGACTTCGTCTGTTCGTCACGTCGTAGCCAGCGGAACGAGCTTTCCGTGGCCAGGAAAATCGCCGAATTTCGACATCGGCGTGCCAAGTTACGGTCCGGCGAGCCGGAACTGCTGCGTTTGTCGCACGCCGCGGCTCGTGTCGGGTGCCGGCGCTGCGGCGTGCAAGGCGAGGGTGAAAGGGAAGCAGAAGACCTCGATGGATCAGATACGGTGTGTTGCGGGAAGTGAAAAGAAGGTCGGAGGTTGGTGCCGACGACAAAAAAGCGCCGAAGGCAAAAAAAGAGTGCAACACGAGGACTTCCCAGGAGGTCACCCATCCCAGTACTACTCTCGCCCAAGCACGCTTAACTTCAGAGTTCTGATGGGATCCGGTGCTTTAGTGCTAGTGTGATCGCACCCGTTACATGTTGCGCGAAAAAATGCTCTTATGCCTCACGCGGGAGCCGTGGGGGCCGCAACGCACGAACCGACTAGCCGTCATAAAAACGGCCCCGAAAAACGCTCGAAATGAGCTTAAACGGCATCCGAAACGGTCCCGAACCGACTTCGTCTGTTCGTCACGTCGTAGCCAGCAGAACGTGCTTTCCGTGGGCAGGAAAATCGCCGAATTTCAACATCGGCGTGCCAAGTTACGGTCCGGCGAGCCGGAACTGCTGCGTTTGTCGCACGCCGCGGCTCGTGTCGGGTGCCGGCGCTGCGGCGCGCAAGGCGAGGGTGAAAGGGAAGCAGAAGACCTCGATGGATCAGATACGGTGTGTTGCGGGAAGTGAAAAGAAGGTCGGAGGTTGGTGCCGACGACAAAAAAGCGCCGAAGGCAAAAAGAGAGTGCAACACAAGGACTTCCCAGGAGGTCACCCATCCCAGTACTACTCTCGCTCAAGCACGCTTAACTTCAGAGTTCTGATGGGATCCGGTGCTTTAGTGCTGGTATGATCGCACCCGTTACATGTTGCGCGAAAAAATGCTCTTATGCCTCACGCGGGAGCCGTGGGGGCCGCAACGCACAAACCGACTAGTCATCATAGAAACGCCCGAAATGATCTTAAACGGCATCTAAAACGGTCCCGAACCGACTTCGTCTGTTCGTCACGTCGTAGCCAGCGGAACGAGCTTTCCGTGGCCAGGAAAATCGCCGAATTTCGACATCGGCGTGCCAAGTTACGGTCTGGCGAGCCGGAACTGCTGCGTTTGTCGCACGCCGCGGCTCGTGTCGGGTGCCGGCGCTGCGGCGCGCAAGGCGAGGGTGAAAGGGAAGCAGAAGACCTCGATGGATCAGATACGGTGTGTTGCGGGAAGTGAAAAGAAGGTCGGAGGTTGGTGCCGACGACAAAAAAGCGCCGAAGGCAAAAAGAGAGTGCAACACGAGGACTTCCCAGGAGGTCATCCATCCCAGTACTACTCTCGCCCAAGCACGCTTAACTTCAGAGTTCTAATGGGATCCGGTGCTTTAGTGCTAGTGTGATCGCACCCGTTACATGTTGCGCGAAAAAATGCTCTTATGCCTCACGCGGGAGCCGTGGGGGCCGCAACGCACGAACCGACTAGCCGTCATAAAAACGGCCCCGAAAAACGCCCGAAATGAGCTTAAACGGCATCCGAAACGGTCCCGAACCGACTTCGTCTGTTCGCCACGTCGTAGCCAGCGGAACGAGCTTTCCGTGGCCACGAAAATCGCCGAATTCCGACATCGGTGTGCCAAGTTACAGTCCGGAGAGCCGGAACTGCTGCTTTTGTCGCACGCCGCGGCTCGTGTCGGGTGCGGGCGCTGCGGCGCGCAAGGCGAGGGTGAAAGGGAAGCAGAAGACCTTGATGGATCAGATACGGTGTGTTGCGGTAAGTGAAAAGAAGGTCGGAGGTTGGTGCCGACGACAAAAAAGCGCCGAAGGTAAATAGAGAGTGCAACACGAGGACTTCCCAGGAGGTCACCCATTCCAGTACTACTCTCGCCCAAGCACGCTTAACTTCGGAGTTCTGATGGGATCCGGTGCTTTAGTGCTGCTATGATCGCACACGTTACATGTTGCGCGAAAAAATGCTCTTATGCCTCACGCGGGAGCCATGGGGGCCGCAACGCACGAACCGACTAGCCGTCATAGAAACGGCCCCGAAAAACGACTGAAACTAGCTTAAACGGCATCCGAAACGGTCCCGAACCGACTTCGTCTGTTCGCCACGTCGTAGCCAGCGGAACGAGCTTTCCGTGGCCACGAAAATCGCCGAATTCCGACATCGGTGTGCCAAGTTACAGTCCGGAGAGCCGGAACTGCTGCTTTTGTCGCACGCCGCGGCTCGTGTCGGGTGCGGGCGCTGCGGCGCGCAAGGCGAGGGTGAAAGGGAAGCAGAAGACCTCGATGGATCAGATACGGTGTGTTGCGGTAAGTGAAAAGAAGGTCGGAGGTTGGTGCCGACGACAAAAAGCGCCGAAGGCAAAAAGAGAGTGCAACACGAGGACTTCCCAGGAGGTCACCCATCCCAGTACTACTCTCGCCCAAGCACGCTTAACTTCAGAGTTCTGATGGGATCCGGTGCTTTAGTGCTAGTGTGATCGCACCCGTTACATGTTGCGCGAAAAAATGCTCTTATGCCTCACGCGGGAGCCGTGGGGGCCGCAACGCACGAACCGACTAGCCGTCATAAAAACGGCCCCGAAAAACGCCCGAAATGAGCTTAAACGGCATCCGAAACGGTCCCGAACCGACTTCGTCTGTTCGTCACGTCGTAGCCAGCGGAACGTGCTTTCCGTGGGCAGGAAAATCGCCGAATTTCGACATCGGCGTGCCAAGTTACGGTCCGGCGAGCCGGAACTGCTGCGTTTGTCGCACGCCGCGGCTCGTGTCGGGTGCGGGCGCTGCGGCGCGCAAGGCGAGGGTGAAAGGGAAGCAGAAGACCTCGATGGATCAGATACGGTGTGTTGCGGTAAGTGAAAAGAAGGTCGGAGGTTGGTGCCGACGACAAAAAAGCGCCGAAGGCAAAAAGAGAGTGCAACACGAGGACTTCCCAGGAGGTCACCCATCCCAGTACTACTCTCGCCCAAGCACGCTTAACTTCAGAGTTCTGATGGGATCCGGTGCTTTAGTGCTAGTGTGATCGCACCCGTTACATGTTGCGCGAAAAAATGCTCTTATGCCTCACGCGGGAGCCGTGGGGGCCGCAACGTACGAACCGACTAGCCGTCATAAAAACGGCCCCGAAAAACGCCCGAAATGAGCTTAAACGGCATCCGAAACGGTCCCGAACCGACTTCGTCTGTTCGCCACGTCGTAGCCAGCGGAACGTGCTTTCCGTGGGCAGGAAAATCGCCGAATTTCGACATCGGCGTGCCAAGTTACGGTCCGGCGAGCCGGAACTGCTGCTTTTGTCGCACGCCGCGGCTCGTGTCGGGTGCGGGCGCTGCGGCGCGCAAGGCGAGGGTGAAAGGGAAGCAGAAGACCTTGATGGATCAGATACGGTGTGTTGCGGTAAATGAAAAGAAGGTCGGAGGTTGGTGCCGACGACAAAAAAGCGCCGAAGGTAAAAAGAGAGTGCAACACGAGGACTTCCCAGGAGGTCACCCATTCCAGTAATACTCTCGCCCAAGCACGCTTAACTTCGGAGTTCTGATGGGATCCGGTGCTTTAGTGCTGGTATGATCGCACACGTTACATGTTGCGCGAAAAAATGCTCTTATGCCTCACGCGGGAGCCGTGGGGGCCGCAACGCACGAACCGACTAGCCGTCATAGAAACGGCCCCGAAAAATGACTGAAACTAGCTTACACGGCATCCGAAACGGTCCCGAACCGACTTCGTCTGTTCGCCACGTCGTAGCCAGCGGAACGAGCTTTCCGTGGCCACAAAAATCGCCGAATTCCGACATCGGCGTGCCAAGTTACGGTCCGGCGAGCCGGAACTGCTGCTTTTGTCGCACGCCGCGGCTCGTGTCGGGTGTCGGCGCTGCGGCGCGCAAGGCGAGGGTGAAAGGGAAGCAGAAGACCTCGATGGATCAGATACGGTGTGTTGCGGTAAGTGAAAAGAACGTCGGAGGTTGGTGCCGACCACAAAAAAGCGTCGAAGGCAAAAAGAGAGTGCAACACGAGGACTTCCCAGGAGGTCACCCATCCCAGTACTACTCTCGCCCAAGCATGCTTAACTTCGAAGTTCTGATGGGATCCGGTTCTTTAGAACTGGTATGATCGCACCCGTTACATGTTGCGCGAAAAAATGCTCTTATGCCTCACGCGGGAGCCGTGGGGGCCGCAACGCACGAACCGACTAGCCGTCATAGAAACGACCCCGAAAAACGACCGAAACGCGCTTAAACGGCATCCGAAACGGTCCCGAACCGACTTTGTCTGTTCGCCACGTCGTAGCCAGCGGAACGAGCTTTCCGTGGCCACGAAAATCGCCGAATTCCGACATCGGCGTGCCAAGTTACGGTCCGGCGAGCCGGAACTGCTGCTTTTGTCGCACGCCGCGGCTCGTGTCGGGTGCCGGCGCTGCGGCGCGCAAGGCGATGGTGAAAGGGAAGCAGAAGACCTCGATGGATCAGATACGGTGTGTTGCGGGAAGTGAAAAGAAGGTCGGAGGTTGGTGCCGACGACAAAAAAGCGCCGAAGGCAAAAAGAGAGTGCAACACGAGGACTTCCCAGGAGGTCACCCATCCCAGTACTACTCTCGCCCAAGCACGCTTAACTTCGGAGTTCTGATGGAATCCGGTGCTTTAGTGCTGGTATGATCGCACCCGTTACATGTTGCGCGAAAAAATGCTCTTATGCCTCACGCGGGAGCCGTGGGGGCCGCAACGCACAAACCGACTAGCCGTCATAGAAACGCCCCGAAAAACGCCCGAAACGAGCTTAAACGGCATCTGAAACGGTCCCGAACCGACTTCGTCTGTTCGTGACGTCGTAGCCAGCGGAACGTGCTTTCCGTGGCCAGGAAAATCGCCGAATTTCGACATCGGCGTGCCAAGTTACGGTCCGGCGAGCCGGAACTGCTGCGTTTGTCGCACGCCGCGGCTCGTGTCGGGTGCCGGCGCTGCGGCGCGCAAGGCGAGGGTGAAAGGGAAGCAGAAGACCTCGATGGATCAGATACGGTGTGTTGCGGGAAGTGAAAAGAAGGTCGGAGGTTGGTGCCGACGACAAAAAAGCGCCGAAGGCAAAAAGAGAGTGCAACACAAGGACTTCCCAGGAGGTCACCCATCCCAGTACTACTCTTGCTCAAGCACGCTTAACTTCAGAGTTCTGATGGGATCCGGTGCTTTAGTGCTGGTATGATCGCACCCGTTACATGTTGCGCGAAAAAATGCTCTTATGCCTCACGCGGGAGCCGTGGGGGCCGCAACGCACAAACCGACTAGCCGTCATAGAAACGCCCGAAATGAGCTTAAACGGCATCTGAAACGGTCCCGAACCGACTTCGTCTGTTCGTCACGTCGTAGCCAGCGGAACGAGCTTTTCGTGGCAAGGAAAATCGCCGAATTTCGACATCGGCGTGCCAAGTTACGGTCCGGCGAGCCGGAACTGCTGCGTTTGTCGCACGCCGCGGCTCGTGTCGGGTGCCGGCGCTGCGGCGTGCAAGGCGAGGGTGAAAGGGAAGCAGAAGACCTCGATGGATCAGATACGGTGTGTTGCGGGAAGTGAAAAGAAGGTCGGAGGTTGGTGCCGACGACAAAAAAGCGCCGAAGGCAAAAAAAGAGTGCAACACGAGGACTTCCCAGGAGGTCACCCATCCCAGTACTACTCTCGCTCAAGCACGCTTAACTTCAGAGTTCTCATGGGATCCGGTGCTTTAGTGCTAGTGTGATCGCACCCGTTACATGTTGCGCGAAAAAATGCTCTTATGCCTCACGCGGGAGCCGTGGGGGCCGCAACGCACGAACCGACTAGCCGTCATAAAAACGGCCCCGAAAAACGCCCGAAATGAGCTTAAACGGCATCCGAAACGGTCCCGAACCGACTTCGTCTGTTCGTCACGTCGTAGCCAGCAGAAAGTGCTTTCCGTGGGCAGGAAAATCGCCGAATTTCGACATCGGCGTGCCAAGTTACGGTCCGGCGAGCCGGAACTGCTGCGTTTGTCGCACGCCGCGGCTCGTGTCGGGTGCCGGCGCTGCGGCGCGCAAGGCGAGGGTGAAAGGGAAGCAGAAGACCTCGATGGATCAGATACGGTGTGTTGCGGGAAGTGAAAAGAAGGTCGGAGGTTGGTGCCGACGACAAAAAAGCGCCGAAGGCAAAAAGAGAGTGCAACACAAGGACTTCCCAGGAGGTCACCCATCCCAGTACTACTCTCGCTCAAGCACGCTTAACTTCAGAGTTCTGATGGGATCCGGTGCTTTAGTGCTGGTATGATCGCACCCGTTACATGTTGCGCGAAAAATTGCTCTTATGCCTCACGCGGGAGCCGTGGGGGCCGCAACGCACAAACCGACTAGTCATCATAGAAACGCCCGAAATGATCTTAAACGGCATCTAAAACGGTCCCGAACCGACTTCGTCTATTCGTCACGTCGTAGCCAGCGGAACGAGCTTTCCGTGGCCAGGAAAATCGCCGAATTTCGACATCGGCGTGCCAAGTTACGGTCTGGCGAGCCGGAACTGCTGCGTTTGTCGCACGCCGCGGCTCGTGTCGGGTGCCGGAGCTGCGGCGCGCAAGGCGAGGGTGAAAGGGAAGCAGAAGACCTCGATGGATCAGATACGGTGTGTTGCGGGAAGTGAAAAGAAGGTCGGAGGTTGGTGCCGACGACAAAAAAGCGCCGAAGGCAAAAAGAGAGTGCAACACGAGGACTTCCCAGGAGGTCACCCATCCCAGTACTACTCTCGCCCAAGCACGCTTAACTTCAGAGTTCTAATGGGATCCGGTGCTTTAGTGCTAGTGTGATCGCACCCGTTACATGTTGCGCGAAAAAATGCTCTTATGCCTCACGCGGGAGCCGTGGGGGCCGCAACGCACGAACCGACTAGCCGTCATAGAAACGGCCCCGAAAAACGACTGAAACTAGCTTAAACGGCATCCGAAACGGTCCCGAACCGACTTCGTCTGTTCGCCACGTCGTAGCCAGCGAAACGAGCTTTCCGTGGCCACGAAAATCGCCGAATTCCGACATCGGTGTGCCAAGTTACAGTCCGGAGAGCCGGAACTGCTGCTTTTGTCGCACGCCGCGGCTCGTGTCGGGTGCGGGCGCTGCGGCGCGCAAGGCGAGGGTGAAAGGGAAGCAGAAGACCTTGATGGATCAGATACGGTGTGTTGCGGGAAGTGAAAAGAAGGTCGGAGGTTGGTGCCGACGACAAAAAAGCGCCGAAGGCAAAAAGAGAGTGCAACACGAGGACTTCCCAGGAGGTCACCCATCCCAGTACTACTCTCGCCCAAGCACGCTTAACTTCAGAGTTCTGATGGGATCCGGTGCTTTAGTGCTAGTGTGATCGCACCCGTTACATGTTGCGCCAAAAAATGCTCTTATGCCTCACGCGGGAGCCGTGGGGGCCGCAACGCACGAACCGACTAGCCGTCATAAAAACGGCCCCGAAAAACGCCCGAAATGAGCTTAAACGGCATCCGAAACGGTCCTGAACCGACTTCGTCTGTTCGCCACGTCGTAGCCAGCGGAACGAGCTTTCCGTGGCCACGAAAATCGCCGAATTCCGACATCGGTGTGCCAAGTTACAGTCCGGAGAGCCGGAACTGCTGCTTTTGTCGCACGCCGCGGCTCGTGTCGGGTGCGGGCGCTGCGGCGCGCAAGGCGAGGGTGAAAGGGAAGCAGAAGACCTTGATGGATCAGATACGGTGTGTTGCGGTAAGTGAAAAGAAGGTCGGAGGTTGGTGCCGACGACAAAAAAGCGCCGAAGGTAAATAGAGAGTGCAACACGAGGACTTCCCAGGAGGTCACCCATTCCAGTACTACTCTCGCCCAAGCACGCTTAACTTCGGAGTTCTGATGGGATCCGGTGCTTTAGTGCTGGTATGATCGCACACGTTACATGTTGCGCGAAAAAATGCTCTTATGCCTCACGCGGGAGCCGTGGGGGCCGCAACGCACGAACCGACTAGCCGTCATAGAAACGGCCCCGAAAAATGACTGAAACTAGCTTACACGGCATCCGAAACGGTCCCGAACCGACTTCGTCTGTTCGCCACGTCGTTGCCAGCGGAACGAGCTTTCCGTGGCCACAAAAATCGCCGAATTCCGACATCGGCGTGCCAAGTTACGGTCCGGCGAGCCGGAACTGCTGCTTTTGTCGCACGCCGCGGCTCGTGTCGGGTGTCGGCGCTGCGGCGCGCAAGGCGAGGGTGAAAGGGAAGCAGAAGACCTCGATGGATCAGATACGGTGTGTTGCGGTAAGTGAAAAGAACGTCGGAGGTTGGTGCCGACCACAAAAAAGCGTCGAAGGCAAAAAGAGAGTGCAACACGAGGACTTCCCAGGAGGTCACCCATCCCAGTACTACTCTCGCCCAAGCATGCTTAACTTCGAAGTTCTGATGGGATCCGGTTCTTTAGAACTGGTATGATCGCACCCGTTACATGTTGCGCGAAAAAATGCTCTTATGCCTCACGCGGGAGCCGTGGGGGCCGCAACGCACGAACCGACTAGCCGTCATAGAAACGACCCCGAAAAACGACCGAAACGCGCTTAAACGGCATCCGAAACGGTCCCGAACCGACTTTGTCTGTTCGCCACGTCGTAGCCAGCGGAACGAGCTTTCCGTGGCCACGAAAATCGCCGAATTCCGACATCGGCGTGCCAAGTTACGGTCCGGAGAGCCGGAACTGCTGCTTTTGTCGCACGCCGCGGCTCGTGTCGGGTGCCGGCGCTGCGGCGCGCAAGGCGAGGGTGAAAGGGAAGCAGAAGACCTCGATGGATCAGATACGGTGTGTTGCGGGAAGTGAAAAGAAGGTCGGAGGTTGGTGCCGACGACAAAAAAGCGCCGAAGGCAAAAAGAGAGTGCAACACGAGGACTTCCCAGGAGGTCACCCATCCCAGTACTACTCTCGCCCAAGCACGCTTAACTTCGGAGTTCTGATGGAATCCGGTGCTTTAGTGCTGGTATGATCGCACCCGTTACATGTTGCGCGAAAAAATGCTCTTATGCCTCACGCGGGAGCCGTGGGGGCCGCAACGCACAAACCGACTAGCCGTCATAGAAACGCCCCGAAAAACGCCCGAAACGAGCTTAAACGGCATCTGAAACGGTCCCGAACCGACTTCGTCTGTTCGTCACGTCGTAGCCAGCGGAACGTGCTTTCCGTGGCCAGGAAAATCGCCGAATTTCGACATCGGCGTGCCAAGTTACGGTCCGGCGAGCCGGAACTGCTGCGTTTGTCGCACGCCGCGGCTCGTGTCGGGTGCCGGCGCTGCGGCGCGCAAGGCGAGGGTGAAAGGGAAGCAGAAGACCTCGATGGATCAGATACGGTGTGTTGCGGGAAGTGAAAAGAAGGTCGGAGGTTGGTGCCGACGACAAAAAAGCGCCGAAGGCAAAAAGAGAGTGCAACACAAGGACTTCCCAGGAGGTCACCCATCCCAGTACTACTCTTGCTCAAGCACGCTTAACTTCAGAGTTCTGATGGGATCCGGTGCTTTAGTGCTGGTATGATCGCACCCGTTACATGTTGCGCGAAAAAATGCTCTTATGCCTCACGCGGGAGCCGTGGGGGCCGCAACGCACAAACCGACTAGCCGTCATAGAAACGCCCGAAATGAGCTTAAACGGCATCTGAAACGGTCCCGAACCGACTTCGTCTGTTCGTCACGTCGTAGCCAGCGGAACGAGCTTTTCGTGGCAAGGAAAATCGCCGAATTTCGACATCGGCGTGCCAAGTTACGGTCCGGCGAGCCGGAACTGCTGCGTTTGTCGCACGCCGCGGCTCGTGTCGGGTGCCGGCGCTGCGGCGTGCAAGGCGAGGGTGAAAGGGAAGCAGAAGACCTCGATGGATCAGATACGGTGTGTTGCGGGAAGTGAAAAGAAGGTCGGAGGTTGGTGCCGACGACAAAAAAGCGCCGAAGGCAAAAAAAGAGTGCAACACGAGGACTTCCCAGGAGGTCACCCATCCCAGTACTACTCTCGCTCAAGCACGCTTAACTTCAGAGTTCTCATGGGATCCGGTGCTTTAGTGCTAGTGTGATCGCACCCGTTACATGTTGCGCGAAAAAATGCTCTTATGCCTCACGCGGGAGCCGTGGGGGCCGCAACGCACGAACCGACTAGCCGTCATAAAAACGGCCCCGAAAAACGCCCGAAATGAGCTTAAACGGCATCCGAAACGGTCCCGAACCGACTTCGTCTGTTCGTCACGTCGTAGCCAGCAGAAAGTGCTTTCCGTGGGCAGGAAAATCGCCGAATTTCGACATCGGCGTGCCAAGTTACGGTCCGGCGAGCCGGAACTGCTGCGTTTGTCGCACGCCGCGGCTCGTGTCGGGTGCCGGCGCTGCGGCGCGCAAGGCGAGGGTGAAAGGGAAGCAGAAGACCTCGATGGATCAGATACGGTGTGTTGCGGGAAGTGAAAAGAAGGTCGGAGGTTGGTGCCGACGACAAAAAAGCGCCGAAGGCAAAAAGAGAGTGCAACACAAGGACTTCCCAGGAGGTCACCCATCCCAGTACTACTCTCGCTCAAGCACGCTTAACTTCAGAGTTCTGATGGGATCCGGTGCTTTAGTGCTGGTATGATCGCACCCGTTACATGTTGCGCGAAAAATTGCTCTTATGCCTCACGCGGGAGCCGTGGGGGCCGCAACGCACAAACCGACTAGTCATCATAGAAACGCCCGAAATGATCTTAAACGGCATCTAAAACGGTCCCGAACCGACTTCGTCTATTCGTCACGTCGTAGCCAGCGGAACGAGCTTTCCGTGGCCAGGAAAATCGCCGAATTTCGACATCGGCGTGCCAAGTTACGGTCTGGCGAGCCGGAACTGCTGCGTTTGTCGCACGCCGCGGCTCGTGTCGGGTGCCGGCGCTGCGGCGCGCAAGGCGAGGGTGAAAGGGAAGCAGAAGACCTCGATGGATCAGATACGGTGTGTTGCGGGAAGTGAAAAGAAGGTCGGAGGTTGGTGCCGACGACAAAAAAGCGCCGAAGGCAAAAAGAGAGTGCAACACGAGGACTTCCCAGGAGGTCACCCATCCCAGTACTACTCTCGCCCAAGCACGCTTAACTTCAGAGTTCTAATGGGATCCGGTGCTTTAGTGCTAGTGTGATCGCACCCGTTACATGTTGCGCGAAAAAATGCTCTTATGCCTCACGCGGGAGCCGTGGGGGCCGCAACGCACGAACCGACTAGCCGTCATAGAAACGGCCCCGAAAAACGACTGAAACTAGCTTAAACGGCATCCGAAACGGTCCCGAACCGACTTCGTCTGTTCGCCACGTCGTAGCCAGCGAAACGAGCTTTCCGTGGCCACGAAAATCGCCGAATTCCGACATCGGTGTGCCAAGTTACAGTCCGGAGAGCCGGAACTGCTGCTTTTGTCGCACGCCGCGGCTCGTGTCGGGTGCGGGCGCTGCGGCGCGCAAGGCGAGGGTGAAAGGGAAGCAGAAGACCTTGATGGATCAGATACGGTGTGTTGCGGGAAGTGAAAAGAAGGTCGGAGGTTGGTGCCGACGACAAAAAAGCGCCGAAGGCAAAAAGAGAGTGCAACACGAGGACTTCCCAGGAGGTCACCCATCCCAGTACTACTCTCGCCCAAGCACGCTTAACTTCAGAGTTCTGATGGGATCCGGTGCTTTAGTGCTAGTGTGATCGCACCCGTTACATGTTGCGCCAAAAAATGCTCTTATGCCTCACGCGGGAGCCGTGGGGGCCGCAACGCACGAACCGACTAGCCGTCATAAAAACGGCCCCGAAAAACGCCCGAAATGAGCTTAAACGGCATCCGAAACGGTCCTGAACCGACTTCGTCTGTTCGCCACGTCGTAGCCAGCGGAACGAGCTTTCCGTGGCCACGAAAATCGCCGAATTCCGACATCGGTGTGCCAAGTTACAGTCCGGAGAGCCGGAACTGCTGCTTTTGTCGCACGCCGCGGCTCGTGTCGGGTGCGGGCGCTGCGGCGCGCAAGGCGAGGGTGAAAGGGAAGCAGAAGACCTTGATGGATCAGATACGGTGTGTTGCGGTAAGTGAAAAGAAGGTCGGAGGTTGGTGCCGACGACAAAAAAGCGCCGAAGGTAAATAGAGAGTGCAACACGAGGACTTCCCAGGAGGTCACCCATTCCAGTACTACTCTCGCCCAAGCACGCTTAACTTCGGAGTTCTGATGGGATCCGGTGCTTTAGTGCTGGTATGATCGCACACGTTACATGTTGCGCGAAAAAATGCTCTTATGCCTCACGCGGGAGCCGTGGGGGCCGCAACGCACGAACCGACTAGCCGTCATAGAAACGGCCCCGAAAAATGACTGAAACTAGCTTACACGGCATCCGAAACGGTCCCGAACCGACTTCGTCTGTTCGCCACGTCGTTGCCAGCGGAACGAGCTTTCCGTGGCCACAAAAATCGCCGAATTCCGACATCGGCGTGCCAAGTTACGGTCCGGCGAGCCGGAACTGCTGCTTTTGTCGCACGCCGCGGCTCGTGTCGGGTGTCGGCGCTGCGGCGCGCAAGGCGAGGGTGAAAGGGAAGCAGAAGACCTCGATGGATCAGATACGGTGTGTTGCGGTAAGTGAAAAGAACGTCGGAGGTTGGTGCCGACCACAAAAAAGCGTCGAAGGCAAAAAGAGAGTGCAACACGAGGACTTCCCAGGAGGTCACCCATCCCAGTACTACTCTCGCCCAAGCATGCTTAACTTCGAAGTTCTGATGGGATCCGGTTCTTTAGAACTGGTATGATCGCACCCGTTACATGTTGCGCGAAAAAATGCTCTTATGCCTCACGCGGGAGCCGTGGGGGCCGCAACGCACGAACCGACTAGCCGTCATAGAAACGACCCCGAAAAACGACCGAAACGCGCTTAAACGGCATCCGAAACGGTCCCGAACCGACTTTGTCTGTTCGCCACGTCGTAGCCAGCGGAACGAGCTTTCCGTGGCCACGAAAATCGCCGAATTCCGACATCGGCGTGCCAAGTTACGGTCCGGAGAGCCGGAACTGCTGCTTTTGTCGCACGCCGCGGCTCGTGTCGGGTGCCGGCGCTGCGGCGCGCAAGGCGAGGGTGAAAGGGAAGCAGAAGACCTCGATGGATCAGATACGGTGTGTTGCGGGAAGTGAAAAGAAGGTCGGAGGTTGGTGCCGACGACAAAAAAGCGCCGAAGGCAAAAAGAGAGTGCAACACGAGGACTTCCCAGGAGGTCACCCATCCCAGTACTACTCTCGCCCAAGCACGCTTAACTTCGGAGTTCTGATGGAATCCGGTGCTTTAGTGCTGGTATGATCGCACCCGTTACATGTTGCGCGAAAAAATGCTCTTATGCCTCACGCGGGAGCCGTGGGGGCCGCAACGCACAAACCGACTAGCCGTCATAGAAACGCCCCGAAAAACGCCCGAAACGAGCTTAAACGGCATCTGAAACGGTCCCGAACCGACTTCGTCTGTTCGTCACGTCGTAGCCAGCGGAACGTGCTTTCCGTGGCCAGGAAAATCGCCGAATTTCGACATCGGCGTGCCAAGTTACGGTCCGGCGAGCCGGAACTGCTGCGTTTGTCGCACGCCGCGGCTCGTGTCGGGTGCCGGCGCTGCGGCGCGCAAGGCGAGGGTGAAAGGGAAGCAGAAGACCTCGATGGATCAGATACGGTGTGTTGCGGGAAGTGAAAAGAAGGTCGGAGGTTGGTGCCGACGACAAAAAAGCGCCGAAGGCAAAAAGAGAGTGCAACACAAGGACTTCCCAGGAGGTCACCCATCCCAGTACTACTCTTGCTCAAGCACGCTTAACTTCAGAGTTCTGATGGGATCCGGTGCTTTAGTGCTGGTATGATCGCACCCGTTACATGTTGCGCGAAAAAATGCTCTTATGCCTCACGCGGGCGCCGTGGGGGCCGCAACGCACAAACCGACTAGCCGTCATAGAAACGCCCGAAATGAGCTTAAACGGCATCTGAAACGGTCCCGAACCGACTTCGTCTGTTCGTCACGTCGTAGCCAGCGGAACGAGCTTTCCGTGGCCAGGAAAATCGCCGAATTTCGACATCGGCGTGCCAAGTTACGGTCCGGCGAGCCGGAACTGCTGCGTTTGTCGCACGCCGCGGCTCGTGTCGGGTGCCGGCGCTGCGGCGTGCAAGGCGAGGGTGAAAGGGAAGCAGAAGACCTCGATGGATCAGATACGGTGTGTTGCGGGAAGTGAAAAGAAGGTCGGAGGTTGGTGCCGACGACAAAAAAGCGCCGAAGGCAAAAAAAGAGTGCAACACGAGGACTTCCCAGGAGGTCACCCATCCCAGTACTACTCTCGCCCAAGCACGCTTAACTTCAGAGTTCTGATGGGATCCGGTGCTTTAGTGCTAGTGTGATCGCACCCGTTACATGTTGCGCGAAAAAATGCTCTTATGCCTCACGCGGGAGCCGTGGGGGCCGCAACGCACGAACCGACTAGCCGTCATAAAAACGGCCCCGAAAAACGCTCGAAATGAGCTTAAACGGCATCCGAAACGGTCCCGAACCGACTTCGTCTGTTCGTCACGTCGTAGCCAGCAGAACGTGCTTTCCGTGGGCAGGAAAATCGCCGAATTTCAACATCGGCGTGCCAAGTTACGGTCCGGCGAGCCGGAACTGCTGCGTTTGTCGCACGCCGCGGCTCGTGTCGGGTGCCGGCGCTGCGGCGCGCAAGGCGAGGGTGAAAGGGAAGCAGAAGACCTCGATGGATCAGATACGGTGTGTTGCGGGAAGTGAAAAGAAGGTCGGAGGTTGGTGCCGACGACAAAAAAGCGCCGAAGGCAAAAAGAGAGTGCAACACAAGGACTTCCCAGGAGGTCACCCATCCCAGTACTACTCTCGCTCAAGCACGCTTAACTTCAGAGTTCTGATGGGATCCGGTGCTTTAGTGCTGGTATGATCGCACCCGTTACATGTTGCGCGAAAAAATGCTCTTATGCCTCACGCGGGAGCCGTGGGGGCCGCAACGCACAAACCGACTAGTCATCATAGAAACGCCCGAAATGATCTTAAACGGCATCTAAAACGGTCCCGAACCGACTTCGTCTGTTCGTCACGTCGTAGCCAGCGGAACGAGCTTTCCGTGGCCAGGAAAATCGCCGAATTTCGACATCGGCGTGCCAAGTTACGGTCCGGAGAGCCGGAACTGCTGCTTTTGTCGCACGCCGCGGCTCGTGTCGGGTGCCGGCGCTGCGGCGCGCAAGGCGAGGGTGAAAGGGAAGCAGAAGACCTCGATGGATCAGATACGGTGTGTTGCGGGAAGTGAAAAGAAGGTCGGAGGTTGGTGCCGACGACAAAAAAGCGCCGAAGGCAAAAAGAGAGTGCAACACGAGGACTTCCCAGGAGGTCACCCATCCCAGTACTACTCTCGCCCAAGCACGCTAAACTTCGGAGTTCTGATGGAATCCGGTGCTTTAGTGCTGGTATGATCGCACCCGTTACATGTTGCGCGAAAAAATGCTCTTATGCCTCACGCGGGAGCCGTGGGGGCCGCAACGCACAAACCGACTAGCCGTCATAGAAACGCCCCGAAAAACGCCCGAAACGAGCTTAAACGGCATCTGAAACGGTCCCGAACCGACTTCGTCTGTTCGTCACGTCGTAGCCAGCGGAACGTGCTTTCCGTGGCCAGGAAAATCGCCGAATTTCGACATCGGCGTGCCAAGTTACGGTCCGGCGAGCCGGAACTGCTGCGTTTGTCGCACGCCGCGGCTCGTGTCGGGTGCCGGCGCTGCGGCGCGCAAGGCGAGGGTGAAAGGGAAGCAGAAGACCTCGATGGATCAGATACGGTGTGTTGCGGGAAGTGAAAAGAAGGTCGGAGGTTGGTGCCGACGACAAAAAAGCGCCGAAGGCAAAAAGAGAGTGCAACACAAGGACTTCCCAGGAGGTCACCCATCCCAGTACTACTCTTGCTCAAGCACGCTTAACTTCAGAGTTCTGATGGAATCCGGTGCTTTAGTGCTGGTATGATCGCACCCGTTACATGTTGCGCGAAAAAATGCTCTTATGCCTCACGCGGGAGCCGTGGGGGCCGCAACGCACGAACCGACTAGCCGTCATAAAAACGGCCCCGAAAAACGCCCGAAATGAGCTTAAACGGCATCCGAAACGGTCCTGAACCGACTTCGTCTGTTCGCCAGGTCGTAGCCAGCGGAACGAGCTTTCCGTGGCCACGAAAATCGCCGAATTCCGACATCGGTGTGCCAAGTTACAGTCCGGAGAGCCGGAACTGCTGCTTTTGTCGCACGCCGCGGCTCGTGTCGGGTGCGGGCGCTGCGGCGCGCAAGGCGAGGGTGAAAGGGAAGCAGAAGACCTCGATGGATCAGATACGGTGTGTTGCGGTAAGTGAAAAGAAGGTCGGAGGTTGGTGCCGACGACAAAAAGCGCCGAAGGCAAAAAGAGAGTGCAACACGAGGACTTCCCAGGAGGTCACCCATCCCAGTACTACTCTCGCCCAAGCACGCTTAACTTCAGAGTTCTGATGGGATCCGGTGCTTTAGTGCTAGTGTGATCGCACCCGTTACATGTTGCGCGAAAAAATGCTCTTATGCCTCACGCGGGAGCCGTGGGGGCCGCAACGCACGAACCGACTAGCCGTCATAAAAACGGCCCCGAAAAACGCCCGAAATGAGCTTAAACGGCATCCGAAACGGTCCCGAACCGACTTCGTCTGTTCGTCACGTCGTAGCCAGCGGAACGTGCTTTCCGTGGGCAGGAAAATCGCCGAATTTCGACATCGGCGTGCCAAGTTACGGTCCGGCGAGCCGGAACTGCTGCGTTTGTCGCACGCCGCGGCTCGTGTCGGGTGCCGGCGCTGCGGCGCGAAAGGCGAGGGTGAAAGGGAAGCAGAAGACCTCGATGGATCAGATACGGTGTGTTGCGGGAAGTGAAAAGAAGGTCGGAGGTTGGTGCCGACGACAAAAAAGCGCCGAAGGCAAAAAGAGAGTGCAACACGAGGACTTCCCAGGAGGTCACCCATCCCAGTACTACTCTCGCCCAAGCACGCTTAACTTCAGAGTTCTGATGGGATCCGGTGCTTTAGTGCTAGTGTGATCGCACCCGTTACATGTTGCGCGAAAAAATGCTCTTATGCCTCACGCGGGAGCCGTGGGGGCCGCAACGCACGAACCGACTAGCCGTCATAAAAACGGCCCCGAAAAACGCCCGAAATGAGCTTAAACGGCATCCGAAACGGTCCCGAACCGACTTCGTCTGTTCGTCACGTCGTAGCCAGCGGAACGTGCTTTCCGTGGGCAGGAAAATCGCCGAATTTCGACATCGGCGTGCCAAGTTACGGTCCGGCGAGCCGGAACTGCTGCGTTTGTCGCACGCCGCGGCTCGTGTCGGGTGCCGGCGCTGCGGCGTGCAAGGCGAGGGTGAAAGGGAAGCAGAAGACCTCGATGGATCAGATACGGTGTGTTGCGGGAAGTGAAAAGAAGGTCGGAGGTTGGTGCCGACGACAAAAAAGCGCCGAAGGCAAAAAGAGAGTGCAACACGAGGACTTCCCAGGAGGTCACCCATCCCAGTACTACTCTCGCCCAAGCACGCTTAACTTCAGAGTTCTGATGGGATCCGGTGCTTTAGTGCTAGTGTGATCGCACCCGTTACATGTTGCGCGAAAAAATGCTCTTATGCCTCACGCGGGAGCCGTGGGGGCCGCAACGCACGAACCGACTAGCCGTCATAAAACGGCCCCGAAAAACGCCCGAAATGAGCTTAAACGGCATCCGAAACGGTCCCGAACCGACTTCGTCTGTTCGTCACGTCGTAGCCAGCGGAACGTGCTTTCCGTGGGCAGGAAAATCGCCGAATTTCGACATCGGCGTGCCAAGTTACGGTCCGGCGAGCCGGAACTGCTGCGTTTGTCGCACGCCGCGGCTCGTGTCGGGTGCCGGCGCTGCGGCGCGCAAGGCGAGGGTGAAAGGGAAGCAGAAGACCTCGATGGATCAGATACGGTGTGTTGCGGGAAGTGAAAAGAAGGTCGGAGGTTGGTGCCGACGACAAAAAAGCGCCGAAGGCAAAAAGAGAGTGCAATACAAGGACTTCCCAGGAGGTCACCCATCCCAGTACTACTCTCGCTCAAGCACGCTTAACTTCAGAGTTCTGATGGGATCCGGTGCTTTAGTGCTGGTATGATCGCACCCGTTACATGTTGCGCGAAAAAATGCTCTTATGCCTCACGCGGGAGCCGTGGGGGCCGCAACGCACAAACCGACTAGTCATCATAGAAACGCCCGAAATGATCTTAAACGGCATCTAAAACGGTCCAGAACCGACTTCGTTTGTTCGTCACGTCGTAGCCAGCGGAACGAGCTTTCCGTGGCCAGGAAAATCGCCGAATTTCGACATCGGCGTGCCAAGTTACGGTCTGGCGAGCCGGAACTGCTGCGTTTGTCGCACGCCGCGGCTCGTGTCGGGTGCCGGCGCTGCGGCGCGCAAGGCGAGGGTGAAAGGGAAGCAGAAGACCTCGATGGATCAGATACGGTGTGTTGCGGGAAGTGAAAAGAAGGTCAGAGGTTGGTGCCGACGACAAAAAAGCGCCGAAGGCAAAAAGAGAGTGCAACACGAGGACTTCCCAGGAGGTCACCCATCCCAGTACTACTCTCGCCCAAGCACGCTTAACTTCAGAGTTCTGATGGGATCCGGTGCTTTAGTGCTAGTGTGATCGCACCCGTTACATGTTGCGCCAAAAAATGCTCTTATGCCTCACGCGGGAGCCGTGGGGGCCGCAACGCACGAACCGACTAGCCGTCATAAAAACGGCCCCAAAAAACGCCCGAAATGAGCTTAAACGGCATCCGAAACGGTCCTGAACCGACTTCGTCTGTTCGCCACGTCGTAGCCAGCGGAACGAGCTTTCCGTGGCCACGAAAATCGCCGAATTCCGACATCGGTGTGCCAAGTTACAGTCCGGAGAGCCGGAACTGCTGCTTTTGTCGCACGCCGCGGCTCGTGTCGGGTGCGGGCGCTGCGGCGCGCAAGGCGAGGGTGAAAGGGAAGCAGAAGACCTCGATGGATCAGATACGGTGTGTTGCGGTAAGTGAAAAGAAGGTCGGAGGTTGGTGCCGACGACAAAAAGCGCCGAAGGCAAAAAGAGAGTGCAACACGAGGACTTCCCAGGAGGTCACCCATCCCAGTACTACTCTCGCCCAAGCACGCTTAACTTCAGAGTTCTGATGGGATCCGGTGCTTTAGTGCTAGTGTGATCGCACCCGTTACATGTTGCGCGAAAAAATGCTCTTATGCCTCACGCGGGAGCCGTGGGGGCCGCAACGCACGAACCGACTAGCCGTCATAAAAACGGCCCCGAAAAACGCCCGAAATGAGCTTAAACGGCATCCGAAACGGTCCCGAACCGACTTTGTCTGTTCGTCACGTCGTAGCCAGCGGAACGTGCTTTCCGTGGGCAGGAAAATCGCCGAATTTCGACATCGGCGTGCCAAGTTACGGTCCGGCGAGCCGGAACTGCTGCGTTTGTCGCACGCCGCGGCTCGTGTCGGGTGCCGGCGCTGCGGCGCGCAAGGCGAGGGTGAAAGGGAAGCAGAAGACCTCGATGGATCAGATACGGTGTGTTGCGGGAAGTGAAAAGAAGGTCGGAGGTTGGTGCCGACGACAAAAAAGCGCCGAAGGCAAAAAGAGAGTGCAACACGAGGACTTCCCAGGAGGTCACCCATCCCAGTACTACTCTCGCCCAAGCACGCTTAACTTCAGAGTTCTGATGGGATCCGGTGCTTTAGTGCTAGTGTGATCGCACCCGTTACATGTTGCGCGAAAAAATGCTCTTATGCCTCACGCGGGAGCCGTGGGGGCCGCAACGTACGAACCGACTAGCCGTCATAAAAACGGCCCCGAAAAACGCCCGAAATGAGCTTAAACGGCATCCGAAACGGTCCCGAACCGACTTTGTCTGTTCGTCACGTCGTAGCCAGCGGAACGTGCTTTCCGTGGGCAGGAAAATCGCCGAATTTCGACATCGGCGTGCCAAGTTACGGTCCGGCGAGCCGGAACTGCTGCGTTTGTCGCACGCCGCGGCTCGTGTCGGGTGCCGGCGCTGCGGCGCGCAAGGCGAGGGTGAAAGGGAAGCAGAAGACCTCGATGGATCAGATACGGTGTGTTGCGGGAAGTGAAAAGAAGGTCGGAGGTTGGTGCCGACGACAAAAAAGCGCCGAAGGCAAAAAGAGAGTGCAACACGAGGACTTCCCAGGAGGTCACCCATCCCAGTACTACTCTCGCCCAAGCACGCTTAACTTCAGAGTTCTGATGGGATCCGGTGCTTTAGTGCTAGTGTGATCGCACCCGTTACATGTTGCGCGAAAAAATGCTCTTATGCCTCACGCGGGAGCCGTGGGGGCCGCAACGTACGAACCGACTAGCCGTCATAAAAACGGCCCCGAAAAACGCCCGAAATGAGCTTAAACGGCATCCGAAACGGTCCCGAACCGACTTCGTCTGTTCGCCACGTCGTAGCCAGCGGAACGAGCTTTCCGTGGCCACGAAAATCGCCGAATTCCGACATCGGTGTGCCAAGTTACAGTCCAGAGAGCCGGAACTGCTGCTTTTGTCGCACGCCGCGGCTCGTGTCGGGTGCGGGCGCTGCGGCGCGCAAGGCGAGGGTGAAAGGGAAGCAGAAGACCTTGATGGATCAGATACGGTGTGTTGCGGGAAGTGAAAAGAAGGTCGGAGGTTGGTGCCGACGACAAAAAAGCGCCGAAGGTAAATAGAGAGTGCAACACGAGGACTTCCCAGGAGGTCACCCATTCCAGTACTACTCTCGCCCAAGCACGCTTAACTTCGGAGTTCTGATGGGATCCGGTGCTTTAGTGCTGGTATGATCGCACCCGTTACATGTTGCGCGAAAAAATGCTCTTATGCCTCACGCGGGAGCCGTGGGGGCCGCAACGCAGGAACCGACTAGCCGTCATAGAAACGGCCCCGAAAAACGCCCGAAACGAGCTTAAACGGCATCCGAAACGGTCCCGAACCGACTTCGTCTGTTCGCCACGTCGTAGCCAGCGGAACGAGCTTTCCGTGGCCACGAAAATCGCCGAATTCCGACATCGGCGTGCCAAGTTACGGTCCGGCGACCCGGAACTGCTGCGTTTGTCGCACGCCGCGGCTCGTGTCGGGTGCCGGCGCTGCGGCGCGCAAGGCGAGGGTGAAAGGGAAGCAGAAGACCTCGATGGATCAGATACGGTGTGTTGCGGGAAGTGAAAAGAAGGTCGGAGGTTGGTGCCGACGACAAAAAAGCGCCGAAGGCAAAAAGAGAGTGCAACACGAGGACTTCCCAGGAGGTCACCCATCCCAGTACTACTCTCGCCCAAGCACGCTTAACTTCAGAGTTCTGATGGGATCCGGTGCTTTAGTGCTAGTGTGATCGCACCCGTTACATGTTGCGCGAAAAAATGCTCTTATGCCTCACGCGGGAGCCGTGGGGGCCGCAACGTACGAACCGACTAGCCGTCATAAAAACGGCCCCGAAAAACGCCCGAAATGAGCTTAAACGGCATCCGAAACGGTCCCGAACCGACTTCGTCTGTTCGCCACGTCGTAGCCAGCGGAACGAGCTTTCCGTGGCCACGAAAATCGCCGAATTCCGACATCGGTGTGCCAAGTTACAGTCCAGAGAGCCGGAACTGCTGCTTTTGTCGCACGCCGCGGCTCGTGTCGGGTGCGGGCGCTGCGGCGCGCAAGGCGAGGGTGAAAGGGAAGCAGAAGACCTTGATGGATCAGATACGGTGTGTTGCGGGAAGTGAAAAGAAGGTCGGAGGTTGGTGCCGACGACAAAAAAGCGCCGAAGGTAAATAGAGAGTGCAACACGAGGACTTCCCAGGAGGTCACCCATTCCAGTACTACTCTCGCCCAAGCACGCTTAACTTCGGAGTTCTGATGGGATCCGGTGCTTTAGTGCTGGTATGATCGCACCCGTTACATGTTGCGCGAAAAAATGCTCTTATGCCTCACGCGGGAGCCGTGGGGGCCGCAACGCACGAACCGACTAGCCGTCATAGAAACGGCCCCGAAAAACGCCCGAAACGAGCTTAAACGGCATCCGAAACGGTCCCGAACCGACTTCGTCTGTTCGCCACGTCGTAGCCAGCGGAACGAGCTTTCCGTGGCCACGAAAATCGCCGAATTCCGACATCGGCGTGCCAAGTTAAAGTCCGGCGACCCGGAACTGCTGCGTTTGTCGCACGCCGCGGCTCGTGTCGGGTGCCGGCGCTGCGGCGCGCAAGGCGAGGGTGAAAGGGAAGCAGAAGACCTCGATGGATCAGATACGGTGTGTTGCGGGAAGTGAAAAGAAGGTCGGAGGTTGGTGCCGACGACAAAAAAGCGCCGAAGGCAAAAAGAGAGTGCAACACGAGGACTTCCCAGGAGGTCACCCATCCCAGTACTACTCTCGCCCAAGCACGCTTAACTTTAGAGTTCTGATGGGATCCGGTGCTTTAGTGCTAGTGTGATCGCACCCGTTACATGTTGCGCGAAAAAATGCTCTTATGTCTCACGCGGGAGCCGTGGGGGCCGCAACGTACGAACCGACTAGCCGTCATAAAAACGGCCCCGAAAAACGCCCGAAATGAGCTTAAACGGCATCCGAAACGGTCCCGAACCGACTTTGTCTGTTCGTCACGTCGTAGCCAGCGGAACGTGCTTTCCGTGGGCAGGAAAATCGCCGAATTTCGACATCGGCGTGCCAAGTTACGGTCCGGCGAGCCGGAACTGCTGCGTTTGTCGCACGCCGCGGCTCGTGTCGGGTGCCGGCGCTGCGGCGCGCAAGGCGAGGGTGAAAGGGAAGCAGAAGACCTCGATGGATCAGATACGGTGTGTTGCGGGAAGTGAAAAGAAGGTCGGAGGTTGGTGCCGACGACAAAAAAGCGCCGAAGGCAAAAAGAGAGTGCAACACGAGGACTTCCCAGGAGGTCACCCATCCCAGTACTACTCTCGCCCAAGCACGCTTAACTTCAGAGTTCTGATGGGATCCGGTGCTTTAGTGCTAGTGTGATCGCACCCGTTACATGTTGCGCGAAAAAATGCTCTTATGCCTCACGCGGGAGCCGTGGGGGCCGCAACGTACGAACCGACTAGCCGTCATAAAAACGGCCCCGAAAAACGCCCGAAATGAGCTTAAACGGCATCCGAAACGGTCCCGAACCGACTTCGTCTGTTCGCCACGTCGTAGCCAGCGGAACGAGCTTTCCGTGGCCACGAAAATCGCCGAATTCCGACATCGGTGTGCCAAGTTACAGTCCAGAGAGCCGGAACTGCTGCTTTTGTCGCACGCCGCGGCTCGTGTCGGGTGCGGGCGCTGCGGCGCGCAAGGCGAGGGTGAAAGGGAAGCAGAAGACCTTGATGGATCAGATACGGTGTGTTGCGGGAAGTGAAAAGAAGGTCGGAGGTTGGTGCCGACGACAAAAAAGCGCCGAAGGTAAATAGAGAGTGCAACACGAGGACTTCCCAGGAGGTCACCCATTCCAGTACTACTCTCGCCCAAGCACGCTTAACTTCGGAGTTCTGATGGGATCCGGTGCTTTAGTGCTGGTATGATCGCACCCGTTACATGTTGCGCGAAAAAATGCTCTTATGCCTCACGCGGGAGCCGTGGGGGCCGCAACGCAGGAACCGACTAGCCGTCATAGAAACGGCCCCGAAAAACGCCCGAAACGAGCTTAAACGGCATCCGAAACGGTCCCGAACCGACTTCGTCTGTTCGCCACGTCGTAGCCAGCGGAACGAGCTTTCCGTGGCCACGAAAATCGCCGAATTCCGACATCGGCGTGCCAAGTTACGGTCCGGCGACCCGGAACTGCTGCGTTTGTCGCACGCCGCGGCTCGTGTCGGGTGCCGGCGCTGCGGCGCGCAAGGCGAGGGTGAAAGGGAAGCAGAAGACCTCGATGGATCAGATACGGTGTGTTGCGGGAAGTGAAAAGAAGGTCGGAGGTTGGTGCCGACGACAAAAAAGCGCCGAAGGCAAAAAGAGAGTGCAACACGAGGACTTCCCAGGAGGTCACCCATCCCAGTACTACTCTCGCCCAAGCACGCTTAACTTCAGAGTTCTGATGGGATCCGGTGCTTTAGTGCTAGTGTGATCGCACCCGTTACATGTTGCGCGAAAAAATGCTCTTATGCCTCACGCGGGAGCCGTGGGGGCCGCAACGTACGAACCGACTAGCCGTCATAAAAACGGCCCCGAAAAACGCCCGAAATGAGCTTAAACGGCATCCGAAACGGTCCCGAACCGACTTCGTCTGTTCGCCACGTCGTAGCCAGCGGAACGAGCTTTCCGTGGCCACGAAAATCGCCGAATTCCGACATCGGTGTGCCAAGTTACAGTCCAGAGAGCCGGAACTGCTGCTTTTGTCGCACGCCGCGGCTCGTGTCGGGTGCGGGCGCTGCGGCGCGCAAGGCGAGGGTGAAAGGGAAGCAGAAGACCTTGATGGATCAGATACGGTGTGTTGCGGGAAGTGAAAAGAAGGTCGAAGGTTGGTGCCGACGACAAAAAAGCGCCGAAGGCAAAAAGAGAGTGCAACACGAGGACTTCCCAGGAGGTCAACCATCCCAGTACTACTCTCGCCCAAGCACGCTTAACTTCGGAGTTCTGATGGGATCCGGTGCTTTAGTGCTGGTATGATCGCACCCGTTACATGTTGCGCGAAAAAATTCTCTTATGCCTCACGCGGGAGCCGTGGGGGCCGCAACGCACGAACCGACTAGCCGTCATAGAAACGGCCCCGAAAAACGCCCGAAACGAGCTTAAACGGCATCCGAAATGGTCCCGAACCGACTTCGTCTGTTCGCCACGTCGTAGCCAGCGGAACGAGCTTTCCGTGGCCACGAAAATCGCCGAATTCCGACATCGGCGTGCCAAGTTACGGTCCGGCGACCCGGAACTGCTGCGTTTGTCGCACGCCGCGGCTCGTGTCGGGTGCCGGCGCTGCGGCGCGCAAGGCGAGGGTGAAAGGGAAGCAGAAGACCTCGATGGATCAGATACGGTGTGTTGCGGGAAGTGAAAAGAAGGTCGAAGGTTGTTGCCGACGACAAAAAAGCGCCGAAGGCAAAAAAAGAGTGCAACACAAGGACTTCCCAGGAGGTCACCCATCCCAGTACTACTCTCGCCCAAGCACGCTTAACTTCGGAGTTCTGATGGGATCCGGTGCTTTAGTGCTGGTATGATCGCACCCGTTACATGTTGCGCGAAAAAATGCTCTTATGCCTCACGCGGGAGCCGTGGGGGCCGCAACGCACGAACCGACTAGCCGTCATAGAAACGGCCCCGAAAAACGCCCGAAACGAGCTTAAACGGCATCCGAAACGTTCCCGAACCGACTTCGTCTGTTCGCCACGTCGTAGCCAGCGGAACGAGCTTTCCGTGGCCACGAAAATCGCCGAATTCCGACATCGGCGTGCCAAGTTACGGTCCGGCGACCCGGAACTGCTGCGTTTGTCGCACGCCGCGGCTCGTGTCGGGTGCCGGCGCTGCGGCGCGCAAGGCGAGGGTGAAAGGGAAGCAGAAGACCTCGATGGATCAGATACGGTGTGTTGCGGGAAGTGAAAAGAAGGTCGGAGGTTGGTGCCGACGACAAAAAAGCGCCGAAGGTAAAAAGAGAGTGCAACACGAGGACTTCCCAGGAGGTCACCCATCCCAGTACTACTCTCGCCCAAGCACGCTTAACTTCGGAGTTCTGATGGGATCCGGTGCTTTAGTGCTGGTATGATCGCACCCGTTACATGTTGCGCGAAAAAATGCTCTTATGCCTCACGCGGGAGCCGTGGGGGCCGCAACGCACGAACCGACTAGCCGTCATAGAAACGGCCCCGAAAAACGCCCGAAACGAGCTTAAACGGCATCCGAAACGGTCCCGAACCGACTTCGTCTGTTCGTCACGTCGTAGCCAGCGGAACGTGCTTTCCGTGGCCAGGAAAATCGCCGAATTTCGACATCGGCGTGCCAAGTTACGGTCCGGCGAGCCGGAACTGCTGCGTTTGTCGCACGCCGCGGCTCGTGTCGGGTGCCGGCGCTGCGGCGCGCAAGGCGATGGTGAAAGGGAAGCAGAAGACCTCGATGGATCAGATACGGTGTGTTGCGGGAAGTGAAAAGAAGGTCGGAGGTTGGTGCCGACGACAAAAAAGCGCCGAAGGCAAAAAGAGAGTGCAACACAAGGACTTCCCAGGAGGTCACCCATCCCAGTACTACTCTTGCTCAAGCACGCTTAACTTCAGAGTTCTGATGGGATCCGGTGCTTTAGTGCTGGTATGATCGCACCCGTTACATGTTGCGCGAAAAAATGCTCTTATGCCTCACGCGGGCGCCGTGGGGGCCGCAACGCACAAACCGACTAGCCGTCATAGAAACGCCCGAAATGAGCTTAAACGGCATCTGAAACGGTCCCGAACCGACTTCGTCTGTTCGTCACGTCGTAGCCAGCGGAACGAGCTTTCCGTGGCCAGGAAAATCGCCGAATTTCGACATCGGCGTGCCAAGTTACGGTCCGGCGAGCCGGAACTGCTGCGTTTGTCGCACACCGCGGCTCGTGTCGGGTGCCGGCGCTGCGGCGTGCAAGGCGAGGGTGAAAGGGAAGCAGAAGACCTCGATGGATCAGATACGGTGTGTTGCGGGAAGTGAAAAGAAGGTCGGAGGTTGGTGCCGACGACAAAAAAGCGCCGAAGGCAAAAAGAGAGTGCAACACGAGGACTTCCCAGGAGGTCACCCATCCCAGTACTACTCTCGCCCAAGCACGCTTAACTTCAGAGTTCTGATGGGATCCGGTGCTTTAGTGCTAGTGTGATCGCACCCGTTACATGTTGCGCGAAAAAATGCTCTTATGCCTCACGCGGGAGCCGTGGGGGCCGCAACGCACGAACCGACTAGCCGTCATAAAAACGGCCCCGAAAAACGCCCGAAATGAGCTTAAACGGCATCCGAAACGGTCCCGAACCGACTTCGTCTGTTCGTCACGTCGTAGCCAGCGGAACGTGCTTTCCGTGGGCAGGAAAATCGCCGAATTTCGACATCGGCGTGCCAAGTTACGGTCCGGCGAGCCGGAACTGCTGCGTTTGTCGCACGCCGCGGCTCGTGTCGGGTGCCGGCGCTGCGGCGCGCAAGAAGAGGGTGAAAGGGAAGCAGAAGACCTCGATGGATCAGATACGGTGTGTTGCGGGAAGTGAAAAGAAGGTCGGAGGTTGGTGCCGACGACAAAAAAGCGCCGAAGGCAAAAAGAGAGTGCAACACAAGGACTTCCCAGGAGGTCACCCATCCCAGTACTACTCTCGCCCAAGCACGCTTAACTTCAGAGTTCTGATGGGATCCGGTGCTTTAGTGCTGGTATGATCGCACCCGTTACATGTTGCGCGAAAAAATGCTCTTATGCCTCACGCGGGAGCCGTGGGGGCCGCAACGTACGAACCGACTAGCCGTCATAAAAACGGCCCCGAAAAACGCCCGAAATGAGCTTAAACGGCATCCGAAACGGTCCCGAACCGACTTCGTCTGTTCGCCACGTCGTAGCCAGCGGAACGAGCTTTCCGTGGCCACGAAAATCGCCGAATTCCGACATCGGTGTGCCAAGTTACAGTCCAGAGAGCCGGAACTGCTGCTTTTGTCGCACGCCGCGGCTCGTGTCGGGTGCGGGCGCTGCGGCGCGCAAGGCGAGGGTGAAAGGGAAGCAGAAGACCTTGATGGATCAGATACGGTGTGTTGCGGTAAGTGAAAAGAAGGTCGGAGGTTGGTGCCGACGACAAAAAAGCGCCGAAGGTAAATAGAGAGTGCAACACGAGGACTTCCCAGGAGGTCACCCATTCCAGTACTACTCTCGCCCAAGCACGCTTAACTTCGGAGTTCTGATGGGATCCGGTGCTTTAGTGCTGGTATGATCGCACCCGTTACATGTTGCGCGAAAAAATGCTCTTATGCCTCACGCGGAAGCCGTGGGGGCCGCAACGCACAAACCGACTAGCCGTCATAGAAACGCCCCGAAAAACGCCCGAAACGAGCTTAAACGGCATCTGAAACGGTCCCGAACCGACTTCGTCTGTTCGTCACGTCGTAGCCAGCGGAACGTGCTTTCCGTGGCCAGGAAAATCGCCGAATTTCGACATCGGCGTGCCAAGTTACGGTCCGGCGAGCCGGAACTGCTGCGTTTGTCGCACGCCGCGGCTCGTGTCGGGTGCCGGCGCTGCGGCGCGCAAGGCGAGGGTGAAAGGGAAGCAGAAGACCTCGATGGATCAGATACGGTGTGTTGCGGGAAGTGAAAAGAAGGTCGGAGGTTGGTGCCGACGACAAAAAAGCGCCGAAGGCAAAAAGAGAGTGCAACAAAAGGACTTCTCAGGAGGTCACCCATCCCAGTACTACTCTTGCTCAAGCACGCTTAACTTCAGAGTTCTGATGGGATCCGGTGCTTTAGTGCTGGTATGATCGCACCCGTTACATGTTGCGCGAAAAAATGCTCTTATGCCTCACGCGGGCGCCGTGGGGGCCGCAACGCACAAACCGACTAGCCGTCATAGAAACGCCCGAAATGAGCTTAAACGGCATCTGAAACGGTCCCGAACCGACTTCGTCTGTTCGTCACGTCGTAGCCAGCGGAACGAGCTTTCCGTGGCCAGGAAAATCGCCGAATTTCGACATCGGCGTGCCAAGTTACGGTCCGGCGAGCCGGAACTGCTGCGTTTGTCGCACGCCGCGGCTCGTGTCGGGTGCCGGCGCTGCGGCGTGCAAGGCGAGGGTGAAAGGGAAGCAGAAGACCTCGATGGATCAGATACGGTGTGTTGCGGGAAGTGAAAAGAAGGTCGGAGGTTGGTGCCGACGACAAAAAAGCGCCGAAGGCAAAAAGAGAGTGCAACACGAGGACTTCCCAGGAGGTCACCCATCCCAGTACTACTCTCGCCCAAGCACGCTTAACTTCAGAGTTCTGATGGGATCCGGTGCTTTAGTGCTAGTGTGATCGCACCCGTTACATGTTGCGCGAAAAAATGCTCTTATGCCTCACGCGGGAGCCGTGGGGGCCGCAACGCACGAACCGACTAGCCGTCATAAAAACGGCCCCGAAAAACGCCCGAAATGAGCTTAAACGGCATCCGAAACGGTCCCGAACCGACGTCGTCTGTTCGTCACGTCGTAGCCAGCGGAACGTGCTTTCCGTGGGCAGGAAAATCGCCGAATTTCGACATCGGCGTGCCAAGTTACGGTCCGGCGAGCCGGAACTGCTGCGTTTGTCGCACGCCGCGGCTCGTGTCGGGTGCCGGCGCTGCGGCGCGCAAGGCGAGGGTGAAAGGGAAGCAGAAGACCTCGATGGATCAGATACGGTGTGTTGCGGGAAGTGAAAAGAAGGTCGGAGGTTGGTGCCGACGACAAAAAAGCGCCGAAGGCAAAAAGAGAGTGCAACACAAGGACTTCCCAGGAGGTCACCCATCCCAGTACTACTCTCGCTCAAGCACGCTTAACTTCAGAGTTCTGATGGGATCCGGTGCTTTAGTGCTGGTATGATCGCACCCGTTACATGTTGCGCGAAAAAATGCTCTTATGCCTCACGCGGGAGCCGTGGGGGCCGCAACGCACAAACCGACTAGTCATCATAGAAACGCCCGAAATGATCTTAAACGGCATCTAAAACGGTCCCGAACCGACTTCGTCTGTTCGTCACGTCGTAGCCAGCGGAACGAGCTTTCCGTGGCCAGGAAAATCGCCGAATTTCGACATCGGCGTGCCAAGTTACGGTCTGGCGAGCCGGAACTGCTGCGTTTGTCGCACGCCGCGGCTCGTGTCGGGTGCCGGCGCTGCGGCGCGCAAGGCGAGGGTGAAAGGGAAGCAGAAGACCTCGATGGATCAGATACGGTGTGTTGCGGGAAGTGAAAAGAAGGTCGGAGGTTGGTGCCGACGACAAAAAAGCGCCGAAGGCAAAAAGAGAGTGCAACACGAGGACTTCCCAGGAGGTCACCCATCCCAGTACTACTCTCGCCCAAGCACGCTTAACTTCAGAGTTCTGATGGGATCCGGTGCTTTAGTGCTAGTGTGATCGCACCCGTTACATGTTGCGCCAAAAAATGCTCTTATGCCTCACGCGGGAGCCGTGGGGGCCGCAACGCACGAACCGACTAGCCGTCATAAAAACAGCCCCGAAAAACGCCCGAAATGAGCTTAAACGGCATCCGAAACGGTCCTGAACCGACTTCGTCTGTTCGCCACGTCGTAGCCAGCGGAACGAGCTTTCCGTGGCCACGAAAATCGCCGAATTCCGACATCGGTGTGCCAAGTTACAGTCCGGAGAGCCGGAACTGCTGCTTTTGTCGCACGCCGCGGCTCGTGTCGGGTGCGGGCGCTGCGGCGCGCAAGGCGAGGGTGAAAGGGAAGCAGAAGACCTCGATGGATCAGATACGGTGTGTTGCGGTAAGTGAAAAGAAGGTCGGAGGTTGGTGCCGACGACAAAAAGCGCCGAAGGCAAAAAGAGAGTGCAACACGAGGACTTCCCAGGAGGTCACCCATCCCAGTACTACTCTCGCCCAAGCACGCTTAACTTCAGAGTTCTGATGGGATCCGGTGCTTTAGTGCTAGTGTGATCGCACCCGTTACATGTTGCGCGAAAAAATGCTCTTATGCCTCACGCGGGAGCCGTGGGGGCCGCAACGCACGAACCGACTAGCCGTCATAAAAACGGCCCCGAAAAACGCCCGAAATGAGCTTAAACGGCATCCGAAACGGTCCCGAACCGACTTCGTCTGTTCGTCACGTCGTAGCGAGCGGAACGTGCTTTCCGTGGGCAGGAAAATCGCCGAATTTCGACATCGGCGTGCCAAGTTACGGTCCGGCGAGCCGGAACTGCTGCGTTTGTCGCACGCCGCGGCTCGTGTCGGGTGTCGGCGCTGCGGCGCGCAAGGCGAGGGTGAAAGGGAAGCAGAAGACCTCGATGGATCAGATACGGTGTGTTGCGGGAAGTGAAAAGAAGGTCGGAGGTTGGTGCCGACGACAAAAAAGCGCCGAAGGCAAAAAGAGAGTGCAACACGAGGACTTCCCAGGAGGTCACCCATCCCAGTAGTACTCTCGCCCAAGCACGCTTAACTTCAGAGTTCTGATGGGATCCGGTGCTTTAGTGCTAGTGTGATCGCACCCGTTACATGTTGCGCGAAAAAATGCTCTTATGCCTCACGCGGGAGCCGTGGGGGCCGCAACGTACGAACCGACTAGCCGTCATAAAAACGGCCCCGAAAAACGCCCGAAATGAGCTTAAACGGCATCCGAAACGGTCCCGAACCGACTTCGTCTGTTCGCCACGTCGTAGCCAGCGGAACGAGCTTTCCGTGGCCACGAAAATCGCCGAATTCCGACATCGGTGTGCCAAGTTACAGTCCAGAGAGCCGGAACTGCTGCTTTTGTCGCACGCCGCGGCTCGTGTCGGGTGCGGGCGCTGCGGCGCGCAAGGCGAGGGTGAAAGGGAAGCAGAAGACCTTGATGGATCAGATACGGTGTGTTGCGGTAAGTGAAAAGAAGGTCGGAGGTTGGTGCCGACGACAAAAAAGCGCCGAAGGTAAATAGAGAGTGCAACACGAGGACTTCCCAGGAGGTCACCCATTCCAGTACTACTCTCGCCCAAGCACGCTTAACTTCGGAGTTCTGATGGGATCCGGTGCTTTAGTGCTGGTATGATCGCACCCGTTACATGTTGCGCGAAAAAATGCTCTTATGCCTCACGCGGGAGCCGTGGGGGCCGCAACGCACGAACCGACTAGCCGTCATAGAAACGGCCCCGAAAAACGCCCGAAACGAGCTTAAACGGCATCCGAAACGGTCCCGAACCGACTTCGTCTGTTCGCCACGTCGTAGCCAGCGGAACGAGCTTTCCGTGGCCACGAAAATCGCCGAATTCCGACATCGGTGTGCCAAGTTACAGTCCAGAGAGCCGGAACTGCTGCTTTTGTCGCACGCCGCGGCTCGTGTCGGGTGCGGGCGCTGCGGCGCGCAAGGCGAGGGTGAAAGGGAAGCAGAAGACCTTGATGGATCAGATACGGTGTGTTGCGGTAAGTGAAAAGAAGGTCGGAGGTTGGTGCCGACGACAAAAAAGCGCCGAAGGTAAATAGAGAGTGCAACACGAGGACTTCCCAGGAGGTCACCCATTCCAGTACTACTCTCGCCCAAGCACGCTTAACTTCGGAGTTCTGATGGGATCCGGTGCTTTAGTGCTGGTATGATCGCACCCGTTACATGTTGCGCGAAAAAATGCTCTTATGCCTCACGCGGAAGCCGTGGGGGCCGCAACGCACAAACCGACTAGCCGTCATAGAAACGCCCCGAAAAACGCCCGAAACGAGCTTAAACGGCATCTGAAACGGTCCCGAACCGACTTCGTCTGTTCGTCACGTCGTAGCCAGCGGAACGTGCTTTCCGTGGCCAGGAAAATCGCCGAATTTCGACATCGGCGTGCCAAGTTACGGTCCGGCGAGCCGGAACTGCTGCGTTTGTCGCACGCCGCGGCTCGTGTCGGGTGCCGGCGCTGCGGCGCGCAAGGCGAGGGTGAAAGGGAAGCAGAAGACCTCGATGGATCAGATACGGTGTGTTGCGGGAAGTGAAAAGAAGGTCGGAGGTTGGTGCCGACGACAAAAAAGCGCCGAAGGCAAAAAGAGAGTGCAACAAAAGGACTTCTCAGGAGGTCACCCATCCCAGTACTACTCTTGCTCAAGCACGCTTAACTTCAGAGTTCTGATGGGATCCGGTGCTTTAGTGCTGGTATGATCGCACCCGTTACATGTTGCGCGAAAAAATGCTCTTATGCCTCACGCGGGCGCCGTGGGGGCCGCAACGCACAAACCGACTAGCCGTCATAGAAACGCCCGAAATGAGCTTAAACGGCATCTGAAACGGTCCCGAACCGACTTCGTCTGTTCGTCACGTCGTAGCCAGCGGAACGAGCTTTCCGTGGCCAGGAAAATCGCCGAATTTCGACATCGGTGTGCCAAGTTACGGTCCGGCGAGCCGGAACTGCTGCGTTTGTCGCACGCCGCGGCTCGTGTCGGGTGCCGGCGCTGCGGCGTGCAAGGCGAGGGTGAAAGGGAAGCAGAAGACCTCGATGGATCAGATACGGTGTGTTGCGGGAAGTGAAAAGAAGGTCGGAGGTTGGTGCCGACGACAAAAAAGCGCCGAAGGCAAAAAGAGAGTGCAACACGAGGACTTCCCAGGAGGTCACCCATCACAGTACTACTCTCGCCCAAGCACGCTTAACTTCAGAGTTCTGATGGGATCCGGTGCTTTAGTGCTAGTGTGATCGCACCCGTTACATGTTGCGCGAAAAAATGCTCTTATGCCTCACGCGGGAGCCGTGGGGGCCGCAACGCACGAACCGACTAGCCGTCATAAAAACGGCCCCGAAAAACGCCCGAAATGAGCTTAAACGGCATCCGAAACGGTCCCGAACCGACGTCGTCTGTTCGTCACGTCGTAGCCAGCGGAACGTGCTTTCCGTGGGCAGGAAAATCGCCGAATTTC
Source organism: Nuphar pumila (assembly GCF_984573655.1). Lineage (NCBI taxonomy): Eukaryota > Viridiplantae > Streptophyta > Magnoliopsida > Nymphaeales > Nymphaeaceae > Nuphar > Nuphar pumila. Next base: position 161,790,932 of record NC_143249.1, on the reverse strand, counting down.
GACATCGGCGTGCCAAGTTACGGTCCGGCGAGCCGGAACTGCTGCGTTTGTCGCACGCCGCGGCTCGTGTCGGGTGCCGGCGCTGCGGCGCGCAAGGCGAGGGTGAAAGGGAAGCAGAAGACCTCGATGGATCAGATACGGTGTGTTGCGGGAAGTGAAAAGAAGGTCGGAGGTTGGTGCCGACGACAAAAAAGCGCCGAAGGCAAAAAGAGAGTGCAACACAAGGACTTCCCAGGAGGTCACCCATCCCAGTACTACTCTCGCTCAAGCACGCTTAACTTCAGAGTTCTGATGGGATCCGGTGCTTTAGTGCTGGTATGATCGCACCCGTTACATGTTGCGCGAAAAAATGCTCTTATGCCTCACGCGGGAGCCGTGGGGGCCGCAACGCACAAACCGACTAGTCATCATAGAAACGCCCGAAATGATCTTAAACGGCATCTAAAACGGTCCCGAACCGACTTCGTCTGTTCGTCACGTCGTAGCCAGCGGAACGAGCTTTCCGTGGCCAGGAAAATCGCCGAATTTCGACATCGGCGTGCCAAGTTACGGTCTGGCGAGCCGGAACTGCTGCGTTTGTCGCACGCCGCGGCTCGTGTCGGGTGCCGGCGCTGCGGCGCGCAAGGCGAGGGTGAAAGGGAAGCAGAAGACCTCGATGGATCAGATACGGTGTGTTGCGGGAAGTGAAAAGAAGGTCGGAGGTTGGTGCCGACGACAAAAAAGCGCCGAAGGCAAAAAGAGAGTGCAACACGAGGACTTCCCAGGAGGTCACCCATCCCAGTACTACTCTCGCCCAAGCACGCTTAACTTCAGAGTTCTGATGGGATCCGGTGCTTTAGTGCTAGTGTGATCGCACCCGTTACATGTTGCGCCAAAAAATGCTCTTATGCCTCACGCGGGAGCCGTGGGGGCCGCAACGCACGAACCGACTAGCCGTCATAAAAACAGCCCCGAAAAACGCCCGAAATGAGCTTAAACGGCATCCGAAACGGTCCTGAACCGACTTCGTCTGTTCGCCACGTCGTAGCCAGCGGAACGAGCTTTCCGTGGCCACGAAAATCGCCGAATTCCGACATCGGTGTGCCAAGTTACAGTCCGGAGAGCCGGAACTGCTGCTTTTGTCGCACGCCGCGGCTCGTGTCGGGTGCGGGCGCTGCGGCGCGCAAGGCGAGGGTGAAAGGGAAGCAGAAGACCTCGATGGATCAGATACGGTGTGTTGCGGTAAGTGAAAAGAAGGTCGGAGGTTGGTGCCGACGACAAAAAGCGCCGAAGGCAAAAAGAGAGTGCAACACGAGGACTTCCCAGGAGGTCACCCATCCCAGTACTACTCTCGCCCAAGCACGCTTAACTTCAGAGTTCTGATGGGATCCGGTGCTTTAGTGCTAGTGTGATCGCACCCGTTACATGTTGCGCGAAAAAATGCTCTTATGCCTCACGCGGGAGCCGTGGGGGCCGCAACGCACGAACCGACTAGCCGTCATAAAAACGGCCCCGAAAAACGCCCGAAATGAGCTTAAACGGCATCCGAAACGGTCCCGAACCGACTTCGTCTGTTCGTCACGTCGTAGCGAGCGGAACGTGCTTTCCGTGGGCAGGAAAATCGCCGAATTTCGACATCGGCGTGCCAAGTTACGGTCCGGCGAGCCGGAACTGCTGCGTTTGTCGCACGCCGCGGCTCGTGTCGGGTGTCGGCGCTGCGGCGCGCAAGGCGAGGGTGAAAGGGAAGCAGAAGACCTCGATGGATCAGATACGGTGTGTTGCGGGAAGTGAAAAGAAGGTCGGAGGTTGGTGCCGACGACAAAAAAGCGCCGAAGGCAAAAAGAGAGTGCAACACGAGGACTTCCCAGGAGGTCACCCATCCCAGTACTACTCTCGCCCAAGCACGCTTAACTTCAGAGTTCTGATGGGATCCGGTGCTTTAGTGCTAGTGTGATCGCACCCGTTACATGTTGCGCGAAAAAATGCTCTTATGCCTCACGCGGGAGCCGTGGGGGCCGCAACGTACGAACCGACTAACCGTCATAAAAACGGCCCCGAAAAACGCCCGAAATGAGCTTAAACGGCATCCGAAACGGTCCCGAACCGACTTCGTCTGTTCGCCACGTCGTAGCCAGCGGAACGAGCTTTCCGTGGCCACGAAAATCGCCGAATTCCGACATCGGTGTGCCAAGTTACAGTCCAGAGAGCCGGAACTGCTGCTTTTGTCGCACGCCGCGGCTCGTGTCGGGTGCGGGCGCTGCGGCGCGCAAGGCGAGGGTGAAAGGGAAGCAGAAGACCTTGATGGATCAGATACGGTGTGTTGCGGTAAGTGAAAAGAAGGTCGGAGGTTGGTGCCGACGACAAAAAAGCGCCGAAGGTAAATAGAGAGTGCAACACGAGGACTTCCCAGGAGGTCACCCATTCCAGTACTACTCTCGCCCAAGCACGCTTAACTTCGGAGTTCTGATGGGATCCGGTGCTTTAGTGCTGGTATGATCGCACCCGTTACATGTTGCGCGAAAAAATGCTCTTATGCCTCACGCGGGAGCCGTGGGGGCCGCAACGCACGAACCGACTAGCCGTCATAGAAACGGCCCCGAAAAACGCCCGAAACGAGCTTAAACGGCATCCGAAACGGTCCCGAACCGACTTCGTCTGTTCGCCACGTCGTAGCCAGCGGAACGAGCTTTCCGTGGCCACGAAAATCGCCGAATTCCGACATCGGCGTGCCAAGTTACGGTCCGGCGACCCGGAACTGCTGCGTTTGTCGCACGCCGCGGCTCGTGTCGGGTGCCGGCGCTGCGGCGCGCAAGGCGAGGGTGAAAGGGAAGCAGAAGACCTCGATGGATCAGATACGGTGTGTTGCGGGAAGTGAAAAGAAGGTCGGAGGTTGGTGCCGACGACAAAAAAGCGCCGAAGGCAAAAAGAGAGTGCAACACGAGGACTTCCCAGGAGGTCACCCATCCCAGTACTACTCTCGCCCAAGCACGCTTAACTTCAGAGTTCTGATGGGATCCGGTGCTTTAGTGCTAGTGTGATCGCACCCGTTACATGTTGCGCGAAAAAATGCTCTTATGCCTCACGCGGGAGCCGTGGGGGCCGCAACGCACGAACCGACTAGCCGTCATAAAAACGGCCCCGAAAAACGCCCGAAATGAGCTTAAACGGCATCCGAAACGGTCCCGAACCGACGTCGTCTGTTCGTCACGTCGTAGCCAGCGGAACGTGCTTTCCGTGGGCAGGAAAATCGCCGAATTTCGACATCGGCGTGCCAAGTTACGGTCCGGCGAGCCGGAACTGCTGCGTTTGTCGCACGCCGCGGCTCGTGTCGGGTGCCGGCGCTGCGGCGCGCAAGGCGAGGGTGAAAGGGAAGCAGAAGACCTCGATGGATCAGATACGGTGTGTTGCGGGAAGTGAAAAGAAGGTCGGAGGTTGGTGCCGACGACAAAAAAGCGCCGAAGGCAAAAAGAGAGTGCAACACAAGGACTTCCCAGGAGGTCACCCATCCCAGTACTACTCTCGCTCAAGCACGCTTAACTTCAGAGTTCTGATGGGATCCGGTGCTTTAGTGCTGGTATGATCGCACCCGTTACATGTTGCGCGAAAAAATGCTCTTATGCCTCACGCGGGAGCCGTGGGGGCCGCAACGCACAAACCGACTAGTCATCATAGAAACGCCCGAAATGATCTTAAACGGCATCTAAAACGGTCCCGAACCGACTTCGTCTGTTCGTCACGTCGTAGCCAGCGGAACGAGCTTTCCGTGGCCAGGAAAATCGCCGAATTTCGACATCGGCGTGCCAAGTTACGGTCTGGCGAGCCGGAACTGCTGCGTTTGTCGCACGCCGCGGCTCGTGTCGGGTGCCGGCGCTGCGGCGCGCAAGGCGAGGGTGAAAGGGAAGCAGAAGACCTCGATGGATCAGATACGGTGTGTTGCGGGAAGTGAAAAGAAGGTCGGAGGTTGGTGCCGACGACAAAAAAGCGCCGAAGGCAAAAAGAGAGTGCAACACGAGGACTTCCAAGGAGGTCACCCATCCCAGTACTACTCTCGCCCAAGCACGCTTAACTTCAGAGTTCTGATGGGATCCGGTGCTTTAGTGCTAGTGTGATCGCACCCGTTACATGTTGCGCCAAAAAATGCTCTTATGCCTCACGCGGGCGCCGTGGGGGCCGCAACGCACGAACCGACTAGCCGTCATAGAAACGCCCGAAATGAGCTTAAACGGCATCTGAAACGGTCCCGAACCGACTTCGTCTGTTCGTCACGTCGTAGCCAGCGGAACGAGCTTTCCGTGGCCAGGAAAATCGCCGAATTTCGACATCGGCGTGCCAAGTTACGGTCCGGCGAGCCGGAACTGCTGCGTTTGTCGCACACCGCGGCTCGTGTCGGGTGCCGGCGCTGCGGCGTGCAAGGCGAGGGTGAAAGTGAAGCAGAAGACCTCGATGGATCAGATACGGTGTGTTGCGGGAAGTGAAAAGAAGGTCGGAGGTTGGTGCCGACGACAAAAAAGCGCCGAAGGCAAAAAGAGAGTGCAACACGAGGACTTCCCAGGAGGTCACCCATCCCAGTACTACTCTCGCCCAAGCACGCTTAACTTCAGAGTTCTGATGGGATCCGGTGCTTTAGTGCTAGTGTGATCGCACCCGTTACATGTTGCGCGAAAAAATGCTCTTATGCCTCACGCGGGAGCCGTGGGGGCCGCAACGCACGAACCGACTAGCCGTCATAAAAACGGCCCCGAAAAACGCCCGAAATGAGCTTAAACGGCATCCGAAACGGTCCCGAACCGACTTCGTCTGTTCGTCACGTCGTAGCCAGCGGAACGTGCTTTCCGTGGGCAGGAAAATCGCCGAATTTCGACATCGGCGTGCCAAGTTACGGTCCGGCGAGCCGGAACTGCTGCGTTTGTCGCACGCCGCGGCTCGTGTCGGGTGCCGGCGCTGCGGCGCGCAAGGCGAGGGTGAAAGGGAAGCAGAAGACCTCGATGGATCAGATACGGTGTGTTGCGGGAAGTGAAAAGAAGGTCGGAGGTTGGTGCCGACGACAAAAAAGCGCCGAAGGCAAAAAGAGAGTGCAACACAAGGACTTCCCAGGAGGTCACCCATCCCAGTACTACTCTCGCCCAAGCACGCTTAACTTCAGAGTTCTGATGGGATCCGGTGCTTTAGTGCTGGTATGATCGCACCCGTTACATGTTGCGCGAAAAAATGCTCTTATGCCTCACGCGGGAGCCGTGGGGGCCGCAACGCACAAACCGACTAGTCATCATAGAAACGCCCGAAATGATCTTAAACGGCATCTAAAACGGTCCCGAACCGACTTCGTCTGTTCGTCACGTCGTAGCCAGCGGAACGAGCTTTCCGTGGCCAGGAAAATCGCCGAATTTCGACATCGGCGTGCCAAGTTACGGTCTGGCGAGCCGGAACTGCTGCGTTTGTCGCACGCCGCGGCTCGTGTCGGGTGCCGGCGCTGCGGCGCGCAAGGCGAGGGTGAAAGGGAAGCAGAAGACCTCGATGGATCAGATACGGTGTGTTGCGGGAAGTGAAAAGAAGGTCGGAGGTTGGTGCCGACGACAAAAAAGCGCCGAAGGCAAAAAGAGAGTGCAACACGAGGACTTCCCAGGAGGTCACCCATCCCAGTACTACTCTCGCCCAAGCACGCTTAACTTCAGAGTTCTGATGGGATCCGGTGCTTTAGTGCTAGTGTGATCGCACCCGTTACATGTTGCGCCAAAAAATGCTCTTATGCCTCACGCGGGAGCCGTGGGGGCCGCAACGCACGAACCGACTAGCCGTCATAAAAACAGCCCCGAAAAACGCCCGAAATGAGCTTAAACGGCATCCGAAACGGTCCTGAACCGACTTCGTCTGTTCGCCACGTCGTAGCCAGCGGAACGAGCTTTCCGTGGCCACGAAAATCGCCGAATTCCGACATCGGTGTGCCAAGTTACAGTCCGGAGAGCCGGAACTGCTGCTTTTGTCGCACGCCGCGGCTCGTGTCGGGTGCGGGCGCTGCGGCGCGCAAGGCGAGGGTGAAAGGGAAGCAGAAGACCTCGATGGATCAGATACGGTGTGTTGCGGTAAGTGAAAAGAAGGTCGGAGGTTGGTGCCGACGACAAAAAGCGCCGAAGGCAAAAAGAGAGTGCAACACGAGGACTTCCCAGGAGGTCACCCATCCCAGTACTACTCTCGCCCAAGCACGCTTAACTTCAGAGTTCTGATGGGATCCGGTGCTTTAGTGCTAGTGTGATCGCACCCGTTACATGTTGCGCGAAAAAATGCTCTTATGCCTCACGCGGGAGCCGTGGGGGCCGCAACGCACGAACCGACTAGCCGTCATAAAAACGGCCCCGAAAAACGCCCGAAATGAGCTTAAACGGCATCCGAAACGGTCCCGAACCGACTTCGTCTGTTCGTCACGTCGTAGCGAGCGGAACGTGCTTTCCGTGGGCAGGAAAATCGCCGAATTTCGACATCGGCGTGCCAAGTTACGGTCCGGCGAGCCGGAACTGCTGCGTTTGTCGCACGCCGCGGCTCGTGTCGGGTGTCGGCGCTGCGGCGCGCAAGGCGAGGGTGAAAGGGAAGCAGAAGACCTCGATGGATCAGATACGGTGTGTTGCGGGAAGTGAAAAGAAGGTCGGAGGTTGGTGCCGACGACAAAAAAGCGCCGAAGGCAAAAAGAGAGTGCAACACGAGGACTTCCCAGGAGGTCACCCATCCCAGTACTACTCTCGCCCAAGCACGCTTAACTTCAGAGTTCTGATGGGATCCGGTGCTTTAGTGCTAGTGTGATCGCACCCGTTACATGTTGCGCGAAAAAATGCTCTTATGCCTCACGCGGGAGCCGTGGGGGCCGCAACGTACGAACCGACTAGCCGTCATAAAAACGGCCCCGAAAAACGCCCGAAATGAGCTTAAACGGCATCCGAAACGGTCCCGAACCGACTTCGTCTGTTCGCCACGTCGTAGCCAGCGGAACGAGCTTTCCGTGGCCACGAAAATCGCCGAATTCCGACATCGGTGTGCCAAGTTACAGTCCAGAGAGCCGGAACTGCTGCTTTTGTCGCACGCCGCGGCTCGTGTCGGGTGCGGGCGCTGCGGCGCGCAAGGCGAGGGTGAAAGGGAAGCAGAAGACCTTGATGGATCAGATACGGTGTGTTGCGGTAAGTGAAAAGAAGGTCGGAGGTTGGTGCCGACGACAAAAAAGCGCCGAAGGTAAATAGAGAGTGCAACACGAGGACTTCCCAGGAGGTCACCCATTCCAGTACTACTCTCGCCCAAGCACGCTTAACTTCGGAGTTCTGATGGGATCCGGTGCTTTAGTGCTGGTATGATCGCACCCGTTACATGTTGCGCGAAAAAATGCTCTTATGCCTCACGCGGAAGCCGTGGGGGCCGCAACGCACAAACCGACTAGCCGTCATAGAAACGCCCCGAAAAACGCCCGAAACGAGCTTAAACGGCATCTGAAACGGTCCCGAACCGACTTCGTCTGTTCGTCACGTCGTAGCCAGCGGAACGTGCTTTCCGTGGCCAGGAAAATCGCCGAATTTCGACATCGGCGTGCCAAGTTACGGTCCGGCGAGCCGGAACTGCTGCGTTTGTCGCACGCCGCGGCTCGTGTCGGGTGCCGGCGCTGCGGCGCGCAAGGCGAGGGTGAAAGGGAAGCAGAAGACCTCGATGGATCAGATACGGTGTGTTGCGGGAAGTGAAAAGAAGGTCGGAGGTTGGTGCCGACGACAAAAAAGCGCCGAAGGCAAAAAGAGAGTGCAACAAAAGGACTTCTCAGGAGGTCACCCATCCCAGTACTACTCTTGCTCAAGCACGCTTAACTTCAGAGTTCTGATGGGATCCGGTGCTTTAGTGCTGGTATGATCGCACCCGTTACATGTTGCGCGAAAAAATGCTCTTATGCCTCACGCGGGCGCCGTGGGGGCCGCAACGCACAAACCGACTAGCCGTCATAGAAACGCCCGAAATGAGCTTAAACGGCATCTGAAACGGTCACGAACCGACTTCGTCTGTTCGTCACGTCGTAGCCAGCGGAACGAGCTTTCCGTGGCCAGGAAAATCGCCGAATTTCGACATCGGCGTGCCAAGTTACGGTCCGGCGAGCCGGAACTGCTGCGTTTGTCGCACGCCGCGGCTCGTGTCGGGTGCCGGCGCTGCGGCGTGCAAGGCGAGGGTGAAAGGGAAGCAGAAGACCTCGATGGATCAGATACGGTGTGTTGCGGGAAGTGAAAAGAAGGTCGGAGGTTGGTGCCGACGACAAAAAAGCGCCGAAGGCAAAAAGAGAGTGCAACACGAGGACTTCCCAGGAGGTCACCCATCCCAGTACTACTCTCGCCCAAGCACGCTTAACTTCAGAGTTCTGATGGGATCCGGTGCTTTAGTGCTAGTGTGATCGCACCCGTTACATGTTGCGCGAAAAAATGCTCTTATGCCTCACGCGGGAGCCGTGGGGGCCGCAACGCACGAACCGACTAGCCGTCATAAAAACGGCCCCGAAAAACGCCCGAAATGAGCTTAAACGGCATCCGAAACGGTCCCGAACCGACGTCGTCTGTTCGTCACGTCGTAGCCAGCGGAACGTGCTTTCCGTGGGCAGGAAAATCGCCGAATTTCGACATCGGCGTGCCAAGTTACGGTCCGGCGAGCCGGAACTGCTGCGTTTGTCGCACGCCGCGGCTCGTGTCGGGTGCCGGCGCTGCGGCGCGCAAGGCGAGGGTGAAAGGGAAGCAGAAGACCTCGATGGATCAGATACGGTGTGTTGCGGGAAGTGAAAAGAAGGTCGGAGGTTGGTGCCGACGACAAAAAAGCGCCGAAGGCAAAAAGAGAGTGCAACACAAGGACTTCCCAGGAGGTCACCCATCCCAGTACTACTCTCGCTCAAGCACGCTTAACTTCAGAGTTCTGATGGGATCTGGTGCTTTAGTGCTGGTATGATCGCACCCGTTACATGTTGCGCGAAAAAATGCTCTTATGCCTCACGCGGGAGCCGTGGGGGCCGCAACGCACAAACCGACTAGTCATCATAGAAACGCCCGAAATGATCTTAAACGGCATCTAAAACGGTCCCGAACCGACTTCGTCTGTTCGTCACGTCGTAGCCAGCGGAACGAGCTTTCCGTGGCCAGGAAAATCGCCGAATTTCGACATCGGCGTGCCAAGTTACGGTCTGGCGAGCCGGAACTGCTGCGTTTGTCGCACGCCGCGGCTCGTGTCGGGTGCCGGCGCTGCGGCGCGCAAGGCGAGGGTGAAAGGGAAGCAGAAGACCTCGATGGATCAGATACGGTGTGTTGCGGGAAGTGAAAAGAAGGTCGGAGGTTGGTGCCGACGACAAAAAAGCGCCGAAGGCAAAAAGAGAGTGCAACACGAGGACTTCCCAGGAGGTCACCCATCCCAGTACTACTCTCGCCCAAGCACGCTTAACTTCAGAGTTCTGATGGGATCCGGTGCTTTAGTGCTAGTGTGATCGCACCCGTTACATGTTGCGCCAAAAAATGCTCTTATGCCTCACGCGGGAGCCGTGGGGGCCGCAACGCACGAACCGACTAGCCGTCATAAAAACAGCCCCGAAAAACGCCCGAAATGAGCTTAAACGGCATCCGAAACGGTCCTGAACCGACTTCGTCTGTTCGCCACGTCGTAGCCAGCGGAACGAGCTTTCCGTGGCCACGAAAATCGCCGAATTCCGACATCGGTGTGCCAAGTTACAGTCCGGAGAGCCGGAACTGCTGCTTTTGTCGCACGCCGCGGCTCGTGTCGGGTGCGGGCGCTGCGGCGCGCAAGGCGAGGGTGAAAGGGAAGCAGAAGACCTCGATGGATCAGATACGGTGTGTTGCGGTAAGTGAAAAGAAGGTCGGAGGTTGGTGCCGACGACAAAAAGCGCCGAAGGCAAAAAGAGAGTGCAACACGAGGACTTCCCAGGAGGTCACCCATCCCAGTACTACTCTCGCCCAAGCACGCTTAACTTCAGAGTTCTGATGGGATCCGGTGCTTTAGTGCTAGTGTGATCGCACCCGTTACATGTTGCGCGAAAAAATGCTCTTATGCCTCACGCGGGAGCCGTGGGGGCCGCAACGCACGAACCGACTAGCCGTCATAAAAACGGCCCCGAAAAACGCCCGAAATGAGCTTAAACGGCATCCGAAACGGTCCCGAACCGACTTCGTCTGTTCGTCACGTCGTAGCGAGCGGAACGTGCTTTCCGTGGGCAGGAAAATCGCCGAATTTCGACATCGGCGTGCCAAGTTACGGTCCGGCGAGCCGGAACTGCTGCGTTTGTCGCACGCCGCGGCTCGTGTCGGGTGTCGGCGCTGCGGCGCGCAAGGCGAGGGTGAAAGGGAAGCAGAAGACCTCGATGGATCAGATACGGTGTGTTGCGGGAAGTGAAAAGAAGGTCGGAGGTTGGTGCCGACGACAAAAAAGCGCCGAAGGCAAAAAGAGAGTGCAACACGAGGACTTCCCAGGAGGTCACCCATCCCAGTACTACTCTCGCCCAAGCACGCTTAACTTCAGAGTTCTGATGGGATCCGGTGCTTTAGTGCTAGTGTGATCGCACCCGTTACATGTTGCGCGAAAAAATGCTCTTATGCCTCACGCGGGAGCCGTGGGGGCCGCAACGTACGAACCGACTAGCCGTCATAAAAACGGCCCCGAAAAACGCCCGAAATGAGCTTAAACGGCATCCGAAACGGTCCCGAACCGACTTCGTCTGTTCGCCACGTCGTAGCCAGCGGAACGAGCTTTCCGTGGCCACGAAAATCGCCGAATTCCGACATCGGTGTGCCAAGTTACAGTCCAGAGAGCCGGAACTGCTGCTTTTGTCGCACGCCGCGGCTCGTGTCGGGTGCGGGCGCTGCGGCGCGCAAGGCGAGGGTGAAAGGGAACCAGAAGACCTTGATGGATCAGATACGGTGTGTTGCGGTAAGTGAAAAGAAGGTCGGAGGTTGGTGCCGACGACAAAAAAGCGCCGAAGGTAAATAGAGAGTGCAACACGAGGACTTCCCAGGAGGTCACCCATTCCAGTACTACTCTCGCCCAAGCACGCTTAACTTCGGAGTTCTGATGGGATCCGGTGCTTTAGTGCTGGTATGATCGCACCCGTTACATGTTGCGCGAAAAAATGCTCTTATGCCTCACGCGGGAGCCGTGGGGGCCGCAACGCACGAACCGACTAGCCGTCATAGAAACGGCCCCGAAAAACGCCCGAAACGAGCTTAAACGGCATCCGAAACGGTCCCGAACCGACTTCGTCTGTTCGCCACGTCGTAGCCAGCGGAACGAGCTTTCCGTGGCCACGAAAATCGCCGAATTCCGACATCGGCGTGCCAAGTTACGGTCCGGCGACCCGGAACTGCTGCGTTTGTCGCACGCCGCGGCTCGTGTCGGGTGCCGGCGCTGCGGCGCGCAAGGCGAGGGTGAAAGGGAAGCAGAAGACCTCGATGGATCAGATACGGTGTGTTGCGGGAAGTGAAAAGAAGGTCGGAGGTTGGTGCCGACGACAAAAAAGCGCCGAAGGCAAAAAGAGAGTGCAACACGAGGACTTCCCAGGAGGTCACCCATCCCAGTACTACTCTCGCCCAAGCACGCTTAACTTCAGAGTTCTGATGGGATCCGGTGCTTTAGTGCTAGTGTGATCGCACCCGTTACATGTTGCGCGAAAAAATGCTCTTATGCCTCACGCGGGAGCCGTGGGGGCCGCAACGCACGAACCGACTAGCCGTCATAAAAACGGCCCCGAAAAACGCCCGAAATGAGCTTAAACGGCATCCGAAACGGTCCCGAACCGACGTCGTCTGTTCGTCACGTCGTAGCCAGCGGAACGTGCTTTCCGTGGGCAGGAAAATCGCCGAATTTCGACATCGGCGTGCCAAGTTACGGTCCGGCGAGCCGGAACTGCTGCGTTTGTCGCACGCCGCGGCTCGTGTCGGGTGCCGGCGCTGCGGCGCGCAAGGCGAGGGTGAAAGGGAAGCAGAAGACCTCGATGGATCAGATACGGTGTGTTGCGGGAAGTGAAAAGAAGGTCGGAGGTTGGTGCCGACGACAAAAAAGCGCCGAAGGCAAAAAGAGAGTGCAACACAAGGACTTCCCAGGAGGTCACCCATCCCAGTACTACTCTCGCTCAAGCACGCTTAACTTCAGAGTTCTGATGGGATCCGGTGCTTTAGTGCTGGTATGATCGCACCCGTTACATGTTGCGCGAAAAAATGCTCTTATGCCTCACGCGGGAGCCGTGGGGGCCGCAACGCACAAACCGACTAGTCATCATAGAAACGCCCGAAATGATCTTAAACGGCATCTAAAACGGTCCCGAACCGACTTCGTCTGTTCGTCACGTCGTAGCCAGCGGAACGAGCTTTCCGTGGCCAGGAAAATCGCCGAATTTCGACATCGGCGTGCCAAGTTACGGTCTGGCGAGCCGGAACTGCTGCGTTTGTCGCACGCCGCGGCTCGTGTCGGGTGCCGGCGCTGCGGCGCGCAAGGCGAGGGTGAAAGGGAAGCAGAAGACCTCGATGGATCAGATACGGTGTGTTGCGGGAAGTGAAAAGAAGGTCGGAGGTTGGTGCCGACGACAAAAAAGCGCCGAAGGCAAAAAGAGAGTGCAACACGAGGACTTCCAAGGAGGTCACCCATCCCAGTACTACTCTCGCCCAAGCACGCTTAACTTCAGAGTTCTGATGGGATCCGGTGCTTTAGTGCTAGTGTGATCGCACCCGTTACATGTTGCGCCAAAAAATGCTCTTATGCCTCACGCGGGCGCCGTGGGGGCCGCAACGCACGAACCGACTAGCCGTCATAGAAACGCCCGAAATGAGCTTAAACGGCATCTGAAACGGTCCCGAACCGACTTCGTCTGTTCGTCACGTCGTAGCCAGCGGAACGAGCTTTCCGTGGCCAGGAAAATCGCCGAATTTCGACATCGGCGTGCCAAGTTACGGTCCGGCGAGCCGGAACTGCTGCGTTTGTCGCACACCGCGGCTCGTGTCGGGTGCCGGCGCTGCGGCGTGCAAGGCGAGGGTGAAAGTGAAGCAGAAGACCTCGATGGATCAGATACGGTGTGTTGCGGGAAGTGAAAAGAAGGTCGGAGGTTGGTGCCGACGACAAAAAAGCGCCGAAGGCAAAAAGAGAGTGCAACACGAGGACTTCCCAGGAGGTCACCCATCCCAGTACTACTCTCGCCCAAGCACGCTTAACTTCAGAGTTCTGATGGGATCCGGTGCTTTAGTGCTAGTGTGATCGCACCCGTTACATGTTGCGCGAAAAAATGCTCTTATGCCTCACGCGGGAGCCGTGGGGGCCGCAACGCACGAACCGACTAGCCGTCATAAAAACGGCCCCGAAAAACGCCCGAAATGAGCTTAAACGGCATCCGAAACGGTCCCGAACCGACTTCGTCTGTTCGTCACGTCGTAGCCAGCGGAACGTGCTTTCCGTGGGCAGGAAAATCGCCGAATTTCGACATCGGCGTGCCAAGTTACGGTCCGGCGAGCCGGAACTGCTGCGTTTGTCGCACGCCGCGGCTCGTGTCGGGTGCCGGCGCTGCGGCGCGCAAGGCGAGGGTGAAAGGGAAGCAGAAGACCTCGATGGATCAGATACGGTGTGTTGCGGGAAGTGAAAAGAAGGTCGGAGGTTGGTGCCGACGACAAAAAAGCGCCGAAGGCAAAAAGAGAGTGCAACACAAGGACTTCCCAGGAGGTCACCCATCCCAGTACTACTCTCGCCCAAGCACGCTTAACTTCAGAGTTCTGATGGGATCCGGTGCTTTAGTGCTGGTATGATCGCACCCGTTACATGTTGCGCGAAAAAATGCTCTTATGCCTCACGCGGGAGCCGTGGGGGCCGCAACGCACAAACCGACTAGTCATCATAGAAACGCCCGAAATGATCTTAAACGGCATCTAAAACGGTCCCGAACCGACTTCGTCTGTTCGTCACGTCGTAGCCAGCGGAACGAGCTTTCCGTGGCCAGGAAAATCGCCGAATTTCGACATCGGCGTGCCAAGTTACGGTCTGGCGAGCCGGAACTGCTGCGTTTGTCGCACGCCGCGGCTCGTGTCGGGTGCCGGCGCTGCGGCGCGCAAGGCGAGGGTGAAAGGGAAGCAGAAGACCTCGATGGATCAGATACGGTGTGTTGCGGGAAGTGAAAAGAAGGTCGGAGGTTGGTGCCGACGACAAAAAAGCGCCGAAGGCAAAAAGAGAGTGCAACACGAGGACTTCCCAGGAGGTCACCCATCCCAGTACTACTCTCGCCCAAGCACGCTTAACTTCAGAGTTCTGATGGGATCCGGTGCTTTAGTGCTAGTGTGATCGCACCCGTTACATGTTGCGCCAAAAAATGCTCTTATGCCTCACGCGGGAGCCGTGGGGGCCGCAACGCACGAACCGACTAGCCGTCATAAAAACAGCCCCGAAAAACGCCCGAAATGAGCTTAAACGGCATCCGAAACGGTCCTGAACCGACTTCGTCTGTTCGCCACGTCGTAGCCAGCGGAACGAGCTTTCCGTGGCCACGAAAATCGCCGAATTCCGACATCGGTGTGCCAAGTTACAGTCCGGAGAGCCGGAACTGCTGCTTTTGTCGCACGCCGCGGCTCGTGTCGGGTGCGGGCGCTGCGGCGCGCAAGGCGAGGGTGAAAGGGAAGCAGAAGACCTCGATGGATCAGATACGGTGTGTTGCGGTAAGTGAAAAGAAGGTCGGAGGTTGGTGCCGACGACAAAAAGCGCCGAAGGCAAAAAGAGAGTGCAACACGAGGACTTCCCAGGAGGTCACCCATCCCAGTACTACTCTCGCCCAAGCACGCTTAACTTCAGAGTTCTGATGGGATCCGGTGCTTTAGTGCTAGTGTGATCGCACCCGTTACATGTTGCGCGAAAAAATGCTCTTATGCCTCACGCGGGAGCCGTGGGGGCCGCAACGCACGAACCGACTAGCCGTCATAAAAACGGCCCCGAAAAACGCCCGAAATGAGCTTAAACGGCATCCGAAACGGTCCCGAACCGACTTCGTCTGTTCGTCACGTCGTAGCGAGCGGAACGTGCTTTCCGTGGGCAGGAAAATCGCCGAATTTCGACATCGGCGTGCCAAGTTACGGTCCGGCGAGCCGGAACTGCTGCGTTTGTCGCACGCCGCGGCTCGTGTCGGGTGTCGGCGCTGCGGCGCGCAAGGCGAGGGTGAAAGGGAAGCAGAAGACCTCGATGGATCAGATACGGTGTGTTGCGGGAAGTGAAAAGAAGGTCGGAGGTTGGTGCCGACGACAAAAAAGCGCCGAAGGCAAAAAGAGAGTGCAACACGAGGACTTCCCAGGAGGTCACCCATCCCAGTACTACTCTCGCCCAAGCACGCTTAACTTCAGAGTTCTGATGGGATCCGGTGCTTTAGTGCTAGTGTGATCGCACCCGTTACATGTTGCGCGAAAAAATGCTCTTATGCCTCACGCGGGAGCCGTGGGGGCCGCAACGTACGAACCGACTAGCCGTCATAAAAACGGCCCCGAAAAACGCCCGAAATGAGCTTAAACGGCATCCGAAACGGTCCCGAACCGACTTCGTCTGTTCGCCACGTCGTAGCCAGCGGAACGAGCTTTCCGTGGCCACGAAAATCGCCGAATTCCGACATCGGTGTGCCAAGTTACAGTCCAGAGAGCCGGAACTGCTGCTTTTGTCGCACGCCGCGGCTCGTGTCGGGTGCGGGCGCTGCGGCGCGCAAGGCGAGGGTGAAAGGGAAGCAGAAGACCTTGATGGATCAGATACGGTGTGTTGCGGTAAGTGAAAAGAAGGTCGGAGGTTGGTGCCGACGACAAAAAAGCGCCGAAGGTAAATAGAGAGTGCAACACGAGGACTTCCCAGGAGGTCACCCATTCCAGTACTACTCTCGCCCAAGCACGCTTAACTTCGGAGTTCTGATGGGATCCGGTGCTTTAGTGCTGGTATGATCGCACCCGTTACATGTTGCGCGAAAAAATGCTCTTATGCCTCACGCGGAAGCCGTGGGGGCCGCAACGCACAAACCGACTAGCCGTCATAGAAACGCCCCGAAAAACGCCCGAAACGAGCTTAAACGGCATCTGAAACGGTCCCGAACCGACTTCGTCTGTTCGTCACGTCGTAGCCAGCGGAACGTGCTTTCCGTGGCCAGGAAAATCGCCGAATTTCGACATCGGCGTGCCAAGTTACGGTCCGGCGAGCCGGAACTGCTGCGTTTGTCGCACGCCGCGGCTCGTGTCGGGTGCCGGCGCTGCGGCGCGCAAGGCGAGGGTGAAAGGGAAGCAGAAGACCTCGATGGATCAGATACGGTGTGTTGCGGGAAGTGAAAAGAAGGTCGGAGGTTGGTGCCGACGACAAAAAAGCGCCGAAGGCAAAAAGAGAGTGCAACAAAAGGACTTCTCAGGAGGTCACCCATCCCAGTACTACTCTTGCTCAAGCACGCTTAACTTCAGAGTTCTGATGGGATCCGGTGCTTTAGTGCTGGTATGATCGCACCCGTTACATGTTGCGCGAAAAAATGCTCTTATGCCTCACGCGGGCGCCGTGGGGGCCGCAACGCACAAACCGACTAGCCGTCATAGAAACGCCCGAAATGAGCTTAAACGGCATCTGAAACGGTCACGAACCGACTTCGTCTGTTCGTCACGTCGTAGCCAGCGGAACGAGCTTTCCGTGGCCAGGAAAATCGCCGAATTTCGACATCGGCGTGCCAAGTTACGGTCCGGCGAGCCGGAACTGCTGCGTTTGTCGCACGCCGCGGCTCGTGTCGGGTGCCGGCGCTGCGGCGTGCAAGGCGAGGGTGAAAGGGAAGCAGAAGACCTCGATGGATCAGATACGGTGTGTTGCGGGAAGTGAAAAGAAGGTCGGAGGTTGGTGCCGACGACAAAAAAGCGCCGAAGGCAAAAAGAGAGTGCAACACGAGGACTTCCCAGGAGGTCACCCATCCCAGTACTACTCTCGCCCAAGCACGCTTAACTTCAGAGTTCTGATGGGATCCGGTGCTTTAGTGCTAGTGTGATCGCACCCGTTACATGTTGCGCGAAAAAATGCTCTTATGCCTCACGCGGGAGCCGTGGGGGCCGCAACGCACGAACCGACTAGCCGTCATAAAAACGGCCCCGAAAAACGCCCGAAATGAGCTTAAACGGCATCCGAAACGGTCCCGAACCGACGTCGTCTGTTCGTCACGTCGTAGCCAGCGGAACGTGCTTTCCGTGGGCAGGAAAATCGCCGAATTTCGACATCGGCGTGCCAAGTTACGGTCCGGCGAGCCGGAACTGCTGCGTTTGTCGCACGCCGCGGCTCGTGTCGGGTGCCGGCGCTGCGGCGCGCAAGGCGAGGGTGAAAGGGAAGCAGAAGACCTCGATGGATCAGATACGGTGTGTTGCGGGAAGTGAAAAGAAGGTCGGAGGTTGGTGCCGACGACAAAAAAGCGCCGAAGGCAAAAAGAGAGTGCAACACAAGGACTTCCCAGGAGGTCACCCATCCCAGTACTACTCTCGCTCAAGCACGCTTAACTTCAGAGTTCTGATGGGATCTGGTGCTTTAGTGCTGGTATGATCGCACCCGTTACATGTTGCGCGAAAAAATGCTCTTATGCCTCACGCGGGAGCCGTGGGGGCCGCAACGCACAAACCGACTAGTCATCATAGAAACGCCCGAAATGATCTTAAACGGCATCTAAAACGGTCCCGAACCGACTTCGTCTGTTCGTCACGTCGTAGCCAGCGGAACGAGCTTTCCGTGGCCAGGAAAATCGCCGAATTTCGACATCGGCGTGCCAAGTTACGGTCTGGCGAGCCGGAACTGCTGCGTTTGTCGCACGCCGCGGCTCGTGTCGGGTGCCGGCGCTGCGGCGCGCAAGGCGAGGGTGAAAGGGAAGCAGAAGACCTCGATGGATCAGATACGGTGTGTTGCGGGAAGTGAAAAGAAGGTCGGAGGTTGGTGCCGACGACAAAAAAGCGCCGAAGGCAAAAAGAGAGTGCAACACGAGGACTTCCCAGGAGGTCACCCATCCCAGTACTACTCTCGCCCAAGCACGCTTAACTTCAGAGTTCTGATGGGATCCGGTGCTTTAGTGCTAGTGTGATCGCACCCGTTACATGTTGCGCCAAAAAATGCTCTTATGCCTCACGCGGGAGCCGTGGGGGCCGCAACGCACGAACCGACTAGCCGTCATAAAAACAGCCCCGAAAAACGCCCGAAATGAGCTTAAACGGCATCCGAAACGGTCCTGAACCGACTTCGTCTGTTCGCCACGTCGTAGCCAGCGGAACGAGCTTTCCGTGGCCACGAAAATCGCCGAATTCCGACATCGGTGTGCCAAGTTACAGTCCGGAGAGCCGGAACTGCTGCTTTTGTCGCACGCCGCGGCTCGTGTCGGGTGCGGGCGCTGCGGCGCGCAAGGCGAGGGTGAAAGGGAAGCAGAAGACCTCGATGGATCAGATACGGTGTGTTGCGGTAAGTGAAAAGAAGGTCGGAGGTTGGTGCCGACGACAAAAAGCGCCGAAGGCAAAAAGAGAGTGCAACACGAGGACTTCCCAGGAGGTCACCCATCCCAGTACTACTCTCGCCCAAGCACGCTTAACTTCAGAGTTCTGATGGGATCCGGTGCTTTAGTGCTAGTGTGATCGCACCCGTTACATGTTGCGCGAAAAAATGCTCTTATGCCTCACGCGGGAGCCGTGGGGGCCGCAACGCACGAACCGACTAGCCGTCATAAAAACGGCCCCGAAAAACGCCCGAAATGAGCTTAAACGGCATCCGAAACGGTCCCGAACCGACTTCGTCTGTTCGTCACGTCGTAGCGAGCGGAACGTGCTTTCCGTGGGCAGGAAAATCGCCGAATTTCGACATCGGCGTGCCAAGTTACGGTCCGGCGAGCCGGAACTGCTGCGTTTGTCGCACGCCGCGGCTCGTGTCGGGTGTCGGCGCTGCGGCGCGCAAGGCGAGGGTGAAAGGGAAGCAGAAGACCTCGATGGATCAGATACGGTGTGTTGCGGGAAGTGAAAAGAAGGTCGGAGGTTGGTGCCGACGACAAAAAAGCGCCGAAGGCAAAAAGAGAGTGCAACACGAGGACTTCCCAGGAGGTCACCCATCCCAGTACTACTCTCGCCCAAGCACGCTTAACTTCAGAGTTCTGATGGGATCCGGTGCTTTAGTGCTAGTGTGATCGCACCCGTTACATGTTGCGCGAAAAAATGCTCTTATGCCTCACGCGGGAGCCGTGGGGGCCGCAACGTACGAACCGACTAGCCGTCATAAAAACGGCCCCGAAAAACGCCCGAAATGAGCTTAAACGGCATCCGAAACGGTCCCGAACCGACTTCGTCTGTTCGCCACGTCGTAGCCAGCGGAACGAGCTTTCCGTGGCCACGAAAATCGCCGAATTCCGACATCGGTGTGCCAAGTTACAGTCCAGAGAGCCGGAACTGCTGCTTTTGTCGCACGCCGCGGCTCGTGTCGGGTGCGGGCGCTGC
The DNA here is from genome assembly GCF_984573655.1 of Nuphar pumila. Classification (NCBI taxonomy): domain Eukaryota; kingdom Viridiplantae; phylum Streptophyta; class Magnoliopsida; order Nymphaeales; family Nymphaeaceae; genus Nuphar; species Nuphar pumila. Next base: position 161,771,484 of record NC_143249.1, on the reverse strand, counting down.
GGCGCGCAAGGCGAGGGTGAAAGGGAACCAGAAGACCTTGATGGATCAGATACGGTGTGTTGCGGTAAGTGAAAAGAAGGTCGGAGGTTGGTGCCGACGACAAAAAAGCGCCGAAGGTAAATAGAGAGTGCAACACGAGGACTTCCCAGGAGGTCACCCATTCCAGTACTACTCTCGCCCAAGCACGCTTAACTTCGGAGTTCTGATGGGATCCGGTGCTTTAGTGCTGGTATGATCGCACCCGTTACATGTTGCGCGAAAAAATGCTCTTATGCCTCACGCGGGAGCCGTGGGGGCCGCAACGCACGAACCGACTAGCCGTCATAGAAACGGCCCCGAAAAACGCCCGAAACGAGCTTAAACGGCATCCGAAACGGTCCCGAACCGACTTCGTCTGTTCGCCACGTCGTAGCCAGCGGAACGAGCTTTCCGTGGCCACGAAAATCGCCGAATTCCGACATCGGTGTGCCAAGTTACAGTCCAGAGAGCCGGAACTGCTGCTTTTGTCGCACGCCGCGGCTCGTGTCGGGTGCGGGCGCTGCGGCGCGCAAGGCGAGGGTGAAAGGGAAGCAGAAGACCTTGATGGATCAGATACGGTGTGTTGCGGTAAGTGAAAAGAAGGTCGGAGGTTGGTGCCGACGACAAAAAAGCGCCGAAGGTAAATAGAGAGTGCAACACGAGGACTTCCCAGGAGGTCACCCATTCCAGTACTACTCTCGCCCAAGCACGCTTAACTTCGGAGTTCTGATGGGATCCGGTGCTTTAGTGCTGGTATGATCGCACCCGTTACATGTTGCGCGAAAAAATGCTCTTATGCCTCACGCGGAAGCCGTGGGGGCCGCAACGCACAAACCGACTAGCCGTCATAGAAACGCCCCGAAAAACGCCCGAAACGAGCTTAAACGGCATCTGAAACGGTCCCGAACCGACTTCGTCTGTTCGTCACGTCGTAGCCAGCGGAACGTGCTTTCCGTGGCCAGGAAAATCGCCGAATTTCGACATCGGCGTGCCAAGTTACGGTCCGGCGAGCCGGAACTGCTGCGTTTGTCGCACGCCGCGGCTCGTGTCGGGTGCCGGCGCTGCGGCGCGCAAGGCGAGGGTGAAAGGGAAGCAGAAGACCTCGATGGATCAGATACGGTGTGTTGCGGGAAGTGAAAAGAAGGTCGGAGGTTGGTGCCGACGACAAAAAAGCGCCGAAGGCAAAAAGAGAGTGCAACAAAAGGACTTCTCAGGAGGTCACCCATCCCAGTACTACTCTTGCTCAAGCACGCTTAACTTCAGAGTTCTGATGGGATCCGGTGCTTTAGTGCTGGTATGATCGCACCCGTTACATGTTGCGCGAAAAAATGCTCTTATGCCTCACGCGGGCGCCGTGGGGGCCGCAACGCACAAACCGACTAGCCGTCATAGAAACGCCCGAAATGAGCTTAAACGGCATCTGAAACGGTCCCGAACCGACTTCGTCTGTTCGTCACGTCGTAGCCAGCGGAACGAGCTTTCCGTGGCCAGGAAAATCGCCGAATTTCGACATCGGTGTGCCAAGTTACGGTCCGGCGAGCCGGAACTGCTGCGTTTGTCGCACGCCGCGGCTCGTGTCGGGTGCCGGCGCTGCGGCGTGCAAGGCGAGGGTGAAAGGGAAGCAGAAGACCTCGATGGATCAGATACGGTGTGTTGCGGGAAGTGAAAAGAAGGTCGGAGGTTGGTGCCGACGACAAAAAAGCGCCGAAGGCAAAAAGAGAGTGCAACACGAGGACTTCCCAGGAGGTCACCCATCACAGTACTACTCTCGCCCAAGCACGCTTAACTTCAGAGTTCTGATGGGATCCGGTGCTTTAGTGCTAGTGTGATCGCACCCGTTACATGTTGCGCGAAAAAATGCTCTTATGCCTCACGCGGGAGCCGTGGGGGCCGCAACGCACGAACCGACTAGCCGTCATAAAAACGGCCCCGAAAAACGCCCGAAATGAGCTTAAACGGCATCCGAAACGGTCCCGAACCGACGTCGTCTGTTCGTCACGTCGTAGCCAGCGGAACGTGCTTTCCGTGGGCAGGAAAATCGCCGAATTTCGACATCGGCGTGCCAAGTTACGGTCCGGCGAGCCGGAACTGCTGCGTTTGTCGCACGCCGCGGCTCGTGTCGGGTGCCGGCGCTGCGGCGCGCAAGGCGAGGGTGAAAGGGAAGCAGAAGACCTCGATGGATCAGATACGGTGTGTTGCGGGAAGTGAAAAGAAGGTCGGAGGTTGGTGCCGACGACAAAAAAGCGCCGAAGGCAAAAAGAGAGTGCAACACAAGGACTTCCCAGGAGGTCACCCATCCCAGTACTACTCTCGCTCAAGCACGCTTAACTTCAGAGTTCTGATGGGATCCGGTGCTTTAGTGCTGGTATGATCGCACCCGTTACATGTTGCGCGAAAAAATGCTCTTATGCCTCACGCGGGAGCCGTGGGGGCCGCAACGCACAAACCGACTAGTCATCATAGAAACGCCCGAAATGATCTTAAACGGCATCTAAAACGGTCCCGAACCGACTTCGTCTGTTCGTCACGTCGTAGCCAGCGGAACGAGCTTTCCGTGGCCAGGAAAATCGCCGAATTTCGACATCGGCGTGCCAAGTTACGGTCTGGCGAGCCGGAACTGCTGCGTTTGTCGCACGCCGCGGCTCGTGTCGGGTGCCGGCGCTGCGGCGCGCAAGGCGAGGGTGAAAGGGAAGCAGAAGACCTCGATGGATCAGATACGGTGTGTTGCGGGAAGTGAAAAGAAGGTCGGAGGTTGGTGCCGACGACAAAAAAGCGCCGAAGGCAAAAAGAGAGTGCAACACGAGGACTTCCCAGGAGGTCACCCATCCCAGTACTACTCTCGCCCAAGCACGCTTAACTTCAGAGTTCTGATGGGATCCGGTGCTTTAGTGCTAGTGTGATCGCACCCGTTACATGTTGCGCCAAAAAATGCTCTTATGCCTCACGCGGGAGCCGTGGGGGCCGCAACGCACGAACCGACTAGCCGTCATAAAAACAGCCCCGAAAAACGCCCGAAATGAGCTTAAACGGCATCCGAAACGGTCCTGAACCGACTTCGTCTGTTCGCCACGTCGTAGCCAGCGGAACGAGCTTTCCGTGGCCACGAAAATCGCCGAATTCCGACATCGGTGTGCCAAGTTACAGTCCGGAGAGCCGGAACTGCTGCTTTTGTCGCACGCCGCGGCTCGTGTCGGGTGCGGGCGCTGCGGCGCGCAAGGCGAGGGTGAAAGGGAAGCAGAAGACCTCGATGGATCAGATACGGTGTGTTGCGGTAAGTGAAAAGAAGGTCGGAGGTTGGTGCCGACGACAAAAAGCGCCGAAGGCAAAAAGAGAGTGCAACACGAGGACTTCCCAGGAGGTCACCCATCCCAGTACTACTCTCGCCCAAGCACGCTTAACTTCAGAGTTCTGATGGGATCCGGTGCTTTAGTGCTAGTGTGATCGCACCCGTTACATGTTGCGCGAAAAAATGCTCTTATGCCTCACGCGGGAGCCGTGGGGGCCGCAACGCACGAACCGACTAGCCGTCATAAAAACGGCCCCGAAAAACGCCCGAAATGAGCTTAAACGGCATCCGAAACGGTCCCGAACCGACTTCGTCTGTTCGTCACGTCGTAGCGAGCGGAACGTGCTTTCCGTGGGCAGGAAAATCGCCGAATTTCGACATCGGCGTGCCAAGTTACGGTCCGGCGAGCCGGAACTGCTGCGTTTGTCGCACGCCGCGGCTCGTGTCGGGTGTCGGCGCTGCGGCGCGCAAGGCGAGGGTGAAAGGGAAGCAGAAGACCTCGATGGATCAGATACGGTGTGTTGCGGGAAGTGAAAAGAAGGTCGGAGGTTGGTGCCGACGACAAAAAAGCGCCGAAGGCAAAAAGAGAGTGCAACACGAGGACTTCCCAGGAGGTCACCCATCCCAGTACTACTCTCGCCCAAGCACGCTTAACTTCAGAGTTCTGATGGGATCCGGTGCTTTAGTGCTAGTGTGATCGCACCCGTTACATGTTGCGCGAAAAAATGCTCTTATGCCTCACGCGGGAGCCGTGGGGGCCGCAACGTACGAACCGACTAGCCGTCATAAAAACGGCCCCGAAAAACGCCCGAAATGAGCTTAAACGGCATCCGAAACGGTCCCGAACCGACTTCGTCTGTTTGCCACGTCGTAGCCAGCGGAACGAGCTTTCCGTGGCCACGAAAATCGCCGAATTCCGACATCGGTGTGCCAAGTTACAGTCCAGAGAGCCGGAACTGCTGCTTTTGTCGCACGCCGCGGCTCGTGTCGGGTGCGGGCGCTGCGGCGCGCAAGGCGAGGGTGAAAGGGAAGCAGAAGACCTTGATGGATCAGATACGGTGTGTTGCGGTAAGTGAAAAGAAGGTCGGAGGTTGGTGCCGACGACAAAAAAGCGCCGAAGGTAAATAGAGAGTGCAACACGAGGACTTCCCAGGAGGTCACCCATTCCAGTACTACTCTCGCCCAAGCACGCTTAACTTCGGAGTTCTGATGGGATCCGGTGCTTTAGTGCTGGTATGATCGCACCCGTTACATGTTGCGCGAAAAAATGCTCTTATGCCTCACGCGGGAGCCGTGGGGGCCGCAACGCACGAACCGACTAGCCGTCATAGAAACGGCCCCGAAAAACGCCCGAAACGAGCTTAAACGGCATCCGAAACGGTCCCGAACCGACTTCGTCTGTTCGCCACGTCGTAGCCAGCGGAACGAGCTTTCCGTGGCCACGAAAATCGCCGAATTCCGACATCGGCGTGCCAAGTTACGGTCCGGCGACCCGGAACTGCTGCGTTTGTCGCACGCCGCGGCTCGTGTCGGGTGCCGGCGCTGCGGCGCGCAAGGCGAGGGTGAAAGGGAAGCAGAAGACCTCGATGGATCAGATACGGTGTGTTGCGGGAAGTGAAAAGAAGGTCGGAGGTTGGTGCCGACGACAAAAAAGCGCCGAAGGCAAAAAGAGAGTGCAACACGAGGACTTCCCAGGAGGTCACCCATCCCAGTACTACTCTCGCCCAAGCACGCTTAACTTCAGAGTTCTGATGGGATCCGGTGCTTTAGTGCTAGTGTGATCGCACCCGTTACATGTTGCGCGAAAAAATGCTCTTATGCCTCACGCGGGAGCCGTGGGGGCCGCAACGCACGAACCGACTAGCCGTCATAAAAACGGCCCCGAAAAACGCCCGAAATGAGCTTAAACGGCATCCGAAACGGTCCCGAACCGACGTCGTCTGTTCGTCACGTCGTAGCCAGCGGAACGTGCTTTCCGTGGGCAGGAAAATCGCCGAATTTCGACATCGGCGTGCCAAGTTACGGTCCGGCGAGCCGGAACTGCTGCGTTTGTCGCACGCCGCGGCTCGTGTCGGGTGCCGGCGCTGCGGCGCGCAAGGCGAGGGTGAAAGGGAAGCAGAAGACCTCGATGGATCAGATACGGTGTGTTGCGGGAAGTGAAAAGAAGGTCGGAGGTTGGTGCCGACGACAAAAAAGCGCCGAAGGCAAAAAGAGAGTGCAACACAAGGACTTCCCAGGAGGTCACCCATCCCAGTACTACTCTCGCTCAAGCACGCTTAACTTCAGAGTTCTGATGGGATCCGGTGCTTTAGTGCTGGTATGATCGCACCCGTTACATGTTGCGCGAAAAAATGCTCTTATGCCTCACGCGGGAGCCGTGGGGGCCGCAACGCACAAACCGACTAGTCATCATAGAAACGCCCGAAATGATCTTAAACGGCATCTAAAACGGTCCCGAACCGACTTCGTCTGTTCGTCACGTCGTAGCCAGCGGAACGAGCTTTCCGTGGCCAGGAAAATCGCCGAATTTCGACATCGGCGTGCCAAGTTACGGTCTGGCGAGCCGGAACTGCTGCGTTTGTCGCACGCCGCGGCTCGTGTCGGGTGCCGGCGCTGCGGCGCGCAAGGCGAGGGTGAAAGGGAAGCAGAAGACCTCGATGGATCAGATACGGTGTGTTGCGGGAAGTGAAAAGAAGGTCGGAGGTTGGTGCCGACGACAAAAAAGCGCCGAAGGCAAAAAGAGAGTGCAACACGAGGACTTCCAAGGAGGTCACCCATCCCAGTACTACTCTCGCCCAAGCACGCTTAACTTCAGAGTTCTGATGGGATCCGGTGCTTTAGTGCTAGTGTGATCGCACCCGTTACATGTTGCGCCAAAAAATGCTCTTATGCCTCACGCGGGCGCCGTGGGGGCCGCAACGCACGAACCGACTAGCCGTCATAGAAACGCCCGAAATGAGCTTAAACGGCATCTGAAACGGTCCCGAACCGACTTCGTCTGTTCGTCACGTCGTAGCCAGCGGAACGAGCTTTCCGTGGCCAGGAAAATCGCCGAATTTCGACATCGGCGTGCCAAGTTACGGTCCGGCGAGCCGGAACTGCTGCGTTTGTCGCACACCGCGGCTCGTGTCGGGTGCCGGCGCTGCGGCGTGCAAGGCGAGGGTGAAAGTGAAGCAGAAGACCTCGATGGATCAGATACGGTGTGTTGCGGGAAGTGAAAAGAAGGTCGGAGGTTGGTGCCGACGACAAAAAAGCGCCGAAGGCAAAAAGAGAGTGCAACACGAGGACTTCCCAGGAGGTCACCCATCCCAGTACTACTCTCGCCCAAGCACGCTTAACTTCAGAGTTCTGATGGGATCCGGTGCTTTAGTGCTAGTGTGATCGCACCCGTTACATGTTGCGCGAAAAAATGCTCTTATGCCTCACGCGGGAGCCGTGGGGGCCGCAACGCACGAACCGACTAGCCGTCATAAAAACGGCCCCGAAAAACGCCCGAAATGAGCTTAAACGGCATCCGAAACGGTCCCGAACCGACTTCGTCTGTTCGTCACGTCGTAGCCAGCGGAACGTGCTTTCCGTGGGCAGGAAAATCGCCGAATTTCGACATCGGCGTGCCAAGTTACGGTCCGGCGAGCCGGAACTGCTGCGTTTGTCGCACGCCGCGGCTCGTGTCGGGTGCCGGCGCTGCGGCGCGCAAGGCGAGGGTGAAAGGGAAGCAGAAGACCTCGATGGATCAGATACGGTGTGTTGCGGGAAGTGAAAAGAAGGTCGGAGGTTGGTGCCGACGACAAAAAAGCGCCGAAGGCAAAAAGAGAGTGCAACACAAGGACTTCCCAGGAGGTCACCCATCCCAGTACTACTCTCGCCCAAGCACGCTTAACTTCAGAGTTCTGATGGGATCCGGTGCTTTAGTGCTGGTATGATCGCACCCGTTACATGTTGCGCGAAAAAATGCTCTTATGCCTCACGCGGGAGCCGTGGGGGCCGCAACGCACAAACCGACTAGTCATCATAGAAACGCCCGAAATGATCTTAAACGGCATCTAAAACGGTCCCGAACCGACTTCGTCTGTTCGTCACGTCGTAGCCAGCGGAACGAGCTTTCCGTGGCCAGGAAAATCGCCGAATTTCGACATCGGCGTGCCAAGTTACGGTCTGGCGAGCCGGAACTGCTGCGTTTGTCGCACGCCGCGGCTCGTGTCGGGTGCCGGCGCTGCGGCGCGCAAGGCGAGGGTGAAAGGGAAGCAGAAGACCTCGATGGATCAGATACGGTGTGTTGCGGGAAGTGAAAAGAAGGTCGGAGGTTGGTGCCGACGACAAAAAAGCGCCGAAGGCAAAAAGAGAGTGCAACACGAGGACTTCCCAGGAGGTCACCCATCCCAGTACTACTCTCGCCCAAGCACGCTTAACTTCAGAGTTCTGATGGGATCCGGTGCTTTAGTGCTAGTGTGATCGCACCCGTTACATGTTGCGCCAAAAAATGCTCTTATGCCTCACGCGGGAGCCGTGGGGGCCGCAACGCACGAACCGACTAGCCGTCATAAAAACAGCCCCGAAAAACGCCCGAAATGAGCTTAAACGGCATCCGAAACGGTCCTGAACCGACTTCGTCTGTTCGCCACGTCGTAGCCAGCGGAACGAGCTTTCCGTGGCCACGAAAATCGCCGAATTCCGACATCGGTGTGCCAAGTTACAGTCCGGAGAGCCGGAACTGCTGCTTTTGTCGCACGCCGCGGCTCGTGTCGGGTGCGGGCGCTGCGGCGCGCAAGGCGAGGGTGAAAGGGAAGCAGAAGACCTCGATGGATCAGATACGGTGTGTTGCGGTAAGTGAAAAGAAGGTCGGAGGTTGGTGCCGACGACAAAAAGCGCCGAAGGCAAAAAGAGAGTGCAACACGAGGACTTCCCAGGAGGTCACCCATCCCAGTACTACTCTCGCCCAAGCACGCTTAACTTCAGAGTTCTGATGGGATCCGGTGCTTTAGTGCTAGTGTGATCGCACCCGTTACATGTTGCGCGAAAAAATGCTCTTATGCCTCACGCGGGAGCCGTGGGGGCCGCAACGCACGAACCGACTAGCCGTCATAAAAACGGCCCCGAAAAACGCCCGAAATGAGCTTAAACGGCATCCGAAACGGTCCCGAACCGACTTCGTCTGTTCGTCACGTCGTAGCGAGCGGAACGTGCTTTCCGTGGGCAGGAAAATCGCCGAATTTCGACATCGGCGTGCCAAGTTACGGTCCGGCGAGCCGGAACTGCTGCGTTTGTCGCACGCCGCGGCTCGTGTCGGGTGTCGGCGCTGCGGCGCGCAAGGCGAGGGTGAAAGGGAAGCAGAAGGCCTCGATGGATCAGATACGGTGTGTTGCGGGAAGTGAAAAGAAGGTCGGAGGTTGGTGCCGACGACAAAAAAGCGCCGAAGGCAAAAAGAGAGTGCAACACGAGGACTTCCCAGGAGGTCACCCATCCCAGTACTACTCTCGCCCAAGCACGCTTAACTTCAGAGTTCTGATGGGATCCGGTGCTTTAGTGCTAGTGTGATCGCACCCGTTACATGTTGCGCGAAAAAATGCTCTTATGCCTCACGCGGGAGCCGTGGGGGCCGCAACGTACGAACCGACTAGCCGTCATAAAAACGGCCCCGAAAAACGCCCGAAATGAGCTTAAACGGCATCCGAAACGGTCCCGAACCGACTTCGTCTGTTCGCCACGTCGTAGCCAGCGGAACGAGCTTTCCGTGGCCACGAAAATCGCCGAATTCCGACATCGGTGTGCCAAGTTACAGTCCAGAGAGCCGGAACTGCTGCTTTTGTCGCACGCCGCGGCTCGTGTCGGGTGCGGGCGCTGCGGCGCGCAAGGCGAGGGTGAAAGGGAAGCAGAAGACCTTGATGGATCAGATACGGTGTGTTGCGGTAAGTGAAAAGAAGGTCGGAGGTTGGTGCCGACGACAAAAAAGCGCCGAAGGTAAATAGAGAGTGCAACACGAGGACTTCCCAGGAGGTCACCCATTCCAGTACTACTCTCGCCCAAGCACGCTTAACTTCGGAGTTCTGATGGGATCCGGTGCTTTAGTGCTGGTATGATCGCACCCGTTACATGTTGCGCGAAAAAATGCTCTTATGCCTCACGCGGGAGCCGTGGGGGCCGCAACGCACGAACCGACTAGCCGTCATAGAAACGGCCCCGAAAAACGCCCGAAACGAGCTTAAACGGCATCCGAAACGGTCCCGAACCGACTTCGTCTGTTCGCCACGTCGTAGCCAGCGGAACGAGCTTTCCGTGGCCACGAAAATCGCCGAATTCCGACATCGGCGTGCCAAGTTACGGTCCGGCGACCCGGAACTGCTGCGTTTGTCGCACGCCGCGGCTCGTGTCGGGTGCCGGCGCTGCGGCGCGCAAGGCGAGGGTGAAAGGGAAGCAGAAGACCTCGATGGATCAGATACGGTGTGTTGCGGGAAGTGAAAAGAAGGTCGGAGGTTGGTGCCGACGACAAAAAAGCGCCGAAGGCAAAAAGAGAGTGCAACACGAGGACTTCCCAGGAGGTCACCCATCCCAGTACTACTCTCGCCCAAGCACGCTTAACTTCAGAGTTCTGATGGGATCCGGTGCTTTAGTGCTAGTGTGATCGCACCCGTTACATGTTGCGCGAAAAAATGCTCTTATGCCTCACGCGGGAGCCGTGGGGGCCGCAACGCACGAACCGACTAGCCGTCATAAAAACGGCCCCGAAAAACGCCCGAAATGAGCTTAAACGGCATCCGAAACGGTCCCGAACCGACGTCGTCTGTTCGTCACGTCGTAGCCAGCGGAACGTGCTTTCCGTGGGCAGGAAAATCGCCGAATTTCGACATCGGCGTGCCAAGTTACGGTCCGGCGAGCCGGAACTGCTGCGTTTGTCGCACGCCGCGGCTCGTGTCGGGTGCCGGCGCTGCGGCGCGCAAGGCGAGGGTGAAAGGGAAGCAGAAGACCTCGATGGATCAGATACGGTGTGTTGCGGGAAGTGAAAAGAAGGTCGGAGGTTGGTGCCGACGACAAAAAAGCGCCGAAGGCAAAAAGAGAGTGCAACACAAGGACTTCCCAGGAGGTCACCCATCCCAGTACTACTCTCGCTCAAGCACGCTTAACTTCAGAGTTCTGATGGGATCCGGTGCTTTAGTGCTGGTATGATCGCACCCGTTACATGTTGCGCGAAAAAATGCTCTTATGCCTCACGCGGGAGCCGTGGGGGCCGCAACGCACAAACCGACTAGTCATCATAGAAACGCCCGAAATGATCTTAAACGGCATCTAAAACGGTCCCGAACCGACTTCGTCTGTTCGTCACGTCGTAGCCAGCGGAACGAGCTTTCCGTGGCCAGGAAAATCGCCGAATTTCGACATCGGCGTGCCAAGTTACGGTCTGGCGAGCCGGAACTGCTGCGTTTGTCGCACGCCGCGGCTCGTGTCGGGTGCCGGCGCTGCGGCGCGCAAGGCGAGGGTGAAAGGGAAGCAGAAGACCTCGATGGATCAGATACGGTGTGTTGCGGGAAGTGAAAAGAAGGTCGGAGGTTGGTGCCGACGACAAAAAAGCGCCGAAGGCAAAAAGAGAGTGCAACACGAGGACTTCCAAGGAGGTCACCCATCCCAGTACTACTCTCGCCCAAGCACGCTTAACTTCAGAGTTCTGATGGGATCCGGTGCTTTAGTGCTAGTGTGATCGCACCCGTTACATGTTGCGCCAAAAAATGCTCTTATGCCTCACGCGGGCGCCGTGGGGGCCGCAACGCACGAACCGACTAGCCGTCATAGAAACGCCCGAAATGAGCTTAAACGGCATCTGAAACGGTCCCGAACCGACTTCGTCTGTTCGTCACGTCGTAGCCAGCGGAACGAGCTTTCCGTGGCCAGGAAAATCGCCGAATTTCGACATCGGCGTGCCAAGTTACGGTCCGGCGAGCCGGAACTGCTGCGTTTGTCGCACACCGCGGCTCGTGTCGGGTGCCGGCGCTGCGGCGTGCAAGGCGAGGGTGAAAGTGAAGCAGAAGACCTCGATGGATCAGATACGGTGTGTTGCGGGAAGTGAAAAGAAGGTCGGAGGTTGGTGCCGACGACAAAAAAGCGCCGAAGGCAAAAAGAGAGTGCAACACGAGGACTTCCCAGGAGGTCACCCATCCCAGTACTACTCTCGCCCAAGCACGCTTAACTTCAGAGTTCTGATGGGATCCGGTGCTTTAGTGCTAGTGTGATCGCACCCGTTACATGTTGCGCGAAAAAATGCTCTTATGCCTCACGCGGGAGCCGTGGGGGCCGCAACGCACGAACCGACTAGCCGTCATAAAAACGGCCCCGAAAAACGCCCGAAATGAGCTTAAACGGCATCCGAAACGGTCCCGAACCGACTTCGTCTGTTCGTCACGTCGTAGCCAGCGGAACGTGCTTTCCGTGGGCAGGAAAATCGCCGAATTTCGACATCGGCGTGCCAAGTTACGGTCCGGCGAGCCGGAACTGCTGCGTTTGTCGCACGCCGCGGCTCGTGTCGGGTGCCGGCGCTGCGGCGCGCAAGGCGAGGGTGAAAGGGAAGCAGAAGACCTCGATGGATCAGATACGGTGTGTTGCGGGAAGTGAAAAGAAGGTCGGAGGTTGGTGCCGACGACAAAAAAGCGCCGAAGGCAAAAAGAGAGTGCAACACAAGGACTTCCCAGGAGGTCACCCATCCCAGTACTACTCTCGCCCAAGCACGCTTAACTTCAGAGTTCTGATGGGATCCGGTGCTTTAGTGCTGGTATGATCGCACCCGTTACATGTTGCGCGAAAAAATGCTCTTATGCCTCACGCGGGAGCCGTGGGGGCCGCAACGCACAAACCGACTAGTCATCATAGAAACGCCCGAAATGATCTTAAACGGCATCTAAAACGGTCCCGAACCGACTTCGTCTGTTCGTCACGTCGTAGCCAGCGGAACGAGCTTTCCGTGGCCAGGAAAATCGCCGAATTTCGACATCGGCGTGCCAAGTTACGGTCTGGCGAGCCGGAACTGCTGCGTTTGTCGCACGCCGCGGCTCGTGTCGGGTGCCGGCGCTGCGGCGCGCAAGGCGAGGGTGAAAGGGAAGCAGAAGACCTCGATGGATCAGATACGGTGTGTTGCGGGAAGTGAAAAGAAGGTCGGAGGTTGGTGCCGACGACAAAAAAGCGCCGAAGGCAAAAAGAGAGTGCAACACGAGGACTTCCCAGGAGGTCACCCATCCCAGTACTACTCTCGCCCAAGCACGCTTAACTTCAGAGTTCTGATGGGATCCGGTGCTTTAGTGCTAGTGTGATCGCACCCGTTACATGTTGCGCCAAAAAATGCTCTTATGCCTCACGCGGGAGCCGTGGGGGCCGCAACGCACGAACCGACTAGCCGTCATAAAAACAGCCCCGAAAAACGCCCGAAATGAGCTTAAACGGCATCCGAAACGGTCCTGAACCGACTTCGTCTGTTCGCCACGTCGTAGCCAGCGGAACGAGCTTTCCGTGGCCACGAAAATCGCCGAATTCCGACATCGGTGTGCCAAGTTACAGTCCGGAGAGCCGGAACTGCTGCTTTTGTCGCACGCCGCGGCTCGTGTCGGGTGCGGGCGCTGCGGCGCGCAAGGCGAGGGTGAAAGGGAAGCAGAAGACCTCGATGGATCAGATACGGTGTGTTGCGGTAAGTGAAAAGAAGGTCGGAGGTTGGTGCCGACGACAAAAAGCGCCGAAGGCAAAAAGAGAGTGCAACACGAGGACTTCCCAGGAGGTCACCCATCCCAGTACTACTCTCGCCCAAGCACGCTTAACTTCAGAGTTCTGATGGGATCCGGTGCTTTAGTGCTAGTGTGATCGCACCCGTTACATGTTGCGCGAAAAAATGCTCTTATGCCTCACGCGGGAGCCGTGGGGGCCGCAACGCACGAACCGACTAGCCGTCATAAAAACGGCCCCGAAAAACGCCCGAAATGAGCTTAAACGGCATCCGAAACGGTCCCGAACCGACTTCGTCTGTTCGTCACGTCGTAGCGAGCGGAACGTGCTTTCCGTGGGCAGGAAAATCGCCGAATTTCGACATCGGCGTGCCAAGTTACGGTCCGGCGAGCCGGAACTGCTGCGTTTGTCGCACGCCGCGGCTCGTGTCGGGTGTCGGCGCTGCGGCGCGCAAGGCGAGGGTGAAAGGGAAGCAGAAGGCCTCGATGGATCAGATACGGTGTGTTGCGGGAAGTGAAAAGAAGGTCGGAGGTTGGTGCCGACGACAAAAAAGCGCCGAAGGCAAAAAGAGAGTGCAACACGAGGACTTCCCAGGAGGTCACCCATCCCAGTACTACTCTCGCCCAAGCACGCTTAACTTCAGAGTTCTGATGGGATCCGGTGCTTTAGTGCTAGTGTGATCGCACCCGTTACATGTTGCGCGAAAAAATGCTCTTATGCCTCACGCGGGAGCCGTGGGGGCCGCAACGTACGAACCGACTAGCCGTCATAAAAACGGCCCCGAAAAACGCCCGAAATGAGCTTAAACGGCATCCGAAACGGTCCCGAACCGACTTCGTCTGTTCGCCACGTCGTAGCCAGCGGAACGAGCTTTCCGTGGCCACGAAAATCGCCGAATTCCGACATCGGTGTGCCAAGTTACAGTCCAGAGAGCCGGAACTGCTGCTTTTGTCGCACGCCGCGGCTCGTGTCGGGTGCGGGCGCTGCGGCGCGCAAGGCGAGGGTGAAAGGGAAGCAGAAGACCTTGATGGATCAGATACGGTGTGTTGCGGTAAGTGAAAAGAAGGTCGGAGGTTGGTGCCGACGACAAAAAAGCGCCGAAGGTAAATAGAGAGTGCAACACGAGGACTTCCCAGGAGGTCACCCATTCCAGTACTACTCTCGCCCAAGCACGCTTAACTTCGGAGTTCTGATGGGATCCGGTGCTTTAGTGCTGGTATGATCGCACCCGTTACATGTTGCGCGAAAAAATGCTCTTATGCCTCACGCGGGAGCCGTGGGGGCCGCAACGCACGAACCGACTAGCCGTCATAGAAACGGCCCCGAAAAACGCCCGAAACGAGCTTAAACGGCATCCGAAACGGTCCCGAACCGACTTCGTCTGTTCGCCACGTCGTAGCCAGCGGAACGAGCTTTCCGTGGCCACGAAAATCGCCGAATTCCGACATCGGCGTGCCAAGTTACGGTCCGGCGACCCGGAACTGCTGCGTTTGTCGCACGCCGCGGCTCGTGTCGGGTGCCGGCGCTGCGGCGCGCAAGGCGAGGGTGAAAGGGAAGCAGAAGACCTCGATGGATCAGATACGGTGTGTTGCGGGAAGTGAAAAGAAGGTCGGAGGTTGGTGCCGACGACAAAAAAGCGCCGAAGGCAAAAAGAGAGTGCAACACGAGGACTTCCCAGGAGGTCACCCATCCCAGTACTACTCTCGCCCAAGCACGCTTAACTTCAGAGTTCTGATGGGATCCGGTGCTTTAGTGCTAGTGTGATCGCACCCGTTACATGTTGCGCGAAAAAATGCTCTTATGCCTCACGCGGGAGCCGTGGGGGCCGCAACGCACGAACCGACTAGCCGTCATAAAAACGGCCCCGAAAAACGCCCGAAATGAGCTTAAACGGCATCCGAAACGGTCCCGAACCGACGTCGTCTGTTCGTCACGTCGTAGCCAGCGGAACGTGCTTTCCGTGGGCAGGAAAATCGCCGAATTTCGACATCGGCGTGCCAAGTTACGGTCCGGCGAGCCGGAACTGCTGCGTTTGTCGCACGCCGCGGCTCGTGTCGGGTGCCGGCGCTGCGGCGCGCAAGGCGAGGGTGAAAGGGAAGCAGAAGACCTCGATGGATCAGATACGGTGTGTTGCGGGAAGTGAAAAGAAGGTCGGAGGTTGGTGCCGACGACAAAAAAGCGCCGAAGGCAAAAAGAGAGTGCAACACAAGGACTTCCCAGGAGGTCACCCATCCCAGTACTACTCTCGCTCAAGCACGCTTAACTTCAGAGTTCTGATGGGATCCGGTGCTTTAGTGCTGGTATGATCGCACCCGTTACATGTTGCGCGAAAAAATGCTCTTATGCCTCACGCGGGAGCCGTGGGGGCCGCAACGCACAAACCGACTAGTCATCATAGAAACGCCCGAAATGATCTTAAACGGCATCTAAAACGGTCCCGAACCGACTTCGTCTGTTCGTCACGTCGTAGCCAGCGGAACGAGCTTTCCGTGGCCAGGAAAATCGCCGAATTTCGACATCGGCGTGCCAAGTTACGGTCTGGCGAGCCGGAACTGCTGCGTTTGTCGCACGCCGCGGCTCGTGTCGGGTGCCGGCGCTGCGGCGCGCAAGGCGAGGGTGAAAGGGAAGCAGAAGACCTCGATGGATCAGATACGGTGTGTTGCGGGAAGTGAAAAGAAGGTCGGAGGTTGGTGCCGACGACAAAAAAGCGCCGAAGGCAAAAAGAGAGTGCAACACGAGGACTTCCAAGGAGGTCACCCATCCCAGTACTACTCTCGCCCAAGCACGCTTAACTTCAGAGTTCTGATGGGATCCGGTGCTTTAGTGCTAGTGTGATCGCACCCGTTACATGTTGCGCCAAAAAATGCTCTTATGCCTCACGCGGGCGCCGTGGGGGCCGCAACGCACGAACCGACTAGCCGTCATAGAAACGCCCGAAATGAGCTTAAACGGCATCTGAAACGGTCCCGAACCGACTTCGTCTGTTCGTCACGTCGTAGCCAGCGGAACGAGCTTTCCGTGGCCAGGAAAATCGCCGAATTTCGACATCGGCGTGCCAAGTTACGGTCCGGCGAGCCGGAACTGCTGCGTTTGTCGCACACCGCGGCTCGTGTCGGGTGCCGGCGCTGCGGCGTGCAAGGCGAGGGTGAAAGTGAAGCAGAAGACCTCGATGGATCAGATACGGTGTGTTGCGGGAAGTGAAAAGAAGGTCGGAGGTTGGTGCCGACGACAAAAAAGCGCCGAAGGCAAAAAGAGAGTGCAACACGAGGACTTCCCAGGAGGTCACCCATCCCAGTACTACTCTCGCCCAAGCACGCTTAACTTCAGAGTTCTGATGGGATCCGGTGCTTTAGTGCTAGTGTGATCGCACCCGTTACATGTTGCGCGAAAAAATGCTCTTATGCCTCACGCGGGAGCCGTGGGGGCCGCAACGCACGAACCGACTAGCCGTCATAAAAACGGCCCCGAAAAACGCCCGAAATGAGCTTAAACGGCATCCGAAACGGTCCCGAACCGACTTCGTCTGTTCGTCACGTCGTAGCCAGCGGAACGTGCTTTCCGTGGGCAGGAAAATCGCCGAATTTCGACATCGGCGTGCCAAGTTACGGTCCGGCGAGCCGGAACTGCTGCGTTTGTCGCACGCCGCGGCTCGTGTCGGGTGCCGGCGCTGCGGCGCGCAAGGCGAGGGTGAAAGGGAAGCAGAAGACCTCGATGGATCAGATACGGTGTGTTGCGGGAAGTGAAAAGAAGGTCGGAGGTTGGTGCCGACGACAAAAAAGCGCCGAAGGCAAAAAGAGAGTGCAACACAAGGACTTCCCAGGAGGTCACCCATCCCAGTACTACTCTCGCCCAAGCACGCTTAACTTCAGAGTTCTGATGGGATCCGGTGCTTTAGTGCTGGTATGATCGCACCCGTTACATGTTGCGCGAAAAAATGCTCTTATGCCTCACGCGGGAGCCGTGGGGGCCGCAACGTACGAACCGACTAGCCGTCATAAAAACGGCCCCGAAAAACGCCCGAAATGAGCTTAAACGGCATCCGAAACGGTCCCGAACCGACTTCGTCTGTTCGCCACGTCGTAGCCAGCGGAACGAGCTTTCCGTGGCCACGAAAATCGCCGAATTCCGACATCGGTGTGCCAAGTTACAGTCCGGAGAGCCGGAACTGCTGCTTTTGTCGCACGCCGCGGCTCGTGTCGGGTGCGGGCGCTGCGGCGCGCAAGGCGAGGGTGAAAGGGAAGCAGAAGACCTTGATGGATCAGATACGGTGTGTTGCGGTAAGTGAAAAGAAGGTCGGAGGTTGGTGCCGACGACAAAAAAGCGCCGAAGGTAAATAGAGAGTGCAACACGAGGACTTCCCAGGAGGTCACCCATTCCAGTACTACTCTCGCCCAAGCACGCTTAACTTCGGAGTTCTGATGGGATCCGGTGCTTTAGTGCTGCTATGATCGCACACGTTACATGTTGCGCGAAAAAATGCTCTTATGCCTCACGCGGGAGCCGTGGGGGCCGCAACGCACGAACCGACTAGCCGTCATAGAAACGGCCCCGAAAAACGACTGAAACTAGCTTAAACGGCATCCGAAACGGTCCCGAACCGACTTCGTCTGTTCGCCACGTCGTAGCCAGCGGAACGAGCTTTCCGTGGCCACGAAAATCGCCGAATTCCGACATCGGTGTGCCAAGTTACAGTCCGGAGAGCCGGAACTGCTGCTTTTGTCGCACGCCGCGGCTCGTGTCGGGTGCGGGCGCTGCGGCGCGCAAGGCGAGGGTGAAAGGGAAGCAGAAGACCTTGATGGATCAGATACGGTGTGTTGCGGTAAGTGAAAAGAAGGTCGGAGGTTGGTGCCGACGACAAAAAAGCGCCGAAGGTAAATAGAGAGTGCAACACGAGGACTTCCCAGGAGGTCACCCATTCCAGTACTACTCTCGCCCAAGCACGCTTAACTTCGGAGTTCTGATGGGATCCGGTGCTTTAGTGCTGGTATGATCGCACACGTTACATGTTGCGCGAAAAAATGCTCTTATGCCTCACGCGGGAGCCGTGGGGGCCGCAACGCACGAACCGACTAGCCGTCATAGAAACGGCCCCGAAAAATGACTGAAACTAGCTTACACGGCATCCGAAACGGTCCCGAACCGACTTCGTCTGTTCGCCACGTCGTAGCCAGCGGAACGAGCTTTCCGTGGCCACAAAAATCGCCGAATTCCGACATCGGCGTGCCAAGTTACGGTCCGGCGAGCCGGAACTGCTGCTTTTGTCGCACGCCGCGGCTCGTGTCGGGTGTCGGCGCTGCGGCGCGCAAGGCGAGGGTGAAAGGGAAGCAGAAGACCTCGATGGATCAGATACGGTGTGTTGCGGTACGTGAAAAGAACGTCGGAGGTTGGTGCCGACCACAAAAAAGCGTCGAAGGCAAAAAGAGAGTGCAACACGAGGACTTCCCAGGAGGTCACCCATCCCAGTACTACTCTCGCCCAAGCATGCTTAACTTCGAAGTTCTGATGGGATCCGGTTCTTTAGAACTGGTATGATCGCACCCGTTACATGTTGCGCGAAAAAATGCTCTTATGCCTCACGCGGGAGCCGTGGGGGCCGCAACGCACGAACCGACTAGCCGTCATAGAAACGACCCCGAAAAACGACCGAAACGCGCTTAAACGGCATCCGAAACGGTCCCGAACCGACTTTGTCTGTTCGCCACGTCGTAGCCAGCGGAACGAGCTTTCCGTGGCCACGAAAATCGCCGAATTCCGACATCGGCGTGCCAAGTTACGGTCCGGAGAGCCGGAACTGCTGCTTTTGTCGCACGCCGCGGCTCGTGTCGGGTGCCGGCGCTGCGGCGCGCAAGGCGAGGGTGAAAGGGAAGCAGAAGACCTCGATGGATCAGATACGGTGTGTTGCGGGAAGTGAAAAGAAGGTCGGAGGTTGGTGCCGACGACAAAAAAGCGCCGAAGGCAAAAAGAGAGTGCAACACGAGGACTTCCCAGGAGGTCACCCATCCCAGTACTACTCTCGCCCAAGCACGCTAAACTTCGGAGTTCTGATGGAATCCGGTGCTTTAGTGCTGGTATGATCGCACCCGTTACATGTTGCGCGAAAAAATGCTCTTATGCCTCACGCGGGAGCCGTGGGGGCCGCAACGCACAAACCGACTAGCCGTCATAGAAACGCCCCGAAAAACGCCCGAAACGAGCTTAAACGGCATCTGAAACGGTCCCGAACCGACTTCGTCTGTTCGTCACGTCGTAGCCAGCGGAACGTGCTTTCCGTGGCCAGGAAAATTGCCGAATTTCGACATCGGCGTGCCAAGTTACGGTCCGGCGAGCCGGAACTGCTGCGTTTGTCGCACGCCGCGGCTCGTGTCGGGTGCCGGCGCTGCGGCGCGCAAGGCGAGGGTGAAAGGGAAGCAGAAGACCTCGATGGATCAGATACGGTGTGTTGCGGGAAGTGAAAAGAAGGTCGGAGGTTGGTGCCGACGACAAAAAAGCGCCGAAGGCAAAAAGAGAGTGCAACACAAGGACTTCCCAGGAGGTCACCCATCCCAGTACTACTCTTGCTCAAGCACGCTTAACTTCAGAGTTCTGATGGGATCCGGTGCTTTAGTGCTGGTATGATGGCACCCGTTACATGTTGCGCGAAAAAATGCTCTTATGCCTCACGCGGGCGCCGTGGGGCCCGCAACGCACAAACCGACTAGCCGTCATAGAAACGCCCGAAATGAGCTTAAACGGCATCTGAAACGGTCCCGAACCGACTTCGTCTGTTCGTCACGTCGTAGCCAGCGGAACGAGCTTTCCGTGGCCAGGAAAATCGCCGAATTTCGACATCGGCGTGCCAAGTTACGGTCCGGCGAGCCGGAACTGCTGCGTTTGTCGCACGCCGCGGCTCGTGTCGGGTGCCGGCGCTGCGGCGTGCAAGGCGAGGGTGAAAGGGAAGCAGAAGACCTCGATGGATCAGATACGGTGTGTTGCGGGAAGTGAAAAGAAGGTCGGAGGTTGGTGCCGACGACAAAAAAGCGCCGAAGGCAAAAAGAGAGTGCAACACGAGGACTTCCCAGGAGGTCACCCATCCCAGTACTACTCTCGCCCAAGCACGCTTAACTTCAGAGTTCTGATGGGATCCGGTGCTTTAGTGCTAGTGTGATCGCACCCGTTACATGTTGCGCGAAAAAATGCTCTTATGCCTCACGCGGGAGCCGTGGGGGCCGCAACGCACGAACCGACTAGCCGTCATAAAAACGGCCCCGAAAAACGCCCGAAATGAGCTTAAACGGCATCCGAAACGGTCCCGAACCGACTTCGTCTGTTCGTCACGTCGTAGCTAGCGGAACGTGCTTTCCGTGGGCAGGAAAATCGCCGAATTTCGACATCGGCGTGCCAAGTTACGGTCCGGCGAGCCGGAACTGCTGCGTTTGTCGCACGCCGCGGCTCGTGTCGGGTGCCGGCGCTGCGGCGCGCAAGGCGAGGGTGAAAGGGAAGCAGAAGACCTCGATGGATCAGATACGGTGTGTTGCGGGAAGTGAAAAGAAGGTCGGAGGTTGGTGCCGACGACAAAAAAGCGCCGAAGGCAAAAAGAGAGTGCAACACAAGGACTTCCCAGGAGGTCACCCATCCCAGTACTACTCTCGCTCAAGCACGCTTAACTTCAGAGTTCTGATGGGATCCGGTGCTTTAGTGCTGGTATGATCGCACCCGTTACATGTTGCGCGAAAAAATGCTCTTATGCCTCACGCGGGAGCCGTGGGGGCCGCAACGCACAAACCGACTAGTCATCATAGAAACGCCCGAAATGATCTTAAACGACATCTAAAACGGTCCCGAACCGACTTCGTCTGTTCGTCACGTCGTAGCCAGCGGAACGAGCTTTCCGTGGCCAGGAAAATCGCCGAATTTCGACATCGGCGTGCCAAGTTACGGTCTGGCGAGCCGGAACTGCTGCGTTTGTCGCACGCCGCGGCTCGTGTCGGGTGCCGGCGCTGCGGCGCGCAAGGCGAGGGTGAAAGGGAAGCAGAAGACCTCGATGGATCAGATACGGTGTTGCGGGAAGTGAAAAGAAGGTCGGAGGTTGGTGCCGACGACAAAAAAGCGCCGAAGGCAAAAAGAGAGTGCAAC
The DNA here is from genome assembly GCF_984573655.1 of Nuphar pumila. Lineage (NCBI taxonomy): Eukaryota > Viridiplantae > Streptophyta > Magnoliopsida > Nymphaeales > Nymphaeaceae > Nuphar > Nuphar pumila. The sequence continues at coordinate 161,750,375 of NC_143249.1, read as the reverse complement.
ACGAGGACTTCCCAGGAGGTCACCCATCCCAGTACTACTCTCGCCCAAGCACGCTTAACTTCAGAGTTCTGATGGGATCCGGTGCTTTAGTGCTAGTGTGATCGCACCCGTTACATGTTGCGCCAAAAAATGCTCTTATGCCTCACGCGGGAGCCGTGGGGGCCGCAACGCACGAACCGACTAGCCGTCATAAAAACGGCCCCGAAAAACGCCCGAAATGAGCTTAAACGGCATCCGAAACGGTCCTGAACCGACTTCGTCTGTTCGCCAGGTCGTAGCCAGCGGAACGAGCTTTCCGTGGCCACGAAAATCGCCGAATTCCGACATCGGTGTGCCAAGTTACAGTCCGGAGAGCCGGAACTGCTGCTTTTGTCGCACGCCGCGGCTCGTGTCGGGTGCGGGCGCTGCGGCGCGCAAGGCGAGGGTGAAAGGGAAGCAGAAGACCTCGATGGATCAGATACGGTGTGTTGCGGTAAGTGAAAAGAAGGTCGGAGGTTGGTGCCGACGACAAAAAGCGCCGAAGGCAAAAAGAGAGTGCAACACGAGGACTTCCCAGGAGGTCACCCATCCCAGTACTACTCTCGCCCAAGCACGCTTAACTTCAGAGTTCTGATGGGATCCGGTGCTTTAGTGCTAGTGTGATCGCACCCGTTACATGTTGCGCGAAAAAATGCTCTTATGCCTCACGCGGGAGCCGTGGGGGCCGCAACGCACGAACCGACTAGCCGTCATAAAAACGGCCCCGAAAAACGCCCGAAATGAGCTTAAACGGCATCCGAAACGGTCCCGAACCGACTTCGTCTGTTCGTCACGTCGTAGCCAGCGGAACGTGCTTTCCGTGGGCAGGAAAATCGCCGAATTTCGACATCGGCGTGCCAAGTTACGGTCCGGCGAGCCGGAACTGCTGCGTTTGTCGCACGCCGCGGCTCGTGTCGGGTGCCGGCGCTGCGGCGCGAAAGGCGAGGGTGAAAGGGAAGCAGAAGACCTCGATGGATCAGATACGGTGTGTTGCGGGAAGTGAAAAGAAGGTCGGAGGTTGGTGCCGACGACAAAAAAGCGCCGAAGGCAAAAAGAGAGTGCAACACGAGGACTTCCCAGGAGGTCACCCATCCCAGTACTACTCTCGCCCAAGCACGCTTAACTTCAGAGTTCTGATGGGATCCGGTGCTTTAGTGCTAGTGTGATCGCACCCGTTACATGTTGCGCGAAAAAATGCTCTTATGCCTCATGCGGGAGCCGTGGGGGCCGCAACGTACGAACCGACTAGCCGTCATAAAAACGGCCCCGAAAAACGCCCGAAATGAGCTTAAACGGCATCCGAAACGGTCCCGAACCGACTTCGTCTGTTCGCCACGTCGTAGCCAGCGGAACGAGCTTTCCGTGGCCACGAAAATCGCCGAATTCCGACATCGGTGTGCCAAGTTACAGTCCAGAGAGCCGGAACTGCTGCTTTTGTCGCACGCCGCGGCTCGTGTCGGGTGCGGGCGCTGCGGCGCGCAAGGCGAGGGTGAAAGGGAAGCAGAAGACCTTGATGGATCAGATACGGTGTGTTGCGGGAAGTGAAAAGAAGGTCGGAGGTTGGTGCCGACGACAAAAAAGCGCCGAAGGTAAATAGAGAGTGCAACACGAGGACTTCCCAGGAGGTCACCCATTCCAGTACTACTCTCGCCCAAGCCCGCTTAACATCGGAGTTCTGATGGGATCCGGTGCTTTAGTGCTGGTATGATCGCACCCGTTACATGTTGCGCGAAAAAATGCTCTTATGCCTCACGCGGGAGCCGTGGGGGCCGCAACGCACGAACCGACTAGCCGTCATAGAAACGGCCCCGAAAAACGCCCGAAACGAGCTTAAACGGCATCCGAAACGGTCCCGAACCGACTTCGTCTGTTCGCCACGTCGTAGCCAGCGGAACGAGCTTTCCGTGGCCACGAAAATCGCCGAATTCCGACATCGGTGTGCCAAGTTACAGTCCGGAGAGCCGGAACTGCTGCTTTTGTCGCACGCCGCGGCTCGTGTCGGGTGCGGGCGCTGCGGCGCGCAAGGCGAGGGTGAAAGGGAAGCAGAAGACCTTGATGGATCAGATACGGTGTGTTGCGGTAAGTGAAAAGAAGGTCGGAGGTTGGTGCCGACGACAAAAAAGCGCCGAAGGTAAATAGAGAGTGCAACACGAGGACTTCCCAGGAGGTCACCCATTCCAGTACTACTCTCGCCCAAGCACGCTTAACTTCGGAGTTCTGATGGGATCCGGTGCTTTAGTGCTGCTATGATCGCACACGTTACATGTTGCGCGAAAAAATGCTCTTATGCCTCACGCGGGAGCCGTGGGGGCCGCAACGCACGAACCGACTAGCCGTCATAGAAACGGCCCCGAAAAACGACTGAAACTAGCTTAAACGGCATCCGAAACGGTCCCGAACCGACTTCGTCTGTTCGCCACGTCGTAGCCAGCGGAACGAGCTTTCCGTGGCCACGAAAATCGCCGAATTCCGACATCGGTGTGCCAAGTTACAGTCCGGAGAGCCGGAACTGCTGCTTTTGTCGCACGCCGCGGCTCGTGTCGGGTGCGGGCGCTGCGGCGCGCAAGGCGAGGGTGAAAGGGAAGCAGAAGACCTTGATGGATCAGATACGGTGTGTTGCGGTAAGTGAAAAGAAGGTCGGAGGTTGGTGCCGACGACAAAAAAGCGCCGAAGGTAAATAGAGAGTGCAACACGAGGACTTCCCAGGAGGTCACCCATTCCAGTACTACTCTCGCCCAAGCACGCTTAACTTCGGAGTTCTGATGGGATCCGGTGCTTTAGTGCTGGTATGATCGCACACGTTACATGTTGCGCGAAAAAATGCTCTTATGCCTCACGCGGGAGCCGTGGGGGCCGCAACGCACGAACCGACTAGCCGTCATAGAAACGGCCCCGAAAAATGACTGAAACTAGCTTACACGGCATCCGAAACGGTCCCGAACCGACTTCGTCTGTTCGCCACGTCGTAGCCAGCGGAACGAGCTTTCCGTGGCCACAAAAATCGCCGAATTCCGACATCGGCGTGCCAAGTTACGGTCCGGCGAGCCGGAACTGCTGCTTTTGTCGCACGCCGCGGCTCGTGTCGGGTGTCGGCGCTGCGGCGCGCAAGGCGAGGGTGAAAGGGAAGCAGAAGACCTCGATGGATCAGATACGGTGTGTTGCGGTACGTGAAAAGAACGTCGGAGGTTGGTGCCGACCACAAAAAAGCGTCGAAGGCAAAAAGAGAGTGCAACACGAGGACTTCCCAGGAGGTCACCCATCCCAGTACTACTCTCGCCCAAGCATGCTTAACTTCGAAGTTCTGATGGGATCCGGTTCTTTAGAACTGGTATGATCGCACCCGTTACATGTTGCGCGAAAAAATGCTCTTATGCCTCACGCGGGAGCCGTGGGGGCCGCAACGCACGAACCGACTAGCCGTCATAGAAACGACCCCGAAAAACGACCGAAACGCGCTTAAACGGCATCCGAAACGGTCCCGAACCGACTTTGTCTGTTCGCCACGTCGTAGCCAGCGGAACGAGCTTTCCGTGGCCACGAAAATCGCCGAATTCCGACATCGGCGTGCCAAGTTACGGTCCGGAGAGCCGGAACTGCTGCTTTTGTCGCACGCCGCGGCTCGTGTCGGGTGCCGGCGCTGCGGCGCGCAAGGCGAGGGTGAAAGGGAAGCAGAAGACCTCGATGGATCAGATACGGTGTGTTGCGGGAAGTGAAAAGAAGGTCGGAGGTTGGTGCCGACGACAAAAAAGCGCCGAAGGCAAAAAGAGAGTGCAACACGAGGACTTCCCAGGAGGTCACCCATCCCAGTACTACTCTCGCCCAAGCACGCTAAACTTCGGAGTTCTGATGGAATCCGGTGCTTTAGTGCTGGTATGATCGCACCCGTTACATGTTGCGCGAAAAAATGCTCTTATGCCTCACGCGGGAGCCGTGGGGGCCGCAACGCACAAACCGACTAGCCGTCATAGAAACGCCCCGAAAAACGCCCGAAACGAGCTTAAACGGCATCTGAAACGGTCCCGAACCGACTTCGTCTGTTCGTCACGTCGTAGCCAGCGGAACGTGCTTTCCGTGGCCAGGAAAATTGCCGAATTTCGACATCGGCGTGCCAAGTTACGGTCCGGCGAGCCGGAACTGCTGCGTTTGTCGCACGCCGCGGCTCGTGTCGGGTGCCGGCGCTGCGGCGCGCAAGGCGAGGGTGAAAGGGAAGCAGAAGACCTCGATGGATCAGATACGGTGTGTTGCGGGAAGTGAAAAGAAGGTCGGAGGTTGGTGCCGACGACAAAAAAGCGCCGAAGGCAAAAAGAGAGTGCAACACAAGGACTTCCCAGGAGGTCACCCATCCCAGTACTACTCTTGCTCAAGCACGCTTAACTTCAGAGTTCTGATGGGATCCGGTGCTTTAGTGCTGGTATGATGGCACCCGTTACATGTTGCGCGAAAAAATGCTCTTATGCCTCACGCGGGCGCCGTGGGGCCCGCAACGCACAAACCGACTAGCCGTCATAGAAACGCCCGAAATGAGCTTAAACGGCATCTGAAACGGTCCCGAACCGACTTCGTCTGTTCGTCACGTCGTAGCCAGCGGAACGAGCTTTCCGTGGCCAGGAAAATCGCCGAATTTCGACATCGGCGTGCCAAGTTACGGTCCGGCGAGCCGGAACTGCTGCGTTTGTCGCACGCCGCGGCTCGTGTCGGGTGCCGGCGCTGCGGCGTGCAAGGCGAGGGTGAAAGGGAAGCAGAAGACCTCGATGGATCAGATACGGTGTGTTGCGGGAAGTGAAAAGAAGGTCGGAGGTTGGTGCCGACGACAAAAAAGCGCCGAAGGCAAAAAGAGAGTGCAACACGAGGACTTCCTAGGAGGTCACCCATCCCAGTACTACTCTCGCCCAAGCACGCTTAACTTCAGAGTTCTGATGGGATCCGGTGCTTTAGTGCTAGTGTGATCGCACCCGTTACATGTTGCGCGAAAAAATGCTCTTATGCCTCACGCGGGAGCCGTGGGGGCCGCAACGCACGAACCGACTAGCCGTCATAAAAACGGCCCCGAAAAACGCCCGAAATGAGCTTAAACGGCATCCGAAACGGTCCCGAACCGACTTCGTCTGTTCGTCACGTCGTAGCTAGCGGAACGTGCTTTCCGTGGGCAGGAAAATCGCCGAATTTCGACATCGGCGTGCCAAGTTACGGTCCGGCGAGCCGGAACTGCTGCGTTTGTCGCACGCCGCGGCTCGTGTCGGGTGCCGGCGCTGCGGCGCGCAAGGCGAGGGTGAAAGGGAAGCAGAAGACCTCGATGGATCAGATACGGTGTGTTGCGGGAAGTGAAAAGAAGGTCGGAGGTTGGTGCCGACGACAAAAAAGCGCCGAAGGCAAAAAGAGAGTGCAACACAAGGACTTCCCAGGAGGTCACCCATCCCAGTACTACTCTCGCTCAAGCACGCTTAACTTCAGAGTTCTGATGGGATCCGGTGCTTTAGTGCTGGTATGATCGCACCCGTTACATGTTGCGCGAAAAAATGCTCTTATGCCTCACGCGGGAGCCGTGGGGGCCGCAACGCACAAACCGACTAGTCATCATAGAAACGCCCGAAATGATCTTAAACGACATCTAAAACGGTCCCGAACCGACTTCGTCTGTTCGTCACGTCGTAGCCAGCGGAACGAGCTTTCCGTGGCCAGGAAAATCGCCGAATTTCGACATCGGCGTGCCAAGTTACGGTCTGGCGAGCCGGAACTGCTGCGTTTGTCGCACGCCGCGGCTCGTGTCGGGTGCCGGCGCTGCGGCGCGCAAGGCGAGGGTGAAAGGGAAGCAGAAGACCTCGATGGATCAGATACGGTGTTGCGGGAAGTGAAAAGAAGGTCGGAGGTTGGTGCCGACGACAAAAAAGCGCCGAAGGCAAAAAGAGAGTGCAACACGAGGACTTCCCAGGAGGTCACCCATCCCAGTACTACTCTCGCCCAAGCACGCTTAACTTCAGAGTTCTGATGGGATCCGGTGCTTTAGTGCTAGTGTGATCGCACCCGTTACATGTTGCGCCAAAAAATGCTCTTATGCCTCACGCGGGAGCCGTGGGGGCCGCAACGCACGAACCGACTAGCCGTCATAAAAACGGCCCCGAAAAACGCCCGAAATGAGCTTAAACGGCATCCGAAACGGTCCTGAACCGACTTCGTCTGTTCGCCAGGTCGTAGCCAGCGGAACGAGCTTTCCGTGGCCACGAAAATCGCCGAATTCCGACATCGGTGTGCCAAGTTACAGTCCGGAGAGCCGGAACTGCTGCTTTTGTCGCACGCCGCGGCTCGTGTCGGGTGCGGGCGCTGCGGCGCGCAAGGCGAGGGTGAAAGGGAAGCAGAAGACCTCGATGGATCAGATACGGTGTGTTGCGGTAAGTGAAAAGAAGGTCGGAGGTTGGTGCCGACGACAAAAAGCGCCGAAGGCAAAAAGAGAGTGCAACACGAGGACTTCCCAGGAGGTCACCCATCCCAGTACTACTCTCGCCCAAGCACGCTTAACTTCAGAGTTCTGATGGGATCCGGTGCTTTAGTGCTAGTGTGATCGCACCCGTTACATGTTGCGCGAAAAAATGCTCTTATGCCTCACGCGGGAGCCGTGGGGGCCGCAACGCACGAACCGACTAGCCGTCATAAAAACGGCCCCGAAAAACGCCCGAAATGAGCTTAAACGGCATCCGAAACGGTCCCGAACCGACTTCGTCTGTTCGTCACGTCGTAGCCAGCGGAACGTGCTTTCCGTGGGCAGGAAAATCGCCGAATTTCGACATCGGCGTGCCAAGTTACGGTCCGGCGAGCCGGAACTGCTGCGTTTGTCGCACGCCGCGGCTCGTGTCGGGTGCCGGCGCTGCGGCGCGAAAGGCGAGGGTGAAAGGGAAGCAGAAGACCTCGATGGATCAGATACGGTGTGTTGCGGGAAGTGAAAAGAAGGTCGGAGGTTGGTGCCGACGACAAAAAAGCGCCGAAGGCAAAAAGAGAGTGCAACACGAGGACTTCCCAGGAGGTCACCCATCCCAGTACTACTCTCGCCCAAGCACGCTTAACTTCAGAGTTCTGATGGGATCCGGTGCTTTAGTGCTAGTGTGATCGCACCCGTTACATGTTGCGCGAAAAAATGCTCTTATGCCTCATGCGGGAGCCGTGGGGGCCGCAACGTACGAACCGACTAGCCGTCATAAAAACGGCCCCGAAAAACGCCCGAAATGAGCTTAAACGGCATCCGAAACGGTCCCGAACCGACTTCGTCTGTTCGCCACGTCGTAGCCAGCGGAACGAGCTTTCCGTGGCCACGAAAATCGCCGAATTCCGACATCGGTGTGCCAAGTTACAGTCCAGAGAGCCGGAACTGCTGCTTTTGTCGCACGCCGCGGCTCGTGTCGGGTGCGGGCGCTGCGGCGCGCAAGGCGAGGGTGAAAGGGAAGCAGAAGACCTTGATGGATCAGATACGGTGTGTTGCGGGAAGTGAAAAGAAGGTCGGAGGTTGGTGCCGACGACAAAAAAGCGCCGAAGGTAAATAGAGAGTGCAACACGAGGACTTCCCAGGAGGTCACCCATTCCAGTACTACTCTCGCCCAAGCCCGCTTAACATCGGAGTTCTGATGGGATCCGGTGCTTTAGTGCTGGTATGATCGCACCCGTTACATGTTGCGCGAAAAAATGCTCTTATGCCTCACGCGGGAGCCGTGGGGGCCGCAACGCACGAACCGACTAGCCGTCATAGAAACGGCCCCGAAAAACGCCCGAAACGAGCTTAAACGGCATCCGAAACGGTCCCGAACCGACTTCGTCTGTTCGCCACGTCGTAGCCAGCGGAACGAGCTTTCCGTGGCCACAAAAATCGCCGAATTCCGACATCGGCGTGCCAAGTTACGGTCCGGCGAGCCGGAACTGCTGCTTTTGTCGCACGCCGCGGCTCGTGTCGGGTGCCGGCGCTGCGGCGCGCAAGGCGATGGTGAAAGGGAAGCAGAAGACCTCGATGGATCAGATACGGTGTGTTGCGGGAAGTGAAAAGAAGGTCGGAGGTTGGTGCCGACGACAAAAAAGCGCCGAAGGCAAAAAGAGAGTGCAACACGAGGACTTCCCAGGAGGTCACCCATCCCAGTACTACTCTCGCCCAAGCACGCTTAACTTCGGAGTTCTGATGGAATCCGGTGCTTTAGTGCTGGTATGATCGCACCCGTTACATGTTGCGCGAAAAAATGCTCTTATGCCTCACGCGGGAGCCGTGGGAGCCGCAACGCACAAACCGACTAGCCGTCATAGAAACGCCCCGAAAAACGCCCGAAACGAGCTTAAACGGCATCTGAAACGGTCCCGAACCGACTTCGTCTGTTCGTGACGTCGTAGCCAGCGGAACGTGCTTTCCGTGGCCAGGAAAATCGCCGAATTTCGACATCGGCGTGCCAAGTTACGGTCCGGCGAGCCGGAACTGCTGCGTTTGTCGCACGCCGCGGCTCGTGTCGGGTGCCGGCGCTGCGGCGCGCAAGGCGAGGGTGAAAGGGAAGCAGAAGACCTCGATGGATCAGATACGGTGTGTTGCGGGAAGTGAAAAGAAGGTCGGAGGTTGGTGCCGACGACAAAAAAGCGCCGAAGGCAAAAAGAGAGTGCAACACAAGGACTTCCCAGGAGGTCACCCATCCCAGTACTACTCTTGCTCAAGCACGCTTAACTTCAGAGTTCTGATGGGATCCGGTGCTTTAGTGCTGGTATGATCGCACCCGTTACATGTTGCGCGAAAAAATGCTCTTATGCCTCACGCGGGCGCCGTGGGGGCCGCAACGCACAAACCGACTAGCCGTCATAGAAACGCCCGAAATGAGCTTAAACGGCATCTGAAACGGTCCCGAACCGACTTCGTCTGTTCGTCACGTCGTAGCCAGCGGAACGAGCTTTCCGTGGCCAGGAAAATCGCCGAATTTCGACATCGGCGTGCCAAGTTACGGTCCGGCGAGCCGGAACTGCTGCGTTTGTCGCACGCCGCGGCTCGTGTCGGGTGCCGGCGCTGCGGCGTGCAAGGCGAGGGTGAAAGGGAAGCAGAAGACCTCGATGGATCAGATACGGTGTGTTGCGGGAAGTGAAAAGAAGGTCGGAGGTTGGTGCCGACGACAAAAAAGCGCCGAAGGCAAAAAAAGAGTGCAACACGAGGACTTCCCAGGAGGTCACCCATCCCAGTACTACTCTCGCCCAAGCACGCTTAACTTCAGAGTTCTGATGGGATCCGGTGCTTTAGTGCTAGTGTGATCGCACCCGTTACATGTTGCGCGAAAAAATGCTCTTATGCCTCACGCGGGAGCCGTGGGGGCCGCAACGCACGAACCGACTAGCCGTCATAAAAACGGCCCCGAAAAACGCTCGAAATGAGCTTAAACGGCATCCGAAACGGTCCCGAACCGACTTCGTCTGTTCGTCACGTCGTAGCCAGCAGAACGTGCTTTCCGTGGGCAGGAAAATCGCCGAATTTCAACATCGGCGTGCCAAGTTACGGTCCGGCGAGCCGGAACTGCTGCGTTTGTCGCACGCCGCGGCTCGTGTCGGGTGCCGGCGCTGCGGCGCGCAAGGCGAGGGTGAAAGGGAAGCAGAAGACCTCGATGGATCAGATACGGTGTGTTGCGGGAAGTGAAAAGAAGGTCGGAGGTTGGTGCCGACGACAAAAAAGCGCCGAAGGCAAAAAGAGAGTGCAACACAAGGACTTCCCAGGAGGTCACCCATCCCAGTACTACTCTCGCTCAAGCACGCTTAACTTCAGAGTTCTGATGGGATCCGGTGCTTTAGTGCTGGTATGATCGCACCCGTTACATGTTGCGCGAAAAAATGCTCTTATGCCTCACGCGGGAGCCGTGGGGGCCGCAACGCACAAACCGACTAGTCATCATAGAAACGCCCGAAATGATCTTAAACGGCATCTAAAACGGTCCCGAACCGACTTCGTCTGTTCGTCACGTCGTAGCCAGCGGAACGAGCTTTCCGTGGCCAGGAAAATCGCCGAATTTCGACATCGGCGTGCCAAGTTACGGTCTGGCGAGCCGGAACTGCTGCGTTTGTCGCACGCCGCGGCTCGTGTCGGGTGCCGGCGCTGCGGCGCGCAAGGCGAGGGTGAAAGGGAAGCAGAAGACCTCGATGGATCAGATACGGTGTGTTGCGGGAAGTGAAAAGAAGGTCGGAGGTTGGTGCCGACGACAAAAAAGCGCCGAAGGCAAAAAGAGAGTGCAACACGAGGACTTCCCAGGAGGTCATCCATCCCAGTACTACTCTCGCCCAAGCACGCTTAACTTCAGAGTTCTAATGGGATCCGGTGCTTTAGTGCTAGTGTGATCGCACCCGTTACATGTTGCGCGAAAAAATGCTCTTATGCCTCACGCGGGAGCCGTGGGGGCCGCAACGCACGAACCGACTAGCCGTCATAAAAACGGCCCCGAAAAACGCCCGAAATGAGCTTAAACGGCATCCGAAACGGTCCCGAACCGACTTCGTCTGTTCGCCACGTCGTAGCCAGCGGAACGAGCTTTCCGTGGCCACGAAAATCGCCGAATTCCGACATCGGTGTGCCAAGTTACAGTCCGGAGAGCCGGAACTGCTGCTTTTGTCGCACGCCGCGGCTCGTGTCGGGTGCGGGCGCTGCGGCGCGCAAGGCGAGGGTGAAAGGGAAGCAGAAGACCTTGATGGATCAGATACGGTGTGTTGCGGTAAGTGAAAAGAAGGTCGGAGGTTGGTGCCGACGACAAAAAAGCGCCGAAGGTAAATAGAGAGTGCAACACGAGGACTTCCCAGGAGGTCACCCATTCCAGTACTACTCTCGCCCAAGCACGCTTAACTTCGGAGTTCTGATGGGATCCGGTGCTTTAGTGCTGCTATGATCGCACACGTTACATGTTGCGCGAAAAAATGCTCTTATGCCTCACGCGGGAGCCATGGGGGCCGCAACGCACGAACCGACTAGCCGTCATAGAAACGGCCCCGAAAAACGACTGAAACTAGCTTAAACGGCATCCGAAACGGTCCCGAACCGACTTCGTCTGTTCGCCACGTCGTAGCCAGCGGAACGAGCTTTCCGTGGCCACGAAAATCGCCGAATTCCGACATCGGTGTGCCAAGTTACAGTCCGGAGAGCCGGAACTGCTGCTTTTGTCGCACGCCGCGGCTCGTGTCGGGTGCGGGCGCTGCGGCGCGCAAGGCGAGGGTGAAAGGGAAGCAGAAGACCTCGATGGATCAGATACGGTGTGTTGCGGTAAGTGAAAAGAAGGTCGGAGGTTGGTGCCGACGACAAAAAGCGCCGAAGGCAAAAAGAGAGTGCAACACGAGGACTTCCCAGGAGGTCACCCATCCCAGTACTACTCTCGCCCAAGCACGCTTAACTTCAGAGTTCTGATGGGATCCGGTGCTTTAGTGCTAGTGTGATCGCACCCGTTACATGTTGCGCGAAAAAATGCTCTTATGCCTCACGCGGGAGCCGTGGGGGCCGCAACGCACGAACCGACTAGCCGTCATAAAAACGGCCCCGAAAAACGCCCGAAATGAGCTTAAACGGCATCCGAAACGGTCCCGAACCGACTTCGTCTGTTCGTCACGTCGTAGCCAGCGGAACGTGCTTTCCGTGGGCAGGAAAATCGCCGAATTTCGACATCGGCGTGCCAAGTTACGGTCCGGCGAGCCGGAACTGCTGCGTTTGTCGCACGCCGCGGCTCGTGTCGGGTGCCGGCGCTGCGGCGCGCAAGGCGAGGGTGAAAGGGAAGCAGAAGACCTCGATGGATCAGATACGGTGTGTTGCGGGAAGTGAAAAGAAGGTCGGAGGTTGGTGCCGACGACAAAAAAGCGCCGAAGGCAAAAAGAGAGTGCAACACGAGGACTTCCCAGGAGGTCACCCATCCCAGTACTACTCTCGCCCAAGCACGCTTAACTTCAGAGTTCTGATGGGATCCGGTGCTTTAGTGCTAGTGTGATCGCACCCGTTACATGTTGCGCGAAAAAATGCTCTTATGCCTCACGCGGGAGCCGTGGGGGCCGCAACGTACGAACCGACTAGCCGTCATAAAAACGGCCCCGAAAAACGCCCGAAATGAGCTTAAACGGCATCCGAAACGGTCCCGAACCGACTTCGTCTGTTCGCCACGTCGTAGCCAGCGGAACGAGCTTTCCGTGGCCACGAAAATCGCCGAATTCCGACATCGGTGTGCCAAGTTACAGTCCGGAGAGCCGGAACTGCTGCTTTTGTCGCACGCCGCGGCTCGTGTCGGGTGCGGGCGCTGCGGCGCGCAAGGCGAGGGTGAAAGGGAAGCAGAAGACCTTGATGGATCAGATACGGTGTGTTGCGGTAAATGAAAAGAAGGTCGGAGGTTGGTGCCGACGACAAAAAAGCGCCGAAGGTAAATAGAGAGTGCAACACGAGGACTTCCCAGGAGGTCACCCATTCCAGTAATACTCTCGCCCAAGCACGCTTAACTTCGGAGTTCTGATGGGATCCGGTGCTTTAGTGCTGGTATGATCGCACACGTTACATGTTGCGCGAAAAAATGCTCTTATGCCTCACGCGGGAGCCGTGGGGGCCGCAACGCACGAACCGACTAGCCGTCATAGAAACGGCCCCGAAAAATGACTGAAACTAGCTTACACGGCATCCGAAACGGTCCCGAACCGACTTCGTCTGTTCGCCACGTCGTAGCCAGCGGAACGAGCTTTCCGTGGCCACAAAAATCGCCGAATTCCGACATCGGCGTGCCAAGTTACGGTCCGGCGAGCCGGAACTGCTGCTTTTGTCGCACGCCGCGGCTCGTGTCGGGTGTCGGCGCTGCGGCGCGCAAGGCGAGGGTGAAAGGGAAGCAGAAGACCTCGATGGATCAGATACGGTGTGTTGCGGTAAGTGAAAAGAACGTCGGAGGTTGGTGCCGACCACAAAAAAGCGTCGAAGGCAAAAAGAGAGTGCAACACGAGGACTTCCCAGGAGGTCACCCATCCCAGTACTACTCTCGCCCAAGCATGCTTAACTTCGAAGTTCTGATGGGATCCGGTTCTTTAGAACTGGTATGATCGCACCCGTTACATGTTGCGCGAAAAAATGCTCTTATGCCTCACGCGGGAGCCGTGGGGGCCGCAACGCACGAACCGACTAGCCGTCATAGAAACGACCCCGAAAAACGACCGAAACGCGCTTAAACGGCATCCGAAACGGTCCCGAACCGACTTTGTCTGTTCGCCACGTCGTAGCCAGCGGAATGAGCTTTCCGTGGCCACGAAAATCGCCGAATTCCGACATCGGCGTGCCAAGTTACGGTCCGGAGAGCCGGAACTGCTGCTTTTGTCGCACGCCGCGGCTCGTGTCGGGTGCCGGCGCTGCGGCGCGCAAGGCGAGGGTGAAAGGGAAGCAGAAGACCTCGATGGATCAGATACGGTGTGTTGCGGGAAGTGAAAAGAAGGTCGGAGGTTGGTGCCGACGACAAAAAAGCGCCGAAGGCAAAAAGAGAGTGCAACACGAGGACTTCCCAGGAGGTCACCCATCCCAGTACTACTCTCCCCCAAGCACGCTTAACTTCGGAGTTCTGATGGAATCCGGTGCTTTAGTGCTGGTATGATCGCACCCGTTACATGTTGCGCGAAAAAATGCTCTTATGCCTCACGCGGGAGCCGTGGGGGCCGCAACGCACAAACCGACTAGCCGTCATAGAAACGCCCCGAAAAACGCCCGAAACGAGCTTAAACGGCATCTGAAACGGTCCCGAACCGACTTCGTCTGTTCGTCACGTCGTAGCCAGCGGAACGTGCTTTCCGTGGCCAGGAAAATCGCCGAATTTCGACATCGGCGTGCCAAGTTACGGTCCGGCGAGCCGGAACTGCTGCGTTTGTCGCACGCCGCGGCTCGTGTCGGGTGCCGGCGCTGCGGCGCGCAAGGCGAGGGTGAAAGGGAAGCAGAAGACCTCGATGGATCAGATACGGTGTGTTGCGGGAAGTGAAAAGAAGGTCGGAGGTTGGTGCCGACGACAAAAAAGCGCCGAAGGCAAAAAGAGAGTGCAACACAAGGACTTCCCAGGAGGTCACCCATCCCAGTACTACTCTTGCTCAAGCACGCTTAACTTCAGAGTTCTGATGGGATCCGGTGCTTTAGTGCTGGTATGATCGCACCCGTTACATGTTGCGCGAAAAAATGCTCTTATGCCTCACGCGGGAGCCGTGGGGGCCGCAACGCACAAACCGACTAGCCGTCATAGAAACGCCCGAAATGAGCTTAAACGGCATCTGAAACGGTCCCGAACCGACTTCGTCTGTTCGTCACGTCGTAGCCAGCGGAACGAGCTTTTCGTGGCAAGGAAAATCGCCGAATTTCGACATCGGCGTGCCAAGTTACGGTCCGGCGAGCCGGAACTGCTGCGTTTGTCGCACGCCGCGGCTCGTGTCGGGTGCCGGCGCTGCGGCGTGCAAGGCGAGGGTGAAAGGGAAGCAGAAGACCTCGATGGATCAGATACGGTGTGTTGCGGGAAGTGAAAAGAAGGTCGGAGGTTGGTGCCGACGACAAAAAAGCGCCGAAGGCAAAAAAAGAGTGCAACACGAGGACTTCCCAGGAGGTCACCCATCCCAGTACTACTCTCGCTCAAGCACGCTTAACTTCAGAGTTCTCATGGGATCCGGTGCTTTAGTGCTAGTGTGATCGCACCCGTTACATGTTGCGCGAAAAAATGCTCTTATGCCTCACGCGGGAGCCGTGGGGGCCGCAACGCACGAACCGACTAGCCGTCATAAAAACGGCCCCGAAAAACGCCCGAAATGAGCTTAAACGGCATCCGAAACGGTCCCGAACCGACTTCGTCTGTTCGTCACGTCGTAGCCAGCAGAAAGTGCTTTCCGTGGGCAGGAAAATCGCCGAATTTCGACATCGGCGTGCCAAGTTACGGTCCGGCGAGCCGGAACTGCTGCGTTTGTCGCACGCCGCGGCTCGTGTCGGGTGCCGGCGCTGCGGCGCGCAAGGCGAGGGTGAAAGGGAAGCAGAAGACCTCGATGGATCAGATACGGTGTGTTGCGGGAAGTGAAAAGAAGGTCGGAGGTTGGTGCCGACGACAAAAAAGCGCCGAAGGCAAAAAGAGAGTGCAACACAAGGACTTCCCAGGAGGTCACCCATCCCAGTACTACTCTCGCTCAAGCACGCTTAACTTCAGAGTTCTGATGGGATCCGGTGCTTTAGTGCTGGTATGATCGCACCCGTTACATGTTGCGCGAAAAATTGCTCTTATGCCTCACGCGGGAGCCGTGGGGGCCGCAACGCACAAACCGACTAGTCATCATAGAAACGCCCGAAATGATCTTAAACGGCATCTAAAACGGTCCCGAACCGACTTCGTCTATTCGTCACGTCGTAGCCAGCGGAACGAGCTTTCCGTGGCCAGGAAAATCGCCGAATTTCGACATCGGCGTGCCAAGTTACGGTCTGGCGAGCCGGAACTGCTGCGTTTGTCGCACGCCGCGGCTCGTGTCGGGTGCCGGCGCTGCGGCGCGCAAGGCGAGGGTGAAAGGGAAGCAGAAGACCTCGATGGATCAGATACGGTGTGTTGCGGGAAGTGAAAAGAAGGTCGGAGGTTGGTGCCGACGACAAAAAAGCGCCGAAGGCAAAAAGAGAGTGCAACACGAGGACTTCCCAGGAGGTCACCCATCCCAGTACTACTCTCGCCCAAGCACGCTTAACTTCAGAGTTCTAATGGGATCCGGTGCTTTAGTGCTAGTGTGATCGCACCCGTTACATGTTGCGCGAAAAAATGCTCTTATGCCTCACGCGGGAGCCGTGGGGGCCGCAACGCACGAACCGACTAGCCGTCATAGAAACGGCCCCGAAAAACGACTGAAACTAGCTTAAACGGCATCCGAAACGGTCCCGAACCGACTTCGTCTGTTCGCCACGTCGTAGCCAGCGAAACGAGCTTTCCGTGGCCACGAAAATCGCCGAATTCCGACATCGGTGTGCCAAGTTACAGTCCGGAGAGCCGGAACTGCTGCTTTTGTCGCACGCCGCGGCTCGTGTCGGGTGCGGGCGCTGCGGCGCGCAAGGCGAGGGTGAAAGGGAAGCAGAAGACCTTGATGGATCAGATACGGTGTGTTGCGGGAAGTGAAAAGAAGGTCGGAGGTTGGTGCCGACGACAAAAAAGCGCCGAAGGCAAAAAGAGAGTGCAACACGAGGACTTCCCAGGAGGTCACCCATCCCAGTACTACTCTCGCCCAAGCACGCTTAACTTCAGAGTTCTGATGGGATCCGGTGCTTTAGTGCTAGTGTGATCGCACCCGTTACATGTTGCGCCAAAAAATGCTCTTATGCCTCACGCGGGAGCCGTGGGGGCCGCAACGCACGAACCGACTAGCCGTCATAAAAACGGCCCCGAAAAACGCCCGAAATGAGCTTAAACGGCATCCGAAACGGTCCTGAACCGACTTCGTCTGTTCGCCACGTCGTAGCCAGCGGAACGAGCTTTCCGTGGCCACGAAAATCGCCGAATTCCGACATCGGTGTGCCAAGTTACAGTCCGGAGAGCCGGAACTGCTGCTTTTGTCGCACGCCGCGGCTCGTGTCGGGTGCGGGCGCTGCGGCGCGCAAGGCGAGGGTGAAAGGGAAGCAGAAGACCTTGATGGATCAGATACGGTGTGTTGCGGTAAGTGAAAAGAAGGTCGGAGGTTGGTGCCGACGACAAAAAAGCGCCGAAGGTAAATAGAGAGTGCAACACGAGGACTTCCCAGGAGGTCACCCATTCCAGTACTACTCTCGCCCAAGCACGCTTAACTTCGGAGTTCTGATGGGATCCGGTGCTTTAGTGCTGGTATGATCGCACACGTTACATGTTGCGCGAAAAAATGCTCTTATGCCTCACGCGGGAGCCGTGGGGGCCGCAACGCACGAACCGACTAGCCGTCATAGAAACGGCCCCGAAAAATGACTGAAACTAGCTTACACGGCATCCGAAACGGTCCCGAACCGACTTCGTCTGTTCGCCACGTCGTTGCCAGCGGAACGAGCTTTCCGTGGCCACAAAAATCGCCGAATTCCGACATCGGCGTGCCAAGTTACGGTCCGGCGAGCCGGAACTGCTGCTTTTGTCGCACGCCGCGGCTCGTGTCGGGTGTCGGCGCTGCGGCGCGCAAGGCGAGGGTGAAAGGGAAGCAGAAGACCTCGATGGATCAGATACGGTGTGTTGCGGTAAGTGAAAAGAACGTCGGAGGTTGGTGCCGACCACAAAAAAGCGTCGAAGGCAAAAAGAGAGTGCAACACGAGGACTTCCCAGGAGGTCACCCATCCCAGTACTACTCTCGCCCAAGCATGCTTAACTTCGAAGTTCTGATGGGATCCGGTTCTTTAGAACTGGTATGATCGCACCCGTTACATGTTGCGCGAAAAAATGCTCTTATGCCTCACGCGGGAGCCGTGGGGGCCGCAACGCACGAACCGACTAGCCGTCATAGAAACGACCCCGAAAAACGACCGAAACGCGCTTAAACGGCATCCGAAACGGTCCCGAACCGACTTTGTCTGTTCGCCACGTCGTAGCCAGCGGAACGAGCTTTCCGTGGCCACGAAAATCGCCGAATTCCGACATCGGCGTGCCAAGTTACGGTCCGGAGAGCCGGAACTGCTGCTTTTGTCGCACGCCGCGGCTCGTGTCGGGTGCCGGCGCTGCGGCGCGCAAGGCGAGGGTGAAAGGGAAGCAGAAGACCTCGATGGATCAGATACGGTGTGTTGCGGGAAGTGAAAAGAAGGTCGGAGGTTGGTGCCGACGACAAAAAAGCGCCGAAGGCAAAAAGAGAGTGCAACACGAGGACTTCCCAGGAGGTCACCCATCCCAGTACTACTCTCGCCCAAGCACGCTTAACTTCGGAGTTCTGATGGAATCCGGTGCTTTAGTGCTGGTATGATCGCACCCGTTACATGTTGCGCGAAAAAATGCTCTTATGCCTCACGCGGGAGCCGTGGGGGCCGCAACGCACAAACCGACTAGCCGTCATAGAAACGCCCCGAAAAACGCCCGAAACGAGCTTAAACGGCATCTGAAACGGTCCCGAACCGACTTCGTCTGTTCGTCACGTCGTAGCCAGCGGAACGTGCTTTCCGTGGCCAGGAAAATCGCCGAATTTCGACATCGGCGTGCCAAGTTACGGTCCGGCGAGCCGGAACTGCTGCGTTTGTCGCACGCCGCGGCTCGTGTCGGGTGCCGGCGCTGCGGCGCGCAAGGCGAGGGTGAAAGGGAAGCAGAAGACCTCGATGGATCAGATACGGTGTGTTGCGGGAAGTGAAAAGAAGGTCGGAGGTTGGTGCCGACGACAAAAAAGCGCCGAAGGCAAAAAGAGAGTGCAACACAAGGACTTCCCAGGAGGTCACCCATCCCAGTACTACTCTTGCTCAAGCACGCTTAACTTCAGAGTTCTGATGGGATCCGGTGCTTTAGTGCTGGTATGATCGCACCCGTTACATGTTGCGCGAAAAAATGCTCTTATGCCTCACGCGGGAGCCGTGGGGGCCGCAACGCACAAACCGACTAGCCGTCATAGAAACGCCCGAAATGAGCTTAAACGGCATCTGAAACGGTCCCGAACCGACTTCGTCTGTTCGTCACGTCGTAGCCAGCGGAACGAGCTTTCCGTGGCAAGGAAAATCGCCGAATTTCGACATCGGCGTGCCAAGTTACGGTCCGGCAAGCCGGAACTGCTGCGTTTGTCGCACGCCGCGGCTCGTGTCGGGTGCCGGCGCTGCGGCGTGCAAGGCGAGGGTGAAAGGGAAGCAGAAGACCTCGATGGATCAGATACGGTGTGTTGCGGGAAGTGAAAAGAAGGTCGGAGGTTGGTGCCGACGACAAAAAAGCGCCGAAGGCAAAAAGAGAGTGCAACACGAGGACTTCCCAGGAGGTCACCCATCCCAGTACTACTCTCGCCCAAGCACGCTTAACTTCAGAGTTCTGATGGGATCCGGTGCTTTAGTGCTAGTGTGATCGCACCCGTTACATGTTGCGCGAAAAAATGCTCTTATGCCTCACGCGGGAGCCGTGGGGGCCGCAACGCACGAACCGACTAGCCGTCATAAAACGGCCCCGAAAAACGCCCGAAATGAGCTTAAACGGCATCCGAAACGGTCCCGAACCGACTTCGTCTGTTCGTCACGTCGTAGCCAGCGGAACGTGCTTTCCGTGGGCAGGAAAATCGCCGAATTTCGACATCGGCGTGCCAAGTTACGGTCCGGCGAGCCGGAACTGCTGCGTTTGTCGCACGCCGCGGCTCGTGTCGGGTGCCGGCGCGCAAGGCGAGGGTGAAAGGGAAGCAGAAGACCTCGATGGATCAGATACGGTGTGTTGCGGGAAGTGAAAAGAAGGTCGGAGGTTGGTGCCGACGACAAAAAAGCGCCGAAGGCAAAAAGAGAGTGCAATACAAGGACTTCCCAGGAGGTCACCCATCCCAGTACTACTCTCGCTCAAGCACGCTTAACTTCAGAGTTCTGATGGGATCCGGTGCTTTAGTGCTGGTATGATCGCACCCGTTACATGTTGCGCGAAAAAATGCTCTTATGCCTCACGCGGGAGCCGTGGGGGCCGCAACGCACAAACCGACTAGTCATCATAGAAACGCCCGAAATGATCTTAAACGGCATCTAAAACGGTCCAGAACCGACTTCGTCTGTTCGTCACGTCGTAGCCAGCGGAACGAGCTTTCCGTGGCCAGGAAAATCGCCGAATTTCGACATCGGCGTGCCAAGTTACGGTCTGGCGAGCCGGAACTGCTGCGTTTGTCGCACGCCGCGGCTCGTGTCGGGTGCCGGCGCTGCGGCGCGCAAGGCGAGGGTGAAAGGGAAGCAGAAGACCTCGATGGATCAGATACGGTGTGTTGCGGGAAGTGAAAAGAAGGTCAGAGGTTGGTGCCGACGACAAAAAAGCGCCGAAGGCAAAAAGAGAGTGCAACACGAGGACTTCCCAGGAGGTCACCCATCCCAGTACTACTCTCGCCCAAGCACGCTTAACTTCAGAGTTCTGATGGGATCCGGTGCTTTAGTGCTAGTGTGATCGCACCCGTTACATGTTGCGCCAAAAAATGCTCTTATGCCTCACGCGGGAGCCGTGGGGGCCGCAACGCACGAACCGACTAGCCGTCATAAAAACGGCCCCGAAAAACGCCCGAAATGAGCTTAAACGGCATCCGAAACGGTCCTGAACCGACTTCGTCTGTTCGCCACGTCGTAGCCAGCGGAACGAGCTTTCCGTGGCCACGAAAATCGCCGAATTCCGACATCGGTGTGCCAAGTTACAGTCCGGAGAGCCGGAACTGCTGCTTTTGTCGCACGCCGCGGCTCGTGTCGGGTGCGGGCGCTGCGGCGCGCAAGGCGAGGGTGAAAGGGAAGCAGAAGACCTCGATGGATCAGATACGGTGTGTTGCGGTAAGTGAAAAGAAGGTCGGAGGTTGGTGCCGACGACAAAAAGCGCCGAAGGCAAAAAGAGAGTGCAACACGAGGACTTCCCAGGAGGTCACCCATCCCAGTACTACTCTCGCCCAAGCACGCTTAACTTCAGAGTTCTGATGGGATCCGGTGCTTTAGTGCTAGTGTGATCGCACCCGTTACATGTTGCGCGAAAAAATGCTCTTATGCCTCACGCGGGAGCCGTGGGGGCCGCAACGCACGAACCGACTAGCCGTCATAAAAACGGCCCCGAAAAACGCCCGAAATGAGCTTAAACGGCATCCGAAACGGTCCCGAACCGACTTTGTCTGTTCGTCACGTCGTAGCCAGCGGAACGTGCTTTCCGTGGGCAGGAAAATCGCCGAATTTCGACATCGGCGTGCCAAGTTACGGTCCGGCGAGCCGGAACTGCTGCGTTTGTCGCACGCCGCGGCTCGTGTCGGGTGCCGGCGCTGCGGCGCGCAAGGCGAGGGTGAAAGGGAAGCAGAAGACCTCGATGGATCAGATACGGTGTGTTGCGGGAAGTGAAAAGAAGGTCGGAGGTTGGTGCCGACGACAAAAAAGCGCCGAAGGCAAAAAGAGAGTGCAACACGAGGACTTCCCAGGAGGTCACCCATCCCAGTACTACTCTCGCCCAAGCACGCTTAACTTCAGAGTTCTGATGGGATCCGGTGCTTTAGTGCTAGTGTGATCGCACCCGTTACATGTTGCGCGAAAAAATGCTCTTATGCCTCACGCGGGAGCCGTGGGGGCCGCAACGTACGAACCGACTAGCCGTCATAAAAACGGCCCCGAAAAACGCCCGAAATGAGCTTAAACGGCATCCGAAACGGTCCCGAACCGACTTCGTCCGTTCGCCACGTCGTAGCCAGCGGAAAGAGCTTTCCGTGGCCACGAAAATCGCCGAATTCCGACATCGGTGTGCCAAGTTACAGTCCAGAGAGCCGGAACTGCTGCTTTTGTCGCACGCCGCGGCTCGTGTCGGGTGCGGGCGCTGCGGCGCGCAAGGCGAGGGTGAAAGGGAAGCAGAAGACCTTGATGGATCAGATACGGTGTGTTGCGGGAAGTGAAAAGAAGGTCGGAGGTTGGTGCCGACGACAAAAAAGCGCCGAAGGTAAATAGAGAGTGCAACACGAGGACTTCCCAGGAGGTCACCCATTCCAGTACTACTCTCGCCCAAGCACGCTTAACTTCGGAGTTCTGATGGGATCCGGTGCTTTAGTGCTGGTATGATCGCACCCGTTACATGTTGCGCGAAAAAATGCTCTTATGCCTCACGCGGGAGCCGTGGGGGCCGCAACGCACGAACCGACTAGCCGTCATAGAAACGGCCCCGAAAAACGCCCGAAACGAGCTTAAACGGCATCCGAAACGGTCCCGAACCGACTTCGTCTGTTCGCCACGTCGTAGCCAGCGGAACGAGCTTTCCGTGGCCACGAAAATCGCCGAATTCCGACATCGGCGTGCCAAGTTAAAGTCCGGCGACCCGGAACTGCTGCGTTTGTCGCACGCCGCGGCTCGTGTCGGGTGCCGGCGCTGCGGCGCGCAAGGCGAGGGTGAAAGGGAAGCAGAAGACCTCGATGGATCAGATACGGTGTGTTGCGGGAAGTGAAAAGAAGGTCGGAGGTTGGTGCCGACGACAAAAAAGCGCCGAAGGCAAAAAGAGAGTGCAACACGAGGACTTCCCAGGAGGTCACCCATCCCAGTACTACTCTCGCCCAAGCACGCTTAACTTCAGAGTTCTGATGGGATCCGGTGCTTTAGTGCTAGTGTGATCGCACCCGTTACATGTTGCGCGAAAAAATGCTCTTATGCCTCACGCGGGAGCCGTGGGGGCCGCAACGTACGAACCGACTAGCCGTCATAAAAACGGCCCCGAAAAACGCCCGAAATGAGCTTAAACGGCATCCGAAACGGTCCCGAACCGACTTTGTCTGTTCGTCACGTCGTAGCCAGCGGAACGTGCTTTCCGTGGGCAGGAAAATCGCCGAATTTCGACATCGGCGTGCCAAGTTACGGTCCGGCGAGCCGGAACTGCTGCGTTTGTCGCACGCCGCGGCTCGTGTCGGGTGCCGGCGCTGCGGCGCGCAAGGCGAGGGTGAAAGGGAAGCAGAAGACCTCGATGGATCAGATACGGTGTGTTGCGGGAAGTGAAAAGAAGGTCGGAGGTTGGTGCCGACGACAAAAAAGCGCCGAAGGCAAAAAGAGAGTGCAACACGAGGACTTCCCAGGAGGTCACCCATCCCAGTACTACTCTCGCCCAAGCACGCTTAACTTCAGAGTTCTGATGGGATCCGGTGCTTTAGTGCTAGTGTGATCGCACCCGTTACATGTTGCGCGAAAAAATGCTCTTATGCCTCACGCGGGAGCCGTGGGGGCCGCAACGTACGAACCGACTAGCCGTCATAAAAACGGCCCCGAAAAACGCCCGAAATGAGCTTAAACGGCATCCGAAACGGTCCCGAACCGACTTCGTCTGTTCGCCACGTCGTAGCCAGCGGAACGAGCTTTCCGTGGCCACGAAAATCGCCGAATTCCGACATCGGTGTGCCAAGTTACAGTCCAGAGAGCCGGAACTGCTGCTTTTGTCGCACGCCGCGGCTCGTGTCGGGTGCGGGCGCTGCGGCGCGCAAGGCGAGGGTGAAAGGGAAGCAGAAGACCTTGATGGATCAGATACGGTGTGTTGCGGGAAGTGAAAAGAAGGTCGGAGGTTGGTGCCGACGACAAAAAAGCGCCGAAGGTAAATAGAGAGTGCAACACGAGGACTTCCCAGGAGGTCACCCATTCCAGTACTACTCTCGCCCAAGCACGCTTAACTTCGGAGTTCTGATGGGATCCGGTGCTTTAGTGCTGGTATGATCGCACCCGTTACATGTTGCGCGAAAAAATGCTCTTATGCCTCACGCGGGAGCCGTGGGGGCCGCAACGCAGGAACCGACTAGCCGTCATAGAAACGGCCCCGAAAAACGCCCGAAACGAGCTTAAACGGCATCCGAAACGGTCCCGAACCGACTTTGTCTGTTCGTCACGTCGTAGCCAGCGGAACGTGCTTTCCGTGGGCAGGAAAATCGCCGAATTTCGACATCGGCGTGCCAAGTTACGGTCCGGCGAGCCGGAACTGCTGCGTTTGTCGCACGCCGCGGCTCGTGTCGGGTGCCGGCGCTGCGGCGCGCAAGGCGAGGGTGAAAGGGAAGCAGAAGACCTCGATGGATCAGATACGGTGTGTTGCGGGAAGTGAAAAGAAGGTCGGAGGTTGGTGCCGACGACAAAAAAGCGCCGAAGGCAAAAAGAGAGTGCAACACGAGGACTTCCCAGGAGGTCACCCATCCCAGTACTACTCTCGCCCAAGCACGCTTAACTTCAGAGTTCTGATGGGATCCGGTGCTTTAGTGCTAGTGTGATCGCACCCGTTACATGTTGCGCGAAAAAATGCTCTTATGCCTCACGCGGGAGCCGTGGGGGCCGCAACGTACGAACCGACTAGCCGTCATAAAAACGGCCCCGAAAAACGCCCGAAATGAGCTTAAACGGCATCCGAAACGGTCCCGAACCGACTTCGTCCGTTCGCCACGTCGTAGCCAGCGGAAAGAGCTTTCCGTGGCCACGAAAATCGCCGAATTCCGACATCGGTGTGCCAAGTTACAGTCCAGAGAGCCGGAACTGCTGCTTTTGTCGCACGCCGCGGCTCGTGTCGGGTGCGGGCGCTGCGGCGCGCAAGGCGAGGGTGAAAGGGAAGCAGAAGACCTTGATGGATCAGATACGGTGTGTTGCGGGAAGTGAAAAGAAGGTCGGAGGTTGGTGCCGACGACAAAAAAGCGCCGAAGGTAAATAGAGAGTGCAACACGAGGACTTCCCAGGAGGTCACCCATTCCAGTACTACTCTCGCCCAAGCACGCTTAACTTCGGAGTTCTGATGGGATCCGGTGCTTTAGTGCTGGTATGATCGCACCCGTTACATGTTGCGCGAAAAAATGCTCTTATGCCTCACGCGGGAGCCGTGGGGGCCGCAACGCACGAACCGACTAGCCGTCATAGAAACGGCCCCGAAAAACGCCCGAAACGAGCTTAAACGGCATCCGAAACGGTCCCGAACCGACTTCGTCTGTTCGCCACGTCGTAGCCAGCGGAACGAGCTTTCCGTGGCCACGAAAATCGCCGAATTCCGACATCGGCGTGCCAAGTTAAAGTCCGGCGACCCGGAACTGCTGCGTTTGTCGCACGCCGCGGCTCGTGTCGGGTGCCGGCGCTGCGGCGCGCAAGGCGAGGGTGAAAGGGAAGCAGAAGACCTCGATGGATCAGATACGGTGTGTTGCGGGAAGTGAAAAGAAGGTCGGAGGTTGGTGCCGACGACAAAAAAGCGCCGAAGGCAAAAAGAGAGTGCAACACGAGGACTTCCCAGGAGGTCACCCATCCCAGTACTACTCTCGCCCAAGCACGCTTAACTTCAGAGTTCTGATGGGATCCGGTGCTTTAGTGCTAGTGTGATCGCACCCGTTACATGTTGCGCGAAAAAATGCTCTTATGCCTCACGCGGGAGCCGTGGGGGCCGCAACGTACGAACCGACTAGCCGTCATAAAAACGGCCCCGAAAAACGCCCGAAATGAGCTTAAACGGCATCCGAAACGGTCCCGAACCGACTTTGTCTGTTCGTCACGTCGTAGCCAGCGGAACGTGCTTTCCGTGGGCAGGAAAATCGCCGAATTTCGACATCGGCGTGCCAAGTTACGGTCCGGCGAGCCGGAACTGCTGCGTTTGTCGCACGCCGCGGCTCGTGTCGGGTGCCGGCGCTGCGGCGCGCAAGGCGAGGGTGAAAGGGAAGCAGAAGACCTCGATGGATCAGATACGGTGTGTTGCGGGAAGTGAAAAGAAGGTCGGAGGTTGGTGCCGACGACAAAAAAGCGCCGAAGGCAAAAAGAGAGTGCAACACGAGGACTTCCCAGGAGGTCACCCATCCCAGTACTACTCTCGCCCAAGCACGCTTAACTTCAGAGTTCTGATGGGATCCGGTGCTTTAGTGCTAGTGTGATCGCACCCGTTACATGTTGCGCGAAAAAATGCTCTTATGCCTCACGCGGGAGCCGTGGGGGCCGCAACGTACGAACCGACTAGCCGTCATAAAAACGGCCCCGAAAAACGCCCGAAATGAGCTTAAACGGCATCCGAAACGGTCCCGAACCGACTTCGTCTGTTCGCCACGTCGTAGCCAGCGGAACGAGCTTTCCGTGGCCACGAAAATCGCCGAATTCCGACATCGGTGTGCCAAGTTACAGTCCAGAGAGCCGGAACTGCTGCTTTTGTCGCACGCCGCGGCTCGTGTCGGGTGCGGGCGCTGCGGCGCGCAAGGCGAGGGTGAAAGGGAAGCAGAAGACCTTGATGGATCAGATACGGTGTGTTGCGGGAAGTGAAAAGAAGGTCGGAGGTTGGTGCCGACGACAAAAAAGCGCCGAAGGTAAATAGAGAGTGCAACACGAGGACTTCCCAGGAGGTCACCCATTCCAGTACTACTCTCGCCCAAGCACGCTTAACTTCGGAGTTCTGATGGGATCCGGTGCTTTAGTGCTGGTATGATCGCACCCGTTACATGTTGCGCGAAAAAATGCTCTTATGCCTCACGCGGGAGCCGTGGGGGCCGCAACGCAGGAACCGACTAGCCGTCATAGAAACGGCCCCGAAAAACGCCCGAAACGAGCTTAAACGGCATCCGAAACGGTCCCGAACCGACTTCGTCTGTTCGCCACGTCGTAGCCAGCGGAACGAGCTTTCCGTGGCCACGAAAATCGCCGAATTCCGACATCGGCGTGCCAAGTTACGGTCCGGCGACCCGGAACTGCTGCGTTTGTCGCACGCCGCGGCTCGTGTCGGGTGCCGGCGCTGCGGCGCGCAAGGCGAGGGTGAAAGGGAAGCAGAAGACCTCGATGGATCAGATACGGTGTGTTGCGGGAAGTGAAAAGAAGGTCGGAGGTTGGTGCCGACGACAAAAAAGCGCCGAAGGCAAAAAGAGAGTGCAACACGAGGACTTCCCAGGAGGTCACCCATCCCAGTACTACTCTCGCCCAAGCACGCTTAACTTCAGAGTTCTGATGGGATCCGGTGCTTTAGTGCTAGTGTGATCGCACCCGTTACATGTTGCGCGAAAAAATGCTCTTATGCCTCACGCGGGAGCCGTGGGGGCCGCAACGTACGAACCGACTAGCCGTCATAAAAACGGCCCCGAAAAACGCCCGAAATGAGCTTAAACGGCATCCGAAACGGTCCCGAACCGACTTCGTCTGTTCGCCACGTCGTAGCCAGCGGAACGAGCTTTCCGTGGCCACGAAAATCGCCGAATTCCGACATCGGTGTGCCAAGTTACAGTCCAGAGAGCCGGAACTGCTGCTTTTGTCGCACGCCGCGGCTCGTGTCGGGTGCGGGCGCTGCGGCGCGCAAGGCGAGGGTGAAAGGGAAGCAGAAGACCTTGATGGATCAGATACGGTGTGTTGCGGGAAGTGAAAAGAAGGTCGAAGGTTGGTGCCGACGACAAAAAAGCGCCGAAGGCAAAAAGAGAGTGCAACACGAGGACTTCCCAGGAGGTCAACCATCCCAGTACTACTCTCGCCCAAGCACGCTTAACTTCGGAGTTCTGATGGGATCCGGTGCTTTAGTGCTGGTATGATCGCACCCGTTACATGTTGCGCGAAAAAATTCTCTTATGCCTCACGCGGGAGCCGTGGGGGCCGCAACGCACGAACCGACTAGCCGTCATAGAAACGGCCCCGAAAAACGCCCGAAACGAGCTTAAACGGCATCCGAAATGGTCCCGAACCGACTTCGTCTGTTCGCCACGTCGTAGCCAGCGGAACGAGCTTTCCGTGGCCACGAAAATCGCCGAATTCCGACATCGGCGTGCCAAGTTACGGTCCGGCGACCCGGAACTGCTGCGTTTGTCGCACGCCGCGGCTCGTGTCGGGTGCCGGCGCTGCGGCGCGCAAGGCGAGGGTGAAAGGGAAGCAGAAGACCTCGATGGATCAGATACGGTGTGTTGCGGGAAGTGAAAAGAAGGTCGAAGGTTGTTGCCGACGACAAAAAAGCGCCGAAGGCAAAAAAAGAGTGCAACACAAGGACTTCCCAGGAGGTCACCCATCCCAGTACTACTCTCGCCCAAGCACGCTTAACTTCGGAGTTCTGATGGGATCCGGTGCTTTAGTGCTGGTATGATCGCACCCGTTACATGTTGCGCGAAAAAATGCTCTTATGCCTCACGCGGGAGCCGTGGGGGCCGCAACGCACGAACCGACTAGCCGTCATAGAAACGGCCCCGAAAAACGCCCGAAACGAGCTTAAACGGCATCCGAAACGTTCCCGAACCGACTTCGTCTGTTCGCCACGTCGTAGCCAGCGGAACGAGCTTTCCGTGGCCACGAAAATCGCCGAATTCCGACATCGGCGTGCCAAGTTACGGTCCGGCGACCCGGAACTGCTGCGTTTGTCGCACGCCGCGGCTCGTGTCGGGTGCCGGCGCTGCGGCGCGCAAGGCGAGGGTGAAAGGGAAGCAGAAGACCTCGATGGATCAGATACGGTGTGTTGCGGGAAGTGAAAAGAAGGTCGGAGGTTGGTGCCGACGACAAAAAAGCGCCGAAGGTAAAAAGAGAGTGCAACACGAGGACTTCCCAGGAGGTCACCCATCCCAGTACTACTCTCGCCCAAGCACGCTTAACTTCGGAGTTCTGATGGGATCCGGTGCTTTAGTGCTGGTATGATCGCACCCGTTACATGTTGCGCGAAAAAATGCTCTTATGCCTCACGCGGGAGCCGTGGGGGCCGCAACGCACGAACCGACTAGCCGTCATAGAAACGGCCCCGAAAAACGCCCGAAACGAGCTTAAACGGCATCCGAAACGGTCCCGAACCGACTTCGTCTGTTCGTCACGTCGTAGCCAGCGGAACGTGCTTTCCGTGGCCAGGAAAATCGCCGAATTTCGACATCGGCGTGCCAAGTTACGGTCCGGCGAGCCGGAACTGCTGCGTTTGTCGCACGCCGCGGCTCGTGTCGGGTGCCGGCGCTGCGGCGCGCAAGGCGATGGTGAAAGGGAAGCAGAAGACCTCGATGGATCAGATACGGTGTG
This sequence comes from Nuphar pumila, assembly GCF_984573655.1. Taxonomy (NCBI): domain Eukaryota; kingdom Viridiplantae; phylum Streptophyta; class Magnoliopsida; order Nymphaeales; family Nymphaeaceae; genus Nuphar; species Nuphar pumila. The sequence continues at coordinate 161,721,847 of NC_143249.1, read as the reverse complement.
TTGCGGGAAGTGAAAAGAAGGTCGGAGGTTGGTGCCGACGACAAAAAAGCGCCGAAGGCAAAAAGAGAGTGCAACACAAGGACTTCCCAGGAGGTCACCCATCCCAGTACTACTCTTGCTCAAGCACGCTTAACTTCAGAGTTCTGATGGGATCCGGTGCTTTAGTGCTGGTATGATCGCACCCGTTACATGTTGCGCGAAAAAATGCTCTTATGCCTCACGCGGGCGCCGTGGGGGCCGCAACGCACAAACCGACTAGCCGTCATAGAAACGCCCGAAATGAGCTTAAACGGCATCTGAAACGGTCCCGAACCGACTTCGTCTGTTCGTCACGTCGTAGCCAGCGGAACGAGCTTTCCGTGGCCAGGAAAATCGCCGAATTTCGACATCGGCGTGCCAAGTTACGGTCCGGCGAGCCGGAACTGCTGCGTTTGTCGCACACCGCGGCTCGTGTCGGGTGCCGGCGCTGCGGCGTGCAAGGCGAGGGTGAAAGGGAAGCAGAAGACCTCGATGGATCAGATACGGTGTGTTGCGGGAAGTGAAAAGAAGGTCGGAGGTTGGTGCCGACGACAAAAAAGCGCCGAAGGCAAAAAGAGAGTGCAACACGAGGACTTCCCAGGAGGTCACCCATCCCAGTACTACTCTCGCCCAAGCACGCTTAACTTCAGAGTTCTGATGGGATCCGGTGCTTTAGTGCTAGTGTGATCGCACCCGTTACATGTTGCGCGAAAAAATGCTCTTATGCCTCACGCGGGAGCCGTGGGGGCCGCAACGCACGAACCGACTAGCCGTCATAAAAACGGCCCCGAAAAACGCCCGAAATGAGCTTAAACGGCATCCGAAACGGTCCCGAACCGACTTCGTCTGTTCGTCACGTCGTAGCCAGCGGAACGTGCTTTCCGTGGGCAGGAAAATCGCCGAATTTCGACATCGGCGTGCCAAGTTACGGTCCGGCGAGCCGGAACTGCTGCGTTTGTCGCACGCCGCGGCTCGTGTCGGGTGCCGGCGCTGCGGCGCGCAAGGCGAGGGTGAAAGGGAAGCAGAAGACCTCGATGGATCAGATACGGTGTGTTGCGGGAAGTGAAAAGAAGGTCGGAGGTTGGTGCCGACGACAAAAAAGCGCCGAAGGCAAAAAGAGAGTGCAACACAAGGACTTCCCAGGAGGTCACCCATCCCAGTACTACTCTCGCCCAAGCACGCTTAACTTCAGAGTTCTGATGGGATCCGGTGCTTTAGTGCTGGTATGATCGCACCCGTTACATGTTGCGCGAAAAAATGCTCTTATGCCTCACGCGGGAGCCGTGGGGGCCGCAACGTACGAACCGACTAGCCGTCATAAAAACGGCCCCGAAAAACGCCCGAAATGAGCTTAAACGGCATCCGAAACGGTCCCGAACCGACTTCGTCTGTTCGCCACGTCGTAGCCAGCGGAACGAGCTTTCCGTGGCCACGAAAATCGCCGAATTCCGACATCGGTGTGCCAAGTTACAGTCCAGAGAGCCGGAACTGCTGCTTTTGTCGCACGCCGCGGCTCGTGTCGGGTGCGGGCGCTGCGGCGCGCAAGGCGAGGGTGAAAGGGAAGCAGAAGACCTTGATGGATCAGATACGGTGTGTTGCGGTAAGTGAAAAGAAGGTCGGAGGTTGGTGCCGACGACAAAAAAGCGCCGAAGGTAAATAGAGAGTGCAACACGAGGACTTCCCAGGAGGTCACCCATTCCAGTACTACTCTCGCCCAAGCACGCTTAACTTCGGAGTTCTGATGGGATCCGGTGCTTTAGTGCTGGTATGATCGCACCCGTTACATGTTGCGCGAAAAAATGCTCTTATGCCTCACGCGGAAGCCGTGGGGGCCGCAACGCACAAACCGACTAGCCGTCATAGAAACGCCCCGAAAAACGCCCGAAACGAGCTTAAACGGCATCTGAAACGGTCCCGAACCGACTTCGTCTGTTCGTCACGTCGTAGCCAGCGTAACGTGCTTTCCGTGGCCAGGAAAATCGCCGAATTTCGACATCGGCGTGCCAAGTTACGGTCCGGCGAGCCGGAACTGCTGCGTTTGTCGCACGCCGCGGCTCGTGTCGGGTGCCGGCGCTGCGGCGCGCAAGGCGAGGGTGAAAGGGAAGCAGAAGACCTCGATGGATCAGATACGGTGTGTTGCGGGAAGTGAAAAGAAGGTCGGAGGTTGGTGCCGACGACAAAAAAGCGCCGAAGGCAAAAAGAGAGTGCAACAAAAGGACTTCTCAGGAGGTCACCCATCCCAGTACTACTCTTGCTCAAGCACGCTTAACTTCAGAGTTCTGATGGGATCCAGTGCTTTAGTGCTGGTATGATCGCACCCGTTACATGTTGCGCGAAAAAATGCTCTTATGCCTCACGCGGGCGCCGTGGGGGCCGCAACGCACAAACCGACTAGCCGTCATAGAAACGCCCGAAATGAGCTTAAACGGCATCTGAAACGGTCCCGAACCGACTTCGTCTGTTCGTCACGTCGTAGCCAGCGGAACGAGCTTTCCGTGGCCAGGAAAATCGCCGAATTTCGACATCGGCGTGCCAAGTTACGGTCCGGCGAGCCGGAACTGCTGCGTTTGTCGCACGCCGCGGCTCGTGTCGGGTGCCGGCGCTGCGGCGTGCAAGGCGAGGGTGAAAGGGAAGCAGAAGACCTCGATGGATCAGATACGGTGTGTTGCGGGAAGTGAAAAGAAGGTCGGAGGTTGGTGCCGACGACAAAAAAGCGCCGAAGGCAAAAAGAGAGTGCAACACGAGGACTTCCCAGGAGGTCACCCATCCCAGTACTACTCTCGCCCAAGCACGCTTAACTTCAGAGTTCTGATGGGATCCGGTGCTTTAGTGCTAGTGTGATCGCACCCGTTACATGTTGCGCGAAAAAATGCTCTTATGCCTCACGCGGGAGCCGTGGGGGCCGCAACGCACGAACCGACTAGCCGTCATAAAAACGGCCCCGAAAAACGCCCGAAATGAGCTTAAACGGCATCCGAAACGGTCCCGAACCGACGTCGTCTGTTCGTCACGTCGTAGCCAGCGGAACGTGCTTTCCGTGGGCAGGAAAATCGCCGAATTTCGACATCGGCGTGCCAAGTTACGGTCCGGCGAGCCGGAACTGCTGCGTTTGTCGCACGCCGCGGCTCGTGTCGGGTGCCGGCGCTGCGGCGCGCAAGGCGAGGGTGAAAGGGAAGCAGAAGACCTCGATGGATCAGATACGGTGTGTTGCGGGAAGTGAAAAGAAGGTCGGAGGTTGGTGCCGACGACAAAAAAGCGCCGAAGGCAAAAAGAGAGTGCAACACAAGGACTTCCCAGGAGGTCACCCATCCCAGTACTACTCTCGCTCAAGCACGCTTAACTTCAGAGTTCTGATGGGATCCGGTGCTTTAGTGCTGGTATGATCGCACCCGTTACATGTTGCGCGAAAAAATGCTCTTATGCCTCACGCGGGAGCCGTGGGGGCCGCAACGCACAAACCGACTAGTCATCATAGAAACGCCCGAAATGATCTTAAACGGCATCTAAAACGGTCCCGAACCGACTTCGTCTGTTCGTCACGTCGTAGCCAGCGGAACGAGCTTTCCGTGGCCAGGAAAATCGCCGAATTTCGACATCGGCGTGCCAAGTTACGGTCTGGCGAGCCGGAACTGCTGCGTTTGTCGCACGCCGCGGCTCGTGTCGGGTGCCGGCGCTGCGGCGCGCAAGGCGAGGGTGAAAGGGAAGCAGAAGACCTCGATGGATCAGATACGGTGTGTTGCGGGAAGTGAAAAGAAGGTCGGAGGTTGGTGCCGACGACAAAAAAGCGCCGAAGGCAAAAAGAGAGTGCAACACGAGGACTTCCCAGGAGGTCACCCATCCCAGTACTACTCTCGCCCAAGCACGCTTAACTTCAGAGTTCTGATGGGATCCGGTGCTTTAGTGCTAGTGTGATCGCACCCGTTACATGTTGCGCCAAAAAATGCTCTTATGCCTCACGCGGGAGCCGTGGGGGCCGCAACGCACGAACCGACTAGCCGTCATAAAAACAGCCCCGAAAAACGCCCGAAATGAGCTTAAACGGCATCCGAAACGGTCCTGAACCGACTTCGTCTGTTCGCCACGTCGTAGCCAGCGGAACGAGCTTTCCGTGGCCACGAAAATCGCCGAATTCCGACATCGGTGTGCCAAGTTACAGTCCGGAGAGCCGGAACTGCTGCTTTTGTCGCACGCCGCGGCTCGTGTCGGGTGCGGGCGCTGCGGCGCGCAAGGCGAGGGTGAAAGGGAAGCAGAAGACCTCGATGGATCAGATACGGTGTGTTGCGGTAAGTGAAAAGAAGGTCGGAGGTTGGTGCCGACGACAAAAAGCGCCGAAGGCAAAAAGAGAGTGCAACACGAGGACTTCCCAGGAGGTCACCCATCCCAGTACTACTCTCGCCCAAGCACGCTTAACTTCAGAGTTCTGATGGGATCCGGTGCTTTAGTGCTAGTGTGATCGCACCCGTTACATGTTGCGCGAAAAAATGCTCTTATGCCTCACGCGGGAGCCGTGGGGGCCGCAACGCACGAACCGACTAGCCGTCATAAAAACGGCCCCGAAAAACGCCCGAAATGAGCTTAAACGGCATCCGAAACGGTCCCGAACCGACTTCGTCTGTTCGTCACGTCGTAGCGAGCGGAACGTGCTTTCCGTGGGCAGGAAAATCGCCGAATTTCGACATCGGCGTGCCAAGTTACGGTCCGGCGAGCCGGAACTGCTGCGTTTGTCGCACGCCGCGGCTCGTGTCGGGTGTCGGCGCTGCGGCGCGCAAGGCGAGGGTGAAAGGGAAGCAGAAGACCTCGATGGATCAGATACGGTGTGTTGCGGGAAGTGAAAAGAAGGTCGGAGGTTGGTGCCGACGACAAAAAAGCGCCGAAGGCAAAAAGAGAGTGCAACACGAGGACTTCCCAGGAGGTCACCCATCCCAGTACTACTCTCGCCCAAGCACGCTTAACTTCAGAGTTCTGATGGGATCCGGTGCTTTAGTGCTAGTGTGATCGCACCCGTTACATGTTGCGCGAAAAAATGCTCTTATGCCTCACGCGGGAGCCGTGGGGGCCGCAACGTACGAACCGACTAGCCGTCATAAAAACGGCCCCGAAAAACGCCCGAAATGAGCTTAAACGGCATCCGAAACGGTCCCGAACCGACTTCGACTGTTCGCCACGTCGTAGCCAGCGGAACGAGCTTTCCGTGGCCACGAAAATCGCCGAATTCCGACATCGGTGTGCCAAGTTACAGTCCAGAGAGCCGGAACTGCTGCTTTTGTCGCACGCCGCGGCTCGTGTCGGGTGCGGGCGCTGCGGCGCGCAAGGCGAGGGTGAAAGGGAAGCAGAAGACCTTGATGGATCAGATACGGTGTGTTGCGGTAAGTGAAAAGAAGGTCGGAGGTTGGTGCCGACGACAAAAAAGCGCCGAAGGTAAATAGAGAGTGCAACACGAGGACTTCCCAGGAGGTCACCCATTCCAGTACTACTCTCGCCCAAGCACGCTTAACTTCGGAGTTCTGATGGGATCCGGTGCTTTAGTGCTGGTATGATCGCACCCGTTACATGTTGCGCGAAAAAATGCTCTTATGCCTCACGCGGGAGCCGTGGGGGCCGCAACGCACGAACCGACTAGCCGTCATAGAAACGGCCCCGAAAAACGCCCGAAACGAGCTTAAACGGCATCCGAAACGGTCCCGAACCGACTTCGTCTGTTCGCCACGTCGTAGCCAGCGGAACGAGCTTTCCGTGGCCACGAAAATCGCCGAATTCCGACATCGGTGTGCCAAGTTACAGTCCAGAGAGCCGGAACTGCTGCTTTTGTCGCACGCCGCGGCTCGTGTCGGGTGCGGGCGCTGCGGCGCGCAAGGCGAGGGTGAAAGGGAAGCAGAAGACCTTGATGGATCAGATACGGTGTGTTGCGGTAAGTGAAAAGAAGGTCGGAGGTTGGTGCCGACGACAAAAAAGCGCCGAAGGTAAATAGAGAGTGCAACACGAGGACTTCCCAGGAGGTCACCCATTCCAGTACTACTCTCGCCCAAGCACGCTTAACTTCGGAGTTCTGATGGGATCCGGTGCTTTAGTGCTGGTATGATCGCACCCGTTACATGTTGCGCGAAAAAATGCTCTTATGCCTCACGCGGAAGCCGTGGGGGCCGCAACGCACAAACCGACTAGCCGTCATAGAAACGCCCCGAAAAACGCCCGAAACGAGCTTAAACGGCATCTGAAACGGTCCCGAACCGACTTCGTCTGTTCGTCACGTCGTAGCCAGCGGAACGTGCTTTCCGTGGCCAGGAAAATCGCCGAATTTCGACATCGGCGTGCCAAGTTACGGTCCGGCGAGCCGGAACTGCTGCGTTTGTCGCACGCCGCGGCTCGTGTCGGGTGCCGGCGCTGCGGCGCGCAAGGCGAGGGTGAAAGGGAAGCAGAAGACCTCGATGGATCAGATACGGTGTGTTGCGGGAAGTGAAAAGAAGGTCGGAGGTTGGTGCCGACGACAAAAAAGCGCCGAAGGCAAAAAGAGAGTGCAACAAAAGGACTTCTCAGGAGGTCACCCATCCCAGTACTACTCTTGCTCAAGCACGCTTAACTTCAGAGTTCTGATGGGATCCGGTGCTTTAGTGCTGGTATGATCGCACCCGTTACATGTTGCGCGAAAAAATGCTCTTATGCCTCACGCGGGCGCCGTGGGGGCCGCAACGCACAAACCGACTAGCCGTCATAGAAACGCCCGAAATGAGCTTAAACGGCATCTGAAACGGTCCCGAACCGACTTCGTCTGTTCGTCACGTCGTAGCCAGCGGAACGAGCTTTCCGTGGCCAGGAAAATCGCCGAATTTCGACATCGGCGTGCCAAGTTACGGTCCGGCGAGCCGGAACTGCTGCGTTTGTCGCACGCCGCGGCTCGTGTCGGGTGCCGGCGCTGCGGCGTGCAAGGCGAGGGTGAAAGGGAAGCAGAAGACCTCGATGGATCAGATACGGTGTGTTGCGGGAAGTGAAAAGAAGGTCGGAGGTTGGTGCCGACGACAAAAAAGCGCCGAAGGCAAAAAGAGAGTGCAACACGAGGACTTCCCAGGAGGTCACCCATCCCAGTACTACTCTCGCCCAAGCACGCTTAACTTCAGAGTTCTGATGGGATCCGGTGCTTTAGTGCTAGTGTGATCGCACCCGTTACATGTTGCGCGAAAAAATGCTCTTATGCCTCACGCGGGAGCCGTGGGGGCCGCAACGCACGAACCGACTAGCCGTCATAAAAACGGCCCCGAAAAACGCCCGAAATGAGCTTAAACGGCATCCGAAACGGTCCCGAACCGACGTCGTCTGTTCGTCACGTCGTAGCCAGCGGAACGTGCTTTCCGTGGGCAGGAAAATCGCCGAATTTCGACATCGGCGTGCCAAGTTACGGTCCGGCGAGCCGGAACTGCTGCGTTTGTCGCACGCCGCGGCTCGTGTCGGGTGCCGGCGCTGCGGCGCGCAAGGCGAGGGTGAAAGGGAAGCAGAAGACCTCGATGGATCAGATACGGTGTGTTGCGGGAAGTGAAAAGAAGGTCGGAGGTTGGTGCCGACGACAAAAAAGCGCCGAAGGCAAAAAGAGAGTGCAACACAAGGACTTCCCAGGAGGTCACCCATCCCAGTACTACTCTCGCTCAAGCACGCTTAACTTCAGAGTTCTGATGGGATCCGGTGCTTTAGTGCTGGTATGATCGCACCCGTTACATGTTGCGCGAAAAAATGCTCTTATGCCTCACGCGGGAGCCGTGGGGGCCGCAACGCACAAACCGACTAGTCATCATAGAAACGCCCGAAATGATCTTAAACGGCATCTAAAACGGTCCCGAACCGACTTCGTCTGTTCGTCACGTCGTAGCCAGCGGAACGAGCTTTCCGTGGCCAGGAAAATCGCCGAATTTCGACATCGGCGTGCCAAGTTACGGTCTGGCGAGCCGGAACTGCTGCGTTTGTCGCACGCCGCGGCTCGTGTCGGGTGCCGGCGCTGCGGCGCGCAAGGCGAGGGTGAAAGGGAAGCAGAAGACCTCGATGGATCAGATACGGTGTGTTGCGGGAAGTGAAAAGAAGGTCGGAGGTTGGTGCCGACGACAAAAAAGCGCCGAAGGCAAAAAGAGAGTGCAACACGAGGACTTCCCAGGAGGTCACCCATCCCAGTACTACTCTCGCCCAAGCACGCTTAACTTCAGAGTTCTGATGGGATCCGGTGCTTTAGTGCTAGTGTGATCGCACCCGTTACATGTTGCGCCAAAAAATGCTCTTATGCCTCACGCGGGAGCCGTGGGGGCCGCAACGCACGAACCGACTAGCCGTCATAAAAACAGCCCCGAAAAACGCCCGAAATGAGCTTAAACGGCATCCGAAACGGTCCTGAACCGACTTCGTCTGTTCGCCACGTCGTAGCCAGCGGAACGAGCTTTCCGTGGCCACGAAAATCGCCGAATTCCGACATCGGTGTGCCAAGTTACAGTCCGGAGAGCCGGAACTGCTGCTTTTGTCGCACGCCGCGGCTCGTGTCGGGTGCGGGCGCTGCGGCGCGCAAGGCGAGGGTGAAAGGGAAGCAGAAGACCTCGATGGATCAGATACGGTGTGTTGCGGTAAGTGAAAAGAAGGTCGGAGGTTGGTGCCGACGACAAAAAGCGCCGAAGGCAAAAAGAGAGTGCAACACGAGGACTTCCCAGGAGGTCACCCATCCCAGTACTACTCTCGCCCAAGCACGCTTAACTTCAGAGTTCTGATGGGATCCGGTGCTTTAGTGCTAGTGTGATCGCACCCGTTACATGTTGCGCGAAAAAATGCTCTTATGCCTCACGCGGGAGCCGTGGGGGCCGCAACGCACGAACCGACTAGCCGTCATAAAAACGGCCCCGAAAAACGCCCGAAATGAGCTTAAACGGCATCCGAAACGGTCCCGAACCGACTTCGTCTGTTCGTCACGTCGTAGCGAGCGGAACGTGCTTTCCGTGGGCAGGAAAATCGCCGAATTTCGACATCGGCGTGCCAAGTTACGGTCCGGCGAGCCGGAACTGCTGCGTTTGTCGCACGCCGCGGCTCGTGTCGGGTGTCGGCGCTGCGGCGCGCAAGGCGAGGGTGAAAGGGAAGCAGAAGACCTCGATGGATCAGATACGGTGTGTTGCGGGAAGTGAAAAGAAGGTCGGAGGTTGGTGCCGACGACAAAAAAGCGCCGAAGGCAAAAAGAGAGTGCAACACGAGGACTTCCCAGGAGGTCACCCATCCCAGTACTACTCTCGCCCAAGCACGCTTAACTTCAGAGTTCTGATGGGATCCGGTGCTTTAGTGCTAGTGTGATCGCACCCGTTACATGTTGCGCGAAAAAATGCTCTTATGCCTCACGCGGGAGCCGTGGGGGCCGCAACGTACGAACCGACTAGCCGTCATAAAAACGGCCCCGAAAAACGCCCGAAATGAGCTTAAACGGCATCCGAAACGGTCCCGAACCGACTTCGTCTGTTCGCCACGTCGTAGCCAGCGGAACGAGCTTTCCGTGGCCACGAAAATCGCCGAATTCCGACATCGGTGTGCCAAGTTACAGTCCAGAGAGCCGGAACTGCTGCTTTTGTCGCACGCCGCGGCTCGTGTCGGGTGCGGGCGCTGCGGCGCGCAAGGCGAGGGTGAAAGGGAAGCAGAAGACCTTGATGGATCAGATACGGTGTGTTGCGGTAAGTGAAAAGAAGGTCGGAGGTTGGTGCCGACGACAAAAAAGCGCCGAAGGTAAATAGAGAGTGCAACACGAGGACTTCCCAGGAGGTCACCCATTCCAGTACTACTCTCGCCCAAGCACGCTTAACTTCGGAGTTCTGATGGGATCCGGTGCTTTAGTGCTGGTATGATCGCACCCGTTACATGTTGCGCGAAAAAATGCTCTTATGCCTCACGCGGGAGCCGTGGGGGCCGCAACGCACGAACCGACTAGCCGTCATAGAAACGGCCCCGAAAAACGCCCGAAACGAGCTTAAACGGCATCCGAAACGGTCCCGAACCGACTTCGTCTGTTCGCCACGTCGTAGCCAGCGGAACGAGCTTTCCGTGGCCACGAAAATCGCCGAATTCCGACATCGGCGTGCCAAGTTACGGTCCGGCGACCCGGAACTGCTGCGTTTGTCGCACGCCGCGGCTCGTGTCGGGTGCCGGCGCTGCGGCGCGCAAGGCGAGGGTGAAAGGGAAGCAGAAGACCTCGATGGATCAGATACGGTGTGTTGCGGGAAGTGAAAAGAAGGTCGGAGGTTGGTGCCGACGACAAAAAAGCGCCGAAGGCAAAAAGAGAGTGCAACACGAGGACTTCCCAGGAGGTCACCCATCCCAGTACTACTCTCGCCCAAGCACGCTTAACTTCAGAGTTCTGATGGGATCCGGTGCTTTAGTGCTAGTGTGATCGCACCCGTTACATGTTGCGCGAAAAAATGCTCTTATGCCTCACGCGGGAGCCGTGGGGGCCGCAACGCACGAACCGACTAGCCGTCATAAAAACGGCCCCGAAAAACGCCCGAAATGAGCTTAAACGGCATCCGAAACGGTCCCGAACCGACGTCGTCTGTTCGTCACGTCGTAGCCAGCGGAACGTGCTTTCCGTGGGCAGGAAAATCGCCGAATTTCGACATCGGCGTGCCAAGTTACGGTCCGGCGAGCCGGAACTGCTGCGTTTGTCGCACGCCGCGGCTCGTGTCGGGTGCCGGCGCTGCGGCGCGCAAGGCGAGGGTGAAAGGGAAGCAGAAGACCTCGATGGATCAGATACGGTGTGTTGCGGGAAGTGAAAAGAAGGTCGGAGGTTGGTGCCGACGACAAAAAAGCGCCGAAGGCAAAAAGAGAGTGCAACACAAGGACTTCCCAGGAGGTCACCCATCCCAGTACTACTCTCGCTCAAGCACGCTTAACTTCAGAGTTCTGATGGGATCCGGTGCTTTAGTGCTGGTATGATCGCACCCGTTACATGTTGCGCGAAAAAATGCTCTTATGCCTCACGCGGGAGCCGTGGGGGCCGCAACGCACAAACCGACTAGTCATCATAGAAACGCCCGAAATGATCTTAAACGGCATCTAAAACGGTCCCGAACCGACTTCGTCTGTTCGTCACGTCGTAGCCAGCGGAACGAGCTTTCCGTGGCCAGGAAAATCGCCGAATTTCGACATCGGCGTGCCAAGTTACGGTCTGGCGAGCCGGAACTGCTGCGTTTGTCGCACGCCGCGGCTCGTGTCGGGTGCCGGCGCTGCGGCGCGCAAGGCGAGGGTGAAAGGGAAGCAGAAGACCTCGATGGATCAGATACGGTGTGTTGCGGGAAGTGAAAAGAAGGTCGGAGGTTGGTGCCGACGACAAAAAAGCGCCGAAGGCAAAAAGAGAGTGCAACACGAGGACTTCCAAGGAGGTCACCCATCCCAGTACTACTCTCGCCCAAGCACGCTTAACTTCAGAGTTCTGATGGGATCCGGTGCTTTAGTGCTAGTGTGATCGCACCCGTTACATGTTGCGCCAAAAAATGCTCTTATGCCTCACGCGGGCGCCGTGGGGGCCGCAACGCACGAACCGACTAGCCGTCATAGAAACGCCCGAAATGAGCTTAAACGGCATCTGAAACGGTCCCGAACCGACTTCGTCTGTTCGTCACGTCGTAGCCAGCGGAACGAGCTTTCCGTGGCCAGGAAAATCGCCGAATTTCGACATCGGCGTGCCAAGTTACGGTCCGGCGAGCCGGAACTGCTGCGTTTGTCGCACACCGCGGCTCGTGTCGGGTGCCGGCGCTGCGGCGTGCAAGGCGAGGGTGAAAGTGAAGCAGAAGACCTCGATGGATCAGATACGGTGTGTTGCGGGAAGTGAAAAGAAGGTCGGAGGTTGGTGCCGACGACAAAAAAGCGCCGAAGGCAAAAAGAGAGTGCAACACGAGGACTTCCCAGGAGGTCACCCATCCCAGTACTACTCTCGCCCAAGCACGCTTAACTTCAGAGTTCTGATGGGATCCGGTGCTTTAGTGCTAGTGTGATCGCACCCGTTACATGTTGCGCGAAAAAATGCTCTTATGCCTCACGCGGGAGCCGTGGGGGCCGCAACGCACGAACCGACTAGCCGTCATAAAAACGGCCCCGAAAAACGCCCGAAATGAGCTTAAACGGCATCCGAAACGGTCCCGAACCGACTTCGTCTGTTCGTCACGTCGTAGCCAGCGGAACGTGCTTTCCGTGGGCAGGAAAATCGCCGAATTTCGACATCGGCGTGCCAAGTTACGGTCCGGCGAGCCGGAACTGCTGCGTTTGTCGCACGCCGCGGCTCGTGTCGGGTGCCGGCGCTGCGGCGCGCAAGGCGAGGGTGAAAGGGAAGCAGAAGACCTCGATGGATCAGATACGGTGTGTTGCGGGAAGTGAAAAGAAGGTCGGAGGTTGGTGCCGACGACAAAAAAGCGCCGAAGGCAAAAAGAGAGTGCAACACAAGGACTTCCCAGGAGGTCACCCATCCCAGTACTACTCTCGCCCAAGCACGCTTAACTTCAGAGTTCTGATGGGATCCGGTGCTTTAGTGCTGGTATGATCGCACCCGTTACATGTTGCGCGAAAAAATGCTCTTATGCCTCACGCGGGAGCCGTGGGGGCCGCAACGTACGAACCGACTAGCCGTCATAAAAACGGCCCCGAAAAACGCCCGAAATGAGCTTAAACGGCATCCGAAACGGTCCCGAACCGACTTCGTCTGTTCGCCACGTCGTAGCCAGCGGAACGAGCTTTCCGTGGCCACGAAAATCGCCGAATTCCGACATCGGTGTGCCAAGTTACAGTCCAGAGAGCCGGAACTGCTGCTTTTGTCGCACGCCGCGGCTCGTGTCGGGTGCGGGCGCTGCGGCGCGCAAGGCGAGGGTGAAAGGGAAGCAGAAGACCTTGATGGATCAGATACGGTGTGTTGCGGTAAGTGAAAAGAAGGTCGGAGGTTGGTGCCGACGACAAAAAAGCGCCGAAGGTAAATAGAGAGTGCAACACGAGGACTTCCCAGGAGGTCACCCATTCCAGTACTACTCTCGCCCAAGCACGCTTAACTTCGGAGTTCTGATGGGATACGGTGCTTTAGTGCTGGTATGATCGCACCCGTTACATGTTGCGCGAAAAAATGCTCTTATGCCTCACGCGGAAGCCGTGGGGGCCGCAACGCACAAACCGACTAGCCGTCATAGAAACGCCCCGAAAAACGCCCGAAACGAGCTTAAACGGCATCTGAAACGGTCCCGAACCGACTTCGTCTGTTCGTCACGTCGTAGCCAGCGGAACGTGCTTTCCGTGGCCAGGAAAATCGCCGAATTTCGACATCGGCGTGCCAAGTTACGGTCCGGCGAGCCGGAACTGCTGCGTTTGTCGCACGCCGCGGCTCGTGTCGGGTGCCGGCGCTGCGGCGCGCAAGGCGAGGGTGAAAGGGAAGCAGAAGACCTCGATGGATCAGATACGGTGTGTTGCGGGAAGTGAAAAGAAGGTCGGAGGTTGGTGCCGACGACAAAAAAGCGCCGAAGGCAAAAAGAGAGTGCAACACAAGGACTTCTCAGGAGGTCACCCATCCCAGTACTACTCTTGCTCAAGCACGCTTAACTTCAGAGTTCTGATGGGATCCGGTGCTTTAGTGCTGGTATGATCGCACCCGTTACATGTTGCGCGAAAAAATGCTCTTATGCCTCACGCGGGCGCCGTGGGGGCCGCAACGCACAAACCGACTAGCCGTCATAGAAACGCCCGAAATGAGCTTAAACGGCATCTGAAACGGTCCCGAACCGACTTCGTCTGTTCGTCACGTCGTAGCCAGCGGAACGAGCTTTCCGTGGCCAGGAAAATCGCCGAATTTCGACATCGGCGTGCCAAGTTACGGTCCGGCGAGCCGGAACTGCTGCGTTTGTCGCACGCCGCGGCTCGTGTCGGGTGCCGGCGCTGCGGCGTGCAAGGCGAGGGTGAAAGGGAAGCAGAAGACCTCGATGGATCAGATACGGTGTGTTGCGGGAAGTGAAAAGAAGGTCGGAGGTTGGTGCCGACGACAAAAAAGCGCCGAAGGCAAAAAGAGAGTGCAACACGAGGACTTCCCAGGAGGTCACCCATCCCAGTACTACTCTCGCCCAAGCACGCTTAACTTCAGAGTTCTGATGGGATCCGGTGCTTTAGTGCTAGTGTGATCGCACCCGTTACATGTTGCGCGAAAAAATGCTCTTATGCCTCACGCGGGAGCCGTGGGGGCCGCAACGCACGAACCGACTAGCCGTCATAAAAACGGCCCCGAAAAACGCCCGAAATGAGCTTAAACGGCATCCGAAACGGTCCCGAACCGACGTCGTCTGTTCGTCACGTCGTAGCCAGCGGAACGTGCTTTCCGTGGGCAGGAAAATCGCCGAATTTCGACATCGGCGTGCCAAGTTACGGTCCGGCGAGCCGGAACTGCTGCGTTTGTCGCACGCCGCGGCTCGTGTCGGGTGCCGGCGCTGCGGCGCGCAAGGCGAGGGTGAAAGGGAAGCAGAAGACCTCGATGGATCAGATACGGTGTGTTGCGGGAAGTGAAAAGAAGGTCGGAGGTTGGTGCCGACGACAAAAAAGCGCCGAAGGCAAAAAGAGAGTGCAACACAAGGACTTCCCAGGAGGTCACCCATCCCAGTACTACTCTCGCTCAAGCACGCTTAACTTCAGAGTTCTGATGGGATCCGGTGCTTTAGTGCTGGTATGATCGCACCCGTTACATGTTGCGCGAAAAAATGCTCTTATGCCTCACGCGGGAGCCGTGGGGGCCGCAACGCACAAACCGACTAGTCATCATAGAAACGCCCGAAATGATCTTAAACGGCATCTAAAACGGTCCCGAACCGACTTCGTCTGTTCGTCACGTCGTAGCCAGCGGAACGAGCTTTCCGTGGCCAGGAAAATCGCCGAATTTCGACATCGGCGTGCCAAGTTACGGTCTGGCGAGCCGGAACTGCTGCGTTTGTCGCACGCCGCGGCTCGTGTCGGGTGCCGGCGCTGCGGCGCGCAAGGCGAGGGTGAAAGGGAAGCAGAAGACCTCGATGGATCAGATACGGTGTGTTGCGGGAAGTGAAAAGAAGGTCGGAGGTTGGTGCCGACGACAAAAAAGCGCCGAAGGCAAAAAGAGAGTGCAACACGAGGACTTCCCAGGAGGTCACCCATCCCAGTACTACTCTCGCCCAAGCACGCTTAACTTCAGAGTTCTGATGGGATCCGGTGCTTTAGTGCTAGTGTGATCGCACCCGTTACATGTTGCGCCAAAAAATGCTCTTATGCCTCACGCGGGAGCCGTGGGGGCCGCAACGCACGAACCGACTAGCCGTCATAAAAACAGCCCCGAAAAACGCCCGAAATGAGCTTAAACGGCATCCGAAACGGTCCTGAACCGACTTCGTCTGTTCGCCACGTCGTAGCCAGCGGAACGAGCTTTCCGTGGCCACGAAAATCGCCGAATTCCGACATCGGTGTGCCAAGTTACAGTCCGGAGAGCCGGAACTGCTGCTTTTGTCGCACGCCGCGGCTCGTGTCGGGTGCGGGCGCTGCGGCGCGCAAGGCGAGGGTGAAAGGGAAGCAGAAGACCTCGATGGATCAGATACGGTGTGTTGCGGTAAGTGAAAAGAAGGTCGGAGGTTGGTGCCGACGACAAAAAGCGCCGAAGGCAAAAAGAGAGTGCAACACGAGGACTTCCCAGGAGGTCACCCATCCCAGTACTACTCTCGCCCAAGCACGCTTAACTTCAGAGTTCTGATGGGATCCGGTGCTTTAGTGCTAGTGTGATCGCACCCGTTACATGTTGCGCGAAAAAATGCTCTTATGCCTCACGCGGGAGCCGTGGGGGCCGCAACGCACGAACCGACTAGCCGTCATAAAAACGGCCCCGAAAAACGCCCGAAATGAGCTTAAACGGCATCCGAAACGGTCCCGAACCGACTTCGTCTGTTCGTCACGTCGTAGCGAGCGGAACGTGCTTTCCGTGGGCAGGAAAATCGCCGAATTTCGACATCGGCGTGCCAAGTTACGGTCCGGCGAGCCGGAACTGCTGCGTTTGTCGCACGCCGCGGCTCGTGTCGGGTGTCGGCGCTGCGGCGCGCAAGGCGAGGGTGAAAGGGAAGCAGAAGACCTCGATGGATCAGATACGGTGTGTTGCGGGAAGTGAAAAGAAGGTCGGAGGTTGGTGCCGACGACAAAAAAGCGCCGAAGGCAAAAAGAGAGTGCAACACGAGGACTTCCCAGGAGGTCACCCATCCCAGTACTACTCTCGCCCAAGCACGCTTAACTTCAGAGTTCTGATGGGATCCGGTGCTTTAGTGCTAGTGTGATCGCACCCGTTACATGTTGCGCGAAAAAATGCTCTTATGCCTCACGCGGGAGCCGTGGGGGCCGCAACGTACGAACCGACTAGCCGTCATAAAAACGGCCCCGAAAAACGCCCGAAATGAGCTTAAACGGCATCCGAAACGGTCCCGAACCGACTTCGTCTGTTCGCCACGTCGTAGCCAGCGGAACGAGCTTTCCGTGGCCACGAAAATCGCCGAATTCCGACATCGGTGTGCCAAGTTACAGTCCAGAGAGCCGGAACTGCTGCTTTTGTCGCACGCCGCGGCTCGTGTCGGGTGCGGGCGCTGCGGCGCGCAAGGCGAGGGTGAAAGGGAAGCAGAAGACCTTGATGGATCAGATACGGTGTGTTGCGGTAAGTGAAAAGAAGGTCGGAGGTTGGTGCCGACGACAAAAAAGCGCCGAAGGTAAATAGAGAGTGCAACACGAGGACTTCCCAGGAGGTCACCCATTCCAGTACTACTCTCGCCCAAGCACGCTTAACTTCGGAGTTCTGATGGGATCCGGTGCTTTAGTGCTGGTATGATCGCACCCGTTACATGTTGCGCGAAAAAATGCTCTTATGCCTCACGCGGGAGCCGTGGGGGCCGCAACGCACGAACCGACTAGCCGTCATAGAAACGGCCCCGAAAAACGCCCGAAACGAGCTTAAACGGCATCCGAAACGGTCCCGAACCGACTTCGTCTGTTCGCCACGTCGTAGCCAGCGGAACGAGCTTTCCGTGGCCACGAAAATCGCCGAATTCCGACATCGGCGTGCCAAGTTACGGTCCGGCGACCCGGAACTGCTGCGTTTGTCGCACGCCGCGGCTCGTGTCGGGTGCCGGCGCTGCGGCGCGCAAGGCGAGGGTGAAAGGGAAGCAGAAGACCTCGATGGATCAGATACGGTGTGTTGCGGGAAGTGAAAAGAAGGTCGGAGGTTGGTGCCGACGACAAAAAAGCGCCGAAGGCAAAAAGAGAGTGCAACACGAGGACTTCCCAGGAGGTCACCCATCCCAGTACTACTCTCGCCCAAGCACGCTTAACTTCAGAGTTCTGATGGGATCCGGTGCTTTAGTGCTAGTGTGATCGCACCCGTTACATGTTGCGCGAAAAAATGCTCTTATGCCTCACGCGGGAGCCGTGGGGGCCGCAACGCACGAACCGACTAGCCGTCATAAAAACGGCCCCGAAAAACGCCCGAAATGAGCTTAAACGGCATCCGAAACGGTCCCGAACCGACGTCGTCTGTTCGTCACGTCGTAGCCAGCGGAACGTGCTTTCCGTGGGCAGGAAAATCGCCGAATTTCGACATCGGCGTGCCAAGTTACGGTCCGGCGAGCCGGAACTGCTGCGTTTGTCGCACGCCGCGGCTCGTGTCGGGTGCCGGCGCTGCGGCGCGCAAGGCGAGGGTGAAAGGGAAGCAGAAGACCTCGATGGATCAGATACGGTGTGTTGCGGGAAGTGAAAAGAAGGTCGGAGGTTGGTGCCGACGACAAAAAAGCGCCGAAGGCAAAAAGAGAGTGCAACACAAGGACTTCCCAGGAGGTCACCCATCCCAGTACTACTCTCGCTCAAGCACGCTTAACTTCAGAGTTCTGATGGGATCCGGTGCTTTAGTGCTGGTATGATCGCACCCGTTACATGTTGCGCGAAAAAATGCTCTTATGCCTCACGCGGGAGCCGTGGGGGCCGCAACGCACAAACCGACTAGTCATCATAGAAACGCCCGAAATGATCTTAAACGGCATCTAAAACGGTCCCGAACCGACTTCGTCTGTTCGTCACGTCGTAGCCAGCGGAACGAGCTTTCCGTGGCCAGGAAAATCGCCGAATTTCGACATCGGCGTGCCAAGTTACGGTCTGGCGAGCCGGAACTGCTGCGTTTGTCGCACGCCGCGGCTCGTGTCGGGTGCCGGCGCTGCGGCGCGCAAGGCGAGGGTGAAAGGGAAGCAGAAGACCTCGATGGATCAGATACGGTGTGTTGCGGGAAGTGAAAAGAAGGTCGGAGGTTGGTGCCGACGACAAAAAAGCGCCGAAGGCAAAAAGAGAGTGCAACACGAGGACTTCCAAGGAGGTCACCCATCCCAGTACTACTCTCGCCCAAGCACGCTTAACTTCAGAGTTCTGATGGGATCCGGTGCTTTAGTGCTAGTGTGATCGCACCCGTTACATGTTGCGCCAAAAAATGCTCTTATGCCTCACGCGGGCGCCGTGGGGGCCGCAACGCACGAACCGACTAGCCGTCATAGAAACGCCCGAAATGAGCTTAAACGGCATCTGAAACGGTCCCGAACCGACTTCGTCTGTTCGTCACGTCGTAGCCAGCGGAACGAGCTTTCCGTGGCCAGGAAAATCGCCGAATTTCGACATCGGCGTGCCAAGTTACGGTCCGGCGAGCCGGAACTGCTGCGTTTGTCGCACACCGCGGCTCGTGTCGGGTGCCGGCGCTGCGGCGTGCAAGGCGAGGGTGAAAGTGAAGCAGAAGACCTCGATGGATCAGATACGGTGTGTTGCGGGAAGTGAAAAGAAGGTCGGAGGTTGGTGCCGACGACAAAAAAGCGCCGAAGGCAAAAAGAGAGTGCAACACGAGGACTTCCCAGGAGGTCACCCATCCCAGTACTACTCTCGCCCAAGCACGCTTAACTTCAGAGTTCTGATGGGATCCGGTGCTTTAGTGCTAGTGTGATCGCACCCGTTACATGTTGCGCGAAAAAATGCTCTTATGCCTCACGCGGGAGCCGTGGGGGCCGCAACGCACGAACCGACTAGCCGTCATAAAAACGGCCCCGAAAAACGCCCGAAATGAGCTTAAACGGCATCCGAAACGGTCCCGAACCGACTTCGTCTGTTCGTCACGTCGTAGCCAGCGGAACGTGCTTTCCGTGGGCAGGAAAATCGCCGAATTTCGACATCGGCGTGCCAAGTTACGGTCCGGCGAGCCGGAACTGCTGCGTTTGTCGCACGCCGCGGCTCGTGTCGGGTGCCGGCGCTGCGGCGCGCAAGGCGAGGGTGAAAGGGAAGCAGAAGACCTCGATGGATCAGATACGGTGTGTTGCGGGAAGTGAAAAGAAGGTCGGAGGTTGGTGCCGACGACAAAAAAGCGCCGAAGGCAAAAAGAGAGTGCAACACAAGGACTTCCCAGGAGGTCACCCATCCCAGTACTACTCTCGCCCAAGCACGCTTAACTTCAGAGTTCTGATGGGATCCGGTGCTTTAGTGCTGGTATGATCGCACCCGTTACATGTTGCGCGAAAAAATGCTCTTATGCCTCACGCGGGAGCCGTGGGGGCCGCAACGTACGAACCGACTAGCCGTCATAAAAACGGCCCCGAAAAACGCCCGAAATGAGCTTAAACGGCATCCGAAACGGTCCCGAACCGACTTCGTCTGTTCGCCACGTCGTAGCCAGCGGAACGAGCTTTCCGTGGCCACGAAAATCGCCGAATTCCGACATCGGTGTGCCAAGTTACAGTCCAGAGAGCCGGAACTGCTGCTTTTGTCGCACGCCGCGGCTCGTGTCGGGTGCGGGCGCTGCGGCGCGCAAGGCGAGGGTGAAAGGGAAGCAGAAGACCTTGATGGATCAGATACGGTGTGTTGCGGTAAGTGAAAAGAAGGTCGGAGGTTGGTGCCGACGACAAAAAAGCGCCGAAGGTAAATAGAGAGTGCAACACGAGGACTTCCCAGGAGGTCACCCATTCCAGTACTACTCTCGCCCAAGCACGCTTAACTTCGGAGTTCTGATGGGATACGGTGCTTTAGTGCTGGTATGATCGCACCCGTTACATGTTGCGCGAAAAAATGCTCTTATGCCTCACGCGGAAGCCGTGGGGGCCGCAACGCACAAACCGACTAGCCGTCATAGAAACGCCCCGAAAAACGCCCGAAACGAGCTTAAACGGCATCTGAAACGGTCCCGAACCGACTTCGTCTGTTCGTCACGTCGTAGCCAGCGGAACGTGCTTTCCGTGGCCAGGAAAATCGCCGAATTTCGACATCGGCGTGCCAAGTTACGGTCCGGCGAGCCGGAACTGCTGCGTTTGTCGCACGCCGCGGCTCGTGTCGGGTGCCGGCGCTGCGGCGCGCAAGGCGAGGGTGAAAGGGAAGCAGAAGACCTCGATGGATCAGATACGGTGTGTTGCGGGAAGTGAAAAGAAGGTCGGAGGTTGGTGCCGACGACAAAAAAGCGCCGAAGGCAAAAAGAGAGTGCAACACAAGGACTTCTCAGGAGGTCACCCATCCCAGTACTACTCTTGCTCAAGCACGCTTAACTTCAGAGTTCTGATGGGATCCGGTGCTTTAGTGCTGGTATGATCGCACCCGTTACATGTTGCGCGAAAAAATGCTCTTATGCCTCACGCGGGCGCCGTGGGGGCCGCAACGCACAAACCGACTAGCCGTCATAGAAACGCCCGAAATGAGCTTAAACGGCATCTGAAACGGTCCCGAACCGACTTCGTCTGTTCGTCACGTCGTAGCCAGCGGAACGAGCTTTCCGTGGCCAGGAAAATCGCCGAATTTCGACATCGGCGTGCCAAGTTACGGTCCGGCGAGCCGGAACTGCTGCGTTTGTCGCACGCCGCGGCTCGTGTCGGGTGCCGGCGCTGCGGCGTGCAAGGCGAGGGTGAAAGGGAAGCAGAAGACCTCGATGGATCAGATACGGTGTGTTGCGGGAAGTGAAAAGAAGGTCGGAGGTTGGTGCCGACGACAAAAAAGCGCCGAAGGCAAAAAGAGAGTGCAACACGAGGACTTCCCAGGAGGTCACCCATCCCAGTACTACTCTCGCCCAAGCACGCTTAACTTCAGAGTTCTGATGGGATCCGGTGCTTTAGTGCTAGTGTGATCGCACCCGTTACATGTTGCGCGAAAAAATGCTCTTATGCCTCACGCGGGAGCCGTGGGGGCCGCAACGCACGAACCGACTAGCCGTCATAAAAACGGCCCCGAAAAACGCCCGAAATGAGCTTAAACGGCATCCGAAACGGTCCCGAACCGACGTCGTCTGTTCGTCACGTCGTAGCCAGCGGAACGTGCTTTCCGTGGGCAGGAAAATCGCCGAATTTCGACATCGGCGTGCCAAGTTACGGTCCGGCGAGCCGGAACTGCTGCGTTTGTCGCACGCCGCGGCTCGTGTCGGGTGCCGGCGCTGCGGCGCGCAAGGCGAGGGTGAAAGGGAAGCAGAAGACCTCGATGGATCAGATACGGTGTGTTGCGGGAAGTGAAAAGAAGGTCGGAGGTTGGTGCCGACGACAAAAAAGCGCCGAAGGCAAAAAGAGAGTGCAACACAAGGACTTCCCAGGAGGTCACCCATCCCAGTACTACTCTCGCTCAAGCACGCTTAACTTCAGAGTTCTGATGGGATCCGGTGCTTTAGTGCTGGTATGATCGCACCCGTTACATGTTGCGCGAAAAAATGCTCTTATGCCTCACGCGGGAGCCGTGGGGGCCGCAACGCACAAACCGACTAGTCATCATAGAAACGCCCGAAATGATCTTAAACGGCATCTAAAACGGTCCCGAACCGACTTCGTCTGTTCGTCACGTCGTAGCCAGCGGAACGAGCTTTCCGTGGCCAGGAAAATCGCCGAATTTCGACATCGGCGTGCCAAGTTACGGTCTGGCGAGCCGGAACTGCTGCGTTTGTCGCACGCCGCGGCTCGTGTCGGGTGCCGGCGCTGCGGCGCGCAAGGCGAGGGTGAAAGGGAAGCAGAAGACCTCGATGGATCAGATACGGTGTGTTGCGGGAAGTGAAAAGAAGGTCGGAGGTTGGTGCCGACGACAAAAAAGCGCCGAAGGCAAAAAGAGAGTGCAACACGAGGACTTCCCAGGAGGTCACCCATCCCAGTACTACTCTCGCCCAAGCACGCTTAACTTCAGAGTTCTGATGGGATCCGGTGCTTTAGTGCTAGTGTGATCGCACCCGTTACATGTTGCGCCAAAAAATGCTCTTATGCCTCACGCGGGAGCCGTGGGGGCCGCAACGCACGAACCGACTAGCCGTCATAAAAACAGCCCCGAAAAACGCCCGAAATGAGCTTAAACGGCATCCGAAACGGTCCTGAACCGACTTCGTCTGTTCGCCACGTCGTAGCCAGCGGAACGAGCTTTCCGTGGCCACGAAAATCGCCGAATTCCGACATCGGTGTGCCAAGTTACAGTCCGGAGAGCCGGAACTGCTGCTTTTGTCGCACGCCGCGGCTCGTGTCGGGTGCGGGCGCTGCGGCGCGCAAGGCGAGGGTGAAAGGGAAGCAGAAGACCTCGATGGATCAGATACGGTGTGTTGCGGTAAGTGAAAAGAAGGTCGGAGGTTGGTGCCGACGACAAAAAGCGCCGAAGGCAAAAAGAGAGTGCAACACGAGGACTTCCCAGGAGGTCACCCATCCCAGTACTACTCTCGCCCAAGCACGCTTAACTTCAGAGTTCTGATGGGATCCGGTGCTTTAGTGCTAGTGTGATCGCACCCGTTACATGTTGCGCGAAAAAATGCTCTTATGCCTCACGCGGGAGCCGTGGGGGCCGCAACGCACGAACCGACTAGCCGTCATAAAAACGGCCCCGAAAAACGCCCGAAATGAGCTTAAACGGCATCCGAAACGGTCCCGAACCGACTTTGTCTGTTCGTCACGTCGTAGCGAGCGGAACGTGCTTTCCGTGGGCAGGAAAATCGCCGAATTTCGACATCGGCGTGCCAAGTTACGGTCCGGCGAGCCGGAACTGCTGCGTTTGTCGCACGCCGCGGCTCGTGTCGGGTGTCGGCGCTGCGGCGCGCAAGGCGAGGGTGAAAGGGAAGCAGAAGACCTCGATGGATCAGATACGGTGTGTTGCGGGAAGTGAAAAGAAGGTCGGAGGTTGGTGCCGACGACAAAAAAGCGCCGAAGGCAAAAAGAGAGTGCAACACGAGGACTTCCCAGGAGGTCACCCATCCCAGTACTACTCTCGCCCAAGCACGCTTAACTTCAGAGTTCTGATGGGATCCGGTGCTTTAGTGCTAGTGTGATCGCACCCGTTACATGTTGCGCGAAAAAATGCTCTTATGCCTCACGCGGGAGCCGTGGGGGCCGCAACGTACGAACCGACTAGCCGTCATAAAAACGGCCCCGAAAAACGCCCGAAATGAGCTTAAACGGCATCCGAAACGGTCCCGAACCGACTTCGTCTGTTCGCCACGTCGTAGCCAGCGGAACGAGCTTTCCGTGGCCACGAAAATCGCCGAATTCCGACATCGGTGTGCCAAGTTACAGTCCAGAGAGCCGGAACTGCTGCTTTTGTCGCACGCCGCGGCTCGTGTCGGGTGCGGGCGCTGCGGCGCGCAAGGCGAGGGTGAAAGGGAAGCAGAAGACCTTGATGGATCAGATACGGTGTGTTGCGGTAAGTGAAAAGAAGGTCGGAGGTTGGTGCCGACGACAAAAAAGCGCCGAAGGTAAATAGAGAGTGCAACACGAGGACTTCCCAGGAGGTCACCCATTCCAGTACTACTCTCGCCCAAGCACGCTTAACTTCGGAGTTCTGATGGGATCCGGTGCTTTAGTGCTGGTATGATCGCACCCGTTACATGTTGCGCGAAAAAATGCTCTTATGCCTCACGCGGGAGCCGTGGGGGCCGCAACGCACGAACCGACTAGCCGTCATAGAAACGGCCCCGAAAAACGCCCGAAACGAGCTTAAACGGCATCCGAAACGGTCCCGAACCGACTTCGTCTGTTCGCCACGTCGTAGCCAGCGGAACGAGCTTTCCGTGGCCACGAAAATCGCCGAATTCCGACATCGGCGTGCCAAGTTACGGTCCGGCGACCCGGAACTGCTGCGTTTGTCGCACGCCGCGGCTCGTGTCGGGTGCCGGCGCTGCGGCGCGCAAGGCGAGGGTGAAAGGGAAGCAGAAGACCTCGATGGATCAGATACGGTGTGTTGCGGGAAGTGAAAAGAAGTTCGGAGGTTGGTGCCGACGACAAAAAAGCGCCGAAGGCAAAAAGAGAGTGCAACACGAGGACTTCCCAGGAGGTCACCCATCCCAGTACTACTCTCGCCCAAGCACGCTTAACTTCAGAGTTCTGATGGGATCCGGTGCTTTAGTGCTAGTGTGATCGCACCCGTTACATGTTGCGCGAAAAAATGCTCTTATGCCTCACGCGGGAGCCGTGGGGGCCGCAACGCACGAACCGACTAGCCGTCATAAAAACGGCCCCGAAAAACGCCCGAAATGAGCTTAAACGGCATCCGAAACGGTCCCGAACCGACGTCGTCTGTTCGTCACGTCGTAGCCAGCGGAACGTGCTTTCCGTGGGCAGGAAAATCGCCGAATTTCGACATCGGCGTGCCAAGTTACGGTCCGGCGAGCCGGAACTGCTGCGTTTGTCGCACGCCGCGGCTCGTGTCGGGTGCCGGCGCTGCGGCGCGCAAGGCGAGGGTGAAAGGGAAGCAGAAGACCTCGATGGATCAGATACGGTGTGTTGCGGGAAGTGAAAAGAAGGTCGGAGGTTGGTGCCGACGACAAAAAAGCGCCGAAGGCAAAAAGAGAGTGCAACACAAGGACTTCCCAGGAGGTCACCCATCCCAGTACTACTCTCGCTCAAGCACGCTTAACTTCAGAGTTCTGATGGGATCCGGTGCTTTAGTGCTGGTATGATCGCACCCGTTACATGTTGCGCGAAAAAATGCTCTTATGCCTCACGCGGGAGCCGTGGGGGCCGCAACGCACAAACCGACTAGTCATCATAGAAACGCCCGAAATGATCTTAAACGGCATCTAAAACGGTCCCGAACCGACTTCGTCTGTTCGTCACGTCGTAGCCAGCGGAACGAGCTTTCCGTGGCCAGGAAAATCGCCGAATTTCGACATCGGCGTGCCAAGTTACGGTCTGGCGAGCCGGAACTGCTGCGTTTGTCGCACGCCGCGGCTCGTGTCGGGTGCCGGCGCTGCGGCGCGCAAGGCGAGGGTGAAAGGGAAGCAGAAGACCTCGATGGATCAGATACGGTGTGTTGCGGGAAGTGAAAAGAAGGTCGGAGGTTGGTGCCGACGACAAAAAA
Organism: Nuphar pumila; assembly: GCF_984573655.1. Classification (NCBI taxonomy): domain Eukaryota; kingdom Viridiplantae; phylum Streptophyta; class Magnoliopsida; order Nymphaeales; family Nymphaeaceae; genus Nuphar; species Nuphar pumila. The sequence goes on along the minus strand of NC_143249.1, from coordinate 161,696,515 downwards.
GCGCCGAAGGCAAAAAGAGAGTGCAACACGAGGACTTCCAAGGAGGTCACCCATCCCAGTACTACTCTCGCCCAAGCACGCTTAACTTCAGAGTTCTGATGGGATCCGGTGCTTTAGTGCTAGTGTGATCGCACCCGTTACATGTTGCGCCAAAAAATGCTCTTATGCCTCACGCGGGCGCCGTGGGGGCCGCAACGCACGAACCGACTAGCCGTCATAGAAACGCCCGAAATGAGCTTAAACGGCATCTGAAACGGTCCCGAACCGACTTCGTCTGTTCGTCACGTCGTAGCCAGCGGAACGAGCTTTCCGTGGCCAGGAAAATCGCCGAATTTCGACATCGGCGTGCCAAGTTACGGTCCGGCGAGCCGGAACTGCTGCGTTTGTCGCACACCGCGGCTCGTGTCGGGTGCCGGCGCTGCGGCGTGCAAGGCGAGGGTGAAAGTGAAGCAGAAGACCTCGATGGATCAGATACGGTGTGTTGCGGGAAGTGAAAAGAAGGTCGGAGGTTGGTGCCGACGACAAAAAAGCGCCGAAGGCAAAAAGAGAGTGCAACACGAGGACTTCCCAGGAGGTCACCCATCCCAGTACTACTCTCGCCCAAGCACGCTTAACTTCAGAGTTCTGATGGGATCCGGTGCTTTAGTGCTAGTGTGATCGCACCCGTTACATGTTGCGCGAAAAAATGCTCTTATGCCTCACGCGGGAGCCGTGGGGGCCGCAACGCACGAACCGACTAGCCGTCATAAAAACAGCCCCGAAAAACGCCCGAAATGAGCTTAAACGGCATCCGAAACGGTCCCGAACCGACTTCGTCTGTTCGTCACGTCGTAGCCAGCGGAACGTGCTTTCCGTGGGCAGGAAAATCGCCGAATTTCGACATCGGCGTGCCAAGTTACGGTCCGGCGAGCCGGAACTGCTGCGTTTGTCGCACGCCGCGGCTCGTGTCGGGTGCCGGCGCTGCGGCGCGCAAGGCGAGGGTGAAAGGGAAGCAGAAGACCTCGATGGATCAGATACGGTGTGTTGCGGGAAGTGAAAAGAAGGTCGGAGGTTGGTGCCGACGACAAAAAAGCGCCGAAGGCAAAAAGAGAGTGCAACACAAGGACTTCCCAGGAGGTCACCCATCCCAGTACTACTCTCGCCCAAGCACGCTTAACTTCAGAGTTCTGATGGGATCCGGTGCTTTAGTGCTGGTATGATCGCACCCGTTACATGTTGCGCGAAAAAATGCTCTTATGCCTCACGCGGGAGCCGTGGGGGCCGCAACGTACGAACCGACTAGCCGTCATAAAAACGGCCCCGAAAAACGCCCGAAATGAGCTTAAACGGCATCCGAAACGGTCCCGAACCGACTTCGTCTGTTCGCCACGTCGTAGCCAGCGGAACGAGCTTTCCGTGGCCACGAAAATCGCCGAATTCCGACATCGGTGTGCCAAGTTACAGTCCAGAGAGCCGGAACTGCTGCTTTTGTCGCACGCCGCGGCTCGTGTCGGGTGCGGGCGCTGCGGCGCGCAAGGCGAGGGTGAAAGGGAAGCAGAAGACCTTGATGGATCAGATACGGTGTGTTGCGGTAAGTGAAAAGAAGGTCGGAGGTTGGTGCCGACGACAAAAAAGCGCCGAAGGTAAATAGAGAGTGCAACACGAGGACTTCCCAGGAGGTCACCCATTCCAGTACTACTCTCGCCCAAGCACGCTTAACTTCGGAGTTCTGATGGGATACGGTGCTTTAGTGCTGGTATGATCGCACCCGTTACATGTTGCGCGAAAAAATGCTCTTATGCCTCACGCGGAAGCCGTGGGGGCCGCAACGCACAAACCGACTAGCCGTCATAGAAACGCCCCGAAAAACGCCCGAAACGAGCTTAAACGGCATCTGAAACGGTCCCGAACCGACTTCGTCTGTTCGTCACGTCGTAGCCAGCGGAACGTGCTTTCCGTGGCCAGGAAAATCGCCGAATTTCGACATCGGCGTGCCAAGTTACGGTCCGGCGAGCCGGAACTGCTGCGTTTGTCGCACGCCGCGGCTCGTGTCGGGTGCCGGCGCTGCGGCGCGCAAGGCGAGGGTGAAAGGGAAGCAGAAGACCTCGATGGATCAGATACGGTGTGTTGCGGGAAGTGAAAAGAAGGTCGGAGGTTGGTGCCGACGACAAAAAAGCGCCGAAGGCAAAAAGAGAGTGCAACACAAGGACTTCTCAGGAGGTCACCCATCCCAGTACTACTCTTGCTCAAGCACGCTTAACTTCAGAGTTCTGATGGGATCCGGTGCTTTAGTGCTGGTATGATCGCACCCGTTACATGTTGCGCGAAAAAATGCTCTTATGCCTCACGCGGGCGCCGTGGGGGCCGCAACGCACAAACCGACTAGCCGTCATAGAAACGCCCGAAATGAGCTTAAACGGCATCTGAAACGGTCCCGAACCGACTTCGTCTGTTCGTCACGTCGTAGCCAGCGGAACGAGCTTTCCGTGGCCAGGAAAATCGCCGAATTTCGACATCGGCGTGCCAAGTTACGGTCCGGCGAGCCGGAACTGCTGCGTTTGTCGCACGCCGCGGCTCGTGTCGGGTGCCGGCGCTGCGGCGTGCAAGGCGAGGGTGAAAGGGAAGCAGAAGACCTCGATGGATCAGATACGGTGTGTTGCGGGAAGTGAAAAGAAGGTCGGAGGTTGGTGCCGACGACAAAAAAGCGCCGAAGGCAAAAAGAGAGTGCAACACGAGGACTTCCCAGGAGGTCACCCATCCCAGTACTACTCTCGCCCAAGCACGCTTAACTTCAGAGTTCTGATGGGATCCGGTGCTTTAGTGCTAGTGTGATCGCACCCGTTACATGTTGCGCGAAAAAATGCTCTTATGCCTCACGCGGGAGCCGTGGGGGCCGCAACGCACGAACCGACTAGCCGTCATAAAAACGGCCCCGAAAAACGCCCGAAATGAGCTTAAACGGCATCCGAAACGGTCCCGAACCGACGTCGTCTGTTCGTCACGTCGTAGCCAGCGGAACGTGCTTTCCGTGGGCAGGAAAATCGCCGAATTTCGACATCGGCGTGCCAAGTTACGGTCCGGCGAGCCGGAACTGCTGCGTTTGTCGCACGCCGCGGCTCGTGTCGGGTGCCGGCGCTGCGGCGCGCAAGGCGAGGGTGAAAGGGAAGCAGAAGACCTCGATGGATCAGATACGGTGTGTTGCGGGAAGTGAAAAGAAGGTCGGAGGTTGGTGCCGACGACAAAAAAGCGCCGAAGGCAAAAAGAGAGTGCAACACAAGGACTTCCCAGGAGGTCACCCATCCCAGTACTACTCTCGCTCAAGCACGCTTAACTTCAGAGTTCTGATGGGATCCGGTGCTTTAGTGCTGGTATGATCGCACCCGTTACATGTTGCGCGAAAAAATGCTCTTATGCCTCACGCGGGAGCCGTGGGGGCCGCAACGCACAAACCGACTAGTCATCATAGAAACGCCCGAAATGATCTTAAACGGCATCTAAAACGGTCCCGAACCGACTTCGTCTGTTCGTCACGTCGTAGCCAGCGGAACGAGCTTTCCGTGGCCAGGAAAATCGCCGAATTTCGACATCGGCGTGCCAAGTTACGGTCTGGCGAGCCGGAACTGCTGCGTTTGTCGCACGCCGCGGCTCGTGTCGGGTGCCGGCGCTGCGGCGCGCAAGGCGAGGGTGAAAGGGAAGCAGAAGACCTCGATGGATCAGATACGGTGTGTTGCGGGAAGTGAAAAGAAGGTCGGAGGTTGGTGCCGACGACAAAAAAGCGCCGAAGGCAAAAAGAGAGTGCAACACGAGGACTTCCCAGGAGGTCACCCATCCCAGTACTACTCTCGCCCAAGCACGCTTAACTTCAGAGTTCTGATGGGATCCGGTGCTTTAGTGCTAGTGTGATCGCACCCGTTACATGTTGCGCCAAAAAATGCTCTTATGCCTCACGCGGGAGCCGTGGGGGCCGCAACGCACGAACCGACTAGCCGTCATAAAAACGGCCCCGAAAAACGCCCGAAATGAGCTTAAACGGCATCCGAAACGGTCCCGAACCGACTTCGTCTGTTCGTCACGTCGTAGCCAGCGGAACGTGCTTTCCGTGGGCAGGAAAATCGCCGAATTTCGACATCGGCGTGCCAAGTTACGGTCCGGCGAGCCGGAACTGCTGCGTTTGTCGCACGCCGCGGCTCGTGTCGGGTGCCGGCGCTGCGGCGCGCAAGGCGAGGGTGAAAGGGAAGCAGAAGACCTCGATGGATCAGATACGGTGTGTTGCGGGAAGTGAAAAGAAGGTCGGAGGTTGGTGCCGACGACAAAAAAGCGCCGAAGGCAAAAAGAGAGTGCAACACGAGGACTTCCCAGGAGGTCACCCATCCCAGTACTACTCTCGCCCAAGCACGCTAAACTTCAGAGTTCTGATGGGATCCGGTGCTTTAGTGCTAGTGTGATCGCACCCGTTACATGTTGCGCGAAAAAATGCTCTTATGCCTCACGCGGGAGTCGTGGGGGCCGCAACGTACGAACCGACTAGCCGTCATAAAAACGGCCCCGAAAAACGCCCGAAATGAGCTTAAACGGCATCCGAAACGGTCCCGAACCGACTTCGTCTGTTCGCCACGTCGTAGCCAGCGGAACGAGCTTTCCGTGGCCACGAAAATCGCCGAATTCCGACATCGGTGTGCCAAGTTACAGTCCAGAGAGCCGGAACTGCTGCTTTTGTCGCACGCCGCGGCTCGTGTCGGGTGCGGGCGCTGCGGCGCGCAAGGCGAGGGTGAAAGGGAAGCAGAAGACCTTGATGGATCAGATACGGTGTGTTGCGGTAAGTGAAAAGAAGGTCGGAGGTTGGTGCCGACGACAAAAAAGCGCCGAAGGTAAATAGAGAGTGCAACACGAGGACTTCCCAGGAGGTCACCCATTCCAGTACTACTCTCGCCCAAGCACGCTTAACTTCGGAGTTCTGATGGGATCCGGTGCTTTAGTGCTGGTATGATCGCACCCGTTACATGTTGCGCGAAAAAATGCTCTTATGCCTCACGCGGAAGCCGTGGGGGCCGCAACGCACAAACCGACTAGCCGTCATAGAAACGCCCCGAAAAACACCCGAAACGAGCTTAAACGGCATCTGAAACGGTCCCGAACCGACTTCGTCTGTTCGTCACGTCGTAGCCAGCGGAACGTGCTTTCCGTGGCCAGGAAAATCGCCGAATTTCGACATCGGCGTGCCAAGTTACGGTCCGGCGAGCCGGAACTGCTGCGTTTGTCGCACGCCGCGGCTCGTGTCGGGTGCCGGCGCTGCGGCGCGCAAGGCGAGGGTGAAAGGGAAGCAGAAGACCTCGATGGATCAGATACGGTGTGTTGCGGGAAGTGAAAAGAAGGTCGGAGGTTGGTGCCGACGACAAAAAAGCGCCGAAGGCAAAAAGAGAGTGCAACACAAGGACTTCTCAGGAGGTCACCCATCCCAGTACTACTCTTGCTCAAGCACGCTTAACTTCAGAGTTCTGATGGGATCCGGTGCTTTAGTGCTGGTATGATCGCACCCGTTACATGTTGCGCGAAAAAATGCTCTTATGCCTCACGCGGGCGCCGTGGGGGCCGCAACGCACAAACCGACTAGCCGTCATAGAAACGCCCGAAATGAGCTTAAACGGCATCTGAAACGGTCCCGAACCGACTTCGTCTGTTCGTCACGTCGTAGCCAGCGGAACGAGCTTTCCGTGGCCAGGAAAATCGCCGAATTTCGACATCGGCGTGCCAAGTTACGGTCCGGCGAGCCGGAACTGCTGCGTTTGTCGCACGCCGCGGCTCGTGTCGGGTGCCGGCGCTGCGGCGTGCAAGGCGAGGGTGAAAGGGAAGCAGAAGACCTCGATGGATCAGATACGGTGTGTTGCGGGAAGTGAAAAGAAGGTCGGAGGTTGGTGCCGACGACAAAAAAGCGCCGAAGGCAAAAAGAGAGTGCAACACGAGGACTTCCCAGGAGGTCACCCATCCCAGTACTACTCTCGCCCAAGCACGCTTAACTTCAGAGTTCTGATGGGATCCGGTGCTTTAGTGCTAGTGTGATCGCACCCGTTACATGTTGCGCGAAAAAATGCTCTTATGCCTCACGCGGGAGCCGTGGGGGCCGCAACGCACGAACCGACTAGCCGTCATAAAAACGGCCCCGAAAAACGCCCGAAATGAGCTTAAACGGCATCCGAAACGGTCCCGAACCGACGTCGTCTGTTCGTCACGTCGTAGCCAGCGGAACGTGCTTTCCGTGGGCAGGAAAATCGCCGAATTTCGACATCGGCGTGCCAAGTTACGGTCCGGCGAGCCGGAACTGCTGCGTTTGTCGCACGCCGCGGCTCGTGTCGGGTGCCGGCGCTGCGGCGCGCAAGGCGAGGGTGAAAGGGAAGCAGAAGACCTCGATGGATCAGATACGGTGTGTTGCGGGAAGTGAAAAGAAGGTCGGAGGTTGGTGCCGACGACAAAAAAGCGCCGAAGGCAAAAAGAGAGTGCAACACAAGGACTTCCCAGGAGGTCACCCATCCCAGTACTACTCTCGCTCAAGCACGCTTAACTTCAGAGTTCTGATGGGATCCGGTGCTTTAGTGCTGGTATGATCGCACCCGTTACATGTTGCGCGAAAAAATGCTCTTATGCCTCACGCGGGAGCCGTGGGGGCCGCAACGCACAAACCGACTAGTCATCATAGAAACGCCCGAAATGATCTTAAACGGCATCTAAAACGGTCCCGAACCGACTTCGTCTGTTCGTCACGTCGTAGCCAGCGGAACGAGCTTTCCGTGGCCAGGAAAATCGCCGAATTTCGACATCGGCGTGCCAAGTTACGGTCTGGCGAGCCGGAACTGCTGCGTTTGTCGCACGCCGCGGCTCGTGTCGGGTGCCGGCGCTGCGGCGCGCAAGGCGAGGGTGAAAGGGAAGCAGAAGACCTCGATGGATCAGATACGGTGTGTTGCGGGAAGTGAAAAGAAGGTCGGAGGTTGGTGCCGACGACAAAAAAGCGCCGAAGGCAAAAAGAGAGTGCAACACGAGGACTTCCCAGGAGGTCACCCATCCCAGTACTACTCTCGCCCAAGCACGCTTAACTTCAGAGTTCTGATGGGATCCGGTGCTTTAGTGCTAGTGTGATCGCACCCGTTACATGTTGCGCCAAAAAATGCTCTTATGCCTCACGCGGGAGCCGTGGGGGCCGCAACGCACGAACCGACTAGCCGTCATAAAAACAGCCCCGAAAAACGCCCGAAATGAGCTTAAACGGCATCCGAAACGGTCCTGAACCGACTTCGTCTGTTCGCCACGTCGTAGCCAGCGGAACGAGCTTTCCGTGGCCACGAAAATCGCCGAATTCCGACATCGGTGTGCCAAGTTACAGTCCGGAGAGCCGGAACTGCTGCTTTTGTCGCACGCCGCGGCTCGTGTCGGGTGCGGGCGCTGCGGCGCGCAAGGCGAGGGTGAAAGGGAAGCAGAAGACCTCGATGGATCAGATACGGTGTGTTGCGGTAAGTGAAAAGAAGGTCGGAGGTTGGTGCCGACGACAAAAAGCGCCGAAGGCAAAAAGAGAGTGCAACACGAGGACTTCCCAGGAGGTCACCCATCCCAGTACTACTCTCGCCCAAGCACGCTTAACTTCAGAGTTCTGATGGGATCCGGTGCTTTAGTGCTAGTGTGATCGCACCCGTTACATGTTGCGCGAAAAAATGCTCTTATGCCTCACGCGGGAGCCGTGGGGGCCGCAACGCACGAACCGACTAGCCGTCATAAAAACGGCCCCGAAAAACGCCCGAAACGAGCTTAAACGGCATCCGAAACGGTCCCGAACCGACTTCGTCTGTTCGTCACGTCGTAGCGAGCGGAACGTGCTTTCCGTGGGCAGGAAAATCGCCGAATTTCGACATCGGCGTGCCAAGTTACGGTCCGGCGAGCCGGAACTGCTGCGTTTGTCGCACGCCGCGGCTCGTGTCGGGTGTCGGCGCTGCGGCGCGCAAGGCGAGGGTGAAAGGGAAGCAGAAGACCTCGATGGATCAGATACGGTGTATTGCGGGAAGTGAAAAGAAGGTCGGAGGTTGGTGCCGACGACAAAAAAGCGCCGAAGGCAAAAAGAGAGTGCAACACGAGGACTTCCCAGGAGGTCACCCATCCCAGTACTACTCTCGCCCAAGCACGCTTAACTTCAGAGTTCTGATGGGATCCGGTGCTTTAGTGCTAGTGTGATCGCACCCGTTACATGTTGCGCGAAAAAATGCTCTTATGCCTCACGCGGGCGCCGTGGGGGCCGCAACGCACAAACCGACTAGCCGTCATAGAAACGCCCGAAATGAGCTTAAACGGCATCTGAAACGGTCCCGAACCGACTTCGTCTGTTCGTCACGTCGTAGCCAGCGGAACGAGCTTTCCGTGGCCAGGAAAATCGCCGAATTTCGACATCGGCGTGCCAAGTTACGGTCCGGCGAGCCGGAACTGCTGCGTTTGTCGCACGCCGCGGCTCGTGTCGGGTGCCGGCGCTGCGGCGTGCAAGGCGAGGGTGAAAGGGAAGCAGAAGACCTCGATGGATCAGATACGGTGTGTTGCGGGAAGTGAAAAGAAGGTCGGAGGTTGGTGCCGACGACAAAAAAGCGCCGAAGGCAAAAAGAGAGTGCAACACGAGGACTTCCCAGGAGGTCACCCATCCCAGTACTACTCTCGCCCAAGCACGCTTAACTTCAGAGTTCTGATGGGATCCGGTGCTTTAGTGCTAGTGTGATCGCACCCGTTACATGTTGCGCGAAAAAATGCTCTTATGCCTCACGCGGGAGCCGTGGGGGCCGCAACGCACGAACCGACTAGCCGTCATAAAAACGGCCCCGAAAAACGCCCGAAATGAGCTTAAACGGCATCCGAAACGGTCCCGAACCGACGTCGTCTGTTCGTCACGTCGTAGCCAGCGGAACGTGCTTTCCGTGGGCAGGAAAATCGCCGAATTTCGACATCGGCGTGCCAAGTTACGGTCCGGCGAGCCGGAACTGCTGCGTTTGTCGCACGCCGCGGCTCGTGTCGGGTGCCGGCGCTGCGGCGCGCAAGGCGAGGGTGAAAGGGAAGCAGAAGACCTCGATGGATCAGATACGGTGTGTTGCGGGAAGTGAAAAGAAGGTCGGAGGTTGGTGCCGACGACAAAAAAGCGCCGAAGGCAAAAAGAGAGTGCAACACAAGGACTTCCCAGGAGGTCACCCATCCCAGTACTACTCTCGCTCAAGCACGCTTAACTTCAGAGTTCTGATGGGATCCGGTGCTTTAGTGCTGGTATGATCGCACCCGTTACATGTTGCGCGAAAAAATGCTCTTATGCCTCACGCGGGAGCCGTGGGGGCCGCAACGCACAAACCGACTAGTCATCATAGAAACGCCCGAAATGATCTTAAACGGCATCTAAAACGGTCCCGAACCGACTTCGTCTGTTCGTCACGTCGTAGCCAGCGGAACGAGCTTTCCGTGGCCAGGAAAATCGCCGAATTTCGACATCGGCGTGCCAAGTTACGGTCTGGCGAGCCGGAACTGCTGCGTTTGTCGCACGCCGCGGCTCGTGTCGGGTGCCGGAGCTGCGGCGCGCAAGGCGAGGGTGAAAGGGAAGCAGAAGACCTCGATGGATCAGATACGGTGTGTTGCGGGAAGTGAAAAGAAGGTCGGAGGTTGGTGCCGACGACAAAAAAGCGCCGAAGGCAAAAAGAGAGTGCAACACGAGGACTTCCCAGGAGGTCACCCATCCCAGTACTACTCTCGCCCAAGCACGCTTAACTTCAGAGTTCTGATGGGATCCGGTGCTTTAGTGCTAGTGTGATCGCACCCGTTACATGTTGCGCCAAAAAATGCTCTTATGCCTCACGCGGGAGCCGTGGGGGCCGCAACGCACGAACCGACTAGCCGTCATAAAAACGGCCCCGAAAAACGCCCGAAATGAGCTTAAACGGCATCCGAAACGGTCCTGAACCGACTTCGTCTGTTCGCCACGTCGTAGCCAGCGGAACGAGCTTTCCGTGGCCACGAAAATCGCCGAATTCCGACATCGGTGTGCCAAGTTACAGTCCGGAGAGCCGGAACTGCTGCTTTTGTCGCACGCCGCGGCTCGTGTCGGGTGCGGGCGCTGCGGCGCGCAAGGCGAGGGTGAAAGGGAAGCAGAAGACCTCGATGGATCAGATACGGTGTGTTGCGGTAAGTGAAAAGAAGGTCGGAGGTTGGTGCCGACGACAAAAAGCGCCGAAGGCAAAAAGAGAGTGCAACACGAGGACTTCCCAGGAGGTCACCCATCCCAGTACTACTCTCGCCCAAGCACGCTTAACTTCAGAGTTCTGATGGGATCCGGTGCTTTAGTGCTAGTGTGATCGCACCCGTTACATGTTGCGCGAAAAAATGCTCTTATGCCTCACGCGGGAGCCGTGGGGGCCGCAACGCACGAACCGACTAGCCGTCATAAAAACGGCCCCGAAAAACGCCTGAAATGAGCTTAAACGGCATCCGAAACGGTCCCGAACCGACTTCGTCTGTTCGTCACGTCGTAGCCAGCGGAACGTGCTTTCCGTGGGCAGGAAAATCGCCGAATTTCGACATCGGCGTGCCAAGTTACGGTCCGGCGAGCCGGAACTGCTGCGTTTGTCGCACGCCGCGGCTCGTGTCGGGTGCCGGCGCTGCGGCGCGCAAGGCGAGGGTGAAAGGGAAGCAGAAGACCTCGATGGATCAGATACGGTGTGTTGCGGGAAGTGAAAAGAAGGTCGGAGGTTGGTGCCGACGACAAAAAAGCGCCGAAGGCAAAAAGAGAGTGCAACACGAGGACTTCCCAGGAGGTCACCCATCCCAGTACTACTCTCGCCCAAGCACGCTTAACTTCAGAGTTCTGATGGGATCCGGTGCTTTAGTGCTAGTGTGATCGCACCCGTTACATGTTGCGCGAAAAAATGCTCTTATGCCTCACGCGGGAGCCGTGGGGGCCGCAACGTACGAACCGACTAGCCGTCATAAAAACGGCCCCGAAAAACGCCCGAAATGAGCTTAAACGGCATCCGAAACGGTCCCGAACCGACTTCGTCTGTTCGCCACGTCGTAGCCAGCGGAACGAGCTTTCCGTGGCCACGAAAATCGCCGAATTCCGACATCGGTGTGCCAAGTTACATTCCAGAGAGCCGGAACTGCTGCTTTTGTCGCACGCCGCGGCTCGTGTCGGGTGCGGGCGCTGCGGCGCGCAAGGCGAGGGTGAAAGGGAAGCAGAAGACCTTGATGGATCAGATACGGTGTGTTGCGGTAAGTGAAAAGAAGGTCGAAGGTTGGTGCCGACGACAAAAAAGCGCCGAAGGTAAATAGAGAGTGCAACACGAGGACTTCCCAGGAGGTCACCCATTCCAGTACTACTCTCGCCCAAGCACGCTTAACTTCGGAGTTCTGATGGGATCCGGTGCTTTAGTGCTGGTATGATCGCACCCGTTACATGTTGCGCGAAAAAATGCTCTTATGCCTCACGCGGGAGCCGTGGGGGCCGCAACGCACGAACCGACTAGCCGTCATAGAAACGGCCGCGAAAAACGCCCGAAACGAGCTTAAACGGCATCCGAAACGGTCCCGAACCGACTTTGTCTGTTCGCCACGTCGTAGCCAGCGGAACGAGCTTTCCGTGGCCACGAAAATCGCCGAATTCCGACATCGGCGTGCCAAGTTACGGTCCGGCGACCCGGAACTGCTGCGTTTGTCGCACGCCGCGGCTCGTGTCGGGTGCCGGCGCTGCGGCGCGCAAGGCGAGGGTGAAAGGGAAGCAGAAGACCTCGATGGATCAGATACGGTGTGTTGCGGGAAGTGAAAAGAAGGTCGGAGGTTGGTGCCGACGACAAAAAAGCGCCGAAGGCAAAAAGAGAGTGCAACACGAGGACTTCCCAGGAGGTCACCCATCCCAGTACTACTCTCGCCCAAGCACGCTTAACTTCAGAGTTCTGATGGGATCCGGTGCTTTAGTGCTAGTGTGATCGCACCCGTTACATGTTGCGCGAAAAAATGCTCTTATGCCTCACGCGGGAGCCGTGGGGGCCGCAACGTACGAACCGACTAGCCGTCATAAAAACGGCCCCGAAAAACGCCCGAAATGAGCTTAAACGGCATCCGAAACGGTCCCGAACCGACTTCGTCTGTTCGCCACGTCGTAGCCAGCGGAACGAGCTTTCCGTGGCCACGAAAATCGCCGAATTCCGACATCGGTGTGCCAAGTTACAGTCCGGAGAGCCGAAACTGCTGCTTTTGTCGCACGCCGCGGCTCGTGTCGGGTGCGGGCGCTGCGGCGCGCAAGGCGAGGGTGAAAGGGAAGCAGAAGACCTCGATGGATCAGATACGGTGTGTTGCGGTAAGTGAAAAGAAGGTCGGAGGTTGGTGCCGACGACAAAAAGCGCCGAAGGCAAAAAGAGAGTGCAACACGAGGACTTCCCAGGAGGTCACCCATCCCAGTACTACTCTCGCCCAAGCACGCTTAACTTCAGAGTTCTGATGGGATCCGGTGCTTTAGTGCTAGTGTGATCGCACCCGTTACATGTTGCGCGAAAAAATGCTCTTATGCCTCACGCGGGAGCCGTGGGGGCCGCAACGCACGAACCGACTAGCCGTCATAAAAACGGCCCCGAAAAACGCCCGAAATGAGCTTAAACGGCATCCGAAACGGTCCCGAACCGACTTCGTCTGTTCGTCACGTCGTAGCCAGCGGAACGTGCTTTCCGTGGGCAGGAAAATCGCCGAATTTCGACATCGGCGTGCCAAGTTACGGTCCGGCGAGCCGGAACTGCTGCGTTTGTCGCACGCCGTGGCTCGTGTCGGGTGCCGGCGCTGCGGCGCGCAAGGCGAGGGTGAAAGGGAAGCAGAAGACCTCGATGGATCAGATACGGTGTGTTGCGGGAAGTGAAAAGAAGGTCGGAGGTTGGTGCCGACGACAAAAAAGCGCCGAAGGCAAAAAGAGAGTGCAACACGAGGACTTCCCAGGAGGTCACCCATCCCAGTACTACTCTCGCCCAAGCACGCTTAACTTCAGAGTTCTGATGGGATCCGGTGCTTTAGTGCTAGTGTGATCGCACCCGTTACATGTTGCGCGAAAAAATGCTCTTATGCCTCACGCGGGAGCCGTGGGGGCCGCAACGTACGAACCGACTAGCCGTCATAAAAACGGCCCCGAAAAACGCCCGAAATGAGCTTAAACGGCATCCGAAACGGTCCCGAACCGACTTCGTCTGTTCGCCACGTCGTAGCCAGCGGAACGAGCTTTCCGTGGCCACGAAAATCGCCGAATTCCGACATCGGTGTGCCAAGTTACAGTCCAGAGAGCCGGAACTGCTGCTTTTGTCGCACGCCGCGGCTCGTGTCGGGTGCGGGCGCTGCGGCGCGCAAGGCGAGGGTGAAAGGGAAGCAGAAGACCTTGATGGATCAGATACGGTGTGTTGCGGTAAGTGAAAAGAAGGTCGGAGGTTGGTGCCGACGACAAAAAAGCGCCGAAGGTAAATAGAGAGTGCAACACGAGGACTTCCCAGGAGGTCACCCATTCCAGTACTACTCTCGCCCAAGCACGCTTAACTTCGGAGTTCTGATGGGATCCGGTGCTTTAGTGCTGGTATGATCGCACCCGTTACATGTTGCGCGAAAAAATGCTCTTATGCCTCACGCGGGAGCCGTGGGGGCCGCAACGCACGAACCGACTAGCCGTCATAGAAATGGCCCCGAAAAACGCCCGAAACGAGCTTAAACGGCATCCGAAACGGTCCCGAACCGACTTCGTCTGTTCGTCACGTCGTAGCCAGCGGAACGTGCTTTCCGTGGCCAGGAAAATCGCCGAATTTCGACATCGGCGTGCCAAGTTACGGTCCGGCGAGCCGGAACTGCTGCGTTTGTCGCACGCCGCGGCTCGTGTCGGGTGCCGGCGCTGCGGCGCGCAAGGCGAGGGTGAAAGGGAAGCAGAAGACCTCGATGGATCAGATACGGTGTGTTGCGGGAAGTGAAAAGAAGGTCGGAGGTTGGTGCCGACGACAAAAAAGCGCCGAAGGCAAAAAGAGAGTGCAACACAAGGACTTCTCAGGAGGTCACCCATCCCAGTACTACTCTTGCTCAAGCACGCTTAACTTCAGAGTTCTGATGGGATCCGGTGCTTTAGTGCTGGTATGATCGCACCCGTTACATGTTGCGCGAAAAAATGCTCTTATGCCTCACGCGGGCGCCGTGGGGGCCGCAACGCACAAACCGACTAGCCGTCATAGAAACGCCCGAAATGAGCTTAAACGGCATCTGAAACGGTCCCGAACCGACTTCGTCTGTTCGTCACGTCGTAGCCAGCGGAACGAGCTTTCCGTGGCCAGGAAAATCGCCGAATTTCGACATCGGCGTGCCAAGTTACGGTCCGGCGAGCCGGAACTGCTGCGTTTGTCGCACGCCGCGGCTCGTGTCGGGTGCCGGCGCTGCGGCGTGCAAGGCGAGGGTGAAAGGGAAGCAGAAGACCTCGATGGATCAGATACGGTGTGTTGCGGGAAGTGAAAAGAAGGTCGGAGGTTGGTGCCGACGACAAAAAAGCGCCGAAGGCAAAAAGAGAGTGCAACACGAGGACTTCCCAGGAGGTCACCCATCCCAGTACTACTCTCGCCCAAGCACGCTTAACTTCAGAGTTCTGATGGGATCCGGTGCTTTAGTGCTAGTGTGATCGCACCCGTTACATGTTGCGCGAAAAAATGCTCTTATGCCTCACGCGGGAGCCGTGGGGGCCGCAACGCACGAACCGACTAGCCGTCATAAAAACGGCCCCGAAAAACGCCCGAAATGAGCTTAAACGGCATCCGAAACGGTCCCGAACCGACGTCGTCTGTTCGTCACGTCGTAGCCAGCGGAACGTGCTTTCCGTGGGCAGGAAAATCGCCGAATTTCGACATCGGCGTGCCAAGTTACGGTCCGGCGAGCCGGAACTGCTGCGTTTGTCGCACGCCGCGGCTCGTGTCGGGTGCCGGCGCTGCGGCGCGCAAGGCGAGGGTGAAAGGGAAGCAGAAGACCTCGATGGATCAGATACGGTGTGTTGCGGGAAGTGAAAAGAAGGTCGGAGGTTGGTGCCGACGACAAAAAAGCGCCGAAGGCAAAAAGAGAGTGCAACACAAGGACTTCCCAGGAGGTCACCCATCCCAGTACTACTCTCGCTCAAGCACGCTTAACTTCAGAGTTCTGATGGGATCCGGTGCTTTAGTGCTGGTATGATCGCACCCGTTACATGTTGCGCGAAAAAATGCTCTTATGCCTCACGCGGGAGCCGTGGGGGCCGCAACGCACAAACCGACTAGTCATCATAGAAACGCCCGAAATGATCTTAAACGGCATCTAAAACGGTCCCGAACCGACTTCGTCTGTTCGTCACGTCGTAGCCAGCGGAACGAGCTTTCCGTGGCCAGGAAAATCGCCGAATTTCGACATCGGCGTGCCAAGTTACGGTCTGGCGAGCCGGAACTGCTGCGTTTGTCGCACGCCGCGGCTCGTGTCGGGTGCCGGCGCTGCGGCGCGCAAGGCGAGGGTGAAAGGGAAGCAGAAGACCTCGATGGATCAGATACGGTGTGTTGCGGGAAGTGAAAAGAAGGTCGGAGGTTGGTGCCGACGACAAAAAAGCGCCGAAGGCAAAAAGAGAGTGCAACACGAGGACTTCCCAGGAGGTCACCCATCCCAGTACTACTCTCGCCCAAGCACGCTTAACTTCAGAGTTCTGATGGGATCCGGTGCTTTAGTGCTAGTGTGATCGCACCCGTTACATGTTGCGCCAAAAAATGCTCTTATGCCTCACGCGGGAGCCGTGGGGGCCGCAACGCACGAACCGACTAGCCGTCATAAAAACAGCCCCGAAAAACGCCCGAAATGAGCTTAAACGGCATCCGAAACGGTCCTGAACCGACTTCGTCTGTTCGCCACGTCGTAGCCAGCGGAACGAGCTTTCCGTGGCCACGAAAATCGCCGAATTCCGACATCGGTGTGCCAAGTTACAGTCCGGAGAGCCGGAACTGCTGCTTTTGTCGCACGCCGCGGCTCGTGTCGGGTGCGGGCGCTGCGGCGCGCAAGGCGAGGGTGAAAGGGAAGCAGAAGACCTCGATGGATCAGATACGGTGTGTTGCGGTAAGTGAAAAGAAGGTCGGAGGTTGGTGCCGACGACAAAAAGCGCCGAAGGCAAAAAGAGAGTGCAACACGAGGACTTCCCAGGAGGTCACCCATCCCAGTACTACTCTCGCCCAAGCACGCTTAACTTCAGAGTTCTGATGGGATCCGGTGCTTTAGTGCTAGTGTGATCGCACCCGTTACATGTTGCGCGAAAAAATGCTCTTATGCCTCACGCGGGAGCCGTGGGGGCCGCAACGCACGAACCGACTAGCCGTCATAAAAACGGCCCCGAAAAACGCCCGAAATGAGCTTAAACGGCATCCGAAACGGTCCCGAACCGACTTTGTCTGTTCGTCACGTCGTAGCGAGCGGAACGTGCTTTCCGTGGGCAGGAAAATCGCCGAATTTCGACATCGGCGTGCCAAGTTACGGTCCGGCGAGCCGGAACTGCTGCGTTTGTCGCACGCCGCGGCTCGTGTCGGGTGTCGGCGCTGCGGCGCGCAAGGCGAGGGTGAAAGGGAAGCAGAAGACCTCGATGGATCAGATACGGTGTGTTGCGGGAAGTGAAAAGAAGGTCGGAGGTTGGTGCCGACGACAAAAAAGCGCCGAAGGCAAAAAGAGAGTGCAACACGAGGACTTCCCAGGAGGTCACCCATCCCAGTACTACTCTCGCCCAAGCACGCTTAACTTCAGAGTTCTGATGGGATCCGGTGCTTTAGTGCTAGTGTGATCGCACCCGTTACATGTTGCGCGAAAAAATGCTCTTATGCCTCACGCGGGAGCCGTGGGGGCCGCAACGTACGAACCGACTAGCCGTCATAAAAACGGCCCCGAAAAACGCCCGAAATGAGCTTAAACGGCATCCGAAACGGTCCCGAACCGACTTCGTCTGTTCGCCACGTCGTAGCCAGCGGAACGAGCTTTCCGTGGCCACGAAAATCGCCGAATTCCGACATCGGTGTGCCAAGTTACAGTCCAGAGAGCCGGAACTGCTGCTTTTGTCGCACGCCGCGGCTCGTGTCGGGTGCGGGCGCTGCGGCGCGCAAGGCGAGGGTGAAAGGGAAGCAGAAGACCTTGATGGATCAGATACGGTGTGTTGCGGTAAGTGAAAAGAAGGTCGGAGGTTGGTGCCGACGACAAAAAAGCGCCGAAGGTAAATAGAGAGTGCAACACGAGGACTTCCCAGGAGGTCACCCATTCCAGTACTACTCTCGCCCAAGCACGCTTAACTTCGGAGTTCTGATGGGATCCGGTGCTTTAGTGCTGGTATGATCGCACCCGTTACATGTTGCGCGAAAAAATGCTCTTATGCCTCACGCGGGAGCCGTGGGGGCCGCAACGCACGAACCGACTAGCCGTCATAGAAACGGCCCCGAAAAACGCCCGAAACGAGCTTAAACGGCATCCGAAACGGTCCCGAACCGACTTCGTCTGTTCGCCACGTCGTAGCCAGCGGAACGAGCTTTCCGTGGCCACGAAAATCGCCGAATTCCGACATCGGCGTGCCAAGTTACGGTCCGGCGACCCGGAACTGCTGCGTTTGTCGCACGCCGCGGCTCGTGTCGGGTGCCGGCGCTGCGGCGCGCAAGGCGAGGGTGAAAGGGAAGCAGAAGACCTCGATGGATCAGATACGGTGTGTTGCGGGAAGTGAAAAGAAGTTCGGAGGTTGGTGCCGACGACAAAAAAGCGCCGAAGGCAAAAAGAGAGTGCAACACGAGGACTTCCCAGGAGGTCACCCATCCCAGTACTACTCTCGCCCAAGCACGCTTAACTTCAGAGTTCTGATGGGATCCGGTGCTTTAGTGCTAGTGTGATCGCACCCGTTACATGTTGCGCGAAAAAATGCTCTTATGCCTCACGCGGGAGCCGTGGGGGCCGCAACGCACGAACCGACTAGCCGTCATAAAAACGGCCCCGAAAAACGCCCGAAATGAGCTTAAACGGCATCCGAAACGGTCCCGAACCGACGTCGTCTGTTCGTCACGTCGTAGCCAGCGGAACGTGCTTTCCGTGGGCAGGAAAATCGCCGAATTTCGACATCGGCGTGCCAAGTTACGGTCCGGCGAGCCGGAACTGCTGCGTTTGTCGCACGCCGCGGCTCGTGTCGGGTGCCGGCGCTGCGGCGCGCAAGGCGAGGGTGAAAGGGAAGCAGAAGACCTCGATGGATCAGATACGGTGTGTTGCGGGAAGTGAAAAGAAGGTCGGAGGTTGGTGCCGACGACAAAAAAGCGCCGAAGGCAAAAAGAGAGTGCAACACAAGGACTTCCCAGGAGGTCACCCATCCCAGTACTACTCTCGCTCAAGCACGCTTAACTTCAGAGTTCTGATGGGATCCGGTGCTTTAGTGCTGGTATGATCGCACCCGTTACATGTTGCGCGAAAAAATGCTCTTATGCCTCACGCGGGAGCCGTGGGGGCCGCAACGCACAAACCGACTAGTCATCATAGAAACGCCCGAAATGATCTTAAACGGCATCTAAAACGGTCCCGAACCGACTTCGTCTGTTCGTCACGTCGTAGCCAGCGGAACGAGCTTTCCGTGGCCAGGAAAATCGCCGAATTTCGACATCGGCGTGCCAAGTTACGGTCTGGCGAGCCGGAACTGCTGCGTTTGTCGCACGCCGCGGCTCGTGTCGGGTGCCGGCGCTGCGGCGCGCAAGGCGAGGGTGAAAGGGAAGCAGAAGACCTCGATGGATCAGATACGGTGTGTTGCGGGAAGTGAAAAGAAGGTCGGAGGTTGGTGCCGACGACAAAAAAGCGCCGAAGGCAAAAAGAGAGTGCAACACGAGGACTTCCAAGGAGGTCACCCATCCCAGTACTACTCTCGCCCAAGCACGCTTAACTTCAGAGTTCTGATGGGATCCGGTGCTTTAGTGCTAGTGTGATCGCACCCGTTACATGTTGCGCCAAAAAATGCTCTTATGCCTCACGCGGGCGCCGTGGGGGCCGCAACGCACGAACCGACTAGCCGTCATAGAAACGCCCGAAATGAGCTTAAACGGCATCTGAAACGGTCCCGAACCGACTTCGTCTGTTCGTCACGTCGTAGCCAGCGGAACGAGCTTTCCGTGGCCAGGAAAATCGCCGAATTTCGACATCGGCGTGCCAAGTTACGGTCCGGCGAGCCGGAACTGCTGCGTTTGTCGCACACCGCGGCTCGTGTCGGGTGCCGGCGCTGCGGCGTGCAAGGCGAGGGTGAAAGTGAAGCAGAAGACCTCGATGGATCAGATACGGTGTGTTGCGGGAAGTGAAAAGAAGGTCGGAGGTTGGTGCCGACGACAAAAAAGCGCCGAAGGCAAAAAGAGAGTGCAACACGAGGACTTCCCAGGAGGTCACCCATCCCAGTACTACTCTCGCCCAAGCACGCTTAACTTCAGAGTTCTGATGGGATCCGGTGCTTTAGTGCTAGTGTGATCGCACCCGTTACATGTTGCGCGAAAAAATGCTCTTATGCCTCACGCGGGAGCCGTGGGGGCCGCAACGCACGAACCGACTAGCCGTCATAAAAACAGCCCCGAAAAACGCCCGAAATGAGCTTAAACGGCATCCGAAACGGTCCCGAACCGACTTCGTCTGTTCGTCACGTCGTAGCCAGCGGAACGTGCTTTCCGTGGGCAGGAAAATCGCCGAATTTCGACATCGGCGTGCCAAGTTACGGTCCGGCGAGCCGGAACTGCTGCGTTTGTCGCACGCCGCGGCTCGTGTCGGGTGCCGGCGCTGCGGCGCGCAAGGCGAGGGTGAAAGGGAAGCAGAAGACCTCGATGGATCAGATACGGTGTGTTGCGGGAAGTGAAAAGAAGGTCGGAGGTTGGTGCCGACGACAAAAAAGCGCCGAAGGCAAAAAGAGAGTGCAACACAAGGACTTCCCAGGAGGTCACCCATCCCAGTACTACTCTCGCCCAAGCACGCTTAACTTCAGAGTTCTGATGGGATCCGGTGCTTTAGTGCTGGTATGATCGCACCCGTTACATGTTGCGCGAAAAAATGCTCTTATGCCTCACGCGGGAGCCGTGGGGGCCGCAACGTACGAACCGACTAGCCGTCATAAAAACGGCCCCGAAAAACGCCCGAAATGAGCTTAAACGGCATCCGAAACGGTCCCGAACCGACTTCGTCTGTTCGCCACGTCGTAGCCAGCGGAACGAGCTTTCCGTGGCCACGAAAATCGCCGAATTCCGACATCGGTGTGCCAAGTTACAGTCCAGAGAGCCGGAACTGCTGCTTTTGTCGCACGCCGCGGCTCGTGTCGGGTGCGGGCGCTGCGGCGCGCAAGGCGAGGGTGAAAGGGAAGCAGAAGACCTTGATGGATCAGATACGGTGTGTTGCGGTAAGTGAAAAGAAGGTCGGAGGTTGGTGCCGACGACAAAAAAGCGCCGAAGGTAAATAGAGAGTGCAACACGAGGACTTCCCAGGAGGTCACCCATTCCAGTACTACTCTCGCCCAAGCACGCTTAACTTCGGAGTTCTGATGGGATACGGTGCTTTAGTGCTGGTATGATCGCACCCGTTACATGTTGCGCGAAAAAATGCTCTTATGCCTCACGCGGAAGCCGTGGGGGCCGCAACGCACAAACCGACTAGCCGTCATAGAAACGCCCCGAAAAACGCCCGAAACGAGCTTAAACGGCATCTGAAACGGTCCCGAACCGACTTCGTCTGTTCGTCACGTCGTAGCCAGCGGAACGTGCTTTCCGTGGCCAGGAAAATCGCCGAATTTCGACATCGGCGTGCCAAGTTACGGTCCGGCGAGCCGGAACTGCTGCGTTTGTCGCACGCCGCGGCTCGTGTCGGGTGCCGGCGCTGCGGCGCGCAAGGCGAGGGTGAAAGGGAAGCAGAAGACCTCGATGGATCAGATACGGTGTGTTGCGGGAAGTGAAAAGAAGGTCGGAGGTTGGTGCCGACGACAAAAAAGCGCCGAAGGCAAAAAGAGAGTGCAACACAAGGACTTCTCAGGAGGTCACCCATCCCAGTACTACTCTTGCTCAAGCACGCTTAACTTCAGAGTTCTGATGGGATCCGGTGCTTTAGTGCTGGTATGATCGCACCCGTTACATGTTGCGCGAAAAAATGCTCTTATGCCTCACGCGGGCGCCGTGGGGGCCGCAACGCACAAACCGACTAGCCGTCATAGAAACGCCCGAAATGAGCTTAAACGGCATCTGAAACGGTCCCGAACCGACTTCGTCTGTTCGTCACGTCGTAGCCAGCGGAACGAGCTTTCCGTGGCCAGGAAAATCGCCGAATTTCGACATCGGCGTGCCAAGTTACGGTCCGGCGAGCCGGAACTGCTGCGTTTGTCGCACGCCGCGGCTCGTGTCGGGTGCCGGCGCTGCGGCGTGCAAGGCGAGGGTGAAAGGGAAGCAGAAGACCTCGATGGATCAGATACGGTGTGTTGCGGGAAGTGAAAAGAAGGTCGGAGGTTGGTGCCGACGACAAAAAAGCGCCGAAGGCAAAAAGAGAGTGCAACACGAGGACTTCCCAGGAGGTCACCCATCCCAGTACTACTCTCGCCCAAGCACGCTTAACTTCAGAGTTCTGATGGGATCCGGTGCTTTAGTGCTAGTGTGATCGCACCCGTTACATGTTGCGCGAAAAAATGCTCTTATGCCTCACGCGGGAGCCGTGGGGGCCGCAACGCACGAACCGACTAGCCGTCATAAAAACGGCCCCGAAAAACGCCCGAAATGAGCTTAAACGGCATCCGAAACGGTCCCGAACCGACGTCGTCTGTTCGTCACGTCGTAGCCAGCGGAACGTGCTTTCCGTGGGCAGGAAAATCGCCGAATTTCGACATCGGCGTGCCAAGTTACGGTCCGGCGAGCCGGAACTGCTGCGTTTGTCGCACGCCGCGGCTCGTGTCGGGTGCCGGCGCTGCGGCGCGCAAGGCGAGGGTGAAAGGGAAGCAGAAGACCTCGATGGATCAGATACGGTGTGTTGCGGGAAGTGAAAAGAAGGTCGGAGGTTGGTGCCGACGACAAAAAAGCGCCGAAGGCAAAAAGAGAGTGCAACACAAGGACTTCCCAGGAGGTCACCCATCCCAGTACTACTCTCGCTCAAGCACGCTTAACTTCAGAGTTCTGATGGGATCCGGTGCTTTAGTGCTGGTATGATCGCACCCGTTACATGTTGCGCGAAAAAATGCTCTTATGCCTCACGCGGGAGCCGTGGGGGCCGCAACGCACAAACCGACTAGTCATCATAGAAACGCCCGAAATGATCTTAAACGGCATCTAAAACGGTCCCGAACCGACTTCGTCTGTTCGTCACGTCGTAGCCAGCGGAACGAGCTTTCCGTGGCCAGGAAAATCGCCGAATTTCGACATCGGCGTGCCAAGTTACGGTCTGGCGAGCCGGAACTGCTGCGTTTGTCGCACGCCGCGGCTCGTGTCGGGTGCCGGCGCTGCGGCGCGCAAGGCGAGGGTGAAAGGGAAGCAGAAGACCTCGATGGATCAGATACGGTGTGTTGCGGGAAGTGAAAAGAAGGTCGGAGGTTGGTGCCGACGACAAAAAAGCGCCGAAGGCAAAAAGAGAGTGCAACACGAGGACTTCCCAGGAGGTCACCCATCCCAGTACTACTCTCGCCCAAGCACGCTTAACTTCAGAGTTCTGATGGGATCCGGTGCTTTAGTGCTAGTGTGATCGCACCCGTTACATGTTGCGCCAAAAAATGCTCTTATGCCTCACGCGGGAGCCGTGGGGGCCGCAACGCACGAACCGACTAGCCGTCATAAAAACGGCCCCGAAAAACGCCCGAAATGAGCTTAAACGGCATCCGAAACGGTCCCGAACCGACTTCGTCTGTTCGTCACGTCGTAGCCAGCGGAACGTGCTTTCCGTGGGCAGGAAAATCGCCGAATTTCGACATCGGCGTGCCAAGTTACGGTCCGGCGAGCCGGAACTGCTGCGTTTGTCGCACGCCGCGGCTCGTGTCGGGTGCCGGCGCTGCGGCGCGCAAGGCGAGGGTGAAAGGGAAGCAGAAGACCTCGATGGATCAGATACGGTGTGTTGCGGGAAGTGAAAAGAAGGTCGGAGGTTGGTGCCGACGACAAAAAAGCGCCGAAGGCAAAAAGAGAGTGCAACACGAGGACTTCCCAGGAGGTCACCCATCCCAGTACTACTCTCGCCCAAGCACGCTAAACTTCAGAGTTCTGATGGGATCCGGTGCTTTAGTGCTAGTGTGATCGCACCCGTTACATGTTGCGCGAAAAAATGCTCTTATGCCTCACGCGGGAGTCGTGGGGGCCGCAACGTACGAACCGACTAGCCGTCATAAAAACGGCCCCGAAAAACGCCCGAAATGAGCTTAAACGGCATCCGAAACGGTCCCGAACCGACTTCGTCTGTTCGCCACGTCGTAGCCAGCGGAACGAGCTTTCCGTGGCCACGAAAATCGCCGAATTCCGACATCGGTGTGCCAAGTTACAGTCCAGAGAGCCGGAACTGCTGCTTTTGTCGCACGCCGCGGCTCGTGTCGGGTGCGGGCGCTGCGGCGCGCAAGGCGAGGGTGAAAGGGAAGCAGAAGACCTTGATGGATCAGATACGGTGTGTTGCGGTAAGTGAAAAGAAGGTCGGAGGTTGGTGCCGACGACAAAAAAGCGCCGAAGGTAAATAGAGAGTGCAACACGAGGACTTCCCAGGAGGTCACCCATTCCAGTACTACTCTCGCCCAAGCACGCTTAACTTCGGAGTTCTGATGGGATCCGGTGCTTTAGTGCTGGTATGATCGCACCCGTTACATGTTGCGCGAAAAAATGCTCTTATGCCTCACGCGGAAGCCGTGGGGGCCGCAACGCACAAACCGACTAGCCGTCATAGAAACGCCCCGAAAAACACCCGAAACGAGCTTAAACGGCATCTGAAACGGTCCCGAACCGACTTCGTCTGTTCGTCACGTCGTAGCCAGCGGAACGTGCTTTCCGTGGCCAGGAAAATCGCCGAATTTCGACATCGGCGTGCCAAGTTACGGTCCGGCGAGCCGGAACTGCTGCGTTTGTCGCACGCCGCGGCTCGTGTCGGGTGCCGGCGCTGCGGCGCGCAAGGCGAGGGTGAAAGGGAAGCAGAAGACCTCGATGGATCAGATACGGTGTGTTGCGGGAAGTGAAAAGAAGGTCGGAGGTTGGTGCCGACGACAAAAAAGCGCCGAAGGCAAAAAGAGAGTGCAACACAAGGACTTCTCAGGAGGTCACCCATCCCAGTACTACTCTTGCTCAAGCACGCTTAACTTCAGAGTTCTGATGGGATCCGGTGCTTTAGTGCTGGTATGATCGCACCCGTTACATGTTGCGCGAAAAAATGCTCTTATGCCTCACGCGGGCGCCGTGGGGGCCGCAACGCACAAACCGACTAGCCGTCATAGAAACGCCCGAAATGAGCTTAAACGGCATCTGAAACGGTCCCGAACCGACTTCGTCTGTTCGTCACGTCGTAGCCAGCGGAACGAGCTTTCCGTGGCCAGGAAAATCGCCGAATTTCGACATCGGCGTGCCAAGTTACGGTCCGGCGAGCCGGAACTGCTGCGTTTGTCGCACGCCGCGGCTCGTGTCGGGTGCCGGCGCTGCGGCGTGCAAGGCGAGGGTGAAAGGGAAGCAGAAGACCTCGATGGATCAGATACGGTGTGTTGCGGGAAGTGAAAAGAAGGTCGGAGGTTGGTGCCGACGACAAAAAAGCGCCGAAGGCAAAAAGAGAGTGCAACACGAGGACTTCCCAGGAGGTCACCCATCCCAGTACTACTCTCGCCCAAGCACGCTTAACTTCAGAGTTCTGATGGGATCCGGTGCTTTAGTGCTAGTGTGATCGCACCCGTTACATGTTGCGCGAAAAAATGCTCTTATGCCTCACGCGGGAGCCGTGGGGGCCGCAACGCACGAACCGACTAGCCGTCATAAAAACGGCCCCGAAAAACGCCCGAAATGAGCTTAAACGGCATCCGAAACGGTCCCGAACCGACGTCGTCTGTTCGTCACGTCGTAGCCAGCGGAACGTGCTTTCCGTGGGCAGGAAAATCGCCGAATTTCGACATCGGCGTGCCAAGTTACGGTCCGGCGAGCCGGAACTGCTGCGTTTGTCGCACGCCGCGGCTCGTGTCGGGTGCCGGCGCTGCGGCGCGCAAGGCGAGGGTGAAAGGGAAGCAGAAGACCTCGATGGATCAGATACGGTGTGTTGCGGGAAGTGAAAAGAAGGTCGGAGGTTGGTGCCGACGACAAAAAAGCGCCGAAGGCAAAAAGAGAGTGCAACACAAGGACTTCCCAGGAGGTCACCCATCCCAGTACTACTCTCGCTCAAGCACGCTTAACTTCAGAGTTCTGATGGGATCCGGTGCTTTAGTGCTGGTATGATCGCACCCGTTACATGTTGCGCGAAAAAATGCTCTTATGCCTCACGCGGGAGCCGTGGGGGCCGCAACGCACAAACCGACTAGTCATCATAGAAACGCCCGAAATGATCTTAAACGGCATCTAAAACGGTCCCGAACCGACTTCGTCTGTTCGTCACGTCGTAGCCAGCGGAACGAGCTTTCCGTGGCCAGGAAAATCGCCGAATTTCGACATCGGCGTGCCAAGTTACGGTCTGGCGAGCCGGAACTGCTGCGTTTGTCGCACGCCGCGGCTCGTGTCGGGTGCCGGCGCTGCGGCGCGCAAGGCGAGGGTGAAAGGGAAGCAGAAGACCTCGATGGATCAGATACGGTGTGTTGCGGGAAGTGAAAAGAAGGTCGGAGGTTGGTGCCGACGACAAAAAAGCGCCGAAGGCAAAAAGAGAGTGCAACACGAGGACTTCCCAGGAGGTCACCCATCCCAGTACTACTCTCGCCCAAGCACGCTTAACTTCAGAGTTCTGATGGGATCCGGTGCTTTAGTGCTAGTGTGATCGCACCCGTTACATGTTGCGCGAAAAAATGCTCTTATGCCTCACGCGGGAGCCGTGGGGGCCGCAACGCACGAACCGACTAGCCGTCATAAAAACAGCCCCGAAAAACGCCCGAAATGAGCTTAAACGGCATCCGAAACGGTCCTGAACCGACTTCGTCTGTTCGCCACGTCGTAGCCAGCGGAACGAGCTTTCCGTGGCCACGAAAATCGCCGAATTCCGACATCGGTGTGCCAAGTTACAGTCCGGAGAGCCGGAACTGCTGCTTTTGTCGCACGCCGCGGCTCGTGTCGGGTGCGGGCGCTGCGGCGCGCAAGGCGAGGGTGAAAGGGAAGCAGAAGACCTCGATGGATCAGATACGGTGTGTTGCGGTAAGTGAAAAGAAGGTCGGAGGTTGGTGCCGACGACAAAAAGCGCCGAAGGCAAAAAGAGAGTGCAACACGAGGACTTCCCAGGAGGTCACCCATCCCAGTACTACTCTCGCCCAAGCACGCTTAACTTCAGAGTTCTGATGGGATCCGGTGCTTTAGTGCTAGTGTGATCGCACCCGTTACATGTTGCGCGAAAAAATGCTCTTATGCCTCACGCGGGAGCCGTGGGGGCCGCAACGCACGAACCGACTAGCCGTCATAAAAACGGCCCCGAAAAACGCCCGAAACGAGCTTAAACGGCATCCGAAACGGTCCCGAACCGACTTCGTCTGTTCGTCACGTCGTAGCGAGCGGAACGTGCTTTCCGTGGGCAGGAAAATCGCCGAATTTCGACATCGGCGTGCCAAGTTACGGTCCGGCGAGCCGGAACTGCTGCGTTTGTCGCACGCCGCGGCTCGTGTCGGGTGTCGGCGCTGCGGCGCGCAAGGCGAGGGTGAAAGGGAAGCAGAAGACCTCGATGGATCAGATACGGTGTATTGCGGGAAGTGAAAAGAAGGTCGGAGGTTGGTGCCGACGACAAAAAAGCGCCGAAGGCAAAAAGAGAGTGCAACACGAGGACTTCCCAGGAGGTCACCCATCCCAGTACTACTCTCGCCCAAGCACGCTTAACTTCAGAGTTCTGATGGGATCCGGTGCTTTAGTGCTAGTGTGATCGCACCCGTTACATGTTGCGCGAAAAAATGCTCTTATGCCTCACGCGGGCGCCGTGGGGGCCGCAACGCACAAACCGACTAGCCGTCATAGAAACGCCCGAAATGAGCTTAAACGGCATCTGAAACGGTCCCGAACCGACTTCGTCTGTTCGTCACGTCGTAGCCAGCGGAACGAGCTTTCCGTGGCCAGGAAAATCGCCGAATTTCGACATCGGCGTGCCAAGTTACGGTCCGGCGAGCCGGAACTGCTGCGTTTGTCGCACGCCGCGGCTCGTGTCGGGTGCCGGCGCTGCGGCGTGCAAGGCGAGGGTGAAAGGGAAGCAGAAGACCTCGATGGATCAGATACGGTGTGTTGCGGGAAGTGAAAAGAAGGTCGGAGGTTGGTGCCGACGACAAAAAAGCGCCGAAGGCAAAAAGAGAGTGCAACACGAGGACTTCCCAGGAGGTCACCCATCCCAGTACTACTCTCGCCCAAGCACGCTTAACTTCAGAGTTCTGATGGGATCCGGTGCTTTAGTGCTAGTGTGATCGCACCCGTTACATGTTGCGCGAAAAAATGCTCTTATGCCTCACGCGGGAGCCGTGGGGGCCGCAACGCACGAACCGACTAGCCGTCATAAAAACGGCCCCGAAAAACGCCCGAAATGAGCTTAAACGGCATCCGAAACGGTCCCGAACCGACGTCGTCTGTTCGTCACGTCGTAGCCAGCGGAACGTGCTTTCCGTGGGCAGGAAAATCGCCGAATTTCGACATCGGCGTGCCAAGTTACGGTCCGGCGAGCCGGAACTGCTGCGTTTGTCGCACGCCGCGGCTCGTGTCGGGTGCCGGCGCTGCGGCGCGCAAGGCGAGGGTGAAAGGGAAGCAGAAGACCTCGATGGATCAGATACGGTGTGTTGCGGGAAGTGAAAAGAAGGTCGGAGGTTGGTGCCGACGACAAAAAAGCGCCGAAGGCAAAAAGAGAGTGCAACACAAGGACTTCCCAGGAGGTCACCCATCCCAGTACTACTCTCGCTCAAGCACGCTTAACTTCAGAGTTCTGATGGGATCCGGTGCTTTAGTGCTGGTATGATCGCACCCGTTACATGTTGCGCGAAAAAATGCTCTTATGCCTCACGCGGGAGCCGTGGGGGCCGCAACGCACAAACCGACTAGTCATCATAGAAACGCCCGAAATGATCTTAAACGGCATCTAAAACGGTCCCGAACCGACTTCGTCTGTTCGTCACGTCGTAGCCAGCGGAACGAGCTTTCCGTGGCCAGGAAAATCGCCGAATTTCGACATCGGCGTGCCAAGTTACGGTCTGGCGAGCCGGAACTGCTGCGTTTGTCGCACGCCGCGGCTCGTGTCGGGTGCCGGAGCTGCGGCGCGCAAGGCGAGGGTGAAAGGGAAGCAGAAGACCTCGATGGATCAGATACGGTGTGTTGCGGGAAGTGAAAAGAAGGTCGGAGGTTGGTGCCGACGACAAAAAAGCGCCGAAGGCAAAAAGAGAGTGCAACACGAGGACTTCCCAGGAGGTCACCCATCCCAGTACTACTCTCGCCCAAGCACGCTTAACTTCAGAGTTCTGATGGGATCCGGTGCTTTAGTGCTAGTGTGATCGCACCCGTTACATGTTGCGCGAAAAAATGCTCTTATGCCTCACGCGGGCGCCGTGGGGGCCGCAACGCACAAACCGACTAGCCGTCATAGAAACGCCCGAAATGAGCTTAAACGGCATCTGAAACGGTCCCGAACCGACTTCGTCTGTTCGTCACGTCGTAGCCAGCGGAACGAGCTTTCCGTGGCCAGGAAAATCGCCGAATTTCGACATCGGCGTGCCAAGTTACGGTCCGGCGAGCCGGAACTGCTGCGTTTGTCGCACGCCGCGGCTCGTGTCGGGTGCCGGCGCTGCGGCGTGCAAGGCGAGGGTGAAAGGGAAGCAGAAGACCTCGATGGATCAGATACGGTGTGTTGCGGGAAGTGAAAAGAAGGTCGGAGGTTGGTGCCGACGACAAAAAAGCGCCGAAGGCAAAAAGAGAGTGCAACACGAGGACTTCCCAGGAGGTCACCCATCCCAGTACTACTCTCGCCCAAGCACGCTTAACTTCAGAGTTCTGATGGGATCCGGTGCTTTAGTGCTAGTGTGATCGCACCCGTTACATGTTGCGCGAAAAAATGCTCTTATGCCTCACGCGGGAGCCGTGGGGGCCGCAACGCACGAACCGACTAGCCGTCATAAAAACGGCCCCGAAAAACGCCCGAAATGAGCTTAAACGGCATCCGAAACGGTCCCGAACCGACGTCGTCTGTTCGTCACGTCGTAGCCAGCGGAACGTGCTTTCCGTGGGCAGGAAAATCGCCGAATTTCGACATCGGCGTGCCAAGTTACGGTCCGGCGAGCCGGAACTGCTGCGTTTGTCGCACGCCGCGGCTCGTGTCGGGTGCCGGCGCTGCGGCGCGCAAGGCGAGGGTGAAAGGGAAGCAGAAGACCTCGATGGATCAGATACGGTGTGTTGCGGGAAGTGAAAAGAAGGTCGGAGGTTGGTGCCGACGACAAAAAAGCGCCGAAGGCAAAAAGAGAGTGCAACACAAGGACTTCCCAGGAGGTCACCCATCCCAGTACTACTCTCGCTCAAGCACGCTTAACTTCAGAGTTCTGATGGGATCCGGTGCTTTAGTGCTGGTATGATCGCACCCGTTACATGTTGCGCGAAAAAATGCTCTTATGCCTCACGCGGGAGCCGTGGGGGCCGCAACGCACAAACCGACTAGTCATCATAGAAACGCCCGAAATGATCTTAAACGGCATCTAAAACGGTCCCGAACCGACTTCGTCTGTTCGTCACGTCGTAGCCAGCGGAACGAGCTTTCCGTGGCCAGGAAAATCGCCGAATTTCGACATCGGCGTGCCAAGTTACGGTCTGGCGAGCCGGAACTGCTGCGTTTGTCGCACGCCGCGGCTCGTGTCGGGTGCCGGCGCTGCGGCGCGCAAGGCGAGGGTGAAAGGGAAGCAGAAGACCTCGATGGATCAGATACGGTGTGTTGCGGGAAGTGAAAAGAAGGTCGGAGGTTGGTGCCGACGACAAAAAAGCGCCGAAGGCAAAAAGAGAGTGCAACACGAGGACTTCCCAGGAGGTCACCCATCCCAGTACTACTCTCGCCCAAGCACGCTTAACTTCAGAGTTCTGATGGGATCCGGTGCTTTAGTGCTAGTGTGATCGCACCCGTTACATGTTGCGCCAAAAAATGCTCTTATGCCTCACGCGGGAGCCGTGGGGGCCGCAACGCACGAACCGACTAGCCGTCATAAAAACAGCCCCGAAAAACGCCCGAAATGAGCTTAAACGGCATCCGAAACGGTCCTGAACCGACTTCGTCTGTTCGCCACGTCGTAGCCAGCGGAACGAGCTTTCCGTGGCCACGAAAATCGCCGAATTCCGACATCGGTGTGCCAAGTTACAGTCCGGAGAGCCGGAACTGCTGCTTTTGTCGCACGCCGCGGCTCGTGTCGGGTGCGGGCGCTGCGGCGCGCAAGGCGAGGGTGAAAGGGAAGCAGAAGACCTCGATGGATCAGATACGGTGTGTTGCGGTAAGTGAAAAGAAGGTCGGAGGTTGGTGCCGACGACAAAAAGCGCCGAAGGCAAAAAGAGAGTGCAACACGAGGACTTCCCAGGAGGTCACCCATCCCAGTACTACTCTCGCCCAAGCACGCTTAACTTCAGAGTTCTGATGGGATCCGGTGCTTTAGTGCTAGTGTGATCGCACCCGTTACATGTTGCGCGAAAAAATGCTCTTATGCCTCACGCGGGAGCCGTGGGGGCCGCAACGCACGAACCGACTAGCCGTCATAAAAACGGCCCCGAAAAACGCCCGAAATGAGCTTAAACGGCATCCGAAACGGTCCCGAACCGACTTTGTCTGTTCGTCACGTCGTAGCGAGCGGAACGTGCTTTCCGTGGGCAGGAAAATCGCCGAATTTCGACATCGGCGTGCCAAGTTACGGTCCGGCGAGCCGGAACTGCTGCGTTTGTCGCACGCCGCGGCTCGTGTCGGGTGTCGGCGCTGCGGCGCGCAAGGCGAGGGTGAAAGGGAAGCAGAAGACCTCGATGGATCAGATACGGTGTGTTGCGGGAAGTGAAAAGAAGGTCGGAGGTTGGTGCCGACGACAAAAAAGCGCCGAAGGCAAAAAGAGAGTGCAACACGAGGACTTCCCAGGAGGTCACCCATCCCAGTACTACTCTCGCCCAAGCACGCTTAACTTCAGAGTTCTGATGGGATCCGGTGCTTTAGTGCTAGTGTGATCGCACCCGTTACATGTTGCGCGAAAAAATGCTCTTATGCCTCACGCGGGAGCCGTGGGGGCCGCAACGTACGAACCGACTAGCCGTCATAAAAACGGCCCCGAAAAACGCCCGAAATGAGCTTAAACGGCATCCGAAACGGTCCCGAACCGACTTCGTCTGTTCGCCACGTCGTAGCCAGCGGAACGAGCTTTCCGTGGCCACGAAAATCGCCGAATTCCGACATCGGTGTGCCAAGTTACAGTCCAGAGAGCCGGAACTGCTGCTTTTGTCGCACGCCGCGGCTCGTGTCGGGTGCGGGCGCTGCGGCGCGCAAGGCGAGGGTGAAAGGGAAGCAGAAGACCTTGATGGATCAGATACGGTGTGTTGCGGTAAGTGAAAAGAAGGTCGGAGGTTGGTGCCGACGACAAAAAAGCGCCGAAGGTAAATAGAGAGTGCAACACGAGGACTTCCCAGGAGGTCACCCATTCCAGTACTACTCTCGCCCAAGCACGCTTAACTTCGGAGTTCTGATGGGATCCGGTGCTTTAGTGCTGGTATGATCGCACCCGTTACATGTTGCGCGAAAAAATGCTCTTATGCCTCACGCGGGAGCCGTGGGGGCCGCAACGCACGAACCGACTAGCCGTCATAGAAACGGCCCCGAAAAACGCCCGAAACGAGCTTAAACGGCATCCGAAACGGTCCCGAACCGACTTCGTCTGTTCGCCACGTCGTAGCCAGCGGAACGAGCTTTCCGTGGCCACGAAAATCGCCGAATTCCGACATCGGCGTGCCAAGTTACGGTCCGGCGACCCGGAACTGCTGCGTTTGTCGCACGCCGCGGCTCGTGTCGGGTGCCGGCGCTGCGGCGCGCAAGGCGAGGGTGAAAGGGAAGCAGAAGACCTCGATGGATCAGATACGGTGTGTTGCGGGAAGTGAAAAGAAGTTCGGAGGTTGGTGCCGACGACAAAAAAGCGCCGAAGGCAAAAAGAGAGTGCAACACGAGGACTTCCCAGGAGGTCACCCATCCCAGTACTACTCTCGCCCAAGCACGCTTAACTTCAGAGTTCTGATGGGATCCGGTGCTTTAGTGCTAGTGTGATCGCACCCGTTACATGTTGCGCGAAAAAATGCTCTTATGCCTCACGCGGGAGCCGTGGGGGCCGCAACGCACGAACCGACTAGCCGTCATAAAAACGGCCCCGAAAAACGCCCGAAATGAGCTTAAACGGCATCCGAAACGGTCCCGAACCGACGTCGTCTGTTCGTCACGTCGTAGCCAGCGGAACGTGCTTTCCGTGGGCAGGAAAATCGCCGAATTTCGACATCGGCGTGCCAAGTTACGGTCCGGCGAGCCGGAACTGCTGCGTTTGTCGCACGCCGCGGCTCGTGTCGGGTGCCGGCGCTGCGGCGCGCAAGGCGAGGGTGAAAGGGAAGCAGAAGACCTCGATGGATCAGATACGGTGTGTTGCGGGAAGTGAAAAGAAGGTCGGAGGTTGGTGCCGACGACAAAAAAGCGCCGAAGGCAAAAAGAGAGTGCAACACAAGGACTTCCCAGGAGGTCACCCATCCCAGTACTACTCTCGCTCAAGCACGCTTAACTTCAGAGTTCTGATGGGATCCGGTGCTTTAGTGCTGGTATGATCGCACCCGTTACATGTTGCGCGAAAAAATGCTCTTATGCCTCACGCGGGAGCCGTGGGGGCCGCAACGCACAAACCGACTAGTCATCATAGAAACGCCCGAAATGATCTTAAACGGCATCTAAAACGGTCCCGAACCGACTTCGTCTGTTCGTCACGTCGTAGCCAGCGGAACGAGCTTTCCGTGGCCAGGAAAATCGCCGAATTTCGACATCGGCGTGCCAAGTTACGGTCTGGCGAGCCGGAACTGCTGCGTTTGTCGCACGCCGCGGCTCGTGTCGGGTGCCGGCGCTGCGGCGCGCAAGGCGAGGGTGAAAGGGAAGCAGAAGACCTCGATGGATCAGATACGGTGTGTTGCGGGAAGTGAAAAGAAGGTCGGAGGTTGGTGCCGACGACAAAAAAGCGCCGAAGGCAAAAAGAGAGTGCAACACGAGGACTTCCAAGGAGGTCACCCATCCCAGTACTACTCTCGCCCAAGCACGCTTAACTTCAGAGTTCTGATGGGATCCGGTGCTTTAGTGCTAGTGTGATCGCACCCGTTACATGTTGCGCCAAAAAATGCTCTTATGCCTCACGCGGGCGCCGTGGGGGCCGCAACGCACGAACCGACTAGCCGTCATAGAAACGCCCGAAATGAGCTTAAACGGCATCTGAAACGGTCCCGAACCGACTTCGTCTGTTCGTCACGTCGTAGCCAGCGGAACGAGCTTTCCGTGGCCAGGAAAATCGCCGAATTTCGACATCGGCGTGCCAAGTTACGGTCCGGCGAGCCGGAACTGCTGCGTTTGTCGCACACCGCGGCTCGTGTCGGGTGCCGGCGCTGCGGCGTGCAAGGCGAGGGTGAAAGTGAAGCAGAAGACCTCGATGGATCAGATACGGTGTGTTGCGGGAAGTGAAAAGAAGGTCGGAGGTTGGTGCCGACGACAAAAAAGCGCCGAAGGCAAAAAGAGAGTGCAACACGAGGACTTCCCAGGAGGTCACCCATCCCAGTACTACTCTCGCCCAAGCACGCTTAACTTCAGAGTTCTGATGGGATCCGGTGCTTTAGTGCTAGTGTGATCGCACCCGTTACATGTTGCGCGAAAAAATGCTCTTATGCCTCACGCGGGAGCCGTGGGGGCCGCAACGCACGAACCGACTAGCCGTCATAAAAACAGCCCCGAAAAACGCCCGAAATGAGCTTAAACGGCATCCGAAACGGTCCCGAACCGACTTCGTCTGTTCGTCACGTCGTAGCCAGCGGAACGTGCTTTCCGTGGGCAGGAAAATCGCCGAATTTCGACATCGGCGTGCCAAGTTACGGTCCGGCGAGCCGGAACTGCTGCGTTTGTCGCACGCCGCGGCTCGTGTCGGGTGCCGGCGCTGCGGCGCGCAAGGCGAGGGTGAAAGGGAAGCAGAAGACCTCGATGGATCAGATACGGTGTGTTGCGGGAAGTGAAAAGAAGGTCGGAGGTTGGTGCCGACGACAAAAAAGCGCCGAAGGCAAAAAGAGAGTGCAACACAAGGACTTCCCAGGAGGTCACCCATCCCAGTACTACTCTCGCCCAAGCACGCTTAACTTCAGAGTTCTGATGGGATCCGGTGCTTTAGTGCTGGTATGATCGCACCCGTTACATGTTGCGCGAAAAAATGCTCTTATGCCTCACGCGGGAGCCGTGGGGGCCGCAACGTACGAACCGACTAGCCGTCATAAAAACGGCCCCGAAAAACGCCCGAAATGAGCTTAAACGGCATCCGAAACGGTCCCGAACCGACTTCGTCTGTTCGCCACGTCGTAGCCAGCGGAACGAGCTTTCCGTGGCCACGAAAATCGCCGAATTCCGACATCGGTGTGCCAAGTTACAGTCCAGAGAGCCGGAACTGCTGCTTTTGTCGCACGCCGCGGCTCGTGTCGGGTGCGGGCGCTGCGGCGCGCAAGGCGAGGGTGAAAGGGAAGCAGAAGACCTTGATGGATCAGATACGGTGTGTTGCGGTAAGTGAAAAGAAGGTCGGAGGTTGGTGCCGACGACAAAAAAGCGCCGAAGGTAAATAGAGAGTGCAACACGAGGACTTCCCAGGAGGTCACCCATTCCAGTACTACTCTCGCCCAAGCACGCTTAACTTCGGAGTTCTGATGGGATACGGTGCTTTAGTGCTGGTATGATCGCACCCGTTACATGTTGCGCGAAAAAATGCTCTTATGCCTCACGCGGAAGCCGTGGGGGCCGCAACGCACAAACCGACTAGCCGTCATAGAAACGCCCCGAAAAACGCCCGAAACGAGCTTAAACGGCATCTGAAACGGTCCCGAACCGACTTCGTCTGTTCGTCACGTCGTAGCCAGCGGAACGTGCTTTCCGTGGCCAGGAAAATCGCCGAATTTCGACATCGGCGTGCCAAGTTACGGTCCGGCGAGCCGGAACTGCTGCGTTTGTCGCACGCCGCGGCTCGTGTCGGGTGCCGGCGCTGCGGCGCGCAAGGCGAGGGTGAAAGGGAAGCAGAAGACCTCGATGGATCAGATACGGTGTGTTGCGGGAAGTGAAAAGAAGGTCGGAGGTTGGTGCCGACGACAAAAAAGCGCCGAAGGCAAAAAGAGAGTGCAACACAAGGACTTCTCAGGAGGTCACCCATCCCAGTACTACTCTTGCTCAAGCACGCTTAACTTCAGAGTTCTGATGGGATCCGGTGCTTTAGTGCTGGTATGATCGCACCCGTTACATGTTGCGCGAAAAAATGCTCTTATGCCTCACGCGGGCGCCGTGGGGGCCGCAACGCACAAACCGACTAGCCGTCATAGAAACGCCCGAAATGAGCTTAAACGGCATCTGAAACGGTCCCGAACCGACTTCGTCTGTTCGTCACGTCGTAGCCAGCGGAACGAGCTTTCCGTGGCCAGGAAAATCGCCGAATTTCGACATCGGCGTGCCAAGTTACGGTCCGGCGAGCCGGAACTGCTGCGTTTGTCGCACGCCGCGGCTCGTGTCGGGTGCCGGCGCTGCGGCGTGCAAGGCGAGGGTGAAAGGGAAGCAGAAGACCTCGATGGATCAGATACGGTGTGTTGCGGGAAGTGAAAAGAAGGTCGGAGGTTGGTGCCGACGACAAAAAAGCGCCGAAGGCAAAAAGAGAGTGCAACACGAGGACTTCCCAGGAGGTCACCCATCCCAGTACTACTCTCGCCCAAGCACGCTTAACTTCAGAGTTCTGATGGGATCCGGTGCTTTAGTGCTAGTGTGATCGCACCCGTTACATGTTGCGCGAAAAAATGCTCTTATGCCTCACGCGGGAGCCGTGGGGGCCGCAACGCACGAACCGACTAGCCGTCATAAAAACGGCCCCGAAAAACGCCCGAAATGAGCTTAAACGGCATCCGAAACGGTCCCGAACCGACGTCGTCTGTTCGTCACGTCGTAGCCAGCGGAACGTGCTTTCCGTGGGCAGGAAAATCGCCGAATTTCGACATCGGCGTGCCAAGTTACGGTCCGGCGAGCCGGAACTGCTGCGTTTGTCGCACGCCGCGGCTCGTGTCGGGTGCCGGCGCTGCGGCGCGCAAGGCGAGGGTGAAAGGGAAGCAGAAGACCTCGATGGATCAGATACGGTGTGTTGCGGGAAGTGAAAAGAAGGTCGGAGGTTGGTGCCGACGACAAAAAAGCGCCGAAGGCAAAAAGAGAGTGCAACACAAGGACTTCCCAGGAGGTCACCCATCCCAGTACTACTCTCGCTCAAGCACGCTTAACTTCAGAGTTCTGATGGGATCCGGTGCTTTAGTGCTGGTATGATCGCACCCGTTACATGTTGCGCGAAAAAATGCTCTTATGCCTCACGCGGGAGCCGTGGGGGCCGCAACGCACAAACCGACTAGTCATCATAGAAACGCCCGAAATGATCTTAAACGGCATCTAAAACGGTCCCGAACCGACTTCGTCTGTTCGTCACGTCGTAGCCAGCGGAACGAGCTTTCCGTGGCCAGGAAAATCGCCGAATTTCGACATCGGCGTGCCAAGTTACGGTCTGGCGAGCCGGAACTGCTGCGTTTGTCGCACGCCGCGGCTCGTGTCGGGTGCCGGCGCTGCGGCGCGCAAGGCGAGGGTGAAAGGGAAGCAGAAGACCTCGATGGATCAGATACGGTGTGTTGCGGGAAGTGAAAAGAAGGTCGGAGGTTGGTGCCGACGACAAAAAAGCGCCGAAGGCAAAAAGAGAGTGCAACACGAGGACTTCCCAGGAGGTCACCCATCCCAGTACTACTCTCGCCCAAGCACGCTTAACTTCAGAGTTCTGATGGGATCCGGTGCTTTAGTGCTAGTGTGATCGCACCCGTTACATGTTGCGCCAAAAAATGCTCTTATGCCTCACGCGGGAGCCGTGGGGGCCGCAACGCACGAACCGACTAGCCGTCATAAAAACGGCCCCGAAAAACGCCCGAAATGAGCTTAAACGGCATCCGAAACGGTCCCGAACCGACTTCGTCTGTTCGTCACGTCGTAGCCAGCGGAACGTGCTTTCCGTGGGCAGGAAAATCGCCGAATTTCGACATCGGCGTGCCAAGTTACGGTCCGGCGAGCCGGAACTGCTGCGTTTGTCGCACGCCGCGGCTCGTGTCGGGTGCCGGCGCTGCGGCGCGCAAGGCGAGGGTGAAAGGGAAGCAGAAGACCTCGATGGATCAGATACGGTGTGTTGCGGGAAGTGAAAAGAAGGTCGGAGGTTGGTGCCGACGACAAAAAAGCGCCGAAGGCAAAAAGAGAGTGCAACACGAGGACTTCCCAGGAGGTCACCCATCCCAGTACTACTCTCGCCCAAGCACGCTAAACTTCAGAGTTCTGATGGGATCCGGTGCTTTAGTGCTAGTGTGATCGCACCCGTTACATGTTGCGCGAAAAAATGCTCTTATGCCTCACGCGGGAGTCGTGGGGGCCGCAACGTACGAACCGACTAGCCGTCATAAAAACGGCCCCGAAAAACGCCCGAAATGAGCTTAAACGGCATCCGAAACGGTCCCGAACCGACTTCGTCTGTTCGCCACGTCGTAGCCAGCGGAACGAGCTTTCCGTGGCCACGAAAATCGCCGAATTCCGACATCGGTGTGCCAAGTTACAGTCCAGAGAGCCGGAACTGCTGCTTTTGTCGCACGCCGCGGCTCGTGTCGGGTGCGGGCGCTGCGGCGCGCAAGGCGAGGGTGAAAGGGAAGCAGAAGACCTTGATGGATCAGATACGGTGTGTTGCGGTAAGTGAAAAGAAGGTCGGAGGTTGGTGCCGACGACAAAAAAGCGCCGAAGGTAAATAGAGAGTGCAACACGAGGACTTCCCAGGAGGTCACCCATTCCAGTACTACTCTCGCCCAAGCACGCTTAACTTCGGAGTTCTGATGGGATCCGGTGCTTTAGTGCTGGTATGATCGCACCCGTTACATGTTGCGCGAAAAAATGCTCTTATGCCTCACGCGGAAGCCGTGGGGGCCGCAACGCACAAACCGACTAGCCGTCATAGAAACGCCCCGAAAAACACCCGAAACGAGCTTAAACGGCATCTGAAACGGTCCCGAACCGACTTCGTCTGTTCGTCACGTCGTAGCCAGCGGAACGTGCTTTCCGTGGCCAGGAAAATCGCCGAATTTCGACATCGGCGTGCCAAGTTACGGTCCGGCGAGCCGGAACTGCTGCGTTTGTCGCACGCCGCGGCTCGTGTCGGGTGCCGGCGCTGCGGCGCGCAAGGCGAGGGTGAAAGGGAAGCAGAAGACCTCGATGGATCAGATACGGTGTGTTGCGGGAAGTGAAAAGAAGGTCGGAGGTTGGTGCCGACGACAAAAAAGCGCCGAAGGCAAAAAGAGAGTGCAACACAAGGACTTCTCAGGAGGTCACCCATCCCAGTACTACTCTTGCTCAAGCACGCTTAACTTCAGAGTTCTGATGGGATCCGGTGCTTTAGTGCTGGTATGATCGCACCCGTTACATGTTGCGCGAAAAAATGCTCTTATGCCTCACGCGGGCGCCGTGGGGGCCGCAACGCACAAACCGACTAGCCGTCATAGAAACGCCCGAAATGAGCTTAAACGGCATCTGAAACGGTCCCGAACCGACTTCGTCTGTTCGTCACGTCGTAGCCAGCGGAACGAGCTTTCCGTGGCCAGGAAAATCGCCGAATTTCGACATCGGCGTGCCAAGTTACGGTCCGGCGAGCCGGAACTGCTGCGTTTGTCGCACGCCGCGGCTCGTGTCGGGTGCCGGCGCTGCGGCGTGCAAGGCGAGGGTGAAAGGGAAGCAGAAGACCTCGATGGATCAGATACGGTGTGTTGCGGGAAGTGAAAAGAAGGTCGGAGGTTGGTGCCGACGACAAAAAAGCGCCGAAGGCAAAAAGAGAGTGCAACACGAGGACTTCCCAGGAGGTCACCCATCCCAGTACTACTCTCGCCCAAGCACGCTTAACTTCAGAGTTCTGATGGGATCCGGTGCTTTAGTGCTAGTGTGATCGCACCCGTTACATGTTGCGCGAAAAAATGCTCTTATGCCTCACGCGGGAGCCGTGGGGGCCGCAACGCACGAACCGACTAGCCGTCATAAAAACGGCCCCGAAAAACGCCCGAAATGAGCTTAAACGGCATCCGAAACGGTCCCGAACCGACGTCGTCTGTTCGTCACGTCGTAGCCAGCGGAACGTGCTTTCCGTGGGCAGGAAAATCGCCGAATTTCGACATCGGCGTGCCAAGTTACGGTCCGGCGAGCCGGAACTGCTGCGTTTGTCGCACGCCGCGGCTCGTGTCGGGTGCCGGCGCTGCGGCGCGCAAGGCGAGGGTGAAAGGGAAGCAGAAGACCTCGATGGATCAGATACGGTGTGTTGCGGGAAGTGAAAAGAAGGTCGGAGGTTGGTGCCGACGACAAAAAAGCGCCGAAGGCAAAAAGAGAGTGCAACACAAGGACTTCCCAGGAGGTCACCCATCCCAGTACTACTCTCGCTCAAGCACGCTTAACTTCAGAGTTCTGATGGGATCCGGTGCTTTAGTGCTGGTATGATCGCACCCGTTACATGTTGCGCGAAAAAATGCTCTTATGCCTCACGCGGGAGCCGTGGGGGCCGCAACGCACAAACCGACTAGTCATCATAGAAACGCCCGAAATGATCTTAAACGGCATCTAAAACGGTCCCGAACCGACTTCGTCTGTTCGTCACGTCGTAGCCAGCGGAACGAGCTTTCCGTGGCCAGGAAAATCGCCGAATTTCGACATCGGCGTGCCAAGTTACGGTCTGGCGAGCCGGAACTGCTGCGTTTGTCGCACGCCGCGGCTCGTGTCGGGTGCCGGCGCTGCGGCGCGCAAGGCGAGGGTGAAAGGGAAGCAGA
Source organism: Nuphar pumila (assembly GCF_984573655.1). NCBI lineage: Eukaryota > Viridiplantae > Streptophyta > Magnoliopsida > Nymphaeales > Nymphaeaceae > Nuphar > Nuphar pumila. The sequence continues at coordinate 161,656,277 of NC_143249.1, read as the reverse complement.
AGACCTCGATGGATCAGATACGGTGTGTTGCGGGAAGTGAAAAGAAGGTCGGAGGTTGGTGCCGACGACAAAAAAGCGCCGAAGGCAAAAAGAGAGTGCAACACGAGGACTTCCCAGGAGGTCACCCATCCCAGTACTACTCTCGCCCAAGCACGCTTAACTTCAGAGTTCTGATGGGATCCGGTGCTTTAGTGCTAGTGTGATCGCACCCGTTACATGTTGCGCGAAAAAATGCTCTTATGCCTCACGCGGGAGCCGTGGGGGCCGCAACGCACGAACCGACTAGCCGTCATAAAAACAGCCCCGAAAAACGCCCGAAATGAGCTTAAACGGCATCCGAAACGGTCCTGAACCGACTTCGTCTGTTCGCCACGTCGTAGCCAGCGGAACGAGCTTTCCGTGGCCACGAAAATCGCCGAATTCCGACATCGGTGTGCCAAGTTACAGTCCGGAGAGCCGGAACTGCTGCTTTTGTCGCACGCCGCGGCTCGTGTCGGGTGCGGGCGCTGCGGCGCGCAAGGCGAGGGTGAAAGGGAAGCAGAAGACCTCGATGGATCAGATACGGTGTGTTGCGGTAAGTGAAAAGAAGGTCGGAGGTTGGTGCCGACGACAAAAAGCGCCGAAGGCAAAAAGAGAGTGCAACACGAGGACTTCCCAGGAGGTCACCCATCCCAGTACTACTCTCGCCCAAGCACGCTTAACTTCAGAGTTCTGATGGGATCCGGTGCTTTAGTGCTAGTGTGATCGCACCCGTTACATGTTGCGCGAAAAAATGCTCTTATGCCTCACGCGGGAGCCGTGGGGGCCGCAACGCACGAACCGACTAGCCGTCATAAAAACGGCCCCGAAAAACGCCCGAAACGAGCTTAAACGGCATCCGAAACGGTCCCGAACCGACTTCGTCTGTTCGTCACGTCGTAGCGAGCGGAACGTGCTTTCCGTGGGCAGGAAAATCGCCGAATTTCGACATCGGCGTGCCAAGTTACGGTCCGGCGAGCCGGAACTGCTGCGTTTGTCGCACGCCGCGGCTCGTGTCGGGTGTCGGCGCTGCGGCGCGCAAGGCGAGGGTGAAAGGGAAGCAGAAGACCTCGATGGATCAGATACGGTGTATTGCGGGAAGTGAAAAGAAGGTCGGAGGTTGGTGCCGACGACAAAAAAGCGCCGAAGGCAAAAAGAGAGTGCAACACGAGGACTTCCCAGGAGGTCACCCATCCCAGTACTACTCTCGCCCAAGCACGCTTAACTTCAGAGTTCTGATGGGATCCGGTGCTTTAGTGCTAGTGTGATCGCACCCGTTACATGTTGCGCGAAAAAATGCTCTTATGCCTCACGCGGGCGCCGTGGGGGCCGCAACGCACAAACCGACTAGCCGTCATAGAAACGCCCGAAATGAGCTTAAACGGCATCTGAAACGGTCCCGAACCGACTTCGTCTGTTCGTCACGTCGTAGCCAGCGGAACGAGCTTTCCGTGGCCAGGAAAATCGCCGAATTTCGACATCGGCGTGCCAAGTTACGGTCCGGCGAGCCGGAACTGCTGCGTTTGTCGCACGCCGCGGCTCGTGTCGGGTGCCGGCGCTGCGGCGTGCAAGGCGAGGGTGAAAGGGAAGCAGAAGACCTCGATGGATCAGATACGGTGTGTTGCGGGAAGTGAAAAGAAGGTCGGAGGTTGGTGCCGACGACAAAAAAGCGCCGAAGGCAAAAAGAGAGTGCAACACGAGGACTTCCCAGGAGGTCACCCATCCCAGTACTACTCTCGCCCAAGCACGCTTAACTTCAGAGTTCTGATGGGATCCGGTGCTTTAGTGCTAGTGTGATCGCACCCGTTACATGTTGCGCGAAAAAATGCTCTTATGCCTCACGCGGGAGCCGTGGGGGCCGCAACGCACGAACCGACTAGCCGTCATAAAAACGGCCCCGAAAAATGCCCGAAATGAGCTTAAACGGCATCCGAAACGGTCCCGAACCGACGTCGTCTGTTCGTCACGTCGTAGCCAGCGGAACGTGCTTTCCGTGGGCAGGAAAATCGCCGAATTTCGACATCGGCGTGCCAAGTTACGGTCCGGCGAGCCGGAACTGCTGCGTTTGTCGCACGCCGCGGCTCGTGTCGGGTGCCGGCGCTGCGGCGCGCAAGGCGAGGGTGAAAGGGAAGCAGAAGACCTCGATGGATCAGATACGGTGTGTTGCGGGAAGTGAAAAGAAGGTCGGAGGTTGGTGCCGACGACAAAAAAGCGCCGAAGGCAAAAAGAGAGTGCAACACAAGGACTTCCCAGGAGGTCACCCATCCCAGTACTACTCTCGCTCAAGCACGCTTAACTTCAGAGTTCTGATGGGATCCGGTGCTTTAGTGCTGGTATGATCGCACCCGTTACATGTTGCGCGAAAAAATGCTCTTATGCCTCACGCGGGAGCCGTGGGGGCCGCAACGCACAAACCGACTAGTCATCATAGAAACGCCCGAAATGATCTTAAACGGCATCTAAAACGGTCCCGAACCGACTTCGTCTGTTCGTCACGTCGTAGCCAGCGGAACGAGCTTTCCGTGGCCAGGAAAATCGCCGAATTTCGACATCGGCGTGCCAAGTTACGGTCTGGCGAGCCGGAACTGCTGCGTTTGTCGCACGCCGCGGCTCGTGTCGGGTGCCGGAGCTGCGGCGCGCAAGGCGAGGGTGAAAGGGAAGCAGAAGACCTCGATGGATCAGATACGGTGTGTTGCGGGAAGTGAAAAGAAGGTCGGAGGTTGGTGCCGACGACAAAAAAGCGCCGAAGGCAAAAAGAGAGTGCAACACGAGGACTTCCCAGGAGGTCACCCATCCCAGTACTACTCTCGCCCAAGCACGCTTAACTTCAGAGTTCTGATGGGATCCGGTGCTTTAGTGCTAGTGTGATCGCACCCGTTACATGTTGCGCCAAAAAATGCTCTTATGCCTCACGCGGGAGCCGTGGGGGCCGCAACGCACGAACCGACTAGCCGTCATAAAAACGGCCCCGAAAAACGCCCGAAATGAGCTTAAACGGCATCCGAAACGGTCCTGAACCGACTTCGTCTGTTCGCCACGTCGTAGCCAGCGGAACGAGCTTTCCGTGGCCACGAAAATCGCCGAATTCCGACATCGGTGTGCCAAGTTACAGTCCGGAGAGCCGGAACTGCTGCTTTTGTCGCACGCCGCGGCTCGTGTCGGGTGCGGGCGCTGCGGCGCGCAAGGCGAGGGTGAAAGGGAAGCAGAAGACCTCGATGGATCAGATACGGTGTGTTGCGGTAAGTGAAAAGAAGGTCGGAGGTTGGTGCCGACGACAAAAAGCGCCGAAGGCAAAAAGAGAGTGCAACACGAGGACTTCCCAGGAGGTCACCCATCCCAGTACTACTCTCGCCCAAGCACGCTTAACTTCAGAGTTCTGATGGGATCCGGTGCTTTAGTGCTAGTGTGATCGCACCCGTTACATGTTGCGCGAAAAAATGCTCTTATGCCTCACGCGGGAGCCGTGGGGGCCGCAACGCACGAACCGACTAGCCGTCATAAAAACGGCCCCGAAAAACGCCTGAAATGAGCTTAAACGGCATCCGAAACGGTCCCGAACCGACTTCGTCTGTTCGTCACGTCGTAGCCAGCGGAACGTGCTTTCCGTGGGCAGGAAAATCGCCGAATTTCGACATCGGCGTGCCAAGTTACGGTCCGGCGAGCCGGAACTGCTGCGTTTGTCGCACGCCGCGGCTCGTGTCGGGTGCCGGCGCTGCGGCGCGCAAGGCGAGGGTGAAAGGGAAGCAGAAGACCTCGATGGATCAGATACGGTGTGTTGCGGGAAGTGAAAAGAAGGTCGGAGGTTGGTGCCGACGACAAAAAAGCGCCGAAGGCAAAAAGAGAGTGCAACACGAGGACTTCCCAGGAGGTCACCCATCCCAGTACTACTCTCGCCCAAGCACGCTTAACTTCAGAGTTCTGATGGGATCCGGTGCTTTAGTGCTAGTGTGATCGCACCCGTTACATGTTGCGCGAAAAAATGCTCTTATGCCTCACGCGGGAGCCGTGGGGGCCGCAACGTACGAACCGACTAGCCGTCATAAAAACGGCCCCGAAAAACGCCCGAAATGAGCTTAAACGGCATCCGAAACGGTCCCGAACCGACTTCGTCTGTTCGCCACGTCGTAGCCAGCGGAACGAGCTTTCCGTGGCCACGAAAATCGCCGAATTCCGACATCGGTGTGCCAAGTTACATTCCAGAGAGCCGGAACTGCTGCTTTTGTCGCACGCCGCGGCTCGTGTCGGGTGCGGGCGCTGCGGCGCGCAAGGCGAGGGTGAAAGGGAAGCAGAAGACCTTGATGGATCAGATACGGTGTGTTGCGGTAAGTGAAAAGAAGGTCGAAGGTTGGTGCCGACGACAAAAAAGCGCCGAAGGTAAATAGAGAGTGCAACACGAGGACTTCCCAGGAGGTCACCCATTCCAGTACTACTCTCGCCCAAGCACGCTTAACTTCGGAGTTCTGATGGGATCCGGTGCTTTAGTGCTGGTATGATCGCACCCGTTACATGTTGCGCGAAAAAATGCTCTTATGCCTCACGCGGGAGCCGTGGGGGCCGCAACGCACGAACCGACTAGCCGTCATAGAAACGGCCGCGAAAAACGCCCGAAACGAGCTTAAACGGCATCCGAAACGGTCCCGAACCGACTTTGTCTGTTCGCCACGTCGTAGCCAGCGGAACGAGCTTTCCGTGGCCACGAAAATCGCCGAATTCCGACATCGGCGTGCCAAGTTACGGTCCGGCGACCCGGAACTGCTGCGTTTGTCGCACGCCGCGGCTCGTGTCGGGTGCCGGCGCTGCGGCGCGCAAGGCGAGGGTGAAAGGGAAGCAGAAGACCTCGATGGATCAGATACGGTGTGTTGCGGGAAGTGAAAAGAAGGTCGGAGGTTGGTGCCGACGACAAAAAAGCGCCGAAGGCAAAAAGAGAGTGCAACACGAGGACTTCCCAGGAGGTCACCCATCCCAGTACTACTCTCGCCCAAGCACGCTTAACTTCAGAGTTCTGATGGGATCCGGTGCTTTAGTGCTAGTGTGATCGCACCCGTTACATGTTGCGCGAAAAAATGCTCTTATGCCTCACGCGGGAGCCGTGGGGGCCGCAACGTACGAACCGACTAGCCGTCATAAAAACGGCCCCGAAAAACGCCCGAAATGAGCTTAAACGGCATCCGAAACGGTCCCGAACCGACTTCGTCTGTTCGCCACGTCGTAGCCAGCGGAACGAGCTTTCCGTGGCCACGAAAATCGCCGAATTCCGACATCGGTGTGCCAAGTTACAGTCCGGAGAGCCGAAACTGCTGCTTTTGTCGCACGCCGCGGCTCGTGTCGGGTGCGGGCGCTGCGGCGCGCAAGGCGAGGGTGAAAGGGAAGCAGAAGACCTCGATGGATCAGATACGGTGTGTTGCGGTAAGTGAAAAGAAGGTCGGAGGTTGGTGCCGACGACAAAAAGCGCCGAAGGCAAAAAGAGAGTGCAACACGAGGACTTCCCAGGAGGTCACCCATCCCAGTACTACTCTCGCCCAAGCACGCTTAACTTCAGAGTTCTGATGGGATCCGGTGCTTTAGTGCTAGTGTGATCGCACCCGTTACATGTTGCGCGAAAAAATGCTCTTATGCCTCACGCGGGAGCCGTGGGGGCCGCAACGCACGAACCGACTAGCCGTCATAAAAACGGCCCCGAAAAACGCCCGAAATGAGCTTAAACGGCATCCGAAACGGTCCCGAACCGACTTCGTCTGTTCGTCACGTCGTAGCCAGCGGAACGTGCTTTCCGTGGGCAGGAAAATCGCCGAATTTCGACATCGGCGTGCCAAGTTACGGTCCGGCGAGCCGGAACTGCTGCGTTTGTCGCACGCCGTGGCTCGTGTCGGGTGCCGGCGCTGCGGCGCGCAAGGCGAGGGTGAAAGGGAAGCAGAAGACCTCGATGGATCAGATACGGTGTGTTGCGGGAAGTGAAAAGAAGGTCGGAGGTTGGTGCCGACGACAAAAAAGCGCCGAAGGCAAAAAGAGAGTGCAACACGAGGACTTCCCAGGAGGTCACCCATCCCAGTACTACTCTCGCCCAAGCACGCTTAACTTCAGAGTTCTGATGGGATCCGGTGCTTTAGTGCTAGTGTGATCGCACCCGTTACATGTTGCGCGAAAAAATGCTCTTATGCCTCACGCGGGAGCCGTGGGGGCCGCAACGTACGAACCGACTAGCCGTCATAAAAACGGCCCCGAAAAACGCCCGAAATGAGCTTAAACGGCATCCGAAACGGTCCCGAACCGACTTCGTCTGTTCGCCACGTCGTAGCCAGCGGAACGAGCTTTCCGTGGCCACGAAAATCGCCGAATTCCGACATCGGTGTGCCAAGTTACAGTCCAGAGAGCCGGAACTGCTGCTTTTGTCGCACGCCGCGGCTCGTGTCGGGTGCGGGCGCTGCGGCGCGCAAGGCGAGGGTGAAAGGGAAGCAGAAGACCTTGATGGATCAGATACGGTGTGTTGCGGTAAGTGAAAAGAAGGTCGGAGGTTGGTGCCGACGACAAAAAAGCGCCGAAGGTAAATAGAGAGTGCAACACGAGGACTTCCCAGGAGGTCACCCATTCCAGTACTACTCTCGCCCAAGCACGCTTAACTTCGGAGTTCTGATGGGATCCGGTGCTTTAGTGCTGGTATGATCGCACCCGTTACATGTTGCGCGAAAAAATGCTCTTATGCCTCACGCGGGAGCCGTGGGGGCCGCAACGCACGAACCGACTAGCCGTCATAGAAATGGCCCCGAAAAACGCCCGAAACGAGCTTAAACGGCATCCGAAACGGTCCCGAACCGACTTCGTCTGTTCGTCACGTCGTAGCCAGCGGAACGTGCTTTCCGTGGCCAGGAAAATCGCCGAATTTCGACATCGGCGTGCCAAGTTACGGTCCGGCGAGCCGGAACTGCTGCGTTTGTCGCACGCCGCGGCTCGTGTCGGGTGCCGGCGCTGCGGCGCGCAAGGCGAGGGTGAAAGGGAAGCAGAAGACCTCGATGGATCAGATACGGTGTGTTGCGGGAAGTGAAAAGAAGGTCGGAGGTTGGTGCCGACGACAAAAAAGCGCCGAAGGCAAAAAGAGAGTGCAACACAAGGACTTCTCAGGAGGTCACCCATCCCAGTACTACTCTTGCTCAAGCACGCTTAACTTCAGAGTTCTGATGGGATCCGGTGCTTTAGTGCTGGTATGATCGCACCCGTTACATGTTGCGCGAAAAAATGCTCTTATGCCTCACGCGGGCGCCGTGGGGGCCGCAACGCACAAACCGACTAGCCGTCATAGAAACGCCCGAAATGAGCTTAAACGGCATCTGAAACGGTCCCGAACCGACTTCGTCTGTTCGTCACGTCGTAGCCAGCGGAACGAGCTTTCCGTGGCCAGGAAAATCGCCGAATTTCGACATCGGCGTGCCAAGTTACGGTCCGGCGAGCCGGAACTGCTGCGTTTGTCGCACGCCGCGGCTCGTGTCGGGTGCCGGCGCTGCGGCGTGCAAGGCGAGGGTGAAAGGGAAGCAGAAGACCTCGATGGATCAGATACGGTGTGTTGCGGGAAGTGAAAAGAAGGTCGGAGGTTGGTGCCGACGACAAAAAAGCGCCGAAGGCAAAAAGAGAGTGCAACACGAGGACTTCCCAGGAGGTCACCCATCCCAGTACTACTCTCGCCCAAGCACGCTTAACTTCAGAGTTCTGATGGGATCCGGTGCTTTAGTGCTAGTGTGATCGCACCCGTTACATGTTGCGCGAAAAAATGCTCTTATGCCTCACGCGGGAGCCGTGGGGGCCGCAACGCACGAACCGACTAGCCGTCATAAAAACGGCCCCGAAAAACGCCCGAAATGAGCTTAAACGGCATCCGAAACGGTCCCGAACCGACTTCGTCTGTTCGTCACGTCGTAGCCAGCGGAACGTGCTTTCCGTGGGCAGGAAAATCGCCGAATTTCGACATCGGCGTGCCAAGTTACGGTCCGGCGAGCCGGAACTGCTGCGTTTGTCGCACGCCGCGGCTCGTGTCGGGTGCCGGCGCTGCGGCGCGCAAGGCGAGGGTGAAAGGGAAGCAGAAGACCTCGATGGATCAGATACGGTGTGTTGCGGGAAGTGAAAAGAAGGTCGGAGGTTGGTGCCGACGACAAAAAAGCGCCGAAGGCAAAAAGAGAGTGCAACACGAGGACTTCCCAGGAGGTCACCCATCCCAGTACTACTCTCGCCCAAGCACGCTTAACTTCAGAGTTCTGATGGGATCCGGTGCTTTAGTGCTAGTGTGATCGCACCCGTTACATGTTGCGCGAAAAAATGCTCTTATGCCTCACGCGGGAGTCGTGGGGGCCGCAACGTACGAACCGACTAGCCGTCATAAAAACGGCCCCGAAAAACGCCCGAAATGAGCTTAAACGGCATCCGAAACGGTCCCGAACCGACTTCGTCTGTTCGCCACGTCGTAGCCAGCGGAACGAGCTTTCCGTGGCCACGAAAATCGCCGAATTCCGACATCGGTGTGCCAAGTTACAGTCCAGAGAGCCGGAACTGCTGCTTTTGTCGCACGCCGCGGCTCGTGTCGGGTGCGGGCGCTGCGGCGCGCAAGGCGAGGGTGAAAGGGAAGCAGAAGACCTTGATGGATCAGATACGGTGTGTTGCGGTAAGTGAAAAGAAGGTCGGAGGTTGGTGCCGACGACAAAAAAGCGCCGAAGGTAAATAGAGAGTGCAACACGAGGACTTCCCAGGAGGTCACCCATTCCAGTACTACTCTCGCCCAAGCACGCTTAACTTCGGAGTTCTGATGGGATCCGGTGCTTTAGTGCTGGTATGATCGCACCCGTTACATGTTGCGCGAAAAAATGCTCTTATGCCTCACGCGGAAGCCGTGGGGGCCGCAACGCACAAACCGACTAGCCGTCATAGAAACGCCCCGAAAAACGCCCGAAACGAGCTTAAACGGCATCTGAAACGGTCCCGAACCGACTTCGTCTGTTCGTCACGTCGTAGCCAGCGGAACGTGCTTTCCGTGGCCAGGAAAATCGCCGAATTTCGACATCGGCGTGCCAAGTTACGGTCCGGCGAGCCGGAACTGCTGCGTTTGTCGCACGCCGCGGCTCGTGTCGGGTGCCGGCGCTGCGGCGCGCAAGGCGAGGGTGAAAGGGAAGCAGAAGACCTCGATGGATCAGATACGGTGTGTTGCGGGAAGTGAAAAGAAGGTCGGAGGTTGGTGCCGACGACAAAAAAGCGCCGAAGGCAAAAAGAGAGTGCAACACAAGGACTTCTCAGGAGGTCACCCATCCCAGTACTACTCTTGCTCAAGCACGCTTAACTTCAGAGTTCTGATGGGATCCGGTGCTTTAGTGCTGGTATGATCGCACCCGTTACATGTTGCGCGAAAAAATGCTCTTATGCCTCACGCGGGCGCCGTGGGGGCCGCAACGCACAAACCGACTAGCCGTCATAGAAACGCCCGAAATGAGCTTAAACGGCATCTGAAACGGTCCCGAACCGACTTCGTCTGTTCGTCACGTCGTAGCCAGCGGAACGAGCTTTCCGTGGCCAGGAAAATCGCCGAATTTCGACATCGGCGTGCCAAGTTACGGTCCGGCGAGCCGGAACTGCTGCGTTTGTCGCACGCCGCGGCTCGTGTCGGGTGCCGGCGCTGCGGCGTGCAAGGCGAGGGTGAAAGGGAAGCAGAAGACCTCGATGGATCAGATACGGTGTGTTGCGGGAAGTGAAAAGAAGGTCGGAGGTTGGTGCCGACGACAAAAAAGCGCCGAAGGCAAAAAGAGAGTGCAACACGAGGACTTCCCAGGAGGTCACCCATCCCAGTACTACTCTCGCCCAAGCACGCTTAACTTCAGAGTTCTGATGGGATCCGGTGCTTTAGTGCTAGTGTGATCGCACCCGTTACATGTTGCGCGAAAAAATGCTCTTATGCCTCACGCGGGAGCCGTGGGGGCCGCAACGCACGAACCGACTAGCCGTCATAAAAACGGCCCCGAAAAACGCCCGAAATGAGCTTAAACGGCATCCGAAACGGTCCCGAACCGACGTCGTCTGTTCGTCACGTCGTAGCCAGCGGAACGTGCTTTCCGTGGGCAGGAAAATCGCCGAATTTCGACATCGGCGTGCCGAGTTACGGTCCGGCGAGCCGGAACTGCTGCGTTTGTCGCACGCCGCGGCTCGTGTCGGGTGCCGGCGCTGCGGCGCGCAAGGCGAGGGTGAAAGGGAAGCAGAAGACCTCGATGGATCAGATACGGTGTGTTGCGGGAAGTGAAAAGAAGGTCGGAGGTTGGTGCCGACGACAAAAAAGCGCCGAAGGCAAAAAGAGAGTGCAACACAAGGACTTCCCAGGAGGTCACCCATCCCAGTACTACTCTCGCTCAAGCACGCTTAACTTCAGAGTTCTGATGGGATCCGGTGCTTTAGTGCTGGTATGATCGCACCCGTTACATGTTGCGCGAAAAAATGCTCTTATGCCTCACGCGGGAGCCGTGGGGGCCGCAACGCACAAACCGACTAGTCATCATAGAAACGCCCGAAATGATCTTAAACGGCATCTAAAACGGTCCCGAACCGACTTCGTCTGTTCGTCACGTCGTAGCCAGCGGAACGAGCTTTCCGTGGCCAGGAAAATCGCCGAATTTCGACATCGGCGTGCCAAGTTACGGTCTGGCGAGCCGGAACTGCTGCGTTTGTCGCACGCCGCGGCTCGTGTCGGGTGCCGGCGCTGCGGCGCGCAAGGCGAGGGTGAAAGGGAAGCAGAAGACCTCGATGGATCAGATACGGTGTGTTGCGGGAAGTGAAAAGAAGGTCGGAGGTTGGTGCCGACGACAAAAAAGCGCCGAAGGCAAAAAGAGAGTGCAACACGAGGACTTCCCAGGAGGTCACCCATCCCAGTACTACTCTCGCCCAAGCACGCTTAACTTCAGAGTTAAGATGGGATCCGGTGCTTTAGTGCTAGTGTGATCGCACCTGTTACATGTTGCGCCAAAAAATGCTCTTATGCCTCACGCGGGAGCCGTGGGGGCCGCAACGCACGAACCGACTAGCCGTCATAAAAACGGCCCCGAAAAACGCCCGAAATGAGCTTAAACAGCATCCGAAACGGTCCTGAACCGACTTCGTCTGTTCGCCACGTCGTAGCCAGCGGAACGAGCTTTCCGTGGCCACGAAAATCGCCGAATTCCGACATCGGTGTGCCAAGTTACAGTCCGGAGAGCCGGAACTGCTGCTTTTGTCGCACGCCGCGGCTCGTGTCGGGTGCGGGCGCTGCGGCGCGCAAGGCGAGGGTGAAAGGGAAGCAGAAGACCTCGATGGATCAGATACGGTGTGTTGCGGTAAGTGAAAAGAAGGTCGGAGGTTGGTGCCGACGACAAAAAGCGCCGAAGGCAAAAAGAGAGTGCAACACGAGGACTTCCCAGGAGGTCACCCATCCCAGTACTACTCTCGCCCAAGCACGCTTAACTTCAGAGTTCTGATGGGATCCGGTGCTTTAGTGCTAGTGTGATCGCACCCGTTACATGTTGCGCGAAAAAATGCTCTTATGCCTCACGCGGGAGCCGTGGGGGCCGCAACGCACGAACCGACTAGCCGTCATAAAAACGGCCCCGAAAAACGCCCGAAATGAGCTTAAACGGCATCCGAAACGGTCCCGAACCGACTTCGTCTGTTCGTCACGTCGTAGCCAGCGGAACGTGCTTTCCGTGGGCAGGAAAATCGCCGAATTTCGACATCGGCGTGCCAAGTTACGGTCCGGCGAGCCGGAACTGCTGCGTTTGTCGCACGCCGCGGCTCGTGTCGGGTGCCGGCGCTGCGGCGCGCAAGGCGAGGGTGAAAGGGAAGCAGAAGACCTCGATGGATCAGATACGGTGTGTTGCGGGAAGTGAAAAGAAGGTCGGAGGTTGGTGCCGACGACAAAAAAGCGCCGAAGGCAAAAAGAGAGTGCAACACGAGGACTTCCCAGGAGGTCACCCATCCCAGTACTACTCTCGCCCAAGCACGCTTAACTTCAGAGTTCTGATGGGATCCGGTGCTTTAGTGCTAGTGTGATCGCACCCGTTACATGTTGCGCGAAAAAATGCTCTTATGCCTCACGCGGGAGCCGTGGGGGCCGCAACGTACGAACCGACTAGCCGTCATAAAAACGGCCCCGAAAAACGCCCGAAATGAGCTTAAACGGCATCCGAAACGGTCCCGAACCGACTTCGTCTGTTCGTCACGTCGTAGCCAGCGGAACGTGCTTTCCGTGGGCAGGAAAATCGCCGAATTTCGACATCGGCGTGCCAAGTTACGGTCCGGCGAGCCGGAACTGCTGCGTTTGTCGCACGCCGCGGCTCGTGTCGGGTGCCGGCGCTGCGGCGCGCAAGGCGAGGGTGAAAGGGAAGCAGAAGACCTCGATGGATCAGATACGGTGTGTTGCGGGAAGTGAAAAGAAGGTCGGAGGTTGGTGCCGACGACAAAAAAGCGCCGAAGGCAAAAAGAGAGTGCAACACGAGGACTTCCCAGGAGGTCACCCATCCCAGTACTACTCTCGCCCAAGCACGCTTAACTTCAGAGTTCTGATGGGATCCGGTGCTTTAGTGCTAGTGTGATCGCACCCGTTACATGTTGCGCGAAAAAATGCTCTTATGCCTCACGCGGGAGTCGTGGGGGCCGCAACGTACGAACCGACTAGCCGTCATAAAAACGGCCCCGAAAAACGCCCGAAATGAGCTTAAACGGCATCCGAAACGGTCCCGAACCGACTTCGTCTGTTCGCCACGTCGTAGCCAGCGGAACGAGCTTTCCGTGGCCACGAAAATCGCCGAATTCCGACATCGGTGTGCCAAGTTACAGTCCAGAGAGCCGGAACTGCTGCTTTTGTCGCACGCCGCGGCTCGTGTCGGGTGCGGGCGCTGCGGCGCGCAAGGCGAGGGTGAAAGGGAAGCAGAAGACCTTGATGGATCAGATACGGTGTGTTGCGGTAAGTGAAAAGAAGGTCGGAGGTTGGTGCCGACGACAAAAAAGCGCCGAAGGTAAATAGAGAGTGCAACACGAGGACTTCCCAGGAGGTCACCCATTCCAGTACTACTCTCGCCCAAGCACGCTTAACTTCGGAGTTCTGATGGGATCCGGTGCTTTAGTGCTGGTATGATCGCACCCGTTACATGTTGCGCGAAAAAATGCTCTTATGCCTCACGCGGAAGCCGTGGGGGCCGCAACGCACAAACCGACTAGCCGTCATAGAAACGCCCCGAAAAACGCCCGAAACGAGCTTAAACGGCATCTGAAACGGTCCCGAACCGACTTCGTCTGTTCGTCACGTCGTAGCCAGCGGAACGTGCTTTCCGTGGCCAGGAAAATCGCCGAATTTCGACATCGGCGTGCCAAGTTACGGTCCGGCGAGCCGGAACTGCTGCGTTTGTCGCACGCCGCGGCTCGTGTCGGGTGCCGGCGCTGCGGCGCGCAAGGCGAGGGTGAAAGGGAAGCAGAAGACCTCGATGGATCAGATACGGTGTGTTGCGGGAAGTGAAAAGAAGGTCGGAGGTTGGTGCCGACGACAAAAAAGCGCCGAAGGCAAAAAGAGAGTGCAACACAAGGACTTCTCAGGAGGTCACCCATCCCAGTACTACTCTTGCTCAAGCACGCTTAACTTCAGAGTTCTGATGGGATCCGGTGCTTTAGTGCTGGTATGATCGCACCCGTTACATGTTGCGCGAAAAAATGCTCTTATGCCTCACGCGGGCGCCGTGGGGGCCGCAACGCACAAACCGACTAGCCGTCATAGAAACGCCCGAAATGAGCTTAAACGGCATCTGAAACGGTCCCGAACCGACTTCGTCTGTTTGTCACGTCGTAGCCAGCGGAACGAGCTTTCCGTGGCCAGGAAAATCGCCGAATTTCGACATCGGCGTGCCAAGTTACGGTCCGGCGAGCCGGAACTGCTGCGTTTGTCGCACGCCGCGGCTCGTGTCGGGTGCCGGCGCTGCGGCGTGCAAGGCGAGGGTGAAAGGGAAGCAGAAGACCTCGATGGATCAGATACGGTGTGTTGCGGGAAGTGAAAAGAAGGTCGGAGGTTGGTGCCGACGACAAAAAAGCGCCGAAGGCAAAAAGAGAGTGCAACACGAGGACTTCCCAGGAGGTCACCCATCCCAGTACTACTCTCGCCCAAGCACGCTTAACTTCAGAGTTCTGATGGGATCCGGTGCTTTAGTGCTAGTGTGATCGCACCCGTTACATGTTGCGCGAAAAAATGCTCTTATGCCTCACGCGGGAGCCGTGGGGGCCGCAACGCACGAACCGACTAGCCGTCATAAAAACGGCCCCGAAAAACGCCCGAAATGAGCTTAAACGGCATCCGAAACGGTCCCGAACCGACGTCGTCTGTTCGTCACGTCGTAGCCAGCGGAACGTGCTTTCCGTGGGCAGGAAAATCGCCGAATTTCGACATCGGCGTGCCGAGTTACGGTCCGGCGAGCCGGAACTGCTGCGTTTGTCGCACGCCGCGGCTCGTGTCGGGTGCCGGCGCTGCGGCGCGCAAGGCGAGGGTGAAAGGGAAGCAGAAGACCTCGATGGATCAGATACGGTGTGTTGCGGGAAGTGAAAAGAAGGTCGGAGGTTGGTGCCGACGACAAAAAAGCGCCGAAGGCAAAAAGAGAGTGCAACACAAGGACTTCCCAGGAGGTCACCCATCCCAGTACTACTCTCGCTCAAGCACGCTTAACTTCAGAGTTCTGATGGGATCCGGTGCTTTAGTGCTGGTATGATCGCACCCGTTACATGTTGCGCGAAAAAATGCTCTTATGCCTCACGCGGGAGCCGTGGGGGCCGCAACGCACAAACCGACTAGTCATCATAGAAACGCCCGAAATGATCTTAAACGGCATCTAAAACGGTCCCGAACCGACTTCGTCTGTTCGTCACGTCGTAGCCAGCGGAACGAGCTTTCCGTGGCCAGGAAAATCGCCGAATTTCGACATCGGCGTGCCAAGTTACGGTCTGGCGAGCCGGAACTGCTGCGTTTGTCGCACGCCGCGGCTCGTGTCGGGTGCCGGCGCTGCGGCGCGCAAGGCGAGGGTGAAAGGGAAACAGAATACCTCGATGGATCAGATACGGTGTGTTGCGGGAAGTGAAAAGAAGGTCGGAGGTTGGTGCCGACGACAAAAAAGCGCCGAAGGCAAAAAGAGAGTGCAACACGAGGACTTCCCAGGAGGTCACCCATCCCAGTACTACTCTCGCCCAAGCACGCTTAACTTCAGAGTTAAGATGGGATCCGGTGCTTTAGTGCTAGTGTGATCGCACCTGTTACATGTTGCGCCAAAAAATGCTCTTATGCCTCACGCGGGAGCCGTGGGGGCCGCAACGCACGAACCGACTAGCCGTCATAAAAACGGCCCCGAAAAACGCCCGAAATGAGCTTAAACAGCATCCGAAACGGTCCTGAACCGACTTTGTCTGTTCGCCACGTCGTAGCCAGCGGAACGAGCTTTCCGTGGCCACGAAAATCGCCGAATTCCGACATCGGTGTGCCAAGTTACAGTCCGGAGAGCCGGAACTGCTGCTTTTGTCGCACGCCGCGGCTCGTGTCGGGTGCGGGCGCTGCGGCGCGCAAGGCGAAGGTGAAAGGGAAGCAGAAGACCTCGATGGATCAGATACGGTGTGTTGCGGTAAGTGAAAAGAAGGTCGGAGGTTGGTGCCGACGACAAAAAGCGCCGAAGGCAAAAAGAGAGTGCAACACGAGGACTTCCCAGGAGGTCACCCATCCCAGTACTACTCTCGCCCAAGCACGCTTAACTTCAGAGTTCTGATGGGATCCGGTGCTTTAGTGCTAGTGTGATCGCACCCGTTACATGTTGCGCGAAAAAATGCTCTTATGCCTCACGCGGGAGCCGTGGGGGCCGCAACGCACGAACCGACTAGCCGTCATAAAAACGGCCCCGAAAAACGCCCGAAATGAGCTTAAACGGCATCCGAAACGGTCCCGAACCTACTTCGTCTGTTCGTCACGTCGTAGCCAGCGGAACGTGCTTTCCGTGGGCAGGAAAATCGCCGAATTTCGACATCGGCGTGCCAAGTTACGGTCCGGCGAGCCGGAACTGCTGCGTTTGTCGCACGCCGCGGCTCGTGTCGGGTGCCGGCGCTGCGGCGCGCAAGGCGAGGGTGAAAGGGAAGCAGAAGACCTCGATGGATCAGATACGGTGTGTTGCGGGAAGTGAAAAGAAGGTCGGAGGTTGGTGCCGACGACAAAAAAGCGCCGAAGGCAAAAAGAGAGTGCAACACGAGGACTTCCCAGGAGGTCACTCATCCCAGTACTACTCTCGCCCAAGCACGCTTAACTTCAGAGTTCTGATGGGATCCGGTGCTTTAGTGCTAGTGTGATCGCACCCGTTACATGTTGCGCGAAAAAATGCTCTTATGCCTCACGCGGGAGCCGTGGGGGCCGCAACGTACGAACCGACTAGCCGTCATAAAAACGGCCCCGAAAAACGCCCGAAATGAGCTTAAACGGCATCCGAAACGGTCCCGAACCGACTTCGTCGGTTCGCCACGTCGTAGCCAGCGGAACGAGCTTTCCGTGGCCACGAAAATCGCCGAATTCCGACATCGGTGTGCCAAGTTACAGTCCAGAGAGCCGGAACTGCTGCTTTTGTCGCACGCCGCGGCTCGTGTCGGGTGCGGGCGCTGCGGCGCGCAAGGCGAGGGTGAAAGGGAAGCAGAAGACCTTGATGGATCAGATACGGTGTGTTGCGGTAAGTGAAAAGAAGGTCGGAGGTTGGTGCCGACGACAAAAAAGCGCCGAAGGTAAATAGAGAGTGCAACACGAGGACTTCCCAGGAGGTCACCCATTCCAGTACTACTCTCGCCCAAGCACGCTTAACTTCGGAGTTCTGATGGGATCCGGTGCTTTAGTGCTGGTATGATCGCACCCGTTACATGTTGCGCGAAAAAATGCTCTTATGCCTCACGCGGAAGCCGTGGGGGCCGCAACGCACAAACCGACTAGCCGTCATAGAAACGCCCCGAAAAACGCCCGAAACGAGCTTAAACGGCATCTGAAACGGTCCCGAACCGACTTCGTCTGTTCGTCACGTCGTAGCCAGCGGAACGTGCTTTCCGTGGCCAGGAAAATCGCCGAATTTCGACATCGGCGTGCCAAGTTACGGTCCGGCGAGCCGGAACTGCTGCGTTTGTCGCACGCCGCGGCTCGTGTCGGGTGCCGGCGCTGCGGCGCGCAAGGCGAGGGTGAAAGGGAAG
This sequence comes from Nuphar pumila, assembly GCF_984573655.1. Lineage (NCBI taxonomy): Eukaryota > Viridiplantae > Streptophyta > Magnoliopsida > Nymphaeales > Nymphaeaceae > Nuphar > Nuphar pumila. The sequence goes on along the minus strand of NC_143249.1, from coordinate 161,639,036 downwards.
CAGAAGACCTCGATGGATCAGATACGGTGTGTTGCGGGAAGTGAAAAGAAGGTCGGAGGTTGGTGCCGACGACAAAAAAGCGCCGAAGGCAAAAAGAGAGTGCAACACGAGGACTTCCCAGGAGGTCACCCATCCCAGTACTACTCTCGCCCAAGCACGCTTAACTTCAGAGTTCTGATGGGATCCGGTGCTTTAGTGCTAGTGTGATCGCACCCGTTACATGTTGCGCGAAAAAATGCTCTTATGCCTCACGCGGGAGCCGTGGGGGCCGCAACGCACGAACCGACTAGCCGTCATAAAAACGGCCCCGAAAAACGCCCGAAATGAGCTTAAACGGCATCCGAAACGGTCCCGAACCGACTTCGTCTGTTCGCCACGTCGTAGCCAGCGGAACGAGCTTTCCGTGGCCACGAAAATCGCCGAATTCCGACATCGGTGTGCCAAGTTACAGTCCGGAGAGCCGGAACTGCTGCTTTTGTCGCACGCCGCGGCTCGTGTCGGGTGCGGGCGCTGCGGCGCGCAAGGCGAGGGTGAAAGGGAAGCAGAAGACCTCGATGGATCAGATACGGTGTGTTGCGGTAAGTGAAAAGAAGGTCGGAGGTTGGTGCCGACGACAAAAAGCGCCGAAGGCAAAAAGAGAGTGCAACACGAGGACTTCCCAGGAGGTCACCCATCCCAGTACTACTCTCGCCCAAGCACGCTTAACTTCAGAGTTCTGATGGGATCCGGTGCTTTAGTGCTAGTGTGATCGCACCCGTTACATGTTGCGCGAAAAAATGCTCTTATGCCTCACGCGGGAGCCGTGGGGGCCGCAACGCACGAACCGACTAGCCGTCATAAAAACGGCCCCGAAAAACGCCCGAAATGAGCTTAAACGGCATCCGAAACGGTCCCGAACCGACTTCGTCTGTTCGTCACGTCGTAGCCAGCGGAACGTGCTTTCCGTGGGTAGGAAAATCGCCGAATTTCGACATCGACGTGCCAAGTTACGGTCCGGCGAGCCGGAACTGCTGCGTTTGTCGCACGCCGCGGCTCGTGTCGGGTGCCGGCGCTGCGGCGCGCAAGGCGAGGGTGAAAGGGAAGCAGAAGACCTCGATGGATCAGATACGGTGTGTTGCGGGAAGTGAAAAGAAGGTCGGAGGTTGGTGCCGACGACAAAAAAGCGCCGAAGGCAAAAAGAGAGTGCAACACGAGGACTTCCCAGGAGGTCACCCATCCCAGTACTACTCTCGCCCAAGCACGCTTAACTTCAGAGTTCTGATGGGATCCGGTGCTTTAGTGCTAGTGTGATCGCACCCGTTACATGTTGCGCGAAAAAATGCTCTTATGCCTCACGCGGGAGCCGTGGGGGCCGCAACGCACGAACCGACTAGCCGTCATAAAAACGGCCCCGAAAAACGCCCGAAATGAGCTTAAACGGCATCCGAAACGGTCCCGAACCGACTTCGTCTGTTCGTCACGTCGTAGCCAGCGGAACGTGCTTTCCGTGGGCAGGAAAATCGCCGAATTTCGACATCGGCGTGCCAAGTTACGGTCCGGCGAGCCGGAACTGCTGCGTTTGTCGCACGCCGCGGCTCGTGTCGGGTGCCGGCGCTGCGGCGCGCAAGGCGAGGGTGAAAGGGAAGCAGAAGACCTCGATGGATCAGATACGGTGTGTTGCGGGAAGTGAAAAGAAGGTCGGAGGTTGGTGCCGACGACAAAAAAGCGCCGAAGGCAAAAAGAGAGTGCAACACGAGGACTTCCCAGGAGGTCACCCATCCCAGTACTACTCTCGCCCAAGCACGCTTAACTTCAGAGTTCTGATGGGATCCGGTGCTTTAGTGCTAGTGTGATCGCACCCGTTACATGTTGCGCGAAAAAATGCTCTTATGCCTCACGCGGGAGCCGTGGGGGCCGCAACGTACGAACCGACTAGCCGTCATAAAAACGGCCCCGAAAAACGCCCGAAATGAGCTTAAACGGCATCCGAAACGGTCCCGAACCGACTTCGTCTGTTCGCCACGTCGTAGCCAGCGGAACGAGCTTTCCGTGGCCACGAAAATCGCCGAATTCCGACATCGGTGTGCCAAGTTACAGTCCAGAGAGCCGGAACTGCTGCTTTTGTCGCACGCCGCGGCTCGTGTCGGGTGCGGGCGCTGCGGCGATCAAGGCGAGGGTGAAAAGGAAGCAGAAGACCTTGATGGATCAGATACGGTGTGTTGCGGTAAGTGAAAAGAAGGTCGGAGGTTGGTGCCGACGACAAAAAAGCGCCGAAGGTAAATAGAGAGTGCAACACGAGGACTTCCCAGGAGGTCACCCATTCCAGTACTACTCTCGCCCAAGCACGCTTAACTTCGGAGTTCTGATGGGATCCGGTGCTTTAGTGCTGGTATGATCGCACCCGTTACATGTTGCGCGAAAAAATGCTCTTATGCCTCACGCGGGAGCCGTGGGGGCCGCAACGCACGAACCGACTAGCCGTCATAGAAACGGCCCCGAAAAACGCCCGAAACGAGCTTAAACGGCATCCGAAACGGTCCCGAACCGACTTCGTCTGTTCGCCACGTCGTAGCCAGCGGAACGAGCTTTCCGTGGCCACGAAAATCGCCGAATTCCGACATCGGCGTGCCAAGTTACGGTCCGGCGACCCGGAACTGCTGCGTTTGTCGCACGCCGCGGCTCGTGTCGGGTGCCGGCGCTGCGGCGCGCAAGGCGAGGGTGAAAGGGAAGCAGAAGACCTCGATGGATCAGATACGGTGTGTTGCGGGAAGTGAAAAGAAGGTCGGAGGTTGGTGCCGACGACAAAAAAGCGCCGAAGGCAAAAAGAGAGTGCAACACGAGGACTTCCCAGGAGGTCACCCATCCCAGTACTACTCTCGCCCAAGCACGCTTAACTTCAGAGTTCTGATGGGATCCGGTGCTTTAGTGCTAGTGTGATCGCACCCGTTACATGTTGCGCGAAAAAATGCTCTTATGCCTCACGCGGGAGCCGTGGGGGCCGCAACGCACGAACCGACTAGCCGTCATAAAAACGGCCCCGAAAAACGCCCGAAATGAGCTTAAACGGCATCCGAAACGGTCCCGAACCGACTTCGTCTGTTCGCCACGTCGTAGCCAGCGGAACGAGCTTTCCGTGGCCACGAAAATCGCCGAATTCCGACATCGGTGTGCCAAGTTACAGTCCGGAGAGCCGGAACTGCTGCTTTTGTCGCACGCCGCGGCTCGTGTCGGGTGCGGGCGCTGCGGCGCGCAAGGCGAGGGTGAAAGGGAAGCAGAAGACCTCGATGGATCAGATACGGTGTGTTGCGGTAAGTGAAAAGAAGGTCGGAGGTTGGTGCCGACGACAAAAAGCGCCGAAGGCAAAAAGAGAGTGCAACACGAGGACTTCCCAGGAGGTCACCCATCCCAGTACTACTCTCGCCCAAGCACGCTTAACTTCAGAGTTCTGATGGGATCCGGTGCTTTAGTGCTAGTGTGATCGCACCCGTTACATGTTGCGCGAAAAAATGCTCTTATGCCTCACGCGGGAGCCGTGGGGGCCGCAACGCACGAACCGACTAGCCGTCATAAAAACGGCCCCGAAAAACGCCCGAAATGAGCTTAAACGGCATCCGAAACGGTCCCGAACCGACTTCGTCTGTTCGTCACGTCGTAGCCAGCGGAATGTGCTTTCCGTGGGCAGGAAAATCGCCGAATTTCGACATCGACGTGCCAAGTTACGGTCCGGCGAGCCGGAACTGCTGCGTTTGTCGCACGCCGCGGCTCGTGTCGGGTGCCGGCGCTGCGGCGCGCAAGGCGAGGGTGAAAGGGAAGCAGAAGACCTCGATGGATCAGATACGGTGTGTTGCGGGAAGTGAAAAGAAGGTCGGAGGTTGGTGCCGACGACAAAAAAGCGCCGAAGGCAAAAAGAGAGTGCAACACGAGGACTTCCCAGGAGGTCACCCATCCCAGTACTACTCTCGCCCAAGCACGCTTAACTTCAGAGTTCTGATGGGATCCGGTGCTTTAGTGCTAGTGTGATCGCACCCGTTACATGTTGCGCGAAAAAATGCTCTTATGCCTCACGCGGGAGCCGTGGGGGCCGCAACGTACGAACCGACTAGCCGTCATAAAAACGGCCCCGAAAAACGCCCGAAATGAGCTTAAACGGCATCCGAAACGGTCCCGAACCGACTTCGTCTGTTCGTCACGTCGTAGCCAGCGGAACGTGCTTTCCGTGGGCAGGAAAATCGCCGAATTTCGACATCGGCGTGCCAAGTTACGGTCCGGCGAGCCGGAACTGCTGCGTTTGTCGCACGCCGCGGCTCGTGTCGGGTGCCGGCGCTGCGGCACGCAAGGCGAGGGTGAAAGGGAAGCAGAAGACCTCGATGGATCAGATACGGTGTGTTGCGGGAAGTGAAAAGAAGGTCGGAGGTTGGTGCCGACGACAAAAAAGCGCCGAAGGCAAAAAGAGAGTGCAACACGAGGACTTCCCAGGAGGTCACCCATCCCAGTACTACTCTCGCCCAAGCACGCTTAACTTCAGAGTTCTGATGGGATCCGGTGCTTTAGTGCTAGTGTGATCGCACCCGTTACATGTTGCGCGAAAAAATGCTCTTATGCCTCACGCGGGAGCCGTGGGGGCCGCAACGTACGAACCGACTAGCCGTCATAAAAACGGCCCCGAAAAACGCCCGAAATGAGCTTAAACGGCATCCGAAACGGTCCCGAACCGACTTCGTCTGTTCGCCACGTCGTAGCCAGCGGAACGAGCTTTCCGTGGCCACGAAAATCGCCGAATTCCGACATCGGTGTGCCAAGTTACAGTCCAGAGAGCCGGAACTGCTGCTTTTGTCGCACGCCGCGGCTCGTGTCGGGTGCGGGCGCTGCGGCGCGCAAGGCGAGGGTGAAAGGGAAGCAGAAGACCTTGATGGATCAGATACGGTGTGTTGCGGTAAGTGAAAAGAAGGTCGGAGGTTGGTGCCGACGACAAAAAAGCGCCGAAGGTAAATAGAGAGTGCAACACGAGGACTTCCCAGGAGGTCACCCATTCCAGTACTACTCTCGCCCAAGCACGCTTAACTTCGGAGTTCTGATGGGATCCGGTGCTTTAGTGCTGGTATGATCGCACCCGTTACATGTTGCGCGAAAAAATGCTCTTATGCCTCACGCGGGAGCCGTGGGGGCCGCAACGCACGAACCGACTAGCCGTCATAGAAACGGCCCCGAAAAACGCCCGAAACGAGCTTAAACGGCATCCGAAACGGTCCCGAACCGACTTCGTCTGTTCGCCACGTCGTAGCCAGCGGAACGAGCTTTCCGTGGCCACGAAAATCGCCGAATTCCGACATCGGCGTGCCAAGTTACGGTCCGGCGACCCGGAACTGCTGCGTTTGTCGCACGCCGCGGCTCGTGTCGGGTGCCGGCGCTGCGGCGCGCAAGGCGAGGGTGAAAGGGAAGCAGAAGACCTCGATGGATCAGATACGGTGTGTTGCGGGAAGTGAAAAGAAGGTCGGAGGTTGGTGCCGACGACAAAAAAGCGCCGAAGGCAAAAAGAGAGTGCAACACGAGGACTTCCCAGGAGGTCACCCATCCCAGTACTACTCTCGCCCAAGCACGCTTAACTTCAGAGTTCTGATGGGATCCGGTGCTTTAGTGCTAGTGTGATCGCACCCGTTACATGTTGCGCGAAAAAATGCTCTTATGCCTCACGCGGGAGCCGTGGGGGCCGCAACGCACGAACCGACTAGCCGTCATAAAAACGGCCCCGAAAAACGCCCGAAATGAGCTTAAACGGCATCCGAGACGGTCCCGAACCGACTTCGTCTGTTCGCCACGTCGTAGCCAGCGGAACGAGCTTTCCGTGGCCACGAAAATCGCCGAATTCCGACATCGGTGTGCCAAGTTACAGTCCGGAGAGCCGGAACTGCTGCTTTTGTCGCACGCCGCGGCTCGTGTCGGGTGCGGGCGCTGCGGCGCGCAAGGCGAGGGTGAAAGGGAAGCAGAAGACCTCGATGGATCAGATACGGTGTGTTGCGGTAAGTGAAAAGAAGGTCGGAGGTTGGTGCCGACGACAAAAAGCGCCGAAGGCAAAAAGAGAGTGCAACACGAGGACTTCCCAGGAGGTCACCCATCCCAGTACTACTCTCGCCCAAGCACGCTTAACTTCAGAGTTCTGATGGGATCCGGTGCTTTAGTGCTAGTGTGATCGCACCCGTTACATGTTGCGCGAAAAAATGCTCTTATGCCTCACGCGGGAGCCGTGGGGGCCGCAACGCACGAACCGACTAGCCGTCATAAAAACGGCCCCGAAAAACGCCCGAAATGAGCTTAAACGGCATCCGAAACGGTCCCGAACCGACTTCGTCTGTTCGTCACGTCGTAGCCAGCGGAACGTGCTTTCCGTGGGCAGGAAAATCGCCGAATTTCGACATCGACGTGCCAAGTTACGGTCCGGCGAGCCGGAACTGCTGCGTTTGTCGCACGCCGCGGCTCGTGTCGGGTGCCGGCGCTGCGGCGCGCAAGGCGAGGGTGAAAGGGAAGCAGAAGACCTCGATGGATCAGATACGGTGTGTTGCGGGAAGTGAAAAGAAGGTCGGAGGTTGGTGCCGACGACAAAAAAGCGCCGAAGGCAAAAAGAGAGTGCAACACGAGGACTTCCCAGGAGGTCACCCATCCCAGTACTACTCTCGCCCAAGCACGCTTAACTTCAGAGTTCTGATGGGATCCGGTGCTTTAGTGCTAGTGTGATCGCACCCGTTACATGTTGCGCGAAAAAATGCTCTTATGCCTCACGCGGGAGCCGTGGGGGCCGCAACGTACGAACCGACTAGCCGTCATAAAAACGGCCCCGAAAAACGCCCGAAATGAGCTTAAACGGCATCCGAAACGGTCCCGAACCGACTTCGTCTGTTCGTCACGTCGTAGCCAGCGGAACGTGCTTTCCGTGGGCAGGAAAATCGCCGAATTTCGACATCGGCGTGCCAAGTTACGGTCCGGCGAGCCGGAACTGCTGCGTTTGTTGCACGCCGCGGCTCGTGTCGGGTGCCGGCGCTGCGGCACGCAAGGCGAGGGTGAAAGGGAAGCAGAAGACCTCGATGGATCAGATACGGTGTGTTGCGGGAAGTGAAAAGAAGGTCGGAGGTTGGTGCCGACGACAAAAAAGCGCCGAAGGCAAAAAGAGAGTGCAACACGAGGACTTCCCAGGAGGTCACCCATCCCAGTACTACTCTCGCCCAAGCACGCTTAACTTCAGAGTTCTGATGGGATCCGGTGCTTTAGTGCTAGTGTGATCGCACCCGTTACATGTTGCGCGAAAAAATGCTCTTATGCCTCACGCGGGAGCCGTGGGGGCCGCAACGTACGAACCGACTAGCCGTCATAAAAACGGCCCCGAAAAACGCCCGAAATGAGCTTAAACGGCATCCGAAACGGTCCCGAACCGACTTCGTCTGTTCGCCACGTCGTAGCCAGCGGAACGAGCTTTCCGTAGCCACGAAAATCGCCGAATTCCGACATCGGTGTGCCAAGTTACAGTCCAGAGAGCCGGAACTGCTGCTTTTGTCGCACGCCGCGGCTCGTGTCGGGTGCGGGCGCTGCGGCGCGCAAGGCGAGGGTGAAAGGGAAGCAGAAGACCTTGATGGATCAGATACGGTGTGTTGCGGTAAGTGAAAAGAAGGTCGGAGGTTGGTGCCGACGACAAAAAAGCGCCGAAGGTAAATAGAGAGTGCAACACGAGGACTTCCCAGGAGGTCACCCATTCCAGTACTACTCTCGCCCAAGCACGCTTAACTTCGGAGTTCTGATGGGATCCGGTGCTTTAGTGCTGGTATGATCGCACCCGTTACATGTTGCGCGAAAAAATGCTCTTATGCCTCACGCGGGAGCCGTGGGGGCCGCAACGCACGAACCGACTAGCCGTCATAGAAACGGCCCCGAAAAACGCCCGAAACGAGCTTAAACGGCATCCGAAACGGTCCCGAACCGACTTTGTCTGTTCGCCACGTCGTAGCCAGCGGAACGAGCTTTCCGTGGCCACGAAAATCGCCGAATTCCGACATCGGCGTGCCAAGTTACGGTCCGGCGACCCGGAACTGCTGCGTTTGTCGCACGCCGCGGCTCGTGTCGGGTGCCGGCGCTGCGGCGCGCAAGGCGAGGGTGAAAGGGAAGCAGAAGACCTCGATGGATCAGATACGGTGTGTTGCGGGAAGTGAAAAGAAGGTCGGAGGTTGGTGCCGACGACAAAAAAGCGCCGAAGGCAAAAAGAGAGTGCAACACGAGGACTTCCCAGGAGGTCACCCATCCCAGTACTACTCTCGCCCAAGCACGCTTAACTTCAGAGTTCTGATGGGATCCGGTGCTTTAGTGCTAGTGTGATCGCACCCGTTACATGTTGCGCGAAAAAATGCTCTTATGCCTCACGCGGGAGCCGTGGGGGCCGCAACGCACGAACCGACTAGCCGTCATAAAAACGGCCCCGAAAAACGCCCGAAATGAGCTTAAACGGCATCCGAAACGGTCCCAAACCGACTTCGTCTGTTCGCCACGTCGTAGCCAGCGGAACGAGCTTTCCGTGGCCACGAAAATCGCCGAATTCCGACATCGGTGTGCCAAGTTACAGTCCGGAGAGCCGGAACTGCTGCTTTTGTCGCACGCCGCGGCTCGTGTCGGGTGCGGGCGCTGCGGCGCGCAAGGCGAGGGTGAAAGGGAAGCAGAAGACCTCGATGGATCAGATACGGTGTGTTGCGGTAAGTGAAAAGAAGGTCGGAGGTTGGTGCCGACGACAAAAAGCGCCGAAGGCAAAAAGAGAGTGCAACACGAGGACTTCCCAGGAGGTCACCCATCCCAGTACTACTCTCGCCCAAGCACGCTTAACTTCAGAGTTCTGATGGGATCCGGTGCTTTAGTGCTAGTGTGATCGCACCCGTTACATGTTGCGCGAAAAAATGCTCTTATGCCTCACGCGGGAGCCGTGGGGGCCGCAACGCACGAACCGACTAGCCGTCATAAAAACGGCCCCGAAAAACGCCCGAAATGAGCTTAAACGACATCCGAAACGGTCCCGAACCGACTTCGTCTGTTCGTCACGTCGTAGCCAGCGGAACGTGCTTTCCGTGGGCAGGAAAATCGCCGAATTTCGACATCGACGTGCCAAGTTACGGTCCGGCGAGCCGGAACTGCTGCGTTTGTCGCACGCCGCGGCTCGTGTCGGGTGCCGGCGCTGCGGCGCGCAAGGCGAGGGTGAAAGGGAAGCAGAAGACCTCGATGGATCAGATACGGTGTGTTGCGGGAAGTGAAAAGAAGGTCGGAGGTTGGTGCCGACGACAAAAAAGCGCCGAAGGCAAAAAGAGAGTGCAACACGAGGACTTCCCAGGAGGTCACCCATCCCAGTACTACTCTCGCCCAAGCACGCTTAACTTCAGAGTTCTGATGGGATCCGGTGCTTTAGTGCTAGTGTGATCGCACCCGTTACATGTTGCGCGAAAAAATGCTCTTATGCCTCACGCGGGAGCCGTGGGGGCCGCAACGTACGAACCGACTAGCCGTCATAAAAACGGCCCCGAAAAACGCCCGAAATGAGCTTAAACGGCATCCGAAACGGTCCCGAACCGACTTCGTCTGTTCGTCACGTCGTAGCCAGCGGAACGTGCTTTCCGTGGGCAGGAAAATCGCCGAATTTCGACATCGGCGTGCCAAGTTACGGTCCGGCGAGCCGGAACTGCTGCGTTTGTCGCACGCCGCGGCTCGTGTCGGGTGCCGGCGCTGCGGCACGCAAGGCGAGGGTGAAAGGGAAGCAGAAGACCTCGATGGATCAGATACGGTGTGTTGCGGGAAGTGAAAAGAAGGTCGGAGGTTGGTGCCGACGACAAAAAAGCGCCGAAGGCAAAAAGAGAGTGCAACACGAGGACTTCCCAGGAGGTCACCCATCCCAGTACTACTCTCGCCCAAGCACGCTTAACTTCAGAGTTCTGATGGGATCCGGTGCTTTAGTGCTAGTGTGATCGCACCCGTTACATGTTGCGCGAAAAAATGCTCTTATGCCTCACGCGGGAGCCGTGGGGGCCGCAACGCACGAACCGACTAGCCGTCATAAAAACGGCCCCGAAAAACGCCCGAAATGAGCTTAAACGGCATCCGAAACGGTCCCGAACCGACTTCGTCTGTTCGTCACGTCGTAGCCAGCGGAACGTGCTTTCCGTGGGCAGGAAAATCGCCGAATTTCGACATCGACGTGCCAAGTTACGGTCCGGCGAGCCGGAACTGCTGCGTTTGTCGCACGCCGCGGCTCGTGTCGGGTGCCGGCGCTGCGGCGCGCAAGGCGAGGGTGAAAGGGAAGCAGAAGACCTCGATGGATCAGATACGGTGTGTTGCGGGAAGTGAAAAGAAGGTCGGAGGTTGGTGCCGACGACAAAAAAGCGCCGAAGGCAAAAAGAGAGTGCAACACGAGGACTTCCCAGGAGGTCACCCATCCCAGTACTACTCTCGCCCAAGCACGCTTAACTTCGGAGTTCTGATGGGATCCGGTGCTTTAGTGCTGGTATGATCGCACCCGTTACATGTTGCGCGAAAAAATGCTCTTATGCCTCACGCGGGAGCCGTGGGGGCCGCAACGCACGAACCGACTAGCCGTCATAGAAACGGCCCCGAAAAACGCCCGAAACGAGCTTAAACGGCATCCGAAACGGTCCCGAACCGACTTCGTCTGTTCGCCACGTCGTAGCCAGCGGAACGAGCTTTCCGTGGCCACGAAAATCGCCGAATTCCGACATCGGCGTGCCAAGTTACGGTCCGGCGACCCGGAACTGCTGCGTTTGTCGCACGCCGCGGCTCGTGTCGGGTGCCGGCGCTGCGGCGCGCAAGGCGAGGGTGAAAGGGAAGCAGAAGACCTCGATGGATCAGATACGGTGTGTTGCGGGAAGTGAAAAGAAGGTCGGAGGTTGGTGCCGACGACAAAAAAGCGCCGAAGGCAAAAAGAGAGTGCAACACGAGGACTTCCCAGGAGGTCACCCATCCCAGTACTACTCTCGCCCAAGCACGCTTAACTTCAGAGTTCTGATGGGATCCGGTGCTTTAGTGCTAGTGTGATCGCACCCGTTACATGTTGCGCGAAAAAATGCTCTTATGCCTCACGCGGGAGCCGTGGGGGCCGCAACGCACGAACCGACTAGCCGTCATAAAAACGGCCCCGAAAAACGCCCGAAATGAGCTTAAACGGCATCCGAAACGGTCCCGAACCGACTTCGTCTGTTCGCCACGTCGTAGCCAGCGGAACGAGCTTTCCGTGGCCACGAAAATCGCCGAATTCCGACATCGGTGTGCCAAGTTACAGTCCGGAGAGCCGGAACTGCTGCTTTTGTCGCACGCCGCGGCTCGTGTCGGGTGCGGGCGCTGCGGCGCGCAAGGCGAGGGTGAAAGGGAAGCAGAAGACCTCGATGGATCAGATACGGTGTGTTGCGGTAAGTGAAAAGAAGGTCGGAGGTTGGTGCCGACGACAAAAAGCGCCGAAGGCAAAAAGAGAGTGCAACACGAGGACTTCCCAGGAGGTCACCCATCCCAGTACTACTCTCGCCCAAGCACGCTTAACTTCAGAGTTCTGATGGGATCCGGTGCTTTAGTGCTAGTGTGATCGCACCCGTTACATGTTGCGCGAAAAAATGCTCTTATGCCTCACGCGGGAGCCGTGGGGGCCGCAACGCACGAACCGACTAGCCGTCATAAAAACGGCCCCGAAAAACGCCCGAAATGAGCTTAAACGGCATCCGAAACGGTCCCGAACCGACTTCGTCTGTTCGTCACGTCGTAGCCAGCGGAACGTGCTTTCCGTGGGCAGGAAAATCGCCGAATTTCGACATCGACGTGCCAAGTTACGGTCCGGCGAGCCGGAACTGCTGCGTTTGTCGCACGCCGCGGCTCGTGTCGGGTGCCGGCGCTGCGGCGCGCAAGGCGAGGGTGAAAGGGAAGCAGAAGACCTCGATGGATCAGATACGGTGTGTTGCGGGAAGTGAAAAGAAGGTCGGAGGTTGGTGCCGACGACAAAAAAGCGCCGAAGGCAAAAAGAGAGTGCAACACGAGGACTTCCCAGGAGGTCACCCATCCCAGTACTACTCTCGCCCAAGCACGCTTAACTTCAGAGTTCTGATGGGATCCGGTGCTTTAGTGCTAGTGTGATCGCACCCGTTACATGTTGCGCGAAAAAATGCTCTTATGCCTCACGCGGGAGCCGTGGGGGCCGCAACGTACGAACCGACTAGCCGTCATAAAAACGGCCCCGAAAAACGCCCGAAATGAGCTTAAACGGCATCCGAAACGGTCCCGAACCGACTTCGTCTGTTCGTCACGTCGTAGCCAGCGGAACGTGCTTTCCGTGGGCAGGAAAATCGCCGAATTTCGACATCGGCGTGCCAAGTTACGGTCCGGCGAGCCGGAACTGCTGCGTTTGTCGCACGCCGCGGCTCGTGTCGGGTGCCGGCGCTGCGGCGCGCAAGGCGAGGGTGAAAGGGAAGCAGAAGACCTCGATGGATCAGATACGGTGTGTTGCGGGAAGTGAAAAGAAGGTCGGAGGTTGGTGCCGACGACAAAAAAGCGCCGAAGGCAAAAAGAGAGTGCAACACGAGGACTTCCCAGGAGGTCACCCATCCCAGTACTACTCTCGCCCAAGCACGCTTAACTTCAGAGTTCTGATGGGATCCGGTGCTTTAGTGCTAGTGTGATCGCACCCGTTACATGTTGCGCGAAAAAATGCTCTTATGCCTCACGCGGGAGCCGTGGGGGCCGCAACGTACGAACCGACTAGCCGTCATAAAAACGGCCCCGAAAAACGCCCGAAATGAGCTTAAACGGCATCCGAAACGGTCCCGAACCGACTTCGTCTGTTCGCCACGTCGTAGCCAGCGGAACGAGCTTTCCGTGGCCACGAAAATCGCCGAATTCCGACATCGGTGTGCCAAGTTACAGTCCAGAGAGCCGGAACTGCTGCTTTTGTCGCACGCCGCGGCTCGTGTCGGGTGCGGGCGCTGCGGCGCGCAAGGCGAGGGTGAAAGGGAAGCAGAAGACCTTGATGGATCAGATACGGTGTGTTGCGGTAAGTGAAAAGAAGGTCGGAGGTTGGTGCCGACGACAAAAAAGCGCCGAAGGTAAATAGAGAGTGCAACACGAGGACTTCCCAGGAGGTCACCCATTCCAGTACTACTCTCGCCCAAGCACGCTTAACTTCGGAGTTCTGATGGGATCCGGTGCTTTAGTGCTGGTATGATCGCACCCGTTACATGTTGCGCGAAAAAATGCTCTTATGCCTCACGCGGGAGCCGTGGGGGCCGCAACGCACGAACCGACTAGCCGTCATAGAAACGGCCCCGAAAAACGCCCGAAACGAGCTTAAACGGCATCCGAAACGGTCCCGAACCGACTTCGTCTGTTCGCCACGTCGTAGCCAGCGGAACGAGCTTTCCGTGGCCACGAAAATCGCCGAATTCCGACATCGGCGTGCCAAGTTACGGTCCGGCGACCCGGAACTGCTGCGTTTGTCGCACGCCGCGGCTCGTGTCGGATGCCGGCGCTGCGGCGCGCAAGGCGAGGGTGAAAGGGAAGCAGAAGACCTCGATGGATCAGATACGGTGTGTTGCGGGAAGTGAAAAGAAGGTCGGAGGTTGGTGCCGACGACAAAAAAGCGCCGAAGGCAAAAAGAGAGTGCAACACGAGGACTTCCCAGGAGGTCACCCATCCCAGTACTACTCTCGCCCAAGCACGCTTAACTTCAGAGTTCTGATGGGATCCGGTGCTTTAGTGCTAGTGTGATCGCACCCGTTACATGTTGCGCGAAAAAATGCTCTTATGCCTCACGCGGGAGCCGTGGGGGCCGCAACGCACGAACCGACTAGCCGTCATAAAAACGGCCCCGAAAAACGCCCGAAATGAGCTTAAACGGCATCCGAAACGGTCCCAAACCGACTTCGTCTGTTCGCCACGTCGTAGCCAGCGGAACGAGCTTTCCGTGGCCACGAAAATCGCCGAATTCCGACATCGGTGTGCCAAGTTACAGTCCGGAGAGCCGGAACTGCTGCTTTTGTCGCACGCCGCGGCTCGTGTCGGGTGCGGGCGCTGCGGCGCGCAAGGCGAGGGTGAAAGGGAAGCAGAAGACCTCGATGGATCAGATACGGTGTGTTGCGGTAAGTGAAAAGAAGGTCGGAGGTTGGTGCCGACGACAAAAAGCGCCGAAGGCAAAAAGAGAGTGCAACACGAGGACTTCCCAGGAGGTCACCCATCCCAGTACTACTCTCGCCCAAGCACGCTTAACTTCAGAGTTCTGATGGGATCCGGTGCTTTAGTGCTAGTGTGATCGCACCCGTTACATGTTGCGCGAAAAAATGCTCTTATGCCTCACGCGGGAGCCGTGGGGGCCGCAACGCACGAACCGACTAGCCGTCATAAAAACGGCCCCGAAAAACGCCCGAAATGAGCTTAAACGACATCCGAAACGGTCCCGAACCGACTTCGTCTGTTCGTCACGTCGTAGCCAGCGGAACGTGCTTTCCGTGGGCAGGAAAATCGCCGAATTTCGACATCGACGTGCCAAGTTACGGTCCGGCGAGCCGGAACTGCTGCGTTTGTCGCACGCCGCGGCTCGTGTCGGGTGCCGGCGCTGCGGCGCGCAAGGCGAGGGTGAAAGGGAAGCAGAAGACCTCGATGGATCAGATACGGTGTGTTGCGGGAAGTGAAAAGAAGGTCGGAGGTTGGTGCCGACGACAAAAAAGCGCCGAAGGCAAAAAGAGAGTGCAACACGAGGACTTCCCAGGAGGTCACCCATCCCAGTACTACTCTCGCCCAAGCACGCTTAACTTCAGAGTTCTGATGGGATCCGGTGCTTTAGTGCTAGTGTGATCGCACCCGTTACATGTTGCGCGAAAAAATGCTCTTATGCCTCACGCGGGAGCCGTGGGGGCCGCAACGTACGAACCGACTAGCCGTCATAAAAACGGCCCCGAAAAACGCCCGAAATGAGCTTAAACGGCATCCGAAACGGTCCCGAACCGACTTTGTCTGTTCGCCACGTCGTAGCCAGCGGAACGAGCTTTCCGTGGCCACGAAAATCGCCGAATTCCGACATCGGTGTGCCAAGTTACAGTCCAGAGAGCCGGAACTGCTGCTTTTGTCGCACGCCGCGGCTCGTGTCGGGTGCGGGCGCTGCGGCGCGCAAGGCGAGGGTGAAAGGGAAGCAGAAGACCTTGATGGATCAGATACGGTGTGTTGCGGGAAGTGAAAAGAAGGTTGGAGGTTGGTGCCGACGACAAAAAAGCGCCGAAGGTAAATAGAGAGTGCAACACGAGGACTTCCCAGGAGGTCACCCATTCCAGTACTACTCTCGCCCAAGCACGCTTAACTTCGGAGTTCTGATGGGATCCGGTGCTTTAGTGCTGGTATGATCGCACCCGTTACATGTTGCGCGAAAAAATGCTCTTATGCCTCACGCGGGAGCCGTGGGGGCCGCAACGCACGAACCGACTAGCCGTCATAGAAATGGCCCCGAAAAACGCCCGAAACGAGCTTAAACGGCATCCGAAACGGTCCCGAACCGACTTCGTCTGTTCGTCACGTCGTAGCCAGCGGAACGTGCTTTCTGTGGCCAGGAAAATCGCCGAATTTCGACATCGGCGTGCCAAGTTACGGTCCGGCGAGCCGGAACTGCTGCGTTTGTCGCACGCCGCGGCTCGTGTCGGGTGCCGGCGCTGCGGCGCGCAAGGCGAGGGTGAAAGGGAAGCAGAAGACCTCGATGGATCAGATACGGTGTGTTGCGGGAAGTGAAAAGAAGGTCGGAGGTTGGTGCCGACGACAAAAAAGCGCCGAAGGCAAAAAGAGAGTGCAACACAAGGACTTCTCAGGAGGTCACCCATCCCAGTACTACTCTTGCTCAAGCACGCTTAACTTCGGAGTTCTGATGGGATCCGGTGCTTTAGTGCTGGTATGATCGCACCCGTTACATGTTGCGCGAAAAAATGCTCTTATGCCTCACGCGGGAGCCGTGGGGGCCGCAACGCACAAACCGACTAGCCGTCATAGAAACGCCCGAAATGAGCTTAAACGGCATCTGAAACGGTCCCGAACCGACTTCGTCTGTTCGTCACGTCGTAGCCAGCGGAACGAGCTTTCCGTGGCCAGGAAAATCGCCGAATTTCGACATCGGCGTGCCAAGTTACGGTCCGGCGAGCCGGAACTGCTGCGTTTGTCGCACGCCGCGGCTCGTGTCGGGTGCCGGCGCTGCGGCGTGCAAGGCGAGGGTGAAAGGGAAGCAGAAGACCTCGATGGATCAGATACGGTGTGTTGCGGGAAGTGAAAAGAAGGTCGGAGGTTGGTGCCGACGACAAAAAAGCGCCGAAGGCAAAAAGAGAGTGCAACACGAGGACTTCCCAGGAGGTCACCCATCCCAGTACTACTCTCGCCCAAGCACGCTTAACTTCAGAGTTCTGATGGGATCCGGTGCTTTAGTGCTAGTGTGATCGCACCCGTTACATGTTGCGCGAAAAAATGCTCTTATGCCTCACGCGGGAGCCGTGGGGGCCGCAACGCACGAACCGACTAGCCGTCATAAAAACGGCCCCGAAAAACGCCCGAAATGAGCTTAAACGGCATCCGAAACGGTCCCGAACCGACTTCGTCTGTTCGTCACGTCGTAGCCAGCGGAACGTGCTTTCCGTGGGCAGGAAAATCGCCGAATTTCGACATCGGCGTGCCAAGTTACGGTCCGGCGAGCCGGAACTGCTGCGTTTGTCGCACGCCGCGGCTCGTGTCGGGTGCCGGCGCTGCGGCGCGCAAGGCGAGGGTGAAAGGGAAGCAGAAGACCTCGATGGATCAGATACGGTGTGTTGCGGGAAGTGAAAAGAAGGTCGGAGGTTGGTGCCGACGACAAAAAAGCGCCGAAGGCAAAAAGAGAGTGCAACACGAGGACTTCCCAGGAGGTCACCCATCCCAGTACTACTCTCGCCCAAGCACGCTTAACTTCAGAGTTCTGATGGGATCCGGTGCTTTAGTGCTAGTGTGATCGCACCCGTTACATGTTGCGCGAAAAAATGCTCTTATGCCTCACGCGGGAGCCGTGGGGGCCGCAACGTACGAACCGACTAGCCGTCATAAAAACGGCCCCGAAAAACGCCCGAAATGAGCTTAAACGGCATCCGAAACGGTCCCGAACCGACTTCGTCTGTTCGCCACGTCGTAGCCAGCGGAACGAGCTTTCCGTGGCCACGAAAATCGCCGAATTCCGACATCGGTGTGCCAAGTTACAGTCCAGAGAGCCGGAACTGCTGCTTTTGTCGCACGCCGCGGCTCGTGTCGGGTGCGGGCGCTGCGGCGCGCAAGGCGAGGGTGAAAGGGAAGCAGAAGACCTTGATGGATCAGATACGGTGTGTTGCGGTAAGTGAAAAGAAGGTCGGAGGTTGGTGCCGACGACAAAAAAGCGCCGAAGGTAAATAGAGAGTGCAACACGAGGACTTCCCAGGAGGTCACCCATTCCAGTACTACTCTCGCCCAAGCACGCTTAACTTCGGAGTTCTGATGGGATCCGGTGCTTTAGTGCTGGTATGATCGCACCCGTTACATGTTGCGCGAAAAAATGCTCTTATGCCTCACGCGGAAGCCGTGGGGGCCGCAACGCACAAACCGACTAGCCGTCATAGAAACGCCCCGAAAAACGCCCGAAACGAGCTTAAACGGCATCTGAAACGGTCCCGAACCGACTTCGTCTGTTCGTCACGTCGTAGCCAGCGGAACGTGCTTTCCGTGGCCAGGAAAATCGCCGAATTTCGACATCGGCGTGCCAAGTTACGGTCCGGCGAGCCGGAACTGCTGCGTTTGTCGCACGCCGCGGCTCGTGTCGGGTGCCGGCGCTGCGGCGCGCAAGGCGAGGGTGAAAGGGAAGCAGAAGACCTCGATGGATCAGATACGGTGTGTTGCGGGAAGTGAAAAGAAGGTCGGAGGTTGGTGCCGACGACAAAAAAGCGCCGAAGGCAAAAAGAGAGTGCAACACAAGGACTTCTCAGGAGGTCACCCATCCCAGTACTACTCTTGCTCAAGCACGCTTAACTTCAGAGTTCTGATGGGATCCGGTGCTTTAGTGCTGGTATGATCGCACCCGTTACATGTTGCGCGAAAAAATGCTCTTATGCCTCACGCGGGCGCCGTGGGGGCCGCAACGCACAAACCGACTAGCCGTCATAGAAACGCCCGAAATGAGCTTAAACGGCATCTGAAACGGTCCCGAACCGACTTCGTCTGTTCGTCACGTCGTAGCCAGCGGAACGAGCTTTCCGTGGCCAGGAAAATCACCGAATTTCGACATCGGCGTGCCAAGTTACGGTCCGGCGAGCCGGAACTGCTGCGTTTGTCGCACGCCGCGGCTCGTGTCGGGTGCCGGCGCTGCGGCGTGCAAGGCGAGGGTGAAAGGGAAGCAGAAGACCTCGATGGATCAGATACGGTGTGTTGCGGGAAGTGAAAAGAAGGTCGGAGGTTGGTGCCGACGACAAAAAAGCGCCGAAGGCAAAAAGAGAGTGCAACACGAGGACTTCCCAGGAGGTCACCCATCCCAGTACTACTCTCGCCCAAGCACGCTTAACTTCAGAGTTCTGATGGGATCCGGTGCTTTAGTGCTAGTGTGATCGCACCCGTTACATGTTGCGCGAAAAAATGCTCTTATGCCTCACGCGGGAGCCGTGGGGGCCGCAACGCACGAACCGACTAGCCGTCATAAAAACGGCCCCGAAAAACGCCCGAAATGAGCTTAAACGGCATCCGAAACGGTCCCGAACCGACGTCGTCTGTTCGTCACGTCGTAGCCAGCGGAACGTGCTTTCCGTGGGCAGGAAAATCGCCGAATTTCGACATCGGCGTGCCAAGTTACGGTCCGGCGAGCCGGAACTGCTGCGTTTGTCGCACGCCGCGGCTCGTGTCGGGTGCCGGCGCTGCGGCGCGCAAGGCGAGGGTGAAAGGGAAGCAGAAGACCTCGATGGATCAGATACGGTGTGTTGCGGGAAGTGAAAAGAAGGTCGGAGGTTGGTGCCGACGACAAAAAAGCGCCGAAGGCAAAAAGAGAGTGCAACACAAGGACTTCCCAGGAGGTCACCCATCCCAGTACTACTCTCGCTCAAGCACGCTTAACTTCAGAGTTCTGATGGGATCCGGTGCTTTAGTGCTGGTATGATCGCACCCGTTACATGTTGCGCGAAAAAATGCTCTTATGCCTCACGCGGGAGCCGTGGGGGCCGCAACGCACAAACCGACTAGTCATCATAGAAACGCCCGAAATGATCTTAAACGGCATCTAAAACGGTCCCGAACCGACTTCGTCTGTTCGTCACGTCGTAGCCAGCGGAACGAGCTTTCCGTGGCCAGGAAAATCGCCGAATTTCGACATCGGCGTGCCAAGTTACGGTGTGGCGAGCCGGAACTGCTGCGTTTGTCGCACGCCGCGGCTCGTGTCGGGTGCCGGCGCTGCGGCGCGCAAGGCGAGGGTGAAAGGGAAGCAGAAGACCTCGATGGATCAGATACGGTGTGTTGCAGGAAGTGAAAAGAAGGTCGGAGGTTGGTGCCGACGACAAAAAAGCGCCGAAGGCAAAAAGAGAGTGCAACACGAGGACTTCCCAGGAGGTCACCCATCCCAGTACTATTCTCGCCCAAGCACGCTTAACTTCAGAGTTCTGATGGGATCCGGTGCTTTAGTGCTAGTGTGATCGCACCCGTTACATGTTGCGCCAAAAAATGCTCTTATGCCTCACGCGGGAGCCGTGGGGGCCGCAACGCACGAACCGACTAGCCGTCATAAAAACGGCCCCGAAAAACGCCCGAAATGAGCTTAAACGGCATCCGAAACGGTCCTGAACCGACTTCGTCTGTTCGCCACGTCGTAGCCAGCGGAACGAGCTTTCCGTGGCCACGAAAATCGCCGAATTCCGACATCGGTGTGCCAAGTTACAGTCCGGAGAGCCGGAAATGCTGCTTTTGTCGCACGCCGCGGCTCGTGTCGGGTGCGGGCGCTGCGGCGCGCAAGGCGAGGGTGAAAGGGAAGCAGAAGACCTCGATGGATCAGATACGGTGTGTTGCGGTAAGTGAAAAGAAGGTCGGAGGTTGGTGCCGACGACAAAAAGCGCCGAAGGCAAAAAGAGAGTGCAACACGAGGACTTCCCAGGAGGTCACCCATCCCAGTACTACTCTCGCCCAAGCACGCTTAACTTCAGAGTTCTGATGGGATCCGGTGCTTTAGTGCTAGTGTGATCGCACCCGTTACATGTTGCGCGAAAAAATGCTCTTATGCCTCACGCGGGAGCCGTGGGGGCCGCAACGCACGAACCGACTAGCCGTCATAAAAACGGCCCCGAAAAACGCCCGAAATGAGCTTAAACGGCATCCGAAACGGTCCCGAACCGACTTCGTCTGTTCGTCACGTCGTAGCCAGCGGAACGTGCTTTCCGTGGGCAGGAAAATCGCCGAATTTCGACATCGGCGTGCCAAGTTACGGTCCGGCGAGCCGGAACTGCTGCGTTTGTCGCACGCCGCGGCTCGTGTCGGGTGCCGGCGCTGCGGCGCGCAAGGCGAGGGTGAAAGGGAAGCAGAAGACCTCGATGGATCAGATACGGTGTGTTGCGGGAAGTGAAAAGAAGGTCAGAGGTTGGTGCCGACGACAAAAAAGCGCCGAAGGCAAAAAGAGAGTGCAACACGAGGACTTCCCAGGAGGTCACCCATCCCAGTACTACTCTCGCCCAAGCACGCTTAACTTCAGAGTTCTGATGGGATCCGGTGCTTTAGTGCTAGTGTGATCGCACCCGTTACATGTTGCGCGAAAAAATGCTCTTATGCCTCACGCGGGAGCCGTGGGGGCCGCAACGTACGAACCGACTAGCCGTCATAAAAACGGCGTCGAAAAACGCCCGAAATGAGCTTAAACGGCATCCGAAACGGTCCCGAACCGACTTCGTCTGTTCGCCACGTCGTAGCCAGCGGAACGAGCTTTCCGTGGCCACGAAAATCGCCGAATTCCGACATCGGTGTGCCAAGTTACAGTCCAGAGAGCCGGAACTGCTGCTTTTGTCGCACGCCGCGGCTCGTGTCGGGTGCGGGCGCTGCGGCGCGCAAGGCGAGGGTGAAAGGGAAGCAGAAGACCTTGATGGATCAGATACGGTGTGTTGCGGTAAGTGAAAAGAAGGTTGGAGGTTGGTGCCGACGACAAAAAAGCGCCGAAGGTAAATAGAGAGTGCAACACGAGGACTTCCCAGGAGGTCACCCATTCCAGTACTACTCTCGCCCAAGCACGCTTAACTTCGGAGTTCTGATGGGATCCGGTGCTTTAGTGCTGGTATGATCGCACCCGTTACATGTTGCGCGAAAAAATGCTCTTATGCCTCACGCGGGAGCCGTGGGGGCCGCAACGCACGAACCGACTAGCCGTCATAGAAATGGCCCCGAAAAACGCCCGAAACGAGCTTAAACGGCATCCGAAACGGTCCCGAACCGACTTCGTCTGTTCGTCACGTCGTAGCCAGCGGAACGTGCTTTCCGTGGCCAGGAAAATCGCCGAATTTCGACATCGGCGTGCCAAGTTACGGTCCGGCGAGCCGGAACTGCTGCGTTTGTCGCACGCCGCGGCTCGTGTCGGGTGCCGGCGCTGCGGCGCGCAAGGCGAGGGTGAAAGGGAAGCAGAAGACCTCGATGGATCAGATACGGTGTGTTGCGGGAAGTGAAAAGAAGGTCGGAGGTTGGTGCCGACGACAAAAAAGCGCCGAAGGCAAAAAGAGAGTGCAACACAAGGACTTCTCAGGAGGTCACCCATCCCAGTACTACTCTTGCTCAAGCACGCTTAACTTCAGAGTTCTGATGGGATCCGGTGCTTTAGTGCTGGTATGATCGCACCCGTTACATGTTGCGCGAAAAAATGCTCTTATGCCTCACGCGGGCGCCGTGGGGGCCGCAACGCACAAACCGACTAGCCGTCATAGAAACGCCCGAAATGAGCTTAAACGGCATCTGAAACGGTCCCGAACCGACTTCGTCTGTTCGTCACGTCGTAGCCAGCGGAACGAGCTTTCCGTGGCCAGGAAAATCGCCGAATTTCGACATCGGCGTGCCAAGTTACGGTCCGGCGAGCCGGAACTGCTGCGTTTGTCGCACGCCGCGGCTCGTGTCGGGTGCCGGCGCTGCGGCGTGCAAGGCGAGGGTGAAAGGGAAGCAGAAGACCTCGATGGATCAGATACGGTGTGTTGCGGGAAGTGAAAAGAAGGTCGGAGGTTGGTGCCGACGACAAAAAAGCGCCGAAGGCAAAAAGAGAGTGCAACACGAGGACTTCCCAGGAGGTCACCCATCCCAGTACTACTCTCGCCCAAGCACGCTTAACTTCAGAGTTCTGATGGGATCCGGTGCTTTAGTGCTAGTGTGATCGCACCCGTTACATGTTGCGCGAAAAAATGCTCTTATGCCTCACGCGGGAGCCGTGGGGGCCGCAACGCACGAACCGACTAGCCGTCATAAAAACGGCCCCGAAAAACGCCCGAAATGAGCTTAAACGGCATCCGAAACGGTCCCGAACCGACTTCGTCTGTTCGTCACGTCGTAGCCAGCGGAACGTGCTTTCCGTGGGCAGGAAAATCGCCGAATTTCGACATCGGCGTGCCAAGTTACGGTCCGGCGAGCCGGAACTGCTGCGTTTGTCGCACGCCGCGGCTCGTGTCGGGTGCCGGCGCTGCGGCGCGCAAGGCGAGGGTGAAAGGGAAGCAGAAGACCTCGATGGATCAGATACGGTGTGTTGCGGGAAGTGAAAAGAAGGTCGGAGGTTGGTGCCGACGACAAAAAAGCGCCGAAGGCAAAAAGAGAGTGCAACACGAGGACTTCCCAGGAGGTCACCCATCCCAGTACTACTCTCGCCCAAGCACGCTTAACTTCAGAGTTCTGATGGGATCCGGTGCTTTAGTGCTAGTGTGATCGCACCCGTTACATGTTGCGCGAAAAAATGCTCTTATGCCTCACGCGGGAGCCGTGGGGGCCGCAACGTACGAACCGACTAGCCGTCATAAAAACGGCCCCGAAAAACGCCCGAAATGAGCTTAAACGGCATCCGAAACGGTCCCGAACCGACTTCGTCTGTTCGCCACGTCGTAGCCAGCGGAACGAGCTTTCCGTGGCCACGAAAATCGCCGAATTCCGACATCGGTGTGCCAAGTTACAGTCCAGAGAGCCGGAACTGCTGCTTTTGTCGCACGCCGCGGCTCGTGTCGGGTGCGGGCGCTGCGGCGCGCAAGGCGAGGGTGAAAGGGAAGCAGAAGACCTTGATGGATCAGATACGGTGTGTTGCGGTAAGTGAAAAGAAGGTCGGAGGTTGGTGCCGACGACAAAAAAGCGCCGAAGGTAAATAGAGAGTGCAACACGAGGACTTCCCAGGAGGTCACCCATTCCAGTACTACTCTCGCCCAAGCACGCTTAACTTCGGAGTTCTGATGGGATCCGGTGCTTTAGTGCTGGTATGATCGCACCCGTTACATGTTGCGCGAAAAAATGCTCTTATGCCTCACGCGGAAGCCGTGGGGGCCGCAACGCACAAACCGACTAGCCGTCATAGAAACGCCCCGAAAAACGCCCGAAACGAGCTTAAACGGCATCTGAAACGGTCCCGAACCGACTTCGTCTGTTCGTCACGTCGTAGCCAGCGGAACGTGCTTTCCGTGGCCAGGAAAATCGCCGAATTTCGACATCGGCGTGCCAAGTTACGGTCCGGCGAGCCGGAACTGCTGCGTTTGTCGCACGCCGCGGCTCGTGTCGGGTGCCGGCGCTGCGGCGCGCAAGGCGAGGGTGAAAGGGAAGCAGAAGACCTCGATGGATCAGATACGGTGTGTTGCGGGAAGTGAAAAGAAGGTCGGAGGTTGGTGCCGACGACAAAAAAGCGCCGAAGGCAAAAAGAGAGTGCAACACAAGGACTTCTCAGGAGGTCACCCATCCCAGTACTACTCTTGCTCAAGCACGCTTAACTTCAGAGTTCTGATGGGATCCGGTGCTTTAGTGCTGGTATGATCGCACCCGTTACATGTTGCGCGAAAAAATGCTCTTATGCCTCACGCGGGCGCCGTGGGGGCCGCAACGCACAAACCGACTAGCCGTCATAGAAACGCCCGAAATGAGCTTAAACGGCATCTGAAACGGTCCCGAACCGACTTCGTCTGTTCGTCACGTCGTAGCCAGCGGAACGAGCTTTCCGTGGCCAGGAAAATCGCCGAATTTCGACATCGGCGTGCCAAGTTACGGTCCGGCGAGCCGGAACTGCTGCGTTTGTCGCACGCCGCGGCTCGTGTCGGGTGCCGGCGCTGCGGCGTGCAAGGCGAGGGTGAAAGGGAAGCAGAAGACCTCGATGGATCAGATACGGTGTGTTGCGGGAAGTGAAAAGAAGGTCGGAGGTTGGTGCCGACGACAAAAAAGCGCCGAAGGCAAAAAGAGAGTGCAACACGAGGACTTCCCAGGAGGTCACCCATCCCAGTACTACTCTCGCCCAAGCACGCTTAACTTCAGAGTTCTGATGGGATCCGGTGCTTTAGTGCTAGTGTGATCGCACCCGTTACATGTTGCGCGAAAAAATGCTCTTATGCCTCACGCGGGAGCCGTGGGGGCCGCAACGCACGAACCGACTAGCCGTCATAAAAACGGCCCCGAAAAACGCCCGAAATGAGCTTAAACGGCATCCGAAACGGTCCCGAACCGACGTCGTCTGTTCGTCACGTCGTAGCCAGCGGAACGTGCTTTCCGTGGGCAGGAAAATCGCCGAATTTCGACATCGGCGTGCCAAGTTACGGTCCGGCGAGCCGGAACTGCTGCGTTTGTCGCACGCCGCGGCTCGTGTCGGGTGCCGGCGCTGCGGCGCGCAAGGCGAGGGTGAAAGGGAAGCAGAAGACCTCGATGGATCAGATACGGTGTGTTGCGGGAAGTGAAAAGAAGGTCGGAGGTTGGTGCCGACGACAAAAAAGCGCCGAAGGCAAAAAGAGAGTGCAACACAAGGACTTCCTAGGAGGTCACCCATCCCAGTACTACTCTCGCTCAAGCACGCTTAACTTCAGAGTTCTGATGGGATCCGGTGCTTTAGTGCTGGTATGATCGCACCCGTTACATGTTGCGCGAAAAAATGCTCTTATGCCTCACGCGGGAGCCGTGGGGGCCGCAACGCACAAACCGACTAGTCATCATAGAAACGCCCGAAATGATCTTAAACGGCATCTAAAACGGTCCCGAACCGACTTCGTCTGTTCGTCACGTCGTAGCCAGCGGAACGAGCTTTCCGTGGCCAGGAAAATCGCCGAATTTCGACATCGGCGTGCCAAGTTACGGTGTGGCGAGCCGGAACTGCTGCGTTTGTCGCACGCCGCGGCTCGTGTCGGGTGCCGGCGCTGCGGCGCGCAAGGCGAGGGTGAAAGGGAAGCAGAAGACCTCGATGGATCAGATACGGTGTGTTGCAGGAAGTGAAAAGAAGGTCGGAGGTTGGTGCCGACGACAAAAAAGCGCCGAAGGCAAAAAGAGAGTGCAACACGAGGACTTCCCAGGAGGTCACCCATCCCAGTACTATTCTCGCCCAAGCACGCTTAACTTCAGAGTTCTGATGGGATCCGGTGCTTTAGTGCTAGTGTGATCGCACCCGTTACATGTTGCGCCAAAAAATGCTCTTATGCCTCACGCGGGAGCCGTGGGGGCCGCAACGCACGAACCGACTAGCCGTCATAAAAACGGCCCCGAAAAACGCCCGAAATGAGCTTAAACGGCATCCGAAACGGTCCTGAACCGACTTCGTCTGTTCGCCACGTCGTAGCCAGCGGAACGAGCTTTCCGTGGCCACGAAAATCGCCGAATTCCGACATCGGTGTGCCAAGTTACAGTCCGGAGAGCCGGAACTGCTGCTTTTGTCGCACGCCGCGGCTCGTGTCGGGTGCGGGCGCTGCGGCGCGCAAGGCGAGGGTGAAAGGGAAGCAGAAGACCTCGATGGATCAGATACGGTGTGTTGCGGTAAGTGAAAAGAAGGTCGGAGGTTGGTGCCGACGACAAAAAGCGCCGAAGGCAAAAAGAGAGTGCAACACGAGGACTTCCCAGGAGGTCACCCATCCCAGTACTACTCTCGCCCAAGCACGCTTAACTTCAGAGTTCTGATGGGATCCGGTGCTTTAGTGCTAGTGTGATCGCACCCGTTACATGTTGCGCGAAAAAATGCTCTTATGCCTCACGCGGGAGCCGTGGGGGCCGCAACGCACGAACCGACTAGCCGTCATAAAAACGGCCCCGAAAAACGCCCGAAATGAGCTTAAACGGCATCCGAAACGGTCCCGAACCGACTTCGTCTGTTCGTCACGTCGTAGCCAGCGGAACGTGCTTTCCGTGGGCAGGAAAATCGCCGAATTTCGACATCGGCGTGCCAAGTTACGGTCCGGCGAGCCGGAACTGCTGCGTTTGTCGCACGCCGCGGCTCGTGTCGGGTGCCGGCGCTGCGGCGCGCAAGGCGAGGGTGAAAGGGAAGCAGAAGACCTCGATGGATCAGATACGGTGTGTTGCGGGAAGTGAAAAGAAGGTCAGAGGTTGGTGCCGACGACAAAAAAGCGCCGAAGGCAAAAAGAGAGTGCAACACGAGGACTTCCCAGGAGGTCACCCATCCCAGTACTACTCTCGCCCAAGCACGCTTAACTTCAGAGTTCTGATGGGATCCGGTGCTTTAGTGCTAGTGTGATCGCACCCGTTACATGTTGCGCGAAAAAATGCTCTTATGCCTCACGCGGGAGCCGTGGGGGCCGCAACGTACGAACCGACTAGCCGTCATAAAAACGGCCCCGAAAAACGCCCGAAATGAGCTTAAACGGCATCCGAAACGGTCCCGAACCGACTTCGTCTGTTCGCCACGTCGTAGCCAGCGGAACGAGCTTTCCGTGGCCACGAAAATCGCCGAATTCCGACATCGGTGTGCCAAGTTACAGTCCAGAGAGCCGGAACTGCTGCTTTTGTCGCACGCCGCGGCTCGTGTCGGGTGCGGGCGCTGCGGCGCGCAAGGCGAGGGTGAAAGGGAAGCAGAAGACCTTGATGGATCAGATACGGTGTGTTGCGGTAAGTGAAAAGAAGGTCGGAGGTTGGTGCCGACGACAAAAAAGCGCCGAAGGTAAATAGAGAGTGCAACACGAGGACTTCCCAGGAGGTCACCCATTCCAGTACTACTCTCGCCCAAGCACGCTTAACTTCGGAGTTCTGATGGGATCCGGTGCTTTAGTGCTGGTATGATCGCACCCGTTACATGTTGCGCGAAAAAATGCTCTTATGCCTCACGCGGGAGCCGTGGGGGCCGCAACGCACGAACCGACTAGCCGTCATAGAAACGGCCCCGAAAAACGCCCGAAACGAGCTTAAACGGCATCCGAAACGGTCCCGAACCGACTTTGTCTGTTCGCCACGTCGTAGCCAGCGGAACGAGCTTTCCGTGGCCACGAAAATCGCCGAATTCCGACATCGGCGTGCCAAGTTACGGTCCGGCGACCCGGAACTGCTGCGTTTGTCGCACGCCGCGGCTCGTGTCGGGTGCCGGCGCTGCGGCGCGCAAGGCGAGGGTGAAAGGGAAGCAGAAGACCTCGATGGATCAGATACGGTGTGTTGCGGGAAGTGAAAAGAAGGTCGGAGGTTGGTGCCGACGACAAAAAAGCGCCGAAGGCAAAAAGAGAGTGCAACACGAGGACTTCCCAGGAGGTCACCCATCCCAGTACTACTCTCGCCCAAGCACGCTTAACTTCAGAGTTCTGATGGGATCCGGTGCTTTAGTGCTAGTGTGATCACACCCGTTACATGTTGCGCGAAAAAATGCTCTTATGCCTCACGCGGGAGCCGTGGGGGCCGCAACGTACGAACCGACTAGCCGTCATAAAAACGGCCCCGAAAAACGCCCGAAATGAGCTTAAACGGCATCCGAAACGGTCCCGAACCGACCTCGTCTGTTCGCCACGTCGTAGCCAGCGGAACGAGCTTTCCGTGGCCACGAAAATCGCCGAATTCCGACATCGGTGTGCCAAGTTACAGTCCGGAGAGCCGGAACTGCTGCTTTTGTCGCACGCCGCGGCTCGTGTCGGGTGCGGGCGCTGCGGCGCGCAAGGCGAGGGTGAAAGGGAAGCAGAAGACCTCGATGGATCAGATACGGTGTGTTGCGGTAAGTGAAAAGAAGGTCGGAGGTTGGTGCCGACGACAAAAAGCGCCGAAGGCAAAAAGAGAGTGCAACACGAGGACTTCCCAGGAGGTCACCCATCCCAGTACTACTCTCGCCCAAGCACGCTTAACTTCAGAGTTCTGATGGGATCCGGTGCTTTAGTGCTAGTGTGATCGCACCCGTTACATGTTGCGCGAAAAAATGCTCTTATGCCTCACGCGGGAGCCGTGGGGGCCGCAACGCACGAACCGACTAGCCGTCATAAAAACGGCCCCGAAAAACGCCCGAAATGAGCTTAAACGGCATCCGAAACGGTCCCGAACCGACTTCGTCTGTTCGTCACGTCGTAGCCAGCGGAATGTGCTTTCCGTGGGCAGGAAAATCGCCGAATTTCGACATCGACGTGCCAAGTTACGGTCCGGCGAGCCGGAACTGCTGCGTTTGTCGCACGCCGCGGCTCGTGTCGGGTGCCGGCGCTGCGGCGCGCAAGGCGAGGGTGAAAGGGAAGCAGAAGACCTCGATGGATCAGATACGGTGTGTTGCGGGAAGTGAAAAGAAGGTCGGAGGTTGGTGCCGACGACAAAAAAGCGCCGAAGGCAAAAAGAGAGTGCAACACGAGGACTTCCCAGGAGGTCACCCATCCCAGTACTACTCTCGCCCAAGCACGCTTAACTTCAGAGTTCTGATGGGATCCGGTGCTTTAGTGCTAGTGTGATCGCACCCGTTACATGTTGCGCGAAAAAATGCTCTTATGCCTCACGCGGGAGCCGTGGGGGCCGCAATGTACGAACCGACTAGCCGTCATAAAAACGGCCCCGAAAAACGCCCGAAATGAGCTTAAACGGCATCCGAAACGGTCCCGAACCGACTTCGTCTGTTCGCCACGTCGTAGCCAGCGGAACGAGCTTTCCGTGGCCACGAAAATCGCCGAATTCCGACATCGGTGTGCCAAGTTACAGTCCAGAGAGCCGGAACTGCTGCTTTTGTCGCACGCCGCGGCTCGTGTCGGGTGCGGGCGCTGCGGCGCGCAAGGCGAGGGTGAAAGGGAAGCAGAAGACCTTGATGGATCAGATACGGTGTGTTGCGGTAAGTGAAAAGAAGGTCGGAGGTTGGTGCCGACGACAAAAAAGCGCCGAAGGTAAATAGAGAGTGCAACACGAGGACTTCCCAGGAGGTCACCCATTCCAGTACTACTCTCGCCCAAGCACGCTTAACTTCGGAGTTCTGATGGGATCCGGTGCTTTAGTGCTGGTATGATCGCACCCGTTACATGTTGCGCGAAAAAATGCTCTTATGCCTCACGCGGGAGCCGTGGGGGCCGCAACGCACGAACCGACTAGCCGTCATAGAAATGGCCCCGAAAAACGCCCGAAACGAGCTTAAACGGCATCCGAAACGGTCCCGAACCGACTTCGTCTGTTCGCCACGTCGTAGCCAGCGGAACGAGCTTTCCGTGGCCACGAAAATCGCCGAATTCCGACATCGGCGTGCCAAGTTACGGTCCGACGACCCGGAACTGCTGCGTTTGTCGCACGCCGCGGCTCGTGTCGGGTGCCGGCGCTGCGGCGCGCAAGGCGAGGGTGAAAGGGAAGCAGAAGACCTCGATGGATCAGATACGGTGTGTTGCGGGAAGTGAAAAGAAGGTCGGAGGTTGGTGCCGACGACAAAAAAGCGCCGAAGGCAAAAAGAGAGTGCAACACGAGGACTTCCCAGGAGGTCACCCATCCCAGTACTACTCTCGCCCAAGCACGCTTAACTTCAGAGTTCTGATGGGATCCGGTGCTTTAGTGCTAGTGTGATCGCACCCGTTACATGTTGCGCGAAAAAATGCTCTTATGCCTCACGCGGGAGCCGTGGGGGCCGCAACGCACGAACCGACTAGCCGTCATAAAAACGGCCCCGAAAAACGCCCGAAATGAGCTTAAACGGCATCCGAAACGGTCCCGAACCGACTTCGTCTGTTCGTCACGTCGTAGCCAGCGGAACGTGCTTTCCGTGGGCAGGAAAATCGCCGAATTTCGACATCGGCGTGCCAAGTTACGGTCCGGCGAGCCGGAACTGCTGCGTTTGTCGCACGCCGCGGCTCGTGTCGGGTGCCGGCGCTGCGGCGCGCAAGGCGAGGGTGAAAGGGAAGCAGAAGACCTCGATGGATCAGATACGGTGTGTTGCGGGAAGTGAAAAGAAGGTCAGAGGTTGGTGCCGACGACAAAAAAGCGCCGAAGGCAAAAAGAGAGTGCAACACGAGGACTTCCCAGGAGGTCACCCATCCCAGTACTACTCTCGCCCAAGCACGCTTAACTTCAGAGTTCTGATGGGATCCGGTGCTTTAGTGCTAGTGTGATCGCACCCGTTACATGTTGCGCGAAAAAATGCTCTTATGCCTCACGCGGGAGCCGTGGGGGCCGCAACGTACGAACCGACTAGCCGTCATAAAAACGGCCCCGAAAAACGCCCGAAATGAGCTTAAACGGCATCCGAAACGGTCCCGAACCGACTTCGTCTGTTTGCCACGTCGTAGCCAGCGGAACGAGCTTTCCGTGGCCACGAAAATCGCCGAATTCCGACATCGGTGTGCCAAGTTACAGTCCAGAGAGCCGGAACTGCTGCTTTTGTCGCACGCCGCGGCTCGTGTCGGGTGCGGGCGCTGCGGCGCGCAAGGCGAGGGTGAAAGGGAAGCAGAAGACCTTGATGGATCAGATACGGTGTGTTGCGGTAAGTGAAAAGAAGGTCGGAGGTTGGTGCCGACGACAAAAAAGCGCCGAAGGTAAATAGAGAGTGCAACACGAGGACTTCCCAGGAGGTCACCCATTCCAGTACTACTCTCGCCCAAGCACGCTTAACTTCGGAGTTCTGATGGGATCCGGTGCTTTAGTGCTGGTATGATCGCACCCGTTACATGTTGCGCGAAAAAATGCTCTTATGCCTCACGCGGGAGCCGTGGGGGCCGCAACGCACGAACCGACTAGCCGTCATAGAAACGGCCCCGAAAAACGCCCGAAACGAGCTTAAACGGCATCCGAAACGGTCCCGAACCGACTTCGTCTGTTCGCCACGTCGTAGCCAGCGGAACGAGCTTTCCGTGGCCACGAAAATCGCCGAATTCCGACATCGGCGTGCCAAGTTACGGTCCGGCGACCCGGAACTGCTGCGTTTGTCGCACGCCGCGGCTCGTGTCGGGTGCCGGCGCTGCGGCGCGCAAGGCGAGGGTGAAAGGGAAGCAGAAGACCTCGATGGATCAGATACGGTGTGTTGCGGGAAGTGAAAAGAAGGTCGGAGGTTGGTGCCGACGACAAAAAAGCGCCGAAGGCAAAAAGAGAGTGCAACACGAGGACTTCCCAGGAGGTCACCCATCCCAGTACTACTCTCGCCCAAGCACGCTTAACTTCAGAGTTCTGATGGGATCCGGTGCTTTAGTGCTAGTGTGATCACACCCGTTACATGTTGCGCGAAAAAATGCTCTTATGCCTCACGCGGGAGCCGTGGGGGCCGCAACGTACGAACCGACTAGCCGTCATAAAAACGGCCCCGAAAAACGCCCGAAATGAGCTTAAACGGCATCCGAAACGGTCCCGAACCGACTTCGTCTGTTCGCCACGTCGTAGCCAGCGGAACGAGCTTTCCGTGGCCACGAAAATCGCCGAATTCCGACATCGGTGTGCCAAGTTACAGTCCGGAGAGCCGGAACTGCTGCTTTTGTCGCACGCCGCGGCTCGTGTCGGGTGCGGGCGCTGCGGCGCGCAAGGCGAGGGTGAAAGGGAAGCAGAAGACCTCGATGGATCAGATACGGTGTGTTGCGGTAAGTGAAAAGAAGGTCGGAGGTTGGTGCCGACGACAAAAAGCGCCGAAGGCAAAAAGAGAGTGCAACACGAGGACTTCCCAGGAGGTCACCCATCCCAGTACTACTCTCGCCCAAGCACGCTTAACTTCAGAGTTCTGATGGGATCCGGTGCTTTAGTGCTAGTGTGATCGCACCCGTTACATGTTGCGCGAAAAAATGCTCTTATGCCTCACGCGGGAGCCGTGGGGGCCGCAACGCACGAACCGACTAGCCGTCATAAAAACGGCCCCGAAAAACGCCCGAAATGAGCTTAAACGGCATCCGAAACGGTCCCGAACCGACTTCGTCTGTTCGTCACGTCGTAGCCAGCGGAACGTGCTTTCCGTGGGCAGGAAAATCGCCGAATTTCGACATCGACGTGCCAAGTTACGGTCCGGCGAGCCGGAACTGCTGCGTTTGTCGCACGCCGCGGCTCGTGTCGGGTGCCGGCGCTGCGGCGCGCAAGGCGAGGGTGAAAGGGAAGCAGAAGACCTCGATGGATCAGATACGGTGTGTTGCGGGAAGTGAAAAGAAGGTCGGAGGTTGGTGCCGACGACAAAAAAGCGCCGAAGGCAAAAAGAGAGTGCAACACGAGGACTTCCCAGGAGGTCACCCATCCCAGTACTACTCTCGCCCAAGCACGCTTAACTTCAGAGTTCTGATGGGATCCGGTGCTTTAGTGCTAGTGTGATCGCACCCGTTACATGTTGCGCGAAAAAATGCTCTTATGCCTCACGCGGGAGCCGTGGGGGCCGCAATGTACGAACCGACTAGCCGTCATAAAAACGGCCCCGAAAAACGCCCGAAATGAGCTTAAACGGCATCCGAAACGGTCCCGAACCGACTTCGTCTGTTCGCCACGTCGTAGCCAGCGGAACGAGCTTTCCGTGGCCACGAAAATCGCCGAATTCCGACATCGGTGTGCCAAGTTACAGTCCAGAGAGCCGGAACTGCTGCTTTTGTCGCACGCCGCGGCTCGTGTCGGGTGCGGGCGCTGCGGCGCGCAAGTCGAGGGTGAAAGGGAAGCAGAAGACCTTGATGGATCAGATACGGTGTGTTGCGGTAAGTGAAAAGAAGGTCGGAGGTTGGTGCCGACGACAAAAAAGCGCCGAAGGTAAATAGAGAGTGCAACACGAGGACTTCCCAGGAGGTCACCCATTCCAGTACTACTCTCGCCCAAGCACGCTTAACTTCGGAGTTCTGATGGGATCCGGTGCTTTAGTGCTGGTATGATCGCACCCGTTACATGTTGCGCGAAAAAATGCTCTTATGCCTCACGCGGGAGCCGTGGGGGCCGCAACGCACGAACCGACTAGCCGTCATAGAAATGGCCGCGAAAAACGCCCGAAACGAGCTTAAACGGCATCCGAAACGGTCCCGAACCGACTTCGTCTGTTCGCCACGTCGTAGCCAGCGGAACGAGCTTTCCGTGGCCACGAAAATCGCCGAATTCCGACATCGGCGTGCCAAGTTACGGTCCGACGACCCGGAACTGCTGCGTTTGTCGCACGCCGCGGCTCGTGTCGGGTGCCGGCGCTGCGGCGCGCAAGGCGAGGGTGAAAGGGAAGCAGAAGACCTCGATGGATCAGATACGGTGTGTTGCGGGAAGTGAAAAGAAGGTCGGAGGTTGGTGCCGACGACAAAAAAGTGCCGAAGGCAAAAAGAGAGTGCAACACGAGGACTTCCCAGGAGGTCACCCATCCCAGTACTACTCTCGCCCAAGCCCGCTTAACTTCGGAGTTCTGATGGGATCCGGTGCTTTAGTGGTAGTGTGATCGCACCCGTTACATGTTGCGCGAAAAAATGCTCTTATGCCTCACGCGGGAGCCGTGGGGGCCGCAACGCACGAACCGACTAGCCGTCATAAAAACGGCCGCGAAAAACGCCCGAAACGAGCTTAAACGGCATCCGAAACGGTCCCGAACCGACTTCGTCTGTTCGCCACGTCGTAGCCAGCGGAACGAGCTTTCCGTGGCCACGAAAATCGCCGAATTCCGACATCGGCGTGCCAAGTTACGGTCCGGCGACCCGGAACTGCTGCGTTTGTCGCACGCCGCGGCTCGTGTCGGGTGCCGGCGCTGCGGCGCGCAAGGCGAGGGTGAAAGGGAAGCAGAAGACCTCGATGGATCAGATACGGTGTGTTGCGGGAAGTGAAAAGAAGGTCGAAGGTTGGTGCCGACGACAAAAAAGCGCCGAAGGCAAAAAAAGAGTGCAACACGAGGACTTCCCAGGAGGTCACCCATCCCAGTACTACTCTCACCCAAGCACGCTTAACTTCGGAGTTCTGATGGGATCCGGTGCTTTAGTGCTGGTATGATCGCACCCGTTACATGTTGCGCGAAAAAATGCTCTTATGCCTCACGCGGGAGCCGTGGGGGCCGCAACGCACGAACCGACTAGCCGTCATAGAAACGGCCCCGAAAAATGCCCGAAACGAGTTTAAACGGCATCCGAAACGGTCCCGAACCGACTTCGTCTGTTCGCCACGTCGTAGCCAGCGGAACGAGCTTTCCGTGGCCACGAAAATCGCCGAATTCCGACATCGGCGTGCCAAGTTACGGTCCGGCGACCCGGAACTGCTGCGTTTGTCGCACGCCGCGGCTCGTGTCGGGTGCCGGCGCTGCGACGCGCAAGGCGAGGGTGAAAGGGAAGCAGAAGACCTCGATGGATCAGATACGGTGTGTTGCGGGAAGTGAAAAGAAGGTCGAAGGTTGGTGCCGACGACAAAAAAGCGCCGAAGGCAAAAAAAGAGTGCAACACGAGGACTTCCCAGGAGGTCACCCATCCCAGTACTACTCTCGCCCAAGCACGCTTAACTTCGGAGTTCTGATGGGATCCGGTGCTTTAGTGATGGTATGATCGCACCCGTTACATGTTGCGCGAAAAAATGCTCTTATGCCTCACGCGGGAGCCGTGGGGGCCGCAACGCACGAACCGACTAGCCGTCATAGAAACGGCCCTGAAAAACGCCCGAAACGAGCTTAAACGGCATCCGAAACGTTCCCGAACCGACTTCGTCTGTTCGCCACGTCGTAGCTAGCGGAACGAGCTTTCCGTGGCCACGAAAATCGCCGAATTCCGACATCGGCGTGCCAAGTTACGGTCCGGCGACCCGGAACTGCTGCGTTTGTCGCACGCCGCGGCTCGTGTCGGGTGCCGGCGCTGCGGCGCGCAAAGCGAGGGTGAAAGGGAAGCAGAAGACCTCGATGGATCAGATACAGTGTGTTGCGGGAAGTGAAAAGAAGGTCGGAGGTTGGTGCCGACGACAAAAAAGCGCCGAAGGCAAAAAGAGAGTGCAACACGAGGACTTCCCAGGAGGTCACCCATCCCAGTACTACTCTCGCCCAAGCACGCTTAACTTCGGAGTTCTGATGGGATCCGGTGCTTTAGTGCTGGTATGATCGCACCCGTTACATGTTGCGCGAAAAAATGCTCTTATGCCTCACGCGGGAGCCGTGGGGGCCGCAACGCACAAACCGACTAGCCGTCATAGAAACGCCCGAAATGAGCTTAAACGGCATCTGAAACGGTCCCGAACCGACTTCGTCTGTTCGTCACGTCGTAGCCAGCGGAACGAGCTTTCCGTGGCCAGGAAAATCGCCGAATTTCGACATCGGCGTGCCAAGTTACGGTCCGGCGAGCCGGAACTGCTGCGTTTGTCGCACGCCGCGGCTCGTGTCGGGTGCCGGCGCTGCGGCGCGCAAGGCGAGGGTGAAAGGGAAGCAGAAGACCTCGATGGATCAGATACGGTGTGTTGCGGGAAGTGAAAAGAAGGTCGGAGGTTGGTGCCGACGACAAAAAAGCGCCGAAGGCAAAAAGAGAGTGCAACACGAGGACTTCCCAGGAGGTCACCCATCCCAGTACTACTCTCGCACAAGCACGCTTAACTTCAGAGTTCTGATGGGATCCGGTGCTTTAATGCTAGTGTGATCGCACCCGTTACATGTTGCGCGAAAAAATGCTCTTATGCCTCACGCGGGAGCCGTGGGGGCCGCAACGCACGAACCGACTAGCCGTCATAAAAACGGCCCCGAAAAATGCCCGAAATGAGCTTAAACGGCATCCGAAACGGTCCCGAACCGACTTCGTCTGTTCGCCACGTCGTAGCCAGCGGAACGAGCTTTCCGTGGCCACGAAAATCGCCGAATTCCGACATCGGTGTGCCAAGTTACAGTCCGGAGAGCCGGAACTGCTGCTTTTGTCGCACGCCGCGGCTCGTGTCGGGTGCGGGCGCTGCGGCGCGCAAGGCGAGGGTGAAAGTGAAGCAGAAGACCTTGATGGATCAGATACGGTGTGTTGCGGTAAGTGAAAAGAAGGTCGGAGGTTGGTGCCGACGACAAAAAAGCGCCGAAGGTAAATAGAGAGTGCAACACGAGGACTTCCCAGGAGGTCACCCATTCCAGTACTACTCTCGCCCAAGCACGCTTAACTTCGGAGTTCTGATGGGATCCGGTGCTTTAGTGCTGTATGATCGCACCCGTTACATGTTGCGCGAAAAAATGCTCTTATGCCTCACGCGGGAGCCGTGGGGGCCGCAACGCACGAACCGACTAGCCGTCATAGAAACGGCCCCGAAAAACGCCCGAAACGAGCTTAAACGGCATCTGAAACGGTCCCGAACCGACTTCGTCTGTTCGCCACGTCGTAGCCAGCGGAACGAGCTTTCCGTGGCCACCAAAATCGCCGAATTCCGACATCGGCGTGCCAAGTTACGGTCCGGCGACCCGGAACTGCTGCGTTTGTCGCACGCCGCGGCTCGTGTCGGGTGCTAGCGCTGCGGCGCGCAAGGCGAGGGTGAAAGGGAAGCAGAAGACCTCGATGGATCAGATACGGTGTGTTGCGGGAAGTGAAAAGAAGGTCGGAGGTTGGTGCCGACGACAAAAAAGTGCCGAAGGCAAAAAGAGAGTGCAACACGAGGACTTCCCAGGAGGTCACCCATCCCAGTACTACTCTCGCCCAAGCCCGCTTAACTTCGGAGTTCTGATGGGATCCGGTGCTTTAGTGCTGGTATGATCGCACCCGTTACATGTTGCGCGAAAAAATGCTCTTATGCCTCACGCGGGAGCCGTGGGGGCCGCAACGCACGAACCAACTAGCCGTCATAGAAACGGCCCCGAAAAACGCTCGAAACGAGCTTAAACGGCATCCGAAACGGTCCCGAACCGACTTCGTCTGTTCGCCACGTCGTAGCCAGCGGAACGAGCTTTCCGTGGCCACGAAAATCGCCGAATTCCGACATCGGCGTGCCAAGTTACGGTCCGGCGACCCGGAACTGCTGCGTTTCTCGCACGCCGCGGCTCGTGTCGGGTGCCGGCGCTGCGGCGCGCAAGGCGAGGGTGAAAGGGAAGCAGAAGACCTCGATGGATCAAATACGGTGTGTTGCGGGAAGTGAAAAGAAGGTCGAAGGTTGGTGCCGACGACAAAAGAGCGCCGAAGGCAAAAAGAGAGTGCAACACGAGGACTTCCCAGGAGGTCACCCATCCCAGTACTACTCTCGCCCAAGCACGCTTAACTTCGGAGTTCTGATGGGATCCGGTGCTTTAGTGCTGGTATGATCGCACCCGTTACATGTTGCGCGAAAAAATGCTCTTATGCCTCACGCGGGAGCCGTGGGGGCCGCAACGCACGAACCGACTAGCCGTCATAGAAACGGCCCCGAAAAACGCCCGAAACGAGCTTAAACGGCATCCGAAACGGTCCCGAACTGACTCTGTCTGTTCGCCACGTCGTAGCCAGCGGACCGAGCTTTCCGTGGCCACGAAAATCGCCGAATTCCGACATCGGCGTGCCAAGTTACGGTCCGGCGACCCGGAACTGCTGCGTTTGTCGCACGCCGCGGCTCGTGTCGGCTGCCGGCGCTGCGGCGCGCAAGGCGGCGCGCAAGGCGAGGGTGAAAGGGAAGCAGAAGACCTCGATGGATCAGATACGGTGTGTTGCGGGAAGTGAAAAGAAGGTCGGAGGTTGGTGCCGACGACAAAAAAGCGCCGAAGGCAAAAAGAGAGTGCAACACGAGGACTTCCCAGGAGGTCACCCATCCCAGTACTACTCTCGCCCAAGCACGCTTAACTTCAGAGTTCTGATGGGATCCGGTGCTTTAGTGCTAGTGTGATCGCACCCGTTACATGTTGCGCGAAAAAATGCTCTTATGCCTCACGCGGGAGCCGTGGGGGCCGCAACGTACGAACCGACTAGCCGTCATAAAAACGGCCCCGAAAAACGCCCGAAATGAGCTTAAACGGCATCCGAAACGGTCCCGAACCGACTTCGTCTGTTCGCCACGTCGTAGCCAGCGGAACGAGCTTTCCGTGGCCACGAAAATCGCCGAATTCCGACATCGGTGTGCCAAGTTACTGTCCAGAGAGCCGGAACTGCTGCTTTTGTCGCACGCCGCGGCTCGTGTCGGGTGCGGGCGCTGCGGCGCGCAAGGCGAGGGTGAAAGGGAAGCAGAAGACCTTGATGGATCAGATACGGTGTGTTGCGGTAAGTGAAAAGAAGGTCGGAGGTTGGTGCCGACGACAAAAAAGCGCCGAAGGTAAATAGAGAGTGCAACACGAGGACTTCCCAGGAGGTCACCCATTCCAGTACTACTCTCGCCCAAGCACGCTTAACTTCGGAGTTCTGATGGGATCCGGTGCTTTAGTGCTGGTATGATCGCACCCGTTACATGTTGCGCGAAAAAATGCTCTTATGCCTCACGCGGGAGCCGTGGGGGCCGCAACGCACGAACCGACTAGCCGTCATAGAAATGGCCCCGAAAAACGCCCGAAACGAGCTTAAACGGCATCCGAAACGGTCCCGAACCGACTTCGTCTGTTTGCCACGTCGTAGCCAGCGGAACGAGCTTTCCGTGGCCACGAAAATCGCCGAATTCCGACATCGGTGTGCCAAGTTACAGTCCAGAGAGCCGGAACTGCTGCTTTTGTCGCACGCCGCGGCTCGTGTCGGGTGCGGGCGCTGCGGCGCGCAAGGCGAGGGTGAAAGGGAAGCAGAAGACCTTGATGGATCAGATACGGTGTGTTGCGGGAAGTGAAAAGAAGGTCGAAGGTTGGTGCCGACGACAAAAAAGCGCCGAAGGCAAAAAGAGAGTGCAACACGAGGACTTCCCAGGAGGTCACCCATCCCAGTACTACTCTCGCCCAAGCACGCTTAACTTCGGAGTTCTGATGGGATCCGGTGCTTTAGTGCTGGTATGATCGCACCCGTTACATGTTGCGCGAAAAAATTCTCTTATGCCTCACGCGGGAGCCGTGGGGGCCGCAACGCACGAACCGACTAGCCGTCATAGAAACGGCCCCGAAAAACGCCCGAAACGAGCTTAAACGGCATCCGAAATGGTCCCGAACCGACTTCGTCTGTTCGCCACGTCGTAGCCAGCGGAACGAGCTTTCCGTGGCCACGAAAATCGCCGAATTCCGACATCGGCGTGCCAAGTTACGGTCCGGCGACCCGGAACTGCTGCGTTTGTCGCACGCCGCGGCTCGTGTCGGGTGCCGGCGCTGCGGCGCGCAAGGCGAGGGTGAAAGGGAAGCAGAAGACCTCGATGGATCAGATACGGTGTGTTGCGGGAAGTGAAAAGAAGGTCGAAGGTTGGTGCCGACGACAAAAAAGCGCCGAAGGCAAAAAAAGAGTGCAACACGAGGACTTCCCAGGAGGTCACCCATCCCAGTACTACTCTCGCCCAAGCACGCTTAACTTCGGAGTTCTGATGGGATCCGGTGCTTTAGTGCTGGTATGATCGCACCCGCTACATGTTGCGCGAAAAAATGCTCTTATGCCTCACGCGGGAGCCGTGGGGGCCGCAACGCACGAACCGACTAGCCGTCATAGAAACGGCCCCGAAAAACGCCCGAAACGAGCTTAAACGGCATCCGAAACGTTCCAGAACCGACTTCGTCTGTTCGCCACGTCGTAGCCAGCGGAACGAGCTTTCCGTGGCCACGAAAATCGCCGAATTCCGACATCGGCGTGCCAAGTTACAGTCCGGAGAGCCGGAACTGCTGCTTTTGTCGCACGCCGCGGCTCGTGTCGGGTGCGGGCGCTGCGGCGCGCAAGTCGAGGGTGAAAGGGAAGCAGAAGACCTCGATGGATCAGATACGGTGTGTTGCGGTAAGTGAAAAGAAGGTCGGAGGTTGGTGCCGACGACAAAAAGCGCCGAAGGCAAAAAGAGAGTGCAACACGAGGACTTCCCAGGAGGTCACCCATCCCAGTACTACTCTCGCCCAAGCACGCTTAACTTCAGAGTTCTGATGGGATCCGGTGCTTTAGTGCTAGTGTGATCGCACCCGTTACATGTTGCGCGAAAAAATGCTCTTATGCCTCACGCGGGAGCCGTGGGGGCCGCAACGCACGAACCGACTAGCCGTCATAAAAACGGCCGCGAAAAACGCCCGAAACGAGCTTAAACGGCATCCGAAACGGTCCCGAACCGACTTCGTCTGTTCGCCACGTCGTAGCCAGCGGAACGTGCTTTCCGTGGCCACCAAAATCGCCGAATTCCGACATCGGCGTGCCAAGTTACGGTCCGGCGACCCGGAACTGCTGCGTTTGTCGCACGCCGCGGCTCGTGTCGGGTGCTAGCGCTGCGGCGCGCAAGGCGAGGGTGAAAGGGAAGCAGAAGACCTCGATGGATCAGATACGGTGTGTTGCGGGAAGTGAAAAGAAGGTCGGAGGTTGGTGCCGACGACAAAAAAGTGCCGAAGGCAAAAAGAGAGTGCAACACGAGGACTTCCCAGGAGGTCACCCATCCCAGTACTACTCTCGCCCAAGCCCGCTTAACTTCGGAGTTCTGATGGGATCCGGTGCTTTAGTGCTGGTATGATCGCACCCGTTACATGTTGCGCGAAAAAATGCTCTTATGCCTCACGCGGGAGCCGTGGGGGCCGCAACGCACGAACCGACTAGCCGTCATAAAAACGGCCGCGAAAAACGCCCGAAACGAGCTTAAACGGCATCCGAAACGGTCCCGAACCGACTTCGTCTGTTCGCCACGTCGTAGCCAGCGGAACGAGCTTTCCGTGGCCACGAAAATCGCCGAATTCCGACATCGGCGTGCCAAGTTACGGTCCGGCGACCCGGAACTGCTGCGTTTGTCGCACGCCGCGGCTCGTGTCGGGTGCCGGCGCTGCGGCGCGCAAGGCGAGGGTGAAAGGGAAGCAGAAGACCTCGATGGATCAGATACGGTGTGTTGCGGGAAGTGAAAAGAAGGTCGAAGGTTGGTGCCGACGACAAAAAAGCGCCGAAGGCAAAAAAAGAGTGCAACACGAGGACTTCCCAGGAGGTCACCCATCCCAGTACTACTCTCGCCCAAGCACGCTTAACTTCGGAGTTCTGATGGGATCCGGTGCTTTAGTGCTGGTATGATCGCACCCGTTACATGTTGCGCGAAAAAATGCTCTTATGCCTCACGCGGGAGCCGTGGGGGCCGCAACGCACGAACCGACTAGCCGTCATAGAAACGGCCCCGAAAAATGCCCGAAACGAGCTTAAACGGCATCCGAAACGGTCCCGAACCGACTTCGTCTGTTCGCCACGTCGTAGCCAGCGGAACGAGCTTTCCGTGGCCACGAAAATCGCCGAATTCCGACATCGGCGTGCCAAGTTACGGTCCGGCGACCCGGAACTGCTGCGTTTGTCGCACGCCGCGGCTCGTGTCGGGTGCCGGCGCTGCGACGCGCAAGGCGAGGGTGAAAGGGAAGCAGAAGACCTCGATGGATCAGATACGGTGTGTTGCGGGAAGTGAAAAGAAGGTCGAAGGTTGGTGCCGACGACAAAAAAGCGCCGAAGGCAAAAAAAGAGTGCAACACGAGGACTTCCCAGGAGGTCACCCATCCCAGTACTACTCTCGCCCAAGCACGCTTAACTTCGGAGTTCTGATGGGATCCGGTGCTTTAGTGATGGTATGATCGCACCCGTTACATGTTGCGCGAAAAAATGCTCTTATGCCTCACGCGGGAGCCGTGGGGGCCGCAACGCACGAACCGACTAGCCGTCATAGAAACGGCCCTGAAAAACGCCCGAAACGAGCTTAAACGGCATCCGAAACGTTCCCGAACCGACTTCGTCTGTTCGCCACGTCGTAGCTAGCGGAACGAGCTTTCCGTGGCCACGAAAATCGCCGAATTCCGACATCGGCGTGCCAAGTTACGGTCCGACGACCCGGAACTGCTGCGTTTGTCGCACGCCGCGGCTCGTGTCGGGTGCCGGCGCTGCGGCGCGCAAGGCGAGGGTGAAAGGGAAGCAGAAGACCTCGATGGATCAAATACGGTGTGTTGCGGGAAGTGAAAAGAAGGTCGAAGGTTGGTGCCGACGACAAAAGAGCGCCGAAGGCAAAAAGAGAGTGCAACACGAGGACTTCCCAGGAGGTCACCCATCCCAGTACTACTCTCGCCCAAGCACGCTTAACTTCGGAGTTCTGATGGGATCCGGTGCTTTAGTGCTGGTATGATCGCACCCGTTACATGTTGCGCGAAAAAATGCTCTTATGCCTCACGCGGGAGCCGTGGGGGCCGCAACGCACGAACCGACTAGCCGTCATAGAAACGGCCCCGAAAAACGCCCGAAACGAGCTTAAACGGCATCCGAAACGGTCCCGAACTGACTCTGTCTGTTCGCCACGTCGTAGCCAGCGGACCGAGCTTTCCGTGGCCACGAAAATCGCCGAATTCCGACATCGGCGTGCCAAGTTACGGTCCGGCGACCCGGAACTGCTGCGTTTGTCGCACGCCGCGGCTCGTGTCGGCTGCCGGCGCTGCGGCGCGCAAGGCGGCGCGCAAGGCGAGGGTGAAAGGGAAGCAGAAGACCTCGATGGATCAGATACGGTGTGTTGCGGGAAGTGA
Source organism: Nuphar pumila (assembly GCF_984573655.1). Lineage (NCBI taxonomy): Eukaryota > Viridiplantae > Streptophyta > Magnoliopsida > Nymphaeales > Nymphaeaceae > Nuphar > Nuphar pumila. The sequence continues at coordinate 161,596,255 of NC_143249.1, read as the reverse complement.
AAAGAAGGTCGGAGGTTGGTGCCGACGACAAAAAAGCGCCGAAGGCAAAAAGAGAGTGCAACACGAGGACTTCCCAGGAGGTCACCCATCCCAGTACTACTCTCGCCCAAGCACGCTTAACTTCAGAGTTCTGATGGGATCCGGTGCTTTAGTGCTAGTGTGATCGCACCCGTTACATGTTGCGCGAAAAAATGCTCTTATGCCTCACGCGGGAGCCGTGGGGGCCGCAACGTACGAACCGACTAGCCGTCATAAAAACGGCCCCGAAAAACGCCCGAAATGAGCTTAAACGGCATCCGAAACGGTCCCGAACCGACTTCGTCTGTTCGCCACGTCGTAGCCAGCGGAACGAGCTTTCCGTGGCCACGAAAATCGCCGAATTCCGACATCGGTGTGCCAAGTTACAGTCCAGAGAGCCGGAACTGCTGCTTTTGTCGCACGCCGCGGCTCGTGTCGGGTGCGGGCGCTGCGGCGCGCAAGGCGAGGGTGAAAGGGAAGCAGAAGACCTTGATGGATCAGATACGGTGTGTTGCGGTAAGTGAAAAGAAGGTCGGAGGTTGGTGCCGACGACAAAAAAGCGCCGAAGGTAAATAGAGAGTGCAACACGAGGACTTCCCAGGAGGTCACCCATTCCAGTACTACTCTCGCCCAAGCACGCTTAACTTCGGAGTTCTGATGGGATCCGGTGCTTTAGTGCTGGTATGATCGCACCCGTTACATGTTGCGCGAAAAAATGCTCTTATGCCTCACGCGGGAGCCGTGGGGGCCGCAACGCACGAACCGACTAGCCGTCATAGAAATGGCCCCGAAAAACGCCCGAAACGAGCTTAAACGGCATCCGAAACGGTCCCGAACCGACTTCGTCTGTTTGCCACGTCGTAGCCAGCGGAACGAGCTTTCCGTGGCCACGAAAATCGCCGAATTCCGACATCGGTGTGCCAAGTTACAGTCCAGAGAGCCGGAACTGCTGCTTTTGTCGCACGCCGCGGCTCGTGTCGGGTGCGGGCGCTGCGGCGCGCAAGGCGAGGGTGAAAGGGAAGCAGAAGACCTTGATGGATCAGATACGGTGTGTTGCGGGAAGTGAAAAGAAGGTCGAAGGTTGGTGCCGACGACAAAAAAGCGCCGAAGGCAAAAAGAGAGTGCAACACGAGGACTTCCCAGGAGGTCACCCATCCCAGTACTACTCTCGCCCAAGCACGCTTAACTTCGGAGTTCTGATGGGATCCGGTGCTTTAGTGCTGGTATGATCGCACCCGTTACATGTTGCGCGAAAAAATTCTCTTATGCCTCACGCGGGAGCCGTGGGGGCCGCAACGCACGAACCGACTAGCCGTCATAGAAACGGCCCCGAAAAACGCCCGAAACGAGCTTAAACGGCATCCGAAATGGTCCCGAACCGACTTCGTCTGTTCGCCACGTCGTAGCCAGCGGAACGAGCTTTCCGTGGCCACGAAAATCGCCGAATTCCGACATCGGCGTGCCAAGTTACGGTCCGGCGACCCGGAACTGCTGCGTTTGTCGCACGCCGCGGCTCGTGTCGGGTGCCGGCGCTGCGGCGCGCAAGGCGAGGGTGAAAGGGAAGCAGAAGACCTCGATGGATCAGATACGGTGTGTTGCGGGAAGTGAAAAGAAGGTCGAAGGTTGGTGCCGACGACAAAAAAGCGCCGAAGGCAAAAAAAGAGTGCAACACGAGGACTTCCCAGGAGGTCACCCATCCCAGTACTACTCTCGCCCAAGCACGCTTAACTTCGGAGTTCTGATGGGATCCGGTGCTTTAGTGCTGGTATGATCGCACCCGCTACATGTTGCGCGAAAAAATGCTCTTATGCCTCACGCGGGAGCCGTGGGGGCCGCAACGCACGAACCGACTAGCCGTCATAGAAACGGCCCCGAAAAACGCCCGAAACGAGCTTAAACGGCATCCGAAACGTTCCAGAACCGACTTCGTCTGTTCGCCACGTCGTAGCCAGCGGAACGAGCTTTCCGTGGCCACGAAAATCGCCGAATTCCGACATCGGCGTGCCAAGTTACAGTCCGGAGAGCCGGAACTGCTGCTTTTGTCGCACGCCGCGGCTCGTGTCGGGTGCGGGCGCTGCGGCGCGCAAGTCGAGGGTGAAAGGGAAGCAGAAGACCTCGATGGATCAGATACGGTGTGTTGCGGTAAGTGAAAAGAAGGTCGGAGGTTGGTGCCGACGACAAAAAGCGCCGAAGGCAAAAAGAGAGTGCAACACGAGGACTTCCCAGGAGGTCACCCATCCCAGTACTACTCTCGCCCAAGCACGCTTAACTTCAGAGTTCTGATGGGATCCGGTGCTTTAGTGCTAGTGTGATCGCACCCGTTACATGTTGCGCGAAAAAATGCTCTTATGCCTCACGCGGGAGCCGTGGGGGCCGCAACGCACGAACCGACTAGCCGTCATAAAAACGGCCGCGAAAAACGCCCGAAACGAGCTTAAACGGCATCCGAAACGGTCCCGAACCGACTTCGTCTGTTCGCCACGTCGTAGCCAGCGGAACGTGCTTTCCGTGGCCACCAAAATCGCCGAATTCCGACATCGGCGTGCCAAGTTACGGTCCGGCGACCCGGAACTGCTGCGTTTGTCGCACGCCGCGGCTCGTGTCGGGTGCTAGCGCTGCGGCGCGCAAGGCGAGGGTGAAAGGGAAGCAGAAGACCTCGATGGATCAGATACGGTGTGTTGCGGGAAGTGAAAAGAAGGTCGGAGGTTGGTGCCGACGACAAAAAAGTGCCGAAGGCAAAAAGAGAGTGCAACACGAGGACTTCCCAGGAGGTCACCCATCCCAGTACTACTCTCGCCCAAGCCCGCTTAACTTCGGAGTTCTGATGGGATCCGGTGCTTTAGTGCTGGTATGATCGCACCCGTTACATGTTGCGCGAAAAAATGCTCTTATGCCTCACGCGGGAGCCGTGGGGGCCGCAACGCACGAACCGACTAGCCGTCATAAAAACGGCCGCGAAAAACGCCCGAAACGAGCTTAAACGGCATCCGAAACGGTCCCGAACCGACTTCGTCTGTTCGCCACGTCGTAGCCAGCGGAACGAGCTTTCCGTGGCCACGAAAATCGCCGAATTCCGACATCGGCGTGCCAAGTTACGGTCCGGCGACCCGGAACTGCTGCGTTTGTCGCACGCCGCGGCTCGTGTCGGGTGCCGGCGCTGCGGCGCGCAAGGCGAGGGTGAAAGGGAAGCAGAAGACCTCGATGGATCAGATACGGTGTGTTGCGGGAAGTGAAAAGAAGGTCGAAGGTTGGTGCCGACGACAAAAAAGCGCCGAAGGCAAAAAAAGAGTGCAACACGAGGACTTCCCAGGAGGTCACCCATCCCAGTACTACTCTCGCCCAAGCACGCTTAACTTCGGAGTTCTGATGGGATCCGGTGCTTTAGTGCTGGTATGATCGCACCCGTTACATGTTGCGCGAAAAAATGCTCTTATGCCTCACGCGGGAGCCGTGGGGGCCGCAACGCACGAACCGACTAGCCGTCATAGAAACGGCCCCGAAAAATGCCCGAAACGAGCTTAAACGGCATCCGAAACGGTCCCGAACCGACTTCGTCTGTTCGCCACGTCGTAGCCAGCGGAACGAGCTTTCCGTGGCCACGAAAATCGCCGAATTCCGACATCGGCGTGCCAAGTTACGGTCCGGCGACCCGGAACTGCTGCGTTTGTCGCACGCCGCGGCTCGTGTCGGGTGCCGGCGCTGCGACGCGCAAGGCGAGGGTGAAAGGGAAGCAGAAGACCTCGATGGATCAGATACGGTGTGTTGCGGGAAGTGAAAAGAAGGTCGAAGGTTGGTGCCGACGACAAAAAAGCGCCGAAGGCAAAAAAAGAGTGCAACACGAGGACTTCCCAGGAGGTCACCCATCCCAGTACTACTCTCGCCCAAGCACGCTTAACTTCGGAGTTCTGATGGGATCCGGTGCTTTAGTGATGGTATGATCGCACCCGTTACATGTTGCGCGAAAAAATGCTCTTATGCCTCACGCGGGAGCCGTGGGGGCCGCAACGCACGAACCGACTAGCCGTCATAGAAACGGCCCTGAAAAACGCCCGAAACGAGCTTAAACGGCATCCGAAACGTTCCCGAACCGACTTCGTCTGTTCGCCACGTCGTAGCTAGCGGAACGAGCTTTCCGTGGCCACGAAAATCGCCGAATTCCGACATCGGCGTGCCAAGTTACGGTCCGGCGACCCGGAACTGCTGCGTTTGTCGCACGCCGCGGCTCGTGTCGGGTGCCGGCGCTGCGGCGCGCAAGGCGAGGGTGAAAGGGAAGCAGAAGACCTCGATGGATCAAATACGGTGTGTTGCGGGAAGTGAAAAGAAGGTCGAAGGTTGGTGCCGACGACAAAAGAGCGCCGAAGGCAAAAAGAGAGTGCAACACGAGGACTTCCCAGGAGGTCACCCATCCCAGTACTACTCTCGCCCAAGCACGCTTAACTTCGGAGTTCTGATGGGATCCGGTGCTTTAGTGCTGGTATGATCGCACCCGTTACATGTTGCGCGAAAAAATGCTCTTATGCCTCACGCGGGAGCCGTGGGGGCCGCAACGCACGAACCGACTAGCCGTCATAGAAACGGCCCCGAAAAACGCCCGAAACGAGCTTAAACGGCATCCGAAACGGTCCCGAACTGACTCTGTCTGTTCCACGTCGTAGCCAGCGGACCGAGCTTTCCGTGGCCACGAAAATCGCCGAATTCCGACATCGGCGTGCCAAGTTACGGTCCGGCGACCCGGAACTGCTGCGTTTGTCGCACGCCGCGGCTCGTGTCGGCTGCCGGCGCTGCGGCGCGCAAGGCGGCGCGCAAGGCGAGGGTGAAAGGGAAGCAGAAGACCTCGATGGATCAGATACGGTGTGTTGCGGGAAGTGAAAAGAAGGTCGGAGGTTGGTGCCGACGACAAAAAAGCGCCGAAGGCAAAAAGAGAGTGCAACACGAGGACTTCCCAGGAGGTCACCCATCCCAGTACTACTCTCGCCCAAGCACGCTTAACTTCAGAGTTCTGATGGGATCCGGTGCTTTAGTGCTAGTGTGATCGCACCCGTTACATGTTGCGCGAAAAAATGCTCTTATGCCTCACGCGGGAGCCGTGGGGGCCGCAACGTACGAACCGACTAGCCGTCATAAAAACGGCCCCGAAAAACGCCCGAAATGAGCTTAAACGGCATCCGAAACGGTCCCGAACCGACTTCGTCTGTTCGCCACGTCGTAGCCAGCGGAACGAGCTTTCCGTGGCCACGAAAATCGCCGAATTCCGACATCGGTGTGCCAAGTTACAGTCCAGAGAGCCGGAACTGCTGCTTTTGTCGCACGCCGCGGCTCGTGTCGGGTGCGGGCGCTGCGGCGCGCAAGGCGAGGGTGAAAGGGAAGCAGAAGACCTTGATGGATCAGATACGGTGTGTTGCGGTAAGTGAAAAGAAGGTCGGAGGTTGGTGCCGACGACAAAAAAGCGCCGAAGGTAAATAGAGAGTGCAACACGAGGACTTCCCAGGAGGTCACCCATTCCAGTACTACTCTCGCCCAAGCACGCTTAACTTCGGAGTTCTGATGGGATCCGGTGCTTTAGTGCTGGTATGATCGCACCCGTTACATGTTGCGCGAAAAAATGCTCTTATGCCTCACGCGGGAGCCGTGGGGGCCGCAACGCACGAACCGACTAGCCGTCATAGAAATGGCCCCGAAAAACGCCCGAAACGAGCTTAAACGGCATCCGAAACGGTCCCGAACCGACTTCGTCTGTTTGCCACGTCGTAGCCAGCGGAACGAGCTTTCCGTGGCCACGAAAATCGCCGAATTCCGACATCGGTGTGCCAAGTTACAGTCCAGAGAGCCGGAACTGCTGCTTTTGTCGCACGCCGCGGCTCGTGTCGGGTGCGGGCGCTGCGGCGCGCAAGGCGAGGGTGAAAGGGAAGCAGAAGACCTTGATGGATCAGATACGGTGTGTTGCGGGAAGTGAAAAGAAGGTCGAAGGTTGGTGCCGACGACAAAAAAGCGCCGAAGGCAAAAAGAGAGTGCAACACGAGGACTTCCCAGGAGGTCACCCATCCCAGTACTACTCTCGCCCAAGCACGCTTAACTTCGGAGTTCTGATGGGATCCGGTGCTTTAGTGCTGGTATGATCGCACCCGTTACATGTTGCGCGAAAAAATTCTCTTATGCCTCACGCGGGAGCCGTGGGGGCCGCAACGCACGAACCGACTAGCCGTCATAGAAACGGCCCCGAAAAACGCCCGAAACGAGCTTAAACGGCATCCGAAATGGTCCCGAACCGACTTCGTCTGTTCGCCACGTCGTAGCCAGCGGAACGAGCTTTCCGTGGCCACGAAAATCGCCGAATTCCGACATCGGCGTGCCAAGTTACGGTCCGGCGACCCGGAACTGCTGCGTTTGTCGCACGCCGCGGCTCGTGTCGGGTGCCGGCGCTGCGGCGCGCAAGGCGAGGGTGAAAGGGAAGCAGAAGACCTCGATGGATCAGATACGGTGTGTTGCGGGAAGTGAAAAGAAGGTCGAAGGTTGGTGCCGACGACAAAAAAGCGCCGAAGGCAAAAAAAGAGTGCAACACGAGGACTTCCCAGGAGGTCACCCATCCCAGTACTACTCTCGCCCAAGCACGCTTAACTTCGGAGTTCTGATGGGATCCGGTGCTTTAGTGCTGGTATGATCGCACCCGCTACATGTTGCGCGAAAAAATGCTCTTATGCCTCACGCGGGAGCCGTGGGGGCCGCAACGCACGAACCGACTAGCCGTCATAGAAACGGCCCCGAAAAACGCCCGAAACGAGCTTAAACGGCATCCGAAACGTTCCAGAACCGACTTCGTCTGTTCGCCACGTCGTAGCCAGCGGAACGAGCTTTCCGTGGCCACGAAAATCGCCGAATTCCGACATCGGCGTGCCAAGTTACAGTCCGGAGAGCCGGAACTGCTGCTTTTGTCGCACGCCGCGGCTCGTGTCGGGTGCGGGCGCTGCGGCGCGCAAGTCGAGGGTGAAAGGGAAGCAGAAGACCTCGATGGATCAGATACGGTGTGTTGCGGTAAGTGAAAAGAAGGTCGGAGGTTGGTGCCGACGACAAAAAGCGCCGAAGGCAAAAAGAGAGTGCAACACGAGGACTTCCCAGGAGGTCACCCATCCCAGTACTACTCTCGCCCAAGCACGCTTAACTTCAGAGTTCTGATGGGATCCGGTGCTTTAGTGCTAGTGTGATCGCACCCGTTACATGTTGCGCGAAAAAATGCTCTTATGCCTCACGCGGGAGCCGTGGGGGCCGCAACGCACGAACCGACTAGCCGTCATAAAAACGGCCGCGAAAAACGCCCGAAACGAGCTTAAACGGCATCCGAAACGGTCCCGAACCGACTTCGTCTGTTCGCCACGTCGTAGCCAGCGGAACGTGCTTTCCGTGGCCACCAAAATCGCCGAATTCCGACATCGGCGTGCCAAGTTACGGTCCGGCGACCCGGAACTGCTGCGTTTGTCGCACGCCGCGGCTCGTGTCGGGTGCTAGCGCTGCGGCGCGCAAGGCGAGGGTGAAAGGGAAGCAGAAGACCTCGATGGATCAGATACGGTGTGTTGCGGGAAGTGAAAAGAAGGTCGGAGGTTGGTGCCGACGACAAAAAAGTGCCGAAGGCAAAAAGAGAGTGCAACACGAGGACTTCCCAGGAGGTCACCCATCCCAGTACTACTCTCGCCCAAGCCCGCTTAACTTCGGAGTTCTGATGGGATCCGGTGCTTTAGTGCTGGTATGATCGCACCCGTTACATGTTGCGCGAAAAAATGCTCTTATGCCTCACGCGGGAGCCGTGGGGGCCGCAACGCACGAACCGACTAGCCGTCATAAAAACGGCCGCGAAAAACGCCCGAAACGAGCTTAAACGGCATCCGAAACGGTCCCGAACCGACTTCGTCTGTTCGCCACGTCGTAGCCAGCGGAACGAGCTTTCCGTGGCCACGAAAATCGCCGAATTCCGACATCGGCGTGCCAAGTTACGGTCCGGCGACCCGGAACTGCTGCGTTTGTCGCACGCCGCGGCTCGTGTCGGGTGCCGGCGCTGCGGCGCGCAAGGCGAGGGTGAAAGGGAAGCAGAAGACCTCGATGGATCAGATACGGTGTGTTGCGGGAAGTGAAAAGAAGGTCGAAGGTTGGTGCCGACGACAAAAAAGCGCCGAAGGCAAAAAAAGAGTGCAACACGAGGACTTCCCAGGAGGTCACCCATCCCAGTACTACTCTCGCCCAAGCACGCTTAACTTCGGAGTTCTGATGGGATCCGGTGCTTTAGTGCTGGTATGATCGCACCCGTTACATGTTGCGCGAAAAAATGCTCTTATGCCTCACGCGGGAGCCGTGGGGGCCGCAACGCACGAACCGACTAGCCGTCATAGAAACGGCCCCGAAAAATGCCCGAAACGAGCTTAAACGGCATCCGAAACGGTCCCGAACCGACTTCGTCTGTTCGCCACGTCGTAGCCAGCGGAACGAGCTTTCCGTGGCCACGAAAATCGCCGAATTCCGACATCGGCGTGCCAAGTTACGGTCCGGCGACCCGGAACTGCTGCGTTTGTCGCACGCCGCGGCTCGTGTCGGGTGCCGGCGCTGCGACGCGCAAGGCGAGGGTGAAAGGGAAGCAGAAGACCTCGATGGATCAGATACGGTGTGTTGCGGGAAGTGAAAAGAAGGTCGAAGGTTGGTGCCGACGACAAAAAAGCGCCGAAGGCAAAAAAAGAGTGCAACACGAGGACTTCCCAGGAGGTCACCCATCCCAGTACTACTCTCGCCCAAGCACGCTTAACTTCGGAGTTCTGATGGGATCCGGTGCTTTAGTGATGGTATGATCGCACCCGTTACATGTTGCGCGAAAAAATGCTCTTATGCCTCACGCGGGAGCCGTGGGGGCCGCAACGCACGAACCGACTAGCCGTCATAGAAACGGCCCTGAAAAACGCCCGAAACGAGCTTAAACGGCATCCGAAACGTTCCCGAACCGACTTCGTCTGTTCGCCACGTCGTAGCTAGCGGAACGAGCTTTCCGTGGCCACGAAAATCGCCGAATTCCGACATCGGCGTGCCAAGTTACGGTCCGGCGACCCGGAACTGCTGCGTTTGTCGCACGCCGCGGCTCGTGTCGGGTGCCGGCGCTGCGGCGCGCAAAGCGAGGGTGAAAGGGAAGCAGAAGACCTCGATGGATCAGATACAGTGTGTTGCGGGAAGTGAAAAGAAGGTCGGAGGTTGGTGCCGACGACAAAAAAGCGCCGAAGGCAAAAAGAGAGTGCAACACGAGGACTTCCCAGGAGGTCACCCATCCCAGTACTACTCTCGCCCAAGCACGCTTAACTTCGGAGTTCTGATGGGATCCGGTGCTTTAGTGCTGGTATGATCGCACCCGTTACATGTTGCGCGAAAAAATGCTCTTATGCCTCACGCGGGAGCCGTGGGGGCCGCAACGCACAAACCGACTAGCCGTCATAGAAACGCCCGAAATGAGCTTAAACGGCATCTGAAACGGTCCCGAACCGACTTCGTCTGTTCGTCACGTCGTAGCCAGCGGAACGAGCTTTCCGTGGCCAGGAAAATCGCCGAATTTCGACATCGGCGTGCCAAGTTACGGTCCGGCGAGCCGGAACTGCTGCGTTTGTCGCACGCCGCGGCTCGTGTCGGGTGCCGGCGCTGCGGCGCGCAAGGCGAGGGTGAAAGGGAAGCAGAAGACCTCGATGGATCAGATACGGTGTGTTGCGGGAAGTGAAAAGAAGGTCGGAGGTTGGTGCCGACGACAAAAAAGCGCCGAAGGCAAAAAGAGAGTGCAACACGAGGACTTCCCAGGAGGTCACCCATCCCAGTACTACTCTCGCCCAAGCACGCTTAACTTCAGAGTTCTGATGGGATCCGGTGCTTTAGTGCTAGTGTGATCGCACCCGTTACATGTTGCGCGAAAAAATGCTCTTATGCCTCACGCGGGAGCCGTGGGGGCCGCAACGCACGAACCGACTAGCCGTCATAAAAACGGCCCCGAAAAATGCCCGAAATGAGCTTAAACGGCATCCGAAACGGTCCCGAACCGACTTCGTCTGTTCGCCACGTCGTAGCCAGCGGAACGAGCTTTCCGTGGCCACGAAAATCGCCGAATTCCGACATCGGTGTGCCAAGTTACAGTCCGGAGAGCCGGAACTGCTGCTTTTGTCGCACGCCGCGGCTCGTGTCGGGTGCGGGCGCTGCGGCGCGCAAGGCGAGGGTGAAAGTGAAGCAGAAGACCTTGATGGATCAGATACGGTGTGTTGCGGTAAGTGAAAAGAAGGTCGGAGGTTGGTGCCGACGACAAAAAAGCGCCGAAGGTAAATAGAGAGTGCAACACGAGGACTTCCCAGGAGGTCACCCATTCCAGTACTACTCTCGCCCAAGCACGCTTAACTTCGGAGTTCTGATGGGATCCGGTGCTTTAGTGCTGTATGATCGCACCCGTTACATGTTGCGCGAAAAAATGCTCTTATGCCTCACGCGGGAGCCGTGGGGGCCGCAACGCACGAACCGACTAGCCGTCATAGAAACGGCCCCGAAAAACGCCCGAAACGAGCTTAAACGGCATCTGAAACGGTCCCGAACCGACTTCGTCTGTTCGCCACGTCGTAGCCAGCGGAACGAGCTTTCCGTGGCCACCAAAATCGCCGAATTCCGACATCGGCGTGCCAAGTTACGGTCCGGCGACCCGGAACTGCTGCGTTTGTCGCACGCCGCGGCTCGTGTCGGGTGCTAGCGCTGCGGCGCGCAAGGCGAGGGTGAAAGGGAAGCAGAAGACCTCGATGGATCAGATACGGTGTGTTGCGGGAAGTGAAAAGAAGGTCGGAGGTTGGTGCCGACGACAAAAAAGTGCCGAAGGCAAAAAGAGAGTGCAACACGAGGACTTCCCAGGAGGTCACCCATCCCAGTACTACTCTCGCCCAAGCCCGCTTAACTTCGGAGTTCTGATGGGATCCGGTGCTTTAGTGCTGGTATGATCGCACCCGTTACATGTTGCGCGAAAAAATGCTCTTATGCCTCACGCGGGAGCCGTGGGGGCCGCAACGCACGAACCAACTAGCCGTCATAGAAACGGCCCCGAAAAACGCTCGAAACGAGCTTAAACGGCATCCGAAACGGTCCCGAACCGACTTCGTCTGTTCGCCACGTCGTAGCCAGCGGAACGAGCTTTCCGTGGCCACGAAAATCGCCGAATTCCGACATCGGCGTGCCAAGTTACGGTCCGGCGACCCGGAACTGCTGCGTTTCTCGCACGCCGCGGCTCGTGTCGGGTGCCGGCGCTGCGGCGCGCAAGGCGAGGGTGAAAGGGAAGCAGAAGACCTCGATGGATCAAATACGGTGTGTTGCGGGAAGTGAAAAGAAGGTCGAAGGTTGGTGCCGACGACAAAAGAGCGCCGAAGGCAAAAAGAGAGTGCAACACGAGGACTTCCCAGGAGGTCACCCATCCCAGTACTACTCTCGCCCAAGCACGCTTAACTTCGGAGTTCTGATGGGATCCGGTGCTTTAGTGCTGGTATGATCGCACCCGTTACATGTTGCGCGAAAAAATGCTCTTATGCCTCACGCGGGAGCCGTGGGGGCCGCAACGCACGAACCGACTAGCCGTCATAGAAACGGCCCCGAAAAACGCCCGAAACGAGCTTAAACGGCATCCGAAACGGTCCCGAACTGACTCTGTCTGTTCGCCACGTCGTAGCCAGCGGACCGAGCTTTCCGTGGCCACGAAAATCGCCGAATTCCGACATCGGCGTGCCAAGTTACGGTCCGGCGACCCGGAACTGCTGCGTTTGTCGCACGCCGCGGCTCGTGTCGGCTGCCGGCGCTGCGGCGCGCAAGGCGAGGGTGAAAGGGAAGCAGAAGACCTCGATGGATCAGATACGGTGTGTTGCGGGAAGTGAAAAGAAGGTCGGAGGTTGGTGCCGACGACAAAAAAGCGCCGAAGGCAAAAAGAGAGTGCAACACGAGGACTTCCCAGGAGGTCACCCATCCCAGTACTACTCTCGCCCAAGCACGCTTAACTTCAGAGTTCTGATGGGATCCGGTGCTTTAGTGCTAGTGTGATCGCACCCGTTACATGTTGCGCGAAAAAATGCTCTTATGCCTCACGCGGGAGCCGTGGGGGCCGCAACGTACGAACCGACTAGCCGTCATAAAAACGGCCCCGAAAAACGCCCGAAATGAGCTTAAACGGCATCCGAAACGGTCCCGAACCGACTTCGTCTGTTCGCCACGTCGTAGCCAGCGGAACGAGCTTTCCGTGGCCACGAAAATCGCCGAATTCCGACATCGGTGTGCCAAGTTACAGTCCAGAGAGCCGGAACTGCTGCTTTTGTCGCACGCCGCGGCTCGTGTCGGGTGCGGGCGCTGCGGCGCGCAAGGCGAGGGTGAAAGGGAAGCAGAAGACCTTGATGGATCAGATACGGTGTGTTGCGGTAAGTGAAAAGAAGGTCGGAGGTTGGTGCCGACGACAAAAAAGCGCCGAAGGTAAATAGAGAGTGCAACACGAGGACTTCCCAGGAGGTCACCCATTCCAGTACTACTCTCGCCCAAGCACGCTTAACTTCGGAGTTCTGATGGGATCCGGTGCTTTAGTGCTGGTATGATCGCACCCGTTACATGTTGCGCGAAAAAATGCTCTTATGCCTCACGCGGGAGCCGTGGGGGCCGCAACGCACGAACCGACTAGCCGTCATAGAAATGGCCCCGAAAAACGCCCGAAACGAGCTTAAACGGCATCCGAAACGGTCCCGAACCGACTTCGTCTGTTTGCCACGTCGTAGCCAGCGGAACGAGCTTTCCGTGGCCACGAAAATCGCCGAATTCCGACATCGGCGTGCCAAGTTACGGTCCGACGACCCGGAACTGCTGCGTTTGTCGCACGCCGCGGCTCGTGTCGGGTGCCGGCGCTGCGGCGCGCAAGGCGAGGGTGAAAGGGAAGCAGAAGACCTCGATGGATCAGATACGGTGTGTTGCGGGAAGTGAAAAGAAGGTCGGAGGTTGGTGCCGACGACAAAAAAGCGCCGAAGGCAAAAAGAGAGTGCAACACGAGGACTTCCCAGGAGGTCACCCATCCCAGTACTACTCTCGCCCAAGCACGCTTAACTTCAGAGTTCTGATGGGATCCGGTGCTTTAGTGCTAGTGTGATCGCACCCGTTACATGTTGCGCGAAAAAATGCTCTTATGCCTCACGCGGGAGCCGTGGGGGCCGCAACGTACGAACCGACTAGCCGTCATAAAAACGGCCCCGAAAAACGCTCGAAATGAGCTTAAACGGCATCCGAAACGGTCCCGAACGGACTTCGTCTGTTCGCCACGTCGTAGCCAGCGGAACGAGCTTTCCGTTGCCACGAAAATCGCCGAATTCCGACATCGGTGTGCCAAGTTACAGTCCAGAGAGCCGGAACTGCTGCTTTTGTCGCACGCCGCGGCTCGTGTCGGGTGCGGGCGCTGCGGCGCGCAAGGCGAGGGTGAAAGGGAAGCAGAAGACCTTGATGGATCAGATACGGTGTGTTGCGGGAAGTGAAAAGAAGGTCGAAGGTTGGTGCCGACGACAAAAAAGCGCCGAAGGCAAAAAGAGAGTGCAACACGAGGACTTCCCAGGAGGTCACCCATCCCAGTACTACTCTCGCCCAAGCACGCTTAACTTCAGAGTTCTGATGGGATCCGGTGCTTTAGTGCTAGTGTGATCGCACCCGTTACATGTTGCGCGAAAAAATGCTCTTATGCCTCACGCGGGAGCCGTGGGGGCCGCAACGCACGAACCGACTAGCCGTCATAAAAACGGCCGCGAAAAACGCCCGAAACGAGCTTAAACGGCATCCGAAACGGTCCCGAACCGACTTCGTCTGTTCGCCACGTCGTAGCCAGCGGAACGAGCTTTCCGTGGCCACGAAAATCGCCGAATTCCGACATCGGCGTGCCAAGTTACGGTCCGGCGACCCGGAACTGCTGCGTTTGTCGCACGCCGCGGCTCGTGTCGGGTGCCGGCGCTGCGGCGCGCAAGGCGAGGGTGAAAGGGAAGCAGAAGACCTCGATGGATCAGATACGGTGTGTTGCGGGAAGTGAAAAGAAGGTCGAAGGTTGGTGCCGACGACAAAAAAGCGCCGAAGGCAAAAAAAGAGTGCAACACGAGGACTTCCCAGGAGGTCACCCATCCCAGTACTACTCTCGCCCAAGCACGCTTAACTTCGGAGTTCTGATGGGATCCGGTGCTTTAGTGCTGGTATGATCGCACCCGTTACATGTTGCGCGAAAAAATGCTCTTATGCCTCACGCGGGAGCCGTGGGGGCCGCAACGCACGAACCGACTAGCCGTCATAGAAACGGCCCCGAAAAACGCCCGAAACGAGCTTAAACGGCATCCGAAACGGTCCCGAACCGACTTCGTCTGTTCGCCACGTCGTAGCCAGCGGAACGAGCTTTCCGTGGCCACGAAAATCGCCGAATTCCGACATCGGCGTGCCAAGTTACGGTCCGGCGACCCGGAACTGCTGCGTTTGTCGCACGCCGCGGCTCGTGTCGGGTGCCGGCGCTGCGACGCGCAAGGCGAGGGTGAAAGGGAAGCAGAAGACCTCGATGGATCAGATACGGTGTGTTGCGGGAAGTGAAAAGAAGGTCGAAGGTTGGTGCCGACGACAAAAAAGCGCCGAAGGCAAAAAAAGAGTGCAACACGAGGACTTCCCAGGAGGTCACCCATCCCAGTACTACTCTCGCCCAAGCACGCTTAACTTCGGAGTTCTGATGGGATCCGGTGCTTTAGTGATGGTATGATCGCACCCGTTACATGTTGCGCGAAAAAATGCTCTTATGCCTCACGCGGGAGCCGTGGGGGCCGCAACGCACGAACCGACTAGCCGTCATAGAAACGGCCCCGAAAAACGCCCGAAACGAGCTTAAACGGCATCCGAAACGTTCCCGAACCGACTTCGTCTGTTCGCCACGTCGTAGCCAGCGGAACGAGCTTTCCGTGGCCACGAAAATCGCCGAATTCCGACATCGGTGTGCCAAGTTACAGTCCAGAGAGCCGGAACTGCTGCTTTTGTCGCACGCCGCGGCTCGTGTCGGGTGCGGGCGCTGCGGCGCGCAAGGCGAGGGTGAAAGGGAAGCAGAAGACCTTGATGGATCAGATACGGTGTGTTGCGGTAAGTGAAAAGAAGGTCGGAGGTTGGTGCCGACGACAAAAAAGCGCCGAAGGTAAATAGAGAGTGCAACACGAGGACTTCCCAGGAGGTCACCCATTCCAGTACTACTCTCGCCCAAGCACGCTTAACTTCGGAGTTCTGATGGGATCCGGTGCTTTAGTGCTGGTATGATCGCACCCGTTACATGTTGCGCGAAAAAATGCTCTTATGCCTCACGCGGGAGCCGTGGGGGCCGCAACGCACGAACCGACTAGCCGTCATAGAAATGGCCCCGAAAAACGCCCGAAACGAGCTTAAACGGCATCCGAAACGGTCCCGAACCGACTTCGTCTGTTTGCCACGTCGTAGCCAGCGGAACGAGCTTTCCGTGGCCACGAAAATCGCCGAATTCCGACATCGGCGTGCCAAGTTACGGTCCGACGACCCGGAACTGCTGCGTTTGTCGCACGCCGCGGCTCGTGTCGGGTGCCGGCGCTGCGGCGCGCAAGGCGAGGGTGAAAGGGAAGCAGAAGACCTCGATGGATCAGATACGGTGTGTTGCGGGAAGTGAAAAGAAGGTCGGAGGTTGGTGCCGACGACAAAAAAGCGCCGAAGGCAAAAAGAGAGTGCAACACGAGGACTTCCCAGGAGGTCACCCATCCCAGTACTACTCTCGCCCAAGCACGCTTAACTTCAGAGTTCTGATGGGATCCGGTGCTTTAGTGCTAGTGTGATCGCACCCGTTACATGTTGCGCGAAAAAATGCTCTTATGCCTCACGCGGGAGCCGTGGGGGCCGCAACGTACGAACCGACTAGCCGTCATAAAAACGGCCCCGAAAAACGCTCGAAATGAGCTTAAACGGCATCCGAAACGGTCCCGAACTGACTTCGTCTGTTCGCCACGTCGTAGCCAGCGGAACGAGCTTTCCGTTGCCACGAAAATCGCCGAATTCCGACATCGGTGTGCCAAGTTACAGTCCAGAGAGCCGGAACTGCTGCTTTTGTCGCACGCCGCGGCTCGTGTCGGGTGCGGGCGCTGCGGCGCGCAAGGCGAGGGTGAAAGGGAAGCAGAAGACCTTGATGGATCAGATACGGTGTGTTGCGGGAAGTGAAAAGAAGGTCGAAGGTTGGTGCCGACGACAAAAAAGCGCCGAAGGCAAAAAGAGAGTGCAACACGAGGACTTCCCAGGAGGTCACCCATCCCAGTACTACTCTCGCCCAAGCACGCTTAACTTCAGAGTTCTGATGGGATCCGGTGCTTTAGTGCTAGTGTGATCGCACCCGTTACATGTTGCGCGAAAAAATGCTCTTATGCCTCACGCGGGAGCCGTGGGGGCCGCAACGCACGAACCGACTAGCCGTCATAAAAACGGCCGCGAAAAACGCCCGAAACGAGCTTAAACGGCATCCGAAACGGTCCCGAACCGACTTCGTCTGTTCGCCACGTCGTAGCCAGCGGAACGAGCTTTCCGTGGCCACGAAAATCGCCGAATTCCGACATCGGCGTGCCAAGTTACGGTCCGGCGACCCGGAACTGCTGCGTTTGTCGCACGCCGCGGCTCGTGTCGGGTGCCGGCGCTGCGGCGCGCAAGGCGAGGGTGAAAGGGAAGCAGAAGACCTCGATGGATCAGATACGGTGTGTTGCGGGAAGTGAAAAGAAGGTCGAAGGTTGGTGCCGACGACAAAAAAGCGCCGAAGGCAAAAAAAGAGTGCAACACGAGGACTTCCCAGGAGGTCACCCATCCCAGTACTACTCTCGCCCAAGCACGCTTAACTTCGGAGTTCTGATGGGATCCGGTGCTTTAGTGCTGGTATGATCGCACCCGTTACATGTTGCGCGAAAAAATGCTCTTATGCCTCACGCGGGAGCCGTGGGGGCCGCAACGCACGAACCGACTAGCCGTCATAGAAACGGCCCCGAAAAACGCCCGAAACGAGCTTAAACGGCATCCGAAACGGTCCCGAACCGACTTCGTCTGTTCGCCACGTCGTAGCCAGCGGAACGAGCTTTCCGTGGCCACGAAAATCGCCGAATTCCGACATCGGCGTGCCAAGTTACGGTCCGGCGACCCGGAACTGCTGCGTTTGTCGCACGCCGCGGCTCGTGTCGGGTGCCGGCGCTGCGACGCGCAAGGCGAGGGTGAAAGGGAAGCAGAAGACCTCGATGGATCAGATACGGTGTGTTGCGGGAAGTGAAAAGAAGGTCGAAGGTTGGTGCCGACGACAAAAAAGCGCCGAAGGCAAAAAAAGAGTGCAACACGAGGACTTCCCAGGAGGTCACCCATCCCAGTACTACTCTCGCCCAAGCACGCTTAACTTCGGAGTTCTGATGGGATCCGGTGCTTTAGTGATGGTATGATCGCACCCGTTACATGTTGCGCGAAAAAATGCTCTTATGCCTCACGCGGGAGCCGTGGGGGCCGCAACGCACGAACCGACTAGCCGTCATAGAAACGGCCCCGAAAAACGCCCGAAACGAGCTTAAACGGCATCCGAAACGTTCCCGAACCGACTTTGTCTGTTCGCCACGTCGTAGCCAGCGGAACGAGCTTTCCGTGGCCACGAAAATCGCCGAATTCCGACATCGGCGTGCCAAGTTACGGTCCGGCGACCCGGAACTGCTGCGTTTGTCGCACGCCGCGACTCGTGTCGGGTGCCGGCGCTGCGGCGCGCAAAGCGAGGGTGAAAGGGAAGCAGAAGACCTCGATGGATCAGATACAGTGTGTTGCGGGAAGTGAAAAGAAGGTCGGAGGTTGGTGCCGACGACAAAAAAGCGCCGAAGGCAAAAAGAGAGTGCAACACGAGGACTTCCCAGGAGGTCACCCATCCCAGTACTACTCTCGCCCAAGCACGCTTAACTTCGGAGTTCTGATGGGATCCGGTGCTTTAGTGCTGGTATGATCGCACCCGTTACATGTTGCGCGAAAAAATGCTCTTATGCCTCACGCGGGAGCCGTGGGGGCCGCAACGCACAAACCGACTAGCCGTCATAGAAACGCCCGAAATGAGCTTAAACGGCATCTGAAACGGTCCCGAACCGACTTCGTCTGTTCGTCACGTCGTAGCCAGCGGAACGAGCTTTCCGTGGCCAGGAAAATCGCCGAATTTCGACATCGGCGTGCCAAGTTACGGTCCGGCGAGCCGGAACTGCTGCGTTTGTCGCACGCCGCGGCTCGTGTCGGGTGCCGGCGCTGCGGCGCGCAAGGCGAGGGTGAAAGGGAAGCAGAAGACCTCGATGGATCAGATACAGTGTGTTGCGGGAAGTGAAAAGAAGGTCGGAGGTTGGTGCCGACGACAAAAAAGCGCCGAAGGCAAAAAGAGAGTGCAACACGAGGACTTCCCAGGAGGTCACCCATCCCAGTATTACTCTCGCCCAAGCACGCTTAACTTCAGAGTTCTGATGGGATCCGGTGCTTTAGTGCTAGTGTGATCGCACCCGTTACATGTTGCGCGAAAAAATGCTCTTATGCCTCACGCGGGAGCCGTGGGGGCCGCAACGCACGAACCGACTAGCCGTCATAAAAACGGCCCCGAAAAACGCCCGAAATGAGCTTAAACGGCATCCGAAACGGTCCCGAACCGACTTCGTCTGTTCGCCACGTCGTAGCCAGCGGAACGAGCTTTCCGTGGCCACGAAAATCGCCGAATTCCGACATCGGTGTGCCAAGTTACAGTCCGGAGAGCCGGAACTGCTGCTTTTGTCGCACGCCGCGGCTCGTGTCGGGTGCGGGCGCTGCGGCGCGCAAGGCGAGGGTGAAAGTGAAGCAGAAGACCTTGATGGATCAGATACGGTGTGTTGCGGTAAGTGAAAAGAAGGTCGGAGGTTGGTGCCGACGACAAAAAAGCGCCGAAGGTAAATAGAGAGTGCAACACGAGGACTTCCCAGGAGGTCACCCATTCCAGTACTACTCTCGCCCAAGCACGCTTAACTTCGGAGTTCTGATGGGATCCGGTGCTTTAGTGCTGGTATGATCGCACCCGTTACATGTTGCGCGAAAAAATGCTCTTATGCCTCACGCGGGAGCCGTGGGGGCCGCAACGCACGAACCGACTAGCCGTCATAGAAACGGCCCCGAAAAACGCCCGAAACGAGCTTAAACGGCATCTGAAACGGTCCCGAACCGACTTCGTCTGTTCGCCACGTCGTAGCCAGCGGAACGAGCTTTCCGTGGCCACCAAAATCGCCGAATTCCGACATCGGCGTGCCAAGTTACGGTCCGGCGACCCGGAACTGCTGCGTTTGTCGCACGCCGCGGCTCGTGTCGGGTGCTAGCGCTGCGGCGCGCAAGGCGAGGGTGAAAGGGAAGCAGAAGACCTCGATGGATCAGATACGGTGTGTTGCGGGAAGTGAAAAGAAGGTCGGAGGTTGGTGCCGACGACAAAAAAGTGCCGAAGGCAAAAAGAGAGTGCAACACGAGGACTTCCCAGGAGGTCACCCATCCCAGTACTACTCTCGCCCAAGCCCGCTTAACTTCGGAGTTCTGATGGGATCCGGTGCTTTAGTGCTGGTATGATCGCACCCGTTACATGTTGCGCGAAAAAATGCTCTTATGCCTCACGCGGGAGCCGTGGGGGCCGCAACGCACGAACCAACTAGCCGTCATAGAAACGGCCCCGAAAAACGCTCGAAACGAGCTTAAACGGCATCCGAAACGGTCCCGAACCGACTTCGTCTGTTCGCCACGTCGTAGCCAGCGGAACGAGCTTTCCGTGGCCACGAAAATCGCCGAATTCCGACATCGGCGTGCCAAGTTACGGTCCGGCGACCCGGAACTGCTGCGTTTGTCGCACGCCGCGGCTCGTGTCGGGTGCCGGCGCTGCGGCGCGCAAGGCGAGGGTGAAAGGAAGCAGAAGACCTCGATGGATCAAATACGGTGTGTTGCGGGAAGTGAAAAGAAGGTCGAAGGTTGGTGCCGACGACAAAAGAGCGCCGAAGGCAAAAAGAGAGTGCAACACGAGGACTTCCCAGGAGGTCACCCATCCCAGTACTACTCTCGCCCAAGCACGCTTAACTTCGGAGTTCTGATGGGATCCGGTGCTTTAGTGCTGGTATGATCGCACCCGTTACATGTTGCGCGAAAAAATGCTCTTATGCCTCACGCGGGAGCCGTGGGGGCCGCAACGCACGAACCGACTAGCCGTCATAGAAACGGCCCCGAAAAACGCCCGAAACGAGCTTAAACGGCATCCGAAACGGTCCCGAACTGACTCTGTCTGTTCGCCACGTCGTAGCCAGCGGACCGAGCTTTCCGTGGCCACGAAAATCGCCGAATTCCGACATCGGCGTGCCAAGTTACGGTCCGGCGACCCGGAACTGCTGCGTTTGTCGCACGCCGCGGCTCGTGTCGGCTGCCGGCGCTGCGGCGCGCAAGGCGAGGGTGAAAGGGAAGCAGAAGACCTCGATGGATCAGATACGGTGTGTTGCGGGAAGTGAAAAGAAGGTCGGAGGTTGGTGCCGACGACAAAAAAGCGCCGAAGGCAAAAAGAGAGTGCAACACGAGGACTTCCCAGGAGGTCACCCATCCCAGTACTACTCTCGCCCAAGCACGCTTAACTTCAGAGTTCTGATGGGATCCGGTGCTTTAGTGCTAGTGTGATCGCACCCGTTACATGTTGCGCGAAAAAATGCTCTTATGCCTCACGCGGGAGCCGTGGGGGCCGCAACGTACGAACCGACTAGCCGTCATAAAAACGGC